>NC_064625.1:69053058-71553058 GCF_023898315.1 Schistocerca nitens
CCCCTAACACACACACGACCGTCACTGGCGCTGAGGCAGAACCAGATTTCACCAGAGAACACAAGAGACCCCCACCCCGTCCTCCAATGAGCTCTCATTTGACATCACTGAAGTCACAGTGGTGGTGGTGGGCGGTCAGTGGAATGCACATTACCCAGGAGTCTGGCTCGGGGCTGTCACTGAAGTAACCGATTTGTAACAGTTTGTGGTGCCAGCAGCTGCTGCAGGTGCAGTATGTTGCTCCACAGTCCTACGCTGAAAACGATGGTCCTCCCTCTCGGTAGCGCCACGTCGCTATTCGGAGCCCGGTCTTCTTCCGGCTGTACATTCTCGTGACCACTGCTGCCAGAAATCATGTACAGTGGCTACATTTCTGCCAACTCTCTGCAGTGTTGCAGAAGAAACATCCACCTTCTCGTAGCTCCATTACATGACCTCGTTGACACTTAGTGAGGAGCTCGGAATGCCGTGTTTGTTCCCTTAAAGGCATTCTTGACTAACATCAGTTCACCACGACCAATCTCAAAGGTCATTAACGCTCATGACTGTTACAGTGTATAAGTAAATTAAACTTTATTTCCATCATCATAGTGACGCTACTAGCACCACTCTTATGCCACTGGCGCGAAATCTGAATAGACATCATCTTTCAGGTGTAGAAACACGCCCACCAACATTTGTTTATGTCACACAACTAGTCCATGGTGTTGCGACTTTTTCTCCCCCCGGCCGGGTTGTTGCCACTACCTTTGTATGTTGTTTAAAACCGGTTTCAGTGGAATCTGGAAACGAGTCGACTCGGTCCTTCCATTATAATTCGACCATGACAGACGAAGAGACTCAAAGAGCGTCCCAGAAATTTCCAGGCTCCAGTGGCGCGACCCTGGAGCAGGCGTGGATCGCAGCGACAGAGCCCTTGTCGCCCATACACCTCATCCCAACTTCCAAAACCACAGCACCGATCCGACCACGACCAAACAGGAAGTGCAGAGCATCTCCCAGAAGTAGCTCCGTGACGTAAACATGACAATAGCCATGGTGGTGTCCAGAACATATTAGTCGCTGTGCAGGCAGGAGCGAAACCAGTTCAAGCAGATGGAGAGGCTCACGCTGCACCACGAAGGGCTCACCGCCACTTCCTATGACTCGGCCCTGGCGCCTGTGGGGGCACTATACCGTCGGGTCGCCGCCCTCGCCAAGCCTTCCACCAGCGAAAGTGCCCCACAGGTAAAAATCTAATCACTTTGACAGGTGTATCCCAACAGTTGCATGTTTGGAACTCAGCTGTTGTACAGATTCCGGCAAGAAGACGTCCCATATTTCAAACAGTAGTAACAAACAAGCAACAAACAACCAACCAAAGATTCAGAGAAAAAAATTTTCTTTCCCCATAAATTTGCTATTAAGTTATAGGTAACTTCAAACATTTAAATTCTGATGACGGCACTCTTCGAAGAGTTGAGACCTGGTTAATAAGACTGAAAATTGTGACCGAGGGCTGATTTTGTTTCATCTTTATTCAGAGGAACAATATAAATACCATGCCAGTTTACATCGGCTGGTTTTAAAAATTATGTCTGGTAAATGGCCTCCTCCATTGTTGAGACACTGAAGAAACCTTTTCCAGAAGTTCTCCATGGTCCTTCAGTGGAATGACACCCACTTCCTGGATGATTGCCTCCTTAAGTTCTCGCAGGTTTGAGGAGCGATATTTGTACACTTGACCCTTTAAGTGTTCCCAAAGAGCAAAAATTACAAGGCGATAAATCGGGTGGCTTTGGGGGCCAGACGATATCTCCTCGCGAAGGCAGAACAAGTCCAGAAAACAACTCTGTAAATCATCGATGACGCACCGAAGTGTCACACGATGGCTGTGAAGTGGTCGTTGCTGAAGCTCCTGACGGTATTTTGCTGTGAGGAAGCGGTAATTTTATTTATTTGCAGTACCTAATAATTGGAAGCAAACCTCAAGAGAAGAAATCGAAACAGCGCCAGAGGCGATCATCTCAAGAATTCGCAGTCTCTCAATTCTAGGGTAACCATCATCATGGGAGTGCTAAACACTTTGGCGCGCGCGCGCACACACACACACACACACACACACACACACATTTTCCAGAGTCATTAACAGTCCGCGGTCGGCCAGCAGTGGAGAACCTGATGTTTCAAAGTTTGAATCCAAAATCGAATAACTTTTATGTCAGGAACAGAACCACGTCGGCCAAATTCGAATCGAATGTTAAACGCTCGCTGAGTAATAATCACGAAAGGACCATTACGAATATATACACTATCCGATCAAATGTATCTGGACACACCCAAAAATATATGCTTTTCGTATTAGGTGCATTAGGTGCATTGTGCTGTCACCTGTTCCCAGATATTCCGTATCAGTGACCTCAGTAGTCATTAGACATCGTGAGAGAGCAGAATGGGGCGCTCCGCGGAATTCAAGGACTTCGAATGTGGTCAGGTGACTGGGTGTCACTTGTGTCATATCTGTACACGAGACTTCCACACTCCTTAACATCCCTAGGTCCACAGTTTCCGGCGTGATAGTGAAGTAGGTGGTCTAGGGGCTTAGCCGGCACGGTAGCTCAGCGTGTTCGGCCAGAGAGCCGGTTGGCCTCTGTAATAAAAAACTGAGTGGAAGGATCAACCACTGAACTTGAACAGGATGTCTTGCGACGTCCGCAACGACCAAACACAACGATCAAAAAAAAAAAAAAAAAGGGGTAGCGTCTCTGATTCATAATCAAAACGTCTTCGGTCCCGGATTCGATCCCCGCCACTGCCTAAATTTTGATAAATAATCAGCGTTGGCGGCCGAAGCCTTTCGGCATAAGAAGTCAGCCTCAGAGGGCGGAGGAGCGGATAGAGGTTCAGGGCACTCTCTTGTCCTAGGGGTGGTAAATTGCTCCTAAAGGCGGAAGAATCAGCAATGATCAACGACATGAGGATGCAGAAGGCATTGGAAACCACTGCATTAAAGACACGTAACGTGTATCCACAGGACATGTGGCCTGTATTTGAAGAAGTGTCATGATGATCTCTCCATTGGCAAAAGATTCCGGATTAGTCCCCCATTCGGATCTCCGGGAGGGGACTGCCAAGGGGGAGGTTACCATGAGAAAAAGGTTGAATAATCAACGAAAGGATAACGTTCTACGAGTCGGGGCGTGGAATGTCAGAAGCTTGAACGTGGTAGGGAAACTAGAAAATCTGAAAAGGGAAATGCAAAGGCTCAATCTAGATATAGTAGGGATCAGTGAAGTGAAGTGGAAGGAAGACAAGGATTTCTTGTCAGATGAGTATCGGGTAATATCAACAGCAGCAGAAAATGGTATAACAGGTGTAGGATTCGTTATGAATAGGAAGGTAGGGCAGAGGGTGTGTTACTGTGAACAGTTCAGTGACTGGGTTGTTCTAATCAGAATCGACAGCAGACCAACACCGACAACGATAGTTCAGGTATACATGCCGACGTCGCAAGCTGAAGATGAACAGATAGAGAAAGTGTATGAGGATATTGAAAGGGTAATGCAGTATGTAAAGGGGGACGAAAATCTAATAGTCATGGGCGACTGGAATGCAGTTGTAGGGGAAGGAATAGAAGAAAAGGTTACGGGAGAATATGGTCTTGGGACAAGGAATGAAAGAGGAGAAAGACTAACTGAGATCTGTAACAAGTTTCAGCTAGTAATAGCGAATACCCTGTTCAAGAATCACAAGAGGAGGAGGTATACTTGGAAAAGGCCGGGAGATACGGGAAGATTTCAATTAGATTGCATCATGGTCAGACAGAGATTCCGAAATCACATACTGGATTGTAAGGCGTACCCAGGAGCAGATATAGACTCAGATCACAATATGGTAGTGATGAAGAGTAGGCTGAAGTTCAAGACATTAGTCAGGAAGAATCAATACGCAAAGAAGTGGGATACGGAAGTACTAAGGAATGACGAGATACGTTTGAAGTTCTCTAACGCTATAGATACAGCAATAAGGAATAGCGCAGTAGGCAGTACAGTTGAAGAGGAATGGACATCTCTAAGAAGGGCCATCACAGAAGTTGGGAAGGAAAACCTAGGTACAAAGAAGGTAGCTGCGAAGAAACCGTGGGTAACAGAAGAAATACTTCAGTTGATTGATGAAAGGAGGAAGTACAAACATGTTCTGGGAAAATCAGGAATATAGAAATACAAGTCGCTGAGGAATGAAATAAATAAGAAGTGCAGGGAAGCTAAGACGAAATGGCTGCAGGAAAAATGTGAAGACATCGAAAAAGATATGATTGTCGGAAGGACAGACTCAGCATACAGGAAAGTCAAAACAACCTTTGGTGACATTAAAAGCAACGGTGGTAACAATAAGAGTGCAACGGTAATTCCACTGTTAAATGCAGAGGAGAGAGCAGATAGGTGGAAAGAATACATTGAAAGCCTCTATGAGGGTGAAGATTTGTCTGATGTGATAGAAGAAGAAACAGGAGTCGATTTAGAAGAGATAGGGGATCCAGTATTAGAATCGGAATTTAAAAGAGCTTTGGAGGACTTATGGTCAAATAAGGCAGAAGGGATAGATAACATTCCATCAGAATTTCTAAAATCATTGGGGGAAGTGACAACAAAACGACTATTCACGTTGGTGTGCAGAATACATGAGTCTGGCGATATACCATCTGACTTTCGGAAAAGCATCATCCACACAATTCAGAAGACGGCAAGAGCTGACAAGTGCGAGAATTATCGCACAATCAGCTTAATAGCTCATGCATCGAAGCTGCTTACAAGAATAATATACAGAAGAATAGAAAAGAAAATTGAGAATGCGCTAGGTGACGATCAGTTTGGCTTTAGGAAAAGTAAAGGGACGAGAGAGGCAATTCTGACGTTACGGCTAATAATGGAAGTAAGGCTAAAGAAAAATCAAGACACTTGCATAGGATTTGTCGACTTGGAAAAAGCTTTCGACAATATAAAATGGTGCAAGCTGTTCGAGATTCTGAAAAAATTAGGGGTAAGCTATAGGGAGAGACGGGTCATATACAATATGTACAACAACCAAGAGGGAATAATAAGAGTGGACGATCAAGAACGAAGTGCTCGTATTAAGAAGGGTGTAAGACAAGGCTGTAGCCTTTCGCCTCTACTCTTCAATCTGTACATCGAGGAAGCAATGATGGAAATAAAAGAAAGGTTCAGGAGTGGAATTAAAATACAAGGTGAAAGGATATCAATGATACGATTCGCTGATGACATTGCTATCGTGAGTGAAAGTGAAGAAGAATTAAATGATCTGCTGAACGGAATGAACAGTCTAATGAGTACACAGTATGGTTTGAGAGTAAATCGGAGAAAGACGAAGGTAATGAGAAGTAGTAGAAATGAGAACAGCGAGAAACTTAACATCAGGATTGATGGTCACGAAGTCAATGAAGTTAAGGAATTCTGCTACCTAGGCAATAAAATAACCAATGACGGACGGAGCAAGGAGGACATCAAAAGATGACTCGCTATGGCAAAAAAGACATTTCTGGCCAAGAGAAGTCTACTAATATCAAATACCGGCCTTAATTTGAGGAAGAAATTACTGAGGATGTACGTCTGGAGTACAACATTGTATGGTAGTGAAACATGGACTGTGGGAAAACCGGAACAGAAGAGAATCGAAGCATTTGAGATGTGGTACTATAGACGAATGTTGAAAATTAGGTGGACTGATAAGGTAAGCAATGAGGAGGTTCTACGCAGAATCGGAGAGGAAAGGAATATGTGGAAAACACTGATAAGGAGAAGGGACAGGATGATAGGACATCTGCTAAGATATGAGGGAATGACTTCCATGGTACTAGAGGGAGCTGTAGAGGGCAAAAACTGTAGAGGAAGACAGAGATTGGAATACGTCAAGCAAATAATTGAGGACGTAGGTTGCAAGTGCTACTCTGAGATGAAGAGGTTAGCACAGGAAAGGAATTCGTGGCGGGCCGCATCAAACCAGTCAGTAGACTGATGACCAAAAAAAGAAAGTGAAGTGGAAACGTGAAGGGACACGTACAGCACAAAAGCGTACAGGCCGACCTCGTCTGTTGACTGACAGAGACTGCCGACAGTTGAAGACAGATATAATGTGTTACAGGCAGGCATCTATACAGACCATCACACAGGAATTCCAAACTGCATCAGGATCCACTGCTAGTATTATGGCAGTTAGGAAGGTGAGGAAACTTGGATTTCACAGTCGAGCAGTTGCTCATTAGCCACACATCACGCCAGTAAGGCCAAACGACGCCTCGCTTGATGTAAAAGGCGCAAACATTGGACAGTGGAAAAACGTTATCTGGAGTGACGAATCACGGTACACAATGTGGCGATCCGATGGCAGGTTGTGTGTATGGCGAATGCCTGGTGAACGTCATCTGCCAGCGAGTGTAGTGCCAATAGTAAAATTCGGAGGCTCTGGTGTTATTGTGTGGTCGTGTTTTTCATGGAAGGGGCTTGACCCCTTGTTGTTTTGCGTGGCACTATCACACCACAGGCCTACCTTTATGTTTTAAGCACCTTCATGCTTTCACTGTTGAAGAGCAATTCGGGGATGGCGATTGCATCTTTCAACACGATGGAGCACCTGTTCACAATGCATGGCCTGTGGCCGAGTGGTTACACGACACTAACATCCCTGAAAAGGACTGGCCTGCACAGAGTCCTGGCCTGAATCCTTGGGATGCTTTGGAACGCCAACTTGGTGTCAGGCCTCACCGATCGACATCGATACCTCTCTTCAGTGCAGCACTCAGTGAAGAGTGGGCTGCCACTCCCCAAGAAACTTCCCAGCACCTGATTGAACATATGCCTGCGAGAGTGGAAGCTGTCATCAAGGCTAGGGGTGGGCCAACACCATACTGGAGTCCAGCATTACTGATGGAGGGCGCCACGAACTTCTGGGTCATTTTCAGCCAGGATACTTTTGTCCACATAGTGTACAACAAACGTACTGTCCTCACCTAGTCAAGCCACTGCGCCTACTGAAAATGGCAGGCATACCAGCATCGATCGATACCACCTATCGTTATTAGTATCCCCACTATAGCTCACAGTGTGTCTTCATCACGTACGGGAGGTCCTTTTGCCGGACCGTGTACGTTAATAACCTTGTAGACAGTATCAATACTATCCTCAGACACTGTTGAACACAACTAAAGGGTAACTTTTTCCAAGCCCCCTAACTGTTTCCCACTGCAGAGTCGAAGTTAGAAGTTTGGCTCAAAGGTGCCTGCAACCTTCCTGTGTAATAGTTCTGAAACGTGGCGCTCTGCGACTTCACACTCGGCGTCAGCGACGCTTCAAACTGCAAGGGTCAACACATGCCAGAGAAAGGCCAGAGCTCAAAAGTTCATGTGACATTTAAAATGGGTTAATGAAGTCACATTGGCAACAACTTTCCCCATAATCCTGTCCAACATCACCGCGGTCGTGTCACGCGATAGGAAGGGCGTCACACCCCTGTTACCCACATTTCACCCCTTCTCTTGACGCCTATGTCATAGAGGCCAAAACCGCGCACCCATCGTTGGAATCACGCGGTTTTCGTATAGGTGACCGAGGAAAACTTTTGAGATGCACCGCTTCTCAGAATCAACATGAAACGATCTCAGGGAATGACATACAGGGTTTTCATAAAAATTAATGAGACTGATTCTCTGCTGACGCGACTGTACTTCACAGGGCGCGCTCGCCGGGGGGGGCCGAAAACGCGCGGCGTGCCAGTCGCGTTGAGTGGACACGTCACAAAGTCGTCGGTTGTGGTGCAACAACAGTTTAGTGTGAAACTAGGAAAATAGGATACGGAAACGTTGGATATGTTTCGTCAAGCCTACGGCGATGATTGTCTGTCAAAAGTCCAGATTTTCAGGTAGGTGAAGAACTTTAAATAGGGCGAGGAGAGCTGAGGACGAGGACCATTCCGGACGCCCTTCAACCAGCAAAACTGACGTTTACATCGGCCGTGTAGGCGTTTTATCGAACACCGACCGTCAGATGAGTGTCAAGATGATAGGAGACCACCTCAGACTTGCAAAATGACAGTGCACAACATCATTACCAAAGAATTGTCGACGAAGGAGATCTGCGCCAAGATGGTCCCGAAGATCTTCTAAGACATTCAAGCACGTATGGACGCAAGAAAATCTGCAGAGCCTTTAACCTGATCCGGAATTTTTAGATAAATCACCGGAGACGAAACCAGGGTGTTTCAGTACGACCTGGAGACAAAGCGCAATAGTGCCGAATTGCACACTGCAGCAGCCCCAAGACCAAAAGAGGCTGGCATGAGCAAATCGAAGGTTAAAGCCATGCTGACGGTGTTTCGGTGTCAGGTGTAAGTGACCAAGAGACTGAAAGCCAGGGTCCACTGCGTGAGGCCAGTCATCGCCAATGAACGGAAGCTGCATGATGACAATGCACCAGACCCTGTAAAGGGCGTCACTAGAAGCACGCCTTCTCTTGCAACCACACATTTCGCGGTCAAAAATAACAGGGCATTGAGCAACAAAACGACGTCATCGACCCCTTTCTTTGGGGTGTGCCTCAGCACACTTTTTCTTTGCTATACAGGGTGTTACAATTACATACCTGTCTGAACCATTCGACGGAATTTGAACTTGATCTGAAGTCGCAAGGGACAATTATGCTTTTTCAGCCATGTTATATCAGGCCATCCTCTGGTGTTATCACGGAAGGGCTACACATTCACACATGCGTGAATAAAATGGCAAGGGTCCCTCTAAGAACCCCCAGTTCGGCAACATCCTCGGTGTCTTCTGCGCACCTTTCTCGGACACCTTAAAGATGTACCTGTCTACAGGGACACTAATTTCTAGGCACGAGAGTGAATGGAATCCCTTTCAACATACCTCAGGCCTGTATTACACTATCATACTTCTTTGACAAAGAAATATGATCAAATATTTGTCACATTTCCTTGACAAGGCTCCTCGACAAGGCTCTTTGCGTGTCGCTAGAAAGGAGTGTTACATTGTCGTCATATTTTTTGTCAAAGTGCAAGATGGTGGGCCACAATAACCGGTTATTATGCGCTGCAGTTGCTTGTACCGCAGTTGCATTGTGTATGCATTTAGAAGAGAAGCGGTGGAAAAAAAGGTTGGGTCAAGCCATGGGTCTTATGTCGAGACGATAAAAACATTCAGCAAAATTTGTCATGAGAGCTGCAAGTAGTGGACGTCAGATCTTATACAAATTACTTACGGATAGAAGAGAGTGAATTTTAGTACCTTCTCAGTATAGTGGCTCCTAATATTAGAGAGCAGAACACTCACTTCGGAGTGCTAGATGTGCATAAGACAGGTTCACCGTAACACTGTGATATCTTACTACAGGAGAGAGCTACTCTAACTTGCTATACAGCCCTTTAAATACCATAGTGCACATTAACCACAAGAAGTACAGAAACGTGTCAAGTGATTTATAATGCACTGAACGAGGGATATGTGAAGATAAATATGTGTTTAGTTCACTATGTAGGTAATTAAGAACTATTTTATTTTCGAATAATTTAATTAATACAATTAGTTTTCCAACAAATACAAAATGAATTAAAAGTACGAAACAGATGAACACTTTTTATCTTGTGGCAACCACAGTTCAAATGTAGACGAACTAGAATAGGAGAGCAGCAAATATTTTTTATTTTAAGGTGTGTCGTCCTCTATGACAGCTTGCTTTTAGCTGGCTTGGTGTAGAGGTGGATGGCTGTAGCTGTGACTGTGGACACACACACACACACACACACACACACACACACACACACACACACACACACACACACACACACACAACCTTGCAGCCATGTTTACAAACACGCTTCAGATATCAAATAGCTGTAGTGATGCCAGCGCTTCAAGTGGTTACATTTCACACTGCAGGGAACAGAAGACGAACGACTTTTATGATCAAATCTACAGCGAAGCCCTAGATCTGATCATATTTCTTTGACAAAAGGCGAGATTTGACAAAGTTCCTTATTACACTATAAACTTTTTTTGATGTAAGTATTTGATGAATCATCTCTTACAAAAAAATATCGTGGTATAATACCGGCCTTAGATTCCGCATGTGGCCAGCAGGTACTAGTTCTGCGATGTAGTGAGTGCTACTCAGCTGAGATCTGCCAAAACGGTTGTCTGTCAAGCCTGTGTGTATGAATCAATGAATGGCTGTCTCTGTACAGGGACATTTTTTAAGTGCCCAACAAAGGTGAGCAGGTAACACTGGGGATGGTGCTTAACTGGAGTTCCAGCCTGTGTACCAAAGCAACGTTCCATTAGAACTACTGACGCTTTTGGGAGAGCCAGTCCTGACAAAACTCTACCATCTGGTAAGCAAGATGTATGAGACAGGCGAAATACCCTCCGACTTCAAGAAGAATATAATAATTCCAATCCCAAAGAAAGCAGGTGTTGACAGATGTGAAAATTACCGAACTATCAGTTTAATAAGTCACAGCTGTAAAATACTAACGCGAATTCTTTACAGACGAATGGAAAAACTGGTGGATGCCGACCTCGGGGAAGAGCAGATTGGATTCCGTATAAATGTTGGAACACGTGATGCAAGACCTTACGACTTATCTTAGAAGAAAGATTAAGGAAAGGCAAACCTACGTTTCTAGCATTTGTAGACTTAGAGAATGCTTTTGACAATGTTGACTAGAATACTCTCTTTCTAATTCTAAAGGTGTCAGGGGTAAAACACAGGGAGCGAAAGGCTATTTACAATTTGTACAGAAACAAGATAGTTATAAGAGTCGAGGGGCACGAAAGGGAAGCAGTGGTTGGGAAGGGAGTGAGACAGGGTTGTCGCATCTCCCCGATGTTATTGAATCTGCATATTGAGCAAGCAGTAAAGGAAACAAAATAAAAAATCGGAGTAGGTATTAAAATCCATGGAGAAGAAATAAAAACTTTGAGGTTTGCCGATGACATTGTAATTCTATCAGAGACAGCAAAGGACTTGGAAGAGCAGTTGAACGGAATGGACAGTGTCTTGAAAAGAGGATATGAGATGAACATCAACAAAAGCAAAACGAGGGTAATGGAATGTGGTCGAATTAAGCCGGGTGATGCTGAGGGAATTAGATTAGGGAATGAGACACTTAAAGTAGTAAATAAGTTTTGCTATTTGGGGAGCAAAATAACTGATGATGGTCGAAGTAGAGAAGATATAAAATGTAGACTGGCAATGGCAAGGAAAGCGTTTCTGAAGAAGAGAAATTTGTTAACATCGAGTATAGATTTAAGTGTCAGGAAGTCGTTTTTGAAAGTATTTGTATGGAGTGTAGCCATGTATGGAAGTGAAACATGGACGATAAATAGTTTGGACAAGAAGAGAATAGAAGCTTTCGAAATGTGGTGCTACAGAAGAATGTTGAAGATTAGATGGGTAGATCACATAACTAATGAGGATGTATTGAACAGAATTGGGGAGAAGAGAAGTTTGTGGCACAACTTGACTAGAAGAAGGGATCGGTTGGTAGGACATGTTTTGAGGCATCAAGGGATCACAAATTTAGCATTGGATGGCAGCGTGGAGGGTAAAAATCGTAAAGGGAGACCAAGAGATGAATACACTAAGCAGATTCAGAAGGATGTGGGTTGCAGTAAGTACTGGGGGATGAAGCCTCCACAGGATAGGGTAGCATGGAGAGCTGCATCAAACCAGTCTCAGGACTGAAGACAACAACAACATGCTGTTTGTAGTAGCTTACCCACATTCCTATTTTATTTTATTCATCATTAGACCTACTCGTGCATTACCTTAATATTAGCCTTCCTAATACTTAAAACTATATTCGATGTTAAGAATGACACGGGTGGACAGACTAACATGAAATTACTAACCGTCGAGATAGTCACGAATATAACCGACAAGCTAATGGGCCTTCACAGGGAAAGGTTTTTCGCCGCAAAACGCGGAAAACTGAAATCCGGCAAATGAGTAAAAAATATATATTCACTGACAAAAAATTAGTGTACGTAAACAACATACACCACAATAGCCTGGGATTTCTCTATTACATAATAGTTGTGATTGTATCTTGCAGCTTTAACTTTTTTAAATTAAAAGAGATTTTAAAAGGACAGAAAGAACGTTTTGTACTACGCTACAGATCGTTCTGTTAGCACAGTCTTTACTTCGTAATCACTTTCGTTGATTTCGGCGACTCTCAACCAAAATCTCCAACCTAACCGAAACAATGCGCTACGATACAGCCGAGATCATGACAAGAGAATGGGCTACATTACACATGAAGTAAATTTATATACATAAGGATCTCCATGACCTGTGTACGTCTAATATGAAAAATCTCCGAACCACTCTCCTCAAATAGATAGCAATCTTCACTTGACCTTTAACTGTTACTATTTCAGAAGCTGAAAGCAAGGGGAAACTACAGCCGTAATATTTCCCGAGGACATGCAGCTTTACTGTACGATTAAATGATGATGGCGTCCTCTTGGGTAAAATATTCCGGAGGTAAAATAGTCCCCCATTCGGATCTCCGGGAGGGGACTACTCAAGAGGACGTCGTTATCAGGAGGAAGAAAACTGGCATTCTACGGATCGGAGCGTGGGATGTCAGATCCCTTAATCGGGCAGGTAGGTTAGAAAATTTAAAAAGGGAAATGGATAGGTTAAAGTTAGAAATAGTGGGAATTAGTGAAGTTCGGTGGCAGGAGGAACAAGACTTTTGGTCAGGTGATTACAGGGTTATAAATACAAAATCAAATAGGGGTAATGCAGGAGTAGGTTTAATAATGAATAAAAAATTAGGAGTGCGGTTTAGCTACTACAAACAGCATAGTGAACGCATTATTGTGGCCAAGATAGACACAAAGCCCATGCCTACTACAGTAGTACAAGTTTACATGCCAACTAGCTCTGCAGATGATGAAGAAATTGATGAAATGTATGACGAGATAAAAGAAATTATTCAGGTGGTGAAGGGAGACGAAAATTTAATAGTCATGGGTGACTGGAATTCGTCAGTAGGAAAAGGGAGAGAAGGAAACATAGTGGGTGAATATGGATTGGGGGGAAGATATGAAAGAGGAAGCCGCCTTGTAGAATTTTGCACAGAGCATAACTTAATCATAGCCAACACTTGGTTCAAGAATCATAAAAGAAGGTTGTATACCTGGAAGAATCCTGGAGATACTAAAAGGTATCAGATAGATTATATAATGGTAAGCCAGAGATTTAGGAACCAGGTTTTAAATTGTAAGACATTTCCAGGGGCAGATGTGGATTCCGTCCACAATCTATTGGTTATGAACGGCAGATTGAAACTGAAGAAACTGCAAAAAGGTGAGAATTTAAGGAGATGGGACCTGGATAAACTGAAAGAACCAGAGGTTGTAGAGAGTTTCAGGGAGAGCATAAGGGAACAATTGACAGGAATGGGGGAAAGAAATACAGTAGAAGAAGAATGGGTAGCTCTGAGGGATGAAGTAGTGAAGGCAGCAGACGATCAAGTAAGTAAAAAGACGAGGTCTAATAGAAATCCTTGGGTAACAGAAGAAATATTGAATTTAATTGAAGAAAGGAGAAAATATAAAAATGCAGTAAATGAAGCAGGCAAAAAGGAATACAAACGTCTCAAAAATGAGATCGACAGGAAGTGCAAAATGGCTAAGCAGGGATGGCTAGAGGACAAATGTAAGGATGTAGAGGCGCATATCACTAGGGGTAAGATAGATACTGCCTTCAGGAAAACTAAAGAGACCTTTGGAGAAAAGAGATTCAATTGTATGCATATCAAGAGCTCAGATGGAAACCCAGTTCTAAGCAAAGAAGGGAAGGCAGAAAGGTGGAAGGAGTATATAGAGCGTTTATACAAGGGCGATGTACTTGAGGACAATATAATGGAAATTGAAGAGGATGTAGATGAAGATGAAATGGGAGATAAGATACTGCGTGAAGAGTTTGTCAGAGCACTGAAAGACCTGAGTCGAAACAAGGCCCCGGGAGTAGACAACATTCCATTAGAACTACTGATGGCCTTCGGAGAGCTAGTCATGACAAAACTCTACCATCTGGTGAGCAAGATGTATGAGACAGGCGAAATACCCACAGACATCAAGAAGAATATAATAATTCCAATCCCAAAGAAAGCAGGTGTTGACAGATGTGAAAATTACCGAACTATCAGTTTAATAAGTCACAGCTGCAAAATACTAACGCGAATTCTTTACAGACGAATGGAAAAACTGGTAGAAGCGGACCTCGGGGAAGATCAGTTTGGATTCCGTAGAAATGTTGGAACACGTGAGGCAATACTAACCTTACGACTTATCTTAGAAGAAAGATTAAGAAAAGGCAAACCTACGTTTCTAGCATTTGTAGACTTAGAGAAAGCTTTTGACAACGTTAACTGGAATACTCTCTTTCAAATTCAGAAGGTGGCAGGGGTAAAATACAAGGAGCGAAAGGCTATTTACAATTTTTACAGAAACCAGATGGCAGTTATAAGAGTCGAGGGGCATGAAAGGGAAACAGTGGTTGGGAAAGGATTGAGACAGGGTTGTAGCCTCTCCCCGATGTTATTCAGTCTGTATATTGAGCAAGCAGTAATGGACCAAAAGAAAAATTCGGAGTAGGTATTAAAATTCATGGAGAAGAAGTAAAATCTTTGAGGTTCGCCGATGACATTGTAATTCTGTCAGAGACAGCAAAGGTCTTGGAAGAGCAGTTGAACGGTATGGACAGTGTCTTGAAAGGAGGGTATAAGATGAACATCAACAAAAGCAAAACGAGTTTAATGGAATGTAGTCGAATTAAATCTGGTGATGCTGAGGGAATTAGATTAGGAAATGAGACACTTAAAGTAGTAAAGGAGTTTTGCTATTTAGGGAGTAAAATAACTGATGATGGTCGAAGTAGAGAGGATATAAAATGTAGACTGGCAATGGCAAGGAAAGCGTTTCTGAAGAAGAGAAATTTGTTAACATCGAGTATAGATTTAAGTGTCAGGAAGTCGTTTCTGAAAGTATTTGTATGGAGTGTAGCCATGTATGGAAGTGAAACATGGACAAGAAGAGAATAGAAGCTTTCGAAATGTGGTGCTACAGAAGAATGCTGAAGATAAGGTGGGTAGAACACGTAACTAATGAGGAGATATTGAATAGGATTGGGGAGAAGAGAAGTTTGTGGCACAACCTGACTAGAAGAAGGGATCGGTTGGTAGGACATGTTTTGAGGCATCAAGGGATCACAAATTTAGCATTGGAGGGCAGCGTGGAGGGTAAAAATCGTAGAGGGAGACCAAGAGATGAATACACTAAGCAGATTCAGAAGGATGTAGGTTGCAGTAGGTACTGGGAGATGAAGAAGCTTGCACAGGATAGAGTAGCATGGAGAGCTGCATCAAACCAGTCTCAGGACTGAAGACCACAACAACAACAACAGCATTTCAGAATTAAAAACCTAATTCAAAGAAAATTTGGCTACCAGTCACAAAACTAGAAAAATAAAAATAATAAAAGTGAGAACGTGAAACAGGTTAGCAAAAACCATAAACAGGAGATTCTACAGGAAATAAAAGTGAGAAAGGAAATTATTATTATTATCGACCGTTTAGGAACTCTAGGCTACGAAAGGGATGAAACCACATATCGAATAATTGATGGAATGTGTTTTAGGATTAACTATAAACAAGAATTACAGAAGAATATATCGAAGCTATATTATGAAAAATTGCTAAATGTGGAGACAAATTGTGTCCTTCAGTATTAAATGAGTTTGTGCACCTAGTACGGATAAAACAGTATCTGCAGCATCAGAAGAAACTTCGGATGTGTGTTTAGTATTTCATCGAAGTCAGCCGTCTATAAATAAACAAAAAATCACTATAGGGAAATTACCTACGAAGACGTTCTTGGTAAAGAAACACAGGACCCAAATATGTATGTAGGCTTAATATGCACTACATCTGTGTTTAAAAATCGCTATAGTTGCCTTGGACTAACGACGAGCGATTATCAATATAACCTGTACAGCCTGTACGCTTTCCAAAGCTGTTATCCATGAAAGAGCGAAACGACGTTTCGTGAACCAAATACAATTTAAGAGCGAAACAATTAATAACATTACCTGGGTCAACAGAAACATCCGATCTCACGCGTCGGCTTTGACCCGTGACGTAAGGGTGTTGTGGTGTGTGACGTCATTACGGCGCGGAGTTTGGTTTGTGAGTGTGGCGTGTTTCTAGATGTCGTGTTGTTGTTTGTTGTGCCCTCTGGTGGTATGTTCATGGTTTTCGTTTGTTTGGTGTGTTGGGCTCAGTTTGCTGTTGCACAGTGGTGAGTGCTGCGTGCGTCTTTTTGAAGCGGAATTTGTATCAGTGAGTTAACGGTTTTGTGTGATGGTTAATGTAATGATGATTGCTGTACGGCGGGTGAGTTTGTTATTAAGTGTATTCGGTTGTGGTTTTTTGTTCAGGAATGGATATGAAAGACCGGATTAATAGTTCTCGGTTGAGGGCTATGATGGGGGAGACAGCTTTAGAGCTGATTAAATTTCTTCAGCCATTTGGCTTAATTGCCGAAGTCGTGGAGTGCGGTGTGTGCCGCGAACCAATGAAATTGGTTAAAGTTCCGGCCTCTCGGACCAGGGACGGTTACATGTGGCGCTGTCGCAAAGATGACATATGGCGTTCCATACGGTGCGGTACCTGGTTCGAGAAGTCTAGATTGGGCATGCGTGAGATTGTGCTTGTTACATATTATTTTTGTTATAGATCCCCACAGAGTTTTTGCGCGCATGAGACTGGTGTGAGTGAGAGGACTGTTTTAGGTTGGTATTCCTTTTGTCGTGAAGTGTGTTCGGAATTTATTAAGTACAGGGGTAAGTTGGGGGGGCATGGGGTGGTTGTGGAGGTGGACGAGTCACAGTTTGGGAAAAGGAAGTATGGGAGGGGGAAGCCTGTGGCTGGTCTTTCGGTGTGGGGGGGCAGTTGTTCCGGGGGGTGGGGGTTCCGAATGTGTTTTTAGGGTTGTGGAAGGGAGGTCGAAGGCTGAATTAGTGGGGTTAATTGAGGAATATATAGAGCCGGGGTCCACAATAGTTTCTGATGCTTGTTCTTCCTATAGGGGGTTGGGTGAGAGGGGATTTAATCATTTAGTAGTGAACCATAGTTTAGAGTTTAAGAATTATGATACAGGGGCTTGTACTAATACAATTGGGGGGAATGTGGGGGGCGGTTAAGTGAAGTTCTTGGGAGGGGGAAGAGGCGCTCTTCCAACCTTCAGTCTCATTTAGATGAGTACTGTTGGCGGAAGAGTGTCCCAGAGGGCTATTGTATTGTTCTGGTTTTTTTAAGGGCTGTGGGTAAAATGTATAGGCCGAAAGTGGTTAGTTGGGGTGGGCTGGGTAGGTGGGTGGGTGGCTGTGGTTCAGGGTGGGGTGGGTGGTTTATGTTGTTGTATAGTATTTGTTAAGGTGGGGGGGAGGGGGAGTGTATTTATTTTTTGTTTTAGTTGTGGAGGATCTATTTTGTTGAAGTTTTTGTTGAGTTGTGTGATTGAGATGTTTTTTATGTTGTATTTGGTTTTTGTTTGTGGATTTTTTATTTTGGGGTTGTGGGGGGGGGGGAGGGGGTTGAGGTGTGGGTGGGTTGGGTTTTTCTTTTGGTTCAGTATTTTTTCTTGGTTTGTGTGTGTGTGTGCGTGTGCGTGTGCGTGTGCGTGTGTGTGTGTGTGTGTGTGTGTGTGTGTGTGTGTACGTTTGCGTGTGCATTTGTGTGTGATTGTGGTGGCCAATCTAGTTTGTGTGGCTGGAACTTTCTTGTGGTAAGTTCCCTTTTGTTTGTTTTTGGCGTACGTGTTGTGTATTGGGGTATAGGGAAGTGTTTCATTGAAATTTGTGGCTGTGAAGGTTGGTATTGGTATTCGTATTGGGAGATGTTTTTGAGTTACATAGGTCAAGGGTAGTGGTCGATCCTAAGTTATGGGATTGGTAGCTGCTGTTGAGCTATATAGTTGGAGGGAAGTGTTCAATCTCAATGTTTGGTGGAGTATGTTGATTTTTGTAATGGGAGATGGGATCGGGAGTTGCTGTTGAGCTATATAGGTCAAGGGAAGTGTTCGATCCCAATTTATGGGATCGGGAGCTGCTGTAGATATATGTAGGTGAAGGGAAGTGTTTGTTCGGAATG
The DNA here is from genome assembly GCF_023898315.1 of Schistocerca nitens. Taxonomy (NCBI): domain Eukaryota; kingdom Metazoa; phylum Arthropoda; class Insecta; order Orthoptera; family Acrididae; genus Schistocerca; species Schistocerca nitens. Next base: position 69,071,287 of record NC_064625.1, read on the forward strand.
TTTTGCGGTGTGTTTTGATTTTTGTATTGGGGGATGGGATCGGGAGATGCTGTTGAGCTATATAGGTCAAGGGAAGTGTTCGATCCCAATTTATGGGATCGGGAGCTGCTGTAGATATATGTAGGTTAAGGGAAGTGTTTGTTCGCTGTTTTGCGGTGTATTTTGATTTTTGTATTGGGGGATGGGATCGGGAGATGCTGTTGAGCTATATAGGTTAAGGGAAGTGTTCGATCCCAATTTATGGGATCGGGAGCTACTGTAGATCTATATAGGTCAAGGGAAGTGTCCGATTCCTGATAAGAATGTGTTTTGTGGTATTTGGTGAGTTTTGTAATGTCGATTTTTTTCGTCGTCTTGCGTGGTTTTGTATGGCGGTGGGTGGCTAAATTTGTTTATATTTAGTTTCTGCCCACCCAAAAACCCCCAATTTCCCACGCTTGTCCCGTTAGAGTCATTAGGCTTTTTGTGAAACCTGTGTGTGTGTTGTTTTTCTATGTATTTTCGTCTTTATGATACGTATGCAACGTTTTTATATCCGCCATATTGGAATTGTCGTTTATGGTCGTTTCCGCCATATTTGTGACGTCATGGGTCAAAGCCGACGGGTAGGATCGGACGCTTCTGTATTTCCCAATATCTGACAATGGGCACCGATTTAAGTCAATGGGAACTGTTGAAAATTTGTGCCAGACCACGATTAGAACCCGAGTCTCCCGGTTACTAGGCAGATGCAATGATCACTGTGTCCAAATTTCGCAGTGGTCAACCCAATTGCACGAAATGCCCATGCATGCCGTCCGTCAGAACCAAATTCCCAATTCCTCCACAGACTGCTAATGTCGTGCTCCTTGCACATTATCCTCCTCGCCTTAATTATACACTATATACCCAAAAAAACAGACACCGAATATATACAAACTTGGCCTTACGAACATTGCAGACGCCGTCTATGTAACACACGTCACACTTCAAAGAATTTACCAATACATTGCATTGTTTGCTATAGACCACGAATCAATTAACGTAAAAAAAAGCTCTGCTTCTAATGAGATCTTGATTCCGAGTTAAAAAAAAGAAAAAAAACACTAATAAGTCGCCTGTATATTTTAGTTGCTGCCGAAAGAGGAGAACTACTATTTTTCCACAAACGGAAATATAGTAAAAATTCTATTTCGGCTAGTTTCGGCGGTTATTAAAAATTGTAGTGAGAGTTGCATAGTGGACTCTCCCCTCCCCTGACCTCCCCCCCCCTCCCCAGAAACGTAGTTTTCGTCGCTTTTGTGCGACTTTTGTATACAGCTAGAGAAAGTGTTTTAAATATGGCGCGGACGGAAACACTTGGCTACGCTACAGGGCAATCTGCTCGCACAACGTTTACTCGTCGTTCATAATCAATGGCACAAACAACTCTCAATCAAATTATGCCCTTCCAACCTAATTTGGATCTCGGGCTACACTACTCATCGACCTGTCATCACAACCAAAATTCATTGAGATAGGGGGGGGGGGGGGGGGGGCGGATTTCCTGTATCTCTCTCTAGGCAAAACTGTCAGATATTGTAGATTGATTGTCAGTCTCAACTACAAGATTTACTAATGATAAACACTTTTGAGACGGCTCATAATTTTAGAATAGTCCTCTTCGTCTTACTTGGCATAAATTGTTCGCTGGCGTCCCAGCAGCTAGCTCCCTCAGTATGTGCTTCTGCCATCGCACCACGCCAGTCTGTTGTTGTCCTAGCAGACCCAACGCACCGCACATCCGACATCTTCGGAACCACTCACTGGTCAGTTAGCAACTGAACTGGGCACTGTTTACATCTTAAAAGGAAAACTATGCAAAGATGTACACTCAAATGGCACGACTGAGTAGCACACGCACAGTAATATCTGTGGAATGTACATCCACACGCGCAGAACGAAATTCTTCTCGCGAACGTACATCGTCACCGAAAAAAAATCTCGTGACTATATTCCGGCGTTACGGCCAGGCTCTCATTCAAATGAGCAAAAAATGGTACATTTGGAAATTTTTTTGAGGCAATGAAAATACATTCGAAGGATCTGTTTGGGAATTACGAGTGATCATACTATGAGATTTATTTTAGATTTTCAGCAAAAAAAAAAAAAAAAATGGTGCCGTAATTATGATTTGATCAAGGGCCTACGAGTCTGAAGTACGCAGACTGCGTGCAGTGTGGCCTCTCAGATGTTACCTGAAATCAAAAATCAAAAATGGATAACAGCAGTTGATACCACATTAAATTTATCGGAGCTCATACTTCTCTCAAATTAAAAATGGATAACATCAGTCGATATTACATAAAATTTATGGGAGCTCATAACTAACCACAATGAAACAACCTTAAATTTAACGATATGGTGATAATTCGAACTTTGGGGGTTTGTTTCACTCCTTATGCCTTAACAAAAATTGCTTAGTATTAACAAATGTGATATATTATAGGTATAAGCTCCTAAGAAAAGTGTTTACTTTTCGGGGTGATAGGTAGAATTTAAGCGGTTCTAACCATTTTTAGTTTATGCTGCATGCCGTTCTGAGAAAATCGTTTCTCGAAAAAAAAAAACTTGAAGGTTTAGGGAAAACTTTTAGTTGTATTATTACTTCAGTTTGCATGAACTAAGTGTTACATATATATTGAATGTCGCTCAACACGAATCTGAAGTTAGATTTTCAATATTCAAAACGGCTAATCCAATATGGACGACCAAGGATTATGTTTTGACCAATTTTTTTACCAAAAATGTATTTTCGTTATTTACGTTTAGTCTGCAATTCAGGGAGTACTTACCAACCCTTCTTCTAGCTCGAATTGTTCCTAGATAGCAATTCCCTGTTCTTCTTGGCAGGAAAAGCCGATCTGTCTAATAATCTGGATATGCAGCACTAGGCAGCCTGCACTCGTCATTCGTCCGTATTGTCGGCGAGTATGTTTGAATGCATTCTGCAGCATGAATCATTTTGTGCACGTGCGTCACGGGACGAGTTTTCATCTATATCTATATGTATACCCTGGAAAACACATTTAAGTGCCTAGCAAAGGGTTCATCGAATCACCTTTACAATTGGTAATTAATTGAAACCCTCAGCTGCCGATAGGTGTTGTTGATATACCTCGATGGGGACAGTTGAAAATGTGTGCCCCGACCGGGACTCGAACCCGGAATCTCCTGCTCACATGGCAGAAGCTCTATCCATCTAAGCCACCGAGGACACAAATGAATAGCACGACTGCAGGGACTTATCCCTTGCACGCTTCCCGTGAGACCCACATTTCCAACTGTCCACAATCTACATACGTAATGTACCTAATAGGTATTTGCCCATCCACTTATTACTAGCGCACACTGAGGTGGTGATTCCCGTAAGAGTTCGTGGAGCCTGTGCCCATTCGCACAGACGGTCAGTAGCTGGGTAGCCTTTAACTATATATATGAAGATAGTAAATGTTCTCGAAAGAACAGGCGCCACTGACGACCGTGCAGCTTCTCTAGAATAAATGATAATTAATTGAAACCCACGGCTGCCGACAGGTGTTGGTTCAAATGGCTCTGAGCACTATGCGACTTCTGAGGTCATCAGTCGCCTAGAACTTAGAACTAATTAAACCTAACTAACCTAAGGACATCACACACATCCATGCCCGAGGCAGGATTCGAACCTGCGACCGTAGCGGTCACTCGGTTCCAGACTGTAACGCCTAGAACCACACGGCAAAGTCATCATCAATGGTATCTGTTCTTTCGAGAGCGGTTACTATCTTCATATACCTTCACAATTATTATTCCAATCTCGTATAGCGATCGGAAAGAACGAATATCTACATCTCTCCGTGCGAGCTCTGATTTCCCTTATTTTATCGAGGTGATCGTTTCTCCCTATGTAGGTCGGTTCAACAAAATATTTTCGCATTCGGAGGAGAAAGTTGGTGATTGGAATTTCGTCGCAACGAAAAACGCCTTTGTTTTAATGATGTCCAGCCCAAATCCTGTATCATTTCAGTGACACTCTCCCATATTTCGCGATATAACCTGCTGCCCTTCTTTGAACTTTATCGATGTACTCCGACAATCCTATCTGGTAAGGATCCAACACCGCGCAGCAGTATTCTAAAAGCGGACGGACAAGCGTACCTGAGCATAGTGTTTCCGACTGAAGTGTGTCCCATGGCAACCGTCTGTCTATGGGAAGCTCCTATGGAACCAAACTGCTGAGGTTCAAAATGGCTCTGAGCACTATGGGGCTCAACTGCTGTGGTCATCAGTCCCCTAGAACTTAGAGCTACTTAAACCTAACTAACCTAAGGACATCACACACATCCATGCCCGAGGCAGGATTCGAACCTGCGACCGTAGCAGTCGCACGGTTCCTGACTGCGCGCCTAGATCCGCGAGACCACCGCGGCCAGCAAACTGCTGAGGTCATCAGTCCCTATGCTTACACACTACTTACAGTAACTTATGTTAAGGACAACACACACACACACAAACACACACACACACACACACACACACACGCCCGAGAGAGGACTCGAACCTCGTAGCCAATCGTAACGACGGGGGGAGCCGCGCGAACCGGTGTAAGGCGTTTGAGACAGCACAGCTGCACCGCGCGGATCATGGCAACCGTGACACTGCTTCAAACAATGGGCTGTAGAAACTTTTGTAAAGCACGGATTACAAAAACCCTTTCCGTTCCAAGAGTCTAGACAAGTGCACCTTTAAAAAAATGCAACTACAAAGAAATTGAATTTTCGAACGTTTTAAATGAGAACCTGACCTTAAGGAACACCGTTGATCAAATGTCGCAGGTATTATGTACCCAGGTTTCACATGTGGGTTAACAGTTTCTAATCAATATCCGCAATAAGCAGGGCTTAAAACTTTGAAGCGTTAAATTTCAAGGGCCGTTCTCTTGTTTGCAAATAGTTTCACAGCGGATATTTCTCTAGTTTTTTTGCTATAGGAATTTTATTTTTTTGTGGTTTTAGGGCGCACAACTTCAATGGTCATTAGCGCCCAGACTACGTTAGGAAGGCACCGCGAGGCACAAGTTTAAAACAGCAACTAAAAGGGAAAACACGATAAAAGACAGACTGACAGGCATAGAATGAAAAAAAAAAAACGCATAATCAAATGTCCTTAGAGAGGTTTGTCAAGTTGATAAAACGAAGAACGCGAGCAGCTGCTCGTGGGTCATCCGCTAAAATGGCATCTAGAGTACATGGCAGGCCAAGATCAAGACGCAGTGTGTTAAAATCCGGACAGGACGTTAAAATGTGGCGGACCGTCAGCGATTGCCCACATGGGCAGAACGGCGCCGGCGCAGCCGTCAGCAGATGGCGATGGCTGAACCGGCAGTGTCCAATTCGTAACCGGGCCAAAACGACCTCCTCCCGTCGAGAAGGGCAGAAGGAGGACGTCCAAGCCACGGGAAGAGGTTTCAAGGCCCGAAGCTTGTTGTCCGTAAGTGCAGCCCAATCGGCATGCCACAGCGATAAAATGCGCCGACAAATGACCCTGCTACAATTTGACGAAGGGACACAACAAGAAGCTGTCCGAGGCTGGAGGACCGCAGCCTTGGCCGCGGCATCTGCAGCTTCGTTCCCAGGGATACCGACATGGCCAGGAACCCACATAAAGCTAACCGGAGAACCGACGTCCACCAGCTGCTGAAGAGAGCGTTGGATCCGGTGCACGAAAGGGTGAACCGGATACGGATCACTGAGGCTCTGGATGGCGCTCAGGGAATCGGAGCATATAACATAAGCAGAATGTCGGTGGCGACAGATGTAAAGAACAGCCTGGTAGAGGGCAAAGAGCTCAGCTGTGAAGACCGAACAATGGCCATGGAGCCGGTATTTGAAACTTTGTGCCCCGACAATGAAAGAACACCCGACCCCGTCATTGGTCTTAGAGCGATTTGTATAAATGAAGGTCATATTAATGAACTTCGAACGAAGTTCGACAAAACGGGAGTGGTAGACCGAACCGGGGGTAAACTCCTTTGGGAGCGAGCTGAGGTCAAGGTGAACGCTAACCTGAGCCTGGAGCCAAGGTGGCGTGTGGCTCTCGCCCACTCGAAAGGTTGCAGGGAGTGAAAAATTAAGGTGTTGAAGGAGGCGACGAAAGCGAACTCCAGAGGGTAGCAGGGCAGAGACATACAACCCGTATTGACGGTCGAGAGAGTCGTCAAAACAGGAACGATAAGACGGGTGGTCGGGCATTGACAGCAGCCGACAGGCATACCGACAAAGCAGTATATCGCGCCGGTAGGTGAGTGGCAATTCACCAGCGTCAGCATGAAGACTCTCGACGGGACTAGTATAAAACGCTCCGATCGCAAGTCGTAAACCCCGATGTTGTATGGAGTTGAGGCGGCGTAAGATGGATGGCCGTGCAGAGGAGTACACGAAGCTCCCATAATCCAGCTTGGAGCGGACGATCGACCGATAGAGACGAAGTAGGACGGTTCGATCCGCTCCCCACGACATACCACTGAGAACACGGAGGACATTTAGAGAACGGGTACAACGGGCAGCCAAATATGACACATGTGGAGACCAGCTAAGTTTCCTGTCAAATGTAAGACCTAAAAATTTTGTTGTCTCCACGAATGGGAAAGCAACGGGACCGAGTCGTAAGGACGGTGGGAGAAACTCTTTGTAGCGCCAGAAGTTAATACAGACCGTCTTCTCGGCAGAAAAACGGAAGCCATTGACGACACTCCAGGAGTAAAGTTGGTCAAGAGAACACTGAAGACAGCGCTCCAGGAAATATGTACGCTGCGCGCTGCAGTAGATGGTAAAATCGTCCACGAAAAGGGAGCCTGATACATCAGCTGGGAGGCAATCCATTATTGGATTGATCGCTATGGCGAAGAGAGCGACGCTCAAAACTGAGCCCTGTGGCACCCCATTCTCCTGGCGAAAGGTGTCTGACAGGACAGAACCCACACGTGCCCTGAACTGTCGCTCCATTAAAAAGGAACGAATAAAAAGAGGGAGGCGACCGCGAAGGCCCCATGTATGCATGGTGCGGAGAATGCCCGCCCTCCAACAGGTGTCGTAAGCCTTCTCCAAATCAAAGAACACAGCCGCGGTCGGGCGCTTCCGCAAGAAGTTATTCATAATGAAGGTCGACAAGGTAACCAGATGGTCAACAGCAGAGCGGCGCCTACGAAATCCACATTGTACATTGGTAAGTAGGCGTCGAGACTCGAGCAGCCAAACCAAACGAGAGTTAACCATTCGCTCCATCACTTTACAGACACAGCTGGTAAGCGAGATGGGTCGATAACTGGAAGGCAAGTGCTTGTCCTTCCCCGGCTTAGGAATCGGGACAACAATAGACTCGCGCCAGCATGCGGGAACATGTCCCTCAATCCAGATGCGATTGTAAGTACGAAGAAGAAAACCTATACCCGTAGGAGAAAGGTTCTTCAGCATCTGAATCAGGCCCTCGAGCGGAGGACCGTGACCGGGCAAGTGCGTTTTCGAGTTCCCGCATGGTGAATGGGTTCAAATGGCTCTGAGCACTATGGGACTCAACTGCTGTGGGTATCAGTCCCCTAGAACTTAGAACTACGTAAACCTAACTAACCTAAGCACAACACACACATCCATGCCCGAGGCAGGATTCGAACCTGCGACCGTAGCAGTCGCACGGCTCCGGACTGCGCGCCTAGAACCGCGAGACCACCGCGGCCGGCATGGTGAATGGGGCATTATAACTTTCACGATTCGAGGAGCGGAAATTAGGTGGCCTAGCCTCCTCTGCCTGTTTGCGGGGGAGGAAGGCAGGATGGTAATGAGCGGAGCTCGAAACCTCTGCGAAAAAGCGGCCGAAGGCATTGGACACATCCTCAGGGGCCACAAGGACGTCATTCGCGACCGTCAAGCCAGAAACTGGTGAGTGGACCTTAGTGCCAGAAAGACGGCGCAGGCTACCCCAGATAACAGAAGAAGAAGTAAAACTGTTGAAGGTGCTTGTGAAAGCAGCCCAGCTGGCTTTCTTGCTTTCTTTAAGAATACGACGACACTGTGCACGTAATCGTTTATAATTGATACAATTCGCCACTGTAGGGTGGCGTTTAAAGGTGCGTAAAGCACGTCGACGAGCACGTAAAGCGTCTCTACATGCTGTGGTCCACCAGGGGACCGGTACGCGACGTGGAGAAGAAGTAGGGTGAGGGATGGAATATTCAGCAGCAGTGAGAATGACTTCCGTGAGGTGTGCGACCTGACGATCGCAGCTTGTGAAGGTTTGATCCTGAAATGTCGCCCTGGAAGAGAAGAGCCCCCAGTCTGCCTTGGCCCAACTAGATGAGCACGGAGAGGGGGTATGCTGCAGGAGATGGATAACACACGGGAAGTGGTCGCTCGAATATGTATCAGAAAGTGCATACTACTCAAACCGGCGTGCAAGTTGGGTAGTACATATAGAGAGGTCTAAATGGTAATAGGTGTGAGATGTGTCCGAAAGAAAAGTAGGGGCGCCAGTATTGAGGCAGACAAGATTGAGCTGGTTGAAAAGGTCTGCTAACAGGGAGCCCCTCGGGCAGGATGCTGGAGAGCCCCAAAGGGGATGGTGGGCATTGAAGTCTCCAGTTAACAAAAATGGTGCAGGTAGCTGAGCAATAATTTGCATCATGTCTGCCCTGGTAACGGCAGACGACGATGGAGTGTAAACGGTACAAATGGAAAATGTAAAAGTGGGGAGAGTAATTCGGATGGCAACTGCCTGCAGGCCGGTGTGCAACGTGATGGGATCGTAGTAAATATCATCCCGGACCAGCAACATAACCCCTCCATGAGCCGGAATACCTACCACAGGGGGTAGGTCAAACCGCACAGAGGTGTAGTGTGCCAAGGCAATTTGATCGCATGGGCGTAGCTTCGTTTCCTGGAGGGCTACGACGAGCGGACGGTGCAAGCGGAGCAGCAACTTCAAGTCCTCTCGGTTGGAGCGAATGCTGCGAATATTCCAGTGAATAAGTGCCATCGTAAGAAGAAAAAGAAGATGAAAGAAGGGGTCACCTAGAAGGCCGCTGAGGGCCTGGCTTCGAGCGAGCACTGCCGCCGCTATCAGTAGGCGGACAGTCATCGTCCATTGGTTCTATAGGTTCACCGGCCATCTTGGTAAGACGGCCGGGAGGGGGAGCTTCCTCCGCCGGTGAACGGCCAGATGTTCGGCTACCAGCGGTGCGGCCAGGCGAAACGGATGACGGCCTGGGGCGGCAACCGCTGGGTGGCGCAGGAGAAGAAATGCGCCGTGGCGGAGAAGGAGAACTGTGCTTCCTATGAGCCTTCTTGGAAGGTCGTTTGGTGGAAGTACCGGTCGAAGGCTGGGAGGTCGAGGTACGTAGGAAGTCTGCACGGGACGGTTCCTTCTTGAAGGCCCGTGCATCTGACTTCTGGGTCTTCGTCTTAGCAGAAGCTGATGAAGGGGCTTGTGTCTGTGGGGTGATGGGAGGAAGAGGAGACGTCGACCGCGCGATCTTAGCACTGGCCGAACGGACGACCGTGGTGCTGAAGGTCAGATCGCATGTCTGGGTTGCCACCTCCCTGGTAGTCCGAGGAGAGGCGAGGACAGTACTGTATTTCTCCGCTGGGAGCAGTGTGAGCTTCCTACTAGCTAATAGCTTGCGAGCAGCCGAGGTGGACACTTTCTCTTTGACCCGAATTCCTTATAGACGGGACAGTCGCGGGAGGACGCTGCATGGTCACCCTGACAGTTCACACAACGAGGAGACGGAGGTGGACAGTCACCCTCATGGGCATCCCTGCCACAAGTGACACATTTAGCCGCATTGGAACAAGACTGGCGAGTGTGATTAAAACGCTGACACTGGTAGCAGCGCGTAGGTGTCGGGACGTAGGGGCGAACAGAAATAACCTCGTAGCCCGCTTTGATGCGCGATGGCAGCTTAACACTATCAAACGTCAAGAAAAGTGTCCGGGTCGGTACAAGGTCATTGTTGACCTTTTTCATGACCCTATGGACAGCCGTCACGCCCTGCTCAGCGAGGAAAGACTGAATCTCCTCGTCAGTCAATCCGTCGAGTGATCTAGTATAGACCACACCACGAGACGAATTCAAAGTTCGGTGAGCCTCCACCCGGACAGGGAACGTGTACAGGAGTGTGGTTCGAAGCAGTTTCTGTGCCTGAAAGGCGCTCTCAGTTTCTAGTAACCATTACGCAACCTTGTACAAGACTTAACAGTACCGGCTATGGCATCTACGCCCTTCGTGATAACGAAAGGGTTGACAGAGGAAAAATCCTTTCCGTCCTCAGATCGAGAAACGACGAGGAACTGTGGGGCAGGGGGTAGTACTTTTGTCACTGGTGGCTGGTCATGTTTCCGTTTGTGGGCAGAAGTCGAGAGAGAAGAAGAGAAATCCATTGCGGAGGAATCCCCCATGATTGCCAGCGTCTCCGCTGGCGCGCTCCTTCCTTATGGGGACCCTCTCAGAGGGCACTCCCGCCTTAGGTGAATGTTTACACCTCAGGTCACACCTCCCGAGAAACAGACGGACGGACCAATCGGCATGGTCAGAAGGTATCAGCTCAGGCAATCACCCCTCCCTGGGCCTGGCCTTTACCAGGGGGTACGTGCGGGCCTTACTTTTCTACCCAGGGCGGGGAATTACGCGTTACCCCGTCACCGGCTACGCGTGCGTGCGAACGCGTGGGTCGGCCTTCAGGCGCGCACAGAGAGGAAGGAAGAAGAGGAAGAGAGAGAGGACAGACTGTCTCAAACGCCGAGGCGGAGACCAGAGAAGGCAAGGAGAAGAAGGCAAGGAGAAGAAGGCAAGGAGAAGAAGGCAAGGAGAAGAAGGCAAGGGAAAGAGTAAGGAAGACAGTGAGATGGAGAAGAACAAAGAAAGGAACCAACCAAAGGAAGGAAGAAACGAGAAGCGAAAAACCAAAAAGACCACAAATATAGGTTGTGGAACCGTCCGTCTCTGGACGCAGGCGCTAACTACCCCCTTGAGGGGGATGGACTCCTTTTAGTCGCCTCTTACGACAGGCAGGAATACCTCGGGCCTATTCTAACCCCCGGACCCGCAGGGGGGGGGGCTACAGGAAAAGAAGGATAGCAATGGGTGGAGGGGGAGGGGAGACAGGGGGGAGGAATCTTGCGTCTCCCACCTTGGAATCTTCAGTACAGAATTTTTATTCATTACGAGATTCTCAGCCATTTGTAGAAGTGATTTCCCGTGATTCTGCAAAACTTTTCCTTTAGCCAATCGTAGCAACTAACTTTGGCACATAAATAAACTGTAGAGTGAACAACTTTTCTGGGAACACTTTTATTTTTAAAACCATGAGAGGTGGAGGGTATTTAGTTAGTCGTGATGCATTTCAAGTACTACCCACAACTACTTCTCAGATAAGAAAGCTAACTATCCAAAATAAGGATAAACACTTGTTACAAAACGCTCCTCTTGCCCAACCTCTCTACAGTACGGCACTTGATTGACCTGCACATTGCAACCTCAATTAAAATCAACCGAGAAAAAATGTGTGCACTTACTGGTTATAAATCACTTGATTGTTGCGCTCCTTACTTCTGAAATAGAAGACTTCAGGCTTTTAAATCTTGGTGTCCGAACACAACATGTGAAGCTATTATCCTTTCCATCACACCTCACAAGCAACTAATGTCACTCAGCTTTCTTAATGCTACCGAGTGTCACACAAAGTACAGAATTTCTTTTCTCGTCAGTTACTCGCAAACGTGGACCCACCATTATGAGTGGCTGCAGTGTCTTAACCTACATAACCGTACAGATGGTTTCAGACAAGTGTTACTTGCAGAGGAGTAGGATAACAAGCTATCGGCCTGGCAATTTCGTTCCTTTCCAGTAGTACGCATGCTGTACTAAAACATAACATTTGTTTCATGATATTTACTATTTTATTTCTTGCAAGTCTTCTACAACTTCTCTCGAAAACTTTGTGGGTAGATCTTGGCATTTGTTTTGTTCAGAAACGAAAAACACCCCTGACACGTTATTACTGTAGCAAACAACTGACTACGAGACAAGAAAAAATGTATTCAATAGGTGAAAGCTCAAAGCAACGGGCAAAAATGTACCTAGGCTTATCATCTCAAAGAAGAGCTGTCACAGAGAAACAAGTGGGCATGTCTTACATAGCAAGCTGCCATTTAAACTGACATTTAGGACCTTAAAATAAGGATTTGAACAAAAATGCTTTTATATTCGCACTAAGCGTAAATCAACCTGGTATAATCACCAATAAAAATTATTTTCATTGTTTTCGAGGTACCTTCTGCCCTTCGGAATATTTATATTGCGAATCAGTAGTTAATATGCCTGGTTCCCCAAACAGGAGACGACTAGAAACTATCGAAATGTGGTGGTGTAGAAGAATGCTAAAAAAGTTTAGATCGAATAGCTGATGGGGAGATACGGAATCAGATTAGGGAGCAGAGAAATTAATGGCAGAACTTGACAGAAAGAAGCGACCGTGGGCAAAGGGCGTATTTCGATTCCACCCGTCCGCTTTGACCCATGACGTTCAGCATGACGGTCATTAGTTTGCGTTTAGAAGGATATCAGTGGCCTTATTAAATGTCACCTGCGATTGACTTCGTTTCTAGAGCAATTTATAATGTTCGTTAACTATGATTTTTTTCGTAATATATCGTGATGAACGATGGGAGGAACCCGAGATCACAGCTTAAATTGTCGTTAAAGAAACGAGTAGCGATTGTATTTTTGTCTTTCTTATCCGACACATTGGGGAACCCAGGGTAGAATGGGGTGCAAAGTTGAAATCTTTGAGTAAACGTACAAAATTGATAAATAAGAGATTTACCAATTCTTATATGAACACATTATGATGTATTAATCACAAAAATACAAGAACATTGCCATAAAATAAAACAACAATATTTTTCACTCAGAAACAGAAATGTATGTCATTTGCCCCATTCTGCCCCGTGCACGCGGCAGAATGGGGTGGTAAGTATAAGTGATTACAAAACCGTATAAAATTATCGGAAATGCAGAAAATATTAGCTTACTCGGTATTTATTTAGTTTAAAGTGAATATTAATGTCAAACTACAGTTTTCATGTATTGCCTCCTTTTCTTAAGGCTGCTTACAAAATTCACACACGAGGAGAGACTCCCATCATCGTCGCTATCTATTCCTGCACGAGAATCGTGTGTCCATTTTTTGCACGTCGAACAAGCGACCCAACCTTCAACTGATTTTGAATATAACCCACCACAATATAAACATTCGCAGTTAATTTCCTCATAATCACTCTCGTTAGTATTGTATTCTCTCTCCTGTTTTCCATTTGTCTTCAGGCCCTTTCTTTTTTTTTGAATTCTTAATTTTATTCTCTTTCGGAAATAGTTTTTTCTTTGCTCTTTCTTCTTTAGCAAAGTTCTTTTTCTATTTTTCCAAATAACGGCTTTTAACTCTTTTTGTACGTCGAATCAGTTAAAACAACGGTCTTCCCCATCTTCAGTTTCGCTCTTTTCTTGCTTTCGTTAACTTTTCGCAAGCCCATCAGAATTTCAGGTGAAATATGAAATGAGGAGGTCGTGTTGTCAGTTGTCATCCTAGAGCACCCAAGATTAGAACAATTAGCCCCAATAACTTTGTCATTCTTAGGCGGCAGTTCATTGTTACAATTCGCTGAAACCTCGTGCGCTTGATTATCCAGCCCGTTGGCGTCGTCTTTTTTAGCTGGTGTGCTAGGTGGAGGCAATTCCAATTGTTCAGATATGATAACCTCTTTATCTGACGACCTATTTTGTCCGATGTCAAATGTGTCTGCTGGAAGGAAGTCTGCATCGGTGAATATGGATGGGTCCGTGGGCCATATTCTAGTAGCTTCGAAACCTTTAATAGCGGTTTTCATTGTTGCACTTTAGACGAAAGCTGAACCAAAAAGCGTTGAAATTTGAAAGATAGTTACGAATTTCCCTGCGTGGCTTCGTAGCCATTTTCGAAGCTGATCACTATAACGAGGACTTAAAGGCTTTACAAAACAAACATCAAGCGGCTGAAGTCTGTGAGAGCAATGTGGTGGTAAAGATAGCAACGAAACGCCACTCTCCCTCGCGTAGTCCTTAACGTCAATGTTCGTGGTATGTGCTGAATCGCCATCTGATACAAGGAGAACTGGGAAGTGCTTTGATGCCTTAGAAAATTCGACAAATTTTCGAAACCATACAAGAATTACTCTGGCCATCCATGCGGTCCTGTGGACCTCAGCGCAACCTCCTGCTGCCAGTCCTAACTCAAATTATTTCTGCTTCTTCTTTCGTGGAAAAATAAGCGTAGGAGGCATGTAAGCTCCGCTTGCTGACATACCAATGAGGCAGGTTGCAGTTTCGCCCCTTTCTGCAGATGTTAACGTTCCTACTTGACGTTTACCCTTGCAAGCCGCGATCTTCGATTGGTTTTTATGATTAACCGAAGCGCCTGTTTCATCACAAATAGTTATTTGAGAAGTCATTAGTTTGTGTTTGTCAGTTTTGTTAGCAACGAAATAAACCTATCGACAGCTACTTTATTAAAACCCATGACTGTTGCACCAGATGTTGCTTCGGGTTTGTGAACAAACCCGCATTTTCTTCTTCATTGTTTCTTGATGTAATAAACATTTCGACTCGTTTTGCTCGATATTTTCGAAAAAGTATCTGGGAAACGTGCAAAAATTGAAAGGCAAAACTGTGCACCTGCTGAAATACGAGTGCGTATACTCATTTGAAACAATTTTCCTAAACCGCTTCTGATACGCTAGAGGTTACCGCACAGTTGACAGCAATTGTAGTTGACCGTTTGCTTGTATCGTATAAAGTACGACACAGTAAAATATTTTTGTAGGGAGGACACAGCATCTCATCTTGAATGGAGAGTTCATCTATACGTGTAAAAGTAACCACTTGTGCCACAGGGAAGTGTGTTGGGAGCCTTACTGTTCATGTTATATATTAACATTACAGATAATAGAAGTAAGATCACGTATTTCGAAAATGGAGCAGATATCGACATTGAGGTAACAAAGTTCGTGGGAAGTGATATGCACATACAGGGGATAGGAAAAATAATGTGAACACCTATACCTACATCAATATGGATACTCTGCAAATCACATTTAAGTGCCTGGCAGAGGGTTCATCGAACCACCTTCACAAGTCTCTATTATTCCAATCTCGTATAGCACCCGTAAAGAATGATCACCTGTATCTTTCCGTACGAGCTCTGACTTCCCTTATTTTATCTTGGTGATCGTTCCTCCCAACGTAGGTCGGTGTCAACAAAATATTTTCGCATTCGGAGGAAAAAGTTGGTGCATGGAATTTCGTGAGAAGATTCCGTCGCAACGAAAAACGCTTTTCTTTTAATGACGTCCAGCCCAAATCCTGTATCATTTCTGTGACACTCTCTCCCATATTTCGCGATAGTAGAAAACGTGTTGCCTTTCTTTGAACTTTTTCGATGTACTCCGTAAGTCCTGTCTGGTAAGGATCCCACATATCCCAGCAGTACTCTAAAAGAGGACGGACAAGCGTAGTGTAGACAGTCTCCTTTGTAGGTCTGTTACGTTTTCTAAGTGTCCTGTCAATAAGACACAGTCTTTGGTTAGCCTTCCCCACAACATTTTCAATGTGTTCCTTCCAATTTAAGTTGTTCGTTATTGTAATACCTAGTTATTTAGTTGAATTTACGTCCTTTAGGTTAGACTGCAACTTCTCTGATACTGATTCGTCTATTCTGCTTCACCAGGGATCTTGCGGGGTCAGTAACGACCCGATTTGCGGATACTGAGTGCGTATCTTAACTGGCTTCCGTCTTCATTGATTAGCGGCTACCTTTGCAACGGTTGTACCACTCCTTTAGCCGTGTAGTACCCATTACTTCGTCCACAAACACACGATGGTTTCAACTTGAGAATCGCCAAGCTTGAAGCCAAATGTGATGCAACGACGTCATTTTGCTCACATTACTAAATCCAACGTGTACCACTTACAAGTGTTCCGAAGTAGTGGAGAAAATCAGGTATGTGTGCTATGTATGCCTGAAACCATGAGCACACGCACACCCTGATACCATTGTTGATTTCAACAATTAAAAAATTCGGATATTTTTTGAACAGCTCTCGTATATAGGCCGTCGGCAGTGATGTCGAAAGAGCAAGATACCCCTAGCTACGCCAGTTGTATAGGTAGTTCGAATGGAGCGGTCTGTTGTCCGACGAATCTCCATAACAGCTCCGAAACGAATACCCCAAAGTTCGTTCTTCACGTTAGGAATCAATCTGAGCTCACGAGGGCATAAGTCCGGGGAGTGTGGTGAGTGGTGCGGCGCTTCCCATCCTCATATTCCAATCATATCAGTCACGTCTTGAACCAAGCCTGCCCGAACATTGTCCTGCAAAATGATGGCCGCGTCCTGCAGAAACTGACGCCACTTCTTTCTCTCAGTTGTTTTTCTTCTTTGTAACAGTCTGTTTCGTTTTCGAGACTAAACCGCTTAACAGATACTGTTCAAATTTGGCATGGAGACAGTTTGAATCCTGAGAAAGAACATACCCCACTGTAGAAAGCAAGAAATTTTGTTTTCTTTACATCAGTGAACGTAAACTACATGAAAACTTACTTATTTTGGTGTATAACTTAAGAATTCTATAATGTATTTCAGTAGTCGCCACGCGGGATAGTCTCTCAAACGAAATTACTCCCACGTCCGAGGCCTTCCAATATCACTTCTCCCATTCCGCTTGTAGTTCAGAATATTTTGGGAAAGTCTGGGAATTAGCATTCTCACCAGGCCTTCCAATATCACTTCTCCCATTCCGCTTGTAGTTCAGAATATTTTGGGAAAGTCTGGGAATTAGCATTCTCACCAGTCTTCACGATATTTTTGAATTTTTTAGTTTCTGTTAAAAATACTTAATTTTTCTCTAGTATCTTCATTCCTAATCATTTCTTGTTCTGCAGCCCTTCGAATTTCTTAGGATCCTCATCTCTGCCGTCTGAATTTTTGTTTTGTTTCAATCATGTTGTCGCTTTCATAGCATAACACAGGAACTGCGACCACTTTACAGAATTTCGGGAAAATCTGTTTTTGTTCTTTATTGCCCAATGTTCGGATAATGGTGCCACAGACAGCTTAGAATTTGTGTAATTTATTTTCAGTATCAGAGTAAAAATAAGATCTTACAGCGTACCCTAAATGAAGGTTTAAGAGACCTGTTCTAAAGCAGGATTATCCAAAACTAGTTTTAATCTGACTGAATATTTTCCTCGAAGTGCACTTATTTTCGTTTTATTACTAGAAATTTTAAAGTTTTATTCGTTGCATATTTCGTTCAGGTGGTATATAGATCTTTGGAGGTCATTTCATTTACTTGAATCATGTCATCTACAAACAGAAGCACAATGAGGTATTTCTCATTCGTTATCCCAATTCCTTTGTCTTCTCGTAGTTCATGCTTTCATTTATGAAGAATGAAGTCAATGTAAATACAAAAACGCTGACATAATCTACCCATTTAAATGTATACCGAGCGAGCTGGCGCAGTGGTTAGTACATGGTACGATGATGATGATGATGAATATGATGATGATGATGATGATGATGATGTTTGGTTTGTGAGGCGCTCAACTGCACGGTTATCAGCGCCTGTACAAAGCCCCAACCTTTACACAGTCCAGTTTTGCCACCTTCACGAATGATGATGAAATGATAAGGACAACACACACACCTAGTTCCCGGGCGGAGAACGCAACCCAGCCGTGAATTGAACCCGGAATCCCAGGATCCAGAGCTGCAACGCTAGCTTCTAGACGACGAGCTGTCAACTAAGACACTAGACTCGCATTCGGGAGGACGACGGTTTAAATCCGCGTCCGGCCAACCTGATATATGTTTCCCATAATTTTCCTGAATCGCTCCAAGCAAATGCTGGAATGGTTCCTTTGAAAGGGCACGGCGGACTACTTTTACCCTTCCTTGACGCAGTGCCAGCTCCTGCTCCGTCTCTAATGACCTCGACATCGGTGGCGCATTAAATACAATCCTCCGTCCGTCCTTCATTTAAAGGCATAGGTTTAACGCAATTAGTCGGGCGTTAAAAGTTAAAAACTGCGTACTCGTCTAAGGCAGCATAATAATGGCGCGCAAATTATCGAGACTATACTCACCGGGCATTTGTGAATGGCAGCACCTGGCGACTTACAACAAACGTCACACTTAAAATTGAAACTTTGCGAAACTTTTTTTTTTCCCTCTGCCATCCCTGATAGAATGATGAAAGGAAAAAAAGACTTTTATCACTACTACATGTTCGCTCTTCATGCAGTAAGGTGTCAGCATCAGGCTTGATTTTTCACTTTATTACTTCTTTACTACTCACTCTATTCGCAACACATTTGTCAGACAGTATCCACATACATCGCCGAATGTACCTGAAAATTATAGCATTGAACAACACCTAGTTCAGTACATAAACACTGAGATGTTTTCGAAAACTACCATCTCTTAAGCCCGCATCTCGTGGTCGTGCGGTAGCGTTCTCGCTTCCCGCGCCCGGGTTCCCGGGTTCGATTCCCGGCGGGGTCAGGGATTTTCTCTGCCTCGTGATGGCTGGGTGTTGTGTGCTGTCCTTAGGTTAGTTAGGTTTAAGTAGTTCTAAGTTCTAGGGGACTTATGACCACAGCAGTTGAGTCCCATAGTGCTCAGAGCCATTTGAACCATTTGAACCATCTCTTAAAACAGAGCGTCTTCAACTGCAAAGGGTTATGCTTCTTCAGGTCAAGTATTTAACACATTAACTGATAATGTAAACGAACTTCTGAAGGTGGTTTACATATGGGACTTCCAGTCTTCAGATAGCAATTTGGAGGGGAGAAGGGGTGGTGGTTACGCGGTCTATTTGAAACTTAACACTTTCCGCAAATGATGCAGTTGTCTGTAATGAAGTACTGCCTGAAAGAAGCCACGCCCTCATGAGATTTCAGTGTAGTGCAAAGCATGACAACTCGGTTCAAATGTTCCCGAAATGTAAAATTGTTCGTTCACGAGTATAGTGTCAGCGAGTCACATTCGCAATCGCTCAACCCACACGAATACCTGGGTGTAAAAATTTCTGGAGATTTGAAATGGAACCGTCACATAGTCGCAGTCTTAGGGAAAGACGGTGGCAGGCTGCTATTTATTGGTAGAATTCTAGAAAAATACAATCAGTGTACAAAAGAAATTGCTTAGAAATCACTCATGCGACCCATCCCCCAATATTGCTCGAGATTCTTGGATCCTAATCAGGGGATACTGAATGTATACAGAGAAGGGCAGTACGAATGGACACAGGTTTTTTTGACCCGTTGGAGAGTGTCACAGTGTTTCTGATCAAATTGAACTGGCAGGCGCTTGGAAATTGACGTAAGTAGACTTTCTCGGGAGATTTTACGTCAATTTCCAAGCGCCTGCCAGTTCAATTTGATCAGAAACTCTGTGACACTCTCCAAAGGGTCAAAAAAACATGTGACCATTTGTACTGCGCTTCACTGTATACATTCAGTGTCGCCTGATTATGATCCAAGAATCTCGAGCAATATTGGGGGATGGGTCGCACGAGTGATTTCTAAGCAATTTCTTTTGTACACTGATTGTATTTTCCTAGAATTCTACCAATAAATTACGGCCTGCCACCGTCTTTCCCTAAGACTGCGACTATGTGACGGTTCCATTTCAAATCTCCAGAAATTTCCGGAGGAATCCTTAACTGTTGAATATAGGCGAATGGTAGTCAATAGAGGGAATGACAGCGAATGCTCGTTCGATTTGCGTTCTCTTCCCTAGGCTGTGATGCAAACTAATCCTGATAATATTCCCGGTTTGAGATGTAGTTGGCAGCTCTGTAATTGCTGACCGGTGAGTCGCTTAAAGCCCAGGGAAAGTTAATCTCGGAGGGACAAATCACGCTCTCAACCGATTAAGCATATCCGCTAAGGATGTTCTAGAGCCTGTGATTAGTGCATTGAATATAAATACGGAAAACTGCAACAACTCGCTTCTCGAAAAATGTTTAATTCCATTAGCTAGTTTTGTAACCTTTTCAGACTCATCTTCAAATGTGGCACACAGAAATTGCGTCTTTATTTCGTTAGAGTGATGCCGGGTACTGGCTCTCTGACAGGGAGACAGAGAACTCTTTAATGTATCGCCATGAGCGACAGTTACATGGCGACATGTGTCGGAAAACAAATTATTCCACTTACCGTGGCAATGTGGGTGGAGTTGCAGTTAATATCCACCTGGCAACTGCCGTTGTCATTGTATATTGGCCACAGATTAATCGCCTTTCAATAAAAATACGAAATTTCATCATCACCATAAGGTTTACTACTGGTGTACATTATAAAGATGTTCAATTAGAAGGATAGCATACTTTGCTCGGAAACAGTGTCTTTGTTTTGTGCATATAACACAAGGGCGTGCTGAGAAGCAATTACTCCAAATGTTTTATTTGAAAACTCTTAAGCTTTCCAGTTAAAAAACGTTAGTAACATTCTACATCTTTATTCTACATATCTGCAGCCCTCTGCTGCTAGAGGGCTCCGATTTGTACCGTGTAACATAGCGGTGTGTGATGTAACTGTGTCGGTGCGTGAGAAACAGCTCAGGAAACTGAAAGCACGAATTGGAAGAGTTGGTCCGCACGTGGAACACCCTCCTCTTCAGCATTACAACGCCGAACTACAGCCGAGCGCTGCGACGTCTGCAGCACTCTGATGCCGTTCGTTCACTGCCGTCGATTGACCTCCACACAGCCCCGACTTGGTCCCATCCGATTTTCATCTGTCTCCAAAACTTACGGAACACATTCGAGGATCACGTATGCCATTAATCTTTTAAAAAAATGGTTAAAATGGCTCTGAGCACTATGGGACTTAACATCTGAGGTCATCAGTCCCATAGAATTACTTAAACCTAACTAACCTAAGGACATCACACACACCCATGCCCGAGGTAGGATTCGAACCTGTGACCGTAGCGGTTGCGCGGTTCCAGACTGAAGCGCCTAGAACCACTCGTCCACAAGGGCCGGCCATTAATGTTTCCTTGAATTATTAATTTCAACAGGTTTTATTTATTGTTGCGGAATTGCGCTACCAAAACA
This sequence comes from Schistocerca nitens, assembly GCF_023898315.1. Lineage (NCBI taxonomy): Eukaryota > Metazoa > Arthropoda > Insecta > Orthoptera > Acrididae > Schistocerca > Schistocerca nitens. Next base: position 69,092,490 of record NC_064625.1, read on the forward strand.
ATCGAGTTTTGCTCTCTGGATGCTGTTGATAATTTCTGCGTCTTCGTACCGGCATATTTTTGACTATATCTGCCGAAGGTATCCTTAATATTTTTCGATACGATCGCATTTCAAATGCCTAATACAGTCCATGACTCATCTCCATAGAGTAGGACACCGAACGTGTCACGTCAAAGTAGTCGAGTGCGAATCCTGATGACTGGTCTGTTGGTTCTCAGCAGTCGCCGCGGACTAATGAATCAAACTGTGGGAAAAGAAAGTTTTCAAGCATATCGAGATATATGCTTCCTATAACAGTGTTTCCGGCAAATAAAAATGAATCATACACCTTTTCCCGTTAAACTGCACAAAACATATTACATTTAGGAGAGTCTATTTTATGTTGTAAAACTTCATGTGGTTGTCCCGTACCTCATATTGTCACATTATGACAGTTCACCTTTCCGTATAAATGGAATGTTGCCTCGTCACTAAACACTAACTGTGGGAGAAAACAGCCATCCTCCACCTTGCCAAGAGTGAAATTACGGAACTTCACACGATGTTATCACCTTCATGTGGAGCTCGCAGTAGCTGAATTTAATATTATTTGATGCATAGACGTCGACGCATAGATGCCAGACGGACATCGGGGGCGCGCTGATGGATTTCTGCGGACCCCTCGTGAAACTGTGGCGGATGCGTTCGACGTCTGTGTCAGGCACTCGGGGACGGCCCGGCGATTTGCCTTTCCGCAAACATTGTTTCTCTTAATCGTTGATGCCATCGTCTAATGCTCTGTGCTGTAGGAGGATCCGCACCGTACCTTGTACGAAAGTCACGCCGATCACTTATTACTGCCCACACTGCGCAAAATGCAGAACACAAAACGCTTTCTGTCGTCGCGACACCATTTTTACTAGGACTGAAATGGCCGGACAGTTCAGCTGCCAAGCGGTAACCATGTAAAGCCCAAGGGTTTGCTCTTTCCAGCATTACGCTATTCACGCACATATGTGGAATAACATAATAGTTACTTTTTTAAAAAATCGGTTGATTCTTTTTGATACACCCTGTATATTTACACTCTAAACCGTACCAGCAAGAAATTACCCCAGTGTGAAGGAAATCGGTAGATGTGATGTACGTGTAGAGGCAAACAAATGATAACAATTGCAGGAAAATTGGGTGATTCATTCAGGAGAAAGTCATAACGCGTTCGTCCACCTCTGGCCCTTATGCAAGCAGCTATTCGGCTTGATCTCGATTGATAAAGTTGGAGGATGTCCTCCTGACGGATGTCGTACCATATTCAGTTCAATTGATTCGTTACATCGTCAAACTCCCGACCTGGTTGCAAGGGGCTGCCCATATTGTTCCAAAATTGGGGAGAGAGGCGGCGATCTTGCTGGCCAGTGTATTGTCTGGTAGGTACACACAGATGAAACTCTCACCATGTGTGGTGAGTAAAATATCGTCGACACTGAAAGCGTTCCCAGCAGAGTTTAACCCCTCGTAAAGACAAAAGGTGGTCATACCGCCTGTTGAAGTCCACTACTAGGTGTCGGGATACTTTTGATTGGACAGTGTATTTCAGAATGTTAGCAGTGGCCAGAAGTTGGGACATTTAGCTTTCCGCTTAAGGCTGGTGCGGGGCGGGTCAAGATACCTCTAAAAGTAGAGACATCTGGCCACATTAGAGGAAAATGTCCATCAAAGTAGCTGTGTTACGCTCTCTACCTACAGTTGTTCTCGTGGGCGTCAGAGCCGCCGTAGCCAAGACGCCGCTGGGTTTTATACTGCGGACACCGTAGTCGCGCCTGATGAGCTCTCAGAAATTATGAAATGTATTCGCAAATTTCAATTATGGTGGGACAACAACTGTACAATATACCGTAAACATGCAGGATGTTCCGAAATCCCCGTTACAGACTTCTAGTGTAGAGGGGGACCGAGTACATAATACTCGTATTCTGAATTGGAACCCATCTCCTGTAACGCACTGTTCCTCGCTACAGCCATTTGAAAACATGTTGGCAACGCGACCACTTGTACAAGTAAGTTATTCGGTATGACCAAGTACCAATACCACTCATTAAAAGGAAACTCAATAAGTTTTCAGAAACACTGTTCTTTACAATACGGCCTTTTCCAACTCGGGTGCGCTGCGTCTCTTTGAAGCACTACAGTCACCCCTGCTGACGGTGAACGCACCATTTTCTCAAAGTCGTTGCGCAGTTGTGGCGAAAAGCGTATGCGATGAAGTCGGACGCTGCGGAGAACGAGCTTGACAAAGGCGGCGAGCTTCGCCATACAGAAGGATCATGTCGGTGTATTCGGCAATGGGCGCTCCGCAATGTTGCTCTAATACTGACAGACACGTGAGTGACGCACGAGCCATGTCAGAGTGGTGGGACAGACGGTAAATGACATCCGACGTAAGCACCTCCCCCCACCCCCTCCGCCTCTCACGATGACTACCCTGTTGCATACCCACCTAGCAAACATGTATTCAAACGGCTGTAGCACGGAAAGTATACGTTTCCGTACGTGGGTTCCAATTAAAAATATTGTCGCTTAGTTCCCTCTAAAAGTGCTAGAATTTCGGAAAACTCTGTATCTGTCCAGCAAACTGTACAGCTGGTGTCGTACCACATTCGAAATATCCGGTTTTATTTCAGGATTTCGGTGTTATGGCACTTTGCAGAAACATAACAGAATTTTCCTGTATATTGTTATCATTAAAGCCAAGTACCGTTTCTGTCTCCATACCGTAAAGCATAAGTACCATTTATATCATTTCAAGCACTATTTCAGTTATTCGGGAGGGCGACAGTTCAATCCCGCGTCCGGCCATTCTGATTTAGGTTTTCCGTGATTTCCCTAAATCGCTCCAGGCAAATGCTGGGATGGTTCCTTTGAAAGGGCACGGCCGACTTCCTTCCCCATCCTTCCCTAATCCGATGAGACCGATGACCTCGCTGTCTGGTCTACTTCCCCAAAAACAACCCAACTATTTCAGTTGCTAGGTTTTAGGAAAAAATAAGTGTATCATTCTCAAAATATCGGAGATAAGCGATATAGTTCCTACAAAGAACTTGAAGAAAATCATTTTGGCTACTACGCCATGTCGTTATAAAACACTGAAAAACGAAAATATCGACATTTCGACCATCTTTTCAGCGATCCTCTTCAGGACGAATATATGCCAGGAAATTTCAAATCAGTGCACACTCCACTGCAAAGTGAGAGTTCAATTAGGGAACAACTTTCATTTCTTCTTCACCTTTGATTAATTTCCCGAATTCCTCGTCCTTTTTGTGTATTGCTGTCTTTACACAAGGTGTTTCACAATTCACGTTACACATTTCTAGAGCTCGCAGTTTTACTTAGAAACTCATGCCTGCAAACGTCACCCAACGACGTTACAGGCGCCAGCTCCGGTAAATGTATGTATATACAGGATGATCCGGGATTGTGTTACAAACTTCCTAGGATGATGGAAACAGACAAATGTATCGATTTGAGGTAAGGGCCCCTGTACCGGAAACAAACGTGTCGAAAGTTGTAAGTGAAAATCGTTATCCTACCTCTGACAGTGGAGTACAAGTACTGGTACTGTTGTTGCTAGGATTGTAGGGTAGGCAACTTTCAGAGACGGCAGTATAGACCAAAACAAGAAAAAATGTGCAGTAAACATGGACTCTAAACTGCATGCTTCAGGAGCTATAAGCACTTGTTCAATAGTCGAGACGGGTTCCACGCTAGCGAAGGTGAACAAGTGGTCATGGTTCATGATGTATGCATTTTACGGCCTATGTGTACTGCACTTTGTTTTCGTTTTTCGTTCCATACCACCGCCTCTGAAAGTTTCCTGTCCTACATCTTAGCAACAACGATAACGGTACATACTGCCAGAGGTAACAGAAAGGTTTATTGTTATAATTTTCCAGTACAAGGACATAATCTCAAATTTATACATTTATCCATCTGCATCATCTTAGAAAGTTCATCTTCGTGGGATCCCTCTATTTTTGTAGGCGCCGGTGCCTATGACTTGTAGCGTCGCTAGATGACGTTTTCAAAAGTAGATTCCTATGTAAAACTTGATCAATTAAGTCACCTGCACAGCCCCGAGTAGTGTGGAGCGTGACTTGTGAAACGCCCTGTATATAGAATGAATAACATCAGGGAATGGACTGGAACGCTGTCTCACTCACTTCTCACGTATTTCCTTACTTTTATGTCCAACTCGTACAGCTGGTGTCTCATTTCTGCTGGAGTTCTACGTAATGTTTCGCTCGCTATATTTTATTCCTGGTTGCATCTTAAATTCAAACTGTATATTCGGGTTAACATTGCCAAAAGTTTTTTCTGTATATAAAGATGTTATAAATATGAGTTGTTTTGCCTCCAAATTGATTTTCCTCTAGATCAGCTTCTGTAAGGTGCTCCATTCCTCTGTAAATAGTTTGTATCAGTATTTTCAGCTAGGAGTTATCATAGTGGTGGTTTGGCAATATTCGCACTGACCACGATTTACCTTATTTGGTATTGGTGCTATTACGTCTCTCGTTTAGTGTGAGGATTTAGCGGTTATTTCAGCTGGCGTACACGTTCAGGAGTGAAGCAGCAAATGCCGGCAGAGTGAGTCGTCGCCAGCTCCGCTGCAGCCCTCTGGTAGCGAAGCCCTGCGCTATAGACGACTGACTGTGTGAGGGACTAGTAGCGACACCTAGCAGCGACGTGGTGAATAGGAAAATAGTATTACTAAAAGTTTCATCCACGCCTTTAGCATTTAGAATGGAGATACGGCACGGAAGTTAATAGCAAAAGAAAACAGCCATAGTAGCAGTCTCTCTCTTGCAATGCAACGTCAATGATACAACAATAATAGACCAACTGAATCTGAAGAGTTAGTAATATAATTTCTTTTCTGACATGCAAGATACTTTCATATAGAGCTGAGCCTGAAAGGTTGTCATGTAACTACCACCAGAAATATTATATGAAAGATGTAGTAAAATCGTTAAGAAATTCGTTTTTTAAATGTTATCTGTTTAATTTAGTATTCAGCTCACATGAAACCAGTAGAATTATCCTCTTTCATAGAAAGAAAGAGAATCTCATTAGTGACCTGTGTCATATCATAATCTCATTTTGACACTTGAATAATTTGAAGAAAAAAAAAAGAGAAGGCCTGTGTTCGTTTTGAAAATACAATTAGTGACAATATACATTTATAAAAGGTACTGAGTGTGAACTGTTACGAAACGATTTCTGATACAGAATTTATTTATTATCATTTAATCAATCAGGATGCTAAAAAGAAAAGGAAGACTGAGACACCTGAAAATATTTTTTTCTTTCACTATTCACTTATGTCATGGTATTGATACAATATTTTGCATTTCTTTTGACATTGAAATAATTTATCCTGTTTCAGCACTGAGAATGTGCTAAGTAAATATGTAATATATGTATCAGTATTATAGGCAAACTTATTTTTCCAATTACTGATTGTTAACTACAAGAAAATGGAAGCTGTTTTGGTATTTATCTTAGCAGCATTTAGCACAAAAACGAAAATAAAGCGTATTAGTTTTTTTTTAGTAAGGCCTCTATTTCATTGTTGTAATCCTACAAATGTTCATGATACTATGCAGTTTCATTTGACAGTGAGATATATTATGTAGAAAGTACCTCGAAAATATATGTAGATGTGATCTGGTGAAGAAAGTGTGCGTATTAAAATTTAAAATGTTTGCAACAGCATAATCATGTTTATTTTGTAGTGTGGGAGTGAGCTCCACGTGGGATCCGAAGCACGGACCCCACGGGGGTGCCCGGCATGCGCCACATGCCAGGGCAGAGGTGGAGGCTAGGGTTCGGAAATCTGAAAATTCCAGCGCCGGCCGGGGATAGAACCCCGGCCCGGCTGGGGCGAATAGCCCCAGCCGAGGCGCTGGAACGTTCCAGACCCCCTTACCACTTTTTTTTTTTCTTTATCTCATTTTGTTCGATATTGCCCGTTGCATTTGTGTGGTGCGGATGTCCTATGACCCGTGTTCAAGTTCAGTGTTCAGCCGTAGACTCAGTTTTTTTATGACAGAGGGCAACTAACCCTCTGACCGAACACGCTGAGCAACCGTGCCGGCATACCACTAGGCCACCGGGGACCCCGGCCGTTTCCTGCTCTGAACTCGATCTGGTTGTCGTGTCACACTTCCTTGTCGTCTGTGTTTACATCGGACGCTGTGTGGCGGACTCTACCCGGCAACATTAGAATGCTGTGAGGGGGAAGTGTTTACCTCCGACTGCTAGCTGTCCCCCTTACCCAGCTGAATATTCGCCGGAATATAAACGAAAATCTATATTGAGTTTAAACCTATGACACAAAGGAAGAGTTCGTCTCATAGGACTTGTAAATATGCTCTAAATTACAGAAAACGCGAGAAAAGCCCTCCCAGAAGCCTAAAAAGTGCAGCGCTGAGCGAATGCGACAGCTCCCGCAGAGTCGGAAAAAAAAAGGAGGAAACGGGGCAACGCGATAACGTAGTCAAAGGCTATATCGCTGAAGTTTTATTGCGTGGCTGTAGTTGCTTTACAGTTATCAAAGACAACTGAAATCAGCCTTTGCGACTGTATGCAGTCGACACTTGTTAATCGTTTGTTTCAACCTATTCCCAAATGCCTCGAGAAAACCGAAGAAATTTCTTCACTAATCGAGGCGACTGTCATAGCAGAAGGACCAGCAGACATTCTATGATTACAAGTCAACGCCTAGCTTAAACCGGATAATTCGATTTGTTTCATAAGTTGTTTTAACAATGCACATAATACCACAGCATATTATTAATCAGTTGCAAATAAATATCTGTGTGTGCAGTTCAGGTCTGCGCCGTAGATTTTTCGTGAAAACGTCGGGATAAAATCGTAACATATGTTTCATATTAATATGTAATTTAATTATCAATATCTTTAATACAGTGGTCACACGGTTACTCACAATTTTGGACCTTCAGTGGCCGGTGTACGATATAGCCTTTGACTACGTTATCGCGTTGCCCCGTTTCCTCCTTTTTTTTTCCGACTCTGCGGGAGCTGTCGCATTCGCTCAGCGCTGCACTTTTTAGGCTTCTGGGAGGGCTTTTCTCGCGTTTTCTGTAATTTAGAGCATATTTACAAGTCCTATGAGACGAACTCTTCCTTTGTGTCATAGGTTTAAACTCAATATAGATTTTCGTTTATATTCCGGCGAATATTCTCATTTTGTCTCTATGACTCCCAGTGGCGCTCCATAAGCTGTTCATCGCAGTGACACCCAAATCAGTATCCTATCTTACAGCTACACCAGTTTATAACTATAACTTCACACAAAGCTAATTTGTAACAATGACGCAAATATGCCTGGACTTAACCTTTGTTTGCGCACTATCGGTCTCGTAGTTATTAGTGATTCAAATCTGACGCCATTTTGTCACACAAGAAACTTCGACCAAGGAGAAAGTAGACGTTTTCACGTCAGAATAACTTCCAGGAAGTTTTCAACTTTCGTAAAACAGAAACGAGTTTCGACGCTGTGGAATGCAACAAGAAGTAACAGGTAACGAATTATTTCGGGATTCGACCATCCATGCTGCAAACGATGATCAAGCGGAAAGATAATATTGCTGATAAGCATCAAAAGGCGGGAGCAAGCAGACCGGGCGAGTCCCCGCCTCTTTCTGAAAGCTTATGGAATTGGCTTACTCAATGCGGGGTACAAAAGGTATTTGTCGGAGGTTATAGCTTAACGGAACGCTAAATCATTAACGGTTAGGCTGAGAACCGAAGTCTCAGATAAGGAGTGACATGCCAACTCCAAAGACATAAGTTCGTTTATAAGAAATTTAGTTCACAAAATGCATCCATTCGTGACAGTTTGTTCACCATTGAAAAATTAATGAAGCTGAATTACTGTATTTTCGACCATTTGTGTGTGCCTTCCGTTCCAAATACAAAAGCAAATAACATGTAAGAAAACTGGGAATACAATAGTAAAACAAAGATCAAAATTTTATTTCGATTTTTCCTGATTTCATCTAGAATAAAGTCGAGTTAAATAGAATTAACTATACGAACTTTTTCTCTTAATTATTCGAACTTTTTCTTAGATCCTTTGACCTTCGAATTGTACAGACTCGATTGTAACGGTCCCTCGAGCTTCTAATTTTCTAGAGTCTGCATTAATGTCTAAAAAGTAAAAATAAATCTTCTCGTGCTACTATCCACGTTGCAGTGGATGCTGATTTGGTTGTCCTTTTTAGTATATCAGTACGATTATAGAGTCCTAATCAACGTACGGAACGCTGTTACGGTATAAACGTACGTTTATTTTTACCAAAGCTGCGTAAGAATGCGCTTCTGCCATGCATCCCCACTCCCTAAACTCGCCATCAGCCAAAAGAAAGTGAATATTATTTCCTTTGTTTTTCACCCCTCAAATGGCTCTGACCACTATGGGACTTAACTTCTGAGGTCATCAGTCCCCTAGAACGTAGAACTACTTAAACCTAAATAACCTAAGGACATCGCACACATCCATGCCCGAGGCAGGATTCGAAAATGCGACCGTAGCGGTCGCTCGCTTCCAGACTGTAGCGCCTAGAACCGCTCGGCCACCGCTACCGATAATGACTTTGCAGCAGAGACCTGTTGAGTGAGTGAGTGCTTAAACGAAAGGCATGGACGAATAAAAATACAAAACAGATATATACGTAACGTCACGTAACCATGAAGAAAACCAGACTTCGTTTATTTTACCGTATCAGTACTCATTTCGTTAATTCTTTTAACAAACCGTCAGTGGTATTCATAATTTTGGTCGCTTTCTACATCTAGGAACGTTCTTTGCAATAGATGAGTTTCTGATATTTACTTACAGCATTCTTGTGTCTTTTCCCCTTGCATTTTGAATTGTCTTCTCTGACAGCAGATTTTGGAGCATCACTGGTGTCATTAGCCTAAATTTATGTTGATCTGCAGCGCTGAGGTGGATCCCTCACCTGTGGTCGAGTGAGAGATCATTCCAAAGTCTGGCAGGCAGCGAAAGACTTGCGACGGGCCGATTGTAGGGCCTCCAGAGGAAGCTTCTTGGAACGCAAATTCTGGGCGTTCACAGAAGGTGAGTTTGCTGGTAGTTAGCATCAATAGGCGCGTAACAGGGCCCCCTTAGTAACATGGCTGCCAAGGAGGGGAAGTACGGCAGTGTGCACTCCGTGTGCATAAGGTGGGGGAGTTATTCCTGATTTGTAAAGAGTACGGGGTGCAGCCAACTGAAGGTGGTGGCCCAAGTCGGTGCCAGTGACGTGTGTCGCTTTGGATTGGAGGAGATTCTCTCTGCCAGTCTTGCTTGCGAGATTAAGGCGGAGCTCACCATCTGCACCATCATCGACAGAACCGACTGTGGTCCTTCGGTGCAGAGCCGAGTGGAAGGTATGAATCATAGGCTCAGGCGGTTATGTGACCGTGTAGGCCTCAGACTCCTTGACTTGAGCCATAGGGTGGTGGGTTTCTGGATTTCGCTTAATAGGTCAGGAGTCCACTACACACAGGAAGCGGCTACATGGGTAGCGGGGGCGGAGTTTTAGGTTCTCAGGAAACCATAGAAATAGCGTCCGTCTAAAAGGGGGCAGGTAACACACAGTAAGGTGGTTGTAGAAACGATCGGTGTTGTAATTTATCTTAGCTGTGTTGGGAAAGAACCAGAGCTCCAGGCCCTGATAGAAAGCACTGAAGCTCAAACAGTTATAGGTACGGAAAGCTGGCTAAAGCCGGAAATAAGTTAAGCCGAAATTTTTTCAAACGACCTAACTACGTTCAGAAGGGATAGATTAAATACAGTTGGTGCTGGAGTATTTATTGCTGTCAGAAGTAGTTTACCTTGTAGTGAAACTGAAGTAGATAGTTCCTGCGAAATAGTATGGGTAGAGGCTATACTTTTCAATCGGACTAAACTATTAATTGGATAGTTTTACGACCCCCGACTGAGAGGATATAGTTGCTGAACAGTTGAAAGAAAACGTGAGTGTCATTTCAAATAGGTACCCCACTCACACTATTATAGTTGGTGGTGATTTCAATCTACCCTCGATATGCTGGGAAATTTATACGTTTAAAGCCGGCGGCAGGCTTAAAACGTCATCCTAAATTGTACTGGATGCTTTCTCAAAAAATTATTTTGAACAATTAGTTCGCGGGCCCACTCGAAGCATAAATGGTGGCGAAAGCGTACTTGACGTCTTAGCAGCAAATATTCCTGGATGAATAGGTAGTATCATGACGAATACAGGGATTAGCGACCACAAGGCAGTTGCTGCTAGACTGAATACTGTAACACCTACAACCATCAAAAAGAAACTCAAAATACATCTATTTTAAAAAAGCTGACAATGCCATGCGCCTTTTCCCGGATGATGCTGTAGTGTACAGAGAAGTTGCAGCATTAGAAAATTGTAGCGAAATGCAGGAAGATCTGCAGCTGATAGGCATTTGGTGCAGGGAGTGGCAACTGACCCTTAACATAGACAAATGTAATGTATTGTGAATTTATAGAAGAAGGATCCTTAATTTTATGATAGCGGATGATAGCGGAACAAACACTGGTAGCAGTTACTTCTGTAAAATATCTGGGAATATGCGTGCGGAACGATTTGAAGTGGAATGATCATACAAAATTAATTGTTGGTAAGGCGGGTACCAGGTTGAGATTCATTGGGAGAGTCCTTAGAAAATGTAGTCCATCAACAAAGGAGGTGGCTTACAAAACACTCGTTCGACCCATACTTGAGTATTGCTCATCAGTGTGGGATCCGTACCAGATCGGGTTGACGGAGGAGATAGAGAAGATCCAAAGAAGAGCGGCGCGTTTCGTCACAGGGTTATTTAGTAACCGTGATAACGTTACGGAGATGTTTAGCAAACTCAAGTGGCAGACTTTGCAAGAGCGGCGCTCTGCATCGCGGTGTAGCTTGCTCGCCAGGTTTCAAGAGGGTGCGTTTCTGGATGAGCTATCGAATATATTGCTTCCCCCTACTTATTACTCCCGAGGAGATCACGAATGTAAAATTAGAGAGATTCGAGGGCGCACGGAGGCTTTCACACAGTCGTTCTTCCCTTGAACCATACGCGACTGGAACAGAAAAGAGAGGTAATGACAGTGGCACGTAAAGTGCCCTCCGCCACACACCGTTGGGTGGCTTGCGGAGTATAAATGTAGATGTAGAACGCTTCTTAAAGAGACAGCCTCCACTCCTTCCTATCTGATCATGTAAGCGTAGAAGAAATGTGGAACGATTTCAAAGAGATAGTATCGATTGCAATTGAGAGATATATATGCACCACATAAATTAATAAGTGATGGTACTGATCCCCCATGGACAAAACGGGTGAAATCGCTGTTGCAGAAGCAACGGAAAAGCGTGCCAAATCTGAAAGACTCCAGAATCCCCAAGACTGGTGAAGTTTTGCAGAAGGTCTAAATATAGCGGCTACTTCAGTGCGAGATGCTCTTAATAATTTCCGCAACAATTCTCTGTTTCGAAATCTGGCGAAAAACCCAAAGAGATTCTGGCACACCAGTGTCAAGACGCAATCAGTACCTTCATTGCGCGAAAATAACGGTGAAGTCACTGATAACAGTGCCACTAAAGTAGAGTTATTAAACATGGTTTTCCGAAACTCCTTCAGCAAAGAATACGAAGTAAGTATTCCCGAAGTCCAGTCAACAGAAAGTGCCAAGATGAGAAGCATAGAAGTAAATATCCTCGGTGTAGGTTGGTTCTGAGCACTATGCGACTTAACGTCTGATGTCATCAGTCGCCTAGAACTTATAACTAATTAAGCCTAACTACCCTAAGGACATCACACACATCCATGCCCGAGGCAGGATTCGAACCTGCGACCGTTGCGGTTGCTCGGTTCCAGGCTGTAGCGCCTAGAACCGCACGGCCACTCCGGCCGGCTCCTCGGTGTAGCAAAGCAGCTTCAATCACTTAATAAAGGCAAGGCTTCCGGTCCTGATTGTATACCAGTAAGGTGAAACAATAGCTCCATATTTAGCAATTATATACAACCGCTCACAGAAAGATCCGTACCTAAAGACTGGAAAATTGCTCAGGTCACACCAATACCCAAAAAGGTAAGTAGGACTAATCCGCTGAATTACAGGCCCATATCACTAAGGTCGATTTGCGGTAGCGTTTTGGAACATATACTGTATTCGAACATTACGAATTACCTCGAAGAAAACGATTTATTGGCACACAGTCAGCACGGATTCAGAAAACATTGTTCTTGCGAAACACTTGTTATGCTCAAGAAGTAATGAGTTTTATCGGCAGGGGATGTCAAATTGATTCTTTATTTTCAAATTTCCAGAAGGCTTTCAACAGCGTTCCTCACAAGCGTCTTGTAACCAAACTGCATGTCCATGGAATATCGCCTCAGTTGTGCGACATGATTCGTGATATCCTGTCAGAGAGGTCACAGTTCGACGGAAAGTCATCGAGTGAAAGAGAAGTAATATCCGGCGTTCCCCAAGGAAGCGTTATAGGCCCCTCTATTGTTCCTGATCTATATTAACGACATAGGAGATAATCTGAGTTGCCGTCTTAGACTGTTTGCAGATGATGCTGTCATTTACCGTCTAGTAAAGTCATCAGACGATCAAAACGACTTGCAAAATGATTTAGATAAGGTATCTGTATTGTGTGAAAAGTGGCAATTGTCCCTTAATAAAGAAAAGTGTGAAGTTATTCACATGAGTACTGAAAGAAATCCGTCAAATTTCTTTTACGCCGTATGTCACACAAATCTTAAGGCTGTAAATTCAACTAAATACTTACGGATCGTTTTTCCTTGCGACGGGATCTGCTCATGAAATTTCAATCACCAGTTTTCTCCTCCGATTGCGAAACCATTCTGCTGGCATCGACGTACATAGGAGAAATGATCATCACGTTAAAATAAGAGAAATCAGGGCCCGCACAGAAAAATTTAAGTGCTCGTTTTTCCCGCGCGCCGTTCGAGATCGAAACGAGAGAGAGAGACAGCTCGAAGGTAGTTCATTGAACCCTCTGCCAGGCACTTTATTGTGAACAGTGGAGTAATCACGTTGATGTAGATGTTGTATGCGTGTACGAATCTAAACTTAACTGTATGCTGATTCTCTCAGGGCGTGTAACATAGTCATTTGAAAATGTATCTTCGTGATATACATTAGTTGCACTGGTGACAGTATACAATGAAAATGGAAGCTACCAGGTGGATATAAATTGTACGACACAACATGAGTAAGAAAAGGAATTCATTTTCCGACAGAGCCTGCAATATAATTGCCACTCATTGTGATACATTAAAGTTACTTTATCTATCTTCTCGTCGCAGAGGCAGTATCTCTCATCACACTACGGAGATAAAGATGTAGCTTCTCTGCGCCCCCTTCTGAAGAAGGGCCTTGAAAGTCTGGAAAGCTAGTTTAGAGGAATAAAAAAAATTCGAAATACGCTATCGGCAAACAATCGCAGCAACAGAAAATAATGAACGTAGTGCGATGAAATTTTGAGAATACGTTGCTCTGCGGCATATATGTAAGTGATGAACATTGCAAGATCACAGGTTAATGTAAGCGCGGGATAAGCCATGGCAAATGCGAAATGCCGTGAAACCGCCAGAATGTTGAATGCAAGCATGCAAACGTGCATGCGTTGTTTGTGAGTTACTGGATGTCAGTTTGTGGTACTTGCTGCAGTTGGTTGGTCAATACAGCGACTGTTAATGCTGGAGTTGTCGCCCTCTGACGTCCCATATGGGCTCGGTTGGAGACAGATCTGGTGATCGAGCAGGCCAGTGCAATATGTCGACACATTGTAGAATGTGTTGGTTTACAGCACCAGTCTGTGAGCGAGAGTTATCTTGTTGGAAAACACCCTCTGGAATGCTGTACATGAATGGGAGCACAACAGGTCAAATCATCAGATTGACATACAAATTTAGAGTCAGGGCGCGTGGGATAACTAAGCAAGAGCTTAAATTGCACTCGTGTCATTAACTCACGGTGTAGGTCCAGTGTATCTAGCACACAGACTGGATGGTTGGTTGATTGCTGGCACTCAAGTGTTCTCCTCCTAACCAACACATGGTCATCAATGGCACCGGGGCAGAACCACATTTGATCAGAAAAAAAACCACCCTGCCCTCCAGTGATCTCTCATTCGACATCACTGCAGCCGGCCGCTGTGGTCCAGCGGTTCTAGGTGCTTCAGTCGGGAACCACACGCTTGCTACGTTCGCAGGTTCGTATCCTGCCTCGGGCATGGATGTGTGTGATGTTCTTAGGCTAGTTAGGTTTAAGTAATTTTAAGACTAGGGGACTGATGATCCATAGTGCTTAGAGCCATTTGAACCATTCTGACATCACTTAAGTCGCAAGGGTCAGTGGAATGCACGCTACAGGTTGTCTGGCTCTGGTCATACCTTGAAGTAATCCATTTTTAACAGTTAGTTGTGTCATCGTTGTACAAACTGCTGCAGTGTGATGTGACAGAGCCTTACAGTGAACACGATGATCTTCCCTTTCAGTAGTGCCACGTGACTTTACGGAGCCCGGTCTTCTTGCAACTGTACATTCTCCTGAACAACGCTGTCAGCAATCATTTACAGTGACAACATTCCTTCCAGGTCTTTCTGCAGTATCGCAGAAGGAACATCCGGCCTCTCGTAGCCCTATTAGAAGACCTCGTTCAAACTCAGGCGTTGTTGATGACCTCATTGTCGCTATAAGCCATTCTTGACTAACATCAACTCACCACGTCCAGCCCGCCTCCTGCAGACGCTACAGCTCGTGACGACGCCGGGAGTCGCCGGTGCAGCAATGGGCAACGCCCCCCACCGGCCGGTCCTCAGGGACAGCGTCACAGGTCACGACGACGTGACAGCGACCTAACGCCCAATCGGTCGAACCGAATGCCGACACCCACCTCTGATGCCCTTAAATAGTGCAGGCCACTGCTGAATCCGCCGGTTACGCGGCGACGTGTTTATTAGAAGGTTCTCGATGAGTTGGCTAATGCAACCGCGCCACAAGTGGCCCGCGCCTTCTTAATTCTGCTAATACTGTGTTCTGATGGCTGCTGCGCACGTACACACATATCGACGCTCGTTGCAAAACTGTCAACTGCATAATGCGCTGGCCGGCCTTCGTCCGCCGTGAGGCTGGCGCATCGCGCAATGAAACACACTAA
This sequence comes from Schistocerca nitens, assembly GCF_023898315.1. Taxonomy (NCBI): domain Eukaryota; kingdom Metazoa; phylum Arthropoda; class Insecta; order Orthoptera; family Acrididae; genus Schistocerca; species Schistocerca nitens. The sequence continues at coordinate 69,107,753 of NC_064625.1, forward strand.
ATCACAATTTTGCACCGTATTTCCTAAAAATAACCCCTTGTCCTCTACAATTCCTCTCTCGTACGAAAAGAATTCGTCTCCGAATTCAACCAAAAAGTCAAAACAACTGAAGTTCACTTTACAAACAACACAAAATGCTATTGATTCACTATTTACACTGTGTTCATTCAGTTCTATCTTCAGTCTAATCTTTGTTTCTGAACATTACTCAGTGTTCTGCTGCAGTGCCCACAACTGTCCAGTGATATTGTCTGGACCCTTAGGTTAAAGGTTGGAAGGGGGCGGGATTTGGGCTACCTTCCTCTTGAGCTGATAGTACACTAATCCTATGACTAATGTAAAAATACAGGTGTCAGTGGTTGATGATCCAATACCTAGTAAGCGTTGCTTATGCTCATTACACTACTCGTGCACTCGTTGAAAAAGATGTTCCATAGTTATACATCCAATTTGAGCTGCTAGCATCTGGTCCAAAGAGGCCAGCAAAGTCGGGTCTGATATGCTGTTGAGAATAGAGATATTTTTTTTTCGTGACGAATTGCACCAGTTGGTCGGGTACATAGATCAATGTGCGTGTTATGTTCATGATTGTAGCTCCAGTAATCACGGCTGGTAAATCGAAAGTTGGTCCTGAAATGTCACACTGTGTGCCGTTAATTAACAGTCCCTGCCCCTGCAATTCTATTCTTTGCGTACTCCCTTGCTTACCCTGCTCGTAACAAACGCAAATAAAGACAGTGTTTCCCATGACTGAAAATACCCAATGTGGTCCCACTTGCGGAAAGAACTGCACCGTGCCTGCTATAACTTGCTTAGGGCACTCCGTGACTGGTTCTTGAGAGCGTAATAGAGAATACTCGCATTATTTGGGAACAGTGTGTAACAATTTTGTGGGGAGATGGTAACTGGACCTGTTTGGCAACACAGGAAGTCTTGTGCAGTGAGGAACGCATGAGCTTGTCTGTTACGTGCCACTAACAGTATTTCCCACACGGTTAATTGTACGAATTTCTGCAAAATTTCCCACTTCACTGGATACATATGCAAGGCGTAACATTCAAATTTACAATCCTTACATGTCAATGGTATTATGATATGAATTCTCAGCAGGGTAGCCGTCCATGTACTGGTAACAATGGCCATTTTGTAGTACAGAGATAAGTGCCCGTCTGTTAATGTCAGTAGTAGCTCCAGGGATGCGGGCAGTTCAGATTGAACTTCGCGTAATCCTTCCCGAAGTTGAAACTTCCTGGCAGATTAAAACTCGGGACCTTTTCCTCTCACGGGCAAGTGCTCTACCAACTGAGCTACCCAAGCACGACTCACGTCCCGTCCTCACAGCTTTACTTCTGCCAGTATCTCGTCTCCTACTTTCCAAATTTTACAGAACTTTGAAGAACTAGCACTCCTGAAAGAAAGGATATTGCGGAGACATGGCTTAGCCACAGACTGGGCAATGTTCCCAGAATGAGATTTTCACTCTGCAGCGGAGTGTGCGCTGATATGAAACTTCCTGGCAGATTTAATCTGCCAGCAAGTTTCATATCAGCGCACACTGCGCTGCAGAGTGAAAATCTAATTCTGGTAGGTGAGGCAGAATTTTTTTGAATGAAGTAATTCCACTTTAGTATGTCAAACCATTACTTATTGTGACTGCAGTTTCGACAATTGGTCACTTTTAAGCACCCTGAAAGCCGTCAGTCACCAAATGAAATAGACGTAATCACAAAACAGACAAACTTTGGAAAATGAAAATTTCATGGCTACTTACGTGGGACGTTGTATCCCACTTAATAAAATAAAGCTACGACATGCTGAAACATAGTTGTCACCAGTGTAAAAGCAAACTAACACATGTTCCATTCACCGTGCAAGCCTACGTTAGAGCGCTGGTGAAATAATACCTGATATGATAAAGACTTAAGTCAATATCTCGTGTAGCAGGCATGGTAGACGTCTGACAATAGCAGCAAAGATGCAAACATACAAAGCTCATGAGCCATACAGCGCAAAGACGCTAGGGTCTAATATACAGAGGCGATACGTTTGTAAAACGTGTGCGCATAAATGAAGAAAGTGACAGAAATATGTGCCAAATGATACCGAGTGTGTAAATTAAAAGTAGCTAAAAATATGAAGTGGCTGTCAGGTCAAAGCAGTACCCATAAAATAAAAGTATAGAATAGTGTGTAAAATATCAAGTATAGATGAAAGCAGCGGATCACACACGCAAAACAGACGCGAGCAGTCAGAGTGTGATGAAATGCAAGTAACACACAATTGTAGGAAAAAAAGATGTTAAGTAGTAATAAGCGTAGCATGGTCAAGAGTATTTGGCAGAATTAACACGCTTAAAGCCAGTCATAGGAAAAAAAAACCGCTATATTGTAGAATGTTCTTGAAGCAGTCTAGTGACCTCCTACTTTTAAGATAGGTTTCATTCTAAATGTGTTCTGGTTGGTCTATAAAAGCCGTATAAATTTCAGTCTCTTCTAAATAATCAAGCTTACTTTTCCAATTTTGTGAAGAATTTCTAAAGAGCTTTCCATGTTATCTAACCGTAAAAGTGCCTCCCGGATGACAGGGTTCCGTACACACACACCGTTACCACACTACATGGTTGAGTTAGCCGACACGGCTGATTCCAGCGCCATCCTGCAGATAAAGAGCTTTCTGCGGATGGACGTACGTGTAGAACTTTACGAACCACCCAACGTCCCCCAACAATGTAACAACTGCCAGCGGTTCGGCCACTCGGCCCTCCGCTGCGGCCTGGCAACTCGCTGCCGCGGATGCGCTGGCAATCACAGATCCAACACTTGCACACAAACACAGCCAAACCAGCGACGCTGTGCCAACTGCGGTGGGCCCCATGCGGCAAACTTCAGACAGTGCAACTCATACAAACAGGCTGCGGAACCTCAGCGCCCTTCACACACACGTGAAACAACCGCTGCAACAGCCACACAACAGCCACAGGCAACACCTGAAACCCAACAAGCATCGATACCAACACCTATGCCCCCAAACAACACGACCCCACTCCCGGAAATCACGTGCTGCGAAGAAACGCACCATTTACAGGAAAACACATCCACACAAGAACGCCCCGAACCCCAAGCCCAGAGGAGGAATAGACGTACACGCAAACACAGGGCGGGGAACACGAAATCACCACAACAGGCCACGCAGCAACAACAGAACAGCAACACACAGGAAAACAATCAACAAGACACCGAGGCTGTAACTCACACTACCATCCCCCTCACCACAGAAGTAACACAGGCGCCACAACCTCTGTCACAAAGCACAAATGCCGCTCCTAACAACACGCCAATACCCGCACAAGCGGCTGCTAACTCCACAACAGCACCTCGGGCTGCCACACCCAACACCAACACACCACCTGGGGGAATACTGGAAACACTATTCCCCCGACACACGACCGTTCAAATCCTTACCAAGGTGCTGACGGCCGTCACTACACTCATCACCCAGTTCATGAGCGCCGAACCCGGGCAATACTGGGCTGTCATACACACTGCCATCACAACACTCTTTCACACTCTTACATGAATAATATGCCACACCCGGCCCATAACTCAGACCCGCACACACTATCACAGATCCTGTTCTGGAATGCAGACTCGATCCACAATAAAAGGGCAGAATTTGCCGCGTTCATGGAGCGCAAGGGAATCCTTGTCGCGCTACTGAGCGAGACTAAACTTAAACCGCACAAACAAACTTTCCTGGCTATTGTGTCTATCGTACCGACCGACCGGGCGACGCCGTGGCAGGTGGAACTGCTATCGTCATACGCAAAGACATTGAGCACACAAACATAGAGCTCCCTGAACTGGAAAAAATCGAGGCTACGGCCGTCAGAGTCAAGTTCAACGGAGCCTACACCACACTGACATCGGTATACAACAGCCCTGTAGGCATCTCAACACGCGATATCAGCACATTACTCAACATTTCACCGCGAGTAATAGTCGCTGGAGATCTGAACGCAAAACACCCAGAATGGAATTCACGCATACGAAATCCCAACGGCAAAAAACTGTACGAACATTCACTAGGCAGAAACTACATTATACTAGCGCCGACTGAACCGACGCACATTCCCTATCAGAGGGGACACAGGCCAGACGTGATAGACATGGCCCTCATCAAGGGCATTACAGCGACACTCAACGTCGCCGTTGAAAACGATCTGCCCTCAAACCACCAACCTGTAATACTATACATTGAGGAAACACTGCAGCACACGGAACAACGCAAGATGTTGGACTACGGGCGTGCAAATTGGACATTGTTCAAGCAAACGCTTGATAGCCACATCCCACCTACACACGAAATTAACGAAATAGCACAAATTGACGAGGCAGTAGAAACCCTCACCAACGCCGTCCAGGACGCAATGGCAGGCACCATACCTGATCGCACCTCAACAACGCAGTGCGGCCCTGCCCCAGGAAATCCTGGGCCTAATCTCAATGAGGAATCGCCTCAGGAGACAATGGCAGCCCACCAGGCGCCCATACTTCAAACGGTACATTAACATACTACAGGGCATCATACACGATAAAATACAAACACACAGAACACAACAATGGAACCAAAAACTCGAAGGGCTGGACACCACACGACCTGGCGTGTGGCAACTAGCCCGACACTTCACCAGGGAGAAAATATACACCCCAACGCTTCAAGGGCCTGACGGACCTGCATACTCAGCGGAAGAGAAAGCAGAGCTAATGGCCCGAACACTCGCAGCGTCATTCACACCGAACCTGGTACCATCAGATCCAGCGTTCACACTTGCTACTGACCAAGAGGTTACACGCATTCTAGCCCAACCATCGCGCGACGACATTCGACATGCTAGCACAGCCGAAGTCTCCTGGGCTATAATGCATTCCGCCGCTAGGAAAGCCCCTGGTCATGATGGCATTCAAAACCGTGTCCTCCAGGAGTTCACGGATAAAGCAACTGAGTACCTAACACACATAACGAATGCCACACTAAAACACCAACACTTCCCCGCCTTTTGGAAGACGGCCAAGGTCCTGATGTTCAGGAAGCCGGGGAAAGACCACAGCCTCCCACAAAATTACCGACCCATCAGCCTTCTGAGCTCGCTCAGTAAGGTTGTTGAGAAGGTGATTCTCAAACGCATCACTAGGCACTGCATAACAAATGACATCCTGAGACCGGAGCAATTCGGCTTCAGGAATCACCACTCCACAACACAACAACTCCTACGGGATGTTGAACATATAACACATGGTTTCAATATAAACAAAGCTACAGGGGTAGTGTTCCTTGACATCGAAAAGGCTTTCGACTATGGCACAACGGCCTCATCCGCAAACTCAGCGACGCGGGATTCCCCGACGGGCTGCTGCGTCTAATACACTCATACCTCACAGAAAGGAGTTTCAACACCGACGTGCAGGGAAAACAATCAACACGACACGGTATACACGCGGGAGTACCCCAGGGAAGCATCCTAGGGCCCCTACTGTTTAACCTCTACATAAACGATCTCCCAACCACACACAACACAATGATGGCAATCTACGCGGATGACACAGCCATCCTTGCGCAAGATTGGAAACCATCAAACATTACGTCACGCTTACAGACTGCACTCAGAGTGGCCGAGCCTTGGTTGGAGAAATGGCGTGTTAGAGTGAACGTCGACAAGTGCGAAGCCGTTCTGTTCACTAAAAGACCGAAGCAAGGGTGTCGAGGTCCATGTACATGACATCCGACTCCTGATGACGTACGCAGCTCTCGTCTGGGGATACGCTGTGCCTACACGCCTGCGCCGTCTGCAGCTCATACAAAACAAAGTACTCAAAATCATAAGCAATGCTCCACGATACACACGCATCGCGGACCTTCACCGGGAATACCGACTTGAGACTCTCACGGAGGTAATCCACAAACTCACCACAAGACTATACAGAAACTCCAGACATTCGCAGAACCCGTTTATTCTGAATCTGGGGAACTACGACCACAACCATAGATGGAAACATAAAAGACCAAAAGACATACTTGCAAGGACATAACATCTATGGCCAAGCATACGCAAACATGAGCCCCTGTTAATCTGAAGCATTTACCGGATATCCAGCTGAAATACACTGCCGAATAACTGGCACCACACAGGGAAGCCGTACCGTACACTGCATGCAAACGAGCTCCACACATCCCCCACACAGTGAGATGATCTATGGCCGATTTCGCACTACTGTATAACGATCTTGATTGTTCCAGGAATGTAGCAGCTGCAGCAACTGGGACACATCGCCATCGCTTGTCACGGTAATGATGCATGATACTTATACTAACAAATCCAACCTTGCATGAGCTATCGCAGCTAGTAAGCCACTACTGCTCTTACTACCCATCCCACTGTCTCAGAGGTTTTTTTCCCACGGCACGAGCCATGGCACTTTTTTCCCTCTGCTCTTCAAATCGCTACCCTCACTCGCGTTTCGTCCACTATCTATCACCTGATGGACCGTGTTAATGCGTAGTCTTACCCAGACGCACGGACAACATCACAGCCCAGCATCCTGTGATCCACTTACAAGATAACTAAAATGTTTACGGAGGTGACAGTAGAACTTTTGGTTTGGTCACCACGTTGGTGCGGGCGTGGAGGGGCCCCATCTCTATTAGTCGTCCGAATATGGGTCGCCGACAGCGATCTAAAACTGTCACTGGTGTACTGTTCTCTAGAACGAATGTTCTGTCCTGTATTAAACCTAGTTCATTCCTACAGTTAATTTTATAAAGCCGAGACTATGATTTTATTAGGAACGTCCAGACTCGCTGCTTTATGACATTAATTTTTATTTCTCTCACTTTCACTACAGATCTGTTTCGGCTAAATCGTCATTATCAAATGACATATGTATTGTCTAGATAAACTGACGTACACTGCTGATTTAAAATAGTAATTAATTTGTTACGACATTAACAGCTTTGGAGCCACGATCTCATACGTTTACCTCGTAGCTCCAAAACTGTGAAATTACTGTCATAGCTTTTTAATTACTGCCTTAATTCAACAAATAGGGAACGACAGTCAAAATACTGTTACCAAAGATGTTATTTGTATGTTAGTCCATCTAGACTTTATATAATCGATAATGGCAGTTTAGCCGAAATAAATCTATAATGAAAGTGAAAGAAATGAAAATTAATATCACATAGCTGTGAATCTGGGCACTCCTTACAAATATGTAACATGCTGACTTTACTACGCTACAGGCCCTATGGAACCCAGAGTGTGTGGAAGGTTTATTGTGTTGTAGGCTGTGACGTACGGTCAGGCCTAACGTGTCGTCGGTACAGAAGCCTGTTCTTACTTCGCTGTTACGAAACTGTTCAGATATTCAGCCAGAAACAGGTCCACGTTATGGTAGGGACAAATAGTTTTAGCTTCTTCCTCTTTCTGCAGTGTAATCTCACCAGTAGTATTGCGACTGAGTAATTTTGCAGCGAACGCTTTACCAGTTATTTGTGCAAAGAAAATGTCGTTCAGTGCTACATGTCTAAGGATTCCTAGTTCATTGCAATTTCGTTCTGCTCTAGGGGAAGTCTGACTAATGTGTGAATCATAGAAAGGAAAAATGCGTTCTCTGGGTTCGTGGGAGGCAGAAATTATTGTAGATATCATTATCTGTGCAATAGTGAAAATTAATGCTAGTGTATATACTATTCAGTTATGTCATTGTAGTGACAGTGTCACTGAGTGATCTTCTAAATGACACCAAGATTTCGTCCGTGTACATAGTATAATATTAAATTTTATTAGCTCTGACGGGGAATTTCTTAAAGTACTGCCTTTTGTCATGTTTAACAAAACTGTTATCAAGCGTACTTGCTATACAAATGCGCGTGGCAAAGGCTTCCGGTCGTAAAAAAATTTCAGCGTTAAACTGGAAATAGTTATAGGAGAGTATCAGAAGTAATAACCTAATGACATCTTTAATTTCTTGTACATTAGGTTTTTGTGTTGGAGAAGATTCTCTTCAGTAATTTTAATAGTCTCATAAATGTGAATGTTAGTAAGTCAATTAACTACGTTAAAGGATACGAAATTACCATCATCAGGAATGGAAAATTTTTTAATTGTAGCTGTTAGTTAAAGGGAATTTTTGACAGTGTAGTTTTCTTCAAAAACGTAATATTCTCTAAATGGTGTATCTAATTTTTTGCCGATTTCATAGAAGCGCCATCTGTATAGTTAACACTGTCCACCGGAAGCGAAGGCGGCATGCAGTCGGGGGCGATGCTGGGTTCGTAGCGGTGGGCACCAGTTGTTGGCTACGACGGAACTGCCCGGGAGGCACACTTACATTCGAGTGGCCGCACGTGTCACGGCGGATGCAGCAGAAGGTCCGTAGCAGGGGTGACCCCCGCGATTGTGTGCACCACCTGTTCTAGTGTCCGGTGTACACGAAGGACCTCTGCGGACCGAGCTGGAAATTTCTCAGCTCGCTGGACTGTGCAGTTAATGATTTACAGGGGCTGTGCTTGATGCAACCTGCAGGGTGGCGTCAGCGCCTGACGGCTTCCGCGACTGGACAAATGAACTGGCGGTAAAAAAAAAAAAAAAATCACAGCAACAAAAAAAAAGAAAAAAATCATGTACAGTAATGAAATTTCGGGAATACGTCTGTCTATATAGCATATTTAAGTGATTAACATTGCAGCATCACAGGGCAATGTAAGCGCGGAATAAGCCGTTGGAAAAGTGACATGCTGGTAAATTAATAACAGATGTAACGATCAGCATGTTGAATGCAAGCATTGAAACGGGCACGCATTGTGTTGTAAAGGTGTGCGATATCAGTTTGTGTCGCAAATGGCGGTGCTTTGGGGGTCAGTGAAATGCATGCTACTGGGCTCCTGGCTCGGGGCTGTCCTTAAGTAATCGATTTTTAACGTTTCGTTATGTCGCCAACTGCTGTTCAAGTTGCTGCTGCAGAAGAAATGTGATGCGCCAGAGCCATACGCCAGACACGACTGCCTTCCCTCTCGGTAGCACCACGTGACCGGTCGGAGCCCGGGCTTTTTTCAACCGCACCCTCTCGTGGTCACCGCTGCCAGTAATCGTGTACAGGGATACATTTCTGCCAAGTCTTCCTGCGATATCGCTGGAGGAATATCCAGCTTCCCGTGGCCCTATTACACGACCTCGTTCAAACTCAGTAAGATGATCATAATGGCGTCTTTGTCTCCCCAAAGGCATTCTTGACTAAGATCAAATCTCCACGTCCAATCTAGAAGGTGACTAACGCTCACAACCGTCACGGCGTGTATTTAAAGCGAACCTGATTTGCACCCTCATAGTGCCGCTCCTAACAACACTCTTATGCGCCTGGCGCGAAATTTAAATAGACATTATTTTTCAAATATAAAAACAAGCTTACAAACTTTCGTTTATCTCGCACAACTGCTTGTAGTGTTACGATTTTTTCCGTCGGTGTATGTTCAAGAATTCTGCAGTAAACGGATGTTAACGATATTGGTCTGTAATTTTGCAGGTCGGTCCTATTACTGTTCTTATACACTACTGGCCATTAAAATTGCTACACCAAGAAGAAATGCAGATGATAAATGAGTATTCATTAGAGAAATATATTATACTAGAACTGACATGTGATTACATTTTCACGCAATTTGGGTGCATAGATCCAGAGAAATCAGTACCCAGAACAACCACCTCTCGCCGTAATAACGGCCTTGTTACGCCTGGGCATTGAGTCAAACAGAGCTCGGATGGCTTGTACAGGTGCAACTGCCCATGCAGCTTCAACACGATACCACAGTTCATCAAGAGTAGTGACTGGCGTATTGTGACGAGCCAGTTGCTCGGCCACCATTGACCAGGCCTTTTCAGTTGGTGAGAGATCTGGAGAATGTGCTGACCAGGGCAGCCGTCGAAAATTTTCTGTATCCAGAAAGGCCCGTACAGGACCTGCAACATGCGGTGTCGCATTATCCTGCTGAAATGTAGGGTAGAGCCACGGGTCGTAACACATCTGAACGTGTAACCAATGGCACCCCATACCATCACGCCGGGTGATACGCCAGTATGGCGATGACGAATACACGCTTTCAGTGTGCATTCACCGCGATGTCGCCAAACACGGATGCGACCATCATGATGCTGTAAACAGAACCTGCATTCATCTGAAAAAATGACGTTTTCCCATTCGTGCACCCAGGTTCGTCGTCGAGTACACCATAGCACGCGCTCTTCACTGTGATGCAGCGTCAAGGGTAACCGAGCTGATAGTCCATGCTGCTGCAAACGTCGTCGAACTGTTCGTGCAGATGGTTGTTGTCTTGCAAACGTCCCCACCTGTTGACTCAGGGATCGAGACGTGGCTGCACGATCCGTTACAGCCATGCGGATAAGATGCCTGTCATCTAGACTGCTAGTGATACGAGGTCGTTGGGATCCAGCACGGCGTTCCGTATTACCCTCCTGAACCCACCGATTCCATATTCTGCTAACAGTCATTGGATCTCGACCAACGCGAGCAGCAATGTCGCGATACGATAAACCGCAATCGCGATAGGCTACAATCCGACCTTTATCAAAGTCGGAAACGTGATGGTACGCATTTCCCCTCCTTACACGTGGCATCACAACAACGTTTCACCAGACAACGCCGGTCAACTGCTGTTTGTGTATGAGAAATCTGTTGGAAACTTTCCTCATGTCAGCACGTTGTAGATGTCGCCACCGGCGACAATGTTGTGTTAATGCTCTGGAAAGCTAATCATTTGCATATCACAGCATCATCTTCCTGTCGGTTAAATTTCGCGTTTGTAGCACGTCATCTTCGTAGTGTAGCAGTCTTAATGGCCAGTAGTGTATATAGGAGTCACTTTTTTCCAGTCACTTGGGACTTTGCGTTAGGCGAGAGATTCACGATAAATGCAATCTAAGTAAGTCGAATCAAGGTCCCGGAGTAGACAACATTCCATTGGAACTACTGACGGCCTTGGGAGAGCCAGTCCTGACAAAACTCTACCATCTGGTGAGCAAGATGTATGAAACAGGCAAAATACCATCAGACTTCAAGAAGAATATAATAATTCCAATACCAAAGAAAGCAGGTGTTGACAGATGTAAGAATTACCGAACAGTCAGTTTAATAAGCCACAGCTGCAAAATACTAACACGAATTCTTTACAGACGAATGGAAAAACTAGTAGAAGCCGACCTCGGGGAAGATCAGTTTGGATTCCGTAGAAATACTGGAACACGTGAGGCAATACTGACCTTACGACTTACCTTAGAAGAAAGATTAAGGAAAGGCAAACATACATTTCTAGCATTTGTAGACTTAGAGAAAGCTTTTGACAATGTTGACTGGAATACTCTCTTTCAAATTCTAAAGGTGGCAGGGGTAAAATACAGGGAGCGAAAGGCTATTTACAATTTGTACAGAAACCAGATGGCAGTTATAAGAGTGGAGGGGCATGAAAGGGAAGCAGTGGTTGGGAAGGGAGTGAGACAGGGTTGAAGCCTTTCCCCGATGTTATTCAATCTGTATATTGAGCAAGCAGTAATGGAAACAAAAGAAAAATTCGGAGTAGGTATTAAAATCCATGGAGAAGAAATAAAAATTTTGAGGTTCGCCGATGACATTGTAATTCTGTCAGAGACAGCAAAGGACTTGGAAGAGCAGCTGAACGGAATGGATGGTGTCTTGAAGGGAGGATATAAGATGAACATCAACAAAAGCAAAACGAAGATAATAGAATGTAGTCGAATTAAGTCTGGTGATGCTGAGTGAATTAGATTAGGAAATGAGCCTCTCAAAGTAGTAAAGGAGTTTAGCTATTTGGGGAGCAAAATAACTGATGATGGTCGAAGTAGAGAGGATATAAAATGTAGACTGGCAATGGCAAGGAAAGTGTTTCTGAAGAAGAGAAATTTGTTAACATCGAGTATAGATTTAAGTGTCAGGAAGTCATTTCTGAAAGTATTTGTATGGAGTGTAGCCATGTATGGAAGTGAAACATGGACGGTAAATAGTTTGGACAAGAAGAGAATAGAAGCTTTCGAAATGTGGTGCTACAGAAGAATGCTGAAGATTAGATGGGTAGATCACATAACTAATGAGGAGGTACTGAATAGGCTTGGGGAGAAGAGGAGTTTGTGGCACAACTTGACCAGAAGAAGGGATCCGTTGGTAGGACATGTTCTGAGGCATCAAGGGATCACCAATTTAGTATTGGAGGGCAGCGTGGAGGGTAAAAATCGTAGGGGGAGACCAAAAGATGAATACACTAAGCAGATTCAGAAGGATGTAGGTTGCAGTAGGTACTGGGAGATGAAGAAGCTTGCACAGGACAGAGTATCATGGAGAGCTGCATCAAACCCGTCTCAGGACTGAAGACAACAACAACAACAACAACAACAACAACTACAACAACAACAACAAGTAAGGGGCCAATGCCGTAGAGTACTGTTTGTGAAACCGAATCGGTGTTCCGTCAGGACCTGGCGACTTATTTGTTACCAAATCTTCCAGCTGTTTATCTAGGCCATGGATATCCATTACCATGGTGTCGACACTAGAGTTTAACGACTGTATGTTTCTACGATCCTCCTGCGTGAAAAATTTCTTAAACATGAAATTTAAAACTTCAGCATTCCTTTTGTTGTTTTCTACTAGCACACCAGTCTGCTCAACGACTGAGCAGAAGCTTCGCTCTACTTAGCGGTTTTACGTAGGACCAGAATAGTCTCGCGATCTCTTCAAGATAATTTGTTAAGGTATGACGGTGACAGCTGTATGCTCGAGCATCGATCTTTCCACACACACACGAATCTCTACTAACCTTTACTTGTCGTTATCCCGCTCTCTGTTGAACTGAGAGTGCAACAGTCTTTGCTTCCTCATCATTTTCCGCAATGTATCTTTTCCATCCTTCATTCACTTACTAGGCACATACTTCTGCACAGCACGATTTACAATCTGTTTAAACTTCGCCTATAATTACTCTACATCCATCATACTGGAACTAAATAATGTCCATTCACTGTCTGCTCTTTCTAGCAAAACTACTCTCCTAGCTTTCTTGATTGATTTAATAACTTAAGTAACCATCGTCGCTACGATGACGTCATTATCACTAACGCCTGTCTCTGTAGTGACACCGTCGGTGAGTCCAGGTATCTTTGTAGCTACATGCTCTAAAATACTCACATCAAAAAATGTTTTCAATCACCTCGGTTCCTAGAGTTCCGGAACCTGTACAGAAAATTGGAATAGAGATCAACATAAACATCGTTTCCGCCCTTTTTATTGCTCATAAAAACCACACATTGCATGTTGTACCACCATACAGCGAGACCTTCAGAGTTGGTTGCCCATATTGGTGTACACACCGGAACCTCTAATACCCACTACCACGTCCTCTTGAATTAATGCACGCCTGTATTCGTCGTGGAATACTATCCACAAGTTCATCAAGCCAGATTGTCTCACTCCTAACGGCGATTCGGCGTAGATCACTCAGTGTGGTTGGAGGGTCACGTCGACCATGAACAGCCCTCTTCAGTCTATCCCAGGCATGTTCGATAGGGTACATGTCTGGAGAAAAATGGTTCAAATGGCTCTGAGCACTAAGCGACTTGACTTCTGGGGATATGAGTCGCCTAGAACTTAGAACTAATTAAACCTAACTAACCTAAGGACATCACACACATCCATGCCCGAGGCAGGATTCGAACCTGCGACCGTAGCGGTCGCCCAGCTCCAGACTGTAGCGCCTAGAACCGCACGGCCACTCCGGCCGGCACATGTCTGAAGAACATGCTGGCCACACTAGTCGAGCGATGTCGTTATCCTGAAGGAAGTCAGCCTATCTGCTGAGCCGGAAACTACGGCTCCTCTCCACGTGGATGATGTGCACAGCCGATGCCCTACCGCAGTATCAGTCTCCTGGGCAGACGACGTGGAGATCGAAGGGACTGGGGTGGGTGGTGCTGATGATGGGGCGCCCCCATCGGTGCGCCCGCGCCCGCAAACTCTCCACAATAGCAGCCTCTTCAGCGGACCGGCAAGATCGACGACCTCCCGCTCCTGAAGAAGGAGCCCCCCACCTGTGCCTGAGGAACGATTAACCTCGCGACCATTCGTGCGCCCCAGAAACTAGCGCTGCTCCGCGGTATGATTTATGATGCGGACATCGATATTGCGCTATTTCAGGATGTGCATGTCGCCGATTTTTCACCACTACATGGTTTCACGGCGCATCTTTCTCCCGCATCGGACACCGGTAGTGGTGTTGCCATCATCTTACGAGAAGGTCTTCCTGCCAAAGATGTCCTATACCTCCGCAACGACAGAGGTATGGCCCTTACTCTCTTTGGTGTAAGCATCGTCAACATTTATGCGCCGTCGGGCTCCAGCTACCGTCGTGAACGCAATGCCTTCTTCGCGAATGAAGTTACACCCCTTTTTATGGGACCACACGATGACTGGGTCATGGGTGGAGACTTCAACTGCACCCAGCGACCTCAGAATCAATTGCCGCGTCACTCACCATGCACAGCTCTGGAAACAGTCGTCATGCGGCTACAATTTGTCGACACGTGGAGACATGTTCTCGGTGATCTTTTGGGCTTTACGTACTACACTGCGCACTCCTCCAGCCGACTGGATCGCATCTACATCTCGCGATCCCTAATTCAACACACTCGACAGGCTGAAATCTGGCCTGTTGCTTTCTCAGATCATGAGGCTTACTTCTGTGATGATGTTGTTCTCACAAGACAGGCAGTATGGCACGGACGTGATTTATGGAAACTGAACACGGCACTTCTTAAATCACCTGTCGACTCCTAATAGAAGACACTTGGATCACACGTAATAGACGCCGACCCACGTATCCGTCTACCACATCCTGGTGGATCCAGTGTGCAAAACCTTCTCTTCGAAAAACTTTAATCCTGTATGGCAAAGATGTTGTCGCCTGGAGGAAGAGCACTATGGACTTTTACTACAGGATCCTACAAGAATGCTCCACGATACCAGCCTCCCCTGAGCGCCATACACAGATGATCCATGCTAAGGCCCAACTCTCCAATCTCATGCAAAGGCATTTGGAAGGAGCGATAGTACGATCTCGTACTGCTGATCGCATGCCTCATGAACATTCGTCGATGTACTATAGCATCCAAGAACGCCAAAATCGACGCCGAAAATTGATTCACGTCCTAACAGACCAATAATCTGCAATAGGGAATGTGCTTCACGCCCACTACCAGCAGCTCTATGCCGCAATTCCACATTCCCCAGAGTTGATCGAGGAAGTCTCTCAGCTCAACTTCGGAGGTATCCCAGGAGATGCGGCGACTGACTTGATGTCAGAGGTGACCGATGATGAAGTCCGCGATGCGATCCGGGCAGGAATCATCAATCGCTCCCCAGGACCCGACAGTCTTCCCCTCGAATTTTATCGCACCTTCCGTGATTTGTTAGAGTCCCCTTCACCTCCATCTTTCGGGAACTGATGTCTCCGGAAGTACCTGTGCCGGACGCTTTCATGGAAGGAATTATTACTCCTGTACATAAACCGCATGGTGGCAACAATATCAGTGATTATCAGCCCCTCACCCTCCTTAACATTAATAGGAAAATCTTCACTCGCCTTCTGGTGGCACGTTTAACAACGTTGCCCGATATGTTGTGTCGCCGGACCAAGCATCTTTGGGAGGGGATAATAATATCCGCACGGCTTTATGCCGCTACAGGGAAATGATCGCCGTTACCCAGGCACAACGCCTCTCTGGGGCACTCGCGTCTTTGGACTTTAGTGAAGCTTTTGATAGGGTTGACCATTCGTTCCTTACGGCCGTTCTCCACCATATGGGTTTCCCAGTCGCCGTTATCACGGTAGTGATGCGCCTTCTGCGGGGTGCCTCATCCAGGGTTATGTACAATGGCAGACTCACTCCTCCGATAAAAGTAGGTCGATCCATACGTCAAGGTTGCCCTCTATCAGCGATTTTGTACGCCTTTTCCTTGGAATCCTTGCTATGTGATCTAAGACAACGTGCGGTAGGGTTGTCCATAGATCTCTACCGATTCTGTTGCATGGCCTATGCTGACGATTTAGTCATCTGTTAACGTAATGCTGACGAGGTTCGAGCTGTTTTGATGTGGGTAACGACTTATGGTGAAGCATCGGGTAGCTCTTTAAACGTACGTAACTCACAAGTTAAGTTCATTGGCACGGGACTTCCCGTGGAGTGCGTTACACCTCTCACCACCGTTGATACCATTCGCTGTTTGGGAATAGATTTTTCATCTGATGACTGGCGTTCAGCCACCATGAACTGCTGACGCCTCCTTTTAATGATCAGAGCGGGTATTATGGACCACCGCCTTCGATCCCTAGATATTCTCCAACGATCTCGATATGTCAATATCCCGAGTTCCCCATGTAGCACAAGTTCTACCTTTCCCGCTTACTGTGGCACGTCGCATGTTGGCAGCGATGGCATCTTTCGTCAGCTCTGGGCTGCTGTTCAAAGTTAACTATGCAACCCTTACTCTACCCCGTGAACAAGGTGGGATATGTCTGTTTCACGTGCCGGATAGAGCTCGCGCCCTATTTGTCAGCTCCCAGATGACGGTATGGACACGTTGCCCATCGAGCCTCACTGGTCTCCTCCTGTCGGCATATACGCCGGTCTCACTGTCAGCCCCAGTGATGATCTCGGATGTTCCAGCCCAGTTCCATTATATACGATACTTCTTTCTTGAACTTAGTTATCTACGCCTCGCCTTACCAAGACAGTTTTTACTCAAGACAAAGGCAGTATACAATGTCCTCCAATTAGGTCGTCCACCTAACCCGATTGAACAAAAGTTCCCCCAGGTTGACTGGGACCATATATGGCGCGCGGTGTTCGCCTGTTACCTTGACACGAATGTTCAATCTGTCTGGTACCTAACTGTCAATGGTAAGCAAATCAACCAATTTCGCCTTCATCGTATCCACCTCGCCCAATCACCTCAATGTCCCACGTGTGGAGTGCCAGACAATGATGAACATCGCTTTGTTTACTGACCGGTGGCGGAGGTTTGGCACTTGGTTCGAAGTATTATGGCTTTTCTGACGCGGGACATTCCGGATGGGATTACTCCCCTTTCATTATTATTTCCGGAACGTGACTATTTTCCTCGGACAAAGACCAATGCTGTGAATTGGATTCGCGGACATGCCATTCACTACCTATTTGGACAACCTGTAGACTCTGTACTCGATTTTTGGACATACCTCAATGACCATCATTATGTCGTTGTCCGTCACCCAAAATACAGACAATATTTCTCGAACTTCCTTGGGAGTTCTTTCCACGACCCGCCTCGCAGCTGGAATGTGTTAAGCCAAGGGAGAAGAAGGTTTCCTGTTTGAACCAATGAACATTTCTGAACAATTCAACGGAACTCATCAATTTCGAGAAGACGTGACTCAACATGTTACCAGCGGGGCACAGAAGGCCTCTGATCAAATACACAACAAAACTGAACAATAAAAGGAATAAAAACAATAAAAATAAAAACAATAAAAATAAAAATAAAATTCAGAAAAAAGGAAGATTTTGTTTTGTTTGTAAGGATAGCCTTAACCTTGGTTTCCCATATTTCCCCTGGTATATTGGCAGCTCTCTGGGGTAGGTTTAGCCAGGAGCCAACGCCTGAAGTGTACCAGATTGTTTTGTTATAGGATGAAAAGTGGCGGTGGCACTTAGGTTTCCTTTTTTTTCTATTTTTCCCATTTTATTAAGGGGTTTTCTAAAAAAAAGAAAAAAGAAAAAAAAGATGGATGGAGCGTCTGTCATTTTAGCAGGAGATTCCGGGTTCGAGTCCCGGTTGGGGCACACATTTTCACCTGTCCACGTTGATATTTATCAACTCCCGTGAGCAACTGACGGTATTAATATAATTCTAATTTCGTTAAATTAAATAGTCAAATAAAACTTTTTCCGCTGTTCGCTGCTTTTCTCTAAATATGGCGAGTGCTTCTATACTACAGAAAACTGCCAGTATTCTCCTATTGATTTGTTTTTAGAAGCTCTGTTCAAAAATTATATTGTAATCGGTTATCACACCACTATGCGGGCATTTCGTATAGTCCAGCGATAAAGGGTGAAAACTCCCGCTGGAGAAATCTCTTTTTCGTTTTAATTTCTCTGTTTTCAAGGGCTACAAGCAGATAACGTAGGCACGGGCAGCAGATCAGGCACTTTCTATTTTTATCGCGAACTATAAATGATTTGTTAAATTTTTACTTTTTTACTTGTATGATGTCGCAAGTTGACCAAATCGACCACTGTGCTTCACTCATACCGCATATCGTAAGATACTTCCAGACTTCCAGATGGTGCCATTCTGTATTACAACTGACGTTCGACAACAGCGAGAAACTGCGTTAGGTCTCGCACACTGTGTGTATAATAGACACAATATTATCTCGGAAATGCTGGACCAATCCATTTGTTGCTCGTTTCTGTCAGCAGTGTTATTAATGTGGCATAGATCACTTTTCCCATTTTTCTGTAATAACGCAGTATTTCAAAGCTATGGAAATATTACCAAATTAAAATTACTCGCTTTTAAAAAAAAAGGTTTATTTGAAAACTAAAAATTTTACTACGACTGCTGTGGCTAATTGAGATATATGTTTTTTACGTGGTTATTAGGAAAATATAAAAAGATACTTGCTATAACCGAGAGCAAACAAATACCGAAACACAGCGGTTATTCAGATCTAAAATACCGATATCGTTTTAACTGATCGGTTTTTCTATCTGTAAACTGCAGTGTCGCCGTAGAAAAGTGTGTCGTTACGTCATGGTCCATAGCAACTTCGAGACATGTGAGTGTTTATGCGCGATATCGGCAAATGGAAACACGGAGGGGTAATAAGCACCTGAGTGGTGTAATTTATTTCACGGTCAGAAGAGTCGAGTGGCAGACAAGACTGAATCACTGTAATAGAAATTATATGGAAAGCTGTGTAGAGGAAAATTGCCAGTTCTTTCGTGGATTCCAAAATTGAAGCAAATTCCGGGACATCAAGCTCTTATACGGATAGTATTCCACGACTAACGTAATTGTCCAACATGCTGTACTGGTATACGGATAATATTACACGACTAACGTAATTCACCTGAAAGTAGTTGCCAAGATGTAGTCGTAAACGGATAGTATTACACGACTTACTTAATTCACCTGAAGTTAATTACAAACATGTTAATGCAGTGTTCACTACTATATATTTCCTGATTCACCTGAAATTATTTACAAACGTGCAGTCGTAAGTAGATATGTTCACGACTAACGTAATTCACCCGAAATAATTTACTAACGTGTTACTATAACATTCGCTACTACTCATTACGCTAATTCACCTTCAGCCATTAAGCGCAAGCGCAGACCACAGTTATGATACGTGCGCCATCCAAAAACTTATCAAGGCAGTAACTCAACACAACTACAAACGATCATTGTGCGCAAAATAAATAGCCTACCTCATAAGAAGGACATGACGGGTTTGAATCATTCCCACCGCAAAGGATTAAAAATTCAGGCTCGCACACAAGACCACTTGATACCTAACCAGAAACTCAGTTTAGTTGTAGCTTCGATGACGATCGTCTTTTTTACATTTTCCCCTTAAACTAGATAATTATAAAACGTAAGCAACTACTCTAAAATAGCTGCGGCTACGGCCTTGCCACGGTGGTTACACCGGTTCCCGTGAGATCACCGAAGTTAAGCGCGTTGTCGGGCGTGGTCGGCACTTGGATGGGTGACCATCCAGGCCGCCATGCGCTGTTGTCATTTTTCGGGGTGCACTCAGCCTCGTGATGCCAATTGAGGAGCTACTCGACAGAATAGTAGCGGCTTCGGTCAAGAATACCATCATAACGACCGGGAGAGCAGTGTGCTGACCCCACGCCCCTCCTGTTCGCATCCTCCACGGATGATGACATGGCGGTCGGATAGTCCCGTCCCAGTAGGCCACTCGTGGCCTGAAGACGGAGTGCTTACAAAGCAACTACTCTCCAGTGCAAAGCCGTACTACTGAGACCTTGATGCTTGACATCAACAACAGATCGCAGTACACGAGGTTGGCTTACGCCTTCTGGCGAATTTTGCGATCTGTCGTAAGCTGGAGCTCGAGATGACTGGGTGTTGTGTGATGTCCTTAGGTTAGTTAGGTTTAAGTAGTTCTAAGTTCTAGGGACTGATGACCATAGATGTTAAGTCCCAAAGTGCTCAGAGCCATTTCAACAATTTTTGTCGTAAGCCTGCGTAAACACGTGGGGCCTTCCGTCTTAAATGCTAGAATATTCACTGCGTTTTCTGCCGCGCGACTTAAGTGGAATGTTTCATTATTTCAGAAATTTTTTAGAAATGTTTTTCGTTGTATGTCCTCTCCATCGGTACTGAATTTACTGTAAAATTATTTGCTCACTTTTCGGAACTTCCGTTCATGGTAAATCGATACTATTTGAAGCCGTGGTAGACACGAGTCTAGTGTGCTTCACCTTCAGCACCTTCTGCTTCAGTCTCGGTTCCTATGTCGCTGATTTCACAACGAACAATTCGTTGTCTACTGAGTATACTGTCTATTGCACGACACTATCCCTCCCACGCTGCTAAATTTAGGTCGTCGGCAAAATATGAGTGCAGTGGAACAAGGGCGTCCGCAGAAATTACCCCAGGAGGTGGCTGGGGCATTGGTAGGTGTGGGGTGGGGTGGGGGTGTGTGTGGAGGCCTGTTACTATTAAATTCACCCAGTCCAGACCGCCAAGGAAAAGAAACCCTGAGATTTGGAAAGGGTGTTGATATTATACTGCTAATACTGCATATTTCGAAATTCCACCTCTAAGAGGGAGAAACAGGAAATGAAAGGATTTATGAAAAATGTAGCTATTAAGGTAATTTTGAAGCTATACATACGAAAATTTGTATCTGGTTTCTAGATCAGAAATAAAGAAATATGTTTTCCAGTATTATTGGAAATTTAACATCTATGAGGTGAAATAGTGGGTGAACGTTTCATTTTGAGATAAATAATTATGGAAGAACTATTAAAGTATTTTTAAGGCTACATCTACGAAAATTGGTATTTGACTTCAAGGTTACAAATACGAAAATACGTGTTTCTGTGTTTTTGGAAAGTGAACCCCTAAGGGGATGAAATAGAGTGAGCTGGTGCGTTTCTGGCGCCAGTTTCCATCGATCGTCATTTTGATCTTTGAGTCGCGGTCCAGAGGACACCGCTCCCTAAGCGACTGTAGTATTTCTCCGCGCGGCTCCAAATCGGGCTTACCGCGCTCACACTGGACACAGTTACCAACATATCGCCTGACATCGCGATATAGGTTGGGCCAAAACATGTGTTCCCGAACTCGGTTCAAGGTGTTGTAGAACCCCAAATGACCCCCGACCTCCGAATCATGGAAATATCTGAGTGCCATGCTAACTATTTCCTGTGGAATTCAGACCTTCACTTCACCTAGGTTGTCTCCCCCTTTACACAAGAGGCCCCCACGAAGGCAATAGCCAGTAACAACCTCGCCATCCGCCAACTGCTGCCGAATCGGTCCCCACCTAGGGTCCTCAGCCTGTTTGTCAGCTAAGTGCCCTTGCCTTCCCCAGACTCTCACGCGAACATACGGCTAAGAGCGTCGGCCACTTCGTTGTCACTGCCCCTGACATGCCAAACCCGGAGATAAAACTTGTCATCTGAGGGGCCACACTGCACGCAGTCTGCGTACTTGAGACTCGCAGGCCCTTGATCAAATCATAATTACGGGCGCGATTTTGTTCCTGTTTTTTTCTGAAAATCTAAAATAAAGCTCATACTATGATCACTCGTAATTCCCAAACAGATTCTTCGAATGTATTCTCATTGTCTCAAAAAAATTTCCAAATGTACCATTTTATGCTCATTTGAACGAGAACCTGGCCGTAACGCCGGAATATAGTCACGAGATTTTTTTCGGAGACGCTGTACGTTCGCGAGAAGAATTTCGTTCTGCGCGTGTCGATGTACATTCCACAGATATTACTGTGTGCGTGTGTGTGTGTGTGTGCGCTACTTAGTCGTGCCACTTGAGTGTACATCTTTGCATAGTTTTCCTTTCACGCTGTAAACAGTGCTCGGCTCAGTTGCTAACTGGCCAGTGAGTGGTTCCGAAGGTGTCGGATGTGCGGTGCGTTCGGTCTGCTATGACAACAACAGACACTGAGGGAGCTGGCTGCTGGGACGCCAGCGAACAATTTATGCCAAGTAAGACGAAGAGAACTATTCTAAAATTATGAGCCGCCTCAAAAGTGTTTATCATTAGCAAATCATGTAGTTGAGACTGACAATCAATCTACAATATCTGACAGTTTGGCCTAGAGAGAGATACAGGAAATCCTTCCCCCCCCCCCCCCCCCCCCTCCCAATGAAATTTTGGTTGTGATGACAGGCCGATGGGTAGTGTAGCCCGAGATCTAAATTAGGTTGGAAGGGGGTAATTTGATTGACAGTTGTTTAGGCCAACGATTATGAATGCCGAGTAAACGTTGTGCGAGCAGATTGCCCTGTAGCGTAGCCTAGTGTTTCCGTCCGCACCATATTTAACACACTTTCTCTAGCTGTGTACAAAAGTTGCACAACAGCCACGATAACTACGTTTCTGGTGGGTGGAGGGGAGAGTCCACTATGTAACTTCCACTACAATTTTTAGTAACCGCCGAAATAGAAGCGTAATTTTAACTATATTTCCGTTTGTGGGAAAATAGTGGTTCTCCTCTTTCGGCAGCAACTGTAATATGTAGGCGACTTATTAGAGCTTCTTTAACTCTGAAACATGATCTCAATAGACGCAGAGCTTTTTTTTTACTTTACTTGATTCGTGGTCTATAGTAAACAATGCAACGTATTGGTAAATTCATTGAAGTGTGACGGGTATTACATAGACGGCGCCTGCAATGTTCGTGGGCCATATTCCAGTAGCTTCGAAACTTTTAATAGCGGTTTTCATTGTCGCCCTTTAGACGAAAGCTGAACCAAAAAGCGTTGAAATTTGAAAGATAGTTACGACTTTCCCTGCGTGGCTACGTAGCCATTTTCGATGCTCATCACTATAACGAAGACTTAAAGGCTTCATAAAACAAACATCAAGCGGCTGACGTCAGTGAGAGCAATTTGTTGTAAAGATAGCAACGAAACGCCACTCTCCCTCGCGTAGTCCATAACGTCAATGTTCGTGTTATGTGTGGAGTGGCCATCTAATATAATGAGAACTGGGAAGTCCTTTGATGCCTTAGAAAATTCCACAAATTTTCGAAACCATACAAAGAACGACTCTGTGGCCATCCATGCGGTGCTGTGGACCTCAGCGCAACCTCCTGCTGCCAGTCCTAAGTCAAATTCTTTCTGCTTCTTCTTTCGTGGAAAAATAAGCGTAGTAGGCGTGTAAGCTCCGCCCCTTTCTGCAGATGTTAACGATCCTACTTGACGTTTCCCCTTGCAAGCTGTGATCTTCGATTGGTTTTTAGGATTAACCGAAACGCCTGTTTCATCACAATTAGATATTTGAGAAGTCATTAGTTTGTGTTTGTCAGTTACATTTGTTAGCAACGAATAACCACTATCGACAGCTACTTTATTAAAGCCCATGACTCTTGCACCAGATGTTGCTTCGGGTTTGCGAACAAACCCGCATTTGCTTCTTCTTTGTTTCATGATGTAATAAACATTTCGATTTGTTTTGCTCGAAATTTTCGAAAAAGTATCTGGGAAATGTGCAAAAATTGAAATACAAAACTGTGCACCTGCCGAAATACGAGTGCGTATACTCATTTGAAACAATTTTCCTAATCCGCTTCTGATACACTAAAGGTTACCGCACAGTTAACAGCAATTGTAGTTGACCGTTTGCCTGTACCATTTAAAGTACGGCCACTAAAATATTTTTGTAGGGATGACACAGCATCTCATCTTGAATGGAGAGTTCATCTATACGTGTAAAAGTAACCACTTGTGCCACAGGGAAGTGTGTTGGGAGCCTTACTGTTCATGTTATATATTAACATTACAGATAATATAAGTAAGCTCACATATTTCGATAATGGAGCAGATATCGACATTGAGGTAACAAAGTTCGTGGGAATCGATATGTACATACAGGGGATAGGAAAAATAATGTGAACACCTATACCTACATCTATATGGATACTCTGCAAATCACATTTAAGTGCCTGGCAGAGGGTTCATCGAACCACCTTCACAAGTCTCTGTTATTCCAATCTCGTATAGCACACGGAAAGAATGATCACCTGTATCTTTCCGTACGAGCTCTGACTTCCCTTATTTTATCGTGGTGATCGTTCCTCCCTACGTAGGTCGGTGTCAACAAAATATTTTCACATTCGGAGGAAAAAGTTGGTGATTGTAATTTCGTGAGAAGATTCCGTCGCAACGAAAAACGCTTTTCTTTTAATGATGTCCAGCCCAAATCCCGTATCATTTCTCGATAATAGAAAACGTGCTTCCTTTCTTTGAACTTTTTCGATGTACTCCGTCTGTCCTATCTTGTAAGGATCCCACATCTCCCAGCAGTACTCTAAAAGAGGACGGACAAGCGTAGTGTAGGCAGTTTCCTTTGTAGGTCTGTTACGTTTTCTAAGTGTCCTGCCAATAAAGCGCAGTCTTTAGTTAGCGTTCCCGCAACATTTTCTATGTGTTCCTTCCAATTTAAGTTGTTCGTTGTTGTAATACCTAGTTATTTAGTTGAATTTACGGCTTTTAGATTAGCCTGCAACTTCTGTGATAGTGATTCGTCTATTCTGCTTCACCAGGGATCTTGCGGGGTCAGTAACGACCTGATTTGCGGATACTGAGTGCGTACCTTAACTGGCTTCTGTCTTCATTGATTAGCGGCTACCTCTGAAACGGTTGTACCACTCCTTTAGCCGTGTAGTACCCATTACTTAGCCCACAAACACATGATGGTTTCAACTTGAGAATCGCCAAGCTTGAAGCCAAATGCGATGCAACGACGTCATTTCGCTAACATTACTAAATCTAACGTGTACCACTTACAAGCGCTCCGAAGTAGTGGAGAAAATCAGGTATGTGTGCTATGTATGCCTGAAAACATGAGCGCACGCACGCTCTGATACCATTGTTGATTTCAACAATTAAAAAAGGTCGGATGTTTTTTGAACAGCTCTCGTATATAGGCCGTCGCCAGTGATGTCGAAAGAGCAAGATACCCCTAGCTACGCCAGTTGTATAGGTAGTTCGAATGGAGCGGTCTATTGTCCGACGAATCTCCATAACAGCTCCGAAACGAATACCCCAAAGTTCGTTCTTCACGTTAGGAATCAAGCTGAGCTCACGAGGGCATAAGTCCGGGGAGTGTGGTGAGTGGTGCGGCGCTTCCCATCCTCATATTCCAATCATATCAGTCACGTCTTGAACCAAGCCTGCCCGAACATTGTCCTGCAAAATGATGGCCGCGTCCTGCAGAAACTGACGCCACTTCTTTCTCTCAGTTGTTTTTCTACTTTGTAACACAATCTGTTTCGTTTTCGAGACTAAACCGCGTAACAGATATTGTTCAAATTTGGCATGGAGACAGTTTGAATCCTGAGAAAGAACATACCCCACTTTAGAAAGCAAGAAAAATTTTTTTTCTTTATATCAGTGAACGTAAACTACATTAAAACTTATTTATTTTGGTGTATAACTTAAGAATTCTATAATGTATTTCAGTAGTCTCCACGCGGGATAGTCTCTCAAACGAAATTACTCCCACGTCCGAGGCCTTCCAATATCACTTCTCCCATTCCGCTTGTAGTTCAGAATATTTTGGGGAAGTCTGGGAATTAGCATTATCACCAGTCTTAACGATATTTTTGAATTTTTTAGTTTCTGTTGAAAATACTTAATTTTTCTCTAGTATCTTCATTCCTGATCATTTCTTGTTCTGCAGCCCTTCGAATTTCTTAGGAACCTCATCACCGCCGTCTGAATTTTTTTTTTGTTTTAATCATGTTTTCGCTTTCATAGCATAACACAGGAACCGCGACCACTTTATAGAATTTCGGGACAATCTCTTTTTGTACTTTATTGCCCAATGTTCGGATTATGGTGCCACAGACAGCTTAGAATTTGTGTAATTTATTTTCAGTATCAGAGTAAAAATAAGATCTTACAGCGTACCCTAAATGAAAGTTTAAGAGACCTGTTCTAAAGCAGGATTATCCAAAACTAGTTTTAATCTGACTGAATATTTTCCTCGAAGTGCACTTATTTTCGTTTTATTACTAGAAATTTTAAAGTTGTATTCGTTGCGTATTTCGTTCATGTGGTATATAGATCTTTGGAGGTCATTTCATTCACATGAATCATGTCATCTACAAACAGAAGCACAATGAGGTATTTCTCATTCGTTATCCCAATTCCTTTGTCTTCTCGTAGTTCATGCTTTCATTTATGAAGAATGAAGTCAATGTAAATAGTAAAAATGCTGACATAATCTACTCATTTAAATGTATACCGAGCAAGCTGGCGCAGTGGTTAGTACACTGGTTGATGATGATGATGATGATGAAGATTGGTTTGTTGGGGGCTCAACTGCGCGGTTATCAGCGCCTGTTCAAAGCCCTAATCTTTACACAGTCCAATCTCGCCACCTTCACGAATGATGACGAAATGATAAGGACAACACACTCACCTAGTCCCCGGGCGGAGAAAGTCCTCAACCCTGCCGGGAATAGAACCCGGAATCCCATGATCCAGAGCGGAAACGCTAGCTACGATACTCCCATTG
The DNA here is from genome assembly GCF_023898315.1 of Schistocerca nitens. Lineage (NCBI taxonomy): Eukaryota > Metazoa > Arthropoda > Insecta > Orthoptera > Acrididae > Schistocerca > Schistocerca nitens. Next base: position 69,134,674 of record NC_064625.1, read on the forward strand.
GGGAGGATGACGGTTTGAATCCGCGTCCGGCCACCCTGATTTATGTTTTCCGTAATTTTCCTAAATCACTCCAAGTAAATGTCGGAATGGTTCCTTTAAAAGGGCACGGCGGACTTCTTTTACCCTTCCTTGACGCAGTGCCATTTCCTGCTGCGTCTCTGATGACCTCGACATCGGTGGCACATTAAATACAATCCTCCTTCCGTCCCTCATTTAAAGGCATAGGTTTAACGCAATAAGTCGGGCGTTAAAAGTTAGAAACTGCGTACTCGTCTAAGGCAGCATAGTTACATGGCGCGAAAATTATCCAGATTATATTCACCGTGCATTTGGTGACTTCCAACAAACTTCACGCATAATTTTGAAACTTTGCGAAACTTTTTTTCCCGCTGACATCCCTGACAGAATGATGAATGGAAAAAAGACTTTTATCACTCCCACATTTTAGCTGTTTGTGCAGTAAGGCGTCAGCATCAGGCATGAATTTTGAATTTATTACTTCTTTACAACTCACTCTATTCGCAACACATTTGTCAGACAGTATTCACACATATCGTTGAATGTACCTGAAAAATTATAGCATTGTACAACACCTAGTTCATTACATAAACATTCAGATGTTTTCGAAAAACTAGCTTCTCTTAAAACAGAGCGTCTTCAACTGCAGAAGGCCATGCTTCTTCAGGTCAAGTTTTTAACACATTAACTGATACGGAAAGTAAACGAACTTCTGAAGGTGGTTTACATATGGGACTTCCAGTCTTCAGATAGCAATTTGGAGGGGAGAAGGGGGCGGTGGTTACGCGGTCTATTTGGAACTTCAGACTTTCCGCAAATGATGCAGTCGTCTGCAATGAAGTACTGTCTGAAAGAAGCCACGCCCTCATAAGATTACACTGTAGTGCAAAGCATGGCAACTTGGTTCAAATGTTCCCGAAATGTAAAATTGTTCGGTTCACTAAACGAAATAACCTTATCCTACGGGTATAGTGTCAGCGAGTCAAATTCTCAATCGCTCAACTCACACGAATACCTGGGTGTAAAAATTTCTAGAGATTTGAAATGGAACCGTCACATAGACGCAGTCTTAGGGAAAGATGGTGGCAGGCTGCCATTCGTTGGTGGAATTCTAGGAAAACACAATATGTGTACAAAAGAAATTGCTTAGAAATCACTCGTGTGACACATCCCCCAATATTGCTCGAGATTCTTGGATAATAATCAGATACGCCTGCCAGGCGATACTGAATGTATACAAAGAAGGGCAGCACGAATGGCCACAGGTTTGTTTGATCCGTTGGAGAGTGTCACAGAGTTTCTGACGAAATTGAACTGTCAGGCGCTTGGAAACAAACGTAAAATATCCAGAGAAAGTGTACTTGGAATATTTACGAAGGAATCCTTAAATGTTGAATATAGGCGAATGGTAGTCAATAGAGGGAATGACTGCGAATTCACGTTCGATCTGCGCTCGCTTCCCTTAGCTGCGGTTCAAACTGAGCCTAATTATATTCCCGGTGCGAGATGTAGTTGGCAGCTCTGTAAATGCTGACTGGTGAGTCGCTTAAAGCCCAGGCAAAATTAATCTCGGAGGGACACATCTCGCACTCGACAATTCAAATGGTATCACAACCCATTAAGCATATACACAGAGGATCTAGAGCCTGTGACTAGTGTATTGAATATAAATACGGAAAACTACAACAACTCACTCTTTAAAATATTTTTAATTCCATTAGCTAGTTTTGTAGCCTTTACAGACTCACCTTCAAATGTGGCACACAGAAATTGCGTCTTTATTTCGTTAGAGTGATGCCGGGTACTGGCTCTCTGACGTGGGGACAGAGAACTCTTTAATGTATCACCATGAGCGACTGTTACATGGCGACATGTGTCGGTAAACAAATTCTTCCACTTACCGTGGCAATGTGGGCGGTATTGCAGTTAATATCCACCTGGCTACTGCCATTTTAATTGTGTATTGGCCACAGATAAATCGTTTTTCAATGTAAATATAAATCCTAAATTTCACCATCACCATAAGGTTTACTACTGATGTACGTTATAAAGATGTTCAATAAAATGGATAGCATACTTTGCTCGGAAACAGTTTCTTGGTTTTGTGCATATAACACAAGGGCGTGCTGAGAAGTAATTACTCCAAATGTTTTATTTGAAAACTCTTAAGCTTTCCAGTTAAAAAACGTTAGTAACATTCTACATCTTTCTTCTACATATCTGCAGCCCTCTGCTTCTAGGGGGATCCGATTTGTACCGTGTAACATAGCGGTGTGTGATGTAACTATGTCGGTGCGTGAGAAACAGCTCAGAAAACTGAAAGCACGAATTCGAAGAGTTGGTCAGCATTACAACGCCAAACTACAGCCTAGCGTTGCGACGTCTGCAGCACTCCGATGCAGTTCGTTCACTGCCATCGATTGACCTCCACACAGCCCCGACTTGGTCCCATCCGATTTTCATCTGTCTCCAAAAGTTACGGAACACATCCGAGGACTTTTATAGTTCGAAGCCGTGCAAGCAGAGGTGAGGTTGAGGCTCTGTTAGCATAGTCAAATATTCTACAGTGACGGTATCAACAAAATCAACATTTCACAAAATGAGACTACGTAGTCCGATGACTACAGCTTCAGTGCGCTGCAGCTGGAATTTGTTAAGTCGTGTAAAAACTTGAGTGTATAAATTTGTAGGGGTATGAAATGGAACGATCATATAAGCACATTTGTAGGTAAATCGCGTGCGGTTCATTAGTACAATTTTGGGGAATTGCAATCAGTACCAGATAGGACGAACAGGGGATATTGAACTTCTACAGAGAAGGGCAGCAAAAAATGCTCACAGGTTTGTTTGACCCATAGGAGAATGTCAGGAAGGTGTTCAAAGAACTGAACTAACGGACAGTTGATGATAGACACGGACTATACCGTGGAAGAGCAAAGTATCGCGAGGAGACCTACTTAGAAAGTTTCTAGAACCCACGTTACATGATGAATGTAGGAATATACTGAAACCGCCTACGTATCGTAACTGTAGGAAGAGTGAAGACCAGATTAGACTAAGCACAGCACGCACAGAGGCTTTTAAGCGTCACAATTCGCACGCTCCATACGTCAGTGGAGTGGGAATAAGTCCCAATAACTGGTATAGTGGCAAGTTCCCTCTGCCACGCACTTCACGGTCGTTTTTAGAGTACAGATTATATGCTGCCTATTTTTTTTGTTTAAATTTCGATTACAAGAAAATGGGCGTCTTGGAAAATGTCCTAAATAAGTCTCCTCTTCGTCGTCGTCACCACCACCACCACCACCACCACCACCACCACCACCACCATCGCCGCCATCATGAGTGTTATGCCCTAGGGCAGGTCTTCACATGTAGCTCTCCATGCAGACCCATCATTTGTTACCCTCTTGTTTTCTCACAACTATTTACTGTCCTTACGCTATCCACCACCTGGTACGTTCTGCGTCGTCTTCTTCTTCTTCTTTTCCTTCCTCTTCTTCCATTCACTATTCCCTCCATACCATCCATCAATAAACAATCTCTTCTCATTCAGTGTCCATGCCAATTGTGTTTCCTCATCCTGCTACCTTTAAAATTTCTCTCTGTTCTCCGACTCAACACCACCTAATTTCTCACTGTGCCTGCCTATTTTATCCTCTATCAACGCATCCACATAAAAGCCTCCTGTTATGAAACGTCTCGTTGGCAATTGCTATACGTGTTTTCACCTCCTTATTACTTCCAATGTCGTCCATAATAGCGTGTCGCAGTTATCTAAAAACACTAAATTGTTCTGTATCTTCCTGCCTAGCATTATAGTTGTTCTTACTCTTCGTGCACTTACCACCGGACATTTTGCATTTTTCTTATTATTTCTCATTCCAATTTACTCACGTGTCTTGTTTAATTCTTTTAACATTTCATACTTCTTTCGCTCTGTGCCAATAACACCACATGATCCGCGAGTCTAATACGTTCTGTTCTCCTAACAACAACTCGCTCCCCTCTATTTCGTTTCAAACGTTTTTGAATGACACGCTCCAAATATATTTACACACTAAGGAAAATAAACGTATCCCGGAGGAAATACCCCAGTGCGATGGAAATCGATACACGTGACGTACGTGTAGGGGCAAATGAATGATTACAGTTGCAGAAAAACTGGATGATTAATTGAAGAGAAAGAGCTTCACAAATTGATAAGTCGATAACGTGTTGGTCCACCTCTGGCCTTTCCGCGGGCAGTTATTCGGCTTGACATTGATAAAGTTAGTGGATGCTCTCGTGACGGATATCGTGCCAAATTCAGTTCAGTTGGTTCGTTACATCGTCAAAATCTCGACATGCTTTAAAGAACCTCCCCATTGTGCTCCAAACGTTCATAATTTGTGAGAGACATGGCAATCTTGCTGAGCAATGTATTGCCTGGCATGTACAAAGACAAACACGTAGATACTATTTCCGTGTGTGGTGCGTAAATTGTCGGCAGGCACCCCACTTAGTGTCCCGCGCAGAGTTCAAGCCGCCACAGAGACAAAGGGTGGACACACTGCATATTGATGTCCACTAATAGGTGCCTGTACACTTACTGCTAGGATAGTGTATTTCGAAATGTTAGCATTTGGCTTTCCCCTTACGTGCGGCGAGTCGTCGTATCTCTAAAAAGAGACACCTCTGGCAACACTAGTTGAAAATGTCCTTCAAACTAGCCGTGCTGCGCTCTCTACCTCCGGTTATTCTCGTGGGCGTCAGAGCTGCCGTAGCCAAGACGCCCCCTGGGTAAACGCTGCGGACGTCTGCAGTCGCGCCTGACGATCTGTCACGAATTATGAAATGTATTCGCAGATATCAGTTATAATACGACAACGGCTACACAATTTACTGGAAACGTACAGGATGTTTGGGGAGTTACGTGGCCAGCGGAAGTGTTTAACCTCGGAAGAGTGTTCCTGCAGCCACTCTGTAGCAATTGTGGTTTTGTGGGGTGTCGCATTGTCCTGCTGGAATTACCCACATCCGTCAGAATGCACAATGGACATGAATGGATGCAGGTGATCAGACAGGATGCTTACACACGTGTCACCAGTCAGAGCTGTATCTAGACGTATCAGGGGTCCCACATCACTCCAAATTCACACGCCATACGACGTGAGCCTCCACCAGCTTCAACAGTCCGTAGGGTCCATGGAGTCATGATGTTGTCTTCATACCCGTACACGTCCATACTCTATATACATTTTGAAATGAGACTCGTCCAACCAGGCAATATGTTTCCAGTCAACAACAGTCCAATGTTCGTACCGATGGGCCCAAATGAGGCGTAAAGCCTTGTGCTGTGCAGTGATCAAGGGTACACGAGTGGGTCTTCGGCTCTGAAAGCCCATGTAGATGATGTTTCGTTGAATGGTAAATTGTAACCCGTCTTGTTGATGGTCAAGCATTGAAATTTTCTGTAATCTGCGTAAGGGTTGCACTTTCGCCACGCTTAACTATTCTCTTCAGTTTCCATTCTTGCAGGATCTTTTTCCGGCCGCAGCGATGTCGGAGATTTGTTGTTTTACTGGATTGCTGATATTCACGGTGTCCTCGTGAATCGGTCGAACAGGAAAATCCCCACTTCATCGCTACCTCGGAGATGCTGTGTCCCATCACTCTTGCGCCGAGTATAATACCACGCTCAAAGTCATTTAAATCTTGATAACCTGCCATTGTAGCAGCAGTAACCGATCTAACAACTACGCCAGACACATGTCTTACACAGGCGTTGCCAGCCGCAGCACCATATTTTGCCTGTTTACATATCTCTGTGTTTGAATACGCATTATTATACCAGTTTTTGGCATTTCAGAGTAGATGTGACCCAATACATCTATTGTTCTACAGTTCCACTCGTTAATAACCGAAGAAACAAAAAAAATCGGTCTTCAGAGACACTGTTTTTACAGGAGGGCCTTTTCCAATTCGAAATCAGAATGATATTAATACCTTCAGCTGATGACGAGCGCTGATATATATCAACGAAGACAGGTGAAAATGTGTGCCCCGACCGGGACTCGAACCAGGCATCTCCTGCTTACATGGCAGTCGCTCTATTCATCTGAGCCACCGAGGGCACAGGGACTGCAGGGACTATCTCGCGCACGCCTTCCGCGAGACCAACATTCCCACCTTGTATGTCCACTCGCTACATTCGTAGTGTCCTTTCGGACATGTCCGAAAGAACAGACACCATATCCATATAAATATATTTTCCAATTCGCGTGCGCTGCGTCTCTATGGCACACCACAGACGCACATGCTGACGGTGAAGGCACCCTTTCTCGAAGACGTTGTGCAAATGTAACGAAAAGCGTGTGGGGAGGAGTGAGGCGTTGTGGACAACGATCTTGATAAAGGCGACCAGCAGCTCTTCCAGTACTGTGAGCTTGGCCACACAGAACACTCTTGTCGGTGTATTCGGCAAAAGTGTACTCAGCAATGTTGCTCTATCACTCACAGACACATGAACGAGACTCGAACCAGTTCAGAGAGGTAGGACAGCCGTCAAATGACATCATACGATCCGACGTAAGTAACCCCCCTCCAGTGATGATTACCCTGTTGCATACCACATTAGCGAAGATGTATTTATACGGCTGTAGCACGGATATACGCTTCCATACATGGGTTCCACTTCAAAATATCGTCACTCAGTTCCCTAGAAGTTTTTAGCGGGAATTTTGAAACGTCCTGTATCTCTCCAGTACCTGTACAGCTGTTTCCTGAATTAGTTCACTCTGCAGCGGAGTGTACGCCGATATGAAACTTTTTGGCAGATTAGAACTGTGTGAGGGACAGAGACTCGAACTCGGGAGCTTTGCCTTTTGCGGGCAAGTGCTCTACCATCTGAGCTACCCAAGCAAGACTCACGCCTCGCCCACACAGCTTTACTTCTGCCAGTACCTCGTCTCCTACCTACAGCTATTGTACCACATTCGAAATACACGGATGTATTTCAGGATTTCGGCGTTGTGCAACTTCGCAGAAACATAGCTGGATTTTCCTGTATATCGTTATCATTAAAACGAAACACCGTTTCTGTCTCCATATCAAAAAGTAATAGGTACTATTTTCATCATTTCAAGCACTACTAAAGTTGCTAGGTGTAGGAAAAAATACTAATATCATACTGAAAATATCGGAGAGAAGCGATAGAATTCCTACCAACAACTTGAAGAAAATCATTTTGGGTACTAGGCCTTGTCATTATAAAACAGTGAAACAACTAAAATAACGACATTTCGACCATCGTTTGAACGATCCTCTTCAGAGCGAATAAATGCCACGAAATTTCAGATCAGCAGCAGCAAAATGAAAGTTTGATTTGGAAACAACTTCTATTTCTTCTTTATCTTCGATTAATTTCCCGAATTTCTCGTTCGTTTCGTATGTTGCTTTCTTTGTACAAGGTGTTTCACATTTCTAGAGCTTGCAATTTTATCTAGTAACTCATGCCTGCAAACGTCATCTAACGAGGCTACGGAGCATCAAAATACTGACGCCAGCTCCGGCAAATGTTTTAAATAGAGTGTGATGCCGTGATTATGTATCTATTTGAGGTAAGGGCCCCAGTACCGGAAACGAATGAGTCGAAAGTTAAAAGAGAAAATCGTTGTCTTACCTCTGACGGTGGAATACAAGTACTGGTACTGTTGTTGCTAACTTTGAAAGGTGGTAGTATGGATCAAAGTAAGAAAAAATGTCCGGTAAACATGGGCCACAAAATGCATACCTGAGGAGCTATGAGCACTTGTTCAATAGTGGAGACATGTTTTATGCTAGCGAAGATGAACAAGTCCTTAAAGCTCTCAAGGTATACATTTTACAGCCCATGTGTACTGGACATTGCTTTCTTCTTTCGGTCCATACTACCACCTCTGAAAGTTTCCTGCCCTACATTTTAGCTACAACACTACCGGTACATATTGTCAAACATAACAGGGATGTCTTCTCTACTAATTTTCCGTTATAGGGACATAACCTCAAATTGATACATTTATCCATCTCCATCACCATAGAAAATTGGTAACATCTTCATTGGATCTCCCTGTATACACATATTTTACAGCCGGCCAGTGTGGCCGTGCGGTTCTAGGCGCTTCACTCTGGAACAGCGTGACCGCTACGATCGCAGGTTCGAATCCTGCCTCGGGCATGGATGTGTGTGATGTCCTTAGGTTAGGTTTAAGTAGTTCTAAGTTCTAGGGGACTGATGACCACAGATGTTAAGTCCCATAGTGCTCAGAGCCATTTGAGCCATTTTTGAACATATTTTACAGGCTGCAGCGCCTGTAACTTATATACTCTGTAGCGTCGCTGGATGACGTTTCCAGACATCGATTCCTATGTAAAACTTCATCAGCTAGGTCAATCTACAGACTCGATAAGTGTGTAGCATGACGTGTGAAACATTCTGTATGCAAAGTGGATAACATGGGAGCTGGGGCTAGAACCCCCCCCCCCCCCCTTCTCTCTCTCTCTCTCTCTCTCTCTCTCTCTCTCTCTCTCTCTCTCTCTCTCAGTTCTCAACTATCAACTACCAGCTTCCTGTTAAGTCTTACAACTGCTGTCTGATTTCTGGCCGAGTTCAAGATAACATGCCGCTCACTGTATTTTATCGGTGGTTGCATCTTAAATTCAAACTGTATGTTCTGGTGAAAACTGTCAAAAGTTATTTTCTACATCTATGGATGTTATAAATAGGGGTTGAATTTCTTCAACCAATCTCTAGTGGCTAGTGTGTTCTCTCAAAATTATATGTGTTATTTTTTCGTGTAGTCTGAAGATTTAGCAGTCACGTCAGCTAGAATAGATGTTGAGGAGTGAAGCAGCAAACGCCGACAGAGTGAGTCCTCGCCGGTGCTGATAGAGCCCTCTGGTAGCGAAGCCCTGCACTATAGACAACTGAGGCTATGAGGGACTAGTAGCGACACCTAGCAGCGAAGTGATAACTGACTGTGTGAGGGACTGGTAGTGACACCTAGCAGCAAAGTGATGAACCGCGAAAATTGAGTGACTTAAATGTCTAATTGCTGTTTACTTCTTCCTTTACACTATTATTACAAACCAGACTATGGCATCACTGCTCGGTTTGTCTTTTACCGTATCATTGTGTATTTCACGCGTTACAAAATAGTTCTGTTCTCGTAACATAAAATGCAAACTACATCTCCAGTGACATTAATGTATGCAGCATGTTACATTCATCATTCCCTCTTTGTAATTTAGTATTACTAAAAGTTTTGTCCGCACTTTTAAGCATTAAAAATGGATATGTGGCTCGGAATTTAATAGTAAAAGGAACAGCCATACTGGCAGACAGTCTCTCTAATTAACAAAAATACGAAATGTAGGTTCAATTTCCTCTGCGCAGTGAGGTGTCGGGGCTACTGTTACATTAAATGGTACCAAAATAATCGCACGGTATTGTGGGTTAAGGAATTTTGAACAGCAAGGGGAACTGTAAGTAAGTTTCTTGCAATGCAACGTTAGTGATATAATAGTACAGCAATAATAGACGTTTGCCATCCCCTTTTTCTCATTTTACAGTTTCGCTCATTACTGATGGCAAACGCATTGCGGAGAAGGTAACATTCTGCATCTTCGGCTACGGCCTTTACAATCTCTTTCATTCAACTAGGCTTAACCTGTGGAGGTAGTAATATAATTTCTTTTCTGATCCACAAGATACTTTTACAAAACGTAGAGGCAGAGAGGTTGTCATATAACTATTAATCGAAATATATGGACGTGTTAGTAAAATTGCCAAGAAATTCCTCTTATTAATGTTGTTATCTCTTTGATTCAGCATTCAGATCACATAAAACAACGAGAAATATCGTTTTTCATAAAAAAAAGAGTTTGTCTCATTTGTGACCTGTGTCATATCAGACATCTCATTTTTACCCTAGAATAATTTGAGAAAAAACGCCTGTGTTCGTTTTGAAAATGCAATTTTAGTGAAAACAATGTATTTTTAAAAGGTATTGTCAACTGTTACGAAACGATTTCTTATACAGAATTTATTTATCACATAGTCAATCATGATACTAAAAAGAACACATTGATGGCTTGTGTTTTGCTATTGATATAATATTTTGAAATAATTACTGTTTTTTCAGCACTGAGAATGTGTGAAATACAGTATGTAATATATGAATCAGTATGATAAATTTTTTTTTTCGAATATTGGTTGTTAACTACAAGAAAATGGCAGATGTTTGGGTATTCAGCACACGATGGAAAACAAAATCTTTTATTCATTTCTTTTTGTAAGGTTTTTATTTCATAGTTTTAATCCTACAAATATAAATGATACCATGCAGTTTCTTTTGATAGTGAGATGTATTAAGTACCTTAAAATATATGTAGATGAAGTCTGATGAAGAAAGTGTGTGTGAATTAAAATGCTTGCAGCAGCATAATCAGGTTTAGTTTGTAGTGTGGGAGAGCTCCACATGGGATCCGAAGCACGGACCCCACGGGGGTACCCGGCATGCGCCACATGCCAGGGCAGAGGTGGAGGCTAGTGTTCGGAAATCTGAAAATTCCAGCGCCGGCCGGGGATAGAACCCCGGCCCGGCTGGGGCGAATAGCCCCAACCGAGGCGCTGGAACGTTCCAGACCCCTTACCACTAGACCACCGAGGACCCCAGCTGTTTCCTGCTCTAGAGTCCAGCTAGTGGTCGTAGAGCACTTCCTGCTGTCCTCCGTGTTTACACCTAGGCAGCAGAGGCATGGTATAACAGGAAGTGTTTACCTGCGTCCGCTGGATGTCCACTTAGTGTACGACTTATTTACGCGGCTGACGTTCGTGTCGCTATAATGTCCTTAGTTGCGTTACAATTATTTGCAGGGACCGAAAATCTGCCTATGCAGTTACACGCAGTCGAGTCTCACTATTTGAACCTTTGTAATTCGATCGCGTTGTCAAGACCCATGTAAGAACTTCTATTTATCGAAGAAACCTCATGTGTTCGGTACATTCCATAAACCGAAGTGACTGTCGTAACAGACAGCCCCGTAAACATTTTCTAATGAAGTGCCAGCTGGTACGTAATACTCGATATCTAGAATTGTTTTATCGGTTATTAAGATAATCGTTTCACCCCTATACACTAAGAAAAATTACCGTGTTTTCTCATTAAAGCATAAGCACAGTACATAAATCCGTCGCGAAAATGACATCGAAGAAGTACAAGTGTTCGAGTACCACGGAAAAGAAGTGGGTCCTTGAAGGTGTGGAACGGAGAGCAGAACAAAAATAAGATGTAACGTTTCGGGATTCCCTCATACTCGCTGTAGACACTCCAGAAGCAGGAAGATCAGTTTGATGGCGTCTCATGAGGAGCGAGGAATAAATTCACTCTCAAAAAACTATTGTACGAGATGCCTCGCCGCCTCTTGAAGGGTGTCATGGGATTTTGCTGCCGTGGACTTGGCGACCCGTGAATCAGCGCGGTGTTTCTGACCACATACATTTTAGTTGCGGGTCCTCCGACCTTCGAAGGAAGCCGCGACAATGGGGAGGCTCTGCTTGTCGTTTTGTAATAAGAACGCCCCTCCACATTTTATCTAGGCTTGAAACTGTCTATGCACATGCCGTGCTTTAAAAAATATTTTTTTTTATCTTTTCCATTCTACAACATTACTTCCTGTCTTATTTTACGAACTTTTCGTAAATTTTAAACGTCTTAAATCCACCGAGTCATTACGTGTTCTTAATATATCTTTTAACTCTTTTTCAACACATAAGTATCTTTTAGCTCTTTCACTGAAGAGGCTGATCAACGGATATTTTTTTTTTTAATTTCAGGTATTGATTTTATTGCATTCTCCTTTAGCGTATTGATCAGAAATTGTAGGTTCAGATACCTTTGCCTTATTGAGTATCGTTTGCTATGCCAAACTTCGACAGCATCCATGGTCCTGTGCATGGAATTGATGACGGTAGAAAGCTGACCAAAATTACTTCGAAATAAATTCTCTGAACGCAGATAACTTTGATACAGTTGTGTTAGATATCGAGGTATTACCTAATGCATCTGAAGCCAAGTTAAGAGTGAATTTATTTCGAAATAATTTCGGTCGACTGTCTGTCTTCACCAATTCCACATTTCAGATGGTGTACTAGGATTTTCCATCTATTGACTGACTATATAGTCTACGAATTCATGATCTTTGCGCCACTGGGCATTTGCTACGCTGTTACCATCCATGCATCATCAAGGCAGTCCGGTGGAAGATGTGCTCTACAGCATACATGCGGCAAGACAGTCGAACTACTTCTTCATCCCTGTATCTCTCCACTAATCCCAGTTCTTTTATGTCTTCCAGAGGCATTGCTTGAAATGAAAATTACAACTGATGTCTCGGAGAACACTGTTTCCATAGCTTAATTTGCAGCCATTTCCAAGTCTAGCATTGCAGTTTTAAATGTCAACCCAGTTATGACACTTCTCGGTTCAGAAAAAAATATTTCACAATTATTTTGACTTTCCTCTGGTAAAAAAGCTAGTCTTCCGTGCTTCAGATATCAACATGCAATGGTGTACAGTTGCTTCAGTTGTTTCGAACAAGTCTGAAACGTCCCTCCATAAGAAGAGATTTATTTTCACATATTTTCTCCCCTTCTTTGTAACTGATCACCCGGATTCATTTGTCGGGAACAGATTTATCATCAATTTTCAAAAAAAACTTCAGCACTTTCAAAATCTCTTCGCGTAGCTGAATCCCTGAACTAGTGCCACGGTTATGGGATATCCCAGTAGCTTCCCATACACTGTGCAGTCTTTGTCATAATTCGGAATATTTGCGACGTAATCTAAACCTTTATCTCGCAAATCTTGAAATTGCTCTTTAAACCTTCGGAAAACAGGTCTCCTCTCCGCAGACTCTTTTCCAGCAGTTATGCATTCGTTTCTCAATCTCCACATGTTTCGTCAGGTTGGGCGAGAAACTTACTGTTCAGCCATGATTCTACCATTTACAATTTTTAAACCGCCGCTGCTCCTATTTCGCTCGGAGTTCATGCACAGGCAATTGGTATACATTTTCGGTGCTCCTGGTACCGATTAGCGTCCTTTCCTTTTCCTTTCCTTTTTGCAACTACACGGTCCAGTCACATTAACGTGATCACCGCCTGTGTCCGACGCCAATGTGCAGTAACCACTCACAGACAGCGGGTGGCAGCACTAGCAGTGTAGGGTATGCGTAATGCGGAAACTCAACCACTTATGTGACATCCAAAAGCACGTGATCATTGCCTTTCGGGCCACCGGTGGATGCATTTTCGAAGCGGAAAAGTTCGTAAAATGTTGGCGTGTTGCCATATTTAAAGCACTCAGTGCATGGCGCTGTCCAGAACCGACGTTGAGGCCGTTGTGGTGCTCCACGGGCCACATATGACAGGAGTTAAAGAAGGCTGCAGGTAAATAACGTGCAACTGTTGAGCAACTGACCACGCACGTGAACCGAGGGGCTACCGACAGTGTCTCCTCAAAGACCACTAGGCGAAAAATGCTGCGTATGGGTCTCCACAGCAGACGCCTGGTCCACACACCTATGCTGACTGCTGCTTATCGGGGACGAAGGCTGGAATTTCCACGCCAGTTCTGCGACTGGGCGTCCACTGCACGGTGACAAGCGGGCTTTTCAAGTGACAGATAGACGTTGGCGTGTAGGGCGTGATTCACCTGAAAGTGAATACCCTGCAACAGTCGACGGCAGGGTTAAGACCGGAGGAAGGATCGTTTTGGTCTCAGAAACGTTATCGTGACACTCCCGCCGTGACCTCGTCGTTCTGGAGGGGCACAGTGCATGAGCAGAAATATCCGTCGGAACCATTGCCACACCTACATGGACTTTGTTTTCCCCCGGAACCTACCAGCAGAACAACTGAATCTCTGACACAGCTTGCAGTGTACGTGCGTGGCCTGAAAAGCACCACGATGAGTTTGCTGTACTCCACCGACCACCAGGCTTAACGGAATCGAGAATATGTGGGACCACCTCGATGAAGCTCTTCGTGTCCTGGGTCCTCAACCGACAAACATAGCGCAGCTGACTAAGGCACCGGCGTCGGCATGGCTCAGTACCTCACTGACTCCTGCCCCTTTCTCAGTTGTCCGCGCTTCGCGTTAATTGTATCCTCCTACAGTGACTCAATGACGACACTCTCCCGTACACGACAGCATCATCAACAGCCGCAGATTGCTGTTCACTTCGCCTGTCACATCATTTATGTCTATAGAGAATAACAGCTGTCTGTTACACTCCTGACGATACCCTTGTCTCTGATCAACGCTCGCCGTCGAGAACGTACTGGTATCTGTTGTAGTCTTTGAGCCACTCACATATCTGGGAACCTACTCCGTATGCTCATACGAGGCCCTTCGTTAACAGTGTGCAGTAGAGCACCGTGTCAAAGGCTTTTCTCAAATCTAGGAGAGTGCAATCTGCCTGGCACCCTTCATCCGTGGTTCGCAGTATATAACGTGCGAAAAGGGCAAGCTGCGTTTCACACGAGCTTCCTAAGACCGTGCTAGATTTATGGACGTAAGCTTTCCGGTGTCTAGGAAATTTATTATAATCAGATTCAGAATACGTTCTAGATTTCTGCAGAAAATCGATGTCAAGGACACTGGTCTGTAATTATACACATCCTTTCTTTTCCTCATACGGATTTGTGTCCTGTGTTTCTTTACCAAGAACTTCTTCGTAGGTAATTTCCCTATAGTGGTATTTTGTTTAAGTATTTATAGCCTGCAGGCTTGAATGAAATATGAAACACATGTCCGAAGTTTCTGCTGATGCTGCAGATACTGTTTTATCCGTACTACGGGCACAAACTCTTCATCTAATACAGGACACAATTTGTCTCGAGAGTAAGCAATTTTTCTTAATATAGTCCTAGCTTCGATATATTTTTCTCTAATTATTGTTTGGATTTAATCTTACAACACACTAACTCTTCCACCAATTATTCGATATGTGGTTTCAACCCTTTCGTAGCCTGGAGTTCCTAAACGGTCGATAATATTAATAATTTCCTTTCTCACTCTTATTTTCTGTAGAATCTCCTGTTTATGGTTATTGCTAACTTGTTTCACGTTCTCACTTTTCTTATTTTTATTTTTCTAGTTTTCTGACTGGTAGCCAAGTTTTCTTTCAATTCGGTTTTTAATTCTGAAATAGTAGCAGTTAAAAGGTCAGGTGAAGATTGCGAACTATTTGAGGAGAGTAGTTGGGAGATTTTTCATATTAGACGTACACAGGTTATGGAGATCCTTATCTATATAAAATTACTTCGAGTGTGATGTAGCCCATTCTCTTGTCATTATCTCGGCTCTATCGTAGCGCATTGTCTCGGTTAGGTTGGAGATTTTGGTTGAGAGTTGCCGAAGTCAACGAAAGTGATTACGAAGTAAAGACTGTGCTAACAGAACGATCTGTAGCGTAGTCCAAAACGTTCTTTCGGTCCTTTTAAAATCTCTTTTAATTAAAAATAACTAAAGCTGCAAGATACAATCACAAAAACTGTGTTACGTAATAGAGAAATCCCACACTCATGTCGTATGTTGTGTACGTACACTAATTTTTTGTCACTGAATATATACTTTTTACTCATTTGCTGAATTTCAGTTTTCCGCGTTTTCCGGCGAAAAACCTTTTCCTGTATGGGCCCATTAGCTTGTCGGTTATATTCGTGACTTTATCGACGGTCAGTAATTTCATGATAGTCTGTCCACCGGTGTCATTGTTAACATCTAATATAGTTTTAAGTATTAGGAAGGCTAATATTAAGGTAATTCACGAGTAGGTCTAATGATGAATAAAAAATTAGGAATGCCGGTAAGCTACTACAAACAGCATAGTGAACGCATTATTGTGGCCAAGACAGACACGAAGCCCACGCCTACCACAGTAGTAAAAGCAGTCCGCAGATGAAGTTGATGAAATGTGTGATGAGATAAAAGAAATTATTTAGATAGTGAAGGGAGATGAAAATTTAATAGTCACAGGTGACTGGAATTCGATAGTAGAAAAAGGAAGGAAAGGAAACGTAGTAGGTAAATATGGAACGGGGGTAAGAAATGAAAGAGGAAGCCGCCTGGTAGGTTTTTGCACAGAGCATAACTTAATCATAGCTAACACTTGGTTCAAGAATCATGAAAGAAGGTTGTATATGTGGAAGAGACCTGGAGATACTGCAATATTTCAGATAGATTGTATAATGGTAAGACACAGATTTGGGAACCAGGTTTTAAATTGCAAGACATTTCCAGGGGCAGATGTGGACTCTGACCACAATCTATTGGTTGTGAACCTTAGATTAAAACTGAAGAAACTGGAAAAAGGCGGGAATTTAAGGAGATGGTACCTGGATGAATTGACAGAATCAGAAGTCGTAGAGTGTTTCAGGAAGAGCATTAGGAAACGATTGACAGGAATGGGGGAAACTAATACAGTAGAAGAAGAATAGGTAGCTTTGAGGGATGAGGTAGTGAAGGCAGCAGACGATCAAGTAGGTAAAAAAACGAGGGCTAATAGAAATCCTTGGGTAACAGAAGAAATACTGAATTTCATTGACGAAAGGAGAAAATACAAAAATGCAGTATATGAAGCAGGCAAAAAGGAATACAAACGTCTCAAAAATGAGATCGACAGGAAGTGCAAAATGGCTAAGCAGGGATGGCTAGAGGACAAATGTAAGGATGAAGAGGCTTGTCTCACTAGGGGTAAGATAGATACTGCCTACAGGAAAATTAAAGAGACCTTTGGAGAGAAGAGAACCACTTGTATGAATATCAAGAACTCAGATGGCAACCCAGTTCTAAGCAAACCCTATGTGGTACCATAACAATTCCATACCGCCTGGCAATACTAGGGTTGTTCGGCAAGTCTGGTGAATTTCTATGAAGGAATGCAACATTTTCGTTGCACTTTCATCATTGGTAAGCTTAATTACTCCAAGGATCATATAAATGCTTTCAACATTGTTCAATGCACAGTTCATCGTTGACAGCCGTCTCAAATAGTCAGTGTGTCGACTGCGATTGAAAATGGAGAACACCGAGTTTCGTACTGTTGTTAAACATTTTCATTTGAAGGATTGAAGTGCTGCACAAATCAAAACATAATTGGATGTAATTTACACCGACTCTGCACTATCTGCGAATATCATGCACTTTTGTATTAATGAACCCATTTCCAAAACCTGTGGTATGATAATGCAAGACGTCGAATAAAAATTCGTTTGACTACTGAGGCTGTAGGCATCCCAAATGAGCGAGTGCATAATATCCTGCACGGAGAATTGGCTATGAAAAATCAATGTGACAGATGGATATGGCGGTTGCTCACAGTCGACCAAAAGCGTATCCGGCACAATATTTCAGCACAATGACTGGTTGGTTAATCGCAGTCCGCAAGATATTTTTCATCGACTTGTCACTGTCGATGAAACCTGGATCCATTATTACACATCAAAGTCCAAACAACAAGTGAAACCACAGCGTACTACATATTATTAACCAGTCATCCTGCCCACCTCCAATTCCTTAAAGAACTGAACTCACACATATAAAACAGGTTCAGACGTCTGATTACTTTACAAATGAGTTAATGTGTCGTATATTTGCCTTTAAGCAATGGACAAACGCTAATGAAATTGGGATTACTAAATAATGGGATGCAAGCAGTCCCGCTTTGACCAATGATGTCAGAAGTTACCACAGATGATGTATTGAACAGATTTAACAGCAAAGGCCAATGTTGAGAAACAAAGGAGTGCGGGATGGAGAAAACATATCACGTAAATCCATATTTCGAACATAATATAAAGTATATTGCTTCTTTGAATCCTAGTTTCCTATTCTTCACTAGACCTATATAGGTCGACTGATGTAGGGGCTACAAATTTTACGAATGTCGGCCTTTCTGCCTTGTATATCACTAGTATCGGCTAAAAAATATCGTAATGATACTAGTGAAGGCGGAAAAAAGCGACAGCAGTATAATTTGCATTCCGTAATGCAGACCTGCTTCTAGTCTTCCATGTTCACAGGAATAGATAAATCCATACCTCCAAACGAATATCAAAAAGTAAAAGCTCTCCAGAGTGAAAAAAAAACATTCTTCCAAAATATGTCAAACTCCCTAAGAATAAAAGTAGCTACCGAATGAATAGGAACGAACAAATGATTTTCATTAATACAAACGACAAAAATCATCCACAATGTGTAGCCGTGTCTTTTAAAGCCTTTTATTTATTCCAGTTTACAATGATGACGCCTCGCCACAGAAGATAAACGATTGTTATCATTGGCTCGAAAATAAAGACATTAATACTTGCAAGTAAACTATGACGTCACTGATTAAAGCCGACGGGCTATATCGGGTGCACTGGAGAAGGCGAAGACTATTTTCTCGTCTGGGAAGGTGACGACAACTGTTCTTTTGGGACTCGCAAAGAATGATCCTCGTAGATTACCTGGAAAAGGGGAAAGGTACGCTATTATGCTTCATTGTTGGTCGTTTGAAACTTTCGTTGGCTGGAAAAAGACCAGGGCCGACACGCAAAAAAGTGCTCTTTACCAGGATAATGCATCATACCACACATCAGCGATAACAGTGACGGAGGTGCATGAATTGATTCCTCATCAACCGCTTTCACCAGATTTAGCCTCAAGTGACTTTCTCCTGTTCCCTAACTTGAAGCTTTGTGTTTCTGGAAAGAAATTGTCATCAAATGAGGATGTGATGGTTGCAGTCAACGGGTATTTTGCAGAGTTCGACAGAACCTATTTTTCCGATGGCACGAAAAAGCTGTAGGACCGCTGAATAAAGTGTATATACCTCAAAAGAGACTTCGTTGAGAAGTTAGGTGAGCTGTTTGTTTCGTCAACATTTTTCATCTTGCTTTGTTACCAGAATTATCAAACCACCCTCGCACACCCTAAGAGGACAGACAAGCGTAGTACAGGCAGTCTCTTTAGCCTTACCTAGAACGTTGAGCCAGTTGGTAGAGGAAACGAAGTGAACCAGAGGAGAGGGTGCTAGAGTTGGAGAAGTTAAGGCGGTGATGATTATAACTCCGCCCGCGCGTTCTCCCCTCCGCGCACCGAGCTTTTAGGCGGTTTCTGGAAACACGTCAAGCGAGTGGTCCAGGCACAAAGATTCGGGGTGCGGTAATATTTACGGAAAAATTAAAACCGGCAGCCGTAATATTTACAAGAATCGGCACGCCGCTGTGCGAGAGGCAGGGACCTCATTAAACATTCGGCCCGGCTGCAAACAGAGAAATCTATTTGAGAGCTGTTTGTTAATAACAGAGAAAGCAGAGACTCTTATTTAAGCCCGGGGGTTAGCGGCACAAGCTAGTCTGTGGAACCGTCACGGCACGCGAGAAAATTCCGCTACAGCCATCTGGCCGTACGCCTTTGCTTTGCGCTCGAGGCTATGGACACAGGTTTTCGGCGCAGTCGTGTAATACTCTTCCGCATTTCGCCCTCATTCCTCTCTTTCACTGAGGGATGATATGCTTAAAACTTCTGAAACGTATTTTCAGTGAAGAAAATGAAGTCTGTCACACATGGACTTACAAGGGGAGGGGTTTGCCATGTGGTCGCCAATTTTGATCAAGTTTTGAAGGACGTTGTTCTGCATTGAAAAACAGAGAAACATGTGTTTCGTCTTTCTTGCTAGACGCTCCCAAGTTCTTGAAAAAATCTAGGTCGTAGTTAACGACGGAAAAATCGTATTTTCCACGCTATACATAGAAAGACCGACTAAAAACAAATCATTTTTTATTAGTATGATATGGGGTCCAAAGTTAATAATGTTGGAGTTATTAGCGTTATTGTGTTGTAACTTGTGCATCCGTCATTGTAGATATCTAGCAGAGCGAAATCATCGTTCGAGACAGTAAACTACCAGACTGCCGGACCATGTCCACTTCTTGGTCGTGGGTTTTTCCCGTACGAATCTGATAATATTCTCATAATTGGAAGTACCTTTATTTCCTCTTTTTAAGTAAAACATCGGCAGGTGTAATTAATAATCGAGCATATAAAATGTGACAGCTGATTTACCGGGTGATCAAAAAGTCGGTATAAATTTGAAAACTGAATAAATCACGTAATAATGTAGAGAGAGAGGTACAAATTGACACACATGCTTGGAATGACATGGGGTTTTATACTGACTTTTTGATCACCCAGTACTTCGGGATACATGACGCGCTACGAGACGATAATGCTCAACCGACATGCATCTTGAAGTTGACACCACCGGAATGTACCTTTCTTTGTCAACCGTGTGACAGCAACGTTTTCGGACAAGTAAAGAATTTAGGAGCACGACTTGAAAATCTTGCGACATCACAGCAGAGCAGAGAATTATAGGACAGAACGTATGGTATCAAAATTCGTGCCTCCGTCTATAACTAGTTGTCCTCGCCTATCTTTCTAGATATGTTTATATACGCCTTGCACGCATCTAAATCGATATCTGACACATCTCTGTTTAGCAAGGTGACTCAAATAAGTGTTCCACGAACAGTGTACCGGAAAATGTCAATGTGGCGAGATCCTGTGCGTGTTTGGCGCATGGTGCCATAAGTAAGTATGTTTTGCCTGTCCTTGTGCTAAGTTTCATCTCATTCATTGCAAAAAGGCCCTCGAATAGATGATCATCTACGGTTAACAATAACATTCTTTAGATTTATTTTTATAGTATGTATCACAATGAAAATAGCTGTTAGTACATTGTATATACTTATTTAATAATTTATCACATCTCCCGATGTTTTACTTCAAGATGGGGAAAGAAAAGTATTCCAGTTATCAGATTGTTGTCACATACAGCTAAAAAAAGCTACAGCTAAGAATCGAACACCATCCAGCAATCTAATACCAAATCGCCGAATCAGAGGTGCCCAACCTACAGCATGCGAACACAAAAACGTTAATAACTCGAACATTATTAACTTTGTATCTCATATTATACTGATAAAAAAATGTATGCGCTTAGAAGATGTTTCGTTGTAAAGCACTGAAAATACGATTTTCCGTCATCAACTTTGAGATAGATTTTCTTAAAAAATTTGTGTGTAACAAATAACCGAAACACGTTTCCCTCTACTTTCATTACAGAACGTCCTTACAGAAAGTTGATCAAAACAGGCGACCCACTTATCGTCCTCTCCCCTTGCTAGTTACCGATACCGAATAATTACAGATAAACATTGTTTTCCAAGCTGTTCGTAGTTAGTTGTGGATACTTTTGACAGTCATTCACTCATGTACTAAAATTACTATTATTTTCCGTTGTCGAATTTACATTGCACTCTTGGACACTACTTGAATTACTTGGAGCAAAAAGCGGGCTATTATCTAGGGATAACCCGGTCAAGGACGTAACTATAAACAGACTTGTCGTGTTTACGTAACAGCCGTTACTGGAATTACCCTCGGATCGATCTGCTGTTGTGGCGCTCGAATGGGAAAAAATTCAAACACTCAGTCCAAGGAAAGCCGTAAATTGTGTTGACAGCTAGCGTCCTCAGTCGTTATGTAGCGCGTATGCTCCATTTCTTTCCATCTCAGGGAACCAAACTCGCTTTGCCTTATTATAGCATACATTTCACAACGTGTGCTTCCCTTGTTCCGGTATCTGTATGATCCCAGTAGGTGGTATCATTATCTTAAAGAAAGCTGTTTATCGCAGTGTCAGCGTGCCTCCGAGAAATGCAGGAATTCATTGTTTGTTTCTAGTAACTGTGAACTAGAACGCGTTTACAAGTTGCAATATTCTGATACATCGTACACTTTCGAATAAGTGATCGTTTATTTCCTCGCAAGGAATCAGCGATGTTTTTTTATCGATGTAGCGCTTCAACAACGAGCTGTACTTCGACATTCCAGAGGCATTGTTTGCACATTTTTTGGGTCTTCAAAATATGTACAGTACTGAGAAACATAAATAGCATCCACTTTGAACGTGTTCTAAAATTTTGGAAAATCAAACCAGTTTTATAAATCTTATTTCGTCTTAAAACAAGGCATATAAACATTCATTCATAAAATTTAAGACGAGGGCCGAGGAGTATGATGAGAATTCGGCAGTGGAAGCATAGAGGTGTATCGATGGGCGTGATTAACGATAAATATAACGATTTACAGAATCCACGCACTCGGTGTAGTTCCTTAAGATAAGAGGTGTAAGAAAGTGGGAAAAGGATGTATGAGGCAATAAGTATAATGAGACGAAACAAGGTAGGTTTACATACCTGTGACACATTACTGATTACATGCGATGTTCAAAATGGTTCAAATGGCTCTGAGCAGTATGGGACTTAACATCTTAGGTCATCAGTCCCCTAGAACTTAGAACTACTTAAACCTAACTAACCTAAGGACATCACACACATCCATGCCCGAGGCAGGATTCGAACCTGCGACCGTAGCAGTCCCGCGGTTCCGGACTGCAGCGCCTAGAACCGCACGGCCACCGCGGCCGGCTTACATGCGATGTCCCAAGCGAAAAAATTACGTGTGTTAGATGGGTATGCAAGAGTTTTGAGGAGTCAAACTGGACCATAATTTCTACCTGGAAATTCATACTTTTCACTTTTCTTACAGTTCAGAACATTAGAGTCTGTATATTGAGCAATCTGTAATAGAAACCAAGGAGAATGAGGAAATAGGATCAGAAATCAGGGAGAAAACTTGAAGGTCTGATGATGAGGTTACAATTCTGGCAGGCGGCAAAGGACTTGGAACAGCAGCGGAAAAGAGGTTTTAAGCTGAAAATCAACAAAAGGAAAAGGAGGTCTACGGACGACGATAGTTTCCATTAGAGAAAGCCTGCCGTAATGGCGTCAAAAGCGCATTGGCAGTATGTACACTCACATCATTGTGCGTAAAATAACTATACGTCATTTCCCAAGTTGTTAGTTCCCTTACACTACACATTCTTATTTTTAACTCAATACCGAGCATCTTCAGAACTCCAAGATTGATTGGTCTGTGAATTCATATACCGGATACACGCAGGCATGTCCACCTTTGGCACGGATAAAAGCGGCGACGCATCGAGGCATGGAAGCAGTGAGGCCTTCGTAGGTCGCTGGAGGGAGCTGGCTCCACATCAGACGCCCAAGTCACCAAATTCCAGGGAAGGACGCGATGAGCTCTGTCGCCACGTTCAACCACATGCCAGATGTGTTCGATCGGGTTCAGATCGGGTTGGGGGTCAACACATCAAATGGAACTCGACACTGTTTTCATCGAACTACTCTGCCATATTTCTGGCCTGTGACGTGGAGTGTTATCTTGTTGAAAAATGCCCCTGCTGTCGGGAAACATGACCATCATGAAGGGGTGTACGATGCTTCTTGGCCGTCATGGTGCCCTGCACGAGCTCCACTGGATCCGTGGATGCCCACGTCAATGTTCCCCAGAGCATAATTGAGCTTGTCTTCGGACCACAATGGATGAGGAAGGATTCGTGCACTTCCATTGGCATGAAGAAAACGCTATCGGGACTAATCAGACCGTGCAACGCTATGCCATTGCGTCCAGTGCCGATGGTCACGTGGGCATTTCAGTCGTAGTTGCCTATGTCATGGTGTTAACACTGGCAAATGCATGGGTCGTCGGCTGAGGAGGCCCATAGTTCGGTGTACTCTTTGTTCAGACGCACTTGTACCCTGACCAACATCAAAGTTTTAACATGTTCCCTTACAGAGGAAAATCCATGAGAATTGCTCCAGCTTAATTCTTGTACTACTGAAAAGATGGATGAAGTAATTATTAGCGTCAGCGGTGTTGAGAAACAGCTGAAATCGTTAAAATTGAACAAAGCTGCATGGCCCGATGGAATGACTGTCAGATTCTATACTGAATTTGCGGTGGAGTTAATTGCAATCTATCGTAGATCCCTCGAACAAAAAACCGTGCCCCGGTTTTGGAAAAAGGCGCAGGTCACACCCCTCTACAAGAAGGGTAGTAGAAGTGACCCACAATGACGAATCTAGTCACATGACTGAGACGATATTCCATAATCGCGCAATTTCACTGCAAGCCGCTTGTGAGGTATGGCGTCAAAAGCCTTCTGGAAATCTATA
The DNA here is from genome assembly GCF_023898315.1 of Schistocerca nitens. Lineage (NCBI taxonomy): Eukaryota > Metazoa > Arthropoda > Insecta > Orthoptera > Acrididae > Schistocerca > Schistocerca nitens. Next base: position 69,158,864 of record NC_064625.1, read on the forward strand.
CATACGGAATTGGATCAAAGTCCCTTGCAGTAGTGCTCAGCACTTGTTGTGGTTGAACAGCTAGTTGTGTTTCACCGTGTGCCAATAGACCGTTTTCTTGAAAAACAAAAGACGTTCCAATATCGTGATTCATCTCAATGCAAACCAGCATGGATTTCGGAAACATCGATCATGTGAAATCCAACTCTCACTTATCTCACATGACATACTGAAAGCTTTGGATCAATGCAATCAGTTAGATGCAGCATTTATTGATATCCGAAAAGCATTTGACTCAGCACCACACCTATGCTTATTGTCAAAAGTTTGATCATATTGGAGGGGGGGGGGGGGAGAGATCGAGTGAAATTTGTGACTGGGCTCAGGAATTTTTGGTAGTGAGGACACAGCATGTTATCTTGGATGTCATAGTCAGACGTAGAAGTAAGTTGGGGTGTGTCCTAGGGAAATGTGTTGGGACCCTTGCTGTTCATTTCTTGTTAATGACGTAGCAGACAATATCAATAGTAAAATCAGGCTTTTTTGCACATGATGCAGTTATCTATAATGAAGTACTATCTGAGAGCAGGTGCATAAATATTCAGTCAGATGTTGATAAGATTTCAAAGTGGTGCAAGGATTGTCAACTTGCTTTAAATCGTCAGAAATGCAAAACTGCGCTCTCCACGAAACGAAAAAAGCGTAGTATCCTGTGACTATAACAACAGTGAGACACTGATGGAATCTGCCAATCCATACAAATGCCTTGGTGTAACACTATGGGGCAATATGAAAAGGAACGAACACAGAGACCCAGTCGTGGGCAGGGCAGTTATCATACTACAGTTTGTCTACAAAGGAGATTGCTTATAAATTACTAGAATATTGCTTAAGTGTATGTGACCTGTAACAGATAGGACTAACAGCAGATACTGAATACACACAGAGGACAGCACGAATGGTCACAGGTTTCTTCGATTCGTGGGAAAGCGTCATAGAGGTGTTGAAGAAATTGAACTGGCTGACTCTTCCAGGTAGACATAAACTTGAAAGTTATCTGAATGAATAAAAATATAGCAACTAACGTACTGTTTCTGATTGTAAGCTCTGAGCTGTAATAATAAATCAACTGTCGCAATGAGAATGCAAAGCTGCATTGTAATAATAATTAATTGTCCTAACGAAAAGGGGAGTCTTTCATATTGTAAAAGTTAGTAATCTGACTGCAAGAATTTTGAACAGAATTACCTGTCTGAATAACAAACTTTGACATGAAACCTAGAGTAATTGGTTTTCCAAAATGAATCACAAAAACTGTCTCTGAATAACATAAGTTGGCCCTGATTGAATAAATAAAAAAAAAACATAATTTTTCTCCTTACCTCTATTCTGCGCAAATGTGGATAACGTATTGCAATACTGCTCTTTCTTGCGCGCCACTGTGCTAAAGCTGCAGATTACTGTATCCACACAGAGACACTCGAAAGGTACAATGAGTTCTCCGTTAACTGAAGATGGAACAGTTTATCGAATATACCTGGTTGTATGATCCATTAAAAAGAATTGTAAGATAAAGATTGGTAAGAAAATGAAATATGCACATAAATGACCACACTCCTGTTTTTTGTATACTGTGAAAAGGTGCTAAGGGCATATTTTAAATTTAATGAACTTCTTAACATACAAAGAATACTCTTTCCTATCTCGCAACTTTTAGTTCGATGACGCAGTTATAGTAAAAGAAAAAGTAACGTCATTATTATCTTTACCTTGGACATTCCATTACACTTGCTGCTTTACGTGTTGATTGAACAAATTGAAACATGTTATTGCCATTGCTTCCTCATTGTAACACCACAATGTCTGCATCCTTACTCAAACGCTGCTTAACATTACCACAGTTGAACTGTGACTGCCTGACTCTACCAGAGCTTAACGTTGTCTGCTCCACTTCGCCCCCGCAGCTCAGACTTCTGCGATACAGATACCAAAATTATACATGACACCTATCTAACTATCCCGAGAAATCTTACTTACAGAGTTTCAAGAACTGGCTTTAAGTGATGACTCCAGGAATATATTACAGCCGCCTACGTGCCCATCCCACATACCTAAGGCACACACAGATGCATTTAAACAGTCACTGTACAACTGCTCCTTCCGCAGATAGAGTGGGAAATATCCCTAATAACTAGTACAATGGGATGTATCCTCTGCCATGCACCTCAGGGTGTTTGCTGAGTATAGATGTACTTGCGCTCGTACCTTCGTCATTACAACATGTGCTAGTTCGCATACCATGTTCGATAATTGTATCCGTCTTGAAATGTAAAAATAAAAATTTTATCAAATGTAAAAGTGTTTCATTTTCGATGTTCCACCTGCAAAGGCAGCAGGTAGTGTCTTTTGCGGTGGCCCAATAGCACTTTTGCCTTGTAAAAATATGCTCTCTAGCAGTGTTTTCTTACGTCCACTACATATAGCGTACTGATGCTATTTGCTTGTGCTCCTGTGTTGCAGTTCGCGAAGAGAACGAGGAGTACTTGAGCGCCGTAGGCAGAGACAGGGCTGTCCAGCACGGGCCAAAACGCCAGGTCTGGCCCCCAGCCGTTGCTGTTGGACAACCCGTGAGGTGAGTCACAGCAGTTGATACCGACATCTTTATTTATTCGTTCGCCATTTACAAAGGCATTCATGATGCACTGTATTAACTAAAATATTCTGTGAAATCTATACTGAGATACAATATTCTTTATATATAATACTGTACAATATCACAAACATTCTTGAGACAGGGGAGTCTACGTATGTCCTTCAGGCCACCATCGCAGCCATACCCTTCACACAAAACTCACATTCAGGACTGTCGCACAGGCCCAATTTGTTTGTCAGTTGCTTATACCTTACCAACACACGTCGTGACACGGTCAAAGTTGGCTACAATTTCCTCAGGAGGTTGACTTCATCGATTTTTTTGAGTCCTCTACCAAGTATTTGTTCGTATGTCCACTTACAACCCATAGTTCATAGAGTCGAAGAACAGGGACATGAGAGAGGGAATGATTGAGTGGAACAAAGGGAAGAGACTAATGTCGCAAAGAAGAGAGAAACAACATTTCAAAATCCGATGAAAAAAAAAGAAGAAAGCTTGTGTTTCAGCCATAGACGAGAGGACGCTCTTGTAGAAGGTTATGATAGACTGAACACAAGCAGTCAGTGGAACCACTGGTCCAATTTCCTTGAGGAACAGTCAGGACCACCCCATCTGGCATGGCTCCCCGTTCTAGAAACATAGACCCCATGAAATTAGGTGATCACAGTCAGCCACAAGATTGTACAGAAAATCCTAGACAACCCACAACTCCTTATACACCGACCTAGCATCCACAAACAAACTTTGTCACCTTTGGAGGTCAGTGTATAAGGAGTTGTGGGTTGTCTAGGATTTTCTGTACAATCTTGTGGCTGACTGTGACCACCTAATTTCATGAGGTCTATGTTTCTAGAACGGGGAGCCAGGCCAGATGGGGTGGTCCTGAGCGGTCCAGAGTCTATCATACATTTGCACATCTCGACCACATTTGTGAGCATTGAAACTGTCTTGCCTTAAGAACTCAGGTTAAGGAAATTGGGCCAGTGGTTCCACTGACTGCTTGTGTTTAGTCTGAGTTCATCATAACCTTCTACAAGAGTGTCCTGTCGTCTATGGCTGAAACACAAGCTTTCTTCTTCTCCTTTTTTTTTTTTGATCGGATTTTGAAATGTTGTTTCTCTCTTCTTTGTGACATTAGTCCTTTCCCTTTCTTCCACTCAATCATCCCCTCTCTCATGTCCCTGTTCTTTACTCCTCTTCCTATGTCCACTCTTTTTACTTTCACTTCCTTCTGTTTTTCCTCTTTCACTTATCAACGTTCTTCTCTCATACGTCCAGTAACCTTTCTCTACAACTACCTCGTTTGTGCCAAACTCTGGCGAGTCATGGGCCTCCACATAAATTTATCCAAGAGGGAGTAAAATTTCAAATTGACAATTTTGTTAAGACTAGTTCTTTTGAGTTTGCAAATGCATCGTGCCCCAAACACAAATACAAAACTAGTTGTATCTTCCACAATTCATAATTATTCACTTAAAAGTACTAAGGTCGATCACTTTGATACCTAAAAGATATGGATAGTTCAATAACATATACAATTCATTGACACATGAATATGAAGACTTCCTTTCATGTTCAGCAGTCTGAAATAGTATCATCTTGACTTTATACACAGAGTACCCAACAAGCTATAATTTTTTTTTACACTTCCTTAATGTTAGGCTATTGAAATTAAAAATCTCAAATACAAAAATTCAGAACGACTGAAAAAAGTCCTGTTGGTTAGTGGTTAGTAACTAAGAAAAAATATGCTATTTTTAACTTCCACGAAGAGGATAAACAGAGAATAAATTTAAAAAAAAACCTTCTTCAACTTTGAGGACTTCTACGACGATTTGCTCGCTTATAAACTTCACCTCTGATAACTTCAATGCATTTATTGCATTACTTCTATTTTTAATGTAGAATGACATAACTACTGTTGAATAAGACATAGATTTCAAAATATGTTATTCGGGTTGGTTGGAAATTGGAATCCAGGGGCATCATTCAATGTGAGAAATCTCTCAAAACCTCCCTCAAGTTGGCTGATGGAACCGACTATTACTGAAACCAAAGCAGCCCTCGTCCCATTATGGTGCAGTCACACCAACTGGGTGGTAGAACTCGCAGCTCTGTCTTGCGTCCGATAGAGTTTGAAAAGATTCCAATACCTGGAGAGGACGTCTTTTCGATTTCACAATTTTCCCCCTCTCTTCTGCAGCAGAAAACGATATTGCCTCTCTTCAGTTGTCTATTTAGCCCCCAAGATTTATGCTTAATGTACACACCTGCAATATAGCAAGGGTGTGTTCCGCCAAGAGCACAGTAGTAGGTCCGCTATGTGAAAACGAATGTATTATCCAGCAAGCCATCATTGGTCTTCTTCGTTCACAGAAAAACGGTAAGATACTATAGTGATTTCGTTGTGCAGAAAAAAAAGTGGTTCAAATGGCTCGTAGCACTATGGGACTTGAGCTCAAATGTGATCAGTCACCCAAACTTGGAACTACTTAAACCTAACTAACCTACGGACATCACACACATCCATACCTGAGGCAGGATTCAAACCTGCGACCGTAGCAGCCACGTGGTTCTGGACTGAAGCGCCTAGAAGCTCTCGGCCACCGCGGCCGGCTCGTTGCGCAGCAGAGGGAGAAGGCATCCTTACGAGGATCTGGGTTTGGCGACAGGCACTTACACTGCTGCCATGATCACGTCGTTCTGGGAATTGGTCAAGGAATCACGGTACCAGTTAATCAGCAGTTCGCTAAGAGCTGTATCAGGAAGTTACAGGCAAGGATTGAGGACATATTTCACTTAAGAACAGCGCTGAAATCGCCACTGTTCGGATGTAGACGAAGAACTCTGCATAACTTGCTAAATACCACCTTCCACATAACAATTTCAAATTTTTGGAAACTCATTCACTAGTAGCAAATACAATGTCACACACACACACACACACACACACACACGAAACCCTATTGATTGAGAGGATATGTGGTTGTATTTCTGTGGTGACAATATGGAGTCAAATTTATAAAGAATTTGGCATTATGAGCTCTCTTATCAGTATGCCTTCCTCTGTCCTCGATGCACGATCTGATTCCACTAGAAAAGGTGTCACCATCGTCTTTTACCATCCCCTGAGGCAAGCTGGGTAACAATTGTTGTAGTTGGTACTCGATTTTCTGTGTACTGGCACTGGGACGGTCTTAACGTCCGACTCACCAGGTGATCATTCAAAAAGATCTGTCACCTCTGCTGTGGTTAGTATTTTTGTTAACCATTTGTAACTTTCAGAGAAGCGTCATAAATGGCGAATTTCGAGTAAACGCTACACATTTCTCATTTTGCCAAGTTAAAATTCGGTTCTTTTGCGGAGTCTCACTTCACTAAATGTAGAGGCAGTTGCGACAGGATGGTAAAACAGTTAAGTCTATTAAGTGAGGAACTCGGGAAAATATGGTCAGTAGCCTATGGAAAAGCACATCCACGGTACAAAAATAAATGAGTAGTGGCTTCACTGACTTTGTTTCAAAATCCATAGCATTTTTCCTTTCACCAGTTATCGATACACCCTTCAAAATTACGTTATTTCATCGAAAAAGTCTGTAGTCAGTTGGAAAACAGGGTAGGCAGTGAAGTTTTGCATAACAACCATACAGTAAAATACTTTCCCCATTACATGCTATCATTTGCCGATATCTCAAAAATATATGAGAAATCTTGTGTATATCTCACTGTGTCCGCCTCGCGTGAGATCGAGACCTCCAACCAAGTACAAAGAAAAATTCAATATGTCAGCCAAATTTCACAAACAGTAACATCTTGTGTAATATCCACCAGACGCAAAATCATACCGAGGCCAATTTTTCACTGCATACTTTTTCGAATTTCGCGTGGTGTCTTCCTTGCAAGCAAATATTACAATAACTATGGCCATTAATAAAATGATGGCATGTCATCGTGAAGCTGGCATATGAAGCTATAAAACGAACAAAATTTTTCATCGAATTGTTTCTGTAAAATCGTTTGAGAGAAATTTTAGGACGTGCGCCTCAATGCTGTAATCGAAGACCGGCGGACACGGTCGGCCTGCTCTTCTGAACGAACGAACTCGTCCAGAGCTTTGGACGAAAACTGGTCAGCGCGCACCGGCAACCGTATCCTGTGAGCCTCGGACTTTAGCCACAGGCGTCGTGTCGTAGACTATCGACTGCGTATGGATGCTTAGAAAATGCAAACTCCGAGATGAGACAACCCTCCATGAATCAGGAATGATGTGGAATATTTTGTGCAGCAATTCTCAGTGCATGATTATATTCAAATATTTACACTCCTGGAAATGGAAAAAAGAACACATTGACACCGGTGTGTCAGACCCACCATACTTGCTCCGGACACTGCGAGAGGGCTGTACAAGCAATGATCACACGCACGGCACAGCGGACACTCCAGGACCCGCGGTGTTGGCCGTCGAATGGCGCTAGCTGCGCAGCATTTGTGCACCGCCGCCGTCAGTGTCAGCCAGTTTGCCGTGACATACGGAGCTGCATCGCAGTCTTTAACACTGGTAGCATGCCGCGACAGCATGGACGTGAACCGTATGTGCAGTTGACGGACTTTGAGCGAGGGCGTATAGTGGGCATGCGGGAGGCCGGGTGGACGTACCGCCGAATTGCTCAACACGTGGGGCGTGAGGTCTCCACAGTACATCGATGTTGTCGCCAGTGGTCGGCGGAAGGTGCACGTGCCCGTCGACCTGGGACCGGACCGCAGCGACGCACGGATGCACGCCAAGACCGTAGGATCCTACGCAGTGCCGTAGGGGACCGCACCGCCACTTCCCAGCAAATTAGGGACACTGTTGCTCCTGGGGTATCGGCGAGGACCATTCGCAACCGTCTCCATGAAGCTGGGCTACGGTCCCGCACACCGTTAGGCCGTCTTCCGCTCACGCCCCAACATCGTGCAGCCCGCCTCCAGTGGTGTCGCGACAGGCGTGAGTGGAGGGACGAATGGAGACGTGTCGTCTTCAGCGATGAGAGTCGCTTCTGCCTTGGTGCCAATGATGGTCGTATGCGTGTTTGGCGCCGTGCAGGTGAGCGCCACAATCAGGACTGCATACGACCGAGGCACACAGGCCAACACCCGGCATCATGGTGTGGGGAGCGATCTCCTACACTGGCCGTACACCACTGGTGATCGTCGAGGGGACACTGAATAGTGCACGGTACATCCAAACCGTCATCGAACCCATCGTTCTACCATTCCTAGACCGGCAAGGGAACTTGCTGTTCCAACAGGACAATGCACGTCCGCATGTATCCCGTGCCACCCAACGTGCTCTAGAAGGTGTAAGTCAACTACCCTGGCCAGCAAGATCTCCGGATCTGTCCCCCATTGAGCATGTTTGGGACTGGATGAAGCGTCGTCTCACGCGGTCTGCACGTCCAGCACGAACGCTGGTCCAACTGAGGCGCCAGGTGGAAATGGCATGGCAAGCCGTTCCACAGGACTACATCCAGCATCTCTACGATCGTCTCCATGGGAGAATAGCAGCCTGCATTGCTGCGAAAGGTGGATATACACTGTACTAGTGCCGACATTGTGCATGCTCTGTTGCCTGAGTTTATGTGCCTGTGGTTCTGTCAGTGTGATCATGTGATGTATCTGACCCCAGGAATGTGTCAATAAAGTTTCCCCTTCCTGGGACAATGAATTCACGGTGTTCTTATTTCAATTTCCAGGAGTGTATTTATAATAGTAAATATTCGAATATTTCAGTAGAATAAACACCAAATAAAGCATTAATATTTTCATAATTTAAATAAAAGTAAAAATGACATTTTCGGCGGTAGAGCACCCCTTAAATGTGTCATGAGGCTTATTGCAATAATAGGAATTTTTTGTAACAAAACATATTGAGAAAGTAAGATATGGTTGCCACGACTTGTGGAAATTTCAAACGTATCAGGGAAATTTGGAAAAAATCTCGTTTTTTGTGTTAGTGGCATGACATTGTTTGTTTAGTGAGATGCCATGCTTCGTTGCTGTGTACGTGCGCCGCATCCCTGCCTCTGCCCTACCCACAGCTTGCAGTCACTGCTAGCGTAGCAGCTGCCGATGAGAGGCGTCGTCTGTTTGGATGTGATTCTCAGAGCTTGTTGACAGCACTCGTGTGTGCACGAGTTGTGTCTACACTTTCGTTTTCTGACAACGGTTGTGGCCAAAAATTTGGTTATAGAGTGTGATCGTCTTTTCTATGTGCTGAGCTATCATCCTTACGGTGAGTTGCTGACTACTCTCAGAGTATTTGCTCGAGTTATCTGTTGCGTGGGTGATCACCGCGGTCTCATTTCATCGACGTGGTGTCTGTGACACGTGAATGGCTGGCCACACGAATGGACTTCCGTGACGGGCCAAAACTGCAGGTCATCTCTAATGGATCGGGCCTGCCAATCCAAAGCCCATAGTTTCCCACTAATGTGCGGGCTCTATCCTCAGACTTGGTCTGTGTATGTGGCGTATTACCATGGACCTAGGACTGTGGTGCACCTCCTCGGCCACAGGCGATGTATTTCGGGAACCGTGACTGCCTCACCGCAAGTACATTGTACAGTGCGGCGTTTGATACAAATTTTATTTATTCTAGTATATTTTGGCACTTCGAAAGTAGTTAATATATTTGAAAGTATGGACGATAAGAAAAAAAATTGTGGCAATCGCTGGCAGTTTGTACACTATGAAGTCATGTATTTCTTGAAAGAAAAAAAATCACACAATACCTGTAGATAATAGACATAACGCAGTGGGTAATAACCGACAATTACGAACATAGTAGAAGCATCATTTTATTTTCAGTCACCTACAGTGTTGGTTGACACACCTCTTCCCCACCTTGTACATTTATTTCGAGAGGCCTACTTTTTTCTGAGGTTATTTTAAATACCTTCACTGCTTTCAGGAATGTGTCTCGCAACTCCAAGAAAATGCATATTTTTGTCACCAAATGGGTTTCGCTTTATGAAAATAAAATCAGTGATCTTAATGAAACATTTCTACCATTGGGCATCCTTTCTCCATCTACAAGCAGTTCATTACACAACATTTTGATGTTAAGTACTTAAGATTTTTGTTCACACGTTTAGAAATACAGAAGTCATTACATCTTTTTTTTTACAACTTAGGTGTGCACTTAGACTTGATACCTCAAAATTTGTCAGGGAAAAATGCTAAAATTGTCTGGAAAAAAGGGAATTTCACTTGGGGGAAAGTTGTGGCAACCCTGTAATAGGTTTCAATTTTCAGTTTCATTGCAGCATTGTTATTTAAGATAAGGTATAAGAATTTAATGGGTTTGAATAATTGCATGTCAGTCATCCATGAACTGCAAAATCTTACACGTCATTCAGACACATTTTCGAAAGGGAAAAAAGGTACATAGCATAACACAAAAAAGCGAAAAAATGGACTCGCTCAGTGAGGATGTTGTACAAACTTAATTATGTATTTAGACAGTTCATACGTTCCGGGAATAGAGAATCTCGATTATTTTCACATGTTATCGACATTGATCCTGGCAAGATACCGATCCCAGGGATTAAAAGATTTTCGAGAATGTTTTCATTTTAATAGTATAAATGTGACAAAGTCATGCAGGAAGCAGGCGACCAGTATTATTATTTTAATTTTAATAATGAACAGCCTCATCTGCACCGCTTACCTAGACTTTACCCAGGTTTCAGTCGGCATAACCCAACCTTCTTCAGAATAACAGTGTCTACTGTTTGTCCATAGTGGAGTTCCAGTACAGCACTCGTGTTTGCCGCATCGCTGTCGCGAAGTGGGGCCGAGGCAGTGCCAGATAAGTTTTACAGTTTGACGATAATTTATGAATTTGTAGTTTTAACTTGACGATGCCCACTATGGACAAACAGTAGATAATGTTATTCTGAAGAAGGGTGGGTTATACCGACTGAAACATAGGTAAATTCTAGATAAACGGTGCAACTGAGGCTGTTCATTATTAAAATTAATATTTATACAGTTGCTGACAGGGCCGCGAAATGTTGAAGATATTTAAGTATTATTTATTATTAGAGTAATTAGTAGTTCTGCATTGAGGTTGACTGCGTCTATTCTGCGAATTTTTGCTTCACATGCATCTTTGAAACACATATGCACATGCAGTAATCGCATCTGGATATCTGATGACGGCTAAATTCCGAAACACAATACAGCCATTCCTTGCGCGATATTTGACGTTTAGTATTGCGACGCAGTCAACATGAACGCAGAACTACTGAGTGTTGTAATTTCAAGTTCGATGTTGGATAACAATTTCCGTGTGATATAATTACAAATTATCAGTTTTCGGACTTTTCCTTTACGTGTACCATAAAACCTTGCTTCTTGTCAATTTTCTTTAGTGTAAGTCAACAGAAAGTGCCCTCTAGGTCTGTATATTTTACACCATCAAGGGAACACAACCTCTGTATGTGAAAAAAAAAAATTTCAACTTGATACATCTCCCCGTTCCTGAAGCAAAGGATCTGCAACAGACAGACGGAAAACAAGGGTTCCTTTTTTTCCGATTGAGGGACGGAATAAAAAAAAAGACAAAGTATTATTGGTTTGGGAGCACATGGTAGCTCCAGTTATAAAAGCTTAAGTGGTATATTTAGACAAAAACATGGCACACTACACTTAAAAATACAAAAAAGAAAGGCACCGAGATTCGAACTCGCGAATTCTACTGTTTCTGCACGATCATTATCGCTAGACTACCAAGCCCGACATTAGCTTTTTTTATGCTTATGGGGGGGGGGAGGATTTATTGTAATTGGTTGTGATGCCCAGATAACATACGCGTAAACGCGATCCTGTTGCCAGTTACAGAGCAGTAAAACGCCGAACTCGCATCAGAAACTCAGTATATTTATTTGTGTTATCACATATTCGAGCACAATTTCCATCTGTACTTGTGTAAACTTTTAAGACGCTAATCGCCATAACTACTCTTACGTCTTTGGTCACGAGATATTTTTTGTATGCGTACTGTCTATCTCTGTGTTACCTTTTGCATTGGTAATCACGTGCTCATTATCCAAGTAGCAGCCGACAGTTAAAAAGTAAAACATTTATTATCTTCGGACCTTGTATGCACGCATACGACTGTGTACAGTTCTCAAAGATTATCAGCATTAACTCCCAAGCCATCCACAAGGAATCAAGAGTGGCATTAGAGCCGCCCTGAAGTCTAGGCTGGTCTTCACGGTGGCACGAAATCTTGGTGCAAGCAGAAAATTTATAATTCTGAACTCAGGCGTAACGAGGTATCTCAGACTGAATGACCTCCCCCCTGCTAAGCAGCACGGATTCCGAAAACATCGATTACGTGCAACCCGACTAGAACGACAGTCTGAAAGCCACGGATCAAAGCAGACGAGGAAAGATGGTGTTTACTGATTTCCGAAACGCATTTCACTCATTAGCAAAACTGTGTTTATTAAGTGAATTGGGTTTTACATGATCTATATTCTCGAAATACATGCTGGCTGGCATTGAGGTCATTCTGTTCAAGACACCTCATTATGTTTGACCTCAGAATATGTTCTGAGGTACTACAACAAATCGATAGCGAAAAATAAAACTGTGCACTTAAAAAAGTGAAAAAATGCCGTACGCTATTACCGTGATGCCAAAGAGTCGCAGTTGTAGCAGCTGAAATCATACAAATACATTGTTGCAACATTTAGTAGGTATAAGAAATCTCACGAACACAATAGGCTGAGTTGTACGTAAAGCAGCAAAACAGTGCAGCTGATGATCGCCGTGAATTTCCGCCAGCCAGCGGGCAGCCCCCTTGTAACTCAGGGCAGACTGCCATTTCTTGTGGTCGAACAGCCAACCCCTTACTGCATTCCACGATTACGCCCATGGCGAAGGCTGTGATACTGAGACAAGAAGAATTTAGTGCATGAACGCTGAGGGCTTACGCATCCACACTATGTTCGTTTAGGACTTAAGCCTCACGTACTCTAAACACTTCCATAGTGGCAAATGATGAAAGGTTTTTGTTCCAGTTGTGTGCTGCAGCATTGGCTCTTGCCATACCATGCCCAGTTGCATCTGCTTTGCAATGCCAGTTGACTGTGTTTTGCTTTGCAACGCATAACACACTCATCCACTCGCAGCTGCAACTCTCATTTATCATCATCCCCATGAACCCTGAACCATGGACCTTGCTGTTGGTGGGGAGGCTTGCATGCCTCAGCGATACAGATAGCCGTGCCGTAGGTGCAACCACAACGGAGGGGTATCTGTTGAGAGGCCAGACAAAGGTGTGGTTCCTGAGAGGGGCAGCAGCCTTTTCAGTAGTTGCAGGGGCAACAGTCTGGATGATTGACTGATCTGGCCTTGTAGCACTAACCAAAATGGCCTTGCTGTGCTGGTACTGCGAACAGCTGAAAGCAAGGGGAAACTACTGCCGTAATTTTTCCCGAGGGCATGCAGCTTTACTGTATGGTTACATCATGATGGCGTCCTCTTAGGTAAAATATTCCGGACGTAAAAGAGTCCCCCATTTGGATCTCCGGGTGGGGACTACTCAGGAGGACGTCGTTATCAGGAGAAAGAAAACTGACATTCTACGGATAGGAGCGTGGCATGTCAGATCCCTTAATCGGGCAGGTAGGTTAGAAAATTTAAAAAGGGAAATGGATAGGTTAAAATTAGATATAGTGGGAATTAGTGAAGTTCGGCGGCAGGACGAACAAGACTTTTGGTTAGGTGAATACAGGGTTATAAACACAAAATCAAATAGGGGTAATGCAGGAGTAGGTTTAACAACGAATAAAAAAATAGGAGTGCGGGTAAGCTACTACAAACAGCATAGTCAACTCATTATTGTGGCCAAGGCAGACACGAAGCCCACGCCTACCACAGTAGTAAAAGCAGTCCGCAGATGAAGAAGTTGATGAAATGTGTGATGAGATAAAAGAAATTATTTAGATAGTGAACGGAGATGAAAATTTAATAGTCACGGGTGACTGGAATTCGATAGTAGAAAAAGGAGTTAAAGGAAACGTAGTAGGTGAATATGGATTGGGGGGAAGGAATGAAAGAGGAAGCCGCCTTGTAGAATTTTGCACAGAGCATAACTTAATCATAGCTAACACTTGGTTCAAGAATCTTAAAAGAAGGTTGTATACATGGAAGAAACCTGGAGATACTGACAGGTTTCAGATAGATTATATAATGGTAAGACAGAGATTTAGGAACCAGGTTTTAAATTGTAAGACATTTCCAGGGGCAGATGTGGACTCTGACCACAATCTATTGGTTATGAACTGTAGATACTGCAAAAAGGGGGAAATTTAAGAAGATGGGACCTGGATAAACTGAAAGAACCAGAGATTGTACAGAGTTTCAAGGAGACCATAAGGGAACAATTGACAGGAAAGGGGGAAAGTAATACAGTAGAAGAAAAATGGGTAGCTTTGAGGAATGAAGTAGTGAAGGCAGCAGAGGATAAAGTAGGTAAAAAGATGAGGACTGCTAGAAATCCTTGGGTAACAGAAGAAATATTGAACCTAATTGATGAAAGGAGAAAGTATAAAAATACAGTAAATGAAGCAGGCAAAAAGGAATACAAATGTCTCAAAAATGAGATCGACAGGAAGTGCAAAGTGGCTAAGCAGGGATGGCTAGAGGACAAATGTAAGGATGTAGAGGCTTATCTCACCAGGGGTAAGATAGATACTGCCTACAGGAAAATTAAAAAGTACCTCTTGTATGAATATCAAGAGCTCAGATGGAAACCCAGTTCTAAGCAAGGGAAAGCTGAAAGGTGATGTACTTGAGGACAATATTATGGAAATGGAAGAGGATGTAGATGAAGATGAAATGGGAGATAAGATACTGCGTGAAGAGTTTGACAGAGCAGTGAAAGACCTAAGTCGAAACAAGGCCCTGGGAGTAGACAACATTCAATTAGAACTACTGACAGCCTTGGGAGAGCCAGTCCTGACAAAACTCTACCATCTGGTGAGCAAGATATATGAGACAGGCGAAATATCCTCAGACTTCAAGAAGAATATAATAATTCCAATCCCAAAGAAAGCAGGTGTTGACAGAGGTGAAAATTACCAAACTATCAGTTTAATAAGTCACGGCTGCAAAATAGTAATGCGAATTCTTTACAGATGAATGGAAAAACTAGTAGAAGCCGACCTCGAGGAAGATCAGTTTGGATTCCATAGAAATATTGGGACATGTGAGGCAATACTGACCCTACTACTTATCTTAGAAGCTAGATTAAGGAAAGTCAAACCTACGTTTCTAGTATTTGCTTTTGACAATGTTGATTGGAACACTCTCTTTCAAATTCTGAAGGTGGCAGGGGTAAAATACTGGGAGTGAAAGGCTATTTACAATTTGTACAGAAACCAGATGGCAGTTACAAGAGTCGAGGGACATGAAAGGGAAGCAATGGTTGGGAAGGGAGTGAGACAGGGTTGTAGCCTGTCCCCGATGTTATTCAATCTGTATATTGGGCAAGCAGTAAAGGAAACAAAAGAAAAGTTCAGAGTAGGTATTAAAATCCATGGAGAAGAAATAAAAACTTTGAGGTTCGCCGATGACATTGTACTTCTGTCAGAGACAGCAAAGGACCTGGAAGAGCAGTTGAATGGAATGGATAGCGTCTTGAAAGGAGGATATAATTTGAACATCAACAAAAGCAAAACGAGGATAATGGAATGTAGTCGAATTAAGTCAGGTGATGCTGAGGGAATTAGATTAGGAAATGAGACACTTAAAGCAGTTTTGCTATTTGGGGAGCAAAATAACCGATGATAGTCAAAGTAGAGAGGGTACAAAATGTAGACTGGCGACGACAGCTAAGTGTTTCTGAAGGAGAGAAATTTGTTAACATCGAGTCCAGATTTAAGTGCCAGGAAGTCCTTTCTGATAGTATTTGTATCGAGTGTAGCCATGTATGGAAGTGAAACATGTACGGTAAATAGTTTAGACAAGAAGAGAATAAAAGCTTTCGAAATGTGGTGCTACAGAAGAATGCTGAAGATTAGATGGGTAGATCACATAACTAATGAGGAGGTAATGAATAGGATTGGGGAGAAGAGAAATTTGTGACTAGAAGAAGGGATCGGTTGGTAGGACATGTTTTGAGGCATCAAGGGATCACCAATTTAGTATTGGAGGGCAGCATGGAGGGTAAAAATCGTAGAGGGAGAGCAAGAGATGAATACACTAAGCAGATTCAGAAGGATGTAGGTTGCAGTAGTTACTGGGAGAAGAAGAAGCTTGCACAGGATAGAGTAGCATGGAGAGCTGCATCAAACCAGTCTCAGGACTGAAGACCACAACAACATCCCAATGATCACATTTGTGCTGTATTCATATGGATCTATCTTATGTTTAATACAATATACAACAAATAACTGTTTTGATAACACAAATTATGTGCTGGACAGACCTATTCCTTGATGTTGTGATTTCATTTGTCACATCATATATTTTTGTACAGTTGAGCAGAGCTAATCACTTATACTGTAGTGACATTGGTTAAGCTTGTGGTTATTGATCTGATGTGCTTGCCAGACATATTGATTGATGAAATTTCATTTGTCACAGGAAATTAGATCCTTATACAGTTGCGCAGAGCTATTCACTTATGCTGTAATAACATTTGTTAAGCATGTAGTTCTATATAACAGTTTTAAATTTATCCTAATTTTCCAGCTCTTTGATATGTTTTGGTAGTGCATTAAAAAGTTTGATGCCTCGATTACATACATGTTTCTGACTTTGGGTCCTTGTTACAGCTTGTAAGTGGAGATCTTTACATTGCTGTGTATGGTAATCTGTATTGGTTTTCATTTTCACCTGATTTCTTTTGATCACCAACAGACATTTCAGAATGTATAATGACGGAATTGCTAAAATTTTCAATGCTTTAAAAAGGGGCCTACAACGTGTTTGATGTGGGCTCTGGGTCATTATCTGAATAGCGCATTTTTGTAATTTGAAAATCTCATTTAGACGACAACTTGATGTTCCCTAGGATACTATCCCATATGACGCAATTGACTGACAATGGCCAAAATATACTAATCTGGTACAGTTATTACTACAAACTCTTGCAATTATTCTAAGTACAAAACATGCTGAATTTAGTTTTAGTGCTAAGCTCACCACATAGTCCTTCCAGTTTATCTTCTCATCAATGTGCATAGCCAGAAATTTTGCTCACTGTACTCTTTCAAGTTGTTTGCCCTCCATGGTGGGATTTAGGTCATCATGTACACTTAATTTTCCATATTGCTTATAATTAATTTTTTTTTCACTAAACCATTTTTGTATGTCTTGTAGGACATGGCCCAAAGTACAGTGCAATGACTGCTTCATATAACAAACAATCAAACTAGTATCATCAGCAAATAACATGATTCTAGCTTTACTCTCTGACACCTGAATATAATTAATGTAAATGGGGAACAGCACGGGGCCTAATACACTTCTCTGGATCTGATTTTAGTGTAATCTTTTTGTGCTGTAATTTCAACCACCAGCATCCTCTTTTCCAGATACGACTCGTACCACTTTTTTCCAGTCCTGTGATACCTATAGCTTCAAGCTTTTCCATAAGTTCAAAGGCTTTTGACAGATCTAGATTTATCCTGAAAACACATTTTCCGTCTTCCAATTTACTAATTATTTCTTTTGTGTATTCCAGTACAGCTGTTTCGGTACTTCTCCCAGCTAGAAATCCGTGCTGATTACTGTTTATCAGATTCCACAATTAAGATAATATGTGACTCTATATTTCATTAGTATCACTAAAACCTGAGAGAAAGTTGGGAGAAGTGAGACAGGTGTGTAGTTTCCTGTTTTAAGCTTATCCCTCTTTTTCAACAGGGGAACAAATTTAGAAATTTTCAGTTTCAGTGGAAAAAACTTGCATATTTTGTGACGGAATACAGTTGATACGCTACACTGGTTTTTTTCTTTATTGTGTAGATACACGGTCTGGTCCATCACATTAATGTGACCAAAACTCGACATGCAGTAACCACTCGCAGATGACAGACGGCACCACTAGCAGTGAAGGGTATGTAAAGCGTGTTGGGAGCCACAGAAAACAGTGCAGTTGTCACTGTAAGTAGGAGACAAAATGATTTCGAAATGTGCAAGGTCATTGGCTTTTGGGGAAAGGGTGGAAGCTTTTTGGAATGACTAAGTCTGTAAACTGTTTGTATGTCAGTGTGGTTAAAGTATACTGTGCACAGCAAAATGGTGCTATTCAGAATCGGTGCCGAGGCTACTGTGGTGCAGTCGTGGGCCATAGATGACAGGGGTAAATATCAGCTGCAGAGACATGCAGCTGTTGAACAACTGACCACCCAGATGAACCGAGAGGCTTTTCAAACGACAGATGGCCATTGGCGTGCACATTTTTAAATGTCTGAAAGCAAAACACACTGCAACAGCTGTCAGAAGGGGACACGCCAGGGGAGGAAGTCTGTGGCATTCCCTGAGTGGTGATGTTATTCTGGGAGGGACAATGGATCAACAGATGTATGCACCCGTCCTCGAGGGCCGCATCCACCCATACACACAGTTTGTTTTTATTCAGCGTGGTGACGTCTACCAGCAATACAATTCAACACAGCTTGCAGTGTACATGTGTGGTTCAAACAGCAACAGGATGAGTTTATCATATGCCCCTAGCCACCGAAGTCCTTAGATTTAAACCAATTGAGAATCTGTGGGAACCCGTCTGCCAGGCTTTATTCTCCGTGGATCCTCACACGAAAAACCCAGAACAGCTGGACTTGGCAATGAAATCATCATGGCTCCACACCCCTGTTAATACAGAACCGCACAGGCACGTGGGGGGCAGTTTCATTCCCAGCTGGATACAGGATTTTTGTCTCCTCGGAAAGTGGGCGTTGTGTTGTTCTTGTCATCAACAAGCAAGTCTCAAAAGCAGCATAAAATGAAAAGAATTGCAGTAGGCAACTGATCAAGCCCAGATGGGGTCCGCCATATGATCATTTCATTGAATCTCTTCCTGCATGTCTCGCAATGGTGTGCACCGGAAAAAGAGGTTATTCGAGGTTTTGACAGTTAGTCACATTAACATGTCTGGACAGTGTTTTTTCAGAAGAAATGAAGGTACCAAACTAAATAAATCATAATTACATTATTACCCTGGAGTGAGCCACAGGAGATCAAGGGTCCATTGTACCAAAATACTCATAAAACATCCTTGAACCACCAACTGAATTTTTTCAGTGGAGTTCATTTCACCCTTTATGTAGGAGAAAATGAAAAACCTCCATCAACAATCTCAGAGGAGCCTCATATCTGATAGTACACTGATAAGATATCAATCCAGTTTCTACTTTGGACTTCTGATCACTTTATGTTTCTGAGGAAAGGCCATACTGTTCAGACTTTGGTGACCAATCTGGACAAAAGCTTTTAAATTTTGAAAAAGTATCCTTGTTAGTTTATAGCCCATCACGTTTAGCATACTTGGCTATTGCTCCCTCTTTGGTACGTTTCCCTTTCTATTGCCCTAGGTGGAATGAAGTGATCGTATGGACATTGATACCTAGGAGTCACTTGCTGGGTAAGTTTGGCTGACAATTTGCAGGTCTTTTCTTTTGACACCATGGTGGGTGACTTTCATGCTGGCGATGATGAATCAATGATAAGGACAACATATCACCCACTCCCTGAGCAGAGAGAATGTCTGACATGGCTGGGAAATGAACCCAGGCTCGACTGCATGGCAGTCAGATGTGCTGACCACTCAGTGAAGAGGGTCGATAGATGCTACTCTAGGTTATTTGCCTCCCCTCCTCACATATCTTACAATGTGCCTTTTAAATGCTCTTTCGTCAATCCTCCTCACATGGGATTATTCTCTCCCAACTAATATGCCAATACCGGGAGACAACAATGACTGTTACCTCAACGCTAACCCATATTCAACCTGTTCTATATGCCTGTCCAGTTCTCAGCAACACATTCTTTGGACAAAATGCGACTTATCTACATGCACATGTTACTTGATGGTATATGTAAGAGAGCAATGTGTGTATTGCTTCTTGTACAAGGTGCATCTGGGAAGTTTGGTGAATGGTCTCAGAAAATGAAGGGAACATAAGTTACAAAGTAATCACCATTAGCTACAAAACACTTCTGACATTTGTTGTAAAGCTATTGGAAACTGTCTGCAAACAATTCTTGTGGAGTCACTGAAAACACAGTTGTCACGCATTGTTGGATATCTGCGCTATTATAGATGAGAGGCGGAGCCACCAGTACAATCCACAGCCCATCAAGCAACTGTGTTCATCATCTTCCCTGCCTCCCAAAAGAAGTTTGACAAAAAACTCTGGGATTAAGACATATCAATCACAATTTTTGATGGAAAGGGCTTGATCCATGATGAATTTCTACCTGTGGGATGTTGGGAAGACAATGAACACCACATCACTTACTGCTGCAAGGTCTGTGGATAGTACGGTACTGATAACATCAGGTATCATCTCCGGCAATGATGCAGACATCCAGCATTGTGTGCCCATGGTGCTTTAAGTGATTCCACGAGAAGTGTTGGCTGGCCATTTCCTACAGTTTGACAACTGAGGTCAGAAGTCTGTTGTAGGTAATGGTGATTACTCTGAAGGCCGGTAAAAGCATTTTGTTTATAACTCTTGTTTCTTTCCGAGACAATTCACCAAATGTTCAGATGCATTTTGTACACTCTAAGACATAAAAAAGGCTCTACAAAGGAATTTTCTGAATGGGATGGAAACCAGTAGGAGTGATGTACAAGTACCAACAAACAAATCATTACGTTCTCAGAAAAACTGGATTATTTATTCCACAGAAAGAGCTTCACACATTGTTCCACCTCCAGCTTTTATGCAAGCAATTATTCAGCTTGGTATTGATTGACAGACTTCTCCTGAGGGATATTGTGGCAAATTCTGTCCAGTTGGTGTATTATATTGTGAAAATCCCAAGCTAGTTGGAGGCTCCAGCCTATGATGCTCCAAACATTCTCAGTTGGAGAGGAATTCGGTGACCTTGCTGGCCAAGGTAGAGTTTGGAATGCATGAAAGAAGCACTAGAAATTCTCACCATGTACAGGCAGGCATTATATTGTTGAAATGTAAGCCAAGTTAGGTAGGTGCTGGTAAAAAGAAACTGAGCTACCAGTCAACTAGTTGCAGCAGTTTGCCGGCAGGAAATCCGAGCAGAAACCTAACGTACTGCAACTCGCACCAGGCTGCATACAATGTAACTGTTTTAAGAATCAGGAAAAGATCTTAATTTTGAATGAAATGTTGAAATACTGGAAAAACATTTTTAAATTCTGTACATTGATAATGTAGACGTTCACTGCCAAGCCCGTGCTAATCTTAACATTGTCATGCACAGACCCTTTCATTTACGTTAGTAAGTTTATGTTAACATATTTCCTGAAATCTGAAGAGCTACTAAGCACGGATTGTTCTTAAATGGAAATGCGCACCATGCTATTAAGATTATCAGTGTGCAATGCACTGACGGTTTTAGTCACCAATCTGCCACATGGAATTACTGTCCTTTCTCATACACAAAGTTACTTAGAAAATCAAACTTTCTAAAAAACACACCAGAATAATATATGCCTACACTTTCGAAACATGTAGCACAACAAAAACTGGCAAATTATAACTTCCTTTGCAGCTCATACTACATGTGACCATACCATTGAAAGGCAGGGCTCTGAATCCTTACACTGCCGTAATCATTCTATAGTTCCAAGAGAAAAGATGCATAAAAAATACCAGGGTACTTTCAGATTGGTCAGTTTTCTTTAAGGCTAATAGAAAAACGTTATTCTCCCACGTTAGTCCGCACTTTTCATGACTAACAAATAACACACTTTCAAATTGTACTTTCCCAAAATAAATATGGAACATTCAGATACTTTGTTAATAATGTAAAGTATAAACTATTTTCATTTGCACTCAAATTGGCTTTCCTTTCACCATAAACTTACTTAACATATTATGATACTAAACTCCCCACTGTACAGTGTACATCAGTAGAACAACGATCTACATATTTACTATAGACCTCATTCACATTGCTATAAGCTTATACAAAACTGTACAAACATAAACAAACAAAAGAGCCATCAAGAAATAAACAGAAAAATTCCCAAAAACATTCTCTTGACCTGTTTCTTGAAAGTCTGTGCACTACTGGACTCTGGTGGGTGAAAATTAGAACTACTTACCCGACTGAACTGTTTCAGACCATCTGTCACTGTACAGGCGTGAGTCACTCTCCTGATACACCGGGGCAATATAAGGGGCCACTCCTCACAAGGATGGCTTGCTATGAAAGGCAACAGAATGGTACTTAGAACAGGGCCGGCCAGAAATTCTGCACGCGTGCGGTGCTCCTGCACACGTGCAACTTGCGGGTCACAGCGTGCACGCCGCAGCCGTCAGCGTTCATGTTTCAATCCACAGATGTCGCTTTATCCATTAGCTGAGATACTCTGTATTTATGTTAACAGTTTAACCCAGTAAGACAAGTAATACAATTAACAACCGTGGGTTTTTATTAAGGCAGCTTGACTGACGGCACGTAAATACGCGTAATGTTTTTGATCTAGTATTTAAGACAGAGAGCACTTAGCGACTTCCAACAAACCTTAGTCATGGTTTCCAATAACATTAAACCAATGCAAGGTTTCCTGTAACTAATTCTCGGTGCCCTCAGTTACACCCACATAATTTCTGTCTCACTGACCGATGAACAGAATGACAACCGCAGACCTCTCGATGATGACCTGTACCATTATTGCTATATGTTTCACCAGTTCCGTCTGAAATCTGCATAATAACCGACAATTAGATGCTTGTTATGTTTTATCGACTGCAGCTGAGCGTAGCCCTTCACACATTAAAAAAAAACCTAAATGTAATTATACAACAATCGGTTTAATGACCAATTTTCCTGATAATAATGTAACACGGAGCAGAATGAGGCAATAATGCACAGTTAGTAAACAATAATTTTTAATTATGAAAGGAATAAATCCAAACACGTTTATCACTGGTCATGAGAAATGATATAGTTAATATCGGGCACAAAAGCACGGCTCATTGACAAACGCAAGCAGCCACGGGAGATTTTCATCACTGATGCTTGATCGAAACGACTGAGAACATAGATCTTCCGTTCTTTGCTTTTTCACAGTACCTGCCATTTCTCAGTACTTCTCTGTCAAAGTTACGGTCACCAGGGGTAAACGAGACTGGGTATGTCATGCTCTTGCTTGTAGCACATAAACAGGGAAGAGGAGCCGCCGCCGTTCATTTAGGACACACGTCTAATAACAGATGTCGCCGTCGCACACGTGCGCAGCACTTCCGCACGTATGCACACTGTGCAGCGTTTGGCGGGCCCTGACTTGGAACATTGTTGCGTACTGTAATTCTGTAAGAAAGCCACAGATGAAAACTGTTATATCCTAGCCAGTAATGCCACCCGAGCCCGCTGCCAAAAGGTTGGCAGCAGCAAAGTCCGGACGCCGTCCGCATAAGCAGCGCCAGCGATACAGGAAATCGCCGCAAGTCTGCGCGCGCCACCGCTGGCTTCTGGCTTCTTAAGCGCTGGAGTCGCGAGCGCTAGGACAGTTCTGGATTCTGCCGCTCAGTTGTATACTCGCCACCGCAGTGTGTACTTGCTAGTCAGTGTGGGTACATCGCAGCAGAGTTGTTATTTGTCGCCAGCCGACGCTGACCTAGCTGCCCCGACTCGAACTAGACAGATTTCTGTAGAGACAATGTTCACCACTGTGTTTCTATATCTTCGTAATAAAGATAAGTACCGACTTTCATTCAATCCGAGTGTTTGGGTTTTCATCTTTCTGTTCACTGTTCCAGCGGACCGGTCGGCCCGCTACTAAAAGTGTGGCGGTGTTTGTCGCTACG
Organism: Schistocerca nitens; assembly: GCF_023898315.1. Lineage (NCBI taxonomy): Eukaryota > Metazoa > Arthropoda > Insecta > Orthoptera > Acrididae > Schistocerca > Schistocerca nitens. The sequence goes on from NC_064625.1 coordinate 69,182,522, forward strand.
AAGGCCGTCACAAAACTGGCGACGAGGACTTCCGAACTCGTGTGCAGGTCTGGTTCAACTTGTTTCTTGAGATAGAATTTTGGGGGCTGGTTTCATTGTGTTCACTATGTCTGCCGAATTACAACAGTTGATCTTGTTACAGAGTCAGCAAATACACAGTCTGGTGGAAGCAATCGCCAAACAAGCGGCTCATCCACCAACACAAAAGGAACATGCACAGGCAGCACCACCCTTCCGTGCTTTTGATGCGGCACGAGAAGAATGGCAAGAATATTTCGCGCAGTTGCAGGCGCACATGACAGTCTACAAAATCACAGGTAATGATCGGCAGCTTTATTTAATTTCCACTGCAGGCGTGGAAGTCTATCGACTACTTTGTAAGTTGTTCCCGGAATCCAAGCAAGAAGCTTTAGACTATGACGTTGTTGTTAACAAGCTTGCTGAGTATTTAGAGTCGCGAGTTCATGTGGCAGCAGCCAGATTCAAGTTCTTCAGATTAAGGAAACTGCCACATCAATCTAATAAACAGTGGTTAACAGATTTACGGGGCCTCACCCGTCAGTGCCGATTTAATTGTGTGTGTGGAGCTTCCTACAGTGATGTCATGTTACTAGACGCATTGCAGATTCTCGTATTCGTGCTGCTATCTTAAAGTTGCCTGACCCGTCATTAGAGACTGTGATGAACATCATTGAAGCCCAAGATACTTTGACTATGCTGAGTGTGAGTTAGATCAGCATGTATTTCTCAAATTGCCTGTGCTAAGCAAGTTATGTCACGCCCGCGGCCCCACCGGCAGAGTCAGACTGTAAACACTAGCCGGCCGCGTCATGTTAAACATATTCGTCAGCCGCGTGTGCAAAATGATAGACTTAAGTCTTGCCCTAAGTGTGTTCTTGCTCATCCTCGTGAACGTTGCCCGTTAAGAAACGCGGTTTGTCACTTTTGTCAAAGGAAAGGACACATCCAGACTGTGTTTGCGTAAACGCAAGAACATTCTAGTGCTGCCCAGCCCATGGATATTCATGTTATTCAAAGCCAGCCCGCCCGGAAGGTCGCGTTTAAAGATTCTTCCACGGTTAGTGTGGGTAATAAACTTGTTCGCAATAAGCCACCCACCCAGCCCTCTGCTATGCGACCCAAGCGTAATTCAAACGCTGTAAAACGTAATGTACAGACTGCAAGTGAAGCGGGAGTTGTTGTTCCACCCGCCCAACCCACGAGTTGTCGTAAGCAGCGAACACGCGCTAAACGCGCTGATTTTGTGTCTTCCGCCTCCACTGCACCGATCCAGAGACAGTGTAATAAACTCTTTGTGAAGCTACGCATCCAGGATAAGATCTTCAATTTTCAATTAGACACTGGTGCGTCTGTGACTCTCATAAATAGTGCTACGTATGCGGCTATCGGCCGCCCTAAACTTTCAGCGGCAAAACATTCTTTGGCTCCTTATAGTGGCGAACACATTCCTGTGTTAGGTGTATGTAGCGTGCCAGCCACATTCCGGGGCAATACAAAGTTTCATTCAGTGGTCCGCGCTACAGTGTAAACATTTTCGGATTAGACTGTTTTGACTTGTTTGGCCTGTCTATACAAGACAATGTGCTGCAACTTAATTCTGTTGTTGTTCCTCAAGACAGCATAACCGATTTGTGTAAACGATACAGTGACATATTTAAAGACGAACTAGGTTGTGCTGCGAACTTTGCCGCTCATATTACGTTAAAAGATAATGCTCAGCCTCGATTTTTTCGTGCTCGTCCAGTGCCTCACGCCCTCCGGGCACCTGTAGAAGATGAACTTCGTCGTTGGCAAAACAACGGTGTTATTCACCCCGTTTCAGCGAGCCAGTGGGCTTCGCCCTTAGTTATTATAAAGAAACCGTCTGGCAAGTTACGTTTGTGTGCTGATTTTAAGTCGACAGTTAATCCTCAGACTGTCATTAATTCTTTTCCTTTGCCTAGACCGGACGAGCTGATGGATAAGTTAGGGGAAGCTTGTTTCTTTTCCAAAATTGATCTCCGTGAAGTATATTTGCAGTTGCCCCTCGACGAGCAATCACAACAGTATTTTGTCATAAACACGTCGTTGGGGTTGTTCCGTTTTCTGCGTTTGCCTTTTGGTTGTGCGTCAGCTCCAGCTGTTTTTCAGCGTTTTTTGTCACAACTTCTGGCTAATGTGCCATCGTGTTGCCACTATTTAGACGATATTGTTGTGTCCGGTCGGACGCCTGCTGAACATTTCCGTAATTTGGAGTGTTTGTTTACAGTGTTGTCTCAGGCAGGCCTACGTTGCAACATCGATAAATGTTCATTTTTCCTTACGGAGTTGGAGTATCTGGGACATGTTATTAATGCTCAAGGCATTCATCCCTCCCAGTCACATTTAGCAGCTATTCGTGATTTGCCCGCCCCTCGCAATCTGCATGAATTGCAAGCAGTTCTTGGCAAATTGACATATTATGTTAGGTTTATTCCTAATGCATCACAGATTGCTGCACCGTTGCATCGTCTCCGCCGTAATAATGTTCCGTTTGTGTTGTCGGCTGATTGCCAATCAGCCTTCCAGCAGCTTAAAGAGGCTTTATTGAGTGATCGTTGTCTGGTCCATTACGACCCTAACAAGCCTCTGGTGTTAGCTTGTGATGCCTCTTCTTTCGGCCTCGGTGCTGTGTTGTCTCACCGAGTCGGTAACACCGAAAGTCCTATTGCGTTCGCATCTAAATTGCTAAACAAAGCTCAGTGTAATTATAGCCAATTGGACAAGGAAGCGTTGGCTATTGTGTTCGGTGTCACAAAATTCCATCACTACCTCTATGGTAGACCATTCTATTTAGTAACAGATCACAAGCCCCTGACGTCACTGTTTCATCCGTCTAAACCAGTTCCTCAGCGGACAGCTCAGAGACTACAACGTTGGGCTCTTTTGTTATCACAATACCAGTATGAGATACTGTATCGCCCTACGGCTCAGCATGCAAACGCTGACGCGCTTTCTAGATTGCCGATTGCTGCGGATGATGTCTTCGATTCCTCTGACGACTCTTGCCATCAGATTGACGCCGATGAGCACCAATCCCTCCGGGATTTTCCGATTGATTATCGTCAGGTGGCACGTGAGACAGCTACGGATCCTCATCTGAGTTTACTATTACGTTTTGTTCAACGTGGTTGGCCGTCCAAGGCAAAGGACATATCGGATCCTGTGGTTCGTCGCTATTATCCGCAACGTCATCTGTTGTCTGTTTCGCACGGAGTTTTGCTGTTACGCACCGAGAATGACCAGCTTCGTGTCGTGGTTCCCCAAGTGCTCCAATCCAAGGTCCTCGACTTGTTGCATCAAGGTCATTGGGGAGTGGTCCGCACCAAGCAGCTTGCCCGCCGTCATTGTACATGGATCGGCATTGATAAGCAGATTACGCAGATGTCTACAGATTGTTCGACGTGTGCCGAACACCAAGCTGCTCCGCCTCAACGCTATTTTGAGTGGGCACGCCCTGCCGGTCCCTGGCAGCGAGTACATATTGATTTCGCTGGTCCATATTGGAATTCTCGTTGGCTCATCGTGATAGATGCATTTAGTAATTTTCCGTTTGTTGTGCCCATGCAGTCTACAACGTCTGCACAAACTATACAGGCGTTGACTTCAATTTTTTGTATTGAGGGTCTTCCAGAAGTTTGTGTCTGACAATGGTCCACAATTTACCTCTGCTGAATTTGAAAGTTTTTGTTCTGCCAATGGCATTCGCCATGTTCTTACTCCGCCGTTCCACCCTCAATCGAATGGTGCAGCGGAACGTTTTGTACGCACATTCAAGGATCATATGGACCGCCTTCGTGCTACGCACTCTCGTCAGCAGGCCCTCATCACGTTCCTGTCGTCGTACCGGACCACGCCACGCGACGGCCCTTCGCCTGCGGAGCTTCTCCACGGCCGTCGTCATCGCACCCTACTACGGTTGTTGCACCCCCCGGATCGACCCGCCGCTTCTGAGCATCGCACGCGTTTTCAGTGCAATGACGCCGTTTTTTTCAGAGTTTATCACGGTCGCCATCGTTGGGAACGTGGTACCGTGATAAGTGTCCAGGGTCGCGGTTTTTATACTGTTCAAGGTGCTACTGGGGTGCACAGGAGGCATCAGGACCAGTTGCGCCGCGCTGGCCGCCCGGATTCTGCCGCTCGTTCTTTGTCCACAGATTTGATCCGCGACGGGTTCCAGCCGCGCCTTCCGACTTCGCTGCCGCCCCCAGGGCAGCAGCAGCAGCCGTCGCCGCTACCACGCCGACAGCCCGTCCCGTTGATGCCTCCCGCGCAGCTTCATACGGGAGCGCCCCGGGTGGTCGCTCCAGCGCCTGCGGTCCCTCTTCAGTCGCCGCCGCCTTCGGAGCTGATGGACGTCGACCCCTCAGCCGGGCCGCCTTCCCAAGCGGTGGCTGTGCAGCCTGTCCTGCAGCCGCTTTCCTTGGGCACCCCCAAGGAGTCTGACACCGCAGCGCCTTGTCCGGCGCCCACTCAGCAGCCGTCGACGCAGCGTCAGGAGACGCTGCCTCTCTTCGTGGGTCCCGACGCCCCGTCGCGTCCAGTACCAGAAGCTGCACCCGTGGTCACAGGCGTGCACCCTGACCTCGGTTTTCAGTCGGTGTTTCCCGAGGCCCCGCGCAGCCAATGCTGGGGTGCGGACCGGAGACTGCCACCGACAACAGTCTCCGCCCCGGTCTCTTCTGCTACGCCTGCGGCCTGACACCTCCCCCGCCGTCGACGCTCGCCACGTCATTATTCAATGACAAATGGAATCCCAATCACTCCTGGTTATCAGGCAATAGTCAGGTTGGTATCACACTGCTGTCCAAAGCAGCTCCAGACATGTCTTTGCTGACCATTGGTCTCAGTCCAATCCACTCCCGTCATTGAGATTCCAGTCCAAAGACGTGCCTGGAGATGACCCGATAATCGAGAGGAATCGTCTGGGGTGCCATTAGTTTCGTAGCAAGATCCCTTCAGTTTTAATCCACAGTGCTATGTCAACAATGTGCTATACCCCGTTTTATTGCCCTTCATTGCAGACGATGTTGAGTTAACAATTCAGTCAGATATGCCTACCTGCATATGAGAAGAGCTTCTACTGCTCGTCTTTATGCTTTCCGAGACCTGCCGTGCCCAATTGAGAATGTAGTGCTACGGGCAGGGCCCTCCAAACATATTGGGATTTCAGTGCTGCAGTCCACAATTTAGACAGAATTTGGCATGATATCCCCCAGGAGTACACCCAACAACTGTATCAACCAATATCAAACTGAATTACTGCTTGCATATGGACTACAGGTTGTCAATGCATTAATGACTCCCTCAGTTTGTGATGCTCTTCCTGTTGAATAACTCATCCAAGTGTTCTGAAATTGTAATCATTTGTTTCTCTGCACATGAACAGCACATTTACTCATTTCAATCCTTTGGATAATTCCTGTGTGGTGCAACTTTCTTCTTTCCTTAGAGTGTACTTAAAAAATTGTGTAAACAGCCTTATAAGTTCACCATCTTAAAAGAGCACACAGGCCCCTTTGAAATGCTGTAGAACTGATACCTGCCAGTTATCTGAGCCTTCACTGCCGACATAAGCCACATCATTGAAGAGGTGTGTATGTGCCAGTCGATTATAAGGAGCCAGTGTAGTACAATGGATTGAAACCACAGATTAGAGCTATTGTCTTTGGATGTGCCAGTGAATTAAGTTGTCCAATTTGTTGGTGCATCAGTGAAGACTATCCAGCTTGTCTACAAGGAATGTTGTATCACTTGCAACCACATAATGTGGCATAATAATAAAAGTGGCCACATTAAGATCCTAACTCGTAGTTAGTCATAGAGATGAACGTTGTAAGTTGCCATTGACAGTCAGTCTCAAACACACCAGGAATCGCTGCAGACCCATGTGTACTAGTTTTCAGCAAAATATTGTGATGGCAAGTTGCATGCAATGGGTCCCTTGCAGAAGACTACCGAGGCATAAAAATGTACATCTTGTCAGTGGAGCAAATACCACATAAACTGGACAGTAGGTGACTTGAATAAGGTTTTTAACGTGCAATGGGCAGAGGATATACACAGTGTCTCAAAAGTTACAGAACACTTCTGATGTGTTACAGCATCCAAACAAATTAGACCTAAGGTATTCACACCATGTTTGCCTTATGTGACATAGTATCACAAAGTTTTTATGCAGGTTAATCAATTTCAACATGTGTGCACCAGTGGTGGTGGGCACAATTTCCAGTCTGTTATCAGGATCTATCCACATTCAGCACATTATATCTGCATCACCGGTGGCAAGGGCGGAAATGATTTTGTTCATTAAATTTTAGAAGTGGTTGACAGCTGTTTGGTAGACTCTGTCCTTGGTATATGCTCATAGAAACAAATCCACGTTTCTAATGCCTGGTGGCCTAGAACACCAAGGAATAGGACCACCCCTGCCAAGTCAGCATACGTCGTAACACCTGGTCCGCAACATCTGCCACAGCCTGAGCACACCATATTAATGGAAAAAGACTGTGTCTCAGCAGTCAGCCAGTCATAGTGACAGCCTGAGCATATCAAGGTAACTGCTTTTTTTCTGAGGAGAAAATGGTCCCAGAATACCATCAACCGCCAAACAACACAACACATTCACTATCATGTACCTCTTCCATCACAGTATGTGGATTGGTTGTGCCGGCAGTTGGTAATATATCACTATCTCCTCACAGGATATGTATATACTGTGAATTGCCAACAAAACTGGCACAGTCATGCATATTTAAATACAGGGATATGTAAACAGACAGAACATGGCTCTGCAGTTGGAAATGCCTATATAAGACAACAAGTGTCTGGCACAGATGCTAGATTGGTTAGTGCTGCTACAATGGCAGCTTATCAAGATTTTCGTGAATTTGAATGTGGTGGTATAGTGGGCATACGAGCAATGGGACAAAGCATCTCCAAGGTAACAATGAAGTGGTTATTTTCCCGTATGAGCATACAGTGAATATCAGGAATCTGGTAAAACATCAGATCTCCGACATCGTTGCAGCCGAAAAAAGATCCTGCAAAAACAGGACCAACAACTGAAGAGAATCGTGTGCAAATCGCTGCATATTTCAATGTTGGGCCATCAACAAGTGTCAGAGTGTGAACCATCAGCGATATGAACTTTTGTAGCTGAAGGTCCACTTGTGTACCCTTTATGACTGCACGACTCAAAGCTTTATGCCTCACCTGGGTCCATCAACACTGATATTGGAAACACGTTGCCTGGTTGGACGAGTCTCGTTTCAAACTGTGTTGTGCAGATGGACATGTACAGGCATGGAGACATCCTCTTGAATCCATGGACACTGCATGTCAGTAGGGGACAGTAGAAGCTGGTGGAGGCTCTGTAATGGTGTAGGAGGCATGCAGTTGGAGTGATATAGCTAGGTATGACCCTGAAAGGTGACACATACGTAAGCATCCTGTCCATTGGGGATTCCGATGGACAATGATACACTTGGAATGTCCGGAATTGCTACAAAGTGGCTGCTCAGAAAAGATGCGTCATTCACAGTGTTAATTCCTTCCATCGCTACTTCAGACAATAGTCAAGCCCATGAGGCACAATCGATTACTAAGCCAGCATCCGGCATGCACTGTACAACTGATGCGTGTTATCAAGATCTTACATACTTTGCTCAGAGACAATTTTCTTGTGTTTGTTTGCATATAATAAAAGTAATGTGTGGCTAAATACTTTAACCAAAACTGAACATGAATGCCCAAAAATAGAGTGAAGTTCCAATATTTGCAGCTCTTGATATGTACATGAACTTTACTTTTAAAAACAAGAGTAGAAGGCTTAGATATATCATACAAGATTTATTTTCTGGTATATTTTTTATAGTGATATCAATGTAGGTAAGATGTAAAGAGAGATTGAGAGTGGGCAGGTTTGTTTTTTAAATAGTGAGCCTTCATAATTGTGAAGGCAAGATTTGTCATTGAGTAGGTAGACTGGTGCTGTATCTGTGTTGAAAGATATTTCAGTTCCTTCAAGAAAGTCAAATTTCTTGCCTTGTTCTTTTCTACACTGTTTGCAGAATGAGTTACTGGGCAAGAATTATGGCAAAGTCGGATTTGTTCTGGATGTTAAGACAGAGTGCATCCCTGTGCTTCTACCAATTTGTTGATTGCTGAAGTCTGGACATACCTGATATTTGATATTCTTGCTTAGTGCTTTCAGTACTGTGGATGATATTATTCTGTATTTTGTTGGTTGTGAAGAAGCTTATTTTTATGTCATACAACTTGAAGAGGTTGGCAATTTGGTATGAAATCTTCCATAAGGAAGGTCAGTGTTTATTACAAAGATGGTCTTCCTGTTTGTGGGTGGTTGTCCAGAAATTGGTTGGTTTAGTTAATGTATTACAGCAGGATTGTATTAATTACTGGAGGCAGCTGATTTTACAATTTTCGATTCTTTATATCTTTCACTTGTATCCATTGGGTCTTTAAGCATGTGATTAAACATTCTTATATTGATCTGGATAGCAAGAAGTTATGGATGGTAACACTGGTAATTGTTGGCTTCCTGGAAATTTCAGCATTATAAAAAGTTTTTTTAATGTTTTCTGGTGTTTCATTTCTACAGTGACGTGAATTGAATTTTGTGGTGTAATTTATTAATTTCTTCAGCTAGTTTTCTATTTCCTTTGGTTGCTCTGTTGAAAAGAATGAAATGAGAGTGTTGCAATTTTCTATATTCACACTGAATAAAGTCATAAACATCCCCAATGAATAAACTTAATCTTGGTCCCTACAGCTGTTGTGCTATAATCTAGTGTAAATTCCTGCAGATACGAAAGGGATTTTGAACTTGTGTCCATATAGTTTCCATAACCTGCACTCATATGCAATACTTATAGAAATGCTTTTGGTTGTTGTTCAGTACAGTGGTTCTACCTGACAGCAGTTTCTAGTGACTTATTAATGCATTATTGTCCCAATAGTAATTTTTGCCACACACTGTGTGTTTCAGGACCTGCGCAACCTGCCAAGCAGAACACTGCCGCCTCCCGACAGTTCTCTCAAAACCCAGTGATGTAAGCAGGGGGATTAGAATGCTTTTGAGTCTCGCAGCCAGACCACTAACAAGGTTTTGCCTCCTGCTGAACACCAAACCCACAGACAGTCTGGTTTTCTTTTTGTGAAAGTGAAAATTGAATCATTGCGGGTGCTGTGATTGTCAGTTTCTATTAACATGACACAAGCAGTGTGGCAGGTATTATAAAAAAACGGAAAGGAAAAGAGCTCCCATATCTTGGCTAACTGTTGTTTACTTCTTTGATTTGTTAAGCAATGCGCTAATAACGGCAGAATGCCAACGTTATAAATTGTACAAGGTGAAGTGAGATATTACACTTGAAATCATTACAGCCCACTATAAAGTAGTGATTGCTTCTCCCAAGTGATCAAAATGCGGTCCATAAAGAAACCTTCATTATTCCAGTAGGCAGTTGGTCATTGGTGTTTAGTATGCTTGAGAGCTGTTCTTTGTTCACACAGTTAGTGATCAATACAGTGTTGCTCATGAAAAATGACATCTTAGGCGTGTATTGACCTAACAAAAACTCCTAGTTAGTGAGCAGAATGTGTCTTTAAAGATAATTAATTCCAAATGCAGTCATTTGAACTTTTTACTCACTGAGGCAAGAATTCCTCTAAGGTTTGAGATGGTTGTAGACACTTCTGGTAGTTTTGTAACCAATGACAACTGGCTTGGGTGAAACATGGTCATCATTTTGGGCCCTAGGACAATGCCTATTTTGCTATTTGGAGAACCATGCAGAGGAAGGAGCACCATAAGTAGTTTATCCAGACTGTTCAGTATCATTTCTCGATGTCCCAGCTTTATATCACTTGGTCCTTAGTTTTGGAATCCAAGTAGTTCTCATCACAAGCAATTGCAGCTCTTTCTATCATTGTATTTGAAACACCTACCTTCTGAACTGGATGGTCTGAAACCCTGCACCCTGAGACATACACGAGAGTGTGGTGGCTTGTGGTACATACCTTGGCCCATCTGATTTTCATTTTACCAAAACATCTAAGATTGACAGCCTTCCTTCTCTCACAGTTGACATGAAATTGATCATGGTAAATGTTGAAAGCTTGAGGTTTTACTCAAATCTGAAGATATTGTCATGAGAACAAAGATTTCTTCACATCACCATATTTAAAAATATTGCTCAGCATATAAAAAGGAAACTTTGTTGCCATTGTGAAGGAACTATCCTGACACTAGTTCCAGGTTACCTGATGGACACAAAAAGAAGTAACTATTAAAGTGTAGCGTACATACTTACCATGTGTAATAACATGAGAGAGAGCAAATTATATATTATATTTCCATAAACCTTCAAGATACTTTCATTCTGTAACAATATGTTGTCTTCTCAAGTAGAAATATTTAATTTCCAGCTAAACACATATTGCTTACATGCCTGTAACAATATTCATACTAAAAAAACTTTAATCCAATTTCTTCTGCACATGTAAAGCCACTGGCTCAGTGCTGCAGTGATTATTATTTACATGGCTCAGTAAAGCAGTTGCTGGTTAGTTCCCCATCTAACAATTATTTAGTTCACACAACCTCCCAAATGTGCACACGGTATTCAAAGTTGAAATACATACTGAATTGCATGTTATTTATGTTCACTACCCAGCCTGTCTTTTATGTGAACTCTACATCAAAATAGAAACATTATACATTGGGCGTGCCATAACCTTGTAACATACATTTCTCCAGCCTCCCCGCCTTCCCCCGAACATGTTGTGCCTCTTTAATTTCACCTCTTATGGAAAATTGCTCCCTGACTTGTGTTTCCTCTTTGAAAACAACCAGTGGACAGTGCAAATATATAAGGCAGCTGGTAGGAGCCACACTTTCCCATGTAATAAATGAGTGTATGAAATTTGGCTTCTTATTAGATACCTTCTTCTGAAGCAGAAATGAGGTATTGGTTCTTGCTAACTTGTCACTACTCAAACAACATTTTCTTATAGTGGCTTTGGATAACAGCTCAAGTTTTTATAAGTTGTAATCCTAATTTCTTTCATAAATGTGTATTGAGGATTCCTGGTGTGACATAAAATAAGTCTCATTTCATTGACTTTTAGTTTCTTCTTTGCTTTCTACTAAATCGCAAGTTCTAGAAAACTTGTCTATTGAGCACTGCTTCATAAAATTCAGTAAAACCTATGCTCCCAACATAAAGAAACTTGCAGAAGACCTGACAATTTAGTTTGATTTTGGAGCAGAACAACTGGTGTTGGCAGTAAAAATTTTTCTAATTTTGGTGTGGAGCAACCTAACTTACCTTCTATTGTTGTGACAGTTAACATCTGTTATACTGTACTTGGTCCAAACAAGTTTATTTCTACAGTGTCTGCTAGGATGCCATTGTTTATCAATGAACAATATAAACCACATAAAAGTAAATGAGAACAACAGGGTTTAGGAGCATACTTGGCACAACCATTGTAGTGGAAGTGCTTAACATTGTGTGAATGTTTCTAAGTGGATGACAATAAGACCATGGTCAGTACTGGAACCTGCAAGATATTGGTCATTACTTGTATTTGGTGGTCGTTCCCTGAAAGTAACTTATCTTGCTTCTGCCCTTCTGCAATAATATAAAAATGAAATAGAGTGTCTTCCAGTGTAGAGCCTCTTGTAGAATTTTAACATTTTAAGGTAGTTCCTAGAACATGTTTCAGTATTCAGGTTGCAACAGAAATTTTAGGAGCATCTGTCAATATTTTCAATTGTATTACTGTGTTGAAATGTACATACGTGTTGTTCAACAGTATTCAATTTGTAAATATTTCAAGAGAGATGCTCTTTTTAATTTATTAAATGCCACATCAGTAAAGTGGCAATCTATGGGATCAAATTGAGGCAAATGCTTTGAATACTTTAAAACTGTAACATTTATGTTGAAACTGATAAGGCCTACAGATGCACTATTGGTTATTTGTACTACACACAAGCCTTAGAACAAAATGAATGTAAACAAAATTTTAAAGAGGTTTTGTTTTAATGTTTAAGTGCTGGCACAGAATGCATTGACTTGTTTACTAACAGAGTTTGTAACCTTTGAGTTTTGTTTTGTCATCAAAGATTATTAGCTCTTATCAAGTTATAGCCAATAACAATGAACATGAAGGAGTCACAAGACGGACTTATATCAATTGGCCAAAATTGAAAACTATAATCAGTTAATGTGAGAACATGGGGACAAGAGTTATTGTATCCACTGTGACAACATAATCTGGATCTCAGTAAAACTCAAATGAATACAGATATTATTTAGTTATATTTATTAGCTATTCTAGTTCCCCACAACAATGTAAAATTGCCTTTGGCTATGAGTTTTAGCATTGTTGCAGCAAGAGAGAATGAATGAAATACCTTACAGTGTGTACAAGCATTTTGATGAATTTTCATTTTCAACAAGCAGTACATTGCGGTTGCACTGTTGCTTGCTGTAGGCATACAATTTTAAATGTATTGGACCTAATTATTGTTTCTATTGTAAACGTGACTAGTGCTAGTGTTCATATAAAAACAGTAGCACATATTATGTAGCTCTACTTGCTGAAGAGCTACTCAGATCAGAATATTACAACCTATTTGTAGCCCACCTTATTGGTGAAATTATTGTAGATATGAAGTTTCATTGAAGTTGTCATTTGGAACAGAAGCGCATAATAAAGTTTTTTTGAGACCAGCAGAACTGCTTTTCACCCGTGTATGTATGTATGTAGGTAGGTCTAACAATTTTTCGTCCAGTGAGTCTTTGACCTAGCCTATGGTTTCAACACTACGTAGCAGTGACAGACTGCAGGTAGATAATAGACAACCACCAAGTGACCATCAACATACATCAGTTTTTCTTAACCTGTTTCTGTAAGTTGATGATAAAATGAACCTTTAAGTAATAAAAATAATCAAGTATATAGCTGCACATTAAATAGTGTTCCATGGAACTGAAGTGCCAAATAATTAAAGAAGTAAAACAAAGACCACTGAATAAGACAGGACACAATGTTTCTTGTAACAAGTGTAGTGCATTGTTACTAAATACATTTTCATAGAAAATTTATATAATGTAGTGTTTGTTAATGTTGTAACGTGCCTACGAAACATTTATGGTTGAAATGTACAGTTCTTTTCTGTAAAAGATGCATGAATTTAAAAAAAGATGCTAATGTTCTTCTTAATTTTGTTGGTTCCATTGTTTCCATTACCTATTACCAATATAAACGGTGAGGCTGTTAAGACTGCTTTGTTTTTCTGTACAGCATGGAGTAATTACTTCATAGCTTATCCCAGAAGCCTCATCATTAAATAATATCAGTTACATGAATATTATAATTGCACGGTTAAAAATGTTGTACTGCATGAAAGACATGGTAATTCTACAGAGTTGCAGTTGTACTACCTTTGAGCTGTGTACATTTTTAAGTTACAAGCCAGTATCAGCTTTATGCTGTAAATGTCTTGGTAAGCTTTCCAGTGGAACAACCAGAAATCTGTGTGCAAATTAACACCATGTAAGCAGTGTAGGTAATGGTAACAGCTCTTTTCATATACAGGGCGTATTAAAACAAAAACAAAAACCTACATACACACAATTTGCGAGTGTTTAGGAGAGAAAAAGCTTTTTTTGTGTGACTGCCTCTAAATTTCTTTTTTATAGGGGGAGACGATGTTGGTGTATGAAGCACTGGTTACCAGTTCAGTTGAATGCACTGTCATTATTCACACTCGGTTGTTTTGAGCAAGCATATTCCAGTTGTGCCATAATGTAGACAAGCGATATTTTCAGAAATGCCCCTAAACCAATAGTCACACCATATCTCGAGCATTACTAACATCAAAACTTTAACGGATCCATATCAGGAACATGGTGCACACCAGTGACATGTAATGAAGTGTATCTCTACCTCCTCTAACCCCACAAATTGTTTGTAAATGTAGTTTTTTTTTACACAATGTATACAATTTTTTAGGAGCAGCTTCATTTCTAATGAACCAGCTTTAAGCCCAAGAAGGCCTGAGAGTAACAACCTCAGGATAAAGGCAAGTAGCTGTACAGGACAGAAGAGTTGGACCTTGACTAAGGTAACTCAGAAAGTACCTTTGTCCTTGAATCACATTACCTGTCATGACTAGAGACAGATAAACAAAACAAAGATAGTTCAACTGTTAAGTAACCCTCCTTACCACCCACACACACTGTTTAAACGTAGTTTCCATCATAAGCAAAATTTTACATTAAAAGGTGACGGGCACTTCCATTGAAGTTCAACGTATGAGGAGCATCCTGAAAGTAAGTACCAAATCATTCTACTGCCACTGCAGCACTAGTGTTGTAGGTTCACACATTTCTCTGGTTCATTGTATTTCCACATTTGACACTGGAGCTGAATTTTGTTGTATTGATATTTGTTAGTGATCATTGAAACTGTTTAAGACAACCTCTGAGCCCAGTGACTGTGAAGTGCACTCTGTTATGTTGTGTTTCTCCACACAGAACATTAAGCCAGCTGAAATTCATCAACTTGTAAATATTTATGGTGAGAAAGTGGATGAGACTGTTTGTTGAACTTTCATGGTGAAGCATGTATTGGACAGCCTTCTGTTGTCACTGATGGTATGGGTGAGAAAATGAATTAGAAAATTCATGAAAATTGATGGTTCATAATAAGAATGTATTTCAGAAACTGTTTTGCATGACTCAGTCATAAATTTCTTAGATGTTTGTGAATTGTGTTCCAAAAATGCCTACAAAATTATGTGCCTTGGCAGGGTTTTGACATTTCAGCACTGAATACAGTGATGAGGAAGATGAATTCTTAAATAGAATTGTGACTGGTGATGAAATTTGGGTTTTTCATGACACTCCAAAATAAAAACAATATATGGAATGAAGGAACTCACAATCCGACAATACTCCTCCTACTGCCCCCCCCCCTCCCCAGCCCAAAAAAAAAAAAAATCAGAATGAAGTTGTCAGTGCTAAAAATCAGGTGGAATGGATTCTAGGACCAACAAGGCATTCTGCTTGTTGAGTTCCTTCTCAGAGCTGAAACCATGAAAGTGATATGATACTGCAAAACACCGAGAGAACTCCATCATACTATTCAAAACAAGAGATGCGAAATTCTCAATTGAATCATTATGTTGCTTCATGACATCACGTTTCATTTCTGCTGGTGGCACTGAGACCCTTACTAAACAATTCAGTTGGGAACAGTTCGACCACCTGATCTCCCATCTTCTGACTACCACTTTTACTTCAACATCAAGCGGGATGAAGGTGCTTCAGCACCAATGATGATGTAAGTGTGATCAGTAATGGACGTCTTCACTGGTGGTATCTTTCTATAAAGAGGGCATAGAAAAGTTGGCTTACTGCTGTGACAGATATCTGAACAATGGTGGCTGTTGTGTAGAAAAAGAGTATTTCTTCAAAAAAAACAATGGTACTTACTTTCCTGGCATGCCTTGTATATTTCAATGTCTTTTGGCTTACCAATGTGGGTATAAAAGTTGACAGAGAACATCCCACATCCTCTTCTTTACTGCAGTCATATAATGGGGATACACAAAGCCAATATGAATCACCTGTTTTCTATCAGCAGCCATGGTTGACCATGAGGTGCGTTAAGAATGTTGTTGAAACTTCTGGATCATACACAGGGTTATTCAGCTGCCCATGCCATAAAGTTTTATGGAACCTGCAACATCTTCAAGAACCACACGCATGATTTTAATCTTCTCTCCTCCCTACATGCACACTGTTAGGCCTACAAAAACAATGAACAGGACCTTTTTGTATGAAAATTAACTAGATAAAATTTTGTACTGGAATAAGTTTTTGTTGGAGACCACAGTTTTTGTGTTATTCAAGAAAAACGCATTTGGGCCTCTAGCAAAAATGTACCCCCCCCCAAAAAAAGGCTACAGTAAATGTCCCACAAAAAAGATCCTGTTCATTTTTTATGTAGGACTAGTAATTTGCATGTAGTGCATGAGAGAAATGAAAATCTTGCCCATGACATTTGTAGGCATTGCAAGTTGCATAAAACCCATGGGTAGGGGTAGATTAATCATCCTGTACAGGTTCTACGCCAGGTTGTATGCAGTGCTTAGCAGGTATCCTGCTTCCTGCCTGGTTAATCAGGTTTTGTGCCATCTTTATCTCTATAGATTCAGTGATGATACTATCCCAGAACCTGGGGGTCTGGACCATGACCTTGGTGTTCTCATAATCCATGGAATGTTCCAACTCTAGGCAGTGTTCTGCTATTGCTGATTTTGTGGCCTGCCTTAGCCTGGTATGTCGCTGGTGTTCCTTAGATCCAGCAAGCAGCCAGGGAACACCTGATGAAGACGTCAAGTAATGACGTCGAAATATCGTGTTTGGAAGACGCTGATATCCGGCAGAAAATCCTATTTCCACGAGATGTCTTCAAATCGCCGGGAAAGTCTAAGAAATTACAATTCCACAGATCGCAAGTGGAGTGATCATGGACGTGGAATGTGAAATGAAAATTTAGACATACTTTTGATTGTACTTGTATTATTTGACCCCCCGCCCCCTCTCACTCTCTCTCTCACTCTCTCTCTCTCTCTCTCTCTCTCTCTCTCTCTCTCTCTCTCTCAACTGCGCGCACTCTAGTTCTACTAAGAAATTCAGTTCTTAATGGAATCGGAGGAGATGGCTAGCAATAAATCCTTTAGGCTCCTCTTAAACTGAAATTTGTCAGTAGTAAAGCTTTTTATGGCTGCTGGCACGTTATTGAAAATGCGATTTCCTGAATGATGGAGACTTTCTTGCACCAAAGCAATTAACTTCCAAATCTTTGTGAGGATTATTCATGTTTCTAGTAATGACTCCATGAAATGAGCTGTTGATTTGAGAATATTCATTTGTTTTTAAAGACAAATTTCATGGCGAGAAGGTATCTTCTATCTGCACCATTCTAAATTGACCTATTTCCATGTCCCTTATCTCAATCTGTGTTATACTAACGGTAGAACACGAAACATTTCTTACATGGATCTCCACTATTTTCTAACAATGATATTTTTTCATGAATAATATATTAATTGTGCAATTTTGGAAAAGTTTAGTAAGATGTTTTATGAGCAAATTTAGAAAATAAAAAGACCATAGGGTTTTTATAATATAGTAGGAAGCATTAAAAAATATTACTTCATGCATGTCGAGTAAGACAACTGACCGTTAGAATTACATGGTTCTGGGATAAATGGTTTGAGAGGAAAGGTACATTAAGTTACAAAAGTTACAGAAAATTGAATATGAAGTTGTATTACACTTACTGGTGTATATGCAGTCATTTAAGTTCATAGTTTCTTTCACTGCATCTGTCATACATTTGATTAAAAGTACAAAAGTGTTAAATAAGAGAGTCACCAATTTTTATATGAACATATTATTGTATTAATCACAAGACTACCAGAACATTGCCGTAAAATAAAGAAACAGTATTTTTTTCGTTCAAAAACAGAAAGGCATGCCAATTGCTCCATTCTGCCCCGTGCACGGGGCAGATTGGGGTGGTAAGTACAAGTGATTATAAAAACGTATAAAATTATCGGAAATGCAGAAAATATTGGCTTGCTCGGTATTGATTTAGTTTAATGTCAAACTACAGTTTTCATGTATTGTATCCTTTTCTTAAGGCTATTTACGAAATTCACACACGAGGAAAGACTCATCACCTTCGCTATCTATTCCTGCACAAGAATCGTGGAGCAAGCGACCCAACCTTCAACTGATTTTGAATAAAACTCACCACAATATAAACATGCACAGTCATAACTTTCCTCGTAATCACTCTCGTTAGTATTGTATTCTCTCTCCTTTTTTACATTTATCTTCAGGCCCTATTTTTCTTTTTTGAATTCTTAATTTTATTCTGTTTCGCAAATAGTTCTTTCTTTGCTCTATCTTCTTTGGCAAAGTTCTTTTCTATTTTTCCTTAATAATGGCTTCTAACTCTTTTTTTGTACTTCAAATCATTTAAAACATCGGTTTTCCCCTTATCCGTTTCGCCCTTTTCATGCTTTCGTTAACTTTTGGCAAAGGCATCCGAATTTCCGGTGAAATATGAAATGAGGAGTAGGTGTTGTCAGTTGTCATCCAAGAGCACCCAAGATTAGAACAATTAGGTCCAATAACTTTGTCATTCTTAGGCGGCAGTTCATTGTTACACTTCGCTGAAACCTCGCCTGCTTGATTATCCAGCTCGTTGGCGTCGTCTTTTTTAGCTGGTGTGCTAGGTGAAGGCAATTCCAATTGTTCAGATATAATAACCTTTTTATCTGACGGCCTATCACGTCCGACGTCCGATCTTAAGTCTGCCACCTTTTTTTCTTTTTTACCAGAGATGAAGGCTATGCGATCATTATATTTCAAATCTTTACAAATTGTTACACCAGTTGTTTGTGTGAATTGACTGTTTCCCGTCGTGTTTCTGTGATATCATAGTGCAGGTTTCTGGACGTATGCAATAAGTTGTCAAATTGTGCCCCACTTTGAAATCTTATAACGATCCGACTGAAAACGTGTCCAGACTTTATTTATACATTGTGCAACACAGGAAAAAGAGTCACTTTTTCGAAATCCCATAACTGTCTTCCATTGCGAGGCATAGATTTGAAATTTGACTCAGAGGTGGTCTAACCTTCAATTATAATGGTGCGAGAACGTGAGGCCAGTTAGCTTCGGACGCGGCGACGGTTCAACGAACAAAATGCTGCACAGCTCAGGAGTAAGGTTGGTTACTGACGTCACATTGGCACCAAATTTCACCACAGTTCTGGTCAACGCCACAGCGGAGGTGTCACAAGATGGGAAGATTGCCACGGCCTGCGTTGCCCACATTTCACCCATTCTTTTGACGTCCGTGTCATGCAAGTCAGAGCCGCGAGGCCCAGCTCTGAGTCACGTAGTTTTGTTATGGCTGGCACATCGCCGCTCAGAATCAACACGGAAAGGCATCAGGGGTGGCATAAAGGGAGTCAAGAAAACACTCATTGTCTTGGGGCGTTGATTTCCACACATTTCGCTGTCGAAAACGACAGTTCGCAGGAAGTATGAAACCGAACGACGTTCATGACAACCATTCATACTGCTGAAACCACCTCCGCCCCCCCTCGCACCTCCTCCACCCCACCCCGCGCTCCGGTTCAGCCCTTCTCTAGGCCTAGAACGCTATTGATCGTCACCTGACACCATTGGCGTGTAGCGCGACTACAGTACTTGCTTTGGTACACAGGCTGGAACTCCAGTTAAGCACCATCCTCAGTGTTACCTGCTCGCCCTTGTTGGGCACTTAAAAAATTTCCCTGTACAAAGACAGCCATTCAGTGATCGATAGACACAGGCATGACAGAGAACCGTTTTGGCAGATCTCAGCTGAGTAGCACTACATCGCAGAACTAGTACCTGCTGGCCACATGCGGAATCTTAAAGCCGGTATTACACCACCATATTTTTTTGTAAGAGATGATTCATCAAATGCTTACATCAAAAAAAGTTTCTAGTGTAATAAGGAACTTTGTCAAATCTCGCCTTTTGTCAAAGAAATATAATCAGATCTAGGGCTTCGCCGTAGATTTGATCATAAAAGTAGTTCGTCTTCTGTTCCCTGCAGTGTGAAATGTAACCACTTGAAGCGCTGGCATCACTACAGCTATTTCATATCTGAAGCGGGTTTGTAAACATGGCTGCAAGGTGTGTGTGTGTGTGTGTGTGTGTGTGTGTGTGTGTGTGTGTGTGTGTGTCCACAATCACAGCTACAGCCATCCACCTCTACACCAAGCCAGCTAAAAGCAAGCTGTGATAGAGGACGACACACCTTAAAATAAAAAATATTTGATGCTCTCCTTTCTAGTTCGTCTACATATGAACTGTGGATGCCACAAGATAAAAAGTGTTCATCTGTTTCGTACTTTTAATTCATTTTGTATTTGTTGGAAAACTAATTGTATTAATTAAATTATTCGAAAATAAAATAGTTCTTAATTACCTACATAGTGAACTAAACACATATTTATCTTCACATATCCCTCGTTCAGTGCATTATAAATCACTTGACACGTTTCTGTACTTCTTGTGGTTAATGTGCACTATGGTATTTAGAGGGCTGTATAGCAAGTTAGAGTAGCTCTCTCCTGTAGTAAGATATCACAGTGTTATGGTGAACCTGTCTTATGCACATCTAGCACTCCGAAGTGAGTGTTCTGCTCTCTAATATTAGGAGCCACTATACTGAGAAGGTACTAAAATTCACTCTCTTCCATCCGTAAGTAATTTGTATAAGATCTGACGTCCACTACTTGCAGCTCTCATGACAAATTTTGCTGAATGCTTTTATCGTCTCGACATAAGACCCATGGCTTGACCCAACCTTCTTTTTTTCCACCGCTTCTCTTCTAAATGCATACACAATGCAACTGCGATACAAGCACCTGCAGTGCATAATAACCGGTTATTGTGGCCCACCATCTTGCACTTTGACAAAAAATATGACGACAATGTAACACTCCTTTCTAGCGGCACGCAAAGAGCCTTGTCGAGGAGCCTTGTCAAGGAAATTTGACAAATATTTGATCATATTTCTTCGTCAAAGAAGTATGATAGTGTAATACAGGCCTGAGGGATGTTGAAAGGGATTCCATTCACTCTCGTGCCTAGAAATTAGTGTCCCTGTAGACAGGTACATCTTTAAGGTGTCCAAGAAAGGTGCACAGAAGACACCGAGGATGTTGCCGAACTGGGGGTTCTTAGAGGGACCCTTGCCATTTTATTCACGCATGTGTGAATGTGTAGCCCTTCCGTGATAACACCAGAGGATGGCCTGATATAACATGGCTGAAAAAGCATAATTGTCCCTTGCGACTTCAGATCACGTTCAAATTCCGTCGAATGGTTCAGACAGGTATGTAATTGTAACACCCTGTATAGCAAAGAAAAAGTGTGCTGAGGCACGCCCCAAAGAAAGGGGTCGATGACGTCGTTTTGTTGCTCAATGCCCTGTTATTTTTGACCCCGAAATGTGTGGTTGCAAGAGAAGGCGTGCTTCTAGTGACGCCCTTTACAGGGGCTGGTGCATTGTAATCATGCAGCTTCCGTTCATTGGCGATGACTGGCCTCACGCAGTTGACCCTGGCTTTCAGTTTCTTGGTCACTTACACCTGACACCGAAACACCGTCAGCATGGCTTTAACCCTCGATTTGCTCATGGCAGCCTTTTTTGGTCTTGGGGATGCTGCAGTGTGCAATTCGGCACTATTGCGCTTTGTCTCCAGGTCGTACTGAAACACCCTGGTTTCGTCTCCGGTGATTTATCTAAAAATTCCGGATCAGCTTAAAGGCTCTGCAGATTTTCTTGCGTCCATACGTGCTTGCATGTCTCAGAAAATCTTCGGGATCATCTTGGTGCAGATCTCCTTCGTCGACAATTCTTTGGTAATAATGTTGTGCACTGCCATTTTGCAAGTCTGAGGTGGTCTCCTATCATCTTGACACTCATCTGACGGTCGGTGTTCGATAAAACGCCTACACGGCCGATGTAAACGTCAGTTTTGCTGGTTGAAGGGCGTCCGGAATGGTCCTCGTCCTCAGCTCTCCTCGCCCTATTTAAAGTTCTTCACCTACCTGAAAATCTGGACTTTTGACAGGCAATCATCGCCGTAGGCTTGACGAAACATATCCAACGTTTCCGTACCCTATTTTTCTAGTTTCACACTAAACTGTTGTTGCACCACAACCGACGACTTTGTGACGTGTCCACTCAACGCGACTGGCACGCCGCGCGTTTTCGGCCCCCCGGCGAGCGCACGCTGTGAAATACAGTCGCGTCAGCAGAGAATCAGTCTCATTAATTTTTATGAAAACCCTGTATGTCATTCCCTGAGATCGTTGCATGTTGATTCTGAGAAGCGGTGCATCTCAAATGTTTTCCTCGGTCACCTATACGAAAACCGCGTGATTCCAACGCTGGGTGCGCGGTTTTGGCCCTTATGACATAGGCGTCAAAAGAAGGAGTGATATGTGAGTAACAGGGGTGTGACGCCCTTCCTATCGCGTGACACGACCGCGGTGATGTTGGACAGGATTATGGTGAAAGTTGTTGCCAATGTGACTTCATTAACCCACTTTAAATGTCACATGAACTTTTGAGCTCTGGCCTTTCTCTGGCATGTGTTGACCCTTGCAGTTTGAAGCGTCGCTGACGCCGAGTGTGAAGTCGCAGAGCGCCACGTTTCAGAACTATTACACAGGAAGGTTGCAGGCACCTTTGAGCCAAACTTCTAACTTCGACTCTGCAGTGGGAAACAGTTAGGGGGCTTGGAAAAAGTTACCCTTTAGTTGTGTTCAACAGTGTCTGAGGATAGTATTGATACTGTCTACAAGGTTATTAACGTACACGGTCCGGCAAAAGGACCTCCCGTACGTGATGAAGACACTCTGTGAGCTATAGTGGGGATACTAATAACGATAGGTGGTATCGATCGATGCTGGTATGCCTGCCATTTTCAGTAGGCGCAGTGGCTTGACTAGGTGAGGACAGTACGTTCGTTGTACACTATGTGGACAAAAGTATCCTGGCTGAAAATGACCCAGAAGTTCGTGGCGCCCTCCATCAGTAATGCTGGACTCCAGTATGGTGTTGGCCCACCCCTAGCCTTGATGACAGCTTCCACTCTCGCAGGCATATGTTCAATCAGGTGCTGGGAAGTTTCTTGGGGAGTGGCAGCCCACTCTTCACTGAGTGCTGCACTGAAGAGAGGTATCGATGTCGATCGGTGAGGCCTGACACCAAGTTGGCGTTCCAAAGCATCCCAAGGATTCAGGCCAGGACTCTGTGCAGGCCAGTCCTTTTCAGGGATGTTAGTGTCGTGTAACCACTCGGCCACAGGCCATGCATTGTGAACAGGTGCTCCATCGTGTTGAAAGATGCAATCGCCATCCCCGAATTGCTCTTCAACAGTGAAAGCATGAAGGTGCTTAAAACATAAAGGTAGGCCTGTGGTGTGATAGTGCCACGCAAAACAACAAGGGGTCAAGCCCCTTCCATGAAAAACACGACCACACAATAACACCAGAGCCTCCGAATTTTACTATTGGCACTACACTCGCTGGCAGATGACGTTCACCAGGCATTCGCCATACACACAACCTGCCATCGGATCGCCACATTGTGTACCGTGATTCGTCACTCCAGATAACGTTTTTCCACTGTCCAATGTTTGCGCCTTTTACATCAAGCGAGGCGTCGTTTGGCCTTACTGGCGTGATGTGTGGCTAATGAGCAACTGCTCGACTGTGAAATCCAAGTTTCCTCACCTTCCTAACTGCCATAATACTAGCAGTGGATCCTGATGCAGTTTGGAATTCCTGTGTGATGGTCTGTATAGATGCCTGCCTGTAACACATTATATCTGTCTTCAACTGTCGGCAGTCTCTGTCAGTCAACAGACGAGGTCGGCCTGTACGCTTTTGTGCTGTACGTGTCCCTTCACGTTTCCACTTCACTTTCTTTTTTTGGTCATCAGTCTACTGACTGGTTTGATGCGGCCCGCCACGAATTCCTTTCCTGTGCTAACCTCTTCATCTCAGAGTAGCACTTGCAACCTACGTCCTCAATTATTTGCTTGACGTATTCCAATCTCTGTCTTCCTCTACAGTTTTTGCCCTCTACAGCTCCCTCTAGTACCATGGAAGTCATTCCCTCATATCTTAGCAGATGTCCTATCATCCTGTCCCTTCTCCTTATCAGTGTTTTCCACATATTCCTTTCCTCTCCGATTCTGCGTAGAACCTCCTCATTGCTTACCTTATCAGTCCACCTAATTTTCAACATTCGTCTATAGTACCACATCTCAAATGCTTCGATTCTCTTCTGTTCCGGTTTTCCCACAGTCCATGTTTCACTACCATACAATGTTGTACTCCAGACGTACATCCTCAGTAATTTCTTCCTCAAATTAAGGCCGGTATTTGATATTAGTAGACTTCTCTTGGCCAGAAATGTCTTTTTTGCCATAGCGAGTCATCTTTTGATGTCCTCCTTGCTCCGTCCGTCATTGGTTATTTTATTGCCTAGGTAGCAGAATTCCTTAACTTCATTGACTTCGTGACCATCAATCCTGATGTTAAGTTTCTCGCTGTTCTCATTTCTACTACTTCTCATTACCTTCGTCTTTCTCCGATTTACTCTCAAACCATACTGTGTACTCATTAGACTGTTCATTCCGTTCAGCAGATCATTTAATTCTTCTTCACTTTCACTCACGATAGCAATGTCATCAGCGAATCGTATCATTGATATCCTTTCACCTTGTATTTTAATTCCACTCCTGAACCTTTCTTTTATTTCCATCATTGCTTCCTCGATGTACAGATTGAAGAGTAGAGGCGAAAGGCTACAGCCTTGTCTTACACCCTTCTTAATACGAGCACTTCGTTCTTGATCGTCCACTCTTATTATTCCCTCTTGGTTGTTGTACATATTGTATATGACCCGTCTCTCCCTATAGCTTACCCCTACTTTTTTCAGAATCTCGAACAGCTTGCACCATTTTATATTGTCGAAAGCTTTTTCCAAGTCGACAAATCCTATGCAAGTGTCTTGATTTTTCTTTAGCCTTACTTCCATTATTAGCCGTAACGTCAGAATTGCCTCTCTCGTCCCTTTACTTTTCCTAAAGCCAAACTGATCGTCACCTAGCGCATTCTCAATTTTCTTTTCTATTCTTCTGTATATTATTCTTGTAAGCAGCTTCGATGCATGAGCTATTAAGCTGATTGTGCGATAATTCTCGCACTTGTCAGCTCTTGCCGTCTTCTGAATTGTGTGGATGATGCTTTTCCGAAAGTCAGATGGTATATCGCCAGACTCATGTATTCTGCACACCAACGTGAATAGTCGTTTTGTTGTCACTTCCCCCAATGATTTTAGAAATTCTGATGGAATGTTATCTATCCCTTCTGCCTTATTTGACCATAAGTCCTCCAAAGCTCTTTTAAATTCCGATTCTAATACTGGATCCCCTATCTCTTCTAAATCGACTCCTGTTTCTTCTTCTATCACATCAGACAAATCTTCACCCTCATAGAGGCTTTCAATGTATTCTTTCCACCTATCTGCTCTCTCCTCTGCATTTAACAGTGGAATTACCGTTGCACTCTTATTGTTACCACCGTTGCTTTTAATGTCACCAAAGGTTGTTTTGACTTTCCTGTATGCTGAGTCTGTCCTTCCGACAATCATATCTTTTTCGATGTCTTCACATTTTTCCTGCAGCCATTTCGTCTTAGCTTCCCTGCACTTCTTATTTATTTCATTCCTCAGCGACTTGTATTTCTATATTCCTGATTTTCCCAGAACATGTTTGTACTTCCTCCTTTCATCAATCAACTGAAGTATTTCTTCTGTTACCCATGGTTTCTTCGCAGCTACCTTCTTTGTACCTAGGTTTTCCTTCCCAACTTCTGTGATGGCCCTTCTTAGAGATGTCCATTCCTCTTCAACTGTACTGCCTACTGCGCTATTCCTTATTGCTGTATCTATAGCGTTAGAGAACTTCAAACGTATCTCGTCATTCCTTAGTACTTCCGTATCCCACTTCTTTGCGTATTGATTCTTCCTGACTAATGTCTTGAACTTCAGCCTACTCTTCATCACTACCATATTGTGATCTGAGTCTATATCTGCTCCTGGGTACGCCTTACAATCCAGTATGTGATTTCGGAATCTCTGTCTGACCATGATGCAATCTAATTGAAATCTTCCCGTATCTCCCGGCCTTTTCCAAGTATACCTCCTCCTCTTGTGATTCTTGAACAGGGTATTCGCTATTACTAGCTGAAACTTGTTACAGAACTCAGTTAGTCTTTCTCCTCTTTCATTCCTTGTCCCAAGACCATATTCTCCCGTAACCTTTTCTTCTATTCCTTCCCCTACAACTGCATTCCAGTCGCCCATGACTATTAGATTTTCGTCCCCCTTTACATACTGCATTACCCTTTCAATATCCTCATACACTTTCTCTATCTGTTCATCTTCAGCTTGCGACGTCGGCATGTATACCTGAACTATCGTTGTCGGTGTTGGTCTGCTGTCGATTCTGATTAGAACAACCCAGTCACTGAACTGTTCACAGTAACACACCCTCTGCCCTACCTTCCTATTCATAACGAATCCTACACCTGTTATACCATTTTCTGCTGCTGTTGATATTACCCGATACTCATCTGACAAGAAATC
This sequence comes from Schistocerca nitens, assembly GCF_023898315.1. Lineage (NCBI taxonomy): Eukaryota > Metazoa > Arthropoda > Insecta > Orthoptera > Acrididae > Schistocerca > Schistocerca nitens. Next base: position 69,208,913 of record NC_064625.1, read on the forward strand.
CTTGTCTTCCTTCCACTTCACTTCACTGATCCCTACTATATCTAGATTGAGCCTTTGCATTTCCCTTTTCAGATTTTCTAGTTTCCCTACCACGTTCAAGCTTCTGACATTCCACGCCCCGACTCGTAGAACGTTATCCTTTCGTTGATTATTCAACCTTTTTCTCATGGTAACCTCCCCCTTGGCAGTCCCCTCCCGGAGATCCGAATGGGGGACTAATCCGGAATCTTTTGCCAATGGAGAGATCATCATGACACTTCTTCAAATACAGGCCACATGTCCTGTGGATACACGTTACGTGTCTTTAATGCAGTGGTTTCCAATGCCTTCTGCATCCTCATGTCGTTGATCATTGCTGATTCTTCCGCCTTTAGGAGCAATTTACCACCCCTAGGACAAGAGAGTGCCCTGAACCTCTATCCGCTCCTCCGCCCTCTGAGGCTGACTTCTTATGCCGAAAGGCTTCGGCCGCCAACGCTGATTATTTATCAAAATTTAGGCAGTGGCGGGGATCGAATCCGGGACCGAAGACGTTTTGATTATGAATCAGAGACGCTACCCCTTTTTTTTTTTTTTTTTGATCGTTGTGTTTGGTCGTTGCGGACGTCGCAAGACATCCTGTTCAAGTTCAGTGGTTGATCCTTCCACTCAGTTTTTTATTACAGAGGCCAACCGGCTCTCTGGCCGAACACGCTGAGCTACCGTGCCGGCTAAGCCCCTAGACCACCTACTTCACTATCACGCCGGAAACTGTGGACCTAGGGATGTTAAGGAGTGTGGAAGTCTCGTGTACAGATATGACACAAGTGACACCCAGTCACCTGACCACATTCGAAGTCCTTGAATTCCGCGGAGCGCCCCATTCTGCTCTCTCACGATGTCTAATGACTACTGAGGTCACTGATACGGAATATCTGGGAACAGGTGACAGCACAATGCACCTAATACGAAAAGCATATATTTTTGGGTGTGTCCAGATACATTTGATCGGATAGTGTATATATTCGTAATGGTCCTTTCGTGATTATTACTCAGCGAGCGTTTAACATTCGATTCGAATTTGGCCGACGTGGTTCTGTTCCTGACATAAAAGCTATTCGATTTTGGATTCAAACTTTGAAACATCAGGTTCTCCACTGCTGGCCGACCGCGGACTGTTAATGACTCTGGAAAATGTGTGTGTGTGTGTGTGTGTGTGTGTGTGTGTGTGTGTGTGTGTGCGCGCGCGCGCGCGCGCGCGTCTCCGTTGAGCAGTCCCCAAAGTGTTTAGCACTCCCATGATGATGGTTACCCTAGAATTGAGAGACTGCGAATTCTTGAGATGATCGCCTCTGGCGCTGTTTCGATTTCTTCTCTTGAGGTTTGCTTCCAATTATTAGGTACTGCAAATAAATAAAATTACCGCTTCCTCACAGCAAAATACCGTCAGGAGCTTCAGCAAGGACCACTTCACAGCCATCGTGTGACACTTCGGTGCGTCATCGATGATTTACAGAGTTGTTTTCTGGACTTGTTCTGCCTTCGCGAGGAGATATCGTCTGGCCCCCAAAGCCACCCGATTTATCGCCTTGTAATTTTTGCTCTTTGGGAACACTTAAAGGGTCAAGTGTACAAATATCGCTCCTCAAACCTGCGAGAACTTAAGGAGGCAATCATCCAGGAAGTGGGTGTCATTCCACTGAAGGACCATGGAGAACTTCTGGAAAAGGTTTCTTCAGTGTCTCAACAATGGAGGAGGCCATTTACCAGACATAATTTTTAAAACCAGCCGATGTAAACTGGCATGGTATTTATATTGTTCCTCTGAATAAAGATGAAACAAAATCAGCCCTCGGTCACAATTTTCAGTCTTATTAACCAGGTCTCAACTCTTCGAAGAGTGCCGTCATCAGAATTTAAATGTTTGAAGTTACCTATAACTTAATAGCAAATTTATGGGGAAAGAAAATTTTTTTCTCTGAATCTTTGGTTGGTTGTTTGTTGCTTGTTTGTTACTACTGTTTGAAATATGGGACGTCTTCTTGCCGGAACCTGTACAACAGCTGAGTTCCAAACATGCAACTGTTGGGATACACCTGTCAAAGTGATTAGATTTTTACCTGTGGGGCACTTTCGCTGGTGGAAGGCTTGGCGAGGGCGGCGACCCGACGGTATAGTGCCCCCACAGGCGCCAGGGCCGAGTCATAGGAAGTGGCGGTGAGCCCTTCGTGGTGCAGCGTGAGCCTCTCCATCTGCTTGAACTGGTTTCGCTCCTGCCTGCACAGCGACTAATATGTTCTGGACACCACCATGGCTATTGTCATGTTTACGTCACGGAGCTACTTCTGGGAGATGCTCTGCACTTCCTGTTTGGTCGTGGTCGGATCGGTGCTGTTGTTTTGGAAGTTGGGACTGAGGTGTATGGGCGACAAGGGCTCTGTCGCTGCGATCCACGCCTGCTCCAAGGTCGCGCCACTGGAGCCTGGAAATTTCTGGGACGCTCTTTGAGTCTCTTCGTCTGTCATGGTCGAATTATAATGGAAGGACCGAGTCGACTCGTTTCCAGATTCCACAGAAACTGGTTTTAAACAACATACAAAGGTAGTGGCAACAACCCGGCCGGGGGGAGAAAAAGTCGCAACACCATGGACTAGTTGTGTGACATAAACAAATGTTGGTGGGCGTGTTTCTACACCTGAAAGATGATGTCTATTCAGATTTCGCGCCAGTCGCATAAGAGTGGTGCTAGTAGCGTCACTATGAGGGTGGAAATAAAGTTTAATTTACTTATACACTGTAACAGTCATGAGCGTTAATGACCTTTGAGATTGGTCGTGGTGAACTGATGTTAGTCAAGAATGCCTTTAAGGGAACAAACACGGCATTCCGAGCTCCTCACTAAGTTTCAACGAGGTCGTGTAATGGAGCTACGAGAAGGTGGATGTTTCTTCTGCAGCACTGCAGAGAGTTGGCAGAAATGTAGCCACTGTACATGATTTCTGGGAGCAGTGGTCACGAGAATGTACAGCCGGAAGAAGACCGGGCTCCGAATAGCGACGTGGCGCTACCGAGAGGGAGGACCATCGTTTTCAGCGTAGGACTGTGGAGCAACATACTGCACCTGCAGCAGCTGCTGGCACCACAAACTGTTACATATCGGTTACTTTAGTGACAGCCCCGAGCCAGACTCCTGGGTAATGTGCATTCCACTGACCGCGCACCACCACCACTGTGACTTCAGTGATGTCAAATGAGAGCTCATTGGAGGACGGGTTGGGGGTCTCTTGTGTTCTCTGGTGAAATCTGGTTCTGCCTCAGCGCCAGTGACGGCCGTGTGTGTGTTGGTGGGAGGTCAGGTGAGGTTTGCAACCGTCCAGTCTGCATGCTAGATAAACCGGGCCTACACCTGGAGTTACCGTGCCGGGTACGATTTTATAGGACAGCAGGAGCACTCTCGTGGTTATATCCCACGCACTCTACTAATGTGTACGTCAGTTTGGTGACTCGACCTCTTGTGCTGTTGGGCATTACAGGGGTTGTTCTCTAAGAGGATAAGGCTCGCCCACATACCGGTGTCGACATGTCGCATTGGCCTGCTCGATCACCAGATCGGTTCCAGTCGAGCACGTATGGGATATCATCAGACAACTCAGTATTATCCGCAAACAGCATTAACCGTCCCTGTGTTGACCGCCCAAGTACCATACACTTCGAACTCCATACTACAAACTGACATCCGTCACATGCACAACAAAGTGCATTAACTTTTTGATGCTTGCGTTCAACATTCCGGGTGTTACAACGGCTACTAGTGTAACAGCATTTCACATTTCGAATGGCTTATCTCGCACTTGCGTTACCAGGTGATTTTGCAATGTTAATCACTTAAATATATTATCTAGACAAGTGTATTAGCGTCATTTCATTACTCTACATTAATAACATTTAAGTTTTGGGATGTTTTCTAAGTATTTATTTACAACTTGTACAAAATACACTCCTGGAAATGGAAAAAAGAACACATTGACACCGGTGTGTCAGACCCACCATACTTGCTCCGGACACTGCGAGAGGGCTGTAATGTAACCGTTTCAGAGAGAAATGCGACGATCTCGCGTTATATCGATTCGATGGTGAATGACGAAACACGGAGATTTTCTAAGGTTTTTACTACATATTAGCACTTTTCACATTTTCTTGTGTTACGTGGGTACCAGTCCTCGGTTCATGCAAAATCTTAACGTCCTCGGTCATGTCGAAGGCACCAAATCGACAAATAATTCAATAATCGATAACCAAAACTATAAATGTAGCTCTTCTTACTGGGCGATTGCATCAACTTAGATGCTTCTCCTGTGTTCTACTGTGCTGCTTGTATTGTCCCCACATACCGCAGCACGCGACAAGGGCTGGCAGACCATAAATGTAACCGTTTCAGAGAGAAATGCGACCAATGTGACGACCTCGCGTTATATCGATTCGATGGTCAATGACGAAACACGGAGGTTTTCTAAGGTTTTTACTACATATTAACACTTTTCATATGTTCTCATGTTACGTGGGTGCCAGTCCTCGGTTCATGCAAAACCTTAAGGTCCTCGGTCATGTACAAGGCACCAACCCGACCAATAATTCAATAATCGATAACTAAAACTATAAATGTAGCTCTTCTTACTGGGCGATTGCATCAACTTAGATGCTTCTCCTGTGTTCTACTGTGCTGCTTGTATTGTCCCCACATACCGCAGCACGCGACAAGGGCTGGCAGACCATAAATGTAACCGTTTCAGAGAGAAATGCGACCAATGTGACGATCTCGCGTTATATCGATTCGATGGTGAATGACGAAACACGGAGATTTTCTAAGGTTTTTACTACATATTAGCACTTTTCACATTTTCTTGTGTTACGTGGGTACCAGTCCTCGGTTCATGCAAAGTCTTAACGTCCTCGGTCATGTCGAAGGCACCAAATCGACCAATAATACAATAATCGATAACCAAAACTATAAATGTAGCTCTTCTTACTGGGCGATTGCATCAACTTAGATGCTTCTCCTGTGTTCTACTGTGCTGCTTGTATTGTCCCCACATACCGCAGCACGCGACAAGGGCTGGCAGACCATAAATGTAACCGTTTCAGAGAGAAATGCGACCAATGTGACGATCTCGCGTTATATCGATTCGATGGTGAATGACGAAACACGGAGATTTTCTAAGGTTTTTACTACATATTAACACATTTCACATTTTCTTGTGTTACGTGGGTACCAGTCCTCGGTTCATGCAAAATCATAAGGTCCTCGGTCATGTCCAAGGCACCAACCCGACCAATAATTCAATAATCGATAACTAAAACTATAAATGTACCTCTTCTTACTGGGCGATTGCATCAACTTAGATGCTTCTCCTGTGTTCTACTGTGCTGCTTGTATTGTCCCCACATACCGCAGCACGCGACAAGGGCTGGCAGACCATAAATGTAACCGTTTCAGAGAGAAATGCGACCAATGTGACGATCTCGCGTTATATCGATTCGATGGTGAATGACGAAACACGGAGATTTTCTAAGGTTTTTACTACATATTAACACTTTTCACATTTTCTTGTGTTACGTGGATGCCAATCCTCGGTTCATGCAAAATCTTAGGGTCATCGGTCATGTCCAAGGCACCAAACCGACCAATAATTCAATAATCGATAACTAAAACTATAAATGTAGCTCTTCTTACTGGGCGATTGCATCAACTTAGATGCTTCTCCTGTGTTCTACTGTGCTGCTTGTATTGTCCCCACATACCGCAGCACGCGACAAGGGCTGGCAGACCATAAATGTAACCGTTTCAGAGAGAAATGCGACGATCTCGCGTTATATCGATTCGATGGTGAATGACGAAACACGGAGATTTTCTAAGGTTTTTACTACATATTAGCACTTTTCACATTTTCTTGTGTTACGTGGGTACCAGTCCTCGGTGCATGCAAAATCTTAACGTCCTCGGTCATGTCGAAGGCACCAAATCGACAAATAATTCAATAATCGATAACCAAAACTATAAATGTAGCTCTTCTTACTGGGCGATTGCATCAACTTAGATGCTTCTCCTGTGTTCTACTGTGCTGCTTGTATTGTCCCCACATACCGCAGCACGCGACAAGGGCTGGCAGACCATAAATGTAACCGTTTCAGAGAGAAATGCGACCAATGTGACGACCTCGCGTTATATCGATTCGATGGTCAATGACGAAACACGGAGGTTTTCTAAGGTTTTTACTACATATTAACACTTTTCATATGTTCTCATGTTACGTGGGTGCCAGTCCTCGGTTCATGCAAAACCTTAAGGTCCTCGGTCATGTACAAGGCACCAACCCGACCAATAATTCAATAATCGATAACTAAAACTATAAATGTAGCTCTTCTTACTGGGCGATTGCATCAACTTAGATGCTTCTGCTGTGTTCTACTGTGCTGCTTGTATTGTCCCCACATACCGCAGCACGCGACAAGGGCTGGCAGACCATAAATGTAACCGTTTCAGAGAGAAATGCGACCAATGTGACGATCTCGCGTTATATCGATTCGATGGTGAATGACGAAACACGGAGATTTTCTAAGGTTTTTACTACATATTAGCACTTTCCACATTTTCTTGTGTTACGTGGGTACCAGTCCTCGGTTCATGCAAAATCTTAACGTCCTCGGTCATGTCGAAGGCACCAAATCGACAAATAATTCAATAATCGATAACCAAAACTATAAATGTAGCTCTTCTTACTGGGCGATTGCATCAACTTAGATGCTTCTCCTGTGTTCTACTGTGCTGCTTGTATTGTCCCCACATACCGCAGCACGCGACAAGGGCTGGCAGACCATAAATGTAACCTTTTCAGAGAGAAATGCGACCAATGTGACGACCTCGCGTTATATCGATTCGATGGTCAATGACGAAACACGGAGGTTTTCTAAGGTTTTTACTACATATTAACACTTTTCATATGTTCTCATGTTACGTGGGTGCCAGTCCTCGGTTCATGCAAAACCTTAAGGTCCTCGGTCATGTCCAAGGCACCAACCCGACCAATAATTCAATAATCGATAACTAAAACTATAAATGTAGCTCTTCTTACTGGGCGATTGCATCAACTTAGATGCTTCTCCTGTGTTCTACTGTGCTGCTTGTATTGTCCCCACATACCGCAGCACGCGACAAGGGCTGGCAGACCATAAATGTAACCGTTTCAGAGAGAAATGCGACCAATGTGCCGATCTCGCGTTATATCGATTCGATGGTGAATGACGAAACACGGAGATTTTCTAAGGTTTTTACTACATATTAACACTTTTCACATTTTATTGTGTTACGTGGGTACGAGTCCTCGGTTCATGCAAAATCTTAAGGTCCTCGATCATGTCCAAGGCACCAAACCGACCAATAATTCAATAATCGATAACCAAAACTATAAATGTAGCTCTTCTTACTGGGCGATTGCATCAACTTAGATGCTTCTTCTGTGTTCTACTGTGCTGCTTGTATTGTCCCCACATACCGCAGCACGCGACAAGGGCTGGCAGACCATAAATGTAACCGTTTCAGAGAGAAATGCGACCAATGTGACGAACTCGCATTATATCGATTCGATGGTGAATGACGAAACACGGAGATTTTCTAAGGTTTTTACTACATATTAACACTTTTCACATTTTCTCGTGTTACGTGGGTACCAGTCCTCGGTTCATGCAAAATCTTAAGGTCCTCGGTCATGTCCAAGGCACCAAACCGACCAATAATTCAATAATCGATAACTAAAACTATAAATGTAGCTCTTCTTACTGGGCGATTGCATCAACTTAGATGCTTCTCCTGTGTTCTACTGTGCTGCTTGTATTGTCCCCACATACTGCAGCACGCGACAAGGGCTGGCAGACGATAAATGTAACCGTTTCAGAGAGAAATGCGACCAATGTGACGATCTCGCGTTATATCGATTCGATGGTGAATGACGAAACACGGATAATTTCTAAGGTTTTTACCACATATTAACACTTTTCACATTTTCTCGTGTTACGTGGGTACCAGTCCTCGGTTCATGCAAAATCTTAAGGTCCTCGGTCATGTCCAAGGCACCAAACCGACCAATAATTCAATAATCGATAACTAAAACTATAAATGTAGCTCTTCTTACTGGGCGATTGCATCAACTTAGATGCTTCTCCTGTGTTCTGATGTGCTGCTTGTATTGTCCCCACATACCGCAGCACGCGACAAGGGCTGGCAGACCATAAATGTAACCGTTTCAGAGAGAAATGCGACCAATGTGACGATCTCGCGTTATATCGATTCGATGGTGAATGACGAAACACGGGGATTTTCTAAGGTTTTTACTACATATTAACACTGTTCATATTTTCTCGTGTTACGTGGGTGCCAGTCCTCGGTTCATGCAAAATCTTACGGTCCTCAGTCATGTGCAAGGCACCAAATCGACCAATAATTCAATAATCGATATCTAAACTATAAATGTAGCTCTTCTTACTGGGCGATTGCATCAACTTAGATGCTTCTTCTGTGTTCTACTGTGCTGCTTGTATTGTCCCCACATACCGCAGCACGCGACAAGGGCTGGCAGACCATAAATGTAACCGTTTCAGACAGAAATGCGACCAATGTGACGATCATGCGTTATATCGATTCGATGGTGAATGACGAAACACGGAGATTTGCTAAGGTTTTTACTACATATTAACACTTTTCACATTTTCTCGTGTTACGTGGGTACCAGTCCTCGGTTCATGCAAAATCTTAAGGTCCTCGGTCATGTCCAAGGCACCAACCCGACCAATAATTCAATAATCGATAACTAAAACTATAAATGTAGCTCTTCTTACTGGGCGATTGCATCAACTTAGATGCTTCTTCTGTGTTCTACTGTGCTGCTTGTATTGTCCCCACATACCGCAGCACGCGACAAGGGCTGGCAGACCATAAATGTAACCGTTTCAGAGAGAAATGCGACCAATGTGACGATCTCGCGTTATATCGATTCGATGGTGAATGACGAAACACGGAGATTTTCTAAGGTTTTTACTACATATTAACACTTTTCACATTTTCTCGTGTTACGTGGGTACCAGTCCTCGGTTCATGCAAAATCTTAAGGTCCTCGATCATGTCCAAGGCACCAAACCGACGAATAATTCATTAATCGATAACTAAAACTATAAATGTAGCTCTTCTTACTGGGCGATTGCATCAACTTAGATGCATCTTCTGTGTTCTACTGTGCTGCTTGTATTGTCCCCACATACCGCAGCACGCGACAAGGGCTGGCAGACCATAAATGTAACCGTTTCAGAGAGAAATGCGACCAATGTGACGATCTCGCGTTATATCGATTCGATGGTGAATGACGAAACACGGAGATTTTCTAAAGTTTTTACTACATATTAAACTTTTCACATTTTCTCGTGTTACGTGGGTGCCAGTCCTCGGTTCATGCAAAATCTTAAGGTCCTCGGTCATGTCCAAGGCACCAAATCGACCAATAATTCAATAATCGATAACTAAAACTATAAATGTAGCTCTTCTTACTGGGCGATTGCATCAACTTAGATGCTTCTCCTGTGTTCTACTGTGCTGCTTGTATTGTCCCCACATACCGCAGCACGCGACAAGGGCTGGCAGACCATAAATGTAACCGTTTCAGAGAGAAATGCGACGATCTCGCGTTATATCGATTCGATGGTGAATCACGAAACACGGAGATTTTCTAAGGTTTTTACTACATATTAACACATTTCACATTTTCTTGTGTTACGTGGGTACCAGTCCTCGGTTCATGCAAAATCATAAGGTCCTCGGTCATGTCCAAGGCACCAACCCGACCAATAATTCAATAATCGATAACTAAAACTATAAATGTACCTCTTCTTACTGGGCGATTGCATCAACTTAGATGCTTCTCCTGTGTTCTACTGTGCTGCTTGTATTGTCCCCACATACCGCAGCACGCGACAAGGGCTGGCAGACCATAAATGTAACCGTTTCAGAGAGAAATGCGACCAATGTGACGATCTCGCGTTATATCGATTCGATGGTGAATGACGAAACACGGAGATTTTCTAAGGTTTTTACTACATATTAACACTTTTCACATTTTCTTGTGTTACGTGGATGCCAATCCTCGGTTCATGCAAAATCTTAGGGTCATCGGTCATGTCCAAGGCACCAAACCGACCAATAATTCAATAATCGATAACTAAAACTATAAATGTAGCTCTTCTTACTGGGCGATTGCATCAACTTAGATGCTTCTCCTGTGTTCTACTGTGCTGCTTGTATTGTCCCCACATACCGCAGCACGCGACAAGGGCTGGCAGACCATAAATGTAACCGTTTCAGAGAGAAATGCGACGATCTCGCGTTATATCGATTCGATGGTGAATGACGAAACACGGAGATTTTCTAAGGTTTTTACTACATATTAGCACTTTTCACATTTTCTTGTGTTACGTGGGTACCAGTCCTCGGTGCATGCAAAATCTTAACGTCCTCGGTCATGTCGAAGGCACCAAATCGACAAATAATTCAATAATCGATAACCAAAACTATAAATGTAGCTCTTCTTACTGGGCGATTGCATCAACTTAGATGCTTCTCCTGTGTTCTACTGTGCTGCTTGTATTGTCCCCACATACCGCAGCACGCGACAAGGGCTGGCAGACCATAAATGTAACCGTTTCAGAGAGAAATGCGACCAATGTGACGACCTCGCGTTATATCGATTCGATGGTCAATGACGAAACACGGAGGTTTTCTAAGGTTTTTACTACATATTAACACTTTTCATATGTTCTCATGTTACGTGGGTGCCAGTCCCCGGTTCATGCAAAACCTTAAGGTCCTCGGTCATGTACAAGGCACCAACCCGACCAATAATTCAATAATCGATAACTAAAACTATAAATGTAGCTCTTCTTACTGGGCGATTGCATCAACTTAGATGCTTCTGCTGTGTTCTACTGTGCTGCTTGTATTGTCCCCACATACCGCAGCACGCGACAAGGGCTGGCAGACCATAAATGTAACCGTTTCAGAGAGAAATGCGACCAATGTGCCGATCTCGCGTTATATCGATTCGATGGTGAATGACGAAACACGGAGATTTTCTAAGGTTTTTACTACATATTAACACTTTTCAACTTTTTATTGTGTTACGTGGGTACGAGTCCTCGGTTCATGCAAAATCTTAAGGTCCTCGATCATGTCCAAGGCACCAAACCGACCAATAATTCAATAATCGATAACCAAAACTATAAATGTAGCTCTTCTTACTGGGCGATTGCATCAACTTAGATGCTTCTTCTGTGTTCTACTGTGCTGCTTGTATTGTCCCCACATACCGCAGCACGCGACAAGGGCTGGCAGACCATAAATGTAACCGTTTCAGAGAGAAATGCGACCAATGTGACGAACTCGCATTATATCGATTCGATGGTGAATGACGAAACACGGAGATTTTCTAAGGTTTTTACTACATATTAACACTTTTCACATTTTCTCGTGTTACGTGGGTACCAGTCCTCGGTTCATGCAAAATCTTAAGGTCCTCGGTCATGTCCAAGGCACCAAACCGACCAATAATTCAATAATCGATAACTAAAACTATAAATGTAGCTCTTCTTACTGGGCGATTGCATCAACTTAGATGCTTCTCCTGTGTTCTACTGTGCTGCTTGTATTGTCCCCACATACTGCAGCACGCGACAAGGGCTGGCAGACGATAAATGTAACCGTTTCAGAGAGAAATGCGACCAATGTGACGATCTCGCGTTATATCGATTCGATGGTGAATGACGAAACACGGATAATTTCTAAGGTTTTTACCACATATTAACACTTTTCACATTTTCTCGTGTTACGTGGGTACCAGTCCTCGGTTCATGCAAAATCTTAAGGTCCTCGGTCATGTCCAAGGCACCAAACCGACCAATAATTCAATAATCGATAACTAAAACTATAAATGTAGCTCTTCTTACTGGGCGATTGCATCAACTTAGATGCTTCTCCTGTGTTCTGATGTGCTGCTTGTATTGTCCCCACATACCGCAGCACGCGACAAGGGCTGGCAGACCATAAATGTAACCGTTTCAGAGAGAAATGCGACCAATGTGACGATCTCGCGTTATATCGATTCGATGGTGAATGACGAAACACGGGGATTTTCTAAGGTTTTTACTACATATTAACACTGTTCATATTTTCTCGTGTTACGTGGGTGCCAGTCTCCGGTTCATGCAAAATCTTACGGTCCTCAGTCATGTGCAAGGCACCAAATCGACCAATAATTCAATAATCGATATCTAAACTATAAATGTAGCTCTTCTTACTGGGCGATTGCATCAACTTAGATGCTTCTTCTGTGTTCTACTGTGCTGCTTGTATTGTCCCCACATACCGCAGCACGCGACAAGGGCTGGCAGACCATAAATGTAACCTATTCAGACAGAAATGCGACCAATGTGACGATCACGCGTTATATCGATTCGATGGTGAATGACGAAACACGGAGATTTGCTAAGGTTTTTACTACATATTAACACTTTTCACATTTTCTCGTGTTACGTGGGTACCAGTCCTCGGTTCATGCAAAATCTTAAGGTCCTCGGTCATGTCCAAGGCACCAACCCGACCAATAATTCAATAATCGATAACTAAAACTATAAATGTAGCTCTTCTTACTGGGCGATTGCATCAACTTAGATGCTTCTTCTGTGTTCTACTGTGCTGCTTGTATTGTCCCCACATACCGCAGCACGCGACAAGGGCTGGCAGACCATAAATGTAACCGTTTCAGAGAGAAATGCGACCAATGTGACGATCTCGCGTTATATCGATTCGATGGTGAATGACGAAACACGGAGATTTTCTAAGGTTTTTACTACATATTAACACTTTTCACATTTTCTCGTGTTACGTGGGTACCAGTCCTCGGTTCATGCAAAATCTTAAGGTCCTCGATCATGTCCAAGGCACCAAACCGACGAATAATTCATTAATCGATAACTAAAACTATAAATGTAGCTCTTCTTACTGGGCGATTGCATCAACTTAGATGCATCTTCTGTGTTCTACTGTGCTGCTTGTATTGTCCCCACATACCGCAGCACGCGACAAGGGCTGGCAGACCATAAATGTAACCGTTTCAGAGAGAAATGCGACCAATGTGACGATCTCGCGTTATATCGATTCGATGGTGAATGACGAAACACGGAGATTTTCTAAAGTTTTTACTACATATTAAACTTTTCACATTTTCTCGTGTTACGTGGGTGACAGTCCTCGGTTCATGCAAAATCTTAAGGTCCTCGGTCATGTCCAAGGCACCAAATCGACCAATAATTCAATAATCGATAACTAAAACTATAAATGTAGCTCTTCTTACTGGGCGATTGCATCAACTTAGATGCTTCTTCTGTGTTCTACTGTGCTGCTTGTATTGTCCCCACATACCGCAGCACGCGACAAGGGCTGGCAGACCATAAATGTAACCGTTTCAGAGAGAAATGCGACCAATGTGACGATCTCGCGTTATATCGATTCGATGGTGAATGACGAAACACGGAGATTTTCTAAGGTTTTTACTAAATATTAACACTTTTCACATTTTCTTGTGTTACGTGGGTACCAGTCCTCGGTTCATGCAAAATCTTAGGGTCATCGGTCATGTCCAAGGCACCAAATCGACCAATAATTCAATAATCGATAACTAAAACTATAAATGTAGCTCTTCTTACTGGGCGATTGCATCAACTTAGATGCTTCTCCTGTGTTCTACTGTGCTGCTTGTATTGTCCCCACATACCGCAGCACGCGACAAGGGCTGGCAGACCATAAATGTAACCGTTTCAGAGAGAAATGCGACCAATGTGACGATCTCGCGTTATATCGATTCGATGGTGAATGACGAAACACGGAGATTTTCTAAGGTTTTTACTACATATTAACACTTTTCATATGTTCTCGTGTTACGTGGGTGCCAGTCCTCGGTTCATGCAAAATCTTAAGGTCCTCGGTCATGTCCAAGGCACCAACCCGACCAATAATTCAATAATCGATAACTAAAACTATAAATGTAGGTCTTCTTACTGGGCGATTGCATCAACTTAGATGCTTCTCCTGTGTTCTACTGTGCTGCTTGTATTGTCCCCACATACCGCAGCACGCGACAAGGGCTGGCAGACCATAAATGTAACCGTTTCAGAGAGAAATGCGACCAATGTGACGATCTCGCGTTATATCGATTCGATGGTGAATGACGAAACACGGAGATTTTCTAAGGTTTTTACTACATATTAGCACTTTTCACATTTTCTTGTGTTACGTGGGTACCAGTCCTCGGTTCATGCAAAATCTTAACGTCCTCGGTCATGTCCAAGGCACCAAATCGACCAATAATTCAATAATCGATAACTAAAACTATAAATGTAGCTCTTCTTACTGGGCGATTGCATCAACTTAGATGCTTCTTCTGTGTTCTACTGTGCTGCTTGTATTGTCCCCACATACCGCAGCACGCGACAAGGGCTGGCAGACCATAAATGTAACCGTTTCAGAGAGAAATGCGACCAATGTGACGATCTCGCGTTATATCGATTCGATGGTGAATGACGAAACACGGAGATTTTCTAAGGTATTTACTACATATTAACACTTTTCACATTTTTTTGTTACGTGGGTACGAATCCTCGGTTCATGCAAAATCTTAAGGTCCTCGGTCATGTCCAAGGCACCAAATCGACCAATAATTCAATAATCGATAGCTAAAACTATAAATGTAGCTCTTCTTACTGGGCGATTGCATCAACTTAGATGCTTCTTCTGAATTCTACTGTGCTGCTTGTATTGTCCCCACATACCGCAGCACGCGACAAGGGCTGGCAGACCATAAATGTAACCGTTTCAGAGAGAAATGCGACCAATGTGACGATCTCGCGTTATATCGATTCGATGGTGAATCACGAAACACGGAGATTTTCTAAGGTTTTTACTACATATTAACACTTTTCATATTTTCTCGTGTTACGTGGGTGCCAGTCCTCGGTTCATGCAAAATCTTAAGTGCCTCGGTCATGTGCAAGGCACCAAATCGACCAATAATTCAATAATCGATAACTAAAACTATAAATGTAGCTCTTCTTACTAGGCGATTGCATCAACTTAGATGCTTCTTCTGTGTTCTAATGTGCTGCTTGTATTGTCCCCACATACCGCAGCACGCGACAAGGGCTGGCAGACCATAAATGTAACCTTTTCAGAGAGAAATGCGACCAATGTGACGATCTCGCGTTATATCGATTCGATGGTGAATGACGAAACACGGAGATTTTCTAAGGTTTTTACTACATATTAACACTTTTCACATTTTCTCGTGTTACGTGGGTACCAGTCCTCGGTTCATGCAAAATCTTAAGGTCCTCGGTCATGTCCAAGGCACCAAACCGACCAATAATTCAATAATCGATAACTAAAACTATAAATGTAGCTCTTCTTACTGGGCGATTGCATCAACTTAGATGCTTCTTCTGTGTTCTACTGTGCTGCTTGTATTGTCCCCACATACCGCAGCACGCGACAAGGGCTGGCAGACCATAAATGTAACCGTTTCAGAGAGAAATGCGACCAATATGACGATCTCGCGTTATATCGATTCGATGGTGAATGACGAAACACGGAGATTTTCTAAGGTTTTTACTACATATTAACACTTTTCACATTTTCTCGTGTTACGTGGGTACCAGTCCTCGGTTAATGCAAAATCTTAAGGTCCTCGGTCATGTCGAAGGCACCAAACCGACCAATAATTCAATAATCGATAACTAAAACTATAAATGTAGCTCTTCTTACTGGGCGATTGCATCAACTTAGATGCTTCTTCTGTGTTCTAATGTGCTGCTTGTATTGTCCCCACATACCGCAGCACGCGACAAGGGCTGGCAGACGATAAATGTAACCGTTTCAGAGAGAAATGCGACCAATTTGACGATCTCGCGTTATATCGATTCGATGGTGAATGACGAAACACGGAGATTTTCTAAGGTTTTTACTACATATTAACACTTTTCACATTTTCTCGTGTTACGTGGGTACCAGTCCTCGGTTCATGCAAAATCTTAAGGTCCTCGATCATGTCCAAGGCACCAAACCGACCAATAATTCATTAATCGATAACTAAAACTATAAATGTAGCTCTTCTTACTGGGCGATTGCATCAACTTAGATGCATCTTCTGTGTTCTACTGTGCTGCTTGTATTGTCCCCACATACCGCAGCACGCGACAAGGGCTGGCAGACCATAAATGTAACCGTTTCAGAGAGAAATGCGACCAATGTGACGATCTCGCGTTATATCGATTCGATGGTGAATGACGAAACACGGAGATTTTCTAAGGCTTTTACTACATATTAACACTTTTCACATTTTTTTTGTTACGTGGGTACGAGTCCTCGGTTCATGCAAAATCTTAAGGTCCTCGGTCATGTCCAAGGCACCAAATCGACCAATAATTCAATAATCGATAACTAAAACTATAAATGTAGCTCTTCTTACTGGGCGATTGCATCAACTTAGATGCTTCTTCTGAATTCTACTGTGCTGCTTGTATTGTCCCCACATACCGCAGCACGCGACAAGGGCTGGCAGACCATAAATGTAACCATTTCAGAGAGAAATGCGACCAATGTGACGATCTCGCGTTATATCGATTCGATGGTGAATCACGAAACACGGGGATTTTCTAAGGTTTTTACTACATATTAACACTTTTCATATTTTCTCGTGTTACGTGGGTGCCAGTCCTCGGTTCATGCAAAATCTTAAGGTCCTCGGTCATGTCCAAGGCACCAAATCGACCAATAATTCAATAATCGATAACTAAAACTATAAATGTAGCTCTTCTTACTGGGCGATTGCATCAACTTAGATGCTTCTTCTGTGTTCTACTGTGCTGCTTGTATTGTCCCCACATACCGCAGCACGCGACAAGGGCTGGCAGACCGTAAATGTAACCGTTTCAGAGAGAAATGCGACCAATGTGACGATCTCGCGTTGTAACGATTCGATGGTGAATGACGAAACACGGAGATTTTCTAAGGTCTTTACTACATATTAACACTTTTCACATTTTTTTCGTTACGTGGGTACGAGTCCTCGGTTCATGCAAAATCTTAAGGTCGTCTGTCATGTCCAAGGCATCAAATCGACCAATAATTCAATAATCGATAACTAAAACTATAAATGTAGCTCTTCTTACTGGGCGATTGCATCAACTTAGATGCTTCTTCTGTATTCTACTGTGCTGCTTGTATTGTCCCCACATACCGCAGCACGCGACAAGGGCTGGCAGACCATAAATGTAACCGTTTCAGAGAGAAATGCGACCAATGTGACGATCTCGCGTTATATCGATTCGATGGTGAATGACGAAAGACGGAGATTTTCTAAGGTTTTTACTACATATTAACACTTTTCACATTTTCTCGTGTTACGTGGGTACCAGTCCTCGGTTCATGCAAAATCTTAAGGTCCTCGGTCATGTCCAAGGCACCAAACCGACCAATAATTCAATAATCGATAACTAAAACTATAAATGTAGCTCTTCTTACTGGGCGACTGCATCAACTTAGATGCTTCTCCTGTGTTCTACTGTGCTGCTTGTATTGTCCCCACATACCGCAGCACGCGACAAGGGCTGGCAGACCATAAATGTAACCGTTTCAGAGAGAAATGCGACCAATGTGACGATCTCGCGTTATATCGATTCGATGGTGAATGACGAAACACGGAGATTTTCTAAGGTTTTTACTACATATTAGCACTTTTCACATTTTTTTGTGTTACGTGGGTACCAGTCCTCGGTTCATGCAAAATCTTAACGTCCTCGGTCATGTCGAAGGCACCAAACGACCAATAATTCAATAATCGATAACCAAAACTATAAATGTAGCTCTTCTTACTGGGCGATTGCATCAACTTAGATGCTTCTCCTGTGTTCTACTGTGCTGCTTGTATTGTCCCCACATACCGCAGCACGCGACAAGGGCTGGCAGACCATAAATGTAACCGTTTCAGAGAGAAATGCGACCAATGTGACGATCTCACGTTATATCGATTCGATGGTGAATGACGAAACACGGAGATTTTCTAAGGTTTTTACTACATATTAACACTTTTCACATTTTCTTGTGATACGTGGCTGCCAGTCCTCGGTTCATGCAAAATCTTAAGGTCCTCGGTCATGTCCAAGGCACCAAACCGACCAATAATTCAATAATCGATAACTAAAACTATAAATGTAGCTCTTCTTACTGGGCGATTGCATCAACTTAGATGCTTCTTCTGTGTTCTACTGTGCTGCTTGTATTGTCCCCACATACCGCAGCACGCGACAAGGGCTGGCAGACGATAAATGTAACCGTTTCAGAGAGAAATGCGACCAATGTGACGATCTCGCGTTATATCGATTCGATGGTGAATGACGAAACACGGAGATTTTCTAAGGTTTTTACTACATATTAACACTTTTCACATTTTCTCGTGTTACGTGGGCACCAGTCCTCGGTTCATCCAAAATCTTAAGGTCCTCGATCATGTCCAAGGCACCAAACCGACCAATAATTCATTAATCGATAACTAAAACTATAAATGTAGCTCTTCTTACTGGGCGATTGCATCAACTTAGATGCTTCTCCTGTGTTCTACTGTGCTGCTTGTATTGTCCCCACATACCGCAGCACGCGACAAGGGCTGGCAGACCGTAAATGTAACCGTTTCAGAGAGATATGCGACCAATGTGACGATCTCGCGTTATATCGATTCGATGGTGAATGACGAAACACGGAGATTTTCTAAGGTTTTTACTACATATTAACACTTTTCACATTTTCTCGTGTTACGTGGGTACCAGTCCTCGGTTCATGCAAAATCTTAAGGTCGTCTGTCATGTCCAAGGCACCAAATCGACCAATATTTCAATAATCGATAACTAAAACTATAAATGTAGCTCTTCTTACTGGGCGATTGCATCAACTTAGATGCTTCTTCTGTATTCTACTGTGCTGCTTGTATTGTCCCCACATACCGCAGCACGCGACAAGGGCTGGCAGACCATAAATGTAACCGTTTCAGAGAGAAATGCGACCAATGTGACGATCTCGCGTTATATCGATTCAATGGTGAATGACGAAACACGGAGATTTTCTAAGGTTTTTACTACATATTAACACTTTTCACATTTTCTTGTGTTACGTGGGTACCAGTCCTCGGTTCATGCAAAATCTTAAGGTCCTCGGTCATGTCCAAGGCACCAAATCGACCAATAATTCAATAATCGATAACTAAAACTATAAATGTAGCTCTTCTTACTGGGCGATTGCATCAACTTAGATGCTTCTTCTGTGTTCTACTGTGCTGCTTGTATTGTCCCCACATACCGCAGCACGCGACAAGGGCTGGCAGACCATAAATGTAACCGTTTCAGAGAGAAATGCGACAAATGTGACGATCTCGCGTTATATCGATTCGATGGTGAATGACGAAACACGGAGATTTTCTTAGGTTTTTACTAAATATTAACACTTTTCACATTTTCTTGTGTTACGTGGGTACCAGTCCTCGGTTCATGCAAAATCTTAAGGTCCTCGGTCATGTCCAAGGCACCAAATCGACCAATAATTTAATAATCGATAACTAAACCTATAAATGTAGCTCTTCTTACTGGGCGGTTGCATCAACTTAGATGCTTCTTCTGTGTTCTACTGTGATGCTTGTATTGTCCCCACATACCGCAGCACGCGACAAGGGCTGGCAGACCATAAATGTAACCGTTTCAGAGAGAAATGCGACCAATGTGACGATCTCGCGTTATATCGATTCGATGGTGAATGACGAAACACGGAGATTTTCTAAGGTTTTTACTACATATTAACACTTTTCACATTTTCTCGTGTTACGTGGGTACCAGTCCTCGGTTCATGCAAAATCTTAAGGTCCTCGGTCATGTCCAAGGCACCAAACCGACCAATAATTCAATAATCGATAACTAAAACTATAAATGTAGCTCTTCTTACTGGGCGACTGCATCAACTTAGATGCTTCTCCTGTGTTCTACTGTGCTGCTTGTATTGTCCCCACATACCGCAGCACGCGACAAGGGCTGGCAGACCATAAATGTAACAGTTTCAGAGAGAAATGCGACCAATGTGACGATCTCGCGTTATATCGATTCGATGGTGAATGACGAAACACGGAGATTTTCTAAGGTTTTTACTACATATTAACACTTTTCATATTTTCTCGTGTTACGTGGGTGCCAGTCCTCGGTTCATGCTAAATCTTAAGGTCCTCGGTCATGTCCAAGGCACCAAACCGACCAATAATTCAATAATCGATAACCAAAACTATAAATGTAGCTCCTCTTACTGGGCGATTGTATCAACTTAGATGCTTCTTCTGTGTTCTACTGTGCTGCTTGTATTGTCCCCACATACCGCAGCACGCGACAAGGGCTGGCAGACCATAAATGTAACCGTTTCAGAGAGAAATGCGACCAATGTGACGATCTCGCGTTATATCGATTCGATGGTGAATGACGAAACACGGGGATTTTCTAAGGTTTTTACTACATATTAACACTTTTCATATTTTCTCGTGTTACGTGGGTGCCAGTCCTCGGTTCATGCAAAATCTTAAGGTCCTCGGTCATGTGCAAGGCACCAAATCGACCAATAATTCAATAATCGATAGCTAAACCTATAAATGTAGCTCTTCTTACTGGGCGATTGCATCAACTTAGATGCTTCTTCTGTGTTCTACTGTGCTGCTTGTATTGTCCCCACATACCGCAGCACGCGAAAAGGGCTGGCAGACCATAAATGTAACCGTTTCAGAGAGAAATGCGACCAATGTGACGATCTCGCGTTATATCGATTCGATGGTGAATGACGAAACACGGAGATTTTCTAAGGTTTTTACTACATATTAACACTTTTCACATTTTCTCGTGTTACGTGGGTACCAGTCCTCGGTTCATGCAAAATCTTAAGGTCCTCGGTCATGTCCAAGGCACCAAACCGACCAATAATTCAATAATCGATAACCAAAACTATAAATGTAGCTCTTCTTACTGGGCGATTGCATCAACTTAGATGCTTCTCCTGTGTTCTACTGTGCTGCTTGTATTGTCCCCACATACCGCAGCACGCGACAAGGGCTGGCAGACCATAAATGTAACCGTTTCAGAGAGAAATGCGACCAATGTGACGATCTCGCGTTATATCGATTCGATGGTGAATGACGAAACACGGAGATTTTCTAAGGTTTTTACTACATATTAGCACTTTTCACATTTTCTTGTGTTACGTGGGTACCAGTCCTCGGTTCATGCAAAATCTTAACGTCCTCGGTCATGTCGAAGGCACCAAACGACCAATAATTCAATAATCGATAACCAAAACTATAAATGTAGCTCTCCTTACTGGGCGATTGCATCAACTTAGATGCTTCTTCTGTGTTCTACTGTGCTGCTTGTATTGTCCCCACATACCGCAGCACGCGACAAGGGCTGGCAGACCATAAATGTAACCGTTTCAGAGAGAAATGCGACCAATGTGACGATCTCACGTTATATCGATTCGATGGTGAATGACGAAACACGGAGATTTTCTAAGGTTTTTACTACATATTAACACTTTTCACATTTTCTTGTGTTACGTGGCTGCCAGTCCTCGGTTCATGCAAAATCTTAAGGTCCTCGGTCATGTCCAAGGCACCAAACCGACCAATAATTCAATAATCGATAACTAAAACTATAAATGTAGCTCTTCTTACTGGGCGATTGCATCAACTTAGATGCTTCTTCTGTGTTCTACTGTGCTGCTTGTATTGTCCCCCCATACCGCAGCACGCGACAAGGGCTGGCAGACCATAAATGTAACCGTTTCAGAGAGAAATGCGACCAATGTGACGATCTCGCGTTATATCGATTCGATGGTGAATGACGAAACACGGAGATTTTCTAAGGTTTTTACTACATATTAACACTTTTCACATTTTCTCGTGTTACGTGGGTACCAGTCCTCGGTTCATGCAAAATCTTAAGGTCCTCGATCATGTCCAAGGCACCAAACCGACCAATAATTCATTAATCGATAACTAAAACTATAAATGTAGCTCTTCTTACTGGGCGATTGCATCAACTTAGATGCTTCTCCTGTGTTCTACTGTGCTGCTTGGATTGTCCCCACATACCGCAGCACGCGACAAGGGCTGGCAGACCATAAATGTAACCGTTTCAGAGAGAAATGCGACCAATGTGACGATCTCGCGTTATATCGATTCGATGGTGAATGACGAAACACGGAGATTTTCTAAGGTTTTTACTACATATTAACACTTTTCACATTTTCTCGTGTTACGTGGGTACCAGTCCTCGGTTCATGCAAAATCTTAAGGTCGTCTGTCATGTCCAAGGCACCAAATCGACCAATATTTCAATAATCGATAACTAAAACTATAAATGTAGCTCTTCTTACTGGGCGATTGCATCAACTTAGATGCATCTTCTGTATTCTACTGTGCTGCTTGTATTGTCCCCACATACCGCAGCACGCGACAAGGGCTGGCAGACCATAAATGTAACCGTTTCAGAGAGAAATGCGACCAATGTGACGATCTCGCGTTATATCGATTCAATGGTGAATGACGAAACACGGAGATTTTCTAAGGTTTTTACTACATATTAACACTTTTCACATTTTCTTGTGTTACGTGGGTACCAGTCCTCGGTTCATGCAAAATCTTAAGGTCCTCGGTCATGTCCAAGGCACCAAATCGACCAATAATTCAATAATCGATAACTAAAACTATAAATGTAGCTCTTCTTACTGGGCGATTGCATCAACTTAGATGCTTCTTCTGTGTTCTACTGTGCTGCTTGTATTGTCCCCACATACCGCAGCACGCGACAAGGGCTGGCAGACCATAAATGTAACCGTTTCAGAGAGAAATGCGACCAATGTGACGATCTCGCGTTATATCGATTCGATGGTGAATGACGAAACACGGAGATTTTCTTAGGTTTTTACTAAATATTAACACTTTTCACATTTTCTTGTGTTACGTGGGTACCAGTCCTCGGTTCATGCAAAATCTTAAGGTCCTCGGTCATGTCCAAGGCACCAAATCGACCAATAATTCAATAATCGATAACTAAACCTATAAATGTAGCTCTTCTTACTGGGCGGTTGCATCAACTTAGATGCTTCTTCTGTGTTCTACTGTGATGCTTGTATTGTCCCCACATACCGCAGCACGCGACAAGGGCTGGCAGACCATAAATGTAACCGTTTCAGAGAGAAATGCGACCAATGTGACGATCTCGCGTTATATCGATTCGATGGTGAATGACGAAACACGGAGATTTTCTAAGGTTTTTACTACATATTAACACTTTTCACATTTTCTCGTGTTACGTGGGTACCAGTCCTCGGTTCATGCAAAATCTTAAGGTCCTCGGTCATGTCCAAGGCACCAAACCGACCAATAATTCAATAATCGATAACTAAAACTATAAATGTAGCTCTTCTTACTGGGCGACTGCATCAACTTAGATGCTTCTCCTGTGTTCTACTGTGCTGCTTGTATTGTCCCCACATACCGCAGCACGCGACAAGGGCTGGCAGACCATAAATGTAACCGTTTCAGAGAGAAATGCGACCAATGTGACGATCTCGCGTTATATCGATTCGCTGGTGAATGACGAAACACGGAGATTTTCTAAGGTTTTTACTACATATTAACACTTTTCATATGTTCACGTGTTACGTGGGTGCCAGTCCTCGGTTCATGCAAAATCTTAAGGTCCTCGGTCATGTCCAAGGCACCAACCCGACCAATAATTCAATAATCGATAACTAAAACTATAAATGTAGCTCTTCTTACTGGGCGATTGCATCAACTTAGATGCTTCTCCTGTGTTCTACTGTGCTGCTTGTATTGTCCCCACATACCGCAGCACGCGACAAGGGCTGGCAGACCATAAATGTAACCGTTTCAGAGAGAAATGCGACCAATGTGACGATCTCGCGTTATATCGATTCGATGGTGAATGACGAAACACGGAGATTTTCTAAGGTTTTTACTACATATTAGCACTTTTCACATTTTCTTGTGTTACGTGGGTACCAATCCTCGGTTCATGCAAAATCTTAACGTCCTCGGTCATGTCCAAGGCACCAAATCGACCAATAATTCAATAATCGATAACCAAAACTATAAATGTAGCTCTTCTTACTGGGCGATTGCATCAACTTAGATGCTTCTCCTGTGTTCTACTGTGCTGCTTGTATTGTCCCCACATACCGCAGCACGCGACAAGGGCTGGCAGACCATAAATGTAACAGTTTCAGAGAGAAATGCGACCAATGTGACGATCTCGCGTTATATCGATTCGATGGTGAGTGACGAAACACGGAGATTTTCTAAGGTTTTTACTACATATTAACACTTTTCATATGTTCTCGTGTTACGTGGGTGCCAGTCCTCGGTTCATGCAAAATCTTAAGGTCCTCGGTCATGTCCAAGGCACCAAACCGACCAATAATTCAATAATCGATAACCAAAACTATAAATGTAGCTCCTCTTACTGGGCGATTGTATCAACTTAGATGCTTCTTCTGTGTTCTACTGTGCTGCTTGTATTGTCCCCACATACCGCAGCACGCGACAAGGGCTGGCAGACCATAAATGTAACCGTTTCAGAGAGAAATGCGACCAATGTGACGATCTCGCGTTATATCGATTCGATGGTGAATGACGAAACACGGGGATTTTCTAAGGTTTTTACTACATATTAACACTTTTCATATTTTCTCGTGTTACGTGGGTGCCAGTCCTCGGTTCATGCAAAATCTTAAGGTCCTCGGTCATGTGCAAGGCACCAAATCGACCAATAATTCAATAATCGATAGCTAAACCTATAAATGTAGCTCTTCTTACTGGGCGATTGCATCAACTTAGATGCTTCTTCTGTGTTCTACTGTGCTGCTTGTATTGTCCCCACATACCGCAGCACGCGACAAGGGCTGGCAGACCATAAATGTAACCGTTTGAGAGAGAAATGCGACCAATGTGACGATCTCACGTTATATCGATTCGATGGTGAATGAAGAAACACGGAGATTTTCTAAGGTTTTTACTACATATTAACACTTTTCACATTTTCTCGTGTTACGTGGGTACCAGTCCTCGGTTCATGCAAAATCTTAAGGTCCTCGGTCATGTCCAAGGCACCAAACCGACCAATAATTCAATAATCGATAACTAAAACTATAAATGTAGCATTTCTTACTGGGCGATTGCATCAACTTAGATGCTTCTCCTGTGTTCTACTGTGCTGCTTGTATTGTCCCCACATACCGCAGCACGCGACAAGGGCTGGCAGACCATAAATGTAACCGTTTCAGAGAGAAATGCGACCAATGTGACGATCTCGCGTTATATCGATTCGATGGTGAATGACGAAACACGGAGATTTTCTAAGGTTTTTACTACATATTAGCACTTTTCACATTTTCTTGTGTTACGTGGGTACCAGTCCTCGGTTCATTCAAAATCTTAACGTCCTCGGTCATGTCGAAGGCACCAAATCGACCAATAATTCAATAATCGATAACCAAAACTATAAATGTAGCTCTTCTTACTGGGCGATTGCATCAACTTAGATGCTTCTCCTGTGTTCTACTGTGCTGCTTGTATTGTCCGCACATACCGCAGCACGCGACAAGGGCTGGCAGACCATAAATGTAACCGTTTCAGAGAGAAATGCGACCAATGTGACGATCTCGCGTTATATCGATTCGATGGTGAATGACGAAATACGGAGATTTTCTAAGGTTTTTACTACATATTAACACTTTTCACATTTTCTCGTGTTACGTGGGTACCAGTCCTCGGTTCATGCAAAATCTTAAGGTCCTCGGTCATGTCCAAGGCACCAAACCGACCAATAATTCAGTAATCGATAACTAAAACTATAAATGTAGCTCTTCTTACTGGGCGATTGCATCAACTTAGATGCTTCTTCTGTGTTCTACTGTGCTGCTTGTATTGTCCCCACATACCGCAGCACGCGACAAGGGCTGGCAGACCATAAATGTAACCGTTTCAGAGAGAAATGCGACTAATGTGACGATCTCGCGTTATATCGATTCGATGGTGAATGACGAAACACGGAGATTTTCTAAGGTTTTTACTACATATTAACACTTTTCACATTTTCTCGTGTTACGTGGGTACCAGTCCTCGGTTCATGCAAAATCTTAAGGTCCTCGGTCATGTCCAAGGCACCAAACCGACCAATAATTCAATAATCGATAACCAAAACTATAAATGTAGCTCTTCTTACTGGGCGATTGCATCAACTTAGATGCTTCTCCTGTGTTCTACTGTGCTGCTTGTATTGTCCCCACATACCGCAGCACGCGACAAGGGCTGGCAGACCATAAATGTAACCGTTTCAGAGAGAAATGCGACCAATGTGACGATCTCGCGTTATATCGATTCGATGGTGAATGACGAAACACGGAGATTTTCTAAGGTTTTTACTACATATTAACACTTTTCATATGTTCTCGTGTTACGTGGGTGCCAGTCCTCGGTTCATGCAAAATCTTAAGGTCCTCGGTCATGTCCAAGGCACCAACCCGACCAATAATTCAATAATCGATAACTAAAACTATAAATGTAGCTCTTCTTACTGGGCGATTGCATCAACTTAGATGCTTCTCCTGTGTTCTACTGTGCTGCTTGTATTGTCCCCACATACCGCAGCACGCGACAAGGGCTGGCAGACCATAAATGTAACCGTTTCAGAGAGAAATGCGACCAATGTGACGATCTCGCGTTATATCGATTCGATGGTGAATGACGAAACACGGAGATTTTCTAAGGTTTTTACTACATATTAGCACTTTTCACATTTTATTGTGTTACGTGGGTACCAGTCCTCGGTTCATGCAAAATCTTAACGTCCTCGGTCATGTCGAAGGCACCAAATCGACCAATAATTCAATAATCGATAACTAAAACTATAAATGTAGCTCTTCTTACTGGGCGATTGCATCAACTTAGATGCTTCTCCTGTGTTCTACTGTGCTGCTTGTATTGTCCCCACATACCGCAGCACGCGACAAGGGCTGGCAGACCATAAATGTAACCGTTTCAGAGAGAAATGCGACCAATGTGACGATCTCGCGTTATATCGATTCGATGGTGAATGACGAAACACGGAGATTTTCTAAGGTTTTTACTACATATTAACACTTTTCACATTTTCTCGTGTTACGTGGGTACCAGTCCTCGGTTCATGCAAAATCTTAAGGTCCTCGGTCATGTCCAAGGCACCAAACCGACCAATAATTCAATAATCGATAACTAAAACTATAAATGTAGCTCTTCTTACTGGGCGATTGCATCAACTTAGATGCTTCTTCTGTGTTCTACTGTGCTGCTTGTATTGTCCCCACATACCGCAGCACGCGACAAGGGCTGGCAGACCATAAATGTAACCGTTTCAGAGAGAAATGCGACCAATGTGACGATCTCGCGTTATATCGATTCGATGGTGAATGACGAAACACGGAGATTTTCTAAGGTTTTTACTACATATTAACACTTTTCATATTTTCTCGTGTTACGTGGGTGCCAGTCCTCGGTTCATGCAAAATCTTAAGGTCCTCGATCATGTCCAAGGCACCAAACCGACCAATAATTCATTAATCGATAACTAAAACTATAAATGTAGCTCTTCTTACTGGGCGATTGCATCAACTTAGATGCTTCTCCTGTGTTCTACTGTGCTGCTTGTATTGTCCCCACATACCGCAGCACGCGACAAGGGCTGGCAGACCATAAATGTAACCGTTTCAGAGAGAAATGCGACCAATGTGACGATCTCGCGTTATATCGATTCAATGGTGAATGACGAAACACGGAGATTTTCTAAGGTTTTTACTACATATTAACACTTTTCACATTTTCTTGTGTTACGTGGGTACCAGTCCTCGGTTCATGCAAAATCTTAAGGTCCTCGGTCATGTCCAAGGCACCAAATCGACCAATAATTCAATAATCGATAACTAAAACTATAAATGTAGCTCTTCTTACTGGGCGATTGCATCAACTTAGATGCTTCTTCTGTGTTCTACTGTGCTGCTTGTATTGTCCCCACATACCGCAGAACGCGACAAGGGCTGGCAGACCATAAATGTAACCGTTTCAGAGAGAAATGCGACCAATGTGACGATCTCGCGTTATATCGATTCGATGGTGAATGACGAAACACGGAGATTTTCTTAGGTTTTTACTAAATATTAACACTTTTCACATTTTCTTGTGTTACGTGGGTACCAGTCCTCGGTTCATGCAAAATCTTAAGGTCCTCGGTCATGTCCAAGGCACCAAATCGACCAATAATTCAATAATCGATAACTAAACCTATAAATGTAGCTCTTCTTACTGGGCGATTGCATCAACTTAGATGCTTCTTCTGTGTTCTACTGTGATGCTTGTATTGTCCCCACATACCGCAGCACGCGACAAGGGCTGGCAGACCATAAATGTAACCGTTTCAGAGAGAAATGGGACCAATGTGACGATCTCGCGTTATATCGATTCGATGGTGAATGACGAAACACGGAGATTTTCTAAGGTTTTTACTACATATTAACACTTTTCACATTTTCTCGTGTTACGTGGGTACCAGTCCTCGGTTCATGCAAAATCTTAAGGTCCTCGGTCATGTCCAAGGCACCAAACCGACCAATAATTCAATAATCGATAACTAAAACTATAAATGTAGCTCTTCTTACTGGGCGACTGCATCAACTTAGATGCTTCTCCTGTGTTCTACTGTGCTGCTTGTATTGTCCCCACATACCGCAGCACGCGACAAGGGCTGGCAGACCATAAATGTAACCGTTTCAGAGAGAAATGCGACCAATGTGACAATCTCGCGTTATATCGATTCGCTGGTGAATGACGAAACACGGAGATTTTCTAAGGTTTTTACTACATATTAACACTTTTCATATGTTCACGTGTTACGTGGGTGCCAGTCCTCGGTTCATGCAAAATCTTAAGGTCCTCGGTCATGTCCAAGGCACCAACCCGACCAATAATTCAATAATCGATAACTAAAACTATAAATGTAGCTCTTCTTACTGGGCGATTGCATCAACTTAGATGCTTCTCCTGTGTTATACTGTGCTGCTTGTATTGTCCCCACATACCGCAGCACGCGACAAGGGCTGGCAGACCATAAATGTAACCGTTTCAGAGAGAAATGCGACCAATGTGACGATCTCGCGTTATATCGATTCGATGGTGAATGACGAAACACGGAGATTTTCTAAGGTTTTTACTACATATTAGCACTTTTCACATTTTCTTGTGTTACGTGGGTACCAATCCTCGGTTCATGCAAAATCTTAACGTCCTCGGTCATGTCCAAGGCACCAAATCGACCAATAATTCAATAATCGATAACCAAAACTATAAATGTAGCTCTTCTTACTGGGCGATTGCATCAACTTAGATGCTTCTCCTGTGTTCTACTGTGCTGCTTGTATTGTCCCCACATACCGCAGCACGCGACAAGGGCTGGCAGACCATAAATGTAACAGTTTCAGAGAGAAATGCGACCAATGTGACGATCTCGCGTTATATCGATTCGATGGTGAATGACGAAACACGGAGATTTTCTAAGGTTTTTACTACATATTAACACTTTTCATATTTTCTCGTGTTACGTGGGTGCCAGTCCTCGGTTCATGCAAAATCTTAAGGTCCTCGGTCATGTCCAAGGCACCAAACCGACCAATAATTCAATAATCGATAACCAAAACTATAAATGTAGCTCCTCTTACTGGGCGATTGTATCAACTTAGATGCTTCTTCTGTGTTCTACTGTGCTGCTTGTATTGTCCCCACATACCGCAGCACGCGACAAGGGCTGGCAGACCATAAATGTAACCGTTTCAGAGAGAAATGCGACCAATGTGACGATCTCGCGTTATATCGATTCGATGGTGAATGACGAAACACGGGGATTTTCTAAGGTTTTTACTACATATTAACACTTTTCATATTTTCTCGTGTTACGTGGGTGCCAGTCCTCGGTTCATGCAAAATCTTAAGGTCCTCGGTCATGTGCAAGGCACCAAATCGACCAATAATTCAATAATCGATAGCTAAACCTATAAATGTAGCTCTTCTTACTGGGCGATTGCATCAACTTAGATGCTTCTTCTGTGTTCTACTGTGCTGCTTGTATTGTCCCCACATACCGCAGCACGCGACAAGGGCTGGCAGACCATAAATGTAACCGTTTGAGAGAGAAATGCGACCAATGTGACGATCTCACGTTATATCGATTCGATGGTGAATGAAGAAACACGGAGATTTTCTAAGGTTTTTACTACATATTAACACTTTTCACATTTTCTCGTGTTACGTGGGTACCAGTCCTCGGTTCATGCAAAATCTTAAGGTCCTCGGTCATGTCCAAGGCACCAAACCGACCAATAATTCAATAATCGATAACTAAAACTATAAATGTAGCATTTCTTACTGGGCGATTGCATCAACTTAGATGCTTCTCCTGTGTTCTACTGTGCTGCTTGTATTGTCCCCACATACCGCAGCACGCGACAAGGGCTGGCAGACCATAAATGTAACCGTTTCAGAGAGAAATGCGACCAATGTGACGATCTCGCGTTATATCGATTCGATGGTGAATGACGAAACACGGAGATTTTCTAAGGTTTTTACTACATATTAGCACTTTTCACATTTTCTTGTGTTACGTGGGTACCAGTCCTCGGTTCATTCAAAATCTTAACGTCCTCGGTCATGTCGAAGGCACCGAATCGACCAATAATTCAATAATCGATAACCAAAACTATAAATGTAGCTCTTCTTACTGGGCGATTGCATCAACTTAGATGCTTCTCCTGTGTTCTACTGTGCTGCTTGTATTGTCCCCACATACCGCAGCACGCGACAAGGGCTGGCAGACCATAAATGTAACCGTTTCAGAGAGAAATGCGACCAATGTGACGATCTCGCGTTATATCGATTCGATGGTGAATGACGAAATACGGAGGTTTTCTAAGGTTTTTACTACATATTAACACTTTTCACATTTTCTCGTGTTACGTGGGTACCAGTCCTCGGTTCATGCAAAATCTTAAGGTCCTCGGTCATGTCCAAGGCACCAAACCGACCAATAATTCAGTAATCGATAACTAAAACTATAAATGTAGCTCTTCTTACTGGGCGATTGCATCAACTTAGATGCTTCTTCTGTGTTCTACTGTGCTGCTTGTATTGTCCCCACATACCGCAGCACGCGACAAGGGCTGGCAGACCATAAATGTAACCGTTTCAGAGAGAAATGCGACCAATGTGACGATCTCGCGTTATATCGATTCGATGGTGAATGACGAAACACGGAGATTTTCTAAGGTTTTTACTACATATTAACACTTTTCACATTTTCTCGTGTTACGTGGGTACCAGTCCTCGGTTCATGCAAAATCTTAAGGTCCTCGGTCATGTCCAAGGCACCAAACCGACCAATAATTCAATAATCGATAACCAAAACTATAAATGTAGCTCTTCTTACTGGGCGATTGCATCAACTTAGATGCTTCTCCTGTGTTCTACTGTGCTGCTTGTATTGTCCCCACATACCGCAGCACGCGACAAGGGCTGGCAGACCATAAATGTAACCGTTTCAGAGAGAAATGCGACCAATGTGACGATCTCGCGTTATATCGATTCGATGGTGAATGACGAAACACGGAGATTTTCTAAGGTTTTTACTACATATTAACACTTTTCATATGTTCTCGTGTTACGTGGGTGCCAGTCCTCGGTTCATGCAAAATCTTAAGGTCCTCGGTCATGTCCAAGGCACCAACCCGACCAATAATTCAATAATCGATAACTAAAACTATAAATGTAGCTCTTCTTACTGGGCGATTGCATCAACTTAGATGCTTCTCCTGTGTTCTACTGTGCTGCTTGTATTGTCCCCACATACCGCAGCACGCGACAAGGGCTGGCAGACCATAAATGTAACCGTTTCAGAGAGAAATGCGACCAATGTGACGATCTCGCGTTATATCGATTCGATGGTGAATGACGAAACACGGAGATTTTCTAAGGTTTTTACTACATATTAACACTTTTCACATTTTCTCGTGTTACGTGGGTACCAGTCCTCGGTTCATGCAAAATCTTAACGTCCTCGGTCATGTCGAAGGCACCAAACGACCAATAATTCAATAATCGATAACCAAAACTATAAATGTAGCTCTTCTTACTGGGCGATTGCATCAACTTAGATGCTTCTCCTGTGTTCTACTGTGCTGCTTGTATTGTCCCCACATACCGCAGCACGCGACAAGGGCTGGCAGACCATAAATGTAACCGTTTCAGAGAGAAATGCGACCAATGTGACGATCTCGCGTTATATCGATTCGATGGTGAATGACGAAACACGGAGATTTTCTAAGGTTTTTACTACATATTAACACTTTTCACATTTTCTTGTGTTACGTGGCTGCCAGTCCTCGGTTCATGCAAAATCTTAAGGTCCTCGGTCATGTCCAAGGCACCAAACCGACCAATAATTCAATAATCGATAACTAAAACTATAAATGTAGCTCTTCTTACTGGGCGATTGCATCAACTTAGAAGCTTCTTCTGTGTTCTACTGTGCTGCTTGTATTGTCCCCACATACCGCAGCACGCGACAAGGGCTGGCAGACCATAAATGTAACCGTTTCAGAGAGAAATGCGACCAATGTGACGATCTCGCGTTATATCGATTCGATGGTGAATGACGAAACACGGAGATTTTCTAAGGTTTTTACTACATATTAACACTTTTCACATTTTCTCGTGTTACGTGGGTACCAGTCCTCGGTTCATGCAAAATCTTAAGGTCCTCGATCATGTCCAAGGCACCAAACCGACCAATAATTCATTAATCGATAACTAAAACTATAAATGTAGCTCTTCTTACTGGGCGATTGCATCAACTTAGATGCTTCTCCTGTGTTCTACTGTGCTGCTTGTATTGTCCCCACATACCGCAGCACGCGACAAGGGCTGGCAGACCATAAATGTAACCATTTCAGAGAGAAATGCGACCAATGTGACGATCTCGCGTTATATCGATTCAATGGTGAATGACGAAACACGGAGATTTTCTAAGGTTTTTACTACATATTAACACTTTTCACATTTTCTTGTGTTACGTGGGTACCAGTCCTCGGTTCATGCAAAATCTTAAGGTCCTCGGTCATGTCCAAGGCACCAAATCGACCAATAATTCAATAATCGATAACTAAAACTATAAATGTAGCTCTTCTTACTGGGCGATTGCATCAACTTAGATGCTTCTTCTGTGTTCTACTGTGCTGCTTGTATTGTCCCCACATACCGCAGAACGCGACAAGGGCTGGCAGACCATAAATGTAACCGTTTCAGAGAGAAATGCGACCAATGTGACGACCTCGCGTTATATCGATTCGATGGTGAATGACGAAACACGGAGATTTTCTTAGGTTTTTACTAAATATTAACACTTTTCACATTTTCTTGTGTTACGTGGGTACCAGTCCTCGGTTCATGCAAAATCTTAAGGTCCTCGGTCATGTCCAAGGCACCAAATCGACCAATAATTCAATAATCGATAACTAAACCTATAAATGTAGCTCTTCTTACTGGGCGATTGCATCAACTTAGATGCTTCTTCTGTGTTCTACTGTGATGCTTGTATTGTCCCCACATACCGCAGCACGCGACAAGGGCTGGCAGACCATAAATGTAACCGTTTCAGAGAGAAATGGGACCAATGTGACGATCTCGCGTTATATCGATTCGATGGTGAATGACGAAACACGGAGATTTTCTAAGGTTTTTACTACATATTAACACTTTTCACATTTTCTCGTGTTACGTGGGTACCAGTCCTCGGTTCATGCAAAATCTTAAGGTCCTCGGTCATGTCCAAGGCACCAAACCGACCAATAATTCAATAATCGATAACTAAAACTATAAATGTAGCTCTTCTTACTGGGCGACTGCATCAACTTAGATGCTTCTCCTGTGTTCTACTGTGCTGCTTGTATTGTCCCCACATACCGCAGCACGCGACAAGGGCTGGCAGACCATAAATGTAACCGTTTCAGAGAGAAATGCGACCAATGTGACAATCTCGCGTTATATCGATTCGCTGGTGAATGACGAAACACGGAGATTTTCTAAGGTTTTTACTACATATTAACACTTTTCATATGTTCACGTGTTACGTGGGTGCCAGTCCTCGGTTCATGCAAAATCTTAAGGTCCTCGGTCATGTCCAAGGCACCAACCCGACCAATAATTCAATAATCGATAACTAAAACTATAAATGTAGCTCTTCTTACTGGGCGATTGCATCAACTTAGATGCTTCTCCTGTGTTCTACTGTGCTGCTTGTATTGTCCCCACATACCGCAGCACGCGACAAGGGCTGGCAGACCATAAATGTAACCGTTTCAGAGAGAAATGCGACCAATGTGACGATCTCGCGTTATATCGATTCGATGGTGAATGACGAAACACGGAGATTTTCTAAGGTTTTTACTACATATTAGCACTTTTCACATTTTCTTGTGTTACGTGGGTACCAGTCCTCGGTTCATGCAAAATCTTAACGTCCTCGGTCATGTCGAAGGCACCAAATCGACCAATAACTCAATAATCGATAACCAAAACTATAAATGTAGCTCTTCTTACTGGGCGACTGCATCAACTTAGATGCTTCTCCTGTGTTCTACTGTGCTGCTTGTATTGTCCCCACATACCGCAGCACGCGACAAGGGCTGGCAGACCATAAATGTAACCGTTTCAGAGAGAAATGCGACCAATGTGACAATCTCGCGTTATATCGATTCGCTGGTGAATGACGAAACACGGAGATTTTCTAAGGTTTTTACTACATATTAACACTTTTCATATGTTCACGTGTTACGTGGGTGCCAGTCCTCGGTTCATGCAAAATCTTAAGGTCCTCGGTCATGTCCAAGGCACCAACCCGACCAATAATTCAATAATCGATAACTAAAACTATAAATGTAGCTCTTCTTACTGGGCGATTGCATCAACTTAGATGCTTCTCCTGTGTTATACTGTGCTGCTTGTATTGTCCCCACATACCGCAGCACGCGACAAGGGCTGGCAGACCATAAATGTAACCGTTTCAGAGAGAAATGCGACCAATGTGACGATCTCGCGTTATATCGATTCGATGGTGAATGACGAAACACGGAGATTTTCTAAGGTTTTTACTACATATTAGCACTTTTCACATTTTCTTGTGTTACGTGGGTACCAATCCTCGGTTCATGCAAAATCTTAACGTCCTCGGTCATGTCCAAGGCACCAAATCGACCAATAATTCAATAATCGATAACCAAAACTATAAATGTAGCTCTTCTTACTGGGCGATTGCATCAACTTAGATGCTTCTCCTGTGTTCTACTGTGCTGCTTGTATTGTCCCCACATACCGCAGCACGCGACAAGGGCTGGCAGACCATAAATGTAACAGTTTCAGAGAGAAATGCGACCAATGTGACGATCTCGCGTTATATCGATTCGATGGTGAATGACGAAACACGGAGATTTTCTAAGGTTTTTACTACATATTAACACTTTTCATATTTTCTCGTGTTACGTGGGTGCCAGTCCTCGGTTCATGCAAAATCTTAAGGTCCTCGGTCATGTCCAAGGCACCAAACCGACCAATAATTCAATAATCGATAACCAAAACTATAAATGTAGCTCCTCTTACTGGGCGATTGTATCAACTTAGATGCTTCTTCTGTGTTCTACTGTGCTGCTTGTATTGTCCCCACATACCGCAGCACGCGACAAGGGCTGGCAGACCATAAATGTAACCGTTTCAGAGAGAAATGCGACCAATGTGACGATCTCGCGTTATATCGATTCGATGGTGAATGACGAAACACGGGGATTTTCTAAGGTTTTTACTACATATTAACACTTTTCATATTTTCTCGTGTTACGTGGGTGCCAGTCCTCGGTTCATGCAAAATCTTAAGGTCCTCGGTCATGTGCAAGGCACCAAATCGACCAATAATTCAATAATCGATAGCTAAACCTATAAATGTAGCTCTTCTTACTGGGCGATTGCATCAACTTAGATGCTTCTTCTGTGTTCTACTGTGCTGCTTGTATTGTCCCCACATACCGCAGCACGCGACAAGGGCTGGCAGACCATAAATGTAACCGTTTGAGAGAGAAATGCGACCAATGTGACGATCTCACGTTATATCGATTCGATGGTGAATGAAGAAACACGGAGATTTTCTAAGGTTTTTACTACATATTAACACTTTTCACATTTTCTCGTGTTACGTGGGTACCAGTCCTCGGTTCATGCAAAATCTTAAGGTCCTCGGTCATGTCCAAGGCACCAAACCGACCAATAATTCAATAATCGATAACTAAAACTATAAATGTAGCATTTCTTACTGGGCGATTGCATCAACTTAGATGCTTCTCCTGTGTTCTACTGTGCTGCTTGTATTGTCCCCACATACCGCAGCACGCGACAAGGGCTGGCAGACCATAAATGTAACCGTTTCAGAGAGAAATGCGACCAATGTGACGATCTCGCGTTATATCGATTCGATGGTGAATGACGAAACACGGAGATTTTCTAAGGTTTTTACTACATATTAGCACTTTTCACATTTTCTTGTGTTACGTGGGTACCAGTCCTCGGTTCATTCAAAATCTTAACGTCCTCGGTCATGTCGAAGGCACCGAATCGACCAATAATTCAATAATCGATAACCAAAACTATAAATGTAGCTCTTCTTACTGGGCGATTGCATCAACTTAGATGCTTCTCCTGTGTTCTACTGTGCTGCTTGTATTGTCCCCACATACCGCAGCACGCGACAAGGGCTGGCAGACCATAAATGTAACCGTTTCAGAGAGAAATGCGACCAATGTGACGATCTCGCGTTATATCGATTCGATGGTGAATGACGAAATACGGAGGTTTTCTAAGGTTTTTACTACATATTAACACTTTTCACATTTTCTCGTGTTACGTGGGTACCAGTCCTCGGTTCATGCAAAATCTTAAGGTCCTCGGTCATGTCCAAGGCACCAAAC
The DNA here is from genome assembly GCF_023898315.1 of Schistocerca nitens. Lineage (NCBI taxonomy): Eukaryota > Metazoa > Arthropoda > Insecta > Orthoptera > Acrididae > Schistocerca > Schistocerca nitens. The sequence continues at coordinate 69,246,213 of NC_064625.1, forward strand.
CGACCAATAATTCAGTAATCGATAACTAAAACTATAAATGTAGCTCTTCTTACTGGGCGATTGCATCAACTTAGATGCTTCTTCTGTGTTCTACTGTGCTGCTTGTATTGTCCCCACATACCGCAGCACGCGACAAGGGCTGGCAGACCATAAATGTAACCGTTTCAGAGAGAAATGCGACCAATGTGACGATCTCGCGTTATATCGATTCGATGGTGAATGACGAAACACGGAGATTTTCTAAGGTTTTTACTACATATTAACACTTTTCACATTTTCTCGTGTTACGTGGGTACCAGTCCTCGGTTCATGCAAAATCTTAAGGTCCTCGGTCATGTCCAAGGCACCAAACCGACCAATAATTCAATAATCGATAACCAAAACTATAAATGTAGCTCTTCTTACTGGGCGATTGCATCAACTTAGATGCTTCTCCTGTGTTCTACTGTGCTGCTTGTATTGTCCCCACATACCGCAGCACGCGACAAGGGCTGGCAGACCATAAATGTAACCGTTTCAGAGAGAAATGCGACCAATGTGACGATCTCGCGTTATATCGATTCGATGGTGAATGACGAAACACGGAGATTTTCTAAGGTTTTTACTACATATTAACACTTTTCATATGTTCTCGTGTTACGTGGGTGCCAGTCCTCGGTTCATGCAAAATCTTAAGGTCCTCGGTCATGTCCAAGGCACCAACCCGACCAATAATTCAATAATCGATAACTAAAACTATAAATGTAGCTCTTCTTACTGGGCGATTGCATCAACTTAGATGCTTCTCCTGTGTTCTACTGTGCTGCTTGTATTGTCCCCACATACCGCAGCACGCGACAAGGGCTGGCAGACCATAAATGTAACCGTTTCAGAGAGAAATGCGACCAATGTGACGATCTCGCGTTATATCGATTCGATGGTGAATGACGAAACACGGAGATTTTCTAAGGTTTTTACTACATATTAGCACTTTTCACATTTTATTGTGTTACGTGGGTACCAGTCCTCGGTTCATTCAAAATCTTAACGTCCTCGGTCATGTCGAAGGCACCAAATCGACCAATAATTCAATAATCGATAACTAAAACTATAAATGTAGCTCTTCTTACTGGGCGATTGCATCAACTTAGATGCTTCTCCTGTGTTCTACTGTGCTGCTTGTATTGTCCCCACATACCGCAGCACGCGACAAGGGCTGGCAGACCATAAATGTAACCGTTTCAGAGAGAAATGCGACCAATGTGACGATCTCGCGTTATATCGATTCGATGGTGAATGACGAAACACGGAGATTTTCTAATGTTTTTACTACATATTAACACTTTTCACATTTTCTCGTGTTACGTGGGTACCAGTCCTCGGTTCATGCAAAATCTTAAGGTCCTCGGTCATGTCCAAGGCACCAAACCGACCAATAATTCAATAATCGATAACTAAAACTATAAATGTAGCTCTTCTTACTGGGCGATTGCATCAACTTAGATGCTTCTTCTGTGTTCTACTGTGCTGCTTGTATTGTCCCCACATACCGCAGCACGCGACAAGGGCTGGCAGACCATAAATGTAACCGTTTCAGAGAGAAATGCGACCAATGTGACGATCTCGCGTTATATCGATTCGATGGTGAATGACGAAACACGGAGATTTTCTAAGGTTTTTACTACATATTAACACTTTTCATATTTTCTCGTGTTACGTGGGTGCCAGTCCTCGGTTCATGCAAAATCTTAAGGTCCTCGGTCATGTCCCAGGCACCAACCCGACCAATAATTCAATAATCGATAACTAAAACTATAAATGTAGCTCTTCTTACTGGGCGATTGCATCAACTTAGATGCTTCTCCTGTGTTCTACTGTGCAGCTTGTATTGTCCCCACATACCGCAGCACGCGACAAGGGCTGGCAGACCATAAATGTAACCGTTTCAGAGAGAAATGCGACCAATGTGACGATCTCGCGTTATATCGATTCGATGGTGAATGACGAAACACGGAGATTTTCTAAGGTTTTTACTACATATTAGCACTTTTCACATTTTCTTGTGTTACGTGGGTACCAGTCCTCGGTTCATGCAAAATCTTAACGTCCTCGGTCATGTCGAAGGCACCAAACGACCAATAATTCAATAATCGATAACCAAAACTATAAATGTAGCTCTTCTTACTGGGCGATTGCATCAACTTAGATGCTTCTCCTGTGTTCTACTGTGCTGCTTGTATTGTCCCCACATACCGCAGCACGCGACAAGGGCTGGCAGACCATAAATGTAACCGTTTCAGAGAGAAATGCGACCAATGTGACGATCTCGCGTTATATCGATTCGATGGTGAATGACGAAACACGGAGATTTTCTAAGGTTTTTACTACATATTAACACTTTTCACATTTTCTTGTGTTACGTGGCTGCCAGTCCTCGGTTCATGCAAAATCTTAAGGTCCTCGGTCATGTCCAAGGCACCAAACCGACCAATAATTCAATAATCGATAACTAAAACTATAAATGTAGCTCTTCTTACTGGGCGATTGCATCAACTTAGAAGCTTCTTCTGTGTTCTACTGTGCTGCTTGTATTGTCCCCACATACCGCAGCACGCGACAAGGGCTGGCAGACCATAAATGTAACCGTTTCAGAGAGAAATGCGACCAATGTGACGATCTCGCGTTATATCGATTCGATGGTGAATGACGAAACACGGAGATTTTCTAAGGTTTTTACTACATATTAACACTTTTCACATTTTCTCGTGTTACGTGGGTACCAGTCCTCGGTTCATGCAAAATCTTAAGGTCCTCGATCATGTCCAAGGCACCAAACCGACCAATAATTCATTAATCGATAACTAAAACTATAAATGTAGCTCTTCTTACTGGGCGATTGCATCAACTTAGATGCTTCTCCTGTGTTCTACTGTGCTGCTTGTATTGTCCCCACATACCGCAGCACGCGACAAGGGCTGGCAGACCATAAATGTAACCATTTCAGAGAGAAATGCGACCAATGTGACGATCTCGCGTTATATCGATTCAATGGTGAATGACGAAACACGGAGATTTTCTAAGGTTTTTACTACATATTAACACTTTTCACATTTTCTTGTGTTACGTGGGTACCAGTCCTCGGTTCATGCAAAATCTAAAGGTCCTCGGTCATGTCCAAGGCACCAAATCGACCAATAATTCAATAATCGATAACTAAAACTATAAATGTAGCCCTTCTTACTGGGCGATTGCATCAACTTAGATGCTTCTTCTGTGTTCTACTGTGCTGCTTGTATTGTCCCCACATACCGCAGAACGCGACAAGGGCTGGCAGACCATAAATGTAACCGTTTCAGAGAGAAATGCGACCAATGTGACGATCTCGCGTTATATCGATTCGATGGTGAATGACGAAATACGGAGATTTTCTTAGGTTTTTACTAAATATTAACACTTTTCACATTTTCTTGTGTTACGTGGGTACCAGTCCTCGGTTCATGCAAAATCTTAAGGTCCTCGGTCATGTCCAAGGCACCAAATCGACCAATAATTCAATAATCGATAACTAAACCTATAAATGTAGCTCTTCTTACTGGGCGATTGCATCAACTTAGATGCTTCTTCTGTGTTCTACTGTGATGCTTGTATTGTCCCCACATACCGCAGCACGCGACAAGGGCTGGCAGACCATAAATGTAACCGTTTCAGAGAGAAATGGGACCAATGTGACGATCTCGCGTTATATCGATTCGATGGTGAATGACGAAACACGGAGATTTTCTAAGGTTTTTACTACATATTAACACTTTTCACATTTTCTCGTGTTACGTGGGTACCAGTCCTCGGTTCATGCAAAATCTTAAGGTCCTCGGTCATGTCCAAGGCACCAAACCGACCAATAATTCAATAATCGATAACTAAAACTATAAATGTAGCTCTTCTTACTGGGCGACTGCATCAACTTAGATGCTTCTCCTGTGTTCTACTGTGCTGCTTGTATTGTCCCCACATACCGCAGCACGCGACAAGGGCTGGCAGACCATAAATGTAACCGTTTCAGAGAGAAATGCGACCAATGTGACAATCTCGCGTTATATCGATTCGCTGGTGAATGACGAAACACGGAGATTTTCTAAGGTTTTTACTACATATTAACACTTTTCATATGTTCACGTGTTACGTGGGTGCCAGTCCTCGGTTCATGCAAAATCTTAAGGTCCTCGGTCATGTCCAAGGCACCAACCCGACCAATAATTCAATAATCGATAACTAAAACTATAAATGTAGCTCTTCTTACTGGGCGATTGCATCAACTTAGATGCTTCTCCTGTGTTCTACTGTGCTGCTTGTATTGTCCCCACATACCGCAGCACGCGACAAGGGCTGGCAGACCATAAATGTAACCGTTTCAGAGAGAAATGCGACCAATGTGACGATCTCGCGTTATATCGATTCGATGGTGAATGACGAAACACGGAGATTTTCTAAGGTTTTTACTACATATTAACACTTTTCATATTTTCTCGTGTTACGTGGGTGCCAGTCCTCGGTTCATGCAAAATCTTAAGGTCCTCGGTCATGTGCAAGGCACCAAATCGACCAATAATTCAATAATCGATAGCTAAACCTATAAATGTAGCTCTTCTTACTGGGCGATTGCATCAACTTAGATGCTTCTTCTGTGTTCTACTGTGCTGCTTGTATTGTCCCCACATACCGCAGCACGCGACAAGGGCTGGCAGACCATAAATGTAACCGTTTCAGAGAGAAATGCGACCAATGTGACGATCTCGCGTTATATCGATTCGATGGTGAATGACGAAACACGGGGATTTTGTAAGGTTTTTACTACATATTAACACTTTTCATATTTTCTCGTGTTACGTGGCTGCCAGTCCTCGGTTCATGCAAAATCTTAAGGTCCTCGGTCATGTGCAAGGCACCAAATCGACCAATAATTCAATAATCGATAGCTAAACCTATAAATGTAGCTCTTCTTACTGGGCGATTGCATCAACTTAGATGCTTCTTCTGTGTTCTACTGTGCTGCTTGTATTGTCCCCACATACCGCAGCACGCGACAAGGGCTGGCAGACCATAAATGTAACCGTTTGAGAGAGAAATGCGACCAATGTGACGATCTCACGTTATATCGATTCGATGGTGAATGAAGAAACACGGAGATTTTCTAAGGTTTTTACTACATATTAACACTTTTCACATTTTCTCGTGTTACGTGAGTGCCAGTCCTCGGTTCATGCAAAATCTTAAGGTCCTCGGTCATGTCCAAGGCACCAAACCGACCAATAATTCAATAATCGATAACTAAAACTATAAATGTAGCTCTTCTTACTGGGCGATTGCATCAACTTAGATGCTTCTCCTGTGTTCTACTGTGCTGCTTGTATTGTCCCCACATACCGCAGCACGCGACAAGGGCTGGCAGACCATAAATGTAACCGTTTCAGAGAGAAATGCGACCAATGTGACGATCTCGCGTTATATCGATTCGATGGTGAATGACGAAACACGGAGATTTTCTAAGGTTTTTACTACATATTAACACTTTTCATATTTTCTCGTGTTACGTGGGTGCCAGTCCTCGGTTCATGCAAAATCTTAAGGTCCTCGGTCATGTGCAAGGCACCAAATCGACCAATAATTCAATAATCGATAGCTAAACCTATAAATGTAGCTCTTCTTACTGGGCGATTGCATCAACTTAGATGCTTCTCCTGTGTTCTACTGTGCTGCTTGTATTGTCCCCACATACCGCAGCACGCGACAAGGGCTGGCAGACCATAAATGTAACCGTTTCAGAGAGAAATGCGACCAATGTGACGATCTCGCGTTATATCGATTCGATGGTGAATGACGAAACACGGAGATTTTCTAAGGTTTTTACTACATATTAGCACTTTTCACATTTTCTTGTGTTACGTGGGTACCAGTCCTCGGTTCATGCAAAATCTTAACGTCCTCGGTCATGTCGAAGGCACCAAATCGACCAATAACTCAATAATCGATAACCAAAACTATAAATGTAGCTCTCCTTACTGGGCGATTGCATCAACTTAGATGCTTCTCCTGTGTTCTACTGTGCTGCTTGTATTGTCCCCACATACCGCAGCACGCGACAAGGGCTGGCAGACCATAAATGTAACCGTTTCAGAGAGAAATGCGACCAATGTGACGATCTCGCGTTATATCGATTCGATGGTGAATGACGAAACACGGAGATTTTCTAAGGTTTTTACTACATATTAACACTTTTCATATTTTCTCGTGTTACGTGGGTGCCAGTCCTCGGTTCATGCAAAATCTTAAGGTCCTCGGTCATGTGCAAGGCACCAAATCGACCAATAATTCAATAATCGATAGCTAAACCTATAAATGTAGCTCTTCTTACTGGGCGATTGCATCAACTTAGATGCTTCTTCTGTGTTCTACTGTGCTGCTTGTATTGTCCCCACATACCGCAGCACGCGACAAGGGCTGGCAGACCATAAATGTAACCGTTTCAGAGAGAAATGCGACCAATGTGACGATCTCGCGTTATATCGATTCGATGGTGAATGACGAAACACGGGGATTTTGTAAGGTTTTTACTACATATTAACACTTTTCATATTTTCTCGTGTTACGTGGCTGCCAGTCCTCGGTTCATGCAAAATCTTAAGGTCCTCGGTCATGTGCAAGGCACCAAATCGACCAATAATTCAATAATCGATAGCTAAACCTATAAATGTAGCTCTTCTTACTGGGCGATTGCATCAACTTAGATGCTTCTTCTGTGTTCTACTGTGCTGCTTGTATTGTCCCCACATACCGCAGCACGCGACAAGGGCTGGCAGACCATAAATGTAACCGTTTGAGAGAGAAATGCGACCAATGTGACGATCTCACGTTATATCGATTCGATGGTGAATGAAGAAACACGGAGATTTTCTAAGGTTTTTACTACATATTAACACTTTTCACATTTTCTCGTGTTACGTGAGTGCCAGTCCTCGGTTCATGCAAAATCTTAAGGTCCTCGGTCATGTCCAAGGCACCAAACCGACCAATAATTCAATAATCGATAACTAAAACTATAAATGTAGCTCTTCTTACTGGGCGATTGCATCAACTTAGATGCTTCTCCTGTGTTCTACTGTGCTGCTTGTATTGTCCCCACATACCGCAGCACGCGACAAGGGCTGGCAGACCATAAATGTAACCGTTTCAGAGAGAAATGCGACCAATGTGACGATCTCGCGTTATATCGATTCGATGGTGAATGACGAAACACGGAGATTTTCTAAGGTTTTTACTACATATTAGCACTTTTCACATTTTCTTGTGTTACGTGGGTACCAGTCCTCGGTTCATGCAAAATCTTAACGTCCTCGGTCATGTCGAAGGCACCAAACGACCAATAATTCAATAATCGATAACCAAAACTATAAATGTAGCTCTTCTTACTGGGCGATTGCATCAACTTAGATGCTTCTCCTGTGTTCTACTGTGCTGCTTGTATTGTCCCCACATACCGCAGCACGCGACAAGGGCTGGCAGACCATAAATGTAACCGTTTCAGAGAGAAATGCGACCAATGTGACGATCTCGCGTTATATCGATTCGATGGTGAATGACGAAACACGGAGATTTTCTAAGGTTTTTACTACATATTAACACTTTTCACATTTTCTTGTGTTACGTGGCTGCCAGTCCTCGGTTCATGCAAAATCTTAAGGTCCTCGGTCATGTCCAAGGCACCAAACCGACCAATAATTCAATAATCGATAACTAAAACTATAAATGTAGCTCTTCTTACTGGGCGATTGCATCAACTTAGAAGCTTCTTCTGTGTTCTACTGTGCTGCTTGTATTGTCCCCACATACCGCAGCACGCGACAAGGGCTGGCAGACCATAAATGTAACCGTTTCAGAGAGAAATGCGACCAATGTGACGATCTCGCGTTATATCGATTCGATGGTGAATGACGAAACACGGAGATTTTCTAAGGTTTTTACTACATATTAACACTTTTCACATTTTCTCGTGTTACGTGGGTACCAGTCCTCGGTTCATGCAAAATCTTAAGGTCCTCGATCATGTCCAAGGCACCAAACCGACCAATAATTCATTAATCGATAACTAAAACTATAAATGTAGCTCTTCTTACTGGGCGATTGCATCAACTTAGATGCTTCTCCTGTGTTCTACTGTGCTGCTTGTATTGTCCCCACATACCGCAGCACGCGACAAGGGCTGGCAGACCATAAATGTAACCATTTCAGAGAGAAATGCGACCAATGTGACGATCTCGCGTTATATCGATTCAATGGTGAATGACGAAACACGGAGATTTTCTAAGGTTTTTACTACATATTAACACTTTTCACATTTTCTTGTGTTACGTGGGTACCAGTCCTCGGTTCATGCAAAATCTTAAGGTCCTCGGTCATGTCCAAGGCACCAAATCGACCAATAATTCAATAATCGATAACTAAAACTATAAATGTAGCTCTTCTTACTGGGCGATTGCATCAACTTAGATGCTTCTTCTGTGTTCTACTGTGCTGCTTGTATTGTCCCCACATACCGCAGAACGCGACAAGGGCTGGCAGACCATAAATGTAACCGTTTCAGAGAGAAATGCGACCAATGTGACGATCTCGCGTTATATCGATTCGATGGTGAATGACGAAACACGGAGATTTTCTTAGGTTTTTACTAAATATTAACACTTTTCACATTTTCTTGTGTTACGTGGGTACCAGTCCTCGGTTCATGCAAAATCTTAAGGTCCTCGGTCATGTCCAAGGCACCAAATCGACCAATAATTCAATAATCGATAACTAAACCTATAAATGTAGCTCTTCTTACTGGGAGATTGCATCAACTTAGATGCTTCTCCTGTGTTCTACTGTGCTGCTTGTATTGTCCCCACATACCGCAGCACGCGACAAGGGCTGGCAGACCATAAATGTAACCGTTTCAGAGAGAAATGCGACCAATGTGACGATCTCGCGTTATATCGATTCGATGGTGAATGACGAAACACGGAGATTTTCTAAGGTTTTTACTACATATTAGCACTTTTCACATTTTCTTGTGTTACGTGGGTACCAGTCCTCGGTTCATGCAAAATCTTAACGTCCTCGGTCATGTCGAAGGCACCAAATCGACCAATAACTCAATAATCGATAACCAAAACTATAAATGTAGCTCTTCTTACTGGGCGATTGCATCAACTTAGATGCTTCTCCTGTGTTCTACTGTGCTGCTTGTATTGTCCCCACATACCGCAGCACGCGACAAGGGCTGGCAGACCATAAATGTAACCGTTTCAGAGAGAAATGCGACCAATGTGACGATCTCGCGTTATATCGATTCGATGGTGAATGACGAAACACGGAGATTTTCTAAGGTTTTTACTACATATTAACACTTTTCATATTTTCTCGTGTTACGTGGGTGCCAGTCCTCGGTTCATGCAAAATCTTAAGGTCCTCGGTCATGTGCAAGGCACCAAATCGACCAATAATTCAATAATCGATAGCTAAACCTATAAATGTAGCTCTTCTTACTGGGCGATTGCATCAACTTAGATGCTTCTTCTGTGTTCTACTGTGCTGCTTGTATTGTCCCCACATACCGCAGCACGCGACAAGGGCTGGCAGACCATAAATGTAACCGTTTCAGAGAGAAATGCGACCAATGTGACGATCTCGCGTTATATCGATTCGATGGTGAATGACGAAACACGGGGATTTTGTAAGGTTTTTACTACATATTAACACTTTTCATATTTTCTCGTGTTACGTGGCTGCCAGTCCTCGGTTCATGCAAAATCTTAAGGTCCTCGGTCATGTGCAAGGCACCAAATCGACCAATAATTCAATAATCGATAGCTAAACCTATAAATGTAGCTCTTCTTACTGGGCGATTGCATCAACTTAGATGCTTCTTCTGTGTTCTACTGTGCTGCTTGTATTGTCCCCACATACCGCAGCACGCGACAAGGGCTGGCAGACCATAAATGTAACCGTTTGAGAGAGAAATGCGACCAATGTGACGATCTCACGTTATATCGATTCGATGGTGAATGAAGAAACACGGAGATTTTCTAAGGTTTTTACTACATATTAACACTTTTCACATTTTCTCGTGTTACGTGAGTGCCAGTCCTCGGTTCATGCAAAATCTTAAGGTCCTCGGTCATGTCCAAGGCACCAAACCGACCAATAATTCAATAATCGATAACTAAAACTATAAATGTAGCTCTTCTTACTGGGCGATTGCATCAACTTAGATGCTTCTCCTGTGTTCTACTGTGCTGCTTGTATTGTCCCCACATACCGCAGCACGCGACAAGGGCTGGCAGACCATAAATGTAACCGTTTCAGAGAGAAATGCGACCAATGTGACGATCTCGCGTTATATCGATTCGATGGTGAATGACGAAACACGGAGATTTTCTAAGGTTTTTACTACATATTAACACTTTTCATATTTTCTCGTGTTACGTGGGTGCCAGTCCTCGGTTCATGCAAAATCTTAAGGTCCTCGGTCATGTCCAAGGCACCAAACCGACCAATAATTCAATAATCGATAACTAAAACTATAAATGTAGCTCCTCTTACTGGGCGATTGCATCAACTTAGATGCTTCTTCTGTGTTCTACTGTGCTGCTTGTATTGTCCCCACATACCGCAGCACGCGACAAGGGCTGGCAGACCATAAATGTAACCGTTTCAGAGAGAAATGCGACCAATGTGACGATCTCGCGTTATATCGATTCGATGGTGAATGACGAAACACGGAGATTTTCTAAGGTTTTTACTACATATTAACACTTTTCATATTTTCTCGTGTTACGTGGGTGCCAGTCCTCGGATCATGCAAAATCTTAAGGTCCTCGGTCATGTCCAAGGCACCAAACCGACCAATAATTCAATAATCGATAACTAAAACTATAAATGTAGCTCTTCTTACTGGGCGATTGCATCAACTTAGATGCTTCTTCTGTGTTCTACTGTGCTGCTTGTATTGTCCCCACATACCGTAGCACGCGACAAGGGCTGGCAGACCATAAATGTAACCGTTTCAGAGAGAAATGCGACCAATGTGACGATCTCGCGTTATATCGATTCGATGGTGAATGACGAAACACGGAGATTTTCTAAGGTTTTTACTACATATTAACACTTTTCACATTTTCTCGTGTTACGTGGGTACCAGTCCTCGGTTCATGCAAAATCTTAAGGTCCTCGGTCATGTCCAAGGCACCAAACCGACCAATAATTCAATAATCGATAACTAAAACTATAAATGTAGCTCTTCTTACTGGGCGACTGCATCAACTTAGATGCTTCTCCTGTGTTCTACTGTGCTGCTTGTATTGTCCCCACATACCGCAGCACGCGACAAGGGCTGGCAGACCATAAATGTAACCGTTTCAGAGAGAAATGCGACCAATGTGACGATCTCGCGTTATATCGATTCGCTGGTGAATGACGAAACACGGAGATTTTCTAAGGTTTTTACTACATATTAACACTTTTAATATGTTCATGTGTTACGTGGGTGCCAGTCCTCGGTTCATGCAAAATCTTAAGGTCCTCGGTCATGTCCAAGGCACCAACCCGACCAATAATTCAATAATCGATAACTAAAACTATAAATGTAGCTCTTCTTACTGGGCGATTGCATCAACTTAGATGCTTCTCCTGTGTTCTACTGTGCTGCTTGTATTGTCCCCACATACCGCAGCACGCGACAAGGGCTGGCAGACCATAAATGTAACCGTTTCAGAGAGAAATGCGACCAATGTGACGATCTCGCGTTATATCGATTCGATGGTGAATGACGAAACACGGAGATTTTCTAAGGTTTTTACTACATATTAGCACTTTTCACATTTTCTTGTGTTACGTGGGTACCAGTCCTCGGTTCATGCAAAATCTTAACGTCCTCGGTCATGTCGAAGGCACCAAATCGACCAATAACTCAATAATCGATAACCAAAACTATAAATGTAGCTCTTCTTACTGGGCGATTGCATCAACTTAGATGCTTCTCCTGTGTTCTACTGTGCTGCTTGTATTGTCCCCACATACCGCAGCACGCGACAAGGGCTGGCAGACCATAAATGTAACCGTTTCAGAGAGAAATGCGACCAATGTGACGATCTCGCGTTATATCGATTCGATGGTGAATGACGAAACACGGAGATTTTCTAAGGTTTTTACTACATATTAACACTTTTCATATTTTCTCGTGTTACGTGGGTGCCAGTCCTCGGTTCATGCAAAATCTTAAGGTCCTCGGTCATGTCCAAGGCACCAAACCGACCAATAATTCAATAATCGATAACCAAAACTATAAATGTAGCTCCTCTTACTGGGCGATTGCATCAACTTAGATGCTTCTTCTGTGTTCTACTGTGCTGCTTGTATTGTCCCCACATACCGCAGCACGCGACAAGGGCTGGCAGACCATAAATGTAACCGTTTCAGAGAGAAATGCGACCAATGTGACGATCTCGCGTTATATCGATTCGATGGTGAATGACGAAACACGGGGATTTTCTAAGGTTTTTACTACATATTAACACTTTTCATATTTTCTCGTGTTACGTGGGTGCCAGTCCTCGGTTCATGCAAAATCTTAAGGTCCTCGGTCATGTGCAAGGCACCAAATCGACCAATAATTCAATAATCGATAGCTAAACCTATAAATGTAGCTCTTCTTACTGGGCGATTGCATCAACTTAGATGCTTCTTCTGTGTTCTACTGTGCTGCTTGTATTGTCCCCACATACCGCAGCACGCGACAAGGGCTGGCAGACCATAAATGTAACCGTTTGAGAGAGAAATGCGACCAATGTGACGATCTCACGTTATATCGATTCGATGGTGAATGAAGAAACACGGAGATTTTCTAAGGTTTTTACTACATATTAACACTTTTCACATTTTCTCGTGTTACGTGGGTACCAGTCCTCGGTTCATGCAAAATCTTAAGGTCCTCGGTCATGTCCAAGGCACCAAACCGACCAATAATTCAATAATCGATAACTAAAACTAAAAATGTAGCTCTTCTTACTGGGCGATTGCATCAACTTAGATGCTTCTCCTGTGTTCTACTGTGCTGCTTGTATTGTCCCCACATACCGCAGCACGCGACAAGGGCTGGCAGACCATAAATGTAACCGTTTCAGAGAGAAATGCGACCAATGTGACGATCTCGCGTTATATCGATTCGATGGTGAATGACGAAACACGGAGATTTTCTAAGGTTTTTACTACATATTAACACTTTTCATATTTTCTCGTGTTACGTGGGTGCCAGTCCTCGGTTCATGCAAAATCTTAAGGTCCTCGGTCATGTCCAAGGCACCAAACCGACCAATAATTCAATAATCGATAACTAAAACTATAAATGTAGCTCCTCTTACTGGGCGATTGCATCAACTTAGATGCTTCTTCTGTGTTCTACTGTGCTGCTTGTATTGTCCCCACATACCGCAGCACGCGACAAGGGCTGGCAGACCATAAATGTAACCGTTTCAGAGAGAAATGCGACCAATGTGACGATCTCGCGTTATATCGATTCGATGGTGAATGACGAAACACGGAGATTTTCTAAGGTTTTTACTACATATCAACACTTTTCATATTTTCTCGTGTTACGTGGGTGCCAGTCCTCGGATCATGCAAAATCTTAAGGTCCTCGGTCATGTCCAAGGCACCAAACCGACCAATAATTCAATAATCGATAACTAAAACTATAAATGTAGCTCTTCTTACTGGGCGATTGCATCAACTTAGATGCTTCTTCTGTGTTCTACTGTGCTGCTTGTATTGTCCCCACATACCGCAGCACGCGACAAGGGCTGGCAGACCATAAATGTAACCGTTTCAGAGAGAAATGCGACCAATGTGACGATCTCGCGTTATATCGATTCGATGGTGAATGACGAAACACGGAGATTTTCTAAGGTTTTTACTACATATTAACACTTTTCACATTTTCTCGTGTTACGTGGGTACCAGTCCTCGGTTCATGCAAAATCTTAAGGTCCTCGGTCATGTCCAAGGCACCAAACCGACCAATAATTCAATAACCGATAACTAAAACTATAAATGTAGCTCTTCTTACTGGGCGATTGCATCAACTTAGATGCTTCTTCTGTGTTCTACTGTGCTGCTTGTATTGTCCCCGCCGGCCGAAGTGGCCGTGCGGTTAAAGGCGCTGCAGTCTGGAACCGCAAGACCACTACGGTCGCAGGTTCGAATCCTGCCTCGGGCATGGATGTTTGTGATGTCCATAGGTTAGTTAGGTTTAACTGGTTCTAAGTTCTAGGGGACTAATGACCTCAGCAGTTGAGTCCCATAGTGCTCAGAGCCATTTTTTTTTGTATTGTCCCCACATACCGCAGCACGCGACAAGGGCTGGCAGACCATAAATGTAACCGTTTCAGAGAGAAATGCGACCAATGTGACGATCTCGCGTTACATCGATTCGATGGTGAATGACGAAACACGGAGATTTTCTAAGGTTTTTACTACATATTAACACTTTTCATATTTTCTCGTGTTACGTGGGTGCCAGTCCTCGGTTCATGCAAAATCTTAAGGTCCTCGGTCATGTCCAAGGCACCAAACCGACCAATAATTCAATAATCGATAACTAAAACTATAAATGTAGCTCCTCTTACTGGGCGATTGCATCAACTTAGATGCTTCTTCTGTGTTCTACTGTGCTGCTTGTATTGTCCCCACATACCGCAGCACGCGACAAGGGCTGGCAGACAATAAATGTAACCGTTTCAGAGAGAAATGCGACCAATGTGACGATCTCGCGTTATATCGATTCGATGGTGAATGACGAAACACGGGGATTTTGTAAGGTTTTTACTACATATTAACACTTTTCATATTTTCTCGTGTTACGTGGCTGCCAGTCCTCGGTTCATGCAAAATCTTAAGGTCCTCGGTCATGTGCAAGGCACCAAATCGACCAATAATTCAATAATCGATAGCTAAACCTATAAATGTAGCTCTTCTTACTGGGCGATTGCATCAACTTAGATGCTTCTTCTGTGTTCTACTGTGCTGCTTGTATTGTCCCCACATACCGCAGCACGCGACAAGGGCTGGCAGACCATAAATGTAACCGTTTGAGAGAGAAATGCGACCAATGTGACGATCTCACGTTATATCGATTCGATGGTGAATGAAGAAACACGGAGATTTTCTAAGGTTTTTACTACATATTAACACTTTTCACATTTTCTCGTGTTACGTGAGTGCCAGTCCTCGGTTCATGCAAAATCTTAAGGTCCTCGGTCATGTCCAAGGCACCAAACCGACCAATAATTCAATAATCGATAACTAAAACTATAAATGTAGCTCTTCTTACTGGGCGATTGCATCAACTTAGATGCTTCTCCTGTGTTCTACTGTGCTGCTTGTATTGTCCCCACATACCGCAGCACGCGACAAGGGCTGGCAGACCATAAATGTAACCGTTTCAGAGAGAAATGCGACCAATGTGACGATCTCGCGTTATATCGATTCGATGGTGAATGACGAAACACGGAGATTTTCTAAGGTTTTTACTACATATTAACACTTTTCATATTTTCTCGTGTTACGTGGGTGCCAGTCCTCGGTTCATGCAAAATCTTAAGGTCCTCGGTCATGTCCAAGGCACCAAACCGACCAATAATTCAATAATCGATAACTAAAACTATAAATGTAGCTCCTCTTACTGGGCGATTGCATCAACTTAGATGCTTCTTCTGTGTTCTACTGTGCTGCTTGTATTGTCCCCACATACCGCAGCACGCGACAAGGGCTGGCAGACCATAAATGTAACCGTTTCAGAGAGAAATGCGACCAATGTGACGATCTCGCGTTATATCGATTCGATGGTGAATGACGAAACACGGAGATTTTCTAAGGTTTTTACTACATATTAACACTTTTCATATTTTCTCGTGTTACGTGGGTGCCAGTCCTCGGATCATGCAAAATCTTAAGGTCCTCGGTCATGTCCAAGGCACCAAACCGACCAATAATTCAATAATCGATAACTAAAACTATAAATGTAGCTCTTCTTACTGGGCGATTGCATCAACTTAGATGCTTCTTCTGTGTTCTACTGTGCTGCTTGTATTGTCCCCACATACCGTAGCACGCGACAAGGGCTGGCAGACCATAAATGTAACCGTTTCAGAGAGAAATGCGACCAATGTGACGATCTCGCGTTATATCGATTCGATGGTGAATGACGAAACACGGAGATTTTCTAAGGTTTTTACTACATATTAACACTTTTCACATTTTCTCGTGTTACGTGGGTACCAGTCCTCGGTTCATGCAAAATCTTAAGGTCCTCGGTCATGTCCAAGGCACCAAACCGACCAATAATTCAATAATCGATAACTAAAACTATAAATGTAGCTCTTCTTACTGGGCGACTGCATCAACTTAGATGCTTCTCCTGTGTTCTACTGTGCTGCTTGTATTGTCCCCACATACCGCAGCACGCGACAAGGGCTGGCAGACCATAAATGTAACCGTTTCAGAGAGAAATGCGACCAATGTGACGATCTCGCGTTATATCGATTCGCTGGTGAATGACGAAACACGGAGATTTTCTAAGGTTTTTACTACATATTAACACTTTTAATATGTTCATGTGTTACGTGGGTGCCAGTCCTCGGTTCATGCAAAATCTTAAGGTCCTCGGTCATGTCCAAGGCACCAACCCGACCAATAATTCAATAATCGATAACTAAAACTATAAATGTAGCTCTTCTTACTGGGCGATTGCATCAACTTAGATGCTTCTCCTGTGTTCTACTGTGCTGCTTGTATTGTCCCCACATACCGCAGCACGCGACAAGGGCTGGCAGACCATAAATGTAACCGTTTCAGAGAGAAATGCGACCAATGTGACGATCTCGCGTTATATCGATTCGATGGTGAATGACGAAACACGGAGATTTTCTAAGGTTTTTACTACATATTAGCACTTTTCACATTTTCTTGTGTTACGTGGGTACCAGTCCTCGGTTCATGCAAAATCTTAACGTCCTCGGTCATGTCGAAGGCACCAAATCGACCAATAACTCAATAATCGATAACCAAAACTATAAATGTAGCTCTTCTTACTGGGCGATTGCATCAACTTAGATGCTTCTCCTGTGTTCTACTGTGCTGCTTGTATTGTCCCCACATACCGCAGCACGCGACAAGGGCTGGCAGACCATAAATGTAACCGTTTCAGAGAGAAATGCGACCAATGTGACGATCTCGCGTTATATCGATTCGATGGTGAATGACGAAACACGGAGATTTTCTAAGGTTTTTACTACATATTAACACTTTTCATATTTTCTCGTGTTACGTGGGTGCCAGTCCTCGGTTCATGCAAAATCTTAAGGTCCTCGGTCATGTCCAAGGCACCAAACCGACCAATAATTCAATAATCGATAACCAAAACTATAAATGTAGCTCCTCTTACTGGGCGATTGCATCAACTTAGATGCTTCTTCTGTGTTCTACTGTGCTGCTTGTATTGTCCCCACATACCGCAGCACGCGACAAGGGCTGGCAGACCATAAATGTAACCGTTTCAGAGAGAAATGCGACCAATGTGACGATCTCGCGTTATATCGATTCGATGGTGAATGACGAAACACGGGGATTTTCTAAGGTTTTTACTACATATTAACACTTTTCATATTTTCTCGTGTTACGTGGGTGCCAGTCCTCGGTTCATGCAAAATCTTAAGGTCCTCGGTCATGTGCAAGGCACCAAATCGACCAATAATTCAATAATCGATAGCTAAACCTATAAATGTAGCTCTTCTTACTGGGCGATTGCATCAACTTAGATGCTT
Organism: Schistocerca nitens; assembly: GCF_023898315.1. Lineage (NCBI taxonomy): Eukaryota > Metazoa > Arthropoda > Insecta > Orthoptera > Acrididae > Schistocerca > Schistocerca nitens. The sequence continues at coordinate 69,264,098 of NC_064625.1, forward strand.
CTTCTGTGTTCTACTGTGCTGCTTGTATTGTCCCCACATACCGCAGCACGCGACAAGGGCTGGCAGACCATAAATGTAACCGTTTGAGAGAGAAATGCGACCAATGTGACGATCTCACGTTATATCGATTCGATGGTGAATGAAGAAACACGGAGATTTTCTAAGGTTTTTACTACATATTAACACTTTTCACATTTTCTCGTGTTACGTGGGTACCAGTCCTCGGTTCATGCAAAATCTTAAGGTCCTCGGTCATGTCCAAGGCACCAAACCGACCAATAATTCAATAATCGATAACTAAAACTAAAAATGTAGCTCTTCTTACTGGGCGATTGCATCAACTTAGATGCTTCTCCTGTGTTCTACTGTGCTGCTTGTATTGTCCCCACATACCGCAGCACGCGACAAGGGCTGGCAGACCATAAATGTAACCGTTTCAGAGAGAAATGCGACCAATGTGACGATCTCGCGTTATATCGATTCGATGGTGAATGACGAAACACGGAGATTTTCTAAGGTTTTTACTACATATTAACACTTTTCATATTTTCTCGTGTTACGTGGGTGCCAGTCCTCGGTTCATGCAAAATCTTAAGGTCCTCGGTCATGTCCAAGGCACCAAACCGACCAATAATTCAATAATCGATAACTAAAACTATAAATGTAGCTCCTCTTACTGGGCGATTGCATCAACTTAGATGCTTCTTCTGTGTTCTACTGTGCTGCTTGTATTGTCCCCACATACCGCAGCACGCGACAAGGGCTGGCAGACCATAAATGTAACCGTTTCAGAGAGAAATGCGACCAATGTGACGATCTCGCGTTATATCGATTCGATGGTGAATGACGAAACACGGAGATTTTCTAAGGTTTTTACTACATATCAACACTTTTCATATTTTCTCGTGTTACGTGGGTGCCAGTCCTCGGATCATGCAAAATCTTAAGGTCCTCGGTCATGTCCAAGGCACCAAACCGACCAATAATTCAATAATCGATAACTAAAACTATAAATGTAGCTCTTCTTACTGGGCGATTGCATCAACTTAGATGCTTCTTCTGTGTTCTACTGTGCTGCTTGTATTGTCCCCACATACCGCAGCACGCGACAAGGGCTGGCAGACCATAAATGTAACCGTTTCAGAGAGAAATGCGACCAATGTGACGATCTCGCGTTATATCGATTCGATGGTGAATGACGAAACACGGAGATTTTCTAAGGTTTTTACTACATATTAACACTTTTCACATTTTCTCGTGTTACGTGGGTACCAGTCCTCGGTTCATGCAAAATCTTAAGGTCCTCGGTCATGTCCAAGGCACCAAACCGACCAATAATTCAATAACCGATAACTAAAACTATAAATGTAGCTCTTCTTACTGGGCGATTGCATCAACTTAGATGCTTCTTCTGTGTTCTACTGTGCTGCTTGTATTGTCCCCGCCGGCCGAAGTGGCCGTGCGGTTAAAGGCGCTGCAGTCTGGAACCGCAAGACCACTACGGTCGCAGGTTCGAATCCTGCCTCGGGCATGGATGTTTGTGATGTCCATAGGTTAGTTAGGTTTAACTGGTTCTAAGTTCTAGGGGACTAATGACCTCAGCAGTTGAGTCCCATAGTGCTCAGAGCCATTTTTTTTTGTATTGTCCCCACATACCGCAGCACGCGACAAGGGCTGGCAGACCATAAATGTAACCGTTTCAGAGAGAAATGCGACCAATGTGACGATCTCGCGTTACATCGATTCGATGGTGAATGACGAAACACGGAGATTTTCTAAGGTTTTTACTACATATTAACACTTTTCATATTTTCTCGTGTTACGTGGGTGCCAGTCCTCGGTTCATGCAAAATCTTAAGGTCCTCGGTCATGTCCAAGGCACCAAACCGACCAATAATTCAATAATCGATAACTAAAACTATAAATGTAGCTCCTCTTACTGGGCGATTGCATCAACTTAGATGCTTCTTCTGTGTTCTACTGTGCTGCTTGTATTGTCCCCACATACCGCAGCACGCGACAAGGGCTGGCAGACAATAAATGTAACCGTTTCAGAGAGAAATGCGACCAATGTGACGATCTCGCGTTATATCGATTCGATGGTGAATGACGAAACACGGAGATTTTCTAAGGTTTTTACTACATATTAACACTTTTCATATTTTCTCGTGTTACGTGGGTGCCAGTCCTCGGATCATGCAAAATCTTAAGGTCCTCGGTCATGTCCAAGGCACCAAACCGACCAATAATTCAATAATCGATAACTAAAACTATAAATGTAGCTCTTCTTACTGGGCGATTGCATCAACTTAGATGCTTCTTCTGTGTTCTACTGTGCTGCTTGTATTGTCCCCACATACCGCAGCACGCGACAAGAGCTGGCAGACCATAAATGTAACCGTTTCAGAGAGAAATGCGACCAATGTGACGATCTCGCGTTATATCGATTCGATGGTGAATGACGAAACACGGAGATTTTCTCAGGTTTTTACTACATATTAACACTTTTCACATTTTCTCGTGTTACGTGGGTACCAGTCCTCGGTTCATGCAAAATCTTAAGGTCCTCGGTCATGTCCAAGGCACCAAACCGACCAATAATTCAATAACCGATAACTGGCTCTGAGCACTATGGCTCCGAGCACTATGGGACTCAACTGCTGAGGTCATTAGTCACCTAGAACTTAGAACTAGTTAAACCTAACTAACCGAAGGACAGCACAAACATCCATGCCCGAGGCAGGATTCGAACCTGCGACCGTAACGGTCTTGCGGTTCCAGACTGCAGCGCCTTTAACCGCACGGCCACTTCGGCCGGCGATAACCGATAACTAAAACTATAAATGTAGCTCTTCTTACTGGGCGATTGCATCAACTTAGATGCTTCTTCTGTGTTCTACTGTGCTGCTTGTATTGTCCCCGCCGGCCGAAGTGGCCGTGCGGTTAAAGGCGCTGCAGTCTGGAACCGCAAGACCACTACGGTCGCAGGTTCGAATCCTGCCTCGGGCATGGATGTTTGTGAAGTCCTTAGGTTAGTTAGGTTTAACTGGTTCTAAGTTCTAGGGGACTAATGACCTCAGCAGTTGAGTCCCATAGTGCTCAGAGCCATTTTTTTTGTATTCTCCCCACATACCGCAGCACGCGACAAGGGCTGGCAAACCATAAATGTAACCGTTTCAGAGAGAAATGCGACCAATGTGACGATCTCGCGTTATATCGATTCGATGGTGAATGACGAATCACGGAGATTTTCTAAGGTTTTTACTACATATTAACACTTTTCATATTTTCTCGTCTTACGTGGCTGCCAGTCCTCGGTTCATGCAAAATCTTAAGGTCCTCGGTCATGTCCAAGTCACCAAACCGACCAATAATTCAATAATCGATAACTAAAACTATAAATGTAGGTCTTCTTACTGGGCGATTGCATCAACTTAGATGCTTCTTCTGTGTTCTACTGTGCTGCTTGTATTGTCCCCACATACCGCAGCACGCGACAAGGGCTGGCAGACCATAAATGTAATCGTTTCAGAGAGAAATGCGACCAATGTGACGATCTCGCGTTATATCGATTCGATGGTGAATGACGAAACACGGGGATTTTCTAAGGTTTTTACTACATATTAACACTTTTCATATTTTCTCGTGTTACGAGGGTACCAGTCCTCGGTACATGCAAAATCTTAAGGTCCTCGGTCATGTCCAAGGCACCAAACCGACCAATAATTCAATAATCGATAACTAAAACTATAAATGTAGCTCTTCTTACTGGGCGATTGCATCAACTTAGATGCTTCTCCTGTGTTCTACTGTGCTGCTTGTATTGTCCCCACATACCGCAGCACGCGACAAGGGCTGGCAGACCATAAATGTAACCGTTTAAGAGAGAAATGCGACCAATGTGACGATCTCGCGTTATATCGATTCGATGGTGAATGACGAAACACGGAGATTTTCTAAGGTTTTTACTACATATTAACACTTTTCACATTTTCTCGTGTTACGTGGGTACCAGTCCTCGGTTCATGCAAAATCTTAAGGTCCTCGGTCATGTCCAAGGCACCAAACCGACCAAAAATTCAATAATCGATAACTAAAACTATAAATGTAGCTCTTCTTACTGGGCGATTGCATCAACTTAGATGTTTCTCCTGTGTTCTACTGTGCTGCTTGTATTGTCCCCACATACCGCAGCACGCGACAAGGGCTGGCAGACCATAAATGTAACCGTTTCAGAGAGAAATGCGACCAATGTGACGATCTCGCGTTATATCGATTCGATGGTGAATGACGAATCACGGAGATTTTCTAAGGTTTTTACTACATATTAACACTTTTCATATTTTCTCGTCTTACGTGGGTGCCAGTCCTCGGTTCATGCAAAATCTTAAGGTCCTCGGTCATGTCCAAGGCACCAAACCGACCAATAATTCAATAATCGATAACTAAAACTATAAATGTAGCTCTTCTTACTGGGCGATTGCATCAACTTAGATGCTTCTTCTGTGTTCTACTGTGCTGCTTGTATTGTCCCCACATACCGCAGCTCGCGACAAGGGCTAGCAGACCATAAATGTAACCGTTTCAGAGAGAAATGTGACCAATGTGACGATCTCGCGTTATATCGATTCGATGGTGAATGACGAAACACGGAGATTTTCTAAGGTTTTTACTACATATTAACACTTTTCATATTTTCTCGTGTTACGTGGGTGCCAGTCCTCGGATCATGCAAAATCTTAAGGTCCTCGGTCATGTCCAAGGCACCAAACCGACCAATAATTCAATAATCGATAACTAAAACTATAAATGTAGCTCTTCTTACTGGGCGATTGCATCAACTTAGATGCTTCTTCTGTGTTCTACTGTGCTGCTTGTATTGTCCCCACATACCGCAGCACGCGACAAGGGCTGGCAGACCATAAATGTAACCGTTTCAGAGAGAAATGCGACCAATGTGACGATCTCGCGTTATATCGATTCGATGGTGAATGACGAAACACGGAGATTTTCTAAGGTTTTTACTACATATTAACACTTTTCACATTTACTCGTGTTACGTGGGTACCAGTCCCCGGTTCATGCAAAATCTTAAGGTCCTCGGTCATGTCCAAGGCACCAAACCGACCAATAATTCATTAATCGATAACTAAAACTATAAATGTAGGTCTTCTTACTGGGCGATTGCATCAACTTAGATGCTTCTTCTGTGTTCTACTGTGCTGCTTGTATTGTCCCCGCCGGCCGAAGTGGCCGTGCGGTTAAAGGCGCTGCAGTCTGGAACCGCAAGACCACTACGGTCGCAGGTTCGAATCCTGCCTCGGGCATGGATGTTTGTGATGTCCTTAGGTTAGTTAGGTTTAACTAGTTCTAAGTTCTAGGGGACTAATGACCTCAGCAGTTGAGTCCCATAGTGCTCAGAGCCATTTTTTTTTTGTATTGTCTCCACATACCGCAGCACGCGACAAGGGCTGGCAGACCATAAATGTAACCGTTTCAGAGAGAAATGCGACCAATGTGACGATCTCGCGTTATATCGATTCGATGGTGAATGACGAAACACGGAGATTTTCTAAGGTTTTTACTACATATTAACACTTTTCACATTTTCTCGTGTTAGTTGGGTACCAGTCCTCGGTTCATGCAAAATCTTAAGGTCCTCGGTCATGTCCAAGGCACCAAACCGACCAATAATTCAATAACCGATAACTAAAACTATAAATGTAGCTCTTCTTACTGGGCGATTGCATCAACTTAGATGCTTCTCCTGTGTTCTACTGTGCTGCTTGTATTGTCCCCACATACCGCAGCACGCGACAAGGGCTGGCAGACCATAAATGTAACCGTTTCAGAGAGAAATGCGACCAATGTGACGATCTCGCGTTATATCGATTCGATGGTGAATGACGAAACACGGAGATTTTCTAAGGTTTTTACTACATATTAACACTTTTCACATTTTCTCGTGTTACGTGGGTACCAGTCCTCGGTTCATGCAAAATCTTAAGGTCCTCGATCATGTCCAAGGCACCAAACCGACGAATAATTCATTAATCGATAACTAAAACTATAAATGTAGCTCTTCTTACTGGGCGATTGCATCAACTTAGATGCTTCTTCTGTGTTCTACTGTGCTGCTTGTATTGTCCCCGCCGGCCGAAGTGGCCGTGCGGTTAAAGGCGCTGCAGTCTGGAACCGCAAGACCACTACGTCGCAGATTCGAATTCTGCCTCGGGCATGGATGTTTGTGATGTCCTTAGGTTAGTTAGGTTTAACTAGTTCTAAGTTCTAGGGGACTAATGACCTCAGCAGTTGAGTCCCATAGTGCTCAGAGCCATTTTTTTTTTGTATTGTCCCCACATACCGCAGCACGCGACAAGGGCTGGCAGACCATAAATGTAACCGTTTCAGAGAGAAATGCGACCAATGTGACGATCTCGCGTTATATCGATTCGATGTTGAATCACGAAACACGGAGATTTTCTAAGGTTTTTACTACATATTAACACTTTTCATATTTTCTCGTGTTACGTGGGTGCCAGTCCTCGGTTCATGCAAAATCTTAAGGTCCTCGGTCATGTCCAAGGCACCAAACCGACCAATAATTCAATAATCGATAACCAAAACTATAAATGTAGCTCCTCTTACTGGGCGATTGCATCAACTTAGATGCTTCTTCTGTGTTCTACTGTGCTGCTTGTATTGTCCCCACATACCGCAGCACGCGACAAGGGCTGGCAGACCATAAATGTAACCGTTTCAGAGAGAAATGCGACCAATGTGACGATCTCGCGTTATATCGATTCGATGGTGAATGACGAAACACGGGGATTTTCTAAGGTTTTTACTACATATTAACACTTTTCATATTTTCTCGTGTTACGTGGGTGCCAGTCCTCGGTTCATGCAAAATCTTAAGGTCCTCGGTCATGTGCAAGGCACCAAATCGACCAATAATTCAATAATCGATAGCTAAACCTATAAATGTAGCTCTTCTTACTGGGCGATTGCATCAACTTAGATGCTTCTTCTGTGTTCTACTGTGCTGCTTGTATTGTCCCCACATACCGCAGCACGCGACAAGGGCTGGCAGACCATAAATGTAACCGTTTGAGAGAGAAATGCGACCAATGTGACGATCTCACGTTATATCGATTCGATGGTGAATGAAGAAACACGGAGATTTTCTAAGGTTTTTACTACATATTAACACTTTTCACATTTTCTCGTAATACGTGGGTACCAGTCCTCGGTTCATGCAAAATCTTAAGGTCCTCGGTCATGTCCAAGGCACCAAACCGACCAATAATTCAATAACCGATAAATAAAACTATAAATGTAGCTCTTCTTACTGGGCGATTGCATCAACTTAGATGCTTCTTCTGTGTTCTACTGTGCTGCTTGTATTGTCCCCGCCGGCCGAAGTGGCCGTGGGGTTAAAGGCGCTGCAGTCTGGAACCGCAAGACCACTACGGTCGCAGGTTCGAATCCTGCCTCGGGCATGGATGTTTGTGAAGTCCTTAGGTTAGTTAGGTTTAACTGGTTCTAAGTTCTAGGGGACTAATGACCTCAGCAGTTGAGTCCCATAGTGCTCAGAGCCATTTTTTTTGTATTCTCCCCACATACCGCAGCACGCGACAAGGGCTGGCAAACCATAAATGTAACCGTTTCAGAGAGAAATGCGACCAATGTGACGATCTCGCGTTATATCGATTCGATGGTGAATGACGAATCACGGAGATTTTCTAAGGTTTTTACTACATATTAACACTTTTCATATTTTCTCGTCTTACGTGGCTGCCAGTCCTCGGGTCATGCAAAATCTTAAGGTCCTCGGTCATGTCCAAGGCACCAAACCGACCAATAATTCAATAATCGATAACTAAAACTATAAATGTAGCTCTTCTTACTGGGCGATTGCATCAACTTAGATGCTTCTCCTGTGTTCTACTGTGCTGCTTGTATTGTCCCCACATACCGCAGCACGCGACAAGGGCTGGCAGACCATAAATGTAACCGTTTCAGAGAGAAATGCGACCAATGTGACGATCTCGCGTTATATCGATTCGATGGTGAATGACGAATCACGGAGATTTTCTAAGGTTTTTACTACATATTAACACTTTTCATATTTTCTCGTCTTACGTGGGTGCCAGTCCTCGGTTCATGCAAAATCTTAAGGTCCTCGGTCATGTCCAAGTCACCAAACCGACCAATAATTCAATAATCGATAACTAAAACTATAAATGTAGGTCTTCTTACTGGGCGATTGCATCAACTTAGATGCTTCTTCTGTGTTCTACTGTGCTGCTTGTATTGTCCCCACATACCGCAGCACGCGACAAGGGCTGGCAGACCATAAATGTAATCGTTTCAGAGAGAAATGCGACCAATGTGACGATCTCGCGTTATATCGATTCGATGGTGAATGACGAAACACGGAGATTTTCTAAGGTTTTTACTACATATTAACACTTTTCACATTTTCTCGTGTTACGAGGGTACCAGTCCTCGGTACATGCAAAATCTTAAGGTCCTCGGTCATGTCCAAGGCACCAAACCGACCAATAATTCAATAATCGATAACTAAAACTATAAATGTAGCTCTTCTTACTGGGCGATTGCATCAACTTAGATGCTTCTCCTGTGTTCTACTGTGCTGCTTGTATTGTCCCCACATACCGCAGCACGCGACAAGGGCTGGCAGACCATAAATGTAACCGTTTAAGAGAGAAATGCGACCAATGTGACGATCTCGCGTTATATCGATTCGATGGTGAATGACGAAACACGGAGATTTTCTAAGGTTTTTACTACATATTAACACTTTTCACATTTTCTCGTGTTACGTGGGTACCAGTCCTCGGTTCATGCAAAATCTTAAGGTCCTCGGTCATGTCCAAGGCACCAAACCGACCAAAAATTCAATAATCGATAACTAAAACTATAAATGTAGCTCTTCTTACTGGGCGATTGCATCAACTTAGATGTTTCTCCTGTGTTCTACTGTGCTGCTTGTATTGTCCCCACATACCGCAGCACGCGACAAGGGCTGGCAGACCATAAATGTAACCGTTTCAGAGAGAAATGCGACCAATGTGACGATCTCGCGTTATATCGATTCGATGGTGAATGACGAATCACGGAGATTTTCTAAGGTTTTTACTACATATTAACACTTTTCATATTTTCTCGTCTTACGTGGGTGCCAGTCCTCGGTTCATGCAAAATCTTAAGGTCCTCGGTCATGTCCAAGGCACCAAACCGACCAATAATTCAATAATCGATAACTAAAACTATAAATGTAGCTCTTCTTACTGGGCGATTGCATCAACTTAGATGCTTCTTCTGTGTTCTACTGTGCTGCTTGTATTGTCCCCACATACCGCAGCTCGCGACAAGGGCTAGCAGACCATAAATGTAACCGTTTCAGAGAGAAATGTGACCAATGTGACGATCTCGCGTTATATCGATTCGATGGTGAATGACGAAACACGGAGATTTTCTAAGGTTTTTACTACATATTAACACTTTTCATATTTTCTCGTGTTACGTGGGTGCCAGTCCTCGGATCATGCAAAATCTTAAGGTCCTCGGTCATGTCCAAGGCACCAAACCGACCAATAATTCAATAATCGATAACTAAAACTATAAATGTAGCTCTTCTTACTGGGCGATTGCATCAACTTAGATGCTTCTTCTGTGTTCTACTGTGCTGCTTGTATTGTCCCCACATACCGCAGCACGCGACAAGGGCTGGCAGACCATAAATGTAACCGTTTCAGAGAGAAATGCGACCAATGTGACGATCTCGCGTTATATCGATTCGATGGTGAATGACGAAACACGGAGATTTTCTAAGGTTTTTACTACATATTAACACTTTTCACATTTACTCGTGTTACGTGGGTACCAGTCCCCGGTTCATGCAAAATCTTAAGGTCCTCGGTCATGTCCAAGGCACCAAACCGACCAATAATTCATTAATCGATAACTAAAACTATAAATGTAGGTCTTCTTACTGGGCGATTGCATCAACTTAGATGCTTCTTCTGTGTTCTACTGTGCTGCTTGTATTGTCCCCGCCGGCCGAAGTGGCCGTGCGGTTAAAGGCGCTGCAGTCTGGAACCGCAAGACCACTACGGTCGCAGGTTCGAATCCTGCCTCGGGCATGGATGTTTGTGATGTCCTTAGGTTAGTTAGGTTTAACTAGTTCTAAGTTCTAGGGGACTAATGACCTCAGCAGTTGAGTCCCATAGTGCTCAGAGCCATTTTTTTTTTGTATTGTCTCCACATACCGCAGCACGCGACAAGGGCTGGCAGACCATAAATGTAACCGTTTCAGAGAGAAATGCGACCAATGTGACGATCTCGCGTTATATCGATTCGATGGTGAATGACGAAACACGGAGATTTTCTAAGGTTTTTACTACATATTAACACTTTTCACATTTTCTCGTGTTAGTTGGGTACCAGTCCTCGGTTCATGCAAAATCTTAAGGTCCTCGGTCATGTCCAAGGCACCAAACCGACCAATAATTCAATAACCGATAACTAAAACTATAAATGTAGCTCTTCTTACTGGGCGATTGCATCAACTTAGATGCTTCTCCTGTGTTCTACTGTGCTGCTTGTATTGTCCCCACATACCGCAGCACGCGACAAGGGCTGGCAGACCATAAATGTAACCGTTTCAGAGAGAAATGCGACCAATGTGACGATCTCGCGTTATATCGATTCGATGGTGAATGACGAAACACGGAGATTTTCTAAGGTTTTTACTACATATTAACACTTTTCACATTTTCTCGTGTTACGTGGGTACCAGTCCTCGGTTCATGCAAAATCTTAAGGTCCTCGATCATGTCCAAGGCACCAAACCGACGAATAATTCATTAATCGATAACTAAAACTATAAATGTAGCTCTTCTTACTGGGCGATTGCATCAACTTAGATGCTTCTTCTGTGTTCTACTGTGCTGCTTGTATTGTCCCCGCCGGCCGAAGTGGCCGTGCGGTTAAAGGCGCTGCAGTCTGGAACCGCAAGACCACTACGTCGCAGATTCGAATTCTGCCTCGGGCATGGATGTTTGTGATGTCCTTAGGTTAGTTAGGTTTAACTAGTTCTAAGTTCTAGGGGACTAATGACCTCAGCAGTTGAGTCCCATAGTGCTCAGAGCCATTTTTTTTTTGTATTGTCCCCACATACCGCAGCACGCGACAAGGGCTGGCAGACCATAAATGTAACCGTTTCAGAGAGAAATGCGACCAATGTGACGATCTCGCGTTATATCGATTCGATGTTGAATCACGAAACACGGAGATTTTCTAAGGTTTTTACTACATATTAACACTTTTCATATTTTCTCGTGTTACGTGGGTGCCAGTCCTCGGTTCATGCAAAATCTTAAGGTCCTCGGTCATGTCCAAGGCACCAAACCGACCAATAATTCAATAATCGATAACCAAAACTATAAATGTAGCTCCTCTTACTGGGCGATTGCATCAACTTAGATGCTTCTTCTGTGTTCTACTGTGCTGCTTGTATTGTCCCCACATACCGCAGCACACGACAAGGGCTGGCAGACCATAAATGTAACCGTTTCAGAGAGAAATGCGACCAATGTGACGATCTCGCGTTATATCGATTCGATGGTGAATGACGAAACACGGGGATTTTCTAAGGTTTTTACTACATATTAACACTTTTCATATTTTCTCGTGTTACGTGGGTGCCAGTCCTCGGTTCATGCAAAATCTTAAGGTCCTCGGTCATGTGCAAGGCACCAAATCGACCAATAATTCAATAATCGATAGCTAAACCTATAAATGTAGCTCTTCTTACTGGGCGATTGCATCAACTTAGATGCTTCTTCTGTGTTCTACTGTGCTGCTTGTATTGTCCCCACATACCGCAGCACGCGACAAGGGCTGGCAGACCATAAATGTAACCGTTTGAGAGAGAAATGCGACCAATGTGACGATCTCACGTTATATCGATTCGATGGTGAATGAAGAAACACGGAGATTTTCTAAGGTTTTTACTACATATTAACACTTTTCACATTTTCTCGTAATACGTGGGTACCAGTCCTCGGTTCATGCAAAATCTTAAGGTCCTCGGTCATGTCCAAGGCACCAAACCGACCAATAATTCAATAACCGATAAATAAAACTATAAATGTAGCTCTTCTTACTGGGCGATTGCATCAACTTAGATGCTTCTTCTGTGTTCTACTGTGCTGCTTGTATTGTCCCCGCCGGCCGAAGTGGCCGTGCGGTTAAAGGCGCTGCAGTCTGGAACCGCAAGACCACTACAGTCGCAGGTTCGAATCCTGCCTCGGGCATGGATGTTTGTGATGTCCATAGGTTAGTTAGGTTTAACTGGTTCTAAGTTCTAGGGGACTAATGACCTCAGCAGTTGAGTCCCATAGTGCTCAGAGCCATTTTTTTTTGTATTGTCCCCACATACCGCAGCACGCGACAAGGGCTGGCAGACCATAAATGTAACCGTTTCAGAGAGAAATGCGACCAATGTGACGATCTCGCGTTATATCGATTCGATGGTGAATGACGAAACACGGAGATTTTCTAAGGTTTTTACTACATATTAACACTTTTCATATTTTCTCGTGTTACGTGGGTGCCAGTCCTCGGTTCATGCAAAATCTTAAGGTCCTCGGTCATGTCCAAGGCACCAAACCGACCAATAATTCAATAATCGATAACTAAAACTATAAATGTAGCTCCTCTTACTGGGCGATTGCATCAACTTAGATGCTTCTTCTGTGTTCTACTGTGCTGCTTGTATTGTCCCCACATACCGCAGCACGCGACAAGGGCTGGCAGACCATAAATGTAACCGTTTCAGAGAGAAATGCGACCAATGTGACGATCTCGCGTTATATCGATTCGATGGTGAATGACGAAACACGGAGATTTTCTAAGGTTTTTACTACATATTAACACTTTTCATATTTTCTCGTGTTACGTGGGTGCCAGTCCTCGGATCATGCAAAATCTTAAGGTCCTCGGTCATGTCCAAGGCACCAAACCGACCAATAAATCAATAATCGATAACTAAAACTATAAATGTAGCTCTTCTTACTGGGCGATTGCATCAACTTAGATGCTTCTTCTGTGTTCTACTGTGCTGCTTGTATTGTCCCCACATACCGCAGCACGCGACAAGGGCTGGCAGACCATAAATGTAACCGTTTCAGAGAGAAATGCGACCAATGTGACGATCTCGCGTTATATCGATTCGATGGTGAATGACGAAACACGGAGATTTTCTAAGGTTTTTACTACATATTAACACTTTTCACATTTTCTCGTGTTACGTGGGTACCAGTCCTCGGTTCATGCAAAATCTTAAGGTCCTCGGTCATGTCCAAGGCACCAAACCGACCAATAATTCAATAATCGATAACTAAAACTATAAATGTAGCTCTTCTTACTGGGCGACTGCATCAACTTAGATGCTTCTCCTGTGTTCTACTGTGCTGCTTGTATTGTCCCCACATACCGCAGCACGCGACAAGGGCTGGCAGACCATAAATGTAACCGTTTCAGAGAGAAATGCGACCAATGTGACGATCTCGCGTTATATCGATTCGATGGTGAATGACGAAACACGGAGATTTTCTAAGGTTTTTACTACATATTAACACTTTTCATATGTTCACGTGTTACGTGGGTGCCAGTCCTCGGTTCATGCAAAATCTTAAGGTCCTCGGTCATGTCCAAGGCACCAACCCGACCAATAATTCAATAATCGATAACTAAAACTATAAATGTAGCTCTTCTTACTGGGCGATTGCATCAACTTAGATGCTTCTCCTGTGTTCTACTGTGCTGCTTGTATTGTCCCCACATACCGCAGCACGCGACAAGGGCTGGCAGACCATAAATGTAACCGTTTCAGAGAGAAATGCGACCAATGTGACGATCTCGCGTTATATCGATTCGATGGTGAATGACGAAACACGGAGAGTTTCTAAGGTTTTTACTACATATTAGCACTTTTCACATTTTCTTGTGTTACGTGGGTACCAGTCCTCGGTTCATGCAAAATCTTAACGTCCTCGGTCATGTCGAAGGCACCAAATCGACCAATAACTCAATAATCGATAACTAAAACTATAAATGTAGCTCTTCTTACTGGGCGATTGCATCAACTTAGATGCTTCTCCTGTGTTCTACTGTGCTGCTTGTATTGTCCCCACATACCGCAGCACGCGACAAGGGCTGGCAGACCATAAATGTAACCGTTTCAGAGAGAAATGCGACCAATGTGACGATCTCGCGTTATATCGATTCGATGGTGAATGACGAAACACGGAGATTTTCTAAGGTTTTTACTACATATTAACACTTTTCATATTTTCTCGTGTTACGTGGGTGCCAGTCCTCGGTTCATGCAAAATCTTAAGGTCCTCGGTCATGTCCAAGGCACCAAACCGACCAATAATTCAATAATCGATAACCAAAACTATAAATGTAGCTCCTCTTACTGGGCGATTGGATCAACTTAGATGCTTCTTCTGTGTTCTACTGTGCTGCTTGTATTGTCCCCACATACCGCAGCACGCGACAAGGGCTGGCAGACCATAAATGTAACCGTTTGAGAGAGAAATGCGACCAATGTGACGATCTCACGTTATATCGATTCGATGGTGAATGAAGAAACACGGAGATTTTCTAAGGTTTTTACTACATATTAACACTTTTCACATTTTCTCGTGTTACGTGGGTACCAGTCCTCGGTTCATGCAAAATCTTAAGGTCCTCGGTCATGTCCAAGGCACCAAAGCGACCAATAATTCAATAATCGATAACTAAAACTATAAATGTAGCTCTTCTTACTGGGCGATTGCATCAACTTAGATGCTTCTCCTGTGTTCTACTGTGCTGCTTGTATTGTCCCCACATACCGCAGCACGCGACAAGGGCTGGCAGACCATAAATGTAACCGTTTCAGAGAGAAATGCGACCAATGTGACGATCTCGCGTTATATCGATTCGATGGTGAATGACGAAACACGGAGATTTTCTAAGGTTTTTACTACATATTAACACTTTTCATATTTTCTCGTGTTATGTGGGTGCCAGTCCTCGGTTCATGCAAAATCTTAAGGTCCTCGGTCATGTCCAAGGCACCAAACCGACCAATAATTCAATAATCGATAACTAAAACTATAAATGTAGCTCCTCTTACTGGGCGATTGCATCAACTTAGATGCTTCTTCTGTGTTCTACTGTGCTGCTTGTATTGTCCCCACATACCGCAGCACGCGACAAGGGCTGGCAGACCATAAATGTAACCGTTTCAGAGAGAAATGCGACCAATGTGACGATCTCGCGTTATATCGATTCGATGGTGAATGACGAAACACGGAGATTTTCTAAGGTTTTTACTACATATCAACACTTTTCATATTTTCTCGTGTTACGTGGGTGCCAGTCCTCGGATCATGCAAAATCTTAAGGTCCTCGGTCATGTCCAAGGCACCAAACCGACCAATAATTCAATAATCGATAACTAAAACTATAAATGTAGCTCTTCTTACTGGGCGATTGCATCAACTTAGATGCTTCTTGTGTGTTCTACTGTGCTGCTTGTATTGTCCCCACATACCGCAGCACGCGACAAGGGCTGGCAGACCATAAATGTAACCGTTTCAGAGAGAAATGCGACCAATGTGATGATCTCGCGTTATATCGATTCGATGGTGAATGACGAAACACGGAGATTTTCTAAGGTTTTTACTACATATTAACACTTTTCACATTTTCTCGTGTTACGTGGGTACCAGTCCTCGGTTCATGCAAAATCTTAAGGTCCTCGGTCATGTCCAAGGCACCAAACCGACCAATAATTCAATAACCGATAACTAAAACTATAAATGTAGCTCTTCTTACTGCGCGATTGCATCAACTTAGATGCTTCTTCTGTGTTCTACTGTGGTGCTTGTATTGTCCCCGCCGGCCGAAGTGGCCGTGCGGTTAAAGGCGCTGCAGTCTGGAACCGCAAGACCACTACGGTCGCAGGTTCGAATCCTGCCTCGGGCATGGATGTTTTTGATGTCCATAGGTTAGTTAGGTTTAACTGGTTCTAAGTCCTAGGGGACTAATGACCTCAGCAGTTGAGTCCCATAGTGCTCAGAGCCATTTTTTTTTGTATTGTCCCCACATACCGCAGCACGCGACAAGGGCTGGCAGACCATAAATGTAACCGTTTCAGAGAGAAATGCGACCAATGTGACGATCTCGCGTTATATCGATTCGATGGTGAATGACGAAACACGGAGATTTTCTAAGGTTTTTACTACATATTAACACTTTTCACATTTTCTCGTGTTACGTGGCTGCCAGTCCTCGGGTCATGCAAAATCTTAAGGTCCTCGGTCATGTCCAAGGCACCAAACCGACCAATAATTCAATAATCGATAACTAAAACTATAAATGTAGCTCTTCTTACTGGGCGATTGCATCAACTTAGATGCTTCTCCTGTGTTCTACTGTGCTGCTTGTATTGTCCCCACATACCGCAGCACGCGACAAGGGCTGGCAGACCATAAATGTAACCGTTTCAGAGAGAAATGCGACCAATGTGACGATCTCGCGTTATATCGATTCGATGGTGAATGACGAATCACGGAGATTTTCTAAGGTTTTTACTACATATTAACACTTTTCATATTTTCTCGTCTTACGTGGGTGCCAGTCCTCGGTTCATGCAAAATCTTAAGGTCCTCGGTCATGTCCAAGTCACCAAACCGACCAATAATTCAATAATCGATAACTAAAACTATAAATGTAGCTCTTCTTACTGGGCGATTGCATCAACTTAGATGCTTCTTCTGTGTTCTACTGTGCTGCTTGTATTGTCCCCACATACCGCAGCACGCGACAAGGGCTGGCAGACCATAAATGTAATCGTTTCAGAGAGAAATGCGACCAATGTGACGATCTCGCGTTATATCGATTCGATGGTGAATGACGAAACACGGAGATTTTCTAAGGTTTTTACTACATATTAACACTTTTCACATTTTCTCGTGTTACGAGGGTACCAGTCCTCGGTACATGCAAAATCTTAAGGTCCTCGGTCATGTCCAAGGCACCAAACCGACCAATAATTCAATAATCGATAACTAAAACTATAAATGTAGCTCTTCTTACTGGGCGATTGCATCAACTTAGATGCTTCTTCTGTGTTCTACTGTGCTGCTTGTATTGTCCCCACATACCGCAGCACGCGACAAGGGCTGGCAGACCATAAATGTAACCGTTTCAGAGAGAAATGCGACCAATGTGACGATCTCGCGTTATATCGATTCGATGGTGAATGACGAAACACGGAGATTTTCTAAGGTTTTTACTACATATTAACACTTTTCACATTTACTCGTGTTACGTGGGTACCAGTCCCCGGTTCATGCAAAATCTTAAGGTCCTCGGTCATGTCCAAGGCACCAAACCGACCAATAATTCATTAATCGATAACTAAAACTATAAATGTAGGTCTTCTTACTGGGCGATTGCATCAACTTAGATGCTTCTTCTGTGTTCTACTGTGCTGCTTGTATTGTCCCCGCCGGCCGAAGTGGCCGTGCGGTTAAAGGCGCTGCAGTCTGGAACCGCAAGACCACTACGTCGCAGGTTCGAATTCTGCCTCGGGCATGGATGTTTGTGATGTCCTTAGGTTAGTTAGGTTTAACTAGTTCTAAGTTCTAGGGGACTAATGACCTCAGCAGTTGAGTCCCATAGTGCTCAGAGCCATTTTTTTTTGTATTGTCCCCACATACCGCAGCACGCGACAAGGGCTGGCAGACCATAAATGTAACCGTTTCAGAGAGAAATGCGACCGATGTGACGATCTCGCGTTATATCGATTCGATGGTGAATGACGAAACACGGAGATTTTCTAAGGTTTTTACTACATATTAACACTTTTCATATTTTCTCGTGTTACGTGGGTGCCAGTCCTCGGTTCATGCAAAATCTTAAGGTCCTCGGTCATGTCCAAGGCACCAAACCGACCAATAATTCAATAATCGATAACCAAAACTATAAATGTAGCTCCTCTTACTGGGCGATTGCATCAACTTAGATGCTTCTTCTGTGTTCTACTGTGCTGCTTGTATTGTCCCCACATACCGCAGCACGCGACAAGGGCTGGCAGACCATAAATGTAACCGTTTCAGAGAGAAATGCGACCAATGTGACGATCTCGCGTTATATCGATTCGATGGTGAATGACGAAACACGGGGATTTTCTAAGGTTTTTACTACATATTAACACTTTTCATATTTTCTCGTGTTACGTGGGTGCCAGTCCTCGGTTCATGCAAAATCTTAAGGTCCTCGGTCATGTCCAAGGCACCAAATTGACCAATAATTCAATAATCGATAGCTAAACCTATAAATGTAGCTCTTCTTACTGGGCGATTGCATCAACTTAGATGCTTCTTCTGTGTTCTACTGTGCTGCTTGTATTGTCCCCACATACCGCAGCACGCGACAAGGGCTGGCAGACCATAAATGTAACCGTTTGAGAGAGAAATGCGACCAATGTGACGATCTCACGTTATATCGATTCGATGGTGAATGAAGAAACACGGAGATTTTCTAAGGTTTTTACTACATATTAACACTTTTCACATTTTCTCGTGTTACGTGGGTACCAGTCCTCGGTTCATGCAAAATCTTAAGGTCCTCGGTCATGTCCAAGGCACCAAACCGACCAATAATTCAATAATCGATAACTAAAACTATAAATGTAGCTCTTCTTACTGGGCGATTGCATCAACTTAGATGCTTCTCCTGTGTTCTACTGTGCTGCTTGTATTGTCCCCACATACCGCAGCACGCGACAAGGGCTGGCAGACCATAAATGTAACCGTTTCAGAGAGAAATGCGACCAATGTGACGATCTCGCGTTATATCGATTCGATGGTGAATGACGAAACACGGAGATTTTCTAAGGTTTTTACTACATATTAACACTTTTCATATTTTCTCGTGTTACGTGGGTGCCAGTCCTCGGTTCATGCAAAATCTTAAGGTCCTCGGTCATGTCCAAGGCACCAAACCGACCAATAATTCAATAATCGATAACTAAAACTATAAATGTAGCTCCTCTTACTGGGCGATTGCATCAACTTAGATGCTTCTTCTGTGTTCTACTGTGCTGCTTGTATTGTCCCCACATACCGCAGCACGCGACAAGGGCTGGCAGACCATAAATGTAACCGTTTCAGAGAGAAATGCGACCAATGTGACGATCTCGCGTTATATCGATTCGATGGTGAATGACGAAACACGGAGATTTTCTAAGGTTTTTACTACATATTAACACTTTTCACATTTTCTCGTGTTACGTGGGTACCAGTCCTCGGTTCATGCAAAATCTTAAGGTCCTCGGTCATGTCCAAGGCACCAAACCGACCAATAATTCAATAACCGATAACTAAAACTATAAATGTAGCTCTTCTTACTGGGCGATTGCATCAACTTAGATGCTTCTTCTGTGTTCTACTGTGCTGCTTGTATTGTCCCCACATACCGCAGCACGCGACAAGGGCTGGCAGACCATAAATGTAACCGTTTCAGAGAGAAATGCGACCAATGTGACGATCTCGCGTTATATCGATTCGATGGTGAATGACGAAACACGGAGATTTTCTAAGGTTTTTACTACATATTAACACTTTTCACATTTTCTTGTGTTACGTGGGTACCAGTCCTCGGTTCATGCAAAATCTTAAGGTCCTCGGTCATGTCCAAGGCACCAAACCGACCAATAATTCAATAATCGATAACTAAAACTATAAATGTAGCTCTTCTTACTGGGCGACTGCATCAACTTAGATGCTTCTCCTGTGTTCTACTGTGCTGCTTGTATTGTCCCCACATACCGCAGCACGCGACAAGGGCTGGCAGACCATAAATGTAACCGTTTCAGAGAGAAATGCGACCAATGTGACGATCTCGCGTTATATCGATTCGCTGGTGAATGACGAAACACGGAGATTTTCTAAGGTTTTTACTACATATTAACACTTTTCATATGTTCACGTGTTACGTGGGTGCCAGTCCTCGGTTCATGCAAAATCTTAAGGTCCTCGGTCATGTCCAAGGCACCAACCCCACCAATAATTCAATAATCGATAACTAAAACTATAAATGTAGCTCTTCTTACTGGGCGATTGCATCAACTTAGATGCTTCTCCTGTGTTCTACTGTGCTGCTTGTATTGTCCCCACATACCGCAGCTCGCGACAAGGGCTGGCAGACCATAAATGTAACCGTTTCAGAGAGAAATGCGACCAATGTGACGATCTCGCGTTATATCGATTCGATGGTGAATGACGAAACACGGAGATTTTCTAAGGTTTTTACTACATATTAACACTTTTCACATTTTCTCGTGTTACGTGGCTGCCAGTCCTCGGGTCATGCAAAATCTTAAGGTCCTCGGTCATGTCCAAGGCACCAAACCGACCAATAATTCAATAATCGATAACTAAAACTATAAATGTAGCTCTTCTTACTGGGCGATTGCATCAACTTAGATGCTTCTCCTGTGTTCTACTGTGCTGCTTGTATTGTCCCCACATACCGCAGCACGCGACAAGGGCTGGCAGACCATAAATGTAACCGTTTCAGAGAGAAATGCGACCAATGTGACGATCTCGCGTTATATCGATTCGATGGTGAATGACGAATCACGGAGATTTTCTAAGGTTTTTACTACATATTAACACTTTTCATATTTTCTCGTCTTACGTGGGTGCCAGTCCTCGGTTCATGCAAAATCTTAAGGTCCTCGGTCATGTCCAAGTCACCAAACCGACCAATAATTCAATAATCGATAACTAAAACTATAAATGTAGCTCTTCTTACTGGGCGATTGCATCAACTTAGATGCTTCTTCTGTGTTCTACTGTGCTGCTTGTATTGTCCCCACATACCGCAGCACGCGACAAGGGCTGGCAGACCATAAATGTAATCGTTTCAGAGAGAAATGCGACCAATGTGACGATCTCGCGTTATATCGATTCGATGGTGAATGACGAAACACGGAGATTTTCTAAGGTTTTTACTACATATTAACACTTTTCATATTTTCTCGTGTTACGTGGGTGCCAGTCCTCGGATCATGCAAAATCTTAAGGTCCTCGGTCATGTCCAAGGCACCAAACCGACCAATAATTCAATAATCGATAACTAAAACTATAAATGTAGCTCTTCTTACTGGGCGATTGCATCAACTTAGATGCTTCTTCTGTGTTCTACTGTGCTGCTTGTATTGTCCCCACATACCGCAGCACGCGACACGGGCTGGCAGACCATAAATGTAACCGTTTCAGAGAGAAATGCGACCAATGTGACGATCTCGCGTTATATCGATTCGATGGTGAATGACGAAACACGGAGATTTTCTAAGGTTTTTACTACATATTAACACTTTTCACATTTACTCGTGTTACGTGGGTACCAGTCCCCGGTTCATGCAAAATCTTAAGGTCCTCGGTCATGTCCAAGGCACCAAACCGACCAATAATTCATTAATCGATAACTAAAACTATAAATGTAGCTCTTCTTACTGGGCGATTGCATCAACTTAGATGCTTCTTCTGTGTTCTACTGTGCTGCTTGTATTGTCCCCGCCGGCCGAAGTGGCCGTGCGGTTAAAGGCGCTGCAGTCTGGAACCGCAAGACCACTACGGTCGCAGGTTCGAATCCTGCCTCGGGCATGGATGTTTGTGATGTCCTTAGGTTAGTTAGGTTTAACTAGTTCTAAGTTCTAGGGGACTAATGACCTCAGCAGTTGAGTCCCATAGTGCTCAGAGCCATTTTTTTTTTGTATTGTCTCCACATACCGCAGCACGCGACAAGGGCTGGCAGACCATAAATGTAACCGTTTCAGAGAGAAATGCGACCAATGTGACGATTTCGCGTTATATCGATTCGATGGTGAATGACGAAACACGGAGATTTTCTAAGGCTTTTACTACATATTAACACTTTTCACATTTTCTCGTGTTAGTTGGGTACCAGTCCTCGGTTCATGCAAAATCTTAAGGTCCTCGGTCATGTCCAAGGCACCAAACCGACCAATAATTCAATAACCGATAACTAAAACTATAAATGTAGCTCTTCTTACTGGGCGATTGCATCAACTTAGATGCTTCTTCTGTGTTCTACTGTGCTGCTTGTATTGTCCCCACATACCGCAGCAACTGACAAGGGCTGGCAGACGATAAATGTAACCGTTTCAGAGAGAAATGCGACCAATGTGACGATCTCGCGTTATATCGATTCGATGGTGAATGACGAAACACGGAGATTTTCTAAGGTTTTTACTACATATTAACACTTTTCACATTTTCTCGTGTTACGTGGGTACCAGTCCTCGGTTCATGCAAAATCTTAAGGTCCTCGATCATGCCCAAGGCACCAAACCGACGAATAATTCATTAATCGATAACTAAAACTATAAATGTAGCTCTTCTTACTGGGCGATTGCATCAACTTAGATGCTTCTTCTGTGTTCTACTGTGCTGCTTGTATTGTCCCCGCCGGCCGAAGTGGCCGTGCGGTTAAAGGCGCTGCAGTCTGGAACCGCAAGACCACTACGTCGCAGGTTCGAATTCTGCCTCGGGCATGGATGTTTGTGATGTCCTTAGGTTAGTTAGGTTTAACTAGTTCTAAGTTCTAGGGGACTAATGACCTCAGCAGTTGAGTCCCATAGTGCTCAGAGCCATTTTTTTTTGTATTGTCCCCACATACCGCAGCACGCGACAAGGGCTGGCAGACCATAAATGTAACCGTTTCAGAGAGAAATGCGACCAATGTGACGATCTCGCGTTATATCGATTCGATGGTGAATGACGAAACACGGAGATTTTCTAAGGTTTTTTCTACATATTAACACTTTTCACATTTTCTCGTGTTACGTGGGTACCAGTCCTCGGTTCATGCAAAATCTTAAGGTCCTCGGTCATGTCCAAGGCACCAAACCGACCAATAATTCAATAATCGATAACTAAAACTATAAATGTAGCTCTTCTTACTGGGCGATTGCATCAACTTAGATGCTTCTCCTGTGTTCTACTGTGCTGCTTGTATTGTCCCCACATACCGCAGCACGCGACAAGGGCTGGCAGACCATAAATGTAACCGTTTCAGAGAGAAATGCGACCAATGTGACGATCTCGCGTTATATCGATTCGATGGTGAATGACGAAACACGGAGTTTTTCTAAGGTTTTTACTACATATTAACACTTTTCACATTTTCTCGTGTTACGTGGGTACCAGTCCTCGGTTCATGCAAAATCTTAAGGTCCTCGGTCATGTCCAAGGCAACAAACCGACCAATAATTCAATAATCGGTAACTAAAACTATAAATGTAGCTCTTCTTACTGGGCGATTGCATCAACTTAGATGCTTCTTGTGTGTTCTACTGTGCTGCTTGTATTGTCCCCACATACCGCAGCACGCGACAAGGGCTGGCAGACCATAAATGTAACCGTTTCAGAGAGAAATGCGACCAATGTGACGATCTCGCGTTATATCGATTCGATGGTGAATGACGAAACACGGAGATTTTCTAAGGTTTTTACTACATATTAAAACTTTTCACATTTTCTCGTGTTACGTGGGTACCAGTCCTCGGTTCATGCAAAATCTTAAGGTCCTCGGTCATGTCCAAGGCACCAAACCGACCAATAATTCAATAATCGATAACTAAAACTATAAATGTAGCTCTTCTTACTGGGCGATTGCATCAACTTAGATGCTTCTTCTGTGTTCTACTGTGCTGCTTGTATTGTCCCCACATGCCGCAGCATGCGACAAGGGCTGGCAGACCATAAATGTAACCGTTTCAGAGAGAAATGCGACCAATGTGACGATCTCGCGTTATATCGATTCGATGGTGAATGACGAAACACGGAGATTTTCTAAGCTTTTTACTACATATTAACACTTTTCACATTTTCTCGTGTTACGTGGGTACCAGTCCTCGGTTCATGCACAATCTTAAGGTCCTCGGTCATGTCCAAGGCAACAAACCGACCAATAATTCAATAATCGATAACTAAAACTATAAATGTAGCTCTTCTTACTGGGCGATAGCATCAACTTAGATGTTTCTACTGTGTTCTACTGTGCTGCTTGTATTGTCCCCACATACCGCATCACGCGACAAGGGCTGGCAGACCATAAATGTAACCGTTTCAGAGAGAAATGCGACCAATGTGACGATCTCGCGTTATATCGATTCGATGGTGAATGACGAAACACGGAGATTTTCTAAGGTTTTTACTACATATTAACACTTTTCACATTTTCTCGTGTTACGTGGGTACCAGTCCTCGGTTCATGCAAAATCTTAAGGTCCTCGGTCATGTCCAAGGCACCAAACCGACCAATAATTCAATAATCGATAACTAAAACTATAAATGTAGCTCTTCTTACTGGGCGATTGCATCAACTTAGATGCTTCTTCTGTGTTCTACTGTGCTGCTTGTATTGTCCCCACATACCGCAGCACGCGACACGGGCTGGCAGACCATAAATGTAACTGTTTCAGAGAGAAATGCGACCAATGTGACGATCTCGCGTTATATCGATTCGATGGTGAATGACGAAACACGGAGATTTTCTAAGGTTTTTACTACATATTAACACTTTTCACATTTTCTAGTGTTACGTGGGAGCCAGTCCTCGGTTCATGCAAAATCTTAAGGTCCTCGGTCATGTCCAAGGCACCAAACCGACCAATAATTCAATAATCGATAACTGAAACTATAAATGTAGCTCTTCTTACTGGGCGATTGCATCAACTTAGATGCTTCTCCTGTGTTCTACTGTGCTGCTTGTATTGTCCCCACATACCGCAGCACGCGACAAGGGCTGGCAGACCATAAATGTAACCGATTCAGAGAGAAATGCGACAAATGTGACGATCTCGCGTTATATCGATTCGATGGTGAATGACGAAACACGGAGATTTTCTAAGGTTTTTACTACATATTAACACTTTTCATATTTTCTCGTGTTACGTGGGTGCCAGTCCTCGGTTCATGCAAAATCTTAAGGTCCTCGGTCATGTCCAAGGCACCAAACCGACCAATAATTCAATAATCGATAGCTAAAACTATAAATGTAGCTCTTCTTACTGGGCGATTGCATCAACTTAGATGCTTCTTGTGTGTTCTACTGTGCTGCTTGTATTGTCCCCACATACCGCAGCACGCGACAAGGGCTGGCAGACCATAAATGTAACCGTTTCAGAGAGAAATGCGACCAATGTGACGATCTCGCGTTATATCGATTCGATGGTGAATGACGAAACACGGAGATTTTCTAAGGTTTTTACTACATATTAACACTTTTTATATTTTCTCGTGTTACGTGGCTGCCAGTCCTCGGTTCATGCAAAATCTTAAGGTCCTCGGTCATGTCCAAGGCACCAAATCGACCAATAATTCAATAATCGATAACTAAAACTATAAATGTAGCTCTTCTTACTGGGCGATTGCAGCAACTTAGATGCTTCTTCTGTGTTCTACTGTGCTGCTTGTATTGTCCCCACATACCGCAGCACGCGACAAGGGCTGGCAGACCATAAATGTAACCGTTTCAGAGAGAAATGCGACCAATGTGACGATCTCGCGTTATATCGATTCGATGGTGAATGACGAAACACGGAGATTTTCTAAGGTTTTTACTACATATTAACACTTTTCATATTTTCTCGTGTTACGTGGGTGCGAGTCCTCGGTTCATGCAAAATCTTAGTGTCCTCGGTCATGTCCAAGGCACCAAACCGACCAATAATTCAATAATCAATAGCTAAAACTATAAATGTAGCTCTTCTAACTGGGCGATAGCATCAACTTAGATGCTTCTCCTGTGTTCTACTGTGCTGCTTGTATTGTCCCCACATACCGCAGCACGCGACAAGGGCTGGCAGACCATAAATGTAACCGTTTCAGAGAGAAATGCGACCAATGTGACGATCTCGCGTTATATCGATTCGATGGTGAATGACGAAACACGGAGATTTTCTAAGGTTTTTCTACATATTAACACTTTTCACATTTTCTTGTGATACGTGGGTACCGGTCCTCGGTTCATGCAAAATCGTAAGGTCCTCGGTCATGTCCAAGGCACCAAATCGACCAATAATTCAATAATCGATAACTAAAACTATAAATGTAGCTCTTCTTACTGGACGATTGCATCAACTTAGATGCTTCTTGTGTGTTCTACTGTGCTGCTTGTATTGTCCCCACATACCGCAGCACGCGACAAGGGCTGGCAGACCATAAATGTAACCGTTTCAGAGAGAAATGCGACCAATGTGACGATCTCGCATTATATCGATTCGATGGTGAATGACGAAACACCGAGATTTAATAAGGTTTTTACTACATATCAACACTTTTCATATTCTCTCGTGTTACGTGGGTGCCAGTCCTCGGTTAATGGAAAATCATAAGGTCCTCGGTCATGTCCAAGGCACCAAATCGACCAATAATTCAATAATCGATAACTAAAACTATAAATGTAGCTCTTCTTACTGGGCGATTGCATCAACTTAGATGCTTCTTCTGTGTTCTACTGTGCTGCTTGTATTGTCCCCACATACCGCAGCACGCGACAAGGGCTGGCAGACCATAAATGTAACCGTTTCAGAGAGAAATGCGACCAATGTGACGATCTCGCGTTATATCGATTCGATGGTGAATGACGAAACACGGAGATTTTCTAAGGTTTTTCTACATATTAACACTTTTCACATTTTCTTGTGTTACGTGGGTACCGGTCCTCGGTTCATGCAAAATCGTAAGGTCCTCGTTCATGTCCAAGGCACCAAATCGACCAATAATTCAATAATCGATAACTAAAACTATAAATGTAGCTCTTCTTACTGGGCGATTGCATCAACTTTGATGTTTATACTGTGTTCTACTGTGCTGCTTGTATTTTCCCCACATACCGCAGCACGCGACAAGGGTTTCAGACCATAAATGTAACCGTTTAAGAGAGAAATGCGACCAATGTGACGATCTCGCGTTATATCGATTCGATGGTGAATGACGAAACACGGAGATTTTCTAAGGTTTTTACTACATATTAACACTTTTCACATTTTCTCGTGTTACGTGGGTACCAGTCCACGGTTCATGCAAAATCTTAAGGTCCTCGGTCATGTCCAAGGCACCAAACCGACCAATAATTCAATAATCGATAACTAAAACTATAAATGTAGCTCTTCTTACTGGGCGATTGCATCAACTTAGATGCTTCTTGTGTGTTCTACTGTGCTGCTTGTATTGTCCCCACATACCGCAGCACGCGACACGGGCTGGCAGACCATAAATGTAACCGTTTCAGAGAGAAATGCGACAAATGTGACGATCTCGCGTTATATCGATTCGATGGTGAATGACGAAACACGGAGATTTTCTAAGGTTTTTACTACATATTAACACTTTTCACATTTTCTCGTGTTACGTGGCTGCCAGTCCTCGGGTCATGCAAAATCTTAGTGTCCTCGGTCATGTCCAAGGCACCAAACCGACCAATAATTCAATAATCGATAGCTAAAACTATAAATGTAGCTCTTCTAACTGGGCGATAGCATCAACTTCGATGCTTCTCCTGTGTTCTACTGTGCTGCTTGTATTGTCCCCACATACCGCAGCACGCGACAAGGGCTGGCAGACCATAAATGTAACCGTTTCAGAGAGAAATGCGACCAATGTGACGATCTCGCGTTATATCGATTCGATGGTGAATGACGAAACACCGAGATTTTCTAAGGTTTTTACTACATATTAACACTTTTCATATTTTCTCGTGTTACGTGGCTGCCAGTCCTCGGTTCATGCAAAATCTTAAGGTCCTCGGTCATGTCCAAGGCACCAAATCGACCAATAATTCAATAATCGATAACTAAAACTATAAATGTAGCTCTTCTTACTGGGCGATTGCAGCAACTTAGATGCTTCTTCTGTGTTCTACTGTGCTGCTTGTATTGTCCCCACATACCGCAGCACGCGACAAGGGCTGGCAGACCATAAATGTAACCGTTTCAGAGAGAAATGCGACCAATGTGACGATCTCGCGTTATATCGATTCGATGGTGAATGACGAAACACGGAGATTTTCTAAGGTTTTTACTACATATTAACACTTTTCATATTTTCTCGTGTTACGTGGGTGCCAGTCCTCGGTTCATGCAAAATCTTAAGGTCCTCGGTCATGTCCAAGGCACCAAATCGACCAATAATTCAATAATCGATAACTAAAACTATAAATGTAGCTCTTCTTACTGGGCGATTGCATCAACTTAGATGCTTCTTCTGTGTTCTACTGTGCTGCTTGTATTGTCCCCACATACCGCAGCACGCGACAAGGGCTGGCAGACCATAAATGTAACCGTTTCAGAGAGAAATGCGACCAATGTGACGATCTCGCGTTATATCGATTCGATGGTGAATGACGAAACACGGAGATTTTCTAAGGTTTTTACTACATATTAACACTTTTCACATTTTCTCGTGTTACGTGGGTACCAGTCCTCGGTTCATGCAAAATCTTAAGGTCCTCGGTCATGTCCAAGGCACCAAACCGACCAATAATTCAATAATCGATAACTAAAACTATAAATGTAGCTCTTCTTACTGGGCGATTGCATCAACTTAGATGCTTCTCCTGTGCTGCTTGTATTGTCCCCACATACCGCGGCACGCGACACGGGCTGGCAGACCATAAATGTAACCGTTTCAGAGAGAAATGCGACCAATGTGACGCTCTCGCGTTATATCGATTCGATGGTGAATGACGAAACACGGAGATTTTCTAAGCTTTTTACTACATATTAACACTTTTCATATTTTCTCGTGTTACGTGGGTGCGAGTCCTCGGTTCATGCAAAATCTTAAGGTCCTCGGTCATGTCCAAGGCACCAAACCGACCAATAATTCAATAATCGATAGCTAAAACTATAAATGTAGCTCTTCTAACTGGGCGATAGCATCAACTTAGATGCTTCTCCTGTGTTCTACTGTGCTGCTTGTATTGTCCCCACATACCGCAGCACGCGACAAGGGCTGGCAGACCATAAATGTAACCGTTTCAGAGAGAAATGCGACCAATGTGACGATCTCGCGTTATATCGATTCGATGGTGAATGACGAAACACGGATATTTTCTAAGGTTTTTCTACATATTAACACTTTTCACATTTTCTTGTGATACGTGGGTACCGGTCCTCGGTTCATGCAAAATCGTAAGGTCCTCGGTCA
Organism: Schistocerca nitens; assembly: GCF_023898315.1. Taxonomy (NCBI): domain Eukaryota; kingdom Metazoa; phylum Arthropoda; class Insecta; order Orthoptera; family Acrididae; genus Schistocerca; species Schistocerca nitens. The sequence continues at coordinate 69,293,437 of NC_064625.1, forward strand.
TGTCCAAGGCACCAAATCGACCAATAATTCAATAATCGATAACTAAAACTATAAATGTAGCTCTTCTTACTGGACGATTGCATCAACTTAGATGCTTCTGTGTGTTCTACTGTGCTGCTTGTATTGTCCCCACATACCGCAGCACGCGACAAGGGCTGGCAGACCATAAATGTAACCGTTTCAGAGAGAAATGCGACCAATGTGACGATCTCGCGTTATATCGATTCGATGGTGAATGACGAAACACCGAGATTTAATAAGGTTTTTACTACATATCAACACTTTTCATATTCTCTCGTGTTACGTGGGTGCCAGTCCTCGGTTAATGCAAAATCATAACGTCCTCGGTCATGTCCAAGGCACCAAATCGACCAATAATTCAATAATCGATAACTAAATCTATAAATGTAGCTCTTCTTACTGGGCGATTGCATCAACTTAGATGCTTCTTCTGTGTTCTACTGTGCTGCTTGTATTGTCCCCACATACCGCAGCACGCGACAAGGGCTGGCAGACCATAAATGTAACCGTTTCAGAGAGAAATGCGACCAATGTGACGATCTCGCGTTATATCGATTCGATGGTGAATGACGAAACACGGAGATTTTCTAAGGTTTTTCTACATATTAACACTTTTCACATTTTCTTGTGTTACGTGGGTACCGGTCCTCGGTTCATGCAAAATCGTAAGGTCCTCGTTCATGTCCAAGGCACCAAATCGACCAATAATTCAATAATCGATAACTAAAACTATAAATGTAGCTCTTCTTACTGGGCGATTGCATCAACTTAGATGCTTCTTCTGTGTTCTACTGTGCTGCTTGTATTTTCCCCACATACCGCAGCACGCGACAAGGGCTGGCAGACCATAAATGTAACCGTTTCAGAGAGAAATGCGACCAATGAGACGATCTCGCGTTATATCGATTCGATGGTGAATGACGAAACACGGAGATTTTCTAAGGTTTTTACTACATATCAACACTTTTCATATTTTCTCGTGTTACGTGGGTGCCAGTCCTCGGTTAATGCAAAATCATAAGGTCCTCGGTCATGTCCAAGGCACCAAACCGACCAATAATTCAATAATCGATAGCTAAAACTATAAATGTAGCTCTTCTTACTGGGCGATTGCATCAACTTAGATGCTTCTCCTGTGTTCTACTGTGCTGCTTGTATTGTCCCCACATACCGCAGCACGCGACAAGGGCTGGCAGACCATAAATGTAACCGTTTCAGAGAGAAATGCGACCAATGTGACGATCTCGCGTTATATCGATTCGATGGTGAATGACGAAACACGGAGATTTTCTAAGGTTTTTACTACATATTAACACTTTTCATATTTTCTCGTGTTACGTGGCTGCCAGTCCTCGGTTCATGCAAAATCTTAAGGTCCTCGGTCATGTCCAAGGCACCAAATCGACCAATAATTCAATAATCGATAACTAAAACTATAAATGTAGCTCTTCTTACTGGGCGATTGCATCAACTTAGATGCCTCTTGTGTGTTCTACTGTGCTGCTTGTCTTGTCCCCACATACCGCAGCACGCGACAAGGGCTGGCAGACCATAAATGTAACCGTTTCAGAGAGAAATGCGACCAATGTGACGATCTCGCGTTATATCGATTCGATGGTGAATGACGAAACACGGAGATTTTCTAAGGTTTTTCTACATATTAACACTTTTCACATTTTCTTGTGTTACGTGCGTACCGGTCCTCGGTTCATGCAAAATCGTAACGTCCTCGGTCATGTCCAAGGCACCAAATCGACCAATAATTCAATAATCGATAACTAAAACTATAAATGTAGCTCTTCTTACTGGGCGATTGCATCAACTTAGATGCTTCTCCTGTGTTCTACTGTGCTGCTTGTATTGTCCCCACATACCGCAGCACGCGACAAGGGCTGGCAGACCATAAATGTAACCGTTTCAGAGAGAAATGCGACCAATGTGACGATCTCGCGTTATATCGATTCGATGGTGAATGACGAAACACGGAGATTTTCTAAGGTTTTTACTACATATTAACACTTTTCACATTTTCTCGTGTTAGGTGGGTGCCAGTCCTCGGTTCATGCAAAATCTTAAGGTTCTCGGTCATGTCCAAGGTACCAAACCGATCAATAATTCAATAATCGATGACTAAAACTATAAATGTAGCTCTTCTTACTGGGCGATTGCATCAACTTAGATGCTTCTTCTGTGTTCTACTGCGCTGCTTGTATTGTCCCCACATACCGCAGCACGCGACAAGGGCTGGCAGACCATAAATGTAACCGTTTCAGAGAGAAATGCGACCAATGTGACGATCTCGCGTTATATCGATTCGATGGTGAATGACGAAACACGGAGATTTTCTAAGGTTTTTCTACATATTAACACTTTTCACATTTTCTTGTGTTACGTGGCTGCCAGTCCTCGGTTCATGCGAAATCTTAAGGTCCTCGGTCATGTCCAAGGCATCAAACAGACCAATAATTCAATAATCGATAACTAAAACTATAAATGTAGCTCTTCTTACTGGGCGATTGCATCAACTTAGATGCTTCTCCTGTGTTCTACTGTGCTGCTTGTATTGTCCCCACATACCGCAGCACGCGACAAGGGCTGGAAGACCATAAATGTAACCGTTTCAGAGAGAAATGCGACCAATGTGACGATCTCGCGTTATATCGATTCGATGGTGAATGACGAAACACGGAGATTTTCTAAGGTTTTTACTACATATTAACACTTTTCACATTTTCTCGTGTTACGTGGGTACCAGTCCTCGGTTCATGCAAAATCTTAAGGTCCTCGGTCATGTCCAAGGCAACAAACCGACCAATAATTCAATAATCGATAACTATAACTATAAATGTAGCTCTTCTTACTGGGCGATTGCATCAACTTAGATGCTTCTTCTGTGTTCTACTGTGCTGCTTGTATTGTCCCCACATACCGCAGCACGCGACAAGGGCTGGCAGACCATAAATGTAACCGTTTCAGAGAGAAATGCGACCAATGTGACGATCTCGCGTTATATCGATTCGATGGTGAATGACGAAACACCGAGATTTTCTAAGGTTTTTACTACATATTAACACTTTTCACATTTTCTCGTGTTAGGTGGGTGCCAGTCCTCGGTTCATGCAAAATCTTAAGGTCCTTGGTCATGTCCAAGGCACCAAACCGACCAATAATTCAATAATCGATAACTAAAACTATAAATGTAGCTCTTCTTACTGGGCGATTGCATCAACTTAGATGCTTCTTCTGTGTTCTACTGTGCTGCTTGTATTGTCCCCACATACCGCAGCACGCGACACGGGCTGGCAGACCATAAATGTAACTGTTTCAGAGAGAAATGCGACCAATGTGACGATCTCGCGTTATGTCGATTCGATGGTGAATGACGAAACACGGAGATTTTCTAAGGTTTTTACTACATATTAACACTTTTCATATTTTCTCGTGTTACGTGGGTGTCAGTCCTCGGTTCATGCAAAATCTTAAGGTCCTCGGTCATGTCCAAGGCAACAAACCGACCAATAATTCAATAATCGATAACTAAAACTATAAATGTAGCTCTTCTTACTGGGCGATAGCATCAACTTAGATGTTTCTACTGTGTTCTACTGTGCTGCTTGTATTGTCCCCACATACCGCATCACGCGACAAGGGCTGGCAGACCATAAATGTAACCGTTTCAGAGAGAAATGCGACCAATGTGACGATCTCGCGTTATATCGATTCGATGGTGAATGACGAAACACGGAGATTTTCTAAGGTTTTTACTACATATTAACACTTTTCACATTTTCTCGTGTTACGTGGGTACCAGTCCTCGGTTCATGCAAAATCTTAAGGTCCTCGGTCATGTCCAAGGCACCAAACCGACCAATAATTCAATAATCGATAACTAAAACTATAAATGTAGCTCTTCTTACTGGGCGATTGCATCAACTTAGATGCTTCTTCTGTGTTCTACTGTGCTGCTTGTATTGTCCCCACATACCGCAGCACGCGACACGGGCTGGCAGACCATAAATGTAACTGTTTCAGAGAGAAATGCGACCAATGTGACGATCTCGCGTTATGTCGATTCGATGGTGAATGACGAAACACGGAGATTTTCTAAGGTTTTTACTACATATTAACACTTTTCATATTTTCTCGTGTTACGTGGGTGTCAGTCCTCGGTTCATGCAAAATCTTAAGATCCTCGGTCATGTCCAAGGCACCAAACCGACCAATAATTCAATAATCGATAGCTAAAACTATAAATGTAGCTCTTCTTACTGGGCGATTGCATCAACTTAGATGCTTCTTGTGTGTTCTACTGTGCTGCTTGTATTGTCCCCACATACCGCAGCACGCGACAAGGGCTGGCAGACCATAAATGTAACCGTTTCAGAGAGAAATGAGACCAATGTGACGATCTCGCGTTATATCTATTCGATGGTGAATGACGAAACACCGAGATTTTCTAAGGTTTTTACTACATATTAACACTTTTCACATTTTCTCGTGTTAGGTGGGTGCCAGTCCTCGGTTCATGCAAAATCTTAAGGTCCTTGGTCATGTCCAAGGCACCAAACCGACCAATAATTCAATAATCGATAACTAAAACTATAAATGTAGCTCTTCTTACTGGGCGATTGCATCAACTTAGATGCTTCTTCTGTGTTCTACTGTGCTGCTTGTATTGTCCCCACATACCGCAGCACGCGACAAGGGCTGGCAGACCATAAATGTAACCGTTTCAGAGAGAAATGCGACCAATGTGACGATCTCGCGTTATATCGATTCGATGGTGAATGACGAAACACGGAGATTTTCTAAGGTTTTTACTACATATTAACACTTTTCACATTTTCTCGTGTTACGTGGGTGCCAGTCCTCGGTTCATGCAAAATCTTAAGGTCCTCAGTCATGTCCAAGGCACCAAACCGACCAATAATTCTATAATCGATAACTAAAACTATAAATGTAGCTCTTCTTAGGGGAAGGTGGGGGAATTACACACATTTGGGTAATCCCACGCAGGCTGATTTATGCAGTTTGAATAGTGCAAGCTGTTCCCAGTTGGTGCTACACCCTGCCGGCAGGAGTAACAACTACTACGCGGCTTACGCCAGCCATTTTCCAGTGACATTGTTGGAGCAGTGAAGTATTGTTTATTTTCGGCGTGTCTCATGTAATTTTGGTCACCTCTATTTTGCAAGGTAAGGGTTACTATAAGTTGCTTTAATATAATTCTTGCTTATCAACTACTAACCCTAGATGAAACCTTTAATTTAATTGTTGATTTGTCCCGCTATTTGATTTAGGTGCCGAGTTATGCTTACGTTAGTCATCGAACTTACAGTGGGGTAATGCCATGCACATGTTGAAGTGCGTGGTATTCCCCCTTGCAGGTTATATTTTTGATACTAACGAGATTTTTTTTTTTAAATTCAGATGGGTCGATATTATTGAAGAAAAACTCAGAAAGCAAGTTGGACGAAAGAGGAACTTTGTAAGGCTCTTGATGCCGTCAAATCTGGATGAAAAATAAGAGAAGTATCAAGAGCTTTCGGGAATTCATGAATCTACTCTGCGAACGAGAATGAACGTTAAAAATACCGAGGGTCCAAAACTTGGAAAAAACCCAACATTTTCGACAGAACAGGAAAATAAGATTAGGGATCATGTTATTACAATGGCCAAGCTGCTCTATGGCACTACATTCACCCAGCTGCGAAAGATTGCATTTGAGTATGCAGAGGCTAACAACATTGCACACAAATTCGATAAGTCATCTGGGTTAGCTGGAAAGGATTGGCTAACTCTATTTTTAAAAAGAAACCTAAGTATTAGCATGGGAGAACCTGAAGCAACTAGCATTAACAGAAGACAGGCATTTAATGAAGAAGAGGTTAATGCATATTTTAAAAACTTAGTACATGTCTTTGAAAAATATAAATTTAAAGAGGGGAGAGTGTTCAACGTCGATGGAAATGGGGATAAATACTGTACAAAAGCTGGAGAGAATGTTGGCTCCTAAAGGTGGGGCCACGTCTTGGGAAAGGGGGAAAAACTTGACTGTTTCAGTACTGCTGGTACCTACATCCCCCCTATGTTTATCTTCCCCAGGAAGAGGATGTCATATCTCTTAAGTAAAGGTGGACTAGTTGGAACAATATATGGTTGTTCCGTCAATGGCTGGTCCAATGAGTCATTATTTTTCAAATGGATCCAAGATTTTCTGAACAATGTAAAATCAACTATTGATTACCCTGTGCTGCTGATTTTAGATAATCACAGCAGCCACATTTCACTTGAAATTTTTGAATTTTGTAAAAAACATTCTATTGTCATGGTAACCATACCTCCACACACTTCTCACAAGCCTCAACCACTAGATGTTCCATTCTTTTCTTCTTTGAAATCAGCCTTCAGTCATGAATGTGACATGTATATGAAGTCACAGGTGTATCAAAAAATTACACCATGTGAGTTAGCAGAACTTTTTAATAAGGCATATATTAAGGTCACTACCATGGACAAAGGGCAGTCAGGGTTTAAGGCAGGTGGGATTTGCTCTTTCAATCCAAACAAATTTCAGCATGACGACTTACAACAATGTGAGATTTTAAGAGATGTTGTCCTTGAAGATGAAGAGGTTCCGATGCAACAAATGGAAATGAAGTGGTTGCATCTTCAAACGAGCCACATATCCACAAAATGAGTCAAGAACAGATTCCTGGATCTCCAGCAGAAGATGTTCCACTTCTAGTAGGCCTAGAAGAGGTCACAACAACATCAACTAAAAGTGCATGTGTCAAGCATGTTAGTGTATTTCACATATCTCCTGTTCCAACTTCTTCCTAAGACGAAACAAGCCAAGGGAAAGCCTAAGGGAAAGTCAGTGATCCTTACAGCAACTCCAGAGAAGAATAAACTGCTAACAGAGTTATCAATAAAGAAACAAAAAGAAGCCATGAAAAAGAAAGCTGAAGGAAGCAAGAAAAGAAATCATAAGGAGAAAGCAGATAAGTGGAGAAATCTGTAACTTAAAAAAGTCGATGATATTGATCCATTGGCGATTTCACAAGATGTCTGTTTAGTTTGTGGAGAGTTTGGGAAAGAAGGAGATCTATAGTATCGATGTATTTCATCTAGCAGATGGAGTCATGAAGAATGTAGTGGCTGGAACACTCCAAAAAGGTTACAAGTGCGATTTTTGCTGTATGAGAAAATGAACTGTTTTCACATCAGTAAAATGTAAGAAACGAAAATTATAAAAGATGTTTGTAGAATTACATTATTTCGATCTTAAATATACTGTTTACTATTTGTAGTAACTAATAAGCAAATAAAAATAGCAAGTATTGTACATTTTTATAATTTGTTTGTTTTGCGTGCTATTACCCAGTACTTTGCGTGTCATTACCCTCAGGGGTGGGGAATACCACGCATTTGCACTTTTTTTATTTTAATGTTCAAAATTAAGGTACTGTTTATAACTATTTACAGACGATTGGAATATGTGAAGAAATGTCCATTGTATGGTATGTACTTATTTTCGTAGGTTTTAATGACGTAACGAATGGTTCACATCGATTTTTCCTTAGGTGCGTGTATTTCCCCCACTCAAATCCATTGGCGATTTCACAAGATGTCTGTTTAGTTTGTGGAGAGTTTGGGAAAGAAGGAGATCTATAGTATCGATGTATTGCTTCTAGCAGATGGAGTCATGAAGAATGTAGTGGCTGGAACACTCCAAAAAGGTTACAAGTGCGATTTTTGCTGTATGAGAAAATGAACTGTTTTCACATCAGTAAAATGTAAGAAACGAAAATTATAAAAGATGTTTGTAGAATTACATTATTTCGATCTTAAATATACTGTTTACTATTTGTAGTAACTAATAAGCAAATAAAAATAGCAAGTATTGTACATTTTTATAATTTGTTTGTCTTGCGTGCTATTACCCAGTACTTTGCGTGTCATTACCCTCAGGGGTGGGGAATACCACGCATTTGCACTTTTTTTCATTTTAATGTTCAAAATTAAGGTACTGTTTATAACTATTTACAGACGATTGGCATATGTGAAGAAATGTCCATTGTATGGTATGTACTTATTTTCGTAGGTTTTAATGACGTAACGAATGGTTCACATCGATTTTTCCTTAGGTGCGTGTATTTCCCCCACTCTCCCCTACTGGGCGATTGCATCAACTTAGATGCTTCTCCTGTGTTCTACTGTGCTGCTTGTATTGTCCCCACATACCGCAGCACGCGACAAGGGCTGGCAGACCATAAATGTAACCGTTTCAGAGAGAAATGCGACCAATGTGATGATCTCGCGATATATCGATTCGATGGTGAATGACGAAACACGGAGATTTTCTAAGGTTTTTACTACATATTAACACTTTTCACATTTTCTTGTGTTACGTGGCTGCCAGTCCTCGGTTCATGCAAAATCTTAAGGTCCTCGGTCATGTCCAAGGCACCAAACCGACCAATAATTCAATAATCGATAACTAAAACTATAAATGTAGCTCTTCTTACTGGGCGATTGCATCAACTTGGATGCTTCTTCTGTCTTCTACTGTGCTGCTTGTATTGTCCCCACATACCGCAGCACGCGACAAGGGCTGGCAGACCATAAATGTAACCGTTTCAGAGAGAAATGCGACCAATGTGACGATCTCGCGTTATATCGATTCGATGGTGAATGACGAAACACGGAGATTTTCTAAGGTTTTTACTACATATTAACACTTTTCACATTTTCTTGTGTTACGTGGCTGCCAGTCCTCGGTTCATGCAAAATCTTATGGTCCTCGGTCATGTCCAAGGCACCAAACCGACCAATAATTCAATAATCGATAACTAAAACTATAAATGTAGCTCTTCTTACTGGGCGATTGCATCAACTTAGATGCTTCTCCTGTGTTCTACTGTGCTGCTTGTATTGTCCCCACATACCGCAGCACGCGACAAGGGCTGGCAGACCATAAATGTAACCGTTTCAGAGAGAAATGCGACCAATGTGACGATCTCGCGATATATCGAATCGATGGTGAATGACGAAATACGGAGATTTTCTAAGGTTTTTACTACATATTAACACTTTTCACATTTTCTCGTGTTACGTGAGTGCCAGTCCTCGGTTCATGCAAAATCTTAAGGTCCTCGGTCATGTCCAAGGCACCAAACCGACCAATAATTCAATAATCGATAACTAAAACTATAAATGTAGCTCTTCTTACTGGGCGATTGCATCAACTTAGATGCTTCTTCTGTGTTCTACTGTGCTGCTTGTATTGTCCCCACGTACCGCAGCACGCGACAAGGGCTGGCAGACCATAAATGTAACCGTTTCAGAGAGAAATGCGACCAATGTGACGATCTCGCGTTATATCGATTCGATGGTGAATGACGAAACACGGAGATTTTCTAAGGTTTTTACTACATATTAACACTTTTCACATTTTCTTGTGTTACGTGGGTGCCAGTCCTCGGTTCATGCAAAATCATAAGGTCCTCGGTCATGTCCAAGGCACCAAACCAACCAATAATTCAATAATCGATAACTAAAACTATAAATGTAGCTCTTCTTACTGGGCGATTGTATCAACTTAGATGCTTCTCCTGTGTTCTACTGTGCTGCTTGTATATTCCCCACATACCGCAGCACGCGACAAGGGCTGGCAGACCATAAATGTAACCGTTTCAGAGAGAAATGCGACCAATGTGACGATCTCGCGTTATATCGATTCGATGGTGAATGACGAAACACGGAGATTTTCTAAGGTTTTTACTACATATTAACACTTTTCACATTTTCTTGTGTTACGTGGCTGCCAGTCCTCGGTTCATGCGAAATCTTAAGGTCCTCGGTCATGTCCAAGGCACCAAACCGACCAATAATTCAATAATCGATAACTAAAACTATAAATGTAGCTCTTCTTACTGGGAGATTGCATCAACTTAGATGCTTCTTCTGTGTTCTACTGTGCTGCTTGTATTGTCCCCACATACCGCAGCACGCGACAAGGGCTGGCAGACCATAAATGTAACCGTTTCAGAGAGAAATGCGACCAATGTGACGATCTCGCGTTATATCGATTCGATGGTGAATGACGAAACACGGAGATTTTCTAAGGTTTTTACTACATATTAACACTTTTCACATTTTCTTGTGTTACGTGGCTGCCAGTCCTCGGTTCATGCAAAATCTTAAGGTCCTCGGTCATGTCCAAGGCACCAAACCGACCAATAATTCAATAATCGATAACTAAAACTATAAATGTAGCTCTTCTTACTGGGCGCTTGCATCAACTTAGATGCTTCTCCTGTGTTCTACTGTGCTGCTTGTATTGTCCCCACATACCGCAGCACGCGACAAGGGCTGGCAGACCATAAATGTAACCGTTTCAGAGAGAAATGCGACCAATGTGACGATCTCGCGTTATATCGATTCGATGGTGAATGACGAAACACGGAGATTTTCTAAGGTTTTTACTACATATTAACACTTTTCACATTTTCTTGTGTTACGTGGCTGCCAGTCCTCGGTTCATGCAAAATCTTAAGGTCCTCGGTCATGTCCAAGGCACCAAACCGACCAATAATTCAATAATCGATAACTAAAACTATAAATGTAGCTCTTCTTACTGGGCGCTTGCATCAACTTAGATGCTTCTCCTGTGTTCTACTGTGCTGCTTGTATTGTCCCCACATACCGCAGCACGCGACAAGGGCTGGCAGACCATAAATGTAACCGTTTCAGAGAGAAATGCGACCAATGTGACGATCTCGCGTTATATCGATTCGATGGTGAATGACGAAACACGGAGATTTTCTAAGGTTTTTACTACATATTAACACTTTTCACATTTTCTCGTGTTACGTGGGTACCAGTCCTCGGTTCATGCAAAATCATAAGGTCCTCGGTCATATCCAAGGCAACAAACCGACCAATAATTCAATAATCGATAACTAAAACTATAAATGTAGCTCTTCTTACTGGGCGATTGCATCAACTTAGATGCTTCTTGTGTGTTCTACTGTGCTGCTTGTATTGTCCCCACATACCGCAGCACGCGACAAGGGCTGGCAGACCATAAATGTAACCGTTTCAGAGAGAAATGCGACCAATGTGACGATCTCGCGTTATATCGATTCGATGGTGAATGACGAAACACGGAGATTTTCTATGGTTTTTACTACATATTAACACTTTTCACATTTTCTCGTGTTACGTGGGTACCAGTCCTCGGTTCATGCAAAATCTTAAGGTCCTCGGTCATGTCCAAGGCACCAAACCGACCAATAATTCAATAATCGATAACTAAAACTATAAATGTAGCTCTTCTTACTGGGCGATTGCATCAACTTAGATGCTTCTCCTGTGTTCTACTGTGCTGCTTGTATTGTCCCCACATACCGCAGCACGCGACAAGGGCTGGCAGACCATAAATGTAACCGTTTCAGAGAGAAATGCGACCAATGTGACGATCTCGCGTTATATCGATTCGATGGTGAATGACGAAACACGGAGATTTTCTAAGGTTTTTACTACATATTAACACCTTTCACATTTTCTCGTGTTACGTGGGTACCAGTCCTCGGTTCATGCAAAATCATAAGGTCCTCGGTCATGTCCAAGGCACCAAACCGACCAATAATTCAATAATCGATAACTAAAACTATAAATGTAGCTCTTCTTACTGGGCGATTGCATCAACTTAGATGTTTCTACTGTGTTCTACTGTGCTGCTTGTATTGTCCCCACATACCGCAGCACGCGACAAGGGCTGGCAGACCATAAATGTAACCGTTTCAGAGAGAAATGCGACCAATGTGACGATCTCGCGTTATATCGATTCGATGGTGAATGACGAAACACGGAGATTTTCTAAGGTTTTTACTACATATTAACACTTTTCACATTTTCTCGTGTTACGTGGGACCAGTCCTCGGTTCATGCAAAATCTTAAGGTCCTCGGTCATGTCCAAGGCAACAAACCGACCAATAATTCAATAATCGATAACTAAAACTATAAATGTAGCTCTTCTTACTGGGCGATGGCATCAACTTAGATGCTTCTTATGTGTTCTACTGTGCTGCTTGTATTGTCCCCACATACCGCAGCACGCGACAAGGGCTGGCAGACCATAAATGTAACCGTTTCAGAGAGAAATGCGACCAATGTGACGATCTCGCGTTATATCGATTCGATGGTGAATGACGAAACACGGAGATTTTCTAAGGTTTTTACTACATATTAACACTTTTCACATTTTCTCGTGTTACGTGGGTACCAGTCCTCGGTTCATGCAAAATCTTAAGGTCCTCGGTCATGTCCAAGGCATCAAACCGACCAATAATTCAATAATCGATAACTAAAACTATAAATGTAGCTCTTCTTACTGGGCGATTGCATCAACTTAGATGCTTCTTCTGTGTTCTACTGTGCTGCTTGTATTGTCCCCACATACCGCAGCACGCGACAAGGGCTGGCAGACCATAAATGTAACCGTTTCAGAGAGAAATGCGACCAATGTGACGATCTCGCGTTATATCGATTCGATGGTGAATGACGAAACACAGAGATTTTCTAAGGTTTTTACTACATATTAACACTTTTCATATTTTCTCGTGTTACGTGGCTGCCAGTCCTCGGTTCATGCAAAATCTTAAGGTCCTCGGTCATGTCCAAGGCACCAAATCGACCAATAATTCAATAATCGATAACTAAAACTATAAATGTAGCTCTTCTTACTGGGCGATTGCAGCAACTTAGATGCTTCTTCTGTGTTCTACTGCGCTGCTTGTATTGTCCCCACATACCGCAGCACGCGACAAGGGCTGGCAGACCATAAATGTAACCGTTTCAGAGAGAAATGCGACCAATGTGACGATCTCGCGTTATATCGATTCGATGGTGAATGACGAAACACGGAGATTTTCTAAGGTTTTTACTACATATTAACACTTTTCATATTTTCTCGTGTTACGTGGGTGCGAGTCCTCGGTTCATGCAAAATCTTAGTGTCCTCGGTCATGTCCAAGGCACCAAACCGACCAATAATTCAATAATCGATAGCTAAAACTATAAATGTAGCTCTTCTAACTGGGCGATAGCATCAACTTAGATGCTTCTCCTGTGTTCTACTGTGCTGCTTGTATTGTCCCCACATACCGCAGCACGCGACAAGGGCTGGCAGACCATAAATGTAACCGTTTCAGAGAGAAATGCGACCAATGTGACGATCTCGCGTTATATCGATTCGATGGTGAATGACGAAACACGGATATTTTCTAAGGTTTTTCTACATATTAACACTTTTCACATTTTCTTGTGATACGTGGGTACCGGTCCTCGGTTCATGCAAAATCGTAAGGTCCTCGGTCATGTCCAAGGCACCAAATCGACCAATAATTCAATAATCGATAACTAAAACTATAAATGTAGCTCTTCTTACTGGACGATTGCATCAACTTAGATGCTTCTTGTGTGTTCTACTGTGCTGCTTGTATTGTCCCCACATACCGCAGCACGCGACAAGGGCTGGCAGACCATAAATGTAACCGTTTCAGAGAGAAATGCGACCAATGTGACGATCTCGCGTTATATCGATTCGATGGTGAATGACGAAACACCGAGATTTAATAAGGTTTTTACTACATATCAACACTTTTCATATTCTCTCGTGTTACGTGGGTGCCAGTCCTCGGTTAATGGAAAATCATAAGGTCCTCGGTCATGTCCAAGGCACCAAATCGACCAATAATTCAATAATCGAAAACTAAAACTATAACTGTAGCTCTTCTTACTGGGCGATTGCATCAACTTAGATGCTTCTTCTGTGTTCTACTGTGCTGCTTGTATTGTCCCCACATACCGCAGCACGCGACAAGGGCTGGCAGACCATAAATGTAACCGTTTCAGAGAGAAATGCGACCAATGTGACGATCTCGCGTTATATCGATTCGATGGTGAATGACGAAACACGGAGATTTTCTAAGGTTTTTCTACATATTAACACTTTTCACATTTTCTTGTGTTACGTGGGTACCGGTCCTCGGTTCATGCAAAATCGTAAGGTCCTCGTTCATGTCCAAGGCACCAAATCGACCAATAATTCAATAATCGATAACTAAAACTATAAATGTAGCTCTTCTTACTGGGCGATTGCATCAACTTAGATGTTTATACTGTGTTCTACTGTGCTGCTTGTATTTTCCCCACATACCGCAGCACGCGACAAGGGTTTCAGACCATAAATGTAACCGTTTAAGAGAGAAATGCGACCAATGTGACGATCTCGCGTTATATCGATTCGATGGTGAATGACGAAACACGGAGATTTTCTAAGGTTTTTACTACATATTAACACTTTTCACATTTTCTCGTGTTACGTGGGTACCAGTCCTCGGTTCATGCAAAATCTTAAGGTCCTCGGTCATGTCCAAGGCACCAAACCGACAAATAATTCAATAATCGATAACTAAAACTATAAATGTAGCTCTTCTTACTGGGCGATTGCATCAACTTAGATGCTTCTTGTGTGTTCTACTGTGCTGCTTGTATTGTCCCCACATACCGCAGCACGCGACACGGGCTGGCAGACCATAAATGTAACCGTTTCAGAGAGAAATGCGACAAATGTGACGATCTCGCGTTATATCGATTCGATGGTGAATGACGAAACACGGAGATTTTCTAAGGTTTTTACTACATATTAACACTTTTCACATTTTCTCGTGTTACGTGGCTGCCAGTCCTCAGTTCATGCAAAATCTTAAGGTCCTAGGTCATGTCCAAGGCACCAAACCGACCAATAATTCAATAATCGATAACTAAAACTATAAATGTAGCTCTTCTTACTGGGCGATTGCATCAACTTAGATGCTTCTCCTGTGTTCTACTGTGCTGCTTGTATTGTCCCCACATACCGCAGCACGCGACAAGGGCTGGCAGACCATAAATGTAACCGTTTCAGAGAGAAATGCGACCAATGTGACGATCTCGCGTTATATCGATTCGATGGTGAATGACGAAACACGGAGATTTTCTAAGGTTTTTACTACATATTAACACTTTCCACATTTTCTCGTGTTACGAGGCTGCCAGTCCTCGGTTCATGTAAAATCTTAAGGTCCTCGGTCATGTCCAAGGCACCAAACCGACAAATAATTCAATAATCGATAACTAAAACTATAAATGTAGCTCTTCTTACTGGGCGATTGCATCAACTTAGATGCTTCTTGTGTGTTCTACTGTGCTGCTTGTATTGTCCCCACAAACCGCAGCACGCGACAAGGGCTGGCAGACCATAAATGTAACCGTTTCAGAGAGAAATGCGACAAATGTGACGATCTCGCGTTATATCGATTCGATGGTGAATGACGAAACACGGAGATTTTCTAAGGTTTTTACTACATATTAACACTTTTCACATTTTCTCGTGTTACGTGGCTGCCAGTCCTCAGTTCATGCAAAATCTTAAGGTCCTAGGTCATGTCCAAGGCACCAAATCGACCAATAATTCAATAATCGATAACTAAAACTATAAATGTAGCTCTTCTTACTGGGCGATTGCATCAACTTAGATGCTTCTTCTGTGTTCTACTGTGCTGCTTGTATTGTCCCCACATACCGCAGCACGCGACAAGGGCTGGCAGACCATAAATGTAACCGTTTCAGAGAGAAATGCGACCAATGTGACGATCTCGCGTTATATCGATTCGATGGTGAATGACGAAACACGGAGATTTTCTAAGGTTTTTACTACATATTAACACTTTTCATATTTTCTCGTGTTACGTGGCTGCCAGTCCTCGGTTCTTGCAAAATCTTAAGGTCGTCGGTCATGTCCAAGGCAACAAACCGACCAATAATTCAATAATCGATAACTAAAACTATAAATGTAGCTCTTCTTACTGGGCGATTGCATCAACTTAGATGTTTCTACTGTGTTCTACTGTGCTGCTTGTATTGTCCCCACATACCGCAGCACGCGACAAGGGCTGGCAGACCATAAATGTAACCGTTTCAGAGAGAAATGCGACCAATGTGACGATCTCGCGTTATATCGATTCGATGGTGAATGACGAAACACGGAGATTTTCTAAGGTTTTTACTACATATTAACACTTTTCACATTTTCTCGTGTTACGTGGGTACCAGTCCTCGGTTCATGCAAAATCTTAAGGTCCTCGGTCATGTCCAAGGCACCAAACCGACCAATAATTCAATAATCGATAACTAAAACTATAAATGTAGCTCTTCTTACTGGGCGATTGCATCAACTTAGATGCTTCTCCTGTGCTGCTTGTATTGTCCCCACATACCGCGGCACGCGACACGGGCTGGCAGACCATAAATGTAACCGTTTCAGAGAGAAATGCGACCAATGTGACGATCTCGCGTTATATCGATTCGATGGTGAATGACGAAACACGCAGATTTTCTAAGGTTTTTACTACATATTAACACTTTTCATATTTTCTCGTGTTACGTGGGTGCGAGTCCTCGGTTCATGCAAAATCTTAAGGTCCTCGGTCATGTCCAAGGCACCAAACCGACCAATAATTCAATAATCGATAGCTAAAACTATAAATGTAGCTCTTCTAACTGGGCGATAGCATCAACTTAGATGCTTCTCCTGTGTTCTACTGTGCTGCTTGTATTGTCCCCACATACCGCAGCACGCGACAAGGGCTGGCAGACCATAAATGTAACCGTTTCAGAGAGAAATGCGACCAATGTGACGATCTCGCGTTATATCGATTCGATGGTGAATGACGAAACACGGATATTTTCTAAGGTTTTTCTACATATTAACACTTTTCACATTTTCTTGTGATACGTGGGTACCGGTCCTCGGTTCATGCAAAATCGTAAGGTCCTCGGTCATGTCCAAGGCACCAAATCGACCAATAATTCAATAATCGATAACTAAAACTATAAATGTAGCTCTGCTTACTGGACGATTGCATCAACTTAGATGCTTCTTGTGTGTTCTACTGTGCTGCTTGTATTGTCCCCACATACCGCAGCACGCGACAAGGGCTGGCAGACCATAAATGTAACCGTTTCAGAGAGAAATGCGACCAATGTGACGATCTCGCGTTATATCGATTCGATGGTGAATGACGAAACACCGAGATTTAATAAGGTTTTTACTACATATCAACACTTTTCATATTCTCTCGTGTTACGTGGGTGCCAGTCCTCGGTTAATGCAAAATCATAACGTCCTCGGTCATGTCCAAGGCACCAAATCGACCAATAATTCAATAATCGATAACTAAAACTATAAATGTAGCTCTTCTTACTGGGCGATTGCATCAACTTAGATGCTTCTTCTGTGTTCTACTGTGCTGCTTGTATTGTCCCCACATACCGCAGCACGCGACAAGGGCTGGCAGACCATAAATGTAACCGTTTCAGAGAGAAATGCGACCAATGTGACGATCTCGCGTTATATCGATTCGATGGTGAATGACGAAACACGGATATTTTCTAAGGTTTTTCTACATATTAACACTTTTCACATTTTCTTGTGTTACGTGGGTACCGGTCCTCGGTTCATGCAAAATCGTAAGGTCCTCGTTCATGTCCAAGGCACCAAATCGACCAATAATTCAATAATCGATAACTAAAACTATAAATGTAGCTCTTCTTACTGGGCGATTGCATCAACTTAGATGCTTCTTCTGTGTTCTACTGTGCTGCTTGTATTTTCCCCACATACCGCAGCACGCGACAAGGGCTGGCAGACCATAAATGTAACCGTTTCAGAGAGAAATGCGACCAATGAGACGATCTCGCGTTATATCGATTCGATGGTGAATGACGAAACACGGAGATTTTCTAAGGTTTTTACTACATATCAACACTTTTCATATTTTCTCGTGTTACGTGGGTGCCAGTCCTCGGTTAATGCAAAATCATAAGGTCCTCGGTCATGTCCAAGGCACCAAACCGACCAATAATTCAATAATCGATAGCTAAAACTATAAATGTAGCTCTTCTTACTGGGCGATTGCATCAACTTAGATGCTTCTCCTGTGTTCTACTGTGCTGCTTGTATTGTCCCCACATACCGCAGCACGCGACAAGGGCTGGCAGACCATAAATGTAACCGTTTCAGAGAGAAATGCGACCAATGTGACGATCTCGCGTTATATCGATTCGATGGTGAATGACGAAACACGGAGATTTTCTAAGGTTTTTACTACATATTAACACTTTTCATATTTTCTCGTGTTACGTGGCTGCCAGTCCTCGGTTCATGCAAAATCTTAAGGTCCTCGGTCATGTCCAAGGCACCAAATCGACCAATAATTCAATAATCGATAACTAAAACTATAAATGTAGCTCTTCTTACTGGGCGATTGCATCAACTTAGATGCTTCTTGTGTGTTCTACTGTGCTGCTTGTCTTGTCCCCACATACCGCAGCACGCGACAAGGGCTGGCAGACCATAAATGTAACCGTTTCAGAGAGAAATGCGACCAATGTGACGATCTCGCGTTATATCGATTCGATGGTGAATGACGAAACACGGAGATTTTCTAAGGTTTTTCTACATATTAACACTTTTCACATTTTCTTGTGTTACGTGCGTACCGGTCCTCGGTTCATGCAAAATCGTAACGTCCTCGGTCATGTCCAAGGCACCAAATCGACCAATAATTCAATAATCGATAACTAAAACTATAAATGTAGCTCTTCTTACTGGGCGATTGCATCAACTTAGATGCTTCTCCTGTGTTCTACTGTGCTGCTTGTATTGTCCCCACATACCGCAGCACGCGACAAGGGCTGGCAGACCATAAATGTAACCGTTTCAGAGAGAAATGCGACCAATGTGACGATCTCGCGTTATATCGATTCGATGGTGAATGACGAAACACGGATATTTTCTAAGGTTTTTCTACATATTAACACTTTTCACATTTTCTTGTGTTACGTGGGTACCGGTCCTCGGTTCATGCAAAATCGTAAGGTCCTCGGTCATGTCCAAGGCACCAAATCGACCAATAATTCAATAATCGATAACTAAAACTATAAATGTAGCTCTTCTTACTGGGCGATTGCATCAACTTAGATGCTTCTTGTGTGTTCTACTGTGCTGCTTGTATTGTCCCCACATACCGCAGCACGCGACAAGGGCTGGCAGACCATAAATGTAACCGTTTCAGAGAGAAATGCGACCAATGTGACGATCTCGTGTTATATCGATTCGATGGTGAATGACGAAACACCGAGTTTTTCTAAGGTTTTTACTACATATCAACACTTTTCATATTTTCTCGTGTTACGTGGGTGCCAATCCTCGGTTAATGCAAAATCATAAGGTACTCGGTCATGTCCAAGGCACCAAATCGACCAATAATTCAATAATCGATAACTAAAACTATAAATGTAGCTCTTCTTACTGGGCGATTGCATCAACTTAGATGCTTCTTCTGTGTTCTACTGTGCTGCTTGTATTGTCCCCACATACCGCAGCACGCGACAAGGGCTGGCAGACCATAAATGTAACCGTTTCAGAGAGAAATGCGACCAATGTGACGATCTCGCGTTATATCGATTCGATGGTGAATGACGAAACACCGAGATTTTCTAAGGTTTTTACTACATATTAACACTTTTCACATTTTCTCGTGTTAGGTGGGTGCCAGTCCTCGGTTCATGCAAAATCTTAAGGTTCTCGGTCATGTCCAAGGTACCAAACCGACCAATAATTCAATAATCGATGACTAAAACTATAAATGTAGCTCTTCTTACTGGGCGATTGCATCAACTTAGATGCTTCTTCTGTGTTCTACTGTGCTGCTTGTATTGTCCCCACATACCGCAGCACGCGACAAGGGCTGGCAGACCATAAATGTAACCGTTTCAGAGAGAAATGCGACCAATGTGACGATCTCGCGTTATATCGATTCGATGGTGAATGACGAAACA
Organism: Schistocerca nitens; assembly: GCF_023898315.1. Taxonomy (NCBI): domain Eukaryota; kingdom Metazoa; phylum Arthropoda; class Insecta; order Orthoptera; family Acrididae; genus Schistocerca; species Schistocerca nitens. The sequence goes on from NC_064625.1 coordinate 69,313,412, forward strand.
CGGAGATTTTCTAAGGTTTTTACTACATATTAACACTTTTCACATTTTCTCGTGTTACGTGGGTGCCAGTCCTCGGTTCATGCAAAATCTTAAGGTCCTCGGTCGTGTCCAAGGCACCAACCCGACCAATAATTCAATAATCGATAACTAAAACTATAAATGTAGCTCTTCTTACTGGGCGATTGCATCAACTTAGATGCTTCTCCTGTGTTCTACTGTGCTGCTTGTATTGTCCCCACATACCGCAGCACGCGACAAGGGCTGGCAGACCATAAATGTAACCGTTTCAGAGAGAAATGCGACCAATGTGACGATCTCGCGTTATATCGATTCGATGGTGAATGACGAAACACGCAGATTTTCTAAGGTTTTTCTACATATTAACACTTTTCACATTTTCTTGTGTTACGTGGCTGCCAGTCCTCGGTTCATGCGAAATCTTAAGGTCCACGGTCATGTCCAAGGCATCAAACCGACCAATAATTCAATAATCGATAACTAAAACTATAAATGTAGCTCTTCTTACTGGGCGATTGCATCAACTTAGATGCTTCTCCTGTGTTCTACTGTGCTGCTTGTATTGTCCCCACATACCGCAGCACGCGACAAGGGCTGGCAGACCATAAATGTAACCGTTTCAGAGAGAAATGCGACCAATGTGACGATCTCGCGTTATATCGATTCGATGGTGAATGACGAATCACGGAGATTTTCTAAGGTTTTTACTACATATTAACACTTTTCACATGTTCTCGTGTTAGGTGGGTGCCAGTCCTCGGTTCATGCAAAATCTTAAGGTCCTCGGTCATGTCCAAGGCACCAAATCGACCAATAATTCAATAATCGATAACTAAAACTATAAATGTAGCTCTTCTTACTGGGCGATTGCATCAACTTAGATGCTTCTTCTGTGTTCTACTGTGCTGCTTGTATTGTCCCCAGATACCGCAGCATGCGACAAGGGTTGGCAGACCATAAATGTAACCGTTTCAGAGAGAAATGCGACCAATGTGACGATCTCGCGTTATATCGATTCGATGGTGAATGACGAAACACGGAGATTTTCTAAGGTTTTTACTACATATTAACACTTTTCACATGTTCTCGTGTTAGGTGGGTGCCAGTCCTCGGTTCATGCAAAATCTTAAGGTCCTCGGTCATGTCCAAGGCACCAAATCGACCAATAATTCAATAATCGATAACTAAAACTATAAATGTAGCTCTTCTTACTGGGCGATTGCATCAACTTAGATGCTTCTTCTGTGTTCTACTGTGCGGCTTGTATTGTCCCCACATACCGCAGCACGCGACAAGGGCTGGAAGACCATAAATGTAACCGTTTCAGAGAGAAATGCGACCAATGTGACGATCTTGCGTTATATCGATTCGATGGTGAATGACGAAACACGGAGATTTTCTAAGGTTTTTCTACATATTAACACTTTTCACATTTTCTTGTGTTACGTGGGTACCGGTCCTCGGTTCATGCAAAATCGTAAGGTCCTCGTTCATGTCCAAGGCACCAAATCGACCAATAATTCAATAATCGATAATTAAAACTATAAATGTAGCTCTTCTTACTGGGCGATTGCATCAACTTAGATCCTTCTTCTGTGTTCTACTGTGCTGCTTGTATTTTCCCCACATACCGCAGCACGCGACAAGGGCTGGCAGACCATAAATGTAACCGTTTAAGAGAGAAATGCGACCAATGTGACGATCTCGCGTTATATCGATTCGATGGTGAATGACGAAACACGGAGATTTTCTAAGGTTTTTACTACATATCAACACTTTTCATATTTTCTCGTGTTACGTGGGTGCCAGTCCTCGGTTAATGCAAAATCATAAGGTCCTCGGTCATGTCCAAGGCACCAAACCGACCAATAATTCAATAATCGATAGCTAAAACTATACATGTAGCTCTTCTTACTGGGCGATTGCATCAACTTAGATGCTTCTCCTGTGTTCTACTGTGCTGCTTGTATTGTCCCCACATACCGCAGCACGCGACAAGGGCTGGCAGACCATAAATGTAACCGTTTCAGAGAGAAATGCGACCAATGTGACGATCTCGCGTTATATCGATTCGATGGTGAATGACGAAACACGGAGATTTTCTAAGGTTTTTACTACATATTAACACTTTTCATATTTTCTCGTGTTACGTGGCTGCCAGTCCTCGGTTCATGCAAAATCTTAAGGTCCTCGGTCATGTCCAAGGCACCAAATCGACCAATAATTCAATAATCGATAACTAAAACTATAAATGTAGCTCTTCTTACTGGGCGATTGCATCAACTTAGATGCTTCTTGTGTGTTCCACTGTGCTGCTTGTATTGTCCCCACATACCGCAGCACGCGACAAGGGCTGGCAGACCATAAATGTAACCGTTTCAGAGAGAAATGCGACCAATGTGACGATCTCGCGTTATATCGATTCGATGGTGAATGACGAAACACGGAGATTTTCTAAGGTTTTTCTACATATTAACACTTTTCACATTTTCTTGTGTTACGTGCGTACCGGTCCTCGGTTCATGCAAAATCGTAACGTCCTTGGTCATGTCCAAGGCACCAAATCGACCAATAATTCAATAATCGATAACTAAAACTATAAATGTAGCTCTTCTTACTGGGCGATTGCATCAACTTAGATGCTTCTTCTGTGTTCTACTGTGCTGCTTGTATTGTCCCCACATACCGCAGCACGCGACAAGGGCTGGCAGACCATAAATGTAACCGTTTCAGAGAGAAATGCGACCAATGTGACGATCTCGCGTTATATCGATTCGATGGTGAATGACGAAACACGGAGATTTTCTAAGGTTTTTACTACATATTAACACTTTTCATATTTTCTCGTGTTACGTGGGTGCCAGTCCTCGGTTCATGCAAAATCTTAAGGTCCTCGGTCATGTCCAAGGCACCAAATCGACCAATAATTCAATAATCGATAGCTAAAACTATAAATGTAGCTCTTCTTACTGGGCGATTGCATCAACTTAGATGCTTCTCCTGTGTTCTACTGTGCTGCTTGTATTGTCCCCACATACCGCAGCACGCGACAAGGGCTGGCAGACCATAAATGTAACCGTTTCAGAGAGAAATGCGACCAATGTGACGATCTCGCGTTATATCGATTCGATTGTGAATGACGAAACACGGATATTTTCTAAGGTTTTTCTACATATTAACACTTTTCACATTTTCTTGTGTTACGTGGGTACCGGTCCTCGGTTCATGCAAAATCGTAAGGTCCTCGGTCATGTCCAAGGCACCAAATCGACCAATAATTCAATAATCGATAACTAAAACTATAAATGTAGCTCTTCTTACTGGGCGATTGCATCAACTTAGATGCTTCTTCTGTGTTCTACTGTGCTGCTTGTATTGTCCCCACATACCGCAGCACGCGACAAGGGCTGGCAGACCATAAATGTAACCGTTTCAGAGAGAAATGCGACCAATGTGACGATCTCGTGTTATATCGATTCGATGGTGAATGACGAAACACCGAGATTTTCTAAGGTTTTTACTACATATCAACACTTTTCATATTTTCTCGTGTTACGTGGGTGCCAATCCTCGGTTAATGCAAAATCATAAGGTCCTCCGTCATGTCCAAGGCACCAAATCGACCAATAATTCAATAATCGATAACTAAAACTATAAATGTAGCTCTTCTTACTGGGCGATTGCATCAACTTAGATGCTTCTCCTGTGTTCTACTGTGCTGCTTGTATTGTCCCCACATACCGCAGCACGCGACAAGGGCTGGCAGACCATAAATGTAACCGTTTCAGAGAGAAATGCGACCAATGTGACGATCTCGCGTTATATCGATTCGATGGTGAATGACGAAACACGGAGATTTTCTAAGGTTTTTACTACATATTAACACTTTTCACATTTTCTCGTGTTACGTGGGTACCAGTCCTCGGTTCATGCAAAATCTTAAGGTCCTCGGTCATGTCCAAGGCAACAAACCGACCAATAATTCAATAATCGATAACTAAAACTATAAATGTAGCTCTTCTTACTGGGCGATTGCATCAACTTAGATGCTTCTCCTGTGTTCTACTGTGCTGCTTGTATTGTCCCCACATACCGCAGCACGCGACAAGGGCTGGCAGACCATAAATGTAACCGTTTCAGAGAGAAATGCGACCAATGTGACGATCTCGCGTTATATCGATTCGATGGTGAATGACGAAACACGGAGATTTTCTAAGGTTTTTACTACATATTAACACTTTTCACATTTTCTCGTGTTACGTGGGTACCAGTCCTCGGTTCATGCAAAATCTTAAGGTCCTCGGTCATGTCCAAGGCACCAAACCGACCAATAATTCAATAATCGATAACTAAAACTATAAATGTAGCTCTTCTTACTGGGCGATTGCATCAACTTAGATGCTTCTTCTGTGTTCTACTGTGCTGCTTGTATTGTCCCCACATACCGCAGCACGCGACACGGGCTGGCAGACCATAAATGTAACCGTTTCAGAGAGAAATGCGACCAATGTGACGATCTCGCGTTATATCGATTCGATGGTGAATGACGAAACACGGAGATTTTCTAAGGTTTTTACTACATATTAACACTTTTCACATTTTCTCGTGTTACGTGGCTGCCAGTCCTCGGTTCATGCAAAATCTTAAGGTCCTCGGTCATGTCCAAGGCACCAAACTGACCAATAATTCAAAAATCGATAACTAAAACTATAAATGTAGCTCTTCTTACTGGGCGATTGCATCAACTTAGATGCTTCTCCTGTGTTCTACTGTGCTGCTTGTATTGTCCCCACATACCGCAGCACGCGACAAGGGCTGGCAGACCATAAATGTAACCGTTTCAGAGAGAAATGCGACCAATGTGACGATCTCGCGTTATATCGATTCGATGGTGAATGACGAAACACGGAGATTTTCTAAGGTTTTTACTACATATTAACACTTTTCACATTTTCTCGTGTTACGTGGCTGCCAGTCCTCGGTTCATGCAAAATCTTAAGGTCCTCGGTCATGTCCAAGGCACCAAACCGACCAATAATTCAATAATCGATAGCTAAAACTATAAATGTAGCTCTTCTTACTGGGCGATTGCATCAACTTAGATGCTTCTCCTGTGTTCTACTGTGCTGCTTGTATTGTCCCCACATACCGCAGCACGCGACAAGGGCTGGCAGACCATAAATGTAACCGTTTCAGAGAGAAATGCGACCAATGTGACGATCTCGCGTTATATCGATTCGATGGTGAATGACGAAACACGGAGATTTTCTAAGGTTTTTACTACATATTAACACTTTTCACTTTTTCTTGTGTTACGTGGCTGCCAGTCCTCGGTTCATACAAAATCTTAAGGTCCTCGGTCATGTCCAAGGCACCAAACCGACCAATAATTCAATAATCGATAACTAAAACTATAAATGTAGCTCTTCTTAGGGGAAGGTGGGGGAATTACACGCATTTGGGTAATCCCACGCAGGCTGATTTACGCAGTTTGAATAGCGCAAGCTGTTCCCAGTTGGTGCTACACCCTGCCGGCAGGAGTAACAACTACTACGCGGCTTACGCCAGCCATTTTCCAGTGACATTGTTGGAGCAATGAAGTATTGTTTATTTTCGGCGTGTCTCATGTAATTTTGGTCACCTCTATTTTGCAAGGTAAGTGTTACTATAAGTTGCTTTAATATAATTCTTGCTTATCAACTACTAACCCTAGATGAAACCTTTAATTTAATTGTTGATTTGTCCCGCTATTTGATTTAGGTGCCGAGTTTTGCTTAGGTTAGTCATCGAACTTACAGTGGGGTAATGCCATGCACATGTTGAAGTGCGTGGTATTCCCCCTTGCAGGTTATATTTTTGATACTAACGAGTTTTTTTTTTTTTTAATTTCAGATGGGTCGATATTATTGAAGAAAAACTCAGAAAGCAAGTTGGACGAAAGAGGAACTTTGTAAGGCTCTTGATGCCGTCAAATCTGGAAGAAAAATACGAGAAGTGTCAAGAGCTTTCGGGAATTCATGAATCTACTCTGCGAACGAGAATGAACGTTAAAAATACTGAGGGTCCAAAACTTGGAAAAAACCCAACATTTTCGACAGAACAGGAAAATAAGATTAGGGATCATGTTATTACAATGGCCAAGCTGCTCTATGGCACTACATGCACCCAGCTGCGAAAGATTGCATTTGAGTATGCAGAGGCTAACAACATTGCATACAAATTCGATAAGTCATCTGGGTTAGCTGGAAAGGATTGGCTAACTCTATTTTTAAAAAGAAACCTAAGTATTTGCATGGAAAACCTGAAGCAACTAGCATTAACAGAATACAGGCATTTAATGAAGAAGAGGTTAATGCATATTTTAAAAACTTAGTACATGTCTTTGAAAAATATAAATTTAAAGAGGGGACAGTGTTCAACGTCGATGGAAATGGGGATAAATACTGTACAAAAGCTGGAGAGAATGTTGGCTCCTAAAGGTGGGGCCACGTCTTGGGAAAGGGGGAAAAACTTGACTCTTTCAGTACTGCTGGTACCTACATCCCCCCTATGTTTATCTTCCCCAGGAAGAGGATGTCATATCTCCTAAGTAAAGGTGGACTAGTTGGAACAATATATGGTTGTTCCGTCAATGGCTGGTCCAATGAGTCATTATTTTTCAAATGGATCCAAGATTTTCTGAACAATGTAAAATCAACTATTGATTACCCTGTGCTGCTGATTTTAGATAATCACAGCAGCCACATTTCACTTGAAATTTTTGAATTTTGTAAAAAACATTCTATTGTCATGGTAACCATACCTCCACACACTTCTCACAAGCCTCAACCACTAGATGTTCCATTCTTTTCTTCTTTGAAATCAGCCTTCAGTCATGAATGTGACATGTATATGAAGTCACAGGTGTATCAAAAAATTACACCATGTGAGTTAGCAGAACTTTTTAATAAGGCATATATTAAGGTCACTACCATGGACAAAGGGCAGTCAGGGTTTAAGGCAGGTGGGATTTGCTCTTTCAATCCAAACAAATTTCAGCATGACTTACAACAATGTGAGATTTTAAGAGATGTTGTCCTTGAAGATGAAGAGGTTCCGATGCAACAAATGGAAATGAAGTGGTTGCATCTTCAAACGAGCCACATGTCCACAAAATGAGTCAAGAACAGATTCCTGGATCTCCAGCAGAAGATGTTCCACTTCTAGTAGGCCTAGAAGAGGTCACAACAACATCAACTAAAAGTGCATGTGTCAAGCATGTTAGTGTATTTCACATATCTCCTGTTCCAACTTCTTCCTAAGACGAAACAAGCCAAGGGAAAGTCTAAGGGAAAGTCAGTGATCCTTACAGCAACTCCAGAGAAGAATAAACTGCTAACAGAGTTATCAATAAAGAAACAAAAAGAAGCCATGAAAAAGAAAGCTGAAGGAAGCAAGAAAAGAAATCATAAGGAGAAAGCAGATAAGTGGAGAAATCTGCAACTTAAAAAAGTCTCGAAGAAGAAACAGACATATAAAAAGAAACACCGCCAAGAAAGTGAACGTAGCAACGAGGATGACCTAAATCTGGACTTGCAGAACATTTGTGATGACGATGAAATGGATGATATTGATCCATTGGCGATTTCACAAGATGTCTGTTTAGTTTGTGGAGAGTTTGGGAAAGAAGGAGATCTATAGTATCGATGTATTTCTTCTAGCAGATGGAGTCATGAAGAATGTAGTGGCTGGAACACTCCAAAAGGGTTACAAGTGCGATTTTTGCTGTATGAGAAAATGAACTGTTTTCACATCAGTAAAATGTAAGAAACGAAAATTATAAAAGATGTTTGTAGAATTACATTATTTCGATCTTAAATATACTGTTTACTATTTGTAGTAACTAATAAGCAAACAAAAATAGCAAGTATTGTACATTTTTATAATTTGTTTGTTTTGCGTGCTATTACCCAGTACTTTGCGTGTCATTACCCTCAGGGGTGGGGAATACCACGCATTTGCACTTTTTTTTATTTTAATGTTCAAAATTAAGGTACTGTTTATAACTATTTACAGACGATTGGAATATGTGAAGAAATGTCCATTGTATGGTATGTACTTATTTTCGTAGGTTTTAATGACGTAAAGAATGGTTCACATCGATTTTTCCTTAGGTCCGTGTATTTCCCCCACTCTCCCCTACTGGGCGATTACATCAACTTAGATGCTTCTCCTGTGTTCTACTGTGCTGCTTGTATTGTCCCCACATAACCCAGCACGCGACAAGGGCTGGCAGACCATAAATGTAACCGTTTCAGAGAGAAATGCGACCAATGTGACGATCTCGCGTTATATCGATTCGATGGTGAATGACGAAACACGGAGATTTTCTAAGGTATTTCTACATATTAACACTTTTCACATTTTCTTGTGTTACGTGGCTGCCAGTCCTCGGTTCATGCGAAATCTTAAGATCCTCGGTCATGTCCAAGGCACCAAATCGACCAATAATTCAATAATCGATAACTAAAACTATAAATGTAGCTCTTCTTACTGGGCGATTGCATCAACTTAGATGCTTCTTCTGTGTTCTACTGTGCTGCTTGTATTGTCCCCACGTACCGCAGCACGCGACAAGGGCTGGCAGACCATAAATGTAACCGTTTCAGAGAGAAATGCGACCAATGTGACGATCTCGCGTTATATCGATTCGATGGTGAATGACCAAACACGGAGATTTTCTAAGGTTTTTACTACATATTAACACTTTTCACATTTTCTTGTGTAACGTGGCTGCCAGTCCTCGGTTCATGCAAAATCTTAAGGTCCTCGGTCATGTCCAAGGCACCAAACCAACCAATAATTCAATAATCGATATTTAAAACTATAAATGTAGGTCTTCTTACTGGGCGATTGCATCAACTTAGATGCTTCTCCTGTGTTCTACTGTGCTGCTTGTATATTCCCCACATACCGCAGCACGCGACAAGGGCTGGCAGACCATAAATGTAGCCGTTTCAGAGAGAAATGCGACCAATGTGACGATCTCGCGTTATATCGATTCGATGGTGAATGACGAAACACGGAGATTTTCTAAGGTTTTTACTACATATTAACACTTTTCACATTTTCTCGTGTTAGGTGGCTGCCAGTCCTCGGTTCATGCAAAATCTTATGGTCCTCGGTCATGTCCAAGGCACCAAACCGACCAATAATTCAATAATCGATAACTAAAACTATAAATGTAGCTCTTCTTAGGGGAAGGTGGGGGAATTACACACATTTGGGTAATCCCACGCAGGCTGATTTATGCAGTTTGAATAGTGCAAGCTGTTCCCAGTTGGTGCTACACCCTGCCGGCAGGAGTAACAACTACTACGCGGCTTACGCCAGCCATTTTCCAGTGACATTGTTGGAGCAGTGAAGTATTGTTTATTTTCGGCGTGTCTCATGTAATTTTGGTCACCTCTATTTTGCAAGGTAAGGGTTACTATAAGTTGCTTTAATATAATTCTTGCTTATCAACTACTAACCCTAGATGAAACCTTTAATTTAATTGTTGATTTGTCCCGCTATTTGAATTAGGTGCCGAGTTATGCTTAGGTTAGTCGTCGAACTTACAGTGGGGTAATGCCACGCACATGTTGAAGTGCGTGGTATTCCCCCTTGCAGGTTATGTTTTTGATACTAACGAGTTTTTTTTTTTTTTTAATTTCAGATGGGTCGATATTATTGAAGAAAAACTCAGAAAGCAAGTTGGACGAAAGAGGAACTTTGTAAGGCTCTTGATGCCGTCAAATCTGGAAGAAAAATACGAGAACTATCAAGAGCTTTCGGGAATTCATGAATCTACTCTGCGAACGAGAATGAACGTTAAAAATACCGAGGGTCCAAAACTTGGAAAAAACCCAACATTTTCGACAGAACAGGAAAATAAGATTAGGGATCATGTTATTACAATGGCCAAGCTGCTCTATGGCACTACATGCACCCAGCTGCGAAAGATTGCATTTGAGTATGCAGAGGCTAACAACATTGCTTACAAATTCGATAAGTCATCTGGGTTAGCTGGAAAGGATTGGCTAACTCTATTTTTAAAAAGAAACCTAAGTATTAGCATGGGAAAACTTGAAGCAACTAGCATTAACAGAATACAGGCATTTAATGAAGAAGAGGTTAATGCATATTTTAAAAACTTAGAACATGTCTTTGAAAAATATAAATTTAAAGAGGGGAGAGTGTTCAACGTCGATGGAAATGGGGATAAATACTGTACAAAAGCTGGAGAGAATGTTGGCTCCTAAAGGTGGGGCCACGTCTTGGGAAAGGGGGAAAAACTTGACTCTTTCAGTACTGCTGGTACCTACATCCCCCCTATGTTTATCTTCCCCAGGAAGAGGATGTCATATCTCTTAAGTAAAGGTGGACTAGTTGGAACAATATATGGTTGTTCCGTCAATGGCTGGTCCAATGAGTCATTATTTTTCAAATGGATCCAAGATTTTCTGAACAATGTAAAATCAACTATTGATTACCCTGTGCTGCTGATTTTAGATAATCACAGCAGCCACATTTCACTTGAAATTTTTGAATTTTGTAAAAAACATTCTATTGTCATGGTAACCATACCTCCACACACTTCTCACAAGCCTCAACCACTAGATGTTCCATTCTTTTCTTCTTTGAAATCAGCCTTCAGTCATGAATGTGACATGTATATGAAGTCACAGGTGTATCAAAAAATTACACCATGTGAGTTAGCAGAACTTTTTAATAAGGCATATATTAAGGTCACTACCATGGACAAAGGGCAGTCAGGGTTTAAGGCAGGTGGGATTTGCTCTTTCAATCCAAACAAATTTCAGCATGACGACTTACAACAATGTGAGATTTTAAGAGATGTTGTCCTTGAAGATGAAGAGGTTCCGATGCAACAAATGGAAATGAAGTGGTTGCATCTTCAAACGAGCCACATATCCACAAAATGAGTCAAGAACAGATTCCTGGATCTCCAGCAGAAGATGTTCCACTTCTAGTAGGCCTAGAAGAGGTCACAACAACATCAACTAAAAGTGCATGTGTCAAGCATGTTAGTGTATTTCACATATCTCCTATCCAACTTCTTCCTAAGACGAAACAAGCCAAGGGAAAGCCTAAGGGAAAGTCAGTGATCCTTACAGCAACTCCAGAGAAGAATAAACTGCTAACAGAGTTATGAATAAAGAAACAAAAAGAAGCCATGAAAAAGAAAGCTGAAGGAAGCAAGAAAAGAAATCATAAGGAGAAAGCAGATAAGTGGAGAAATCTGCAACTTAAAAAAGTCTCGAAAAAGAAACAGACATATAAAAAGAAACACCGCCAAGAAAGTGAAAGTAGCAACGAGGATGACCTAAATCTGGACTTGCAGAACATTTGTGATGACGATGAAATGGATGATATTGATCCATTGGCGATTTCACAAGATGTCTGTTTAGTTTGTGGAGAGTTTGGGAAAGAAGGAGATCTATAGTATCGATGTATTTCTTCTAGCAGATGGAGTCATGAAGAATGTAGTGGCTGGAACACTCCCAAAAGGTTACAAGTGCGATTTTTGCTGTATTAGAAAATGAACTGTTTTCACATCAGTAAAATGTAAGAAACGAAAATTATAAAAGATGTTTGTAGAATTACATTATTTCGATCTTAAATATACTGTTTACTATTTGTAGTAACTAATAAGCAAATAAAAATAGCAAGTATTGTACATTTTTATAATTTGTTTGTTTTGCGTGCTATTACCCAGTACTTTGCGTGTCATTACCCTCAGGGGTGGGGAATACCACGCATTTGCACTTTTTTTTATTTTAATGTTCAAAATTAAGGTACTGTTTATAACTATTTACAGACGATTGGAATATGTGAAGAAATGTCCATTGTATGGTATGTACTTATTTTCGTAGGTTTTAATGACGTAAAGAATGGTTCACATCGATTTTTCCTTGGGTGCGTGTATTTCCCCCACTCTCCCCTACTGGGCGATTACATCAACTTAGATGCTTCTCCTGTGTTCTACTGTGCTGCTTGTATTGTCCCCACATACCGCAGCACGCGACAAGGGCTGGCAGACCATAAATGTAACCGTTTCAGAGAGAAATGCGACCAATGTGATGATCTCGCGTTATATCGATTCGATGGTGAATGACGAAACACGGAGATTTTCTAAGGTTTTTACTACATATTAACACTTTTCACATTTTCTTGTGTTACGTGGCTGCCAGTCCTCGGTTCATGCAAAATCTTAAGGTCCTCGGTCATGTCCAAGGCACCAAACCGACCAATAATTCAATAATCGATAACTAAAACTATAAATGTAGCTCTTCTTACTGGGCGATTGCATCAACTTGGATGCTTCTTCTGTGTTCTACTGTGCTGCTTGTATTGTCCCCACATACCGCAGCACGCGACAAGGGCTGGCAGACCATAAATGTAACCGTTTCAGAGAGAAATGCGACCAATGTGACGATCTCGCGTTATATCGATTCGATGGTGAATGACGAAACACGGAGATTTTCTAAGGTTTTTACTACATATTAACACTTTTCACATTTTCTCGTGTTACGTGGCTGCCAGTCCTCGGTTCATGCAAAATCTTAAGGTCCTCGGTCATGTCCAAGGCACCAAACCGACCAATAATTCAATAATCGATAACTAAAACTATAAATGTAGCTCTTCTTACTGGGCGGTTGCATCAACTTAGATGCTTCTCCTGTGTTCTACTGTGCTGCTTGTATTGTCCCCACATACCGCAGCACGCGACAAGGGCTGGCAGACCATAAATGTAACCGTTTCAGAGAGAAATGCGACCAATGTGACGATCTCGCGATATATCGAATCGATGGTGAATGACGAAATACGGAGATTTTCTAAGGTTTTTACTACATATTAACACTTTTCACATTTTCTCGTGTTAGGTGGCTGCCAGTCGTCGGTTCATGCAAAATCTTAAGGTCCTCGGTCATGTCCAAGGCACCAAACCGACCAATAATTCAATAATCGATAACTAAAACTATAAACGTAGCTCTTCTTACTGGGCGATTGCATCAACTTAGATGCTTCTCCTGTGTTCTACTGTGCTGCTTGTATTGTCCCCACATACCGCAGCACGCGACAAGGGCTGGCAGACCATAAATGTAACCGTTCCAGCGAGAAATGCGACCAATGTGACGATCTCGCGTTATATCGATTCGATGGTGAATGACGAAACACGGAGATTTTCTAAGGTTTTTACTACATATTAACACTTTTCACATTTTCTTGTGTTACGTGGCTGCCAGTCCTCGGTTCATGCAAAATCTTAAGGTCCTCGGTCATGTCCAAGGCACCAAACCGACCAATAATTCAATAATCGATAACTAAAACTATAAATGTAGCTCTCCTTACTGGGCGATTGCATCAACTTAGATGCTTCTCCTGTGTTCTACTGTGCTGCTTGTATTGTCCCCACATACCGCAGCACGCGACAAGGGCTGGCAGACCATAAATGTAACCGTTTCAGAGAGAAATGCGACCAATGTGACGATCTCGCGTTATATCGATTCGATGGTGAATGACGAAACACGGAGATTTTAGAAGGTTTTTACTACATATTAACACTTTTCACATTTTCTTGTGTTACGTGGCTGCCAGTCCTCGGTTCATGCGAAATCTTAAGATCCTCGGTCATGTCCAAGGCACCAAACCCACCAATAAATGCAGGAGATGCCTAAACAAGAAGATTTATCATATTTCAAACATCCCTTATTCATGTGGTGTCCCAACTGCACCAAAAACCCATTGAATGGAGAATCTGCTTTGTGGCCATACAACCAGCTGACCCTGCTGCAAAGAACAAACACTTAACCACATTTCACGATTCAAATACATTACTCCACTGTGGAATTGATGAATATAAGTGATAATGGTATCAATCAAAAGAAGAACCTAGCTAAAGAAAGAAGTTTTTCCCAATGACTGGAATAGACAAAATGCTGGGAGTGATGGTTCTTACCAGACCAAATGACACTCGATGGTAGAACAAACATAGCAGTCATCAAACAGAATCTCCTTGCTGTGAGGGAAGAAACATGTACCACAATTTGTGCAGCACATTTATTATTTTTGGTGACCATTGGAATAAGATTTTTAAACATGTAAAGCAAATGAAGGAGATACCTAAACAAGAAGCTTTACCACATTCCGAACTTCTGTTATTCAGTAAGATGCACATGGTGTCACAACTGCACCAAAAACCCATTGAATGGAGAATCTGCTTTGTGGCCATAAAACCAGCTGACCCTGCTGTAGAGAACAAACAGTTAACCACATTTCATGATTCAAATACATTACTCCACTGTGAAATTGATGAATATAAGTGATAACGGTATCAATCAAAAGAAGCTCCTAGCAAAAGAAAGAAGTCTTTCCCAATAACTCCAATAGACAGAATACTGGGACTGATGGTTCTTATGAGACAAAATCACACTCGATGGTAGAGCAAACATAGAAGTCATCAAACGGAATCTCCCTGCTGAGAGGGAAGAAACATGTACCACATTTTGTGCAGCACACTGATTATTTTTAGTGACCATTGGAATAAGATTTTTTAACATATAAAGCAAATGAAGGAGATACCTAAAGAAGAAGATTTATCATATTTCAAACATCCCTTATTCATGTGGTGTCCCATCTGCACCAAAAACCCATTGAATGGAGAATCTGCTTTATGGCCATACAACCAGCTGACCCTGCTGTAGAGAACAAACACTTAACCATATTTCACGATTCAAATACATTACTCCACTGTGAAATTGATGAATATAAGTGATAACGGTATCAGTCAGAAGAAGAACCCATTGAATGGAGAATCTGCCTTGTGGCCATAAAACCAGCGGACCCTGCTGTTGAGAAGAAAGACTTAACCACATTTCATGATTCAAATACATTACTCCACTGTGAAATTAATGAATATAAGTGATAACGGTATCAATCAAAAGAAGCACCTAGCAAAAGAAAGAAGTCTTTCCCGATAACTCCAATAGACAGAATGGTGGGAGTGATGGTTCTTATCAGACAAAATCACACACGATGGTAGAGCAAACATAGCAGTCATCACACGGAATGTCACTGCTGAGAGAAAGAAACATGTACCACATTTTGTGCAGCACTTCTATTATTCAGTAAGGTGCACATGGTGTCCCATCTGCACCAAAACCCCATTGAATGGAGAATCTGCTTTGTGGCCATAAAACCAGCTGACCGTGCTGTAGAGTACAAACACTTAACTACATTTCACGATTCAAATGCATTACTCCACTGTGAAATTGATGAATGTAAGTGATAATGGTATCAATCAAAAGAAGAACCTAGCTAAAGAAAGAAGTTTTTCCCAATGACTGGAATAGACAAAATGCTGGGAGTGATGGTTCTTATCAGACAAAATCACACTCGATGGTAGAACAAACATAGCAGTCATCAAACAGAAGCTCCTTGCTGTGAGGGAAGAAACATGTACCACAATTTGTGCAGCACATTTATTGTTTTTAGTGACCATTGGAATAAGATTTTTAAACATGTAAAGCAAATGAAGGAGTTACCTAAATAAGAAGATTTACCACATTCCTAACTTCCGTTATTCAGTAAGATGCACATGGTGTCCCATCTGCACCAAAAACACATTGAATGGAGAATCTGCTTTGTGGCCATAAAACCAGCTGAGCCTGCTGTAGAGAACAAACACTTAACCACATTTCACGATTCAAATACATTACTCCACTGTGAAATTGATGAATATTAGTGATAACGGTATCAATCAAAAGAAGCACCTAGCAAAAGAAAGAAGTCTTTCCCAATAACTCCAATAGACAGAATGCTGGGAGTGATGGCTCTTATCAGAAAAAATCACACACGATGGTAGAGCAAACATAGCAGTCATCAAACAGAATCTCCTTGCTGTGAGGGAAGAAACATGTAGCACAATTTGTGCAGCACATTTATTATTTTTAGTGACCATTGGAATAAGATTTTTCAACTTGTGAAGCAAATGAAGGAGATACCTAAACAAGAAGCTTTATCACATTCCGAACTTCCGTTATTCAGTAAGGTGCACATGGTGTCCCATCTGCACCAAAAACACATTGAATGGAGAATCTGCTTTGTGGCCATACAACCAGCTGACCCTGCTGTAGAGAACAAACACTTAACCAAATATCACGATTCAAATACATTACTCCACTGTGAAATTGATGAATATAAGTGATAACGGTATCAATCAAAAGAAGAACCTAGCTAAAGAAAGAAGCCTTTCCCAATAACTGCAATAGACAAAATGCTGGGAGTGATGGTTCTTATCAGACAAAATCACACTCGATGGTAGAACAAACATAGCAGTCATCAAACGGAATCTCCCTCCTGTGAGGGAAGAAACATGTACCACAATTTGTGCTGCACATTTATTACTTTTAGTGACCATTGGAATAAGATTTTTAAACATTGAAAGCAAATGAAGGAGATACCTAAACAAGAAGCTTTATCACTTTCCGAACTTCCGTTTTCAGTAAGGTGCACATGGTGTCCCATCTGCACCAAAACCCCATTGAATGGAGAATCTGCTTTGTGGCCATAAAACCAGCTGACCCTGGTGTAAAGACCTAACACTTAACCACATTTCACAAATCAAATACATTACTCCACTGTGAAATTGAAGAGTATAAGTGATAAAGGTATCAATCATATGAAGCACCTAACAAAAGAAAGAAGTCTTTCCCGATAACTCCAATAGACAGAATGCTGGGAGTGATGGTTCTTATCAGATGAAATCACACACGATGGTAAAGCAAACATAGCAGTCATCACACGGAATGTCACTGCTGAGAGGGAAGAAACATGTACCACATTTTGTGCAGCACACTGATTATTTCTAGTGACCATTGGAATAAGATTTTTAAACATATAAAGCAAATGAAGGAGATACCTAAACAAGAAAGTTTATCACATTCCCAACATCCGTTATTCAGTAAGGTGTATGTGGTGTCCCATCTCCAACAAAAACCCACTGAATGGAGAATCTGCTTTGTGGCCATATAACCAGCGACCCTGCTGCAAAGAACAAACGCTTAACCACATTTCGCGAATCAAATACATTACTCCACTGTGAAATTGATGAGTATAAGTGATAACGGTATCAATCAAAAGCAGCACCTAGCAATAGAAACAATTTTTTCCCGACAACTCCAATAGACAGAATGCTGGGTGTGATGGTTCTTATCAGACAAAATCACACTCGATGGTAGAACAAACATAGCAGCCATCAAACGGAATCTACCTGCTATGACGGAAGAAACATGTACCACAATTTGTGCAGCACATTTATTATTTTTAGTGACCATTGGAATAAGATTTTTCAACATGTAAAGCAAATGAAGGAGATACCTAAACAAGAAGTTTTATCACATTCCGAACTTCCGTAATTCAGTAAGGTGCACATGGTGTCCCATCTGCACCAAAAACCCATTGAAGGGAGAATCTGCTTTGTGGCCATACAACCAGCTGACCCTGCTGTAAAGAACAAACACTTAACCACATTTCACGATTCAAATACATTACTCCACTGTGAAATTGATTAATATAAGTGAGAACGGTATCAATCAAAAGAAGCACCTAGCAAAAGAAAGAATTTTATCCCAACAACTCCAATAGACAGAATGCTGGAAGTGATGGTTCTTATCAGACAAAATGACACTCGATGGTAGAACAAACATAGCAGCCATCAAACAGAATCTACCTGCTGAGAGGGAAGAAACATGTACCACAATTTGTGCAGCACATTTATTATTTTTAGTGACCATTGGAATAAGATTTTTAAACATGTAAAGCAAATGAAGGAGATACCTAAACCAGAAGATTTATCACATTCCGAACATCCCTTATTCAGTAAGGTGCATGTGAAATCCCATCTGCACCAAAAACGCATTGAATGGAGAATTTGCTTTGTGGCCATACAACCTGCTGACCCTGCTGTAAAGAAGCAACACTTAACCACATTTCGCGATTCAAATACATTACTCCACTGTGAAATTGATTAATATAAGTGAGAACGGTATCAATCAAAAGAAGCACTTAGCAAAAGAAAGAAGTCTTTCCCAATAACTCCAATAGACAGAATGCTGGGAGTGATGGCTCTTATCAGACAAAATCACACACGATGGTAGAGCAAACATAGTAGTCATCAAACAGAATCTCCTTGCTGTGAGGGAAGAAACATGTACCACAATTTGTGCAGCACATTTATTATTATTAGTGACCATTGGAATAAGATTTTTCAACATGTAAAGCAAATGAAGGAGATACCTAAACAAGTAGCTTTATCACATTCCGAACTTCAGTTATTCAGTAAGGTGCACATGGTGTCCCATCTGCACCAAAAACCCATTGAATGGAGAATCTGCTTTGTGGCCATAAAACCAGCTGACCCTGCTGTAGAGAACAAACACTTAACCACATTTCATGATTCAAATACATTACTCCACTGTGAAATTGATGAATATAAGTGAGAATGAAATCAATCAATTAAAGTACCTACCAAAAGACAGAAGTGATGGTTCTTATCAGATAAAATCACACTCCATGGTAGAGCAAACATAGAAGTCATCAAACGGAATGTCACTGCTGAGAGGGAAGAAACATGTACCACAATTTGTGCAGCACACTGATTATTTTTAGTGACCATTGGAATAAGATGTTTAAACATGTAAAGCAAATGAAGGAGATACCGAAACAAGAAGCTTTATCACTTTCCGAACATCCCTTATTCAGTAAGGAGCACATGGTGTCCCATCTGCCCAAAACCCCATTGAATGGAGAATCTCCTTTGTGGCCATAAAACCAGCTGATCCTGCTGTAGAGAACAAACACTTAACCACATTTCACGATTCAAATACATTACTCCACTGTGAAACTGATGAATATAAGTGAGAACGGTATCAATCAAAAAAAGCACCCAGCAAAAGAGAGAAGTCTTTCCCAATAACTGCAATAGACAGAATGTGTAGAGTGATGGTGCTTATCAGACAAAATCACACCCGATGGTAGAGCAAACATAGCAGTCATCAAATAGAATCTCCCCGCTGAGAGGGAAGAAACATGTACCACAATTTGTGCAGCACACTGATTATTTTTAGTGACCACTGGAATACGATTATTAAACATATAAAGCAAATGAAAGAGATACCTAAACAAGAAGGTTTATCACATTCCGAACTTCCGTTATTCAGTATGGTGCATGTGGTGTCCCAACTGCACCAAAAACCCATTGAATGGAGAATCTTCTTTGTGGCAAAAAAACCAGCTGACCCTGCTGTAAAGAAACAACACTTAACCACATTTTACGATTCAAATACATTACTCCACTGTGAAATTGATGAATATAAGTGAGAATGGTACCAATCAAAAGAAGCACCTAGCAAAAGATAGCAGTCTTTCCCAATAACTCCAATAGACGGAATGCTGGGAGTGATGGCTCTTATCAGAAAAAATCACACACGATGGTAGAGCAAACATAGCAGTCATCAAACGGAATGTCACTGCTGAGAGGGAAGAAACATGTACCACAATTTGTGCAGCACACTGATTATTTTTAGTGACCATTGGAATAAGATTATTAAACATATAAAGCAAATGAAGGAGATACATAAACAAGAAGATTTATCAAATTCCGAACATCCGTTATTCAGTAAGGTGTATGTGGTGTCCCATCTCCAACAAAAACCCATTGAATGCAGAATCTGCTTTGAGGCCATACAACCAGCTGACCCTGCTGTAAAGAACAAACACTTAACCACATTTCACGATTCAAATACATTGCTCCACTGTGAAATTGATGAGTACAAGTGATAACGGTATCAATCAAAAGAAGCACCTAGCAAAAGAAAGAATTTTTTCCCAACAACTCCAATAGACAGAATGCTGGGAGTGATGGTTCTTATTAGACAAAATCACACTTGATGGTAGAACAAACATTGCAGTCATCAAACACAATCTCCTACTGTGAGGGAAGAAACATGTACCATAATTTGTGCAGCACATTTATTATTTTTAGTGCCGATTGGAATAAGATTATTAAACATATAAAGCAAATGAAGGAGATACCTACAGAAGAAGATTTATCATATTTCAAACATCCCTTATTCATGTGGTGTCCCATCTGTACCAAAAACCCATTGAATGGAGAATATGCTTTGTGACAATACAACCAGCTGACCCTGCTGTAGAGAACAAACACTTAACCACATTTCACGATTCAAATACATTACTCCACTGTGAGATTGATGAATATAAGTGATAACGGTATCAATCAAAAGAAGAACCTAGCAAAAGAAAGAAGTCTTTCCCAATAACTCCAATAGACAGAATGCTGGGAGTGATAGCTCTTATCAGACAAAATCACAGTCGATGGTAGAACAAACATAGAAGTCATCAAACGGAATCTACCTGCTGAGAGGGAAGAAACATGTACCACAATTTGTGCAACACATTGATTATTTTTAGCGACCATTGGAATAAGATATTTAAACATATAAAGCAAATGCAAGAAGCTTTATCACATTCCGAACTTCCGTTATTCAGTAAGATGCACATGGTGTCACAACTGCACCAAAAACCCATTGAATGGAGAATCTGCTTTGTGGCCATAAAACCAGCTGACCCTGCTGTAGAGAACAAACACTTAATTACATTTCATGATTCAAATACATTACTCCACTGTGAAATTGATGAATATAAGTGATAACGGTATCAATCAAAAAAGGCACTTAGCAAAAGATAGAAGTCTTTCCCAATAACTCCATTAGACAGAATGCTGGGAGTGATGAGGCTTATCACACAAAATCACACACGATGGTAGAGCAAACATAGCAGTCATCAAACGGAATCTCCTTGCTGAATGCGATTTTTAAACATATAAAGCAAATGAAGGAGATACCTAAACAAGAAGGTTTATCACATTCCGAACATCCGTTATTCACAGTAAGGTGTATGTGGTGTCCCATCTCCAACAAAAACCCACTGAATGGAGAATCTGCTTTGTGGCCATAAAACCAGCTGACCCTGCTGTAGAGAACAAACACTTAACCACATTTCACGATACGAATACATTACTCCACTGTGAAATTGATGAATATAATTGATAATGGTATCAATCAAGTAAAGTACCTACCAAAAGACGGAAGTCCTTCCCAATAACTCCAATAGACAGAATGCTGGAAGAGATGGTTCTTATCAGATAAAATCACACTCGATGGTAGAGCAAACATAAAAGTCATCCAACGGAATCTACCTGCTGAGAGGGACGAAACATGTACCACAATTTGTGCAGCACATTTATTATTTTTAGTGACCATTGGAATAAGATTTTTCAACATGTAAAGCAAATGAAGGAGAAACCTAAACAAGAAGCTTCATCACATTCCGAACTTCTGTTATTCAGTAAGATGCACATGGTGTCACAACTGCACCAAAAACCCATTGAATGGAAAATCTGCTTTGTGGCCATAAAACCAGCTGACCCTGCTGTTGAGAACAAACACTTAACCACATTTCATGATTCAAATACATTACCCCACTGTGAAATTGATGAATATAAGTGATAACGATATCAATCAAAAGAAGCACCCAGCAAAAGAAAGAATTTTTTCCCAACAACTCCAATAGACAGAATGCTGGGAGTGATGGTTCTTATCAGACAAAATCACACTTGATGGTAGAAGAAACATAGCAGTCATCAAACAGAATCTCCTTGCTGTGAGGGAAGAAACATGTACCACAATTTGTGCAGCACATTGATTACTTTTAGTGACCATTGGAATAAGATTATTAAACATATAAAGCAAATGAAGGAGATACCTAAACAAGATGATTTATCAAATTCCGAACATCCGTTATTCAGTAAGGCGTATGTGGTGTCCCATCTCCAACAAAAACCCATTGAATGCAAAATCTGCTT
This sequence comes from Schistocerca nitens, assembly GCF_023898315.1. NCBI lineage: Eukaryota > Metazoa > Arthropoda > Insecta > Orthoptera > Acrididae > Schistocerca > Schistocerca nitens. Next base: position 69,335,421 of record NC_064625.1, read on the forward strand.
TGAGGCCATACAACCAGCTGAACCTGCTGTAAAGAACAAACACTTAACCACATTTTTACGATTCAAATACATTACTCCACTGTGAAATTGATGAGTATAAGTGATAACGGTATCAATCAAAAGAAGCACCTAGCAAAAGAAATAATTTTTTCCCAACAAGTTCAATAGACAGGATGCTGGGAGTGATGGTTCTTATCAGACAAAATCACACTCGATGGTAGAACAAACATAGCAGTCATCAAACAGAATCTCCTTGCTGTGAGGGAAGAAACATGTACCACAATTTGTCTAGCACATTTATTATTTTTAGTGACCATTGGAATAAGATATTTAAACATGTAAAGCAAATGAAGGAGATACCTAAACCAGAAGATTTATCACATTCCGAACTTCCCTTATACAGTATGGTGCATGTGGAGTCCCACCTGCACCAAAAACGCATTGAATGGAGAATCTGCTTTGTGGCCATACAACCAGCTGGCCCTGCTGTAAAGAAGCAACACTTAACCACATTTCAAGATTCAAATACATTACACCACTGTGAAATTGATGAATATAAGTGAGAACGGTATCAATCAAAAGAAGCACCTAGCAAAAGAAAGAATTTTTTCCCAACAACTCCAATAGACAGAATGCTGGAAGTGATGGTTCTTATCAGACAAAATCACACTCGATGGTAGAACAAACATAGCAGTCATCAAACAGAAGCTCCTTGCTGTGAGGGAAGAAACATGTACCACAATTTGTGCAGCACATTTATTGTTTTTAGTGACCATTGGAATAAGATTTTTAAACATGTAAAGCAAATGAAGGAGTTACCTAAATAAGAAGATTTACCACATTCCTAACTTCCGTTATTCAGTAAGATGCACATGGTGTCCCATCTGCACCAAAAACACATTGAATGGAGAATCTGCTTTGTGGCCATAAAACCAGCTGAGCCTGCTGTAGAGAACAAACACTTAACCACATTTCACGATTCAAATACATTACTCCACTGTGAAATTGATGAATATTAGTGATAACGGTATCAATCAAAAGAAGCACCTAGCAAAAGAAAGAAGTCTTTCCCAATACCTCCAATAGACAAAATGCTGGGAGTGATGGCTCTTATCAGACAAAATCACACTCGATGGTAGAGCATACATAGAAGTCATTAAACGGAATCTACCTGCTGAGAGGGAAGAAACATGTACCACAATTTGTGCAGCACATTTATTATTTTTAGTGACCATTGGAATAAGATTTTTAAACATGTAAAGCAAATGAAGGAGATACCTAAACAAGAAGCTTTATCACTTTCCGAACTTCCGTTTTCAGTAAGGTGCACATGGTGTCCCATCTGCACCAAAACCCCCTTGAATGGAGAATCTGCTTTGTGGCCTAAAAACGAGCTGACCCTGCTGTAAAGACCAAACACTTAACCACATTTCACGATTCAAATACATTACTCCACTGTGAAATTGATGAGTATATGTGATAACGTTATCAATCAAAAGCAGCACCTAGCAATAGAAACAATTTTTTCCCGACAACTCCAACAGACAGAATGCTGGGATTGATGGCTCTTATCAGACAAAATCACACTCGATGGTAGAACAAACATAGCAGTCATCAAACAGAATCTCCCTGCTGTAAGGGAAGAAACATGTACCACAATTTGTGCAGCACATTTATTATTTTTAGTGACCATTGGAATAAGATTTTTAAACATGTAAAGCAAATGAATAAGATACCTAAACAAGAAGCTTTATCACATTCCGAACTTCTGTTATTCAGTAAGATGCACATGGTGTCACAACTGCACCAAAAACCCATTGAACGGAGAATCTGCTTTGTGGCCATACAACCAGCTGACCCTGCTGTAAAGAAGCAACACTTAACCACATTTCACGATTCAAATACATTACTCCACCGTGAAATTGATTAATATAAGTGAGAACGGTATCAATCAAAAGAAGCACTTAGCAAAAGAAAGAAGTCTTTCCCAATAACTCCAATAGACAGAATGGTGGGAGTGATAGCTCTTATAAGACAAAATCACACACGATGGTAGAGCAAACATAGCAGTCATCAAACGGAATGTCACTGCTGAGAGGGAAGAAACATGTACCACAATTTGTGCAGCACACTGATTATTTTTAAGGACCATTAGAATAAGATTATTAAACATATAAAGTAAATGAAGGAGATACCTAAAGAAGAAGATTTATCATATTTCAAACATCCCTTATCCATGTGGTGTCCCATCTGCACAAAAAACCCGTTGAATCGAGAATCTGCTTTGTGGCCATAAAACCAGCTGACCCCGCTGTAAGGAACAACAACTTAACCACATTTCACGATTCAAATACATTACTCCACTGTGAAATTGATGAGTATAAGTGATAACGGTATCAATCAAAAGAACCACCTAGCAAAAGAAAGAATTTTTTCCCAATAACTACAATAGACAGAATGCTTGGAGTGATGGTTCTTATCAGACAAAATCACACACGATGGTAGAGCAAACATAGCAGTCATCAAACGGAATGTCACTGCTGAGAGGGAAGAAACATGTACCACAATTTGTGCAGCACACTGATTATTTTTAGTGACCATTGGAATAAGATTATTAAACATATATGGCAAATGAAGGAGATACCTAAACAAGAAGGTTTATCACATTCCGAACATCCGTTATTCAGTAAGGTGTATGTGGTGTCCCATCTCCAACAAAAACCCACTGAATGGAGAATCTGCTTTGTGGCCATATAACCAGCTGACACTGCTGCAGAGAACAAATGCTTAACCACATTTCACGAATCAAATACATTACTCCTCTGTGAAATTGATGAGTATAATTGATAACGGTATCAATCAAATAAAGCACCTAGCAAAAGAAAGAAGTCTTTCCCAATAACTGCAATAGAAAGAATGCTGGGAGTGGTGGTACTTTTCCAACAAAATCACACTCGATGGTAGAACAAACATAGCAGTCATCAAACGGAATCTCCCCGCTGAGAGGGAAGAAACATGTACCACAATTTGTGCAGCACACTGATTATTTTTAGTGACCATTGGAATAAGATTATTAAACATATAAAGTAAATGAAGGAGATACCTAAAGAAGAAGATTTATCATATTTAAAACATCCCTTATCCATGTGGTGTCCCATCTGCACCAAAAACCCGTTGAATGGAGAATCTGCTTTGTGGCTCTACAACCAGCTGACCCTGCTGTAAGGAACAACAACTTAACCACATTTCACGATTCAAATACATTACTCCACTGTGAAATTGATGAGTATAAGTGATAACGTTATCAATCAAAAGCAGCACCTAGCAAAAGAAACAATTTTTTCCCGACAACTCCAATAGACAGAATGCTGGGAGTGATGGTTCTTATCAGACAAAATCACACTCATGGTAGAACAAACATAGCAGTCATCAAACAGAATCTACCTGCTGTGAGGGAAGAAACATGTACCACAATTTGTGCAGCACATTTATTATTTTTAGTGACATTTGGAATAAGATTTTAAACATGTAAAGGAAATGAAGGAGATACCTAAATAAGAAGATTTACCACATTCCTAACTTCCGTTATTCAGTAAGATACACATGGAGTCCCATCTGCACCAAAAACACATTGAATGGAGAATCTGCTTTGTGGCCATAAAACCAGCTGACCCTGCTATAGTGAAGAAACACTTAACCACATTTCACGATTCAAATACGTTACTCCAGTGTGAAATTGATCAATATTAGTGATAACGGTATCAATCAATAGAGGTACCTACCAAAAGAAAGAAGTCTTTCCCAATAACTCCAAAAGACAGAATGCTGGGAGTGATGGTTCTTTTCAGACAAAATTACACTCGATGGTAGAACAAACATAGCAGCCATCAAACAGAATCTCCCTGCTGTGAGGGAAGAAACATGTACCACAATTTATGCAGCACATTTATTATTTTTAGTGACCATTGGAATAAGATTATTAAACATATAAAGCAAATGAAGGAGATATCTAAACCCGAAGATTTATCAAATTCCGAATATCCGTTATTCAGTAAAGTGCACGTGGTGTCCCATCTGCACCATAAACCCACTGAATGGAGAATCTGCTTTGTGGCCATAGAACCAGCTGACCCTGCTGTAAAGAACAAACACTTAACCACATTTCACGATTACAATACATTATTCCACTGTGAAATTGATGAGTATAAGTGATAACGGTATCAATCAAAAGAAGCACCTAGCAAAAGAAAGAATTTTTTCCCAACAACTACAATAGACAGAATGCTGGGAGTGATGGTTCTTATCAGACAAAATCACACACGATGGTAGAGCAAACATAGCAGTCATCAAACGGAATGTCACTGCTGAGAGGGAAGAAACATGTACCACAATTTGTGCAGCACACTGATTATTTTTAGTGACCATTGGAATAAGATTATTAAACATATAAAGCAAATGAAGGAGATACCTAAACAAGATGATTTATCAAATTCCGAACATCCGTTATTCAGTAAGGTGTATGTGGTGTCCCATCTCCAACAAAAACCCATTGAATGCAGAATCAGCTTTGAGGCCATACAACCAGCTGACCCTGCTGTAAAGAACAAACACTTAACCACTTTTCACGATTCAAATACATTACTCCACTGTTTAATTGATGAGTATAAGTGATAACGGTATCAATCAAAAGAAACACCTAGCAAAAGAAATAATTTTTTCCCAACAACTCCAATAGACAGAATGCTGGGAGTGATGGTTCTTATCTGACAAAATCACACTCGATGGTAGAACAAACATAGCAGTCATCAAACAGAATCTCCCTGGTGTGAGGGAAGAAACAGGTACCACAATGTGTGCAGCACATTTATTATTTTTAGTGACCATTGGAATAAGATTTTTAAACATGTAAAGCAAATGAAGGAGATACCTAAACAAGAAGCTTTATCACATTCCGAACTTCCGTTATTCAGTAATATGCACATGGTGTCCCATCTGCACCAAAAACCCATTGAATGGAGAATCTGCTTTGTGGCCACAAAACCAGATGACCCTGGTGTAGAGAACAAACACTTAACCACATTTCACGAATCAAATACATTACTCCTCTGTGAAATTGATGAATATAAGTGATAACGGTATCAATCAAATAAAGTACCTACCAAAAGACAGCAGTCCTTCCGAATAACTCCATTAGACAGAATGCTGGGAGTGATGGCTCTTATCAGACAAAATCACACTCGATGGTAGAACAAACATAGAAGTCATCCAAAGGAATCTACCTGCTGAGAGGGAAGAAACATGTACCACAATTTGTGCAGCACATTGATTATTTTTAGTGACCATTGGAATAAGTTTATTAAACATATAAAGCAAATGAAGGAGATACCTAAACAAGATGATTTATCAAATTCCGAACATCCGTTATTCAGTAAGGTGTATGTGGTGTCCCATCTCCAACAAAAACCCATTGAATGCAGAATCTGCTTTCAGGCCATACAACCAGCTGACCCTGCTGTACAGAACAAACACTTAACCACATTTCACGATTCAAATACATTACTCCACTGTGAAATTGATGAGTATAAGTGATAACGGTATCAATAAAAAGGAGCACCTAGCAAAAGAAAGAATTTGTTCCCAACAACTCCAATAGACAGAATGCAGGGAGTGATGGTTCTTATCAGACAAAATCACACTCGATGGTAGAACAAACATAGCAGTCATCAAACAGAATCTCCCTGCTGTGAGGGAAGAAACATGTACCACAATTTGTGCAGCACATTTATTATTTTTAGTGACCATTGGAATAAGATTTTTAAACATGTAAAGCAAATGAAGGAGATACCTAAACAAGAAGCTTTATCACATTCCGAACTTCTGTTATTCAGTAAGGTGCAAGTGGTGTCCCATCTGCACCAAAAACCCATTGAATGGAGAATCTGCTTTGTGGCCACAAAACCAGCTGACCCTGCTGTAGAGAACAAACACTTAACCACATTTCACGATTCAAATACATTACTCCACTGTGAAATTGATGAATATAAGTGATAACGGTATCGATCAAATAAAGTACCTACCAAAAGACAGAAGTCCTTCCCAATAACTCCAATAGACAGAATGCTGGGAATGATGGTTCTTATCAGAGAAAATCACACTCGATGGTAGAGCAAACATAGAAGTCATCAAACGGAATCTCCCTGCTGAGAGGGAAGAAACATGTACCACAATATGTGCAGCACAATTATTATTTTTAGTGACCATTGGAAAAAGATTTTTAAACATATAAAGCAAATGAAGGAGATACCTAAACAAGAAGATTTATCAAATTCCGAGCATCCGTTACTCAGTAAGGTGCATGTGGTGTCCCATCTGCACCAAAAACCCATTGAATGGAGAATCGGCCTTGTGGCCAAACAACCAGCTAACCCTGCTGTAAAGAACAAACACTTAACCACATTTCACGATTCAAATTCATTACTCCACTGTGAAATTGATGAGTATAAGTGATAACGGTATCAATCAAAAGAAGCACCTAGCAAAAGAATGAATTTTTTCCCAACAACTCCAATAGACAGAATGCTGGGATTGATGGCTCTTATCAAACAAAATCACACTCGATGGTAGAACAAACATAGCAGTCATCAAACAGAATCTCCCTGCTGAGAGGGAAGAAACATGTACCACAATATGTGCAGCACAATTATTATTTTTAGTGACCATTGGAAAAAGATTTTTAAACATATAAAGCAAATGAAGGAGATACCTAAACAAGAAGATTTATCAAATTCCGAGCATCCGTTATTCAGTAAGGTGTATGTGGTGTCCCATCTCCAACAAAAACCCACTGAATGGAGATTCTGCTTTATGGCCATATAACCAGCTGACCCTGCTGTAAAGAACAAACACTTAACCACATTTCACGATTCAAATTCATTACTCCACTGTGAAATTGATGAATATAAGTGATAACGGTATCGATCAAATAAAGTACCTACCAAAAGACAGAAGTCCTTCCCAATAACTCCAATAGACAGAATGCTGGGAATGATGGTTCTTATCAGAGAAAATCACACTCGATGGTAGAGCAAACATAGAAGTCATCAAACGGAATCTCCCTGCTGAGAGGGAAGAAACATGTACCACAATATGTGCAGCACAATTATTATTTTTAGTGACCATTGGAAAAAGATTTTTAAACATATAAAGCAAATGAAGGAGATACCTAAACAAGAAGATTTATCAAATTCCGAGCATCCGTTACTCAGTAAGGTGCATGTGGTGTCCCATCTGCACCAAAAACCCATTGAATGCAGAATCTGCTTTGAGGCCATACAACCAGCTGACCCTGCTGTAAAGAACAAACACTTAACCACATTTCACGAATCAAATACATTACTCCACTGTGAAATTGATGAGTATAAGTGATAACAGTATCAATCAAAAGAAGCACCTAGCAAAGGACAGAATTTTTTCCCCACAACTCCAATAGACAGAATGCTGGGAGTGATGGTTCTTATCAGAAAAAATCACACTCGATGGTAGAACAAAAATAGCAGTCATCAAACAGAATCTCCCTGCTGTGAGGGAAGAAACATGTACCACAATTTGTGCAGCACATTTATTATTTTTAGTGACCATTGGAATAAGATTTTTAAACATGTAAAGCAAATCAAGAAGATACCTAAACAAGAAGCTTTATCACATTCCGAACTTCCGTTATTCAGTAAGGTGCACATGGTGTCCCATCTGCACCAAAAACCCATTGAATGGAGAATCTGCTTTGTGGCCACAAAACCAGCTGACCCTGCTGTAGAGAACAAACACTTAACCACATTTCACGATTCAAATACATTACTCCACTGTGAAATTGATTTATATAAGTGACAAAGGTATCAATCAAATAAAGTACCTACCAAAAGACAGAAGTCCTTCCCAATAACTCCAATAGACAGAATGCTGAGAGTGATGGTTCTTATCAGAGAAAATCACACTCGATGGTAGAGCAAACATAGCAGTAATCAAACGGAATCTCCCTGGTGTGAGGGAAGAAACATGTACCTCATTTTGTGCAGCACATTTATTATTTTTAGCGACCATTGGAATAAGTTTTTCAAACATGTAAAGCAAATGAAGGAGATACCTAAGAAGAAGATTTATCATATTTCAAACATCCCTTATTCATGTGGTGTCCCATCTGCACCAAAAACCCACTGAATGGAGAATCTGCATTGTGGCCATACAACCAGCTGACCCTGCTGTAGAGAACAAACACTTCACCACATTTCACGATTCAAATACATTACTCCACTGTGAAATTCATTAATATAAATGAGAACGGTATCAATCAAAAGAAGCACCTAACAAAAGAAAGAAGTCTTTCCCAATAACTCCAATAGACAGAGTGCTGAGAGTGATGGTGCTTATCAGACACAATCACACTCGATGGTAGAGCAAACATAGCAGTCATCAAACAGAATCTCCCTTATGTGAGGGAAGAAATATGTACCACAATTTGTGCAGCACATTTATTATTTTTAGTGACCATTGGAATAAGATTTTTAAACATGTAAAGGAAATGAAGGAGATACCTAAACAAGAATATTTATCAAATTCCGAACATCCGTTATTCAGTAAGTTGTATGTGGTGTCCCATCTCCAACAAAAACCCACTGAATGGAGATTCTGCTTTATGGCCATATAACCAGCTGACCCTGCTGTAAAGAACAAACACTTAACCACATTTCACGATTCAAATTCATTACTCCTCTGTGAAATTGATGAATATAAGTGATAAGGGTATCAATCAAATGAAGCACCTAGCAAAAGAAAGAAGTCTTTCCCAGTAACTGCAATAGACAGAAAGCTGGGAGTGGTGGTACTTATCCAACAAAGCCACACTCGATGGTAGAACAAACATAGCAGTCATCAAACAGAATCTCCCCGCTGAGAGGGAAGAAACATGTACCACAATTTGTGCAGCACATTTATTAATTTTAGTGACCATTGGAATAAGATATTTAAACAAATAAAGCAAATGAAGGAGATACCTAAACAAGAAGGTTTATCACATTCCGAACTTCCATTATTCAGTAAGGTGCATGTGGTGTCCCATCTGCACCAAAAACCCATTGAATGGAGAATCTGCTTTGTGGCCAAACAACCAGCTGACGCTGCTGTAAAGAAACAACACTTAACCACATTTTACGATTCAAATACATTACTCCACTGTGAAATTGATGAATATAAGTAAAAACGGTATCAATCAAAAGAAGCACCTAGCAAAAGAAAGCAGTCTTTCCAAATAACTCCAATAGACGGAATGCTGGGAGTGATGGCTCTTATCAGAAAAAATCACACACGATGGTAGAGCAAACATAGCAGTCATCAAACAGAATGTCACTGCTGAGAGGGAAGAAACATGTACCACAATTTGTGCAGCACACTGATTATTTTTAGTGACCATTGGAATAAGATTATTAAAAATATAAAGTAAATGAAGGAGATACCTAAACAAGAAGATTTACCATATTTCAAACATCCCTTATCCATGTGGTGTCCCATCTGCACCAAAAACCCATTGAATGGAGAATCTGCTTTGTGGCTCTACAACCAGCTGACCCTGCTGTAAGAAACAAAAACTTAACCACATTTCATGATTCAAATACATTACTCCACTGTGAAATTGATGAGTATACATGATAACGTAATCAATCAAAAACAGCACCTAGCAAAAGAAACAATTTTTTCCCGACAACTCCAATAGACAGAATGCTGGGAGTGATGGTTAAGACAAAATCACACTCGATGGTAGAAAAAACATAGCAGTCATCAAACAGAATCTCCCTGCTGTGAGGGAAGAAATATGTACCACAATTTGTGCAGCACATTTATTATTTTTAGTGACCATTGGAATAAGATTTTTCAACATGTAAAGCAAATGAAGGAGATACCTAAATAAAAAGATTTACCACATTCCTATCTTCCGTTATTCAGTAAGGTGAACATGGTGTCCCAACTGCACCAAAAACCCATTGAATGGAGAATCTGCTTTGTGGCCATAAAACCAGCTGACCCTGCTGTAGAGAACAAACACTTAACCACATTTAACGATTCAAATACATTACTCCACTGTGAAATTGATGAATATAAGTCATAACGGTATCAATCAAAAGAAGCACCTAGCAAAAGAAAGAATTTTTTCCCAACAACTCCAATAGACAGAATGCTGTGAGTGATGGTTCTTATAAGATAAAATCACACACGATGGTAGAACAAACATAGCAGTCATCACACGGAATGTCACTGCTGAGAGGGAAGAAACATGTACCACATTTTGTGCAGCACACTGATTATTTTTAGTGACCATTGGAATAAGATTTTTAAACATACAAAGCAAATGAAGGAGATACCTCAACAAGAAGGTTTATCACATTCCGAACATCAGTTATTCAGTAAGGTGTATGTGGTGTCCCATCTCCAACAAAAACCCACTGAATGGAGAATCTGCTTTGTGGCCATATAACCAGCTGACCCTGCTGCAAAGATCAAACACTTAACCACATTTCACGATTCAAATACGATACTCCACTGTGAAATTGATGAATATAAGTGATAAGGGTATCAATCAAATGAAGCACCTAGCAAAAGAAAGAAGTCTTTCCCAATAACTGCAATAGACAGAATGTTGGGAGTGGTGGTACTTATCCAACAAAATCACTCTCGATGGTAGAACAAACATAGCAGTAATCAAACGGAATCACCCCACTGTGAGGGAAGAAACATGTACCACAACTTGTGCAGCACATTTACTATTTTTAGTGACAATTGGAATAAGATTTTTAAACATATAAAGCAAATGAAGGAGATATCTAAACAAGAAGGTTTATCACATTCCGAACATCCGTTATTCAGTAAGGTGCAGGTGGTGTCCTATCTGCACCAAAAACCCATTGAATGGAGAATCTGCCTTGTGGCCATAAAACCAGCCAACCCTGCTGTTGAGAAGAAACACTTAACCACATTTCATGAATCAAATACATTACTCCACTGTGAAATAGATGAATATAAGTGATAACGGTATCAATCAAAAGAAGCATCTAGCAAAAGAAAGAAGTCTTTCCCGACAACTCCAATAGACAGAATGCTGGGAGTGATGGTTCTTATCAGATAAAATCACACACGATTGTAAGGCAAACATTGCAGTCATCAAACGGAATCTCCCTGCTGAGAGGGAAGAAACATGTACCACATTTTGTGCAGCACATTTATTATTTTTAGCAACCATTGGAATAAGATTTTTAAACATATAAAGCAAATGAAGGAGATACCTAAACAAGAAGCTTTATCACATTCCGAACTTCCGTTATTCAGTAAGGTGCATGTGGTGTCCCATCTGCACCAAAAACCCATTGAATGGAGAATATGCTTTGTGGCCAAACAACCAGCTGACCCTGCTGTAAAGAAACAACACTTAACAAGATTTTACGATTCAAAGACATTACTCCACTGTGAAATTGATGAATATAAGTAAAAACGGTATCAATCAAAAGAAGCACCTAGCAAAAGAAAGCAGTCTTTCCCAATAACTCCAATAGACGGAATGCTGGGAGTGATGGCTCTTATCAGAGAAAATCACACACGATGGTAGAGCAAACATAGCAGTCATCAAACAGAATGTCACTGCTGAGAGGGAAGAAACATGTACCACAATTTGTGCAGCACACTGATTATTTTTAGTGACCATTGGAATAAGATTATTAAACATATAAAGTAAATGAAGGAGATACCTAAAGAAGAAGATTTACCATATTTCAAACATCCCTTATCCATGTGGTGTCCCATCTGCACCAAAAACCCATTGAAGGGAGAATCTGCTTTGTGGCTCTAAAACCAGCTGACCCTGCTGTAAGGAACAAAAACTTAACCACAATTCATGATTCAAATACATTACTCCACTGTGAAATTGATGAGTATACATGATAACGTTATCAATCAAAAGCAGCACCTAGCAAAAGAAAGAAGTCTTTCCCAATAACTGCAATAGACAGAATGCTGGGAGTGGTGGTACTTATCCAACAAAATCACACTCGATGGTAGAACAAACATAGCAGTAATCAAACGGAATCACCCCGCTGAGAGGGAAGAAACATGTACCACAACTTGTGCAGCACATTTATTATTTTTAGTGACCATTGGAATAAGATTTTTAAACATATAAAGCTAATGAAGGAGATACCTAAACAAGATGATTTATCAAATTCCGAACATCTGTTATTCAGTAAGGTGTATGTGGTGTCCCATCTCCAACAATAAACCCACTGAATGCAGAATCTGCTTTGAGGCCATACAACCAGCTGACCCTGCTGTAAAGAACAAACACTTAACCACATTTCACGATTCAAATACATTACTCCACTGTGTAATTGATGAGTATAAGTGATAACGGTATCAATCAAAAGAAGCACCTAGCAAAAGAAAGAATTTTTTCCCAACAACTCCAATAGACAGAATGCTGGGAGTGATGGTTCTTATCAGACAAAATCACACTCGATGGTAGAACAAACATAGCAGTCATCAAACAGAATCTCCCTGCTGTGAGGGAAGAAACATGTACCACAATTTGTGCAGCACATTTATTATTTTTAGTGACCATTGGAATAAGATTTTTAAACATGTAAAGCAAATGAAGGAGATACCTAAACAAGAAGCTTCATCACATTCCGAACTTCCGTTGTTCAGTAAGGTGCACATGGTGTCCCATCTGCACCAAAAACCCATTGAATGGAAAATCTGCTTTGTGGCCATAAAACCAGCTGACCCTGCTGTAGAGAACAAACACTTAACCACATTTCACGATTCAAATACATTACTCTACTGTGATATTGATGAATATAAGTGATAACGGTATCGATCAAATAAAGTACCTACCAAAAGACAGAAGTCCTTCCAAATAACTCCAATAGACAGAATGCTGGGAATGATGGTTCTTATCAGAGAAAATCACACTCGATGGTAGAGCAAACATAGAAGTCATCAAACGGAATCTCCCTGCTGAGAGGGAAGAAACATGTACCACAATATGTGCAGCACAATTATTATTTTTAGTGACGATTGGAATAAGATTTTGAAACATGTAAAGCAAATGAAGGAGATACCTACTAAACAAGAAGCTTTATCACATTCCGAACATCCATTATTCAGTAAGGGCATGTGGTGTCCCATCTGCACCAAAAACCCATTGAATGGAGAATCTGCTTTGTGGCCATAAAACCAGCTGACCTTGCTGTAGAGAACAAACACTTAACCACATTTCATGATTCAAATACATTACTCCACTGTGAAATTGATGAATATAAGTGAGAACGGTATCAATCAAAAGAAGCACCTAGCAAAAGAAAGAAGTCTTTCCCAATAACTCCAATAGACAGAATGCTGGGAGTGGTGGCTCTTATCAGACAAAATCACACACGATGGTAGAGCAAACATAGCAGTCATCAAACGGAATGTCTCTGCTGAGGGGGAAGAAACATGTACCACAACTTGTGCAGCACATTGATTATTTTTAGTGACCATTGGAAAAAGATTTTTAACCATATAAAGCAAATGAAGGAGATACCTAAACAAGAAGATTTATCAAATTCCGAGCATCCGTTCCTCAGTAAGGTGCATGTGGTGTCCCATCTGCACCAAAAACCCATTGAATGCAGAATCTGCTTTGAGGCCATACAACCAGCTGACCCTGCTGTAAAGACCAAGCACATAACCACATTTCACGAATCAAATACATTACTCCACAGTGAAATTGATGAGTATAAGTGATAACAGTATCAATCAAAAGAAGCACCTAGCAAAGGACCGAATTTTTTCCCAACAACTCCAATAGACAGAATGCTGGGAGTGATGGTTCGTATCAGAAAAAATCACACTCGATGGTAGAACAAAAATAGCAGTCATCAAACAGAATCTCCCTGCTGTGAGGGAAGAAACATGTACCACAATTTGTGCAGCACATTTATTATTTTTAGTGACCATTGGAATAAGATTTTTAAACATGTAAAGCAAATGAAGGAGATACCTAAACAAGAAGCTTTATCACATTCCGAACTTCCGTTATTCAGTAAGGTGCACATGGTGTCCCATCTGCACCAAAAACCCATTGAATGGAGAATCTGCTTTGTGGCCACAAAACCAGCTGACCCTGCTGTAGAGAACAAACACTTAACCACATTTCACGATTCAAATACATTACTCCACTGTGAAATTGATTAATATAAGTGACAAAGGTATCAATCAAATAAAGTACCTACCAAAGACAGAAGTCCTTCCCAATAACTCCAAGAGACAGAATGCTGAGAGTGATGGTTCTTATCAGAGAAAATCACACTCGATGGTAGAGCAAACATAGCAGTAATCAAACGGAATCTCCCTGCTGTGAGGGAAGAAACATGTACCACATTTTGTGCAGCACATTTATTATTTTTAGCGACCATTGGAATAAGTTTTTCAAACATCTAAAGCAAATGAAGGAGATACCTAAGAAGAAGATTTATCATATTTCAAACATCCCTTATTCATGTGGTGTCCCATCTGCACCAAAAACCCATTGAATGAAGAATCTGCATTGTGGCCATACAACCAGCTGACCCTGCTGTAGAGAACAAACACTTAACCACATTTCACGATTCAAATACATTTCTCCACTGTGTAATTGATGAATATAAGTGATAACGTTATCAATCAAATGAAGCACCTAACAAAAGAAAGAAGTCTTTCCGGATAACTCCAATAGACAGAATGCTGAGAGTGATGGTGCTTATCAGACACAATCACACTCGATGGTAAAGCAAACCTAGCAGTCATCAAACGGAATCTCCCTGCTGAGAGGGAAGAAACATGTACCACAACTTGTGCAGCACATTTATTATTTTTAGTGACCATTGGAATAAGATTTTTAAACATATAAAGCAAATGAAGGAGATATCTAAACAAGAATGTTTATCACATTCCGAAGATCCGTTATTCAGTAAGGTGCAGGTGGTGTCCTATCTGCACCAAAAACCCATTGAATGGAGAATCTGCCTTGTGGCCATGAAACCAGCTGACCCTGCTGTTGAGAAGAAACTCTTAACCACATTTCATGATTCAAATACATTACTCCACTGTGAAATCGACGAATATAAGTGATAACGGTATCAATCAAAAGAAGCACCTAGCAAAAGAAAGAAGTCTTTCCCGATAACTCCAATAGACAGAATGCTGGGAATGATGGTTCTTATCAGATAAAATCACATACGATCGTAAGGCAAACATAGCAGTCATCACACGGAATCTCCCTGCTGAGAGGGAAGAAACATGTACCACAATTTGTGCAGCACACTGATTATTTTTAGTGACCATTGGAATAAGATTATTAAACATATAAAGCAAATGAAGGAGATACCTAAACAAGAAGGTTTATCACATTCCGAACATCCGTTATTCAGTAAGGTGTATGTGGTGTCCCATCTCCAACAAAAACCTACTGAATGGAGTGTTGTGTCTAGTTCATACAGTCTAGACACAATGAGTGGCTAGGTGCACGCGAAACTAACGCAGACGGGCGTGAAGTCTGGAACATGAGACTTATTAATGAATAAGAAGAAAAGTACGTAGATGTTTGTTACTTAACTTTTAATTATTCCTTGGAATACATCTCTCCTGAATATTAGTAAGCTATAAGCACTGATACAAATGGCGCCTTGCTAGGTAGTAGCTATGGACTAAGCTGAAGGCTATTCTATCTGTCTCTCGGCAAATGAGAGGAAGACTTCGTAGGTCTAGTCGCAAGCAATGTCGTCCGTACACCTGGGGCGAGGTCTATTCCGTGTCTTGTGACCTGCCATGTGGTGGCGCTAGGTTAGCGATTACACAGTGGCGACACGCGGGTCCGACATGTACTAAGGACCGCGGCCGATTTAAGTTACCACCTAGCAAGTGTGGTGTCTAGCGGTGACACCACATTCCTCCCCCGCAAATCGGCGAACGGTCGTGAGATAAGGCTTCCGCCCGCCGTGGGGAGGACCCCATGTTGACGTATGCGATGAGGTGGGGAGCCTAACAACAGGCGAGGCTGTGCCACCCGCACCCGGCCATTCGGTCCGAGGGGAGCTAGGAAACGCCTGCAAACCTAGTCCAGGGTGCACGTCAACATGAGGTGTATGCGCACGTAATGAGACAAGAGGGGCTGAAGGGTCGACATCCATGTGGTCGGAGCACCCTACGGGCGAAGACGACATCTGGTCCGGAGCGGGCAAGAGGTCCATGGCAGAGGACGGCTGGTCACGGGAAGCGAGCGGCGGCGCGTGATCCAGGGAGGCGCCATGCGGTTGCAGCGAAGCGTCCACTGCGGGCGGCGCCGGCGGCGGCTGCGGCGGCCGCTGCGGCGGCGGTGCGACGCCATGGGGCAAAATGGAAGGCAGCGTCGGTAACACCTGGGGATGAGGCGAGCCAGTAGATGGGTCCCCAAGGCGCTGACCTGACGGCTCCGTCGCTGAAAGCAGACGGGGAGCGGCAGAACCCAGGCGACGACAGAGGCGCAGCTGATTGAGATGCCGACGCACCTCACCAGAGGCCCCCAAAACCAAATACATCGCGCGGCTGAGGCAGCGAAGAATGCGCCCTGCGAGCCAACGCTGTGAACCGCGATAGTTGCGATAATAGACAACGTCGCCAGGAGCAAAAACCGGTCTGCCGCTGCACAGGAACCTGATGCGGCGGATGCAGCAAAGACATCAGGGTGCGATGAGAACGACCATGGAGCAACTCAGCCGGCGAGCGACCATAGCGGGGCTGAGAACGATACGAAGACAAAAAGAGCAACAAAGCGTCCTCCCGAGAATGCGACTCTTTCAATTTCAACATCTGTGACTTGAAAGTCCGGACCAATCGTTCAGCGGCACCGTTTGGCTGAGGTGAAAATGGCGCGGACGTCAGATGTTGAATACCATTGGCCTTGCAAAAAGACTGAAATTCTGCGGACATGAATTGTGGGCCATTGTCGGAAACAATAGTCTGCGGAAGACCCTCAATGCAAAAGATAGCAGACAAGGCTTGGATTGTGGCAGAAGACATCGTGGAAGACATTCGGACAACAAAAGGAAAACCACTGAAAGCATCGACCACAACCAACCATCGAGCATTCCAGAATGGACCAGCAAAATCGATATGCAAGCATTGCCAAGGGGAAGTGGCTTTCGGCCATGCAAAGAATTTCCGCGGCAGTGCGGATTGGTGGTCGGCACACGCCACGCAAGAGGAGCACATATTCGTAATCGCAGCATCGATTCCGAACCAAGTACAGTGCTGACGAGCAAGTTGTTTCGTACGCACTATACCCCAATGTCCTTGGTGAAGAAGCTTTAAGACAGAGGACTGCAACGAACGTGGGACCACGACTCGGGATTGATCATTATCAGAATGCAACAACAAAACACCACGTCGTACAAAAAGGCTCTCCTTGTGAGCAAAAAAACGGCGAACCAACGGATCCGCGATCCGTGACTTTGACAAGGGCCATTGCGTAGCAACAAAACGCAAAACAGTAGCAAGGACAGGGTCAGCAGCTGTGGCTGTAGCTACACGACGAAAATCAATCGGAAACGATTCGACCACGTCATCGGTTTCCGAATCAATGAACATGCAAACAAGTTCGGAAGAATCGAATGCTTCATCCTCAGCAACAGGCAAACGGGACAACGCATCAGCGTTTCCGTGCTTAGCAGTGGACCGATACAAGATATCGTAGCAGTACTGCGAGAGAAAAAGTGACCAGCGAATGAATTTCTGCGCTGTACGTGGAGGTACAGGCTTGGTCGGATGAAAAAGCGATGTCAAAGGTTTGTGGTCGGTGATGATGGTAAAGTGACGACCATACAAGAAGTCATGGAACTTGGTAACACCAAACACGAGAGCTAAAGCTTCTTTCTCTATTTGTGAATAATTTCTTTGCGCAGATGAGAGCAATTTTGACGCAAAGGCAATAGGGCGATCATGCGAGCCATCCTTGTGCGCAAGCACAGCACCGATCCCGAAATCCGATGCATCTACTATCAACAAAAGGGGTTTACGGGGATCGAATGGCGTAAGTCAAGTATTTGAAAGTAACGCCGATTTCAACTGGCGAAAGGCGCGTTTGCATTCTGTCGTCCAGACGAACGGAACACCTTTACGGCGTAAACGATGAAGCGGAGCTGAAATGGAAGAAGCATTGCGCACAAACTTTGCATAATAATTAATTTTACCCAGCACACTCTGTAGCTGTTTCAAATTCTGCGGAGCAGGTAATTCCTGTATGGCACGGAGGTGCTCTGGACTCGGATGTATACCTTGGGCATTTATGACATGCCCCAGGTAGGGTAAGTCCCGAGCAAAAAACACACATTTGTCCTTCCTCAAGCGAAGACCATTCTGACGCAAGACCTGAAATAATGTTCGGAGATTTTGCAAATGTTCTGCTTCTGTCTTTCCTGAGATCACAATATCGTCCAGATAGTTCGCAGCAGTAGGGACCGACGCACAAAGAGTTTGTAAATATTGCTGAAACAAAGCAGGTGCGGATGCACACCCGAATGGCAGTCTTTTGAAGCGATACAAGCCAAGATGCGTGTTAACCACCAAGACGCGCTGAGATTCTTCGTCCACAGGTATTTGCAAGTACGCATCTGCGAGGTACAATTTTGAAAAATATTTTCCCGGGCACAGTTTGTCAAAAAGATCTTCCGGGCGGGGCAAAGGAAAAGTAGCAGTCACAAGTTGTGGATTCACAGTTGCCTTGAAGTCCACACAAAGTCTCAGTTTTCCGGAAGGTTTCGGCAAAATTACTAAGGGTGAGGCCCAGAGAGAAGCCTGCACACGTTCAATTACACCTTGAGATTCTAAATCGTGTAATGTTCTGGCGACCTCATCACGCAATGCGTGGGGAACATTGCGTGCTCTGAAAAATTTCGGTTGCGCGTTGTCTTTCAGTTCCAAATGTGCTGCATAGTTCTTAGCGCAACCAAGGCCCGGTGCAAAAATGTCTGCAAATTCTTCACAAAGACTAGAAACACTGGCGGAAGGCACAGTCTGATTCACTGATAGGACCTGATTTACTATAGACAAATTAAACAATTGAAACAAATCGAAACCAAACAAGTTCACTGCAGTAGAAGAACGAAGAACGTAAAATGACACAAGTTTTGTTTGTCCCTTGTATGTTGCAATAAGGCTGCACTGTCCTAACACAGGTATATGCTGTCCTGAGTAACTATTTAACTTAACATTTGTGGCACGCAATGGCGGTTGGCCCAGTTGTTTGTACGTGTCGTGATTAATCAATGAAACTGCAGCTCCGGTATCGAGCTGGAATGGGATCACTTTGCCTTCAAAGTCTAAGTCCACAAAAAGTTTATTGTCCTGTTGACGACAAGAGCGACTGTCACGTGCAATTTGAACTGATACAGGTACAGAAGCACTTGCGACTTTACGTGATTTTTGGCGACGTCGACGCACACTTTTGGTGGGACGAACACAGTCACTGTTAGCTAAAGTGTCACTGGACGGGTGGGAATGAACTACATGAATGTCCATGGGTGAAGGTCCACGAGCCTGATTGTCCTGGGTTCGATTCTGGCGCGAAGCAAAGGGCCTGGAATTATTTTGATTGTCTGATCTAAGCTTTTTCTGGCAAACACTTTGAACATGTCCTTTCTTTTGGCAGTAAAAGCAAATAGCTTGGCGTGACGGGCAATTTTCACGCGAATGTCTAGTTGCACACCGCAGGCATGATTGCACTGCAGTTGCTTGCTTACGCGGCGCACGTGTTTGCAAGGTAGGCTGCCGCTGCTGCGATGGGCGCGAGGGCCGCTTAGCGTCCCGTGCAGCGGGCCCGGCGGGCCCGTTAATGTGACACACTGCTGGCAAAGTTTCAAATGATGCCTGAGCAAAGTCAAGTGTGTCTTGCCTATCCAATATGTCGATCACTTGATGAAGGGAGGGATTTACTAGTCTCAAAATCTGTTCCCGTATTCGAACATCAGAAACGTTCTGTGCTATTGCATCACGCACCATAGTATCTGAATAAGGGAGGCCACAGTCACATTCAAAGGCACACTCCCTAGTAAGTCCTTGCAAAGTTGCAACCCACTCCCTATTAGTCTGACCGGCCGTACGTTTTGTACGAAAGAACGTATACCGTTTTGCAACAACATTTACTGTTTCTTTGAAATAGGCATCTAAAGCAGACAAAATTTCGTCGTAAGACAGAGTTGCTACGTCGCGTCGGGGAAACAATTTCACTATCACACGGTAGGTAGACACACCGACACAAGAAAGCAAAAACGGCTGCCGCTCATTACCTTGAATTCTGTAGGCTGCTAGATGAAAGTTGAACTGGCGAGACCACTCGTGCCAGGTCTCTTCGGCCGCCACGTATGGCCGAAAGGGAGGTGCAACAGCGTTTTGTGGCAGCGGTAGCGAAGAAACGGCGGCTGCCGCATCGGTTTGCAGCGCAAGTTGACCCTGGACGAGCTGTCCAAGGGCTTCCAATAACGCCTGCGTCTGCTGATTCTGCAAGCAAAAACATTCGGACAGTACAACTGGAGATTGCGGCGAAGCCATGACACAAGCAAATCACAGCAAAGTACAATCAATTTATGCAACGTGGGCGCGGCATCCCATCCTCGTCGCCAATAATGTTGTGTCTAGTTCATACAGTCTAGACACAATGAGTGGCTAGGTGCACGCGAAACTAACGCAGACGGGCGTGAAGTCTGGAACATGAGACTTATTAATGAATAAGAAGAAAAGTACGTAGATGTTTGTTACTTAACTCTTAATTATTGCTTGGAATACATCTCTCCTGAATATTAGTAAGCTATAAGCACTGATACAAATGGCGCCTTGCTAGGTAGTAGCTATGGACTAAGCTGAAGGCTATTCTATCTGTCTCTCGGCAAATGAGAGGAAGACTTCGTAGGTCTAGTCGCAAGCAATGTCGTCCGTACAACTGGGGCGAGGTCTATTCCGTGTCTTGTGACCTGCCATGTGGTGGCGCTAGGTTAGCGATTACACAGTGGCGACACGCAGGTCCGACATGTACTAAGGACCGCGGCCGATTTATGTTACCACCTAGCAAGTGTGGTGTCTAGCGGTGACACCACATGGAGAATCTGCTTTGTGGCCATTTAACCAGCTGACCCTGCTGCAAAGAACAAACGCTTAACCACATTTCACGAATCAAATACATTACTCCACTGTGAAATTGATGAGTATAAGTGATAACGGTATCAATCAAAAGAAGCACCTAGCAAAAGAATGAATTGCTTTCCGAACAACTCCAATAGACAGAATGCTGGGATTGATGGGTCTTATCAGACAAAATCACACACGATGGTAGAGCAAACATAGCAGTCATCAAACGGAATGTCACTGCTGAGAGGGAAGAAACATGTACCACAATTTGTGCAGCACATTTATTATTTTTAGTGACCATTGAAATAAGATATTGAAAGAAATAAAGCAAATGAAGGAGATACCAAAACAAGAAGGTTTATCACATTCCGAACTTCCGTTATTCAGTAAGGTGCATGTGGTGTCCCATCTGCACCAAAAACCCATTGAATGGAGAATCTGCTTTGTGGCTCTACAACCAGCTGACCCTGCTGTAAGGAACAAAAATTTAACCACAATTCACGATTCAAATACATTACTCCACTGTGAAATTGATGAGTATAAGTGATAACGTTATCAATCAAAAGCAGCACCCAGCAAAAGAAACAATTTTTTCCCGACAACTCCAATAGACAGAATGCTGGGAGTGATGGTTCTTATCAGACAAAATCACACTCGATGGTAGAACAAACATAGCAGTCATTAAACATAATCTCCCTGCTGTGAGGGCAGAAACATGTACCACAATTTGTGCAGCACATTTATTATTTTTAGTGACCATCGGAATAAGATTTTTAAACATGTAAAGCAAATGAAGGAGATACCTAAATAAGAAGATTTACCACATTCCTAACTTCCGTTATTCAGTAAGATGCACATGGTGTCCCATCTGCACCAAAAACACATTGAATGGAGAATCTGCTTTGTGGCCATAAAACCAGCTGACCCTGCTGTAGTGAAGAAACACTTAACCACATTTCACGATACAAATACATTAATCCACTGTGTAATTGATGAGTATAAGTGATAACGGTATCAATCAAAAGAAGCACCTAGCAAAAGAAAGTAGTCTTTCCCAATAACTCCAAAAGACAGAATGCTGGGAGTGATGGTTCTTATCAGACAAAATCACACTCGATGGTAGAACAAACATAGCAGCCATCAAATAGAATCTCCCTGCTGTGAGAGAAGAAATATGTACCACAATTTGTGCAGCACATTTATTATTTTTAGTGACCATTGGAATAAGATTTTTAAACATATAAAGCAAATGAAGAAGATACCTAAACCAGAAGATTTATCAAATTCCGAATATCTGATATTCAGTAAAGTGCATGTGGTGTCCCATCTGCACCATAAACCCATTGAATGCAGAATCTGCTTTGAGGCCATACAACCAGCTGACCCTGCTGTAAAGAACACACACTTAACCACATTTCACGATTCAAATACATTACTCCACTGTGAAATTGATGAATATAAGTGAGAACGGTATCAATGAAAAGAAGCACCTAGCAAAAGAAAGAAGCCATTCCGAATAACTCCAAAAGACAGAATGCTGGGAGTGATGGTTCTTATCAGACAAAATCACACACGATGGAAGAGCAAACATAGCAGTCATCAAACGGAATGTGACTGCTGAGAGGGAAGAAACATGTGCCACAATTTGTGCGGCACACTGATTATTTTTAGTGACCATTGGAATAAGATTCTTAAACATATAAAGCAAATGAAGGAAATGCCTAACCAAGAAGATTTATCATATTCCAAACATCCCTTATCCATGTGGTGACCCATCTGCACCAAAAACCCATTGAATGGAGAATCTGCTTTGTGGCCATAGAACCAGCTGACCCTGCTGTAGAGAACAAACACTTAACCACATTTCACGATTCAAATACATTACTCCACTGTGAAATTGATGAATATAAGTGATAAGGGTATCGATCTAATGAAACACCTAGCAAAAGAAAGAAGTCTTTCCCAATAACAGCAATAGACAGAATGCTGAGAGTGATGGTACTTATCCAACAAAATCACACTCGATGGTAGAACAAACATAGCAGTCATCAAACGGAATCTCCCCGCCGAGAGGGAAGAAACATGTACCACAATTTGTGCAGCACATTTATTATTTTTAGTGACCATTGGAATAAGATTTTTAAACATATAAAGCAAATGAAGTAGATACCTAAACAAGATGATTTATCAAATTCCGAACATCCGTTATTCAGTAAGGTGCATGTGGTGTCCCATTTGCACCAAAAACCCATTGAATGCAGTATCTGCTTTGAGGCCATACAACCAGCTGACCCTGATGTAAAGACCAAACACTTAACCACATTTCACGATTCAAACACATTACTCCATTGTGAAATTTATGAGTATAAGTGATAACGGTATCAATCAAAAGAAGCACCTAGCAAAAGAAAGAATTTTTTCCCAGCAACTCCAATAGACAGAATGCTGGGAGTGATGGTTCTTAACAGACAAAATCACACTCAATGGTAGAACAAACATAGCAGTCATCAAACAGAATCTCCCTGCTGTGAGGGTAGAAACATGTACCACAATTTCTGCAGCACATTTATTATTTTTAGTGACCATTGGAATAAGATTTATAAACATGTAAAGCAAATGAAGGAGATACCTAAACAAGAAGCTTTATCACATTCCGATCTTCCGTTATTCAGAAAAGTGCACATGGTGTCCCATCTGCACCAAAAACCCTTTGAATGGAGAATCTGCTTTGTGACCATAAAACCAGCTGACCCTGCTGTAGAGAACAAACACTTAACCACATTTCACGATTCAAATACATTACACCACTGTGAAATTGATGAATATTAGTGATAACGGTATCAATCAAAAGAAGCACCTAGCAAAAGAAAGCAGTCTTTCCCAATAACTCCAATAGACAGAATGCTGGGAGTGATGGCTCTTATGAGACAAAATCACACACGATGATAGAGCAAACATAGCAGTCATCGAACAGAATGTCACTGCTGAGAGGGAAGAAACATGTACCACAATTTGTGCAGCACACTGATTATTTTTAGTGACCATTGGAATAAGATTTTGAAACATGTAAAGCAAATGAAGGAGATACCTACTAAACAAGAAGCTTTATCACTTTCCGAACTTCCGTTATTCAGTAAGGTGCACATGGTGTCCCATCTGCCCAAAACTCCATTGAATGGAGAATCTGCTTTGTGGCCATAAAACCAGCTGACCTTGCTGTAGAGAACAAACACTTAACCACATTTCACGATTCAAATACATTACTCCACTGTGAAATTGATGAATATAAGTGAGAACGGTATCAATCAAAAGAAGCACCCAGCAAAAGAGTGAAGTCTTTCCCAATAACTGCAATAGACAAAATGTTGAGAGTGATGGTACTTATCAGACAAAATCACACTCGATGGTAGAGCAAACATAGCAGTCATCAAATGGAATCTCACTGCTAAGAGGGAAGAAACATGTACCACAACTTGTGCAGCACAATGATTATTTTTAGTGACCATTGGAATAAGATTTTTAAACATATAAAGCAAATGAAGGAGATATCTAAACAAGAAGGTTTATCACATTCCGAACATCCGTTATTCAGTAAGATGCAGGTGGTGTCCCATCTGCACCAAAAACCCATTGAATGGAGAATCTGCCTTGTGGCCATAAAACCAGCTGACCCTGCTGTTGAGAAGAAACACTTAACCACATTTCATGATTCAAATACATTACTCCACTGTGAAATTGACGAATATAAGTGATAACGGTATCAATCAAAAGAAGCACCTAGCAAAAGAAAGAAGTCTTTCCCGATAACTCCAATAGACAGAATGCTGGGAATGATGGTTCTTATCAGATAAAATCACACACGATGGTAAGGCAAACATAGCAGTCATCACACGGAATCTCCCTGCTGAGAGGGAAGAAACATGTACCACATTTTGTGCAGCACACTGATTATTTTTAGTGACCATTGGAATAAGATTTTTAAACATATAAAGCAAAAGAAAGAGATACCTAAACAAGAAAGTTTATCACATTCCGAACATCCGTTATTCAGTAAGGTGTATGTGGTGTCCCATCTCCAACAAAAACCCACTGAATGGAGAATCTGCTTTGTGGCCATTTAACCAGCTGACCCTGCTGCAAAGAACAAACGCTTAACCACATTTCACGAATCAAATACATTACTCCACTGTGAAATTGATGAGTATAAGTGATAACGGTATCAATCAAAAGAAGCACCTAGCAAAAGAATGAATTTTTTTCCGAACAACTCCAATAGACAGAATGCTGGGATTGATGGGTCTTATCAGACAAAATCACACACGATGGTAGAGCAAACATAGCAGTCATCAAACGGAATGTCACTGCTGAGAGGGAATAGACATGTACCACAATTTGTGCAGCACATTTATTATTTTTAGTGACCATTGGAATAAGATATTGAAAGAAATAACGCAAATGAAGGAGATACCTAAACAAGAAGGTTTATCACATTCCGAACTTCCGTTATTCAGTAAGGTGCATGTGGTGTCCCATCTGCACCAAAAACCCATTGAATGGAGAATCTGCTTTGTGGCTCTACAACCAGCTGACCCTGCTGTAGTGAAGAAACACTTAACCACATTTCACGATTCAAATACATTACTCCACTGTGAAATTGATCAATATTAGTCATAACAGTATCAATTAAAAGAAGTAACTACCAAAAGAAAGAAGTCTTTCCCAATAACTCCAAAAGACAGAATGCTGGGAGTGATGGTTCTTATCAGACTAAATCACACTTGATGGTAGAACAAACATAGCAGCCATCAAACAGAATCTCATTGCTGTGAGGGAAGAATCATGTACCACAATTTGTGCAGCACATTTATTATTTTTAGAGACCATTGGAATAAGATTTTTAAACATATAAAGCAAATGAAGGAAATGTCTAAACAAGGAGATTTATCATATTCCAAACATCCCTTATCCATGTGGTGTCCCATCTGCACCAAAAACCCATTGAATGGAGAATCTGCTTTGTGGCCATAGAACCAGCTGACCCTGCTGTAAAGAACAAGCACTTAACATTTCACGATTCAAATACATTACTCCACTGTGAAATTGATGAGTATAAGAGATAACGGTATCAATCAAAAGAAGCACCTAGGAAAAGAAAGAATCTTTTCCCAACAACTCCAATAGACAGAATGCTGGGAGTGATGGTTCTTATCAGACAAAATCACACTCAATGGTAGAACAAACATAGCAGTCATCAAACAGAATCTCCCTGCTGAGAGGGAAGAAACATGTACCACAATTTGTGCAGCACATTTATTATTTTTAGTGACCATTGGAATAAGATTTATAAACATGTAAAGCAAATGAAGGAGATACCTAAACAAGAAGCTTTATCACATTCCGAACTTCCGTTATTCAGAAAAGTGCACATGGTGTCCCATCTGCACCAAAAACCCATTGAATGGAGAATCTGCTTCGTGACCATAAAACCAGCTGACCCTGCTGTAGAGAACAAACACTTAACCACATTTCACGATTCAAATACATTACACCACTGTGAAATTGATGAATATTAGTGATAACGGTATCAATCAAAAGAAGCACCTAGCAAAAGAAAGCAGTCTTTCCCAATAACTCCAATAGACAGAATGCTGGGAGTGATGGCTCTTATGAGACAAAATCACACACGATGATAGAGCAAACATAGCAGTCATCGAACAGAATGTCACTGCTGAGAGGGAAGAAACATGTACCACAATTTGTGCAGCACACTGATTATTTTTAGTGACCATTGGAATAAGATTTTGAAACATGTAAAGCAAATGAAGGAGATACCTACTAAACAAGAAGCTTTATCACTTTCCGAACTTCCGTTATTCAGTAAGGTGCACATGGTGTCCCATCTGCACCAAAACCCCATTGAATGGACAATCTGCTTTGTGGCCATAAAACCAACTGACCCTGCAGTAGAGAACAAACACTTAACCACATTTCACGATTCATATACATTACTCCACTGTGAAATTGATTAATATAAGTGAGAACGGTATCAATCAAAAGAAGCACCTAGCAAAAGAAAGAAGTCTTCCCCAATAACTGCAATTGACAGAATGCTGAGAGTGATGGTGCTTATCAGTTAAAATCACACTCGATGGTAGAGCAAACATAACAGTCATCAAACGGAATCTCACTGCTAAGAGGGAAGAAACATCTACCACAACTTGTGCAGCACATTGATTATTTTTAGTGACCATTGGATTAAGATTCTTTAACATATTAAGCAAATGAAGGAAATGCCTAAACAAGAAGATTTATCATATTCCAAACATCCCTTATCCATGTGGTGTCCCATGTGTCCAAAAACCCATTGAATGGAGAATCTGCTTTGTGGCCATAGAACCAGCCGACCCTGCTGTAAAGAACAAACACTTAACCACATTTCACGATTCAAATACATTACTCCACTGTGAAATTGATGAGTATAAGTGATAACGGTATCAATCAAAAGAAGCACCGAGCAAAAGAAAGAATTTTTTCCCAACAACTCCAATAGACAGAATGCTGGCAGTGATGGTTCTTATCAGACAAAATCACACTCGATGGTAGGACAAACACAGCAGTCATCAAACAGAATCTCCCTGCTGTGAGGGAAGAAACATGTACCACAATTTGTGCAGCACATTTATTATTTTTAGTGACCATTGGAATAAGATTTTTAAACATGTAAAGCAAATGAAGGAAATACCTAAACAAGAAGCTTTATCACATTCCGAACTTCCGTTATTCAGTAAGGTGCACATGGTGTCCCATCTGCACCAAAAACCCATTGAATGAAGAATCTGCTTTGTGGCCATAAAACCAGCTGACCCTCCTGTAGAGAACAAACACTTAACCACATTTCACGATTCAAATACATTACTCCACTGTGAAATTGATGAATATAAGTGATAACGGCATCAATCAAATAAAGTACCTACCAAAAGACAGTAGTCCTTCCCAATAACTCCAATAGACAGAATGCTGGGAGTGATGGTTCTTATCAGAGAAAATCACACTCGATGGTAGAGCAAACATAGCAGTCATCAAACGGAATCACAATGCTAAGAGGAAAGAAACATGTACCACAATTTGTACAGCACATTGATTATTTTTAGAGACCATTGAATTAAGATTTTTAAACATGTAAAGCAAATGAAGGAGATACCTAAACAAGAAGCTTTATCACATTTCGAACTGCCGTTATTCAGTAAGGTGCACATGGTGTCCCATCTGCACCAAAAACCCATTGCATGGAGAATCTGCTTTGTGGCCATAAAACCAGCTGACCCTGCTGTAGAGAACAAACACTTAACCACATTTCACGATTCAAATACATTAATCCACTGTGAAATTGATGAATATAAGTGATAACAGTATCAATCAAAAGAAGAACCTAGCTAAAGAAAGAAGTCTTTCCCAATAACTGCAATAGACAAAATGCTGGGAGAGATGGTTCTTATCACACAAAATCACACTCGATGGTAGAACAAACATAGCAGTCATCAAACGGAATCTCCCTGCTGTGAGGGAAGAAACATGTACCACAATTTGTGCAGCACATTTATTATTTTTAGCGACCATTGGAATAAGATATTTAAACATGTAAAGCAAATGGAGGAGATACCGAAACAAGAAGCTTTATCAGATTCTGAACATCCCTTATTCAGTAAGGTGCACATGGTGTCCCATCTGCCCAAAACTCCGTTGAATGGAGAATCTGCTTTGTGGCCATAAAACCAGCTGACCTTGCTGTAGAGAACAAACACTTAACCACATTTCGTGATTCAAATACATTACTCCACTGTGAAATTGATGAATATAAGTGAGAACGGTATCAATCAAAAGAAGCACCCAGCAAAAGAGAGAAGTCTTTCCCAATAACTGCAATAGACAAAATGTTGAGAGTGATGGTGCTTATCAGACAAAATCACACTCGATGGTAGAGCAAACATAGCAGTCATCAAACGGAATCACACTGCTAAGAGGAAAGAAACATGTACCACAACTTGTGCAGCACATTGATTATTTTTAGTGACCATTGGAATAAGATTTTTAAACATATAAAGCAAATGAACGAGATACCTAAACAAGAAGGTTTATCACATTCCGAACAACCGTTATTCAGTAAGGTGCAGGTGGTGTCCCGTCTGCACCAAAAACCCATTGAATGGAGAATCTGCCTTGTGGCCAAACAACCAGCTGACCCTGCTGTAAAGAACAAACACTTAACCACATTTCACGATTCAAATACATTACTCCACTGTGCAATTGATGAGTATAAGTGATAAGGGTATCAATCAAATGAAGCACCTAGCAAAAGAAAGAAGTCTTTCCCAATAACTGCAATAGAAAGAATGCTGGGAGTGGTGGTACTTATCCAACAAAATCACACTCGATGGTAGAACAAACATAGCAGTCATCAAACGGAATCTCCCCGCTTAGAGGGAAGAAACATGTACCACAATTTCTGCAGCACATTTACTATTTTTAGTGACAATTGGAATAAGATTTTTAAACATATAAAGCAAATGAAGTAGATACCTAAACAAGAAGATTTATCAAATTTCGAACACCCGTTACTCAGTAAGGTGCATGTGGTGTCCCACCTGCACCAAAAATCCATCGAATGGAGAATCTGCTTTGTGGCCATACAACCAGCCAACCCTGCTGTAAAGAAGCAACACTTAACCACATTTCACGATTCAAATACATTACTCCACTGTGAAATTCATTAATATAAATGAGAACGGTATCAATCAAAAGAAGCACTTAGCAAAAGAAAGAAGTCATTCCCAATAACTCCAATAGACAGAATGCTGGGAGTGATGGCTCTTATCAGACAAAATCACACACGATGGTAGAGCAAACATAGCAGTCATCAAACGGAATGTCACTGCTGAGAGGGAAGAAACATGTACCACAATTTGTGCAGCACACTGATTATTTTTAGTGACCATTGGAATAAGATTATTAAACATATAAAGCAAATGAAGGAGATATCTAAACAACAAGATTTATCAAATTCCGAACATCAGTTATTCAGTAAGGTGTATGTGGTGTCCCATCTCCAACAAAAACCCATTGAATGCAGAATCTGCTTTGAGGCCATACAACCAGCTGACCCTGCTGTAAAGAACAAACACTTAACCACATTTCACGATTCAAATACATTAATCCACTGTGTAATTAATGAGTATAAGTGATAACGGTATCAATCAAAAGAAGCACCTAGCAAAAGAAAGAATTTTTTCCCAACAACTCCAATAGACAGAATGCTGGGAGTGATGGCTCTTATCAGACAAAATCACACTCGATGGTAGAACAAACATAGCAGTCATCAAACAGAATCTCCCTGCTGTGAGGGAAGAAACATGTACCACAATTTGTGCAGCACATTTATTATTTTTAGTGACCATTGGAATAAGATTTTTAAAAATGTAAAGCAAATGAAGGAGATACCTAAACAAGAAGCTTTATCACATTCCGAATTTCCGTTATACAGTAAGGTGCACATGGTGTCCCATCTGCACCAAAAACCCATTGAATGAAGAATCTGCTTTGTGGCCATAAAACCAGCTGACCCTGCTGTAGAGAACAAACACTTAACCACATTTCACGATTCAAATACATTACTCCACTGTGAAATTGATGAATATAAGTGATAACGGTATCAATCAAAAAAAGCACCTAGCAAAGGAAAGAATTTTATCCCAACAACTCCAATAGACAGAATGCTGGGAGTGATGGTTCTTATCAGAAGAAATCACACTCGATGGTAGAACAAACATTGCAGTCATCAAACAGAATCTCCCTGCTGTGAGGAAAGAAACATGTACCACAATTTGTGCAGCACATTTATTATTTTTAGTGACCATTGGATTAAGATTTTTAAACATGTAAAGCAAATGAAGGAGATACCTAAACAAGAAGCTTTATCACATTCCGAACTTCTGTTATTCAGTAAGGTGCACATGGTGTCCCATCTGCACCAAAAACCCATTGAATGGAGAATCTGCTTTGTGGCCATAAAACCAGCTGACCCTGCTGTAGGGAACAAACACTTAACCACATTTCACGATTCAAATACATTACTCCACTGTGAAATTGATGAATATAAGTGATAACGGTATCAATCAAAAGAAGAACCTAGCTAAAGAAAGAAGTCTTTCCCAATAACTGTAATAGACAAAATGCTGGGAGTGATGGTTCTTATCAGACAAAATCACATTCGATGGTAGAACAAACATAGCAGTCATCAAACGGAATCTCCCTGCTGTGAGGGAAGAAACATGTACCACAATTTGTGCAGCACATTTATTATTTTTAGCGACCATTGGAATAAGATTTTTAAACATGTAAAGCAAATGAAGGAGATACCGAAACAAGAAGCTTTATCACTTTCTGAACATCCCTTATTCAGTAAGGTGCACATGGTGTCCCATCTGCCCAAAACTCCATTGAATGGAGAATCTGCTTTGTGGCCATAAAACCAGCTGACCTTGCTGTAGAGAACAAACACTTAACCACATTTCATGATTCAAATACATTACTCCACTGTGAAATTGATGAATATAAGTGAGAACGGTATCAATCAAAAGAAGCACCCAGCAAAAGAGAGAAGTCTTTCCCAATAACTGCAATAGACAAAATGTTGAGAAAGATGGTGCTTATCAGACAAAATCACACTCGATGGTAGAGCAAACATAGCAGTCATCAAACGGAATCACACTGCTAAGAGGAAAGAAACATGTACCACAACTTGTGCAGCACATTTATTATTTTTAGTGACAATTGGAATAAGATCATTAAACATATAAATCAAATGAAGGAGATACCTAAACAAGAAGATTTATCACATTCCGAACATCCCTTATTCAGTAAGGTGCATGTGGAGTCCCACTTGCACCAAAAACCCATTGAATGGAGAATCTGCTTTGTGGCCATACAACCAGCCGACCCTGCTGTAAAGAAGCAACACTTAACCACATTTCACGATTCAAATACATTACTCCACTGTGAAATTCATTAATATAAATGAGAACGGTATCAATCAAAAGAAGCACTTAGCAAAAGAAAGAAGTCATTCCCAATAACTCCAATAGACAGAATGCTGGGAGTGATGGCTCTTATCAGACAAAATCACACACGATGGTAGAGCAAACATAGCAGTCATCAAACGGAATGTCACTGCTGAGAGGGAAGAAACATGTACCACAATTTGTGCAGCACACTGATTATTTTTAGTGACCATTGGAATAAGATTATTAAACATATAAAGCAAATGAAGGAGATATCTAAACAAGAAGATTTATCGAATTCCGAACATCAGTTATTCAGTAAGGTGTATGTGGTGTCCCATCTCCAACAAAAACCCATTGAATGCAGAATATGCTTTGAGGCCATACAACCAGCTGACCCTGCTGTAAAGAACAAACACTTAACCACATTTCACGATTCAAATACATTACTCCACTGTGCAATTGATGAATATAAGTGATAAGGGTATCAATCAAATGAAGCACCTAGCAAAAGAAAGAAGTCTTTCCCAATAACTGCAATAGAAAGAATGCTGGGAGTGGTGGTACTTATCCAACAAAATCACACTCGATGGTAGAACAAACATAGCAGTCATCAAACGGAATCTCCCCGCTTAGAGGGAAGAAACATGTACCACAATTTGTGCAGCACATTTACTATTTTTAGTGACCATTGGAATAAGATTTTTAAACATATAAAGCAAATGAAGTAGATACCTAAACAAGAAGATTTATCAAATTCCGAACACCCGTTACTCAGTAAGGTGCATGTGGTGTCCCATCTGCACCAAAAACCCATTGAATGCAGAATCTGCTTTGAGGCCATACAACCAGCTAACCCTGCTGTAAAGAACAAACACTTAACCACATTTCGCGAATCAAATACATTACTCCACTGTGAAATTGATGAATATAAGTGATAACGGTATCAATCAAAAGAAGCACCTAGCAAAGGAAAGAATTTTATCCCAACAACTCCAATAGACAGAATGCTGGGAGTGATGGTTCTTATCAGACGAAATCACACTCGATGGTAGAACAAACATTGCAGTCATCAAACAGAATCTCCCTGCTGTGAGAGAAGAAAGATGTACCACAATTTGTGCAGCACACTGATTATTTTTAGTGACCATTGGAATAAGATTATTAAATATATAAAGGAAATGAAGGATATACCTAAACAAGACGATTTATCACATTCCGAACATCCGTTATTCTGTAAGGTGCAGATGGTGTCCCATCTGCACCAAAAACCCATTGAATGGAGAATCTGCTTTGTGGCCATAAAACCAGCTGACCCTGCTGTAGAGAG
This sequence comes from Schistocerca nitens, assembly GCF_023898315.1. Taxonomy (NCBI): domain Eukaryota; kingdom Metazoa; phylum Arthropoda; class Insecta; order Orthoptera; family Acrididae; genus Schistocerca; species Schistocerca nitens. The sequence goes on from NC_064625.1 coordinate 69,369,012, forward strand.
CAAACACTTAACCACATTTAACGATTCAAATACATTACTCCACTGTGAAATTGATGAATATAAGTGAGAACGGTATCAATCAAATAAAGTACCTACCAAAAGAGAGAAGTCCTTCCCAATAACTCCAGTAGACAGAATGCTGGGAGTGATGGTTCTTATCAGACAAAATCACACACGATGGTAGAGCAAACATAGAAGTCATCAAGCGGAATCTCCCTGCTGAGAGGGAAGAAACATGTACCACAACTTGTGCAGCACATTAATTATTTCTAGTGACCATTGGATTAAGATTTTTAAACATATAAAGCAAATGAAGGAAATACCTAAACAAGAAGATTTATCACATTCCAAACATGCCTTATTCAGTAAGGTGCACGTGGTGTCCCATCTGCACCAAAAACCCATTGAATGGAGAATCTGCTTTGTGGCCATAAAACCAGCTGACCCTGCTGTAAAGGACAAACACTTAACCACATTTCACGATTCAAATACATTACTCCACTGTGTAATTGATGAGTATAAGTGATAACGGTATCAATCAAAAGAAGCACCTAGCAAAAGAAAGAATTTTTTCCCAACAACTCCAATAGACAGAATGCTGGGAGTGATGGCTCTTATCAGACAAAATCACACTCGATGGTAGAACAAACATAGCAGCTATCAAACAGAATCTCCCTGCTGTGAGGGAAGAAACATGTACCACAATTTGTGCAGCACATTTATTATTTTTAGTGACCATTGGAATAAGATTTTTAAACATGTAAAGCAAATGAAGGAGATACCTAAACAAGAAGCTTTATCACATTCCGAACTTCCGTTATTCAGTAAGGTGCACATGGTGTCCCATCTGCACCAAAAACCCATTGAATGAAGAATCTGCTTTGTGGCCATAAAACCAGCTGACCCTGCTGTAGAGAACAAACACTTAACCACATTTCACGATTCAAATACATTACTCCACTGTGAAATTGATGAATATAAGTGATAACGGCATCAATCAAATAAAGTACCTACCAAAAGACAGTAGTCCTTCCCAATAACTCCAATAGACAGAATGCTGGGAGTGATGGTTCTTATCAGAGAAAATCACACTCGATGGTAGAGCAAACATAGCAGTCATCAAACGGAATCACAATGCTAAGAGGAAAGAAACATGTACCACAATTTGTACAGCACATTGATTATTTTTAGAGACCATTGAATTAAGATTTTTAAACATGTAAAGCAAATGAAGGAGATACCTAAACAAGAAGCTTTATCACATTTCGAACTGCCGTTATTCAGTAAGGTGCACATGGTGTCCCATCTGCACCAAAAACCCATTGCATGGAGAATCTGCTTTGTGGCCATAAAACCAGCTGACCCTGCTGTAGAGAACAAACACTTAACCACATTTCACGATTCAAATACATTAATCCACTGTGAAATTGATGAATATAAGTGATAACAGTATCAATCAAAAGAAGAACCTAGCTAAAGAAAGAAGTCTTTCCCAATAACTGCAATAGACAAAATGCTGGGAGAGATGGTTCTTATCAGACAAAATCACACTCGATGGTAGAACAAACATAGCAGTCATCAAACGGAATCTCCCTGCTGTGAGGGAAGAAACATGTACCACAATTTGTGCAGCACATTTATTATTTTTAGCGACCATTGGAATAAGATATTTAAACATGTAAAGCAAATGGAGGAGATACCGAAACAAGAAGCTTTATCAGATTCTGAACATCCCTTATTCAGTAAGGTGCACATGGTGTCCCATCTGCCCAAAACTCCGTTGAATGGAGAATCTGCTTTGTGGCCATAAAACCAGCTGACCTTGCTGTAGAGAACAAACACTTAACCACATTTCGTGATTCAAATACATTACTCCACTGTGAAATTGATGAATATAAGTGAGAACGGTATCAATCAAAAGAAGCACCTAGCAAAAGAAAGCAGTCTTTCCCAATAACTCCAATAGACAGAATGCTGGGAGTGATGGCTCTTATGAGACAAAATCACACACGATGATAGAGCAAACATAGCAGTCATCGAACAGAATGTCACTGCTGAGAGGGAAGAAACATGTACCACAATTTGTGCAGCACACTGATTATTTTTAGTGACCATTGGAATAAGATTTTGAAACATGTAAAGCAAATGAAGGAGATACCTACTAAACAAGAAGCTTTATCACTTTCCGAACTTCCGTTATTCAGTAAGGTGCACATGGTGTCCCATCTGCACCAAAACCCCATTGAATGGACAATCTGCTTTGTGGCCATAAAACCAACTGACCCTGCAGTAGAGAACAAACACTTAACCACATTTCACGATTCATATACATTACTCCACTGTGAAATTGATTAATATAAGTGAGAACGGTATCAATCAAAAGAAGCACCTAGCAAAAGAAAGAAGTCTTCCCCAATAACTGCAATTGACAGAATGCTGAGAGTGATGGTGCTTATCAGTTAAAATCACACTCGATGGTAGAGCAAACATAACAGTCATCAAACGGAATCTCACTGCTAAGAGGGAAGAAACATCTACCACAACTTGTGCAGCACATTGATTATTTTTAGTGACCATTGGATTAAGATTCTTTAACATATTAAGCAAATGAAGGAAATGCCTAAACAAGAAGATTTATCATATTCCAAACATCCCTTATCCATGTGGTGTCCCATGTGTCCAAAAACCCATTGAATGGAGAATCTGCTTTGTGGCCATAGAACCAGCCGACCCTGCTGTAAAGAACAAACACTTAACCACATTTCACGATTCAAATACATTACTCCACTGTGAAATTGATGAGTATAAGTGATAACGGTATCAATCAAAAGAAGCACCGAGCAAAAGAAAGAATTTTTTCCCAACAACTCCAATAGACAGAATGCTGGCAGTGATGGTTCTTATCAGACAAAATCACACTCGATGGTAGGACAAACACAGCAGTCATCAAACAGAATCTCCCTGCTGTGAGGGAAGAAACATGTACCACAATTTGTGCAGCACATTTATTATTTTTAGTGACCATTGGAATAAGATTTTTAAACATGTAAAGCAAATGAAGGAAATACCTAAACAAGAAGCTTTATCACATTCCGAACTTCCGTTATTCAGTAAGGTGCACATGGTGTCCCATCTGCACCAAAAACCCATTGAATGAAGAATCTGCTTTGTGGCCATAAAACCAGCTGACCCTCCTGTAGAGAACAAACACTTAACCACATTTCACGATTCAAATACATTACTCCACTGTGAAATTGATGAATATAAGTGATAACGGCATCAATCAAATAAAGTACCTACCAAAAGACAGTAGTCCTTCCCAATAACTCCAATAGACAGAATGCTGGGAGTGATGGTTCTTATCAGAGAAAATCACACTCGATGGTAGAGCAAACATAGCAGTCATCAAACGGAATCACAATGCTAAGAGGAAAGAAACATGTACCACAATTTGTACAGCACATTGATTATTTTTAGAGACCATTGAATTAAGATTTTTAAACATGTAAAGCAAATGAAGGAGATACCTAAACAAGAAGCTTTATCACATTTCGAACTGCCGTTATTCAGTAAGGTGCACATGGTGTCCCATCTGCACCAAAAACCCATTGCATGGAGAATCTGCTTTGTGGCCATAAAACCAGCTGACCCTGCTGTAGAGAACAAACACTTAACCACATTTCACGATTCAAATACATTAATCCACTGTGAAATTGATGAATATAAGTGATAACAGTATCAATCAAAAGAAGAACCTAGCTAAAGAAAGAAGTCTTTCCCAATAACTGCAATAGACAAAATGCTGGGAGAGATGGTTCTTATCACACAAAATCACACTCGATGGTAGAACAAACATAGCAGTCATCAAACGGAATCTCCCTGCTGTGAGGGAAGAAACATGTACCACAATTTGTGCAGCACATTTATTATTTTTAGCGACCATTGGAATAAGATATTTAAACATGTAAAGCAAATGGAGGAGATACCGAAACAAGAAGCTTTATCAGATTCTGAACATCCCTTATTCAGTAAGGTGCACATGGTGTCCCATCTGCCCAAAACTCCGTTGAATGGAGAATCTGCTTTGTGGCCATAAAACCAGCTGACCTTGCTGTAGAGAACAAACACTTAACCACATTTCGTGATTCAAATACATTACTCCACTGTGAAATTGATGAATATAAGTGAGAACGGTATCAATCAAAAGAAGCACCCAGCAAAAGAGAGAAGTCTTTCCCAATAACTGCAATAGACAAAATGTTGAGAGTGATGGTGCTTATCAGACAAAATCACACTCGATGGTAGAGCAAACATAGCAGTCATCAAACGGAATCACACTGCTAAGAGGAAAGAAACATGTACCACAACTTGTGCAGCACATTGATTATTTTTAGTGACCATTGGAATAAGATTTTTAAACATATAAAGCAAATGAACGAGATACCTAAACAAGAAGGTTTATCACATTCCGAACAACCGTTATTCAGTAAGGTGCAGGTGGTGTCCCGTCTGCACCAAAAACCCATTGAATGGAGAATCTGCCTTGTGGCCAAACAACCAGCTGACCCTGCTGTAAAGAACAAACACTTAACCACATTTCACGATTCAAATACATTACTCCACTGTGCAATTGATGAGTATAAGTGATAAGGGTATCAATCAAATGAAGCACCTAGCAAAAGAAAGAAGTCTTTCCCAATAACTGCAATAGAAAGAATGCTGGGAGTGGTGGTACTTATCCAACAAAATCACACTCGATGGTAGAACAAACATAGCAGTCATCAAACGGAATCTCCCCGCTTAGAGGGAAGAAACATGTACCACAATTTCTGCAGCACATTTACTATTTTTAGTGACAATTGGAATAAGATTTTTAAACATATAAAGCAAATGAAGTAGATACCTAAACAAGAAGATTTATCAAATTTCGAACACCCGTTACTCAGTAAGGTGCATGTGGTGTCCCACCTGCACCAAAAATCCATCGAATGGAGAATCTGCTTTGTGGCCATACAACCAGCCAACCCTGCTGTAAAGAAGCAACACTTAACCACATTTCACGATTCAAATACATTACTCCACTGTGAAATTCATTAATATAAATGAGAACGGTATCAATCAAAAGAAGCACTTAGCAAAAGAAAGAAGTCATTCCCAATAACTCCAATAGACAGAATGCTGGGAGTGATGGCTCTTATCAGACAAAATCACACACGATGGTAGAGCAAACATAGCAGTCATCAAACGGAATGTCACTGCTGAGAGGGAAGAAACATGTACCACAATTTGTGCAGCACACTGATTATTTTTAGTGACCATTGGAATAAGATTATTAAACATATAAAGCAAATGAAGGAGATATCTAAACAACAAGATTTATCAAATTCCGAACATCAGTTATTCAGTAAGGTGTATGTGGTGTCCCATCTCCAACAAAAACCCATTGAATGCAGAATCTGCTTTGAGGCCATACAACCAGCTGACCCTGCTGTAAAGAACAAACACTTAACCACATTTCACGATTCAAATACATTAATCCACTGTGTAATTAATGAGTATAAGTGATAACGGTATCAATCAAAAGAAGCACCTAGCAAAAGAAAGAATTTTTTCCCAACAACTCCAATAGACAGAATGCTGGGAGTGATGGCTCTTATCAGACAAAATCACACTCGATGGTAGAACAAACATAGCAGTCATCAAACAGAATCTCCCTGCTGTGAGGGAAGAAACATGTACCACAATTTGTGCAGCACATTCATTATTTTTAGTGACCATTGGAATAAGATTTTTAAACATGTAAAGCAAATGAAGGAGATACCTAAACAAGAAGCTTTATCACATTCCGAATTTCCGTTATACAGTAAGGTGCACATGGTGTCCCATCTGCACCAAAAACCCATTGAATGAAGAATCTGCTTTGTGGCCATAAAACCAGCTGACCCTGCTGTAGAGAACAAACACTTAACCACATTTCACGATTCAAATACATTACTCCACTGTGAAATTGATGAATATAAGTGATAACGGTATCAATCAAAAAAAGCACCTAGCAAAGGAAAGAATTTTATCCCAACAACTCCAATAGACAGAATGCTGGGAGTGATGGTTCTTATCAGAAGAAATCACACTCGATGGTAGAACAAACATTGCAGTCATCAAACAGAATCTCCCTGCTGTGAGGAAAGAAACATGTACCACAATTTGTGCAGCACATTTATTATTTTTAGTGACCATTGGATTAAGATTTTTAAACATGTAAAGCAAATGAAGGAGATACCTAAACAAGAAGCTTTATCACATTCCGAACTTCTGTTATTCAGTAAGGTGCACATGGTGTCCCATCTGCACCAAAAACCCATTGAATGGAGAATCTGCTTTGTGGCCATAAAACCAGCTGACCCTGCTGTAGGGAACAAACACTTAACCACATTTCACGATTCAAATACATTACTCCACTGTGAAATTGATGAATATAAGTGATAACGGTATCAATCAAAAGAAGAACCTAGCTAAAGAAAGAAGTCTTTCCCAATAACTGTAATAGACAAAATGCTGGGAGTGATGGTTCTTATCAGACAAAATCACATTCGATGGTAGAACAAACATAGCAGTCATCAAACGGAATCTCCCTGCTGTGAGGGAAGAAACATGTACCACAATTTGTGCAGCACATTTATTATTTTTAGCGACCATTGGAATAAGATTTTTAAACATGTAAAGCAAATGAAGGAGATACCGAAACAAGAAGCTTTATCACTTTCTGAACATCCCTTATTCAGTAAGGTGCACATGGTGTCCCATCTGCCCAAAACTCCATTGAATGGAGAATCTGCTTTGTGGCCATAAAACCAGCTGACCTTGCTGTAGAGAACAAACACTTAACCACATTTCATGATTCAAATACATTACTCCACTGTGAAATTGATGAATATAAGTGAGAACGGTATCAATCAAAAGAAGCACCCAGCAAAAGAGAGAAGTCTTTCCCAATAACTGCAATAGACAAAATGTTGAGAAAGATGGTGCTTATCAGACAAAATCACACTCGATGGTAGAGCAAACATAGCAGTCATCAAACGGAATCACACTGCTAAGAGGAAAGAAACATGTACCACAACTTGTGCAGCACATTTATTATTTTTAGTGACAATTGGAATAAGATCATTAAACATATAAATCAAATGAAGGAGATACCTAAACAAGAAGATTTATCACATTCCGAACATCCCTTATTCAGTAAGGTGCATGTGGAGTCCCACTTGCACCAAAAACCCATTGAATGGAGAATCTGCTTTGTGGCCATACAACCAGCCGACCCTGCTGTAAAGAAGCAACACTTAACCACATTTCACGATTCAAATACATTACTCCACTGTGAAATTCATTAATATAAATGAGAACGGTATCAATCAAAAGAAGCACTTAGCAAAAGAAAGAAGTCATTCCCAATAACTCCAATAGACAGAATGCTGGGAGTGATGGCTCTTATCAGACAAAATCACACACGATGGTAGAGCAAACATAGCAGTCATCAAACGGAATGTCACTGCTGAGAGGGAAGAAACATGTACCAAAATTTGTGCAGCACACTGATTATTTTTAGTGACCATTGGAATAAGATTATTAAACATATAAAGCAAATGAAGGAGATATCTAAACAAGAAGATTTATCGAATTCCGAACATCAGTTATTCAGTAAGGTGTATGTGGTGTCCCATCTCCAACAAAAACCCATTGAATGCAGAATATGCTTTGAGGCCATACAACCAGCTGACCCTGCTGTAAAGAACAAACACTTAACCACATTTCACGATTCAAATACATTACTCCACTGTGCAATTGATGAATATAAGTGATAAGGGTATCAATCAAATGAAGCACCTAGCAAAAGAAAGAAGTCTTTCCCAATAACTGCAATAGAAAGAATGCTGGGAATGGTGGTACTTATCCAACAAAATCACACTCGATGGTAGAACAAACATAGCAGTCATCAAACGGAATCTCCCCGCTTAGAGGGAAGAAACATGTACCACAATTTGTGCAGCACATTTACTATTTTTAGTGACCATTGGAATAAGATTTTTAAACATATAAAGCAAATGAAGTAGATACCTAAACAAGAAGATTTATCAAATTCCGAACACCCGTTACTCAGTAAGGTGCATGTGGTGTCCCATCTGCACCAAAAACCCATTGAATGCAGAATCTGCTTTGAGGCCATACAACCAGCTAACCCTGCTGTAAAGAACAAACACTTAACCACATTTCGCGAATCAAATACATTACTCCACTGTGAAATTGATGAATATAAGTGATAACGGTATCAATCAAAAGAAGCACCTAGCAAAGGAAAGAATTTTATCCCAACAACTCCAATAGACAGAATGCTGGGAGTGATGGTTCTTATCAGACGAAATCACACTCGATGGTAGAACAAACATTGCAGTCATCAAACAGAATCTCCCTGCTGTGAGAGAAGAAAGATGTACCACAATTTGTGCAGCACACTGATTATTTTTAGTGACCATTGGAATAAGATTATTAAATATATAAAGGAAATGAAGGATATACCTAAACAAGACGATTTATCACATTCCGAACATCCGTTATTCTGTAAGGTGCAGATGGTGTCCCATCTGCACCAAAAACCCATTGAATGGAGAATCTGCTTTGTGGCCATAAAACCAGCTGACCCTGCTGTAGAGAGCAAACACTTAACCACATTTAACGATTCAAATACATTACTCCACTGTGAAATTGATGAATATAAGTGAGAACGGTATCAATCAAATAAAGTACCTACCAAAAGAGAGAAGTCCTTCCCAATAACTCCAGTAGACAGAATGCTGGGAGTGATGGTTCTTATCAGACAAAATCACACACGATGGTAGAGCAAACATAGAAGTCATCAAGCGGAATCTCCCTGCTGAGAGGGAAGAAACATGTACCACAACTTGTGCAGCACATTAATTATTTCTAGTGACCATTGGATTAAGATTTTTAAACATATAAAGCAAATGAAGGAAATACCTAAACAAGAAGATTTATCACATTCCAAACATGCCTTATTCAGTAAGGTGCACGTGGTGTCCCATCTGCACCAAAAACCCATTGAATGGAGAATCTGCTTTGTGGCCATAAAACCAGCTGACCCTGCTGTAAAGGACAAACACTTAACCACATTTCACGATTCAAATACATTACTCCACTGTGTAATTGATGAGTATAAGTGATAACGGTATCAATCAAAAGAAGCACCTAGCAAAAGAAAGAATTTTTTCCCAACAACTCCAATAGACAGAATGCTGGGAGTGATGGCTCTTATCAGACAAAATCACACTCGATGGTAGAACAAACATAGCAGCTATCAAACAGAATCTCCCTGCTGTGAGGGAAGAAACATGTACCACAATTTGTGCAGCACATTTATTATTTTTAGTGACCATTGGAATAAGATTTTTAAACATGTAAAGCAAATGAAGGAGATACCTAAACAAGAAGCTTTATCACATTCCGAACTTCCGTTATTCAGTAAGGTGCACATGGTGTCCCATCTGCACCAAAAACCCATTGAATGAAGAATCTGCTTTGTGGCCATAAAACCAGCTGACCCTGCTGTAGAGAACAAACACTTAACCACATTTCACGATTCAAATACATTACTCCACTGTGAAATTGATGAATATAAGTGATAACGGCATCAATCAAATAAAGTACCTACCAAAAGACAGTAGTCCTTCCCAATAACTCCAATAGACAGAATGCTGGGAGTGATGGTTCTTATCAGAGAAAATCACACTCGATGGTAGAGCAAACATAGCAGTCATCAAACGGAATCACAATGCTAAGAGGAAAGAAACATGTACCACAATTTGTACAGCACATTGATTATTTTTAGAGACCATTGAATTAAGATTTTTAAACATGTAAAGCAAATGAAGGAGATACCTAAACAAGAAGCTTTATCACATTTCGAACTGCCGTTATTCAGTAAGGTGCACATGGTGTCCCATCTGCACCAAAAACCCATTGCATGGAGAATCTGCTTTGTGGCCATAAAACCAGCTGACCCTGCTGTAGAGAACAAACACTTAACCACATTTCACGATTCAAATACATTAATCCACTGTGAAATTGATGAATATAAGTGATAACAGTATCAATCAAAAGAAGAACCTAGCTAAAGAAAGAAGTCTTTCCCAATAACTGCAATAGACAAAATGCTGGGAGAGATGGTTCTTATCAGACAAAATCACACTCGATGGTAGAACAAACATAGCAGTCATCAAACGGAATCTCCCTGCTGTGAGGGAAGAAACATGTACCACAATTTGTGCAGCACATTTATTATTTTTAGCGACCATTGGAATAAGATATTTAAACATGTAAAGCAAATGGAGGAGATACCGAAACAAGAAGCTTTATCAGATTCTGAACATCCCTTATTCAGTAAGGTGCACATGGTGTCCCATCTGCCCAAAACTCCGTTGAATGGAGAATCTGCTTTGTGGCCATAAAACCAGCTGACCTTGCTGTAGAGAACAAACACTTAACCACATTTCGTGATTCAAATACATTACTCCACTGTGAAATTGATGAATATAAGTGAGAACGGTATCAATCAAAAGAAGCACCCAGCAAAAGAGAGAAGTCTTTCCCAATAACTGCAATAGACAAAATGTTGAGAGTGATGGTGCTTATCAGACAAAATCACACTCGATGGTAGAGCAAACATAGCAGTCATCAAACGGAATCACACTGCTAAGAGGAAAGAAACATGTACCACAACTTGTGCAGCACATTGATTATTTTTAGTGACCATTGGAATAAGATTTTTAAACATATAAAGCAAATGAACGAGATACCTAAACAAGAAGGTTTATCACATTCCGAACAACAGTTATTCAGTAAGGTGCAGGTGGTGTCCCGTCTGCACCAAAAACCCATTGAATGGAGAATCTGCCTTGTGGCCAAACAACCAGCTGACCCTGCTGTAAAGAACAAACACTTAACCACATTTCACGATTCAAATACATTACTCCACTGTGCAATTGATGAGTATAAGTGATAAGGGTATCAATCAAATGAAGCACCTAGCAAAAGAAAGAAGTCTTTCCCAATAACTGCAATAGAAAGAATGCTGGGAGTGGTGGTACTTATCCAACAAAATCACACTCGATGGTAGAACAAACATAGCAGTCATCAAACGGAATCTCCCCGCTTAGAGGGAAGAAACATGTACCACAATTTCTGCAGCACATTTACTATTTTTAGTGACAATTGGAATAAGATTTTTAAACATATAAAGCAAATGAAGTAGATACCTAAACAAGAAGATTTATCAAATTTCGAACACCCGTTACTCAGTAAGGTGCATGTGGTGTCCCACCTGCACCAAAAATCCATCGAATGGAGAATCTGCTTTGTGGCCATACAACCAGCCAACCCTGCTGTAAAGAAGCAACACTTAACCACATTTCACGATTCAAATACATTACTCCACTGTGAAATTCATTAATATAAATGAGAACGGTATCAATCAAAAGAAGCACTTAGCAAAAGAAAGAAGTCATTCCCAATAACTCCAATAGACAGAATGCTGGGAGTGATGGCTCTTATCAGACAAAATCACACACGATGGTAGAGCAAACATAGCAGTCATCAAACGGAATGTCACTGCTGAGAGGGAAGAAACATGTACCACAATTTGTGCAGCACACTGATTATTTTTAGTGACCATTGGAATAAGATTATTAAACATATAAAGCAAATGAAGGAGATATCTAAACAACAAGATTTATCAAATTCCGAACATCAGTTATTCAGTAAGGTGTATGTGGTGTCCCATCTCCAACAAAAACCCATTGAATGCAGAATCTGCTTTGAGGCCATACAACCAGCTGACCCTGCTGTAAAGAACAAACACTTAACCACATTTCACGATTCAAATACATTAATCCACTGTGTAATTAATGAGTATAAGTGATAACGGTATCAATCAAAAGAAGCACCTAGCAAAAGAAAGAATTTTTTCCCAACAACTCCAATAGACAGAATGCTGGGAGTGATGGCTCTTATCAGACAAAATCACACTCGATGGTAGAACAAACATAGCAGTCATCAAACAGAATCTCCCTGCTGTGAGGGAAGAAACATGTACCACAATTTGTGCAGCACATTTATTATTTTTAGTGACCATTGGAATAAGATTTTTAAACATGTAAAGCAAATGAAGGAGATACCTAAACAAGAAGCTTTATCACATTCCGAATTTCCGTTATACAGTAAGGTGCACATGGTGTCCCATCTGCACCAAAAACCCATTGAATGAAGAATCTGCTTTGTGGCCATAAAACCAGCTGACCCTGCTGTAGAGAACAAACACTTAACCACATTTCACGATTCAAATACATTACTCCACTGTGAAATTGATGAATATAAGTGATAACGGTATCAATCAAAAAAAGCACCTAGCAAAGGAAAGAATTTTATCCCAACAACTCCAATAGACAGAATGCTGGGAGTGATGGTTCTTATCAGAAGAAATCACACTCGATGGTAGAACAAACATTGCAGTCATCAAACAGAATCTCCCTGCTGTGAGGAAAGAAACATGTACCACAATTTGTGCAGCACATTTATTATTTTTAGTGACCATTGGATTAAGATTTTTAAACATGTAAAGCAAATGAAGGAGATACCTAAACAAGAAGCTTTATCACATTCCGAACTTCTGTTATTCAGTAAGGTGCACATGGTGTCCCATCTGCACCAAAAACCCATTGAATGGAGAATCTGCTTTGTGGCCATAAAACCAGCTGACCCTGCTGTAGGGAACAAACACTTAACCACATTTCACGATTCAAATACATTACTCCACTGTGAAATTGATGAATATAAGTGATAACGGTATCAATCAAAAGAAGAACCTAGCTAAAGAAAGAAGTCTTTCCCAATAACTGCAATAGACAAAATGCTGGGAGTGATGGTTCTTATCAGACAAAATCACATTCGATGGTAGAACAAACATAGCAGTCATCAAACGGAATCTCCCTGCTGTGAGGGAAGAAACATGTACCACAATTTGTGCAGCACATTTATTATTTTTAGCGACCATTGGAATAAGATTTTTAAACATGTAAAGCAAATGAAGGAGATACCGAAACAAGAAGCTTTATCACTTTCTGAACATCCCTTATTCAGTAAGGTGCACATGGTGTCCCATCTGCCCAAAACTCCATTGAATGGAGAATCTGCTTTGTGGCCATAAAACCAGCTGACCTTGCTGTAGAGAACAAACACTTAACCACATTTCATGATTCAAATACATTACTCCACTGTGAAATTGATGAATATAAGTGAGAACGGTATCAATCAAAAGAAGCACCCAGCAAAAGAGAGAAGTCTTTCCCAATAACTGCAATAGACAAAATGTTGAGAAAGATGGTGCTTATCAGACAAAATCACACTCGATGGTAGAGCAAACATAGCAGTCATCAAACGGAATCACACTGCTAAGAGGAAAGAAACATGTACCACAACTTGTGCAGCACATTTATTATTTTTAGTGACAATTGGAATAAGATCATTAAACATATAAATCAAATGAAGGAGATACCTAAACAAGAAGATTTATCACATTCCGAACATCCCTTATTCAGTAAGGTGCATGTGGAGTCCCACTTGCACCAAAAACCCATTGAATGGAGAATCTGCTTTGTGGCCATACAACCAGCCGACCCTGCTGTAAAGAAGCAACACTTAACCACATTTCACGATTCAAATACATTACTCCACTGTGAAATTCATTAATATAAATGAGAACGGTATCAATCAAAAGAAGCACTTAGCAAAAGAAAGAAGTCATTCCCAATAACTCCAATAGACAGAATGCTGGGAGTGATGGCTCTTATCAGACAAAATCACACACGATGGTAGAGCAAACATAGCAGTCATCAAACGGAATGTCACTGCTGAGAGGGAAGAAACATGTACCACAATTTGTGCAGCACACTGATTATTTTTAGTGACCATTGGAATAAGATTATTAAACATATAAAGCAAATGAAGGAGATATCTAAACAAGAAGATTTATCGAATTCCGAACATCAGTTATTCAGTAAGGTGTATGTGGTGTCCCATCTCCAACAAAAACCCATTGAATGCAGAATATGCTTTGAGGCCATACAACCAGCTGACCCTGCTGTAAAGAACAAACACTTAACCACATTTCACGATTCAAATACATTACTCCACTGTGCAATTGATGAATATAAGTGATAAGGGTATCAATCAAATGAAGCACCTAGCAAAAGAAAGAAGTCTTTCCCAATAACTGCAATAGAAAGAATGCTGGGAGTGGTGGTACTTATCCAACAAAATCACACTCGATGGTAGAACAAACATAGCAGTCATCAAACGGAATCTCCCCGCTTAGAGGGAAGAAACATGTACCACAATTTGTGCAGCACATTTACTATTTTTAGTGACCATTGGAATAAGATTTTTAAACATATAAAGCAAATGAAGTAGATACCTAAACAAGAAGATTTATCAAATTCCGAACACCCGTTACTCAGTAAGGTGCATGTGGTGTCCCATCTGCACCAAAAACCCATTGAATGCAGAATCTGCTTTGAGGCCATACAACCAGCTAACCCTGCTGTAAAGAACAAACACTTAACCACATTTCGCGAATCAAATACATTACTCCACTGTGAAATTGATGAATATAAGTGATAACGGTATCAATCAAAAGAAGCACCTAGCAAAGGAAAGAATTTTATCCCAACAACTCCAATAGACAGAATGCTGGGAGTGATGGTTCTTATCAGACGAAATCACACTCGATGGTAGAACAAACATTGCAGTCATCAAACAGAATCTCCCTGCTGTGAGAGAAGAAAGATGTACCACAATTTGTGCAGCACACTGATTATTTTTAGTGACCATTGGAATAAGATTATTAAATATATAAAGGAAATGAAGGATATACCTAAACAAGACGATTTATCACATTCCGAACATCCGTTATTCTGTAAGGTGCAGATGGTGTCCCATCTGCACCAAAAACCCATTGAATGGAGAATCTGCTTTGTGGCCATAAAACCAGCTGACCCTGCTGTAGAGAGCAAACACTTAACCACATTTAACGATTCAAATACATTACTCCACTGTGAAATTGATGAATATAAGTGAGAACGGTATCAATCAAATAAAGTACCTACCAAAAGAGAGAAGTCCTTCCCAATAACTCCAGTAGACAGAATGCTGGGAGTGATGGTTCTTATCAGACAAAATCACACACGATGGTAGAGCAAACATAGAAGTCATCAAGCGGAATCTCCCTGCTGAGAGGGAAGAAACATGTACCACAACTTGTGCAGCACATTAATTATTTCTAGTGACCATTGGATTAAGATTTTTAAACATATAAAGCAAATGAAGGAAATACCTAAACAAGAAGATTTATCACATTCCAAACATGCCTTATTCAGTAAGGTGCACGTGGTGTCCCATCTGCACCAAAAACCCATTGAATGGAGAATCTGCTTTGTGGCCATAAAACCAGCTGACCCTGCTGTAAAGGACAAACACTTAACCACATTTCACGATTCAAATACATTACTCCACAGTGAAATTGATGAATATTAGTGATAACGGTAACAATCAAAAGAAGCCCCTAGCAAAAGAAAGCAGTCTTTCCCAATAACTCCAATAGACAGAACGCTGGGAGTGATGGCTCTTATCAGACAAAATCACAAACGATGGTAGAGAAAACATAGTAGTCATCAAACAGAATCTCATTGCTGTGAGGGAAGAATCATGTACCACAATTTGTGCAGCACATTTATTATTTTTAGAGACCATTGGAATAAGATTTTTAAACATATTAAGCAAATGAAGAAGATACCTAAACCAGAAGATTTATCAAATTCCGAATATCCGTTATTCAGTAAAGTGCATGTGGTGTTCCATCTGCACCATAAACCCATTGAATGCAGAATCTGCTTTGAGGCCATACAACCAGCTGACCCTGCTATAAAGAACACACACTTAACCACATTTCACGATTCAAATACATTACTCCACTGTGAAATTGATGAATATAAGTGAGAACGGTATCAATGAAAAGAAGCACCTAGCAAAAGAAAGAAGCCTTTCCCAATATTTCCAAAAGACAGAATGCTGGGAGTGATGGTTCTTATCAGACAAAATCACACTCGATGGTAGAACAAACATAGCAGCCATCAAACAGAATCTCATTGCTGTGAGGGAAGAATCATGTACCACAATTTGTGCAGCACATTTATTATTTTTAGAGACCATTGGAATAAGATTTTTAATCATATAAAGCAAATGAAGGAAATGTCTAAACAAGAAGATTTATCATATTCCAAACATCCCTTATCCATGTGGTGTCCCATCTCCACCAAAAACCCATTGAATGGAGAATCTGCTTTGTGGCCATAGAACCAGCTGACCCTGCTGTAGAGAACAAACACTTAACCACATTTCACGATTCAAATACATTACTCCACTGTGAAATTGATGAATATAAGTGATAACGGTATCGATCTAATGAAGCACCTAGCAAAAGAAAGAAGTCTTTCCCAATAACAGCAATAGACAGAATGCTGAGAGTGATGGTACTTATCCAACAAAATCACACTCGATGGTAGAACAAACATAGCAGTCATCAAACGGAATCTCCCCGCTGAGAGGGAAGAAACATGTACCACAATTTGTGCAGCACATTTATTATTTTTAGTGACCATTGGAATAAGATTATTAAACATATAAAGCAATTGAAGTAGATACCTAAACAAGAAGATTTATCAAATTCCGAACATCCGTTATTCAGTAAGTTGCATGTGGTGTCCCATTTGCACCAAAAACCCATTGAATGCAGAATCTGCTTTGAGGCCATACAACCAGCTGACCCTGATGTAAAGACCAAACACTTAACCACATTTCACGATTCAAACACATTACTCCACTGTGAAATTGATGAGTATAAGTGATAACGGTATCAATCAAAAGAAGAACCTAGCAAAAGAAAGAATTTTTTCCCAACAACTCCAATAGACAGAATGCTGGGAGTGATGGTTCTTATCAGACAAAATCACACTCAATGGTAGAACAAACATAGCAGTCATCAAACAGAATCTCCCTGCTGAGAGGGAAGAAACATGTACCACAATTTGTGCAGCACATTTATTATTTTTAGTGACCATTGGAATAAGATTTATAAACATGTAAAGCAAATGAAGGAGATACCTAAACAAGAAGCTTTATCACATTCCGAACTTCCGTTATTCAGAAAAGTGCACATGGTGTCCCATCTGCACCAAAAACCCATTGAATGGAGAATCTGCTTCGTGACCATAAAACCAGCTGACCCTGCTGTAGAGAACAAACACTTAACCACATTTCACGATTCAAATACATTACACCACTGTGAAATTGATGAATATTAGTGATAACGGTATCAATCAAAAGAAGGACCTAGCAAAAGAAAGCAGTCTTTCCCAATAACTCCAATAGACAGAATGCTGGGAGTGATGGCTCTTATGAGACAAAATCACACACGATGATAGAGCAAACATAGCAGTCATCGAACAGAATGTCACTGCTGAGAGGGAAGAAACATGTACCACAATTTGTGCAGCACACTGATTATTTTTAGTGACCATTGGAATAAGATTTTGAAACATGTAAAGCAAATGAAGGAGATACCTACTAAACAAGAAGCTCTATCACTTTCCGAACTTCCGTTATTCAGTAAGGTGCACATGGTGTCCCATCTGCACCAAAACCCCATTGAATGGACAATCTGCTTTGTGGCCATAAAACCAACTGACCCTGCAGTAGAGAACAAACACTTAACCACATTTCACGATTCATATACATTACTCCACTGTGAAATTGATGAATATAAGTGATAACGGTATCAATCAAAAGAAGAACCTAGCTAAAGAAAGAAGTCTTTCCCAATAACTGCAATAGACAAAATGCTGGGAGTGATGGTTATTATCAGACAAAATCACATTCGATGGTAGAACAAACATAGCAGTCATCAAACGGAATCTCCCTGCTGTGAGGGAAGAAACATGTACCACAATTTGTGCAGCACATTTATTATTTTTAGCGACCATTGGAATAAGATTTTTAAACATGTAAAGCAAATGAAGGAGATACCGAAACAAGAAGCTTTATCACTTTCTGAACATCCCTTATTCAGTAAGGTGCACATGGTGTCCCATCTTCCCAAAACTCCATTGAATGGAGAATCTGCTTTGTGGCCATAAAACCAGCTGACCTTGCTGTAGAGAACAAACACTTAACCACATTTCATGATTCAAATACATTACTCCACTGTGAAATTGATGAATATAAGTGAGAACGGTATCAATCAATAGAAGCACCCAGCAAAAGAGAGAAGTCGTTCCCAATAACTGCAATAGACAAAATGTTGAGAGTGATGGTGCTTATCAGACAAAATCACACTCGATGGTAGAGCAAACATAGCAGTCATCAAACGGAATCACACTGCTAAGAGGAAAGAAACATGTACCACAACTTGTGCAGCACATTGATTATTTTTAGTGACCATTGGAATAAGATTTTTAAACATATAAAGCAAATGAACAAGATACCTAAACAAGAAGGTTTATCACATTCCGAACAACCGTTATTCAGTAAGGTGCAGGTGGTGTCCCATCTGCACCAAAAACCCATTGAATGGAGAATCTGCCTTGTGGTCAAACAACCAGCTGACCCTGCTGTAAAGAACAAACACTTAACCACATTTCACGATTCAAATACATTACTCCACTGTGCAATTTATGAGTCTAAGTGATAAGGGTATCAATCAAATGAAGCACCTAGCAAAAGAAAGAAGTCTTTCCCAATAACTGCAATAGAAAGAATGCTGGGAGTGGTGGTACTTATCCAACAAAATCACACTCGATGGTAGAACAAACATAGCAGTCATCAAACGGAATCTCCCCGCTTAGAGGGAAGAAACATGTACCACAATTTGTGCAGCACATTTACTATTTTTAGTGACCATTGGAATAAGATTTTTAAACATATAAAGCAAATGAAGTAGATACCTAAACAAGAAGATTTATCAAATTCCGAACACCCGTTACTCAGTAAGGTGCATGTGGTGTCCCATCTGCACCAAAAACCCATTGAATGCAGAATCTGCTTTGAGGCCATACAACCAGCTAACCCTGCTGTAAAGAACAAACACTTAACCACATTTCGCGAATCAAATACATTACTCCACTGTGAAATTGATGAATATAAGTGATAACGGTATCAATCAAAAGAAGCACCTAGCAAAGGAAAGAATTTTATCCAAACAAATCCAATAGACAGAATGCTGGGAGTGATGGTTCTTATCAGACAAAATCACACTCGATGGTAGAACAAATATAGCAGTCATCAAACAGAATCTCCCTGCTGTGAGGGAAGAAACATGTACCACAATTTGTGCAGCACATTTATTATTTTTAGTGACCATTGGAATAAGATTTTTAAACATGTAAAGCAAATGAAGGAGATACCTAAACAAGAAGCTTTATCACATTCCGAACTTCTGTTATTCAGTAAGATGCACATGGTGTCACAACTGCACCAAAAACCCATTGAATGGAGAATCTGCTTTGTGGCCATAAAACCAGCTGACCCTGCTGTAGAGAACAAACACTTAACCACATTTCACGATTCAAATACATTACTCCACTGTGAAATTGATGAATATAAGTGATAACGGTATCAATCAAAAGTAGCATCTAGCAAAAGAAAGAAGTCTTTCCCAATAACTCCAATAGACAGAATGCTGGGAGTGATGGTTCTTATGAGACAAAATCACACTCGATGGTAGTGCAAACATAGAAGTCATCAAACGGAATCTCCCTGCTGAGAGGGAAGAAACATGTACCACAATTTGTGCAGCACATTTATTATTTTTAGTGACAATTGGAATAAGATCATTAAACATATAAATCAAATGAAGGAGATACCTAAACAAGAAGATTTATCACATTCCGAACATCCCTTATTCAGTAAGGTGCATGTGGAGTCCCACCTGCACCAAAAACCCATTGAATGGAGAATCTGCTTTGTGGCCATACAACCAGCCGACCCTGCTGTAAAGAAGCAACACTTAACCACATCTCACGATTCAAATACATTACTCCACTGTGAAATTCATTAATATAAATGAGAACGGTATCAATCAAAAGAAGCACTTAGCAAAAGAAAGAAGTCATTCCCAATAACTCCAATAGACAGAATGCTGGGAGTGATGGCTCTTATCAGACAAAATCACACACGATGGTAGAGCAAACATAGCAGTCATCAAACGGAATCACACTGCTGAGAGGGAAGAAACATGTACCACAATTTGTGCAGCACACTGATTATTTTTAGTGACCATTGGAATAAGATTATTAAACATATAAAGCAAATGAAGGAGATATCTAAACAAGAAGATTTATCGAATTCCGAACATCAGTTATTCTGTAAGGTGTATGTGGTGTCCCATCTCCAACAAAAACCCATTGAATGCAGAATATGCTTTGAGGCCATACAACCAGCTGACCCTGCTGTAAAGAACAAACACTTAACCACATTTCACGATTCAAATACATTACTCCACTGAGCAATTGATGAGTATAAGTGATAAGGGTATCAATCAAATGAAGCACCTAGCAAAAGAAAGAAGTCTTTCCCAATAACTGCAATAGAAAGAATGCTGGGAGTGGTGGTACTTATCCAACAAAATCACACTCGATGGTAGAACAAACATAGCAGTCATCAAACGGAATCTCCCCACTTAGAGGGAAGAAACATGTACCACAATTTGTGCAGCACATTTACTATTTTTAGCGACCATTGGAATAAGATTTTTAAACATATAAAGCAAATGAAGTAGATACCTAAACAAGAAGATTTATCAAATTCCGAACACCCGTTACTCAGTAAGGTGCATGTGGTGTCCCATCTGCACCAAAAACCCATTGAATGCAGAATCTACTTTGAGGCCATACAACCAGCTAACCCTGGTGTAAAGAACAAACACTTAACCACATTTCGCGAATCAAATACATTACTCCACTGTGAAATTGATGAATATAAGTGATAACGGTATCAATCAAAAGAAGCACCTAGCAAAGGAAAGAATTTTATCCCAACAACTCCAATAGACAGAATGCTGGGAGTGATGGTTCTTATCAGACGAAATCACACTCGATGGTAGAACAAACATTGCAGTCATCAAACAGAATCTCCCTGCTGTGAGAGAAGAAAGATGTACCACAATTTGTGCAGCACACTGATTATTTTTAGTGACCATTGGAATAAGATTATTAAATATATAAAGGAAATGAAGGATATACCTAAACAAGACGACTTATCACATTCCGAACATCCGTTATTCTGTAAGGTGCAGATGGTGTCCCATCTGCACCAAAAACCCATTGAATGGAGAATCTGCATTGTGGCCATAAAACCAGCTGACCCTGCTGTAGAGAGCAAACACTTAACCACATTTAACGATTCAAATACATTACTCCACTGTGAAATTGATGAATATAAGTGAGAACGGTATCAATCAAATAAAGTACCTACCAAAAGAGAGAAGTCCTTCCCAATAACTCCAGTAGACAGAATGCTGGGAGTGATGGTTCTTATCAGACAAAATCACACACGATGGTAGAGCAAACATAGAAGTCATCAAGCGGAATCTCCCTGCTGAGAGGGAAGAAACATGTACCACAACTTGTGCAGCACATTAATTATTTCTAGTGTCCATTGGATTAAGATTTTTAAACATATAAAGCAAATGATGGAAATACCTAAACAAGAAGATTTATCACATTCCAAACATGCCTTATTCAGTAAGGTGCACGTGGTGTTCCATCTGCACCAAAAACCCATTGAATGGAGAATCTGCTTTGTGGCCATAAAACCAGCTGACCCTGCTGTAAAGGACAAACACTTAACCACATTTCACGATTCAAATACATTACTCCACAGTGAAATTGATGAATATTAGTGATAACGGTAACAATCAAAAGAAGCACCTAGCAAAAGAAAGCAGTCTTTCCCAATAACTCCAATAGACAGAACGCTGGGAGTGATGGCTCTTATCAGACAAAATCACAAACGATGGTAGAGCAAACATAGTAGTCATCAAGCAGAATCTCATTGCTGTGAGGGAAGAATCATGTACCACAATTTGTGCAGCACATTTATTATTTTTAGAGACCATTGGAATAAGATTTTTAAACATATTAAGCAAATGAAGAAGATACCTAAACCAGAAGATTTATCAAATTCCGAATATCCGTTATTCAGTAAAGTGCATGTGGTGTTCCATCTGCACCATAAACCCATTGAATGCAGAATCTGCTTTGAGGCCATACAACCAGCTGACCCTGCTATAAAGAACACACACTTAACCACATTTCACGATTCAAATACATTACTCCACTGTGAAATTGATGAATATAAGTGAGAACGGTATCAATGAAAAGAAGCACCTAGCAAAAGAAAGAAGCCTTTCCCAATATTTCCAAAAGACAGAATGCTGGGAGTGATGGTTCTTATCAGACAAAATCACACTCGATGGTAGAACAAACATAGCAGCCATCAAACAGAATCTCATTGCTGTGAGGGAAGAATCATGTACCACAATTTGTGCAGCACATTTATTATTTTTAGAGACCATTGGAATAAGATTTTTAATCATATAAAGCAAATGAAGGAAATGTCTAAACAAGAAGATTTATCATATTCCAAACATCCCTTATCCATGTGGTGTCCCATCTGCACCAAAAACCCATTGAATGGAGAATCTGCTTTGTGGCCATAGAACCAGCTGACCCTGCTGTAAAGAACAAGCACTTAACATTTCACAATTCAAATACATTACTCCACTGTGAAATTGATGAGTATAAGAGATAACGGTATCAATCAAAAGAAGCACCTAGCAAAAGAAAGAATCTTTTCCCAACAACTCCAATAGACAGAATGCTGGGAGTGATGGTTCTTATCAGACAAAATGACACACGATGGTAGAGCAAACATAGCAGTCATCAAACGGAATGTGACTGCTGAGAGGGAAGAAACATGTGCCACAATTTGTGCAGCACACTGATTATTTTTAGTGACCATTGGAATAAGATTCTTAAACATATAAAGCAAATGAAGGAAATGCCTTAACAAGAAGATTTATCATATTCCAAACATCCCTTATCCATGTGGTGTCCCATCTGCACCAAAAACCCATTGAATGGAGAATCTGCTTTGTGGCCATAGAACCAGCTGACCCTGCTGTAGAGAACAAACACTTAACCAAATTTCACGATTCAAATACATTACTCCACTGTGAAATTGATGAATATAAGTGATAAGGGTATCGATCTAATGAAGCACCTAGCAAAAGAAAGAAGTCTTTCCCAATAACAGCAATAGACAGAATGCTGAGAGTGATGGTACTTATCCAACAAAATCACACTCGATGGTAGAACAAACATAGCAGTCATCAAACGGAATCTCCCCGCTGAGAGGGAAGAAACATGTACCACAATTTGTGCAGCACATTTATTATTTTTAGTGACCATTGGAATAAGATTTTTAAACATATAAAGCAATTGAAGTAGATACCTAAACAAGAAGATTTATCAAATTCCGAACATTCGTTATTCAGTAAGTTGCATGTGGTGTCCCATTTGCACCAAAAACCCATTGAATGCAGAATCTGCTTTGAGGCCATACAACCAGCTGACCCTGATGTAAAGACCAAACACTTAACCACATTTCACGATTCAAACACATTACTCCACTGTGAAATTGATGAGTATAAGTGATAACGGTATCAATCAAAAGAAGAACCTAGCAAAAGAAAGAATTTTTTCCCAACAACTCCAATAGACAGAATGCTGGGAGTGATGGTTCTTATCAGACAAAATCACACTCAATGGTAGAACAAACATAGCAGTCATCAAACAGAATCTCCCTGCTGAGAGGGAAGAAACATGTACCACAATTTGTGCAGCACATTTATTATTTTTAGTGACCATTGGAATAAGATTTATAAACATGTAAAGCAAATGAAGGAGATACCTAAACAAGAAGCTTTATCACATTCCGAACTTCCGTTATTCAGAAAAGTGCACATGGTGTCCCATCTGCACCAAAAACCCATTGAATGGAGAATCTGCTTCGTGACCATAAAACCAGCTGACCCTGCTGTAGAGAACAAAAACTTAACCACATTTCACGATTCAAATACATTACACCACTGTGAAATTGATGAATATTAGTGATAACGGTATCAATCAAAAGAAGGACCTAGCAAAAGAAAGCAGTCTTTCCCAATAACTCCAATAGACAGAATGCTGGGAGTGATGGCTCTTATGAGACAAAATCACACACGATGATAGAGCAAACATAGCAGTCATCGAACAGAATGTCACTGCTGAGAGGGAAGAAACATGTACCACAATTTGTGCAGCACACTGATTATTTTTAGTGACCATTGGAAAAAGATTTTGAAACATGTAAAGCAAATGAAGGAGATACCTACTAAACAAGAAGCTTTATCACTTTCCGAACTTCCGTTATTCAGTAAGGTGCACATGGTGTCCCATCTGCACCAAAACCCCATTGAATGGACAATCTGCTTTGTGGCCATAAAACCAACTGACCCTGCAGTAGAGAACAAACACTTAACCACATTTCACGAATCATATACATTACTCCACTGTGAAATTGATTAATATAAGTGAGAACGGTATCAATCAAAAGAGGCACCTAGCAAAAGAAAGAAGTCTTCCCCAATAACTGCAATTGACAGAATGCTGAGAGTGATGGTGCTTATCAGTTAAAATCACACTCGATGGTAGAGCAAACATAACAGCCATCAAACGGAATCTCACTGCTAAGAGGGAAGAAACATCTACCACAACTTGTGCAGCACATTGATTATTTTTAGTGACCATTGGATTAAGATTCTTTAACATATAAAGCAAATGAAGGAAATGCCTAAACAAGAAGATTTATCATATTCCAAACATCCCTTATCCATGTGGTGTCCCATGTGTCCAAAAACCCATTGAATGGAGAATCTGCTTTGTGGCCATAGAACCAGCTGACCCTGCTGTAAAGAACAAACACTTAACCACATTTCACGATTCAAATACATTACTCCACTGTGAAATTGATGAGTATAAGTGATAACGGTATCAATCAAAAGAAGCACCGAGCAAAAGAAAGAATTTTTTCCCAACAACTCCAATAGACAGAATGCTGGCAGTGATGGTTGTTATCAGACAAAATCACACTCGATGGTAGAACAAACACAGCAGTCATCAAACAGAATATTCCTGCTGTGAGGGAAGAAACATGTACCACAACTTGTGCAGCACATTGATTATTTTTAGTGACCATTGGAATAAGATTTTTAAACACATAAAGCAAATGAACGAGATACCTAAACAAGAAGGTTTATCACATTCCGAACAACCGTTATTCAGTAAGGTGCAGGTGGTGTCCCATCTGCACCAAAAACCCATTGAATGGAGAATCTGCCTTGTGGCCAAACAACCAGCTGACCCTGCTGTAAAGAACAAACACTTAACCACATTTCACGATTCCAATACATTACTCCACTGTGTAATTTATGAGTATAAGTGATAAGGGTATCAATCAAATGAAGCACCTAGCAAAAGAAAGAAGTCTTTCCCAATAACTGCAATAGAAAGAATGCTGGGAGTGGTGGTACTTATCCAACAAAATCACACTCGATGGTAGAACAAACATAGCAGTCATCAAACGGAATCTCCCCGCTTAGAGGGAAGAAACATGTACCACAATTTGTGCAGCACATTTACTATTTTTAGTGACCATTGGAATAAGATTTTTAAACATATAAAGCAAATGAAGTAGATACCTAAACAAGAAGATTTATCAAATTCTGAACACCCGTTACTCAGTAAGGTGCATGTGGTGTCCCATCTGCACCAAAAACCCATTGAATGCAGAATCTGCTTTGAGGCCATACAACCAGCTAACCCTCCTGTAAAGAACAAACACTTAACCACATTTCGCGAATCTAATACATTACTCCACTGTGAAATTGATGAATATAAGTGATAACGGTATCAATCAAAAGAAGCACCTAGCAAAGGAAAGAATTTTATCCCAACAAATCCAATAGACAGAATGCTGGGAGTGATGGTTCTTATCAGACAAAATCACACTCGATGGTAGAACAAATATAGCAGTCATCAAACAGAATCTCCCTGCTGTGAGGGAAGAAACATGTACCACAATTTGTGCAGCACATTTATTATTTTTAGTGACCATTGGAATAAGATTTTTAAACATGTAAAGCAAATGAAGGAGATACCTAAACAAGAAGCTTTATCACATTCCGAACTTCTGTTATTCAGTAAGATGCACATGGTGTCACAACTGCACCAAAAACCCATTGAATGGAGAATCTGCTTTGTGGCCATAAAACCAGCTGACCCTGCTGTAGAGAACAAACACTTAACCACATTTCACGATTCAAATACATTACTCCACTGTGAAATTGATGAATATAAGTGATAACGGTATCAATCAAAAGAAGCATCTAGCAAATGAAAGAAGTCTTTCCCAATAACTCCAATAGACAGAATGCTGGGAGTGATGGTTCTTATGAGACAAAATCACACTCGATGGTAGTGCAAACATAGAAGTCATCAAACGGAATCTCCCAGCTGAGAGGGAAGAAACATGTACCACAATTTGTGCAGCACATTTATTATTTTTAGTGACAATTGGAATAAGATCATTAAACATATAAATCAAATGAAGGAGATACCTAAACAAGAAGATTTATCACATTCCGAACATCCCTTATTCAGTACGGTCAAATGAAGGAGATACCTAAACAAGAAGATTTATCACATTCCGAACATCCCTTATTCAGTAAGGTGCATGTGGAGTCCCACCTGCACCAAAAACCCATCGAATGGAGAATCTGCTTTGTGGCCATACAACCAGCCAACCCTGCTGTAAAGAAGCAACACTTAACCACATTTCACGATTCAAATACATTACTCCACTGTGAAATTCATTAATATAAATGAGAACGGTATCAATCAAAAGAAGCACTTAGCAAAAGAAAGAAGTCATTCCCAATAACTCCAATAGACAGAATGCTGGGAGTGATGGCTCTTATCAGACAAAATCACACACGATGGTAGAGCAAACATAGCAGTCATCAAACGGAATGTCACTGCTGAGAGGGAAGAAACATGTACCACAATTTGTGCAGCACACTGATTATTTTTAGTGACCATTGGAATAAGATTATTAAACATATAAAGCAAATGAAGGAGATATCTAAACAACAAGATTTATCAAATTCCGAACATCAGTTATTCAGTAAGGTGTATGTGGTGTCCCATCTCCAACAAAAACCCATTGAATGCAGAATCTGCTTTGAGGCCATACAACCAGCTGACCCTGCTGTAAAGAACAAACACTTAACCACATTTCACGATACAAATACATTAATCCACTGTGTAATTGATGAGTATAAGTGATAACGGTATCAATCAAAAGAAGCACCTAGCAAAAGAAAGAATTTTTTCCCAACAACTCCAATAGACAGAATGCTGGGAGTGATGGCTCTTATCAGACAAAATCACACTCGATGGTAGAACAAACATAGCAGTCATCAAACAGAATCTCCCTGCTGTGAGGGAAGAAACATGTACCACAATTTGTGCAGCACATTTATTATTTTTAGTGACCATTGGAATAAGATTTTTAAACATGTAAAGCAAATGAAGGAGATACCTAAACAAGAAGCTTTATCACATTCCGAACTTCCGTTATTCAGTAAGGTGCACATGGTGTCCCATCTGCACCAAAAACCCATTGAATGAAGAATCTGCTTTGTGGCTATAAAACCAGCTGACCCTGCTGTAGAGAACAAACACTTAACCACATTTCACGATTCAAATACATTACTCCACTGTGAAATTGATGAATATAAGTGATAACGGTATCAATCAAAAAAAGCACCTAGCAAAGGAAAGAATTTTATCCCAACAACTCCAATAGACAGAATGCTGGGAGTGATGGTTCTTATCAGAAGAAATCCCACTCGATGGTAGAACAAACATTGCAGTCATCAAACAGAATCTCCCTGCTGTGAGGAAAGAAACATGTACCACAATTTGTGCAGCACATTTATTATTTTTAGTGACCATTGGATTAAGATTTTTAAACATGTAAAGCAAATGAAGGAGATACCTAAACAAGAAGCTTTATCACATTCCGAACTTCCGTTATGCAGTAAGGTGCACATGGTGTCCCATCTGCACCAAAAACCCATTGAATGGAGAATCTGCTTTGTGGCCATAAAACCAGCTGACCCTGCTGTAGAGAACAAACACTTAACCACATTTCACGATTCAAATACATTACTCCACTGTGAAATTGATGAATATAAGTGATAACGGTATCAATCAAAAGAAGAACCTAGCTAAAGAAAGAAGTCTTTCCCAATAACTGCAATAGACAAAATGCTGGGAGTGATGGTTCTTATCAGACAAAATCACATTCGATGGTAGAACAAACATAGCAGTCATCAAACGGAATCTCCCTGCTGTGAGGGAAGAAACATGTACCACAATTTGTGCAGCACATTTATTATTTTTAGCGACCATTGGAATAAGATATTTAAACATGTAAAGCAAATGAAGGAGATACCGAAACAAGAAGCTTTATCACTTTCTGAACATCCCTTATTCAGTAAGGTGCACATGGTGTCCCATCTGCCCAAAACTCCATTGAATGGAGAATCTGCTTTGTGGCCATAAAACCAGCTGAGCTTGCTGTAGAGAACAAACACTTAACCACATTTCATGATTCAAATACATTACTCCTCTGTGAAATTGATGAATATAAGTGAGAACGGTATCAATCAAAAGAAGCACCCAGCAAAAGAGAGAAGTCTTTCCCAATAACTGCAATAGACAAAATGTTGAGAGTGATGGTGCTTATCAGACAAAATCACACTCGATGGTAGAACAAACATAGCAGTCATCAAACGGAATCTCCCTGCAGTGTGGGAAGAAACATGTACCACAATTTGTGCAGCACATTTATTATTTTTAGCGACCATTGAAATAAGATTTTTAAACATGTAAAGCAAATGAAGGAGATACCGAAACAAGAAGCTTTATCACTTTCAGAACATCCATTATTCAGTAAGGTGCACATGGTGTCCCATCTGCCCAAAACCCCATTGAATGGAGAATCTGCTTTGTGGCCATAAAACCAGCTGACCCTGCTGTAGAGAACAAACACTTAACCACATTTCATGATTCAAATACATTATTCCACTGTGAAATTGATGAATATAAGTGATAACGGTATCAATCAAAAGAAGCACCTAGCTAAAGAAAGAAGTCTTTTTGGATAACTCCAATAGAAAGAATGCTGGGAGTGATGGTTCTTACCAGACAAAATCACACACGATGGTAGAGCAAACATAGCAGTCATCCCACGGAATATCACTGCTGAAAGGGAAGAAACATGTACCACATTTTGTGCAGCGCACTGATTATTTTTAGTGACCATTGGAATAAGATTTTTAAACATATAAAGCCAATGAAGGAGATACCTAAACAAGAAGGTTTATCACATTCCGAACATCCGTTATTCAGTAAGGTGTATGTGGTGTCCCATCTCCAACAAAAACCCACTGAATGGAGAATCTCCTTTGTGGCCATATAACCAGCTGACCCTGCTGTAAAGAACAAACAACCACATTTCACGAATCAAATACATTACTCCACAGTGAAATTGATGAAAATAAGTGAGAACGGTATCAATCAAAAGAAGCACCTAGCAAAAGAAAGAAGTCTTTCCCAATAACTCCAATAGACAGAATGCTGGGAGTGATGGCTCTTATCAGACAAAATCACACACGATGGTAGAACAAACATAGCAGTCATCAAACGGAATGTCTCTGCTGAGGGGGAAGAAACATGTACCACAACTTGTGCAGCACATTGATTATTTTTAGTGACCATTGGAAAAAGATTTTTAAACATATAAAGCAAATGAAGGAGATACCTAAACAAGAAGGTTTATCACATTCCGAACATCCGTTATTCAGTAAGGTGCACATGGTGTCCCATCTGCCCAAAACCCCATTGGATGGAGAATCTGCTTAGTGGCCATACAACCAGCTGACCCTGCTGTAGAAAACAAACACTTAACTACATTTCACGATTCAATTACATTACTCCACTGTGAAATTGTTGAATATAAGTGATAACGGTATCAATCAAAAGAAAACCTAGCTAAAGAAAGAAGTCTTTCCCAATAACTGCAATAGACAAAATGCTGGGAGTGATGGTTGTTATCAGACAAAATCACACTCGATGGTAGAACAAACATAGCAGTCATCAAACGGAATCTCCCTGCTGCGAGGGAAGAAACGTGTACAACAATTTGTGCAGCACATTTATTATTCTTAGCGACCATTGGAATAAGATTTTTAAACATGTAAAGCCAATGAAGGAGATACCTAAACAAGAAGATTTATCACATTCCGAACATGCCTTATTCAGTAAGGTGCACGTGGTGTCCCATCTCCAACAAAAACCCATTGAATGCAGAATCTTCTTTGAGGCCATACAACCAGCTGACCCTGCTGTAAAGAACAAACACTTAACCACCTTTCACGATTCAAATACATTACTCCACTGTGAAATTGATGAATATAAGTGGTAAGGGTATCAATCAAAAGAAGCACCTAGCAAAAGAAAGAAGTCTTTCCCAATAACTGCAATAGACAGAATGTTGAGAGTGATGGTGCTTATCAGACAAAATCACACTCGATGGTAGAGCAAACATAGCAGTCATCAAACGGAATCACACTGCTAAGAGGGAAGAAACATGTACCACAACTTGTGCAGCACATTGATTATTTTTAGTGACCATTGGAATAAGGTTTTTTAACATATAAAGCAAATGAACGAGATACCTAAACAAGAAGGTTTATCACATTCCGAACATCCATTATTCAGTAAGGTGCAGGTGGTGTCCCATCTGCACCAAAACCCCATAGAATGGAGAATCTGCCTTGTGGCCATAAAACCAGCTGACCCTGCTGTAGAGAACAAACACTTAACCACATTTCATGATTCAAATACATTACTCCACTGTGAAATTGATGAATATAAGTGATAACGGTATCAATCAAAAGAAGCACCCAGCAAAAGAAGGAAGTCTTTCCCGATAACTCCAATAGACAGAATGCTGGGAGTGATGGTTCTTACCAGACAAAATCACACACGATGGTAGAGCAAACATAGCAGTCATCACACGGAATGTCACTGCTGAAAGGGAAGAAACATGTACCACATTTTGTGCAACGCACTGATTATTTTTA
The DNA here is from genome assembly GCF_023898315.1 of Schistocerca nitens. Classification (NCBI taxonomy): domain Eukaryota; kingdom Metazoa; phylum Arthropoda; class Insecta; order Orthoptera; family Acrididae; genus Schistocerca; species Schistocerca nitens. The sequence continues at coordinate 69,400,501 of NC_064625.1, forward strand.
GTGACCATTGGAATAAGATTTTTAAACATATAAAGCCAATGAAGGAGATACCTAAACAAGAAGGTTTATCACATTCCGAACATCCGTTATTCAGTAAGGTGTATGTGGTGTCCCATCTCCAACAGAAACCCACTGAATGGAGAATCTCCTTTGTGGCCATATAACCAGCTGACCCTGCTGTAAAGAACAAACAACCACATTTCACGAATCAAATACATTACTCCACTGAGAAATTGATGAATATAAGTGAGAACGGTATCAATCAAAAGAAGCACCTAGCAAAAGAAAGAAGTCTTTCCCAATAACTCCAATAGACAGAATGCTGGGAGTGATGGCTCTTATCAGACAAAATCACACACGATGGTAGAACAAACATAGCAGTCATCAAACGGAATGTCTCTGCTGAGGGGGAAGAAACATGTACCACAACTTGTGCAGCACATTGATTATTTTTAGTGACCATTGGAAAAAGATTTTTAAACATATAAATCAAATGAAGGAGATACCTAAAGAAGAAGATTTATCATATTTCAAACATCCGTTATTCATGTGGTGTCCCATCTACACCAAAAACCCATTGAATGGAGAATCTGCTTTGTGGCCATACAACCAGCTGACCCTGCTGTAGAGAACAAACACTTAACCACATTTCACGATTCAAATACATTACTCCACTGTGAAATTGTTGAATATAAGTGATAACGGTATCAATCAAAAGAAGCACCTAGCAAAAGAAAGAAGTCTTTCCCAATAACTCCAATAGACAGAATGCTGGGAGTGATGGTTCTTATCAGACAAACTCACACTCGATGGTAGAACAAACATAGCAGTCATCAAACGGAATCTCCCTGCTGCGAGGGAAGAAATGTGTACAACAATTTGTGCAGCACATTTATTATTCTTAGCGACCATTGGAATAAGATTTTTAAACATGTGAAGCAAATGAAGGAGATACCTAAACAAGAAGATTTATCACATTCGGAACATGCCTTATTCAGTAAGGTGCACGTGGTGTCCCATCTCCAACAAAAACCCATTGAATGCAGAATCTTCTTTGAGGCCATACAACCAGCTGACCCTGCTGTAATGAACAAACACTTAACCACATTTCACGATTCAAATACATTACTCCACTGTGAAATTGATGAGTATAAGTGATAACGGTATCAATCAAAAGAAGCACCTAGCAAAAGAAAGAATTTTTTCCCAACAACTCCAATAGACAGAATGCTGGGAGTGATGGTTCTCATCAGACAAAATCACACTTGATGGTAGAACAAACATAGCAGTCATCAAACAGAATCTCCCTGCTGAGAGGGAAGAAACATGTACCACAATTTGTGCAGCACATTTATTAATTTTAGTTACCACTGGATTAAGATTTTTAAACATATAAAGCAAATGATGGAGATACCTAAACAAGAAGATTTATCACATTCCGAACATGCCTTATTCAGTAAGGTGCACGTGGTGTCCCATCTGCACCAAAAACCCATTGAATGGAGAATCTGCTTTGTGGCCATACAACCAGCTGACCCTGCTGTAGAGAACAAACACTTAACCACATTTCACGATTCAAATACATTACTCCACTGATTAATGGTTCTTATCAGAAAAAATCACACTCGATGGTAGAACAAACATAGCAGTCATCAAACAGAATCTCCCTGCTGTGAGGGAAGAAACATGTACCACAATTTGTGCAGCACATTTATTATTTTTAGTGACCATTGGAATAAGATTTTTAAACACATAAAGCAAATGAAGTAGATACCTAAACAAGAAGATTTATCAAATTTCGAACATCCGTTACTCAGTAAGGTGCATGTGGTGTCCCATCTGCACCAAAAACCCATTGAATGCAGATTCTGCTCTGAGGCCATACAACCAGCTGACCCTGCTGTAAAGACCAAACACTTAACCACATTTCACGAATCAAATACATTACTCCACTGTGAAATTGATGAGTATAAGTGAGAACGGTATCAATCAAAAGAAGCACCTAGCAAAAGAAAGAAGTCTTTCCCAATAACTCCAATAGACAGAATGCTGGGAGTGATGGCTCTTATCAGACAAAATCACACACGATGGTAGAACAAATATAGCAGTCATCAAACGGAATGTCTCTGCTGAGGGGGAAGAAACATGTACCACAACTTGTGCAGCACATTGATTGTTTTTAGTGACCATTGGAAAAAGATTTTTAAACATATAAATCAAATGAAGGAGATACCTAAAGAAGAAGATTTATCATATTTCAAACATCCGTTATTCATGTGGTGTCCCATCTACACCAAAAACCCATTCAATGGAGAATCTGCTTTGTGGCCATACAACCAGCTGACCCTGCTGTAGAGAACAAACACTTAACCACATTTCACGATTCAAATACATTACTCCACTGTGAAATTGATGAATATAAGTGAGAACGGTATCAATCAAAAGAAGCACCTAGCAAAAGAAAGAAGTCTTTCCCAATAACTGCAATAGAAAGAATGCTGGGAGTGGTGGTACTTATCCAACAAAATCACACTCGATGGTAGAACAAACATAGCAGTCATCAAACGGAATCTCCCCGCTGAGAGGGAAGAAACATGTACCACAATTTGTGCAGCACATTTATTATTTTTAGTGACCATTGGAATAACATTATTAAACATATAAAGCAAATGAAGGAGATACCTAAACAAGAAGATTTATCACATTCTGAACATCCATTATTCAGTAAGGTGCATGTGGTGTCCCATCTGCACCAAAAACCCATTGAATGGAGAATCTGCTTTGTGGCCATACAACCAGCTGACCCTGCTGTAGAGAACAAACACTTAACCACATTTCACGATTCAAATACATTACTCCACTGTGAAATTGATGAATATAAGTGATAACGGTATCAATCAAAAGAAGCACTTAGCAAAAGAAATAAGTCTTTCCCAATAACTCCAATAGACAGAATGCTGGGAGTGATGGTTCTTATCAGATAAAATCACACACGATGATAAGGCAAACATAGCAGTCATCACACGGAATGACACTTCTGAGAGGGAAGAAACATGTACCACAATTTGTGCAGCACATTTATTATTTTTAGTGACCATTGGAATAAGATTTTCAAACATATAAAGCAAATGAAGGAGATACCTAAACAAGAAGCTTTATCACATTCCGAATATTCGTTATTCAGTACGGTGTATGTGGTGTCCCATCTCCAACAAAAACCCACTGAATGGAGAATCTGCTTTGTGGCCATATAACCAGCTGACCCTGCTGCAAAGAACAAAAACTTAACCACATTTCACGATTCAAATACATTACTCCACTGTGAAATTGATGAATATAAGTGATAATGGTATCAATCAAAAGAAAACCTAGCTAAAGAAAGAAGTCTTTCCCAATAACTGCAATAGACAAAATGCTGGGAGTGATGGTTCTTATCAGACAAAATCACACTCGATGGTAGAGCAAACATAGAAGTCATCAAACGGAATCTCCCTGCTGAGAGGGAAGAAACATGTACCACAATATGTGCAGCACATTTATTATTTTTAGTGACCATTGGAATAAGATTATTACACATATAAAGCAAATGAAGGAGATAACTAAACAAGAAGATTTATCACATTCCGAACATCCATTATTCAGTAAGGTGCATGTGATGTCCCATCTGCACCAAAAACCCATTGAATGGAGAATCTGCTTTGTGGCCAAACAACCAGCTGACCCGGCTGTAAAGAACAAACACTTAACCACATTTCATGATTCAGATACATTACTCCACTGTGAAATTGATGAATATAAGTGATAACGGTATCAATCAAAAGAAGAACCTAGCTAAAGAAAGAAGTCTTTCCCAATAACTGCAATAGACAAAACGCTAAGAGTGATGGTTCTTATCAGACAAAATCTCACTCGATGGTAGAACAAACATAGCAGTCATCAAACGGAATCTCCCTGCTGTGAGGGAAGAAACATGTACCACAATTTGTGAAGCACATTTCTTATTTTTAGCGACCATTGGAATAAGATTTTTAAACATATAAAGCAAATGAAGGAGATACCGAAACAAGTAGCTTTATCACTTTCCGAACATCCCTTATTCAGTAAGGTGCACATGGTGTCCCATCTGCACAAAACCCCATTGAATGGAGAATCTGCTTTGTGGCCATACAACCAGCTGACCCTGCTGTAGAGAACAAACACTTAACCACATTTCACGATTCAAATACATTACTCCACTGTGAAATTGATGAATATAAGTGATAACGGTATCAATCAAAAGAAGAACCTAGCTAAAGAAAGAAGTCTTTCCCAATAAGTGCAATAGACAAAATGCTGGGAGTGATGGTTCTTATCAGACAAAATCACACTCGATGGTAGAACAAACATACCAGTCATCAAACGGAATCTCCCTGCTGTGTGGGAAGAAACATGTACCACAATTTGTGCAGCACATTTATTATTTTTAGCGACCATTGAAATAAGATTTTTAAACATGTAAAGCAAATGAAGGAGATACCGAAACAAGAAGCTTTATCACTTTCAGAACATCCATTATTCAGTAAGGTGCACATGGTGTCCCATCTGCCCAAAACCCCATTGAATGGAGAATCTGCTTTGTGGCCATAAAACCAGCTGACCCTGCTGTAGAGAACAAACACTTAACCACATTTCATGATTCAAATACATTATTCCACTGTGAAATTGATGAATATAAGTGATAACGGTATCAATCAAAAGAAGCACCTAGCTAAAGAAAGAAGTCTTTTTGGATAACTCCAATAGACAGAATGCTGGGAGTGATGGTTCTTACCAGACAAAATCACACACAATGGTAGAGCAAACATAGCAGTCATCACATGGAATGTCACTGCTGAAAGGGAAGAAACATGTACCACATTTTGTGCAGCGCACTGATTATTTTTAGTGACCATTGGAATAAGATTTTTAAACATATAAAGCCAATGAAGGAGATACCTAAACAAGAAGGTTTATCACATTCCGAACATCCGTTATTCAGTAAGGTGTATGTGGTGTCCCATCTCCAACAAAAACCCACTGAATGGAGAATCTCCTTTGTGGCCATATAACCAGCTGACCCTGCTGTAAAGAACAAACACTTTACCACATTTCACGAATCAAATACCTTACTCCACTGTGAAATTGATGAATATAAGTGATAACGGTATCAATCAAATGAAGCACCTAGCAAAAGAAAGAAGTCTTTCCCAATAACTGCAATAGAAAGAATGCTGGGAGTGGTGGTACTTATCCAACAAAATCACACTCGATGGTAGAACAAACATAGCAGTCATCAAACGGAATCTCCCTGCTGCGAGGGAAGAAACGTGTACAACAATTTGTGCAGCACATTTATTATTCTTAGCGACCATTGGAATAAGATTTTTAAACATGTAAAGCAAATGAAGGAGATACCTAAACAAGAAGATTTATCACATTCGGAACATGCCTTATTCAGTAAGGTGCACGTGGTGTCCCATCTCCAACAAAAACCCATTGAATGCAGAATCTTCTTTGAGGCCATACAACCAGCTGACCCTGCAGTAAAGAACAAACACTTAACCATATTTCACGATTCAAATACATTACTCCACTGATTAATGGTTCTTATCAGAAAAAATCACACTCGATTGTAGAACAAACATAGCAGTCATCAAACGGAATCTCCCTGCTGTGTGGGAAGAAACATGTACCACAATTTGTGCAGCACATTTATTATTTTTAGCGACCATTGAAATAAGATTTTTAAACATGTAAAGCAAATGAAGGAGATACCGAAACAAGAAGCTTTATCACTTTCCGAACATCCCTTATTCAGTAAGGTGCACATGGTGTCCAATCTGCCCAAAACCCCATTGAATGGAGAATCTGCTTTGTGGCCATAAAACCAGCTGACCCTGCTGTAGAGAACAAACACTTAACCACATTTCATGATTCAAATACATTACTCCACTGTGAAATTGATGAATATAAGTGAGAACGGTATCAATCAAAAGAAGCGCCCAGCAAAAGAGAGAAGTCTTTCCCAATAACTGCAATAGACAGAATGTTGAGAGTGCTAGTGCTTATCAGACAAAATCACACTCGATGGTAGAGCAAACATAGCAGTCATCAAACAGAATCACACTGCTAAGAGGGAAGAAACATGTACCACAACTTGAGCAGCACATTGATTATTTTTAGTGACCATTGGAATAAGATTTTTAAACATATAAAGCAAAGGAACGAGATACCTAAACAAGAAGGTTTATCACATTCCGAACATCCGTTATTCAGTAAGGTGCAGGTGGTGTCCCATCTGCACCAAAAACCCATTGAATGCAGAATCTGCTTTGAGGCCATAAAACCAGCTGACCCTGCTGTTGAGAACAAACACTTAACCACATTTCATGATTCAAATACATTACTCCTCTGTGAAATTGATGTATATAAGTGATAACGGTATCAATCAAAAGAAGAACCTAGCTAAAGAAAGAAGTCTTTCCCAATAACTCCAATAGACAGAATGCTGGGAGTGATGGTTCTTATCAGACTAATTCACACACGATGGTAGAGCAAACATAGCAGTCATCACACGGAATGTCACTGCTGAGAGGGAAGAAACATGTACCACATTTTGTGCAAAACACTGATTATTTTTAGTGACCATTGGAATAAGATTTTTAAACATATAAAGCAAATGAACGAGATACCTGAACAAGAAGGTTTATCACATTCCGAACATCCGTTATTCAGTAAGGTGTATGTGGTGTCCCATCTCCAACAAAAACCCACTGAATGGAGAATCAGCTTTGTGGCCATATAACCAGCTGACCCTGCTGCAAAGAACAACTACTTAACCACATTTCACGATTCAAATACATTACTCCACTGTGAAATTGATGAATATCAGTGATAAGGGAATCAATCAAATAAAGCACCTAGAAAAAGAAAGAAGTCTTTCCCAATAACTGCAATAGACAGAATGCTGGGAGTGGTGGTACTTATCCAACAAAATCACACTCGATGGTAGAGCCAACATAGAAGTCATCAAACAGAATGTCCCTGCTGAGAGGGAAGAAACCTATACCACAATTTGTGCAGCACATTTATTATTTTTAGTGACTATTGGAAAAAAGATTTTTAAACATATAAAGCAAATGAAGGAGATACCTAAAGAAGAAGATTTATCACTTTCCGAACTTCCGTTATTTAGTAAGGTGCAGGTGGTGTCCCATCTGCACCAAAAACCCATTGAATGGAGAATCTGCCTTGTGGCCATAAAAACAGCTGACCCTGCTGTTGAGAAGAAACACTTAACCACATTTCATGATTCAAATACATTACTCCACTGTGAAATTGATGAATATAAGTGATAACGGTATCAATCAAAAGAAGAACCTAGCTAAAGAAAGAAGTCTTTCCCAATAAGTGCAATAGACAAAATGCTGGGAGTGATGGTTCTTATCAGACAAAATCACACTCGATGGTAGAACAAACATAGCAGTCATCAAACGGAATCTCCCTGCTGTGTGGGAAGAAACATGTACCACAATTTGTGCAGCACATTTATTATTTTTAGCGACCATTGAAATAAGATTTTTAAACATGTAAAGCAAATGAAGGAGATACCGAAACAAGAAGCTTTATCACTTTCAGAACATCCATTATTCAGTAAGGTGCACATGGTGTCCCATCTGCCCAAAACCCCATTGAATGGAGAATCTGCTTTGTGGCCATAAAACCAGCTGACCCTGCTGTAGAGAACAAACACTTAACCACATTTCATGATTCAAATACATTATTCCACTGTGAAATTGATGAATATAAGTGATAACGGTATCAATCAAAAGAAGCACCTAGCTAAAGAAAGAAGTCTTTTTGGATAACTCCAATAGACAGAATGCTGGGAGTGATGGTTCTTACCAGACAAAATCACACACGATGGTAGAGCAAACATAGCAGTCATCACATGGAATGTCACTGCTGAAAGGGAAGAAACATGTACCACATTTTGTGCAGCGCACTGATTATTTTTAGTGACCATTGGAATAAGATTTTTAAACATATAAAGCCAATGAAGGAGATACCTAAACAAGAAGGTTTATCACATTCCGAACATCCGTTATTCAGTAAGGTGTATGTGGTGTCCCATCTCCAACAAAAACCCACTGAATGGAGAATCTCCTTTGTGGCCATATAACCAGCTGACCCTGCTGTAAAGAACAAACACTTAACCACATTTCACGAATCAAATACCTTACTCCACTGTGAAATTGATGAATATAAGTGATAAGGGTATCAATCAAATGAAGCAACTAGCAAAAGAAAGAAGTCTTTCCCAATAACTGCAATAGAAAGAATGCTGGGAGTGGTGGTACTTATCCAACAAAATCACACTCGATGGTAGAACAAACATAGCAGTCATCAAACGGAATCTCCCTGCTGCGAGGGAAGAAACGTGTACAACAATTTGTGCAGCACATTTATTATTCTTAGCGACCATTGGAATAAGATTTTTAAACATGTAAAGCAAATGAAGGAGATACCTAAACAAGAAGATATATCACATTCGGAACATGCCTTATTCAGTAAGGTGCACGTGGTGTCCCATCTCCAACAAAAACCCATTGAATGCAGAATCTTCTTTGAGGCCATACAACCAGCTGACCCTGCTGTAAAGAACAAACACTTAACCATATTTCACGATTCAAATACATTACTCCACTGATTAATGGTTCTTATCAGAAAAAATCACACTCGATTGTAGAACAAACATAGCAGTCATCAAACGGAATCTCCCTGCTGTGTGGGAAGAAACATGTACCACAATTTGTGCAGCACATTTATTATTTTTAGCGACCATTGAAATAAGATTTTTAAACATGTAAAGCAAATGAAGGAGATACCGAAACAAGAGGCTTTATCACTTTCCGAACATCCCTTATTCAGTAAGGTGCACATGGTGTCCCATCTGCCCAAAACCCCATTGAATGGAGAATCTGCTTTATGGCCATAAAATCAGCTGACCCTGCTGTAGAGAACAAACACTTAACCACATTTCATGATTCAAATACATTACTCCACTGTGAAATTGATGAATATAAGTGAGAACGGTATCAATCAAAAGAAGCACCCAATAAAAGAGAGAAGTCTTTCCCAATAACTGCTATAGACAGAATGTTGAGAGTGCTAGTGCTTATCAGACAAAATCACACTCGATGGTAGAGCAAACATAGCAGTCATCAAACGGAATCACACTGCTAAGAGGGAAGAAACATGTACCACAACTTGAGCAGCACATTGATTATTTTTAGTGACCATTGGAATAAGATTTTTAAACATATAAAGCAAAGGAACGAGATACCTAAACAAGAAGGTTTATCACATTCCGAACATCCGTTATTCAGTAAGGTGCAGGTGGTGTCCCATCTGCACCAAAAACCCATTAAATGCAGAATCTGCTTTGAGGCCATAAAACCAGCTGACCCTGCTGTTGAGAACAAACACTTAACCACATTTCATGATTCAAATACATTACTCCTCTGTGAAATTGATGTATATAAGTGATAACGGTATCAATCAAAAGAAGAACCTAGCTAAAGAAAGAAGTCTTTCCCAATAACTCCAATAGACAGAATGCTGGGAGTGATGGTTCTTATCAGACTAATTCACACACGATGGTAGAGCAAACATAGCAGTCATCACACGGAATGTCACTGCTGAGAGGGAAGAAACATGTACCACATTTTGTGCAAAACACTGATTATTTTTAGTGACCATTGGAATAAGATTTTTAAACATATAAAGCAAATGAACGAGATACCTGAACAAGAAGGTTTATCACATTCCGAACATCCGTTATTCAGTAAGGTGTATGTGGTGTCCCATCTCCAACAAAAACCCACTGAATGGAGAATCAGCTTTGTGGCCATATAACCAGCTGACCCTGCTGCAAAGAACAACTACTTAACCACATTTCACGATTCAAATACATTACTCCACTGTGAAATTGATGAATATCAGTGATAAGGGAATCAATCAAATAAAGCACCTAGAAAAAGAAAGAAGTCTTTCCCAATAACTGCAATAGACAGAATGCTGAGAGTGGTGGTACTTATCCAACAAAATCACACTCGATGGTAGAGCCAACATAGAAGTCATCAAACAGAATCTCCCTGCTGAGAGGGAAGAAACCTATACCACAATTTGTGCAGCACATTTATTATTTTTAGTGACTATTGGAAAAAGATTTTTAAACATATAAAGCAAATGAAGGAGATACCTAAAGAAGAAGATTTATCACTTTCCGAACTTCCGTTATTTAGTAAGGTGCAGGTGGTGTCCCATCTGCACCAAAAACCCATTGAATGGAGAATCTGCCTTGTGGCCATAAAAACAGCTGACCCTGCTGTTGAGAAGAAACACTTAACCACATTTCATGATTCAATTACATTACTCCACTGTGAAATTGATGAATATAAGTGATAACGGTATCAATCAAAAGAATCACCTAGCAAAAGAAAGAAGCCTTTCCCGATAACTCCAATAGACAGAATGCTGGGAGTGATGGTTCTTATCAGATAAAATCACACACGATGGTAAGGCATACATAGCCGTCATCACACGGAATGTCACTGCTGAGAGGGAAGAAACATGTACCACATTTTGTGCAGCACACTGATTATTTTTTGTGACCATTCGAATAAGATTATTAAACATATACAGCAAATGAAGGACATACCTAAACAAGATGATTTATCAAATTCCGAACATCCATTATTCAGTAAGGTGCATGTGGTGTCCCATCTGCCCAAAACCCCATTGAATGGAGAATCTGCTTTGTGGCCATAAAACCAGCTGTCCCTGCTGTAGAGAACAAACACTTAACCACATTTCATGATTCAAATACATTACTCCACTGTGAAATTGCTGAATATAAGTGAGAACCGTATCAATCAAAAGAAGCACCCAGCAAAAGAGAAAAGTCTTTCACAATAACCGCAATAGACAGAATGTTGAGAGTGCTGGTGCTTATCAGACAAAATCACACTCGATGGTAGAGCAAACATAGCAGTCATCAAACGGAATCACACTGCTAAGAGGGAAGAAACATGTACCACGACTTGTGCAGCACATTGATTATTTTTAGTGACCACTGGAATAAGGTTTTTAAACATATAAAGCAAATGAACGAGATACCTAAAAAAGAAGGTTTATCACATTCCGAACATCCGTTATTCAGTAAGGTGCAGGTGGTGTCCCATCTCCAACAAAATCCCACTGAATGGAGAATCTCCTTTGTGGCCATATAACCAGCTGACCCTGCTGTAAAGAACAAACACTTAACCACATTTCACGTATCAAATACATTACTCCACTGTGAAATTGATGAATATAAGTGATAAGGGTATCAATCAAATGAAGCACCTAGCAAAAGAAAGAAGTCTTTCCCAATAACTGCAACAGAAAGAATGCTGGGAGTGGTGGTACTTATCCAACAAAATCACACTCGATGGTAGAACAAACATAGCAGTCATCAAACGGAATCTCCCCGCTGAGAGGGAAGAAACAAGTAGCACAATTTGTGCAGCACATTTATTATTTTTAGTGACCATTGGAATAAGATTTTGAAACACATAAAGCAAATGAATTAGATACCTGAACGAGAAGATTTATCAAATTCCGAACATCCGTTACTCAGTAAGGTGCATGTGGTGTCCCATCTGCACCAAGAACCCATTGAATGCAGAATCTGCTCTGAGGCCATACAACCAGCTGACCCTGCTGTAAAGACCAAACACTTAACCACATTTCACGAATCAAATACATTACTCCACTGTGAAATTGATGAATATAAGTGAGAACGGTATCAATCAAAAGAAGCACCTAGCAAAAGAAAGAAGTCTTTCCCAATAACTCCAATAGACAGAATGCTGGGAGTGATGGCTCTTATCAGACAAAATCACACACGATGGTAGAACAAATATAGCAGTCATCAAACGGAATGTCTCTGCTGAGGGGGAAGAAACATGTACCACAACTTGTGCAGCACATTGATTATTTTTAGTGACCATTGGAAAAAGATTTTTAAACATATAAATCAAATGAAGGAGATACCTAAAGAAGAAGATTTATCATATTCCAAACATCCGTTATTCATGTGGTGTCCCATCTACACCAAAAACCCATTGAATGGGGAATCTGCTTCGTGGCCATACAACCAGCTGACGCTGCTGTAGAGAACAAACACTTAACCACATTTCACGATTCAAATACATTACTCCACTGTGAAATTGATGAATATAAGTGATAACGGTATCAATCAAAAGAAGCACCTAGCAAAAGAAAGAAGTCTTTCCCAATAACTCCAATAGACAGAATGCTGGGAGTGATGGTTCTTATCAGATAAAATCACACACGATGATAAGGCAAACATAGCAGTCATCACACGGAATGACACTTCTGAGAGGGAAGAAACATGTACCACAATTTGTGCAGCACATTTATTATTTTTAGTGACCATTGGAATAAGATTTTCAAACATATAAAGCAAATGAAGGAGATACCTAAACAAGAAGCTTTATCACATTCCGAATATTCGTTATTCAGTACGGTGTATGTGGTGTCCCATCTCCAACAAAAACCCACAGAATGGAGAATCTGCTTTGTGGCCATATAACCAGCTGACCCTGCTGCAAAGAACAAACACTTAACCAGATTTCACGATTCAAATACATTACTCCACTGTGAAATTGATGAATATAAGTGATAACGGTATCAATCAAAAGAAGAACCTAGCTAAAGAAAGAAGTCTTTCCCAATAACTGCAATAGACAAAATGCTGGGAGTGATGGTTCTTATCAGACAAAATCACACTCGATGGTAGAACAAACATAGCAGTCATCAAACGGAATCTCCCTGCTGTGAGGGAAGAAACATGTACCACAATTTGTGCAGCACATTTTTTATTTTTAGCGACCATTGGAATAAGATTTTTAAACATATAAAGCAAATGAAGGAGATACCGAAACAAGAAGCTTTATCACTTTCCGAACATCCCTTATTCAGTAAGGTGCACATGGTGTCCCATCTGCCCAAAACCCCATTGAATGGAGATTCTGCTTTGTGGCCATAAAACCAGCCGACCCTGCTGTAGAGAACAAACACTTAACCACATTTCACGATTCAAATACATTACTCCACTGTGAAATTGATGAATATAAGTGAGAACGGTATCAATCAAAAGAAGCACCCAGCAAAAGAAAGAAGTCTTTCCCAATAACTGCAATAGACAGAATGTTGAGAGTGATGGTGCTTATCAGAGAAAATCACACTCGATGGTAGAACAAACATAGCAGTCATCAAACGGAATCACACTGCTAAGAGGGAAGAAACATGTACCACAACTTGAGCAGCACATTGATTATTTTTAGTGACCATTGGAATAAGATTTTTAAACATATAAAGCAAAGGAACGAGATACCTAAACAAGAAGGTTTATCACATTCCGAACATCCGTTATTCAGTAAGGTGCAGGTGGTGTCCCATCTGCACCAAAAACCCATTGAATGCAGAATCTGCTTTGAGGCCATAAAACCAGCTGACCCTGCTGTTGAGAACAGACACTTAACCACATTTCATGATTCAAATACATTACTCCTCTGTGAAATTGATGTATATAAGTGATAACGGTATCAATCAAAAGAAGAACCTAGCTAAAGAAAGAAGACTTTCCCAATAACTCCAATAGACAGAATGCTGGGAGTGATGGTTCTTATCAGACTAATTCACACACGATGGTAGAGCAAACATAGCAGTCATCACACGGAATGTCACTGCTGAGAGGGAAGAAACATGTACCACATTTTGTGCAAAACACTGATTATTTTTAGTGACCATTGGAATAAGATTTTTAAACATATAAAGCAAATGAACGAGATACCTGAACAAGAAGGTTTATCACATTCCGAACATCCGTTATTCAGTAAGGTGTATGTGGTGTCCCATCTCCAACAAAAACCCACTGAATGGAGAATCAGCTTTGTGGCCATATAACCAGCTGACCCTGCTGCAAAGAACAACTACTTAACCACATTTCACGATTCAAATACATTACTCCACTGTGAAATTGATGAATATCAGTGATAAGGGAATCAATCAAATAAAGCACCTAGAAAAAGAAAGAAGTCTTTCCCAATAACTGCAATAGACAGAATGCTGGGAGTGGTGGTACTTATCCAACAAAATCACACTCGATGGTAGAGCCAACATAGAAGTCATCAAACAGAATCTCCCTGCTGAGAGGGAAGAAACCTATACCACAATTTGTGCAGCACATTTATTATTTTTAGTGACTATTGGAAAAAGATTTTTAAACATATAAAGCAAATGAAGGAGATACCTAAAGAAGAAGATTTATCACTTTCCGAACTTCCGTTATTTAGTAAGGTGCAGGTGGTGTCCCATCTGCACCAAAAACCCATTGAATGGAGAATCTGCCTTGTGGCCATAAAAACAGCTGACCCTGCTGTTGAGAAGAAACACTTAACCACATTTCATGATTCAAATACATTACTCCACTGTGAAATTGATGAATATAAGTGATAACGGTATCAATCAAAAGAATCACCTAGCAAAAGAAAGAAGCCTTTCCCGATAACTCCAATAGACAGAATGCTGGGAGTGATGGTTCTTATCAGATAAAATCACACACGATGGTAAGGCATACATAGCCGTCATCACACGGAATGTCACTGCTGAGAGGGAAGAAACATGTACCACATTTTGTGCAGCACACTGATTATTTTTTGTGACCATTCGAATAAGATTATTAAACATATACAGCAAATGAAGGACATACCTAAACAAGATGATTTATCAAATTCCGAACATCCATTATTCAGTAAGGTGCATGTGGTGTCCCATCTGCCCAAAACCCCATTGAATGGAGAATCTGCTTTGTGGCCATAAAACCAGCTGTCCCTGCTGTAGAGAACAAACACTTAACCACATTTCATGATTCAAATACATTACTCCACTGTGAAATTGCTGAATATAAGTGAGAACCGTATCAATCAAAAGAAGCACCCAGCAAAAGAGAAAAGTCTTTCACAATAACCGCAATAGACAGAATGTTGAGAGTGCTGGTGCTTATCAGACAAAATCACACTCGATGGTAGAGCAAACATAGCAGTCATCAAACGGAATCACACTGCTAAGAGGGAAGAAACATGTACCACGACTTGTGCAGCACATTGATTATTTTTAGTGACCACTGGAATAAGGTTTTTAAACATATAAAGCAAATGAACGAGATACCTAAAAAAGAAGGTTTATCACATTCCGAACATCCGTTATTCAGTAAGGTGCAGGTGGTGTCCCATCTCCAACAAAATCCCACTGAATGGAGAATCTCCTTTGTGGCCATATAACCAGCTGACCCTGCTGTAAAGAACAAACACTTAACCACATTTCACGTATCAAATACATTACTCCACTGTGAAATTGATGAATATAAGTGATAAGGGTATCAATCAAATGAAGCACCTAGCAAAAGAAAGAAGTCTCTCCCAATAACTGCAACAGAAAGAATGCTGGGAGTGGTGGTACTTATCCAACAAAATCACACTCGATGGTAGAACAAACATAGCAGTCATCAAACGGAATCTCCCCGCTGAGAGGGAAGAAACAAGTAGCACAATTTGTGCAGCACATTTATTATTTTTAGTGACCATTGGAATAAGATTTTGAAACACATAAAGCAAATGAATTAGATACCTAAACGAGAAGATTTATCAAATTCCGAACATCCGTTACTCAGTAAGGTGCATGTGGTGTCCCATCTGCACCAAGAACCCATTGAATGCAGAATCTGCTCTGAGGCCATACAACCAGCTGACCCTGCTGTAAAGACCAAACACTTAACCACATTTCACGAATCAAATACATTACTCCACTGTGAAATTGATGAATATAAGTGAGAACGGTATCAATCAAAAGAAGCACCTAGCAAAAGAAAGAAGTCTTTCCCAATAACTCCAATAGACAGAATGCTGGGAGTGATGGCTCTTATCAGACAAAATCACACACGATGGTAGAACAAATATAGCAGTCATCAAACGGAATGTCTCTGCTGAGGGGGAAGAAACATGTACCACAACTTGTGCAGCACATTGATTATTTTTAGTGACCATTGGAAAAAGATTTTTAAACATATAAATCAAATGAAGGAGATACCTAAAGAAGAAGATTTATCATATTCCAAACATCCGTTATTCATGTGGTGTCCCATCTACACCAAAAACCCATTGAATGGGGAATCTGCTTCGTGGCCATACAACCAGCTGACGCTGCTGTAGAGAACAAACACTTAACCACATTTCACGATTCAAATACATTACTCCACTGTGAAATTGATGAATATAAGTGATAACGGTATCAATCAAAAGAAGCACCTAGCAAAAGAAAGAAGTCTTTCCCAATAACTCCAATAGACAGAATGCTGGGAGTGATGGTTCTTATCAGATAAAATCACACACGATGATAAGGCAAACATAGCAGTCATCACACGGAATGACACTTCTGAGAGGGAAGAAACATGTACCACAATTTGTGCAGCACATTTTTTATTTTTAGCGACCATTGGAATAAGATTTTTAAACATATAAAGCAAATGAAGGAGATACCGAAACAAGAAGCTTTATCACTTTCCGAACATCCCTTATTCAGTAAGGTGCACATGGTGTCCCATCTGCCCAAAACCCCATTGAATGGAGATTCTGCTTTGTGGCCATAAAACCAGCTGACCCTGCTGTAGAGAACAAACACTTAACCACATTTCACGATTCAAATACATTACTCCACTGTGAAATTGATGAATATAAGTGAGAACGGTATCAATCAAAAGAAGCACCCAGCAAAAGAAAGAAGTCTTTCCCAATAACTGCAATAGACAGAATGTTGAGAGTGATGGTGCTTATCAGAGAAAATCACACTCGATGGTAGAACAAACATAGCAGTCATCAAACGGAATCACACTGCTAAGAGGGAAGAAACATGTACCACAACTTGAGCAGCACATTGATTATTTTTAGTGACCATTGGAATAAGATTTTTAAACATATAAAGCAAAGGAACGAGATACCTAAACAAGAAGGTTTATCACATTCCGAACATCCGTTATTCAGTAAGGTGCAGGTGGTGTCCCATCTGCACCAAAAACCCATTGAATGCAGAATCTGCTTTGAGGCCATAAAACCAGCTGACCCTGCTGTTGAGAACAGACACTTAACCACATTTCATGATTCAAATACATTACTCCTCTGTGAAATTGATGTATATAAGTGATAACGGTATCAATCAAAAGAAGAACCTAGCTAAAGAAAGAAGACTTTCCCAATAACTCCAATAGACAGAATGCTGGGAGTGATGGTTCTTATCAGACTAATTCACACACGATGGTAGAGCAAACATAGCAGTCATCACACGGAATGTCACTGCTGAGAGGGAAGAAACATGTACCACATTTTGTGCAAAACACTGATTATTTTTAGTGACCATTGGAATAAGATTTTTAAACATATAAAGCAAATGAACGAGATACCTGAACAAGAAGGTTTATCACATTCCGAACATCCGTTATTCAGTAAGGTGTATGTGGTGTCCCATCTCCAACAAAAACCCACTGAATGGAGAATCAGCTTTGTGGCCATATAACCAGCTGACCCTGCTGCAAAGAACAACTACTTAACCACATTTCACGATTCAAATACATTACTCCACTGTGAAATTGATGAATATCAGTGATAAGGGAATCAATCAAATAAAGCACCTAGAAAAAGAAAGAAGTCTTTCCCAATAACTGCAATAGACAGAATGCTGGGAGTGGTGGTACTTATCCAACAAAATCACACTCGATGGTAGAGCCAACATAGAAGTCATCAAACAGAATCTCCCTGCTGAGAGGGAAGAAACCTATACCACAATTTGTGCAGCACATTTATTATTTTTAGTGACTATTGGAAAAAGATTTTTAAACATATAAAGCAAATGAAGGAGATACCTAAAGAAGAAGATTTATCACTTTCCGAACTTCCGTTATTTAGTAAGGTGCAGGTGGTGTCCCATCTGCACCAAAAACCCATTGAATGGAGAATCTGCCTTGTGGCCATAAAAACAGCTGACCCTGCTGTTGAGAAGAAACACTTAACCACATTTCATGATTCAAATACATTACTCCACTGTGAAATTGATGAATATAAGTGATAACGGTATCAATCAAAAGAATCACCTAGCAAAAGAAAGAAGCCTTTCCCGATAACTCCAATAGACAGAATGCTGGGAGTGATGGTTCTTATCAGATAAAATCACACACGATGGTAAGGCATACATAGCCGTCATCACACGGAATGTCACTGCTGAGAGGGAAGAAACATGTACCACATTTTGTGCAGCACACTGATTATCTTTTGTGACCATTCGAATAAGATTATTAAACATATAAAGCAAATGAAGGACATACCTAAACAAGATGATTTATCAAATTCCGAACATCCATTATTCAGTAAGGTGCATGTGGTGTCCCATCTGCCCAAAACCCCATTGAATGGAGAATCTGCTTTGTGGCCATAAAACCAGCTGTCCCTGCTGTAGAGAACAAACACTTAACCACATTTCATGATTCAAATACATTACTCCACTGTGAAATTGCTGAATATAAGTGAGAATCGTATCAATCAAAAGAAGCACCCAGCAAAAGAGAAAAGTCTTTAACAATAACCGCAATAGACAGAATGTTGAGAGTGCTGGTGCTTATCAGACAAAATCACACTCGATGGTAGAGCAAACATAGCAGTCATCAAACGGAATCACACTGCTAAGAGGGAAGAAACATGTACCACGACTTGTGCAGCACATTGATTATTTTTAGTGACCACTGGAATAAGGTTTTTAAACATATAAAGCAAATGAACGAGATACCTAAAAAAGAAGCTTTATCACTTCCCGAACATCCCTTATTCAGTAAGGTGCACATGGTGTCCCATCTGCACCAAAATCCCATTGAATGGAGAATCTGCTTTGTGGCCATATAACCAGCTGACCCTGCTGTAAAGAACAAACAACCACATTTCACGAATCAAATACATTACTCCACTGAGAAATTGATGAATATAAGTGAGAACGGTATCAATCAAAAGAAGCACCTAGCAAAAGAAAGAAGTCTTTCCCAATAACTCCAATAGACAGAATGCTGGGAGTGATGGCTCTTATCAGACAAAATCACACACGATGGTAGAACAAACATAGCAGTCATCAAACGGAATGTCTCTGCTGAGGGGGAAGAAACATGTACCACAACTTGTGCAGCACATTGATTATTTTTAATGACCATTGGAAAAAGATTTTTAAACATATAAATCAAATGAAGGAGATACCTAAAGAAGAAGATTTATCATATTTCAAACATCCGTTATTCATGTGGTGTCCCATCTACACCAAAAACCCATTGAATGGAGAATCTGCTTTGTGGCCATACAACCAGCTGACCCTGCTGTAGAGAACAAACACTTAACCACATTTCACGATTCAAATACATTACTCCACTGTGAAATTGTTGAATATAAGTGATAACGGTATCAATCAAAAGAAGCACCTAGCAAAAGAAAGAAGTCTTTCCCAATAACTCCAATAGACAGAATGCTGGGAGTGATGGTCCTTATAAGATAAAATCGCACACGATGATAAGGCAAACATAGCAGTCATCACACGGAATGACACTGCTGAGAGGGAAGAAACAAGTACCACAATTTGTGCAGCACATTTATTATTTTTAGTGACCATTGGAATAAGATTTTTAAACATATAAAGCAAATGAAGGAGATACCTAAACAAGAAGATTTATCACATTCCGAACATCCCTTATTCAGTAAGGTGCATGTGGAGTCCCATCTGCACCAAAAACCCATTGAATGGAGAATCTGCTTTGTGGCCATACAACCAGCTGACCCTGCTGTAAAGAAGCAACACTTAACCACATTTCACGATTCAAATACATTACTCCACTGATTAATGGTTCTTATCAGAAAAAATCACACTCGATGGTAGAACAAACATAGCAGTCATCAAACAGAATCTCCCTGCTGTGAGGGAAGAAACATGTACCACTATTTGTGCAGCACATTTATTATTTTTAGTGACCATTGGAATAAGATTTTTAAACACATAAAGCAAATGAAGTAGATACCTAAACAAGAAGATTTATCAAATTCCGAACATCCGTTACTCAGTAAGGTGCATGTGGTGTCCCATCTGCACCAAAAACCCATTGAATGCAGAATCTGCTCTGAGGCCATACAACCAGCTGACCCTGCTGTAAAGACCAAACACTTAACCACATTTCACGAATCAAATACATTACTCCACTGTGAAATTGATGAGTATAAGTGAGAACGGTATCAATCAAAAGAAGCACCTAGCAAAAGAAAGAAGTCTCTCCCAATAACTCCAATAGACAGAATGCTGGGAGTGATGGCTCTTATCAGACAAAATCACACACGATGGTAGAACAAATATAGCAGTCATCAAACGGAATGTCTCTGCTGAGGGGGAAGAAACATGTACCACAACTTGTGCAGCACATTGATTGTTTTTAGTGACCATTGGAAAAAGATTTTTAAACATATAAATCAAATGAAGGAGATACCTAAAAAAGAAGATTTATCATATTTCAAACATACGTTATTCATGTGGTGTCCCATCTACACCAAAAACCCATTGAATGGAGAATCTGCTTTGTGGCCATACAACCAGCTGACCCTGCTGTAGACAACAAACACTTAACCACATTTCACGATTCAAATACATTACTCCACTGTGAAATTGATGAATATAAGTGATAACGGTATCAATCAAAAGAAGCACGGCAAAAGAAATAAGTCTTTCCCAATAACTCCAATAGACAGAATGCTGGGAGTGATGGTTCTTATCAGATAAAATCACACACGATGATAAGGCAAACATAGCAGTCATCACACGGAATGACACTTCTGAGAGGGCAGAAACATGTACCACAATTTGTGCAGCACATTTATTATTTTTAGTGACCATTGGAATAAGATTTTCAAACATATAAAGCAAATGAAGGAGATACCAAAACAAGAAGCTTTATCACATTCCGAACATTCGTTATTCAGTACGGTGTATGTGGTGTCCCATCTCCAACAAAAACCCACTGAATGGAGAATCTGCTTTGTGGCCATATAACCAGCTGACCCTGCTGCAAAGAACAAACACTTAACCACATTTCACGATTCAAATACATTACTCCACTGTGAAATTGATGAATATAAGTGATAACGGTATCAATCAAAAGAAAACCTAGCTAAAGAAAGAAGTCTTTCCCAATAACTGCAATAGACAAAACGCTGGGAGTGATGGTTCTTATCAGACAAAATCTCACTCGATGGTAGAACAAACATAGCAGTCATCAAACGGAATCTCCCTGCTGTGAGGGAAGAAAAATGTACCACAATTTGTGCAGCACATTTTTTATTTTTAGCGACCATTGGAATAAGATTTTTAAACATATAAAGCAAATGAAGGAGATACCGAAACAAGAAGCTTTATCACTTTCCGAACATCCCTTATTCAGTAAGGTGCACATGGTGTCCCATCTGCCCAAAACCCCATTGAATGGAGAATCTGCTTTGTGGCCATAAAACCAGCTGACCCTGCTGTAGAGAACAAACACTTAACCACATTTCATGATTCAAATACATTACTCCACTGTGAAATTGATGAATATAAGTGATAACGGTATCAATCAAAAGAAGCACCTAGCTAAAGAAAGAAGTCTTTTTGGATAACTCCAATAGACAGAATGCTGGGAGTGATGGTTCTTACCAGACAAAATCACACACGATGGTAGAGCAAACATAGCAGTCATCACATGGAATGTCACTGCTGAAAGGGAAGAAACATGTACCACATTTTGTGCAGCGCACTGATTATTTTTAGTGACCATTGGAATAAGATTTTTAAACATATAAAGCCAATGAAGGAGATACCTAAACAAGAAGGTTTATCACATTCCGAACATCCGTTATTCAGTAAGGTGTATGTGGTGTCCAATCTCCAACAAAAACCCACTGAATGGAGAATCTCCTTTGTGGCCATATAACCAGCTGACCCTGCTGTAAAGAACAAACACTTAACCACATTTCACGAATCAAATACCTTACTCCACTGTGAAATTGATGAATATAAGTGATAAGGGTATCAATCAAATGAAGCACCTAGCAAAAGAAAGAAGTCTTTCCCAATAACTGCAATAGAAAGAATGCTGGGAGTGGTGGTACTTATCCAACAAAATCACACTCGATGGTAGAACAAACATAGCAGTCATCAAACGGAATCTCCCCACTGAGAGGGAAGAAACATGTACCACAATTTGTGCAGCACATTTATTATTTTTAGTGACCATTGGAATAAGATTTTCAAACATATAAAGCAAATGAAGGAGATACCTAAACAAGAAGCTTTATCACATTCCGAACATTTGTTATTCAGTACGGTGTATGTGGTGTCCCATCTCCAACAAAAACCCACTGAATGGAGAATCTGCTTTGTGGCCATATAACCAGCTGACCCTGCTGCAAAGAACAAACACTTAACCACATTTCACGATTCAAATACATTACTCCACTGTGAAATTGATGAATATAAGTGATAACGGTATCAATCAAAAGAAAACCTAGCTAAAGAAAGAAGTCTTTCCCAATAACTGCAATAGACAAAATGCTGGGAGTGATGGTTCTTATCAGACAAAATCACACTCGATGGTAGAGCAAACATAGAAGTCATCAAACGGAATCTCCCTGCTGAGAGGGAAGAAACATGTACCACAATATGTGCAGCATATTTATTATTTTTAGTGACCATTGGAATAAGATTATTACACATATAAAGCAAATGAAGGAGATAACTAAAGAAGAAGATTTATCACATTCCGAACATCCATTATTCAGTAAGGTGCATGTGATGTCCCATCTGCACCAAAAACCCATTGAATGCAGAATCTGCTTTGTGGCCAAACAACCAGCTGACCTGGCTGTAAAGAACAAACACTTAACCACATTTCATGATTCAAATACTTTACTCCACTGTGAAATTGATGAATATAAGTGATAACGGTATCAATCAAAAGAAGAACCTAGCTAAAGAAATAAGTCTTTCCCAATAACTGCAATAGACAAAACGCTGGGAGTGATGGTTCTTATCAGACAAAATCTCACTCGATGGTAGAACAAACATACCAGTCATCAAACGGAATCTCCCTGCTGTGAGGGAAGAAACATGTACCACAATTTGTGCAGCACATTTTTTATTTTTAGCGACCATTGGAATAAGATTTTTAAACATATAAAGCAAATGAAGGAGATACCGAGACAAGAAGCTTTATCACTTTCCGAATGCCCTTATTCAGTAAGGTGCACATGGTGTCCCATCTGCCCAAAACCCCATTGAATGGAGAATCTGCTTTGTGGCCATACAACCAGCTGACCCTGCTGTAGAGAACAAACACTTAACCACATTTCACGATTCAAATACATTACTCCACTGTGAAATTGATGAATATAAGTGATAACGGTATCAATCAAACGAAGAACCTAGCTAAAGAAAGAAGTCTTTCCCAATAACTGCAATAGACAAAATGCTGGGAGTGATGGTTCTTATCAGACAAAATCACACTCGATGGTAGAACAAACATAGCAGTCATCAAACGGAATCTCCCTGCTGTGTGGGAAGAAACATGTACCACAATTTGTGCAGCACATTTATTATTTTTAGCAACCATTGAAATAAGATTTTTAAACACGTAAAGCAAATGAAGGTGATACCGAAACAAGAAGCTTTATCACTTTCAGAACATCCCTTATTCAGTAAGGTGCACATGGTGTCCCATCTGCCCAAAACCCCATTAAATGGAGAATCTGCTTTGTGGCCATAAAACCAGCTGACCCTGCTGTAGAGAGCAAACACTTAACCACATTTCATGATTCAAATACATTACTCCACTGTGAAATTGATGAATATAAGTGATAACGGTATCAATCAAAAGAAGCACCTAGCTAAAGAAAGAAGTCTTTTTGGATAACTCCAATAGACAGAATGCTGGGAGTGATGGTTCTTACCAGACAAAATCACACACGATGGTAGAGCAAACATAGCAGTCATCACATGGAATGTCACTGCTGAAAGGGAAGAAACATGTACCACATTTTGTGCAGCGCACTGATTATTTTTAGTGACCATTGGAATAAGATTTTTAAACATATAAAGCCAATGAAGGAGATACCTAAACAAGAAGATTTATCACATTCCGAACATCCGTTATTCAGTAAGGTGTATGTGGTGTCCCATCTCCAACAAAAACCCACTGAATGGAGAATCTCCTTTGTGGCCATATAACCAGCTGACCCTGCTGTAAAGAACAAACACTTAACCACATTTCACGAATCAAATACCTTACTCCACTGTGAAATTGATGAATATAAGTGATAAGGGTATCAATCAAATGAAGCACCTAGCAAAAGAAAGAAGTCTTTCCCAATAACTGCAATAGAAAGAATGCTGGGAGTGGTGGTACTTATCCAACAAAATCACACTCGATGGTAGAACAAACATTGCAGTCATCAAACGGAATCTCCCCGCTGAGAGGGAAGAAACATGTACCACAATTTGTGCAGCACATTTATTATTATTAGTGACCATTGGAATAACATTTTTAAACATATAAAGCAAATGAAGGAGATACCTAAACAAGAAGATTTATCACATTCTGAACATCCATTATTCAGTAAGGTGCATGTGGTGTCCCATCTGCACCAAAAACCCATTGAATGGAGAATCTGCTTTGTGGCCATACAACCAGCTGACCCTGCTGCAAAGAACAAACACTTAACCACATTTCACGATTCAAATACATTACTCCACTGTGAAATTGATGAATATAAGTGATAACGGTATCAATCAAAAGAAGAACCTTAGCTAAAGAAAGAAGTCTTTCCCAATAACTGCAATAGACAAAATGCTGGGAGTGATGGTTCTTATCAGAGAAAATCACACTCGATGGTAGAACAAACATAGCAGTCATCAAACAGAATCTCCCTGCTGTGTGGGAAGAAACATGTACCACAATTTGTGCAACACATTTATTATTTTTAGCGACCATTGAAATAAGATTTTTAAACATGTAAAGCAAATGAAGGAGATACCGAAACAAGAAGCTTTATCACTTTCCGAACATCCCTTATTCAGTAAGGTTCACATGGTGTCCCATCTGCCCAAAACCCCATTGAATGGAGAATCTGCTTTGTGGCCATAAAACCAGCTGTACCTGCTGTAGAGAACAAACACTTAACCACATTTCACGATTCAAATACATTACTCCACTGTGAAATTGTTGAATATAAGTGATAACGGTATCAATCAAAAGAAGCACCCAGCAAAAGAGATAAGTCTTTCACAATAACTGCAATAGACAGAATGTTGAGAGTGCTGGTGCTTATCAGACAAAATCACACTCGATGGTAGAGCAAACATAGCATTCATCACACGGAATGTCACTGCTGAAAGGGAAGAAACATGTACCACAACTTGTGCAGCACATTGATTATTTTTAGTGACCATTGGAAAAAGATTTTTAAACATATAAATCATATGAAGGAGATACCTAAAGAAGAAGATTTATCATATTTCAAACATCCGTTATTCATGTGGTGTCCCATCTACACCAAAAACCCATTGAATGGAGAATCTGCTTTGTGGCCATACAACCAGCTGACCCTGCTGTAGAGAACAAACACTTAACCACATTTCACGATTCAAATACATTACTCCACTGTGAAATTGTTGAATATAAGTGATAACGGTATCAATCAAAAGAAGCACCTAGCAAAAGAAAGAAGTCTTTCCCAATAACTCCAATAGACAGAATGCTGGGAGTGATGGTCCTTATAAGATAAAATCGCACACGATGATAAGGCAAACATAGCAGTCATCACACGGAATGACACTGCTGAGAGGGAAGAAACAAGTACCACAATTTGTGCAGCACATTTATTATTTTTAGTGACCATTGGAATAAGATTTTTAAACATATAAAGCAAATGAAGGAGATACCTAAACAAGAAGATTTATCACATTCGGAACATGCCTTATTCAGTAAGGTGCACGTGGTGTCCCATCTCCAACAAAAACCCATTCAATGCAGAATCTTCTTTGAGGCCATACAACCAGCTGATCCTGCTGTAAAGAACAAACACTTAACCATATTCCACGATTCAAATACATTACTCCACTGATTAATGGTTCTTATCAGAAAAAATCACACTCGATGGTAGAACAAACATAGCAGTCATCAAACGGAATCTCCCTGCTGTGTGGGAAGAAACATGTACCACAACTTGTGCAGCACATTGATTATTTTTAGTGACCATTGGAAAAAGATTTTTAAACATATAAATCAAATGAAGGAGATACCTAAAGAAGAAGATTTATCATATTCCAAACATCCGTTATTCATGTGGTGTCCCATCTACACCAAAAACCCATTGAATGGAGAATCTGCTTTGTGGCCATACAACCAGCTGACCCTGCTGTAGAGAACAAACACTTAACCACATTTCACGATTCAAATACATTACTCCACTGTGAAATTGATGAATATAAGTGATAACGGTATCAATCAAAAGAAGCACCTGGCAAAAGAAAGAAGTCTTTCCCAATAACTCCAATAGACAGAATGCTGGGAGTGATGGTTCTTATCAGATAAAATCACACACGATGATAAGGCAAACATAGCAGTCATCACACGGAATGACACTTCTGAGAGTGAAGAAACATGTACCACAATTTGTGCAGCACATTTATTATTTTTAGTGACCATTGGAATAAGATTTTCAAACATATAAAGCAAATGAAGGAGATACCTAAACAAGAAGCTTTATCACATTCCGAATATTCGTTATTCAGTACGGTGTATGTGGTGTCCCATCTCCAACAAAAACCCACTGAATGGAGAATCTGCTTTGTGGCCATATAACCAGCTGACCCTGCTGCAAAGAACAAACACTTAACCACATTTCACGATTCAAATACATTACTCCACTGTGAAATTGATGAATATAAGTGATAACGGTATCAATCAAAAGAAGAACCTAGCTAAAGAAAGAAGTCTTTCCCAATAACTGCAATAGACAAAATGCTGGGAGTGATGGTTCTTATCAGACAAAATCACACTCGATGGTAGAAAAAACATAGCAGTCATCAAACGGAATCTCCCTGCTGTGAGGGAAGAAACATGTACCACAAATTGCGCAGCACATTTTTTATTTTTAGCGGCCATTGGAATAAGACTTTTAAACATATAAAGCAAATGAAGGAGATACCGAAACAAGAAGCTTTATCACTTTCCGAACATCCCTTATTCAGTAAGGTGCACATGGTGTCCCATCTGCCCAAAACCCCATTGAATGGAGATTCTGCTTTGTGGCCATAAAACCAGCTGACCCTGCTGTAGAGAACAAACACTTAACCACATTTCACGATTCAAATACATTACTCCACTGTGAAATTGATGAATATAAGTGAGAACGGTATCAATCAAAAGAAGCACCCAGCAAAAGAAAGAAGTCTTTCCCAATAACTGCAATAGACAGAATGTTGAGAGTGATGGTGCTTATCAGACAAAATCACACTCGATGGTAGAACAAACATAGCAGTCATCAAACGGAATCACAGTGCTAAGAGGGAAGAAACATGTACCACAACTTGAGCAGCACATTGATTATTTTTAGTGACCATTGGAATAAGATTTTTAAACATATAAAGCAAAGGAACGAGATACCTAAACAAGAAGGTTTATCACATTCCGAACATCCGTTATTCAGTAAGGTGCAGGTGGTGTCCCATCTGCACCAAAAACCCATTGAATGCAGAATCTGCTTTGCGGCCATAAAACCAGCTGACCCTGCTGTTGAGAACAAACACTTAACCACATTTCATGATTCAAATACATTACTCCTCTGTGAAATTGATGAATATAAGTGATAACGGTATCAATCAAAAGAAATACCTAGCTAAAGAAAGAAGTCTTTCCCAATAACTCCAATAGACAGAATGCTGGGAGTGATGGTTCTTATCAGACTAAATCACACACGATGGTATAGCAAACATAGCAGTCATCACACGGAATGTCACTGCTGAGAGGGAAGAAACATGTACCACATTTTGTGCAAAACACTGATTATTTTTAGTGACCATTGGAATAAGATTTTTAAACATATAAAGCAAATGAACGAGATACCTGAACAAGTAGGTTTATCACATTCCGAACATCCGTTATTCAGTAAGGTGTATGTGGTGCCCAATCTCCAACAAAAACCCATTGAATGGAGAATCAGCTTTGTGGCCATATAACCAGCTGACCCTGCTGCAAAGAACAACTTCTTAACCACATTTCACGATTCAAATACATTACTCCACTGTGAAATTGATGAATATCAGTGATAAGGGAATCAATCAAATAAAGCACCTAGAAAAAGAAAGAAGTCTTTCCCAATAACTGCAATAGACAGAATGCTGGGAGTGGTGGTACTTAACCAACAAAATCACACTCGATGGTAGAGCAAACATAGAAGTCATCAAACAGAATCTCCCTGCTGAGAGGGAAGAAACATATACCACAATTTGTGCAGCACATTTATTATTTTCAGTGACTATTGGAAAAAATTTTTAAACATATAAAGCAAATGAAGGAGATACCTAAAGAAGAAGATTTATCACTTTCCGAACTTCCGTTATTTAGTAAGGTGCAGGTGGTGTCCCATCTGCACCAAAAACCCATTGAATGGAGAATCTGCCTTGTGGCCATAAAAACAGCTGACCCTGCTGTTGAGAAGAAACACTTAACCACATTTCATGATTCAAATACATTACTCCACTGTGAAATTGATGAATATAAGTGATAACGGTATCAATCAAAAGAATCACCTAGCAAAAGAAAGAAGCCTTTCCCGATAACTCCAATAGACAGAATGCTGGGAGTGATGGTTCTTATCAGATAAAATCAAGCACGATGGTAAGGCAAACATAGCCGTCATCACACGGAATGTCACTGCTGAGAGGGAAGAAACATGTACCACATTTTGTGCAGCACACTGATTATTTTTTGTGACCATTCGAATAAGATTATTAAACATATAAAGCAAATGAAGGACATACCTAAACAAGATGATTTATCAAATTCCGAACATCCGTTAGTGAGTAAGGTGGATGTGGTGTCCCATCTCCAACAAAAACCCATTGAATGCAGAATCTGCTTTGACGCCATACAACCAGCTGACCCTGCTCTAAAGAACAAACACTTAACCACATTTCACAATTCAAATACATTACTCCACTGTGAAATTGATGAGTATAAGTGATAATGGTATCAATCAAAAGAAGCACCTAGCAAAAGAAAGAATTCATTCCCAATAACTGCAATAGACAGAATGCTGAGAGTGATGGTGCTTATCACACAAAATCACACTCGATGGTAGAGCAAACATAGCAGTCATCACACGGAATGTCACTGCTGAAAGGGAAGAAACATGTACCACAACTTGTGCAGCACATTGATTATTTTTAGTGACCATTGGAATAAGATTTTTAAACATATAAAGCAAATGAAGGAGATATCTAAACAAGAAGGTTTATCACATTCCGAACATCCATTATTTAGTACGGTGCAGGTGGTGTCCCATCTGCACCTAAAACCCATTGAATGGAGAATCTGCCTTGTGGCCATAAAAACAGCTGACCCTGCTGTTGAGAAGAAACACTTAACCACATTTCATGATTCAAATACATTACTCCACTGTGAAATTGATGAATATAAGTGATAACGGTATCAATCAAAAGAAGCACCTAGCAAAAGAAAGAATTTTTCCCAACAACTCCAATAGACGGAATGCTGGGAGTGATGGTTCTTATCAGACAAAATCACACACGATGGTAGAGCAAACATAGCAGGCATCAAACGGAATGTCTCTGCTGAGGGGGAAGAAACATGTACAACAACTTGTGCAGCACATTTATTATTTTTAGTGACCATTGGAAAAAGATTCTTAAACATATAAAGCAAATGAAGGAGATACCTAAAGAAGAAGATATATCATATTTCAAACATCCCTTATTCATGTGGTGTCCCATCTGCACCAAAAACCCATTGAATGGAGAATCTGCTTTGTGGCCATACAACCAGCTGACCCTGCTGTAGAGAACAAACACTTAACCACATTTCACTATTCAAATACATTACTCCACTGTGAAATTGATGAATATAAGTGATAACGGTATCAATGAAAAGAAGAACCTAGCTAAAGAAAGAAGTCTTTCCCAATAACTGCAATAGACAAAATGCTGGGAGTGATGGTTCTTATCAGACAAAATCACACTCGGTGGTACAACAAACATAGCAGTCATCAAACGGAATCTCCCTGCTGTGAGGGAAGAAACATGTACCACTATTTGTGCAGCACATTTATTATTTTTACTGACCATTGGAATAAGATATTTAAACATGTAAAGCAAATGAAGGAGATGCCTAACCAAGAAGATTTATCATATTCCAAAACATCCCTTATCCATGTGGTGTCCCATCTGCACCAAAAACCCATTGAATGGAGAATCTGCATTGTTGCCATATAACCAGCTGACCCTGCTGCAAAGAACAAACACTTAACGACATTTCACGATTCAAATACATTACTCCTCTGTGAAATTGATGAATATAAGTGATAACGGTATCAATCAAAAGAAGCACCTAGCAAAAGAAAGAAGTCTTTCCCGATAACTCCAATAGACAGAATGCTGGGAGTGATGGTTCTTATCAGACAAGATCACACACGATGGTAGAACAAACATAGCAGTCATCAAACAGAATCTCCCTGCTGTGAGGGAAGAAACATGTACCACAATTTGTGCAGCACATTTATTATTTTTACTGACCATTGGAATAAGATATTTAAACATGTAAAGCAAATGAAGGAGATACCTAAACAAGAAGGTTTATCACATTCCGAACATCCGTTATTCAGTAAGGTGTATGTGGTGTCCCATCTCCAACAAAAACCCATTGAATGGAGAATCTGCCTTGTGGCCATAAAACCAGCTGACCCTGCTGTTGAGAACAAACACTTAACCACATTTCATGATTCAAATACATTACTCCTCTGTGAAATTGATGAATATAAGTGAGAACGGTATCAATATAAAGAAGCACTTAGCAAAAGAAAGAAGTCTTTCCCAATAACTCCAATAGACACAATGCTGGGAGTGATGGCTCTTATCAGACAAAATCACACACGATGGTTGAGCCAACATAGCAGTCATCAAACAGAATGTCACTGCTGAGAGGGAAGAAACATGTACCACAATTTGTGCAGCACACTGATTATTTTTAGTGACCATTGTAATAAGATTTTGAAACATATAAAGCAAATGAAGGAGATACCTAAACAAGAAGATTTATCACATTCCGAACATCCGTTATTCAGTAAGGTGCACGTGGTGTCCCATCTGCACCAAAAACCAATTGAATGGAGAATCTGCTTTGTGGCCAAACAACCAGCTGACACTGCTGCAAAGAACATACACTTAACCACATTTCACGATTCAAATACATTACTCCACTGTGAAATTGATGAATGTAAGTGAGAACGGTATTAATCAAAAGAAGCACCTAGCAAAAGAAAGAAGTCTTTCCCAATAACTCCAATAGACAGAATGCTGGGAGTGATGGCTCTTATCAGACAAAATCACACACGTAGG
Organism: Schistocerca nitens; assembly: GCF_023898315.1. Lineage (NCBI taxonomy): Eukaryota > Metazoa > Arthropoda > Insecta > Orthoptera > Acrididae > Schistocerca > Schistocerca nitens. Next base: position 69,432,376 of record NC_064625.1, read on the forward strand.
TAGAGCAGACATAGCAGGCATCAAACGGAATGTCTCTGCTGAGCGGGAAGAAACATGTACCACAACTTGTGCAGCACATTGATTATCTTTAGTGACCATTGGAAAAATATTTTTAAACATATAAAGCACATGAAGTAGATACCTAAACAAGAAAATTAATCCAATTCCGAACATCCGTTATACAGTAAGGTGCATGTGGTGACCCATCAGCACCAAAAACCCATTGAATGCAGAATCTGCTTTGAGGCCATACAACCAGCTGACCCTGCTGTAAAGAACAAATGCTTAACCACATTTCACGAATCAAATACATTACTCCACTGTGAAATTGATGAGTATAAGTGATAACGGTATCAATCAAAAGAAGCACCTAGCAAAATAATGAATTTTTTCCCAACAACTCCAATAGACAGAATGCTGGGAGTGATGGTTCCTATCAGACAAAATCACACACGATGGTAGAGCAAACATAGCAGTCATCAAACGGAAAGTCACTGCTGAGAGGGAAGAAACATGTACCACAATTTGTGCAGCACACTGCTTATTTTTAGTGACCATTGGAATAAGATTATTAAACATATAAAGCAAATGAAAGAGATACCTAAACAAGAAGATTTATCAAATTCCGAACATCTGTTATTCAGTAAGGTGTATGTGGTGTCCCATCTCCAACAAAAACCCATTGAATGCAGAATAAGATTTGAGGCCATACAACCAGCTGACCCTGCTGTAAAGAACAAACACTTAACCACATTCACGATTCAAATACATTACTCCACTGTGTAATTGATGAGTATAAGTGATAACGGTATCAATCAAAAGAAGCACCTAGCAAAAGAAAGAATTTTTTCCCAACAACTCCAATAGACAGAATGCTCGGAGTGAAGGTTCTTACCAGAAAAAATCACACACAATGGTAGAGCAAACATAGCAGTCATCAAACGGAATGTCACTGCTGAGAGGGAAGAAACATGAACCACAATATGTGCAGCACATTTATTAGTTTTAGTGACGATTGGAATAAGATTATTAAACATATAAAGCAAATGAAGGAGATACCTAAACAAGAAGATTTATCACATTCCGAACATCCATTATTCAGTAAGGTGCATGTGGTGTCCCATCTGCACCAAAAACCCATTGAATGGAGAATCTGCTTTGTGGCCAAACAACCAGCTGACACTGCTGTAAAGAACAAACACTTAACCACATTTCACGATTCAAATACATTACTCCACTGTGAAATTGATGAAAATAAGTGTGAATGGTATCAATCAAAAGAAGCACCTAGCAAAAGAAAGAAGAGTTCCCAATAACTCCAATAGACAGAATGCTGGGAGTGATGGCTCTTATCAGACAAAATCACACACGATGGTAGAGCAAACATAGCAGGCATCAAACGGAATGTCTCTGCTGCGGGGGAAGAAACATGTACCACAACTTGTGCAGCACATTGATTATTTTTAGTGCCCATTGGAAAAAGATTTTTAAACATATAAAGCAAATGAAGGAGATACCTACTGAAGAAGATATATCATATTTCAAACATCCCTTATTCATGTGGTGTCCCATCTACACCAAAAACCCATTGAATGGAGAATCTGCTTTGTGGCCATACAACCAGCAGACCCTGCTGTAGAGAACAAACACTTAACCACATTTAACGATTCAAATACATTACTCCACTGTGAAATTGATGAATATAAGTGATAACGGTATCAATCAAAAGAAGAACCTAGCTAAAGAAAGAAGTCTTTCCCAATAACTGCAATAGACAAAATGCTGGGAGTGATGGTTCTTATCAGACAAAATCACACTCGATGGTAGAACAAACATAGCAGTCATCAAACGGAATCTCCCTGGTGTGATGGAAGAAACATGTACCACAATTTGTGCAGCACATTTATTATTTTTAGTGACCATTGGAATAAGATTTTTAAACATGTAAAGCAAATGAAGGAGATACCTAAAGAAGAAGCTTTATCACATTCCGAACTTCCGTTATTCAGTAAGGTGCACATGGTGTCCCATCTGCACCAAAAACCCATTGAATGGAGAATCTGCTTTGTGGCCATAAAACCATCTGACCCTGCTGTAGAGAACAAACACTTAACCACATTTCACGATTCAAATACATTACTCCACTGTGAAATTGATGAATATAAGTGATAATGGTATCAATCAACAGAAGCACCTAGCAAAAGAAAGAAGTCGTCCCCAATAACTCCAATAGACAGAATGCTGGGAGTGATGGTTCTTATGAGACAAAATCACACTCGATGGTAGAGCAAACATAGAAGTCATCAAACGGAATCTCCCTGCTGAGAGGGAAGAAACATGTACCACAATTTGTGCAGCACATTTATTATTTTAAGTGACCATTGGAATAAGATTTTTAAACATGTAAAGCAAATGAAGGAGATACCTAAACAAGTAGCTCTATCACATTCCGAACTTCCGTTATTCAGTACGGTGCACATGGTGTCCCATCTGCACCAAAAACCCATTGAATGGAGAATCTGCTTTGTGGCCATAAAACCAGCTGACCCTGATGTAGAGAACAAACACTTAACCACATTTCACGATTTAATTACATTACTCCACTGTGATAATGATGAATATAAGTGATAACGGTATCAATCAAAAGAATATCCTAGCTAAAGAAAGAAGTCTTTCCCAATAACTGCAATAGACAAAATGCTGGGAGTGATGGTTCTTATCAGACAAAATCACACTCGATGGTAGAACAAACATAGCAGTCATCAAACGGAATCTCCGTGCTGTGAGGGAAGAAACATGTACCACAATTTGTGCAGCACATTTATTATTTTTAGCGACCATTGGAATAAGATTTTTAAACATGTAAAGCAAATGAAGGAGATACCGAAACAAGAAGCTTTATCACTTCCCGAACATCCCTTATTCAGTAAGGTGCACATGGTGTCCCATCTGCACCAAAAACCCATTGAATGGAGAATCTGCTTTGTGGCCATAAAACCAGCTGACCCTAATGTAGAGAACAAACACTTAACCACATTTCACGATTCAAATACATTACTCCACTGTGAAATTGATGAATATAAGTGATAACGGTATCAATCAAATAAAGTACCTACCAAAAGACAGAAGTCCTTCCCAATAACTCCAATAGACAGAGTGCTGGGAGTGATGGTTCTTATCAGAGAAAATCACACTCGATGGTAGAGCAAACATTGAAGTCATCAAACGGAATCTCCCTGCTGAGAGGGAAGAAACATGTACCACAATTTGTGCAGCATATTTATTATTTTTAGTGACGATTGGAATAAGATTATTAAACATATAAAGCAAATGAAGGAGATACCTAAAGAAAAAGATTTATCATATTTCAAACATCCCTTATTCATGTGGTGTCCCATCTGCACCAAAAACCCATTGAATGGAGAATCTGCTTTGTGGCCATAAAACCATCTGACCCTGCTGTAGAGAACAAACACTTAACCACATTTCATGATTCAAATACATTACTCCACCGTGAAATTGATGAATATAAGTGATACGGTATCAATCAAAAGAAGCACCTATCAAAAGAAAGAAATCTTTCCCAATAACTCCAATAGACAGAATGCTGGGAGTGATGGTTCTTATCAGACAAAATGACACTCGATGGTGGAACAAACATAGCAGTCATCAAACAGAATCTCCCTGCTGTGATGGAAGAAACATGTACCACAATTTGTGCAGCACATTTATTATTTTTAGTGACCATTGGAATAAGATTTTTAAACATGTAAAGCAAATGAAGGAGATACCTAAACAAGAAGATTTATCACATTCCGAACATCCCTTATTCAGTAAGGTGCATGTGGAGTCCCATCTGCACCAAAAACCCATTGAATGGAGAATCTGCTTTGAGGCCATACAACCAGCTGACCCTGCTGTAAAGAACAAACACTTAACCACATTTCACGATTCAAATACATTACTCCACTGTGAAATTGATTAGTATAAGTGAGAACGGTATCAATCAAAACAAGCACTTAGCAAAAGAAAGAAGTCTTCCCCAATAACTCCAACAGACAGAATGCTGGGAGTGATGGCTCTTATCAGACAAAATCACACACGATGGTAGAGAAAACATAGCAGTCATCACACGGAATGTCGCTGCCGAGAGGGAAGAAACATGTACCACATTTTGTGCAGCACACTGATTATTTTTAGTGACCATTGGAATAAGATTTTTAAACATATAAAGCAAAGGAAGGAGATGCCTAAACAAGAAGATTTATCATATTCCAAACATCCCTTATCCATGTGGTGTCCCATCTGCACCAAAAACCCATTGAATGGAGAATCTGCTTTGCGACCATAGAACCAGCTGACCCTGCAGTAAAGAACAAACACTTAACCACAAATTTACGATCCAAATACATTACTCCACTGTGAAATTGATGAGTATAAGTGATAACGGTATCAATCAAAAGAAGCACCTAGCAAAAGAAAGAATTTTTTCCCTACAACTATAATAGACAGAATGCTGGGAGTGATGGTTCTTATCAGACAAAATCACACTCGGTGGTACAACAAACATAGCAGTCATCAAACGGAATCTCCCTGCTGTGAGGGAAGAAACATGTACCACAATTTGTGCAGCACATTTATTATTTTTACTGACCATTGGAATAAGATATTTAAACTTGTAAAGCAAATGAAGGAGATGCCTAACCAAGAAGATTTATCATATTCCAAAACATCCCTTATCCATGTGGTGTCCCATCTGCACCAAAAACCCATTGAATGGAGAATCTGCATTGTTGCCATATAACCAGCTGACCCTGCTGCAAAGAACAAACACTTAACGACATTTCACGATTCAAATACATTACTCCTCTGTGAAATTGATGAATATAAGTGATAACGGTATCAATCAAAAGAAGCACCTAGCAAAAGAAAGAAGTCTTTCCCGATAACTCCAATAGACAGAATGCTGGGAGTGATGGTTCTTATCAGACAAGATCACACACGATGGTAGAACAAACATAGCAGTCATCAAACAGAATCTCCCTGCTGTGAGGGAAGAAACATGTACCACAATTTGTGCAGCACATTTATTATTTTTACTGACCATTGGAATAAGATATTTAAACATGTAAAGCAAATGAAGGAGATACCTAAACAAGAAGGTTTATCACATTCCGAACATCCGTTATTCAGTAAGGTGTATGTGGTGTCCCATCTCCAACAAAAACCCACTGAATGGAGAATCTGCCTTGTGGCCATAAAACCAGCTGACCCTGCTGTTGAGAACAAACACTTAACCACATTTCATGATTCAAATACATTACTCCTCTGTGAAATTGATGAATATAAGTGAGAACGGTATCAATATAAAGAAGCACTTAGCAGAAGAAAGAAGTCTTTCCCAATAACTCCAATAGACACAATGCTGGGAGTGATGGCTCTTATCAGACAAAATCACACACGTAGGTAGAGCAGACATAGCAGGCATCAAACGGAATGTCTCTGCTGAGCGGGAAGAAACATGTACCACAACTTGTGCAGCACATTGATTATCTTTAGTGACCATTGGAAAAATATTTTTAAACATATAAAGCAAATGAAAGAGATACCTAAACAAGAAGATTTATCAAATTCCGAACATCCGTTATACAGTAAGGTGCATGTGGTGACCCATCAGCACCAAAAACCCATTGAATGCAGAATCTGCTTTGAGGCCATACAACCAGCTGACCCTGCTGTAAAGAACAAATGCTTAACCACATTTCACGAATCAAATACATTACTCCACTGTGAAATTGATGAGTATAAGTGATAACGGTATCAATCAAAAGAAGCACCTAGCAAAAGAATGAATTTTTCCCCAACAACTCCAATAGACAGAATGCTGGGAGTGATGGTTCCTATCAGACAAAATCACACACGATGGTAGAGCAAACATAGCAGTCATCAAACGGAAAGTCACTGCTGAGAGGGAAGAAACATGTACCACAATTTGTGCAGCACACTGATTATTTTTAGTGACCATTGGAATAAGATTATTAAACATATAAAGCAAATGAAAGAGATACCTAAACAAGAAGATTTATCAAATTCCGAACATCCGTTATTCAGTAAGGTGTATGTGGTGTCCCATCTCCAACAAAAACCCATTGAATGCAGAATCTGCTTTGAGGCCATACAACCAGCTGACCCTGCTGTAAAGAACAAACACTTAACCACATTCACGATTCAAATACATTACTCCACTGTGTAATTGATGAGTATAAGTGATAACGGTATCAATCAAAAGAAGCACCTAGCAAAAGAAAGAATTTTTTCCCAACAACTCCAATAGACAGAATGCTCGGAGTGAAGGTTCTTACCAGAAAAAATCACACACAATGGTAGAGCAAACATAGCAGTCATCAAATGGAATGTCACTGCTGAGAGGGAAGAAACATGAACCACAATATGTGCAGCACATTTATTATTTTTAGTGACGATTGGAATAAGATTATTAAACATATAAAGCAAATGAAGGAGATACCTAAACAAGAAGATTTATCACATTCCGAACATCCATTATTCAGTAAGGTGCATGTGGTGTCCCATCTGCACCAAAAACCCATTGAATGGAGAATCTGCTTTGTGGCCAAACAACCAGCTGACACTGCTGTAAAGAACAAACACTTAACCACATTTCACGATTCAAATACATTACTCCACTGTGAAATTGATGAATATAATTGAGAACGGTATCAATCAAAAGAAGCACCTAGCAAAAGAAAGAAGAGTTCCCAATAACTCCAATAGACAGAATGCTGGGAGTGATGGCTCTTATCAGACAAAATCACACACGATGGTAGAGCAAACATAGCAGGCATCAAACGGAATGTCTCTGCTGCGGGGGAAGAAACATGTACCACAACTTGTGCAGCACATTGATTATTTTTAGTGCCCATTGGAAAAAGATTTTTAAACATATAAAGCAAATGAAGGAGATACCTACTGAAGAAGATATATCATATTTCAAACATCCCTTATTCATGTGGTGTCCCATCTACACCAAAAACCCATTGAATGGAGAATCTGCTTTGTGGCCATACAACCAGCTGACCCTGCTGTAGAGAACAAACACTTAACCACATTTCACGATTCAAATACATTACTCCACTGTGAAATTGATGAATATAAGTGATAACGGTATCAATCAAAAGAAGAACCTAGCTAAAGAAAGAAGTCTTTCCCAATAACTGCAATAGACAAAATGCTGGGAGTGATGGTTCTTATCAGACAAAATCACACTCGATGGTAGAACAAACATAGCAGTCATCAAACGGAATCTCCCTGGTGTGATGGAAGAAACATGTACCACAATTTGTGCAGCACATTTATTATTTTTAGTGACCATTGGAATAAGATTTTTAAACATGTAAAGCAAATGAAGGAGATACCTAAAGAAGAAGCTTTATCACATTCCGAACTTCCGTTATTCAGTAAGGTGCACATGGTGTCCCATCTGCACCAAAAACCCATTGAATGGAGAATCTGCTTTGTGGCCATAAAACCATCTGACCCTGCTGTAGAGAACAAACACTTAACCACATTTCACGATTCAAATACATTACTCCACTGTGAAATTGATGAATATAAGTGATAACGGTATCAATCAAATAAAGTACCTACCAAAAGACAGAAGTCCTTCCCAATAACTCCAATAGACAGAATGCTGGGAGTGATGGTTCTTATCAGAGAAAATCACACTCGATGGTAGAGCAAACATAGAAGTCATCAAACGGAATCTCCCTGCTGAGAGGGAAGAAACATGTACCACAATTTGTGCAGCATATTTATTATTTTTAGTGACGATTGGAATAAGATTATTAAACATATAAAGCAAATGAAGGAGATACCTAAAGAAAAAGATTTATCATATTTCAAACATCCCTTATTCATGTGGTGTCCCATCTGCACCAAAAACCCATTGAATGGAGAATCTGCTTTGTGGCCATAAAACCATCTGACCCTGCTGTAGAGAACAAACACTTAACCACATTTCATGATTCAAATACATTACTCCACCGTGAAATTGATGAATATAAGTGATAACGGTATCAATCAAAAGAAGCACCTAGCAAAAGAAAGAAGTCTTTCCCAATAACTCCAATAGACAGAATGCTGGGAGTGATGGTTCTTATCAGACAAAATGACACTCGATGGTGGAACAAACATAGCAGTCATCAAACAGAATCTCCCTGCTGTGATGGAAGAAACATGTACCACAATTTGTGCAGCACATTTATTATTTTTAGTGACCATTGGAATAAGATTTTTAAACATGTAAAGCAAATGAAGGAGATACCTAAACAAGAAGATTTATCACATTCCGAACATCCCTTATTCAGTAAGGTGCATGTGGAGTCCCATCTGCACCAAAAACCCATTGAATGGAGAATCTGCTTTCAGGCCATACAACCAGCTGACCCTGCTGTAAAGAACAAACACTTAACCACATTTCACGATTCAAATACATTACTCCACTGTGAAATTGATTAGTATAAGTGAGAACGGTATCAATCAAAACAAGCACTTAGCAAAAGAAAGAAGTCTTCCCCAATAACTCCAACAGACAGAATGCTGGGAGTGATGGCTCTTATCAGACAAAATCACACACGATGGTAGAGAAAACATAGCAGTCATCACACGGAATGTCTCTGCCGAGAGGGAAGAAACATGTACCACATTTTGTGCAGCACACTGATTATTTTAGTGACCATTGGAATAAGATTTTTAAACATATAAAGCAAATGAAGGAGATGCCTAAACAAGAAGATTTATCATATTCCAAACATCCCTTATCCATGTGGTGTCCCATCTGCACCAAAAACCCATTGAATGGAGGATCTGCTTTGTGGCCATAGAACCAGCTGACCCTGCAGTAAAGAACAAACACTTAACCACAAGTTTACGATTCAAATACATTACTCCACTGTGAAATTGATGAGTACAAGTGATAACAGTATCAATCAAAAGAAGCACCTAGCAAAAGAAAGAATTTTTTCCCAACAACTATAATAGACAGAATGCTGGGAGTGATGGTTCTTATCAGACAAAATCACACTCGATGGTAGAACAAACATAGCAGTCATCAAACGGAATCCCCCTGCTGTGAGGGAAGAAACATGTACCACAATTTGTGCAGCACATTTATTATTTTTAGCGACCATTGGAATAAGATTTTTAAACATGTAAAGCAAATGAAGGAGATACCGAAACAAGAAGCTTTATCACTTCCCGAACATACCTTATTCAGTAAGGTGCACATGGTGTCCCATCTGCACCAAAATCCCATTGAATGGAGAATCTGCTTTGTGGCCATAAAACCAGCTGACCCTGCTGTAGAGAACAAACACTTAACCACATTTCACGATTCAAATACATTACTCCACTGTGAAATTGATGAATATAAGTGAGAACGGTATCAATCAAAAGAAGCACCCAGCAAAAGAGAGAAGTCTTTCCCAATAACTGCAATAGACAGAATGTTGAGAGTGATGGTGCTTATCAGACAAAATCACACTCGATGGTAGAGCAAACATAGCAGTCATCAAACGGAATAACACTGCTAAGAGGGAAGAAACATGTACCACAACTTGTGCAGCTCATTGATTATTTTTAGTGACCATTGGAATAAGATTTTTAAACATATAAAGCAAATGAACGAGATACCTAAACAAGAAGGTTTATCACATTCCGAACATCCGTTATTCAGTAATGTGCAGGTGGTGTCCCATCTGCACCAAAAACCCATTGAATGGAGAATCTGCCTTGTGGCCATAAAACCAGCTGACCCTGCTGTTGAGAACAAACACTTAACCACACATCATGATTCAAATACATTACTCCACTGTGAAATTGATGAATATAAGTGATAACGGTATCAATCAAAAGAAGCACCTAGCAAAAGAAAGAAGTCTTTCCCGATAACTCCTATAGACAGAATGCTGGGAGTGATGGTTCTTATCAGACAAAATCACACACGATGGTAGAGCAAACATAGCAGTCATCACACGGAATGTCACTGCTGAGAGGGAAGAAACATGTACCACATTTTGTGCAGCACATTTATTATTTTTAGTGACCATTGGAATAAGATTTATAAACATATAAAGCAAATGAAGGAGATACCTAAACAAGAAGGTTTATCACATTCCAAACATCCGTTATTCAGTAAGGTGTATGTGGTGTCCCATCTCCAACAAAAACCCACTGAATGGAGAATCTGCTTTGTGGCCATATAACCAGCTAACCCTGCTGTAAAGAACAAACACTTAACCATATTTCACGAATCAAATACATTACTCCACTGTGAAATTGATGAATATAAGTGATAAGGGTATCAATCAAATGAAGCACCTAGCAAAAGAAAGAAGTCTTTCCCAATAACTGCAATAGAAAGAATGCTGGGAGTGGTGGTACTTATCCAACAAAATCACACTCGATGGTAGAACAAACATAGCAGTCATCAAACGGAATCTCCCCGCTGAGAGGGATGAAACAAGTAGCACAATTTGTGCAGCACATTTATTATTTTTAGTGACCATTGGAATAAGATTTTTAAACATGTAAAGCAAATGAAGGAGATACCTAAACAAGAAGCTTTATCACATTCCGAACTTCCGTTATTCAGTATGGTGCATGTGGTGTCCCTTCTGCACCAAAAATCCATTGAATGCAGAATCTGCTTTGAGGCCATACAACCAGCTGCCCCTGCTGTAAAGACCAAACACTTAACCACATTTCACGGATCAAATACATAACTCCAGTGTGAAATTGATGAGTATAAGTGATAACGGTATCAATCAAAAGAAAGCACCTAGCAAAAGAAAGAATTTTTTCCCAACAACACCGATAGACAGAATGCTGGGAGTGATGGTTCTTATCAGACAAAATCACACTCGATGATGGAACAAACATAGCAGTCATCAAACAGAATCTCCCTTATGTGATGGTAGAAACATGTACCACAATTAGTGCAGCACATTTATTATTTTTAATGACGATTGGAATAAGATTATTAAACATATAAAGCAAATGAAGGAGATACCTAAAGAAGAAGAATTATCATATTTCAAACATCCCTTATTCATGTGGTGTCCCATCTGCAATAAAAAACCCATTGAATGGAGAATATGCTTTGTGGCCATACAACCAGCTGACCCTGCTGTAGAGAACAAACACTTAACCACATTTCACGATTCAAATACATTACTCCACTGTGAAATTGACGAATATAAGTGATAACGGTATCAATCAAAAGAAGAACTTAGCTAAAGAAAGAAGTCTTTCCCAATAACTGCAATAGATAAAATGCTGGGAGTGATGGTTTTTATCAGACAAAATCACACTCGATGGTAGAACAAACATCGCAGTCATCAAACGGAATCTCCCTGCTGTGAGGGAAGAAACATGTACCACAATTTGTGTAGCACATTTATGATTTTTAGCGGCCATTGGAATAAGATTTTTAAAAAAGTAAAGCAAATGAAGGAGATACCTAAACAAGAAGCTTTATCACTGTCCGAACTTCCGTTATTCAGTAAGGTGCACATGGTGTCCCATCTGCACCAAAACCCCATTGAATGGAGAATCTGCTTTGTGGCCATAAAACCAGCTGACCCTGCTGTAGAGAGCAAACACTTAACCACATTGCACGATTCAAATACATTACTCCACTGTGAAACTGAAGAATATAAGCGATAACGTATCAATCAAATAAAGTACCTACCAAAGGAGAGAAGTCCTTCCCAATAGCTCCAATAGAGAGAATGCTATGAGTGATGGTTCTTCTCAGACCTAATCACACTGGATGGTAGAGCAAACATAGAAGTCATCAAGCGGAATCTCCCTGCTGAGAGGGAAGAAACATGTACCACAACTTGTGCAGCACATTGATTATTTTTAGTGACCATTGGAATAAGATTTTTAAACATATAAAGCAAATGAAGGAGATACCTAAACAAGAAGATTTATCAAATTCCGAACATCCGTTATTCAGTAAAGTGCTTGTGGTGTCTCATCTGCACCATAAACCCATTGAATGCAGAATCTGCTTTGAGGCCATACAACCAGCTGACCCTGCTGTAGAGAGCAAACACTTAACCACATTTAACGATTCAAATACATTACTCCACTGTGAAATTGATGAATATAAGTGAGAATGGTATCAATCAAAAGAAGCACCTAGTAAAAGAAAGAAGAGTTCCCAATAACTCCAATAGACAGAATGCTGGGAGTGATGGTTCTTATCAGACAAAATCACACACGATGGTAGAGAAAACAGCAGTCATCACACGGAATGTCGCTGCCGAGAGGGAAGAAACATGTACCACATTTTGTGCAGCACACTGATTATTTTTAGTGACCATTGGAATAAGATTTTTAAACATATAAAGCAAATGAAGGAGATGCCTAAACAAGAAGATTTATCATATTCCAAACATCCCTTATCCATGTGGTGTCCCATCTGCACCAAAAACCCATTGAATGGAGAATCTGCTTTGTGGCCATAGAACCAGCTGACCCTGCTGTAAAGAACAAACACTTAACCACAAATTTACGATTCAAATACATTACTCCACTGTTAAATTGATGAGTATAAGTGATAACGGTATCAATCAAAAGAGGCACCTAGCAAAAGATAGAATTTTTTCCCAACAACTCCAATAGACAGAATGCTGGGAGTGATGGTTCTTATCAGACAAAATCACACTCCATGGTAGAACAAACATAGCAGTCATCAAACAGAATCTCGCTGTGAGGGAAGAAAGATGTACCACAATATTTGCAGCACATTTATTATTTTTAGAGACCATTGGAATAAGATTTTTTAACATGTAAAGCAAATGAAGTGGATACCTAAACAAGAAGCTTTATCACATTCCGAACATCCCTTATTCAGTAAGGTGCATGTGTTGTCCCATCTGCACCAAAAACCCATTGAATGGAGAATCTGCTTTGTGGCCATACAACCAGCTGACCCTGCTGTAGAGAACAAACACTTAACCACATTTCACGATTCATATACATTACTCCACTGTGAAATTGATGAATATAAGTGATAACGGTATCAATCAAATAAAGTACCTACCAAAAGACATAAGTGCTTCCCAATAACTCCAATAGACAGAATGCTGGGAGTGATGGTTCTTATCAGAGAAAATCACACTCGATGGTAGAGCAAACATAGAAGTCATCAAACGGAATCTCCCTGCTTAGAGGGAAGAAACATGTATCACAATATGTGCAGCACATTTATTATTTTTAGTGACGATTGGAATAAGACTATTAAACATATAAAGCATATGAAGGAGATACCTAAACAAGGAGATTTATCACATTCCGAACATCCATTATTCAGTAAGGTGCATGTGGTGTCCCATCTGCACCAAAAACCCATTGAATGGAGAATCTGCCTTGTGGCCATAAAACCAGCTGACCCTGCTGTAGAGAAGAAACACTTAACCACACATCATGATTCAAATACATTACTCCACTGTGAAATTGATGAATATAAGTGATAACGGTATCAATCAAAAGAAGCACCTAGCAAAAGAAAGAAGTCTTTCCCGATAACTCCAATAGACAGAATGCTGGGAGTGATGGTTCTTATCAGATAAAATCACACACGATGGTAACGCAAACAAAGCAGTCATCACACGGAATGTCACTGCTGAGAGGGAAGAAACATGTACCACATTTTGTGCAGCACATTTATTATTTTTAGCGACCATTGGAATAAGATTTTTAAACATGTAAAGCGAATGAAGGAGATACCGAAACAAGAAGCTTTATCACTTTCCGTACTTCCGTTATTCAGTAATGTGCACATGGTGTCCCATCTGCAACAAAAACCCATTGAATGGAGAATCTGCTTTGTGGCCATACAACCAGCTGACCCTGCTATAGAGAGCAAACACTTAACCACATTTAACGATTCAAATACATTACTCCACTGTGAAATTGATGAATATAAGTGATAACGGTATCAATCAAATAAAGTACCTACCAAAAGAGAGAAGTCCTTCCCAATAACTTCAGTAGACAGAATGCTGGGAGTGATGGTTCTTATCAGACAACATTACACTCGATGGAAGAGCAAACATAGAAGTCATCAAGCGGAATCTCCCCGATGAGAGGGAAGAAACATGAACTACAACTTGTGCAGCACACTGATTATTTTTAGTGACCATTGGATTAAGATTTTTAAACATATAAAGCAAATGAAGGAGATACCTAAACAAGAACATTTAACAAATTCCGAACATCCGTTATTCAGTAAAGTGCATGTGGTGTCCCATCTGCACCATAAACCCATTGAATGCAGAATCTGCTTTGAGGCCATAAAACCAGCTGACCCTGCTGTAAAGAACAAACACTTAACCACAAATTTACGATTCAAATACATTACTCCACTGTTAAATTGACGAATATAAGTGATAACGGTGTCAATCAAATAAAGTACCTACCAAAAGACAGAAGTCCTTCCCAATAACTCCAATAGACAGAATGCTGGTAGTGATGGTTCTTATCAGAGAAAATCACATTCGATGGTAGAGCAAACATAGAAGTCATCAAACGGAATCTCCCTGCTGAGAGGGAAGAAACATGTACCACAATTTGTGCAGAACATTTATTATTTTTAATGTCGATTGGAATAAGATTATTAAACATTTAAAGCAAATGAAGGAGATACCTAAAGAAGAATAATTATCATATTTCAATCATCCCTTATTCATGTGGTGTCCCATCTGCAATAAAAAAACCATTGAATGGAGAATATGCTTTGTGGCCATACAACCAGCTGACCCTGCTGTAGGGAACAAACACTTAACCACAAATTTACGATTCAAATACATTACTCCACTGTTAAATTGATGAGTATAAGTGATAACGGTATCAATCAAAAGAGGTACCTGGCAAAAGAAAGAATTTTTTCCCAACAACTCCAATAGACAGAATGCTGGGAGTGATGGTTCTTATCAGACAAAATCACACTCGATGGTAGAACAAACATAGCAGTCATCAAACAGAATCTCCCTGCTGTGAGGGAAGAAACATGTACCACAATTTGTGCAGCACATTTAGTATTTTTAGAGACGATTGGAATAAGATTTTTAAACATGTAAAGCAAATGAAGGAGATACCTAAACAAGAAGCTTTACACATTCCGAACTTCTGTTATTCATTAAGATGCACATGGTGTCACAACTGCACCAAAAACCCATTGAATGGAGAATCTGCTTTGTGGCCATAGAACCAGCTGACCCTGCTGTAGAGAGGAAACACTTAACCACATTTAACGATTCAAATACATTACTCCACTGTGAAATTGATGAATATAAGTGATAACGGTATCAATCAAATAAAGTACCTACCAAAAGACAGAAGTCCTTCCTAATAACTACAATAGACAGAATGCTGGGAGTGATGGTTCTTATCAGAGAAAATCACACACAATGGTAGAGCAAACATAGCAGTCATCAAACAGAATGTCACTGCTGAGAGGGAAGAAACATGTACCACAATATGTGCAGCACATTTATTATTTTTAGTGACGATTGGAATAAGATTATTAAACATATAAAGCAAATGAAGGAGATACCTAAACAAGAAGATTTATCACATTCCGAACATCCATTATTCAGTAAGGTGCATGTGGTGTCCCATCTGCACCCAAAACCCATTGCATGGAGAATCTGCTATGTGGCCAAACAACCAGCTGACACTGCTGTAAAGAACAAACACTTAACCACATTTCACGATTCAAATACATTACTCCACTGTGAAATTGATGGATATAAGTGAGAATGGTATCAATCAAAAGAAGCACCTAGCAAAAGAAAGAAGTCTTTCCCAATAACTCCAATAGACAGAATGCAGGGAGTGATGGCTCTTATCAGACAAAATCACACACGATGGTAGAGCAAACATAGCAGGCATCAAACGGAATGTCTCTGCTGCGGGGGAAGAAACATGTACCACAACTTGTGCAGCACATTGATTATTTTTAGTGGCCATTGGAAAAAGATTTTTAAACATATGAAGCAAATGAAGGAGATACCTACTGAAGAAGATATATCATATTTCAAACATCCCTTATTCATGTGGTGTCCCATCTACACCAAAAACCCATTGAATGGAGAATCTGCTTTGTGGCCATACAACCAGCTGACCCTGCTGTAGAGAACAAACACTTAACCACATTTAACGATTCAAATACATTACTCCACTGTGAAATTGATGATTATAAGTGATAACGGTATCAATCAAAAGAAGAACCTAGCTAAAGAAAGAAGTCTTTCCCAATAACTGCAATAGACAAAATGCTGGGAGTGATGGTTCTTATCAGACAAAATCACACTCGATGGTAGAACAAACATAGCAGTCATCAAACGGAATCTCCCTGCTGTGATGGAAGAAACATGTACCACAATTTGTGCAGCACATTTATTATTTTTAGTGACCATTGGTTTAAGATTTTTAAACATGTAAAGCAAATGAAGGAGATACCGAAATAAGAAGCTTTATCACTTTACAAACTTCCGTTATTCAGTAAGGTGCACATGGTGTCCCATCTGCCCAAGACCCCATTGAATGGAGAATCTGCTTTGTGGCCATAAAACCAGCTGACCCTGCTGTAGAGAACAAACCTTAACCACATTTCACGATTCAAATACATTACTTCACTGTGAAATTGATGAATATAAGTGATAACGGTATCAATCAAAAGAAGCACCTAGCAAAAGAAAGAAGTCTTTCCCAATAACTCCAATAGACAGAATGCTGGGAGTGATCGTTCTTATCAGACAAAATGACACTCGATGGTAGAACAAACATAGCAGTCATCAAACAGAATCTCCCTGCTGTGATGGAAGAAACATGTACCACAATTTGTGCAGCACATTTATTATTTTTAGTGACCATTGGAATAAGATTTTTAAACATGTAAAACAAATGAAGGAGATACCTAAAGAAGAAGCTTTATCACATTCCGAACTTCCGTTATTCAGTAAGGTGCACATGGTGTCCCATCTGCAATAAAAACCCATTGAATGGAGAATCTGCTTTGTGGCCATAAAACCATCTGACCCTGCTGTAGAGAACAAACACTTAACCACATTTCATGACTCTAATACATTAATCCACTGTGAAATTGATGAATATAAGTGATAACGGTATCAATCAAATAAAGTACCTACCAAAAGACAGAAGTCCTTCCCAATAACTCCAATAGACAGAATGCTGGGAGTGATGGTTCTTATCAGAGAAAATCACACTCGATTGTAGAGCAAACATAGAAGTCATCAAACAGAATCTCCCTGCTGAGAGGGAAGAAACATGTACCACAATTTGTGCAGCATATTTATTATTTTTAGTGACGATTGGAATAAGATTATTAAACATATAAAGCAAATGAAGGACATACCTAAAGAAAAAGATTTATCATATTTCAAACATCCCTTATTCATGTGGTGTCCCATCTGCACCTATAACCCATTGAATGGAGAATCTGCTTTGTGGCCATAAAACCATCTGACCCTGCTGTAGAGAACAAACACTTAACCACATTTCATGATTCAAATACATTACTCCACTGTGAAATTGATGAATATAAGTGATAACGGTATCAATCAAAAGAAGCACCTAGCAAAAGAAAGAAGTCTTTCCCAATAACTCCAATAGACAGAATGCTGGGAGTGATGGTTCTTATCAGACAAAATGACACTCGATGGTGGAACAAACATAGCAGTCATCAAACAGAATCTCCCTGCTGTGATGAAAGAAACATGTACCACAAATTGTGCAGCACATTTATTAATTTTAGTGACCATTGGAATAAGATTTTTAAACATGTAAAGCAAATGAAGGAGATACCTAAACAAGAAGATTTATCACATTCCGAACATCCCTTATTCAGTAAGGTGCATGTGGAGTCCCATCTGCACCAAAAACCCATTTAATGGAGAATCTGCTTTGTGGCCATAAAACCAGCTGACCCTGCCGTACAGAACAAACACTTAACCACATTTCATGATTCAAATACATTACTCCACTGTGAAATTGATGAATATAAGTGATAACGGTATCAATCAAAAGATGCACCTAGCAAAAGAAAGAAGTCTTTCCCAATAACTCCAATAGACAGAATGCTGGGAGTGATGGTTCTTATCAGACAAAATCACACTCGATGGTAGAGCAAACATAGAAGTCATCAAACGGAATCTCCCTGCTGAGAGGGAAGAAACATGTACCACAATATGTGCAGCACATTTATTATTTTTAGTGACGATTGGAATAAGACTATTAAACATATAAAGCAAATGAAGGAGATACCTAAACAAGGAGATTTATCACATTCCGAACATCCATTATTCAGTAAGGTGCATGTGGTGTCCCATGTGCACCAAAAACCCATTGAATGGAGAATCTGCCTTGTGGCCATAAAACCAGCTGACCCTGCTGTAGAGAACAAACACTTAACCACATATCATGATTCAAATACATTACTCCACTGTGAAATTGATGAATATAAGTGATAACGGTATCAATCAAAAGAAGCACCTAGGAAAAGAAAGAAGTCTTTCCCGATAACTCCAATAGACAGAATGCTGGGAGTGATGGTTCTTATCAGATAAAATCACACACGATGGTAACGCAAACATAGCAGTCATCACACGGAATGTCACTGCTGAGAGGGAAGAAACATGTACCACATTTTGTGCAGCACATTTATTATTTTTAACGACCATTGGAATAAGATTTTTAAACATATAAAGCAAATGAAGCAGATACCTAAACGAGAAAATTAATCCAATTCCGAACATCCGATATTCAGTAAGGTGCATGTGGTGTCCCATCTGCCCAAAACCCCATTGAATGGAGAATCTGCTTAGTGGCCATACAACCAGCTGACCCTGCTGTAGAAAACAAACACTTAACCACATTTCTCGATTCAAATACATTACTCCACTGTGAAATTGATGAATATAAGTGATAACGGTATCAATCAAAAGAAGCACCTAGCAAAAGAAAGAAGTCTTTCCCAATCACTCCAATAGACAGAATGCAGGGAGTGATGGCTCTTATCAGACAAAATCACACACGATGGTAGAGCAAACATAGCAGGCATCAAACGGAATGTCACTGCTGAGAGGGAAGAAACATGTACCACAATTTGTGCAGCACACTGATTATTTTTAGTGACCATTGGAATAAGATTATTAAACATATAAAGCAAATGAAGGAGATACCTAAACAAGAAGATTTATCACATTCCGAACATCCCTTATTCAGTAAGGTGCATGTGGAGTCCCATCTGCACCAAAAACCCATTGAATGGAGAATCTGCTTTGAGGCCATACAACCAGCTGACCCTGCTGTAAAGAACAAACACTTAACCACATTTCACGATTCAAATACATTACTCCACTGTGAAATTGATTAGTATAAGTGAGAACGGTATCAATCAAAACAAGCACTTAGCAAAAGAAAGAAGTCTTCCCCAATAACTCCAACAGACAGAATGCTGGGAGTGATGGCTCTTATCAGACAAAATCACACACGATGGTAGAGAAAACATAGCAGTCATCACACGGAATGTCGCTGCCGAGTGGGAAGAAACATGTACCACATTTTGTGCAGCACACTGATTATTTTTAGTGACCATTGGAATAAGATTTTTAAACATATAAAGCAAATGAAGGAGATGCCTAAACAAGAAGATTTATCATATTCCAAACATCCCTTATCCATGTGGTGTCCCATCTGCACCAAAAACCCATTGAATGGAGAATCTGCTTTGCGGCCATAGAACCAGCTGACCCTGCAGTAAAGAACAAACACTTAACCACAAATTTACCATCCAAATACATTACTCCACTGTGAAATTGATGAGTATAAGTGATAACGGAATCAATCAAAAGAAGCACCTAGCAAAAGAAAGAATTTTTTCCCAACAACTATAATAGACAGAATGCTGGGAGTGATGGTTCTTATCAGACAAAATCACACTCGATGGTAGAACAAACATAGCAGTCATCAAACAGAATCTCCCTGCTGTGAGGGAAGAAACATGTACCACAATTTGTGCAGCACATTTATTATTTTTAGAGACCATTGGAATAAGATTTTTAAACATGTAAAGCAAATGAAGGAGATACCTAAACAAGAAGCTTTATCACATTCCGAACTTCTGTTATTCAGTAAGATGCACATGGTGTCACAACTGCACCAAAAACCCATTGAATGGAGAATCTGCTTTGTGGCCATAAAACCAGCTGACCCTGATGTAGAGAACAAACACTTAACCACATTTCACGATTCAAATACATTACTCCACTGTGAAATTGATGAATATAAGTGAGAACGGTATCAATCAAAAGAAGCACCCAGCAAAAGAGAGAAGTCTTTCCCAATAACTGCAATAGACAGAATGTTGAGAGTGATGGTGCTTATCAGACAAAATCACACTCGATGGTAGAGCAAACATAGCAGTCATCAAACGGAATAACACTGCTAAGAGGGAAGAAACATGTACCACAACTTGTGCAGCTCATTGATTGTTTTTAGTGACCATTGGAATAAGATTTTTAAACATATAAAGCAAATGAACGAGATACCTAAACAAGAAGGTTTATCACATTCCGAACATCCGTTATTCAGTAATGTGCAGGTGGTGTCCCATCTGCACCAAAAACCCATTGAATGGAGAATCTGCCTTGTGGCCATAAAACCAGCTGACCCTGCTGTTGAGAACAAACACTTAACCACATTTCATGATTCAAATACATTACTCCACTGTGAAATTGATGAATATAAGTGATAACGGTATCAATCAAAAGAAGCACCTAGCAAAAGAAAGAAGTCTTTCCCGATAACTCCTATAGACAGAATGCTGGGAGTGATGGTTCTTATCAGACAAAATCACACACGATGGTAGAGCAAACATAGCAGTCATCACACGGAATGTCACTGCTGAGAGGGAAGAAACATGTACCACATTTTGTGCAGCACATTTATTATTTTTAGTGACCATTGGAATAAGATTTATAAACATATAAAGCAAATGAAGGAGATACCTAAACAAGAAGGTTTATCACATTCCAAACATCCGTTATTCAGTAAGGTGTATGTGGTGTCCCATCTCCAACAAAAACCCACTGAATGGAGAATCTGCTTTGTGGCCATATAACCAGCTGACCCTGCTGTAAAGAACAAACACTTAACCATATTTCACGAATCTAATACATTACTCCACTGTGAAATTGATGAATATAAGTGATAAGGGTATCAATCAAATGAAGCACCTAGCAAAAGAAAGAAGTCTTTCCCAATAACTGCAATAGAAAGAATTCTGGGAGTGGTGGTACTTATCCA
Source organism: Schistocerca nitens (assembly GCF_023898315.1). Taxonomy (NCBI): domain Eukaryota; kingdom Metazoa; phylum Arthropoda; class Insecta; order Orthoptera; family Acrididae; genus Schistocerca; species Schistocerca nitens. Next base: position 69,453,793 of record NC_064625.1, read on the forward strand.
ACAAAATCACACTCGATGGTAGAACAAACATAGCAGTCATCAAACGGAATCTCCCCGCTGAGAGGGATGAAACAAGTAGCACAATTTGTGCAGCACATTTATTATTTTTAGTGACCATTGGAATAAGATTTTTAAACATGTAAAGCAAATGAAGGAGATACCTAAACAAGAAGCTTTATCACATTCCGAACTTCCGTTATTCAGTATGGTGCATGTGGTGTCCCTTCTGCACCAAAAATCCATTGAATGCAGAATCTGCTTTGAGGCCATACAACCAGCTGCCCCTGCTGTAAAGACCAAACACTTAACCACATTTCACGGATCAAATACATAACTCCAGTGTGAAATTGATGAGTATAAGTGATAACGGTATCAATCAAAAGAAAGCACCTAGCAAAAGAAAGAATTTTTTCCCAACAACACCGATAGACAGAATGCTGGGAGTGATGGTTCTTATCAGACAAAATCACACTCGATGATGGAACAAACATAGCAGTCATCAAACAGAATCTCCCTCCTGTGATGGTAGAAACATGTACCACAATTAGTGCAGCACATTTATTATTTTTAATGACGATTGGAATAAGATTATTAAACATATAAAACAAATGAAGGAGATACCTAAAGAAGAAGAGTTATCATATTTCAAACATCCCTTATTCATGTGGTGTCCCATCTGCAATAAAAAACCCATTGAATGGAGAATATGCTTTGTGGCCATACAACCAGCTGACCCTGCTGTAGAGAACAAACACTTAACCACATTTCACGATTCAAATACATTACTCCACTGTGAAATTGACGAATATAAGTGATAACGGTATCAATCAAAAGAAGAACTTAGCTAAAGAAAGAAGTCTTTCCCAATAACTGCAATAGATAAAATGCTGGGAGTGATGGTTTTTATCAGACAAAATCACACTCGATGGTAGAACAAACATCGCAGTCATCAAACGGCATCTCCCTGCTGTGAGGGAAGAAACATGTACCACAATTTGTGTAGCACATTTATGATTTTTAGCGGCCATTGGAATAAGATTTTTAAAAAAGTAAAGCAAATGAAGGAGATACCTAAACAAGAAGCTTTATCACTGTCCGAACTTCCGTTATTCAGTAAGGTGCACATGGTGTCCCATCTGCACCAAAACCCCATTGAATGGAGAATCTGCTTTGTGGCCATAAAAACAGCTGACCCTGCTGTAGAGAGCAAACACTTAACCACATTTCACGATTCAAATACATTACTCCACTGTGAAACTGAAGAATATAAGCGATAACGGTATCAATCAAATAAAGTACCTACCAAAGGAGAGAAGTCCTTCCCAATAACTCCAATAGAGAGAATGCTATGAGTGATGGTTCTTATCAGACCTAATCACACTGGATGGTAGAGCAAACATAGAAGTCATCAAGCGGAATCTCCCTGCTGAGAGGGAAGAAACATGTACCACAACTTGTGCAGCACATTGATTATTTTTAGTGACCATTGGAATAAGATTTTTAAACATATAAAGCAAATGAAGGAGATACCTAAACAAGAAGATTTATCAAATTCCGAACATCCGTTATTCAGTAAAGTGCTTGTGGTGTCTCATCTGCACCATAAACCCATTGAATGCAGAATCTGCTTTGAGGCCATACAACCAGCTGACCCTGCTGTAGAGAGCAAACACTTAACCACATTTAACGATTCAAATACATTACTCCACTGTGAAATTGATGAATATAAGTGAGAATGGTATCAATCAAAAGAAGCACCTAGTAAAAGAAAGAAGAGTTCCCAATAACTCCAATAGACAGAATGCTGGGAGTGATGGTTCTTATCAGACAAAATCACACACGATGGTAGAGAAAACATAGCAGTCATCACACGGAATGTCGCTGCCGAGAGGGAAGAAACATGTACCACATTTTGTGCAGCACACTGATTATTTTTAGTGACCATTGGAATAAGATTTTTAAACATATAAAGCAAATGAAGGAGATGCCTAAACAAGAAGATTTATCATATTCCAAACATCCCTTATCCATGTGGTGTCCCATCTGCACCAAAAACCCATTGAATGGAGAATCTGCTTTGTGGCCATAGAACCAGCTGACCCTGCTGTAAAGAACAAACACTTAACCACAAATTTACGATTCAAATACATTACTCCACTGTAAAATTGATGAGTATAAGTGATAACGGTATCAATCAAAAGAGGCACCTAGCAAAAGAAAGAATTTTTTTCCCAACAACTCCAATAGACAGAATGCTGGGAGTGATGGTTCTTATCAGACAAAATCACACTCCATGGTAGAACAAACATAGCAGTCATCAAACATAATCTCGCTGTGAGGGAAGAAAGATGTACCACAATATTTGCAGCACATTTATTATTTTTAGAGACCATTGGAATAAGATTTTTTAACATGTAAAGCAAATGAAGTGGATACCTAAACAAGAAGCTTTATCACATTCCGAACATCCCTTATTCAGTAAGGTGCATGTGTTGTCGCATCTGCACCAAAAACCCATTGAATGGAGAATCTGCTTTGTGGCCATACAACCAGCTGACCCTGCTGTAGAGAACAAACACTTAACCACATTTCACGATTCATATACATTACTCCACTGTGAAATTGATGAATATAAGTGATAACGGTATCAATCAAATAAAGTACCTACCAAAAGACAGAAGTGCTTCCCAATAACTCCAATAGACAGAATGCTGGGAGTGATGGTTCTTATCAGAGAAAATCACACTCGATGGTAGAGCAAACATAGAAGTCATCAAACGGAATCTCCCTGCTTAGAGGGAAGAAACATGTATCACAATATGTGCAGCACATTTACTATTTTTAGTGACGATTGGAATAAGACTATTAAACATATAAAGCATATGAAGGAGATACCTAAACAAGGAGATTTATCACATTCCGAACATCCATTATTCAGTAAGGTGCATGTGGTGTCCCATCTGCACCAAAAACCCATTGAATGGAGAATCTGCCTTGTGGCCATAAAACCAGCTGACCCTGCTGTAGAGAACAAACACTTAACCACATATCATGATTCAAATACATTACTCCACTGTGAAATTGATGAATATAAGTGATAACGGTATCAATCAAAAGAAGCACCTAGCAAAAGAAAGAAGTCTTTCCCGATAACTCCAATAGACAGAATGCTGGGAGTGATGGTTCTTATCAGATAAAATCACACACGATGGTAACGCAAACATAGCAGTCATCACACGGAATGTCACTGCTGAGAGGGAAGAAACATGTACCACATTTTGTGCAGCACATTTATTATTTTTAGCGACCATTGGAATAAGATTTTTAAACATGTAAAGCAAATGAAGGAGATACCGAAACAAGAAGCTTTATCACTTTCCGTACTTCCGTTATTCAGTAAGGTGCACATGGTGTCCCATCTGCAACAAAAACCCATTGAATGGAGAATCTGCTTTGTGGCCATACAACCAGCTGACCCTGCTATAGAGAGCAAACACTTAACCACATTTAACGATTCAAATACATTACTCCACTGTGAAATTGATGAATATAAGTGATAACGGTATCAATCAAATAAAGTACCTACCAAAAGAGAGAAGTCCTTCCCAATAACTTCAGTAGACGGAATGCTGGGAGTGATGGTTCTTATCAGACAACATTACACTCGATGGAAGAGCAAACATAGAAGTCATCAAGCGGAATCTCCCCGATGAGAGGGAAGAAACATGAACTACAACTTGTGCAGCACACTGATTATTTTTAGTGACCATTGGATTAAGATTTTTAAACATATAAAGCAAATGAAGGACATACCTAAACAAGAAGATTTATCAAATTCCGAACATCCGTTATTCAGTAAAGTGCATGTGGTGTCCCATCTGCACCATAAACCCATTGAATGCAGAATCTGCTTTGAGGCCATAAAACCAGCTGACCCTGCTGTAAAGAACAAACACTTAACCACAAATTTACGATTCAAATACATTACTCCACTGTTAAATTGACGAATATAAGTGATAACGGTATCAATCAAATAAAGTACCTACCAAAAGACAGAAGTCCTTCCCAATAACTCCAATAGACAGAATGCTGGTAGTGATGGTTCTTATCAGAGAAAATCACATTCGATGGTAGAGCAAACATAGAAGTCATCAAACGGAATCTCCCTGCTGAGAGGGAAGAAACATGTACCACAATTTGTGCAGAACATTTATTATTTTTAATGTCGATTGGAATAAGATTATTAAACATTTAAAGCAAATGAAGGAGATACCTAAAGAAGAATAATTATCATATTTCAATCATCCCTTATTCATGTGGTGTCCCATCTGCAATAAAAAAACCATTGAATGGAGAATATGCTTTGTGGCCATACAACCAGCTGACCCTGCTGTAGGGAACAAACACTTAACCACAAATTTACGATTCAAATACATTACTCCACTGTTAAATTGATGAGTATAAGTGATAACGGTATCAATCAAAAGAGGCACCTAGCAAAAGAAAGAATTTTTTCCCAACAACTCCAATAGACAGAATGCTGGGAGTGATGGTTCTTATCAGACAAAATCACACTCGATGGTAGAACAAACATAGCAGTCATCAAACAGAATCTCCCTGCTGTGAGGGAAGAAACATGTACCACAATTTGTGCAGCACATTTAGTATTTTTAGAGACGATTGGAATAAGATTTTTAAACATGTAAAGCAAATGAAGGAGATACCTAAACAAGAAGCTTTACACATTCCGAACTTCTGTTATTCATTAAGATGCACATGGTGTCACAACTGCACCAAAAACCCACTGAATGGAGAATCTGCTTTGTGGCCATAGAACCAGCTGACCCTGCTGTAGAGAGGAAACACTTAAACACATTTAACGATTCAAATACATTACTCCACGGTGAAATTGATGAATATAAGTGATAACGGTATCAATCAAAAGAAGAACCTAGTTAAAGAAAGAAGTCTTTCCCAATAACTGCAATAGACAAAATGCTGGGAGTGATGGTTCTTATCAGACAAAATCACACTCGATGGTACAACAAACATAGCAGTCATCAAACGGAATCTCCCTGCTGTGAGGGAAGAAACATGTACCACAATTTGTACAGCACATTTATTATTATTAGCGACCATTTGAATAAGATTTTTAAACATATAAAGCAAATGAAGCAGATACCTAAACAAGAAAATTAATCCAATTCCGAACATCCGATATTCAGTAAGGTGCATGTGGTGTCCCATCTCCAACAAAAACCCATTGAATGCAGAATCTGCTTTGAGTCCATACAACCAGCTGACCCTGCTGTAAAGAACAAACACTTAACCACATTTCACGATTCAAATACATTACTCCACTGTGTAATTGATGAGTATAAGTGATAACGGTATCAATCAAAAGAAGCTCCTAGCAAAAGAAAGAATTTTTTCCCAACAACTCCAATAGACAGAATACTGGGAGTGATGGTTCTTACCAGACAAAATCACACACAATGGTAGAGCAAACATAGCAGTCATCAAACAGAATGTCACTGCTGAGAGGGAAGAAACATGTACCACAATATGTGCAGCACATTTATTATTTTTAGTGACGATTGGAATAAGATTATTAAACATATAAAGCAAATGAAGGAGATACCTAAACAAGAAGATTTATCACATTCCGAACATCCATTATTCAGTAAGGTGCATGTGGTGTCCCATCTGCACCAAAAACCCATTGAATGGAGAATCTGCTATGTGGCCAAACAACCAGCTGACACTGCTGTAAAGAACAAACACTTAACCACATTTCACGATTCAAATACATTACTCCACTGTGAAATTGATGGATATAAGTGAGAACGGTATCAATCAAAAGAAGCACCTAGCAAAAGAAAGAAGTCTTTCCCAATAACTCCAATAGACAGAATGCAGGGAGTGATGGCTCTTATCAGACAAAATCACACACGATGGTAGAGCAAACATAGCAGGCATCAAACGGAATGTCTCTGCTGCGGGGGAAGAAACATGTACCACAACTTGTGCAGCACATTGATTATTTTTAGTGGCCATTGGAAAAAGATTTTTAAACATATAAAGCAAATGAAGGAGATACCTACTGAAGAAGATATATCATATTTCAAACATCCCTTATTCATGTGGTGTCCCATCTACACCAAAAACCCATTGAATGGAGAATCTGCTTTGTGGCCATACAACCAGCTGACCCTGCTGTAGAGAACAAACACTTAACCACATTTAACGATTCAAATACATTACTCCACTGTGAAATTGATGAATATAAGTGATAACGGTATCAATCAAAAGAAGAACCTAGCTAAAGAAAGAAGTCTTTCCCAATAACTGCAATAGACAAAATGCTGGGAGTGATGGTTCTTATCAGACAAAATCACACTCGATGGTAGAACAAACATAGCAGTCATCAAACGGAATCTCCCTGCTGTGATGGAAGAAACATGTACCACAATTTGTGCAGCATATTTATTATTTTTAGTGACGATTGGAATAAGATTATTAAACATATAAAGCAAATGAAGGACATACCTAAAGAAAAAGATTTATCATATTTCAAACATCCCTTATTCATGTGGTGTCCCATCTGCACCTATAACCCATTGAATGGAGAATCTGCTTTGTGGCCATAAAACCATCTGACCCTGCTGTAGAGAAACAAACACTTAACCACATTTCATGATTCAAATACATTACTCCACTGTGAAATTGATGAATATAAGTGATAACGGTATCAATCAAAAGAAGCACCTAGCAAAAGAAAGAAGTCTTTCCCAATAACTCCAATAGACAGAATGCTGGGAGTGATGGTTCTTATCAGACAAAATGACACTCGATGGTGGAACAAACATAGCAGTCATCAAACAGAATCTCCCTGCTGTGATGAAAGAAACATGTACCACAAATTGTGCAGCACATTTATTATTTTTAGTGACCATTGGAATAAGATTTTTAAACATGTAAAGCAAATGAAGGAGATACCTAAACAAGAAGATTTATCACATTCCGAACATCCCTTATTCAGTAAGGTGCATGTGGAGTCCCATCTGCACCAAAAACCCATTTAATGGAGAATCTGCTTTGTGGCCATAAAACCAGCTGACCCTGCCGTAGAGAACAAACACTTAACCACATTTCATGATTCAAATACATTACTCCACTGTGAAATTGATGAATATAAGTGATAACGGTATCAATCAAAAGATGCACCTAGCAAAAGAAAGAAGTCGTTCCCAATAACTCCAATAGACAGAATGCTGGGAGTGATGGTTCTTATCAGACAAAATCACACTCGATGGTAGAGCAAACATAGAAGTCATCAAACGGAATCTCCCTGCTGAGAGGGAAGAAACATGTACCACAATATGTGCAGCACATTTATTATTTTTAGTGACGATTAGAATAAGACTATTAAACATATAAAGCAAATGAAGGAGATACCTAAACAAGGAGATTTATCACATTCCGAACATCCATTATTCAGTAAGGTGCATGTGGTGTCCCATGTGCACCAAAAACCCATTGAATGGAGAATCTGCCTTGTGGCCATAAAACCAGCTGACCCTGCTGTAGAGAACAAACACTTAACCACATATCATGATTCAAATACATTACTCCACTGTGAAATTGATGAATATAAGTGATAACGGTATCAATCAAAAGAGGCACCTAGGAAAAGAAAGAAGTCTTTCCCGATAACTCCAATAAACAGAATGCTGGGAGTGATGGTTCTTATCAGATAAAATCACACACGATGGTAACGCAAACATAGCAGTCATCACACGGAATGTCACTGCTGAGAGGGAAGAAACATGTACCACATTTTGTGCAGCACATTTATTATTTTTAACGACCATTGGAATAAGATTTTTAAACATATAAAGCAAATGAAGCAGATACCTAAACGAGAAAATTAATCCAATTCCGAACATCCGATATTCAGTAAGGTGCATGTGGTGTCCCATCTGCCCAAAACCCCATTGAATGGAGAATCTGCTTAGTGGCCATACAACCAGCTGACCCTGCTGTAGAAAACAAACACTTAACCACATTTCACGATTCAAATACATTACTCCACTGTGAAATTGATGAATATAAGTGATAACGGTATCAATCAAAAGAAGCACCTAGCAAAAGAAAGAAGTCTTTCCCAATAACTCCAATAGACAGAATGCAGGGAGTGATGGCTCTTATCAGACAAAATCACACACGATGGTAGAGCAAACATAGCAGGCATCAAACGGAATGTCACTGCTGAGAGGGAAGAAACATGTACCACAATTTGTGCAGCACACTGATTATTTTTAGTGACCATTGGAATAAGATTATTAAACATATAAAGCAAATGAAGGAGATACCTAAACAAGAAGATTTATCACATTCCGAACATCCATTATTCAGTAAGGTGCATGTGGTGTCCCATCGGCACCAAAAACCCATTGAATGGAGAATCTGCTTTGTGGACAAACAACCAGCTGACACTGCTGTAAAGAACAAACACTTAACCACATTTCACGATTCAAATACATTACTCCACTGTGAAATTGATGGATATAAGTGAGAACGGTATCAATCAAAAGAAGCACCTAGCAAAAGAAAGAAGTCTTTCCCAATAACTCCAATAGACAGAATGCAGGGAGTGATGGCTCTTATCAGACAAAATCACACACGATGGTAGAGCAAACAAAGCAGGCATCAAACGGAATGTCTCTGCTGCGGGGGAAGAAACATGTACCACAACTTGTGCAGCACATTGATTATTTTTAGTGGCCATTGGAAAAAGATTTTTAAACATATAAAGCAAATGAAGGAGATACCTACTGAAGAAGATATATCATATTTCAAACATCCCTTATTCATGTGGTGTCCCATCTACATCAAAAACCCATTGAATGGAGAATCTGCTTTGTGGCCATACAACCAGCTGACCCTGCTGTAGAGAACAAACACTTAACCACATTTAACGATTCAAATACATTACTCCACTGTGAAATTGATGATTATAAGTGATAACGGTATCAATCAAAAGAAGAACCTAGCTAAAGAAAGAAGTCTTTCCCAATAACTGCAATAGACAAAATGCTGGGAGTGATGGTTTTTATCAGACAAAATCACACTCGATGGTAGAACAAACATCGCAGTCATCAAGCGGAATCTCCCTGCTGTGAGGGAAGAAACATGTACCACAATTTGTGCAGCACATTTATTATTATTAGCGACCATTGGAATAAGATTTTTAAACATATAAAGCAAATGAAGGAGATACCTAAACAAGAAAATTAATCCAATTCCGAACATCCGATATTCAGTAAGGTGCATGTGGTGTCCCATCTGCACCAAAAACCCATTGAATGCAGAATCTGCTTTGAGGCCATACAACCAGCTGACCCTGCTGTAAAGAACAAATGCTTAACCACATTTCACGAGTCAAATACATTACTCCACTGTGAAATTGTTGAGTATAAGTGATAACGGTATCAATCAAAAGAAGCACCTAGCAAAAGAATGAATTTTTTCCCAACAACTCCAATAGACAGAATGCTGGGAGTGATGGCTCCTATCAGACAAAATCACAACCGATGGAAGAGCAAACATAGCAGTCATCAAACGGAAAGTCACTGCTGAGAGGGAAGAAACATGTACCACAATTTGTGCAGCACAGTGATTATTTTTAGTGACCATTGGAATAAGATTATTAAACATATAAAGCAAATGAAAGAGATACCTAAACAAGAAGATTTATCAAATTCCGAACATCCGTTATTCAGTAAGGTGTATGTGGTGTCCCATCTCCAACAAAAACCCATTGAATGCAGAATCTGCTTTGAGTCCATACAACCAGCTGACCCTGCTGTAAAGAACAAACACTTAACCACATTTCACGATTCAAATACATTACTCCACTGTGTAATTGATGAGTATAAGAGATAACGGTATCAATCAAAAGAAGCACCTAGCAAAAGAAAGAATTTTTTCCCAACAACTCCAATAGACAGAATGCTCGGATGTGATGGTTCTTACCAGACAAAATGACACACAATGGTAGAGAAAACATAGCAGTCATCACACGGAATGTCGCTGCCGAGAGGGAAGTAACATGTACCACATTTTGTGCAGCACACTGATTATTTTTAGTGACCATTGGAATAAGATTCTTAAACATATAAAGCAAATGAAGGAGATGCCTAAACAAGAAGATTTATCATATTCCAAACATCCCTTATCCATGTGGTGTCCCATCTGCACCAAAAACCCATTGAACGGAGAATCTGCTTTGTGGCCATACAACCAGCTGACCCTGCTGTAGAGAGCAAACACTTAACCACATTTAACGATTCAAATACATTACTCCACTGTGAAATTGATGAATATAAGTGATAACGGTATCAATCAAATAAAGTACCTACCAAAAGAGAGAAGTCCTTCCCAATAACTTCAGTAGACAGAATGCTGGGAGTGATGGTTCTTATCAGACAAAATTACACTCGATGGAAGAGCAAACATAGAAGTCATCAAGCGGAATCTCCCCGATGAGAGGGAAGAAACATGAACTACAACTTGTGCAGCACACTGATTATTTTTAGTGACCATTGGATAAAGATTTTTAAACATATAAAGCAAATGAAGGAGATACCTAAACAAGAAGATTTATCAAATTCCGAACATCCGTTATTCAGTAAAGTGCATGTGGTGTCCCATCTGCACCATAAACCCATTGAATGCAGAATCTGCTTTGAGGCCATAAAACCAGCTGACCCTGCTGTAAAGAACAAACACTTAACCACAAATTTACGATTCAAATACATTACTCCACTGTTAAATTGATGAATATAAGCGATAACGTTATCAATCAAATAAAGTACCTACCAAAGCAGAGAAGTCCTTCCCAATAACTCCAATAGAGAGAATGCTATGAGTGATGGTCCTTATCAGACCTAATCACACTGGATGGTAGAGCAAACATAGAAGGCATCAAGCGGAATCTCCCTGTTGAGAGGGAAGAAACATGTACCACATCTTGTGCAGCACATTGATTACTTTTAGTGACCATTGGAATAAGTTTTTTAAACATATAAAGCAAATGAAGGAGATGCCTAAACAAGAAGATTTATCATATTCCAAACATCCCTTATCCATGTGGTGTCCCATCTGCACCAAATCCCATTGAATGGAGAATCTGCTTTGTGGCCATAGAACCAGCTGTCCCTGCTGTAAAGAACAAACACTTAACCACAAATTTACGATTCAAATACATTACTCCACTGTTAAATTGATGAGTATAAGTGATAACGGTATCAATCAAAAGAGGCACCTAGCAAAAGAAAGAATTTTTTCCCAACAACTCCAATAGACAGAATGCTGGGAGTGATGGTTCTTATCAGAGAAAATCACACTCGATGGTAGAGCATAGAAGTCGTCAAACGGAAACTCCCTGCTGAGAGGGAAGAAGCATGTACCACAATATGTGCAGCACATTTATTATTTTTAGTGACGATTGGAATAAGACTATTAAACATATAAAGCAAATGAAGGAGATACCTAAACAAGGAGATTTATCACATTACGAACATCCATTATTCAGTAAGGTGCATGTGGTGTCCCATCTGCACCAAAAACCCATTGAATGGAGAATCTGCCTTGTGGCCATAAAACCAGCTGACCGTGCTGTAGAGAACAAACACTTAACCACATATCATGATTCAAATACATTCCTCCACTGTGAAATTGATGAATATAAGTGATAACGGTATCAATCAAAAGAAGCACCCAGCAAAAGAGAGAAGTCTTTCCCAATAACTGCAATAGACAGAATGTTGAGAGTGATGGTGCTTATCAGACAAAATCACACTCGATGGTAGAGCACACATAGCAGTCATCAAACGGAATAACACTGCTAAGAGGGAAGAAACATGTACCACAACTTGTGCAGCTCATTGATTATTTTTAGTGACCATTGGAATAAGATTTATAAACATATAAAGCAAATGAAGGAGATACCTAAACAAGAAGGTTTATCACATTCCAAACATCCGTTATTCAGTAAGGTGCAGGTGGTGTCCCATCTGCACCAAAAACCCATTGAATGCAGAATCTGGTTTGAGGCCATACAACCAGCTGACCCTGTTGTAAAGACCAAACACTTAACCACATTTCACGAATCAAATACATTACTCCACTGTGAAATTTATGAGTATAAGTGATAACGGTATCAATCAAATAAAGTACCTAACAAAGGAGAGAAGTCCTTCCCAATAACTCCAATAGACAGAATGCTGGGAGTGATGGCTCTTATCAGACAAAATCACAAATGATGGTAGAGCAAACATAGCAGTCATCAAACAGAATGTCACTGCTGAGAGGGAAGAAACATGTACCACAATTTGTGCAGCACACTGATTATTTTTAGTGACCGTTGGAATTAGATTATTAAATATATAAAGCATATGAAGGATATACCTAAACAAGACGATTTATCACATTCTGAACATCCCTTCTTCAGTAAGGTGCACGTGGTGGCCCATCTGAACCAAAAACCCATTGAATGGAGATTCTGCTCGTGGCCATAAAACCAGCTGACCCTGCTGTAGAGAGCAAACACTTAACCACATTTAACGATTCAAATACATTACTCCACTGTGAAATTGATGAATATAAGTGATAACGGTATCAATCAAATAAAGTACCTACCAAAGAAGAGAAGTCCTTCCCAATAACTCCAATAGACAGAATGCTGGGAGTGATGGTTCTTATGAGACAAAATCACACTCGATGGTAGAACAAACATAGCAGTCATCAAACAGAATCTCCCTGCTGTGATGGAAGAAACATGTACCACAATTTGTGCAGCACATTTATTATTTTTTGTGACAATTGGAATAAGATTATCAAACATATAAATCAAATGAAGGAGATACATAAACAAGAAGCTTTATCGCATTCCGAACATCCCTTATTCACTAAGGTGCATGTGGAGTCCCATCTGCACCAAAAACCCATTAAATGGAGAATCTGTTTTGTGGCCATACAACCAGCAGACCCTGCTGTAAAGAAGCAACACTTAACCACATTTCACGATTCAAATACATTACTCCACTGTGAAATTGATTAATATAAGCGAGAACGGTATCAATCAAAAGAAGCACCTAGCAAAAGAAAGAAGTCTTTCCCAATAACTCCAATGGACAGAATGCTGGGAGTAATGGTTCTTATCAGACAAAATGACACTCGATGGTAGAACAAACATAGCAGTCATCAAACAGAATCTCCCTGCTGTGATGGAAGAAACATGTACCACAATTTGTGCAGCACATTTATTATTTTTAGTGACCATTGGACTAAGATTTTTAAACATATAAAGCAAATGAAGGAGATGCCTAAACAAGAAGATTTATCATATTCCAAACATCCCTTATCCATGTGGTGTCCCATCTGCACCACAAACCCATTGAATGGAGAATCTGCTTTGTGGCCATACAACCAGCTGACCCTGCTGTAGAGAACAAACACTTAACCACATTTCACGATTCAAATACATTACTCCACTGTGAAATTGATGAATATAAGTGATAACGGTATCAATCAAAAGAAGCACCCAGCAAAAGAGAGAAGTCTTTCCCAATAACTGCAATAGACAGAATGTTGAGAGTGATGGTGCTTATCAGACAAAATCACACTCGATGGTAGAGCACACATAGCAGTCATCAAACGGAATAACACTGCTAAGAGGGAAGAAACATGTACCACAGCTTGTGCAGCTCATTGATTATTTTTAGTGACCACTGGAATAAGATTTTTAAACATATAAAGCAAATGAACGAGATACCTAAACAAGAAGGTTTATCACATTCCGAACATCCGTTATTCAGTAATGTGCAGGTGGTGTCCCATCTGCACCAAAAACTCATTGAATGGAGAATCTGCCTTGTGGCCATAAAACCAGCTGACCCTGCTGTTCAGAACAAACACTTAACCACATTTCATGATTCAAATACATTACTCCACTGTGAAATTGATGAATATAAGTGATAACGGTATCAATCAAAAGAAGCACCTAGCAAAAGAAAGAAGTCTTTCCCGATAACTCCTATAGACAGAATGCTGGGAGTGATGGTTCTTATCAGACAAAATCACACACGATGGTAGAGCAAACATAGCAGTCATCACACGCAATGTCACTGCTGAGAGGGAAGAAACATGTACCACATTTTGTGCAGTACACTGATTATTTTTAGTGACCATTGGAATAAGATTTATAAACATATAAAGCAAATGAAGGAGATACCTAAACAAGAAGATTTATCACATTCCAAACATCCGTTATTCAGTAAGGTGTATGTGGTGTCCCATCTCCAACAAAAACCCACTGAATGGAGAATCTTCTTTGTGGCCATATAACCAGATGACCCTGCTGTAAAGAACCAACACTTAACCATATTTAACGAATCAAATACATTACTCCACTGTGAAATTGATGAATATAAGTGATAACGGTATCAATCAAATAAAGTACCTACCAAAAGACAGAAGTCCTTCCCAATAACTCCAATAGACAGAGTGCTGGTAGTGATGGTTTTTATCAGACAAAATCACACTCGATGGTAGAACAAACATCGCAGTCATCAAACGGAATCTCCCTGCTGTGAGGGAAGAAATATGTACCACAATTTGTAAAGCACATTTATTATTTTTAGCGACCATTGGAATACGATTTTAAAAAAGTAAAGCAAATGAAGGAGATACCTAAACAAGAAGCTTTATCACTGTCCGAACTTCCGTTATTCAGTAAGGTGCACATGGTGTCCCATCTGCACCAAAACCCCATTGAATGGAGAATCTGCTTTGTGGCCACAAAACCAGCTGACCCTGCTGTAATGAGCAAACACTTAACCACATTTAACGATTCAAATACATTACTCCACTGTGAAATTGATGAATATAAGCGATAACGTTATCAATCAAATAAAGTACCTACCAAAGCAGAGAAGTCCTTCCCAATAACTCCAATAGAGAGAATGCTATGAGTGATGGTCCTTATCAGACCTAATCACACTGGATGGTAGAGCAAACATAGAAGGCATCAAGCGGAATCTCCCTGTTGAGAGGGAAGAAACATGTACCACATCTTGTGCAGCACATTGATTACTTTTAGTGACCATTGGAATAAGTTTTTTAAACATATAAAGCAAATGAAGGAGATGCCTAAACAAGAAGATTTATCATATTCCAAACATCCCTTATCCATGTGGTGTCCCATCTGCACCAAAAACCCATTGAATGGAGAATCTGCTTTGTGGCCATAGAACCAGCTGTCCCTGCTGTAAAGAACAAACACTTAACCACAAATTTACGATTCAAATACATTACTCCACTGTTAATTGATGAGTATAAGTGATAACGGTATCAATCAAAAGAAGCACCTAGCAAAAGAAAGAAGTCTTTCCCGATAACTCCAATAGTCAGAATGCTGGGAGTGATGGTTCTTATCAGATATAATCACACACGATGGTAACGCAAACATAGCAATCATCACACGGAATGTCACTGCTGAGAGGGAAGAAACATGTACCACATTTTGTGCAGCACATTTATTATTTTTAGCGACCATTGGAATAAGATTTTTAAACATGTAAAGCAAATGAAGGAGATAGGGAAACAAGAAGCTTTATCACTTTCCGTACTTCCGTTATTCAGTAAGGTGCACATGGTGCCCCATCTGCAACAAAAACCCATTGAATGGAGAATCTGCTTTGTGGCCATACAACCACCTGACCCTGCTGTAGAGAGCAAACACTTAACGACATTTAACGATTCAAATACATTACTCCACTGTGAAATTGATGAATATAAGTGATAACGGTATCAATCAAATAAAGTACCTACCAAAAGACAGAAGTCCTTCCCAATAACTCCAATAGACATAATGCTGGTAGTGATAGTTCTTATCAGAGAAAATCACATTCGATCGTAGAGCAAACATAGAAGTCATCAAACGGAATCTCCCTGCTGAGAGGGAACAAACATGTACCACAATTTGTGCAGCACATTTATTATTTTTAGTGACGATTGGAATAAGATTATTAAACATATAAAGCAAATGAAGGAAATACCTAAACAAGAAGATTTATCATATTTCAAACATCCCTTATTCATGTGGTGTCCCAACTGCACCAAAAACCCATTGAATGGAGAATATGCTTTGTGGCCATACAACCAGCTGACCCTGCTGTAGAGAACAAACACTTAACCACATTTCACGATTCAAATACATTACTCCACTGTGAAATTGATGAATATAAGTGATAACGGTATCAGTCAAAAGAAGAACCTATCTAAAGAAAGAGGTCTTTCCCAATAACTGCAATAGACAAAATGCTGGGAGTGATGGTTCTTATCAGACAAAATCACACTCGATGGTAGAACAAACATAGCAGTCATCAAACGGAATCTCCCTGCTGTGAGGGAAGAAACATGTACCAATATTTGTGCAGCACATTTATTATTTTTAGCGACCATTGGAATAAGATTTTTAAACATGTAAAGCAAATGAAGGAGATACCTAAACAAGAAGCTTTATCACTTTCCGAACTTCCGTTATTCAGTAAGGTGCACATGGTGTCCCATCTGCACCAAAACCCCATTGAATGGAGAATCTGCTTTGTGGCCATAAAACCAGCTGACCCTGCTGTAGAGAGCAAACACTTAACCACATTTAACGATTCAAATACATTACTCCACTGTGAAATTGATGAATATAAGTGATAACGGTATCAATCAAATAAAGTACCTACCAAAGGAGAGAAGTCCTTCCCAATAACTCCAATAGACAGAATGCTGGGAGTGATGGTTCTTATCAGACCTAATCACACTGGATGGTAGAGCAAACATAGAAGTCATCAAGCGGAATCTCCCTGCTGAGAGGGAAGAAACATGTACCACAACTTGTGCAGCACATTGATTATTTTTAGTGACCATTGGAATAAGATTATTAAACATATAAAGCAAATGAAGGAGATACCTAAACAAGAAGGTTTATCACATTCCGAACATCCGTTATTCAGTAAGGTATATGTGGCGTCCCATCTACAACCAAAACCCACTGAATGGAGAATCTGCTTTGTGGCCAAACAACCAGCTGACCCGGCTGTAAAGAACAAACACTTAACCACATTTCATGATTCAAATACATTACTCCACTGTGAAATTGATGAATATAAGTGATAACGGTATCAATCAAAAGAAGAACCTAGCCAAAGAAAGAAGTCTTTCCCAATAACTGCAATGGACAAACTGCTGGGAGTGATGCTTCTTATCAGACAAAATCACACTCGATGGTAGAACAAACATAGCAGTCATCAAACGAAATCTCTCCGCTGACAGGGAAGAAACATGTACCACAATTTGTGCAGCACATTTATTATTTTTAGTGACCATTGGAATAAGATTTTTAAACATATAAAGCAAATGAAGTAGATACCTAAACAAGAAGATTTTTCACATTCCGTACATCTGTTACTCAGTAAGGTGCATGTGGTGTCCCATCTGCACCAAAAACCCACTGAATGCAGAATCTGCTTTGAGGCCATACAACCAGCTGACCCTGCTGTAAAGACCAAACACTTATCCACATTTCACGAATCAAATACATTACTCCACTGTGAAATTGATGAATATAAGCAAGAACGGTTTCAATCAAAAGAAGCACCTAGCAAAAGAAAGAAGTCTTTCCCAATAACTCCAATAGACAGAATGCTGGGAGTGATGGCTCTTATCACACAAAATCACACTCGATGGTAGAGCAAACATAGAAGTCATCATACGGAATCTACCTGCTGAGAGGGAAGAAACATGTGCCACATTTTGTGCAGCACACTGATTATTTTTAGTGACCATTGGAATAAGATTATTAAACATATAAAGCAAATGAAGGAGATACCTAAACAAGAAGCTTTATCACATTCCGAACTTCCGTTATTCAGTAAGGTGCACATTGTGTCCCATCTGCACCAAAAACCCATTGAATGGAGAATCTGCTTTGTGGCCACAAAACCAGCTGACCCTGCTGTAGAGAACAAACACTTAACCACATTTCACGATTCAAATACATTACTCCACTGTGAATTGATGAATATAAGTGATACGGTATCAATCAAATAAAGTACCTACCAAAAGACAGAAGTCCTTCCCAATAACTCCAATAGACAGAATGCTGGGAGTGATGGTTCTTATCAGACAAAATCACACTCGATGGTAGAGCAAATATAGAAGTCATCAAACGGAATCTCCCTGCTGAGAGGGAAGAAACATGTACCACAATTTGTGCAGCACATTTATTATTTTTAGTGACGATTGGAATAAGATTATTAAACATATAAAGCAAATGAAGGAAATACCTAAACAAGAAGATTTATCATATTTCAAACATCCCTTATTCATGTGGTGTCCCAACTGCACCAAAAACCCATTGAATGGAGAATATGCTTTGTGGCCATACAACCAGCTGACCCTGCTGTAGAGAACAAACACTTAACCACATTTCACGATTCAAATACATTACTCCACTGTGAAATTGATGAATATAAGTGATAACGGTATCAGTCAAAAGAAGAACCTATCTAAAGAAAGAGACAAACTGCAATAGACAAAATGCTGGGAGTGATGGTTCTTATCAGACAAAATCACACTCGATGGTAGAACAAACATAGCAGTCATCAAACGGAATCTCCCTGCTGTGAGGGAAGAAACATGTACCAATATTTGTGCAGCACATTTATTATTTTTAGCGACCATTGGAATAAGATTTTTAAACATGTAAAGCAAATGAAGGAGATACCTAAACAAGAAGCTTTATCACTTTCCGAACTTCCGTTATTCAGTAAGGTGCACATGGTGTCCCATCTGCACCAAAACCCCATTGAATGGAGAATCTGCTTTGTGGCCATAAAACCAGCTGACCCTGCTGTAGAGAGCAAACACTTAACCACATTTAACGATTCAAATACATTACTCCACTGTGAAATTGATGAATATAAGTGATAACGGTATCAATCAAATAAAGTACCTACCAAAGGAGAGAAGTCCTTCCCAATAACTCCAATAGACAGAATGCTGGGAGTGATGGTTCTTATCAGACCTAATCACACTGGATGGTAGAGCAAACATAGAAGTCATCAAGCGGAATCTCCCTGCTGAGAGGGAAGAAACATGTACCACAACTTGTGCAGCACATTGTTTATTTTATTGACCATTGGAATAAGATTTTTAAACATGTAAAGCAAATGAAGGAGATACCGAAACAAGAAGCTTTATCACTTTACAAACATCCCTTATTCAGTAAGGTGCACATGGTGTCCCATCTGCACCAAAACTCCATTGAATGGAGAATCTGCTTTGTGGCCATAAAACCAGCTGACCCTGCTGTAGAGAACAAACACTTAACCACATTTCACGATTCAAATACATTACTCCACTTGATGAATATAAGTGAGAACGGTATCAAACATAAGAAGCACCTAGCAAAAGAAAGAAGTCTTTCCCAATCACTCCAATAGACAGAATGCTGGGAGTGATGGCTCTTATCAGACATAATCACACACGATGGTAGAGTAAACATAGCACTTTCCCCTCCTTCCCTCTTTCCTGACGAGGCAACCGTTGGCTGCGAAAGCTAGAATTTTGTGTGTATGTTTGTGCTTGTTTGTGTGTCTATCGACCTGCCAGCGCTTTTGTTTGTTAAGTCTCATCATCTTTCTTTTTAGATATATTTACTCCACTGTCAAATTGATGAATATAAGTGAGAAAGGTATCAATCAAAAGAAGCACCCAGCAAAAGAGAAAAGCCTTTCCCAATAACTGCAATAGACAGAATGTTGAGAGTGATGGTGCTTATCAGACAAAATCACACTCGATGGTAGAGCAAACATAGCAGTCATGAAACGGAATCACACTGCTAAGAGGGAAGAAACATGTACCACAACTTGTGCAGCTCATTGATTATTTTTAGTGACCATCGGAATAAGATTTTTTAACATATAAAGCAAATGAACGAGATATCTAAACAAGGAGGTTTATCACATTCCGAACATCCGTTATTCAGTAAGGTGCAGGTGGTGTCCCACCTGCACCAAAAACCCATTGAATGGAGAATCGCACCAAAAACCCATTGAATGGAGAATCTGCCTTGTGGCCATAAAACCAGCTGACCCTGCTGTTGAGAACAAACACTTAACCACATTTCATGATTCAAATACATTACTCCACTGTGAAATTGATGAATATAAGTGATAACGGTATCAATCAAAAGAAGCACCTAGCAAAAGAAAGAAGTCTTTCCCGATAACTCCAATCGACAGAATGCTGGGAGTGATGGTTCTTATCAGACAAAATCACACACGATGGTAGAGCAAACATAGCAGTCATCACACGGAATGTCACTGCTGAGAGGGAAGAAACATGTACCACATTTTGTGCAGCACACTGATTATTTTTAGTGACCATTGGAATAAGATTTTTAAACATATAAAGCAAATGAAGGAGATACCTAAACAAGAAGGTTTATCACATTCCGAACATCCGTTATTCAGTAAGGTATATGTGGCGTCCCATCTACAACCAAAACCCACTGAATGGAGAATCTGCTTTGTGGCCAAACAACCAGCTGACCCGGCTGTAAAGAACAAACACTTAACCACATTTCATGATTCAAATACATTACTCCACTGTGAAATTGATGAATATAAGTGATAACGGTATCAATCAAAAGAAGAACCTAGCCAAAGAAAGAAGTCTTTCCCAATAACTGCAATGGACAAACTGCTGGGAGTGATGCTTCTTATCAGACAAAATCACACTCGATGGTAGAACAAACATAGCAGTCATCAAACGAAATCTCCCCGCTGACAGGGAAGAAACATGTACCACAATTTGTGCAGCACATTTATTATTTTTAGTGACCATTGGAATAAGATTTTTAAACATATAAAGCAAATGAAGTAGATACCTAAACAAGAAGATTTTTCACATTCCGTACATCTGTTACTCAGTAAGGTGCATGTGGTGTCCCATCTGCACCAAAAACCCACTGAATGCAGAATCTGCTTTGAGACCATACAACCAGCTGACCCTGCTGTAAAGACCAAACACTTATCCACATTTCACGAATCAAATACATTACTCCACTGTGAAATTGATGAATATAAGCAAGAACGGTTTCAATCAAAAGAAGCACCTAGCAAAAGAAAGAAGTCTTTCCCAATAACTCCAATAGACAGAATGCTGGGAGTGATGGCTCTTATCACACAAAATCACACTCGATGGTAGAGCAAACATAGAAGTCATCATACGGAATCTACCTGCTGAGAGGGAAGAAACATGTGCCACATTTTGTGCAGCACACTGATTATTTTTAGTGACCATTGGAATAAGATTATTAAACATATAAAGCAAATGAAGGAGATACCTAAACAAGAAGCTTTATCACATTCCGAACTTCCGTTATTCAGTAAGGTGCACATTGTGTCCCATCTGCACCAAAAACCCATTGAATGGAGAATCTGCTTTGTGGCCACAAAACCAGCTGACCCTGCTGTAGAGAACAAACACTTAACCACATTTCACGATTCAAATACATTACTCCACTGTGAATTGATGAATATAAGTGATAACGGTATCAATCAAATAAAGTACCTACCAAAAGACAGAAGTCCTTCCCAATAACTCCAATAGACAGAATGCTGGGAGTGATGGTTCTTATCAGACAAAATCACACTCGATGGTAGAGCAAATATAGAAGTCATCAAACGGAATCTCCCTGCTGAGAGGGAAGAAACATGTACCACAATTTGTGCAGCACATTTATTATTTTTAGTGACGATTGGAATAAGATTATTAAACATATAAAGCAAATGAAGGAGATACCTAAACAAGAAGATTTATCATATTTCAAACATCCCTTATTCATGTGGTGTCCCAACTGCACCAAAAACCCATTGAATGGAGAATATGCGTTGTGGCCATACAACCAGCTGACCCTGCTGTAGAGAACAAACACTTAACCACATTTCACGATTCAAATACATTACTCCACTGTGAAATTGATGAATATAAGTGATAACGGTATCAGTCAAAAGAAGAACCTATCTAAAGAAAGAAGTCTTTCCCAATAACTGCAATAGACAAAATGCTGGGAGTGATGGTTCTTATCAGACAAAATCACACTCGATGGTAGAACAAACATAGCAGTCATCAAACGGAATCTCCCTGCTGTGAGGGAAGAAACATGTACCAATATTTGTGCAGCACATTTATTATTTTTAGCAACCATTGGAATAAGATTTTTAAACATGTAAAGCAAATGAAGGAGATACCTAAACAAGAAGCTTTATCACTTTCCGAACTTCCGTTATTCAGTAAGGTGCACATGGTGTCCCATCTGCACCAAAACCCCATTGAATGGAGAATCTGCTTTGTGGCCATAAAACCAGCTGACCCTGCTGTAGAGAGCAAACACTTAACCACATTTAACGATTCAAATACATTACTCCACTGTGAAATTGATGAATATAAGTGATAACGGTATCAATCAAATAAAGTACCTACCAAAGGAGAGAAGTCCTTCCCAATAACTCCAATAGACAGAATGCTGGGAGTGATGGTTCTTATCAGACCTAATCACACTGGATGGTAGAGCAAACATAGAAATCATCAAGCGGAATGTCCCTGCTGAGAGGGAAGAAACATGTACCACAACTTGTGCAGCACATTTATCATTTTTAGTGACCATTGGAATAAGATTTTTAAACATATAAAGCAAATGAAGGAGATACCTAAACAAGAAGATTTATCACATTCCGAACATCCCTTATTCAGTAAGGTGCACGTGGTGTCCCATCTGCATAAAAAGCCAATGAATGGAGAATCTGCTTTGAGGCCATACAAACAGCTGACCCTGCTGTAAAGAACACACAGTTAACCACATTTCACGATTCAAATACATTACTCCACTGTGAAGTTGATGAGTATAAGTGATAACGGTATCAATCAAAAGAGAGCACCTAGCAAAAGAAAGATTTTTTTCCCAACAACACGAATAGACAGAATGCTGGGAGTGATGGTTCTTATCAGACAAAATCACACTCGATGGTAGAACAAACATAGCAGTCATCAAACAGAATCTCCCTGCTCTGAGGGAAGAAACATGTACCACACTTTGTGCAGCACATTTATTATTTTTAGTGACCATTGGAATAAGATTTTTAAACATGTAAAGCAAATGAAGGAGATACCTAAACAAGAAGCTTTATCACATTCCGAACTTCCGTTATTCAGTAAGGTGCACATGGTGTCCCATCTGCACCAAAAACCCATTGAATGAAGAATCTGCTTTGTGGCACAAAACCAGCTGACCTTGCTGTAGAGAACAAACACTTAACCACATTTCATGATTCAAATACATTACTCCACTGTGAAATTGATGAATATAAGTGATAACGGTATCAATCAAATAAAGTACCTACCAAAAGACAGAAGTCCCTCTCAATAACTCCAATAGACAGAATGCTGGGAGTGATGGTTCTTATCAGAGAAAATCACACTCGATGGTAGAGCAAACATAGAAGTCTTCAAACGGAATCTCCCTGCTGAGAGGGAAGAAACATGTACCACAATTTGTGCGGCACATTTATTATTTTTAGTGACGATTGGAATAAGATTTTTAAACATATAAAGCCAATGAAGGAGATACCTAAACAAGAAGATTTATCACATTCCGAATATCCCTCATTCAGTAAGGTGCACGTGGTGTCCCATCTGCACCAAAAACCCATTCAACGGAGAATCTGCCTTGTGGCCATAGAACCAGCTGACCCTGCTGTAAAGAACAAACACTAACCACATTTCACGATTCAAATACATTACTCCACTGTGAAATTGATGAATATAAGTAAGAACGGAATCAATCAAAAGAAGCACCTAGCAAAAGGAAGAAGTCTTTCCCAATAACTCCAATATACAGAATGCTGGGAGTGATGGCTCTTATCAGACAAAATCACACACAATGGTAGAGCAAACATAGCAGTGATCAAACGGAATGTCTGTCCTGAGGGGGAAGAAACATGTACCACAACTTGTGCAGCACATTGATTATTTTTAGTGACAATTGGAAAAAGATTTTTAAACATATAAAGCAAATGAAGGAGATACCTAAACAAGAAGATTTATCATATTTCAAACATCCCTTATTCATGTGGTATCCCATCTGCACCAAAAACCCATTGAATGGAGAATCTGCTTTGTGGCCATACAACCAGCTGACCCTGCTGTAGAGAACAAACACTTAACCACATTTAACGATTCAAATACATTACTCCACTGTCAAATTGATGATTATAAGTGATAACGGTATCAATCAAAAGAAGAACCTAGCTAAAGAAAGAAGTCTTTCCCAATAACTGCAATAGACAAAATGCTGGGAGTGATGGTTCTTATCAGACAAAATCACACTCGATGGTAGAACAAACATAGCAGTCATCAAACGGAATCTCCCTGCTGTGAGGGAAGAAACATGTAACACAATTTGTGCAGCACATTTATTATTTTTAGCGACCATTGGAATGAGATTTTTAAACATATAAAGCAAATGAAGGAGATACCGAAACAAGAAGATTTATCACTTTACAAACTTCCGTTATTCAGTAAGGTGCACATGGTGTCCCATCTGCCCAAAACCCCATTGAATGGAGAATATGCTTTGTGGCCATAAAACGAGCTGTCCCTGCTGTAGAGAAGAAACACTTAACCACATTTCATGATTCAAATACATTACTCCACTGTGAAATTGATGAATATTAGTGATAACGGTATCAATCAAAAGAAGCACCTAGCAAAAGAAAGAAGTCTTTCCCGATAACTCCAATAGTCAGAATGCTGGGAGTGATGGTTCTTATCAGATAAAATCACACACGATGGTAACGCAAACATAGCAGTCATCACACGGAATGTCACTGCTGAGAGGGAAGAAACATGTACCACATTTTGTGCAGCACATTTATTATTTTTAGCAACCATTGGAATAAGATTTTTAAACATGTAAAGCAAATGAAGGAGATAGCGAAACAAGAAGCTTTATCACTTTCCGTACTTCCGTTATTCAGTAAGGTGCACATGGTGTCCCATCTGCAACAAAAACCCATTGAATGGAGAATCTGCTTTGTGGCCATACAACCACCTGACCCTGCTGTAGAGAGCAAACACTTAACCACATTTAACGATTCAAATACATTACTCCACTGTGAAATTGATGAATATAAGTGATAACGGTATCAATCAAATAAAGTACCTACCAAAAGACAGAAGTCCTTCCCAATAACTCCAATAGACATAATGCTGGTAGTGATGGTTCTTATCAGAGAAAATCACATTCGATGGTAGAGCAAACATAGAAGTCATCAAACGGAATCTCCCTGCTGAGAGGGAAGAAACATGTACCACAATTTGTGCAGAACATTTATTATTTTTAATGTCGATTGGAATAAGATTATTAAACATTTAAAGCAAATGAAGGAGATACCTAAAGAAGAAGAATTATCATATTTCAATCATCCCTTATTCATGTGGTGTCCCATCTGCAATAAAAAACCCATTGAATGGAGAATATGCTTTGTGGCCATACAACCAGCTGACCCTGCTGTAGAGAACAAACACTTAACCACATTTCACGATTCAAATACATTACTCCACTGTGAAATTGACGAATATAAGTGATAACGGTATCAATCAAATAAAGTACCTACCAAAGGAGAGAAGTCCTTCCCAATAACTCCAATAGAGAGAATGCTATGAGTGATGGTTCTTATCAGACCTAATCACACTGGATGGTAGAGCAAACATAGAAGTCATCAAGCGGAATCTCCCTGCTGAGAGGGAACAAACATGTACCACAACTTGTGCAGCACATTGATTATTTTTAGTGACCATTGGAATAAGATTTTTAAACGTATAAAGCAAATGAAGGAGATACCTAAACAAGAAGATTTATCACATTCCGAACATCCCTTATTCAGTAAGGTGCACGTGGTGTCCCATCTGCACCAAAAACCCATTGAATGGAGAATATGCTTTGTGGCCATACAACCAGCTGACCCTGCTGTAGAGAACAAACACTTAACCAAATTTCACGATTCAAATACATTACTCCACTGTGAAATTGATGAATATAAGTGATAAGGGTATCAATCAAATGAAGCACCTAGCAAAAGAAAGAAGACTTTCCCAATAACTGCAATAGACTGAATGCTGGGAGTGGTGGTACTTATTCAACAAAATCACTCTCGATGGTAGAACAAACATAGCAGTCATCAAACGGAATCTCCCTGCTTAGAGGGAGGAAACATGTACCACAATATGTGCAGCACATTTATTATTTTTAGTGACGATTGGAATAAGACTATTAAACATATAAAGCAAATGAAGGAGATACCTAAACAAGGAGATTTATCACATTCCGAACATCCATTATTCAGAAAGGTGCATGTGGTGTCCCATCTGCACCAAAAACCCATTGAATGGAGAATCTGCCTTGTGGCCATAAAACCAGCTGACCCTGCTGTAGAGAACAAACACTTAACCACATATCATGATTCAAATACATTACTCTACTGTGAAATTGATGAATATAAGTGATAACGGTATCAATCAAAAGAAGCACCTAGCAAAAGAAAGAAGTCTTTCCCGATAACTCCAATAGACAGATTGCCGGGAGTGATGGTTCTTATCAGATAAAATCACACACGATGGTAACGCAAACATAGCAGTCATCACACGGAATGTCACTGCTGAGAGGGAAGAAACATGTACCACATTTTGCGCAGCACATTTATTATTTTTAGTTACCATTGGAATAAGATTTTTAAACATGTTAAAGCGAATGAAGGAGATACCTAAACAAGAAGCTTTATCACATTCCGAACTTCCGTTATTCTGTAAGGTGCAGATGGTGTCCCATCTGCACCAAAAACCCATTGAATGGAGAATCTGCTTTGTGGCCATAAAACCAGCTGACCCTGCTGTAGGGAGCAAACACTTAACCACATTTAACGATTCAAATAAATTACTCCACTGTGAAATTGATGAATATAAGTGAAAACGGTATCAATCAAAAGAAGCACCTAGCAAAAGAAAGAAGTCGTCCCCAATAACTCCAATAGACAGAATGCTGGGAGTGATGGCTCTTATCACACAAAATCACACTCGATGGTAGAACAAACATAGCAGTCATCAAACAGAATCTCCCTGCTGTGAGGGAAGAGACATGTACCACAATTTGTGCAGCACATTTATTATTTTTAGAGACCATTGGAATAAGATTTTTAAACATGTAAAGCAAATGAAGGAGATACCTAAACAAGAAGCTTTATCACATTCCGAACTTCTGTTATTCAGTAAGATGCACATGGTGTCACAACTGCACCGAAAACCCATTGAATGGAGAATCTGCTTTGTGGCCAAACAACCAGCTGACACTGCTGTAAAGAACAAACACTTAACCACATTTCACGATTCAAATACATTACTCCACTGTGAAATTGATGAATATAAGTGAGAACGCTATCAATCAAAAGAAGCACCTAGCAAAAGAAAGAAGTCTTTCCCAATAACTCCAATTGACAGAATGCTGGGAGTGATGGCTCTTACCAGACAAAATCACACACGATGGTAGAGCAAACATAGCAGTCATCAAACGGAATGTCTCTGCTGAGGGGGAAGAAAGATGTACCACAATTTGTGCAGCACATTTATTATTTTTAGCGACCATTGGAATAAGATTTTTAAACATATAAAGCCAATGAAGGAGATACCGAAACAAGAAGCTTTATCACTTCCCGAACATCCCTTATTCAGTAAGGTGCACATGGTGTCCCATCTGCACCAAAATCCCATTGAATGGAGAATCTGCTTTGTGGCCATAAAACCAGCTGACCCTGCTGTAGAGAACAAACACTTAACCACATTTCATGATTCAAATACATTACTCCACTGTGAAATTGATGAATATAAGTGATAACGGTATCAATCAAAAGAAGCACCCAGCAAAAGAGAGAAGTCTTTCCGAATAACTGCAATAGACAGAATGTTGAGAGTGATGGTGCTTATCAGACAAAATCACACTCGATGGTAGAGCACACATAGCAGTCATCAAACGGAATAACACTGCTAAGAGGGAAGAAACATGTACCACAACTTGTGCAGCTCATTGATTATTTTTAGTGACCATTGGAATAAGATTTTTAAACATATAAAGCAAATGAACGAGATACCTAAACAAGAAGGTTTATCACATTCCGAACATCCGTTATTCAGTAATGTGCAGGTTGTGTCCCATCTGCACCAAAAACTCATTGAATGGAGAATCTGCCTTGTGGCTATAAAACCAGCTGACCATGCTGTTCAGAACAAACACTTAACCACATTTCATGATTCAAATACATTACTCCACTGTGAAATTGATGAATATAAGTGATAACGGTATCAATCAAAAGAAGCACCTAGCAAAAGAAAGAAGTCTTTCCCGATAACTCCTATAGACAGAATGCTGGGAGTGATGGTTCTTATCAGACAAAATCACACACGATGGTAGAGCAAACATAGCAGTCATCACACGCAATGTCACTGCTGAGAGGGAAGAAACATGTACCACATTTTGTGCAGTACACTGATTATTTTTAGTGACCATTGGAATAAGATTTATAAACATATAAAGCAAATGAAGGAGATACCTAAACAAGAAGATTTATCACATTCCAAACATCCGTTATTCAGTAAGGTGTATGTGGTGTCCCATCTCCAACAAAAACCCACTGAATGGAGAATCTTCTTTGTGGCCATATAACCAGATGACCCTGCTGTAAAGAACAAACACTTAACCATATTTCACGAATCAAATACATTACTCCACT
Organism: Schistocerca nitens; assembly: GCF_023898315.1. NCBI lineage: Eukaryota > Metazoa > Arthropoda > Insecta > Orthoptera > Acrididae > Schistocerca > Schistocerca nitens. Next base: position 69,482,757 of record NC_064625.1, read on the forward strand.
GTGAAATTGATGAATATAAGTGATAACGGTATCAATCAAATAAAGTACCTACCAAAAGACAGAAGTCCTTCCCAATAACTCCAATAGACAGAATGCTGGTAGTGATGGTTTTTATCAGACAAAATCACACTCGATGGTAGAACAAACATCGCAGTCATCAAACGGAATCTCCCTGCTGTGAGGAGAGAAACATGTACCACAATTTGTAAAGCACATTTATTATTTTTAGCGACCATTGGAATACGATTTTAAAAAAGTAAAGCAAATGAAGGAGATACCTAAACAAGAAGCTTATCACTGTCCGAACTTCCGTTATTCAGTAAGGTGCACATGGTGTCCCATCTGCACCAAAACCCCATTGAATGGAGAATCTGCTTTGTGGCCACAAAACCAGCTGACCCTGCTGTAATGAGCAAACACTTAACCACATTTAACGATTCAAATACATTACTCCACTGTGAAATTGATGAATATAAGCGATAACGTTATCAATCAAATAAAGTACCTACCAAAGCAGAGAAGTCCTTCCCAATAACTCCAATAGAGAGAATGCTATGAGTGATGGTCCTTATCAGACCTAATCACACTGGATGGTAGAGCAAACATAGAAGGCATCAAGCGGAATCTCCCTGTTGAGAGGGAAGAAACATGTACCACATCTTGTGCAGCACATTGATTATTTTTAGTGACCATTGGAATAAGTTTTTTAAACATATAAAGCAAATGAAGGAGATGCCTAAACAAGAAGATTTATCATATTCCAAACATCCCTTATCCATGTGGTGTCCCATCTGCACCAAAAACCCATTGAATGGAGAATCTGCTTTGTGGCCATAGAACCAGCTGTCCCTGCTGTAAAGAACAAACACTTAACCACAAATTTACGATTCAAATACATTACTCCACTGTTAAATTGATGAGTATAAGTGATAACGGTATCAATCAAAAGAGGCACCTAGCAAAAGAAAGAATTTTTTCCCAACAACTCCAATAGACAGAATGCTGGGAGTGATGGTTCTTATCAGAGAAAATCACACTCGATGGTAGAGCATAGAAGTCGTCAAACGGAAACTCCCTGCTGAGAGGGAAGAAACATGTACCACATTTTGTGCAGCACATTTATTATTTTTAGCGACCATTGGAATAAGATTTTTAAACATGTAAAGCAAATGAAGGAGATAGCGAAACAAGAAGCTTTATCACTTTCCGTACTTCCGTTATTCAGTAAGGTGCACATGGTGTCCCATCTGCAACAAAAACCCATTGAATGGAGAATCTGCTTTGTGGCCATACAACCACCTGACCCTGCTGTAGAGAGCAAACACTTAACCACATTTAACGATTCAAATACATTACTCCACTGTGAAATTGATGAATATAAGTGATAACGGTATCAATCAAATAAAGTACCTACCAAAAGACAGAAGTCCTTCCCAATAACTCCAATAGACATAATGCTGGTAGTGATGGTTCTTATCAGAGAAAATCACATTCGATGGTAGAGCAAACATAGAAGTCATCAAACGGAATCTCCCTGCTGAGAGGGAAGAAACATGTACCACAATTTGTGCAGCACATTTATTATTTTTAGTGACGATTGGAATAAGATTATTAAACATATAAAGCAAATGAAGGAGATACCTAAAGAAGAAGATTTATCATATTTCAAACATCCCTTATTCATGTGGTGTCCCATCTGCACCAAAAACCCATTGAATGGAGAATATGCTTTGTGGCCACACAACCAGCTGACCCTGCTGTAGAGAACAAACACTTAACCACATTTCACAATTCAAATACATTACTCCACTGTGAAATTGATGAATATAAGTGATAACGGTATCAATCAAATCAAGTACCTACCAAAGGAGAGAAGTCCTTCCCAATAACTCCAATAGACAGAATGCTGGGAGTGATGGTTCTTATCAGACCTAATCACACTGGATGGTAGAGCAAACATAGAAGTCATCAAGCGGAATCTCCCTGCTGAGAGGGAAGAAACATGTACCACAACTTGTGCCGCACATTGATTATTTTTAGTGACCATTGGAATAAGATTTTTAAACATGTAAAGCAAATGAAGGAGATACCGAAACAAGAAGCTTTATCACTTTACAAACATCCCTTATTCAGTAAGGTGCACATGGTGTCCCATCTGCACCAAAACTCCATTGAATGGAGAATCTGCTTTGTGGCCATAAAACCAGCTGACCCTGCTGTAGAGAACAAACACTTAACCACATTTCACGATTCAAATACATTACTCCACTTGATGAATATAAGTGAGAACGGTATCAAACATAAGAAGCACCTAGCAAAAGAAAGAAGTCTTTCCCAATCACTCCAATAGACAGAATGCTGGGAGTGATGGCTCTTATCAGACATAATCACACACACGATGGTAGAGTAAACATAGCACTTTCCCCTCCTTCCCTCTTTCCTGACGAGGCAACCGTTGGCTGCGAAAGCTAGAATTTTGTGTGTATGTTTGTGCTTGTTTGTGTGTCTATCGACCTGCCAGCGCTTTTGTTTGTTAAGTCTCATCATCTTTCTTTTTAGATATATTTACTCCACTGTCAAATTGATGAATATAAGTGAGAAAGGTATCAATCAAAAGAAGCACCCAGCAAAAGAGAAAAGCCTTTCCCAATAACTGCAATAGACAGAATGTTGAGAGTGATGGTGCTTATCAGACAAAATCACACTCGATGGTAGAGCAAACATAGCAGTCATGAAACGGAATCACACTGCTAAGAGGGAAGAAACATGTACCACAACTTGTGCAGCTCATTGATTATTTTTAGTGACCATCGGAATAAGATTTTTTAACATATAAAGCAAATGAACGAGATATCTAAACAAGGAGGTTTATCACATTCCGAACATCCGTTATTCAGTAAGGTGCAGGTGGTGTCCCACCTGCACCAAAAACCCATTGAATGGAGAATCGCACCAAAAACCCATTGAATGGAGAATCTGCCTTGTGGCCATAAAACCAGCTGACCCTGCTGTTGAGAACAAACACTTAACCACATTTCATGATTCAAATACATTACTCCACTGTGAAATTGATGAATATAAGTGATAACGGTATCAATCAAAAGAAGCACCTAGCAAAAGAAAGAAGTCTTTCCCGATAACTCCAATAGACAGAATGCTGGGAGTGATGGTTCTTATCAGACAAAATCACACACGATGGTAGAGCAAACATAGCAGTCATCACACGGAATGTCACTGCTGAGAGGGAAGAAACATGTACCACATTTTGTGCAGCACACTGATTATTTTTAGTGACCATTGGAATAAGATTTTTAAACATATAAAGCAAATGAAGGAGATACCTAAACAAGAAGGTTTATCACATTCCGAACATCCGTTATTCAGTAAGGTATATGTGGCGTCCCATCTACAACCAAACCCCACTGAATGGAGAATCTGCTTTGTGGCCAAACAACCAGCTGACCCGGCTGTAAAGAACAAACACTTAACCACATTTCATGATTCAAATACATTACTCCACTGTGAAATTGATGAATATAAGTGATAACGGTATCAATCAAAAGAAGAACCTAGCCAAAGAAAGAAGTCTTTCCCAATAACTGCAATGGACAAACTGCTGGGAGTGATGCTTCTTATCAGACAAAATCACACTCGATGGTAGAACAAACATAGCAGTCATCAAACGAAATCTCCCCGCTGACAGGGAAGAAACATGTACCACAATTTGTGCAGCACATTTATTATTTTTAGTGACCATTGGAATAAGATTTTTAAACATATAAAGCAAATGAAGTAGATACCTAAACAAGAAGATTTTTCACATTCCGTACATCTGTTACTCAGTAAGGTGCATGTGGTGTCCCATCTGCACCAAAAACCCACTGAATGCAGAATCTGCTTTGAGGCCATAAAACCAGCTGACCCTGCTGTAAAGACCAAACACTTATCCACATTTCACGAATCAAATACATTACTCCACTGTGAAATTGATGAATATAAGCAAGAACGGTTTCAATCAAAAGAAGCACCTAGCAAAAGAAAGAAGTCTTTCCCAATAACTCCAATAGACAGAATGCTGGGAGTGATGGCTCTTATCACACAAAATCACACTCGATGGTAGAGCAAACATAGAAGTCATCATACGGAATCTACCTGCTGAGAGGGAAGAAACATGTGCCACATTTTGTGCAGCACACAGATTATTTTTAGTGACCATTGGAATAAGATTATTAAACATATAAAGCAAATGAAGGAGATACCTAAACAAGAAGCTTTATCACATTCCGAACTTCCGTTATTCAGTAAGGTGCACATTGTGTCCCATCTGCACCAAAAACCCATTGAATGGAGAATCTGCTTTGTGGCCACAAAACCAGCTGACCCTGCTGTAGAGAACAAACACTTAACCACATTTCACGATTCAAATACATTACTCCACTGTGAATTGATGAATATAAGTGATAACGGTATCAATCAAATAAAGTACCTACCAAAAGACAGAAGTCCTTCCCAATAACTCCAATAGACAGAATGCTGGGAGTGATGGTTCTTATCAGACAAAATCACACTCGATGGTAGAGCAAATATAGAAGTCATCAAACGGAATCTCCCTGCTGAGAGGGAAGAAACATGTACCACAATTTGTGCAGCACATTTATTATTTTTAGTGACGATTGGAATAAGATTATTAAACATATAAAGCAAATGAAGGAGATACCTAAACAAGAATATTTATCATATTTCAAACATCCCTTATTCATGTGGTGTCCCAACTGCACCAAAAACCCATTGAATGGAGAATATGCTTTGTGGCCATACAACCAGCTGACCCTGCTGTAGAGAACAAACACTTAACCACATTTCACGATTCAAATACATTACTCCACTGTGAAATTGATGAATATAAGTGATAACGGTATCAGTCAAAAGAAGAACCTATCTAAAGAAAGAGGTCTTTCCCAATAACTGCAATAGACAAAATGCTGGGAGTGATGGTTCTTATCAGACAAAATCACACTCGATGGTAGAACAAACATAGCAGTCATCAAACGGAATCTCCCTGCTGTGAGGGAAGAAACATGTACCAATATTTGTGCAGCACATTTATTATTTTTAGCGACCATTGGAATAAGATTTTTAAACATGTAAAGCAAATGAAGGAGATACCTAAACAAGAAGCTTTATCACTTTCCGAACTTCCGTTATTCAGTAAGGTGCACATGGTGTCCCATCTGCACCAAAACCCCATTGAATGGAGAATCTGCTTTGTGGCCATAAAACCAGCTGACCCTGCTGTAGAGAGCAAACACTTAACCACATTTAACGATTCAAATACATTACTCCACTGTGAAATTGATGAATATAAGTGATAACGGTATCAATCAAATAAAGTACCTACCAAAGGAGAGAAGTCCTTCCCAATAACTCCAATAGACAGAATGCTGGGAGTGATGGTTCTTATCAGACCTAATCACACTGGATGGTACAGCAAACATAGAAATCATCAAGCGGAATCTCCCTGCTGAGAGGGAAGAAACATGTACCACAACTTGTGCAGCACATTTATCATTTTTAGTGACCATTGGAATAAGATTTTTAAACATATAAAGCAAATGAAGGAGATACCTAAACAAGAAGATTTATCACATTCCGAACATCCCTTATTCAGTAAGGTGCACGTGGTGTCCCATCTGCATAAAAAGCCAATGAATGGAGAATCTGCTTTGAGGCCATACAAACAGCTGACCCTGCTGTAAAGAACACACAGTTAACCACATTTCACGATTCAAATACATTACTCCACTGTGAAGTTGATGAGTATAAGTGATAACGGTATCAATCAAAAGAGAGCACCTAGCAAAAGAAAGATTTTTTTCCCAACAACACCAATAGACAGAATGCTGGGAGTGATGGTTCTTATCAGACAAAATCACACTCGATGGTAGAACAAACATAGCAGTCATCAAACAGAATCTCCCTGCTCTGAGGGAAGAAACATGTACCACACTTTGTGCAGCACATTTATTATTTTTAGTGACCATTGGAATAAGATTTTTAAACATGTAAAGCAAATGAAGGAGATACCTAAACAAGAACCTTTATCACATTCCGAACTTCCGTTATTCAGTAAGGTGCACATGGTGTCCCATCTGCACCAATAACCCATTGAATGGAGAATCTGCTTTGTGGCCATAAAACCATCTGACCCTGCTGTAAAGAACAAACACTAACCACATTTCACGATTCAAATACATTACTCCACTGTGAAATTGATGAATATAAGTAAGAACGGAATCAATCAAAAGAAGCACCTAGCAAAAGGAAGAAGTCTTTCCCAATAACTCCAATAGACAGAATGCTGGGAGTGATGGCTCTTATCAGACAAAATCACACACAATGGTAGAGCAAACATAGCAGTGATCAAACGGAATGTCTGTCCTGAGGGGGAAGAAACATGTACCACAACTTGTGCAGCACATTGATTATTTTTAGTGACAATTGGAAAAAGATTTTTAAACATATAAAGCAAATGAAGGAGATACCTAAACAAGAAGATTTATCATATTTCAAACATCCCTTATTCATGTGGTATCCCATCTGCACCAAAAACCCATTGAATGGAGAATCTGCTTTGTGGCCATACAACCAGCTGACCCTGCTGTAGAGAACAAACACTTAACCACATTTAACGATTCAAATACATTACTCCACTGTCAAATTGATGATTATAAGTGATAACGGTATCAATCAAAAGAAGAACCTAGCTAAAGAAAGAAATCTTTCCCAATAACTGCAATAGACAAAATGCTGGGAGTGATGGTTCTTATCAGACAAAATCACACTCGATGGTAGAACAAACATAGCAGTCATCAAACGGAATCTCCCTGCTGTGAGGGAAGAAACATGTAACACAATTTGTGCAGCACATTTATTATTTTTAGCGACCATTGGAATGAGATTTTTAAACATATAAAGCAAATGAAGGAGATACCGAAACAAGAAGATTTATCACTTTACAAACTTCCGTTATTCAGTAAGGTGCACATGGTGTCCCATCTGCCCAAAACCCCATTGAATGGAGAATATGCTTTGTGGCCATAAAACGAGCTGTCCCTGCTGTAGAGAAGAAACACTTAACCACATTTCACGATTCAAATACATTACTTCACTGTGAAATTGATGAATATAAGTGATAACGGTATCAATCAAAAGAAGCACCTAGCAAAAGAAAGAAGACTTTCCCAATAACTCGAATAGACAGAATGCTGGGAGCGATGGTTCTTATCAGACAAAATGACACTCGATGGTAGAACAAACATAGCAGTCATCAAACAGAATCTCCCTGCTGTGATGGAAGAAACATGTACCACAATTTGTGCAGCACATTTATTATTTTTAGTGACCATTGGTTTAAGATTTTTAAACATGTAAAGCAAATGAAGGAGATACCGAAATAAGAAGCTTTATCACTTTACAAACTTCCGTTATTCAGTAAGGTGCACATGGTGTCCCATCTGCCCAAGACCCCATTGAATGGAGAATATGCTTTGTGGCCATAAAACCAGCTGACCCTGCTGTAGAGAACAAACCTTAACCACATTTCACGATTCAAATACATTACTTCACTGTGAAATTGATGAATATAAGTGATAACGGTATCAATCAAAAGAAGCACCTAGCAAAAGAAATAAGTCTTTCCCAATAACTCCAATAGACAGAATGCTGGGAGAGATCGCCCTTATCAGACAAAATGACACTCGATGGTAGAACAAACATAGCAGTCATCAAACAGAATCTCCCTGCTGTGATGGAAGAAACATGTACCACAATTTGTGCAGCACATTTATTATTTTTAGTGACCATTGGAATAAGATTTTTAAACATGTAAAGCAAATGAAGGAGATACCTAAACAAGAAGCTTCATCACATTCCGAACTTCCGTTATTCAGTAAGGTGCACATGGTGTCCCATCTGCACCAATAACCCATTGAATGGAGAATCTGCTTTGTGGCCATAAAACCATCTGACCCTGCTGTAGAGAACAAACACTTAACCACATTTCACGACTCAAATACATTACTCCACTGTGAAATTGATGAATACAAGTGATAACGGTATCAATCAAATAAAGTACCTACCAAAAGACAGAAGTCCTTCCCAATAACTCGAATAGACAGAATGCTGGGAGTGATGGTTCTTATCAGAGAAAATCACACTCGATTGTAGAGCAAACATAGAAGTCATCAAACGGAATCTCCCTGCTGAGAGGGAAGAAACATGTACCACAATTTGTGCAGCATATTTATTATTTTTAGTGACGATTGGAATAAGATTATTAAACATATAAAGCAAATGAAGGACATACCTAAAGAAAAAGATTTATCATATTTCAAACATCCCTTATTCATGTGGTGTCCCAACTGCACCAAAAACCCATTGAATGGAGAATATGCTTTGTGGCCATACAACCAGCTGACCCTGCTGTAGAGAACAAACACTTAACCACATTTCACGATTCAAATACATTACTCCACTGTGAAATTGATGAATATAAGTGATAACGGTATCAGTCAAAAGAAGAACCTATCTAAAGAAAGAGGTCTTTCCCAATAACTGCAATAGACAAAATGCTGGGAGTGATGGTTCTTATCAGACAAAATCACACTCGATGGTAGAACAAACATAGCAGTCATCAAACGGAATCTCCCTGCTGTGAGGGAAGAAACATGTACCAATATTTGTGCAGCACATTTATTATTTTTAGCGACCATTGGAATAAGATTTTTAAACATGTAAAGCAAATGAAGGAGATACCTAAACAAGAAGCTTTATCACTTTCCGAACTTCCCTTATTCAGTAAGGTGCACATGGTGTCCCATCTGCACCAAAACCCCATTGCATGGAGAATCTGCTTTGTGGCCATAAAACCAGCTGACCCTGCTGTAGAGAGCAAACACTTAACCACATTTAACGATTCAAATACATTACTCCACTGTGAAATTGATGAATATAAGTGATAACGGTATCAATCAAATAAAGTACCTACCAAAGGAGAGAAGTCCTTCCCAATAACTCCAATAGACAGAATGCTGGGAGTGATGGTTCTTATCAGACCTAATCACACTGGATGGTAGAGCAAACATAGAAATCTTCAAGCGGAATCTCCCTGCTGAGAGGGAAGAAACATGTACCACAACTTGTGCAGCACATTTATCATTTTTAGTGACCATTGGAATAAGATTTTTAAACATATAAAGCAAATGAAGGAGATACCTAAACAAGAAGATTTATCACATTACGAACATCCCTTATTCAGTAAGGTGCACGTGGTGTCCCATCTGCATAAAAAGCCAATGAATGGAGAATCTGCTTTGAGGCCATACAAACAGCTGACCCTGCTGTAAAGAACACACAGTTAACCACATTTCACGATTCAAATACATTACTCCACTGTGAAGTTGATGAGTATAAGTGATAACGGTATCAATCAAAAGAGAGCACCTAGCAAAAGAAAGATTTTTTTCCCAACAACACCAATAGACAGAATGCTGGGAGTGATGGTTCTTATCAGACAAAATCACACTCGATGGTAGAACAAACATAGCAGTCATCAAACAGAATCTCCCTGCTGAGAGGGAAGAAACATGTACCACAATTTGTGCAGCATATTTATTATTTTTAGTGACGATTGGAATAAGATTATTAAACATATAAAGCAAATGAAGGACATACCTAAAGAAAAAGATTTATCATATTTCAAACATCCCTTATTCATGTGGTGTCCCATCTGCACCTATAACCCATTGAATGGAGAATCTGCTTTGTGGCCATAAATCCATCTGACCCTGCTGTAGAGAACAAACACTTAACCACATTTCATGATTCAAATACATTACTCCACTGTGAAATTGATGAATATAAGTGATAACGGTATCAATCAAAAGAAGCACCTAGCAAAAGAAAGAAGTCTTTCCCAATAACTCCAATAGACAGAATGCTGGGAGTGATGGTTCTTATCAGACAAAATGACACTCGATGGTGGAACAAACATAGCAGTCATCAAACAGAATCTCCCTGCTGTGATGAAAGAAACATGTACCACAAATTGTGCAGCACATTTATTATTTTTAGTGACCATTGGAATAAGATTTTTAAACATGTAAAGCAAATGAAGGAGATACCTAAACAAGAAGATTTATCACATTCCGAACATCCCTTATTCAGTAAGGTGCATGTGGAGTCCCATCTGCACCAAAAACCCATTGAATGGAGAATCTGCTTTGTGGCCATATAACCAGTTGACCCTGCTGTAAAGAATAAACACTTAACCACATTTCACGATTCAAATACATTACTCCACTGTGAAATTGATTAGTATAGGTGAGAACGGTATCAATCAAAAGAAGCACCTAGCAAAAGAAAGAAGTCTTCCCCAATAACTCCAATAGACAGAATGCTGGGAGTGATGGCTCTTATCAGACAATATCACACACGATGGTAGAGAAAACATAGCAGTCATCACACAGAATGTCGCTGCCGAGAGGGAAGAAACATGTACCACATTTTGTGCAGCACACTGATTATTTATAGTGACCATTGGACTAAGATTTTTAAACATATAAAGCAAATGAAGGAGATGCCTAAACAAGAAGATTTATCATATTCCAAACATCCCTTATCCATGTGGTGTCCCATCTGCACCAAAAACCCATTGAATGGAGAATTTGCTTTCTGGCCATAGAACCACCTGACCCTGCAGTAAAGAACAAACACTTAACCACAAATTTACGATTCAAATACATTACTCCTCTGTGAAATTGATGAGTATAAGTGATAACGGTATCAATCAAAAGAAGCACCTAGCAAAAGAAAGAATTTTTTCCCAACAACTATAATAGACAGAATGCTGGGAGTGATGGTTCTTATCAGACAAAATCACACTCGATGGTAGAACAAACGTAGCAGTCATCAAACAGAATCTCCCTGCTGTGAGGGAAGAAACATGTACCACAATTTGTGCAGCACATTTATTATTTTTAGAGACCATTGGAATAAGATTTTTAAACATGTAAAGCAAATGAAGGAGATACCTAAAAAAGAAGCTTTATCACATTCCGAACTTCTGTTATTCAGTAAGATGCACATGGTGTCACAACTGCACCAAAAACCCATTGAATGGAGAATCTGCCTTGTGGCCATAAAACCAGCTGACCCTGCTGTAGAGAACAAACACTTAACCACATTTCACGATTCAAATACATTACTCCACTGTGAAATTGATGAATATAAGTGATAACGGTATCAATCAAAAGAATAACCTAGCTAAAGAAAGAAGTCTTTCCCAATAACTGCAATAGACAAAATGCTGGGAGTGATGGTTCTTATCAGACAAAATCACACTCGATGGTAGAACAAACATAGAAGTCATGAAACGGAATCTCCCTGCTGAGAGGGAAGAAACATGTACCACAATATGTGCAGTACATTTTTTATTTTTAGTGACGATTGGAATAAGATTATTAAACATATAAAGCAAATGAAGGAGATACCTAAACAAGAAGATTTATCACATTCCGAACATCCATTATTCAGTAAGGTGCATGTTGTGTCCCATCTGCACCAAAAACCCATTGAATGGAGAATCTGCTTTGTGGCCATACAACCAGCTGACCCTGCTGTAGAGAACAAACACTTAACCACATTTCACGATTCAAATACATTACTCCACTGTGAAACTGAGGAATATAAGTGATAACGGTATCAATCAAAAGAATAACCTAGCTAAAGGAAGAAGTCTTTCCCAATAACTGCAATAGACAAAATGCTGGGAGTGATGGTTCTTATCAGACAAAATCACACTCGATGGTAGAACAAACATAGCAGTCATCAAACGGAATCTCCATGCTGTGAGGGAAGAAACATGTACCACAATTTGTGCAGCACATTTATTATTTTTAGCGACCATTGGAATAAGATTTTTAAACATGTAAAGCAAATGAAGGAGATACCGAAACAAGAAGCTTTATCATTTCCCGAACATCCCTTATTCAGTAAGGTGCACATGGTGTCCCATCTGCACCAAAATCCCATTGAATGGAGAATCTGCTTTGTGGCCATAAAACCAGCTGACCCTGCTGTAAAGAACAAACACTTAACCATATTTCACGAATCAAATACATTACTCCACTGTGAAATTGATGAATATAAGTGATAAGGGTATCAATCAAATGAAGCACCTAGCAAAAGAAAGAAGTCTTTCCCAATAACTGCAATAGAAAGAATGCTGGGAGTGGTGGTACTTATCAAATACAAATTCACACTCGATGGTAGAACAAACATAGCAGTCATCAAACGGTGTCTCCCCGCTGAGAGGGAAGAAACAAGTAGCACAATTTGTGCAGCACATTTATTATTTTTAGTAACCATTGGAATAAGATTTTTAAACATGTAAAGCAACTGAAGGAGATACCTAACCAAGAAGCTTTATCACATTCCGAACTTCCGTTGTTCAGTATGGTGCATGTGGTGTCCCTTCTGCACCAAAAATCCATTGAATGCAGAATCTGCTTTGAGGCCATACAACCAGCTGCCCCTGCTGTAAAGACCAAACACTTAACCACATTTCACGATTCAAATACATTACTCCACTGTGAAATTGATGAATATAAGTGATAACGGTATCAATCAAATAAAGTACCTACCAAAAGACAGAAGTCCTTCCCAATAACTCCAATAGACAGAATGCTGGTAGTGATGGTTCTTATCAGACGAAATGACACTCGATGGTAGAACAAACATAGCAGTCATCAAACAGAATCTCCCTGCTGTGATGGAAGAAACATGTACCACAATTTGTGCAGCACATTTATTATTTTTAGTGACCATTGGAATAAGATTTTTAAACATGTAAAGCAAATGAAGGAGATACCGAAACAAGAAGCTTTATCACTTTACAAACTTCCGTTATTCAGTTAGGTGCACATGGTGTCCCATCTGCCCAAAACCCCATTGAATGGAGAATCTGCTTTGTGGCCATAAAACCAGCTCACCCTGCTGTAGAGAACAAAGCTTAACCACATTTCACGATTCAAATACATTACTTCACTGTGAAATTGATGAATATAAGTGATAACGGTATCAATCAAAAGAAGCACCTAGCAAAAGAAAGAAGTCTTTCCCAATAACTCCAATAGACAGAATGCTGGGAGTGATGGTTCTTATCAGACAAAATGACACTCGATGGTAGAACAAACATAGCAGTCATCAAACAGAATCTCCCTGCTGTGATGGAAGAAACATGTACCACAGTTTGTGCAGCACATTTATTATTTTTAGTGACCATTGGAATAAGATTTTTAAACATGTAAAGCAAATGAAGGAGATACCTAAACAAGAAGCTTCATCACATTCCGAACTTCCGTTAATCAGTAAGCTGCACATGGTGTCCCATCTGCAACAAAAACCCATTGAATGGAGAATCTGCTTTGTGGCCATAAAACCATCTGACCCTGCTGTAGAGAACAAACACTTAACCACATTTCACGATTCAAATACATTACTCCACTGTGAAATTGATGAATATAAGTGATAACGGTATCAATCAAATAAAGTACCTACCAAAAGACAGAAGTCCTTCCCAATAACTCCAATAGACAGAATGCTGGGAGTGATGGTTCTTATCAGAGAAAATCACACTCGATGGTAGAGCAAACATAGAAGTCATCAAACGGAATCTCCCTGCTGAGAGGGAAGAAACATGTACCACAATTTGTGCAGCATATTTATAATTTTTAGTGACCATTGGAATAAGATTTTTAAACATATAAAGCAAATGAAGGAGATAACTAAACAAGAAGATTTATCACATTCCGAACATCCCTTATTCATGTGGTGTCCCATCTGCACCAAAAACCCATTGAATGGAGAATCTGCTTTGTGGCCATAAAACCACCTGACCCTGCTGTAGAGAACAAACACTTAACAACATTTCATGATTCAAATACATTACTCCACTGTGAAATTGATGAATATAAGTGATAACGGTATCAATCAAAAGAAGCACCTAGCAAAAGAAAGAAGTCTTCCCCAATAACTCCAATAGACAGAATGCTGGGAGTGATGGCTCTTATCAGACAAAATCACACATGATGCTAGAGAAAACATAGCAGTCATCACACGGAATGTCGCTGCCGAGAGGGAAGAAACATTTACCACATTTTGTGCAGCACACTGATTATTTTTAGTGACCATTGGAATAAGATTTTTAAACATGTAAAGCAAATGAAGGAGATACCGAAACAAGAAGCTTTATCATTTCCCGAACATCCCTTATTCAGTAAGGTGCACATGGTGTCCCTTCTGCACCAAAAACCCCTTTGAATGGAGAATCTGCTTTGTGGCCATAAAACCAGCTGACCCTGCTGTAAAGAACAAACACTTAACCATATTTCACGAATCAAATACATTACTCCACTGTGAAATTGATGAATATAAGTGATAAGGGTATCAATCAAATGAAGCACCTAGCAAAAGAAAGAAGTCTTTCCCAATAACTGCAATAGAAAGAATGCTGGGAGTGGTGGTACTTATCAAATACAAATTCACACTCGATGGTAGAACAAACATAGCAGTCATCAAACGGAGTCTCCCCGCTGAGAGGGAAGAAACAAGTAGCACAATTTGTGCAGCACATTTATTATTTTTAGTAACCATTGGAATAAGATTTTTAAACATGTAAAGCAAATGAAGGAGATACCGAAACAAGAAGATTTATCACTTTACAAACTTCCGTTATTCAGTAAGGTGCACATGGTGTCCCATCTGCCCAAAACCCCATTGAATGGAGAATATGCTTTGTGGCCATAAAACCAGCTGACCCTGCTGTAGAGAACAAACCTTAACCACATTTCACGATTCAAATACATTACTTCACTGTGAAATTGATGAATATAAGTGATAACGGTATCAATCAAAAGAAGCACCTAGCAAAAGAAAGAAGTCTTTCCCAATAACTCCAATAGACAGAATGCTGGGAGTGATGGTTCTTATCAGACAAAATGACACTCGATGGTAGAACAAACATAGCAGTCATCAAACAGAATCTCCCTGCTGTGATGGAAGAAACATGTACCACAATTTGTGCAGCACATTTATTATTTTTAGTGACCATTGGAATAAGATTTTTAAACATGTAAAGCAAATGAAGGAGATACCGAAACAAGAAGCTTTATCACTTTACAAACTTCCGTTATTCAGTTAGGTGCACATGGTGTCCCATCTGCCCAAAACCCCATTGAATGGAGAATCTGCTTTGTGGCCATAAAACCAGCTCACCCTGCTGTAGAGAACAAACCTTAACCACATTTCACGATTCAAATACATTACTTCACTGTGAAATTGATGAATATAAGTGATAACGGTATCAATCAAAAGAAGCACCTAGCAAAAGAAAGAAGTCTTTCCCAATAACTCCAATAGACAGAATGCTGGGAGTGATGGTTCTTATCAGACAAAATGACACTCGATGGTAGAACAAACATAGCAGTCATCAAACAGAATCTCCCTGCTGTGATGGAAGAAACATGTACCACAATTTGTGCAGCACATTTATTATTTTTAGTGACCATTGGAATAAGATTTTTAAACATGTAAAGCAAATGAAGGAGATACCTAAAGAAGAAGCTTTATCACATTCCGAACTTCCGTTATTCAGTAAGCTGCACATGGTGTCCCATCTGCAACAAAAACCCATTGAATGGAGAATCTGCTTTGTGGCCATAAAACCTTCTGACCCTGCTGTAGAGAACAAACACTTAACCACATTTCACGATTCAAATACATTACTCCACTGTGAAATTGATGAATATAAGTGATAACGGTATCAATCAAATAAAGTACCTACCAAAAGACAGAAGTCCTTCCCAATAACTCCAATAGACAGAATGCTGGGAGTGATGGCTCTTATCAGACAAAATCACACATGATGCTAGAGAAAACATAGCAGTCATCACACGGAATGTCGCTGCCGAGAGGGAAGAAACATTTACCACAGTTTGTGCAGCACACTGATTATTTATAGTGACCATTGGACTAAGATTTTTAAACATATAAAGCAAATGAAGGAGATGCCTAAACAAGAAGATTTATCATATTCCAAACATCCCTTATCCATGTGGTGTCCCATCAGCACCACAAACCCATTGAATGGAGAATCTGCTTTGTGGCCATACAACCAGCTGACCCTGCAGTAAAGAAAAAACACTTAACCACAAATTTACGATTCAAATACATTACTCCTCTGTGAAATTGATGAGTATAAGTGATAACGGTATCAATCAAAAGAAGCACCTAGCAAAAGAAAGAATTTTTTCCCAACAACTATAATAGACAGAATGCTGGGAGCGATGGTTCTTATCAGACAAAATCACACTCGATGGTAGAACAAACATAGCAGTCATCAAACAGAATCTCCCTGCTGTGAGGGAATAAACATGTACCACAATTTGTGCAGCACAGTTATTATTTTTAGAGACCATGGGAATAAGATTTTTAAACATGTAAAGCAAATGAAGGAGATACCTAAACAAGAAGCTTTATCACATTCCGAACTTCTGTTATTCAGTAAGATGCACATGGTGTCACAACTGCACCAAAAACCCATTGAATGGAGAATCTGCTTTGTGGCCATAAAACCAGCTGACCCTGCTGTAGAGAACAAACACTTAACCACATTTCATGATTCAAATAAATTACTCCACTGTGAAATTGATGAATATAAGTGAAAATGGTATCAATCAAAAGAAGCACCTAGCAAAAGAAAGAAGTCGTCCCCAATAACTCCAATAGACAGAATGCTGGGAGTGATGGTTCTTATGAGACAAAATCACACTCGATGGTAGAGCAAACATAGAAGTCATCAAACGGAATCTCCCTGCTGAGAGGGAAGAAACATGTACCACAATTTGTGCAGCACATTTATTATTTTTTGTGACAATTGGAATAAGATTATTAAACATATAAATGAAATGAAGGAGATACCTAAACAAGAAGCTTTATCGCATTCCGAACATCCCTTATTCACTAAGGTGCATGTGGAGTCCCATTTGCACCAAAAACCCATTGAATGGAGAATCTGTTTTGTGGCCATACAACCAGCTGACCCTGCTGTAAAGAAGCAACACTTAACCACATTTCACGATTCAAATACATTACTCCACTGTGAAATTGATTAATATAAGCGAGAATGGTATCAATCAAAAGAAGCACTTAGCAAAAGAAAGAAGTCTTTCCCAATTACTCCAATAGACAGAATGCTGGGAGAGATGGCTCTTATCACACAAAATCACACTCGATGGAAGAACAAACATAGCAGTCATCAAACAGAATATCCCTGCTGTGAGGGAAGAGACATGTACCACAATTTGTGCAGCACATTTATTATTTTTAGAGACCATTGGAATAAGATTTTTAAACATGTAAAGCAAATGAAGGAGATACCTAAACAACAAACTTTATCACATTCCGAACTTCTGTTATTCAGTAAGATGCACATGGTGTCACAACTGCACCGAAAACCCATTGAATGGAGAATCTGCTTTGTGGCCAAACAACCAGCTGACACTGCTGTAAAGAACAAACACTTAACCACATTTCACGATTCAAATACATTACTCCACTGTGAAATTGATGAATATAAGTGAGAACGCTATCAATCAAAAGAAGCACCTAGCAAAAGAAAGAAGTCTTTCCCAATAACTCCAATTGACAGAATGCAGGGAGTGATGGCTCTTATCAGACAAAATCACACACGATGGTAGAGCAAACATAGCAGTCATCAAACGGAATGTCTCTGATGAGGGGGAAGAAACATGTACCACAACTTGTGCAGCACATTGATTATTTTTAGTGACCATTGGAAAAAGATTTTTAAACATATAAAGCAAATGAAGGAGATACCTAAAGAAGAAGATTTATCATATTTCAAACATCCCTTATTCATGTGGTGTCCCATCTGCACCAAAAACCCATTGAATGGAGAATCTGCTTTGTGGCCATACAACCAGCTGACCCTGCTGTAGAGAACAAACACTTAACCACTTTTCACGATTCAAATACATTACTCCACTGTGAAATTGATGAATATAAGTGATAACGGTATCAATGAAAAGAATAACCTAGCTAAAGAAAGAAGTCTTTCCCAATAACTGCAATAGACAAAATGCTGGGAGTGATGGTTCTTATCAGACAAAATCACACTCGATGGTAGAACAAACATAGCAGTCATCAAACAGAATCTCCCTGCTGTGATGGAAGAAACATGTACCACAATTTGTGCAGCACATTTATTATTTTTAGTGACCATTGGAATAAGATTTTTAAACATGTAAAGCAAATGAAGGAGATACCTAAAGAAGAAGCTTTATCACATTCCGAACTTCCGTTATTCAGTAAGGTGCACATGGTGTCCCATCTGCAACAAAAACCCATTGAATGGAGAATCTGCTTTGTGGCCATAAAACCATCTGACCCTGCTGTAGAGAACAAACACTTAACCACATTTCACGATTCAAATACATTACTCCACTGTGAAATTGATGAATATAAGTGATAACGGTATCAATCAAAAGAAGCACCCAGCAAAAGAGAGAAGTCTTTCCCAATAACTGCAATAGACAGAATGTTGCGAGTGATGGTGCTTATCAGACAAAATCACACTCGATGGTAGAGCACACATAGCAGTCATCAAACGGAATAACACTGCTAAGAGGGAAGAAACATGTACCACAACTTGTGCAGCTCATTGATTATTTTTAGTGACCATTGGCTTAAGATTTTTAAACATATAAAGCAAATGAACGAGATACCTAAACAACAAGGTTTATCACATTCCGAACATCCGTTATTCAGTAATGTGCAGATGGTGTCCCATCTGCACCAAAAACTCATTGAATGGAGAATCTGCCTTGTGGCCATAAAACCAGCTGACCGTGCTGTTGAGAACAAACACTTAACCACATTTCATGATTCAAATACATTACTCCACTGTGAAATTGATGAATATAAGTGATAACGGTATCAATCAAAAGAAGCACCTAGCAAAAGAAAGAAGTCTTTCCCGATAACTCCTATAGACAGAATGCTGGGAGTGATGGTTCTTATCAGACAAAATCACACACGATGGTAGAGCAAACATAGCAGTCATCACACGCAATGTCACTGCTGAGAGGGAAGAAACATGTACCACATTTTGTGCAGTACACTGATTATTTTTAGTGACCATTGGAATAAGATTTATAAACATATAAAGCAAATGAAGGAGATACCTAAACAAGAAGATTTATCACATTCCAAACATCCGTTATTCAGTAAGGTGTATGTGGTGTCCCATCTCCAACAAAAACCGACTGAATGGAGAATCTGCTTTGTGGCCATATAACCAGATGACCCTGCTGTAAAGAACAAACACTTAACCATATTTCACGAATCAAATACATTACTCCACTGTGAAATTGATGAATATAAGTGATAACGGTATCAATCAAATAAAGTACCTACCAAAAGACAGAAGTCCTTCCCAATAACTCCAATAGACAGAATGCTGGTAGTGATGGTTTTTATCAGACAAAATCACACTCGATGGTAGAACAAACATCGCAGTCATCAAACGGAATCTCCCTGCTGTGAGGGAAGAAACATGTACCACAATTTGTAAAGCACATTTATTATTTTTAGCGACCATTGGAATAAGATTTTTTAAAAAAGTAAAGCAAATGAAGGAGTTACCTAAACAAGAAGCTTTATCACTGTCCGAACTTCCGTTATACAGTAAGGTGCACATGGTGTCCCATCTGCACCAAAAACCCATTGACTGGAGAATCTGCTTTGTGGCCAAAAAACCAGCTGACCCTGCTGTAAAGAGCAAACACTTAACCACATTTAACGATTCAAATACATTACTCCACTGTGAAATTGATGAATATAAGCGATAACGTTATCAATCAAATAAAGTACCTACCAAAGGAGAGAAGTCCTTCCCAATAACTCCAATAGAGAGAATGCTGGGAGTAATGGTTCTTATCAGACAAAATCACACTCGATGGTAGAACAAACATAGCAGTGATCAAACGGAATCTCCCCGCTGAGAGGGAAGAAACATGTACCACAATTTGTGCAGCACATTCATTATTTTTAGTGACCATTGGAATAAGATTTTTAAACATATAAAGCAAATGAAGTAGATACCTAAACAAGAAGATTTATCATATTTCAAACATCCCTTATTCATGTGGTGTCCCAACTGCACCAAAAACCCACTGAATGGAGAATCTGCTTTGTGGCCAAACAACCAGATGACACTGCTGTAAAGAACAAACACTTAACCACATTTCACGATTCAAATACATTACTCCACTGTGAAATTGATGAATATAAGTGAGAACGGTATCAATCATAAGAAGCACCTAGCAAAAGAAAGAAGTCTTTCCCAATAACTCCAATAGACAGAATGCTGGGAGTGATGCTTCTTATCAGACAAAATCACACACGATGGTAGAGAAAATTCAGCAGACATCACACGGAATGTCGCTGCCAAGAGGGAAGAAACATGTACCACATTTTGTGCAGCACACTGATTATTTTTAGTGACCATTGGAATAAGATTTTTAAACATATAAAGCAAATGAAGGAGATGCCTAAACAAGAAGATTTATCATATTCCAAACATCCCTTATCCATGTGGTGTCACATCTGCACCAAAAACCCATTAAATGGAGAATCTGCTTTGTGGCCATACAACCAGCTGACCGTGCTGTAAAGAACAAACACTTAACCACAAATTTACGATTCAAATATATTACTCCACTGTGAAATTGATGAATATAAGTGATAACGGTATCAATCAAAAGAAGCACCTAGCAAAAGAAAGAAGTCTTTCACAATAACTCCAATAGACAGAATGCTGGGAGTGATGGTTCTTATCAGACAAAATCACACTCGATGGTAGAACAAACATAGCAGTCATCAAACAGGATCTCCCTGCTGTGAGGGAAGAAACATGTACCACAATTTGTGCAGCACATTTTTTATTTTTAGTGACAATTGGAATAAGATTATTAAACATATAAATCAAATGAAGGAGATACCTAAACAAGAAGATTTATCACATTCCGAACATCCCTTATTCACTAAGGTGCATGTGGAGTCCCATCTGCACCAAAAACCCATTGAATGGAGAATCTGCTTTGTGGCCATACAACCAGCTGACCCTGCTGTAAAGAAGCAACACTTAACCACATTTCACGATTCAAATACATTACTCCACTGTGAAATTGATGAATATATGTGATAACGGTATCAATCAAATAAAGTACCTACCAAAAGACAGAAGTCCTTCCCAATAACTCCAATAGACAGAATGCTGGGAGTGATGGCTCTTATCAGACCTAATCACACTGGATGGTAGAGCAAACATAGAAGTCATCAAGCGGAATCTCCCTGCTAAGAGGGAAGAAACATGTACCACAACTTGTGCAGCAAATTTATTATTTTTAGCGACCATTGGAATAAGATTTTTAAACATGTAAAGCAAATCTAGGAGATACCTAAACAAGAAGCTTTATCACATTCCGAACTTCCGTTATTCAGTAAGGTGCACATGGTGTCCCATCTGCACCAAAAACCCATTGAATGGACAATCTGCTTTGTGGCCATACAACCAGCTGACCCTGCTGTAGAGAACAAACACTTAACCACATTTCACGATTCAAATACATTACTCCACT
Organism: Schistocerca nitens; assembly: GCF_023898315.1. Taxonomy (NCBI): domain Eukaryota; kingdom Metazoa; phylum Arthropoda; class Insecta; order Orthoptera; family Acrididae; genus Schistocerca; species Schistocerca nitens. Next base: position 69,504,536 of record NC_064625.1, read on the forward strand.
GTGAAATTGATGAATATAAGTGATAACGGTATCAATCAAATAAAGTACCTACCAAAGGAGAGAAGTCCTTCCCAATAACTCCAATAGACAGAATGCTGCGAGTGATGGTTCTTATCAGACCTAATCACACTGGATGGTAGAGCAAACATAGAAGTCATCAAGCGGAATCTCCCTGCTGAGAGGGAAGAAACATGTACCACAACTTGTGCAGCACATTGATTATTTTTAGTGACCATTGGCATAAGATTTTTAAACATATAAAGCAAATGAAGGAGATACCTAAACAAGAAGATTTATCACATTCCGAACATCCCTTATTCAGTAAGGTGCACGTGGTGTCCCATCTGCACCAAAAACCCATTGAATGGAAAATCTGCTTTGAGGCCAAACAAACAGCTGACCCTGCTGTAAAGCACACACACTTAACCACATTTCACGATTCAAATACATTGCTCCACTGTGAAGTTGATGAATATAAGTGAGAATGGTATCAATCAAAAGAAGCACCTAGCAAAAGAAAGAAGCCTTTCCCAACAACTCCAATAGACAGAATGCTGGTAGTGATGGTTCTTATCAGACAAAATCACACACGATGGTAGAACAAACATAGCAGTCATCAAACAGAATCTCCCTGCTGTGAGGGAAGAAACATGTACCACAATTTGTGCAGCACATTTATTATTTTTAGTGACAATTGGAATACGATTATTAAACAAATAAATCAAATGAAGGAAATACCTAAACAAGAAGATTTATCACATACCGAACATCCCTTATTCAGTAAGGTGCATGTGGAGTCCCATCTGCACCAAAAACCCATTGAATGGAGAATCTGCTTTGTGGCCATACAACCAGCTGACCCTGCTGTAAAGAAGCAACACTTAACCACATTTCACGATTCAAATACATTACTCCACTGTGAAATTGATTAATATAAGTGAGAATGGTATCAATCAAAAGAAAGCACTTAGCAAAAGAATGAAGTCTTTCCCAATAACTCCAATAGACAGAATGCTGGGAGTGATGGCTCTTATCAGACAAAATCACACACGATGGTAGAGCAAACATAGCAGTCATCAAACGGAATGACACTGCTGAGAGGGAAGAAACATGTACCACAATTTGTGCAGCACATTTATTATTTTTAGTGACCATTGGAATAAGATTTTTAAACATGTAAAGCAAATGAAGGAGATACCTAAAGAAGAAGCTTTATCACATTCCGAACTTCCGTTATTCAGTAAGGTGCACATGGTGTCCCATCTGCAACAAAAACCCATTGAATGGAGAATCTGCTTTGTGGCCATAAAACCATCTGACCCTGCTGTAGAGAACAAACACTTAACCACATTTCACGATTCAAATACATTACTCCACTGTGAAATTGATGAATATAAGTGATAACGGTATCAATCAAAAGAAGCACCCAGCAAAAGAGAGAAGTCTTTCCCAATAACTGCAATAGACAGAATGTTGCGAGTGATGGTGCTTATCAGACAAAATCACACTCGATGGTAGAGCACACATAGCAGTCATCAAACGGAATAACACTGCTAAGAGGGAAGAAACATGTACCACAACTTGTGCAGCTCATTGATTATTTTTAGTGACCATTGGCTTAAGATTTTTAAACATATAAAGCAAATGAACGAGATACCTAAACAACAAGGTTTATCACATTCCGAACATCCGTTATTCAGTAATGTGCAGATGGTGTCCCATCTGCACCAAAAACTCATTGAATGGAGAATCTGCCTTGTGGCCATAAAACCAGCTGACCGTGCTGTTGAGAACAAACACTTAACCACATTTCATGATTCAAATACATTACTCCACTGTGAAATTGATGAATATAAGTGATAACGGTATCAATCAAAAGAAGCACCTAGCAAAAGAAAGAAGTCTTTCCCGATAACTCCTATAGACAGAATGCTGGGAGTGATGGTTCTTATCAGACAAAATCACACACGATGGTAGAGCAAACATAGCAGTCATCACACGCAATGTCACTGCTGAGAGGGAAGAAACATGTACCACATTTTGTGCAGTACACTGATTATTTTTAGTGACCATTGGAATAAGATTTATAAACATATAAAGCAAATGAAGGAGATACCTAAACAAGAAGATTTATCACATTCCAAACATCCGTTATTCAGTAAGGTGTATGTGGTGTCCCATCTCCAACAAAAACCGACTGAATGGAGAATCTGCTTTGTGGCCATATAACCAGATGACCCTGCTGTAAAGAACAAACACTTAACCATATTTCACGAATCAAATACATTACTCCACTGTGAAATTGATGAATATAAGTGATAACGGTATCAATCAAATAAAGTACCTACCAAAAGACAGAAGTCCTTCCCAATAACTCCAATAGACAGAATGCTGGTAGTGATGGTTTTTATCAGACAAAATCACACTCGATGGTAGAACAAACATCGCAGTCATCAAACGGAATCTCCCTGCTGTGAGGGAAGAAACATGTACCACAATTTGTAAAGCACATTTATTATTTTTAGCGACCATTGGAATAAGATTTTTTAAAAAAGTAAAGCAAATGAAGGAGTTACCTAAACAAGAAGCTTTATCACTGTCCGAACTTCCGTTATACAGTAAGGTGCACATGGTGTCCCATCTGCACCAAAAACCCATTGACTGGAGAATCTGCTTTGTGGCCAAAAAACCAGCTGACCCTGCTGTAAAGAGCAAACACTTAACCACATTTAACGATTCAAATACATTACTCCACTGTGAAATTGATGAATATAAGCGATAACGTTATCAATCAAATAAAGTACCTACCAAAGGAGAGAAGTCCTTCCCAATAACTCCAATAGAGAGAATGCTGGGAGTAATGGTTCTTATCAGACAAAATCACACTCGATGGTAGAACAAACATAGCAGTGATCAAACGGAATCTCCCCGCTGAGAGGGAAGAAACATGTACCACAATTTGTGCAGCACATTCATTATTTTTAGTGACCATTGGAATAAGATTTTTAAACATATAAAGCAAATTAAGTAGATACCTAAACAAGAAGATTTATCATATTTCAAACATCCCTTATTCATGTGGTGTCCCAACTGCACCAAAAACCCACTGAATGGAGAATCTGCTTTGTGGCCAAACAACCAGATGACACTGCTGTAAAGAACAAACACTTAACCACATTTCACGATTCAAATACATTACTCCACTGTGAAATTGATGAATATAAGTGAGAACGGTATCAATCATAAGAAGCACCTAGCAAAAGAAAGAAGTCTTTCCCAATAACTCCAATAGACAGAATGCTGGGAGTGATGCTTCTTATCAGACAAAATCACACACGATGGTAGAGAAAATTCAGCAGACATCACACGGAATGTCGCTGCCAAGAGGGAAGAAACATGTACCACATTTTGTGCAGCACACTGATTATTTTTAGTGACCATTGGAATAAGATTTTTAAACATATAAAGCAAATGAAGGAGATGCCTAAACAAGAAGATTTATCATATTCCAAACATCCCTTATCCATGTGGTGTCACATCTGCACCAAAAACCCATTAAATGGAGAATCTGCTTTGTGGCCACACAACCAGCTGACCGTGCTGTAAAGAACAAACACTTAACCACAAATTTACGATTCAAATATATTACTCCACTGTGAAATTGATGAATATAAGTGATAACGGTATCAATCAAAAGAAGCACCTAGCAAAAGAAAGAAGTCTTTCACAATAACTCCAATAGACAGAATGCTGGGAGTGATGGTTCTTATCAGACAAAATCACACTCGATGGTAGAACAAACATAGCAGTCATCAAACAGGATCTCCCTGCTGTGAGGGAAGAAACATGTACCACAATTTGTGCAGCACATTTTTTATTTTTAGTGACAATTGGAATAAGATTATTAAACATATAAATCAAATGAAGGAGATACCTAAACAAGAAGATTTATCACATTCCGAACATCCCTTATTCACTAAGGTGCATGTGGAGTCCCATCTGCACCAAAAACCCATTGAATGGAGAATCTGCTTTGTGGCCATACAACCAGCTGACCCTGCTGTAAAGAAGCAACACTTAACCACATTTCACGATTCAAATACATTACTCCACTGTGAAATTGATGAATATATGTGATAACGGTATCAATCAAATAAAGTACCTACCAAAAGACAGAAGTCCTTCCCAATAACTCCAATAGACAGAATGCTGGGAGTGATGGCTCTTATCAGACCTAATCACACTGGATGGTAGAGCAAACATAGAAGTCATCAAGCGGAATCTCCCTGCTGAGAGGGAAGAAACATGTACCACAACTTGTGCAGCACATTGATTATTTTTAGTGACCATTGGCATAAGATTTTTAAACATATAAAGCAAATGAAGGAGATACCTAAACAAGAAGATTTATCACATTCCGAACATCCCTTATTCAGTAAGGTGCACGTGGTGTCCCATCTGCACCAAAAACCCATTGAATGGAAAATCTGCTTTGAGGCCAAACAAACAGCTGACCCTGCTGTAAAGCACACACACTTAACCACATTTCACGATTCAAATACATTGCTCCACTGTGAAGTTGATGAATATAAGTGAGAATGGTATCAATCAAAAGAAGCACCTAGCAAAAGAAAGAAGCCTTTCCCAACAACTCCAATAGACAGAATGCTGGTAGTGATGGTTCTTATCAGACAAAATCACACACGATGGTAGAACAAACATAGCAGTCATCAAACAGAATCTCCCTGCTGTGAGGGAAGAAACATGTACCACAATTTGTGCAGCACATTTATTATTTTTAGTGACAATTGGAATACGATTATTAAACAAATAAATCAAATGAAGGAAATACCTAAACAAGAAGATTTATCACATACCGAACATCCCTTATTCAGTAAGGTGCATGTGGAGTCCCATCTGCACCAAAAACCCATTGAATGGAGAATCTGCTTTGTGGCCATACAACCAGCTGACCCTGCTGTAAAGAAGCAACACTTAACCACATTTCACGATTCAAATACATTACTCCACTGTGAAATTGATGAATATAAGTGATAACGGTATCAATCAAATAAAGTACCTACCAAAAGACAGAAGTCCTTCCCAATAACTCCAATAGACAGAATGCTGGTAGTGATGGTTTTTATCAGACAAAATCACACTCGATGGTAGAACAAACATCGCAGTCATCAAACGGAATCTCCCTGCTGTGAGGGAAGAAACATGTACCACAATTTGTAAAGCACATTTATTATTTTTAGCGACCATTGGAATAAGATTTTTTAAAAAAGTAAAGCAAATGAAGGAGTTACCTAAACAAGAAGCTTTATCACTGTCCGAACTTCCGTTATACAGTAAGGTGCACATGGTGTCCCATCTGCACCAAAAACCCATTGACTGGAGAATCTGCTTTGTGGCCAAAAAACCAGCTGACCCTGCTGTAAAGAGCAAACACTTAACCACATTTAACGATTCAAATACATTACTCCACTGTGAAATTGATGAATATAAGCGATAACATTATCAATCAAATAAAGTACCTACCAAAGGAGAGAAGTCCTTCCCAATAACTCCAATAGAGAGAATGCTGGGAGTAATGGTTCTTATCAGACAAAATCACACTCGATGGTAGAACAAACATAGCAGTGATCAAACGGAATCTCCCCGCTGAGAGGGAAGAAACATGTACCACAATTTGTGCAGCACATTCATTATTTTTAGTGACCATTGGAATAAGATTTTTAAACATATAAAGCAAATTAAGTAGATACCTAAACAAGAAGATTTATCATATTTCAAACATCCCTTATTCATGTGGTGTCCCAACTGCACCAAAAACCCACTGAATGGAGAATCTGCTTTGTGGCCAAACAACCAGATGACACTGCTGTAAAGAACAAACACTTAACCACATTTCACGATTCAAATACATTACTCCACTGTGAAATTGATGAATATAAGTGAGAACGGTATCAATCATAAGAAGCACCTAGCAAAAGAAAGAAGTCTTTCCCAATAACTCCAATAGACAGAATGCTGGGAGTGATGCTTCTTATCAGACAAAATCACACACGATGGTAGAGAAAATTCAGCAGACATCACACGGAATGTCGCTGCCAAGAGGGAAGAAACATGTACCACATTTTGTGCAGCACACTGATTATTTTTAGTGACCATTGGAATAAGATTTTTAAACATATAAAGCAAATGAAGGAGATGCCTAAACAAGAAGATTTATCATATTCCAAACATCCCTTATCCATGTGGTGTCACATCTGCACCAAAAACCCATTAAATGGAGAATCTGCTTTGTGGCCACACAACCAGCTGACCGTGCTGTAAAGAACAAACACTTAACCACAAATTTACGATTCAAATATATTACTCCACTGTGAAATTGATGAATATAAGTGATAACGGTATCAATCAAAAGAAGCACCTAGCAAAAGAAAGAAGTCTTTCACAATAACTCCAATAGACAGAATGCTGGGAGTGATGGTTCTTATCAGACAAAATCACACTCGATGGTAGAACAAACATAGCAGTCATCAAACAGGATCTCCCTGCTGTGAGGGAAGAAACATGTACCACAATTTGTGCAGCACATTTTTTATTTTTAGTGACAATTGGAATAAGATTATTAAACATATAAATCAAATGAAGGAGATACCTAAACAAGAAGATTTATCACATTCCGAACATCCCTTATTCACTAAGGTGCATGTGGAGTCCCATCTGCACCAAAAACCCATTGAATGGAGAATCTGCTTTGTGGCCATACAACCAGCTGACCCTGCTGTAAAGAAGCAACACTTAACCACATTTCACGATTCAAATACATTACTCCACTGTGAAATTGATGAATATATGTGATAACGGTATCAATCAAATAAAGTACCTACCAAAAGACAGAAGTCCTTCCCAATAACTCCAATAGACAGAATGCTGGGAGTGATGGCTCTTATCAGACCTAATCACACTGGATGGTAGAGCAAACATAGAAGTCATCAAGCGGAATCTCCCTGCTAAGAGGGAAGAAACATGTACCACAACTTGTGCAGCAAATTTATTATTTTTAGCGACCATTGGAATAAGATTTTTAAACATGTAAAGCAAATCTAGGAGATACCTAAACAAGAAGCTTTATCACATTCCGAACTTCCGTTATTCAGTAAGGTGCACATGGTGTCCCATCTGCACCAAAAACCCATTGAATGGACAATCTGCTTTGTGGCCATACAACCAGCTGACCCTGCTGTAGAGAACAAACACTTAACCACATTTCACGATTCAAATACATTACTCCACTGTGAAATTGATGAATATAAGTGATAACGGTATCAATCAAATAAAGTACCTACCAAAGGAGAGAAGTCCTTCCCAATAACTCCAATAGACAGAATGCTGCGAGTGATGGTTCTTATCAGACCTAATCACACTGGATGGTAGAGCAAACATAGAAGTCATCAAGCGGAATCTCCCTGCTGAGAGGGAAGAAACATGTACCACAACTTGTGCAGCACATTGATTATTTTTAGTGACCATTGGCATAAGATTTTTAAACATATAAAGCAAATGAAGGAGATACCTAAACAAGAAGATTTATCACATTCCGAACATCCCTTATTCAGTAAGGTGCACGTGGTGTCCCATCTGCACCAAAAACCCATTGAATGGAAAATCTGCTTTGAGGCCAAACAAACAGCTGACCCTGCTGTAAAGCACACACACTTAACCACATTTCACGATTCAAATACATTGCTCCACTGTGAAGTTGATGAATATAAGTGAGAATGGTATCAATCAAAAGAAGCACCTAGCAAAAGAAAGAAGCCTTTCCCAACAACTCCAATAGACAGAATGCTGGTAGTGATGGTTCTTATCAGACAAAATCACACACGATGGTAGAACAAACATAGCAGTCATCAAACAGAATCTCCCTGCTGTGAGGGAAGAAACATGTACCACAATTTGTGCAGCACATTTATTATTTTTAGTGACAATTGGAATACGATTATTAAACAAATAAATCAAATGAAGGAAATACCTAAACAAGAAGATTTATCACATACCGAACATCCCTTATTCAGTAAGGTGCATGTGGAGTCCCATCTGCACCAAAAACCCATTGAATGGAGAATCTGCTTTGTGGCCATACAACCAGCTGGCCCTGCTGTAAAGAAGCAACACTTAACCACATTTCACGATTCAAATACATTACTCCACTGTGAAATTGATTAATATAAGTGAGAATGGTATCAATCAAAAGAAAGCACTTACCAAAAGAATGAAGTCTTTCCCAATAACTCCAATAGACAGAATGCTGGGAGTGATGGCTCTTATCAGACAAAATCACACACGATGGTAGAGCAAACATAGCAGTCATCAAACGGAATGACACTGCTGAGAGGGAAGAAACATGTACCACAATTTGTGCAGCACATTTATTATTTTTAGTGACCATTGGAATAAGATTTTTAAACATGTAAAGCAAATGAAGGAGATACCTAAAGAAGAAGCTTTATCACATTCCGAACTTCCGTTATTCAGTAAGGTGCACATGGTGTCCCATCTGCAACAAAAACCCATTGAATGGAGAATCTGCTTTGTGGCCATAAAACCATCTGACCCTGCTGTAGAGAACAAACACTTAACCACATTTCACGATTCAAATACATTACTCCACTGTGAAATTGATGAATATAAGTGATAACGGTATCAATCAAAAGAAGCACCCAGCAAAAGAGAGAAGTCTTTCCCAATAACTGCAATAGACAGAATGTTGCGAGTGATGGTGCTTATCAGACAAAATCACACTCGATGGTAGAGCACACATAGCAGTCATCAAACGGAATAACACTGCTAAGAGGGAAGAAACATGTACCACAACTTGTGCAGCTCATTGATTATTTTTAGTGACCATTGGCTTAAGATTTTTAAACATATAAAGCAAATGAACGAGATACCTAAACAACAAGGTTTATCACATTCCGAACATCCGTTATTCAGTAATGTGCAGATGGTGTCCCATCTGCACCAAAAACTCATTGAATGGAGAATCTGCCTTGTGGCCATAAAACCAGCTGACCGTGCTGTTGAGAACAAACACTTAACCACATTTCATGATTCAAATACATTACTCCACTGTGAAATTGATGAATATAAGTGATAACGGTATCAATCAAAAGAAGCACCTAGCAAAAGAAAGAAGTCTTTCCCGATAACTCCTATAGACAGAATGCTGGGAGTGATGGTTCTTATCAGACAAAATCACACACGATGGTAGAGCAAACATAGCAGTCATCACACGCAATGTCACTGCTGAGAGGGAAGAAACATGTACCACATTTTGTGCAGTACACTGATTATTTTTAGTGACCATTGGAATAAGATTTATAAACATATAAAGCAAATGAAGGAGATACCTAAACAAGAAGATTTATCACATTCCAAACATCCGTTATTCAGTAAGGTGTATGTGGTGTCCCATCTCCAACAAAAACCGACTGAATGGAGAATCTGCTTTGTGGCCATATAACCAGATGACCCTGCTGTAAAGAACAAACACTTAACCATATTTCACGAATCAAATACATTACTCCACTGTGAAATTGATGAATATAAGTGATAACGGTATCAATCAAATAAAGTACCTACCAAAAGACAGAAGTCCTTCCCAATAACTCCAATAGACAGAATGCTGGTAGTGATGGTTTTTATCAGACAAAATCACACTCGATGGTAGAACAAACATCGCAGTCATCAAACGGAATCTCCCTGCTGTGAGGGAAGAAACATGTACCACAATTTGTAAAGCACATTTATTATTTTTAGCGACCATTGGAATAAGATTTTTTAAAAAAGTAAAGCAAATGAAGGAGTTACCTAAACAAGAAGCTTTATCACTGTCCGAACTTCCGTTATACAGTAAGGTGCACATGGTGTCCCATCTGCACCAAAAACCCATTGACTGGAGAATCTGCTTTGTGGCCAAAAAACCAGCTGACCCTGCTGTAAAGAGCAAACACTTAACCACATTTAACGATTCAAATACATTACTCCACTGTGAAATTGATGAATATAAGCGATAACGTTATCAATCAAATAAAGTACCTACCAAAGGAGAGAAGTCCTTCCCAATAACTCCAATAGAGAGAATGCTGGGAGTAATGGTTCTTATCAGACAAAATCACACTCGATGGTAGAACAAACATAGCAGTGATCAAACGGAATCTCCCCGCTGAGAGGGAAGAAACATGTACCACAATTTGTGCAGCACATTCATTATTTTTAGTGACCATTGGAATAAGATTTTTAAACATATAAAGCAAATTAAGTAGATACCTAAACAAGAAGATTTATCATATTTCAAACATCCCTTATTCATGTGGTGTCCCAACTGCACCAAAAACCCACTGAATGGAGAATCTGCTTTGTGGCCAAACAACCAGATGACACTGCTGTAAAGAACAAACACTTAACCACATTTCACGATTCAAATACATTACTCCACTGTGAAATTGATGAATATAAGTGAGAACGGTATCAATCATAAGAAGCACCTAGCAAAAGAAAGAAGTCTTTCCCAATAACTCCAATAGACAGAATGCTGGGAGTGATGCTTCTTATCAGACAAAATCACACACGATGGTAGAGAAAATTCAGCAGACATCACACGGAATGTCGCTGCCAAGAGGGAAGAAACATGTACCACATTTTGTGCAGCACACTGATTATTTTTAGTGACCATTGGAATAAGATTTTTAAACATATAAAGCAAATGAAGGAGATGCCTAAACAAGAAGATTTATCATATTCCAAACATCCCTTATCCATGTGGTGTCACATCTGCACCAAAAACCCATTAAATGGAGAATCTGCTTTGTGGCCACACAACCAGCTGACCGTGCTGTAAAGAACAAACACTTAACCACAAATTTACGATTCAAATATATTACTCCACTGTGAAATTGATGAATATAAGTGATAACGGTATCAATCAAAAGAAGCACCTAGCAAAAGAAAGAAGTCTTTCACAATAACTCCAATAGACAGAATGCTGGGAGTGATGGTTCTTATCAGACAAAATCACACTCGATGGTAGAACAAACATAGCAGTCATCAAACAGGATCTCCCTGCTGTGAGGGAAGAAACATGTACCACAATTTGTGCAGCACATTTTTTATTTTTAGTGACAATTGGAATAAGATTATTAAACATATAAATCAAATGAAGGAGATACCTAAACAAGAAGATTTATCACATTCCGAACATCCCTTATTCACTAAGGTGCATGTGGAGTCCCATCTGCACCAAAAACCCATTGAATGGAGAATCTGCTTTGTGGCCATACAACCAGCTGACCCTGCTGTAAAGAAGCAACACTTAACCACATTTCACGATTCAAATACATTACTCCACTGTGAAATTGATGAATATATGTGATAACGGTATCAATCAAATAAAGTACCTACCAAAAGACAGAAGTCCTTCCCAATAACTCCAATAGACAGAATGCTGGGAGTGATGGCTCTTATCAGACCTAATCACACTGGATGGTAGAGCAAACATAGAAGTCATCAAGCGGAATCTCCCTGCTAAGAGGGAAGAAACATGTACCACAACTTGTGCAGCAAATTTATTATTTTTAGCGACCATTGGAATAAGATTTTTAAACATGTAAAGCAAATCTAGGAGATACCTAAACAAGAAGCTTTATCACATTCCGAACTTCCGTTATTCAGTAAGGTGCACATGGTGTCCCATCTGCACATAAAACCCATTGAATGGACAATCTGCTTTGTGGCCATACAACCAGCTGACCCTGCTGTAGAGAACAAACACTTAACCACATTTCACGATTCAAATACATTACTCCACTGTGAAATTGATGAATATAAGTGATAACGGTATCAATCAAATAAAGTACCTACCAAAGGAGAGAAGTCCTTCCCAATAACTCCAATAGACAGAATGCTGCGAGTGATGGTTCTTATCAGACCTAATCACACTGGATGGTAGAGCAAACATAGAAGTCATCAAGCGGAATCTCCCTGCTGAGAGGGAAGAAACATGTACCACAACTTGTGCAGCACATTGATTATTTTTAGTGACCATTGGCATAAGATTTTTAAACATATAAAGCAAATGAAGGAGATACCTAAACAAGAAGATTTATCACATTCCGAACATCCCTTATTCAGTAAGGTGCACGTGGTGTCCCATCTGCACCAAAAACCCATTGAATGGAAAATCTGCTTTGAGGCCAAACAAACAGCTGACCCTGCTGTAAAGCACACACACTTAACCACATTTCACGATTCAAATACATTGCTCCACTGTGAAGTTGATGAATATAAGTGAGAATGGTATCAATCAAAAGAAGCACCTAGCAAAAGAAAGAAGCCTTTCCCAACAACTCCAATAGACAGAATGCTGGTAGTGATGGTTCTTATCAGACAAAATCACACACGATGGTAGAACAAACATAGCAGTCATCAAACAGAATCTCCCTGCTGTGAGGGAAGAAACATGTACCACAATTTGTGCAGCACATTTATTATTTTTAGTGACAATTGGAATACGATTATTAAACAAATAAATCAAATGAAGGAAATACCTAAACAAGAAGATTTATCACATACCGAACATCCCTTATTCAGTAAGGTGCATGTGGAGTCCCATCTGCACCAAAAACCCATTGAATGGAGAATCTGCTTTGTGGCCATACAACCAGCTGACCCTGCTGTAAAGAAGCAACACTTAACCACATTTCACGATTCAAATACATTACTCCACTGTGAAATTGATTAATATAAGTGAGAATGGTATCAATCAAAAGAAAGCACTTAGCAAAAGAATGAAGTCTTTCCCAATAACTCCAATAGACAGAATGCTGGGAGTGATGGCTCTTATCAGACAAAATCACACACGATGGTAGAGCAAACATAGCAGTCATCAAACGGAATGACACTGCTGAGAGGGAAGAAACATGTACCACAATTTGTGCAGCACACTGATTATTTTTAGTGACCATTGCAATAAGATTATTAAACATATAAAGCAAATGAAGGAGATACCTAAACAAGAAGATTTATCAAATTCCGAACATCCGTTATTCATTAAGGTGTATGTGGTGTCCCATCTCCAACAAAAACCCATTGAATGCAGAATCTGCTTTGAGGCCAAACAACCAGCTGACCCTGCTGTAAAGAACAAACACATAACCACATTTCACGATTCAAATACATTAGTCCACTGTGAAATTGATGAATATATGTCATAACGGTATCAATCAAATAAAGTACCTACCAAAAGACAGAAGCCCTTCCCAATAACTCCAATAGACAGAATGCTGGGAGTGATGTCTCTTATCAGATCTAATCACACTGGATGGTAGAGCAAACATAGAAGTCATCAAGCGGAATCTCCCTATTGAGAGGGAAGAAACATGTACCACAACTTAAGCAGCACATTTATTATTTTTAGCGACCATTGGAATAAGATTTTTAAACATGTAAAGCAAATGAAGGAGATACCGAAACAAGAAGCTTTATCACTTTCCGAACATCCCTTATTCAGTAAGATGCACATGGTGTCCCATCTGCACCAAAACCCCATTGAATGGAGAATCTGCTTTGTGGCCATAAAACCAGCTGACCCTGCTGTAGAGAAAAAACACTTAACCACATTTCACGATTCAAATACATTACTCCACTGTCAAATTGATGAATATAAGTGAGAACGATATCAATCAAAAGAAGCACCCAGCAAAAGAGAGAAGTCTTTCCCGATAACTCCAATAGACAGAATGCTGGGAGTGATGGTTCTTATCAGACAAAATCACACACGATGGTAGAGCAAACATAGCAGTCATCACACGGAATGTCACTGCTGAGAGGGAAGAAACATGTACCACATTTTGTGCAGCACACTGATTATTTTTAGTGACCATTGGAATAAGATTTATAAACATATAAAGCAAAGGTAGGAGATACCTAAACAAGAAGGTTTATCACATTCCGAACATCCGTTACTCAGTAAGGTGCGTGTGGTGTCCCATCTCCAACAAAAACCCACTGAATGGAGAATCTGCTTTGTGGCTATATAACCAGCTGACCCTGCAGTAAAGAACAAACACTTAACCACAATTCACGAATCAAATACATTACTCCACTGTGAAATTGATGAATATAAGTGATAAGGGTATCAATCAAATGAAGCACCTAGCAAAAGAAAGAAGTCTTTAACAATAACTGCAATAGAAAGAATGCAGGGAGTGGGTACTTATCCAACAAAATCACATTCGATGGTAGAACAAACATAGCAGTGATCAAACGGAATCTCCCCGCTGAGAGGGAAGAAACATGTACCACAATTTGTGCAGCACATTTATTATTTTTAGTGACCATTGGAATAACATTTTTGAACATATAAAGCAAATGAAGTAGATACCTAAACAAGAAGATTTATCACATTACGGAGATCCGTTACTCAGTAAGGTGCATGTGGTGTCCCATCTGCACCAAAAACCCATTGAATGCAGAATCTGCTTTGAGGCCATACAACAAGCTGACACTGCTGTAAAGACCAAACACTTAACCACATTTCACGAATCAAATACATTACTCCACTGTGAAATTGATGAGTACAAGTGATAACGGTATCAATCAAAAGAAAGCACCTAGCAAAAGAAAGAATTTTTTCCCAACAACTCCAATAGACAGAATGCTGGGAGTGATGGTTCTTATCAGACAAAATCACACTCGATGGTAGAACAAACATAGCAGTCATCAAACAGAATCTCCCTGCTGTGAGGGAAGAAACATGTACCACAATTTGTGCAGCACATTTATTATTATTAGTGACAATTGGAATAAGATTATTAAACATATAAATCAAATGAAGGAGATACCTAAACAAGAAGATTTATCACATTCCGAACATCCCTTATTCAGTAAGGTGCATGTGGAGTCCCATCTGCACCAAAAACCCATTGAATGGAGAATCTGCTTTGTGGCCATACAACCAGCTGACCCTGCTGTAGAGAGCAAACACTTAACCACATTTAACGATTCAAATACATTACTCCACTGTGAAATTGATGAATATAAGTGATAACGGTATCAATCAAATAAAGTACCTACCAAAGGAGAGAAGTCCTTCCCAATAACTCCAATAGACAGAATGCTGGGAGTGATGGTTCTTATCAGACCTAATCACACTGGATGGTAGAGCAAACATAGAAGTCATCAAGCGGAATCTCCCTGCTGAGAGGGAAGAAACATGTACCACAACTTGTGCAGCACATTGATTATTTTTAGTGACCATTGGAATAAGATTTTTAAACATATAAAGGAAATGTAGGAGATACCTAAACAAGAAGATTTATCACATTCCGAACATCCCTTATTCAGTAAGGTGCACGTGGTGTCCCATCTGCACCAAAAACCCATTGAATGGAGAATCTGCATTGAGAACAAACAAACAGCTGACCCTGCTGTAAAGCACACACACTTAACCACATTTCACGATTCAAATACATTACTCCACTGTGAAATTGATGAATATAAGTGATAATGGTATCAATCAAATAAAGTACCTACCAAAAGACAGAAGTCTTTCCCAATAACTCCAATAGACAGAATGCTGGGAGTGATGGTTCTTATCAGAGAAAATAACACTCGATGGTAGAGCAAACATACAAGTCATCAAACGCAATCTCCCTGCTGAGAGGGAAGAAACATGTACCACAATTTGTGCAGCACATTTATTATTTTTAGTGATGATTGGAATAAGATTATTAAACATATAAAGCAAATGAAGGAGATACCTAAACAAGAAGATTTATCATATTCCAAACATCCCTTATCCATGTGGTGTCCCATCTGCACCAAAAACCCATTAAATGGAGAATCTGCTTTGTGGCCATAGAACCAGCTGACCCTGCTGTAAAGAAAAAACACTTAACCACAAATTTACGATTCAAATATATTACTCCACTGAGAAATTGATGAGTATAAGTGATAACGGTATCAATCAAAAGAAGCACCTAGCAAAAGAAAGAAGTCTTTCCCAATAACTACAATAGACAGAATGCTGGGAGTGATGGTTCTTATCAGACAAAATCACACTCGATGGTAGAACAAACATAGCAGTCATCAAACAGAATCTCCCTGCTGTGAGGGAAGAAACATGTACCACAATTTGTGCAGCACATTTATTATTTTTAGTGACAATTGGAATAAGATTATTAAACATATAAATCAAATGAAGGAGATACCTAAACAAGCAGATTTATCACATTCCGAACATCCCTTATTCAGTAAGGTGCATGTGGAGTCCCATCTGCACCAAAAACCCATTGAATGGAGAATCTGCTTTGTGGCCATACAACCAGCTGACCCTGCTGTAGAGAACAAACACTTAACCACATTACACGATTCAAATACATTACTCCACTGTGAAATTGATGAATATAAGTGATAACGGTATCAATCAAAAGAAGAACCTAGATAAAGAAAGAAGTCTTTCCCAATAACTGCAATAGACAAAATGCTGGGAGTGATGGTTCTTATCAGATAAAATCACACTCGATGGTAGAACAGATATAGCAGTCATCAAACGGAATCTCCCTGCTGTGAGGGATGAAACATGTACCACAATTTGTGCAGCACATTTATTATTTTTAGCGACCATTGGAATAAGATTTTTATACATGTAAAGCAAATGAAGGAGATACCTAAACAAGAAGCTTTATCACTTTCCGAACTTCCGTTATTCACTAAGGTGCACATGGTGTCCTGTCTGCACCAAAAAACCATTGAACAGAGAATCTGCTTTGTGGCCATAAAACCAGCTGACCCTGCTGTAGAGAGCAAACACTTAACCACATTTAACGATTCAAATACATTACTCCACTGTGAAATTGATGAATATAAGTGATAACGGTATCAATCAAATAAAGTACCTACCAAAGGAGAGAAGTCCTTCCCAATAACTCCAATAGACAGAATGCTGGGAGTGATGGTTCTTATCAGACCTAATCACACTGGATGGTAGAGCAAACATAGAAGTCATCAAGCGGAATCTCCCTGCTGAGAGGGAAGAAACATGTACCACAACTTGTGCAGCACATTGATTATTTTTAGTGACCATTGGAATAAGATTTTTAAACATATAAAGGAAATGTAGGAGATACCTAAACAAGAAGATTTATCACATTCCGAACATCCCTTATTCAGTAAGGTGCTCGTGGTGTCCCATCTGCACCAAAAACCCATTGAATGGAGAATCTGCATTGAGAACAAACAAACAGCTGACCCTGACACTTAACCACATTTCACGATTCAAATACATTACTCCACTGTGAAGTTGATGAATATAAGTGAGAATGGTATCAATCAAAAGAAGCACCTAGCAAAAGAAAGAAGCCTTTCCCAACAACTCCAATAGACAGAATGCTGGGAGTGATGGTTCTTATCAGACAAAATCACACACGATGGTAGAGAAAACATACCAGTAATCACACGGAATGTCGCTGCCGAGAGGGAAGAAACATGTACCACATTTTGTGCAGCACACTGATTATTTTTAGTGACCATTGGAATAAGATTATTAAACATATAAATCAATTGAAGGAGATACCTAAACTAGAAGATTTATCAAATTCCGAACATCCGTTATTCAGTAAGGTGTATGTGGTGTCCCATCTCCAACAAAAACCCATTGAATGCAGAATCTGCTTTGAGGCCATACAACAAGCTGACCCTGCTGTAAAGAACAAACACTTAACCACATATCACCATTCAAATACATTACTCCACTGTGAAATTGATTAATATATGTGATAACGGTATCAATCAAATAAAGTACCTACCAAAAGACAGAAGTCTCTCCCAATAACTACAATAGACAGAATGCTGGGAGTGATGGTTCTTATCAGACAAAATCTCACTCGATGGTAGAGCAAACATAGAAGTCATCAAACAGAATCTCCCTGCTGAGAGGGAAGAAACATGGACCACAATTTGTGCAGCACATTTATTATTTTTAGTGACGATTGGAATAAGATTATTAAACATATAAAGCAAATGAAGAAGATACCTAAACAAGAAGATTTATCATATTTCAAACATCCCTTATTCATGTGGTGTCCCAACTTCACCAAAAACCCATTGAATGGAGAATATGCTTTGTGGCCATACAACCAGCTGACCCTGCTGTAGAGAACAAACACTTAACCACATTTCACGATTCGAATACATTACTCCACTGTGAAATTGATGAATATAAGTGATAACGGTATCAATCAAAAGAAGAACCTATCTAAAGAAAGAAGTCTTTCCCAATAACTGCAATAGACAAAATGCTGGGAGTGATGGTTCTTATCAGACAAAATCACACTCGATGGTAGAACAAACATAGCAGTCATCAAACGGAATCTCCCTGCTGTGAGGGAAGAAACATGTACCACAATTTGTGCAGCACATTTATTATTTTTAGCGACCATTGGAATAAGATTTTTAAACATGTAAAGCAAATGAAGGAGATACTTAAACAAGAAGCTTTATCACTTCCCGAACTTCCGTTATTCACTAAGGTGCACATGGTGTCCCGTCTGCACCAAAACCCCATTGAACGGAGAATCTGCTTTGTGGCCATAAAACCAGCTGACCCTGCTGTAGAGAGCAAACACTTAACCACATTTAACGATTCAAATACATTACTCCACTGTGAAATTGATGAATATAAGTGATAACGGTATCAATCAAATAAAGTACCTACCAAAGGAGAGAAGTCCTTCCCAATAACTCCAATAGACAGAATGCTGGGAGTGATGGTTCTTATCAGACCTAATCACACTGGATGGTAGAGCAAACATAGAAGTCATCAAGCGGAATCTCCCTGCTGAGAGGGAAGAAACATGTACCACAACTTGTGCAGCACATTGATTATCTTTAGTGACCATTGGAATAAGATTTTTACACATATAAAGCAAATGAAGGAGATACCTAAACAAAAAGTGTTATCACATTCCGAACATCCCTTATTCAGTAAGGTGCACGTGGTGTCCCATCTGCACCAAAAACCCATTGAATGGAGAATCTGCTTTGAGGCCAAACAAACAGCTGACCCTGCTGTGAAGCACACACACTTAACCACATTTCACGATTCAAATACATTACTCCACTGTGAAGTTGATGAATATAAGTGAGAATGGTATTAATCAAAAGAAGCACCTAGCAAAAGAAAGAAGTCTTTCCCAATAACTCCAATAGACAGAATGCTGGGAGTGATGGCTCTTATCAGACAAAATCACACTCGATGGTAGAGCAAACATAGAAGTCATCATACGGAATCTACCTGCTGAGAGGGAAGAAACATGTACCACAATTTGTGCAGCACACTGATTATTTTTAGTGACCATTGGAATAAGATTATTAAACATATAAAGCAAATGAAAGAGATACCTAAACAAGAAGCTTTATCACATTCCGAACTTCCGTTATTCAGTAAGGTGCACATGGTGTCCCATCTGCACCAAAAACCCACTGAATGGGGAATCTGCTTTGTGGCCACAAAACCAGCTGACCCTGCTGTAGAGAACAAACACTTAACCACATTTCACGATTCAAATACATTACTCCACTGTGAAATTGATGAATATAAGTGATAACGGTATCAATCAAATAAAGTACCTACCAAAAGACAGAAGTCCTTCCCAATAACTCCAATAGACAGAATGCTGGGAGTGATGGTTCTTATCAGACAAAATCACACTCGATGGTAGAGCAAACATAGAAGTCATCAAACGGAATCTCCCTGCTGAGAGGGAAGAAACATGTACCACAATTTGTGCAGCACATTTATTATTTTTAGTGACGTTTGGAATAAGATTATTAAACATATAAAGCAAATGAAGGAGATACCTAAACAAGAAGATTTATCATATTCCAAACATCCCTTATCCATGTGGTGTCCCATCTGCACCAAAAACCCATTAAATGGAGAATCTGCTTTGTGGCCATAGAACCAGCTGACCCTGCTGTAAAGAAAAAACACTTAACCACAAATTTACGATTCAAATATATTACTCCACTGAGAAATTGATGAGTATAAGTGATAACGGTATCAATCAAAAGAAGCACCTAGCAAAAGAAAGAAGTCTTTCCCAATAACTACAATAGACAGAATGCTGGGAGTGATGGTTCTTATCAGACAAAATCACACTCGATGGTAGAACAAACATAGCAGTCATCAAACAGAATCTCCCTGCTGTGAGGGAAGAAACATGTACCACAATTTGTGCAGCACATTTATTATTTTTAGTGACGATTGGAATAAGATTATTAAACATATAAAGCAAATGAAGAAGATACCTAAACAAGAAGATTTATCATATTTCAAACATCCCTTATTCATGTGGTGTCCCAACTGCACCAAAAACCCATTGAATGGAGAATATGCTTTGTGGCCATACAACCAGCTGACCCTGCTGTAGAGAACAAACACTTAACCACATTTCACGATTCGAATACATTACTCCACTGTGAAATTGATGAATATAAGTGATAACGGTATCAATCAAAAGAAGAACCTATCTAAAGAAAGAAGTCTTTCCCAATAACTGCAATAGACAAAATGCTGGGAGTGATGGTTCTTATCAGACAAAATCACATTCGATGGTAGAACAAACATAGCAGTCATCAAACGGAATCTCCCGGCTGTGAGGGAAGAAACATGTACCACAATTTGTGCAGCACATTTATTATTTTTAGCGACCATTGGAATAAGATTTTTAAACATATAAAGCAAATGAAGGAGATACTTAAACAAGAAGCTTTATCACTTTCCGAACTTCCGTTATTCACTAAGGTGCACATGGTGTCCCATCTGCACCAAAACCCCATTGAACGGAGAATCTGCTTTGTGGCCATAAAACCAGCTGACCCTGCTGTAGAGAGCAAACACTTAACCACATTTAACGATTCAAATACATTACTCCACTGTGAAATTGATTAATATAAGTGAGAATGGTATCAATCAAAAGAAGCACTTAGCAAAAGAAAGAAGTCTTTCCCAATAACTCCAATAGACAGAATGCTGGGAGTGATTGCTCTTATCAGACAAAATCACACACGATGGTAGAGCAAACATAGAAGTCATCAAGCGGAATCTCCCTGCTGAGAGGGAAGAAACATGTACCACAACTTGTGCAGCACATTTATTATTTTTAGTGACCATTGGAATAAGATTTTTAAAGATATAAAGCAAATGAAGGAGATACCTAAACAAGAAGCTTTATCACATTCCGAAAACCCCTTATTCAGTAAGGTGCACGTGGTGTCCCATCTGCACCAAAAACCCATTGAATGGAGAATCTGCTTTGAGGCCAAACAAACAGCTGACCCTGCTGTGAAGCACACACACTTAACCACATTTCACGATTCAAATACATTACTCCACTGTGAAGTTGATGAATATAAGTGAGAATGGTATCAATCAAAAGAAGCACCTAGCAAAAGAAAGAAGCCTTTCCCAACAACTCCAATAGACAGAATGCTGGGAGTGATGGTTCTTATCAGACAAAATCACTCACGATGGTAGAGAAAACATAGCAGTCATCACACGGAATGTCGCTGCCGAGAGGGAAGAAACATGTACCACATTTTGTGCAGCACACTGATTATTTTTAGTGACCATTGGAATAAGATATTTAAACATGTAAAGCAAATGAAGGAGATACCTAAACAAAAAGCTTTATCACATTCCGAACTTCCGTTATTCAGTAAGGTGCACATGGTGTCCCAACTGCACCAAAAACCCATTGAATGGAGAATCTGCTTTGTGGCCATAAAACCAGCTGACCCTGCTGTAGAGAACAAACCTTAACCACATTTCAAGATTCAAATACATTACTCCACTGTGAAATTGATGAATATAAGTGATAACGGTATCAATCAAAAGAAGCACCTAGCAAAAGAAAGAAGTCTTTCCCAATAACTCCAATAGACAGAATGCTGGGATTGATGGCTCTTATCAGACAAAATCACACTCGATGGTAGAGCAAACTTAGAAGTCATCATACGGAATCTACCTGCTGAGAGGGAAGAAACATGTACCATAATTTGTGCAGCACACTGATTATTTTTAGTGACCATTGGAATAAGATTATTAAACATATAAATCAAATGAAAGAGATACCTAAACAAGAAGCTTTATCACATTCCGAACTTCCGTTATTCAGTAAGGTGCACATGGTGTCCCATCTGCATCAAAAACACACTGAATGGAGAATCTGCTTTGTGGCCACACAACCAGCTGACCCTGCTGTAGACAACAAACACTTAACCACATTACACGATTCAAATACATTACTCCACTGTGAAATTGATGAATATAAGTGATAACGGTATCAATCAAATAAAGTACCTACCAAAAGACAGAAGTCCTTCCAAATAACTCCAATAGACAGAATGCTGGGAGTGATGGTTCTTATCAGATAAAATCACACTCGATGGTAGAGCAAACATAGAAGTCATCAAACGGAATCTCCCTGCTGAGAGGGAAGAAACATGTACCACAATTTGTGCAGCAAATTTATTATTTTTAGTGACGATTGGAATAAGATTATTAAACATATAAAGCAAATGAAGGAGATACCTAAACAAGAACATTTATCATATTCCAAACATCCCTTATCCAATCTGCACCAAAAACCCATTAAATGGAGAATCTGCTTTGTGGCAATAGAACCAGCTGACCCTGCTGTAAAGAACAAACACTTAACCACAAATTTACGATTCAAATATATTACTCCACTGTGAAATTGATGAGTATAAGTGATAACGGTATCAATCAAAAGAAGCACCTAGCAAAAGAAAGAAGTCTTTCCCAATAACTCCAATAGACAGAATGCTGGGAGTGATGGTTCTTATCAGACAAAATCACACTCGATGGTAGAACAAACATAGCAGTCATCAAACAGAATCTCCCTGCTGTGAGGGAAGAAACATGTACCACAATTTGTGCAGCACATTTATTATTTTTAGTGACAATTGGAATAAGATTATTAAACATATAAATCAATTGAAGGAGATACCTAAACAAGAAGATTTATCAAATTCCGAACATCCCTTATTCAGTAAGGTGTATGTGGTGTCCCATCTCCAACAAAAACCCATTGAATGCAGAATCTGCTTTGAGGCCATACAACCAGCTGACCCTGCTGTAAAGAACAAACACTTAACCACATATCACGATTCAAATACATTACTCCACTGTGTAATTGATGAGTATAAGTGATAACGGTATCAATCAAAAGAAGCACCTAGCAAAAGAAAGAATTTTTTCCCAACAACTCCAGTAGACAGAATGCTGGGAGTGATGGTTCTTATCAGACAAAATCACACTCGATGGTAGAACAAACATAGCAGTCATCAAACAGAATCTCCCTGCTGTGAGGGAAGAAACATGTACCACAATTTGTGCAGCACATTTATTATTTTTAATGACCATTGGAATAAGATTTTTAAACATGTAAAGCAAATGAAGGAGATACCTAAACAAGAAGGTTTATCACATTCCGAACTTCCGTTATTCAGTAAGGTGCACATGGTGTCCCAGCTGCACCAAAAACCCATTGAATGGAGAATCTGCTTTGTGGCCACAAAACCAGCTGACCCTGCTGTAGAGAACACTTAACCACATTTCACGATTCAAATACATTACTCCACTGTGAAATTGATGAATATAAGTGATAACGGTATCAATCAAATAAAGTACCTACCTAAAGACAGAAGTCCTTCCCAATAACTCCAATAGACAGAATGCTGGGAGTGATGGTTCTTATCAGACAAAATCACACTCGATGGTAGAGCAAACATAGAAGTCATCAAACGGAATCTCCCTGCTGAGAGGGAAGAAACATGTACCACAATTTGTGCAGCACATTTATTATTTTTAGTGACGATTGGAATAAGATTATTAAACATATAAGGCAAATGAAGGAGATACCTAAACAAGAAGATTTATCATATTTCAAACATCCCTTATTCATGTGGTGTCCTACTGCACCAAAAACCCATTGAATGCAGAATATGCTTTGTGGCCATACAACCAGCTAACCCTGCTGTAGAGAACAAACACTTAACCACATTTAACGATTCAAATACATTTCTCCACTGTGAAATTGATGAATATAAGTGATAACGGTATCAATCAAATAAAGTACCTACCAAAGGAGAGAAGCCCTTTCCAATAACTCCAATAGACAGAATGCTGGGAGTGATGGTTCTTATCAGACCTAATCACACTGGATGGTAGAGCAAACATAGAAGTCATCAAGTGGAATCTCCCTGCTGAGAGGGAAGAAACAAGTACCACAACTTATGCAGCACATTGATTATTTTTAGTGACCATTGGAATAAGATTATTAAACATATAAAGCAAATGAAGGAGATACCTAAACAAGAAGATTTATCACATTCCGAACATCCCTTATTCAGTAAGGTGCACGTGGTGTCCCATCTGCACCAAAAACCCATTGAATGGAGAATCTGCTTTGAGGCCAAACAAACAGCTGACCCTGCTGTAAAGCACACACACTTAACCACATTTCACGATTCAAATACATTACTCCACTGTGAAGTTGATGATTATAAGTGAATATGGTATCAATCAAAATAAGCACCTAGCAAAAGAAAGAAGCCTTTCCCAATAACTCCAATAGACAGAATGCTGGGAGTGATGGTTCTTATCAGACAAAATCACACTCGATGGTAGAACAAACATAGCAGTCATCAAACAGTATCTCCTTGCTGTGAGGGAAGAAACATGTACCACAATTTGTGCAGCACATTTATTATTTTTAGTGACAATTGGAATAAGATTATTAAACATATAAATCAATTGAAGGAGATACCTAAACAAGAAGATTTATCAAATTCCGAACATCCCTTATTCAGTAAGGTGTATGTGGTGTCCCATCTCCAACAAAAACGCATTGAATGCAGAATCTGCTTTGAGGCCATACAACCAGCTGACCCTGCTGTAAAGAACAAACACTTAACCACATATCACGATTCAAATACATTACTCCACTGTGTAATTGATGAGTATAAGTGATAACGGTATCAATCAAAAGAAGCACCTAGCAAAAGAAAGAATTTTTTCCCAACAACTCCAATAGACAGAATGCTGGGAGTGATGGTTCTTATCAGACAAAATCACACTCGATGGTAGAACAAACATAGCAGTCATCAAACAGAATCTCCCTGCTGTGAGGGATGAAACATGTACCACAATTTGTGCAGCACATTTATTATTTTAATTGACCATTTGAATAAGACTTTTAAACATGTAAAGCAAATGAAGGAGATACCTAAACAAGAGGATTTATCAAATTCCGAACTTCCGTTATTCAGTAAGGTGCACATGGTGTCCCATCTGCATCAAAAACCCATTGAATAGAGAATCTGCTTTGTGGCCATAAAACCAGCTGACCCTGCTGTAGAGACAAACACTTAACCACATTTCACGATTCAAATACATTACTCCACTGTGAAATTGATGAATATATGTGATAACGGTATCAATCAAATAAAGTACCTACCAAAAGACAGAAGTCTTTCCCAATAACTCCAATAGACAGAATGCTGGGAGTGATGGTTCTTATCAGACAAAATCACACGCGATGGTAGAGCAAACATAGCAGTGATCAAACGGAATGTCTCTGCTGAGGGGGAAGAAACATGTACCACAACTTGTGCAGCACATTGATTATTTTTAGTGACCATTGGAAAAAGTTTTTTAAACATATAGAGCAAATGAAGGAGATACCTAAAGAAGAAAATTTATGATATTTCAGACATCCCTTATTCATGTGGTGTCCCATCTGCACCAAAAACCCATTAATGGAGAATCTGCTTTGTGGCCATACAACCTGCTGACTCTGCTGTAGAGAACAAACACTTAACCACATTTCAAGAATCAAATACATTACTCCACTGTGAAATTGATGAATATAAGTGATAACGGTATCAATCAAATAAAGTACCTACCAAAAGACAGAAGTCCTTCCCAAAAACTCCAATAGACAGAATGCTGGGAGTGATGGTTATTATCAGACCTAATCACACTGGATGGTAGAGCGAACATAGAAGTCATCAAGCGGAATCTCCCTGCTGAGAGGGAAGAAACATGTACCACAATTTGTGCAGCACATTTATTATTTTTAGTGACGATTGGAATAAGATTTTTAAACATATAAAGCAAATGAAGGAGATACCTAAAGAAGAAGATTTATCACATTCCGCACATTCCTTATCCATGTGGTGTCCCATCTGCACCAAAAACCCATTAAATGGAGAATCTGCTTTGTGGCCATAGAACCAGCTGACCCTGTGTAAAGAACAAACACTTAACCACAAATTTACGATTCAAATATATTACTCCACTGTGAAATTGATGAGTATAAGTGATAACGGTATCAATCAAAAGATGCACCTAGCAAAAGAAAGAAGTCTTTCCCAATAACTCCAATAGACAGAATGCTGGGAGTAATGGTTCTTATCAGACAAATTCACACTCGATGGTAGAACAAACATAGCAGTCATCAAACAGAATCTCCCTGCTGTGAGAGAAGAAACATGTACCACAATTTGTGCAGCACATTTATTATTTTAAGTGACAATTGGAATAAGATTATTAAACATATAAATCAAATGAAGGAGATACCTAAACAAGAAGATTTATCACATTCCGAACATCCCTTATTCAGTAAGGTCCATGTGGAGTCCCATCTGCACCAAAAACCCATTGAATGGAGAATCTGCTTTGTGGCCATACAACCAGCTGACCCTGCTGTAAAGAAGCAACACTTAACCACATTTCACGATTCAAATACATTACTCCACTGTGAAATTGATTAATATAAGTGAGAATGGTATCAATCAAAAGAAAGCACTTAGCAAAAGAAAGAAGTCTTTCCCAATAACTCCAATAGACAGAATGCTGGGAGTGATGGTTCTTATCAGACAAAATCACACACGATGGTAGAGCAAACATAGCAGTCATCACACGGAATGACACTGCTGAGAGGGAAGAAACATGTACCACAATTTGTGCAGCACACTGATTATTTTTGTGACCATTGGAATAAGATTATTAAACATATAAAGCAAATGAAGGAGATACCTAAACAAGAAGATTTATCACATTCCGAACATCCGTTACTCAGTAAGGTGCATGTGGTGTCCCATCTGCACCAAAAACCCATTGAATGCAGAATCTGCTTTGAGGCCATACAACCAGCTGACCCTGCTGTGAAGACCAAACACTTAACCATATTTCACGAATCAAATACATTACTCCACTGTGAAATTGATGAGTATAAGTGATAACGGTATCAATCAAAAGAAAGCACCTAGCAAAAGAAAGAATTTTTTCCCAACAACTCCAATAGACAGAATGCTGGGAGTGATGGTTCTTATCAGACAAAATCACACTCGATGGTAGAACAAACATAGCAGTCATCAAACAGAATCTCCCTGCTGTGAGGGAAGAAACATGTACCACAACTTGTGCAGCACATTTATTATTTTTAATGACCATTGGAATAAGATTTTTAAACATGTAAAGCAAATCAAGGAGATACCTAAACAAGAAGCTTTATCACATTCCGAACTTCCGTTATTCAGGAAGGTGCACATGGTGTCCCATCTGCATCAAAAACCCATTGAATGGAGAATCTGCTTTGTGGCCATACAACCAGCTGACCCTGCTGTAGAGAACAAACACTTAACCACATTTAACGATTCAAATACATTACTCCACTGTGAAATTGATGAATATAAGTGATAACGGTATCAATCAAATAAAGTACCTACCAAAGGAGAGAAGTCCTTCCCAATAACTCCAATAGACAGAATGCTGGGAGTGATGGCTCTTATCAGACAAAATCACACACGATGGTAGAGCAAACATAGCAGTCATCAAACGGAATGACACTGCTGAGAGGGAAGAAACATGTACCACAATTTGTGCAGCACACTGATTATTTTTGTGACCATTGGAATAAGATTATTAAACATATAAAGCAAATGAAGGAGATACCTAAACAAGAAGATTTATCAAATTCCGAACATCCGTTATTCAGTAAGGTGCATGTGGTGTCCCATCTGCACCAAATACCCATTGAATGGAGAATCTGCTTTGAGACCAAACAAACAGCTGACCCTGCTGTAAAGCACACACACTTAACCACATTTCACGATTCAAATACATTACTCCACTGTGAAGTTGATGAATATAAGTGAGAATGGTATCAATCAAAAGAAGCACCTAGCAAAAGAAAGAAGCCTTTCCCAAAAACTCCAATAGACAGAATGCTGGGAGTGATGGTTCTTCTCAGACAAAATCACACACGATGGTAGAGAAAACATAGCAGTAATCACACGGAATGTCGCTGCCGAGAGGGAAGAAACAGGTACCACATTTTGTGCAGCACACTGATTATTATTAGTGACCATTGGAATAAGATTATTAAACATATAAATCAATTGAAGGAGATACCTAAACTAGAAGATTTATCAAATTCCGAACATCCGTTATTCAGTAAGGTGTATGTGGTGTCCCATCTCCAACAAAAACCCATTGAATGCAGAATCTGCTTTGAGGCCATACAACAAGCTGACCCTGCTGTAAAGAACTAACACTTAACCACATATCACGATTCAAATACATTCCTCCACTGTGTAATTGATGAGTATAAGTGATAACGGTATCAATCAAAAGAAGCACCTAGCAAAAGAAAGAATTTTTTCCCAACAACTCCAATAGACAGAATGCTGGGAGTGATGGTTCTTATCAGACAAAATCACACTCGATGGTAGAACAAACATAGCAGTCATCAAACAGAATCTCCCTGCTGTGAGGGAAGAAACATGTACCACAATTTGTGCAGCACATTTATTATTTTTAATGACCATTGGAATAAGATTTTTAAACATGTAAAGCAAATGAAGGAGATACCTAAACAAGAAGCTTTATCACATTCCGAACTACCGTTATTCAGTAAGGTGCACATGGTGTCCCATGTGCATCAAAAACCCATTGAATAGAGAATCTGCTTTGTGGCCATAAAACCAGCTGACCCTGATGTAGAGAACAAACACTTAACCACATTTCACGATTCAAATACATTACTCCACTGTGAAATTGATTAATATATGTGATAACGGTATCAATCAAATGAAGTACCTACCAAAAGACAGAAGTCTTTCCCAATAACTCCAATAGACAGAATGCTGGGAGTGATGGTTCTTATCAGACAAAATAACACTCGATGGTAGAGCAAACATACAAGTCATCAAACGGAATCTCCCTGCTGAGAGGGAAGAAACATGTACCACAATTTGTGCAGCACATTTATTATTTTTAGTGATGATTGGAATAAGATTATTAAACATATAAAGCAAATGAAGGAGATACCTAAACAAGAAGATTTATCATATTTCAAACATCCCTTATTCATGTGGTGTCCCAACTGCACCAAAAACCCATTGAGTGCAGAATATGCTTTGTGGCCCTACAACCAGCTGACCCTGCTGTAGAGAACAAACACTTAACCACATTTAACGATTCAAATACATTACTCCACTGTGAAATTGATGAATATAAGTGATAACGGTATCAATCAAATAAAGTACCTACCAAAGGAGAGAAGTCTTTCCCAATAACTCCAATAGACAGAATGCTGGGAGTGATGGCTCTTATCAGACAAAATCACACACGATGGTAGAGCAAACATAGCAGTCATCACACGGAATGTCACTGCTGAGAGGGAAGAAACATGTACCACATTTTGTGCAGCACACTGATTATTTTTAGTGACCATTGGAATAAGATTTTTAAACATATAAAGCAAATGTAGGAGATACCTAAACAAGAAGGTTTATCACATTCCTAACATCCGTTATTCAGTAAGGTGTATGTGGTGTCCCATCTCCAACAAAAACCCACTGAATGGAGAACTTGCTTTGTGTCCATATAACCAGCTGACCCTGCTGTAAAGAACAAACACTTAACCACAAATTTACGATTCAAACATATTACTCCACTGAGAAATTGATGAGTATAAGTGATAACGGTATCAATCAAAAGAAGCACCTAGCAAAAGAAAGAAGTCTTTCCCAATAACTACAATAGACAGAATGCTGGGAGTGATGGTTCTTATCAGACAAAATCACACTCGATGGTAGAACAAACATAGCAGTCATCAAACAGAATCTCCCTGCTGTGAGGGAAGAAACATGTACCACAATTTGTGCAGCACATTTATTATTTTTAGTGACGATTGGAATAAGATTATTAAACATATAAATCAAATGAAGGAGATACCTAAACAAGAAGATTTATCACATTCCGAACATCCCTTATTCAGTAAGGTGCATGTGGAGTCCCATCTGCACCAAAAACCCATTGAATGGAGAATCTGCTTTGTGGCCATACAATAAGCTGACCCTGCTGTAGAGAACAAACACTTAACCACATTTCACGATTCAAATACATTACTCCACTGTCAAATTGATGAATATAAGTGATAACGGTATCAATCAAAAGAAGAACCTAGCTAAAGAAAGAAGTCTTTCCCAATAACTGCAATAGACAAAATGCTGGGAGTGATGCTTCTTATCAGACAAAATCACACTCGATGGTAGAACAGATATAGCAGTCATCAAACGGAATCTCCCTGCTGTGAGGGATGAAACATGTACCACAATTTGTGCAGCACATTTATTATTTTTAGCGACCATTGGAATAAGATTTTTATACATGTAAAGCAAATGAAGGAGATACCTAAACAAGAAGCTTTATCACTTTCCGAACTTCCGTTATTCAGTAAGGTGCACATGGTGTCCCATCTGCACCAAAACCCCATTGAACGGAGAATCTGCTTTGTGGCCATAAAACCAGCTGACCCTGCTGTAGAGAGCAAACACTTAACCACATTTAATGATTCAAATACATTACTCCACTGTGAAATTGATGAATATAAGTGATAACGGTATCAATCAAATAAAGTACCTACGAAAGGAGAGAAGCCCTTCCCAATAACTCCAATAGACAGAATGCTGGGAGTGATGGTTCTTATCAGACCTAATCACACTGGATGGTAGAGCAAACATAGAAGTCATCAAGCGGAATCTCCCTGCTGAGAGGGAAGAAACATGTACCACAACTTGTGCAGCACATTGATTATTTTTAGTGACCATTGGAATAAGATTTTTAAACATATAAAGCAAATGAAGGAGATACCTAAACAAGAAGATTTATCACATTCCGCACATCCCTTATTCAGTAAGGTGCACGTGGTGTCCCATCTGCACCAAAAACCTATTGAATGGAGAATCTGCTTTGAGACCAAACAAACAGCTGACCCTGCTGTAAAGCACACACACTTACCCACATTTCACGATTCAAATACATTACTCCACTGTGAAGTTGATGAATATAAGTGAGAAT
Organism: Schistocerca nitens; assembly: GCF_023898315.1. Lineage (NCBI taxonomy): Eukaryota > Metazoa > Arthropoda > Insecta > Orthoptera > Acrididae > Schistocerca > Schistocerca nitens. The sequence continues at coordinate 69,536,064 of NC_064625.1, forward strand.
GGTATCAATCAAAAGAAGCACCTAGCAAAAGAAAGAAGCCTTTCCCAACAACTCCAATAGACAGAATGCTGGGAGTGATGGTTCTTATCAGACAAAATCACACACGACGGTAGAGAAAACATAGCAGTAATCACACGGAATGTCGCTGCCGAGAGGGAAGAAACATGTACCACATTTTGTGCAGCACACTGATTATTTTTAGTGACCATTGGAATAAGATTATTAAACATATAAATCAATTGAAGGAGATACCTAAACTAGAAGATTTATCAAATTCCGAACATCCGTTATTCGGTAAGGTGTATGTGGTGTCCCATCTCCAACAAAAACCCATTGAATGCAGAATCTGCTTTGAGGCCATACAACAAGCTGACCCTGCTCTAAAGAACAAACACTTAACCACATATCACGATTCAAATACATTACTCCACTGTGTAATTGATGAGTATAAGTGATAACGGTATCAATCAAAAGAAGCACCTAGCAAAAGAAAGAATTTTTTCCCAACAACTCCAATAGACAGAATGCTGGGTGTGATGGTTCTTATCAGACAAAATCACACTCGATGGTAGAACAAACATAGCAGTCATCAAACAGAATCTCCCTGCTGTGAGGGAAGAAACATGTACCACAATTTGTGCAGCACATTTATTATTTTTAATGACCATTGGAATAGGATTTTTAAACATGTAAAGCAAATGAAGGAGATACCCAAACCATAAGCTTTATCACATTCCGAACTTCCGTTATTCAGTAAGGTGCACATGGTGTCCCATCTGCATCAAAAACCCATTGAATAGAGAATCTCCTTTGTGGCCATAAAACCAGCTGACCCTGCTGTAGAGAACAAACACTTAACCACATTTCACGATTCAAATACATTACTCCACTGTGAAATTGATTAATATATGTGATAACGGTATCAATCAAATAAAGTACCTACCAAAAGACAGAAGTCTTTCCCAATAACTCCAATAGACAGAATGCTGGGAGTGATGGTTCTTATCAAAGAAAATAACACTCGATGGTAGAGCAAACATACAAGTCATCAAACGGAATCTCCCTGCTGAGAGGGAAGAAACATGTACCACAATTTGTGCAGCACATTTATTATTTTTAGTGATGATTGGAATAAGATTATTAAACATATAAAGCAAATGAAGGAGATACCTAAACAAGAAGATTTATCATATTTCAAACATCCCTTATTCATGTGGTGTCCCAACTGCACCAAAAACCCATTGAATGCAGAATATGCTTTGTGGCCATACAACCAGCTGACCCTGCTGTAGAGAACAAACACTTAACCACATTTAACGATTCAAATACATTACTCCACTGTGAAATTGATGAATATAAGTGATAACGGTATCAATCAAATAAAGTACCTACCAAAGGAGAGAAGTCCTTCCCAATAACTCCAATAGACAGAATGCTGGGAGTGATGGTTCTTATCAGACCTAATCACACTGGATGGTAGAGCAAACATAGAAGTCATCAAGCGGAATCACCCTGCTGAGAGGGAAGAAACATGTACCACAACTTATGCAGCACATTGATTATATTTAGTGACCATTGGAATAAGATTTTTAAACATATAAAGCAAATGAAGGAGATACCTAAAGAAGAAGATTTATCACATTCCGCACATCCCATATTCAGTAAGGTGCACGTGGTGTCCCATCTGCACCAAAAACCCATTGAATGGAGGATCTGCTTTGAGGCCATACAACCAGCTGACCCTGCTGTAAAGAACACACACTTAACCACATTTCACGATTCAAACACATTACTCCACTGTGAAGTGATGAATATAAGTGAGAATGGTGTCAATCAAAAGAAGCACCTAGCAAAAGAAAGAAGCCTTTCCCAATAATTCCAATAGACAGAATGCTGGGAGTGATGGTTCTAATCAGACAAAATCACACACGATGGTAGAGAAAACTCAGCAGTCATCACACGGAATGTCACTGCTGAGAGGGAAGAAACATGTATCACAATTTGTGCAGCACATTGATCATTTTTAGTGACCATTGGAAAAAGATTTTTAAACATATAAAGCAAATGAAGGAGATACCTAAAGAAGAAAATTTATCATATTTCAAACATCCCTTATTCATGTGGTGTCCCATCTGCACCAAAAACCCATTGAATGGAGAATCTGCTTTGTGGAAATACAACCAGCTGACCCTGCTGTAGAGAACAAACACTTAACAACATTTCACGATTCAAATACATTACTCCACTGTGAAATTGATGAATATAAGTGATAACGGTATCAATCAAAAGAAGAACCTAGCTAAAGAAAGAAGTCTTTCCCAATAACTGCAATAGACAAAATGCTGGGAGTGATGCTTCTTATCAGACAAAATCACACTCAATGGTAGAACAAACATAGCAGTCATCAAACGGAATCTCCCTGCTGTGAGGGATGAAACATGTATCACAATTTGTGCAGCACATTTATTATTTTTAGCGACCATTGGAATAAGATTTTTATACATGTAAAGCAAATGAAGGAGATACCTCAACAAGAAGCTTTATCACTTTCCAAACTTCCGTTATTCAGTAAGGTGCACATGGTGTCCCATCTGCACCAAAACCCCATTGAACGGACAATCTGCTTTGTGGCCATAAAACCAGCTGACCCTGCTGTAGAGAGCAAACACTTAACCACATTTAACGATTCAAATACATTACTCCACTGTGAAATTGATGAGTATAAGTGATAACGGTATCAATCAAAAGAAGCACCTAGCAAAAGAAAGTATTTTTTCCCAACAACTCCAATAGACAGAATGCTGGGAGTGATGGTTCTTATCAGACAAAATCTCACTCGATGGTAGAGCAAACATAGAAGTCATCAAACGGAATCTCCCTGCTGAGAGGGAAGAAACATGTACCACAATTTGTGCAGCACATTTATTATTTTTAGTGACGATTGGAATAAGATTATTAAACATATAAAGCAAATGAAGAAGATACCTAAACAAGAAGATTTATCATATTTCAAACATCCCTTATTCATGTGGTGTCCCAACTGCACCAAAAACCCATTGAATGGAGAATATGCTTTGTGGCCATACAACCAGCTGACGCTGCTGTAGAGAACTAACACTTAACCACATTTCACGATTCGAATACATTACTCCACTGTGAAATTGATGAATATAAGTGATAACGGTATCAATCAAAAGAAGAACCCATCTAAAGAAAGAAGTCTTTCCCAATAACTGCAATAGACAAAATGATGGGAGTGATGGTTCTTATCAGACAAAATCACACACGATGGTAGAGAAAACATAGCAGTCATCACACGGAATGTCGCTGCCGAGAGGGAAGAAACATGTACCACATTTTGTGCAGCACACTGATTATTTTTAGTGACCATTGGAATAAGATATTTAAACATGTAAAGCAAATGAAGGAGATACCTAAACAAGAAGCTTTATCACATTCCGAACTTCCGTTATTCAGTAAGGTGCACATGGTGTCCCAACTGCACCAAAAACCCATTGAATGGAGAATCTGCTTTGTGGCCATAAAACCAGCTGACCCTGCTGTAGAGAACAAACCTTTACCACATTTCAAGATTCAAATACATTACTCCACTGTGAAATTGATGAATATAAGTGATAACGGTATCAATCAAAAGAAGCACCTAGCAAAAGAAAGAAGTCTTTCCCAATAACTCCAATAGACAGAATGCTGGGAGTGATGGCTCTTATCAGACAAAATCACACTCGATGGTAGAGCAAACTTAGAAGTCATCATACGGAATCTACCTGCTGAGAGGGAAGAAACATGTACCACAATTTGTGCAGCACACTGATTATTTTTAGTGACCATTGGAATAAGATTATTAAACATATAAAGCAAATGAAAGAGATACCTAAACAAGAAGCTTTATCACATTCCGAACTTCCGTTATTCAGTAAGGTGCACATGGTGTCCCATCTGCATCAAAAACCCACTGAATGGAGAATCTGCTTTGTGGCCACACAACCAGCTGACCCTGCTGTAGAGAACAAACACTTAACCACATTTCACGATTCAAATACATTACTCCACTGTGAAATTGATGAATATAAGTGATAACGGTATCAATCAAATAAAGTACCTACCAAAAGACAGAAGTCCTTCCAAATAACTCCAATAGACAGAATGCTGGGAGTGATGGTTCTTATCAGACAAAATCACACTCGATGGTAGAGCAAACATAGAAGTCATCAAACGGAATCTCCCTGCTGAGAGGGAAGAAACATGTACCACAATTTGTGCAGCACATTTATTATTTTTAGTGACAATTGGAATAAGATTATTAAACATATAAAGCAAATGAAGGAGATACCTAAACAAGAACATTTATCATATTCCAAACATCCCTTATCCATGTGGTGTCCCATCTGCACCAAAAACCCATTGAATGGAGAATCTGCTTTGTGGCCATACAACCAGCTGACCCTGCTGTAAAGAACAAACACTTAACCACATTTCACGATTCAAATACATTACTCCACTGTGAAATTGATGAATATAAGTGAGAACAGTATCAATCAAAAGAAGCACCCAGCAAAAGAGAGAAGTCTTTCCCGATAACTCCAATAGACAGAATGCTGGGAGTGATGGTTCTTATCAGACAAAATCACACACGATGGTAGAGCAAACATAGCAGTCATCACACGGAATGTCACTGCTGAGAGGGAAGAAACATGTACCACATTTTGTGCAGCACACTGATTATTTTTAGTGACCATTGGAATAAGATTTTTAAACATATAAAGCAAATGTAGGAGATACCTAAACAAGAAGATTTATCACATTCCGAACATCCGTTATTCAGTTAGGTGTATGTGGTGTCCCATCTCCAACAAAAACCCACTGAATGGAGAATCTGCTTTGTGGCCATATAACCAGCTGACCCTGCTGTAAAGAAAAAACACGTAACCACATTTCAGGAATCAAATACATTACTCCACTGTGATATTAATGAATATAAGTAATAAGGGTATCAATCAAATGAAGCACCTAGCAAAAGAAAGAAGTCTTTAACAATGACTGCAATAGAAAGAATGCAGGGAGTGGGTACTTATCCAACAAAATCACACTCGATGGTAGAACAAACATAGCAGTCATCAAACGGAATCTCCCCGCTGAGAGGGAAGAAACATGTACCACAATTTGTGCAGCACATTTATTATTTTTAGTGACCATTGGAATATGATTTTTAAACATATAAAGCAAATGAAGTAGATACCTAAACAAGAAGATTTATCACATTCCGAACATCCGTTACTCAGTAAGGTGCATGTGGTGTCCCATCTGCACCAAAAACCCTTTGAATGCAGAATCTGCTTTGAGGCCATACAACCAGCTGACCCTGCTGTAAAGACCAAACACTTAACCACATTTCACGAATCAAATACATTACTCCACTGTGAAATTGATGAGTATAAGTGATAACAGTATCAATCAAAAGAAAGCACCTAGCAAAAGAAAGAATTTTTTCCCAACAACTAAAAATAGACAGAATGCTGGGAGTGATGGTTCTTATCAGACAAAATCAGACTTGATGGTAGAACAAACATAGCAGTCATCAAACAGAATCTCCCTGCTGTGAGGGAAGAAACATGTACCACAACTTGTGCAGCACATTTATTATTTTTAGTGACCATTGGAATAAGATTTTTAAACATGTAAAGCAAATCAAGGAGATACCTAAACAAGAAGCTTTATCACATTCCGAACTTCCGTTATTCAGGAAGGTGCACATGGAGTCCCATCTGCATCAAAAACCCATTGAATGGAGAATCTGCTTTGTGGCCATACAACCAGCTGACCCTGCTGTAAAGAAGCAACACTTAACCACATTTCACGATTCAAATACATTACTCCACTGTGAAATTGATTAATATAAGTGAGAATGGTATCAATCAAAAGAAAGCACTTAGCAAAAGAAAGAAGTCTTTCCCAATAACTCCAATAGACAGAATGCTGGGAGTGATGGCTCTTATCAGACAAAATCACACACGATGGTAGAGCAAACATAGCAGTCATCAAACGGAATGACACTGCTGAGAGGGAAGAAACATGTACCACAATTTGTGCAGCACACTGATTATTTTTAGTGACCATTGGAATAAGATTATTAAACATATAAAGCAAATGAAGGAGATACCTAAACAAGAAGATTTATCAAATTCCGAACATCCGTTATTCAGTAAGGTGTATGTGGTGTCCCATCTCCAACAAAAACCCATTGAATGCAGAATCTGCTTTGAGGCGAAACAACCAGCTGACCCTGCTGTAAAGAACAAACACATAACCACATTTCACGATTCAAATACATTACTCCACTGTGAAATTGATGAATATATGTGATAACGGTATCAATCAAATAAAGTACCTACCAAAAGACAGAAGTCCTTCCCAATAACTCCAATAGACAGAATGCTGGGAGTGATGGCTCATATCAGACCTAATCACACTGGATGGTAGAGCAAACATAGAAGTCATCAAGCGGAATCTCCCTATTGAGAGGGAAGAAACATGTACCACAACTTGTGCAGCACATTTATTATTTTTAGCGACCATTGGAATAAGATTTTTAAACATGTAAAGCAAATGAAGGAGATACCGAAACAAGAAGCTTTATCACTTTCCGAACAATCCTTATTCAGTAAGATGCACATGGTGTCCCATCTGCACCAAAACCCCATTGAATGGAGAATCTGCTTTGTGGCCATAAAACCAGCTGACCCTGCTGTAGAGAACAAACACTTAACCACATTTCATGATTCAAATACATTACTCCACTGTCAAATTGATGAATATAAGTGAGAACGATATCAATCAAAAGAAGCACCCAGCAAAAGAGATAAGTCTTTCCCGATAACTCCAATAGACAGAATGCTGGGAGTGATGGTTCTTATCAGACAAAATCACACACGATGGTAGAGCAAACATAGCAGTCACCACACGGAATGTCACTGCTGAGAGGGAAGAAACATGTACCACATTTTGTGCAGCTCACTGTTTATTTTTAGTGACCATTGGAATAAGATTTTTAAACATATAAAGCAAATGTAGGAGATACCTAAACAAGAAGGTTTATCACATTCCGAACATCCGTTACTCAGTAAGGTGCGTGTGGTGTCCCATCTCCAACAAAAACCCACTGAATGGAGAATCTGCTTTGTGGCTATATAACCAGCTGACCCTGCAGTAAAGAACAAACACTTAACCACATTTCACGAATCAAATACATTACTCCACTGTGAATTGATGAATATAAGTGAGAATGGTATCAATCAAAAGAAGCACCTAGCAAAAGATAGAAGCCTTTCCCAATAACTCCAATAGACAGAATGCTGGGAGAGATGGTTCTTATCAGACAAAATCACACACGATGGTAGAGGAAACATAGCAGTCATCACTCGGAATGTCGCTGCCGAGAGGGAAGAAACATGTACCACATTTTGTGCAGCACACTGATTATTTTTAGTGACCATTGGAATAAGATTTTTAAACATATAAAGCAAATGAAGGAGATGCCTAAACAAGAAGATTTATCACATCCAAAACATCCCTTATCCATGTGGTGTCCCATCTGCACCAAAAACCCATTGAATGGAGAGTCTCCTTTGTGGCCGTACAACCTGCAGACCCTGCTGTAAAGAACAAACACTAAACCACAAATTTACGTTTCAAATACATTACTCCACTGTGAAATTGATGAGTATAAGTGATAACGGTATCAATCAAAAGAAGCACCTAGCAAAAGAAAGAAGTCTTTCCCAATAACTCCAATAGACAGAATGCTGGGAGTGATGGTTCTGATCACACAAAATCACACTCGATGGTAGAACAAACATAGCAGTCATCAAACAGAATCTCCCTGCTGTGAGGGAAGAAACATGTACCACAATTTGTGCAGCACATTTATTATTTTTAGTGACAATTGGAATAAGATTATTAAACATATAAATCAAATGAAGGAGATACCTAAACAAGAAGATTTATCACATTCCGAACATCCCTTATTCAGTAAGGTGCATGTGGAGTCCCATCTGCACCAAAAACCCATTGAATGGAGAATCTGCTTTGTGGCCATACAACCAGCTGACCCTGCTGTAAAGAAGCAACACTTAACCACATTTCACGATTCAAATACATTACTCCACTGTGAAATTGATTAATATAAGTGAGAATGGTATCAATCAAAAGAAGCACCTAGCAAAAGAAAGAAGTCTTTAACAATAACTGCAATAGAAAGAATGCAGGGAGTGGGTACTTATCCAACAAAATCACACTCGATGGTAGAACAAACATAGCAGTCATCAAACGGAATCTCCCCACTGAGAGGGAAGAAACATGTACCACAATTTGTGCAGCACATTTATTATTTTTAGTGACCATTGGAATAAGATTTTTAAACATATAAAGCAAATGAAGTAGATACCTAAACAAGAAGATTTATCACATTCCGAAAATCCGTTACTCAGTAAGGTGCATGTGGTGTCCCATCTGCACCAAAAACCCTTTGAATGCAGAATCTGCTTTGAGGCCATACAACCAGCTGACCCTGCTGTAAAGACCAAACACTTAACCACATTTCACGAATCAAATACATTACTCCACTGTGAAATTGATGAGTATAAGTGATAACGGTATCAATCAAAAGAAAGCACCTAGCAAAAGAAAGAATTTTTTCCCAACAACTCCAATAGACAGAATGCTGGGAGTGATGGTTCTTATCAGACAAAATCACACTCGATGGTAGAACAAACATAGCAGTCATCAAACAGAATCTCCCTGCTGTGAGGGAAGAAACATGTACCACAACTTGTGCAGCACACTGATTATTTTTAGTGACCATTGGAATAAGATTATTAAACATATAAAGCAAATGAAAGAGATACCTAAACAAGAAGCTTTATCACATTCCGAACTTCAGTTATTCAGTAAGGTGCACATGGTGTCCCATCTGCACCAAAAACCCATTGAATGGAGAATCTGCTTCGTGGCCACAAAACCAGCTGACCCTGCTGTAGAGAACAAACACTTAATCACATTTCACGATTCAAATACATTACTCCACTGTGAAATTGATGAATATAAGTGATAACGGTATCAATCAAATAAAGTACCTACCAAAAGACAGAAGTCCTTCCCAATAACTCCAATAGACAGAATGCTGGGAGTGATGGTTCTTATCAGACAAAATCACACTCGATGGTAGAGCAAACATAGAAGTCATCAAACGGAATCTCCCTGCTGAGCGGGAAGAAACATGTACCACAATTTGTGCAGCACATTTATTATTTTTAGTGACGATTGGAATAAGATTTTTAAACATATAAAGCAAATAAAGGAGATGCCTAAACAAGAAGATTTATCATATTCCAAACATCCCTTATCCATGTGGTGTCCCATCTGCACCAAAAACCCTTTGAATGCAGAATCTGCTTTGAGGCCATACAACCAGCTGACCCTGCTGTAAAGACCAAACACTTAACCACATTTCACGAATCAAATACATTACTCCACTGTGAAATTGATGAGTATAAGTGATAACGGTATCAATCAAAAGAAAGCACCTAGCAAAAGAAAGAATTTTTTTCCCAACAACTCCAATAGACAGAATGCTGGGAGTGATGGTTCTTATCAGACAAAATCACACTCGATGGTAGAGCAAACATAGAAGTCATCAAACGGAATCTCCCTGCTGAGCGGGAAGAAACATGTACCACAATTTGTGCAGCACATTTATTATTTTTAGTGACGATTGGAATAAGATTATTAAACATATAAAGCAAATGAAGGAGATACCTAAACAAGAAGATTTATCAAATTCCGAACATCCGTTATTGAGTAAGGTGTATGTGGTGTCCCATCTCCAACAAAAACTCATTGAATGCAGAATCTGCTTTGAGGCCATACAACTAGCTGACCCTGCTGTAAAGAACAAACACTTAACCACATTTCACGATTCAAATACATTACTCCACTGTGAAATTGAGGAATATATGTGATAACGGTATCAATCAAATAAAGTACCTACCAAAAGACAGAAGTCCTTCCCAATAACTCCAATAGACAGAATGCTGGGAGTGATAGTTCTGATCAGAGAAAATCACACTCGATGGTAGAGCAAACATACAAGTGATCAAACGGAATCTCCCTGCTGAGAGGGAAGAAACATGTACCACAATATGTGCAGCACATTTATTATTTTTAGTGACGACTGGAATAAGATTATTAAACATATAAAGCAAATGAAGGAGATACCTAAACAAGAAGATTTATCGCATTCCGAACATCCATTATTCAGTAAGGTGCATGTGGTGTCCCATCTGCACCAAAAACCCACTGAATGGAGAATCTGCTTTGTGGCCAAACAACCAGCTGACACTGCTGTAAAGAACAAACACTTAACCACATTTCACGATTCAAATGCATTACTCCACTGTGAAATTGATGAATATAAGTGAGAACGGTATCAATCATAAGAAGCACCTAGCAAAAGAAAGAAGTCTTTCCCAATAACTCCAATAGACAGAATGCTGGGAGTGATGGCTCTTATCAGACAAAATCACACACGATGGTAGAGCAAACATAGCAGTCATCAAACGGAATGTCTCTGCTGAGGGGGAAGAAACATGTACCACAACTTGTGCAGCACATTGATTATTTTTAGTGACCATTGGAAAAAGATTTTTAAACATATAAAGCAAATGAAGGAGATACCTAAAGAAGAAAATTTATCATATTTCAAACATCCCTTATTCATGTGGTGTCCCAACTGCACCAAAAACCCATTGAATGGAGAATATGCTTTGTGGCCATACAACCAGCTGACCCTGCTGTAGAGAACAAACACTTAACCACATTTCACGATTCGAATACATTACTCCACTGTGAAATTGATGAATATAAGTGATAACGGTATCAATCAAAAGAAGAACCTAGCTAAAGAAAGAAGTCTTTCCCAATAACTGCAATAGACAAAATGCTGGGAGTGATGGTTCTTATCAGACAAAATCACACTCGATGGTAGAACAAACATAGCACTCATCAAACGGAATTTCCCTGCTGTGAGGGAAGAAACATGTACCACAATTTGTGTAGCACATTTATTATTTTTAGCGACCATTGGAAAAAGATTTTTAAACATGTAAAGCAAATGAAGGAGATACCTAAACAATAAGATTTATCACTTACCGAACTTCCGTTATTCAGTAAGGTGCACATGGTGTCCCATCTGCACCAAAACCCCATTGAATGGAGAATCTGCTTTGTGGCCATAATACCAGCTTACCCTGCTGTAAAGAAGCAACACTTAACCACATTTCACGATTCAAATACATTACTCCACTGTGAAATTGATTAATATAAGTGAGAATGGTATCAATCAAAAGAAGCACTTAGCAAAAGAAAGAAGTCTTTCCCAATAACTCCAATAGACAGAATGCTGGGAGTGATGGCTCTTATCAGACAAAATCACACACGATGGTAGAGCAAATATAGCAGTCATCAAACGGAATGCCACTGCTGAGAGGGAAGAAAAATGTACCACAATTTGTACAGCACACTGATTATTTTTAGTGACCATTGGAATAAGATTATTAAACATATAAAGCAAATGAAGGAGATACCTAAACAAGAAGATTTATCAAATTCCGAACATCCGTTATTCAGTAAGGTGTATGTGGTGTCCCATCTCCAACAAAAACCCATTGAATGCAGAATCTGCTTTGAGGCCATTCAACCAGCTGACCCTGCTGTAGAGAACAAACACTTAACCACATTTCAGAATTCAAATACATTACTCCACTGTGATATTGATGAATATATGTGATAACGGTATCAATCAAATAAAGTACCTACCAAAAGACAGAAGTCCTTCCCAATAACTCCAATAGACAGAATGCTGGGAGTGATGGTTCTTATCAGACAAAATCACACTCGATGGTAGAACAAACATAGCAGTCATCAAACAGAATCTCCCTGCTGTGAGGGAAGAAACATGTACCACAATTTGTGCAGCACATTTATTATTTTTAGTGACAATTGGAATAAGATTATTAAACATATAAATCAAATGAAGGAGATACCTAATCAAGAAGCTTTATCACTTTCCGAACTTCCGTTATTCAGTAAGGTGCACATGGTGTCCCATCTGCACCAAAACCCCATTGAACGGATAATCTGCTTTCTGGCCATAAAACCAGCTGACCCTGCTGTAGAGAGCAAACACTTAACCACATTTAACGATTCAAATACATTACTCCACTGTGAAATTGATGAGTATAAGTGATAACGGTATCAATCAAAACAAGCACCTAGCAAAAGAAAGAAGTCTTTCCCAATAACTCCAATAGACAGAATGCTGGGAGTGATGGTTCTTATCAGACAAAATCACACACGATGGTAGAGGAAACATAGCAGTCATCACTCGGAATGTCGCTGCCGAGAGGGAAGAAATATGTACCACATATTGTGCAGCACACTGATTATTTTTAGTGACCATTGGAATAAGATTTTTAAACATATAAAGCAAATGAAGGAGATGCCTAAACAAGAAGATTTATCATATTCCAAACATCCCTTATCCATGTGGTGTCCCATCTGCACCAAAAACCCATTGAATGGAGAATCTGCTTTGTGGCCATACAACCAGCTGACCCTGCTGTAAAGAACAAACACTAAACCACAAATTTACGTTTCAAATACATTACTCCACTGTGAAATTGATGAATATAAGTGATAACGGTATCAATCAAAAGAAGCACCTAGCAAAAGAAAGAAGTCTTTCCCAATAACTCCAGCAGACAGAATGCTGGGAGTGATGGTTCTGATCACACAAAATCACACTCGATGGTAGAACAAACATAGCAGTCATCAAACAGAATCTCCCTGCTGTGAGGGAAGAAACATGTACCACAATTTGTGCAGCACATTTATTATTTTTAGTGACAATTGGAATAAGATTATTAAACATATAAATCAAATGAAGGAGATACCTAAACAAGAAGATTTCTCACATTCCGAACATCCCTTATTCAGTAAGGTGCATGTGGTGTCCCATCTGCACCAAAAACCCATTGAATGGAGAATCTGCTTTGTGGCCAAACAACCAGCTGACACTGCTGTAAAGAACAAACACTTCACCACATTTCACGATTCAAATACATTACTCCACTGTGAAATTGATGAATATAAGTGAGAACGGTATCAATCATAAGAAGCACCAAGCAAAAGAAAGAAGTCTTTCCCAATAACTCCAATAGACAGAATGCTGGGAGTGATGGCTATTATCAGACAAAATCACACACGATGGTAGAGCAAACATAGCAGTCATCAAACGGAATTTCACTGCTGAGAGGGAAGAAACATGTACCACAATTTGTGCATCACACTGATTATTTTTAGTGACCATTGGAATAAGATTATTAAACATATAAAGCAAATGAAGGAGATACCTAAACAAGAAGATTTATCAAATTCCGAACATCCCTTATTCAGTAAGGTGTATGTGGTGTCCCATCTCCAACAAAAACCCATTGAATGCAGAATCTGCTTTGAGGACATACAACTAGCTGACCCTGCTGTAAAGAACAAACAGTTAACCACATTTCACGAATCAAATACATTACTCCACTGTGAAATTGATGAATATAAGTGATAAGGGTTTCAATCAAATGAAGCACCTAGCAAAAGAAAGAACTCTTTAACAATAACTGCAATAGAAAGAATGCAGGGAGTGGGTACTTATCCAACAAAATCACACTCGATGGTAGAACAAACATAGCAGTCATCAAACGGAGTCTCCCCGCTGAGAGGGAAGAAACATGTACCACAATTTGTGCAGCACATTTATTATTTTTAGTGACCATTGGAATAAGATTTTTAAACATATAAAGCAAATAAAGGAGATGCCTAAACAAGAAGATTTATCATATTCCAAACATCCCTTATCCATGTGGTGTCCCATCTGCACCAAAAACCCTTTGAATGCAGAATCTGCTTTGAGGCCATACAACCAGCTGACCCTGCTGTAAAGACCAAACACTTAACCACATTTCACGAATCAAATACATTACTCCACTGTGAAATTGATGAGTATAAGTGATAACGGTATCAATCAAAAGAAAGCACCTAGCAAAAGAAAGAATTTTTTTCCCAACAACTCCAATAGACAGAATGCTGGGAGTGATGGTTCTTATCAGACAAAATCACACTCGATGGTAGAGCAAACATAGAAGTCATCAAACGGAATCTCCCTGCTGAGCGGGAAGAAACATGTACCACAATTTGTGCAGCACATTTATTATTTTTAGTGACGATTGGAATAAGATTATTAAACATATAAAGCAAATGAAGGAGATACCTAAACAAGAAGATTTATCAAATTCCGAACATCCGTTATTGAGTAAGGTGTATGTGGTGTCCCATCTCCAACAAAAACTCATTGAATGCAGAATCTGCTTTGAGGCCATACAACTAGCTGACCCTGCTGTAAAGAACAAACACTTAACCACATTTCACGATTCAAATACATTACTCCACTGTGAAATTGAGGAATATATGTGATAACGGTATCAATCAAATAAAGTACCTACCAAAAGACAGAAGTCCTTCCCAATAACTCCAATAGACAGAATGCTGGGAGTGATAGTTCTGATCAGAGAAAATCACACTCGATGGTAGAGCAAACATACAAGTGATCAAACGGAATCTCCCTGCTGAGAGGGAAGAAACATGTACCACAATATGTGCAGCACATTTATTATTTTTAGTGACGACTGGAATAAGATTATTAAACATATAAAGCAAATGAAGGAGATACCTAAACAAGAAGATTTATCGCATTCCGAACATCCATTATTCAGTAAGGTGCATGTGGTGTCCCATCTGCACCAAAAACCCACTGAATGGAGAATCTGCTTTGTGGCCAAACAACCAGCTGACACTGCTGTAAAGAACAAACACTTAACCACATTTCACGATTCAAATGCATTACTCCACTGTGAAATTGATGAATATAAGTGAGAACGGTATCAATCATAAGAAGCACCTAGCAAAAGAAAGAAGTCTTTAACAATGACTGCAATAGAAAGAATGCAGGGAGTGGGTACTTATCCAACAAAATCACACTCGATGGTAGAACAAACATAGCAGTCATCAAACGGAATCTCCCCGCTGAGAGGGAAGAAACATGTACCACAATTTGTGCAGCACATTTATTATTTTTAGTGACCATTGGAATATGATTTTTAAACATATAAAGCAAATGAAGTAGATACCTAAACAAGAAGATTTATCACATTCCGAACATCCGTTACTCAGTAAGGTGCATGTGGTGTCCCATCTGCACCAAAAACCCTTTGAATGCAGAATCTGCTTTGAGGCCATACAACCAGCTGACCCTGCTGTAAAGACCAAACACTTAACCACATTTCACGAATCAAATACATTACTCCACTGTGAAATTGATGAGTATAAGTGATAACAGTATCAATCAAAAGAAAGCACCTAGCAAAAGAAAGAATTTTTTCCCAACAACTAAAAATAGACAGAATGCTGGGAGTGATGGCTCTTATCAGACAAAATCACACACGATGGTAGAGCAAACATAGCAGTCATCAAACGGAATGTCTCTGCTGAGGGGGAAGAAACATGTACCACAACTTGTGCAGCACATTGATTATTTTTAGTGACCATTGGAAAAAGATTTTTAAACATATAAAGCAAATGAAGGAGATACCTAAAGAAGAAAATTTATCATATTTCAAACATCCCTTATTCATGTGGTGTCCCAACTGCACCAAAAACCCATTGAATGGAGAATATGCTTTGTGGCCATACAACCAGCTGACCCTGCTGTAGAGAACAAACACTTAACCACATTTCACGATTCGAATACATTACTCCACTGTGAAATTGATGAATATAAGTGATAACGGTATCAATCAAAAGAAGAACCTAGCTAAAGAAAGAAGTCTTTCCCAATAACTGCAATAGACAAAATGCTGGGAGTGATGGTTCTTATCAGACAAAATCACACTCGATGGTAGAACAAACATAGCACTCATCAAACGGAATTTCCCTGCTGTGAGGGAAGAAACATGTACCACAATTTGTGTAGCACATTTATTATTTTTAGCGACCATTGGAAAAAGATTTTTAAACATGTAAAGCAAATGAAGGAGATACCTAAACAATAAGATTTATCACTTACCGAACTTCCGTTATTCAGTAAGGTGCACATGGTGTCCCATCTGCACCAAAACCCCATTGAATGGAGAATCTGCTTTGTGGCCATAATACCAGCTTACCCTGCTGTAAAGAAGCAACACTTAACCACATTTCACGATTCAAATACATTACTCCACTGTGAAATTGATTAATATAAGTGAGAATGGTATCAATCAAAAGAAGCACTTAGCAAAAGAAAGAAGTCTTTCCCAATAACTCCAATAGACAGAATGCTGGGAGTGATGGCTCTTATCAGACAAAATCACACACGATGGTAGAGCAAATATAGCAGTCATCAAACGGAATGCCACTGCTGAGAGGGAAGAAAAATGTACCACAATTTGTACAGCACACTGATTATTTTTAGTGACCATTGGAATAAGATTATTAAACATATAAAGCAAATGAAGGAGATACCTAAACAAGAAGATTTATCAAATTCCGAACATCCGTTATTCAGTAAGGTGTATGTGGTGTCCCATCTCCAACAAAAACCCATTGAATGCAGAATCTGCTTTGAGGCCATTCAACCAGCTGACCCTGCTGTAGAGAACAAACACTTAACCACATTTCAGAATTCAAATACATTACTCCACTGTGATATTGATGAATATATGTGATAACGGTATCAATCAAATAAAGTACCTACCAAAAGACAGAAGTCCTTCCCAATAACTCCAATAGACAGAATGCTGGGAGTGATGGTTCTTATCAGACAAAATCACACTCGATGGTAGAACAAACATAGCAGTCATCAAACAGAATCTCCCTGCTGTGAGGGAAGAAACATGTACCACAATTTGTGCAGCACATTTATTATTTTTAGTGACAATTGGAATAAGATTATTAAACATATAAATCAAATGAAGGAGATACCTAATCAAGAAGCTTTATCACTTTCCGAACTTCCGTTATTCAGTAAGGTGCACATGGTGTCCCATCTGCACCAAAACCCCATTGAACGGATAATCTGCTTTCTGGCCATAAAACCAGCTGACCCTGCTGTAGAGAGCAAACACTTAACCACATTTAACGATTCAAATACATTACTCCACTGTGAAATTGATGAGTATAAGTGATAACGGTATCAATCAAAACAAGCACCTAGCAAAAGAAAGAAGTCTTTCCCAATAACTCCAATAGACAGAATGCTGGGAGTGATGGTTCTTATCAGACAAAATCACACACGATGGTAGAGGAAACATAGCAGTCATCACTCGGAATGTCGCTGCCGAGAGGGAAGAAATATGTACCACATTTTGTGCAGCACACTGATTATTTTTAGTGACCATTGGAATAAGATTTTTAAACATATAAAGCAAATGAAGGAGATGCCTAAACAAGAAGATTTATCATATTCCAAACATCCCTTATCCATGTGGTGTCCCATCTGCACCAAAAACCCATTGAATGGAGAATCTGCTTTGTGGCCATACAACCAGCTGACCCTGCTGTAAAGAACAAACACTAAACCACAAATTTACGTTTCAAATACATTACTCCACTGTGAAATTGATGAATATAAGTGATAACGGTATCAATCAAAAGAAGCACCTAGCAAAAGAAAGAAGTCTTTCCCAATAACTCCAGCAGACAGAATGCTGGGAGTGATGGTTCTGATCACACAAAATCACACTCGATGGTAGAACAAACATAGCAGTCATCAAACAGAATCTCCCTGCTGTGAGGGAAGAAACATGTACCACAATTTGTGCAGCACATTTATTATTTTTAGTGACAATTGGAATAAGATTATTAAACATATAAATCAAATGAAGGAGATACCTAAACAAGAAGATTTCTCACATTCCGAACATCCCTTATTCAGTAAGGTGCATGTGGAGTGCCATCTGCACCAAAAACCCATTGAATGGAGAATCTGCTTTGTGGCCAAACAACCAGCTGACACTGCTGTAAAGAACAAACACTTCACCACATTTCACGATTCAAATACATTACTCCACTGTGAAATTGATGAATATAAGTGAGAACGGTATCAATCATAAGAAGCACCAAGCAAAAGAAAGAAGTCTTTCCCAATAACTCCAATAGACAGAATGCTGGGAGTGATGGCTATTATCAGACAAAATCACACACGATGGTAGAGCAAACATAGCAGTCATCAAACGGAATTTCACTGCTGAGAGGGAAGAAACATGTACCACAATTTGTGCATCACACTGATTATTTTTAGTGACCATTGGAATAAGATTATTAAACATATAAAGCAAATGAAGGAGATACCTAAACAAGAAGATTTATCAAATTCCGAACATCCCTTATTCAGTAAGGTGTATGTGGTGTCCCATCTCCAACAAAAACCCATTGAATGCAGAATCTGCTTTGAGGACATACAACTAGCTGACCCTGCTGTAAAGAACAAACAGTTAACCACATTTCACGAATCAAATACATTACTCCACTGTGAAATTGATGAATATAAGTGATAAGGGTTTCAATCAAATGAAGCACCTAGCAAAAGAAAGAACTCTTTAACAATAACTGCAATAGAAAGAATGCAGGGAGTGGGTACTTATCCAACAAAATCACACTCGATGGTAGAACAAACATAGCAGTCATCAAACGGAGTCTCCCCGCTGAGAGGGAAGAAACATGTACCACAATTTGTGCAGCACATTTATTATTTTTAGTGACCATTGGAATAAGATTTTTAAACATATAAAGCAAATGAAGTAGATACCTAAACAAGAAGATTTATCACATTCCAAACATCCGTTACTCAGTAAGGTGCATGTGGTGTCCCATCTGCACCAAAAACCCTTTGAATGCAGAATCTGCTTTGAGGCCATACAACCAGCTGACCCTGCTGTAAAGACCAAACACTTAACCACATTTCACGATTCAAATACATTACTCCACTGTGAAATTGTTGAGTATAAGTGATAACGGTATCAATCAAAAGAAAGCACCTAGTAAAAGAAAGAATTTTTTCCCAACAACTCCAATAGACAGAATGCTGGGAGTGATGGTTCTTATCAGACAAAATCACACTCGATGGTAGAACAAACATAGCAGTCATCAAACGGAATCCCCTGCTGTGAGGGATGAAACATGTACCATAATTTGTGCAGCACATTTATTATTTTTAGCAACCATTGGAAGAAGATTTTTATACATGTAAAGCAAATGAGGGAGATACCTAAACAAGAAGCTTTATCACTTTCCGAACTTCCGTTATTCAGTAAGGTGCACATGGTGTCCCATCTGCACCAAAACCCCATTGAACGGATAATCTGCTTTCTGGCCATAAAACCAGCTGACCCTGCTGCAGAGAGCAAACACTTAACCACATTTAACGATTCATATACATTACTCCAGTGTGAAATTGATGAGTATAAGTGATAACGGTATCAATCAAAACAAGCACCTAGCAAAAGAAAGAATTTTTTCCCAACAACTCCAATAGAGAGTATGCTGGGAGTGTTGGTTCTTATCAGACAAAATCACACTCGATGGTAGAGCAAACATAGAAGTCATCAAACGGAATCTCCCTGCTGAGAGGGAAGAAACATGTACCACAATTTGTGCAGCACATTTATTATTTTTAGTGAGGATTGGAATAAGATTATTAAAAATATAAAGCAAATGAAGAAGATACCTAAACAAGAAGATTTATCATATTTCAAAAATCCCTTATTCATGTGGTGTCCCAACTGCACCAAAAACCCATTGAATGGAGAATATGCTTTGAGGCCAAACAAACAGCTGACCCTGCTGTAGAGAACAAACACTTAACCACATTTCACGATTCGAATACATTACTCCACTGTGAAATTGATGAATATAAGTGATAACGGTATCAATCAAAAGAAGAACCTATCTAAAGAAAGAAGTCTTTCCCAATAACTGCAATAGACAAAATGCTGGGAGTGATGGTTCTTATCAGACAAAATCACACTCGATGGTAGAACAAACATAGCAGTCATCAAACGGAATCTCCCTGCTGTGAGGGAAGAAACATGTACCACAATTTGTGCAGCACATTTATTATTTTTAGCGACCATTGGAATAAGATTTTTAAACATGTAAAGCAAATGAAGGAGATACCTGACCAAGAAGCTTTATCACTTTCCGAACTTCCGTTATTCACTAAGGTGCACATGGTGTCCCATCTGCACCAAAACCCCATTGAACGGAGAAGCTGCTTTGTGGCCATAAAACCAGCTGACCCTGCTGTAAAGAACGAACACTAAACAACAAATTCACGTTTCAAATACATTACTCCACTGTGAAATTGATGAGTATAAGTGATAACGGTATCAATCAAAAGAAGCACCTAGCAAAAGAAAGAAGTCTTTCCCATTAACTCCAATAGACAGAATGCTGGGAGTGATGGTTCTGATCACACAAAATCACACTCGATGGTAGAACAAACATAGCAGTCATCAAACAGAATCTCCCTGCTGTGAGGGAAGAAACATGTACCACAATTTGTGCAGCACATTTATTATTTTTAGTGACCAATGGAATAAGATTTTTAAACATGTAAAGCAAATCAAGGAGATACCTAAACAAGAAGCTTTATCACATTCCGAACTTCCGTTATTCAGGAAGGTGCACATGGTGTCCCATCTGCACCAAAAACCCATTGAATGGAGAATCTGCTTTGTGGCCATACAACCAGCTGACCCTGCTGTAGAGAACAAACACTTAACCACATTTCACGATTCAAATACATTACTCCACTGTGAAATTGATGAGTATAAGTGATAACGGTATCAATCAAAAGAAGCACCTAGCAAAAGAAAGAATTTTTTCCCAACAACTCCAATAGACAGAATGCTGGGAGTGATGGTTCTTATCAGACAAAATCACACTCGATGGTAGAGCAAACATAGAAGACATCAAACGGAATCTCCCTGCTGAGAGGGAAGAAACATGTACCACAATTTGTGCAGCACATTTATTATTTTTAGTGACGATTGGAATAAGATTATTAAACATATAAAGCAAATGAAGAAGATACCTAAACAAGAAGATTTATCATATTTCAAACATCCCTTATTCATGTGGTGTCCCAACTGCACCAAAAAACCATTGAATGGAGAATATGCTTTGTGGCCATACAACCAGCTGACCCTGCTGTAGAGAACATACACTTAACCACATTTCACGATTCGAATACATTACTCCACTGTGAAATTGATGAATATAAGTGATAACGGTTTCAATCAAAAGAAGAACCTATCTAAAGAAAGAAGTCTTTCCCAATAACTGCAATAGACAAAATGCTGGGAGTGATGGTTCTTATCAGACAAAATCACTCTCGATGGTAGAACAAACATAGCAGTCATCAAACGGAATCTCCCTGCTGTGAGGGAAGAAACATGTACCACAATCTGTGCAGCACATTTATTATTTTTAGTGACCATTGGAATAAGATTTTTAAACATGTAAAGCAAATGAAGGAGATACCTAAACAAGAAGCTTTATCACTTTCCGAACTTCCGTTATTCACTAAGGTGCACATGGTGTCCCATCTGCACCAAAACCCCATTGAACGGAGAATCTGCTTTGTGGCCATAAAACCAGCTGACCCTGCTGTAGAGAGCAAACACTTAACCACATTTAACGATTCAAATACATTACTCCACTGTGAAATTGATGAATATAAGTGATAACAGTATCAATCAAATAAAGTACCTACCAAAGGAGAGAAGTCCTTCCCAATAACTCCAATAGACAGATTGCTGGGAGTGATGGTTCTTATCAGACCTAATCACACTGGATGGTAGAGCAAACATAGAAGTCATCCTGCGGAATCTCCCTGCTGAGAGGGAAGAAACATGTACCACAACTTGTGCAGCACATTGATTATTTTTAGTGACCATTGGAATAAGATTTTTAAACATATAAAGCAAATGAAGGAGATACCTAAACAAGAAGATTTATCACATTCCGAACATCCCTTATTCAGTAAGGTGCACGTGGTGTCCCATCTGCACCAAAAACCCATTGAATGGAGAATCTGCTTTGAGGCCAAACAAACAGCTGACCCTGCTGTAAAGCACACACACTTAACCACATTTCACGATTCAAATACATTACTCCACTGTGAAGTTGATGAATATAAGTGAGAATGGTATCAATCAAAAGAAGCACCTAGCAAAAGAAAGAAGCCTTTCCCAACAACTCCAATAGACAGAATGCTGGGAGTGATGGTTCTTATCAGACAAAATCACACACGATGGTAGAGAAAACATAGCAGTCATCACACGGAATGTCGCTGCCGAGAGGGAAGAAACATGTACCACATTTTGTGCAGCACACTGATTATTTATAGTGACCATTGGAATAAGATTTTTAAACATATAAAGCAAATGAAGGAGATACCTAAACAAGAAGATTTATCATATTCAAAACATCTCTTATCAATGTGGTGTCGCATCTGCACCAAAAACCCTTTGAATGGAGAATCTGCTTTGTGGCCATACAACCAGCTGACCCTGCCGTAAAGAACAAACACTTAACCACAAATTTACAATTCAAATACATTACTCCAATGTGAAATTGATGAGTATAAGTGATAACGGTATCAATCAAAAGAA
This sequence comes from Schistocerca nitens, assembly GCF_023898315.1. Lineage (NCBI taxonomy): Eukaryota > Metazoa > Arthropoda > Insecta > Orthoptera > Acrididae > Schistocerca > Schistocerca nitens. Next base: position 69,558,893 of record NC_064625.1, read on the forward strand.
GCACCTAGCAAAATAAAGAATTTTTTCCCAACAACTCCAATAGACAGAATGCTGGGAGTGATGGTTCTTATCAGACAAATTCACACACGATGGTAGAGCAAACATAGCAGTCATCATACGGAATCTACCTGCTGAGAGGGAAGAAACATGTACCACAATTTGTGCAGCACACTGATTATTTTTAGTGACCATTGGAATAAGATTATTAAACATATAAAGCAAATGAAGGAGATACCTAAACAAGAAGATTTATCGCATTCCGAACATCCATTATTCAGTAAGGTGCATGTGGTGTCCCATCTGCACCGAAAACCCACTGAATGGAGAATCTGCTTTGTGGCCAAACAACCAGCTGACACTGCTGTAAAGAACAAACACTTAACCACATTTCACGATTCAAATGCACTACTCCACTGTGAAATTGATGAATATAAGTGAGAACGGTATCAATCATAAGAAGCACCTAGCAAAAGAAAGAAGTCTTTCCCAATAACTCCAATAGACAGAATGCTGGGAGTGATGGCTCTTATCAGACAAAATCACACACGATGGTAGAGCAAACATAGCAGTCATCAAACGGAATGTCTCTGCTGAGGGGGAAGAAACATGTACCACAACTTGTGCAGCACAATGATTATTTTTAGTGACCATTGGAAAAAGATTTTTAAACATATAAAGCAAATGAAGGAGATACCTAAAGAAGAAAATTTATCATTTTTCAAACATCCCTTATTCATGTGGTGTCCCAACTGCACCAAAAACCCATTGAATGGAGAATATGCTTTGTGGCCATACAACCAGCTGACCCTGCTGTAGAGAACATACACTTAACCACATTTCACGATTCGAATACATTACTCCACTGTGAAATTGATGAATATAAGTGATAACGGTATCAATCAAAAGAAGAACCTAGCTAAAGAAAGAAGTCTTTCCCAATAACTGCAATAGACTAAATGCTGGGAGTGATGGTTCTTATCAGACAAAATCACACTCGATGGTAGAACAAACATAGCACTCATCAAACGGAATTTCCCTGCTGTGAGGGAAGAAACATGTACCACAATTTGTGTAGCACATTTATTATTTTTAGCGACCATTGGAATAAGATTTTTAAACATGTAAAGCAAATGAAGGAGATACCTAAACAATAAGATTTATCACTTTCCGAACTTCCGTTATTCAGTAAGGTGCACATGGTGTCCCATCTGCACCAAAACCCCATTGAATGGAGAATCTGCGTACTGGCCATAAAACCAGCTTACCCTGCTGTAGAGAGCAAACACTTAACCACATTTAACGATTCAAATACATTACTTTACTGTGAAATTGACGAATATAAGTGAGAATGGTATCAATAAAAAGGAGTACCTAGCAAAAGAAAGAAGCCTTTCCCAATAACTCCAATAGACAGAATGCTGGGAGTGATGGTTCTTATCAGACAAAATCACACACGATGGTAGAGGAAACATAGCAGTCATCACTCGGAATGTCGCTGCCGAGAGGGAAGAAACATGTACCACATTTGGTGCAGCACACTGATTATTTTTAGTGACCATAGGAATAAGATTTTTGAACATATAAAGCAAATGAAGGAGATGCCTAAACAAGAAGATTTATCATATTCCAAACATCCCTTATCCATGTGATGTCCCATCTGCACCAAAAACCCATTGAATGGAGAATCTACTCTGTGGCCATAGAACCAGCTGACCCTGCAGTAAAGAACAAACACTAAACCACAAATTTACGATTCAAATACATTACTCCACTGTGAAATTGATGAGTATAAGTGATAACGGTATCAATCAAAAGAAGCACCTAGCAAAAGAAAGAAGTCTTTCCCAATAACTCCAATAGACAGAATGCTGGGAGTGATGGTTCTTATCACACAAAATCACACTCGATGGTAGAACAAACATAGCAGTCATCAAACAGAATCTCCCTGCTGTGAGGGAAGAAACATGTACCACAATTTGTGCAGCACATTTATTATTTTTAGTGACAATTGGAATAAGATTATTAAACATATAAATCAAATGAAGGAGATACCTAAACAAGAAGATTTATCACATTCCGAACATCCCTTATTCAGTAAGGTGCATGTGGAGTCCCATCTGCACCAAAAACCCATTGAATGGAGAATCTGCTTTGTGGCCATACAACCAGCTGACCCTGCTGTAAAGAAGCAACACTTAATCACATTTCACGATTCAAATACATTACTCCACTGTGAAATTGATTAATATAAGTGAGAATGGTATCAATCAAAAGAAGCACTTAGCAAAAGAAAGAAGTCTTTCCCAATAACTCCAATAGACAGAATGCTGGGAGTGATGGCTTATTATCAGACAAAATCACACACGATGGTAGAGCAAACATAGCAGTCATCAAACGGAATGTCACTGCTGAGAGGGAAGAAAAATGTACCACAATTTGTACAGCACACTGATTATTTTTAGTGACCATTGGAATAAGATTATTAAACATATAAAGCAAAAGAAGGAGATACCTAAACAAGAAGATTTATCAAATTCCGAACATCCGTTATTCAGTAAGGTGTATGTGGTGTCCCATCTCAAACAAAAACCCATTGAATGCAGAATCTGCTTTGAGGCCATTCAACCAGCTGACCCTGCTGTAGCGAACAAACACTTAACCACATTTCACGATTCAAATACATTACTCCACTGTGAAATTGATGAATATATGTGATAACGGTATCAATCAAATAAAGTACCTACCAAAAGACAGAAGTCCTTCCCAATAACTCCAATAGACAGAATGCTGGGAGTGATGGTTCTTATCAGACAAAATCACACTCGATGGTAGAACAAACATAGCAGTCATCAAACAGAATCTCCCTGCTGTGAGGGAAGAAACATGTACCACAATTTGTGCAGCACATTTATTATTTTTAGTGACAATTGGAATAAGATTATTAAACATATAAATCAAATGAAGGAGATACCTAAACAAGAAGATTTATCACATTCCGAACATCCCTTATTCAGTAAGGTGCATGTGGAGTCCCATCTGCACCAAAAACCCATTGAATGGAGAATCTGCTTTGTGGCCAAACAACCAGCTGACACTGCTGTAAAGAACAAACACTTCACCACATTTCACGATTCAAATACATTACTCCACTGTGAAATTGATGAATATAAGTGAGAACGGTAACAATCATAAGAAGCACCAAGCAAAAGAAAGAAGTCTTTCCCAATAACTCCAATAGACAGAATGCTGGGAGTGATGGCTCTTATAGACAAAATCACACACGATGGTAGAGCAAACACAGCAGTCATCAAACTGAATTTCACTGCTGAGAGGGAAGAAACATGTACCACAAATTGTGCATCACACTGATTATTTTTAGTGACCATTGGTATAAGATTATGAAACATATAAAGCAAATGAAGGAGATTCCTAAACAAGAAGATTTATCAAATTCCGAACATCCGTTATTGAGTAAGGTGTATGTGGTGTCCCATCTCCAACAAAAACCCATTGAATGCAGAATCTGCTTTGAGGACATACAACTAGCTGACCCTGCTGTAAACAACAAACACTTAACCACATTTCACGAATCAAATACATTACTCCACTGTGAAATTGATGAATATAAGTGATAAGGGTATCAATCAAATGAAGCACCTAGCAAAAGAAAGAACTCTTTAACAATAACTGCAATAGAAAGAATGCAGGGAGTGGGTACTTATCCAACAAAAGCACACTCGATGGTAGAACAAACATAGCAGTCATCAAACGGAATCTCCCCGCTGAGATGGAAGAAACATGTACCACAATTTGTGCAGCACATTAATTATTTTTAGTGACCATTGGAATAAGATTTTTAAACATATAAAGCAAATGAAGTAGATACCTAAACAAGAAGATTTATCACATTCCAAACATCCGTTACTCAGTAAGGTGCATGTGGTGTCCCATCTGCACCAAAAACCCTTTGAATGCAGAATCTGCTTTGAGGCCATACAACCAGCTGACCCTGCTGTAAAGACCAAACACTTAGCCACATTTCACGATTCAAATACATTACTCCACTGTGAAATTGTTGAGTATAAGTGATAACGGTATCAATCAAAAGAAAGCACCTAGTAAAAGAAAGAATTTTTTCCCAACAACTCCAATAGACAGAATGCTGGGAGTGATGGTTCTTATCAGACAAAATCACACTCGATGGTAGAACAAACATAGCAGTCATCAAACAGAATCTCCCTGCTGTGAGGGAAGAAACATGTACCACAACTTGTGCAGCACATTTATTATTTTCAGTGACCATTGGAATAAGATTTTTAAACATGTAAAGCAAATCAAGGAGATACCTAAACAAGAAGCCTTATCACATTCCGAACTTCCGTTATTCAGGAAGGTGCACATGGTGTCCCATCTGCACCAAAAACCCATTGAATGAAGAATCTGCTTTCTGGCCATACAACCAGCTGACCCTGCTGTAGAGAACAAACACTTTACCACATTTCACGATTCAAATACATTACTCCACTGTGAAATTGATGAATATAAGTGATAACGGTATCAATCAAAAGAAGAACCTAGCTAAAGAAAGAAGTCTTTCCCAATAACTGCAATAGACAAAATGCTGGGAGTGATGGTTCTTATCAGACAAAATCACACTCGATGGTAGAACAAACATAGCAGTCATCAAACGGAATCTCCCTGCTGTGAGGGATGAAACATGTACCACAATTTGTGCAGCACATTTATTATTTTTAGCAACCATTGGAAGAAGATTTTTATACATGTAAAGCAAATGAGGGAGATACCTAAACAAGAAGCTTTATCACTTTCCGAACTTCCGTTATTCAGTAAGGTGCACATGGTGTCCCATCTGCACCAAAACCCCATTGAACGGATAATCTGCTTTCTGGCCATAAAACCAGCTGACCCTGCTGTAGAGAGCAAACACTTAACCACATTTAACGATTCAAACACATTACTCCACTGTGAAATTGATGAGTATAAGTGATAACGGTGTCAATCAAAACAAGCACCTAGCAAAAGAAAGAATTTTTTCCCAACAACTCCAATAGACAGAATGCTGGGAGTGTTGGTTCTTATCAGACAAAATCACACTCGATGGTAGAGCAAACATAGAAGTCATCAAACGGAATCTTCCTGCTGAGAGGGAAGAAACATGTACCACAATTTGTGCAGCACATTTATTATTTTTAGTGACGATTGGAATAAGATTATTAAACATATAAAGCAAATGAAGAAGATACCGAAACAAGAAGATTTATCATATTTCAAACATCCCTTATTCATGTGGTGTCCCAACTGCACCAAAAACCCATTGAATGAAGAATATGCTTTGTGGCCATACAACCAGCTGACCTTGCTGTAGAGAACAAACACTTAACCACATTTCACGATTCGAATACATTACTCCACTGTGAAATTGATGAATATAAGTGATAACGGTATCAATCAAAAGAAGAACCTATCTAAAGAAAGAAGTCTTTCCCAATAACTGCAATAGACAAAATGCTGGGAGTGATGGTTCTTATCAGACAAAATCACACTCGATGGTAGAACAAACATAGCAGTCATCAAACGGAATCTCCCTGCTGTGAGGGAAGAAACATGTACCACAATTTGTGCAGCACATTTATTATTTTTAGCGACCATTGGAATAAGATTTTTAAACATGTAAAGCAAATGAAGGAGATACCTGACCAAGAAGCTTTATCACTTTCCGAACTTCCGTTATTCACTAAGGTGCACATGGTGTCCCATCTGCACCAAAACCCCATTGAACGGAGAATCTGCTTTGTGGCCATAAAACCAGCTGACCCTGCAGTAAAGAACAAACACTAAACCACAAATTCACGTTTCAAATACATTACTCCACTGTGAAATTGATGAGTATAAGTGATAACGGTATCAATCAAAAGAAGCACCTAGCAAAAGAAAGAAGTCTTTCCCAATAACTCCAATAGACAGAATGCTGGGAGTGATGGTTCTGATCACACAAAATCACACTCGATGGTAGAACAAACATAGCAGTCATCAAACAGAATCTCCCTGCTGTGAGGGAAGAAACATGTACCACAATTTGTGCAGCACATTTATTATTTTTAGTGACAATTGGAATAAGATTATTAAACATATAAATCAAATGAAGGAGATACCTAAACAAGAAGATTTATCACATTCTGAACATCCCTTATTCAGTAAGGTGCATGTGGAGTCCCATCTGCACCAAAAACCCATTGAATGGAGAATCTGCTTTGTGGCCATACAACCAGCTGACCATGCTGTAAAGAAGCAACACTTAACCACATTTCACGATTCAAATACATTACTCCACTGTGAAATTGATTAATATAAGTGAGAATGGTATCAATCAAAAGAAGCACTTAGCAAAAGGAAGAAGTCTTTCCCAATAACTCCAATAGACAGAATGCTGGGAGTGATGGCTCTTATCAGACAAAATCACACACGACGGTAGAGCAAACATAGCAGTCATCAAACGGAATGTCACCGCTGAGAGGGAAGAAACATGTACCACAATTTGTAAAGCACACTGATTATTTTTAGTGACCATTGGATTAAGATTATTAAACATAGAAAGCAAATGAAGGAGATACCTAAACAAGAAGATTTATCAAATTCCGAACATCTGTTATTCAGTAAGCTGTATGTGGTGTCCCATCTCCAACAAAAACCCATTGAATGCAGAATCTGCTTTGAGGCCATTCAACCAGCTGACCCTGCTGTAGAGAACAAACACTTAACCACATTTCACGATTCAAATACATTACTCCACTGTGAAATTGATGAATATAAGTGATAACGGTATCAATCAAATAAAGTACCTACCAAAAGACAGAAGTCCTTCCCAATAACTCCAATAGACAGAATGCTGGGAGTGATGGTTCTTATCAGACAAAATCACACTCGATGGTAGAACAAACATAGCAGTCATCAAACAGAATCTCCCTGCTGTGAGGGAAGAAACATGTACCACAATTTGTGCAGCACATTTATTATTTTTAGCGACCATTGGAATAAGATTTTTAAACATGTAAAGCAAATGAAGGAGATACCTAAACAAGAAGCTTTATCACTTTCCGAACTTCCGTTATTCACTAAGGTGCACATGGTATCCCATCTGCACCAAAAACCCATTGAATGGAGAATCTGCTTTGTGGCCAAACAACCAGCTGACACTGCTGTAAAGAACAAACACTTAACCACATTTCACGATTCAAATACATTACTCCACTGTGAAATTGATGAATATATGTGATAACGGTATCAATCAAATAAAGTACCTACCAAAAGACAGAAGTCCTTCCCAATAACTCCAATAGACGTAATGCTGGGAGTGATAGTTCTTATCAGAGAAAATCACACTCGATGGTAGAGCAAACATACAAGTCATCAAACGGAATCTCCCTGCTGAGAGGGAAGAAACATGTACCACAATATGTGGAGCACATTTATGATTTTTAGTGACGACTGGAATAAGATTATTAAACATATAAAGCAAATGAAGGAGATACCTAAACAAGAAGATTTATCGCATTCCGAACATCCATTATTCAGTAAGGTGCATGTGGTGTCCCATCTGCACCAAAAACCCACTGAATGGAGAATCTGCTTTGTGGCCAAACAACCAGCTGACACTGCTGTAAAGAACAAACACTTAACCACATTTCACGATTCAAATACATTACTCCACTGTGATATTGATGAATATAAGTAATAAGGGTGTCAATCAAATGAAGCACCTAGCAAAAGAAAGAAGTCTTTAACAATAACTGCAATAGAAAGAATGCAGGGAGTGGGTACTTATGCAACAAAATCACACTCGATGGTAGAACAAACATAGCAGTCATCAAACGGAATCTCCCCGCTGAGAGGGAAGAAACATGTACCACAATTTGTGTAGCACATTTATTATTTTTAGTGACCATTGGAATAAGATTTTTAAACATATAAAGCAAATGAAGTAGATACCTAAACAAGAAGATTTATCACATTCCGAACATCCGTTACTCAGTAAGGTGCATGTGGTGTCCCATCTGCACCAAAAACCCTTTGAATGCAGAATCTGCTTTGAGGCCATACAACCAGCTGACCCTGCTGTAAAGACCAAACACTTTACCACATTTCACGAATCAAATACATTACTCCACTGTGAAATTGATGAGTATAAGTGATAACAGAATCAATCAAAAGAAAGCACCTAGCAAAAGAAAGAATTTTTTCCCAACAACTCCAATAGACAGAATGCTGGGAGTGATGGTTCTTATCAGACAAAATCACACTCGATGGTAGAACAAACATAGCAGTCATCAAACAGAATCTCCCTGCTGTGAGGGAAGAAACATGTACCACAACTTGTGCAGCACATTTATTATTTTTAGTGACCAATGGAATAAGATTTTTAAACATGTAAAGCAAATCAAGGAGATACCTAAACAAGAAGCTTTATCACATTCCGAACTTCCGTTATTCAGGAAGGTGCACATGGTGTCCCATCTGCACCAAAAACCCATTGAATGGAGAATCTGCTTTGTGGCCATACAACCAGCTGACCCTGCTGTAGAGAACAAACACTTAACCACATTTCACGATTCAAATACATTACTCCACTGTGAAATTGATGAATATAAGTGATAACGGTATCAATCAAAAGAAGAACCTAGCTAAAGAAAGAAGTCTTTCCCAATAATTGCAATAGACAAAATGCTGGGAGTGATGCTTCTTATCAGACAAAATCACACTCGATGGTAGAACAAACATAGCAGTCATCAAACTGAATCTCCCTGCTGTGAGGGATGAAACATCTACCACAATTTGTGCAGCACATTTATTATTTTTAGCGACCATTGGAATAAGATTTTTATACATGTAAAGCAAATGAGGGAGATACCTAAACAAGAAGCTTTATCACTTTCCGAACTTCCGTTATTCAGTAAGGTGCACATGGTGCCCCATCTGCACCAAAACCCCATTGAACGGACAATCTGCTTTGTGGCCATAAAACCAGCTGACCCTGCTGTAGAGAGCAAACACTTAACCACATTTAACGATTCAAATACATTACTCCACTGTGAAATTGATGAGTATAAGTGATAACGGTATCAATCAAAAGAAGCACCTAGCAAAAGAAAGAATTTTTTCCCAACAACTCCAATAGACAGAATGCTGGGAGTGATGGTTCTTATCAGACAAAATCACACTCGATGGTAGAGCAAACATAGAAGTCATCAAACGGAATCTCCCTGCTGAGAGGGAAGAAACATGTACCACAATTTGTGCAGCACATTTATTATTTTTAGTGACGATTGGAATAAGATTATTAAACATATAAAGCAAATGAAGAAGATACCTAAACAAGAAGATATATCATATTTCAAACATCCCTTATTCATGTGGTGTCCCAACTGCACCAAAAAACCATTGAATGGAGAATATGCTTTGTGGCCATACAACCAGCTGACCCTGCTGTAGAGAACATACACTTAACCACATTTCACGATTCGAATACATTACTCCACTGTGAAATTGATGAATATAAGTGATAACGGTTTCAATCAAAAGAAGAACCTATCTAAAGAAAGAAGTCTTTCCCAATAACTGCAATAGACAAAGTGCTGGGAGTGATGGTTCTTATCAGACAAAATCACACTCAATGGTAGAACAAACATAGCAGTCATCAAACGGAATCTCCCTGCTGTGAGGGAAGAAACATGTACCACAATTTGTGCAACACATTTATTATTTTTAGCAACCATTGGAATAAGATTTTTAAACATGTAAAGCAAATGAAGGAGATACCTAAACAAGAAGCTTTAACACTTTCCGAACTTCCGTTATTCACTAAGGTGCACATGGTGTCCCATCTGCACCAAAACCCAATTGAACGGAGAATCTGCTTTGTGGCCATAAAACCAGCTGACCCTGCTGTAGAGAGCAAACACTTAACCACATTTAACGATTCAAATACATTACTCCACTGTGAAATTGATGAATATAAGTGATAACGGTATCAATCAAATAAAGTACCTACCAAAGGAGAGAAGTCCTTCCCAATAACTCCAATAGACAGAATGCTGGGAGTGATGGTTCTTATCAGACCTAATCACACTGGATGGTAGAGCAAACATAGAAGTCATCCTGCGGAATCTCCCTGCTGAGAGGGAAGAAACATGTACCACAACTTGTGCAGCACATTGATTATTTTTAGTGACCATTGGAATAAGATTTTTAAACATATAAAGCAAATGAAGGAGATACCTAAACAAGAAGATTTATCACATTCCGAACATCCCTTATTCAGTAAGGTGCACGTGGTGTCCCATATGCACCAAAAACCCATTGAATGGAGAATCTGCTTTGAGGCCAAACAAACAGCTGACCCTGCTGTAAAGCACACACACTTAACCACATTTCACGATTCAAATACATTACTCCAGTGTGAAGTTGATGAATATAAGTGAGAATGGTATCAATCAAAAGAAGCACCTAGCAAAAGAAAGAAGCCTTCCCCAACAACTCCAATAGACAGAATGCTGGGAGTGATGGTTCTTATCAGACAAAATCACACACGATGGTAGAGAAAACATAGCAGTCATCACACGGAATGTCGCTGCCGAGAGGGAAGAAACATGTACCACATTTTGTGCAGCACACTGATTATTTATAGTGACCATTGGAATAAGATTTTTAAACATATAAAGCAAATGAAGGAGATACCTAAACAAGAAGATTTATCATATTCCAAACATCCCTTATCCATGTGGTGTCCCATCTGCACCAAAAACCCTTTGAATGGAGAATCGCTTTGTGGCCATACAACCAGCTGACCCTGCTGTAAAGAACAAACACTTAACCACAAATTTACGATTCAAATACATTACTCCAATGTGAAATTGATGAGTATAAGTGATAACGGTATCAATCAAAAGAAGCACTTAGCAAAATAAAGAATTTTTTCCCAACAACTCCAATAGACAGAATGCTGGGAGTGATGGTTCTTATCAGACAAATTCACACACGATGGTAGAGCAAACATAGCAGTCATCATACGGAATCTACCTGCTGAGAGGGAAGAAACATGTACCACAATTTGTGCAGCACACTGATTATTTTTAGTGACCATTGGAATAAGATTATTAAACATATAAAGCAAATGAAGGAGATACCTAAACAAGAAGATTTATCAAATTCCGAACATCCGTTATTGAGTAAGGTGTATGTGGTGTCCCATCTCCAACAAAAACCCATTGAATGCAGAATCTGCTTTGAGGCCATACAACCAGCTGACCCTGCTGTAAAGAACAAACACTTAACCACATTTCACGATTCAAATACATTACTCCACTGTGAAATTGAGGAATATATGTGATAACGGTATCAATCAAATAAAGTACCTACCAAAAGACAGAAGTCCTTCCCAATAACTCCAATAGAGAGAATGCTGGGAGTGATAGTTCTTATCAGAGAAAATCACACTCGATGTTAGAGCAAACATACAAGTGATTAAACGGAATCTCCCTGCTGAGAGGGAAGAAACATGTACCACAATATGTGCAGCACATTTATTATTTTTAGTGACGACTGGAATAAGATTATTAAACATATAAAGCAAATGAAGGAGATACCTAAACAAGAAGATTTATCGCATTCCGAACATCCATTATTCAGTAAGGTGCATGTGGTGTCCCATCTGCACCGAAAACCCACTGAATGGAGAATCTGCTTTGTGGCCAAACAACCAGCTGACACTGCTGTAAAGAACAAACACTTAACCACATTTCACGATTCAAATGCATTACTCCACTGTGTAATTGATGAATATAAGTGAGAACGGTATCAATCATAAGAAGCACCTAGCAAAAGAAAGAAGTCTTTCCCAATAACTCCAATAGACAGAATGCTGGGAGTGATGGCTCTTATCAGACAAAATCACACACGATGGTAGAGCAAACATAGCAGTCATCAAACGGAATATCTCTGCTGAGGGGGAAGAAACATGTACCACAACTTGTGCAGCACATTGATTATTTTTAGTGACCATTGGAAAAAGATTTTTAAACATATAAAGCAAATGAAGGAGATACCTAAAGAAGAAAATTTATCATATTTCAAACATCCCTTATTCATGTGGTGTCCCAACTGCACCAAAAACCCATTGAATGGAGAATATGCTTTGTGGCCATACAACCAGCTGACCCTGCTGTAGAGAACAAACAGTTAACCACATTTCACGATTTGAATACATTACTCCACTGTGAAATTGATGAATATAAGTGATAACGGTATCAACCAAAAGAAGAACCTAGCTAAAGAAAGAAGTCTTTCCCAATAACTGCAATTGACAAAATGCTGGGAGTGATGGTTCTTATCAGACAAAATCACACTCGATGGTAGAACAAACATAGCACTCATCAAACGGAATTTCCATGCTGTGATGGAAGAAACATGTACCACAATTTGTGTAGCACATTTATTATTTTTAGCGACCATTGGAATAAGATTTTTAAACATGTAAAGCAAATGAAGGAGATACCTAAACAATAAGATTTATCACTTTCCGAACTTCCGTTATTCAGTAAGGTGCACATGGTGTCCCATCTGCACCAAAACCCCATTGAATGGAGAATGTGCTTTGTGGCCATAAAACCAGCTTACCCTGCTGTAGAGAGCAAACACTTAACCACATTTAACGATTCAAATACATTACTTTACTGTGAAATTGATGAATATAAGTGAGAATGGTATCAATCAAAAGAAGCACCTAGCAAAAGAAAGAAGCCTTTCCCAATAACTCCAATAGACAGAATGCTGGGAGTGATGGTTCTTATCAGACAAAATCACACACGATGGTAGAGGAAACATAGCAGTCATCACTCGGAATGTCGCTGCCGAGAGGGAAGAAACATGTACCACATTTTGTGAAGCACACTGATTATTTTTAGTGACCATAGGAATAAGATTTTTGAACATATAAAGCAAATGAAGGAGATGCCTAAACAAGAAGATTTATCATATTCCAAACATCCCTTATCCATGTGATGTCCCATCTGCACCAAAAACCCATTGAATGGAGAATCTACTTTGTGGCCATAGAACCAGCTGACCCTGCAGTAAAGAACAAACACTAAACCACAAATTTACGATTCAAATACATTACTCCACTGTGAAATTGAGGAATATATGTGATAACGGTATCAATCAAATAAAGTACCTACCAAAAGACAGAAGTCCTTCCCAATAACTCCAATAGACAGAATGCTGGGAGTGATAGTTCTTATCAGAGAAAATCACACTCGATGGTAGAGCAAACATACAAGTGATCAAACGGAATCTCCCTGCTGAGAGGGAAGAAACATGTACCACAATATGTGCAGCACATTTATTATTTTTAGTGACGACTGGAATAAGATTATTAAACATATAAAGCAAATGAAGGAGATACCTAAACAAGAAGATTTATCGCATTCCGAACATCCATTATTCAGAAAGGTGCATGTGGTGTCCCATCTGCACCGAAAACCCACTGAATGGAGAATCTGCTTTGTGGCCAAACAACCAGCTGACACTGCTGTAAAGAACAAACACTTAACCAAATTTCACGATTCAAATGCATTACTCCACTGTGAAATTGATGAATATAAGTGAGAATGGTATCAATCATTAGAAGCACCTAGCAAAAGAAAGAAGTCTTTCCCAATAACTCCAATAGACAGAATGCTGGGAGTGATGGCTCTTATCAGAAAAAATCACACACGATGGTAGAGCAAACATAGCAGTCATCAAACGGAATGTCTCTGCTGAGGGGGAAGAAACATGTACCACAACTTGTGCAGCACATTGATTATTTTTAGTGACCATTGGAAAAAGATTTTTAAACATATAAAGCAAATGAAGGAGATACCTAAAGAAGAAAATTTATCATATTTCAAACATCCCTTATTCATGTGGTGTCCCAACTGCACCAAAAACCCATTGAATGGAGAATATGCTTTGTGGCCATACAACCAGCTGACCCTGCTGTAGAGAACAAACACTTAACCACATTTCACGATTCGAATACATTACTCCACTGTGAAATTGATGAATATAAGTGATAACGGTATCAATCAAAAGAAGAACCTAGCTAAAGAAAGAAGTCTTTCCCAATAACTGCAATAGACTAAATGCTGGGAGTGATGGTTCTTATCAGACAAAATCACACTCGATGGTAGAACAAACATAGCACTCATCAAACGGAATTTCCCTGCTGTGAGGGAAGAAACATGTACCACAATTTGTGTAGCACATTTATTATTTTTAGCGACCATTGGAATAAGATTTTTAAACATGTAAAGCAAATGAAGGAGATACCTAAACAATAAGATTTATCACTTTCCGAACTTCCGTTATTCAGTAAGGTGCACATGGTGTCCCATCTGCACCAAAACCCCATTGAATGGAGAATCTGCTTTGTGGCCATAAAACCAGCTTACCCTGCTGTAGAGAGCAAACACTTAACCACATTTAACGATTCAAATACATTACTTTACTGTGAAATAGATGAATATAAGTGAGAATGGTATCAATCAAAAGAAGCACCTAGCAAAAGAAAGAAGCCTTTCCCAATAACTCCAATAGACAGAATGCTGGGAGTGATGGTTCTTATCAGACAAAATCACACACGATGGTAGAGGAAACATAGCAGTCATCACTCGGAATGTCGCTGCCGAGAGGGAAGAAACATGTACCACATTTTGTGCAGCACACTGATTATTTTTAGTGACCATAGGAATAAGATTTTTGAACATATAAAGCAAATGAAGGAGATGCCTAAACAAGAAGATTTATCACATTCCAAACATCCGTTACTCAGTAAGGTGCATGTGGTGTCCCATCTGCAACAAAAACCCATTGAATGCAGAGTCTGCTTTGAGGACATACAACTAGCTGACCCTGCTGTAAAGAACAAACACTTAACCACATTTCACGAATCAAATACATTACTCCACTGTGAAATTGATGAATATAAGTGATAAGGGTATCAATCAAATGAAGCACCTAGCAAAAGAAAGAACTCTTTAACAATAACTGCAATAGAAAGAATGCAAGGAGTGGGTACTTATCCAACAAAAGCACACTCGATGGTAGAACAAACATAGCAGTCATCAAACGGAATCTCCCCGCTGAGAGGGAAGAAACATGTACCACAATTTGTGCAGCAAATTTATTATTTTTAGTGACCATTGGAATAAGATTTTTAAACATATAAAGCAAATGAAGTAGATACCTAAACAAGAAGATTTATCACATTCCAAACATCCGTTACTCAGTAAGGTGCATGTGGTGTCCCATCTGCAACAAAAACCCTTTGAATGCAGAATCTGCTTTGAGGCCATACAACCAGCTGACCCTGCTGTAAAGACCAAACACTTAGCCACATTTCACGATTCAAATACATTACTCCACTGTGAAATTGTTGAGTATAAGTGATAACGGTATCAATCAAAAGAAAGCACCTAGTAAAAGAAAGAATTTTTTCCCAACAACTCCAATAGACAGAATGCTGGGAGTGATGGTTCTTATCAGACAAAATCACACTCGATGGTAGAACAAACATAGCAGTCATCAAACAGAATCTCCCTGCTGTGAGGGAAGAAACATGTACCAAAACTTGTGCAGCACATTTATTATTTTTAGTGACCATTGGAATAAGATTTTTAAACATGTAAAGCAAATCAAGGAGATACCTAAACAAGAAGCTTTATCACATTCCGAACTTCAGTTATGCAGGAAGGTGCACATGGTGTCCCATCTGCACCAAAAACCCATTGAATGAAGAATCTGCTTTCTGGCCATACAACCAGCTGACCCTGCTGTAGAGAACAAACACTTTACCACATTTCACGATTCAAATACATTACTCCACTGTGAAATTGATGAATATAAGTGATAACGGTATCAATCAAAAGAAGAACCTAGCTAAAGAAAGAAGTCTTTCCCAATAACTGCAATAGACAAAATGCTGGGAGTGATGCTTCTTATCAGACAAAATCACACTCGATGGTAGAACAAACATAGCAGTCATCAAACGGAATCTCCCTGCTGTGAGGGATGAAACATGTACCACAATTTGTGCAGCACATTTATTATTTTTAGCAACCATTGGAAGAAGATTTTTATACATGTAAAGCAAATGAGGGAGATACCTAAACAAGAAGCTTTATCACTTTCCGAACTTCCGATATTCAGTAAGGTGCACATGGTGTCCCATCTGCACCAAAACCCCATTGAACGGATAATCTGCTTTCTGGCCATAAAACCAGCTGACCCTGCTGTAGAGAGCAAACTCTTAACCACATTTAACGATTCAAATACATTACTCCACTGTGAAATTGATGAGTATAAGTGATAACGGTATCAATCAAAACAAGCACCTAGCAAAAGAAAGAATTTTTTCCCAACAACTCCAATAGACAGAATGCTGGGAGTGTTGGTTCTTATCAGACAAAATCACACTCGATGGTAGAGCAAACATAGAAGTCATCAAACGGAATCTCCCTGCTGAGAGGGAAGAAACATGTACCACAACTTGTGCAGCACATTTATTATTTTTAGTGACGATTGGAATAAGATTATTAAACATATAAAGCAAATGAAGAAGATACCTAAACAACAAGATTTATCATATTTCAAACATCCCTTATTCATGTGGTGTCCCAACTGCACCAAAAACCCATTGAATGGAGAATATGCTTTGTGGCCATACAACCAGCTGACCCTGCTGTGAAGACCAAACACTTAACCACATTTCACGATTCGAATACATTACTCCACTGTGAAATTGATGAATATAAGTGATAACGGTATCAATCAAAAGAAGAACCTATCTAAAGAAAGAAGTCTTTCCCAATAACTGCAATAGACAAAATGCTGGGAGTGATGGTTCTTATCAGACAAAATCACACTCGATGGTAGAACAAACATAGCAGTCATCAAACGGAATCTCCCTGCTGTGAGGGAAGAAACATGTACCACAATTTGTGCAGCACATTTATTATTTTTAGCGACTATTGGAATAAGATTTTTAAACATGTAAAGCAAATGAAGGAGATACCTGACCAAGAAGCTTTATCACTTTCCGAACTTCCGTTATTCACTAAGGTGCACATGGTGTCCCATCTGCACCAAAACCCCATTGAACGGAGAAGCTGCTTTGTGGCCATAAAACCAGCTGACCCTGCTGTAGAGAGCAAACACTTAACCACATTTAACGATTCAAATACATTACTCCACCGTGAAATTGATGAATATAAGTGATAACGGTATCAATCAAATAAAGTACCTACCAAAGGAGAGAAGTCCTTCAAAATAACTCCAATAGACAGAATGCTGGGAGTGATGGTTCTTATCAGACCTAATCACACTGGATGGTAGAGCAAACATAGAAGTCATCAAGCGGAATCTCCCTGCTGAGAGGGAAGAAACATGTACCACAACTTGTGCAGCACATTGATTATTTTTAGTGACCATTGGAATAAGATTTTTAAACATATAAAGCAAATGAAGGAGATACCTAAACAAGAAGATTTATCACATTCCGAACATCCCTTATTCAGTAAGGTGCACGTGGTGTCCCATCTGCACCAAAAACCCATTGAATGGAGAATCTGCTTTGAGGCCAAACAAACAGATGACCCTGCTGTAAAGCACACACACTTAACCACATTTCACGATTCAAATACATTACTCCACTGTGAAGTTGATGAATATAAGTGAGAATGATATCAATCAAAAGAAGCACCTAGCAAAAGAAAGAAGCTTTTCCCAACAACTCCAATAGACAGAATGCTGGGAGTGATGGTTCTTATCAGACAAAATGACACTCGATAGTAGAACAAACATAGCAGTCATCAAACAGAATCTCCCTGCTGTGATGGAAGAAACATGTACCACAATTTGTGCAGCACATTTATTATTTTTAGTGACTATTGGAATAAGATTTTTAAACATGTAAAGCAAATGAAGGAGATACCTAAACAAGAAGCTCTATCACATTCCGAGCTTCCGTTATTCAGTAAGGTGCACATGGTATCCCATCTGCACCAAAAACCCATTCAATGGAGAATCTGCTTTGTGGCCATAAAACCAGCTTACCCTGCTGTAGAGAGCAAACACTTAACCACATTTAACGATTCAAATACATTACTTTACTGTGAAATTGATGAATATAAGTGAGAATGGCATCAATCAAAAGAAGCACCTAGCAAGAGAAAGAAGCCTTTCCCAATAACTCCAATAGACAGAATGCTGGGAGTGATGGTTCTTATCAGACAAAATCACACACGATGGTAGAGGAAACATAGCAGTCATCACTCGGAATGTCGCTGCCGAAAGGGAAGAAACATGTACCACATTTTGTGCAGCACACTGATTATTTTTAGTGACCATTGGAATAAGATTTTTAAACATATAAAGCAAATGAAGGAGATGCCTAAACAAGAAGATTTATCATATTCCAAACATCCCTTATCCATGTGGTGTCCCATCTGCACCAAAAACCCATTGAATGGAGAATCTCCTTTGTGGCCATACAACCAGCTGACCCTGCAGTAAAGAACAAACACTAAACCACAAATTTACGTTTCACATACATTACTCCACTGTGAAATTGATGAGTATAAGTGATAACGGTATCAATCAAAAGAAGCACCTAGCAAAAGAAAGAAGTCTTTCCCAATAACTCCAATAGACAGAATGCTGGGAGTGATGGTTCTGATCACACAAAATCACACTCGATGGTAGAACAAACATAGCAGTCATCAAACAGAATCTCCCTGCTGTGAGGGAAGAAACATGCACCACAATTTGTGCAGCACATTGATTATTTTTAGTGACCATTGGAATAAGATTTTTAAACATATAAATAAAATAAAGGAGATACCTAAACAAGAAGATTTATCAGATTCCGAACATCCCTTATTCAGTAAGGTGCATGTGGAGTCCCATCTGCACCAAAAACCCATTGAATGGAGAATCTGCTTTGTGGCCATACAACCAGCTGACCCTGCTGTAAAGAAGCAACACTTAACCACATTTCACGATTCAAATACATTACTCCACTGTGAAATTGATTAATATAAGTGAGAATGGTATCAATCAAAAGAAGCACTTAGCAAAAGAAAGAAGTCTTTCCCAATAACTCCAATAGACAGAATGCTGGGAGTGATTGCTCTTATCAGACAAAATCACACACGATGGTAGAGCAAACATAGAAGTCATCCTGCAGGATCTCCTTGCTGAGAGGGAAGAAACATGTACCACAACTTGTGCAGCACATTGATTATTTTTAGTGACCATTGGAATAAGATTTTTAAACATATAAAGTAAATGAAGGAGATACCTAAACAAGAAGATTTATCACATTCCGAACATCCCTTATTCAGTAAGGTGCACGTGGTGTCCCATCTGCACCAAAAACCCATTGAATGGAGAATCTGCTTTGAGGCCAAACAAACAGCTGACCCTGCTGTAAAGAACACACACTTAACGACATTTCACGATTCAAATACATTACTCCACTGTGAAGTTGATGAATATAAGTGAGAATGGTATCAATCAAAAGAAGCACCTAGCAAAAGAAAGAAGCCTTTCCCAACAACTCCAATAGACAGAATGCTGGGAGTGATGGTTCTTATCAGACAAAATCACACACGATGGTAGAGAAAACATAGCAGTCATCACACGGAATGTCGCTGCCGAGAGGGAAGAAACATGTACCACATTTTGTGCAGCACACTGATTATTTACAGTGACCATTGGAATAAGACTTTTAAACATATAAAGCAAATGAACGAGATACCTAAACAAGAAGATTTATCATATTCCAAACATCCCTTATCCATGTGGTGTCCCATCTGCACCAAAAACCCTTTGAATGGAGAATCTGCTTTGTGGCCATACAACCAGCTGACGCTGCTGTAAAGAACAAACACTTAACGACAAATTTACGATTCAAATACATTACTCCAATGTGAAATTGATGAGTATAAGTGATAACGGTATCAATCAAAAGAAGCACCTAGCAAAATAAAGAATTTTTTCCCAACAACTCCAATAGACAGAATGCTGGGAGTGATGGTTCTTATCAGACAAATTCACACACGATGGTAGAGCAAACATAGCAGTCATCATACGGAATCTACCTGCTGAGAGGGAAGAAACATGTACCACAATTTGTGCAGCACACTGATTATTTTTAGTGACCATTGGAAAAAGATTATTAAACATATAAAGCAAAGAAAGAGATACCTAAACAAGAAGCTTTATCACTTTCCGAACTTCAGTTATTCAGTAAGGTGCACATGGTGTCCCATCTACACCAAAAACCCATTGAATGGAGAATCTGCTTTGTGGCCACAAAACCAGCTGACCCTGCTGTAGAGAACAAACACTTAATCACATTTCACGATTCAAATACATTACTCCACTGTGAAATTGATGAATATAAGTGAGAATGGTATCAATCAAAAGAAGCACCTAGCAAAAGAAAGAAGCCTTTCCCAACAACTCCAATAGACAGAATGCTGGGAGTGATGGTTCTTATCAGACAAAATCACACACGATGGTAGAGAAAACATAGCAGTCATCACACGGAATGTCGCTGCCGAGAGGGGAGAAACATGTACCACATTTTGTGCAGCACACTGATTATTTATAGTGACCATTGGAATAAGATTTTTAAACATATAAAGCAAATGAAGGAGATACCTAAAGAAGAAGATTTATCATATTTCAAACATCCCTTGTTCATGTGGTGTCCCAACTGCACCAAAAACCCATTGAATGCAGAATATGCTTTGTGGCCATACAACCAGCTGACCCTGCTGTAGAGAACAAACACTTAACCATATTTAACGATTCAAATACATTACTCCACTGTGAATTGATGAATATAAGTGAGAATGGTGTCAATCAAAAGAAGCACCTAGCAAAAGAAAGAAGCCTTTCCCAATAACTCCAATGGACAGAATGCTGGGAGTGATGGTTCTTATCAGACAAAATGACACTCGATAGTAGAACAAACATAGCAGTCATCAAACAGAATCTCCCTGCTGTGATGGAAGAAACATGTACCACAATTTGTGCAGCACATTTATTATTTTTAGTGACCATTGGAATAAGATTTTTAAACATGTAAAGCAAATGAAGGAGATACCTAAACAAGAAGCTCTATCACATTCCGAGCTTCCGTTATTCAGTAAGGTGCACATGGTATCCCATCTGCACCAAAAACCCATTCAATGGAGAATCTGCTTTGTGGCCATAAAACCAGCTTACCCTGCTGTAGAGAGCAAACACTTAACCACATTTAACGATTCAAATACATTACTTTACTGTGAAATTGATGAATATAAGTGAGAATGGCATCAATCAAAAGAAGCACCTAGCAAGAGAAAGAAGCCTTTCCCAATAACTCCAATAGACAGAATGCTGGGAGTGATGGTTCTTATCAGACAAAATCACACACGATGGTAGAGGAAACATAGCAGTCATCACTCGGAATGTCGCTGCCGAAAGGGAAGAAACATGTACCACATTTTGTGCAGCACACTGATTATTTTTAGTGACCATTGGAATAAGATTTTTAAACATATAAAGCAAATGAAGGAGATGCCTAAACAAGAAGATTTATCATATTCCAAACATCCCTTATCCATGTGGTGTCCCATCTGCACCAAAAACCCATTGAATGGAGAATCTCCTTTGTGGCCATACAACCAGCTGACCCTGCAGTAAAGAACAAACACTAAACCACAAATTTACGTTTCATATACATTACTCCACTGTGAAATTGATGAGTATAAGTGATAACGGTATCAATCAAAAGAAGCACCTAGCAAAAGAAAGAAGTCTTTCCCAATAACTCCAATAGACAGAATGCTGGGAGTGATGGTTCTGATCACACAAAATCACACTCGATGGTAGAACAAACATAGCAGTCATCAAACAGAATCTCCCTGCTGTGAGGGAAGAAACATGTACCACAATTTGTGCAGCACATTGATTATTTTTAGTGACCATTGGAATAAGATTTTTAAGCATATAAATAAAATAAAGGAGATACCTAAACAAGAAGATTTATCACATTCCGAACATCCCTTATTCAGTAAGGTGCATGTGGAGTCCCATCTGCACCAAAAACCCATTGAATGGAGAATCTGCTTTGTGGCCATACAACCAGCTGACCCTGCTGTAAAGAAGCAACACTTAACCACATTTCACGATTCAAATACATTACTCCACTGTGAAATTGATTAATATAAGTGAGAATGGTATCAATCAAAAGAAGCACTTAGCAAAAGAAAGAAGTCTTTC
Organism: Schistocerca nitens; assembly: GCF_023898315.1. Taxonomy (NCBI): domain Eukaryota; kingdom Metazoa; phylum Arthropoda; class Insecta; order Orthoptera; family Acrididae; genus Schistocerca; species Schistocerca nitens. The sequence goes on from NC_064625.1 coordinate 69,581,282, forward strand.
CCAATAACTCCAATAGACAGAATGCTGGGAGTGATTGCTCTTATCAGACAAAATCACACACGATGGTAGAGCAAACATAGAAGTCATCCTGCAGGATCTCCCTGCTGAGAGGGAAGAAACATGTACCACAACTTGTGCAGCACATTGATTATTTTTAGTGACCATTGGAATAAGATTTTTAAACATATAAAGTAAATGAAGGAGATACCTAAACAAGAAGATTTATCACATTCCGAACATCCCTTATTCAGTAAGGTGCACGTGGTGTCCCATCTGCACCAAAAACCCATTGAATGGAGAATCTGCTTTGAGGCCAAACAAACAGCTGACCCTGCTGTAAAGCACACACACTTAACGACATTTCACGATTCAAATACATTACTCCACTGTGAAGTTGATGAATATAAGTGAGAATGGTATCAATCAAAAGAAGCACCTAGCAAAAGAAAGAAGCCTTTCCCAACAACTCCAATAGACAGAATGCTGGGAGTGATGGTTCTTATCAGACAAAATCACACACGATGGTAGAGAAAACATAGCAGTCATCACACGGAATGTCGCTGCCGAGAGGGAAGAAACATGTACCACATTTTGTGCAGCACACTGATTATTTACAGTGACCATTGGAATAAGACTTTTAAACATATAAAGCAAATGAACGAGATACCTAAACAAGAAGATTTATCATATTCCAAACATCCCTTATCCATGTGGTGTCCCATCTGCACCAAAAACCCTTTGAATGGAGAATCTGCTTTGTGGCCATACAACCAGCTGACGCTGCTGTAAAGAACAAACACTTAACGACAAATTTACGATTCAAATACATTACTCCAATGTGAAATTGATGAGTATAAGTGATAACGGTATCAATCAAAAGAAGCACCTAGCAAAATAAAGAATTTTTTCCCAACAACTCCAATAGACAGAATGCTGGGAGTGATGGTTCTTATCAGACAAATTCACACACGATGGTAGAGCAAACATAGCAGTCATCATACGGAATCTACCTGCTGAGAGGGAAGAAACATGTACCACAATTTGTGCAGCACACTGATTATTTTTAGTGACCATTGGAAAAAGATTATTAAACATATAAAGCAAAGAAAGAGATACCTAAACAAGAAGCTTTATCACTTTCCGAACTTCAGTTATTCAGTAAGGTGCACATGGTGTCCCATCTACACCAAAAACCCATTGAATGGAGAATCTGCTTTGTGGCCACAAAACCAGCTGACCCTGCTGTAGAGAACAAACACTTAATCACATTTCACGATTCAAATACATTACTCCACTGTGAAATTGATGAATATAAGTGAGAATGGTATCAATCAAAAGAAGCACCTAGCAAAAGAAAGAAGCCTTTCCCAACAACTCCAATAGACAGAATGCTGGGAGTGATGGTTCTTATCAGACAAAATCACACACGATGGTAGAGAAAACATAGCAGTCATCACACGGAATGTCGCTGCCGAGAGGGGAGAAACATGTACCACATTTTGTGCAGCACACTGATTATTTATAGTGACCATTGGAATAAGATTTTTAAACATATAAAGCAAATGAAGGAGATACCTAAAGAAGAAGATTTATCATATTTCAAACATCCCTTGTTCATGTGGTGTCCCAACTGCACCAAAAACCCATTGAATGCAGAATATGCTTTGTGGCCATACAACCAGCTGACCCTGCTGTAGAGAACAAACACTTAACCATATTTAACGATTCAAATACATTACTCCACTGTGAATTGATGAATATAAGTGAGAATGGTGTCAATCAAAAGAAGCACCTAGCAAAAGAAAGAAGCCTTTCCCAATAACTCCAATAGACAGAATGCTGGGAGTGATGGTTCTTATCAGACAAAATCACACACGATGGTAGAGAAAACTCAGCAGTCATCACACGGAATGTCGCTGCCGAGAGGGAAGAAACATGTACCACATTTTGTGCAGCACACTGATTATTTTTAGTGACCATTGGAATAAGATTTTTAAACATATAAAGCAAATAAAGGAGATGCCTAAACAAGAAGATTTATCATATTCCAAACATCCCTTATCCATGTGGTGTCCCATCTGCACCAAAAACCCATTAAATTGAGAATCTGCTTTGTGGCCATAGAACCAGCTGACCCTGCTGTAAAGAAGCAACACTTAACCACATTTCACGATTCAAATACATTACTCCACTGTGAAATTGATTAATATAAGTGAGAATTGTATCAATCAAAAGAAAGCACTTAGCAAAAGAAAGAAGTCTTTCCCAATAACTCCAATAGACAGAATGCTGGGAGTGATGGCTCTTATCAGACAAAATCACACACGATGGTAGAGCAAACATAGCAGTCATCAAATGGAATGTCACTGCTGAGAGGGAAGAAACATGTACCACAATTTGTGCATCACACTGATTATTTTTAGTGACCATTGGAATAAGATTATTAAACATATAAAGCAAATGAAGGAGATACCTAAACAAGAAGATTTATCAAATTCCGAACATCCGTTATTGAGTAAGGTGCATGTGGTGTCCCATCTCCAACAAAAACCCATTGAATGCAGAATCTGCTTTGAGGCCATACAACTAGCTGACCCTGCTGTAAAGAACAAACACTTAACCACATTTCACGATTCAAATACATTACTCCACTGTGAAATTGAGGAATATATGTGATAACGGTATCAATCAAATAAAGTACCTACCAAAAGACAGAAGTCCTTCCCAATAACTCCAATAGACAGAATGCTGGGAGTGATAGTTCTTATCAGAGAAAATCACACTCGATGGTAGAGCAAACATACAAGTGATCAAACGGAATCTCCCTGCTGAGAGGGAAGAAACATGTACCACAATATGTGCAGCACATTTATTATTTTTAGTGACGACTGGAATAAGATTATTAAACATATAAAGCAAATGAAGGAGATACCTAAACAAGAAGATTTATCGCATTCCGAACATCCATTATTCAGTAAGGTGCATGTGGTGTCCCATCTGCACCGAAAACCCACTGAATGGAGAATCTGCTTTGTGGCCAAACAACCAGCTGACACTGCTGTAAAGAACAAACACTTAACCACATTTCACGATTCAAATGCATTACTCCACTGTGAAATTGATGAATATAAGTGAGAACGGTATCAATCATAAGAAGCACCTAGCAAAAGAAAGAAGTCTTTCCCAATAACTCCAATAGACAGAATGCTGGGAGTGATGGCTCTTATCAGACAAAATCACACACGATGGTAGAGCAAACATAGCAGTCATCAAACGGAATGTCTCTGCTGAGGGGGAAGAAACATGTACCACAACTTGTGCAGCACATTGATTATTTTTAGTGACCATTGGAAAAAGATTTTTAAACATATAAAGCAAATGAAGGAGATACCTAAAGAAGAAAATTTATCATATTTCAAACATCCCTTATTCATGTGGTGTCCCAACTGCACCAAAAACCCATTGAATGGAGAATATGCTTTGTGGCCATACAACCAGCTGACCCTGCTGTAGAGAACAAACACTTAACCACATTTCACGATTCGAATGCATTACTCCACTGTGAAATTGAGGAATATAAGTGAGAATGGTATCAATCAAAAGAAGCACCTAGCAAGAGAAAGAAGCCTTTCCCAATAACTCCAATAGACAGAATGCTGGGAGTGATGGTTCTTATCAGACAAAATCACACACGATGGTAGAGGAAACATAGCAGTCATCACTCGGAATGTCGCTGCCGAAAGGGAAGAAACATGTACCACATTTTGTGCAGCACACTGATTATTTTTAGTGACCATTGGAATAAGATTTTTAAACATATAAAGCAAATGAAGGAGATGCCTAAACAAGAAGATTTATCATATTCCAAACATCCCTTATCCATGTGGTGTCCCATCTGCACCAAAAACCCATTGAATGGAGAATCTCCTTTGTGGCCATACAACCAGCTGACCCTGCAGTAAAGAACAAACACTAAACCACAAATTTACGATTCAAATACATTACTCCACTGTGAAATTGATGAGTATAAGTGATAACGATATCAATCAAAAGAAGCACCCAGCAAAAGAAAGAAGTCTTTCCCAATAACTCCAATAGACAGAATGCTGGGAGTGATGGTTCTTATCACACAAAATCACACTCGATGGTAGAACAAACATAGCAGTCATCAAACAGAATATCCCTGCTGTGAGGGAAGAAACATGTACCACAATTTGTGCAGCACATTTATTATTTTTAGTGACAATTGGAATAAGATTATTAAACATATAAATCAAATGAAGGAGATACCTAAACAAGAAGATTTATCACATTCCGAACATCCCTTATTCAGTAAGGTGCATGTGGAGTCCCATCTGCACCAAAAACCCATTGAATGGAGAATCTGCTTTGTGGCCATACAACCAGCTGACCCTGCTGTACAGAAGCAACACTTAACCACATTTCACGATTCAAATACATTACTCCACTGTGAAATTGATTAATATAAGTGAGAATGGTATCAATCAAAAGAAGCACTTAGCAAAAGAAAGAAGTCTTTCCCAATAACTCCAATAGACAGAATGCTGGGAGTGATGGCTCTTATCAGACAAAATCACACACGATGGTAGAGCAAATATAGCAGTCATCAAACGGAAGGTCACTACTGAGAGGGAAGAAACATGTACCACAATTTGTACAGCACACTGATTATTTTTAGTGACCATTGGAAAAAGATTATTAAACATATAAAGCAAATGAAGGAGATACCTAAACAAGAAGATTTATCAAATTCCGAACATCCGTTATTCAGTAAGGTGTATGTGGTGTCCCATCTCCAACAAAAACCCATTGAATGCAGAATCTGCTTTGAGGCCATTCAACCAGCTGACCCTGCTGTACAGAACAAACACTTAACCACATTTCACGATTCAAATACATTACTCCACTGTGAAATTGATGAATATATGTGATAACGGTATCAATCAAATAAAGTACCTACCAAAAGACAGAAGTCCTTCCCAATAACTCCAATAGACAGAATGCTGGGAGTGATGGTTCTTATCAGACAAAATCACACTCGATGGTAGAACAAACATAGCAGTCATCAAACAGAATCTCCCTGCTGTGAGGGAAGAAACATGTACCACAATTTGTGCAGCACATTTATTATTTTTAGTGACAATTGGAATAAGATTATTAAACATATAAATCAAATGAAGGAGATACCTAAACAAGAAGATTTATCACATTCCGAACATCCCTTATTCAGTAAGGTGCATGTGGAGTCCCATCTGCACCAAAAACCCATTGAATGGAGAATCTGCTTTGTGGCCAAACAACCAGCTGACACTGGTGTAAAGAACAAACACTTCACCACATTTCACGATTCAAATACATTACTCCACTGTGAAATTGATGAATGTAAGTGAGAACGGTATCAATCATAAGAAGCACCAAGCAAAAGAAAGAAGTCCTTCCCAATAACTCCAATAGACAGAATGCTGGGAGTGATGGCTCTTATCAGACAAAATCACACACGATGGTAGAGCAAACATAGCAGTCATCAAACGGAATGTCTCTGCTGAGGGGGAAGAAACATGTACCACAACTTGTGCAGCACATTGATTATTTTTAGCGACCATTGGAAAAAGATTTTTAAACATATAAAGCAAATGTAGGAGATACCTACACAAGAAGGTTTATCACATTCCGAACATCCGTTATTCAGTAAGGTGTATGTGGCGTCCCATCTCCAACAAAAACCCACTGAATGGAGAATCTGCTTTGTGGCCATACAACCAGCTGACCCTGCTGTAGAGAACAAACACTTAACCACATTTCACGATTCAAATACATTACTCCACTGTGAAATTGATGAGTATAAGTGATAACGGTATCAATCAAAAGAAGCACCTAGCAAAAGAAAGAATTTTTTCCCAACAACTCCAATAGACAGAATTCTGGGAGTGATGGTTCTTATCAGACAAAATCACACTCGATAGTAGAGCAAACATAGAAGTCATCAAACGGAATCTCCCTGCTGAGAGGGAAGAAACATGTACCACAATTTGAGCAGCACATTTATTATTTTTAGTGACGATTGGAATAAGATTATTAAACATATAAAGCAAATGAAGAAGATACCTAAACAAGAAGATTTATCATATTTCAAACATCCCTTATTCATGTGGTGTCCCAACTGCACCAAAAACCCATTGAATGGAGAATATGCTTTGTGGCCATAAAACCAGCTGACCCTGCTGTAGAGAACAAACACTTAACCACATTTCACGATTCGAATACATTAGTCCACTGTGAAATTGATGAATATAAGTGATAACGGTATCAATCAAAGAAAGAACCTAGCTAAAGAAAGAAGTCTTTCCCAATAACTGCAATAGACAAAATGCTGGGAGTGATGCTTCTTATCAGACAAAATCACACTCGATGGTAGAACAAACATAGCAGTCATCAAACGGAATCTCCCTGCTGTGAGGGATGAAACATGTACCACAATTTGTGCAGCACATTTATTATTTTTAGCGACCATTGGAATAAGATTTTTATACATGTAAAGCAAATGAGGGAGATACCTAAACAAGAAGCTTTATCACTTTCCGAACTTCCGTTATTCAGTAAGGTGCACATGGTGTCCCATCTGCACCAAAACCCCATTGAACGGACAATCTGCTTTGTGGCCATAAAACCAGCTGACCCTGCTGTAGAGAGCAAACACTGAACCACATTTAACGATTCAAATACATTACTCCACTGTGAAATTGATGAGTATAAGTGATAACGGTATCAATCAAAAGAAGCACCTAGCAAAAGAAAGAATTTTTTCCCAACAACTCCAATAGACAAAATGCTGGGAGTGATGGTTCTTATCAGACAAAATCACTCTCAATGGTAGAACAAACATAGCAGTCATCAAACGGAATCTCCCTGCTGTGAGGGAAGAAACATGTACCACAATTTGTGCAGCACATTTATTATTTTTAGCGACCATTGGAATAAGATTTTTAAACATGTAAAGCAAATGAAGGAGATACCTAAACAAGAAGCTTTATCACTTTCCGAACTTCCGTTATTCACTAAGGTGCACATGGTGTCCCATCTGCACCAAAACCCCATTGAACGGAGAATCTGCTTTGTGGCCATAAAACCAGCTGACCCTGCTGTAGAGAGCAAACACTTAACCACATTTAACGATTCAAATACATTACTCCACTGTGAAATTGATGAATATAAGTGATAACGGTATCAATCAAATAAAGTACCTACCAAAGGAGAGAAGTCCTTCCCAATAACACCAATAGACAGAATGCTGGGAGTGATGGTTCTTATCAGACCTAATCACACTGGATGGTAGAGCAAACATAGAAGTCATCCTGCGGAATCTCCCTGCTGAGAGGGAAGAAACATGTACCACAACTTGTGCAGCACATTGATTATTTTTAGTGACCATTGGAATAAGATTTTTAAACATATAAAGCAAATGAAGGAGATACCCAAACAAGAAGATTTATCACATTCCGAACATCCCTTATTCAGTAAGGTGCACGTGGTGTCCCATCTGCACCAACAACCCATTGAATGGAGAATCTGCTTTGAGGCCAAACAAACAGCTGACCCTGCTGTAGAGAACAAACACTTAACCACATTTCACGATTCAAATACATTACTCCACTGTGAAATTGATGAATATAAGTGATAACGGTATCAATCAAAAGAAGAACCTATCTAAAGAAAGAAGTCTTTCCCAATAACTGCAATAGACAAAATGCTGGGAGTGATGGTTCTTGTCAGACAAAATCACACACGATAATAGCGGAAACATAGCAGTCATCACTCGGAATGTCGCTGCCGAGAGGGAAGAAACATGTACCACATTTTGTGCAGCACACTGATTATTTTAAGTGACCATTGGAATAAGATTTTTAAACATATAAAGCAAATGAAGGAGATGCCTAAACAAGAAGATTTATCATATGCCAAACATCCCTTATCCATGTGGTGTCCCATCTGCACCAAAAACCCATTGAATGGACTATCTGCTTTGTGGCCATAGAACCAGCTGACCCTGCTGTAAAGAACAAACACTTAACCACAAATTTACGATTCAAATACATTACTCCACTGTGAAATTGATGAGTATAAGTGTTAAACGGTATCAATCAAAAGAAGCACCTAGCAAAAGAAAGAAGTCTATCCCAATAACTCCAATAGACAGAATGCTGGGAGTGATGGTTCTTATCAGACAAAATCACACACGATGGTAGAGCAAAAATAGCAGTGATCAAACGGTATGTCACTGCTGAGGGGGAAGAAACATGTACCACAACTTGTGCAGCACATTGATTATTTTTAGTGACCAATGGAAAAAGATTTTTAAACATAGAAAGCAAATGAAGGAGATACCTAAACAAGAAGGTTTATCACATTCCGAACATCCGTTATTCAGTAAGGTGCAGGTGGTGTCCCATCTGCACCAAAAACCCATTGAATGGAGAATCTGCTTTGTGGCCATACAACCAGCTGACCCTGCTGTAGAGAACAAACACTTAACCACATTTCACAATTCAAATACATTACGCCACTGTGAAATTGATGAATGTAAGTGATAACGGTATCAATCAAAAGAAGCACCCAGCAAAAGAGAGAAGTCATTCCCAATAACATCAATAGACAGAATGTTGAGAGTGATGGTGCTTATCAGACAAAATCACACTCGATGGTAGAGCAAACGTAGCAGTCATCAAACGGAATCACACTGCTAAGAGGGAAGAAACATGTACCACAACTTGTGCAACTCATTGATTATTTTTAGTGACCAGTGGAATAAGATTTTTAAACATATAAAGCAAATGAAGGAGATACCCAAACAAGAAGATTTATCACATTCCGAACATCCCTTATTCAGTAAGGTGCACGTGGTGTCCCATCTGCACCAACAACCCATTGAATGGAGAATCTGCTTTGAGGCCAAACAAACAGCTGACCCTGCTGTAGAGAACAAACACTTAACCACATTTCACGATTCAAATACATTACTCCACTGTGAAATTGATGAATATAAGTGATAACGGTATCAATCAAAAGAAGAACCTATCTAAAGAAAGAAGTCTTTCCCAATAACTGCAATAGACAAAATGCTGGGAGTGATGGTTCTTATCAGACAAAATCACACTCGATGGTAGAGCAAACATAGATGTCATCAAACGGAATCTCCCTGCTGAGAGGGAAGAAACATGTACCACAATTTGTGCAGCACATTTATTATATTTAGTGACGATTGGAATAAGATTATTAAACATATAAAGCAAATTAAGGAGATACCTAAAGAAGAAGATTTATCATATTTCAAATATCCCTTATTCATGTGGTGTCCCATCTGCACCAAAAACCCATTGAATGGAGAATATGCTTTGTGGCCATACAACCAGCTGACCCTGCTGTAGAGAACAAACACTTAACCACATTTCACAATTCAAATACATTACACCACTGTGAAATTGAAGAATATAAGTGATAACGGTATCAATCAAAAGAAGAACCTAGCTAAAGAAAGAAGTCTTTCCCAATAACTGCAATAGACAAAATGCTGGGAGTGATGGTTCTTGTCAGACAAAATCACACACGATAATAGCGGAAACATAGCAGTCATCACTCGGAATGTCGCTGCCGAGAGGGAAGAAACATGTACCACATTTTGTGCAGCACACTGATTATTTTAAGTGACCATTGGAATAAGATTTTTAAACATATAAAGCAAATGAAGGAGATGCCTAAACAAGAAGATTTATCATATGCCAAACATCCCTTATACATGTGGTGTCCTATCTGCACCAAAAACCCATTGAATGGACTATCTGCTTTGTGGCCATAGAACCAGCTGACCCTGCTGTAAAGAACAAACACTTAACCACAAATTTACGATTCAAATACATTACTCCACTGTGAAATTGATGAGTATAAGTGTTAAACGGTATCAATCAAAAGAAGCACCTAGCAAAAGAAAGAAGTCTATCCCAATAACTCCAATAGACAGAATGCTGGGAGTGATGGTTCTTATCAGACAAAATCACACTCGATGGTAGAACAAACATAGCAGTCATCAAACAGAATCTCCCTGCTGTGAGGGAAGAAACATGTACCATAATTTATGCAGCACATTTATTATTTTTAGTGACGACTGAAATAAGATTATTAAACATATAAAGCAAATGAAGGAGATACCTAAACAAGAAGATTTATCACATTCCGAACATCCATTATTCAGTAAGGTGCATGTGGTGTCCCACCTGCACCAAAAACCCACAGAATGGAGAATCTGCTTTGTGGCCAAACAACCAGCTGACACTGCTGTAAAGAACAAACACTTAACCACATTTCACAATTCAAATACATTACTCCACTGTGAAATTGATGAATATAAGTGAGAGCGGTATCAATCATAAGAAGCACCTAGCAAAAGAAAGAAGTCTTTCCCAATAACTCCAATAGACAGAATGCTGGGAGTGATGGTTCTTATCAGACAAAATCACACACGATGGTAGAGCAAAAATAGCAGTGATCAAACGGAATGTCACTGCTGAGGGGGAAGAAACATGTACCACAACATGTGCAGCACATTGATTATTTTTAGTGACCAATGGAAAAAGATTTTTAAACATAGAAAGCAAATGAAGGAGATACCTAAACAAGAAGGTTTATCACATTCCGAACATCCGTTATTCAGTAAGGTGCAGGTGGTGTCCCATCTGCACCAAAAACCCATTGAATGGAGAATCTGCTTTGTGGCCATACAACCAGCTGACCCTGCTGTAGAGAACAAACACTTAACCACATTTCACAATTCAAATACATTACGCCACTGTGAAATTGATGAATGTAAGTGATAACGGTATCAATCAAAAGAAGAACCTAGCTAAAGAAAGAAGTCTTTCCCAATAACTGCAATAGACAAAATGCTGGGAGTGATGGTTCTTATCAGACAAAATCACACTCGATGGTAGAACAAACATAGCAGTCATCAAACGGAATCTCCCTGCTGTGAGGGAAGAAACATGTACCACAATTTGTGCAGCACATTTATTATTTTTAGCGACCATTGGAATAAGATTTTTAAACATGTAAAGCAAATGAAGGAGTTACCGAAACAAGAAGGTTTATCACTTTCCGAACATCCCTTATTCAGTAAGGTGCACATGGTGTCCCATCTGCACCAAAACCCCATTGAATGGAGAATCTGCTTTGTGGCCATAAAACCAGCTGACCCTGCTGTAGAGAACAACCACTTAACCACATTTCACGATTCAAATACATTACTCCGCTGTCAAATTGATGAATATAAGTGAGAACGGTATCAATCAAAAGAAGCACCCAGCAAAAGAGAGAAGTCATTCCCAATAACTGCAATAGACAGAATGTTGAGAGTGATGGTGCTTATCAGACAAAATCACACTCGATGGTAGAGCAAACGTAGCAGTCATCAAACGGAATCACACTGCTAAGAGGGAAGAAACATGTACCACAACTTGTGCAGCTCATTGATTATTTTTAGTGACCAGTGGAATAAGATTTTTAAACATATAAAGCAAATGAACGAGATATCTAAACAAGGAGGTTTATCACATTCCGAACATCCGTTATTCAGTAAGGTGCAGGTGGTGTCCCATCTGCACCAAAAACCCATTGAATGGAGATCCGCCTTGTGGCCATAAAACCAGCTGACCCTGCTGTTGAGAACAAACACTTAACCACATTTCATGATTCAAATACATTAATCCACTGTGAAATTGATGAATATAAGTGATAACGGTATCAATCAAAAGAAGCACCTAGCAAAAGAAAGAAGTCTTTCCCGATAACTCCAATAGACAGAATGCTGGGAGTGATGGCTCTTATCAGACAAAATCACACACGATGGTAGAGCAAACATAGCAGTCATCAAACGGAATGTCACTGCTGAGAGGGAAGAAACATGTATCACAATTTGTGCAGCACACTGATTATTTTTAGTGACCATTGGAATAAGATATTTAAACATATAAAGCAAATGAACGAGATACCTAAACAAGAAGGTTTATCACATTCCGAACATCCGTTATTCAGTAAGGTGCAAGTGGTGTCCCATCTGCACCAAAAACCCATTGAATGCAGAATCTGCTTTGAGGCCATACAACCAGCTGACCCTGCTGTAAAGAACAAACACTTAACCACATTTCACGATTCAAATACAGAACTCCACTGTGTAATTGATGAGTATAAGTGATAACGGTATCAATCAAAAGAAGCACCTGGCAAAAGAAAGAATTTTTTCCCAACAACTCCAATAGACAGAATGCTGGGAGTGATGGTTATTATCAGACAAAATCACACTCGATGGTAGAACGAACATAGCAGTCATCAAACAGAATCTCCCTGCTGTGAGGGAAGAAACATGTACCACAATTTGTGCAGCACATTCATTATTTTTAGCGACCATTGGAATAAGATTTTTAAACATGTAAAGCAAATGAAGGAGATACCGAAACAAGAAGCTTTATCACTTTCCGAACATCCCTTATTCAGTAAGGTGCACATGGTGTCCCATCTGCACCAAAACCCCATTGAATGGAGAATCTGCTTTGTGGCCATAAAACCAGCTGACCCTGCTGTAGAGAACAAACACTTAACCACATTTCACGATTCAAATACATTAGTCCACTGTGAAATTGATGAATATTAGTGATAACGGTATCAGTCAAAAGAAGCACCTAGCAAAAGAAAGCAGTCTTTCCCAATAACTCCAATAGACAGAATGCAGGGAGTGATGGCTCTTATCAGAGAAAATCACACCCGATGGTAGAGCAAATATAGAAGCCATCAAACGGAATCTCCCTGCTGAGAGGGAAGAAACATGTACCACAATTTGTGCAGCACATTTATTATTTTTAGTGATGATTGGAATAAGATTATTAAACATATAAAGCAAATGAAGGAGATACCTAAAGAAGAAGATTTGTCATATTTCAAACATCCCTTATTCATGTGGTGTCCCTTCTGCACCAAAAACCCATTGAATGGAGAATATGCTTTGTGGCCATACAACCAGCTGACCCTGCTGTAGAGAACAAACACTTAACCACATTTCACGATTCAAATACATTACTCCACTGTGTAATTGATGAGTATAAGTGATAACGGTATCAATCAAAAGAAGCACCTAGCAAAAGAAAGAAGTCTTTCCCAATAACTCCTATAGACAGAATGCTGGGAGTGATGGTTCTTATCAGACATAATCACACTCGATGGTAGAACAAACATAGCAGTCATCAAACAGAATCTCCCTGCTGTGAGGGAAGAAACATGTACCACAATTTGTGCAGCACATTTATTATTTTTAGTGACAATTGGAATAAGATTATTAAACATATAAATCAAATGAAGGAGATACCTAAACAAGAAGATTTATCACATTCCGAACATCCCTTATTCAGTAAGGTGCATGTGGAGTCCCCTCTGCACCAAAAACCCATTGAATGGAGAATCTGCTTTGTGGCCATACAACCAGCTGACCCTGCTGTAAAGAAGCAACACTTAACCGCATTTCACGATTCAAATACATTACTCCACTGTGAAATTGATTAATATAAGTGAGAATGGTATCAATCAAAAGAAGCACTTAGCAAAAGAAAGAAGTCTTTCCCAATAACTCCAATAGACAGAATGCTGGGAGTGATGGCTCTTATCAGACAAAATCACACACGATGGTAGAGCAAACATAGCAGTCATCAAACGGAATGTCACTGCTGAGAGGGAAGAAACATGTACCACAATTTGTGCAGCACAGTGATTATTTTTAGTGACCATTGGAATAAGATTATTAAACATATAAAGCAAATGAAGGAGATACCTAAACAAGAAGATTTATCAAATTCCGAACATCCGTTATTCAGTAAGGTGTATGTGGTGTCCCATCTCCAACAAAAACCCATTGAATGCAGAATCTGCTTTGAGGCCATACAACCAGCTGACCCTGCTGCAAAGAACAAACACTTAACCACATTTCACGATTCAAATACATTACTCCACTGTGTAATTGATGAGTATAAGTGATAACGGTATCAATCAAAAGAAGCACCTAGCAATAGACAGAATTTTTTCCCAAAAACTCCAATAGACAGAATGCTGGGAGTGATGGTTCTTATCAGACAAAATCACACTCGATGGTAGAAAAACATAGCAGTCATCAAACAGAATCTCCCTGCTGTGAGGGAAGAAACATGTACCACAATTTGTGTGGCACATTCTTTATTTTTAGTGACCATTGGAATAAGATTTTTAAACATGTAAAGCAAATGAAGGAGATACCTAAACAAGAAGCTTTATCACATTCCGAACTTCCGTTATTCAGTAAGGTCCACATGGTGTCCCATCTGCATCAAAAACCCATTGAATGGAGAATCTGCTTTGTGGCCATAAAACCAGCTGACCCTGCTGTAGAGAACAAACACTTAACCACATTTCACGATTCAAATACATTACTCCACTGTGAAATTGATGAATATATGTGATAACGGTATCAATCAAATAAAGTACCTACCAAAAGACAGAAGTCCTTCCCAATAACTCCAATAGACAGAATGCTGGGAGTGATGGTTCTTATCAGAGAAAATCACACTCGATGGTAGAGCAAACATACAAGTCATCAAACGGAATCTCCCTTTTGAGAGGGAAGAAACATGTACCACAATATGTGCAGCACATTTATTATTTTTAGAGACGACTGGAATTAGATTATTAAACATATAAAGCAAATGAAGGAGATACCTAAACAAGAAGATTTATCACATTCCGAACATCCATTATTCAGTAAGGTGCATGTGGTGTCCCATCTGCACCAAAAAACCACTGAATGCTGTGTAATTGATGAGTATAAGTGATAACGGTATCAATCAAAAGAAGCACCTAGCAAAAGACAGAAGTCCTTCCCAATAACTCCAATAGACAGAATGCTGGGAGTGATGGTTATTATCAGACAAAATCACACTCGATGGTAGAACAAACATAGCAGTCATCAAACAGAATCTCCCTGCTGTGAGGGAAGAAACATGTACCACAATTTGTGCAGCACATTTATTATTTTTAGTGACCATTGGAATAAGATTTTTAAACATGTAAAGCAAATGAAGGAGATACCTAAACAAGAAGCTTTATCACATTCCGAACTTCCGTTATTCAGTAAGGTCCACATGGTGTCCCATCTGCATCAAAAACCCATTGAATGGAGAATCTGCTTTGTGGCCATAAAACCAGCTGACCCTGCTGTAGAGAACAAACACTTAACCACATTTCACGATTCAAATACATTACTCCACTGTGAAATTGATGAATATATGTGATAACGGTATCAATCAAATAAAGTACCTACCAAAAGACAGAAGTCCTTCCCAATAACTCCAATAGACAGAATGCTGGGAGTGATGGTTCTTATCAGAGAAAATCACACTCGATGGTAGAGCAAACATACAATTCATCAAACGGAATCTCCCTGCTGAGAGGGAAGAAACATGTACCACAATATGTGCAGCACATTTATTATTTTTAGAGACGACTGGAATTAGATTATTAAACATATAAAGCAAATGAAGGAGATACCTAAACAAGAAGATTTATCACATTCCGAACATCCATTATTCAGTAAGGTGCATGTGGTGTCCCATCTGCACCAAAAACCCACTGAATGGAGAATCTGCTTTGTGGCCAAACAACCAGCTGACACTGCTGTAAAGAACAAACACTTAACCACATTTCACGATTCAGATCCATTACTCCACTGTGAAATTGATGAATATAATAGAGAATGGTATCAATCATAAGAAGCACCTAGCAAAAGAAAGAAGTCTTTCCCAATAACTCCAATAGACAGAATGCTGGGAGTGATGGCTCTTATCAGACAAAATGACACACGATGGTAGAGCAAACATAGCAGTGATCAAACGGAATGTCTCTGCTGAGGGGGAAGAAACATGTACCACAACTTGTGCAGCACATTGATTATTTTTAGTGACCATTGGAAAAAGATTTTTAAACATATAAAGCAAATGAAGGAGATACCTAAAGAAGAAGATTTATCATATTTCAAACATCCCTTATCCATGTGGTGTCCCATCTGCACCAAAAACCCATTGAATGGAGAATATGCTTTGTGGCCATACAACCAGCTGACCCTGCTGTAGAGAACAAACACTTAACCACATTTCACGATTCAAATACATTACTCCACTGTGTAATTGATGAGTATAAGTGATAACGGAATCAATCAAAAGAAGCACCTAGCAAAAGAAAGAAGTCTTTCCCAATAACTCCAATAGACAGAATGCTGGGAGTGATGGTTCTTATCAGACATAATCACACTCGATGGTAGAACAAACATAGCAGTCATCAAACAGAATCTCCCTGCTGTGAGGGAAGAAACATGTACCACAATTTGTGCAGCACATTTATTATTTTTAGTGACAATTGGAATAAGATTATTAAACATATAAATCAAATGAAGGAGATACCTAAACAAGAATATTTATCACATTCCGAACATCCCTTATTCAGTAAGGTGCATGTGGAGTCCCCTCTGCACCAAAAACACATTGAATGGAGAATCTGCTTTGTGGCCATACAAGCAGCTGACCCTGCTGTAAAGAAGCAACACTTAACCGCATTTCACGATTCTAATACATTACTCCACTGTGAAATTGATTAATATAAGTGAGAATGGTATCAATCAAAAGAAGCACTTAGCAAAAGAAAGAAGTCTTTCCCAATAACTCCAATAGACAGAATGCTGGGAGTGATGGCTCTTATCAGACAAAATCACACACGATGGTAGAGCAAACATAGCAGTCATCAAACGGAATGTCACTGCTGAGAGGGAAGAAACATGTACCACAATTTGTGCAGCACAGTGATTATTTTTAGTGACCATTGGAATAAGATTATTAAACATATAAAGCAAATGAAGGAGATACCTAAACAAGAAGATTTATCAAATTCCGAACATCCGTTATTCAGTAAGGTGTATGTGGTGTCCCATCTCCAACAAAAACCCATTGAATGCAGAATCTGCTTTGAGGCCATACAACCAGCTGACCCTGCTCCAAAGAACAAACACTTAACCACATTTCACGATTCAAATACATTACTCCACTGTGTAATTGATGAGTATAAGTGATAACGGTATCAATCAAAAGAAGCACCTAGCAAAAGACAGAATTTTTTCCCAAAAACTCCAATAGACAGAATGCTGGGAGTGATGGTTCTTATCAGACAAAATCACACTCGATAGTAGAACAAACATAGCAGTCATCAAACAGAATCTCCCTGCTGTGAGGGAAGAAACATGTACCACAATTTGTGCAGCACATTTATTATTTTTAGTGACCATTGGAATAAGATTTTTAAACATGTAAAGCAAATGAAGGAGATACCTAAACAAGAAGCTTTATCACATTCCGAACTTCCGTTATTCAGTAAGGTCCACATGGTGTCCCATCTGCATCAAAAACCCATTGAATGGAGAATCTGCTTTGTGGCCATAAAACCAGCTGACCCTGCTGTAGAGAACAAACACTTAACCACATTTCACGATTCAAATACATTACTCCACTGTGAAATTGATGAATATATGTGATAACGGTATCAATCAAATAAAGTACCTACCAAAAGACAGAAGTCCTTCCCAATAACTCCAATAGACAGAATGCTGGGAGTGGTGGTTCTAATCAGAGAAAATCACACTCGATGGTAGAGCAAACATACAAGTCATCAAACGGAATCTCCCTGCTGAGAGGGAAGAAACATGTACCACAATATGTGCAGCACATTTATTATTTTTAGTGACGACTGGAATTAGATTATTAAACATATAAAGCAAATGAAGGAGATACCTAAACAAGAAGATTTATCACATTCCGAACATCCATTATTCAGTAAGGTGCATGTGGTGTCCCATCTGCACCAAAAACCCACTGAATGCTGTGTAATTGATGAGTATAAGTGATATCGGTATCAATCAAAAGAAGCACCTAGCAAAAGACAGAATTTTTTCCCAACAACTCCAATAGACAGAATGCTGGGAGTGATGGTTATTATCAGACAAAATCACACTCGATGGTAGAACAAACATAGCAGTCATCAAACAGAATCTCCCTGCTGTGAGGGAAGAAACATGTACCACAATTTGTGCAGCACATTTATTATTTTTAGTGACCATTGGAATAAGATTTTTAAACATGTAAAGCAAATGAAGGAGATACCTAAACAAGAAGCTTTATCACATTCCGAACTTCCGTTATTCAGTAAGGTCCACATGGTGTCCCATCTGCATCAAAAACCCATTGAATGGAGAATCTGCTTTGTGGCCATAAAACCAGCTGACCCTGCTGTAGAGAACAAACACTTAACCACATTTCACGATTCAAATACATTACTCCACTGTGAAGTTGATGAATATATGTGATAACGGTATCAATCAAATAAAGTACCTACCAAAAGACAGAAGTCTTTCCCAATAACTGCAATAGACAGAATGTTGAGAGTGATGGTGCTTATCAGACAAAATCACACGCGATTGTAGAGCAAACATAGCAGTCATCAAACGGAATCACACTGCTAAGAGGGAAGAAACATGTACCACAACTTGTGCAGCTCATTGATTATTTTTAGTGACCATTGGAATAAGATTTTTAAACATATAAAGCCAATGAACGAGATATCTAAACAAGGAGGTTTATCACATTCCGAACATCCGTTATTCAGTAAGGTGCATGTTGTGTCCCATCTGCACCAAAAACCCATTGAATGGAGAATCTGCCTTGTGGCCATAAAACCAGCTGACCTTGCTGTTGAGAACAAACACTTAACCACATTTCATGATTCAAATACATTACTCCACTGTGAAATTGATAAATATAAGTAATAACGGTATCAATCAAAAGAAGCACCTAGCAAAAGAAAGAAGTCTTTCCCGATAACTCCAATAGACAGAATGATGGGAGTGATGGTTCTTATCAGACAAAATCACACACGATGGCAGAGCAAACATAGCAGTCATCACACGGAATGTCACTGCTGAGAGGGAAGAAACATGTACCACATTTTGTGCAGCACACTGATTATTTTTAGTGACCATTGGAATAAGATTTTTAAACATATAAAGCAAATGAAGGAGATACCTAAACAAGAAGGTTTATCACATTCCGAACATCCGTTATTCAGTAAGGTGTATGTGGTGTCCCATCTCCAACAAAAACCCACTGAATGGAGAATCTGCTTTGTGGCCATATAACCAGCTGACCCGGCTGTAAAAAAACAAACACTTAACCACATTTCACGAATCAAATACATTCCTGCACTGTGAAATTGATGAATATAAGTGATAACGGTATCAATCAAATAAAGTACCTACCAAAAGACAGAAGTCTTTCCCAATAACTCCAATAGACCGAATGCTGGGAGTGATGGTTCTTATGAGAGAAAATCACACTCGATGGTAGAGCAAACATACAAGTCATCAAACAGAATCTCCCTGCTGAGAGGGAGGAAACATGTACCACAATTTGTGCAGCACAATTATTATTTTTAGTGATGATTGGAATAAGATTACTAAACATATAAAGCAAATGAAGGAGATACCTAAACAAGAAGATTTATCACATTCTGAACATCCATTATTCAGTAAAGTGCATGTGGTGTCCCATCTGCACCAAAAACCCATTGAATGGAGAATCTGCTTTGTGGCCAAACAACCAGCTGACCCTGCTGTAAAGAACAAACACTTAACCACATTTCACGATTCAAATACATTACTCCACTGTGAAATTTGAGAATATAAGTAAGAACGGTATCAATCAAAAGAAGCACCTAGCAAAAGAATTAAGTCTTTCCCAATAACTCCAATAGACAGAATGCTGGGAGTGATGGCTCTTATCAGACAAAATCACACACGATGGTAGAGCAAACATAGCAGTCATCAAACGGAATGTCTCTGCTGAGGGGGAAGAAACATGTACCACAACTTGTGCAGCACATTGATTATTTTTAGTGACCATTGGAAAAAGATTTTTAAACATATAAAGCAAATGAAGGAGATACCTAAAGAAGAAGATTTATCATATTTCAAACATCCCTTAATTCATGTGGTGTCCCATCTGCACCAAAAACCCATTGAATGGAGAATCTGCTTTGTGGCCATACAACCAGCTGACCCTGCTGTAGAGAACAAACACTTAACCACATTTCACGATTCAAATACATTACTCCACTGTGAAATTGATGAATATAAGTAAGAACGGTATCAATCAAAAGAAGAACCTAGGTAAAGAAAGAAGTCTTTCCCAATAACTGCAATAGACAAAATGCTGGGAGTGATGGTTCTTATCAAACAAAATCACACTCGATGGTAGAACAAACATAGCAGTCATCAAACGGAATCTCCCTGCTGTGAGGGAATAAACATGTACCACAATTTGTGCAGCACATTTATTATTTTTAGCGGCCATTGGAATAAGAATTTTATACATGTAAAGCAAATGAAGGAGATACCGAAACAAGAAGCTTTATCACATTCCGAACTTCCGTTATTCAGTAAGGTGCACATGGTGTCCCATCTGCCCAAAACCCCATTGAATGGAGAATCTGCTTTGTGGCCATAAAACCAGCTGACCCTGCTGTAGAGAACAAACACTTAACAACATTTCACGATTCAAATACATTACTCCACTGTGAAATTGATGAGTATAAGTGATAACGGTATCAATCAAAAGAAGAACCTAGCAACAGAAAGAATTTTTTTCCAACAACTCCAATAGACAGAATGCTGGGAGTGATGGCTCTTATCAGACAAAATCACACTCGATGGTAGAGCAAACATAGAAGTCATCATACGGAATCTACCTGCTGAGAGGGAAGAAACATGTACCACAATTTGTGCAGCACACTGATTATTTTTAGTGACCATTGGAATAAGATTATTAAACATATAAAGCAAATGAAGGAGATACCTAAACAAGAAGCTTTATCACATTCCGAACTTCCGTTATTCAGTAAGGTGCACATGGTGTCCCATCTGCACCAAAAACCCATTGAATGGAGAATCTGCTTTGTGGCCACAAAACCAGGTGACCCTGCTGTAGAGAACAAACACTTAACCACATTTCACGATTTAAATACATTACTCCACTGTGAAATTAATGAATATAAGTGATAAGGGTATCAATCAAATAAAGTACCTACCAAAAGACAGAAGTCTTTCCCAATAACTGCAATAGACAGAATGTTGAGAGTGATGGTGCTTATCAGACAAAATCACACGCGATGGTAGAGCAAACATAGCAGTCATCAAACGGAATCACACTGCTAAGAGGGAAGAAACATGTACCACAACTTGTGCAGCTCATTGATTATTTTTAGTGACCACTGGAATAAGATTTTTAAACATATAAAGCCAATGAACGAGATATCTAAACAAGGAGGTTTATCACATTCCGAACATCCGTTATTCAGTAAGGTGCAGGTGGTGTCCCATCTGCACCAAAAACCCATTGAATGGAGAATCTGCCTTGTGGCCATAAAACCAGCTGACCCTGCTGTTGAGAACAAACACTTAACCACATTTCATGATTCAAATACATTACTCCACTGTGAAATTGATGAATATAAGTGATAACGGTATCAATCAAATAAAGTACCTACCAAAAGACAGAAGTCCTTCCCAATAACTCCAATAGACCGAATGCTGGGAGTGACGGTTCTTATGAGAGAAAATCACACTCGATGGTAGAGCAAACATAGAAGTCATCAAACGGAATCTCCCTGCTGAGAGGGAGGAAACATGTACCACAATTTGCTCAGCACACTTATTATTTTTAGTGATGATTGGAATAAGATTATTAAACATATAAAGCAAATGAAGGAGATACCTAAACAAGAAGATTTATCACATTCCGAACATCCATTATTCAGTAAGGTGCATGTGGTGTCCCATCTGCACCAAAAACCCATTGAATGGAGAATCTGCTTTGTGGCCAAACAACCAGCTGACCCTGCTGTAAAGAACAAACACTTAACCACACTTCACGATTCAAATACATTACTCCACTGTGAAATTGATGAATATAAGTAAGAACGGTATCAATCAAAACAAGCACCTAGCAAAAGAATTAAGTCTTTCCCAATAACTCAAATAGACAGAATGCTGGGAGTGATGGCTCTTATCAGACAAAATGACACACGATGGTAGAGCAAACATAGCAGTGATCAAACGGAATGTCTCTGCTGAGGGGGAAGAAACATGTACCACAACTTGTGCAGCACATTGATTATTTTTAGTGACCATTGGAAAAAGATTTTTAAACACATAAAGCAAATGAAGGAGATACCTAAAGAAGAAGATTTATCATATTTCA
Organism: Schistocerca nitens; assembly: GCF_023898315.1. Classification (NCBI taxonomy): domain Eukaryota; kingdom Metazoa; phylum Arthropoda; class Insecta; order Orthoptera; family Acrididae; genus Schistocerca; species Schistocerca nitens. Next base: position 69,603,712 of record NC_064625.1, read on the forward strand.
AACATCCCTTATTCATGTGGTGTCCCATCTGCACCAAAAACCCATTGAATGGAGAATCTGCTTTGTGGCCATACAACCAGCTGACCCTGCTGTAGAGAACAAACACTTAACCACATTTCACGATTCAAATACATTACTCCACTGTGAAATTGATGAGTATAAGTGATAACGGTATCAATCAAAAGAACCACCTACCAAAAGAAAGAATTTTTTCCCAACATCTCCAATAGACAGAATTCTGGGAGTGATGGCTCTTATCAGACAAAATCACACTCAATGGTAGAGCCAACATAGAAGTCATCATACGGAATCTACCTGCTGAGAGGGAAGAAACATGTATCACAATTTGTGCAGCACACTGATTATTTTTAGTGACCATTGGAATAAGATTTTTAAACATATAAAGCAAATGAAGGAGATACCTAAACAAGAAGATTTATCACATTCCGAACATCCCTCATTCAGTAAGGTGCATGTGGAGTCCCATCTGCACCAAAAACCCATTGAATGCAGAATCTGCTTTGAGGCCATACAACCAGCTGACCCTGCTGTAAACACCAAACACTTAACCACATTACACGAATCAAATACATTACTCCACAGTGAAATTGATGAGTATAAGTGATAACGGTATCAATCAAAAGAAAGCACCTAGCAAAAGAAAGAATTTTTTCCCAACAACTCCAATAGACAGAATGCTGGGAGTGATGGTTCTTATCAGACAAAATCACACTCGATGGTAGAACAAACATAGCAGTCATCAAAAGAAATCTCCCTGCTGTGAGGGAAGAAACATGTAGCACAATTTGTGCAGCACATTTATTATTTTTGGTGACCATTGGAATAAGATTTTTAAACATGTAAAGCAAATGAAGTAGATACCGAAACAAGAAGCTTTAACACTTTCCGAACATCCCTTATTCAGTAAGGTGCACATGGTGTCCCATCTGCACCAAAAACCCATGAATGGAGAATCTGCTTTGTGGCCATAAAACCAGCTGACCCTGCTGTAGAGAACAAACACTTAACCACATTTCACGATTCAACTACATTAGTCCACTGTGAAATTGATGAATATAAGTGAGAACGATATCAATCAAAAGAAGCACCCAGCAAAAGAGAGAAGTCTTTCCCAATAACTGCAATAGACAGAATGTTGAAAGTGATGGTGCTTATCAGACAAAATCACACTCGATGGTAGAGCAAACATAGCAGTCATCAAACGGAATCACACTGCTAAGAGGGAAGAAACATGTACCACAAATTGTGCAGCTCATTGATTTTTTTTATTGACCATTGGAATAAGATTTTTAAACATATAAAGCAAATGAACGAGATACCTAAACAAGAAGGTTTATCACATTCCGAACGTCCGTTATTCAGTAAGGTGCAGGTGGTGTCCCATCTGCACCAAAAACCCATTGAATGGAGAATCTGCCTTGTGGCCATAAAACCAGCTGACCCTGCTGTAAAGAACAAACACTTAACCACATTTCATGATTCAAATACATTACTCCACTGTGAAATTGATGAATATAAGTGATAACGGTATCAATCAAAAGAAGCACCTAGCAAAAGAAAGAAGTCTTTCCCGATAACTCCAATAGACAGAATGCTGGGAGTGATGGTTCTTATCAGACAAAATCACACACGATGGTAGAGCAAACATAGCAGTCATCACACGGAATGTCACTGCTGAGAGGGAAGAAACATGTACCAAAATTTGTGCAGCACACTGATTATTTTTAGTGACCATTGGAATAAGATTGATAAACATATAAAGCAAATGAACGAGATACCTAAACAAGAAGGTTTATCACATTCCGAACATCCGTTATTCAGTAAGGTGCAAGTGGTGTCCCATCTGCACCAAAACCCATTGAATGCAGAATCTGCTTTGAGGCCATACAACCAGCTGACCCTGCTGTAAAGAACAAACAGTTAACCACATTTCACGATTCAAATACATTACTCCACTGTGAAATTGATGAATATAAGTGATAACGGTATCAATCAAAAGAAGCACCTAGCAAAGAAAGAATTTTTTCCCAACAACTCCAATAGACAGAATGCTGGGAGTGATGGTTATTATCCGAGAAAATCACACTCGATGGTAGAACAAACATAGCAGTCATCAAACAGAATCTCCCTGCTGTGAGGGAAGAAACATGTACCACAATTTGTGCAGCACATTCATTATTTTTAGCGACCATTGGAATAAGAATTTTAAACATGTAAAGCAAATGAAGGAGATACCGAAACAAGAAGCTTTATCACTTTCCGAACATCCCTTATTCAGTAAGATGCACATGGTGTCCCATCTGCACCAAAACCCCATTGAATGGGGAATCTGCTTTGTGGCCATAAAACCAGCTGACCCTGCTGTAGAGAACAAACATTTAACCACATTTCACGATTCAAATACATTACTCCACAGTGAAGTTGATGAATATAAGAGAGACCGATATCAATCAAAAGAAGCACCCAGCAAAAGAATTAAGTCTTTCCCAATAACTCAAATAGACAGAATGCTGGGAGTGATGGCTCTTATCAGACAAAATGTCACATGATGGTAGAGCAAACATAGCAGTGATCAAACGGAATGTCTCTGCTGAGGGGGAAGAAACATGTACCACAACGTGTGCAGCTCATTGATTATTTTTAGTGACCATTGGAATAAGATTTTTAAACATATAAAGCAAATGAACAAGATACCTAAACAACAAGGTTTATCACATTCCGAACATCCGTTATTCAGTAAGGTGCAGGTGGTGTCCGCTCTCCAATAAAAACCCACTGAATGGAGAATCTGATTTGTGGCCACAAAACCAGCTGACCCTGCTGTAGAGAACAAACACTTAACCACATTTCACGATTCAAATACATTACTCCACTGTGAAATTGATGAATATAAGAGATAACGGTATCAATCAAATAAAGTACCTACCAAAAGACAGAAGTTCTTCCCATAACTCCAATAGTCAGAATGCTGGGAGTGATGGTTCTTATCAGACAAAATCACACACGCAGTAGAGCAAACATAGCAGTCATCAAACGGAATGTCACTGCTGAGAGGGAAGAAACATGTATCACAATTTGTGCAGCACACTGATTATTTTTAGTGACCATTGGAATAAGATTAATAAACATATAAAGCAAATGAACGAGATACCTAAACAAGAAGGTTTATCACATTCCGAACATCCGTTATTCAGTAAGGTGCAAGTGGTGTCCCATCTGCACCAAAACCCATTGAATGCAGAATCTGCTTTGAGGCCATACAACCAGCTGACCCTGCTGTAAAGACCAAACACTTAACCACATTACACGAATCAAATACATTACTCCACTGTGAAATTGATGAGTATAAGTGATAACGGTACCAATCAAAAGAGAGCACCTAGCAAAAGAAAGAATTTTTTCCCAACAACTGCAATAGACAGAATGTTGAAAGTGATGGTGCTTATCAGACAAAATCACACTCGATGGTAGAGCAAACATAGCAGTCATCAAACGGAATCACACTGCTAAGAGGGAAGAAACATGTACCACAACTTGTGCAGCTCATTGATTTTTTTTATTGACCATTGGAATAAGATTTTTAAACATATAAAGCAAATGAACGAGATACCTAAACAAGAAGGTTTATCACATTCCGAACGTCCGTTATTCAGTAAGGTGCAGGTGGTGTCCCATCTGCACCAAAAACCCATTGAATGGAGAATCTGCCTTGTGGCCATAAAACCAGCTGACCCTGCTGTTGAGAACAAACACTTAACCACATTTCATGATTCAAATACATTACTCCACTGTGAAATTGATGAATATAAGTGATAACGGTATCAATCAAAAGAAGCACCTAGCAAAAGAAAGAAGTCTTTCCCGATAACTCCAATAGACAGAATGCTGGGAGCGATGGTTCTTATCAGACCAAATCACACACGATGGAAGAGCAAACATAGCAGTCATCACACGGAATGTCACTGCTGAGAGGGAATAAACATGCACCACATTTTGTGCAGCACACTGATTATTTTTAGTGACCATTGGAATAAGATTTTTAAACATATAAAGCAAATGAAGGAGATACCTAAACAAGAAGGTTTATCACATTCCGAACATTCGTTATTCAGTAAGGTGTACGTGGTGTCCCATGTCCAACAAAAACCCACTGAATGGAGAATCTGCTTTGTGGCCATATAACCAGCTGACCCGGCTGTAAAAAAACAAACACTTAACCACATTTCACGAATCAAATACATTACTGCACTGTGAAATTGATGAATATAAGTGATAACGGTATCAATCAAATAAAGTACCTACCAAAAGACAGAAGTCCTTCCCAATAACTCCAATAGACCGAATGCTGGGAGTGATGGTTCTTATGAGAGAAAATCACACTCGATGGTAGAGCAAACATAGAAGTCATCAAACGGAATCTCCCTGCTGAGAGGGAGGAAACATGTACCACAATTTGCTCAGCACACTTATTATTTTTAGTGATGATTGGAATAAGATTATTAAACATATAAAGCAAATGAAGGAGATACCTAAACAAGAAGATTTATCACATTCCGAACATCCATTATTCAGTAAGGTGCATGTGGTGTCCCATCTGCACCAAAACCCATTGAATGGAGAATCTGCTTTGTGGCCAAACAACCAGCTGACCCTGCTGTAAAGAACAAACACTTAACCACATTTCACGATTCAAATACATTACTCCACTGTGAAATTGATGAATATAAGTAAGAAAGGTATCAATCAAAACAAGCACCTAGCAAAAGAATTAAGTCTTTCCCAATAACTCAAATAGACAGAATGCTGGGAGTGATGGCTCATATCAGACAAAATGTCACATGATGGTAGAGCAAACATAGCAGTGATCAAACGGAATGTCTCTGCTGAGGGGGAAGAAACATGTACCACAACTTGTGCAGCACATTGATTATTTTTAGTGACCATTGGAAAAAGATTTTTAAACACATAAAGTAAATGAAGGAGATACCTAAAGAAGAAGATTTATCATATTTCAAACATCCCTTATTCATGTGGTGTCCCATCTGCACCAAAAACCCATTGAATGGAGAATCTGCTTTGTGGCCATACAACCAGCTGACCCTGCTGTAGAGAACAAACACTTAACCACATTTCACGATTCAAATACATTACTCCACTGTGAAATTGATGAATATAAGTGATAACGGTATCAATCAAAAGAAGAACCTAGGTAAAGAAAGAAGTCTTTCCCAATAATTGCAATAGACAAAATGCTGGGAGTGATGGTTCTTATCAAACAAAATCACACTCGATGGTAGAACAAACATAGCAGTCATCAAACGGAATCTCCCTGCTGTGAGGGAATAAACATGTACCACAATTTGTGCAGCACATTTATTATTTTTAGCGGCCATTGGAATAAGATTTTTATACATGTAAAGCAAATCAAGGAGATACCGAAACAAAAAGCTTTATCACTTTCCGAACTTCCGTTATTCAGTAAGGTGCACATGGTGTCCCATCTGCCCAAAACCCCATTGAATGGAGAATCTGCTTTGTGGCCATAAAACCAGCTGACCCTGCTGGAGAGAACAAACACTTAACCACATTTCTCGATTCAAATACATTACTCCACTGTGAAATTGATGAGTATAAGTGATAACGGTATCAATCAAAAGAACCACCTACCAAAAGAAAGAATTTTTTCCCAACAACTCCAATAGACAGAATTCTGGGAGTGATGGCTCTTATCAGACAAAATCACACTCAATGGTAGAGCCAACATAGAAGTCATCATACGGAATCTACCTGCTGAGAGGGAAGAAACATGTACCACAATTTGTGCAGCACATTGATTATTTTTAGTGACCATTGGAATAAGATTTTTAAACATATAAAGCAAATGAAGGAGATACCTAAACAAGAAGATTTATCACATTCCGAACATCCCTCATTCAGTAAGGTGCATGTGGAGTCCCATCTGCACCAAAAACCCATTGAATGCAGAATCTGCTTTGAGGCCATACAACCAGCTGACCCTGCTGTAAAGACCAAACACTTAACCACATTACACGAATCAAATACATTACTCCACTGTGAAATTGATGAGTATAAGTGATAACGGTATCAATCAAAAGAAAGCACCTAGCAAAAGAAAGAATTTTTTCCCAACAACTCCAATAGACAGAATGCTGGGAGTGATGGTTCTTATCAGACAAAATCACACTCGATGGTAGAACAAACATAGCAGTCATCAAAAGAAATCTCCCTGCTGTGAGGGAAGAAACATGTAGCACAATTTGTGCAGCACATTTATTATTTTTGGTGACCATTGGAATAAGATTTTTAAACATGTAAAGCAAATGAAGTAGATACCGAAACAAGAAGCTTTAACACTTTCCGAACATCCCTTATTCAGTAAGGTGCATGTGGTGTCCCATCTGCACCAAAAACCCATTGAATGGAGAATCTGCTTTGTGGCCATAAAACCAGCTGACCCTGCTGTAGAGAACAAACACTTAACCACATTTCACGATTCAACTACATTAGTCCACTGTGAAATTGATGAATATAAGTGAGAACGATATCAATCAAAAGAAGCACCCAGCAAAAGAGAGAAGTCTTTCCCAATAACTGCAATAGACAGAATGTTGAAAGTGATGGTGCTTATCAGACAAAATCACACTCGATGGTAGAGCAAACATAGCAGTCATCAAACGGAATCACACTGCTAAGAGGGAAGAAACATGTACCAAAACTTGTGCAGCTCATTGATTTTTTTTATTGACCATTGGAATAAGATTTTTAAACATATAAAGCAAATGAACGAGATACCTAAACAAGAAGGTTTATCACATTCCGAACGTCCGTTATTCAGTAAGGTGCAGGTGGTGTCCCATCTGCACCAAAAACCCATTGAATGGGGAATCTGCTTTGTGGCCATAAAACCAGCTGACCCTGCTGTAGAGAACAAACATTTAACCACATTTCACGATTCAAATACATTACTCCACTGTGAAATTGATGAATATAAGTGATAACGGTATCAATCAAAAGAAGCACCTAGCAAAAGAAAGAAGTCTTTCCCGATAACTCCAATAGACAGAATGCTGGGAGTGATGGTTCTTATCAGACAAAATCAACACGATGGTAGAGCAAACATAGCAGTCATCACACGGAATGTCACTGCTGAGAGGGAAGAAACATGTACCAAAATTTGTGCAGCACACTGATTATTTTTAGTGACCATTGGAATAAGATTAATAAACATATAAAGCAAATGAACGAGATACCTAAACAAGAAGGTTTATCACATTCCGAACATCCGTTATTCAGTAAGGTGCAAGTGGTGTCCCATCTGCACCAAAAACCCATTGAATGCAGAATCTGCTTTGAGGCCATACAACCAGCTGACCCTGCTGTAAAGAACCAACAGTTAACCACATTTCACGATTCAAATACATTACTCCACTGTGAAATTGATGAATATAAGTGATAACTGTATCAATCAAAAGAAGCACCTAGCAAAAGAAAGAATTTTTTCCCAACTACTCCAATAGACAGAATGCTGGGAGTGATGGTTCTTATCCGAGAAAATCACACTCGATGGTAGAACAAACATAGCAGTCATCAAACAGAATCTCCCTGCTGTGAGGGAAGAAACATGTACCACAATTTGTGCAGCACATTCATTATTTTTAGCGACCATTGGAATAAGAATTTTAAACATGTAAAGCAAATGAAGGAGATACCGAAACAAGAAGCTTTATCACTTTCCGAACATCCCTTATTCAGTAAGGTGCACATGGTGTCCCATCTGCACCAAAACCCCATTGAATGGGGAATCTGCTTTGTGGCCATAAAACCAGCTGACCCTGCTGTAGAGAACAAACATTTAACCACATTTCACGATTCAAATACATTACTCCACAGTGAAGTTGATGAATATAAGTGAGAACGATATCAATCAAAAGAAGCACCCAGCAAAAGAGAGAAGTCTTTCCAAATAACTGCTATAGACAGAATGTTGCGAACGATGGTGCTTATCAGACAAAATCACACTCGATGATAGAGCAAACATAGCAGTCATCAAACGGAATCACACTGCTAATAGGGAAGAAACATGTACCACAACTTGTGCAGCTCATTGATTATTTTTAGTGACCATTGGAATAAGATTTTTAAACATATATAGCAAAAGAACGAGATACCTAAACAAGAAGGTTTATCACATTCCGAACATCCGTTATTCAGTAAGGTGCAGGTGGTGTCCGCTCTCCAATAAAAACCCACTGAATGGAGAATCTGATTTGTGGCCAAACAACCAGCTGACCCTGCTGTAAAGAACAAACACTTAAACACATTTCTCGATTCAAATACATTACTCCACTGTGAAACTGATGAATATAAGTAAGAACGGTATCAATCAAAAGAAGCACCTAGCAAAAGAATGAAGTCTTTCCCAATAACTGCAATAGACAGAATGCTGGGAGTGGTGGTACTTATCCAACAAAATCACACTCAATGGTAGAACAAACATAGCAGTCATCAAACGGAATCTCCCCGCTGAGAGGGAAGAAACATGTACCACAACTTGTGCAGCACATTTATTATTTTTAGTGACCATTGGAATAAGATTTTTAAACATATAAAGCAAATGAAGTAGATACCTACATAAGAAAATTAATACAATTCCAAACATCCGTTATTCAGTAAGGTGCACATGGTGTCCCATCTGCACCAAAAACCCTTTGAATGGAGAATCTGCTTTGTGGCCACAAAACCAGCTGACCCTGCTGTAGAGAACAAACACTTAACCATATTTCACGATTCAAATACATTACTCCACTGTGAAATTGATGAATATAAGAGATAACGGTATCAATCAAATAAAGTACCTACCAATAGACAGAAGTTCTTCCCATAACTCCAATAGTCAGAATGCTGGGAGTGATGGTTCTTATCAGACAAAATCACACACGACAGTAGAGCAAATATAGCAGTCATCAAACGGAATGTCACTGCTGAGAGGGAAGAAACATGTATCACAATTTGTGCAGCACACTGATTATTTTTAGTGACCATTGGAATAAGATTATTAAACATATAAAGCAAATGAACGAGATACCTAAACAAGAAGGTTTATCACATTCCGAACATCCGTTATTCAGTAAGGTGCAGGTGGTGTCCCATCTCCAACAAAAACCCACTTAATGGAGAATCTGCTTTGTGGCCAAACAACCAGCTGACCCTGCTGTAAAGAACAAACACTTAACCACATTTCTCGATTCAAATACATTACTCCACTGTGAAATTGATGAATATAAGTAAGAACGGTATCAATCAAAAGAAGCACCTAGCAAAAGAATGAAGTCTTTCCCAATAACTGCAATAGACATAATGCTGGGAGTGGTGGTACTTTTCCAACAAAATCACACTCAATGGTAGAACAAACATAGCAGTCATCAAATGGAATCTCCCCGCTGAGAGGGAAGAAACATGTACCACAACTTGTACAGCACATTGATTACTTTTAGTGACCATTGGAAAAAGATTTTTAAACATATAAAGCAAATGAAGGAGATACCTAAAGAAGAAGATTTATCATATTTCAAACATCCCTTATTCATGTGGTGTCCCATCTGCACCAAAAACCCATTGAATGGTGAATCTGCCTTGTGGCCATAAAACCAGCTGACCCTGCTGTAAAGAACAAACACTTAACCACATTTCATGATTCAAATACATTACTCCACTGTGAAATTGATGAATATAAGTGATAACGGTATCAATCAAAAGAAGCACCTAGCAAAAGAAAGAAGTCTTTCCCGATAACTCCAATAGACAGAATGCTGGGAGTGATGGTTCTTATCAGACAAAATCACACACGATGGTAGAGCAAACATAGCAGTCATCACACGGAATGTCACTGCTGAGAGGGAAGAAACATGTACCAAAATTTGTGCAGCACACTGATTATTTTTAGTGACCATTGGAATAAGATTAATAAACATATAAAGCAAATGAACGAGATACCTAAACAAGAAGGTTTATCACATTCCGAACATCCGTTATTCAGTAAGGTGCAAGTGGTGTCCCATCTGCACCAAAAACCCATTGAATGCAGAATCTGCTTTGAGGCCATACAACCAGCTGACCCTGCTGTAAAGAACAAACAGTTAACCACATTTCACGATTCAAATACATTACTCCACTGTGAAATTGATGAATATAAGTGATAACAGTATCAATCAAAAGAAGCACCTAGCAAAAGAAAGAATTTTTTCCCAACTACTCCAATAGACAGAATGCTGGGAGTGATGGTTCTTATCAGAGAAAATCACACTCGATGGTAGAACAAACATAGCAGTCATCAAACAGAATCTCCCTGCTGTGAGGGAAGAAACATGTACCACAATTTGTGCAGCACATTCATTATTTTTAGCGACCATTGGAATAAGATTTTTAAACATGTAAAGCAAATGAAGGAGATACCGAAACAAGAAGCTTTATCACTTTCCGAACATCCCTTATTCAGTAAGGTGCACATGGTGTCCCATCTGCACCAAAACCCCATTGAATGGGGAATCTGCTTTGTGGCCCTAAAACCAGCTGACCCTGCTGTAGAGAACAAACATTTAACCACATTTCACGATTCAAATACATTACTCCACAGTGAAGTTGATGAATATAAGTGAGAACGATATCAATCAAAAGAAGCACCCAGCAAAAGAGAGAAGTCTTTCCAAATAACTGCTATAGACAGAATGTTGCGAACGATGGTGCTTATCAGACAAAATCACACTCGATGATAGAGCAAACATAGCAGTCATCAAACGGAATCACACTGCTAATAGGGAAGAAACATGTACCACAACTTGTGCAGCTCATTGATTATTTTTAGTGACCATTGGAATAAGATTTTTAAACATATAAAGCAAATGAAGTAGATACCTACATAAGAAAATTAATACAATTCCGAACATCCGTTATTCAGTAAGGTGCACATGGTGTCCCATCTGCACCAAAAACCCTTTGAATGGAGAATCTGCTTTGTGGCCACAAAACCAGCTGACCCTGCTGTAGAGAACAAACACTTAACCATATTTCACGATTCAAATACATTACTCCACTGTGAAATTGATGAATATAAGAGATAACGGTATCAATCAAATAAAGTACCTACCAATAGACAGAAGTTCTTCCCATAACTCCAATAGTCAGAATGCTGGGAGTGATGGTTCTTATCAGACAAAATCACACACGACAGTAGAGCAAACATAGCAGTCATCAAACGGAATGTCACTGCTGAGAGGGAAGAAACATGTATCACAATTTGTGCAGCACACTGATTATTTTTAGTGACCATTGGAATAAGATTATTAAACATATAAAGCAAATGAACGAGATACCTAAACAAGAAGGTTTATCACATTCCGAACATCCGTTATTCAGTAAGGTGCAGGTGGTGTCCCATCTCCAACAAAAACCCACTTAATGGAGAATCTGCTTTGTGGCCAAACAACCAGCTGACCCTGCTGTAAAGAACAAACACTTAACCACATTTCTCGATTCAAATACATTACTCCACTGTGAAATTGATGAATATAAGTAAGAACGGTATCAATCAAAAGAAGCACCTAGCAAAAGAATGAAGTCTTTCCCAATAACTGCAATAGACATAATGCTGGGAGTGGTGGTACTTATCCAACAAAATCACACTCAATGGTAGAACAAACATAGCAGTCATCAAATGGAATCTCCCCGCTGAGAGGGAAGAAACATGTACCACAACTTGTGCAGCACACTGATTATTTTTAGTGACCATTGGAATAAGATTTTTAAACATATAAAGCAAATGAAGGAGATACCTAAACAAGAAGGTTTATCACATTCCGAACATTCCTTATTCAGTAAGGTGTACGTGGTGTCCCATCTCCAACAAAAACCCACTGAATGGAGAATCTGCTTTGTGGCCATATAACCAGCTGACCCGGCTGTAAAAAAACAAACACTTAACCACATTTCACGATTCAAATACATTACTCCACTGTGAAATTGATGAATATAAGTAAGAACGGTATCAATCAAAACAAGCACCTAGCAAAAGAATTAAGTCTTTCCCAATAACTCAAATAGACAGAATGCTGGGAGTGATGGCTCTTATCAGACAAAATGTCACATGATGGTAGAGCAAACATAGCAGTGATCAAACGGAATGTCTCTGCTGAGGGGGAAGAAACATGTACCACAACTTGTGCAGCACATTGATTATTTTTAGTGACCATTGGAAAAAGATTTTTAAACACATAAAGTAAATGAAGGAGATACCTAAAGAAGAAGATTTATCATATTTCAAACATCCCTTATTCATGTGGTGTCCCATCTGCACCAAAAACCCATTGAATGGAGAATCTGCTTTGTGGCCATACAACCAGCTGACCCTGCTGTAGAGAACAAACACTTAACCACATTTCACGATTCAAATACATTACTCCACTGTGAAATTGATGAATATAAGTGATAACGGTATCAATCAAAAGAAGAACCTAGGTAAAGAAAGAAGTCTTTCCCAATAATTGCAATAGACAAAATGCTGGGAGTGATGGTTCTTATCAAACAAAATCACACTCGATGGTAGAACAAACATAGCAGTCATCAAACGGAATCTCCCTGCTGTGAGGGAATAAACATGTACCACAATTTGTGCAGCACATTTATTATTTTTAGCGGCCATTGGAATAAGATTTTTATACATGTAAAGCAAATGAAGGAGATACCGAAACAAGAAGCTTTATCACTTTCCGAACTTCCGTTATTCAGTAAGGTGCACATGGTGTCCCATCTGCCCAAAACCCCATTGAATGGAGAATCTGCTTTGTGGCCATAAAACCAGCTGACCCTGCTGGAGAGAACAAACACTTAACCACATTTCACGATTCAAATACATTACTCCACTGTGAAATTGATGAGTATAAGTGATAACGGTATCAATCAAAAGAACCACCTACCAAAAGAAAGAATTTTTTCCCAACAACTCCAATAGACAGATTTCTGGGAGTGATGGCTCTTATCAGACAAAATCACACTCAATGGTAGAGCCAACATAGAAGTCATCATACGGAATCTACCTGCTGAGAGGGAAGAAACATGTACCACAATTTGTGCAGCACATTGATTATTTTTAGTGACCATTGGAATAAGATTTTTAAACATATAAAGCAAATGAAGGAGATACCTAAACAAGAAGATTTATCACATTCCGAACATCCCTCATTCAGTAAGGTGCATGTGGAGTCCCATCTGCACCAAAAACCCATTGAATGCAGAATCTGCTTTGAGGCCATACAACCAGCTGACCCTGCTGTAAAGACCAAACACTTAACCACATTACACGAATCAAATACATTACTCCACTGTGAAATTGATGAGTATAAGTGATAACGGTATCAATCAAAAGAAAGCACCTAGCAAAAGAAAGAATTTTTTCCCAACAACTCCAATAGACAGAATGCTGGGAGTGATGGTTCTTATCAGACAAAATCACACTCGATGGTAGAACAAACATAGCAGTCATCAAAAGAAATCTCCCTGCTATGAGGGAAGAAACATGTAGCACAATTTGTGCAGCACATTTATTATTTTTGGTGACCATTGGAATAAGATTTTTAAACATGTAAAGCAAATGAAGTAGATACCGAAACAAGAAGCTTTAACACTTTCCGAACATCCCTTATTCAGTAAGGTGCATGTGGTGTCCCATCTGCACCAAAAACCCATTGAATGGAGAATCTGCTTTGTGGCCATAAAACCAGCTGACCCTGCTGTAGAGAACAAACACTTAACCACATTTCACGATTCAACTACATTAGTCCACTGTGAAATTGATGAATATAAGTGAGAACGATATCAATCAAAAGAAGCACCCAGCAAAAGAGAGAAGTCTTTCCCAATAACTGCAATAGACAGAATATTGAAAGTGATGGTGCTTATCAGACAAAATCACACTCGATGGTAGAGCAAACATAGCAGTCATCAAACGGAATCACACTGCTAAGAGGGAAGAAACATGTACCACAACTTGTGCAGCTCATTGATTTTTTTTATTGACCATTGGAATAAGATTTTTAAACATATAAAGCAAATGAACGAGATACCTAAACAAGAAGGTTTATCACATTCCGAACGTCCGTTATTCAGTAAGGTGCAGGTGGTGTCCCATCTGCACCAAAAACCCATTGAATGGTGAATCTGCCTTGTGGCCATAAAACCAGCTGACCCTGCTGTAAAGAACAAACTCTTAACCACATTTCATGATTCAAATACATTACTCCACTGTGAAATTGATGAATATAAGTGATAACGGTATCAATCAAAAGAAGCACCTAGCAAAAGAAAGAAGTCTTTCCCGATAACTCCAATAGACAGAATGCTGGGAGTGATGGTTCTTATCAAACAAAATCACACACGATGGTAGAGCAAACATAGCAGTCATCACACGGAATGTCACTGCTGAGAGGGAAGAAACATGTACCAAAATTTGTGCAGAACACTGATTATTTTTAGTGACCATTGGAATAAGATTAATAAACATATAAAGCAAATGAACGAGATACCTAAACAAGAAGGTTTATCACATTCCGAACATCCGTTATTCAGTAAGGTGCAAGTGGTGTCCCATCTGCACCAAAAACCCATTGAATGCAGAATCTGCTTTGAGGCCATACAACCAGCTGACCCTGCTGTAAAGAACAAACAGTTAACCACATTTCACGATTCAAATACATTACTCCACTGTGAAATTGATGAATATAAGTGATAACGGTATCAATCAAAAGAAGCACCTAGCAAAAGAAAGAATTTTTTCCCAACTACTCCAATAGACAGAATGCTTGGAGTGATGGTTCTTATCCGAGAAAATCACACTCGATGGTAGAACAAACATAGCAGTCATCAAACAGAATCTCCCTGCTGTGAGGGAAGAAACATGTACCACAATTTGTGCAGCACATTCATTATTTTTAGCGACCATTGGAATAAGATTTTTAAACATGTAAAGCAAATGAAGGAGATACCGAAACAAGAAGCTTTATCACTTTCCGAACATCCCTTATTCAGTAAGGTGCACATGGTGTCCCATCTGCACCAAAAACCCATTGAATGGGGAATCTGCTTTGTGGCCATAAAACCAGCTGACCCTGCTGTAGAGAACAAACATTTAACCACATTTCACGATTCAAATACATTACTCCACAGTGAAGTTGATGAATATAAGTGAGAACGATATCAATCAAAAGAAGCACCCAGCAAAAGAGAGAAGTCTTTCCAAATAACTGCTATAGACAGAATGTTGCGAACGATGGTGCTTATCAGACAAAATCACACTCGATGATAGAGCAAACATAGCAGTCATCAAACGGAATCACACTGCTAATAGGGAAGAAACATGTACCACAACTTGTGCAGCTCATTGATTATTTTTAGTGACCATTGGAATAAGATTTTTAAACATATAAAGCAAATGAACGAGATACCTAAACAAGAAGGTTTATCACATTCCGAACATCCCTTATTCAGTAAGGTGCAGGTGGTGTCCGCTCTCCAATAAAAACCCACTGAATGGAGAATCTGATTTGTGGCCAAACAATCAGCTGACCCTGCTGTAAAGAACAAACACTTAAACACATTTCTCGATTCAAATACATTACTCCACTGTGAAACTGATGAATATAAGTAAGAACGGTATCAATCAAAAGAAGCACCTAGCAAAAGAATGAAGTCTTTCCCAATAACTGCAATAGACAGAATGCTGGGAGTGGTGGTACTTATCCAACAAAATCACACTCAATGGTAGAACAAACATAGCAGTCATCAAACGGAATCTCCCCGCTGAGAGGGAAGAAACATGTACCACAACTTGTGCAGCACATTTATTATTTTTAGTGACCATTGGAATAAGATTTTTAAACATATAAAGCAAATGAAGTAGATACCTACATAAGAAAATTAATACAATTCCGAACATCCGTTATTCAGTAAGGTGCACATGGTGTCCCATCTGCACCAAAAACCCTTTGAATGGAGAATCTGCTTTGTGGCCACAAAACCAGCTGACCCTGCTGTAGAGAACAAACACTTAACCATATTTCACGATTCAAATACATTACTCCACTGTGAAATTGATGAATATAAGAGATAACGGTATCAATCAAATAAAGTACCTACCAATAGACAGAAGTTCTTCCCATAACTCCAATAGTCAGAATGCTGGGAGTGATGGTTCTTATCAGACAAAATCACACACGACAGTAGAGCAAACATAGCAGTCATCAAACGGAATGTCACTGCTGAGAGGGAAGAAACATGTATCACAATTTGTGCAGCACACTGATTATTTTTAGTGACCATTGGAATAAGATTACTAAACATATAAAGCAAATGAACGAGATACCTAGACAAGAAGGTTTATCACATTCCGAACATCCGTTATTCAGTAAGGTGCAGGTGGTGTCCCATCTCCAACAAAAACCCACTTAATGGACAATCTGCTTTGTGGCCAAACAACCAGCTGACCCTGCTGTAAAGAACAAACACTTAACCACATTTCTCGATTCAAATACATTACTCCACTGTGAAATTGATGAATATAAGTAAGAACGGTATCAATCAAAAGAAGCACCTAGCAAAAGAATGAAGTCTTTCCCAATAACTGCAATAGACATAATGCTGGGAGTGGTGGTACTTATCCAACAAAATCACACTCAATGGTAGAACAAACATAGCAGTCATCAAATGGAATCTCCCCGCTGAGAGGGAAGAAACATGTACCACAACTTGTGCAGCACATTTATTATTTTTAGTGACCTTTGGAATAAGATTTTTAAACATATAAAGCAAATGAAGTAGATACCTAAATAAGAAAATTAATACAATTCCGAACATCCGTTATTCAGTAAGGTGCATGTGGTGTCCCATCTGCACCAAAAACCCATTGAATGCAGAATCTGCTTTGAGGCCATACAACCAGCTGACCCTGCTGTAAAGACCAAACACTTAACCACATTACACGAATCAAATACATTACTCCACTGTGAAATTGATGAGTATAAGTGATAACGGTACCAATCAAAAGAAAGCACCTAGCAAAAGAAAGAATTTTTTCCCAACAACTCCAATAGACAGAATGCTGGGAGTGATGGTTCTTATCAGACAAAATCACACTCGATGGTAGAACAAACATAGCAGTCATCAAAAGAAATCTCCCTGCTGTGAGGGAAGAAACATCTAGCACAATTTGTGCAGCACATTGATTTTTTTTATTGACCATTGGAATAAGATTTTTAAACATATAAAGCAAATGAACGAGATACCTAAACAAGAAAGTTTATCACATTCCGAACGTCCGTTATTCAGTAAGGTGCAGGTGGTGTCCCATCTGCACCAAAAACCCATTGAATGGAGAATCTGCCTTGTGGCCATAAAACCAGCTGACCCTGCTGTAGAGAACAAACACTTAACCACATTTCACGATTCAACTACATTAGTCCACTGTGAAATTGATGAATATAAGTGAGAACGATATCAATCAAAAGAAGCACCCAGCAAAAGAGAGAAGTCTTTCCCAATAACTGCAATAGACAGAATGTAGAAAGTGATGGTGCTTATCAGACAAAATCACACTCGATGGTAGAGCAAACATAGCAGTCATCAAACGGAATCACACTGCTAAGAGGGAAGAAACATGTACCACAACTTGTGCAGCTCATTGATTTTTTTTATTGACCATTGGAATAAGATTTTTAAACATATAAAGCAAATGAACGAGATACCTAAACAAGAAAGTTTATCACATTCCGAATGTCCGTTATTCAGTAAGGTGCAGGTGGTGTCCCATCTGCACCAAAAACCCATTGAATGGAGAATCTGCCTTGTGGCCATAAAACCAGCTGACCCTGCTGTTGAGAACAAACACTTAACCACATTTCATGATTCAAATACATTACTCCACTGTGAAATTGATGAATATAAGTGGTAATGGTATCAATCAAAAGAAGCACCTAGCAAAAGAAAGAAGTCTTTCCCGATAACTCCAATAGACAGAATGCTGGGAGTGATGGATCTTATCAGACAAAATCACACACGATGGTAGAGCAAACATAGCACTCATCACACGGAATGTCACTGCTGAGAGGGAAGAAACATGTACCACAATTTGTGCAGCACACTGATTATTTTTAGTGACCATTGGAATAAGATTTTTAAACATATAAAGCAAATGAAGGAGATACCTAAACAAGAAGGTTTATCACATTCTGAACATCCGTTATTCAGTAAGGTCTATGTGGTGTCCCATCTCCAACAAAAACCCACTGAATGGAGAATCTGCTTTATGGCCATATAACCAGTTGACCCTGCTGTAAGGAACAAACACTTAACCACATTTCACGAATCAAATATATTACTCCACTGTGAAATTGATGAATATGAGTGACAAGGGTATCAATCAAATGAAGCACCAAGCAAAAGAAAGAAGACTTTCCCAATAACTGCAATAGAAAGAATGCTGGGAGTGGTGGTACTTATCCAACAAAATCACACTCGATGGTAGAACAAACATAGCAGTCATCAAACAGAATCTCCCTGCTGTGAGGGAAGAAACATGTACCACAATTTGTGCAGCACATTTATTATTTTTAGTGACCATTGGAATAAGATTTTTAAACATGTACAGCAAATGAAGGAGATACCTAAACAAGAAGCTTTATCACATTCCGAACTTCCGTTATTCAGTAAGGTGCACATGGTGTCCCATCTGCACCAAAAACCCATTGAATGGAAAATCTGCTTTGTGGCCACAAAACCAGCTGACCCTGCTGTAGAGAACAAACACTTAACCACATTTCATGATTCAAATACATTACTCCACTGTGAAATTGATGAATATAAGTGATAACGGTATCAATCAAAAGAAGCACCTAGCAAAAGAAAGAAGTCTTTCCCGATAACTCCAATAGACAGAATGCTGGGAGTGATGGCTCTTATCAGAAAAAAATCACACACGATGGTAGAGCAAACATAGCAGTCATCAAACGGAATGTCACTGCTGAGAGGGAAGAAACATGTATCACAATTTGTGCAGCACACTGATTATTTTTAGTGACCATTGGAATAAGATTAATAAACATATAGAGCAAATGAACGAGATACCTAAACAAGAAGGTTTATCACATTCCGAACATCCGTTATTCAGTAAGGTGCAAGTGGTGTCCCATCTGCACCAAAAACCCATTGAATGCAGAATCTGCTTTGAGGCCATACAACCAGCTGGCCCTGCTGTAAAGAACAAACACTTAACCACATTTCACGATTCAAATACATTACTCCACTGTGAAATTGATGAATATAAGTGATAACGGTATATATCAAAAGAAGCACCTAGCAAAAGAAAGAATTTGTTCCCAACAACGCCAATAGACAGAATGCTGGGAGTGATGGTTATTATACGACAAAATCACACTCGATGGTAGAACAAACATAGCAGTCATCAAACAGAATCTCCCTGCTGTGAGGGAAGAAACATGTACCACAATTTGTGCAGCACATTCATTATTTTTAGCGACCATTAGAATAAGATTTTTAAACATGTAAAGCAAATGAAGGAGATACCGAAACAAGAAGCTTTATCACTTTCCGAACATCCCTTATTCAGTAAGGTGCACATGGTGTCCCATCTGCACCAAAACCCCATTGAATGGAGAATCTGCTTTGTGGCCATAAAACCAGCTGACCCTGCTGTAGAGAACAAACATTTAACCACATTTCACGATTCAAATACATTACTCCACAGTGAAGTTGATGAATATAAGTGAGAACGATATCAATCAAAAGAAGCACCCAGCAAAAGAGAGAAGTCTTACCAAATAACTGCTATAGACAGAATGTTGCGTGTGATGGTGCTTATCAGACAAAATCACACTCGATGGTAGAGCAAACATAGCAGTCATCAAACGGAATCACACTGCTAAGAGGGAAGAAACATGTACCACAACTTGTGCAGCTCATTGATTATTTTTAGTGACCATTGGAATAAGATATTTAAACATATAAAACAAATGAACGAGATACCTAAACAAGAAGGTTTATCACATTCCGAACATCCGTTATTCAGTAAGGTGCAGGTGGTGTCCCCTCTCCAATAAAAACCCACTGAATGGAGAATCTGGTTTGTGGCCAAACAACCAGCTGACCCTGCTGTAAAGAACAAACACTTAAACACATTTCTCGATTCAAATACATTACTCCACTGTGAAATTGATGAATATAAGTAAGAACGGTATCAATCAAAAGAAGCACCTAGCAAAAGAATGAAGTCTTTCCCAATAACTGCAATAGACAGAATGCTGGGAGTGGTGGTACTTATCCAACAAAATCACACTCAATGGTAGAACAAACATAGCAGTCATCAAACGGAATCTCCCCGCTGAGAGGGAAGAAACATGTACCACAACTTGTGCAGCACATTTATTATTTTTAGTGACCATTGGAATAAGATTTTTAAACATATAAAGCAAATGAAGTAGATACCTACATAAGAAAATTAATACAATTCCGAACATCCGTTATTCAGTAAGGTGCACATGGTGTCCCATCTGCACCAAAAACCCTTTGAATGGAGAATCTGCTTTGTGGCCACAAAACCAGCTGACCCTGCTGTAGAGAACAAACACTTAACCACATTTCACGATTCAAATACATTACTCCACTGTGAAATTGATGAATATAAGAGATAACGGTATCAATCAAATGAAGTACCTACCAAAAGACAGAAGTTCTTCCCAATAACTCCAATAGACAGAATGCTGGGAGTGATGGTTCTTATCAGAGAAAATCACACTCGATGGTAGAGCAAACATAGAAGTCATCAAACGGAATCTCCCTGCTGAGAGGGGAGAAACATGTACCACAATTTGAGCAGCAAATTTATTATTTTTAGTGACGATTGGAATAAGATTATTAAACATATAAAGCAAATGAAGGAGATACCAAAACAAGAAGATTTATCACATTCCGAACATCCATTATTCAGTAAGGTGCATGTGGTGTCCCATCTGCACCAAAAACCCATTGAATGGAGAATCTGCTTTGTGGCCAAACAACCAGCTGACCCTGCTGTAAAGAACAAACACTTAACCACATTTCTCGATTCAAATACATTACTCCACTGTGAAATTGATGAATACAAGTAAGAACGGTATCAATCAAAAGAAGCACCTAGCAAAAGAAAGAAGTCTTACCCAATAACTCCAATAGACAGAATGCTGGGAGTGATGGCTCTTATCAGACGAAATCACACACGATGGTAGAGCAAACATTGCAGTCATCAAACGGAATGTCTGTGCTGAGGGGGATGAAACATGTACCACAACTTGTGCAGCATACTGATTAGTTTTAGTAACCATTGGAATACGTTTTTAAACGTATAAAGCAAATGAAGGAGATATCTAAACAAGAAGGTTTATCACATTCCGAACATCCGTTATTCAGTAAGGTGCAGGTGGTGTCCCATCTACACCAAAGACCCACTGAATGGAGAATCTGCCTTGTGGCCATAAAACCAGCTGACCCTGCTGTTAGAAGAAACACTTAACCACATTTCATGATTCAAATACAATACTCCACTGTGAAATTGATGAGTATAAGTGATAACGGTATCAATCAAAAGAAGCACCTAACAAAAGAAAGAAGTCTTTCCTGATAACTCCAATAGACAGAATGCTGGGAGTGATGGTTCTTATCAGATAAAATCACACACGATGGTAAGGCAGACATAGCAGTCATCACACGGAATGTCATTGCTGAAAGGGAAGAAACATGTACCACATTTTGTGCAGCACACTGATTATTTTTAGTGACCATTGGAATAAGATTTTTAAACATATAAAGCAAATGAACGAGATACCTAAACAAGAAGGTTTATCACATTCCGAACATCCGTTATTCAGTAAGGTGCAGGTGGTGTCCCATCTGCACCAAAAACCCATTGAATGGAGAATCTGCTTTGTGGCCAAACAACCAGCTGACCCTGCTGTAAAGAACAAACACTTAACCACATTTCTCGATTCAAATACATTACTCCACTGTGAAATTGATGAATATAAGTAAGAACGGTATAAATCAAAAGAAGCACCTAGCAAAAGAATGAAGTCTTTCCCAATAACTGCAATAGACAGAATGCTGGGAGTGGTGGTACTTATCCAACAAAATCACACTCAATGGTAGAACAAACATAGCAGTCATCAAACGGAATCTCCCCGCTGAGAGGGAAGAAACATGTACCACAACTTGTGCAGCACATTTATTATTTTTAGTGACCATTGGAATAAGATTTTTAAACATATAAAGCAAATCAAGTAGATACCTAAATAAGAAAATTAATACAATTCCGAACATCCGTTATTCAGTAAGGTGCATGTGGTGTCCCATCTGCACCAAAAACCCCTTGAATGCAGAATCTGCTTTGAGGCCATACAACCAGCTGACCCTGCTGTAAAGACCAAACACTTAACCACATTACACGAATCAAATACATTACTCCACTGTGAAATTGATGAGTATAAGTGATAACGGTATCAATCAAAAGAAAGCACGTAGCAAAAGAAAGAATTTCTTCCCAACAACTCCAATAGACAGAATGCTGGGAGTGATGGTTCTTATCAGACAAAATCACACTCGATGGTAGAACAAACATAGCAGTCATCAAAAGAAATCTCCCTGCTGTGAGGGAAGAAACATGTACCACAATTTGTGCAGCACATTTATTATTTTTAGTGACCATTGGAATAAGATTTTTAAACATGTAAAGCAAATGAAGTAGATACCTAAACAAGAAGCTTTATCACATTCCGAACTTTCGTTATTCAGTAAGGTGCACATGGTGTCCCATCTGCACCAAAAACCCATTGAATGGAGAATCTGCTTTGTGGCCACAAAACCAGCTGACCCTGCTGTAGAGACAAACACTTAACCACAATTCACGATTCAAATACATTACTCCACTGCGAAATTGATGAATATAAGTGATAACGGTATCAATCAAATAAAGTACCTACCAAAAGACAGAAGTCCTTCCCAATAACTCCAATAGACAGAATGCTGGGAGTGATGGTTCTTATCAGACAAAATCACACTCGATGGTAGAGCAAACATAGTAGTCATCAAACGGAATCTCCCTGCTGAGAGGGAAGAAACATGTACCACAATTTGTCCAGCAAATTTATTATTTTTAGTGACGATTGGAATAAGATTATTAAACATATAAAGCAAATGAAGGAGATACCTAAACAAGAAGACTTATCACATTCCGAACATCCCTTATTCAGTAAGGTGCACGTGGTGTCCCATCTGCACCAAAAACCCATTGAATGGAGAATCTGGCATGTGGCCACAAAACTAGCTGACCCTGCTTTAGAGAACAAACACTTAACCACATTTCTCGATTCAAATACATTACTCCACTGTGAAATTGATGAATATAAGAGATAACGGTATCAATCAAATAAAGTACCTACCAAAAGACAGAAGTTCTTCCCAATAACTCCAATAGACAGAATGCTGGGAGTGATGGTTCTTATCAGAGAAAATCACACTCGATGGTAGAGCAAACATAGAAGTCATCAAACGGAATCTCCCTGCTGAGAGGGAAGAAACATGTACCACAATTTGTGCAGCAAATTTATTATTTTTAGTGACGATTGAAATAAGATTATTAAACATAAAAAGCAAATGAAGGAGATACCTAAACAAGAAGATTTATCACATTCCGAACATCCAATATTCAGTAAGGTGCATGTGGTGTCCCATCTGCACCAAAAACCCATTGAATGGAGAATCTGCTTTGTGGCCAAACAACCAGCTGACCCTGCTGTAAAGAACGAACACTTAACCACATTTCACGATTCAGATACAACACTCCACTGTGAAATTCATGAATATAAGTGATAAGGGTATCAATCAACTGAAGCACCTAGCAAAAGAAAGAAGTCTTTCCCAATAACTGCAACAGACAGAATGCTGGGAGTGGTGGTACTTATCCAACAAAATCACACTCTATGGTAGCACAAACATAGCAGTCATCAAACGGAATCTCCCCTCTGAGAGGGAGGAAACATGTACCACAATTTCTACAGCACATTTATTATTTTTAGTGACCATTGGAATAAGATTTTTAAACATATAAAGCAAATGAAGTAGATACCTAAACAAGAAGATTTATCAAATTCCGAACATCCGTTATTCAGTAAGGTGCATGTGGTGTCCCATCTGCACCAAAAACCTATTGAATGCAGAATCTGGTTTGAGGCCATACAACCAGCTGACCCTGCTGTAAAGAACAAACACTTAACCACATTTCACGAATCAACTACATTACTCCACTGTGAAATTGATGAGTATAAGTGATAACGCTATCAATCAAAAGAAGCACCTAGCAAAAGAAAGAATTTGTTCCCAACAACTCAAATAGACAGAATGCTGGGAGTGATGGTTCTTATCAGACAAAATCACACTCAATGGTAGAACAAACATAGCAGTCATCAAACAGAATCTCCCTGCTGTGAGGGAAGAAACATGTACCACAATTTGTGCAGCACATTTATTATTTTTAGTGACCATTGGAATAAGATTTTGAAACATGTAAATCGAATGAAGCAGATACCTAAACAAGAAGATTTATCACATTCCAAACTTCCGTTATTCAGAAAAGTGCACATGGTGTCCAATCTGCACCAAAAACCCATTGAATGGAGAATCTGTTTTGTGGCCATAACACCAGCTGACCCTGCTGTAGAGAACAAACACTTAACCACATTTCACGATTCAAATACATTACTCCACTGTGAAATTGATGAATATTAGTGATAACGGTATCAATCAAAAGAAGCACCTAGCAAAAGAAAGCAGTCTTTCCCAATAACTCCAATAGACAGAATGCTGGGAGTGATGGCTCTTATCAGACAAAATCACAAACGATGGTAGAGCAAACATAGCAGTCACCAAACAGAATGTCACTGCTGAGAGGGAAGAAACATGTACCACAATTTGTGCAGCACACTGATTATTTTTAGTGACCATTGGAATAAGATTATTAAATATATAAAGCAAATGAAGGATATACCTAAACAAGACGATTTATCACATTCCGAACATCCGTTATTCAGTAAGGTGCACATGGTGTCCCAACTGCACCAAAACCTCATTGAATGGATAATCTGCTTTGTGGCCATAAAACCAGCTGACCCTGCTGTGATACCTAAACACTTAACCACATTTAACGATTCAAATACATTACTCCACTGTGAAATTGATGAATATATGTGATAACAGTATCAATCAAATAAAGTACCTACCAAAACAGAGAAGTCCTTCCCAATAACTCCAATAGACAGAATGCTGGGAGTGATGGTTCTTATCAGACCTAATCACACTGGATGGTAGAACAAACATAGAAGTCATCAAGCGGAATCTCCCTGCTGAGAGGGAAGACACATGTACCACAACTTGAGCAGCACATTGATTATTTTTAGTGACCATTGGAATAAGATTTTTAAACATATAAAGCAAATGAAGGAGATACCAAAACAAGAAGATTTATCACATTCCGAACATCCCTTATTCAGTAACGTGCACGTGGTGTCCCATCTGCAACAAAAACCCATTGAATGGAGAATCTGCTTGTGGCCATACAACCAGCTGACCCTGCTGTAGAGAACAAACACTTAACCAAATTTCACGATTCAAATACATTACTCCACTGTGAAATTGATGAATATAAGTGATAAGGGTATCAATCAAATGAAGCACCTAGCAAAAGAAAGAAGTCATTCCCAATAACTGCAATAGACAGAATGCTGGGAGTGGTGGTACTTATCCAACAAAATCACACTCGATGGTAGAGCAAACATAGCAGTCATCAAACGGAATCTCCCTGCTGAGAGGGAAGAAACATGTACCACAATTTGTGCAGCACATTTATTATTTGTAGTTACCATTGGAATAAGATTTTTAAACATGTTAAAGCGAATGAAGAAGATACCTAAACAAGAAGGTTTATCACATTCCGAACATCCGTTATTCAGTAAGGTGCAGGTGGTGTCCCATCTGCACCAAAAACCCATTGAATGGAGAATCTGCCTTGTGGCCATAAAACCAGCTGACCCTGCTGTTGAGAACAAACACTTAACCACATTTCACGATTCAAATACATTAGTCCACTATGAAATTGATGAATATTAGTGATAACGGTATCAATCAAAAGAAGCACCTAGCAAAAGAAAGCAGTCTTTCCCAATAACTCCAACAGACAGAATGCAGGGAGTGATGGCTCTTATCAGACAAAATCACAAACGATGGTAGAGCAAACATAGCAGTCATCAAACAGAATGTCACTGCTGAGATGGAAGAAACATGTACCACAATTTGTGCAGCACACTGATTATTTTTAGTGACCATTGGAATAAGATTTTTAAACATATAAAGCAAATGAAGGACATACCTAAACAAGAAGGTTTATCACATTCCGAACATCCGTTATTCAGTAAGGTGTATGTGGTGTCCCATCTCCAACAAAAACCCACTGAATGGAGAATCTGCTTTGTGGCCATATAACCAGCTGACCCTGCTGTAAAGAACAAACACTTAACCACATTTCACGAATCAAATACATTACTCCACTGTGAAATTGATGAATATAAGTGATAACGGTATCAATCAAATGAAGCACCTAGCAAAAGAAAGAAGTCTTTCCCATAAACTGCAATAGAAAGAATGCTGGGAGTGGTGGTACTTATCCAACAAAATCACACTCGATGGTAGAACAAACATAGCAGTCATCAAACAGAATCTCCCTGCTGTGAGGGAAGAAACATGTACCACAATTTGTGCAGCACATTCATTATTTTTAGTGACCATTGGAATAAGATTTTTTAACATGTAAAGCAAATGAAGGAGATACCTAAACAAGAAGCTTTATCACATTCCGAACTTCCGTTATTCAGTAAGGTGCACATGGTGTCCCATCTGCATCAAATACCCATTGAATGGAGAATCTGCTTTGTGGCCATAAAACCAGCTGACCCTGCTGTAGAGAACAAAAGAACAAATACTTAACCACATTTCACGATTCAAATACATTACTCCACTGTGAAATTGATGAATATATGTGATAACGGTATCAATCAAATAAAGTACCTACCAAAAGACAAAAGTCCTTCCCAATAACTCCAATAGACAAAATGCTGGGAGTGATGGTTCTTATCAGAGAAAAACACACTCGATGGTAGAGCAAACATACAAGTCATCAAACGGAATCTCCCTGCTGAGAGGGAAGAAACATGTACCACAATATGTGCAGCACATTTATTATTTTTAGAGACGACTGGAATAAGATTATTAAACATATAAAGCAAATGAAGGAGATACCTAAACAAGAAGATTTATCACATTCCGAACATCCATTATTCAATAAGGTGCATGTGGTGTCCCATCTGCACCAAAAACCCACTGAATGGAGAATCTGCATTGTGGCCAAACAACCAGCTGACCCTGCTGCAGAGAACAAACATTTAACCACATTTCATGATTCAAATACATTACTCCACTGTGAAATTGATGAATATAAGTGAGAACGATATCAATCAAAAGAACCACCCAGCAAAAGAGAGAAGTCTTTCCCAATAACTGCTATAGACAGAATGTTGCGAGTGATGGTGCTTATCAGACAAAATCACACTCGATGGTAGAGCAACCATAGGAGTCATCAAACGGAATCACACTGCTAAGAGGGAAGAAACATGTACCACAACTTGTGCAGCTCATTGATTATTTTTAGTGACCATTGGAATAAGATTTTTAAACATATAAAGCAAATGAACGAGATACCTAAACAAGAAGGTTTATCACATTCCGAACATCCGTTATTCAGTAAGGTGCAGGTGGTGTCCCATCTCCAACAAAAACCCACTGAATGGAGAATCTGCTTTGTGGCCAAACAACCAGCTGACCCTGCTGTAAAGAACAAACACTTAACCACATTTCTCGATTCAAATACATTACTCCACTGTGAAATTGATGAATATAAGTAAGAACGGTATCAATCAAAAGAAGCACCTAGCAAAAGAATGAAGTCTTTCCCAATAACTGCAATAGACAGAATGCTGGGAGTGGTGGTACTTATCCAACAAAATCACACTCAATGGTAGAACAAACATAGCAGTCATCAAACGGAATCACCCCGCTGACAGGGAAGAAACATGTACCACAACTTGTGCAGCACATTTATTTATTATTTTTAGTGACCATTGGAATAAGATTTTTAAACATATAAAGCAAATGAAGTAGATACCTAAATAAGAAAATTAATACAATTCCGAACATCCGTTATTCAGTAAGGTGCATGTGGTGTCCCATCTGCACCAAAAACCCATTGAATGCAGAATCTGCTTTGAGGCAATACAACCAGCTAACCCTGCTGTAAAGAACAAACACTTAACCACAGTTCACGAATCAAATACATTACTCCACTGTGAAATTGATGAATATAAGTGATAAGGGTATCAATCAAATGAAGCACCAAGCAAAAGAAAGAAGTCTTTCCCAATAACTGCAATAGAAAGAATGCTGGGAGTGGTGGTACTTATCCAACAAAATCACACTCGATGGTAGAACAAACATAGCAGTCATCAAACAGAATCTCCCTGCTGTGAGGGAAGAAACATGTACCACAATTTGTGCAGCACATTTATTATTTTTAGTGACCATTGGAATAAGATTTTTAAACATGTAAAGCATATGAAGGAGATACCTAAACAAGAAGCTTTATCACATTCCGAACTTCCGTTATTGAGTAAGGTGCACATGGTGTCCCATCTGCACCAAAAACCCACTGAATGGAAAATCTGCTTTGTGGCCACAAAACCAGCTGACCCTGCTGTAGAGAACAAACACTTAACCACATTTCATGATTCAAATACATTACTCCACTGTGAAATTGATGAATATAAGTGATAACGGTATCAATCAAAAGAAGCACCTAGCAAAAGAAAGAAGTCTTTCCCGATAACTCCAATAGACAGAATGCTGGGAGTGATGGCTCTTATCAGACAAAATCACACACGATGGTAGAGCAAACATAGCAGTCATCAAACGGAATGTCACTACTGAGAGGGAAGAAACATGTATCACAATTTGTGCAGCACACTGATTATTTTTAGTGACCATTGGAATAAGATTAATAAACATATAAAGCAAATGAACGAGATACCTAAACAAGAAGGTTTATCACATTCCGAACATCCGTTATTCAGTAAGGTGCAAGTGGTGTCCCATCTGCACCAAAAACCCATTGAATGCAGAATCTGCTTTGAGGCCATACAACCAGCTGACCCTGCTGTAAAGAACAAACACTTAACCACATTTCTCGATTCAAATACATTACTCCACTGTGAAATTGATGAATATAAGAGATAACGGTATCAATCAAATAAAGTACCTACCAAAACACAGAAGTTCTTCCCAATATCTCCAATAGACAGAATGCTGGGAGTGATGGTTCTTATCAGACAAAATCACACTCAATGGTAGAGCAAACATTGCAGTCATCAAACGGAATCTCCCTGCTGAGAGGGAAGAAACATGTACCACAATTTGTGCAGCAAATTTATTATTTTTAGTGACGATTGGAATAAGATTATTAAACATATAAAGCAAATGAAGGAGATACCTAAACAAGAAGATTTATCACATTCCGAACATCCATTATTCAGTAAGGTGCATGTGGTGTCCCATTTGCACCAAAAACCCATTGAATGGAGAATCTGCTTTCTGGCCAAACAACCAGCTGACCCTGCTGTAAAGAACAAACACTTAACCACATTTCTCGATTCAAATACATTACTCCACTGTGAAATTGATGAATATAAGTAAGAACGGTATCAATCAAAAGAAGCACCTAGCAAAAGAAAGAAGTCTTTCCCAATAACTCCAATAGACAGAATGCTGGGAGTGATGGCTCTTATCAGACAAAATCACACACGATGGTAGAGCAAACATTGCAGTCATCAAACGGAATGTCTGTGCTGGGGGGATGAAACATGTACCACAACTTGTGCAGCACATTGATTATTTTTAGTAACCATTGGAATAAGTTTTTAAACATATAAAGCAAATGAAGGAGATATCTAAACAAGAAGGATAATCACATTCCGAAAATCCGTTATTCAGTAAGGTGCAGGTGGTGTCCCATCTGCACCAAAAACCCATTGAATGGAGAATCTGCCTTGTGGCCATAAAACCAGCTGATCATGCTGTTAGAAGAAACACTTAACCACATTTCATGATTCAAATACATTACTCCACTGTGAAATTGATGAACATAAGTGATAAGGGTATCAATCAAATGAAGCACCTAGCAAAAGAAAGAAGTCTTTCCTGATAACTCCAATAGACAGAATGCTGGGGTTGATGGTTCTTATCAGATAAAATCACACACGATGGTAAGGCAGACATAGCAGTCATCACACGGAATGTCATTGCTGAGAGGGAAGAAACATGTACCACATTTTGTGCAGCACACTGATTATTTTTAGTGACCATTGGAATAAGATTTTTAAACATATAAAGCAAATGAAGGAGATACCTAAACAAGAAGGTTTATCACATTCCGAACATCCGTTATTCAGTAAGGTGTATGTGGTGCCCATCTCCAACAAAAACCCACTGAATGGAGAATCTGCTTTGTGGCCATATAACCAGCTGACCCTGCTGCAAAGAACAAACACTTAACCACATTTCACGATTCAAATACATTACTCCACTGTGAAATTGATGAATATAAGTGATAAGGGTATCAATCAAATGAAGCACCTAGCAAAAGAAAGAAGTCTTTCCCAATAACTGCAACAGACAGAATGCTGGGAGTGGTGGTACTTATCCAACAAAATCACACTCGATGGTAGAACAAACATAGCAGTCATCAAACAGAATCTCCCTGCTGTGAGGGAAGAAACATGTACCACAATTTGTGCAGCACATTCATTATTTTTAGCGACCATTGGAATAAGATTTTTAAACATGTAAAGCAAAAGAAGGAGATACCGAAACAAAAAGCTTTATCACTTTCCGAACATCCCTTATTCAGTAAGGTGCACATGGTGTCCAATCTGCACCAAAACCCCATTGAATGGAGAATCTGCTTTGTGGCCAAACAACCAGCTGACCCTGCTGTAAAGAACAAACACTTAACCACATTTCTCGATTCAAATACATTACTCCACTGTGATATTGATGAATATAAGTAAGAACGGTATCAATCAAAAGAAGCACCTAGCAAAAGAATGAAGTCTTTCCCAATAACTGCAATAGACAGAATGCTGGGAGTGGTGGTACTTATCCAACAAAATCACACTCAATGGTAGAACAAACATAGCAGTCATCAAACGGAATCTCCCCGCTGAGAGGGAAGAAACATGTACCACAACTTGTGCAGCACATTTATTATTTTTAGTGACCATTGGAATAAGATATATAAACATATAAAGCGATTGAAGTAGATACCTAAATAAGAAAATTAATACAATTCCGAACATGCGTTATTCAGTAAGGTGCATGTGGTGTCCCATCTGCACCAAAAACCCATTGAATGCAGAATCTGCTTTGAGGCCATACAACCAGCTGACCCTGCTGTAAAGACCAAACTCTTAACCACATTACACGAATCAAATACATTACTCCACTGTGAAATTGATGAGTATAAGTGATAACGGTATCAATCAAAAGAAGCACCTAGCAAAAGAAAAAATTTTTTCCCAACAACTCCAATAGACAGAATGCTGGGAGTGATGGTTCTTATCAGACGAAATCACACTCGATGGTAGAACAAACATAGCAGTCATCAAAAGAAATCTCCCTGCTGTCACGGAAGAAACATGTAGCACAATTTGTGCAGCACATTTATTATTTTTAGTGACCATTGGAATAAGATTTTTAAACATGTAAAGCAAATGAAGTAGATACCTAAACAAGAAGCTTTATCACATTCCGAACTTCCGTTATTCAGTAAGGTGCACATGGTGTCCCATCTGCACCAAAAACCCATTGAATGGAAAATTTGCTTTGTGGCCACAAAACCAGCTGACCCTGCTGTAGAGAACAAACACTTAACCACATTTCATGATTCAAATACATTACTCCACTGTGAAATTGATGAATATAAGTGATAAGGGTATCAATCAAATGAAGCACCTAGCAAAAGAAAGAAGTCTTTCCCGATAACTCCAATAGACAGAATGCTGGGAGTGATGGTTCTTATCAGACAAAATCACACTCGATGGTAGAGCAAACATAGTAGTCATCAAACGGAATCTCCCTGCTGAGAGGGAAGAAACATGTACCACAATTTGTGCAGCAAATTTATTATTTTTAGTGACGATTGGAATAAGATTATTAAACATATAAAGCAAATGAAGGAGATACCTAAACAAGAAGACTTATCACAATCCGAACATCCCTTATTCAGTAAGGTGCAGGTGGTGTCCCATCTGCACCAAAAACCCATTGAATGGAGAATCTGCCATGTGGCCATAAAACCAGCTGACCCTGCTGTTGAGCAGAAACACTTAACCACATTTCATTATTCAACTGCATTACTCCACTGTGAAATTGATGAATATAAGTGATAAGGGTATCAATCAAATGAAGCACCTAGCAAAAGAAAGAAGTCTTTCCCGATAACTCCAATAGACAGAATGCTGGGAGTGATGGTTCTTATCAGATAAAATCACACACGATGGTAAGGCAGACATAGCAGTCATCACACGGAATGTCATTGCTGAGAGGGAAGAAACATATACCACATTTTGTGCAGCACACTGATTATTTTTAGTGACCATTGGAATAAGATTTTTAAACATATAAAGCAAATGAAGGAGATACCTAAACAAGAAGGTTTATCACATTCCGAACATCCGTTATTCAGTAAGGTGTATGAGGTGCCCATCTCCAACAAAAACCCACTGAATGGAGAATCTGCTTTGTGGCCATATAACCAGCTGACCCTGCTGCAAAGAACAAACACTTAACCACATTTCACGATTCAAATACATTACTCCACTGTGAAATTGATGAATATAAGTGATAAGGGTATCAATCAAATGAAGCACCTAGCAAAAGAAAGAAGTCTTTCCAATAACTGCAACAGACAGAATGCTGGGAGTGGTGGTACTCATCCAACAAAATCACATTCGATGGTAGAACAAACATAGCAGTCATCAAACAGAATCTCCCTGCTGTGAGGGAAGAAACATGTACCACAATTTGTGCAGCACATTTATTATTTTTAGTGACCATTGGAATAAGATTTTTAAACATGTAAAGAAAATGAAGTAGATACCTAAACAAGAAGCTTTATCACATTCCGAACTTCCGTTATTCAGTAAGGTGCACATGGTGTCCCATCTGCACCAAAAACCCATTGAATGGAAAATTTGCTTTGTGGCCACAAAACCAGCTGACCCTGCTGTAGAGAACAAACACTTAACCACATTTCATGATTCAAATACATTACTCCACTGTGAAATTGATGAATATAAGTGATAACGGTATCAATCAAAAGAAGCACCTAGCAAAAGAAAGAAGTCTTTCCCGATAACTCCAATAGACAGAATGCTGGGAGTGATGGTACTTATCAGATAAAATCACACACGATGGTAAGGCAGACATAGCAGTCATCACACGGAATGTCATTGCTGAGAGGGAAGAAACATGTACCACATTTTCTGCAGCACACTGATTATTTTTAGTGACCATTGGAATAAGATTTTTAAACATATAAAGCAAATGAAGGAGATACCTAAACAAGAAGGTTTATCACATTCCAAATATCCGTTATTCAGTAAAGTGCAGGTGGTGTCCCATCTCCAACAAAAACCCACTGAATGGAGAATCTGCTTTGTGGCCAAACAACCAGCTGACCCTGCTGTAAAGAACAAACACTTAACCACATTTCTCGATTCAAATACATTACTCCACTGTGAAATTGATGAATATAAGTAAGAACGGTATCAATCAAAAGAAGCACCTAGCAAAAGAATGAAGTCTTTCCCAATAACTGCAATAGACAGAATGCTGGGAGTGGTGGTACTTATCCAACAAAATCACACTCAATGGTAGAACAAACATAGCAGTCATCAAACGGAATCTCCCCGCTGAGAGGGAAGAAACATGTACCACAACTTGTGCAGCACATTTATTATTTTTAGTGACCATTGGAATAAGATTTTAAACATATAAAGCAAATGAAGTAGATACCTAAATAAGAAAATTAATACAATTCCGAACATCCGTTATTCAGTAAGGTGCATGTGGTGTCCCATCTGCACCAAAAACCCATTGAATGCAGAATCTGCTTTGAGGCCATACAACCAGCTGACCCTGCTGTAAAGACCAAACACTTAACCACATTACACGAATCAAATACATTACTCCACTGTGAAATTGATGAGTATAAGTGATAACGGTATCAATCAAAAGAAAGCACCTAGGAAAAGAAAGAATTTTTTCCCAACAACTCCAATAGACAGAATGCTGGGAGTGATGGTTCTTATCAGACAAAATCACACTCGATGGTAGAACAAACATAGCAGTCATCAAAAGAAATCTCCCTGCTGTGAGGGAAGAAACATGTAGCACAATTTGTGCAGCACATTTATTATTTTTAGTGACCATTGGAATAAGATTTTTAAACATATAAAGCAAATGAAGGAGATACCTAAACAAGAAGACTTATCACATTCCGAACATCCCTTATTCAGTAAGGTGCACGTGGTGTCCCATCTGCACCAAAAACCCATTGAATGGAGAATCTGCCTTGTGGCCACAAAACTAGCTGACCCTGCTGTAGAGAACAAACACTTAACCACATTTCTCGATTCAAATACATTACTCCACTGTGAAATTGATGAATATAAGTAAGAACGGTATCAATCAAAAGAAGCACCTAGCAAAAGAAAGAAGTCTTTCCCAATAACTCAAACAGACAGAATGCTGGGAGTGATGGCTCTTATCAGACAAAATCACACACGATGGTAGAGCAAACATTGCAGTCATCAAACGGAATGTCTGTGCTGAGGGGGAAGAAACATGTACCACAACTTGTGCAGCACATTGATTATTTTTAGTAACCATTGGAATAAGATTTTTAAACATACAAAGCAAATGAAGGAGATATTTAAACAAGAAGGTTTATCACATTCCGAACATCCGTTATTCAGTAAGGTGCAGGTGGTGTCCCATCTGCACCAAAAACCCATTGAATGGAGAATCTGCCTTGTGGCCATAAAACCAGCTGACCCTGTTGTTGAGCAGAAACACTTAACCACATTTCATTATTCAACTACATTACTCCACTGTGAAATTGATGAGTATAAGTGATAACGGTATCAATCAAAAGAAGCACCTAGCAAAAGAAATAAGTCTTTCCCGATAACTCCAATAGACAGAATGCTGGGAGTGATGGTTCTTATCAGATAAAATCACACACGATGGTAAGGCAAACATAGCAGTCATCACACGGAATGTCACTGCTGAGAGGGAAGAAACATGTACCACATTTTGTGCAGTACACTGATAAATTTTAGTGACCATTGGAATAAGATTTTTAAACATGTAAAGCAAATGAAGGAGATACCTAAACAAGAAGCTTTATCACATTCCGAACTTCCGTTATTCAGTAAGGTGCACATGGTGTCCCATCTGCACCAAAAACCCTTTGAATGGAGAATCTGCTTTGTGGCCACAAAACCAGCTGACCCTGCTGTAGAGAACAAACACTTAACCACATTTCACGATTCAAATACATTACTCCACTGTGAAATT
The DNA here is from genome assembly GCF_023898315.1 of Schistocerca nitens. Classification (NCBI taxonomy): domain Eukaryota; kingdom Metazoa; phylum Arthropoda; class Insecta; order Orthoptera; family Acrididae; genus Schistocerca; species Schistocerca nitens. Next base: position 69,639,634 of record NC_064625.1, read on the forward strand.
GATGAATATAAGAGATAACGGTATCAATCAAATAAAGTACCTACCAAAAGACAGAAGTTCTTCCCAATAACTCCAATAGACAGAATGCTGGGAGTGATGGTTCTTATCAGAGAAAATCACACTCGATGGTAGAGCAAACATAGCAGTCATCAAACGGAATCACACTGCTAAGAGGGAAGAAACATGTACCACAACTTGTGCAGCACATTGATTATTTTTAGTGACCATTGGAATAAAATTTTTAAACATAAAAAGCAAATGAACGAGATATCTAAACAAGAAGGTTTATCACATTCCGAACATCCGTTATTCAGTAAGGTGCAGGTGGTGTCCCATCTGCACCAAAAACCCATTGAATGGAGAATCTCCCTTGTGGCCATAAAACCAGCTGACCCTGCTTTTGAGAACAAACACTTAACCACATTTCACGATTCAAATACATTAGTCCACTGTGAAATTGATGAATATTAGTGATAACGGTATCAATCAAAAGAAGCACCTAGCAAAAGAAAGCAGTCTTTCCCAATAACTCCAATAGACAGAATGCAGGGAGTGATGGCTCTTATCAGACAAAATCACAAACGATGGTAGAGCAAACATAGCAGTCATCAAACAGAAAGTCACTGCTGAGAGGGAAGAAACATGTACCACAATTTGTGCAGCACACTGCTTATTTTTAGTGACCATTGGAATAAGATTATTAAATATATAAAGCAAATGAAGGATATACCTAAACAAGACGATTTATCACATTCCGAACATCCGTTATTCAGTAAGGTGCATGTGGTGTCCCATCTGCACCAAAACCCCATTGAATGGAGAATCTGTTTTGTGGCCATAAAACCAGCTGACCCTGCTGTAGAGAACAAACACTTAACCACATTTGACGACTCAAATACATTACTCAACTGTCAAATTGATGAATATAACTGAGAACGGTATCAATCAAACGAAGCACCCAGCAAAAGAGAGAAGTCTTTCCCGATAACTCCAATAGACAGAATGCTGGGAGTGATGGTTCTTATCAGACAAAATCGCACACGATGGTAGAGCAAACATAGCAGTCATCACACGGAATGTCACTGCTGAGAGGGAAGAAACATGTACCACATTTTGTGCAGCACACTGATTATTTTTAGTGACCATTGGAATAAGATTTTTAAACAAATAAAGCAAATGAAGGACATACCTAAACAAGAAGGTTTATCACATTCCGAACATCAGTTATTCAGTAAGGTGTATGTGGTGTCCCATCTCCAACAAAAACCCACTGAATGGAGAATCTGCTTTGTGGCCATATAACCAGCTGACCCTGCTGTAAAGAACAAACAGTTAACCACATTTCACGAATCAAATACATTACTCCACTGTGAAATTGATGAATATAAGTGATAAGGGTATCAATCAAATGAAGCACCTAGCAAAAGAAAGAAGACTTTAACAATAACTGCAATAGAAAGAATGCAGGGAGTGGGTACTTATCCAACAAAATCACACTCGATGGTAGAACAAACATAGCAGTCATCAAACGGAATCTCCCTGCTGAGAGGGAAGAAACATGTACCACAATTTGTGCAGCACATTTATTATTTTTAGTGACCATTGGAATAAGATTTTTAAACATATAAAGCAAATGAAGGAGATACCTAAACAAGAAGCTCTATCACATTCCGAACTTCCGTTATTCACTAAGGTGCACATGGTGTCCCATCTGCACCAAAAACCCATTGAATGGAGAATCTGCTATGTGGCCATACAACCAGCTGACCCTGCTGTAGAGAACAAACACTTAACCACATTCACGATTCAAATAGATTACTCCACTGTGAAATTGATGAATATAAGTGATAACGGTATCAATCAATTAAAGTACCTACCAAAAGACAGAAGTCCTTCCCAATAACTCCAATAGACAGAATGCTGGGAGTGATGGTTCTTATCAGAGAAAATCACACTCGATGGTAGAGCAAATATAGAAGTCATCAAACGGAATCTCCCTGCTGAGAGGGAAGAAACATGTACCACAATTTGTGCAGCACATTTATTATTTTTAGTGACGATTGGAATAAGATTATTAAACATATAAAGCAAATGAAGGAGATACCTAAAGAAGAAGATTTATCATATTTCAAACATCCCTTATTCATGTGGTGTACCATCTGCACCAAAAACCCATTGAATGGAGAATCTCCTTTGTGGCCATAAAACCAGCTGACCCTGCTGTAGAGAACAAACACTTAACCACATTTCACGATTCAAATACATTACTCCACTGTGAAATTGATGAGTATGAATGATAACGGTATCAATCAAAAGAAGCACCTAGCAAAAGAAAGAATTTTTTCCCAACAACTCCAATAGACAGAATGCTGGGAGTGATTGCTCTTATCAGACAAAATCACACTCGATGGTAGAGGAAACATAGAAGTCATCATACGGAATCTACCTGCTGAGAGGGAAGAAACATGTACCACAATTTGTGCAGCACACTGTTTATTTTTAGTGACCATTGGAATAAGATTATTAAACATATAAAGCAAATGAAGGAGATACCTAAACAAGAAGCTTTATCACTTTCCGAACTTCCGTTATTCAGTAAGGTGCACATGGTGTCCCATCTGCAGCAAAAACCAATTGAATGGAGAATCTGCCTTGTGGCCACAAAACCAGCTGACCCTGCTGTAGAGAACAAACACTTAACCACATTTCACGATTCAAATACATTACTCCACTGTGAAATTGATGAATATAAGTGATAACGGTATCAATCAAATAAAGTACCTACCAAAAGACAGAAGTCCTTCCCAATAACTCCAATAGACAGAATGCTGGGAGTGATGGTTCTTATCAGACAAAATCACACTCGATGGTAGAGCAAACATAGAAGTCATCAAACGGAATTTCCCTGCTGAGAGGGAAGAAACATGTACCACAATTTGTGCAGCACATTTATTATTTTTAGTGACGATTGGAATAAGATTATTAAACATATAAAGCAAATGAAGGATGTAGTAGCCACCAGAACGATCGCGGGAGGCGCACATTGGCACGGCGCGTCACGGGCGGTAGTTGCCGCAAGTAGAGTCCCGTCCACCAGAGGGCACGGGAGAATTCGGACGCGACCTCTGCCGGCGTAACAACAACAACAACAACTCCGGCAGCACGGGCCGTGCCCAGTCAGTCAACATCGGGAATGCCTAGGACGCAGTCCCGATCTACGCTAAGTGAAGTGCGACGTAAAGTGAACAGTGTTACTATACAATTGGCGACGAGTAGGGTCGTTCTTTCGCGTGTTGCGTCGTTGTTCCGGTTTCGCAGCTTCTCCACGGCATGGAGGATTTAGTGCAGGTTTTGGTTGCGCAGCAGACGGAGCTCATGGCCACCCTGAAACAAGTGCTTCCGGCGTTGCTCTCCACGCCGTCTGCTCCGGCGCAGTTCCCTCCTCCCTTTCCCCCGTATGACGAGACGGCGGAGGATTGGGACGCATACGAACATCGCCTTCGGCAGCATTTCCAGGCGTTTCATGTTGCCGATGCGGAGGTATGTCGTGCTCTCTTCTTGTCTTGGATATCTCCCTCGCTGTATCAAGTTTTGCGGCAGCTAGCGCCATTGCAGGAACCCTCGTCCTTGTCTTTTGACGCATTGTGTTCATTGCTGTCTTCCCATTATCGCCGCCGCACGCATGTTGTGGCGGCTAGGGTCGAGTTCTATCAATGCAAGAAACAGCCCCATCAGTCTTACCGGGCGTGGGCCGCTACCCTGCACGGTCTTATTCGCAACTGTCATTTTGTCACGGCGCAGTCGCGAGAATCGTATGCCCACGTTATGGTGCGCGACGTCATTGTTCGTTCGGCCCCTGATAGGGAGGTCCGGCAACGAGCCCTGCAGTTAGAAGACCCTTCCCTCGAGGAAGTCCTGTCCATTGCTCAATCGTATGAAGTCTCTCACGCAGCAGGTCAACAGCTGGAAGCGTGGTGCGACGTCGCAGAGGTTCAGGGCGGCACGGCCGCGTCCACTGTGTCCGGGGTGGACGACGTGCGAGCGGTACAATCCGGCCGTTACGGCCGCTCCCGCACGGTGCGTAAACAGAATTCCGGCCGCCGACCCCTGTTGCCGTCCTGTGCGTCGTGCTATGTACATCACGATCGATCAGAGTGCCCCCGGCGTTGGGCCGTTTGTCGCAAATGTAATAAAAAAGGTCACATTGCTAAAGTTTGCCGCCCCGCCTCGAAAGAATCGAAGGAAGCGAGTTCAGAGGACATGGACGTTGACATTCAGGAAGTTTCATCGGGCCAGGCTCCCGACGCGTCGGTCCGCAAACTCTTTATCGAGGTGTCGGTTCGGTCGTGCCGGTTAAAACTGCAAGTCGATACGGGCGCGGCAGTTTCGTTGTTGAACGCACAAACTTATTCCGACCTTGGATCGCCCCCATTGGAGCCCGTTTACCGGCGTCTACGCGGTTATGGTAAACAGTTCATTCCCCTACTGGGTCAATTCACTACCGACGTGACTTACAAATCAGTCACTCGGCCTATTACTTTTATTGTTGTCAGTGATGCGAGCTCCGCTAACCTTTTTGGCCTGGATGCCTTTCAAGCTTTCGGTTTTTCTATTGCTGACACCATACAGTTGGTCTCCGAAGACTTCCCTATCACTCATTGGAATCTTTGATCTCAGACTTTCCCGATATTTTTGAGGAGGGCCTGGGGCGTGTTTCCGATTTTGAAGCTCAGTTAACGTTGAAGGCGTCGGCTCGCCCGTGTTTTCTACGCGCGAGACAGATCCCCTTGGCTCTCCGCCCTCAGGTAAAGGAAGAGCTAGACCGGCTGACAGCCCTAGGGGTCGTTCTTCCCACTTCTTCTAGTGAGTGGGCTTCGCCCCTCGTTATTGTCAAGAAGCCCTCGGGAAAATTACGTCTTTGTGGCGATTTCAAGGCCACCATTAATTCCCAATTGGTGGTGGACACCTATCCTTTGCCTCGTGCTGATGAATTGTTCTCCGCCGTGGCGGGAGGCCAATATTTTTCGAAACTCGATCTGTCGGAGGCTTATCATCAGATACCACTTGATGAGGACTCCAAACGGTTGGCGGTCGTCAACACACCGTTTGGCCTTTACCAATACCAGCGGTTGGCTTTTGGAATATCCAGTGCCCCGGCGATACTCCAGCGTTATCTTGAGCATGTCACGTCGACCATCCCTCATTGTATTAATTACCTGGATGACATAATTGTCACAGGCCGCAGCACGAAGGAACACTTGCACAACCTTCGCACCCTCTTTCTGAAATTCAGGTCTGTGGGCTTGCGTTGCAACCTGCATAAGTCAACCTTCTTCCAACCGTCCATTGAGTATGTGGGCTACACCATATCTCGGCATGGCATCCAGCCACTAGGAAGTTTGGTCCAAGGTATCGTCAACCTTCCTTGGCCCACTTCGCTGAAAGAGTTACAAGCTTTTTTAGGCAAGATAGCCTATTACCACCGGTTCATTCCCAGGGCTTCCACTATAGCCCACCCCCTGTACTGCCTTCTGCACAAGGGTGTTCCTTTTGATTGGTCGCCTGCATGCGAGCGAGCGTTCACCTCGTTGCAGGGCCTCCTCACTTCAGCCCCTTGTTTGACCACTTTTGATCCCCATAAGCCGTTGGTCCTGGCTACAGATGCTTCGCAGTATGGGGTGGGGCGGTCCTGGCCCATCGCAACGCAGATAGTTCCGAGCAACCACTGGCGTTTGCGTCTAAAACGCTTAGTCCCGCGCAGGCCCATTACTCCCAGGTGGAAAAAGAAGCTTTGGCCATTGTCTACGCTGTTACCAAGTTTCACCCTTTCTTGTATGGCACGAAGTTTCAGTTAATCACTGACCATAAGCCGTTACTATCGTTATTTGGCCCCGCCTCTCAGATTCCGGATAGGGCGGCCCACAGACTACAGCGCTGGGCCTTGTTCCTCTCTAAGTACCATTATGACATTCGGTTTCGCCCTACAGGACAGCATGCCAACGCCGACGCTCTTTCCCGTCTTCCGGTGGGCCCGGATCCTACGTTCGATCGGGAGGAGATTATGTGTTTTCAATTGGATGTGGCGTCCCGCCAAGCAGTTGATGGCTTCCCGATCACTAGTTCTCGAGTCGCCAGGGAAACGGCGGCTGACCCGGTTCTCCGGCAAGTAGTTCGCCTCATTCAGCAGGGGTGGTCATCCCGCCCTCCGGGCCGGGCCTCGGACCCTCTTCGTAATTATTTTCTTCTACGAGACCGCCTCTCAGTCTTGGACGGAGTTCTCCTTCTGGCTACCGATGATACAGCTCCTCGCGTGGTTATTCCTGCAGGTTTACGAAGGGAGGTCCTGACGTTATTACATGCGGGGCACTGGGGTGTTTCCCGTACTAAAACCTTGGCTCGCAGACATGTGTACTGGCCCGGTATTGACAGAGAAATTGAGCACTTGGTGGCCGCCTGTTCCCAGTGTGCGAGCCAACAAGCATCTCCCAGGGCAGCGTTCTCTTCATGGCCGCCGGCAACCCAAGCATGGGAACGTGTTCACATCGATTTTGCGGGCCCGTTTCTCAATGGCTTTTGGCTCATTGTCATTGATGCTTATTCCCGATTCCCATATGTGGTTCGCTGCTCCTCCACCACTTCAGAAGTTGCAATCCAGGCACTAGCAAAAATCTTTTCTGTGGAAGGTCTGCCAATCACCCTGGTCTCAGACAATGGACCGCAGTTTATTTCACAGACCTTCCAGGATTTTTGTAGGCGCTTCGGTATTCGGCACGTTTGCTCTCCCCCCCTTCCATCCACAATCGAATGGGGAAGCCGAGCGCATGGTGCGCACATTTAAGACGCAGATGAAAAAGTATGTGCACGAATTTCCTGCAGAGGAAGCCTTGACGTTTTTCTTGACGGCATACCGGACCACACCAATGGGTGAACGCAGCCCCGCAGAGCTCCTCCATGGGCGTCAACCTAGGACTCTGCTGCACCTTCTCCGGCCTGGTCCTCGCCAGTCTTCACAAAACGGAGTACCTGGTTTTCCACTGGGTATGTCGGTCTGGGCCCGTGGGTTTGGTCGCAATCCACGTTGGATACCGGCGGTGGTCCTACGTCGAAATGGCCGACGGCTCTCTACCTTGCAGGCGGGGGATCGGGTGGTACGTCGTCACCAAAATCAGCTACGTCCACGTTCGGGCACCCACCCTCCGACCTCTCGGGCACCGGCTTCCCCACTGCCGGCACCTGTATTGGTTTCACAGGGGACGTCACCTCCTCTCCCCACTGTGCCTCTGCCTCACTGCGACGGTTCTCAGCCTTGGCAGCCTCCAGTAGCTCCAGCACCGGCATCGCCATCATTCGAGATGCCCCAGCGAGAGCTGGCCCCCCTAGCTGGCCCGGTTTCTCTGGGGGCTTGTTCACCTGTGGTCGTCCCTTCCCCTTCGTCCCCACCACTGGGTCATGGCCCTCCCGTGGTGGAACAGGATCCGGAGTCCGACAGCTTGTCACCCGTTCTGTCCCGAGCTCCGGTTGTGGGACGACGGGGGCCTCTTCGGGTGGGTCACTTCCAGCCGTATTCGAAGGTTCCAGCTCGAGGGTTGGCAAATCCCCTCGACTCCGGCCATCCAATGGATGTGGAGGTCATCGCTCCTGCCCGACGCTCCACCTTCCGACGCAGTGGATCACAGTGGCTTCACCCACCGAAGGAGGACGAGTGTAGTAGCCACCAGAACGATCGCGGGAGGCACACATTGGCACGGCGCGTCACGGGCGGTAGTTGCCGCAAGTAGAGTCCCGTCCACCAGAGGGCACGAGAGATTTCGGACGCGACCTCTGCCGGCGTAACAACAACAACAACAACTCCGGCAGCACGGGCCGTGCCCAGTCAGTCAACATCGGGAATGCCTAGGACGCAGTCCCGATCTACGCTAAGAGAAGTGCGACGTAAAGTGAACAGTGTTACTATAAAGGAGATACCTAAACAAGAAGATTTATCATATTTCAAACATCCCTTATTCATGTGGTGTCCCAACTGCACCAAAAACCCATTGAATGGAGAATATGCTTTGTGGCCATACAACCAGCTGACCCTGCTGTAGAGAACAAACACTTAACCACATTTCACGATTCAAATACATTACTCCACTGTGAAATTGATGAATATAAGTGATAACGGTATTAATCAAATAAAGTAACTACAAAAGGAGAGAAGTCCTTCCCAATAACTCCAATAGACAGAATGCTGGGAGTGATGGTTCTTATAAGAACTAATCACACTGGATGGTAGAGCAAACATAGAAGTCATCAAGCGGAATCTCCCTGCTGAGAGGGAAGAAACATGTACCACAATTTGTGGAGCACATTTATTATTTTTAGTGACAATTGGAATAAGATTATTAAACATATAAATCAAATGAAGGAGATACCTAAACAAGAAGATTTATCACATTCCGAACATCCCTTATTCACTAAGGTGCATGTGGAGTCCCATCTGCACCAAAAACCCATTGAATGGAGAATCTGCTTTGTGGCCATACAACCAGCTGACCCTGCTGTAAAGAAGCAACACTTAACCACATTTCACGATTCAAATACATTACTCCACTGTGAAATTGATGAATATATGTGATAACGGTATCAATCAAATAAAGTACCTACCAAAAGACAGAAGTCCTTCCCAATAACTCCAATAGACAGAATGCTGGGAGTGATGGTTCTTATCAGAGAAAATCACACACGATGGTAGAGCAAACATAGCAGTGATCAAACGGAATGTCTCTGCTGAGGGGGAAGAAACATGTACCACAACTTGTGCAGCACAATTATTATTTTTAGTGACCATTGGAAAAAGATTTTTAAACATATAAAGCAAATGAAGGAGATACCTAAAGAAGAAAATTTATCATATTTCAAACATCCCTTATTCATATGGTGTCCCATCTGCACCAAAAACCCATTGCATGGAGAATCTGCTTTGTGGCCATACAACCAGCTGACCCTGCTGTAGAGAACAAACACTTAACCACATTTCACGATTCAAATACATTACTCCACTGTGAAATTGATGAATATAAGTGATAACGGTATCAATCAAAAGAAGAACCTATCTAAAGAAAGAAGTCTTTCCCAATAACTGCAACAGACAAAATGCTGGGAGTGATGGTTCTTATCAGACAAAATCACACTCGATGGTAGAACAAACATAGCAGTCATCAAACGGAATCTCCCTGCTGTGAGGGAAGAAACATATACCACAATTTGTGCAGCACATTTATTATTTTCAGCGACCATTGGAATAAGATTTTTAAACATGTAAAGCAAATGAAGGAGATACCGAAACAAGAAGCATTATCACTTTCCGAACATCCCTTATTCAGTAAGGTGCACATGGTGTCCCATCTGCACCAAAACCCCATTGAATGGAGAATCTGCTTTGTGGCCATAAAACCAGCTGACCCTGCTGCAGAGAACAAACACTTAACCACATTTCACAACTCAAATACATTACTCCACTGTCAAATTGATGAATATAAGTGAGAACGGTATCAATCAAAAGAAGCACCCAGCAAAAGAGAAAAGTCTTTCCCAATAACTGCAATAGACAGAATATTGAGAGTGATGGTGCTTATCAGACAAAATCACACTCGATGGTAGAGCAAACATAGCAGTCATCAAACAGAATCACACTGCTAAGAGGGAAGAAACATGTACCACATTTTGTGCAGCACACTGATTATTTTTAGTGACCATTGGAATAAGACTTTTAAACATATAAAGCAAATGAAGGAGATACCTAAACAAGAAGGTTTATCACATTCCGAACATCCGTTATTCAGTAAGGTGTATGTGGTGTCCCATCTCCAACAAAAACCCACTGAATGGAGAATCTGCTTTGTGGCCATATAACCAGCTGACCCTGCTGTAAAGAACAAACACTTAACCACATTTCACGATTCAAATACATTACTCCACTGTGAAATAGATGAATATAAGTGATAACAGTACCAATCAAATAAAGTACCTACCAAAAGACAGAAGTCCTTCCCAATAACTCCAATAGACAGAATGCTGGGAGTGATGGTTCTTATCAGACAAAATCACACTCGATGGTAGAGCAAACATAGAAGTCATCAAACGGAATCTCCCTGCTGAGAGGGAAGAAACATGTACCACAATTTGTGCAGCACATTTATTATTCTTAGTGACGATTGGAATAAGATTATTAAACATATAAAGCAAATGAAGGAGATACCTAAACAAGAAGGTTTATCACATTCCGAACATCCGTTATTCAGTAAGGTGTATGTGGTGTCCCATCTCCAACAAAAACCCACTGAATGGAGAATCTGCTTTGTGGCCATATAACCAGCTGACCCTGCTGTAAAGAACAAAAACTTAACCACATTTCACGATTCAAATACATTACTCCACTGTGAAATTGATGAATATAAGTGATAACGGTATCAATCAAATAAACTACCTACCAAAAGACAGAAGTCCCTCCCAATAACTCCAATAGACAGAATGCTGAGAGTGATGGTTCTTATCAGACAAAGTCACACTCGATGGTAGAGCAAACATAGAAGTCATCAAACGGAATCTCCCTGCTGAGAGGGAAGAAACATGTACCACAATTTGTGCAGCACATTTATTATTCTTAGTGACGATTGGAATAAGATTATTAAACATATAAAGCAAATGAAGGAGATACCTAAACAAGAAGATTTATCATATTCCGAACATCCGTTATTCAGTAAGGTGCATGTGGTGTCCCATCTGCACCAAAAACCCATTGAATGGAGAATCGGCCTTGTGGCCAAACAACCAGCTAACCCTGCTGTAAAGAACAAACACTTAACCACATTTCACAATTCAAATACATTACTCCACTGTGAAATTGATGAATATAAGTAAGAACGGTATCAATCAAAAGAAGCACCTAGCAAAAGAAAGAAGTCTTTCCCAATAACTCCAATAGACATTATGCTGCGAGTGATGGCTATTATCAGACAAAATCACACACGATGGTAGAGCAAACATAGCAGTGATCAAACGGAATGTCTGTGCTGAGGGGGAAGCAACATGTACCACAACTTCTACAGCACATTGATTACTTTTAGTGACCATTGGAAAAAGATTTTTAAACATATAAAGCAAATGAAGGAGATACCTAAAGAAGAAGATTTATCATATTTCAAACATCCCTTATTCATGTGGTGTCCCATCTGCACCAAAAACCCATTGAATGGAGAATCTGCTTTGTGGCCATAAAACCAGCTGACCCTGCTGTAGATAACAAACACTTAACCACATTTCACGATTCAAATACATTACTCCACTGTGAAATTGATGAGTATAAGTGATAACGGTATCAATCAAGAGAAAGCACCTAGCAAAAGAAAGAATTTTTTCCCAACAACTCCAATAGACAGAATGCTGGGAGTGATGGTTCTTATCAGACGAAATCACACTCGATGGTAGAACAAAAATAGCAGTCATCAAACGGAATCTCCCCGCTGAGAGGGAAGAAACATGTACCACAATTTGTGCAGCACATTTATTATTTTTAGTGACCATTGGAATAAGATTTTTAAACATATAAAGCAAATGAAGTAGATACCTAAACAAGAAGATTTATCACATTCCGAACATCCGATACTCAGTAAGGTGCATGTGGTGTCCCATCTGCACCAAAAACTCATTCAATGCAGAATCTGCTTTGAGGCCATACAACCAGCTGACCCTGCAGTAAAGACCAAACACTTAACCACATTTCATGAATCAAATACATTACTCCACTGTGAAATTGATGAGTATAAGTGATAACGGTATCAATCAAACGAAAGCACCTAGCAAAAGAAAGAATTTTTACCCAACAACTCCAATAGACAGAATGCTGGGAGTGATGGTTCTTATCAGACGAAATCACACTCGATGGTAGAACAAACATAGCAGTCATCAAACAGAATCTCCCTGCTGTGAGGGAAGAAACATGTACCACAATTTGCACAGCACATTTAATATTTTTAGTGACCATTGGAATAAGATTTTTATACATGTAAAGCAAATGAAGGAGATACCTAAACAAGAAGCTTTATCACATTCCGAACTTCCGTTATTCAGTAAGGTGCACATGGTGTCCCATCTGCACCAAAAACCCATTGAATGGAGAATCTGCTTTGTGGCCACAAAACCAGCTGACCCTGCTGTAGAGAACAAACACTTAACCACATTTCACGATTCAAATACATTACTCCACTGTGAAATTGATGAATATAAGTGATAACAGTATCAATCAAATAAAGTACCTACAAAAAGACAGAAGTCCTTCCCCATAACTCCAATACACAGAATGCTGGGAGTGATGGTTCTTATCAGAGAAAATCACACTCGATGGTAGAGCAAACATAGAAGTCATCAGACGGAACCTCCCTGCTGAGAGGGAAGAAACATGTACCACAATTTGTGCAGCAAATTTATTATTTTAGTGACCATTGGAATAAGATTATTAAACATATAAAGCAAATGAAGGAGATACCTAAAAAAGAAGATTTATCACATTACGATAATCCGTTATTCAGTAAGGTGCAGGTGGTGGCCCATCTGCACCAAAAACCCATTGAATGCAGAATCTGCCTTGTGGCCATAAAACCAGCTGACCCTGCTCTTGAGAAGAAACACTTAACCCCATTTCATGATTCAAACACATTACTCCACTGTGTAATTGATGAGTATAAGTGATAACGGTATCAATCAAAAGAAGCACCTAGCAAAAGAAAGAATTTTTTCCCAACAACTCCAATAGACAGAATGCTGGGAGTGATGGTTCTTATCAGACAAAATCACACTCGATGGTAGAACAAACATAGCAGTCATCAAACAGAATCTCCCTGCTGTGAGGGAAGAAACATGTACCACAATTTGTGCAGCACATTTATTACTTTTAGCGACCATTGGAATAAGATTTTTAAACATGTAAAGCAAGTGAAGGAGATACCGAAAAAAGAAGCTTTAACACTTTCCGAACATCCCTTATTCAGTAAGGTGCACATGGTGTCCCATCTGCACCAAAACCCCATTGAATGGAGAATCTGCTTTGTGACCATAAAACCAGCTGACCCTGCTGTAGAGAACAAACACTTAACCACATTTCACGATTCAAATACATTACTCCACTGTGACATTGATGAATATAAGTGAGAATGATATCAATCAAAAGAAGCACCCAGTAAAAGAGACAAGTCTTTCCCAATAACTGCAATAGACAGAATGTTGCGAGTGATGGTGCTTATCAGACAAAATCGCACACGATGGTAGATCAAACATAGCAGTCATCAAACGGAATCACACTGCTAAGAGGGAAGAAACATGTACCACAACTTGTGCAGCTCATTCATTATTTTTAGTGACCATTGGAATAAGATTTTTAAACATATAAAGAAAATGAATGAGATACCTAAACAAGAAGGTTTATCACATTCCGAACATCCGTTATTCAGTAAGGTGCATGTGGTGTCCCATCTGCACCAAAAACCCATTGAATGCAGAATCTGCTTTGAGGCCATACATCCAGCTGACCCTGCTGTGAAGACCAAACACTTAACCACATTTCACGAATCAAATACATTACTCCACTGTGAAATTGATGAGTATAAGTGATAACGGTATCAATCAAAACAAAGCACCTAGCAAAAGAAAGAATTTTTTCCCAACAACTCCAATAGACAGAATGCTGGGAGTGATGGTTCTTATCAGACAAAATCACACTCGATGGTAGAACAAACATAGCAGTCATCAAACAGAATCTCCCTGCTGTGAGGGAAGAAACATGTACCACAATTTGTGCAGCACATTTTTTATTTTTAGTGACCATTGGAATAAGATTTTTAAACATGTAGAGCAAATGAAGGAGATACCTAAACAAGAAGCTTTACCACATTCCGAACTTCCGTTATTCAGTAAGGTGCACATGGAGTCCCATCTGCACCAAAAACGCATTGAATGGAGAATCTGCTTTGTGGCCACAAAACCAGCTGACCCTGCTGTAGAGAACAAACACTTAACCACATTTCACGATTCAAATACATTACTCCACTGTGAAATTGATGAATATAAGTGATAGCGGTATCAATCAAATAAAGTATCTACCAAAAGACAGAAGTCCTTCCCAATAACTCCAATAGACAGAATGCTGGGAGTGATGGTTCTTATCAGAGAAAATTACACTCGATGGTAGAGCAAACATAGAAGTCATCAAACGGAATCTCCCTGCTGAGAGGGAAGAACAAACACTTAACCACATTTCATGATTCAAATACATTACTCCACTGTGAAATTGATTAATATAAGTCATAACGGTATCAATCAAAAGAAGCACCTAGCAAAAGAAAGAAGTCTTTCCCGATAACTCCAATAGACAAAATGCTGGGAGTGATGGTTCTTATCAGATAAAATCCACATGATGGTAAGGCAAACATAGCAGTGATCAAACGGAATGTCTGTTCTGAGGGGGAAGAAACATGTACCACAACTTGTGCAGCACATTGATTATTTTTAGTGACCATTGGAAAAAGATTTTTAAACATATAAAGCAAATGAAGGAGATACCTAAACAAGAAGGTTTATCACATTCCGAACATCCGTTATTCAGTAAGGTGTATGTGGTGTCCCATCTCCAACAAAAACCCATTGAATGGAGAATCTGCTTTGTGGCCATATAACCAGCTGACCCTGGCTGCAAAGAACAAACACTTAACCACATTTCACGATTCTAAAACATTACTCCACTGTGAAATTGATGAATATAAGTAAGAACGGTATCAATCAAAAGAAGCACCTAGCAAAAGAAAGAAGTCTTTCCCAATAACTCCAATAGACAGAATGCTGGGAGTGATGGCTCTTATCAGACAAAATCACACACGATGGTAGAGCAAACATTCCAGTCATCAAAAGGAATGTCTGTGCTGAGGGGGAAGAAACATGTAGCACAACTTGTGCAGCACATTGATTATTTTTAGTAACCATTGGAATAAGATTATTAAACATATAAAGCAAATGAAGGAGATACCTAAACAAGAAGGTTTATCACATTCCGAACATCCGTTATTCAGTAAGGTGTATGTGGTGTCCCATCTCCAACAAAAACCCACTGAATGGAGAATCTGTTTTGTGGCCAAACAACCAGCTGACCCTGCTGTAAAGAACAAACACTTAACCACATTTCTCGATTCAAATACATTACTCCACTGTGAAATTGATGAATATAAGTAAGAACGGTATCAATCAAAAGAAGCACCTAGCAAAAGCAAGAAGACTTTCCCAATAACTGCAATAGACAGAATGCTGGGAGTGGTGGTACTTATCCAACAAAATCACACTCAATGGTAGAACAAACATAGCAGTCATCAAACGGAATCTCCCCGCTGAGAGGGAAGAAACATGTACCACAATTTGTGCAGCCCATTTATTATTTTTAGTGACCATTGGAAAAAGATTTTTAAACATGTAAAGCAAATGAAGGAGATACCTAAACAAGAAGCTTTATCACATTCCGAACTTCCGTTATTCAGTAAGGTGCACATGGTGTCCCATCTGCACCAAAAACCCATTGAATGGAGAATCTGCTTTGTGGCCACAAAACCAGCTGACCCTGCTGTAGAGAACAAACACTTAAGCACATTTCACGATTCAAATACATAACTCCACTGTGAAATTGATGAATATAAGTGATAACGGTATCAATCAAATAAAGTACCTACCAAAAGACAGAGGTCCTTCCCAATAACTCCAATAGACAGAATGCTGGGAATGATGGCTCTTATCAGAGAAAATCACACTCAATGGTAGAGCAAACATAGAACTCATCAAACGGAATCTCCTTGCTGACAAGGAAGAAACATGTACCACAATTTGTGCAGCAAATTTATTATTTTTAGTGACGATTGGAATAAGATTATTAAACATATTAAGCAAATGAAGGAGATACCTAAACAAGAAGATTTATCACATTCCGGACATCCCTTATTCAGTAAGGTGCATGTGGTGTCCCATCTGCACCAAAAACCCATTGAATGAAGAATCTGCCTTGTGGCCATAAAACCAGCTGACCCTGCTGTTGAGAAGAAACACTTAACCACATTTCATGATTCAAATACATTACTCCACTGTGAAATTGATGAATATAAGTCATAACGGTATCAATCAAAAGAAGCACCTAGAAAAAGAAAGAAGTCTTTCCCGATAACTCCAATAGACAGAATGCTGGGAGTGATGGTACTTATTAGATAAAATCACACACGATGGTAAGGCAAACATAGCAGTCATCACACGGAATGTCACTGCTGAGAGGGAAGAAACATGTACCACATTCTGTGCAGTACACTGATTATTTTTCGTGACCATTGGAATAAGATTATTAAACATGTAAAGCAAATGAAGGAGATACCTAAACAAGAAGCTTTATCACATTCCGAACTTTCGTTATTCAGAAAGGTGCAGGTGGTTTCCCATCTGCACCAAAAACCCATTGAATGGAGATTCTGCCTTGTGGCCATAAAACCAGCTGACCCTGCTGTTGAGAACAAACACTTAACCACATTTCATGATTCAAATACATTACTCCACTGTGAAATTGATGAATATAAGTGATAACGCTATCAATCAAAAGAAGCACCTAGCAAAAGAAAGAAGTCTTTCCCAATAACTGCAATAGAAAGAATGCTGGGAGTAGTGGTACTTATCCTACAAAATCACACTCGATGGTAGAACAAACATAGCAGTCATCAAACGGAATCTCCCCGCTGAGAGGGAAGAAACATGTACCACAATTTGTGCAGCACATTTATTATTTTTAGTGACCATTGGAATAAGATTTTTAAACATATAAAGCAAATGAAGTAGATACCTAAACAAGAAGATTTATCAAATTCCGAACATCCGTTACTCAGTAAGGTGCATGTGGTGGCCCATCTGCACCAAAAACCCATTGAATGCAGAATCTGCTTTGAGGCCATACAACCAGCTGACCCTGTTGTAAAGACCAAACGCTTAACCACATTTCACGAATCAAATACATTACTCCACTGTGAAATTGATGAGTATAAGTGATAACGGTATCAATCAAAAGAAAGCACCTAGCAAAAGAAAGAATTTTTTCCCAACAACTCCAATAGACAGAATGCTGGGAGTGATGGTTCTTATCAGACAAAATCACACTCGATGGTAGAACAAACACAGCAGTCATCAAACAGAATCTCCCTGCTGTGAGGGAAGAAACATGTACCACAACTTGTGCAGCACATTTATTATTTTTAGTGACCATTGGAATAAGATTTTTAAACATATAAAGCAAATCAAGTAGATACCTAAATAAGAAAATTAATACAATTCCGAACATCCGTTATTCAGTAAGGTGCATGTGGTGTCCCATCTGCACCAAAAACCCCTTGAATGCAGAATCTGCTTTGAGGCCATACAACCAGCTGACCCTGCTGTAAAGACCAAACACTTAACCACATTACACGAATCAAATACATTACTCCACTGTGAAATTGATGAGTATAAGTGATAACGGTATCAATCAAAAGAAAGCACCTAGCAAAAGAAAGAATTTCTTCCCAACAACTCCAATAGACAGAATGCTGGGAGTGATGGTTCTTATCAGACAAAATCACACTCGATGGTAGAACAAACATAGCAGTCATCAAAAGAAATCTCCCTGCTGTGAGGGAAGAAACATGTACCACAATTTGTGCAGCACATTTATTATTTTTAGTGACCATTGGAATAAGATTTTTAAACATGTAAAGCAAATGAAGTAGATACCTAAACAAGAAGCTTTATCACATTCCGAACTTTCGTTATTCAGTAAGGTGCACATGGTGTCCCATCTGCACCAAAAACCCATTGAATGGAGAATCTGCTTTGTGGCCACAAAACCAGCTGACCCTGCTGTAGAGACAAACACTTAACCACAATTCACGATTCAAATACATTACTCCACTGTGAAATTGATGAATATAAGTGATAATGGTATCAATCAAATAAAGTACCTACCAAAAGACAGAAGTCCTTCCCAATAACTCCAATAGACAGAATGCTGGGAGTGATGGTTCTTATCAGACAAAATCACACTCGATGGTAGAGCAAACATAGTAGTCATCAAACGGAATCTCCCTGCTGAGAGGGAAGAAACATGTACCACAATTTGTCCAGCAAATTTATTATTTTTAGTGACGATTGGAATAAGATTATTAAACATATAAAGCAAATGAAGGAGATACCTAAACAAGAAGACTTATCACATTCCGAACATCCCTTATTCAGTAAGGTGCACGTGGTGTCCCATCTGCACCAAAAACCCATTGAATGGAGAATCTGCCATGTGGCCACAAAACTAGCTGACCCTGCTTTAGAAAACAAACACTTAACCACATTTCTCGATTCAAATACATTACTCCACTGTGAAATTGATGAATATAAGAGATAACGGTATCAATCAAATAAAGTACCTACCAAAAGACAGAAGTTCTTCCCAATAACTCCAATAGACAGAATGCTGGGAGTGATGGTTCTTATCAGAGAAAATCACACTCGATGGTAGAGCAAACATAGAAGTCATCAAACGGAATCTCCCTGCTGAGAGGGAAGAAACATGTACCACAATTTGTGCAGCAAATTTATTATTTTTAGTGACGATTGAAATAAGATTATTAAACATAAAAAGCAAATGAAGGAGATACCTAAACAAGAAGATTTATCACATTCCGAACATCCAATATTCAGTAAGGTGCATGTGGTGTCCCATCTGCACCAAAAACCCATTGAATGGAGAATCTGCTTTGTGGCCAAACAACCAGCTGACCCTGCTGTAAAGAACGAACACTTAACCACATTTCTCGATTCAAATACATTACTCCACTGTGAAATTGATGAATATAAGTAAGAACGGTATCAATCAAAAGAAGCACCTAGCAAAAGAAAGAAGTCTTTCCCAATAACTCCAATAGACAGAATGCTGGGAGTGATGGCTCTTATCAGACAAAATCACACACGATGGTAGAGCAAACATTGCAGTCATCACACGGAATGTCATTGCTGAGAGGGAAGAAACATGTACCACATTTTGTGCAGCACACTGATTATTTTTAGTGACCATTGGAATAAGATTTTTAAACATATAAAGCAAATGAAGGAGATACCTAAACAAGAAGGTTTATCACATTCCGAACATCCGTTATTCAGTAAGGTGTATGTGGTGCCCATCTCCAACAAAAACCCACTGAATGGAGATTCTGCTTTGTGGCCATATAACCAGCTGACCCTGCTGCAAAGAACAAACACTTAACCACATTTCACGATTCAGATACATTACTCCACTGTGAAATTCATGAATATAAGTGATAAGGGTATCAATCAAATGAAGCACCTAGCAAAAGAAAGAAGTCTTTCCCAATAACTGCAACAGACAGAATGCTGGGAGTGGTGGTACTTATCCAACAAAATCACACTCTATGGTAGCACAAACATAGCAGTCATCAAACGGAATCTCCCCTCTGAGAGGGAGGAAACATGTACCACAATTTGTACAGCACATTTATTATTTTTAGTGACCATAGGAATAAGATTTTTAAACATATAAAGCAAATGAAGTAGATACCTAAACAAGAAGATTTATCAAATTCCGAACATCCGTTATTCAGTAAGGTGCATGTGGTGTCCCATCTGCACCAAAAACCTATTGAATGCAGAATCTGGTTTGAGGCCATACAACCAGCTGACCCTGCTGTAAAGAACAAACACTTAACCACATTTCACGAATCAACTACATTACTCCACTGTGAAATTGATGAGTATAAGTGATAACGCTATCAATCAAAAGAAGCACCTAGCAAAAGAAAGAATTTGTTCCCAACAACTCAAATAGACAGAATGCTGGGAGTGATGGTTCTTATCAGACAAAATCACACTCAATGGTAGAACAAACATAGCAGTCATCAAACAGAATCTCCCTGCTGTGAGGGAAGAAACATGTACCACAATTTGTGCAGCACATTTATTATTTTTAGTGACCATTGGAATAAGATTTTGAAACATGTAAATCGAATGAAGCAGATACCTAAACAAGAAGATTTATCACATTCCAAACTTCCGTTATTCAGAAAAGTGCACATGGTGTCCAATCTGCACCAAAAACCCATTGAATGGAGAATCTGTTTTGTGGCCATAACACCAGCTGACCCTGCTGTAGAGAACAAACACTTAACCACATTTCACGATTCAAATACATTACTCCACTGTGAAATTGATGAATATTAGTGATAACGGTATCAATCAAAAGAAGCACCTAGCAAAAGAAAGCAGTCTTTCCCAATAACTCCAATAGACAGAATGCTGGGAGTGATGGCTCTTATCAGACAAAATCACAAACGATGGTAGAGCAAACATAGCAGTCATCAAACAGAATGTCACTGCTGAGAGGGAAGAAACATGTACCACAATTTGTGCAGCACACTGATTATTTTTAGTGACCATTGGAATAAGATTATTAAATATATAAAGCAAATGAAGGATATACCTAAACAAGACGATTTATCACATTCCGAACATCCGTTATTCAGTAAGGTGCACATGGTGTCCCAACTGCACCAAAACCTCATTGAATGGATAATCTGCTTTGTGGCCATAAAACCAGCTGACCCTGCTGTGATACCTAAACACTTAACCACATTTAACGATTCAAATACATTACTCCACTGTGAAATTGATGAATATATTTGATAACAGTATCAATCAAATAAAGTACCTACCAAAACAGAGAAGTCCTTCCCAATAACTCCAATAGACAGAATGCTGGGAGTGATGGTTCTTATCAGACCTAATCACACTGGATGGTAGAACAAACATAGAAGTCATCAAGCGGAATCTCCCTGCTGAGAGGGAAGACACATGTACCACAACTTGAGCAGCACATTGATTATTTTTAGTGACCATTGGAATAAGATTTTTAAACATATAAAGCAAATGAAGGAGATACCAAAACAAGAAGATTTATCACATTCCGAACATCCCTTATTCAGTAACGTGCACGTGGTGTCCCATCTGCAACAAAAACCCATTGAATGGAGAATCTGCTTGTGGCCATACAACCAGCTGACCCTGCTGTAGAGAACAAACACTTAACCAAATTTCACGATTCAAATACATTACTCCACTGTGAAATTGATGAATATAAGTGATAAGGGTATCAATCACATGAAGCACCTAGCAAAAGAAAGAAGTCATTCCCAATAACTGCAATAGACAGAATGCTGGGAGTGGTGGTACTTATCCAACAAAATCACACTCGATGGTAGAGCAAACATAGCAGTCATCAAACGGAATCTCCCTGCTGAGAGGGAAGAAACATGTACCACAATTTGTGCAGCACATTTATTATTTGTAGTTACCATTGGAATAAGATTTTTAAACATGTTAAAGCGAATGAAGAAGATACCTAAACAAGAAGGTTTATCACATTCCGAACATCCGTTATTCAGTAAGGTGTATGTGGTGTCCCATCTCCAACAAAAACCCACTGAATGGAGAATCTGCTTTGTGGCCATATAACCAGCTGACCCTGCTGTAAAGAACAAACACTTAACCACATTTCACGAATCAAATACATTACTCCACTGTGAAATTGATGAATATAAGTGATAACGGTATCAATCAAATGAAGCACCTAGCAAAAGAAAGAAGTCTTTCCCATAAACTGCAATAGAAAGAATGCTGGGAGTGGTGGTACTTATCCAACAAAATCACACTCGATGGTAGAACAAACATAGCAGTCATCAAACAGAATCTCCCTGCTGTGAGGGAAGAAACATGTACCACAATTTGTGCAGCACATTTATTATTTTTAGTGACCATTGGAATAAGATTTTTAAACATGTAAAGCAAATGAAGGAGATACCTAAACAAGAAGCTCTATCACATTCCGAACTTCCGTTATTCAGTAAGGTGCACATGGTGTCCCTTCTGCACCAAAAACCCATTGAATGGAGAATCTGCTATGTGGCCATACAACCAGCTGACCCTGCTGTAGAGAACAAACACTTAAACACATTCACGATTCAAATAGATTACTCCACTGTGAAATTGGTGAATATAAATGATAACGGTATCAATCAAATAAAGTACCTACCAAAGGAGAGAAGTCGTTCCCAATAACTCCAATAGACAGAATGCTGGGAGTGATGGTTCTTATCAGACCTAATCACACTGTATGGTAGAGCAAACATAGAAGTCATCAAGCGGAATCTCCCTGCTGAGAGGGAAGAAACATGTACCACAACTTGTGCAGCACATTGATTATATTTAGTGACCATTGGAATAAGATTTTTAAACATATAAAGCAAATGAAGTAGATACCTAAACAAGAAGATTTATCACATTTCGATCATCCGTTACTCTGTAAGGTGCATGTGGAGTCCCATCTGCACCATAAACCCATTAAATGCAGAATCTGCTTTGAGGCCATACAACCAGCTGACCCTGCTGTAAAGAACACACACTTAACCACATTTCATGATTCAAATACATTACTCCACTGTGAAATTGATGAATATAAGTGAGAATGGTATCAATCAAAAGAAGCACCTAGCAAAAGAAAGAAGCCTTTCCCAATAACTCCAATAGACAGAATGCTGGGAGTGATGGTTCTTATCAGACAAAATCACACACGATGGTAGAGGAAACATAGCAGTCATCACTCGGAATGTCGCTGCCGAGAGGGAAGAAACATGTACCACATTTTGTGCAGCACACTGATTATTTTTAGTGACCATTGGAATAAGATTATTAAACATATAAATCAAATGAAGGAGATACCTAAACAAGAAGATTTATCACATTCCGAACATCCCTTATTCAGTAAGGTGTATGTGGAGTCCCATCTGCACCAAAAACCCATTGAATGGAGAATCTGCTTTGTGGCCATACAACCAGCTGACCCCGCTGTAAAGAAGCAACACTTAACCACATTTCACGATTCAAATACATTACTCCCCAGTGAAATTTATTAATATAAGTGAGAATGGTATCAATCAAAAGAAGCACTTAGCAAAAGAAAGAAGTGTTTCCCAATAACTCCAATAGACAGAATGCTGGGAGTGATGGTTCTTATCAGACAAAATCACACTCGATGGTACAACAAACATAGCAGTCATCAAACAGAATCTCCCTGCTGTGAGGGAAGAAACATGTACCACAATTTAAGCAGCACATTTATTATTTTTAGTGACAATTGGAATAAGATTATTAAACATATAAAGCAAATGAAGCAGATACCTAAACAAGAAGATTTTTCAAATTCCGAACATCCGTTATTCAGTAAGGTGTATGTGGTGTCCCATCTCCAACAAAAACCCATTGAATGCAGAATCTACTTTGAGGCCATACAACCAGCTGACCCTGGTGTAAAGAACAAACACTTAACCACATTTCACGATTCAAATACATTACTCCAATGTGTAATTCATGAGTATAAGTGATAACGGTATCAATCAAAAGAAGCACCTAGCAAAAGACAGAATTTTTTCCCAACAACTCCAATAGACAGAATGCTGGGAGTGATGGTTCTTATCAGACAAAATCACACTCGATGGTAGAACAAACATAGCAGTCATCAAACAGGATCTCCCTGCTGTGAGGGAAGAAACATGTACCACAATTTGTGCAGCACATTTATTATTTTTAGTGACCATTGGAATAAGATTTTTTAACATGTAAAGCAAATGAAGGAGATACCTAAACAAGAAGCTTTATCACATTCCGAACTTCCGTTATTCAGTAAGGTGCACATGGTGTCCCATCTGCATCAAATACCCATTGAATGGAGAATCTGCTTTGTGGCCATAAAACCAGCTGACCCTGCTGTAGAGAACAAAAGAACAAATACTTAACCACATTTCACGATTCAAATACATTACTCCACTGTGAAATTGATGAATATATGTGATAACGGTATCAATCAAATAAAGTACCTACCAAAAGACAAAAGTCCTTCCCAATAACTCCAATAGACAAAATGCTGGGAGTGATGGTTCTTATCAGAGAAAAACACACTCGATGGTAGAGCAAACATACAAGTCATCAAACGGAATCTCCCTGCTGAGAGGGAAGAAACATGTACCACAATATGTGCAGCACATTTATTATTTTTAGAGACGACTGGAATAAGATTATTAAACATATAAAGCAAATGAAGGAGATACCTAAACAAGAAGATTTATCACATTCCGAACATCCATTATTCAATAAGGTGCATGTGGTGTCCCATCTGCACCAAAAACCCACTGAATGGAGAATCTGCATTGTGGCCAAACAACCAGCTGACCCTGCTGCAGAGAACAAACATTTAACCACATTTCATGATTCAAATACATTACTCCACTGTGAAATTGATGAATATAAGTGAGAACGATATCAATCAAAAGAACCACCCAGCAAAAGAGAGAAGTCTTTCCCAATAACTGCTATAGACAGAATGTTGCGAGTGATAGTGCTTATCAGACAAAATCACACTCGATGGTAGAGCAACCATAGGAGTCATCAAACGGAATCACACTGCTAAGAGGGAAGAAACATGTACCACAACTTGTGCAGCTCATTGATTATTTTTAGTGACCATTGGAATAAGATTTTTAAACATATAAAGCAAATGAACGAGATACCTAAACAAGAAGGTTTATCACATTCCGAACATCCGTTATTCAGTAAGGTGCAGGTGGTGTCCCATCTCCAACAAAAACCCACTGAATGGAGAATCTGCTTTGTGGCCAAACAACCAGCTGACCCTGCTGTAAAGAACAAACACTTAACCACATTTCTCGATTCAAATACATTACTCCACTGTGAAATTGATGAATATAAGTAAGAACGGTATCAATCAAAAGAAGCACCTAGCAAAAGAATGAAGTCTTTCCCAATAACTGCAATAGACAGAATGCTGGGAGTGGTGGTACTTATCCAACAAAATCACACTCAATGGTAGAACAAACATAGCAGTCATCAAACGGAATCACCCCGCTGACAGGGAAGAAACATGTACCACAACTTGTGCAGCACATTTATTTATTATTTTTAGTGACCATTGGAATAAGATTTTTAAACATGTAAAGCAAATGAAGGAGATACCTAAACAAGAAGCTTTATCACATTCCGAACTTCCGCTATTGAGTAAGGTGCACATGGTGTCCCATCTGCACCAAAAACCCACTGAATGGAAAATCTGCTTTGTGGCCACAAAACCAGCTGACCCTGCTGTAGAGAACAAACACTTAACCACATTTCATGATTCAAATACATTACTCCACTGTGAAATTGATGAATATAAGTGATATTGGTATCAATCAAAAGAAGCACCTAGCAAAAGAAAGAAGTCTTTCCCGATAACTCCAATAGACAGAATGCTGGGAGTGATGGCTCTTATCAGACAAAATCACACACGATGGTAGAGCAAACATAGCAGTCATCAAACGGAATGTCACTACTGAGAGGGAAGAAACATGTATCACAATTTGTGCAGCACACTGATTATTTTTAGTGACCATTGGAATAAGATTAATAAACATATAAAGCAAATGAACGAGATACCTAAACAAGAAGGTTTATCACATTCCGAACATCCGTTATTCAGTAAGGTGCAAGTGGTGTCCCATCTGCACCAAAAACCCATTGAATGCAGAATCTGCTTTGAGGCCATACAACCAGCTGACCCTGCTGTAAAGAACAAACACTTAACCACATTTCACGATTCAAATACATTACTCCACTGTGAAATTGATGAATATAAGTGATAACGGTATCAATCAAAAGAAGCACCTTGCAAAAGAAAGAATTTTTTCCCAACAACTCCAATAGACAGAATGCTGGGAGTGATGGTTCTTATCCGACAAAATCACACTCGATGGTAGAACAAACATAGCAGTCATCAAAGAGAATCTCCCTGCTGTGAGGGAAGAAACATGTACCACAATTTGTGCAGCACATTCATTATTTTTAGCGACCATTGGAACAAGATGTTTTAAACATGTAAAGCAAATGAAGGAGATACCGAAACAAGAAGCTTTTTCACATTCCAAACATCCGTTATTCAGTAAGGTGCAGGTGGTGTCCCATCTCCAATAAAAACCCACTGAATGGAGAATCTGCTTTGTGGCCAAACAACCAGCTGACCCTGCTGTAAAGAACAAACACTTAACCACATTTCTCGATTCAAATACATTACTCCACTGTGAAATTGATGAATATAAGTAAGAACGTTATCAATCAAAAGAAGCACCTAGCAAAAGAAAGAAGTCTTTCCCAATAACTCAAACAGACAGAATGCTGGGAGTGATGGCTCTTATCAGACAAAATCACACATGATGGTAGAGCAAACATTGCAGTCGTCAAACGGAATCTCCCTGCTGAGAGGGAAGAAACATGTACCACAATTTGTGCAGCACATTGATTATTTTTAGTAACCATTGGAATAAGATTTTTAAACATATAAAGCAAATGAAGGAGATATCTAAACAAGAAGGTTTATCACATTCTGAACATCCGTTATTCAGTAAGGTGCAGGTGGTGTCCCATCTGCACCAAAAACCCATTGAATGGAGAATCTGCCTTGTGGCCATAAAACCAGCTGACCCTGCTGTTGAGCAGAAACACTTAACCACATTTCATTATTCAACTACATTACTCCACTGTGAAATTGATGAGTATAAGTGATAACGGTATCAATCAAAAGAAGCACCTAGCAAAAGAAAGAAGTCTTTCCCGATAACTCCAATAGACAGAATGCTGGGAGTGATGGTTCTTATCAGATAAAATCACACACGATGGTAAGGCAAACATAGCAGTCATCACACGGAATGTCACTGCTGAGAGGGAAGAAACATGTACGTCATTTTGTGCAGTACACTGATAATTTTTAGTGACCATTGGAATAAGATTTTTAAACATGTAAAGCAAATCAAGAAGAAACCTAAACAAGAAGCTTTATCACATTCCGAACTTCCATTATTCAGTAAGGTGCACATGGTGTCCCATCTGCACCAAAAACCCTTTGAATAGAGAATCTGCTTTGTGGCCACAACACCAGCTGACCCTGCTGTAGAGAACAAACACTTAACCACATTTCACGATTCAAATACATTACTCCACTGTGAAATTGATGAATATAAGAGATAACGGTATCAATCAAATAAAGTACCTACCAAAACACAGAAGTTCTTCCCAATATCTCCAATAGACAGAATGCTGGGAGTGATGGTTCTTATCAGACAAAATCACACTCAATGGTAGAGCAAACATAGAAGTCATCAAACGGAATCTCCCTGCTGAGAGGGAAGAAACATGTACCACAATTTGTGCAGCAAATTTATTATTTTTAGTGACGATTGGAATAAGATTATTAAACATATAAAGCAAATGAAGGAGATACCTAAACAAGAAGATTTATCACATTCCGAACATCCATTATTCAGTAAGGTGCATGTGGTGTCCCATTTGCACCAAAAACCCATTGAATGGAGAATCTGCTTTCTGGCCAAACAACCAGCTGACCCTGCTGTAAAGAACAAACACTTAACCACATTTCTCGATTCAAATACATTACTCCACTGTGAAATTGATGAATATAAGTAAGAACGGTTTCAATCAAAAGAAGCACCTAGCAAAAGAAAGAAGTCTTTCCCAATAACTCCAATAGACAGAATGCTGGGAGTGATGGCTCTTATCAGACAAAATCACACACGATGGTAGAGCAAACATTGCAGTCATCAAACGGAATGTCTGTGCTGGGGGGATGAAACATGTACCACAACTTGTGCAGCACATTGATTATTTTTAGTAACCATTGGAATAAGTTTTTAAACATATAAAGCAAATGAAGGAGATATCTAAACAAGAAGGATAATCACATTCCGAAAATCCGTTATTCAGTAAGGTGCAGGTGGTGTCCCATCTGCACCAAAAACCCATTGAATGGAGAATCTGCCTTGTGGCCATAAAACCAGCTGACCCTGCTGTTAGAAGAAACACTTAACCACATTTCATGATTCAAATACATTACTCCACTGTGAAATTGATGAACATAAGTGATAAGGGTATCAATCAAATGAAGCACCTAGCAAAAGAAAGAAGTCTTTCCTGATAACTCCAATAGACAGAATGCTGGGGTTGATGGTTCTTATCAGATAAAATCACACACGATGGAAAGGCAGACATAGCAGTCATCACACGGAATGTCATTGCTGAGAGGGAAGAAACATGTACCACATTTTGTGCAGCACACTGATTATTTTTAGTGACCATTGGAATAAGATTTTTAAACATATAAAGCAAATGAAGGAGATACCTAAACAAGAAGGTTTATCACATTCCGAACATCCGTTATTCAGTAAGGTGTACGTGGTGCCCATCTCCAACAAAAACCCACTGAATGGAGAATCTGCTTTGTGGCCATATAACCAGCTGACCCTGCTGCAAAGAACAAACACTTAACCACATTTCACGATTCAAATACATTACTCCACTGTGAAATTGATGAATATAAGTGATAAGGGTATCAATCAAATGAAGCACCTAGCAAAAGAAAGAAGTCTTCCCCAATAACTGCAACAGACAGAATGCTGCGAGTGGTGGTACTTATCCAACAAAATCACACTCGATGGTAGAACAAACATAGCAGTCATCAAACAGAATCTCCCTGCTGTGAGGGAAGAAACATGTACCACAATTTGTGCAGCACATTCATTATTTTTAGCGACCATTGGAATAAGATTTTTAAACATGTAAAGCAAAAGAAGGAGATACCGAAACAAAAAGCTTTATCACTTTCCGAACATCCCTTATTCAGTAAGGTGCACATGGTGTCCAATCTGCACCAAAACCCCATTGAACGGAGAATCTGCTTTGTGGCCAAACAACCAGCTGACCCTGCTGTAAAGAACAAACACTTAACCACATTTCTCGATTCAAATACATTACTCCACTGTGATATTGATGAATATAAGTAAGAACGGTATCAATCAAAAGAAGCACCTAGCAAAAGAATGAAGTCTTTCCCAATAACTGCAATAGACAGAATGCTGGGAGTGGTGGTACTTATCCAACAAAATCACACTCAATGGTAGAACAAACATAGCAGTCATCAAACGGAATCTCCCCGCTGAGAGGGAAGAAACATGTACCACAACTTGTGCAGCACATTTATTATTTTTAGTGACCATTGGAATAAGATATATAAACATATAAAGCGATTGAAGTAGATACCTAAATAAGAAAATTAATACAATTCCGAACATGCGTTATTCAGTAAGGTGCATGTGGTGTCCCATCTGCACCAAAAACCCATTGAATGCAGAATCTGCTTTGAGGCCATACAACCAGCTGACCCTGCTGTAAAGACCAAACTCTTAACCACATTACACGAATCAAATACATTACTCCACTGTGAAATTGATGAGTATAAGTGATAACGGTATCAATCAAAAGAAGCACCTAGCAAAAGAAAAAATTTTTTCCCAACAACTCCAATAGACAGAATGCTGGGAGTGATGGTTCTTATCAGACGAAATCACACTCGATGGTAGAACAAACATAGCAGTCATCAAAAGAAATCTCCCTGCTGTCACGGAAGAAACATGTAGCACAATTTGTGCAGCACATTTATTATTTTTAGTGACCATTGGAATAAGATTTTTAAACATGTAAAGCAAATGAAGTAGATACCTAAACAAGAAGCTTTATCACATTCCGAACTTCCGTTATTCAGTAAGGTGCACATGGTGTCCCATCTGCACCAAAAACCCATTGAATGGAAAATTTGCTTTGTGGCCACAAAACCAGCTGACCCTGCTGTAGAGAACAAACACTTAACCACATTTCATGATTCAAATACATTACTCCACTGTGAAATTGATGAATATAAGTGATAAGGGTATCAATCAAATGAAGCACCTAGCAAAAGAAAGAAGTCTTTCCCGATAACTCCAATAGACAGAATGCTGGGAGTGATGGTTCTTATCAGACAAAATCACACTCGATGGTAGAGCAAACATAGTAGTCATCAAACGGAATCTCCCTGCTGAGAGGGAAGAAACATGTACCACAATTTGTGCAGCAAATTTATTATTTTTAGTGACGATTGGAATAAGATTATTAAACATATAAAGCAAATGAAGGAGATACCTAAACAAGAAGACTTATCACAATCCGAACATCCCTTATTCAGTAAGGTGCAGGTGGTGTCCCATCTGCACCAAAAACCCATTGAATGGAGAATCTGCCATGTGGCCATAAAACCAGCTGACCCTGCTGTTGAGCAGAAACACTTAACCACATTTCATTATTCAACTACATTACTCCACTGTGAAATTGATGAATATAAGTGATAAGGGTATCAATCAAATGAAGCACCTAGCAAAAGAAAGAAGTCTTTCCCGATAACTCCAATAGACAGAATGCTGGGAGTGATGGTTCTTATCAGATAAAATCACACACGATGGTAAGGCAGACATAGCAGTCATCACACGGAATGTCATTGCTGAGAGGGAAGAAACATGTACCACATTTTGTGCAGCACACTGATTATTTTTAGTGACCATTGGAATAAGATTTTTAAACATATAAAGCAAATGAAGGAGATACCTAAACAAGAAGGTTTATCACATTCCGAACATCCGTTATTCAGTAAGGTGTATGAGGTGCCCATCTCCAACAAAAACCCACTGAATGGAGAATCTGCTTTGTGGCCATATAACCAGCTGACCCTGCTGCAAAGAACAAACACTTAACCACATTTCACGATTCAAATACATTACTCCACTGTGAAATTGATGAATATAAGTGATAAGGGTATCAATCAAATGAAGCACCTAGCAAAAGAAAGAAGTCTTTCCAATAACTGCAACAGACAGAATGCTGGGAGTGGTGGTACTCATCCAACAAAATCACATTCGATGGTAGAACAAACATAGCAGTCATCAAACAGAATCTCCCTGCTGTGAGGGAAGAAACATGTACCACAATTTGTGCAGCACATTTATTATTTTTAGTGACCATTGGAATAAGATTTTTAAACATGTAAAGAAAATGAAGGAGATACCTAAACAAGAAGCTTTATCACATTCCGAACTTCCGTTATTCAGTAAGGTGCACATGGTGTCCCATCTGCACCAAAAACCCATTGAATGGAAAATTTGCTTTGTGGCCACAAAACCAGCTGACCCTGCTGTAGAGAACAAACACTTAACCACATTTCATGATTCAAATACATTACTCCACTGTGAAATTGATGAATATAAGTGATAACGGTATCAATCAAAAGAAGCACCTAGCAAAAGAAAGAAGTCTTTCCCGATAACTCCAATAGACAGAATGCTGGGAGTGATGGTACTTATCAGATAAAATCACACACGATGGTAAGGCAGACATAGCAGTCATCACACGGAATGTCATTGCTGAGAGGGAAGAAACATGTACCACATTTTCTGCAGCACACTGATTATTTTTAGTGACCATTGGAATAAGATTTTTAAACATATAAAGCAAATGAAGGAGATACCTAAACAAGAAGGTTTATCACATTCCAAATATCCGTTATTCAGTAAAGTGCAGGTGGTGTCCCATCTCCAACAAAAACCCACTGAATGGAGAATCTGCTTTGTGGCCAAACAACCAGCTGACCCTGCTGTAAAGAACAAACACTTAACCACATTTCTCGATTCAAATACATTACTCCACTGTGAAATTGATGAATATAAGTAAGAACGGTATCAATCAAAAGAAGCACCTAGCAAAAGAATGAAGTCTTTCCCAATAACTGCAATAGACAGAATGCTGGGAGTGGTGGTACTTATCCAACAAAATCACACTCAATGGTAGAACAAACATAGCAGTCATCAAACGGAATCTCCCCGCTGAGAGGGAAGAAACATGTACCACAACTTGTGCAGCACATTTATTATTTTTAGTGACCATTGGAATAAGATTTTAAGCATATAAAGCAAATGAAGTAGATACCTAAATAAGAAAATTAATACAATTCCGAACATCCGTTATTCAGTAAGGTGCATGTGGTGTCCCATCTGCACCAAAAACCCATTGAATGCAGAATCTGCTTTGAGGCCATACAACCAGCTGACCCTGCTGTAAAGACCAAACACTTAACCACATTACACGAATCAAATACATTACTCCACTGTGAAATTGATGAGTATAAGTGATAACGGTATCAATCAAAAGAAAGCACCTAGGAAAAGAAAGAATTTTTTCCCAACAACTCCAATAGACAGAATGCTGGGAGTGATGGTTCTTATCAGACAAAATCACACTCGATGGTAGAACAAACATAGCAGTCATCAAAAGAAATCTCCCTGCTGTGAGGGAAGAAACATGTAGCACAATTTGTGCAGCACATTTATTATTTTTAGTGACCATTGGAATAAGATTTTTAAACATATAAAGCAAATGAAGGAGATACCTAAACGAGAAGACTTATCACATTCCGAACATCCCTTATTCAGTAAGGTGCACGTGGTGTCCCATCTGCACCAAAAACCCATTGAATGGAGAATCTGCCTTGTGGCCACAAAACTAGCTGACCCTGCTGTAGAGAACAAACACTTAACCACATTTCTCGATTCAAATACATTACTCCACTGTGAAATTGATGAATATAAGTAAGAACGGTATCAATCAAAAGAAGCACCTAGCAAAAGAAAGAAGTCTTTCCCAATAACTCAAACAGACAGAATGCTGGGAGTGATGGCTCTTATCAGACAAAATCACACACGATGGTAGAGCAAACATTGCAGTCATCAAACGGAATGTCTGTGCTGAGGGGGAAGAAACATGTACCACAACTTGTGCAGCACATTGATTATTTTTAGTAACCATTGGAATAAGATTTTTAAACATACAAAGCAAATGAAGGAGATATTTAAACAAGAAGGTTTATCACATTCCGAACATCCGTTATTCAGTAAGGTGCAGGTGGTGTCCCATCTGCACCAAAAACCCATTGAATGGAGAATCTGCCTTGTGGCCATAAAACCAGCTGACCCTGTTGTTGAGCAGAAACACTTAACCACATTTCATTATTCAACTACATTACTCCACTGTGAAATTGATGAGTATAAGTGATAACGGTATCAATCAAAAGAAGCACCTAGCAAAAGAAATAAGTCTTTCCCGATAACTCCAATAGACAGAATGCTGGGAGTGATGGTTCTTATCAGATAAAATCACACACGATGGAAAGGCAGACATAGCAGTCATCACACGGAATGTCATTGCTGAGAGGGAAGAAACATGTACCACATTTTGTGCAGCACACTGATTATTTTTAGTGACCATTGGAATAAGATTTTTAAACATATAAAGCAAATGAAGGAGATACCTAAACAAGAAGGTTTATCACATTCCGAACATCCGTTATTCAGTAAGGTGTACGTGGTGCCCATCTCCAACAAAAACCCACTGAATGGAGAATCTGCTTTGTGGCCATATAACCAGCTGACCCTGCTGCAAAGAACAAACACTTAACCACATTTCACGATTCAAATACATTACTCCACTGTGAAATTGATGAATATAAGTGATAAGGGTATCAATCAAATGAAGCACCTAGCAAAAGAAAGAAGTCTTCCCCAATAACTGCAACAGACAGAATGCTGCGAGTGGTGGTACTTATCCAACAAAATCACACTCGATGGTAGAACAAACATAGCAGTCATCAAACAGAATCTCCCTGCTGTGAGGGAAGAAACATGTACCACAATTTGTGCAGCACATTCATTATTTTTAGCGACCATTGGAATAAGATTTTTAAACATGTAAAGCAAAAGAAGGAGATACCGAAACAAAAAGCTTTATCACTTTCCGAACATCCCTTATTCAGTAAGGTGCACATGGTGTCCAATCTGCACCAAAACCCCATTGAACGGAGAATCTGCTTTGTGGCCAAACAACCAGCTGACCCTGCTGTAAAGAACAAACACTTAACCACATTTCTCGATTCAAATACATTACTCCACTGTGATATTGATGAATATAAGTAAGAACGGTATCAATCAAAAGAAGCACCTAGCAAAAGAATGAAGTCTTTCCCAATAACTGCAATAGACAGAATGCTGGGAGTGGTGGTACTTATCCAACAAAATCACACTCAATGGTAGAACAAACATAGCAGTCATCAAACGGAATCTCCCCGCTGAGAGGGAAGAAACATGTACCACAACTTGTGCAGCACATTTATTATTTTTAGTGACCATTGGAATAAGATATATAAACATATAAAGCGATTGAAGTAGATACCTAAATAAGAAAATTAATACAATTCCGAACATGCGTTATTCAGTAAGGTGCATGTGGTGTCCCATCTGCACCAAAAACCCATTGAATGCAGAATCTGCTTTGAGGCCATACAACCAGCTGACCCTGCTGTAAAGACCAAACTCTTAACCACATTACACGAATCAAATACATTACTCCACTGTGAAATTGATGAGTATAAGTGATAACGGTATCAATCAAAAGAAGCACCTAGCAAAAGAAAAAATTTTTTCCCAACAACTCCAATAGACAGAATGCTGGGAGTGATGGTTCTTATCAGACGAAATCACACTCGATGGTAGAACAAACATAGCAGTCATCAAAAGAAATCTCCCTGCTGTCACGGAAGAAACATGTAGCACAATTTGTGCAGCACATTTATTATTTTTAGTGACCATTGGAATAAGATTTTTAAACATGTAAAGCAAATGAAGTAGATACCTAAACAAGAAGCTTTATCACATTCCGAACTTCCGTTATTCAGTAAGGTGCACATGGTGTCCCATCTGCACCAAAAACCCATTGAATGGAAAATTTGCTTTGTGGCCACAAAACCAGCTGACCCTGCTGTAGAGAACAAACACTTAACCACATTTCATGATTCAAATACATTACTCCACTGTGAAATTGATGAATATAAGTGATAAGGGTATCAATCAAATGAAGCACCTAGCAAAAGAAAGAAGTCTTTCCCGATAACTCCAATAGACAGAATGCTGGGAGTGATGGTTCTTATCAGACAAAATCACACTCGATGGTAGAGCAAACATAGTAGTCATCAAACGGAATCTCCCTGCTGAGAGGGAAGAAACATGTACCACAATTTGTGCAGCAAATTTATTATTTTTAGTGACGATTGGAATAAGATTATTAAACATATAAAGCAAATGAAGGAGATACCTAAACAAGAAGACTTATCACAATCCGAACATCCCTTATTCAGTAAGGTGCAGGTGGTGTCCCATCTGCACCAAAAACCCATTGAATGGAGAATCTGCCATGTGGCCATAAAACCAGCTGACCCTGCTGTTGAGCAGAAACACTTAACCACATTTCATTATTCAACTACATTACTCCACTGTGAAATTGATGAATATAAGTGATAAGGGTATCAATCAAATGAAGCACCTAGCAAAAGAAAGAAGTCTTTCCCGATAACTCCAATAGACAGAATGCTGGGAGTGATGGTTCTTATCAGATAAAATCACACACGATGGTAAGGCAGACATAGCAGTCATCACACGGAATGTCATTGCTGAGAGGGAAGAAACATGTACCACATTTTGTGCAGCACACTGATTATTTTTAGTGACCATTGGAATAAGATTTTTAAACATATAAAGCAAATGAAGGAGATACCTAAACAAGAAGGTTTATCACATTCCGAACATCCGTTATTCAGTAAGGTGTATGAGGTGCCCATCTCCAACAAAAACCCACTGAATGGAGAATCTGCTTTGTGGCCATATAACCAGCTGACCCTGCTGCAAAGAACAAACACTTAACCACATTTCACGATTCAAATACATTACTCCACTGTGAAATTGATGAATATAAGTGATAAGGGTATCAATCAAATGAAGCACCTAGCAAAAGAAAGAAGTCTTTCCAATAACTGCAACAGACAGAATGCTGGGAGTGGTGGTACTCATCCAACAAAATCACATTCGATGGTAGAACAAACATAGCAGTCATCAAACAGAATCTCCCTGCTGTGAGGGAAGAAACATGTACCACAATTTGTGCAGCACATTTATTATTTTTAGTGACCATTGGAATAAGATTTTTAAACATGTAAAGAAAATGAAGGAGATACCTAAACAAGAAGCTTTATCACATTCCGAACTTCCGTTATTCAGTAAGGTGCACATGGTGTCCCATCTGCACCAAAAACCCATTGAATGGAAAATTTGCTTTGTGGCCACAAAACCAGCTGACCCTGCTGTAGAGAACAAACACTTAACCACATTTCATGATTCAAATACATTACTCCACTGTGAAATTGATGAATATAAGTGATAACGGTATCAATCAAAAGAAGCACCTAGCAAAAGAAAGAAGTCTTTCCCGATAACTCCAATAGACAGAATGCTGGGAGTGATGGTACTTATCAGATAAAATCACACACGATGGTAAGGCAGACATAGCAGTCATCACACGGAATGTCATTGCTGAGAGGGAAGAAACATGTACCACATTTTCTGCAGCACACTGATTATTTTTAGTGACCATTGGAATAAGATTTTTAAACATATAAAGCAAATGAAGGAGATACCTAAACAAGAAGGTTTATCACATTCCAAATATCCGTTATTCAGTAAAGTGCAGGTGGTGTCCCATCTCCAACAAAAACCCACTGAATGGAGAATCTGCTTTGTGGCCAAACAACCAGCTGACCCTGCTGTAAAGAACAAACACTTAACCACATTTCTCGATTCAAATACATTACTCCACTGTGAAATTGATGAATATAAGTAAGAACGGTATCAATCAAAAGAAGCACCTAGCAAAAGAATGAAGTCTTTCCCAATAACTGCAATAGACAGAATGCTGGGAGTGGTGGTACTTATCCAACAAAATCACACTCAATGGTAGAACAAACATAGCAGTCATCAAACGGAATCTCCCCGCTGAGAGGGAAGAAACATGTACCACAACTTGTGCAGCACATTTATTATTTTTAGTGACCATTGGAATAAGATTTTAAGCATATAAAGCAAATGAAGTAGATACCTAAATAAGAAAATTAATACAATTCCGAACATCCGTTATTCAGTAAGGTGCATGTGGTGTCCCATCTGCACCAAAAACCCATTGAATGCAGAATCTGCTTTGAGGCCATACAACCAGCTGACCCTGCTGTAAAGACCAAACACTTAACCACATTACACGAATCAAATACATTACTCCACTGTGAAATTGATGAGTATAAGTGATAACGGTATCAATCAAAAGAAAGCACCTAGGAAAAGAAAGAATTTTTTCCCAACAACTCCAATAGACAGAATGCTGGGAGTGATGGTTCTTATCAGACAAAATCACACTCGATGGTAGAACAAACATAGCAGTCATCAAAAGAAATCTCCCTGCTGTGAGGGAAGAAACATGTAGCACAATTTGTGCAGCACATTTATTATTTTTAGTGACCATTGGAATAAGATTTTTAAACATATAAAGCAAATGAAGGAGATACCTAAACGAGAAGACTTATCACATTCCGAACATCCCTTATTCAGTAAGGTGCACGTGGTGTCCCATCTGCACCAAAAACCCATTGAATGGAGAATCTGCCTTGTGGCCACAAAACTAGCTGACCCTGCTGTAGAGAACAAACACTTAACCACATTTCTCGATTCAAATACATTACTCCACTGTGAAATTGATGAATATAAGTAAGAACGGTATCAATCAAAAGAAGCACCTAGCAAAAGAAAGAAGTCTTTCCCAATAACTCAAACAGACAGAATGCTGGGAGTGATGGCTCTTATCAGACAAAATCACACACGATGGTAGAGCAAACATTGCAGTCATCAAACGGAATGTCTGTGCTGAGGGGGAAGAAACATGTACCACAACTTGTGCAGCACATTGATTATTTTTAGTAACCATTGGAATAAGATTTTTAAACATACAAAGCAAATGAAGGAGATATTTAAACAAGAAGGTTTATCACATTCCGAACATCCGTTATTCAGTAAGGTGCAGGTGGTGTCCCATCTGCACCAAAAACCCATTGAATGGAGAATCTGCCTTGTGGCCATAAAACCAGCTGACCCTGTTGTTGAGCAGAAACACTTAACCACATTTCATTATTCAACTACATTACTCCACTGTGAAATTGATGAGTATAAGTGATAACGGTATCAATCAAAAGAAGCACCTAGCAAAAGAAATAAGTCTTTCCCGATAACTCCAATAGACAGAATGCTGGGAGTGATGGTTCTTATCAGATAAAATCACACACGATGGTAAGGCAAACATAGCAGTCATCACACGGAATGTCACTGCTGAGAGGGAAGAAACATGTACCACATTTTGTGCAGTACACTGATAAATTATAGTGACCATTGGAATAAGATTTTTAAACATGTAAAGCAAATGAAGGAGATACCTAAACAAGAAGCTTTATCACATTCCGAACTTCCGTTATTCAGTAAGGTGCACATGGTGTCCCATCTGCACCAAAAACCCTTTGAATGGAGAATCTGCTTTGTGGCCACAAAACCAGCTGACCCTGCTGTAGAGAACAAACACTTAACCACATTTCACGATTCAAATACATTACTCCACTGTGAAATTGATGAATATAAGAGATAACGGTATCAATCAAATAAAGTACCTACCAAAAGACAGAAGTTCTTCCCAATAACTCCAATAGACAGAATGCTGGGAGTGATGGTTCTTATCAGAGAAAATCACACTCGATGGTAGAGCAAACATAGCAGTCATCAAACGGAATCACACTGCTAAGAGGGAAGAAACATGTACCACAACTTGTGCAGCACATTGATTATTTTTAGTGACCATTGGAATAAAATTTT
The DNA here is from genome assembly GCF_023898315.1 of Schistocerca nitens. Taxonomy (NCBI): domain Eukaryota; kingdom Metazoa; phylum Arthropoda; class Insecta; order Orthoptera; family Acrididae; genus Schistocerca; species Schistocerca nitens. The sequence continues at coordinate 69,678,531 of NC_064625.1, forward strand.
TAAACATAAAAAGCAAATGAACGAGATATCTAAACAAGAAGGTTTATCACATTCCGAACATCCGTTATTCAGTAAGGTGCAGGTGGTGTCCCATCTGCACCAAAAACCCATTGAATGGAGAATCTCCCTTGTGGCCATAAAACCAGCTGACCCTGCTTTTGAGAACAAACACTTAACCACATTTCACGATTCAAATACATTAGTCCACTGTGAAATTGATGAATATTAGTGATAACGGTATCAATCAAAAGAAGCACCTAGCAAAAGAAAGCAGTCTTTCCCAATAACTCCAATAGACAGAATGCAGGGAGTGATGGCTCTTATCAGACAAAATCACAAACGATGGTAGAGCAAACATAGCAGTCATCAAACAGAAAGTCACTGCTGAGAGGGAAGAAACATGTACCACAATTTGTGCAGCACACTGCTTATTTTTAGTGACCATTGGAATAAGATTATTAAATATATAAAGCAAATGAAGGATATACCTAAACAAGACGATTTATCACATTCCGAACATCCGTTATTCAGTAAGGTGCATGTGGTGTCCCATCTGCACCAAAACCCCATTGAATGGAGAATCTGTTTTGTGGCCATAAAACCAGCTGACCCTGCTGTAGAGAACAAACACTTAACCACATTTGACGACTCAAATACATTACTCAACTGTCAAATTGATGAATATAACTGAGAACGGTATCAATCAAACGAAGCACCCAGCAAAAGAGAGAAGTCTTTCCCGATAACTCCAATAGACAGAATGCTGGGAGTGATGGTTCTTATCAGACAAAATCGCACACGATGGTAGAGCAAACATAGCAGTCATCACACGGAATGTCACTGCTGAGAGGGAAGAAACATGTACCACATTTTGTGCAGCACACTGATTATTTTTAGTGACCATTGGAATAAGATTTTTAAACATATAAAGCAAATGAAGGAGATACCTAAACAAGAAGCTCTATCACATTCCGAACTTCCGTTATTCACTAAGGTGCACATGGTGTCCCATCTGCACCAAAAACCCATTGAATGGAGAATCTGCTATGTGGCCATACAACCAGCTGACCCTGCTGTAGAGAACAAACACTTAACCACATTCACGATTCAAATAGATTACTCCACTGTGAAATTGATGAATATAAGTGATAACGGTATCAATCAATTAAAGTACCTACCAAAAGACAGAAGTCCTTCCCAATAACTCCAATAGACAGAATGCTGGGAGTGATGGTTCTTATCAGAGAAAATCACACTCGATGGTAGAGCAAATATAGAAGTCATCAAACGGAATCTCCCTGCTGAGAGGGAAGAAACATGTACCACAATTTGTGCAGCACATTTATTATTTTTAGTGACGATTGGAATAAGATTATTAAACATATAAAGCAAATGAAGGAGATACCTAAAGAAGAAGATTTATCATATTTCAAACATCCCTTATTCATGTGGTGTACCATCTGCACCAAAAACCCATTGAATGGAGAATCTCCTTTGTGGCCATAAAACCAGCTGACCCTGCTGTAGAGAACAAACACTTAACCACATTTCACGATTCAAATACATTACTCCACTGTGAAATTGATGAGTATGAATGATAACGGTATCAATCAAAAGAAGCACCTAGCAAAAGAAAGAATTTTTTCCCAACAACTCCAATAGACAGAATGCTGGGAGTGATTGCTCTTATCAGACAAAATCACACTCGATGGTAGAGGAAACATAGAAGTCATCATACGGAATCTACCTGCTGAGAGGGAAGAAACATGTACCACAATTTGTGCAGCACACTGTTTATTTTTAGTGACCATTGGAATAAGATTATTAAACATATAAAGCAAATGAAGGAGATACCTAAACAAGAAGCTTTATCACTTTCCGAACTTCCGTTATTCAGTAAGGTGCACATGGTGTCCCATCTGCAGCAAAAACCAATTGAATGGAGAATCTGCCTTGTGGCCACAAAACCAGCTGACCCTGCTGTAGAGAACAAACACTTAACCACATTTCACGATTCAAATACATTACTCCACTGTGAAATTGATGAATATAAGTGATAACGGTATCAATCAAATAAAGTACCTACCAAAAGACAGAAGTCCTTCCCAATAACTCCAATAGACAGAATGCTGGGAGTGATGGTTCTTATCAGACAAAATCACACTCGATGGTAGAGCAAACATAGAAGTCATCAAACGGAATTTCCCTGCTGAGAGGGAAGAAACATGTACCACAATTTGTGCAGCACATTTATTATTTTTAGTGACGATTGGAATAAGATTATTAAACATATAAAGCAAATGAAGGATGTAGTAGCCACCAGAACGATCGCGGGAGGCGCACATTGGCACGGCGCGTCACGGGCGGTAGTTGCCGCAAGTAGAGTCCCGTCCACCAGAGGGCACGGGAGAATTCGGACGCGACCTCTGCCGGCGTAACAACAACAACAACAACTCCGGCAGCACGGGCCGTGCCCAGTCAGTCAACATCGGGAATGCCTAGGACGCAGTCCCGATCTACGCTAAGTGAAGTGCGACGTAAAGTGAACAGTGTTACTATACAATTGGCGACGAGTAGGGTCGTTCTTTCGCGTGTTGCGTCGTTGTTCCGGTTTCGCAGCTTCTCCACGGCATGGAGGATTTAGTGCAGGTTTTGGTTGCGCAGCAGACGGAGCTCATGGCCACCCTGAAACAAGTGCTTCCGGCGTTGCTCTCCACGCCGTCTGCTCCGGCGCAGTTCCCTCCTCCCTTTCCCCCGTATGACGAGACGGCGGAGGATTGGGACGCATACGAACATCGCCTTCGGCAGCATTTCCAGGCGTTTCATGTTGCCGATGCGGAGGTATGTCGTGCTCTCTTCTTGTCTTGGATATCTCCCTCGCTGTATCAAGTTTTGCGGCAGCTAGCGCCATTGCAGGAACCCTCGTCCTTGTCTTTTGACGCATTGTGTTCATTGCTGTCTTCCCATTATCGCCGCCGCACGCATGTTGTGGCGGCTAGGGTCGAGTTCTATCAATGCAAGAAACAGCCCCATCAGTCTTACCGGGCGTGGGCCGCTACCCTGCACGGTCTTATTCGCAACTGTCATTTTGTCACGGCGCAGTCGCGAGAATCGTATGCCCACGTTATGGTGCGCGACGTCATTGTTCGTTCGGCCCCTGATAGGGAGGTCCGGCAACGAGCCCTGCAGTTAGAAGACCCTTCCCTCGAGGAAGTCCTGTCCATTGCTCAATCGTATGAAGTCTCTCACGCAGCAGGTCAACAGCTGGAAGCGTGGTGCGACGTCGCAGAGGTTCAGGGCGGCACGGCCGCGTCCACTGTGTCCGGGGTGGACGACGTGCGAGCGGTACAATCCGGCCGTTACGGCCGCTCCCGCACGGTGCGTAAACAGAATTCCGGCCGCCGACCCCTGTTGCCGTCCTGTGCGTCGTGCTATGTACATCACGATCGATCAGAGTGCCCCCGGCGTTGGGCCGTTTGTCGCAAATGTAATAAAAAAGGTCACATTGCTAAAGTTTGCCGCCCCGCCTCGAAAGAATCGAAGGAAGCGAGTTCAGAGGACATGGACGTTGACATTCAGGAAGTTTCATCGGGCCAGGCTCCCGACGCGTCGGTCCGCAAACTCTTTATCGAGGTGTCGGTTCGGTCGTGCCGGTTAAAACTGCAAGTCGATACGGGCGCGGCAGTTTCGTTGTTGAACGCACAAACTTATTCCGACCTTGGATCGCCCCCATTGGAGCCCGTTTACCGGCGTCTACGCGGTTATGGTAAACAGTTCATTCCCCTACTGGGTCAATTCACTACCGACGTGACTTACAAATCAGTCACTCGGCCTATTACTTTTATTGTTGTCAGTGATGCGAGCTCCGCTAACCTTTTTGGCCTGGATGCCTTTCAAGCTTTCGGTTTTTCTATTGCTGACACCATACAGTTGGTCTCCGAAGACTTCCCTATCACTCATTGGAATCTTTGATCTCAGACTTTCCCGATATTTTTGAGGAGGGCCTGGGGCGTGTTTCCGATTTTGAAGCTCAGTTAACGTTGAAGGCGTCGGCTCGCCCGTGTTTTCTACGCGCGAGACAGATCCCCTTGGCTCTCCGCCCTCAGGTAAAGGAAGAGCTAGACCGGCTGACAGCCCTAGGGGTCGTTCTTCCCACTTCTTCTAGTGAGTGGGCTTCGCCCCTCGTTATTGTCAAGAAGCCCTCGGGAAAATTACGTCTTTGTGGCGATTTCAAGGCCACCATTAATTCCCAATTGGTGGTGGACACCTATCCTTTGCCTCGTGCTGATGAATTGTTCTCCGCCGTGGCGGGAGGCCAATATTTTTCGAAACTCGATCTGTCGGAGGCTTATCATCAGATACCACTTGATGAGGACTCCAAACGGTTGGCGGTCGTCAACACACCGTTTGGCCTTTACCAATACCAGCGGTTGGCTTTTGGAATATCCAGTGCCCCGGCGATACTCCAGCGTTATCTTGAGCATGTCACGTCGACCATCCCTCATTGTATTAATTACCTGGATGACATAATTGTCACAGGCCGCAGCACGAAGGAACACTTGCACAACCTTCGCACCCTCTTTCTGAAATTCAGGTCTGTGGGCTTGCGTTGCAACCTGCATAAGTCAACCTTCTTCCAACCGTCCATTGAGTATGTGGGCTACACCATATCTCGGCATGGCATCCAGCCACTAGGAAGTTTGGTCCAAGGTATCGTCAACCTTCCTTGGCCCACTTCGCTGAAAGAGTTACAAGCTTTTTTAGGCAAGATAGCCTATTACCACCGGTTCATTCCCAGGGCTTCCACTATAGCCCACCCCCTGTACTGCCTTCTGCACAAGGGTGTTCCTTTTGATTGGTCGCCTGCATGCGAGCGAGCGTTCACCTCGTTGCAGGGCCTCCTCACTTCAGCCCCTTGTTTGACCACTTTTGATCCCCATAAGCCGTTGGTCCTGGCTACAGATGCTTCGCAGTATGGGGTGGGGCGGTCCTGGCCCATCGCAACGCAGATAGTTCCGAGCAACCACTGGCGTTTGCGTCTAAAACGCTTAGTCCCGCGCAGGCCCATTACTCCCAGGTGGAAAAAGAAGCTTTGGCCATTGTCTACGCTGTTACCAAGTTTCACCCTTTCTTGTATGGCACGAAGTTTCAGTTAATCACTGACCATAAGCCGTTACTATCGTTATTTGGCCCCGCCTCTCAGATTCCGGATAGGGCGGCCCACAGACTACAGCGCTGGGCCTTGTTCCTCTCTAAGTACCATTATGACATTCGGTTTCGCCCTACAGGACAGCATGCCAACGCCGACGCTCTTTCCCGTCTTCCGGTGGGCCCGGATCCTACGTTCGATCGGGAGGAGATTATGTGTTTTCAATTGGATGTGGCGTCCCGCCAAGCAGTTGATGGCTTCCCGATCACTAGTTCTCGAGTCGCCAGGGAAACGGCGGCTGACCCGGTTCTCCGGCAAGTAGTTCGCCTCATTCAGCAGGGGTGGTCATCCCGCCCTCCGGGCCGGGCCTCGGACCCTCTTCGTAATTATTTTCTTCTACGAGACCGCCTCTCAGTCTTGGACGGAGTTCTCCTTCTGGCTACCGATGATACAGCTCCTCGCGTGGTTATTCCTGCAGGTTTACGAAGGGAGGTCCTGACGTTATTACATGCGGGGCACTGGGGTGTTTCCCGTACTAAAACCTTGGCTCGCAGACATGTGTACTGGCCCGGTATTGACAGAGAAATTGAGCACTTGGTGGCCGCCTGTTCCCAGTGTGCGAGCCAACAAGCATCTCCCAGGGCAGCGTTCTCTTCATGGCCGCCGGCAACCCAAGCATGGGAACGTGTTCACATCGATTTTGCGGGCCCGTTTCTCAATGGCTTTTGGCTCATTGTCATTGATGCTTATTCCCGATTCCCATATGTGGTTCGCTGCTCCTCCACCACTTCAGAAGTTGCAATCCAGGCACTAGCAAAAATCTTTTCTGTGGAAGGTCTGCCAATCACCCTGGTCTCAGACAATGGACCGCAGTTTATTTCACAGACCTTCCAGGATTTTTGTAGGCGCTTCGGTATTCGGCACGTTTGCTCTCCCCCCCTTCCATCCACAATCGAATGGGGAAGCCGAGCGCATGGTGCGCACATTTAAGACGCAGATGAAAAAGTATGTGCACGAATTTCCTGCAGAGGAAGCCTTGACGTTTTTCTTGACGGCATACCGGACCACACCAATGGGTGAACGCAGCCCCGCAGAGCTCCTCCATGGGCGTCAACCTAGGACTCTGCTGCACCTTCTCCGGCCTGGTCCTCGCCAGTCTTCACAAAACGGAGTACCTGGTTTTCCACTGGGTATGTCGGTCTGGGCCCGTGGGTTTGGTCGCAATCCACGTTGGATACCGGCGGTGGTCCTACGTCGAAATGGCCGCCGGCTCTCTACCTTGCAGGCGGGGGATCGGGTGGTACGTCGTCACCAAAATCAGCTACGTCCACGTTCGGGCACCCACCCTCCGACCTCTCGGGCACCGGCTTCCCCACTGCCGGCACCTGTATTGGTTTCACAGGGGACGTCACCTCCTCTCCCCACTGTGCCTCTGCCTCACTGCGACGGTTCTCAGCCTTGGCAGCCTCCAGTAGCTCCAGCACCGGCATCGCCATCATTCGAGATGCCCCAGCGAGAGCTGGCCCCCCTAGCTGGCCCGGTTTCTCTGGGGGCTTGTTCACCTGTGGTCGTCCCTTCCCCTTCGTCCCCACCACTGGGTCATGGCCCTCCCGTGGTGGAACAGGATCCGGAGTCCGACAGCTTGTCATCCGTTCTGTCCCGAGCTCCGGTTGTGGGACGACGGGGGCCTCTTCGGGTGGGTCACTTCCAGCCGTATTCGAAGGTTCCAGCTCGAGGGTTGGCAAATCCCCTCGACTCCGGCCATCCAATGGATGTGGAGGTCATCGCTCCTGCCCGACGCTCCACCTTCCGACGCAGTGGATCACAGTGGCTTCACCCACCGAAGGAGGACGAGTGTAGTAGCCACCAGAACGATCGCGGGAGGCACACATTGGCACGGCGCGTCACGGGCGGTAGTTGCCGCAAGTAGAGTCCCGTCCACCAGAGGGCACGAGAGATTTCGGACGCGACCTCTGCCGGCGTAACAACAACAACAACAACTCCGGCAGCACGGGCCGTGCCCAGTCAGTCAACATCGGGAATGCCTAGGACGCAGTCCCGATCTACGCTAAGAGAAGTGCGACGTAAAGTGAACAGTGTTACTATAAAGGAGATACCTAAACAAGAAGATTTATCATATTTCAAACATCCCTTATTCATGTGGTGTCCCAACTGCACCAAAAACCCATTGAATGGAGAATATGCTTTGTGGCCATACAACCAGCTGACCCTGCTGTAGAGAACAAACACTTAACCACATTTCACGATTCAAATACATTACTCCACTGTGAAATTGATGAATATAAGTGATAACGGTATTAATCAAATAAAGTAACTACAAAAGGAGAGAAGTCCTTCCCAATAACTCCAATAGACAGAATGCTGGGAGTGATGGTTCTTATAAGACCTAATCACACTGGATGGTAGAGCAAACATAGAAGTCATCAAGCGGAATCTCCCTGCTGAGAGGGAAGAAACATGTACCACAATTTGTGGAGCACATTTATTATTTTTAGTGACAATTGGAATAAGATTATTAAACATATAAATCAAATGAAGGAGATACCTAAACAAGAAGATTTATCACATTCCGAACATCCCTTATTCACTAAGGTGCATGTGGAGTCCCATCTCCACCAAAAACCCATTGAATGGAGAATCTGCTTTGTGGCCATACAACCAGCTGACCCTGCTGTAAAGAAGCAACACTTAACCACATTTCACGATTCAAATACATTACTCCACTGTGAAATTGATGAATATATGTGATAACGGTATCAATCAAATAAAGTACCTACCAAAAGACAGAAGTCCTTCCCAATAACTCCAATAGACAGAATGCTGGGAGTGATGGTTCTTATCAGAGAAAATCACACACGATGGTAGAGCAAACATAGCAGTGATCAAACGGAATGTCTCTGCTGAGGGGGAAGAAACATGTACCACAACTTGTGCAGCACAATTATTATTTTTAGTGACCATTGGAAAAAGATTTTTAAACATATAAAGCAAATGAAGGAGATACCTAAAGAAGAAAATTTATCATATTTCAAACATCCCTTATTCATATGGTGTCCCATCTGCACCAAAAACCCATTGCATGGAGAATCTGCATTGTGGCCATACAACCAGCTGACCCTGCTGTAGAGAACAAACACTTAACCACATTTCACGATTCAAATACATTACTCCACTGTGAAATTGATGAATATAAGTGATAACGGTATCAATCAAAAGAAGAACCTATCTAAAGAAAGAAGTCTTTCCCAATAACTGCAATAGACAAAATGCTGGGAGTGATGGTTCTTATCAGACAAAATCACACTCGATGGTAGAACAAACATAGCAGTCATCAAACGGAATCTCCCTGCTGTGAGGGAAGAAACATATACCACAATTTGTGCAGCACATTTATTATTTTCAGCGACCATTGGAATAAGATTTTTAAACATGTAAAGCAAATGAAGGAGATACCGAAACAAGAAGCATTATCACTTTCCGAACATCCCTTATTCAGTAAGGTGCACATGGTGTCCCATCTGCACCAAAACCCCATTGAATGGAGAATCTGCTTTGTGGCCATAAAACCAGCTGACCCTGCTGCAGAGAACAAACACTTAACCACATTTCACAACTCAAATACATTACTCCACTGTCAAATTGATGAATATAAGTGAGAACGGTATCAATCAAAAGAAGCACCCAGCAAAAGAGAAAAGTCTTTCCCAATAACTGCAATAGACAGAATATTGAGAGTGATGGTGCTTATCAGACAAAATCACACTCGATGGTAGAGCAAACATAGAAGTCATCAAACGGAATCTCCCTGCTGAGAGGGAAGAAACATGTACCACAATTTGTGCAGCACATTTATTATTCTTAGTGACGATTGGAATAAGATTATTAAACATATAAAGCAAATGAAGGAGATACCTAAACAAGAAGGTTTATCACATTCCGAACATCCGTTATTCAGTAAGGTGTATGTGGTGTCCCATCTCCAACAAAAACCCACTGAATGGAGAATCTGCTTTGTGGCCATATAACCAGCTGACCCTGCTGTAAAGAACAAACACTTAACCACATTTCACGATTCAAATACATTACTCCACTGTGAAATTGATGAATATAAGTGATAACGGTATCAATCAAATAAACTACCTACCAAAAGACAGAAGTCCCTCCCAATAACTCCAATAGACAGAATGCTGAGAGTGATGGTTCTTATCAGACAAAGTCACACTCGATGGTAGAGCAAACATAGAAGTCATCAAACGGAATCTCCCTGCTGAGAGGGAAGAAACATGTACCACAATTTGTGCAGCACATTTATTATTCTTAGTGACGATTGGAATAAGATTATTAAACATATAAAGCAAATGAAGGAGATACCTAAACAAGAAGATTTATCATATTCCGAACATCCGTTATTCAGTAAGGTGCATGTGGTGTCCCATCTGCACCAAAAACCCATTGAATGGAGAATCGGCCTTGTGGCCAAACAACCAGCTAACCCTGCTGTAAAGAACAAACACTTAACCACATTTCACAATTCAAATACATTACTCCACTGTGAAATTGATGAATATAAGTAAGAACGGTATCAATCAAAAGAAGCACCTAGCAAAAGAAAGAAGTCTTTCCCAATAACTCCAATAGACATTATGCTGCGAGTGATGGCTATTATCAGACAAAATCACACACGATGGTAGAGCAAACATAGCAGTGATCAAACGGAATGTCTGTGCTGAGGGGGAAGCAACATGTACCACAACTTCTACAGCACATTGATTACTTTTAGTGACCATAGGAAAAAGATTTTTAAACATATAAAGCAAATGAAGGAGATACCTAAAGAAGAAGATTTATCATATTTCAAACATCCCTTATTCATGTGGTGTCCCATCTGCACCAAAAACCCATTGAATGGAGAATCTGCTTTGTGGCCATAAAACCAGCTGACCCTGCTGTAGAGAACAAACACTTAACCACATTTCACGATTCAAATACATTACTCCACTGTGAAATTGATGAGTATAAGTGATAACGGTATCAATCAAGAGAAAGCACCTAGCAAAAGAAAGAATTTTTTCCCAACAACTCCAATAGACAGAATGCTGGGAGTGATGGTTCTTATCAGACGAAATCACACTCGATGGTAGAACAAAAATAGCAGTCATCAAACGGAATCTCCCCGCTGAGAGGGAAGAAACATGTACCACAATTTGTGCAGCACATTTATTATTTTTAGTGACCATTGGAATAAGATTTTTAAACATATAAAGCAAATGAAGTAGATACCTAAACAAGAAGATTTATCACATTCCGAACATCCGATACTCAGTAAGGTGCATGTGGTGTCCCATCTGCACCAAAAACTCATTCAATGCAGAATCTGCTTTGAGGCCATACAACCAGCTGACCCTGCAGTAAAGACCAAACACTTAACCACATTTCATGAATCAAATACATTACTCCACTGTGAAATTGATGAGTATAAGTGATAACGGTATCAATCAAACGAAAGCACCTAGCAAAAGAAAGAATTTTTTCCCAACAACTCCAATAGACAGAATGCTGGGAGTGATGGTTCTTATCAGACGAAATCACACTCGATGGTAGAACAAACATAGCAGTCATCAAACAGAATCTCCCTGCTGTGAGGGAAGAAACATGTACCACAATTTGCACAGCACATTTAATATTTTTAGTGACCATTGGAATAAGATTTTTATACATGTAAAGCAAATGAAGGAGATACCTAAACAAGAAGCTTTATCACATTCCGAACTTCCGTTATTCAGTAAGGTGCACATGGTGTCCCATCTGCACCAAAAACCCATTGAATGGAGAATCTGCTTTGTGGCCACAAAACCAGCTGACCCTGCTGTAGAGAACAAACACTTAACCACATTTCACGATTCAAATACATTACTCCACTGTGAAATTGATGAATATAAGTGATAACAGTATCAATCAAATAAAGTACCTACAAAAAGACAGAAGTCCTTCCCCATAACTCCAATACACAGAATGCTGGGAGTGATGGTTCTTATCAGAGAAAATCACACTCGATGGTAGAGCAAACATAGAAGTCATCAAACGGAACCTCCCTGCTGAGAGGGAAGAAACATGTACCACAATTTGTGCAGCAAATTTATTATTTTTAGTGACCATTGGAATAAGATTATTAAACATATAAAGCAAATGACGGAGATACCTAAAAAAGAAGATTTATCACATTACGATAATCCGTTATTCAGTAAGGTGCAGGTGGTGGCCCATCTGCACCAAAAACCCATTGAATGCAGAATCTGCCTTGTGGCCATAAAACCAGCTGACCCTGCTCTTGAGAAGAAACACTTAACCCCATTTCATGATTCAAACACATTACTCCACTGTGTAATTGATGAGTATAAGTGATAACGGTATCAATCAAAAGAAGCACCTAGCAAAAGAAAGAATTTTTTCCCAACAACTCCAATAGACAGAATGCTGGGAGTGATGGTTCTTATCAGACAAAATCACACTCGATGGTAGAACAAACATAGCAGTCATCAAACAGAATCTCCCTGCTGTGAGGGAAGAAACATGTACCACAATTTGTGCAGCACATTTATTACTTTTAGCGACCATTGGAATAAGATTTTTAAACATGTAAAGCAAGTGAAGGAGATACCGAAAAAAGAAGCTTTAACACTTTCCGAACATCCCTTATTCAGTAAGGTGCACATGGTGTCCCATCTGCACCAAAACCCCATTGAATGGAGAATCTGCTTTGTGGCCATAAAACCAGCTGACCCTGCTGTAGAGAACAAACACTTAACCACATTTCACGATTCAAATACATTACTCCACTGTGACATTGATGAATATAAGTGAGAATGATATCAATCAAAAGAAGCACCCAGTAAAAGAGAGAAGTCTTTCCCAATAACTGCAATAGACAGAATGTTGCGAGTGATGGTGCTTATCAGACAAAATCGCACACGATGGTAGATCAAACATAGCAGTCATCAAACGGAATCACACTGCTAAGAGGGAAGAAACATGTACCACAACTTGTGCAGCTCATTCATTATTTTTAGTGACCATTGGAATAAGATTTTTAAACATATAAAGAAAATGAATGAGATACCTAAACAAGAAGGTTTATCACATTCCGAACATCCGTTATTCAGTAAGGTGCATGTGGTGTCCCATCTGCACCAAAAACCCATTGAATGCAGAATCTGCTTTGAGGCCATACATCCAGCTGACCCTGCTGTGAAGACCAAACACTTAACCACATTTCACGAATCAAATACATTACTCCACTGTGAAATTGATGAGTATAAGTGATAACGGTATCAATCAAAACAAAGCACCTAGCAAAAGAAAGAATTTTTTCCCAACAACTCCAATAGACAGAATGCTGGGAGTGATGGTTCTTATCAGACAAAATCACACTCGATGGTAGAACAAACATAGCAGTCATCAAACAGAATCTCCCTGCTGTGAGGGAAGAAACATGTACCACAATTTGTGCAGCACATTTTTTATTTTTAGTGACCATTGGAATAAGATTTTTAAACATGTAGAGCAAATGAAGGAGATACCTAAACAAGAAGCTTTACCACATTCCGAACTTCCGTTATTCAGTAAGGTGCACATGGAGTCCCATCTGCACCAAAAACGCATTGAATGGAGAATCTGCTTTGTGGCCACAAAACCAGCTGACCCTGCTGTAGAGAACAAACACTTAACCACATTTCACGATTCAAATACATTACTCCACTGTGAAATTGATGAATATAAGTGATAGCGGTATCAATCAAATAAAGTATCTACCAAAAGACAGAAGTCCTTCCCAATAACTCCATTGGACAGAATGCTGGGAGTGATGGTTCTTATCAGAGAAAATTACACTCGATGGTAGAGCAAACATAGAAGTCATCAAACGGAATCTCCCTGCTGAGAGGGAAGAACAAACACTTAACCACATTTCATGATTCAAATACATTACTCCACTGTGAAATTGATTAATATAAGTCATAACGGTATCAATCAAAAGAAGCACCTAGCAAAAGAAAGAAGTCTTTCCCGATAACTCCAATAGACAAAATGCTGGGAGTGATGGTTCTTATCAGATAAAATCCACATGATGGTAAGGCAAACATAGCAGTGATCAAACGGAATGTCTGTTCTGAGGGGGAAGAAACATGTACCACAACTTGTGCAGCACATTGATTATTTTTAGTGACCATTGGAAAAAGATTTTTAAACATATAAAGCAAATGAAGGAGATACCTAAACAAGAAGGTTTATCACATTCCGAACATCCGTTATTCAGTAAGGTGTATGTGGTGTCCCATCTCCAACAAAAACCCATTGAATGGAGAATCTGCTTTGTGGCCATATAACCAGCTGACCCTGGCTGCAAAGAACAAACACTTAACCACATTTCACGATTCTAAAACATTACTCCACTGTGAAATTGATGAATATAAGTAAGAACGGTATCAATCAAAAGAAGCACCTAGCAAAAGAAAGAAGTCTTTCCCAATAACTCCAATAGACAGAATGCTGGGAGTGTTGGCTCTTATCAGACAAAATCACACACGATGGTAGAGCAAACATTCCAGTCATCAAAAGGAATGTCTGTGCTGAGGGGGAAGAAACATGTAGCACAACTTGTGCAGCACATTGATTATTTTTAGTAACCATTGGAATAAGATTATTAAACATATAAAGCAAATGAAGGAGATACCTAAACAAGAAGGTTTATCACATTCCGAACATCCGTTATTCAGTAAGGTGTATGTGGTGTCCCATCTCCAACAAAAACCCACTGAATGGAGAATCTGTTTTGTGGCCAAACAACCAGCTGACCCTGCTGTAAAGAACAAACACTTAACCACATTTCTCGATTCAAATACATTACTCCACTGTGAAATTGATGAATATAAGTAAGAACGGTATCAATCAAAAGAAGCACCTAGCAAAAGCAAGAAGTCTTTCCCAATAACTGCAATAGACAGAATGCTGGGAGTGGTGGTACTTATCCAACAAAATCACACTCAATGGTAGAACAAACATAGCAGTCATCAAACGGAATCTCCCCGCTGAGAGGGAAGAAACATGTACCACAATTTGTGCAGCCCATTTATTATTTATAGTGACCATTGGAAAAAGATTTTTAAACATGTAAAGCAAATGAAGGAGATACCTAAACAAGAAGCTTTATCACATTCCGAACTTCCGTTATTCAGTAAGGTGCACATGGTGTCCCATCTGCACCAAAAACCCATTGAATGGAGAATCTGCTTTGTGGCCACAAAACCAGCTGACCCTGCTGTAGAGAACAAACACTTAAGCACATTTCACGATTCAAATACATAACTCCACTGTGAAATTGATGAATATAAGTGATAACGGTATCAATCAAATAAAGTACCTACCAAAAGACAGAGGTCCTTCCCAATAACTCCAATAGACAGAATGCTGGGAATGATGGCTCTTATCAGAGAAAATCACACTCAATGGTAGAGCAAACATAGAACTCATCAAACGGAATCTCCTTGCTGACAAGGAAGAAACATGTACCACAATTTGTGCAGCAAATTTATTATTTTTAGTGACGATTGGAATAAGATTATTAAACATATTAAGCAAATGAAGGAGATACCTAAACAAGAAGATTTATCACATTCCGGACATCCCTTATTCAGTAAGGTGCATGTGGTGTCCCATCTGCACCAAAAACCCATTGAATGAAGAATCTGCCTTGTGGCCATAAAACCAGCTGACCCTGCTGTTGAGAAGAAACACTTAACCACATTTCATGATTCAAATACATTACTCCACTGTGAAATTGATGAATATAAGTCATAACGGTATCAATCAAAAGAAGCACCTAGAAAAAGAAAGAAGTCTTTCCCGATAACTCCAATAGACAGAATGCTGGGAGTGATGGTACTTATTAGATAAAATCACACACGATGGTAAGGCAAACATAGCAGTCATCACACGGAATGTCACTGCTGAGAGGGAAGAAACATGTACCACATTCTGTGCAGTACACTGATTATTTTTCGTGACCATTGGAATAAGATTATTAAACATGTAAAGCAAATGAAGGAGATACCTAAACAAGAAGCTTTATCACATTCCGAACTTTCGTTATTCAGAAAGGTGCAGGTGGTTTCCCATCTGCACCAAAAACCCATTGAATGGAGATTCTGCCTTGTGGCCATAAAACCAGCTGACCCTGCTGTTGAGAACAAACACTTAACCACATTTCATGATTCAAATACATTACTCCACTGTGAAATTGATGAATATAAGTGATAACGCTATCAATCAAAAGAAGCACCTAGCAAAAGAAAGAAGTCTTTCCCAATAACTGCAATAGAAAGAATGCTGGGAGTAGTGGTACTTATCCTACAAAATCACACTCGATGGTAGAACAAACATAGCAGTCATCAAACGGAATCTCCCCGCTGAGAGGGAAGAAACATGTACCACAATTTGTGCAGCACATTTATTATTTTTAGTGACCATTGGAATAAGATTTTTAAACATATAAAGCAAATGAAGTAGATACCTAAACAAGAAGATTTATCAAATTCCGAACATCCGTTACTCAGTAAGGTGCATGTGGTGGCCCATCTGCACCAAAAACCCATTGAATGCAGAATCTGCTTTGAGGCCATACAACCAGCTGACCCTGTTGTAAAGACCAAACGCTTAACCACATTTCACGAATCAAATACATTACTCCACTGTGAAATTGATGAGTATAAGTGATAACGGTATCAATCAAAAGAAAGCACCTAGCAAAAGAAAGAATTTTTTCCCAACAACTCCAATAGACAGAATGCTGGGAGTGATGGTTCTTATCAGACAAAATCACACTCGATGGTAGAACAAACACAGCAGTCATCAAACAGAATCTCCCTGCTGTGAGGGAAGAAACATGTACCACAATTTGTGCAGCACATTTATTATTCTTAGTGACCATTGGAATAAGATTTTTAAACATGTAAAGCAAATGAAGGAGATACCTAAAAAAGAAGCTTTAGCACATTCCGAACTTCCGTTATTCAGTAAGGTGCACATGGTGTCCCATCTGCACCAAAAACCCATTGAATGGAGAATCTGCCTTGTGGCCATATAACCAGCTGACCCTGCTGTTGAGAAGAAACACTTAACCAGATTTCACGATTCAAATACATTACTCCACTGTGACATTGATGAATATAAGTGAGAACGATATCAATCAAAAGAAGCACCCAGCAAAAGAGAGAAGTCTTTCCCAATAACTGCAATAGACAAAATGTTGCAAGTGATGGTGCTTATCAGACAAAATCACACTCGATGGTAGAGCAAACATAGCAGTCATCAAACGGAATCACACTGCTAAGAGGGAAGAAACATGTACCACAACTTGTGCAGCTCATTGATTATTTTTAGTGACCATTGGAATAAGATTTTTAAACATATAAAGCAAATGAAGGAGATATCTAAACAAGAAGGTTTATCACATTCCGAACATCCGTTATTCAGTCAGGTGCAGGTGGTGTCCCATCTGCACCAAAAACCCATTGAATGCAGAATCTGCTTTGAGGCCATACATCCAGCTGACCCTGCTGTAAAGACCAAACACTTAACCACATTTCACGAATCAAATACATTACTCCACTGTGAAATTGATGAGTATAAGTGATAACAGTATCAATCAAAAGAAAGCACATAGCAAAAGAAAGAATTTTTTCCCAACAACCCCAATAGACAGAATGCTGGGAGTGATGGTTCTTATCAGAGAAAATCATACTCGATGGTAGAGCAAACATAGAAGTCATCAAACGGAATCTCCCTGCTGAGAGGGAAGAAACATGTATTACAATTTGTGCAGCAAATTTATTATTTTTAGTGACGATTGGAATAAGATTATTAAACATATAGAGCAAATGAAGGAGATACCCAAAAAAGAAGATTTATCACATTACGAACATCCCTTATTCAGTAAGGTGCACGTGGTGTCCCATCTGCACCAAAAACCCATTGAATGGAGAATCTGCCTTGTGGCTATAAAACCAGCTGACCCTGCTGTTGAGAAGAAACACTTAACCACATTTCATGATTCAAATACATTACTCCACTGTGAAATTGATGATTATAAGTCATAACGGTATCAATCAAAAGAAGCACCTAGCAAAAGAAAGAAGTCTTTCCCGATAACTCCAATAGACAGAATGCTGGGAGTGATGGTTCTTATCAGATAAAATCACACATGATGGTAAGGCAAACATAGCAGTGATCAAACGGAATGTCTGTTCTCAGGGGGAGGAAACATGTACCACAACTTGTGCAGCACATTGATTATTTTTATCGACCATTGGAAAAAGACTTTTAAACATATAAAGCAAATGAAGGAGATACCTAAACAAGAAGGTTTATCACATTCCGAACATCCGTTATTCAGTAAGGTGTATGTGGTGTCCCATCTCCAACAAAAACCCACTGAATGGAGAATCTGCTTTGTGGCCATATAACCAGCTGACCCTGCTGCAAAGAACAAACACTTAACCACATTTCACGATTCAAATACATTACTCCACTGTGAAATTGATGAATATAAGTGATAACAGTATCAATCAAATAAAGTACCTACAAAAAGACAGAAGTTCTTCCCCATAACTCCAATACACAGAATGCTGGGAGTGATGGTCCTTATCAGAGAAAATCATACTCGATGGTAGAGCAAACATAGAAGTCATCAAACGGAATCTCCCTGCTGAGAGGGAAGAAACATGTACAACAATTTGTGCAGCAAATTTATTATTTTTAGTGACGATTGGAATAAGATTATTAAACATATAAAGCAAATGAAGGAGATACCTAAAAAAGAAGATTTATCACATTACGAACATCCGTTATTCAGTGAGGTGCAGGTGGTGTCCCATCTGCACCAAAAACCCATTGAATGGAGAATCTGCCTTGTGGCCATAAAACCAGCTGACCCTGCTGTTGAGAAGAAACACTTAACCACATTTCATGATTCAAACACATTACTCCACTGTGAAATTGATGAACATAAGTGATAACGGTATCAATCAAACGAAGCACCTAGCAAAAGAAAGAAGTCTTTCCCGATAACTCCAATAGACAGAATGCTGGGAGTGATGGCTCTTATCAGACAAAATCACACACGATGGTAGAGCAAACATAGCAGTCATCAAACGAAATGTCACTGCTGAGAGGGAAGAAACATGTACCACAATTTGTGCAGCACACTGATTATTTTTAGTGACCATTGGAATAAGATTAATAAACATATAAAGCAAATGAAGGAGATACCTAAACAAGAAGATTTATCAAATTCTGAACATTCGTTATTCAGTAAGGTGTATGTGGTGTTCCATCTCCAACAAAAACCCATTGAATGCAGAATCTGCTTTGAGGCCATACAACCAGCTGACCCTGCTGTAAAGAACAAACACTTAACCACATTTCACGATTCAAATACATTACTCCACTGTGTAATTGATGAGTATAAGTGATAACGGTATCAATCAAAAGAAGCACCTAGCAAAAGAAAGAATTTTTTCCCAACAACTCCAATAGACAGAATGCTGGGAGTGATGGTTCTTATCAGACAAAATCACACTCGATGGTAGAACAAACATAGCAGT
This sequence comes from Schistocerca nitens, assembly GCF_023898315.1. NCBI lineage: Eukaryota > Metazoa > Arthropoda > Insecta > Orthoptera > Acrididae > Schistocerca > Schistocerca nitens. Next base: position 69,697,356 of record NC_064625.1, read on the forward strand.
CATCAAACAGAATCTCCCTGCTGTGAGGGAAGAAACATGTACCACAATTTGTGCAGCACATTTATTATTTTTAGCGACCATTGGAATAAGATTTTTAAACATGTAAAGCAAATGAAGGAGATACCGAAAAAAGAAGCTTTAAAACTTTCCGAACATCCCTTATTCAGTAAGGTGCACATGGTGTCCCATCTGCACCAAAACCCCATTGAATGGAGAATCTGCTTTGTGGCCATAAAACCAGCTGACCCTGCTGTAGAGAACAAACACTTAACCACATTTCACGACTCAAATACATTACTCCACTGTGACATTGATGAATATAAGTGAGAATGATATCAATCAAAAGAAGCACCCAGTAAAAGAGAGAAGTCTTTCCCAATAACTGCAATAGACAGAATGTTGCGAGTGATGGTGCTTATCAGACAAAATCACACTCGATGGTAGAGCAAACATAGCAGTCATCAAACGGAATCACACTGCTAAGAGGGAAGAAACATGTACCACAACTCGTGCAGCTCATTCATTATTTTTAGTGACCATTGGAATAAGATTTTTAAACATATAAAGCAAATGAATGAGATACCTAAACAAGAAGGTTTATCACATTCCGAACATCCGTTATTTAGTCAGGTGCAGGTGGTGTCCCATCTGCACCAAAAACCCATTGAATGCAGAATCTGCTTTGAGGCCATACATCCAGCTGACCCTGCTGTGAAGACCAAACACTTAACCACATTTCACGAATCAAATACATTACTCCACTGTGAAATTGATGAGTATAAGTGATAACGGTATCAATCAAAACAAAGCACCTAGCAAAAGAAAGAATTTTTTCCCAACAACTCCAATAGACAGAATGCTGGGAGTGATGGTTCTTATCAGACAAAATCACACTCGATGGTAGAACAAACATAGCAGTCATCAAACAGAATCTCCCTGCTGTGAGGGAAGAAACATGTAGCACAATTTGTGCAGCACATTTTTTATTTTTAGTGACCATTGGAATAAGATTTTTAAACATGTACAGCAAATGAAGGAGATACCTAAACAAGAAGCATTATCACATTCCGAACTTCCGTAATTCAGTAAGGTGCACATGGTGTCCCATCTGCACCAAAAACCCATTGAATGGAGAATCTGCTTTGTGGCCACAAAACCAGCTGACCCTGCTGTAGAGAACAAACACTTAACCACATTTCTCGATTCAAATACATTACTCCACTGTGAAATTGATGAATATAAGTAAGAACGGTATCAATCAAAAGAAGCACCTAGCAAAAGAAAGAAGTCTTTCCCAATAACTCCAATAGACAGAATGCTGGGAGTGATGGCTCTTATCAGACAAAATCACACACGATGGTAGAGCAAACATTCCAGTCATCAAAAGGAATGTCTGTTCTGAGGGGGAAGAAACATGTACCACAACTTGTGCAGCATATCGATTATTTTTAGTGACCATTGGAAAAAGATTTTTAAACATATAAAGCAAATGAAGGAGATACCTAAACAAGAAGGTTTATCACATTCCGAACATCCGTTATTCAGTAAGGTGTATGTGGTGTCCCATCTCCAACAAAAACCCATTGAATGGAGAATCTGCTTTGTGGCCATATAACCAGCTGACCCTGGCTGCAAAGAACAAACACTTAACCACATTTCACGATTCTAATACATTACTCCACTGTGAAATTGATGAATATAAGTGATAACGGTATCAATCAAAAGAGGCACCTAGCAAAAGAAAGAAGTCTTTCCCGATAACTCCAATAGACAGAATGCTGGGAGTGATGGTTCTTATCAGATAAAATCACACACGATAGCAAGGCAAACATAGCAGTCATCACACGGAATGTCACTGCTGAGAGGGAAGAAACATGTACCACATTTTGTGCAGTACACTGATTATTTTTAGTGACCATTGGAATAAGATTTTTAAACATGTAAAGCAAATGAAGGAGATACCTAAACAAGAAGCTTTATCACATTCCGAACTTCCGTTATTCAGTAAGGTGCACATGGTGCCCCATCTGCACCAAAAACCCATTGAATGCAGAATCTGCTTTGTGGCCAAACAACCAGCTGACCCTGCTGTAAAGAACAAACACTTAACCACATTTCTCGATTCAAATACATTACTCCACTGTGAAATTGATGAATATAAGTAAGAACGGTATCAATCAAAAGAAGCACCTAGCAAAAGAAAGAAGTCTTTCCCAATAACTCCAATAGACAGAATGCTGGGAGTGATGGCTCTTATCAGACAAAATCACACATGATGGTAGAGCAAACATTCCAGTCATCAAAAGGAATGTCTGTGCTGAGGGGGAAGAAACATGTAGCACAACTTGTGCAGCACATTGATTATTTTTAGTAACCATTGGAATAAGATTATTAAACATATAAAGCAAATGAAGTAGATACCTAAATAAGAAAATTAATACAATTCCGAACATCCCTTATTCAGTAAGGTGCATGTGGTGTCCCATCTGCACCAAAAACCCATTGAATGAAGAATCTGCCTTGTGGTCATAAAACCAGCTGACCCTGCTGTTGAGAAGAAACACTTAACCACATTTCATGATTCAAATACATTACTCCACTGTGAAATTGATGAATATAAGTCATAACGGTATCAATCAAAAGAAGCACCTAGAAAAAAAAAGAAGTCTTTCCCGATAACTCCAATAGACAGAATGCTGAGAGTGATGGTACTTATTAGATAAAATCACACACGATGGTAAGGCAAACATAGCAGTCATCACACGGAATGTCACTGCTGAGAGGGAAGAAACATGTACCACATTCTGTGCAGTACACTGATTATTTTTCGTGACCATTGGAATAAGATTATTAAACATGTAAAGCAAATGAAGGAGATACCTAAACAAGAAGCTTTATCACATTCCGAACTTCCGTTATTCAGAAAGCTGCAGGTGGTTTCCAATCTGCACCAAAAACCCCTTGAATGGAGATTCTGGCTTGTGGCCATAAAACCAGCTGACCCTGCTGTTGAGAACAAACACTTAACCACATTTCATGATTCAAATACATTACTCCACTGTGAAATTGATGAATATAAGTGATAACGCTATCAATCAAAAGAAGCACCTAGCAAAAGAAAGAAGTCTTTCCCAATAACTGCAATAGAAAGAATGCTGGGAGTAGTGGTACTTATCCTACGAAATCACACTCGATGGTAGAACAAACATAGCAGTCATCAAACGGAATCACACTGCTAAGAGGGAAGAAATATGTACCACAACTTGTGCAGCTCATTGATTATTTTTAGTGACCATTGGAATAAGATTTTTAAACATATAAAGCAAATGAAGGAGATATCAAAACAAGAAGGTTTATCACATTCCGAACATCCGTTATTCAGTCAGGTGCAGGTGGTGTCCCATCAGCACCAAAAACCCATTGAAAGCAGAATCTGCTTTGAGGCCATACATCCAGCTGACCCTGCTGTAAAGACCAAACACTTAACCACATTTCACGAATCAAATACATTACTCCACTGTGAAATTGATGAGTATAAGTGATAACGGTATCAATCAAAAGAAAGCACATACCAAAAGAAAGAATTTTTTCCCAACAACTCCAATAGACAGAATGCTGGGAGTGATGGTTCTTATCAGAGAAAATCACACTCGATGGTAGAGCAAACATAGAAGTCATCAAACGGAATCTCCCTGCTGAGAGGGAAGAAACATGTACCACAATTTGTGCAGCATATTTATTATTTTTAGTGACGATTGGAATAAGATTATTAAACATATAAAGCAAATGAAGGAGATACCTAAACAAGAAGATTTATCACATTCCGAACATCCCTTATTCAGTAAGGTGCACGTGGTGTCCCATCTGCACCAAAAACCCATTGAATGGAGAATCTGCTTTGTGGCCACAAAACCAGCTGACCCTGCTGTAGAGAACAAACACTTAACCACAATTCACGATTCAAATACATTACTCCACTGTGAAATTGATGAACATAAGTGATAACGGTATCAATCAAAAGAAGCACCTAGCAAAAGAAAGAAGTCTTACCCGATAACTCCAATAGACAGAATGCTGGGAGTGATGGCTCTTATCAGACAAAATCACACACGATGGTAGAGCAAACATAGCAGTCATCAAACGAAATGTCACTGCTGAGAGGGAAGAAACATGTATCACAATTTGTGCAGCACACTGATTATTTTTAGTGACCATTGGAATAAGATTAATAAACATATAAAGCAAATGAAGGAGATACCTAAACAAGAAGATTTATCAAATTCCGAACATTTGTTATTCAGTAAGGTGTATGTGGTGTCCCATCTCCAACAAAAACCCATTGAATGCAGAATCTGCTTTGAGGCCATACAACCAGCTGACCCTGCTGTAAAGAACAAACACTTAACCACATTTCACGATTCAAATACATTACTCCACTGTGTAATTGATGAGTATAAGTGATAACGGTATCAATCAAAAGAAGCACCTAGCAAAAGAAAGAATTTTTTCCCAACAACTCCAATAGACAGAATGCTGGGAGTGATGGTTCTTATCAGACAAAATCACACTCGATGGTAGAACAAACATTGCAGTCATCAAACAGAATCTCCCTGCTGTGAGGGAAGAAACATGTACCACAATTTGTGCAGCAAATTTATTATTTTTAGTGACGATTGGAATAAGATTATTAAACATATAAAGGAAATGAAGGAGATACCTAAACAAGAAGATTTATCACATTCCGAACATCCCTTATTCAGTAAGGTGCACGTGGTGTCCCATCTGCACCAAAAACCCATTGAATGCAGAATCTGCCTTGTGGCCATTAAACCAGCTGACCCTGCTGTTGAGAAGAAACACTTAACCACATTTCATGATTCAAATACATTACTCCACTGTGAAATTGATGAATATAAGTCATAACGGTATCAATCAAAAGAGGCACCTAGCAAAAGAAAGAAATCTTTCCCGATAACTCCAATAGACAGAATGCTGTGAGTGATGGTTCTTATCAGATAAAATCACACACGATGGTAAGGCAAACATAGCAGTCATCACACGGAATGTCACTACTGAGAAGGAAGAAACATGTACCACATTTTGTGCAGTACACTGATTATTTTTAGTGACCATTGGAATAAGATTTTTAAACATGTAAAGCAAATGAAGGAGATACCTAAACAAGAAGCTTTATCACATTCCGAACTTCCGTTATTCAGTAAGGTGCACATGGTGCCCCATCTGCACCAAAAACCCATTGAATGGAGAATCTGCTTTGTGGCCAAACAACCAGCTGACACTGCTGTAGAGAACAAACACTTAACCACATTTCACGATTCAAATACAATACTCCACTGTGAAATTGATGAATATAAGTGATAACGGTATCAATCAAATAAAGTACCTACCAAAAGACAGAAGTCTTTCCCAATAACTCCAATAGACAGAATGCTGGGAGTGATGGTTCTTATCAGAGAAAATCACACACGATGGTAGAGCAAACATAGCAGTCATCACACGGAATGTCACTGCTGAGAGGGAAGAAACATGTACCACATTTTGTGCAGTACACTGATTATTTTTAGTGACCATTGGAATAAGATTATTAAACATGTAAAGCAAATGAAGGAGATACCTACACAAGAAGCTTTATCACATTCCGAACTTCCGTTATTCAGTAAGGTGTATGTGGTGTCCCATCTCCAACAAAAACTCACTGAATGGAGAATCTGCTTTGTGGCCATATAACCAGCTGACCCTGCTGCAAAGAACAAACACTTAACCACATTTCACGATTCAAATACATTACTCCACTGTGAAATTGATGAATATAAGTGATAAGGGTATCAATCAAATGAAGCACCTAGCAAAAGAAAGAAGTCTTTCCCAATAACTGCAATAGACAGAATGCTGGGAGTAGTGGTACTTATCCAACAAAATCACACTCGATGGTAGAACAAACATAGCAGTCATCAAACGGAAACTCCCCGCTGAGAGGGAAGAAACATGTACCACAACTTGTGCAGCACATTTATTATTTTTAGTGACCATTGGAATAAGATTTTTAAACATATAAAGCAAAGAAAATTAATCCAATTCTGAACATCCGTTATTCAGTAAGGTGCATGTGGTGTCCCATCTGCACCAAAAACCCATTGAATGCAGAATCTGCTTTGAGGCCATACAACCAGCTGACCCTGCTGTAAAGAACAAACACTTAACCACATTTCACGAATCAAATACATTACTCCACTGTGAAATTGATGAGTATAAGTGATAACGGTATCAATCAAAAGAAGCACCTAGCAAAAGAATGAATTTTTTCCCAACAACTCCAATAGACAGAATGCTGGGAGTGTGGCTTTATCAGACAAAATCACACTCGATGGTAGAGCAAACATAGCAGTCATCAAACAGAATCTCCCTGCTGAGAGGGAAGAAACATGTACCACAATTTGTGCAGCACATTGATTATTTTTAGTGACCATTGGATTAAGATTTTTAAACATATAAACCAAATGAAGGAGATACCGCAACAAGAAGCTTTATCACTTTCCGAACTTCCGTTATTCAGTAAGGTGCACATGGCGTCCCATTTGCCCAAATCCCCATTGAATGGAGAATCTGCTTTGTGGCCATAAAACCAGCTGTCTATGCTGTAGAGAACAAACACTTAACCACATTTCACGATTCAAATACATTACTCCACTGTGAAATTGATGAGTATAAGTAAGAACGGTATCATTCAAAAGAAGCACCTAGCAAAAGAATGAATTTTTTCCCAACAACTCCAATATACAGAATGCTGGGAGTGATGGTTCTTATCAGACAAAATCACAGACGATGGTAGAGCAAACATAGCAGTCACCAAACGGAATATCCCTGATGAGAGGGAAGAAACAAGTACCACAATTTGTGCAGCACATTTATTATTTGTAGTTACCACTGGAAAAAGATTTTTAAACATGTTAAAGCGAATGAAGAAGATACCTAAACAAGAAGGTTTATCACATTCCGAACTTCCGTTATTCTGTAAGGTGCAGATGGTGTCCCATCTGCACGAAAAACCCATTGAATGGAGATTCTGCTTTGTGGCCATAAAACCAGCTGACCCTGCTGTAGAGAGCAAACACTTAATCACATTTAACGATTCAAATACATTACTCCAGTGTGAAATTGATGAATATAAGTGATAACGGTATCAATCAAATAAAGTACCTACCAAAAGAGAGAAGTCCTTCCCAATAACTCCAGTAGACAGAATGCTGGGAGTGATGCTTCTTACCAGACAAAATCACACTCGATGCAAGAGCAAACATAGAAGTCATCAAGCGGAATCTCCCTGCTGAGAGGGAAGAAACATGTACCACAACTTGTGCAGCACATTGATTATTTTTAGTGACCATTGGATTAAGATTTTTAAACATATAAAGCAAATGAAGGAGATACCTAAACAAGAAGATTTATCACATTCCGAATATGCCTTATTCAGTAAGGTGCACGTGGTGTCCCATCTGCAACAAAAACCCATTGAATGGAGAATCTGCTTTGTAGCCATACAACCAGCTGACACTGCTGTAGAGAACAAACACTTAACCATATTTCACGATTCAAATACATTACTCCACTGTGAAATTGATGAATATAAGTGATAACGGTATCAATCAAAAGATGCACCTAGCAAAAGAAAGAATTTGTTCCCAACAACTCAAATAGACAGAATGCTGGGAGTGGTGGTACTTATCCAACAAAATCACACTCGATGGTAGAACAAACATAGCAGTCATCAAACGGAATCTCCCCGCTGAGAGGGAAGAAACATGTACCACAACTTGTGCACCACATTTATTATTTTTAGTGACCACTGGAATAAGATTTTTAAACATATAAAGCAAATGAAGTAGATACCTAAACAAGAAAATTAATCCAATTCCGAACATCCGTTATTCAGTAAGGTGCATGTGGTGTCCCATCTGCACCAAAAACCCATTGAATGCAGAATCTGCTTTGAGGCCATACAACCAGCTGACCCTGCTGTAAAGAACAAACGCTTAACCACATTTCACGAATCAAATACATTACTCCACTGTGAAATTGATGAGTATAAGTGATAACGGTATCAATCAAAAGAAGCACCTAGCAAAAGAATGAATTTTTTCACATCAACTCCAATAGACAGAATGCTGGGAGTGATGGTTTCTATCAGACAAAATCACACTCTATGGTAGAGCAAACATAGCAGTCATCAAACGGAATCTCCCTGCTGAGAGGGAAGAAACATGTACCACTATTTGTGCAGCACATTTTTTATTTGTAGTTACCAATGGAATAAGATTTTTAAACATGTTAAAGCGAATGAAGAAGATACCTAAACAAGAAGGTTTATCACATTCCGAACTTCCGTTATTCTGTAAGGTGCAGATGGTGTCCCATCTGCACCAAAAACCCATTGAATGGAGAATCTGCCTTGTGGCCATAAAACCAGCTGACCCTGCTGTTGAGAACAAACACTTAACCACATTTCACGATTCAAATACATTAGTCCACTGTGAAATTGATGAATATTAGTGATAACGGTATCAATCAAAAGAAGCACCTAGCAAAAGAAAGCAGTCTTTCCCAATAACTCCAATAGACAGAATGCTGGGAGTGATGACTCTTATCAGACAAAATCACAAACGATGGTAGAGCAAGAATAGCAGTCATCAAACAGAATGTCACTGCTGAGAGGGAAGAAACATGTACCACAATTTGTGCAGCACACTGATTATTTTTAGTGACCATTGGAATAAGATTATTAAATATATAAAGCAAATGAAGGATATACCTAAACAAGACGATTTATCACATTCCGAACATCCGTTATTCAGTAAGGTGCACATGGTGTCCAATCTGCACCAAAACGCCATTGAATGGAGAATCTGCTTTGTGGCCATAAAACCAGCTGACCCTGCGGTAGAGAGCAAACACTTAACCACATATCACGATTCAAATACATTAGTCCACTGTGAAATTGATGAATATTAGTGATAACGGTACCAATCAAATAAAGTACCTACCAAAAGAGAGAAGTCCTTCCCAATAACTCCAATAGACAGAATGCTGGGGGTGATGGTTCTTACCAGACAAAATCACACTCGATGGTAGAGCAAACATAGAAGTCATCAAGCGGAATCCCCCTGCTGAGAGGGAAGAAACATGTACCACAACTTGTGCACCACATTGATTATTTTTAGTGACCATTGGATTATGATTTTTAAACATATAAAGCAAATGAAGGAGATACCTAAACAAGAAGAGTTATCACATTCCGAACATGCCTTATTCAGTAAGGTGCACGTGGTGTCCCATCTGCAACAAAAACCCATTGAATGGAGAATCTGCTTTGTGGCCATACAACCAGCTGACCCTGCTGTAGAGAACAAACACTTAACCACATTTCACGATTCAAATACATTACTCCACTGTGAAATTGATGAATATAAGTGATAACGGTATCAATCAAAAGAAGAACCTAGCTAAAGTAAGAAGTCTTTCCCAATAACTCCAATAGACAGAATGCTGGGAGTGATGGTTCTTATCAGACAAAATCACACTCGATGGTAGAACAAACATAGCAGTCATCAAACGGAATATCCCTGCTGTGAGGGAAGAAACATGTACCACAATTTGTGCAGCACATTGATTATTTTTAGTGACCATTGGATTAAGATTTTTAAACATATAAACCAAATGAAGGAGATACCGCAACAAGAAGCTTTATCACTTTCCGAACTTCCGTTATTCAGTAAGGTGCACATGGCGTCCCATTTGCCCAAAACCCCATTGAATGGCGAATCTGCTTTGTGGCCATAAAACCAGCTGTCTCTGCTGTAGAGAACAAACACTTAACCACATTTGACGATTCAAATACGTTACTCCACTGTGAAATTGACGAGTATAAGTGATAACGGTATCAATTAAAAGAAGCACCTAGCAAAAGAAAGAATTTGTTCCCAACAACTCAAATAGACAGAATGCTGGGAGTGATGGTTCTTATCAGACAAAATCACACTCAATGGTAGATCAAACATAGCAGTCATCAAACAGAATCTCCCTGCTGTGAGGGAAGAAACATGTACCACCATTTGTGCAGCACATTTATTATTTTTAGTGACCATTGGAATAAGATTTTTAAACACATAAAGCAAATGAAGGAGATACCAAAACAAGAAGATTTATCACATTCCGAACATGCCTTATTCAGTAAGGTGCATGTGGTGTCCCATCTGCACCAAAAACCCATCGAATGGAGAATCTATTTGTGGCCATACAACCAGCAGACCCTGCTGTAGAGAACAAACACTTAACCACATTTCACGATTCAAATACATTACTCCACTGTGAAATTGATGAGTATAAGTGATAACGGTATCATTCAAAAGAAGCACCTAGCAAAAGAATGAATTTTTTCCCAACAACTCCAATATACAGAATGCTGGGAGTGATGGTTCTTATCAGACAAAATCACAGACGATGGTAGAGCAAACATAGCAGTCACCAAACGGAATATCCCTGATGAGAGGGAAGAAACATGTACCACAATTTGTGCAGCACATTTATTATTTGTAGTTACCACTGGAAAAAGATTTTTAAACATGTTAAAGCGAATGAAGAAGATACCTAAACAAGAAGGTTTATCACATTCCGAACTTCCGTTATTCTGTAAGGTGCAGATGGTGTCCCATCTGCACGAAAAACCCATTGAATGGAGATTCTGCTTTGTGGCCATAAAACCAGCTGACCCTGCTGTAGAGAGCAAACACTTAATCACATTTAACGATTCAAATACATTACTCCAGTGTGAAATTGATGAATATAAGTGATAACGGTATCAATCAAATAAAGTACCTACCAAAAGAGAGAAGTCCTTCCCAATAACTCCAGTAGACAGAATGCTGGGAGTGATGCTTCTTACCAGACAAAATCACACTCGATGCAAGAGCAAACATAGAAGTCATCAAGCGGAATCTCCCTGCTGAGAGGGAAGAAACATGTACCACAACTTGTGCAGCACATTGATTATTTTTAGTGACCATTGGATTAAGATTTTTAAACATATAAAGCAAATGAAGGAGATACCTAAACAAGAAGATTTATCACATTCCGAACATGCCTTATTCAGTAAGGTGCACGTGGTGTCCCATCTGCAACAAAAACCCATTGAATGGAGAATCTGCTTTGTAGCCATACAACCAGCTGACCCTGCTGTAGAGAACAAACACTTAACCATATTTCACGATTCAAATACATTACTCCACTGTGAAATTGATGAATATAAGTGATAACGGTATCAATCAAAAGATGCACCTAGCAAAAGAAAGAATTTGTTCCCAACAACTCAAATAGACAGAATGCTGGGAGTGGTGGTACTTATCCAACAAAATCACACTCGATGGTAGAACAAACATAGCAGTCATCAAACGGAATCTCCCCGCTGAGAGGGAAGAAACATGTACCACAACTTGTGCACCACATTTATTATTTTTAGTGACCACTGGAATAAGATTTTTAAACATATAAAGCAAATGAAGTAGATACCTAAACAAGAAAATTAATCCAATTCCGAACATCCGTTATTCAGTAAGGTGCATGTGGTGTCCCATCTGCACCAAAACCCCATTGAATGGAGAATCTGCTTTGTGTAAATAAAACCAGCTGACCCTGCTGTAGAGAGCAAACACTTAACCACATTTAACAATTCAAATACACTACTCCTCTGTGAAATTGATGAATATAAGTGATAACGGTATCAATCAAATAAAGTACCTACCAAAGGAGAGAAGTCCTTCCCAATAACTCCAATAGACAGAATGCTGGGAGTGATGGTTCTTATCAGACCTAATCACACTGGATGGTAGAGCAAACATAGAAGTCATCAAGCGGAATCTCCCTGCTGAGAGGGAAGAAACATGTACCACAATTTGTGCAGCACATTTATTATTTTTAGCGATAATTGGAATAAGATTTTTAAACATGTAAAGCAAATTAAGGAGATACCGAAACAAGAAGCTTTATCACTTTCCGAACTTCCGTTATTCAGTAAGGTGCACATGGTGTCCCATCTGCACCAAAAACCCATTGAATGGAGAATCTGCTTTGTGGCCATACAACCAGCTGACCCTGCTGTAGAGAACAAACACTTAACCACATTTCACGATTCAAATACATTACTCCACTGTGAAATTGATGAGTATGAGTGATAACGGTATCAATCAAAAGAAGAACCTAGCTAAAGAAAGAAGTCATTCCCAATAACTCAAATAGACAGAATGCTGGGAGTGATGGTTCTTATCAGACATAATCACAAACGATGGTAGAGCAAACATAGCAGTCATCAAAGAGAATCTCCCTGCTGTGAGGGAAGAAACATGTATCACAATTTGTGCAGCACATTTATTATTTTTAGTGACCATTGGAATAAGATTTTTAAACATGTAAATCGAATGAAGGAGATACCTAAACAAGAAGATTTATCACATTCCGAACATCCGTTATTCAGAAAAGTGCACATGGTGTCCCATCTGCACCAAAAACCCATCGAATGGAGAATCTGCTTTGTGGCCATAAAACCAGCTGACCCTGCTGTAGAGGACAAACACTTAACCACATTTCACGATTCAAATACATTACTCCACTGTGAAATTGATGAATATTAGTGATAATGGTATCAATCAAAAAAAGCACCTAGCAAAAGAAAGCAGTCTTTCCCAATAACTCCAATAGACAGAATGCTGGGAGTGATGGCTCTTATCAGACAAAATCACAAACGATGGTAGAGCAAACATAGCAGTCATCAAACAGAATGTAACTGCTGAGAGGGAAGAAACATGTATCACAATTTGTGCAGCACACTGATTATTTTCAGTGACCATTGGAATAAGATTATAAAATATATAAAGCAAATGAAGGATATACCTAAACAAGACGATTTATCACAATCCGAACATCCGTTATTCTGTAAGGTGCAGATGGTGTCCCATCTGCACCAAAAACCCATTGAATGGAGAATCTGCTTTGTGGCCATAAAACCAGCTGACCCTGCTGTAGAGAGCAAACACTTAACCACATTTAACGATTCAAATACATTACTCCACTCTGAAATTGATGAATATAAGTGATAACGGTATCAATCTAATAAAGTACCTACCAAAAGAGAGAAGTCCTTCCCAATAACTCCAGTAGACAGAATGCTGGGAGTGATGGTTCTTATCAGACAAAATCACACTCAATGGTAGAACAAACATAGCAGTCATCAAACAGAATCTCCCTGCTGTGAGGGAAGAAACATGTACCACCATTTGTGCAGCACATTTATTATTTTTAGTGACCATTGGAATAAGATTTTTAAACACATAAAGCAAATGAAGGAGATACCAAAACAAGAAGATTTATCACATTCCAAACATCCCTTATTCAGTAAGGTGCATGTGGTGTCCCATCTGCACAAAAAACCAATTGAATGGAGAATCTGCTTGTGGCCATACAACCAGCTGACCCTGCTGTAGAGAACAAACACTTAACCAAATTTCACGATTCAAATACATTACTCCACTGTGAAATTGATGAGTATAAGTGATAACGATATCAATCAAAAGAAGCACCTAGCAAAAGAATGAATTTTTTCCCAACAACTCCAATATACAGAATGCTGGGAGTGATGGTTCTTATCAGACAAAATCACACACGATGGTAGAGCAAACATAGCAGTCATCAAGCGGAATATCCCTGCTGAGAGGGAAGAAACATGTACCACAATTTGTCCAGCACATTTACTATTTGTAGTTACCATTGGAATAAGATTTTTAAACATGTTAAAGCGAATGAAGAAGATACCTAAACAAGAAGGTTTATCACATTCCGAACTTCCGTTATTCTGTAAGGTGCAGATGGTGTCCCATCTGCACCAAAAACCCATTGAATGGAGAATCTGCTTTGTGGCCATAAAACCAGCTGACCCTGCTGTAGAGAGCAAACACATAACCACATTTAACGATTCAAATACATTACTCCACTGTGAAATTGATGAATATAAGTGATAACGGTATCAATCATATAAAGTACCTACCAAAAGAGAGAAGTCCTTCCCAATAACTCAAGTAACAGAATGCTGGGAGTGATAGTTCTTATCAGACAAAATCACACTCGATGGTAGAGCAAACATAGAAGACATCAAGCGGAATCTCCCTGCTGAGAGGGAAGAAACACGTACCACAACTTGTGCAGCACATTGATTATTTTTAGTGACCATTGGATTAAGATTTTTAAACATATAAAGCAAATGAAGGAGATACCTAAACAATATTTATCACATTCTGAACATGCCTTACTCAGTAAGGTGCACGTGGTGTCCGATCTGCACCAAAAACCCATTGAATAGAGAATCTGCTTTGTCGCCATACAACCAGCTGACCCTGCTGTAGAGAACGAACACTTAACCACATTTCACGATTCAAATACATTACTCCACTGTGAAATTGATGAATATTAGTGATAACGGTATCAATCGAAAGAAGCACCTAGCAAAAGAAAGCAGTCTTTCCCAATAACTCCAATAGACAGAATGCTGGGAGTGATGGCTCTTATCACACTCGACGGTAGAGCAAACATAGCAGTCATCAAACAGAATCACACTGCTAAGAGGGAAGAAACATGTACCACAATTTGTGCAGCACACTGATTATTTTTAGTGACCATTGGAATAAGATTATTAAATATATAAAGCAAATGAAGGATATACCTAAACAAGACGATTTGTCACATTCCGATCATCCGTTATTCAGTAAGGTGCACATGGTGTCCCATCTGCACCAAAACCCCATTGAATGGAGAATCTGCTTTGTGGCCATAAAACCAGCTGACCCTGCTGTAGAGAGCAAACACTTAACCACATTTCACGATTCAAATACATTACTCCACTGTGAAATTGAGGAGTATAAGTGATAACGGTATCAATTAAAAGAAGCACGTAGCAAAAGAAAGAATTTGTTCCCAACAACTCAAATAGACAGAATGCTGGGAGTGATGGTTCTTATCAGACAAAATCACACTCAATGGTAGATCAAACATAGCAGTCATCAAACAGAATCTCCCTGCTGTGAGGGAAGAAACATGTACCACAATTTGTGCAGCACATTTATTATTTGTAGTTACCACTGGAATAAGATTTTTAAACATGTTAAAGCGAATGAAGAAGATACCTAAACAAGAATGTTTATCACATTCCGAACTTCCGTTATTCTGTAAGGTGCAGTTGGTGTCCCATCTGCACGAAAAACCCATTGAATGGAGAATCTGCTTTGTGGCCATAAAACCAGCTGACCCTGCTGTAGAGAGAAAACACTTAATCACATTTAACGATTCAAATACATTACTCCACTGTGAAATTGATGAATATAAGTGATAACGGTATCAATCAAATAAAGTACCTACCAAAAGACAGAAGTCCTTCCCAATAACTCCAGTAGACAGAATGCTGAGAGTGATGGTTCTTATCAGACAAATTCACACTCGATGGTAGAGCAAACATAGAAGTCATCAAGCGGAATCTCCCTGCTGAGAGGGAAGAAACATGTACCACAACTTGTGCAGCACATTGATTATTTTAAGTGACCATTGGATTAAGATTTTTAAACATATAAAGCAAATGAATGAGATACCTAAACAAGACGTTTTATCACATTCCGAACATGCCTTATTCAGTAAGGTGCACGTGGTGTCCCATCTGCACCAAAAATCCATTGAATGGAGAATCTGCTTTGTGGCCATACAACCAGCTGACCCTGCTGTAGAGAACAAACACTTAACCACATTTCACGATTCAAATACATTAGTCCACTGTGAAATTGATGAATATTAGTGATAACGGTATCAATCGAAAGAAGCACCTAGCAAAAGAAAGCAGTCTTTCCCAATAACTCCAATAGACAGAATGCTGGGAGTGATGGCTCTTATCAGACAAAATCACAAAGGATGGTAGAGCAAACATAGCAGTCATCAAACAGAATGTCACTGCTGAGAGGGAAGAAACATGTACCACAATTTGTGCAGCACATTTATTATTTTTAGTGACCATTGGAATAAGATTATTAAATATATAAAGCAAATGAAGGATATACCTAAACAAGACGATTTATCACATTCCGAACATCCGTAATTCAGTAAGGAGCACATGGTGTCCCATCTGCACCAAAACCCCATTGAATGGAGAATCTGCTTTGTGGCCATAAAACCAGCTGACCCTGCCGTAGAGAGCAAACACTTAACCACATTTAACAATTCAAATACATTACTCCTCTGTGAAATTGATGAATATAAGTGATAACGGTATCAATCAAATAAAGTACCTACCAAAGGAGAGAATTCCTTCACAATAACTCCAGTAGACAGAATGCTGGGAGTGATGGTTCTTATCAGACAAAATCACAAACGATGGTAGAGCAAACATAGCAGTCATCAAACAGAATCTCCCTGCTGTGAGGGAAGAAACATGTACTACAATTTGTGCAGCACATTTATTATTTTTAGTGACCATTGGAATAAGATTTTTAAACATGTAAATCGAATGAAGGAGATACCGAAACAAGAAGCTTTATCACTTTCCGAACTTCCGTTATTCAGTAAGGTGCACATGGTGTCCCATCTGCACCAAAAACCCATTGAATGGAGAATCTGCTTTGTGGCCATACAACCAGCTGACCCTGCTGTAGAGAACAAACACTTAACCACATTTCACGATTCAAATACATTACTCCACTGTGAAATTGATGAGTATGAGTGATAACGGTATCAATCAAAAGAAGAACCTAGCTAAAGAAAGAAGTCATTCCCAATAACTCAAATAGACAGAATGCTGGGAGTGATGGTTCTTATCAGACATAATCACAAACGATGGTAGAGCAAACATAGCAGTCATCAAAGAGAATCTCCCTGCTGTGAGGGAAGAAACATGTATCACAATTTGTGCAGCACATTTATTATTTTTAGTGACCATTGGAATAAGATTTTTAAACATGTAAATCGAATGAAGGAGATACCTAAACAAGAAGATTTATCACATTCCGAACATCCGTTATTCAGAAAAGTGCACATGGTGTCCCATCTGCACCAAAAACCCATCGAATGGAGAATCTGCTTTGTGGCCATAAAACCAGCTGACCCTGCTGTAGAGGACAAACACTTAACCACATTTCACGATTCAAATACATTACTCCACTGTGAAATTGATGAATATTAGTGATAATGGTATCAATCAAAAAAAGCACCTAGCAAAAGAAAGCAGTCTTTCCCAATAACTCCAATAGACAGAATGCTGGGAGTGATGGCTCTTATCAGACAAAATCACAAACGATGGTAGAGCAAACATAGCAGTCATCAAACAGAATGTAACTGCTGAGAGGGAAGAAACATGTATCACAATTTGTGCAGCACACTGATTATTTTCAGTGACCATTGGAATAAGATTATAAAATATATAAAGCAAATGAAGGATATACCTAAACAAGACGATTTATCACAATCCGAACATCCGTTATTCTGTAAGGTGCAGATGGTGTCCCATCTGCACCAAAAACCCATTGAATGGAGAATCTGCTTTGTGGCCATAAAACCAGCTGCCCTGCTGTAGAGAGCAAACACTTAACCACATTTAACGATTCAAATACATTACTCCACTCTGAAATTGATGAATATAAGTGATAACGGTATCAATCTAATAAAGTACCTACCAAAAGAGAGAAGTCCTTCCCAATAACTCCAGTAGACAGAATGCTGGGAGTGATGGTTCTTATCAGACAAAATCACACTCAATGGTAGAACAAACATAGCAGTCATCAAACAGAATCTCCCTGCTGTGAGGGAAGAAACATGTACCACCATTTGTGCAGCACATTTATTACTTTTAGTGACCATTGGAATAAGATTTTTAAACACATAAAGCAAATGAAGGAGATACCAAAACAAGAAGATTTATCACATTCCAAACATGCCTTATTCAGTAAGGTGCATGTGGTGTCCCATCTGCACAAAAAACCAATTGAATGGAGAATCTGCTTGTGGCCATACAACCAGCTGACCCTGCTGTAGAGAACAAACACTTAACCAAATTTCACGATTCAAATACATTACTCCACTGTGAAATTGATGAGTATAAGTGATAACGATATCAATCAAAAGAAGCACCTAGCAAAAGAATGAATTTTTTCCCAACAACTCCAATATACAGAATGCTGGGAGTGATGGTTCTTATCAGACAAAATCACACACGATGGTAGAGCAAACATAGCAGTCATCAAACGGAATACCCCTGCTGAGAGGGAAGAAACATGTACCACAATTTGTCCAGCACATTTACTATTTGTAGTTACCATTGGAATAAGATTTTTAAACATGTTAAAGCGAATGAAGAAGATACCTAAACAAGAAGGTTTATCACATTCCGAACTTCCGTTATTCTGTAAGGTGCAGATGGTGTCCCATCTGCACCAAAAACCCATTGAATGGAGAATCTGCTTTGTGGCCATAAAACCAGCTGACCCTGCTGTAGAGAGCAAACACATAACCACATTTAACGATTCAAATACATTACTCCACTGTGAAATTGATGAATATAAGTGATAACGGTATCAATCATATAAAGTACCTACCAAAAGAGAGAAGTCCTTCCCAATAACTCAAGTAACAGAATGCTGGGAGTGATAGTTCTTATCAGACAAAATCACACTCGATGGTAGAGCAAACATAGAAGACATCAAGCGGAATCTCCCTGCTGAGAGGGAAGAAACACGTACCACAACTTGTGCAGCACATTGATTATTTTTAGTGACCATTGGATTAAGATTTTTAAACATATAAAGCAAATGAAGGAGATACCTAAACAATATTTATCACATTCCGAACATGCCTTACTCAGTAAGATGCACGTGGTGTCCGATCTGCACCAAAAACCCATTGAATAGAGAATCTGCTTTGTCGCCATACAACCAGCTGACCCTGCTGTAGAGAACGAACACTTAACCACATTTCACGATTCAAATACATTACTCCACTGTGAAATTGATGAATATTAGTGATAACGGTATCAATCGAAAGAAGCACCTAGCAAAAGAAAGCAGTCTTTCCCAATAACTCCAATAGACAGAATGCTGGGAGTGATGGCTCTTATCACACTCGACGGTAGAGCAAACATAGCAGTCATCAAACAGAATCACACTGCTAAGAGGGAAGAAACATGTACCACAATTTGTGCAGCACACTGATTATTTTTAGTGACCATTGGAATAAGATTATTAAATATATAAAGCAAATGAAGGATATACCTAAACAAGACGATTTGTCACATTCCGATCATCCGTTATTCAGTAAGGTGCACATGGTGTCCCATCTGCACCAAAACCCCATTGAATGGAGAATCTGCTTTGTGGCCATAAAACCAGCTGACCCTGCTGTAGAGAGCAAACACTTAACCACATTTCACGATTCAAATACATTACTCCACTGTGAAATTGAGGAGTATAAGTGATAACGGTATCAATTAAAAGAAGCACGTAGCAAAAGAAAGAATTTGTTCCCAACAACTCAAATAGACAGAATGCTGGGAGTGATGGTTCTTATCAGACAAAATCACACTCAATGGTAGATCAAACATAGTAGTCATCAAACAGAATCTCCCTGCTGTGAGGGAAGAAACATGTACCACAATTTGTGCAGCACATTTATTATTTGTAGTTACCACTGGAATAAGATTTTTAAACATGTTAAAGCGAATGAAGAAGATACCTAAACAAGAATGTTTATCACATTCCGAACTTCCGTTATTCTGTAAGGTGCAGTTGGTGTCCCATCTGCACGAAAAACCCATTGAATGGAGAATCTGCTTTGTGGCCATAAAACCAGCTGACCCTGCTGTAGAGAGAAAACACTTAATCACATTTAACGATTCAAATACATTACTCCACTGTGAAATTGATGAATATAAGTGATAACGGTATCAATCAAATAAAGTACCTACCAAAAGACAGAAGTCCTTCCCAATAACTCCAGTAGACAGAATGCTGAGAGTGATGGTTCTTATCAGACAAATTCACACTCGATGGTAGAGCAAACATAGAAGTCATCAAGCGGAATCTCCCTGCTGAGAGGGAAGAAACATGTACCACAACTTGTGCAGCACATTGATTATTTTAAGTGACCATTGGATTAAGATTTTTAAACATATAAAGCAAATGAATGAGATACCTAAACAAGACGTTTTATCACATTCCGAACATGCCTTATTCAGTAAGGTGCACGTGGTGTCCCATCTGCACCAAAAATCCATTGAATGGAGAATCTGCTTTGTGGCCATACAACCAGCTGACCCTGCTGTAGAGAACAAACACTTAACCACATTTCACGATTCAAATACATTAGTCCACTGTGAAATTGATGAATATTAGTGATAACGGTATCAATCAAAAGAAGCACCTAGCAAAAGAAAGCAGTCTTTCCCAATAACTCCAATAGACAGAATGCTGGGAGTGATGGCTCCTATCAGACAAAATCACAAACGATGGTAGAGCAAACATAGCAGTCATCAAACAGAATGTCACTGCTGAGAGGGAAGAAACATGTACCACAATTTGTGCAGCACATTTATTATTTTTAGTGACCATTGGAATAAGATTATTAAATATATAAAGCAAATGAAGGATATACCTAAACAAGACGATTTATCACATTCCGAACATCCGTAATTCAGTAAGGAGCACATGGTGTCCCATCTGCACCAAAACCCCATTGAATGGAGAATCTGCTTTGTGGCCATAAAACCAGCTGACCCTGCCGTAGAGAGCAAACACTTAACCACATTTAACAATTCAAATACATTACTCCTCTGTGAAATTGATGAATATAAGTGATAACGGTATCAATCAAATAAAGTACCTACCAAAGGAGAGAATTCCTTCACAATAACTCCAGTAGACAGAATGCTGGGAGTGATGGTTCTTATCAGACAAAATCACAAACGATGGTAGAGCAAACATAGCAGTCATCAAACAGAATCTCCCTGCTGTGAGGGAAGAAACATGTACTACAATTTGTGCAGCACATTTATTATTTTTAGTGACCATTGGAATAAGAATTTTAAACATGTAAATCGAATGAAGGAGATACCTAAACAAGAAGATTTATCACATTCCGAACTTCCGTTATTCAGAAAAGTGCACATGGTTTCCCATCTGCACCAAAAACCCATTGAATGGAGAATCTGCTTTGTGGCCATAAAACCAGCTGACCCTGCTGTAGAGGACAAACACTTAACCACATTTCACGATTCAAATACATTACTCCACTGTGAAATTGATGAATATTAGTGATAACGGTATCAATCAAAAGAAGCATCTAGCAAAAGAAAGCAGTCTTTCCCAATAACTCCAATAGACAGAATGCTGGGAGTGATGGCTCTTATCAGACAAAATCACAAACGATGGTAGAGCAAACATAGCAGTCATCAAACAGAATGTCACTGCTGAGAGGGAAGAAACATGTATCACAATTTGTGCAGCACACTGATTATTTTTAGTGACCATTGGAATAAGATTATTAAATATATAAAGCAAATGAAGGATATACCTAAACAAGACGATTTATCACATTCCGAACATCCGTTATTCTGTAAGGTGCAGATGGTGTCCCATCTGCACCAAAAACCCATGGAATGGAGAATCTGCTTTGTGGCCATAAAACCAGCTGACCCTGCTGTAGAGAACAAACACTTAACCACATTTCACGATTCAAATACATTACTCCACTGTGAAATTGATGAATATAAGTGATAAGGGTATCAATCAAATAAAGTACCTACCAAAAGAGAGAAGTCCTTCCCAATAACTCCAGTAGACAGAATGCTGGGAGTGATGGTTCTTATCAGACAAAATCACACTCGATGGTAGAGCAAACATAGAAGTCATCAAGCGGAATCTCCCTGCTGAGAGGGAAGAAACATGTACCACAACTTGTGCACCACATTGATTATTTTTAGTGACCATTGGATTATGATTTTTAAACATATAAAGCAAATGAAGGAGATACTTAAACAAGAAGAGTTATCACATTCCGAACATGCCTTATTCAGTAAGGTGTATGTGGTGTCCCATCTGCAACAAAAACCCATTGAATGGAGAATCTGCTTTGTGGCCATACAACCAGCTGACCCTGCTGTAGAGAACAAACACTTAACCACATTTCACGATTCAAATACATTACTCCACTGTGAAATTGATGAATATAAGTCATAACGGTATCAATCAAAAGAAGCACCTAGAAAAAGAAAGAAGTCTTTCCCGATAACTCCAATAGACAGAATGCTGGGAGTGATGGTACTTATTAGATAAAATCACACACGATGGTAAGGCAAACATAGCAGTCATCACACGGAATGTCACTGCTGAGAGGGAAGAAACATGTACCACATTCTGTGCAGTACACTGATTATTTTTCGTGACCATTGGAATAAGATTATTAAACATGTAAAGCAAATGAAGGAGATACCTAAACAAGAAGCTTTATCACATTCCGAACTTTCGTTATTCAGAAAGGTGCAGGTGGTTTCCCATCTGCACCAAAAACCCATTGAATGGAGATTCTGCCTTGTGGCCATAAAACCAGCTGACCCTGCTGTTGAGAACAAACACTTAACCACATTTCATGATTCAAATACATTACTCCACTGTGAAATTGATGAATATAAGTGATAACGCTATCAATCAAAAGAAGCACCTAGCAAAAGAAAGAAGTCTTTCCCAATAACTGCAATAGAAAGAATGCTGGGAGTAGTGGTACTTATCCTACAAAATCACACTCGATGGTAGAACAAACATAGCAGTCATCAAACGCAATCTCCCCGCTGAGAGGGAATAAACATGTACCACAATTT
Organism: Schistocerca nitens; assembly: GCF_023898315.1. NCBI lineage: Eukaryota > Metazoa > Arthropoda > Insecta > Orthoptera > Acrididae > Schistocerca > Schistocerca nitens. The sequence goes on from NC_064625.1 coordinate 69,720,310, forward strand.
GTGCAGCACATTTATTATTTTTAGTGACCATTGGAATAAGATTTTTAAACATATAAAGCAAATGAAGTAGATACCTAAACAAGAAGATTTATCAAATTCCGAACATCCGTTACTCAGTAAGGTGCATGTGGTGTCCCATCTGCACCAAAAACCCATTGAATGCAGTATCTGCCTTGTGGCCATTAAACCAGCTGACCCTGCTGTTGAGAAGAAACACTTAACCACATTTCATGATTCAAATATATTACTCCACTGTGAAATTGATGAATATAAGTCATAACGGTATCAATCAAAAGAGGCACCTAGCAAAAGAAAGAAGTCTTTCCCGATAACTCCAATAGACAGAATGCTGTGAGTGATGGTTCTTATCAGATAAAATCACACACGATGGTAAGGCAAACATAGCAGTCATCACACGGAATGTCACTGCTGAGAGGGAAGAAACATGTACCACATTTTGTGCAGTACACTGATTATTTTTAGTGACCATTGGAATAAGATTTTTAAACATGTAAAGCAAATGAAGGAGATACCTAAACAAGAAGCTTTATCACATTCCGAACTTCCGTTATTCAGTAAGGTGCACATGGTGCCCCATCTGCACCAAAAACCCATTGAATGGAGAATCTGCTTTGTGGCCAAACAACCAGCTGACACTGCTGTAGAGAACAAACACTTAACCACATTTCACGATTCAAATACAATACTCCACTGTGAAATTGATGAATATAAGTGATAACGGTATCAATCAAATAAAGTACCTACCAAAAGACAGAAGTCCTTCCCAATAACTCCAATAGACAGAATGCTGGGAGTGATGGTTCTTATCAGAGAAAATCACACACGATGGTAGAGCAAACATAGCAGTCATCACACGGAATGTCACTGCTGAGAGGGAAGAAACATGTACCACATTTTGTGCAGTACACTGATTATTTTTAGTGACCATTGGAATAAGATTATTAAACATGTAAAGCAAATGAAGGAGATACCTAAACAAGAAGCTTTATCACATTCCGAACTTCCGTTATTCAGTAAGGTGTATGTGGTGTCGCATCTCCAACAAAAACTCACAGAATGGAGAATCTGCTTTGTGGCCATATAACCAGCTGACCCTGCTGCAAAGAACAAACACTTAACCACATTTCACGATTCAAATACATTACTCCACTGTGAAATTGATGAATATAAGTGATAAGGGTATCAATCAAATGAAGCACCTAGCAAAAGAAAGAAGTCTTTCCCAATAACTGCAATAGACAGAATGCTGGGAGTAGTGGTACTTATCCAACAAAATCACACTCGATGGTAGAACAAACATAGCAGTCATCAAACGGAATCTCCCCGCTGAGAGGGAAGAAACATGTACCACAACTTGTGCAGCACATTTATTATTTTTAGTGACCATTGGAATAAGATTTTTAAACATATAAAGCAAAGAAAATTAATCCGATTCCGAACATCCGTTATTCAGTAAGGTGCATGTGGTGTCCCATCTGCACCAAAACCCATTGAATGCAGAATCTGCTTTGAGGCCATACAACCAGCTGACCCTGCTGTAAAGAACAAACGCTTAACCACATTTCACGAATCAAATACATTACTCCACTGTGAAATTGATGAGTATAAGTGATAACGGTATCAATCAAAAGAAGCACCTAGCAAAAGAATGAATTTTTTCCCAACAACTCCAATAGACAGAATGCTGGGAGTGTGGCTTTATCAGACAAAATCACACTCGATGGTAGAGCAAACATAGCAGTCATCAAACAGAATCTCCCTGCTGAGAGGGAAGAAACATGTACCACAATTTGTGCAGCACATTTATTATTTGTAGTTACCATTGGAATAAGATTTTTAAACATGTTAAAGCGAATGAAGAAGATACCCAAACAAGAAGGTTTATCACATTCCGAACTTCCGTTATTCTGTAAGGTGCAGATGGTGTCCCATCTGCACCAAAAACAAATTGAATGGAGAATCTGCTTTGTGGCCATAAAACCAGCTGACCCTGCTGTAGAGAGCAAACACTTAACCACATTTAACGATTCAAATACATTACTCCACTGTGAAATTGATGAATATAAGTGATAACGGTATCAATCAAATAAAGTACCTACCAAAAGACAGAAGTCCTTCCCAATAACTCCAGTAGACAGAATGCTGGGAGTGATGCTTCTTACCAGACAAAATCACACTCGATGCAAGAGCAAACATAGAAGTCATCAAGCGGAATCTCCCTGCTGAGAGGGAAGAAACATGTACCACAACTTGTGCACCACATTGATTATTTTTAGTGACCATTGGATTATGATTTTTAAACATATAAACATTTAACGATTCAAATACATTACTCCACTGTGAAATTGATGAACATAAGTGATAACGGTATCAATCAAAAGAAGCACCTAGCAAAAGAAAGAAGTCTTACCCGATAACTCCAATAGACAGAATGCTGGGAGTGATGACTCTTATCAGACAAAATCACAAACGATGGTAGAGCAAGCATAGCAGTCATCAAACAGAATGTCACTGCTGAGAGGGAAGAAACATGTACCACAATTTGTGCAGCACACTGATTATTTTTAGTGACCATTGGAATAAGATTATTAAATATATAAAGCAAATGAAGGATATACCTAAACAAGACGATTTATCACATTCCGAACATCCGTTATTCAGTAAGGTGCACATGGTGTCCAATCTGCACCAAAACGCCATTGAATGGAGAATCTGCTTTGTGGCCATAAAACCAGCTGACCCTGCTGTAGAGAGCAAACACTTAACCACATATCACGATTCAAATACATTAGTCCACTGTGAAATTGATGAATATTAGTGATAACGGTATCAATCAAATAAAGTACCTACCAAAAGAGAGAAGTCCTTCCCAATAACTCCAATAGACAGAATGCTGGGGGTGATGGTTCTTACCAGACAAAATCACACTCGATGGTAGAGCAAACATAGAAGTCATCAAGCGGAATCTCCCTGCTGAGAGGGAAGAAACATGTACCACAACTTGTGCACCACATTGATTATTTTTAGTGACCATTGGATTATGATTTTTAAACATATAAAGCAAATGAAGGAGATACCGAAACAAGAAGAGTTATCACATTCCGAACATGCCTTATTCAGTAAGGTGCACGTGGTGTCCCATCTGCAACAAAAACCCATTGAATGGAGAATCTGCTTTGTGGCCATACAACCAGCTGACCCTGCTGTAGAGAACAAACACTTAACCACATTTCACGATTCAAATACATTACTCCACTGTGAAATTGATGAATATAAGTGATAACGGTATCAATCAAAAGAAGAACCTAGCTAAAGTAAGAAGTCTTTCCCAATAACTCCAATAGACAGAATGCTGGGAGTGATGGTTCTTATCAGACAAAATCACACTCGATGGTAGAACAAACATAGCAGTCATCAAACGGAATATCCCTGCTGTGAGGGAAGAAACATGTACCACAATTTGTGCAGCACATTGATTATTTTTAGTGACCATTGGATTAAGATTTTTAAACATATAAACCAAATGAAGGAGATACCGCAAAAAGAAGCTTTATCACTTTCCGAACTTCCGTTATTCAGTAAGGTGCACATGGCGTCCCATTTGCCCAAAACCCCATTGAATGGAGAATCTGCTTTGTGGCCATAAAACCAGCTGTCTATGCTGTAGAGAACAAACACTTAACCACATTTCACGATTCAAATACGTTACTCCACTGTGAAATTGACGAGTATAAGTGATAACGGTATCAATTAAAAGAAGCACCTAGCAAAAGAAAGAATTTGTTCCCAACAACTCAAATAGACAGAATGCTGGGAGTGATGGTTCTTATCAGACAAAATCACACTCAATGGTAGATCAAACATAGCAGTCATCAAACAGAATCTCCCTGCTGTGAGGGAAGAAACATGTACCACCATTTGTGCAGCACATTTATTATTTTTAGTGACCATTGGAATAAGATGTTTAAACACATAAAGCAAATGAAGGAGATACCAAAACAAGAAGATTTATCACATTCCAAACATCCCTTATTCAGTAAGGTGCATGTGGTGTCCCATCTGCACCAAAAACCCATTGAATGGAGAATCTGTTTGTGGCCATACAACCAGCAGACCCTGCTGTAGAGAACAAACACTTAACCACATTTCACGATTCAAATACATTACTCCACTGTGAAATTGATGAGTATAAGTGATAACGGTATCATTCAAAAGAAGCACCTAGCAAAAGAATGAATTTTTTCCCAACAACTCCAATATACAGAATGCTGGGAGTGATGGTTCTTATCAGACAAAATCACAGACGATGGTAGAGCAAACATAGCAGTCACCAAACGGAATATCCCTGATGAGAGGGAAGAAACATGTACCACAATTTGTGCAGCACATTTATTATTTGTAGTTACCACTGGAAAAAGATTTTTAAACATGTTAAAGCGAATGAAGAAGATACCTAAACAAGAAGGTTTATCACATTCCGAACTTCCGTTATTCTGTAAGGTGCAGATGGTGTCCCATCTGCACGAAAAACCCATTGAATGGAGATTCTGCTTTGTGGCCATAAAACCAGCTGACCCTGCTGTAGAGAGCAAACACTTAACCACATTTCACGATTCAAATACATTACTCCACTGTGAAATTGATGAATATTAGTGATAACGGTATCAATCAAAAGAAGCACCTAGCAAAAGAAAGCAGTCTTTCCCAATAACTCCAATAGACAGAATGCTGGGAGTGATGACTCTTATCAGACAAAATCACAAACGATGGTAGAGCAAGCATAGCAGTCATCAAACAGAATGTCACTGCTGAGAGGGAAGAAACATGTACCACAATTTGTGCAGCACACTGATTATTTTTAGTGACCATTGGAATAAGATTATTAAATATATAAAGCAAATGAAGGATATACCTAAACAAGACGATTTATCACATTCCGAACATCCGTTATTCAGTAAGGTGCACATGGTGTCCAATCTGCACCAAAACGCCATTGAATGGAGAAACTGCTTTGTGGCCATAAAACCAGCTGACCCTGCGGTAGAGAGCAAACACTTAACCACATATCACGATTCAAATACATTAGTCCACTGTGAAATTGATGAATATTAGTGATAACGGTATCAATCAAATAAAGTACCTACCAAAAGAGAGAAGTCCTTCCCAATAACTCCAGTAGACAGAATGCTGGGAGTGATGCTTCTTACCAGACAAAATCACACTCGATGCAAGAGCAAACATAGAAGTCATCAAGCGGAATCTCCCTGCTGAGAGGGAAGAAACATGTACCACAACTTGTGCAGCACATTGATTATTTTTAGTGACCATTGGATTAAGAGTTTTAAACATATAAAGCAAATGAAGGAGATACCTAAACAAGAAGATTTATCACATTCCGAACATGCCTTATTCAGTAAGGTGCACGTGGTGTCCCATCTGCAACAAAAACCCATTGAATGGAGAATCTGCTTTGTAGCCATACAACCAGCAGACCCTGCTGTAGAGAACAAACACTTAACCATATTTCACGATTCAAATACATTACTCCACTGTGAAATTGATGAATATAAGTGATAACGGTATCAATCAAAAGATGCACCTAGCAAAAGAAAGAATTTGTTCCCAACAACTCAAATAGACAGAATGCTGGGAGTGGTGGTACTTATCCAACAAAATCACACTCGATGAAAGAACAAACATAGCAGTCATCAAACGGAATCTCCCCGCTGAGAGGGAAGAAACATGTACCACAACTTGTGCACCACATTTATTATTTTTAGTGACCACTGGAATAAGATTTTTAAACATATAAAGCAAATGAAGTAGATACCTAAACAAGAAAATTAATCCAATTCCGAACATCCGTTATTCAGTAAGGTGCATGTGGTGTCCCATCTGCACCAAAAACCCATTGAATGCAGAATCTGCTTTGAGGCCATACAACCAGCTGACCCTGCTGTAAAGAACAAACGCTTAACCACATTTCACGAATCAAATACATTACTCCACTGTGAAATTGATGAGTATAAGTGATAACGGTATCAATCAAAAGAAGCACCTAGCAACAGAATGAATTTTTTCACATCAACTCCAATAGACAGAATGCTGGGAGTGATGGTTTTTATCAGACAAAATCACACTCTATGGTAGAGCAAACATAGCAGTCATCAAACGGAATCTCCCTGCTGAGAGGGAAGAAACATGTACCACTATTTGTGCAGCACATTTTTTCTTTGTAGTTACCATTGGAATAAGATTTTTAAACATGTTAAAGCGAATGAAGAAGATACCTAAACAAGAAGGTTTATCACATTCCGAACTTCCGTTATTCTGTAAGGTGCAGATGGTGTCCCATCTGCACCAAAAACCCCATTGAATGGAGAATCTGCTTTGTGGCCATAAAACCAGCTGACCCTGCTGCAGAGAACAAACACTTAACCACATTTCACGATTCAAATACATTAGTCCACTGTGAAATTGATGAATATTAGTGATAATGGTATCAATCAAAAGAAGCACCTAGCAAAAGAAAGCAGTCTTTCCCAATAACTCCAATAGACAGAATGCTGGGAGTGATGACTCTTATCAGACAAAATCACAAACGATGGTAGAGCAAGCATTGCAGTCATCAAACAGAATGTCACTGCTGAGAGGGAAGAAACATGTACCACAATTTGTGCAGCACACTGATTATTTTTAGTGACCATTGGAATAAGATTATTAAATATATAAAGCAAATGAAGGATATACCTAAACAAGACGATTTATCACATTCCGAACATCCGTTATTCAGTAAGGTGCACATGGTGTCCAATCTGCACCAAAACGCCATTGAATGGAGAATCTGCTTTGTGGCCATAAAACCAGCTGACCCTGCTGTAGAGAGCAAACACTTAACCACATATCACGATTCAAATACATTAGTCCACTGTGAAATTGATGAATATTAGTGATAACGGTATCAATCAAATAAAGTACCTACCAAAAGAGAGAAGTCCTTCCCAATAACTCCAATAGACAGAATGCTGGGGGTGATGGTTCTTATCAGACAAAATCACACTCGATGGTAGAACAAACATAGCAGTCATCAAACGGAATATCCCTGCTGTGAGGGAAGAAACATGTACCACAATTTGTGCAGCACATTGATTATTTTTAGTGACCATTGGATTAAGATTTTTAAACATATAAACCAAATGAAGGAGATACCGCAACAAGAAGCTTTATCACTTTCCGAACTTCCGTTATTCAGTAAGGTGCACATGGCGTCCCATTTGCCCAAAACCCCATTGAATGGAGAATCTGCTTTGTGGCCATAAAACCAGCTGTCTCTGCTGTAGAGAACAAACAATTAACCACATTTCACGATTCAAATACGTTACTCCACTGTGAAATTGACGAGTATAAGTGATAACGGTATCAATTAAAAGAAGCACCTAGCAAAAGAAAGAATTTGTTCCCAACAACTCAAATAGACAGAATGCTGGGAGTGATGGTTCTTATCAGACAAAATCACACTCAACGGTAGATCAAACATAGCAGTCATCAAACAGAATCTCCCTGCTGTGAGGGAAGAAACATGTACCACCATTTGTGCAGCACATTTATTATTTTTAGTGACCATTGGAATAAGATTTTTAAACACATAAAGCAAATGAAGGAGATACCAAAACAAGAAGATTTATCACATTCCGAACATGCCTTCTTCAGTAAGGTGCATGTGGTGTCCCATCTGCACCAAAAACCCATTGAATGGAGAATCTGTTTGTGGCCATACAACCAGCAGACCCTGCTGTAGAGAACAAACACTTAACCACATTTCACGATTCAAATACATTACTCCACTGTGAAATTGATGAATATAAGTGATAACGGTATCAATCAAATAAAGTACCTACCAAAGGAGAGAAGTCCTTCCCAATAACTCCAATAGACAGAATGCTGGGAGTGATGGTTCTTATCAGACGTAATCACACTGGATGGTAGAGCAAACATAGAAGTCATCAAGCGGAATCTCCCTGCTGAGAGGGAAGAAACATGTACCACAATTTGTGCAGCACATTTATTATTTTTAGCGATAATTGGAATAAGATTTTTAAACATGTAAAGCAAATGAAGGAGATACCGAAACAAGAAGCTTTATCACTTTCCGAACTTCCGTTATTCAGTAAGGTGCACATGGTGTCCCATCTGCACCAAAAACCCATTGAATGGAGAATCTGCTTTGTGGCCATACAACCAGCTGACCCTGCTGTAGAGAACAAACACTTAACCACATTTCACGATTCAAATACATTACTCCACTGTGAAATTGATGAGTATGAGTGATAACGGTATCAATCAAAAGAAGAACCTAGCTAAAGAAAGAAGTCATTCCCAATAACTCATCTAGACAGAATGCTGGGAGTGATGGTTCTTATCAGACATAATCACAAACGATGGTAGAGCAAACATAGCAGTCATCAAACAGAATCTCCCTGCTGTGAGGGAAGAAACATGTATCACAATTTGTGCAGCACATTTATTATTTTTAGTGACCATTGGAATAAGATTTTTAAACATGTAAATCGAATGAAGGAGATACCTAAACAAGAAGATTTATCACATTCCGAACATCCGTTATTCAGAAAAGTGCACATGGTGTCCCATCTGCACCAAAAACCCATTGAATGGAGAATCTGCTTTGTGGCCATACAACCAGCTGACCCTGCTGTAGAGAACAAACACTTAACCACATTTCACGATTCAAATACATTACTCCACTGTGAAATTGATGAATATAAGTGATAACGGTATCAATCATATAAAGTACCTACCAAAAGAGAGAAGTCCTTCCCAATAACTCAAGTAACAGAATGCTGGGAGTGATGGTTCTTATCAGACAAAATCACACTCGATGGTAGAGCAAACATAGAAGACATCAAGCGGAATCTCCCTGCTGAGAGGGAAGAAACACGTACCACAACTTGTGCAGCACATTGATTATTTTTAGTGACCATTGGATTAAGATTTTTAAACATATAAAGCAAATGAAGGAGATACCTAAACAAGATTTATCACATTCCGAACATGCCTTACTCAGTAAGGTGCACGTGGTGTCCGATCTGCACCAAAAACCCATTGAATAGAGAATCTGCTTTGTCGCCATACAACCAGCTGACCCTGCTGTAGAGAACGAACACTTAACCACATTTCACGATTCAAATACATTACTCCACTGTGAAATTGATGAATATTAGTGATAACGGTATCAATCGAAAGAAGCACCTAGCAAAAGAAAGCAGTCTTTCCCAATAACTCCAATAGACAGAATGCTGGGAGTGATGGCTCTTATCAGACAAAATCACAAAGGATGGTAGAGCAAACATAGCAGTCATCAAACAGAATGTCACTGCTGAGAGGGAAGAAACATGTACCACAATTTGTGCAGCACATTTATTATTTTTAGTGACCATTGGAATAAGATTATTAAATATATAAAGCAAATGAAGGATATACCTAAACAAGACGATTTATCACATTCCGAACATCCGTAATTCAGTAAGGAGCACATGGTGTCCCATCTGCACCAAAACCCCATTGAATGGAGAATCTGCTTTGTGGCCATAAAACCAGCTGACCCTGCCGTAGAGAGCAAACACTTAACCACATTTAACAATTCAAATACATTACTCCTCTGTGAAATTGATGAATATAAGTGATAACGGTATCAATCAAATAAAGTACCTACCAAAGGAGAGAATCCCTCACAATAACTCCAGTAGACAGAATGCTGGGAGTGATGGTTCTTATCAGACAAAATCACACTCAATGGTAGAACAAACATAGCAGTCATCAAACAGAATCTCCCTGCTGTGAGGGAAGAAACATGTACTACAATTTGTGCAGCACATTTATTATTTTTAGTGACCATAGGAATAAGAATTTTAAACATGTAAATCGAATGAAGGAGATACCTAAACAAGAAGATTTATCACATTCCGAACTTCCGTTATTCAGAAAAGTGCACATGGTTTCCCATCTGCACCAAAAACCCATTGAATGGAGAATCTGCTTTGTGGCCATAAAACCAGCTGACCCTGCTGTAGAGGACAAACACTTAACCACATTTCACGATTCAAATACATTACTCCACTGTGAAATTGATGAATATTAGTGATAACGGTATCAATCAAAAGAAGCACCTAGCAAAAGAAAGCAGTCTTTCCCAATAACTCCAATAGACAGAATGCTGGGAGTGATGGCTCTTATCAGACAAAATCACAAACGATGGTAGAGCAAACATAGCAGTCATCAAACAGAATGTCACTGCTGAGAGGGAAGAAACATGTATCACAATTTGTGCAGCACACTGATTATTTTTAGTGACCACTGGAATAAGATTATTAAATATATAAAGCAAATGAAGGATGTACCTAAAAAAGACGATTTATCACATTCCGAACATCCGTTATTCTGTAAGGTGCAGATGGTGTCCCATCTGCACCAAAAACCCATTGAATGGAGAATCTGCTTTGTGGCCATAAAACCAGCTGACCCTGCTGTAGAGAACAAACACTTACCACATTTCACGATTCAAATACATTACTCCACTGTGAAATTGATGAGTATAAGTGATAACGGTATCAATCAAAAGAAAGCACATAGCAAAAGAAAGAATTTTTTCCCAACAACTCCAATAGACAGAATGCTGGGAGTGATGGTTCTTATCAGAGAAAATCACACTCGATGGTAGAGCAAACATAGAAGTCATCAAACGGAATCTCCCTGCTGACAGGGTAGAAACATGTACCACAATTTGTGCAGCAAAATTATTACTTTTAGTGACGATTGGAATAAGATTATTAAACATATAAAGCAAATGAAGGAGATACCTAAACAAGAAGATTTATCACATTCCAAACATCCCTTATTCAGTAAGGTGCATGTGGTGTCCCATCTGCACCAAAAACCCATTGAATGGAGAATCTGCCTTGTGGCCATAAAACCAGCTGACCCTGCTGTTGAGAAGAAACACTTAACCACATTTCATGATTCAAATACATTACTCCACTGTGAAATTGATGAATATAAGTCATAACGGTATCAATCAAAAGAAGCACCTAGCAAAAGAATGAATTTTTTCCCAACAACTCCAATATACAGAATGCTGGGAGTGATGGTTCTTATCAGACAAAATCACACACGATGGTAGAGCAAACATAGCAGTCATCAAACGGAATATCCCTGCTGAGAGCGAAGAAACATGTACCACAATTTGTGCTGCACATTTACTATTTGTAGTTACCATTGGAATAAGATTTTTAAACATGTTAAAGCGAATGAAGAAGATACCTAAACAAGAAGGTTTATCACATTCCGAACTTCCGTTATTCTGTAAGGTGCAGATGGTGTCCCATCTGCACCAAAAACCCATTGAATGGAGAATCTGCTTTGTGGCCATAAAACCAGCTGACCCTGCTGTAAAGAGCAAACACTTTACCACATTTAATGATTCAAATACATTACTCCACTGTGAAATTGATGAATATAAGTGATAACGGTATCAATCAAAAGAAGAATCTAGCTAAAGTAAGAAGTCTTTCCCAATAACTCCAATAGACAGAATGCTGGGAGTGATGGTTCTTATCAGACAAAATCACACTCGATGGTAGAACAAACATAGCAGTCATCAAACGGAATATCCCTGCTGTGAGGGAAGAAACATGTACCACAATTTGTGCAGCACATTGATTATTTTTAGTGACCATTGGATTAAGATTTTTAAACATATAAACCAAATGAAGGAGATACCGAAACAAGAAACTTTATCACTTTCCGAACTTCCGTTATTCAGTAAGGTGCACATGGTGTCCCATTTGCCCAAAACCCCATTGAATGGAGAATCTGCTTTGTGGCCATAAAACCAGCTGTCTCTGCTGTAGAGAACAAACACTTAACCACATTTCACGATTCAAATACATTACTCCACTGTGAAATTGACGAGTATAAGTGATAACGGTATCAATTAAAAGAAGCACCTAGCAAAAGAAAGAATTTGTTCCCAACAACTCAAACAGACAGAATGCTGGGAGTGACGGTTCTTATCAGACAAAATCACACTCAATGGTAGATCAAACATAGCAGTCATCAAACAGAATCTCCCTGCTGTGAGGGAAGAAACATGTACCACAATTTTTGCAGCAAATTTATTATTTTTAGTGACGATTGGAATAAGATTATTAAACATATTAAGCAAATGAAGGAGATACCTAAACAAGAAGATTTATCACATTCCGAACATCCCTTATTCAGTAAGGTGCACGTGGTGTCCCATCTGCACCAAAACCCCATTGAATGAAGAATCTGCCTTGTGGCCATAAAACCAGCTGACCCTGCTGTTGAGAAGAAACACTTAACCACATTTCATGATTCAAATACATTACTCCACTGCGAAATTGATGAATATAAGTCATAACGGTATCAATCAAAAGAAGCACCTAGAAAAAGAAAGAAGTCTTTCCCGATAACTCCAATAGACAGAATGCTGGGGAAGATGGTTCTTATCAGATAAAATCACACACGATGGTAAGGGAAACATAGCAGTCATCACACGGAATGTCACTGCTGAGAGGGAAGAAACATGTACCACATTTTGTGCAGTACACTGATTATTTTTAGTGACCATTGGAATAAGATTATTAAACATGTAAAGCAAATGAAGGAGATACCTAAACAAGAAGCTTTATCACATTCCGAACTTCCGTTATTCAGTAAGGTGTATGTGGTGTCCCATCTCCAACAAAAACTCACTGAATGGAGAATCTGCTTTGTGGCCATATAACCAGCTGACCCTGCTGCAAAGAACAAACACTTAACCACATTTCACGATTCAAATACATTACTCCACTGTGAAATTGATGAATATAAGTGATAACGGTATCAATCAAAAGAAGAACCTAGCTAAAGTATGAAGTCCTTCCCAATAACTCCAGCAGACAGAATGCTGGTAGTGATGCTTCATACCAGACAAAATCACACTCGATGCAAGAGCAAACATAGAAGTCATCAAGCGGAATCTCCCTGCTGAGAGGGAAGAAACATGTACCACAACTTGTGCAGCACATTGATTATTTTTAGTGACCATTGGATTAAGATTTTTAAACATATAAAGCAAATGAAGGAGATACCTAAACAAGAAGATTTATCACATTCCGAACATGCCTTATTCAGTAAGGTGCACGAGGTGTCCCATCTGCAACAAAAACACATTGAATGGAGAATCTGCTTTGTAGCCATACAACCAGCTGACCCTGCTGTAGAGAACAAACACTTAACCATATTTCACGATTCAAATACATTACTCCACTGTGAAATTGATGAATATAAGTGATAACGGTATCAATCAAAAGATGCACCTAGCAAAAGAAAGAATTTGTTCCCAACAACTCAAATAGACAGAATGCTGGGAGTGGTGGTACTTATCCAACAAAATCACACTCGATGGTAGAACACACATAGCAGTCATCAAACGGAATCTCCCCGCTGAGAGGGAAGAAACATGTACCACAACTTGTGCAGCACATTTATTATTTTTAGTGACCACTGGAATAAGATTTTTAAACATATAAAGCAAATGAAGTAGATACCTAAACAAGAAAATTAATCCATTTCCGAACATCCGTTATTCAGTAAGGTGCACGAGGTGTCCCATCTGCAACAAAAACACATTGAATGGAGAATCTGCTTTGTAGCCATACAACCAGCTGACCCTGCTGTAGAGAACAAACACTTAACCATATTTCACGATTCAAATACATTACTCCACTGTGAAATTGATGAATATAAGTGATAACGGTATCAATCAAAAGATGCACCTAGCAAAAGAAAGAATTTGTTCCCAACAACTCCAATAGACAGAATGCTGGGAGTGATGGTTTTTATCAGACAAAATCACACTCGATGGTAGAGCAAACATAGCAGTCATCAAACAGAATCTCCCTGCTGAGAGGGAAGAAACATGTACCACTATTTGTGCAGCACATTTATTATTTGTAGTTACCATTGGAATAAGATTTTTAAACATGTTAAAGCGAATGAAGAAGATACCTAAACAAGAAGGTTTATCACATTCCGAACTTCCGTTATTCTGTAAGGTGCAGATGGTGTCCCATCTGCACCAAAAACCCATTGAATGCAGAATCTGCCTAGTGTCCATAAAACCAGCTGACCCTGCTGTTGAGAACAAACACTTAACCACATTTCACGATTCAAATACATTACTCCACTGTGAAATTGATAAATATAAGTGATAACGGTATCAATCAAAAGAAGAACCTAGCTAAAGTAAGAAGTCTTTCCCAATAACTCCAATAGACAGAATGCTGGGAGTGATGGTTCTTATCAGACAAAATCACACTCGATGGTAGAACAAACATAGCAGTCATCAAACGGAATATCCCTGCTGTGAGGGAAGAAACATGTACCACAATTTGTGCAGCACATTGATTATTTTTAGTGACCATTGGATTAAGATTTTTAAACATATAAACCAAATGAAGGAGATACCGCAACAAGAAGCTTTATCACTTTCCGAACTTCCTTTATTCATTAAGGTGCACATGGCGTCCCATTTGCCCAAAACCCCATTGAATGGAGAATCTGCTTTGTGGCCATAAAACCAGCTGTCTCTGCTGTAAAGAGCAAACACTTAACCACATTTCACGATTCAAATACATTACTCCACTGTGAAATTGATGAATATAAGTGATAACGATATCAATCAAAAGAAGAACCTAGCTAAAGTACGAAGTCCTTCCCAATAACTCCAGCAGACAGAATGCTGGTAGTGATGCTTCTTACCAGACAAAATCACACTCGATGCAAGAGCAAACATAGAAGTCATCAAGCGGAATCACCCTGCTGAGAGGGAAGAAACATGTACCACAACTTGTGCAGCACATTGATTATTTTTAGTGACCATTGGATTAAGATTTTTAAACATATAAAGCAAATGAAGGAGATACTTAAACAAGAAGATTTATCACATTCCGAACATGCCTTATTCAGTAAGGTGCACGTGGTGTCCCATCTGCAACAAAAACCCATTGAATGGAGAATCTGCTTTGTAGCCATACAACCAGCTGACCCTGCTGTAGAGAACAAACACTTAACCATATTTCACGATTCAAATACATTACTCCACTGTGAAATTGATGAGTATAAGTGATAACGGTATCAATCAAAAGAAGCACCTAGCAAAATAATGAATTTTTTCCCAACAACTCCAATAGACAGAATGCTGGGAGTGATGGTTTTTATCAGACAAAATCACACTCGATGGTAGAGCAAACATAGCAGTCATCAAACAGAATCTCCCTGCTGAGAGGGAAGAAACATGTACCACTATTTGTGCAGCACATTTATTATTTGTAGTTACCATTGGAATAAGATTTTTAAACATGTTAAAGCGAATGAAGAAGATACCTAAACAAGAAGGTTTATCACATTCCGAACTTCCGTTATTCTGTAAGGTGCAGATGGTGTCCCATCTGCACCAAAAACCCATTGAATGCAGAATCTGCCTAGTGTCCATAAAACCAGCTGACCCTGCTGTTGAGAACAAACACTTAACCACATTTCACGATTCAAATACATTAGTCCACTGTGAAATTGATGAATATTAGTGATAACGGTATCAATCAAAAGAAGCACCTAGCAAAAGAAAGCAGTCTTTCCCCATAACTCCAATAGACAGAATGCTGGGAGTGATGGCTCTTATCAGACAAAATCACAAACGATGGTAGAGCAAACATAGCAGTCATCAAACAGAATGTCACTGCTGAGAGGGAAGAAACACGTACCACAATTTGTGCAGCACACTGATTATTTTTAGTGACCATTGGAATAAGATTATTAAATATATAAAGCAAATGAAGGATATACCTAAACAAGACGATTTATCACATTCCGAACATCCGTTATTCAGTAAGGTGCACATGGTGTCCCATCTGCACCAAAACGCCATTGAATGGAGAATCTGCTTTGTGGCCATAAAACCAGCTGACCCTGCTGTAGAGAGCAAACACTTAATCACATTTCACGATTCAAATACATTAGTCCACTGTGAAATTGATGAATATTAGTGATAACGGTATCAATCAAATAAAGTACCTACCAAAAGAGAGAAGTCCTTCCCAATAACTCCAATAGACAGAATGCTGGGGGTGATGGTTCTTACCAGACAAAATCACACTCGATGGTAGAGCAAACATAGAAGTCATCAAACGGAATCTCCCTGCTGAGAGGGAAGAAACATGTACCACAACTTGTGCACCACATTGATAATTTTTAGTGACCATTGGATTATGATTTTTAAACATATAAAGCAAATGAAGGAGATACCTAAACAAGAAGATTTATCACATTCCGAACATGCCTTATTCAGTAGGGTGCACGTGGTGTCCCATCTGCAACAAAAACCCATTGAATGGAGAATCTGCTTTGTGGCCATACAACCAGCTGACCCTGCTGTAGAGAACAAACACTTAACCACATTTCACGCTTCAAATACATTACTCCACTGTGAAATTGATGAATATAAGTGATAACGGTATCAATCAAAAGAAGAACCTAGCTAAAGTAAGAAGTCTTTCCCAATAACTCCAATAGACAGAATGCAGGGAGTGATGGTTCTTATCAGACAAAATCACACTCGATGGTAGAACAAACATACCAGTCATCAAACGGAATATCCCTGCTGTGAGGGAAGAAACATGTACCACAATTTGTGCAGCACATTGATTATTTTTAGTGACCATTGGATTAAGATTTTTAAACATATAAACTAAATGAAGGAGATACCGCAACAAGAAGCTTTATCACTTTCCGAACTTCCGTTATTCAGTAAGGTGCACATGGCGTCCCCTTTGCCCAAAACCCCATTGAATGGAGAATCTGCTTTGTGGCCATAAAACCAGCTGTCTCTGCTGTAGAGAACAAACACTTAACCACATTTCACGATTCAAATACGTTACTCCACTGTGAAATTGACAAGTATAAGTGATAACGGTATCAATTAAAAGAAGCACCTAGCAAAAGAAAGAATTTGTTCCCAACAACTGAAATAGACAGAATGCTGGGAGAGATGGTTCTTATCAGACAAAATCACACTCAATGGTAGATCAAACATAGCAGTCATCAAACAGAATCTCCCTGCTGTGAGGGAAGAAACATGTACCACAATTTGTGCAGCACATTTATTATTTTTAGTGACCATTGGAATAAGATTTTTAAACACATAAAGCAAATGAAGGAGATACCAAAACAAGAAGATTTATCACATTCCGAACATGCCTTATTCTGTAAGGTGCATGTGGTGTCCCATCTGCACCAAAAACCCATTGAATGGAGAATCTGTTTGTGGCCATACAACCAGCAGACCCTGCTGTAGAGAACAAACACTTAACCACATTTCACGATTCGAATACATTACTCCACTGTGAAATTGATGAATATAAGTGATAACGGTATCAATCAAATAAAGTACCTACCAAAAGAGAGAAGTCCTTCCCAATAACTCCAATAGACAGAATGCTGGGAGTGATGGTTCTTATCAGACCTAATCACACTGGATGGTAGAGCAAAGATAGAAGACATCAAGCGGAATCTCCCTGATGAGAGGGAAGAAACATGTACTACCATTTGTGCAGCACATTTATTATTTTTAGCGACCATTGGAATAAGATTTTTAAACATGTAAAGCAAATGAAGGAGATACCGAAACAAGAAGCTTAATCACATTCCGAACATCCGTTATTCTGTAAGGTGCAGGTGGTGTCCCATCTGCACCAAAAACCCAGTGAATCGAGAATCTGCCTTGTGGCCATAAAACCAGCTGACCCTGCTGTAGAGAACAAACACTTAACCACATTTCACGATTCAAATACATTACTCCACTGTGAAATTGATGAATATTAGTGATAATGGTATCAATCAAAAGAAGAACCTAGCTAAAAAAAGAAGTCTTTCCCAATAACTGCAATAGACAAAATGCTGGGAGTGATGGTTCTTATCAGACAAAATCACACTCGATGGTAGAACAAACATAGCAGTCATCAAACTGAATCTCCCTGCTGTGAGGGAAGAAACATGTACCACCATTTGTGCAGCACATTTATTATTTTTAGCGACCACTGGAATAAGATTTTTAAACATGTAAAGCAAATGAAGGAGATACCGAAACAAGAAGCTTTATCACATTCCGAACATCCGTTATTCAGTAAGGTGCACATGGTGTCCCATCTGCACCAAAACCCCATTGAATGGAGAATCTGCTTTGTGGATATAAAACCAGCTGACCCTGCTGTAGAGAACAAACACTTAACCACATTTCACGATTCAAATACATTACTCCACCGTGAAATTGTTGAATATAAGTGATAACGGTATCAATCAAATAAAGTACCTACCAAAAGACAGAAGTCCTTCCCAATAACTCCAGTAGACAGAATGCTGGGAGTGATGGTTCTTATCAGACAAAATCACACTCGATGGTAGAGCACACATAGAAGTCATCAAGCGGAATCTCCCTGCTGAGAGGGAAGAAACATCTACCACAACATGTGCAGCACATTGATTATTTTTAGTGACCATTGGATTATGATTTTTAAACATATAAAGCAAATGAAGGAGATACCTAAACAAGAAGTTTTATCACATTCCGAACATGCCTTATTCAGTAAGGTGCATGTGGTATCCCATCTGCACCAAAAACCCATTGAATGGAGAATCTGCTTTGTGGCCATACAACCAGCTGACCCTGCTGTAGAGAACAAACACTTAACCATATTTCACGATTCAAATACATTACTCCACTGTGAAATTGATGAATATAAGTGATAACGGTATCAATCAAAAGATGCACCTAGCAAAAGAAAGAATTTGTTCCCAACAACTCAAATAGACAGAATGCTGGGAGTGGTGGTACTTATCCAACAAAATCACACTCGATGGTAGAACAAACATAGCAGTCATCAAACGGAATCTCCCCACTGAGAGGGAAGAAACATGTACCACAACTTGTGCAGCACATTTATCATTTTTAGTGACCACTGGAATAAGATTTTTAAACATATAAAGCAAATGAAGTAGATACCTAAACAAGAAAATTAATCCAATTCCGAACATTCGTTATTCAGTAAGGTGCATGTGGTGTCCCATCTGCACCAAAAACCCATTGAATGCAGAATCTGCTTTGAGGCCATACAACCAGCTGACCCTGCTGTAAAGAACAAACGCTTAACCACATTTCACGAATCAAATACATTACTCCACTGTGAAATTGATGAGTATAAGTGATAACGGTATCAATCAAAAGAAGCACCTAGCAAAAGAATGAATTTTTTCCCAACAACTCCAATAGACAGAATGCTGGGAGTGATGGTTTTTATCAGACAAAATCACACACGATGGTAGAGCAAACATAGCAGTCATCAAACGGAATCTCCCTGCTGAGAGGGAAGAAACATGTACCACTATTTGTGCAGCACATTTATTATTTGTAATTACCATTGGAATAAGATTTTTAAACATGTTAAAGCGAATGAAGAAGATACCTAAACAAGAAGGTTTATCACATTCCGAACTTCCGTTATTCTGTAAGGTGCAGATGGTGTCCCATCTGCACCAAAAACCCATTGAATGGAGAATCTGCCTTGTGGCCATAAAACCAGCTGACCCTGCTGTTGAGAACAAACACTTAACCACATTTCACGATTCAAATACATTAGTCCACTGTGAAATTGATGAATATTAGTGATAACGGTATCAATCAAAAGAAGCACCCAGCAAAAGAAAGCAGTCTTTCCCAATAACTCCAATAGACAGAATGCTGGGAGTGATGGCTCTTATCAGACAAAATCACAAACGATGGTAGAGCAAACATAGCAGTCATCAAACAGAATGTCACTGCTGAGAGGGAAGAAACATGTACCACAATTTGTGCAGCACATTTATTATTTTTAGTGACCATTGGAATAAGATTTTTAAACAAGTAAATCGAATGAAGGAGATACCAAAACAAGAAGATTTATCACATTCCGAACTTCCGTTATTCAGAAAAGTGCACATGGTTTCCCATCTGCACCAAAAACCCATTGAATGGAGAATCTGCTTTGTGGCCATAAAACCAGCTGACCCTGCTGTAGAGGACAAACACTTAACCACATTTCACGATTCAAATACATTACTCCACTGTGAAATTGATGAATATTAGTGATAACGGTATCAATCAAAAGAAGCACCCAGCAAAAGAAAGCAGTCTTTCCCAATAACTCCAATAGACAGAATGCTGGGAGTGATGGCTCTTATCAGACAAAATCACAAACGATGGTAGAGCAAACATAGCAGTCATCAAACAGAATGTCACTGCTGAGAGGGAAGAAACATGTATCACAATCTGTGCAGCACACTGATTATTTTTAGTGACCATTGGAATAAGATTATTAAATATATAAAGCAAATGAAGGATATACCTAAA
This sequence comes from Schistocerca nitens, assembly GCF_023898315.1. Lineage (NCBI taxonomy): Eukaryota > Metazoa > Arthropoda > Insecta > Orthoptera > Acrididae > Schistocerca > Schistocerca nitens. Next base: position 69,740,849 of record NC_064625.1, read on the forward strand.
CAAGACGATTTATCACATTCCGAACATCCGTTATTCTGTAAGGTGCAGATGGTGTCCCATCTGCACCAAAAACCCATTGAATGGAAAAACTGCTTTGTGGCCATAAAACCAGCTGACCCTGCTGTAGAGAACAAACACTTAACCACATTTCACGATTCAAATACATTACTCCACTGTGAAATTGATGAATATAAGTGATAAGGGCATCAATCAAATAAAGTACCGACCAAAAGAGAGAAGTCCTTCCCAATAACTCCATTAGACAGAATGCTGGGAGTGATGGTTCTTATCAGACAAAATCACACTCGATGGTAGAGCAAACATAGAAGTCATCAAGCGGAATCTCCCTGCTGAGAGGGAAGAAACATGTACCACAACTTGTGCAGCACATTAATTATTTCTAGTGACCATTGGATTAAGATTTTTAAACATATAAACCAAATGAAGGAGATACCTAAACAAGAAGATTTATCACATTCCAAACATGCCTTATTCAGTAAGGTGCACGTGGTGTCCCATCTGCACCAAAAACCCATTGAATGGAGAATCTGCTTTGTGGCCATACAACCAGCTGACCCTGCTGTAGAGAACAAACACTTAACTACATTTCACGATTCAAATACATAACTCCACTGTGAAATTGATGAATATGAGTGATAACGGTATCAATCAAAAGAAGAACCTAGCTCAAGAAAGAAGTCTTTCCCAATTACTGCAATAGACAAAATGCTGGGAGTGATGGTTCTTATCAGGCAAAATCACACTCGATGGTAGAACAAACATAGCAGTCATCAAACGGAATCTCCCTGCTGTGAGGGAAGAAACATGTACCACAATTTGTGCAGCACATTTATTATTTTTAGCGACCATTGGATTAAGATTTTTAAACATATAAAGCAAATGAAGGAGATACCTAAACAAGAAGATTTATCACATTCCAAACATGCCTTATTTAGTAAGGTGCACGTGGTGTCCCATCTGCACCAAAAACCCATTGAATGCAGAATCTGGTTTGAGGCCATACAACCAGATGACCCTGCTGCAAAGACCAAACTCTTAACCACATTTCACGAATCAAATACATTACTCCACTGTGAAATTGATGAGTATAAGTGATAACGGTATCAATCAAAAGAAGCACCTAGCAAAAGAAAGAATTTTTTCCCAACAACTCAAATAGACAGAATGCTGGGAGTGATGGTTCTTATCAGACAAAATCACACTCAATGGTAGAAAAAACATAGCAGTCATCAAACAGAATCTCCCTGCTGTGAGGGAAGAAACATGTACCACAATTTGTGCAGCACATTTATTATTTTTAGTGACCATTGGAATAAGATTTTTAAAGACATAAAGCAAATGAAGGAGATACCTAAACAAGAAGATTGATCACATTCCAAACATGCCTTATTCAGTAAGGTGCACGTGGTGTCCCATCTGCACCAAAAACCCATTGAATGCAGAATCTGGTTTGAGGCCATACAACCAGCTGACCCTGCTGTAGAGAACAAACAGTTAACCACATTTCAATATTCAAATACATTACTCCACTGTGAAATTGATGAGTATAAGTGATAACGGTATCATTCAAAAGAAGCACCTAGCAAAAGAATGAATTTTTTCCCAACAACTCCAATATACAGAATGCTGGGAGTGATGGTTCTTATCAGACAAAATCACACACGATGGTAGAGCAAACATAGCAGTCATCAAACGGAATACCCCTGATGAGAGGGAAGAAACATGTACCACAATTTGTGCAGCACATTTATTATTTGTAGTTACCACTGGAATAAGATTTTTAAACATGTTAAAGCGAATGAAGAAGATACCTAAACAAGAAGGTTTATCACATTCCGAACTTCCGTTATTCTGCAAGGTGCAGATGGTGTCCCATCTGCACGAAAAACCCACTGAATGGAGAATCTGCTTTGTGGCCATAAAACCAGCTGACCCTGCTGTAGAGAGCAAACACTTAATCACATTTAACGATTCAAATACATTACTCCACTGTGAAATTGATGAATATAAGTGATAACGGTATCAATCAAATAAAGTACCTACCAAAAGAGAGAAGTCCTTCCCAATAACTCCAGTAGACAGAATGCTGGGAGTGATGGTTCTTATCAGACAAAATCACACTCGATGGTAGAGCAAACATAGAAGTCATCAAGCGGAATCTCCCTGCTGAGAGGGAAGAAACATGTACCACAACTTGTGCAGCACATTGATTATTTTTAGTGACCATTGGATTAAGATTTTTAAACATATAAAGCAAATGAATGAGATACCTAAACAAGAAGTTTTATCACATTCCGAACATGCCTTATTCAGTAAGGTGCACGTGGTGTCCCATCTGCACCAAAAACCCATTGAATGGAGAATCTACTTTGTGGCCATACAACCAGCTGACCCTGCTGTAGAGAACAAACACTTAACCACATTTCACGATTCAAATACATTAGTCCACTGTGAAATTGATGAATATTAGTGATAACGGTATCAATCGAAAGAAGCACCTAGCAAAAGAAAGCAGTCTTTCCAAATAACTCCAATAGACAGAATGCTGGGAGTGATGGCTCTTATCAGACAAAATCACAAACGATGGTAGAGCAAACATAGCAGTCATCAAACAGAATGTCACTGCTGAGAGGGAAGAAACATGTATCACAATTTGTGCAGCACATTTATTATTTTTAGTGACCATTGGAATAAGATTATTAAATATATAAAGCAAATGAAGGATATACCTAAACAAGACGATTTATCACATTCCGAACATCCGTAATTCAGTAAGGAGCACATGGTGTCCCATCAGCACCAAAAACCCATTGAATGGAGAATCTGCTTTGTGGCCATACAACCAGCTGACCCTGCTGTAGAGAACAAACACTTAACTACATTTCACGATTCATATACATTACTCCACTGTGAAATTGATGAATATGAGTGATAACGGTATCAATCAAAAGAAGCACCTAGCAAAAGAAAGAATTTTTTCCCAACAACTCAAATAGACAGAATGCTGGGAGTGATGGTTCTTATCAGACAAAATCACACTCAATGGTAGAAAAAACATAGCAGTCATCAAACAGAATCTCCCTGCTGTGAGGGAAGAAACATGTACCACAATTTGTGCAGCACATTTATTATTTTTAGTAACCATTGGAATAAGATTTTTAAACATGTAAATCGTATGAAGGAGATACCTAAACAAGAAGCTTTATCATATTCCAAACTTCCGTTATTCAGAAAAGTGCACATGGTGTCCCATCAGCACCAAAAACCCACTGAATGGAGAATCTGCTTTGTGGCCATAAAACCAGCTGACCCTGCTGTAGAGGACAAACACTTAACCACATTTCACGATTCAAATACATTACTCCACAGTGAAATTGATGAATATTAGTGATAACGGTATCAATCAAAAGAAGCACCTCGCAAAAGAAAGCAGTCTTCCCCAATAACTCCAATAGACAGAACGCTGGGAGTGATGGCTCTTATCAGACAAAATCACAAACGATGGTAGAGCAAACATAGCAGTCATCAAACGCAATCTCCCCGCTGAGAGGGAAGAAACATGTACCACAATTTGTGCAGCACACTGATTATTTTTAGTGACCATTGGAATAAGATTATTAAATATATAAAGCAAATGAAGGATATACCTAAACAAGACGATTTGTCACATTCCGAACATCCGTTATTCAGTAAGGTGCACATGGTGTCCCATCTGCACCAAAACCCCATTGAATGGAGAATCTGCTTTGTGGCCATAAAACCAGCTGACCCTGCTGTAGAGAGCAAACACTTAACCACATTTAACGATTCAAATACATTACTCCTCTGTGAAATTGATGAATATAAGTGATAACGGTATCAATCATATGAAGTACCTACCAAAAGAGAGAAGTCCTTCCCAATAACTCCAATAGACAGAATGCTGGGAGTGATGGTTCTTATCAGACCTAATCACACTGGATGGTAGAGCAAAGATAGAAGACATCAAGCGGAATCTCCCTGATGAGAGGGAAGAAACATGTACCACAACTTGTGCAGCACATTGATAATTTTTAGTGACCATTGGAATAAGATTTTTAAACACATAAAGCAAATGAAGGAGATACCTAAACAAGAAGATTTTTCACATTCCGAACATCCCTTATTCAGAAAGGTGCACGTGGTGTCCCATCTGCACCAAAAACCCATTGAATGGAGAATCTGCCTTGTGGCCATACAACCAGCTCACCCTGCTGTAGAGAAATAACACTTAACCACATTTCACGATTCAAATACATTACTCCACTGTGAAATTGATGAATATAAGTGATAATGGTATCAATCAAAAGAAGCACCTAGCAAAAGAAAGCAGTCTTTCCCAATAACTCCAATAGACAGAATGCTGGGAGTGATGGCTCTTATCAAACAAAATCACAAATGATGGTAGAGCAAACATAGCAGTCATCAAACAGAAAGTCACTGCTGAGAAGGAAGAAACATGTACCACAATTTGTGCAGCACACTGATTATTTTTAGTGACCATTGGAATAAGATTATTAAATATATAAAGCAAATGAAGGATATACCTAAACAAGACGATTTATCACATTCCGAACATCCGTTATTCAGTAAGGTGCACATGGTGTCCCATCTGCACCAAAACCCCATTGAATGGAGAATCTGCTTTGTGGATATAAAACCAGCTGACCCTGCAGTAGAGATCAAACACTTAACCACATTTCACGATTCAAATACATTACTCCACTGTGAAATTGATGAATATAAGTGATAACGGTATCAATCAAATAAAGTACCTACCAAAAGACAGAAGTCCTTCCCAATAACTCCAGTAGACAGAATGCTGGGAGTGATGGTTCTTATCAGACAAAATCACACTCGATGGTAGAGCACACATAGAAGTCATCAAGCGGAATCTCCCTGCTGAGAGGGAAGAAACATGTACCACAACATGTGCAGCACATTGATTATTTTTAGTGACCATTGGATTATGATTTTTAAACATATAAAGCAAATGAAGGAGATACCTAAACAAGAAGTTTTATCACATTCCGAACATGCCTTATTCAGTAAGGTGCACGTGGTGTCCCATCTGCACCAAAACCCATTGAATGGAGAATCTGCTTTGTGGCCATACAACCATCTGACCCTGGTGTAGAGAACAAACACTTAACCACATTTCACGATTCAAATACATTACTCCACTGTGAAATTGATGAATATAAGTGATAAGGGTATCAATCAAAAGAAGCACCTAGCAAAAGAAAGAAGTCTTTTCCAACAACTGCAATAGACAGAATGTTGAGAGTGATGGTGCTTATCAGACAAAATCACACTCGATGGTAGAACAAACATAGCAGTCATCAAACGGAATCTCCCTGCTGTGAGGGAAGAAACATGTACCACAATTTGTGCAGCACATTTATTATTTTTAGCGACAATTGGAATTAGACTTATAAACATGTAAAGCAAATGAAGGAGATACCGAAACAAAAAGCTGTATCACTTTCCTACTTCCGTTATTCAGTAAGGTGCACATGGTGTCCCATCTGCCCAAAACCCCATTGAATGCAGAATCTGCTTTGTGGCCATAAAACCAGCTGAGCCTGCTGTAGAGAACAAACACTTAACCACATTTCACGATTCAAATACATTACTCCACTGTGAAATTGATGAATATAAGTGATAAGGGTATCAATCAAAAGAAGCACCTAGCAAAAGAAAGAAGTCTTTCCCAATAACTGCAATAGACAGAATGTTGAGAGTGATGGTGCTTATCAGACCAAATCACACTCGATGGTAGAGCAAACATAGCAGTCATCAAACGGAATCACACTGCTAAGAGGGAAGAAACATGTACCACAACTTGTGCAGCACATTGATTATTTTTAGTGACCATTGGAATAAGATTTTTAAACATAAAAAGCAAGTGAACGAGATACCTAAACAAGAAGGTTTATCACATTCCGAACATCCGTTATTCAGTAAGGTGCAGGTGGTGTCCCATCTGCACCAAAAACCCATTAAATGGAGAATCTGGTTGGAGGCCATACAACCAGCTGACCCTGCTGTAGAGAACAAACACTTAACCACATTTCACGATTCAAATACATTACTCCACTGTGAAATTGATGAATATGAGTGATAACGGTATCAATCAAAAGAAGAACCTACCTAAAGAAAGAAGTCTTTCCCGATAACTCAAATACACAGAATGCTGGGAGTGATGGTTCTTATCAGACAAAATCACAAACGATGGTAGAGCAAACATAGCAGTCATCAAACAGAATCTCCCTGCTGTGAGGGAAGAAACATGTACCACAATTTGTGCAGCACATTTATTATTTTTAGTGACCACTGGAATAAGATTTTTAAACATGTAAATCGAATGAGGGAGATACCTAAACAAGAAGATTTATCACATTCCGAACTTCTGTTATTCAGAAAAGTGCACATGGTGTCCCATCTGCACCAAAAACCCATTGAATGGAGAATCTGCTTTGTGGCCATAAAACCAGCTGACCCTGCTGTAGAGGACAAACACTTAACCACATTTCACGATTCAAATACATAACTCCACTGTGACATTGATGAATATTAGTGATAACGGTATCAATCAAAAGAAGCACCTAGCAAAAGAAAGCAATCATTCCCAATAACTCCAATAGACAGAATGCTGGGAGTGATGGCTCTTATCAGACAAAATCACAAACGATGGTAGAGCAAACATAGCAGTCATCAAACAGAATGTCACTGCTGAGAGGGAAGAAACATGTATCACAATTTGTGCAGCACACTGATTATTTTTAGTGACCATTGGTATGAGATTATTAAATATATAAAGCAAATGAAGGATATACCTAAACAAGACGATTTATCACATTCCGAACATCCGTTATTCTGTAAGGTGCAGATAGTGTCCCATCTGCACCAAAAACCCATTGAATGGAGAATCTACTTTGTGGTCATAAAACCAGCTGACCCTGCTGTAGAGAGCAAACACTTAACCACATTTCACGATTCAAATACATTACTCCACTGTGAAATTGATGAGTATAAGTGATAACGGTATCATTCAAAAGAAGCACCTAGCAAAAGAATGAATTTTTTCCCAACAACTCCAATATACAGAATGCTGGGAGTGATGGTTCTTATCAGACAAAATCACACACGATGGTAGAGCAAACATAGCAGTCATCAAACGGAATATCCCTGATGAGAGGGAAGAAACATGTACCACAATTTGTGCAGCACATTTATTATTTGTAGTTACCACTGGAATAAGATTTTCAAAAACACGTTAAAGCGAATGAAGAAGATACCTAAACAAGAAGGTTTATCACATTCCGAACTTCCGTTATTCTGTAAGGTGCAGATGGTGTCCCATCTGCACCAAAAACCCATTGAATGGAGAATCTGCTTTGTGGCCATAAAACCAGCTGACCCTGCTGTAGAGAGCAAACACTTAATCACATTTAACGATTCAAATACATTACTCCACTGTGAAATTGATGAATATATGTGATAACGGTATCAATCAAATAAAGTACCTACCAAAAGAGAGAAGTCCTTCCCAATAACTCCAGTAGACAGAATGCTGGGAGTGATGGTTCTTATCAGAAAAAATCACCCTCGATGGTAGAGCAAACATAGAAGTCATCAAGCGGAATCTCCCTGCTGAGAGGGAAGAAACATGTACCACTACTTGTGCAGCACATTGATTATTTTTAGTGACCATTGGATTAAGATTTTTAAACATATAAAGCAAATGAATGAGATACCTAAACAAGAAGTTTCATCACATTCCGAACATGCCTTATTCAGTAAGGTGCACGTGGTGTCCCATCTGCACCAAAAACCCATTGAATGGAGAATCTGCTTTGTGGCCATACAACCAGCTGACCCTGCTGTAGAGAACAAACACTTAACCACATTTCACGATTCAAATACATTAGTCCACTGTGAAATTGATGAATATTAGTGATAACGGTATCAATCGAAAGAATACCTAGCAAAAGAAAGCAGTCTTTCCCAATAACTCCAATAGACAGAATGCTGGGAGTGATGCCTCTTATCAGACAAAATCACTAAGGATGGTAGAGCAAACATAGCAGTCATCAAACAGAATGTCACTGCTGAGAGGGAAGAAACATGTATCACAATTTGTGCAGCACATTTATTATTTTTAGTGACCATTGGAATAAGATTATTAAATATATAAAGCAAATGAAGTATATACCTAAACAAGACGATTTATCACATTCCGAACATCCGTAATTCAGTAAGGAGCACATGGTGTCCCATGTGCACCAAAACCCCATTGAATGGAGAATCTGCTTTGTGGCCATAAAACCAGCTGACCCTGCTGTAGAGAGCAAACACTTAACCACATTTAACAATTCAAATACATTACTCCTCTGTGAAATTGATGAATATAAGTGATAACGGTATCAATCAAATAAAGTACCTACCAAAGGAGAGAAGTCCTTCACAATAACTCCAATAGACAGAATGCTGGGAGTGATGGTTCTTATCAGACCTAATCACACTGGATGGTAGAGCAAAGATAGAAGACATCAAGCGGAATCTCCCTGATGAGAGGGAAGAAACATGTACCACAACTTGTGCAGCACATTGATAATTTTTAGTGACCATTGGAATAAGATTTTTAAACATATAAAGCAAATGAAGGAGTTACCTAAACAAGAAGATTTTTCACATTCCGAACATCCCTTATTCAGAAAGGTGCACGTGGTGTCCCATCTGCACCAAAAACCCATTGAATGGAGAATCTGCTTTGTGGCCATACAACCAGCTCACCCTGCTGTAGAGAAATAACATTTAACCACATTTCACGATTCAAATACATTACTCCACTGTGAAATTGATGAATATAAGTGATAATGGTATCAATCAAAAGAAGCACCTAGCAAAAGAAAGCAGTCTTTCCCAATAACTCCAATAGACAGAATGCTGGGAGTGATGGCTCTTATCAAACAAAATCACAAATGATGGTAGAGCAAACATAGCAGTCATCAAACAGAATGTCACTGCTGAGAAGGAATAAACATGTACCACAATTTGAGCAGCACAGTGATTATTTTTAGTGACCATTGGAATAAGATTATTAAATATATAAAGCAAATGAAGGATATACCTAAACAAGACGATTTATCACATTCCGAACATCCGTTATTCAGTAAGGTGCACATGGTGTCCCATCTGCCCAAAACCCCATTGAATGCAGAATCTGCTTTGTGGCCATAAAACCAGCTGAGCCTGCTGTAGAGAACAAACACTTAACCACATTTCACGATTCAAATACATTACTCCACTGTGAAATTGATGAATATAAGTGATAAGGGTATCAATCAAAAGAAGCACCTAGCAAAAGAAAGAAGTCTTTCCCAATAACTGCAATAGACAGAATGTTGAGAGTGATGGTGCTTATCAGACAAAATCACACTCGATGGTAGAGCAAACATAGCAGTCATCAAACGGAATCACACTGCTAAGAGGGAAGAAACATGTACCACAACTTGTGCAGCACATTGATTATTTTTAGTGACCATTGGAATAAGATTTTTAAACATAAAAAGCAAGTGAACGAGATACCTAAACAAGAAGGTTTATCACATTCCGAACATCCGTTATTCAGTAAGGTGCAGGTGGTGTCCCATCTGCACCAAAAACCCATTAAATGGAGAATCTGCCTTGTGGCCATAAAACCAGCTGACCCTGCTGTAGAGAGCAAACACTTAATCACATTTAACGATTCAAATACATTACTCCACTGTGAAATTGATGAATATAAGTGATAATGGTATCAATCAAATAAAGTACCTACCAAAAGAGAGAAGTCCTTCCCAATAACTCCAATAGACAAAATGCTGGGAGTGATGGTTCTTATCAGACCTAATCACACTGGATGGTAGAGCAAACATAGAAGTCATCAAGCGGAATCTCCCTGCTGAGAGGGAAGAAACATGTACCACAACTTGTGCAGCACATTGATTATTTTTAGTGACCATTGGATTAAGATTTTTAAACATATAAAGCAAATGAATGAGATACCTAAACAAGAAGTTTTATCACATTCCGAACATGCCTTATTCAGTAAGGTGCACGTGGTGTCCCATCTGCACCAAAACCCCATTGAATGGAGAATCTGCTTTGTGGCCATAAAACCAGCTGACCCTGCTGTAGAGAGCAAACACTTAACCACATTTAACAATTCAAATACATTACTCCTCTGTGAAATTGATGAATATAAGTGATAACGGTATCAATCAAATAAAGTACCTACCAAAGGAGAGAAGTCCTTCACAATAACTCCAATAGACAGAATGCTGGGAGTGATGGTTCTTATCAGACAAAATCACAAACGATGGTAGAGCAAACATAGCAGTCATCAAACAGAATCTCCCTGCTGTGAGGGAAGAAACATGTACCACAATTTGTGCAGCACATTTATTATTTTTAGTGACCATTGGAATAAGATTTTTAAACATGTAAATCGAATGAAGGAGATACCTAAACAAGAAGATTTATCACATTCCGAACTTCCATTATTCAGAAAAGTGCACATGGTTTCCCATCTGCACCAAAAACCCATTGAATGGAGAATCTGCTTTGTGGCCATACAACCAGCTGACCCTGCTGTAGAGAACAAACACTTAACTACATTTCACGATTCAAATACATTACTCCACTGTGAAATTGATGAATATGAGTGATAACGGTATCAATCAAAAGAAGAACCTAGCTAAAGAAAGAAGTCTTTCCCAATAACTGCAATAGACAAAATGCTGGAAGTGATGGTTCTTATCAGGCAAAATCACACTCGATGGTAGAACAAACATAGCAGTCATCAAACGGAATCTCCCTGCTGTGAGGGAAGAAACATGTACCACAATTTGTGCAGCACATTTATTATTTTTAGCGACCATTGGATTAAGATTTTTAAACATATAAAGCAAATGAAGGAGATACCTAAACAAGAAGTTTTATCACATTCCGAACATGCCTTATTCAGTAAGGTGCACGTGGTGTCCCATCTGCACCAAAACCCATTGAATGGAGAATCTGCTTTGTGGCCATACAACCATCTGACCCTGGTGTAGAGAACAAACACTTAACCACATTTCACGAATCAAATACATTACTCCACTGTGAAATTGATGAGTATAAGTGATAACGGTATCAATCAAAAGAAGCACCTAGCAAAAGAAAGAATTTTTTCCCAACAATTCAAATAGACAGAATGCTGGGAGTGATGGTTCTTATCAGACAAAATCACACTCAATGGTAGAAAAAACATAGCAGTCATCAAACAGAATCTCCCTGCTGTGAGGGAAGAAACATGTACCACAATTTGTGCAGCACATTTATTATTTTTAGTAACCATTGGAATAAGATTTATAAACATGTAAATCGTATGAAGGAGATACCTAAACAAGAAGCTTTATCATATTCCGAACTTCCGTTATTCAGAAAAGTGCACATGGCGTCCCATCTGCACCAAAAACCCATTGAATGGAGAATCTGCTTTGTGGCCATAAAACCAGCTGACCCTGCTGTAGAGGACAAATACTTAACCACATTTCACGATTCAAATACATTACTCCACAGTGAAATTGATGAATATTAGTGATAACGGTATCAATCAAAAGAAGCACCTAGCAAAAGAAAGCAGTCTTTCCCAATAACTCCAATAGACAGAACGCTGGGAGTGATGGTGCTTATCAGACAAAATCACACTCGATGGTAGAACAAACATAGCAGTCATCAAACGGAATCTCCCTGCTGTGAGGGAAGAAACATGTACCACAATTTGTGCAGCACATTTATTATTTTTAGCGACAATTGGAATTAGACTTTTAAACATGTAAAGCAAATGAAGGAGATACCGAAACAAAAAGCTTTATCACTTTCCGAACTTCCGTTATTCAGTAAGGTGCACATGGTGTCCCATCTGCCCAAAACCCCATTGAATGCAGAATCTGCTTTGTGGCCATAAAACCAGCTGAGCCTGCTGTAGAGAACAAACACTTAACCACATTTCACGATTCAAATACATTACTCCACTGTGAAATTGATGAATATAAGTGGTAAGGGTATCAATCAAAAGAAGCACCTAGCAAAAGAAAGAAGTCTTTCCCAATAACTGCAATAGACAGAATGTTGAGAGTGATGGTGCTTATCAGACAAAATCACACTCGATGGTAGAGCAAACATAGCAGTCATCAAACGGAATCACACTGCTAAGAGGGAAGAAACATGTACCACAACTTGTGCAGCACATTGATTATTTTTAGTGACCATTGGAGTAAGATTTTTAAACATAAAAAGCAAGTGAACGAGATACCTAAACAAGAAGGTTTATCACATTCCGAACATCCGTTATTCAGTAAGGTGCAGGTGGTGTCCCATCTGCACCAAAAACCCCTTAAATGGAGAATCTGCCTTGTGGCCATAAAACCAGCTGACCCTGCTGTAGAGAACAAACACTTAACCACATTTCACGATTCAAATACATTACTCCACTGTGAAATTGATGAATATAAGTGGTAAGGGTATCAATCAAAAGAAGCACCTAGCAAAAGAAAGAAGTCTTTCCCAATAACTGCAATAGACAGAATGTTGAGAGTGATGGTGCTTATCAGACAAAATCACACTCGATGGTAGAGCAAACATAGCAGTCATCAAACGGAATCACACTGCTAAGAGGGAAGAAACATGTACCACAACTTGTGCAGCACATTGATTATTTTTAGTGACCATTGGAATAAGATTTTTAAACATAAAAAGCAAGTGAACGAGATACCTAAACAAGAAGGCTTATCACATTCCGAACATCCGTTATTCAGTAAGGTGCAGGTGGTGTCCCATCTGCACCAAAAACCCCTTAAATGGAGAATCTGCCTTGTGGCCATAAAACCAGCTGACCCTGCTGTAGAGAACAAACACTTAACCACATTTCACGATTCAAATACATTACTCCACTGTGAAATTGATGAATATTAGTGATAACGGTATCAATCAAAAGAAGCACCTAGCAAAAGAAAGCAGTCTTTCCCAATAACTCCAATAGACAGAATGCTGGGTAGTGATGGCTCTTATCAGACAAAATCACAAAGAATGGTAGAGCAAACATAGCAGTCATCAAACAGAATGTCACTGCTGAGAGGGAAGAAACATGTACCACAATTTGTGCAGCACACTGATTATTTTTAGTGACCATTGAAATAAGATTATTAAATATATAAAGCAAATGAAGGATATACCTAAACAAGACGATTTATCACATTCCGAACATCCGTTATTCAATAAGGTGCACATGGTGTCCCATCTGCACCAAAACCCCATTGAATGGAGAATCTGCTCTGTGGCCATAAAACCAGCTGACCCTGCTGTAGAGAGCAAACACTTAACCACATTTAACGATTCAAATACATTACTCCTCTGTGAAATTGATGAATATAAGTGATAACGGTATCAATCAAATAAAGTACCTACCAAAAGAGAGAAGTCCTTCCCAATAACTCCAATAGACAAAATGCTGGGAGTGATGGTTCTTATCAGACCTAATCACACTGGATGGTAGAGCAAACATAGTAGTCATCAAGCGGAATCTCCCTGCTGCGAGGGAAGAAACATGTACCACAACTTGGGCAGCACATTGATTATTTTTAGTGACCATTGGAATAAGACTATTAAATATATAAAGCAAATGAAGGATATACCTAAACAAGACGATTTATCACATTCCGAACATCTGTAATTCAGTAAGGAGCACATGGTGTCCCATCTGCACCAAAAACACATTGAATGGAGAATCAGCTTTGTGGCCATACAACCAGCTGACCCTGCTGTAGAGAACAAACACTTAACCACATTTCACGATTCAAATACATTACTCCACTGTGAAATTGATGAATATTAGTGATAACGGTATCAATCAAAAGAAGCACCTAGCAAAAGAAAGCAGTCTTTCCCAATAACTCCAATAGACAGAATGCTGGGAGTGATGGCTCTTATCAGACAAAATCACAAACGATGGTAGAGCAAACATAGCAGTCATCAAACAGAATGTCACTGCTGAGAGGGAAGAAACATGTACCACAATTTGTGCAGCACACTGATTATTTTTAGTGACCATTGGAATAAGATTATTAAATATATAAAGCAAATGAAGGATATACCTAAACAAGACGATTTATCACATTCCGAACATCCGTTATTCAGTAAGGTGCACATGGTGTCCCATCTGCACGAAAAACCCATTGAATGGAGAATCTGCTTTGTGGCCATAAAACCAGCTGACCCTGCTGTAGAGAGCAAACACTTAATCACATTTCACGATTCAAATACATTAGTCCACTGTGAAATTGATGAATATTAGTGATAACGGTATCAATCAAATAAAGTACCTACCAAAAGAGAGAAGTCCTTCCCAATAACTCCAATAGACAGAATGCTGGGGGTGATGGTTCTTACCAGACAAAATCACACTCGATGGTAGAGCAAACATAGAAGTCATCAAGCGGAATCTCCCTGCTGAGAGGGAAGAAACATGTACCACAACTTGTGCACCACATTGATTATTTTTAGTGACCATTGGATTATGATTTTTAAACATATAAAGCAAATGAAGGAGATACCTAAACAAGAAGATTTATCACATTCCGAACATGCCTTATTCAGTAAGGTGCACGTGGTGTCCCATCTACAACAAAACCCATTGAATGGAGAATCTGCTTTGTGGCCATACAACCAGCTGACCCTGCTGTAGAGAACAAACACTTAACCACATTTCACGATTCAAATACATTACTCCACTGTGAAATTGATGAATATAAGTGATAACGGTATCACTCAAAAGAAGAACCTAGCTAAAGTAAGAAGTCTTTCCCAATAACTCAAATAGACAGAATGCAGGGAGTGATGGTTCTTATCAGACAAAACCACACTCGATGGTAGAACAAACATAGCAGTCATCAAACGGAATATCCCTGCTGTGAGGGAAGAAACATGTACCACAATTTGTGCAGCACATTGATTATTTTTAGTGACCATTGGATTAAGATTTTTAAACATATAAACCAAATGAAGGAGATACCGCAACAAGAAGCTTTATCACTTTCCGAACTTCCGTTATTCAGTAAGGTGCACATGGCGTCCCATTTGCCCAAAACCCCATTGAATGGAGAATCTGCTTTGTGGCCATAAAACCAGCTGTCTCTGCTGTAGAGAGCAAACACTTAATCACATTTAACGATTCAAATACATTACTCCACTGTGAAATTGATGAATATAAGTGATAACGGTATCAATCAAAAGAAGAACCTAGCTAAAGTAAGAAGTCTTTCCCAATAACTCCAATAGACAGAATGCTGGGAGTGATGGTTCTTATCAGACAAAATCACACTCGATGGTAGAACAAACATAGCAGTCATCAAACGGAATATCCCTGCTGTGAGGGAAGAAACATGTACCACAATTTGTGCAGCACATTGATTATTTTTAGTGACCATTGGATTAAGATTTTTAAACATATAAACCAAATGAAGGAGATACCGAAACAAGAAGCTTTATCACTTTCCGAACATCCGTTATTCAGTAAGGTGCACATGGTGTCCCATTTGCCCAAAACCCCATTGAATGGAGAATCTGCTTTGTGGCCACAAAACCAGCTGACCCTGCTGTAGAGAACAAACACTTAACCACATTTCACGATTCAAATACATTACTCCAGTGTGAAATTGACGAGTATAAGTGATAACGGTATCAATTAAAAGAAGCACCTAGCAAAAGAAAGAATTTGTTCCCAACAACTCAAACAGACAGAATGCTGGGAGTGACAGTTCTTATCAGACAAAATCACACTCAATGGTAGATCAAACATAGCAGTCATCAAACAGAATCTCCCTGCTGTGAGGGAAGAAACATGTACCACCATTTGTGCAGCACATTTATTATTTTTAGTGACCATTGGAATAAGATTTTTAAACACATAAAGCAAATGAAGGAGATACGAAAACAAAAAGATTTATCACATTCCGAACATGCCTTATTCAGTAAGGTGCACGTGGTGTCCCATCTGCAACAAAAAACCCATTGAATGGAGAATCTGCTTTGTGGCCATAAAACCAGATGACCCTGCTGTTGAGAACAAACACTTAACCACATTTCACGATTCAAATACATTACTCCACTGTGAAATTGATGAGTATAAGTGATAACGGTATCATTCAAAAGAAGCACCTAGCAAAAGAATGAATTTTTTCCCAACAACTCCAATATACAGAATGCTGGGAGTGATGGTTCTTATCAGACAAAATCACACACGATGGTAGAGCAAACATAGCAGTCATCAAACGGAATATCCCTGATGAGAGGGAAGAAACATGTACCACAATTTGTGCAGCACATTTATTATTTGTAGTTACCACTGGAATAAGATTTTTAAACATGTTAAAGCGAATGAAGAAGATACCTAAACAAGAATGTTTATCACATTCCGAACTTCCGTTATTCTGTAAGGTGCAGATGGTGTCCCATCTGCACGAAAAACCCATTGAATGGAGAATCTGCTTTGTGGCCATAAAACCAGCTGACCCTGCTGTAGAGAGCAAACACTTAATCACATTTAACGATTCAAATACATTACTCCACTGTGAAATTGATGAATATAAGTGATAACGGTATCAATCAAATAAAGTACCTACCAAAAGAGAGAAGTCCTTCCCAATAACTCCAGTAGACAGAATGCTGGGAGTGATGGTTCTTATCAGACAAAATCACACTCGATGGTAGAGCAAACATAGAAGTCATCAAGCGGAATCTCCCTGCTGAGAGGGAAGAAACATGTACCACAACTTGTGCAGCACATTGATTATTTTTAGTGACCATTGGATTAAGATTTTTAAACATATAAAGCAAATGAATGAGATACCTAAACAAGAAGTTTTATCACATTCCGAACATACCTTTTTCAGTAAGGTGCACGTGGTGTCCCATCTGCACCAAAAACCCATTGAAAGGAGAATCTGCTCTGTGGCCATACAACCAGCTGACCCTGCTGTAGAGAACAAACACTTAACCACATTTCACGATTCAAATACATTAGTCCACTGTGAAATTGATGAATATTAGTGATAACGGTATCAATCAAAAGAAGCACCTAGCAAAAGAAAGCAGTCTTTCCCAATAACTCCAATAGACAGAATGCTGGGAGTGATGGCTCTTATCAGACAAAATCACAAACGATGGTAGAGCAAACATAGCAGTCATCAAACAGAATCTCCCTGCTGTGAGGGAAGAAACATATACCACAATTTGTGCAGCACATTTATTATTTTTAGTGACCATTGGAATAAGATTTTTAAACATGTAAATCGAATGAAGGAGATACCTAAACAAGTAGATTTATCACATTCCGAACTTCCGTTATTCAGAAAAGTAACATGGTTTCCCATCTGCACCAAAAACCCATTGAATGGAGAATCTGCTTTGTGGCCATAAAACCAGCTGACCCTGCTGTAGAGGACAAACACTTAACCACATTTCACGATTCAAATACATTACTCCACTGTCAAATTGATGAATATTAGTGATAACGGTATCAGTCAAAAGAAGCACCTAGCAAAAGAAAGCAGTCTTTCCCAATAACTCCAATAGACAGAATGCTGGGAGTGATGGCTCTTATCAGACAAAATCACAAACGATGGTAGAGCAAACATAGCAGTCATCAAACAGAATGTCACTGCTGAGAGGGAAGAAACATGTATCACAATCTGTGCAGCACAATGATTATTTTTAGTGACCATTGGAATAAGATTATTAAATATATAAAGCAAATGAAGGATATACCTAAACAAGTCGATTTATCACATTCCGAACATCCGTTATTCTGTAAGGTGCAGATGGTGTCCCATCTGCACCAAAAACCCATTGAATGGAAAAACTGCTTTGTGGCCATAAAACCAGCTGACCCTGCTGTAGAGAACAAACACTTAACCACATTTCACGATTCAAATACATTACTCCACTGTGAAATTGATGAATATAAGTGATAAGGGTATCACTCAAATAAAGTACCTACCAAAAGAGAGAAGTCCTTCCCAATAACTCCAGTAGACAGAATGCTGGGAGTGATGGTTCTTATCAGACAAAATCACACTCGATGGTAGAGCAAACATAGAAGTCATCAAGCGGAATCTCCCTGCTGAGAGGGAAGAAACATGTACCACAACTTGTGCAGCACATTAATTATTTCTAGTGACCATTGGATTAAGATTTTTAAACATATAAAGCAAATGAAGGAGATACCAAAACAAGAAGATTTATCACATTCCAAACATCCGTTATTCAGTAAGGTGCATGTGGTTTCCCATCTGCACCAAAAACCCATTGAATGGAGAATCTGCTTGTGGCCATACAACCAGCTGACCCTGCTGTAGAGAACAAACAGTTAACCACATTTCACGATTCAAATACATTACTCCACTGTGAAATTGATGAGTATAAGTGATAACGGTATCATTCAAAAGAAGCACCTAGCAAAAGAATGAATTTTTTCCCAACAACTCCAATATACAGAATGCTGGGAGTGATGGTTCTTATCAGACAAAATCACACACGATGGTAGAGCAAACATAGCAGTCATCAAACGGAATATCCCTGATGAGAGGGAAGAAACATGTACCACAATTTGTTCAGCACATTTATTATTTGTAGTTACCACTGGAATAAGATTTTTAAACATGTTAAAGCGAATGAAGAAGATACCTAAAAAAGAAGGTTTATCACATCCCGAACTTCCGTTATTCTGTAAGGTGCAGATAGTGTCCCATCTGCACGAAAAACCCATTGAATGGAGAATCTGCTTTGTGGCCATAAAACCAGCTGACCCTGCTGTAGAGAGCAAACACTTAATCACATTTAACGATTCAAATACATTACTCCACTGTGAAATTGATGAATATAAGTGATAACGGTATCAATCAAATAAAGTACCTACCAAAAGAGAGAAGTCCTTCCCAATAACTCCAGTAGACAGAATGCTGGGAGTGATGGTTCTTATCAGACAAAATCACAAACGATGGTAGAGCAAACATAGTAGTCATCAAACGCAATCTCCCCGCTGAGAGGGAAGAAACATGTACCACAATTTGTGTAGCACACTGATTATTTTTAGCGACCATTGGATTAAGATTTTTAAACATATAAAGCAAATGAAGGAGATACCTAAACAAGAAGATTTATCACATTCCAAAAATGCCTTATTCAGTAAGGTGCACGTGGTGTCCCATCTGCACCAAAAACCCATTGAATGCAGAATCTGGTTTGAGGCCATACAACCAGCTGACCCTGCTCCAAAGACCAAACACTTAACCACATTTCACGAATCAAATACATTACTCCACTGTGAAATTGATGAGTATAAGTGATAACGGTATCAATCAAAAGAAGCACCTAGCAAAAGAAAGAATTTTTTCCCAACAACTCAAATAGACAGAATGCTGGGAGTGATGGTTCTGATCAGACAAAATCACACTCAATGGTAGAAAAAACATAGCAGTCATCAAACAGAATCTCCCTGCTGTGAGGGAAGAAACATGTACCACCATTTGTGCAGCACATTTATTATTTTTAGTGACCACTGGAATAAGATTTTTAAACACATAAAGCAAATGAAGGAGATACCAAAACAAGAAGATTTATCACATTCCAAACATCCCTTATTCAGTAAGGTGCATGTGGTGTCCCATCTGCACCAAAAACCCATTGAATGGAGAATCTGCTTGTGGCCATACAACCAGCTGACCCTGCTGTAGAGAACAAACAGTTAACCACATTTCACGATTCAAATACATTACTCCACTGTGAAATTGATGAGTATAAGTGATAACGGTATCATTCAAAAGAAGCACCTAGCAAAAGAATGAATTTTTTCCCAACAACACCAATATACATAATGCTGGGAGTGATGGTTCTTATCAGACAAAATCACAAACGATGGTAGAGCAAACATAGCAGTCATCAAACGCAATCTCCCCGCTGAGAGGGAAGAAACATGTACCACAATTTGTGCAGCACACTGATTATTTTTAGTGACCATTGGAATAAGATTATTAAATATATAAAGCAAATGAAGGAGATACCTAAACAAGAAGATTTATCACATTCCAAACATGCCTTATTCAGTAAGGTGCATGTGGTGTCCCATCTGCACCAAAAACCCATTGAATGCAGAATCTGGTTTGAGGCCATACAACCAGCTGACCCTGCTGCAAAGACCAAACACTTAACCACATTTCACGAATCAAATACATTACTCCACTGTGAAATTGATGAGTATAAGTGATAACGGTATCAATCAAAAGAAGCACCTAGCAAAAGAAAGAATTTTTTCCCAACAACTCAAATAGACAGAATGCTGGGAGTGATGGTTCTTATCAGACAAAATCACACTCAATGGTAGAAAAAACATAGCAGTCATCAAACAGAATCTCCCTGCTGTGAGGGAAGAAACATGTACCACAATTTGTGCAGCACATTTATTATTTTTAGTAACCATTGGAATAAGATTTTTAAACATGTAACTCGTATGAAGGAGATACCTAAACAAGAAGCTTTATCATATTCCGAACTTCCGTTATTCAGAAAAGTGCACATGGTGTCCCATCAGCACCAAAAACCCACTGAATGGAGAATCTGCTTTGTGGCCATAAAACCAGCTGACCCTGCTGTAGAGGACAAACACTTAACCACATTTCACGATTCAAATACATTACTCCACAGTGAAATTGATGAATATTAGTGATAACGGTATCAATCAAAAGAAGCACCTAGCAAAAGAAAGCAGTCTTTCCCAATAACTCCAATAGACAGAACGCTGGGAGTGATGGCTCTTATCAGACAAAATCACAAACGATGGTAGAGCAAACATAGCAGTCATCAAACGCAATCTCCCCGCTGAGAGGGAAGAAACATGTACCACAATTTGTGCAGCACACTGATTATTTTTAGTGACCATTGGAATAAGATTATTAAATATATAATGCAAATGAAGGATATACCTAAACAAGACGATTTGTCACATTCCGAACATCCGTTATTCAGTAAGGTGCACATGGTGTCCCATCTGCACCAAAACCCCATTGAATGGAGAATCTGCTTTGTGGCCATAAAACCAGCTGACCCTGCTGTAGAGAGCAAACACTTAACCACATTTAACGATTCAAATACATTACTCCTCTGTGAAATTGATGAATATAAGTGATAACGGTATCAATCATATAAAGTACCTACCAAAAGAGAGAAGTCCTTCCCAATAACTCCAATAGACAGAATGCTGGGAGTGATGGTTCTTATCAGACCTAATCACACTGGATGGTAGAGCAAAGATAGAAGACATCAAGCGGAATCTCCCTGATGAGAGGGAAGAAACATGTACCACAACTTGTGCAGCACATTGATAATTTTTAGTGACCATTGGAATAAGATTTTTAAACATATAAAGCAAATGAAGGAGATACCTAAACAAGAAGATTTTTCACATTCCGAACATCCCTTATTCAGAAAGGTGCACGTGGTGTCCCATCTGCACCAAAAACCCATTGAATGGAGAATCTGCTTTGTGGCCATACAACCAGCTCACCCTGCTGTAGAGAAATAACACTTAACCACATTTCACGATTCAAATACATTACTCCACTGTGAAATTGATGAATATAAGTGATAATGGTATCAATCAAAAGAAGCACCTAGCAAAAGAAAGC
This sequence comes from Schistocerca nitens, assembly GCF_023898315.1. Classification (NCBI taxonomy): domain Eukaryota; kingdom Metazoa; phylum Arthropoda; class Insecta; order Orthoptera; family Acrididae; genus Schistocerca; species Schistocerca nitens. Next base: position 69,762,655 of record NC_064625.1, read on the forward strand.
AGTCTTTCCCAATAACTCCAATAGACAGAATGATGGGAGTGATGGCTCTTATCAAACAAAATCACAAATGATGGTAGAGCAAACATAGCAGTCATCAAACAGAATGTCACTGCTGAGAAGGAAGAAACATGTACCACAATTTGTGCAGCACACTGATTATTTTTAGTGACCATTGGAATAAGATTATTAAATATATAAAGCAAATGAAGGATATACCTAAACAAGACGATTTATCACATTCCGAACATCCGTTATTCAGTAAGGTGCACATGGTGTCCCATCTGCACCAAAACCCCATTGAATGGAGAATCTGCTTTGTGGATATAAAACCAGCTGACCCTGCTGTAGAGAACAAACACTTAACCACATTTCACGATTCAAATACATTACTCCACCGTGAAATTGATGAATATAAGTGATAACGGTATCAATCAAATAAAGTACCTACCAAAAGACAGAAGTCCTTCCCAATAACTCCAGTAGACAGAATGCTGGGAGTGATGGTTCTTATCAGACAAAATCACACTCGATGGTAGAGCACACATAGAAGTCATCAAGCGGAATCTCCCTGCTGAGAGGGAAGAAACATGTACCACAACATGTGCAGCACATTGATTATTTTTAGTGACCATTGGATTATGATTTTTAAACATATAAAGCAAATGAAGGAGATACCTAAACAAGAAGTTTTATCACATTCCGAACATGCCTTATTCAGTAAGGTGCACGTGGTGTCCCATCTGCACCAAAAACCCATTGAATGGAGAATCTGCTTTGTGGCCATACAACCATCTGACCCTGCTGTAGAGAACAAACACTTAACCACATTTCACGATTCAAATACATTACTCCACTGTGAAATTGATGAATATAAGTGACAAGGGTATCAATCAAAAGAAGCACCTAGCAAAAGAAAGAAGTCTTTCCCAATAACTGCAATAGACAGAATGTTGAGAGTGATGGTGCTTATCAGACAAAATCACACTCGATGGTAGAACAAACATAGCAGTCATCAAACGGAATCTCCCTGCTGTGAGGGAAGAAACATGTACCACAATTTGTGCAGCACATTTATTATTTTTAGCGACAATTGGAATTAGACTTATAAACATGTAAAGCAAATGAAGGAGATACCGAAACAAAAAGCTGTATCACTTTCCTCCTTCCGTTATTCAGTAAGGTGCACATGGTGTCCCATCTGCCCAAAACCCCATTGAATGCAGAATCTGCTTTGTGGCCATAAAACCAGCTGAGCCTGCTGTAGAGAACAAACACTTAACCACATTTCACGATTCAAATACATTACTCCACTGTGAAATTGATGATTATAAGTGATAAGGGTATGAATCAAAAGAAGCACCTAGCAAAAGAAGGAAGTATTTCCCAATAACTGCAATAGACAGAATGTTGAGAGTGATGGTGCTTATCAGACCAAATCACACTCGATGGTAGAGCAAACATAGCAGTCATCAAACGGAATCACACTGCTAAGAGGGAAGAAACATGTACCACAACTTGTGCAGCACATTGATTATTTTTAGTGACCATTGGAATAAGATTTTTAAACATAAAAAGCAAGTGAACGAGATACCTAAACAAGAAGGTTTATCACATTCCGAACATCCGTTATTCAGTAAGGTGCAGGTGGTGTCCCATCTGCACCAAAAACCCATTAAATGGAGAATCTGCCTTGTGGCCATAAAACCAGCTGACCCTGCTGTAGAGAGCAAACACTTAATCACATTTAACGATTCAAATACATTACTCCACTGTGAAATTGATGAATATAAGTGATAACGGTATCAATCAAATAAAGTACCTACCAAAAGAGAGAAGTCCTTCCCAATAACTCCAATAGACAAAATGCTGGGAGTGATGGTTCTTATCAGACCTAATCACACTGGATGGTAGAGCAAACATAGAAGTCATCAAGCGGAATCTCCCTGCTGAGAGGGAAGAAACATGTACCACAACTTGTGCAGCACATTGATAATTTTTAGTGGCCATTGGAATAAGATTATTAAATATATAAGGCAAATGAAGGATATACCTAAACAAGACGATTTATCACATTCCGAAAATCCGTAATTCAGTAAGGAGCACATGGTGTCCCATCTGCACCAAAAACCCATTGAATGGAGAATCTGCTTTGTGGCCATACAACCAGCTGACCCTGCTGTAGAGAACAAACACTTAACCACATTTAACGATTCAAATACATTACTCCACTGTGAAATTGATGAATATGAGTGATAACGGTATCAATCAAAAGAACAACCTAGCTAAAGAAAGAAGTCTTTCCCAATAACTCAAATAGACAGAATGCTGGGAGTGATGGTTCTTATCAGACAAAATCACAAACAATGGTAGAGCAAACATAGCAGTCATCAAACAGAATCTCCCTGCTGTGAGGAAAGAAACATGTACCACAATTTGTGGAGCACATTTATTATTTTTAGTGACCACTGGAATAAGATTTTTAAACATGTAAATCGAATGAGGGAGATACCTAAACAAGAAGATTTATCACATTCCGAACTTCCGTTATTCAGAAAAGTGCATATGGTGTCCCATCTGCACCAAAAACCCATTGAATGGAGAATCTGCTTTGTGGCCATAAAACCAGCTGACCCTGCTGTAGAGGACAAACACTTAACCACATTTCACGATTCAAATACATAACTCCACTGTGACATTGATGAATATTAGTGATAACGGTATCAATCAAAAGAAGCACCTAGCAAAAGAAAGCAACCTTTCCCAATAACTCCAATAGACAGAATGCTGGGAGTGATGGCTCTTATCAGACAAAATCACAAACGATGGTAGAGCAAACATAGCAGTCATCAAACAGAATGTCACTGCTGAGAGGGAAGAAACATGTATCACAATTTGTGCAGCACACTGATTATTTTTAGCGACCATTGGTATGAGATTATTAAATATATAAAGCAAATGAAGGATATACCTAAACAAGACGATTTATCACATTCCGAACATCCGTTATTCTGTAAGGTGCAGATAGTGTCCCATCTGCACCAAAAACCCATTGAATGGAGAATCTGCTTTGTGGCCATAAAACCAGCTGACCCTGCTGTAGAGAGCAAACACTTAACCACATTTAACGATTCAAATACATTACTCCACAGTGAAATTGATGAATATTAGTGATAACGGTAACAATCAAAAGAAGCACCTAGCAAAAGAAAGCAGTCTTTCCCAATAACTCCAATAGACAGAACGCTGGGAGTGATGGCTCTTATCAGACAAAATCACAAACGATGGTAGAGCAAACATAGTAGTCATCAAACGCAATCTCCCCGCTGAGAGGGAAGAAACATGTACCACAATTTGTGTAGCACACTGATTATTTTTAGCGACCATTGGATTAAGATTTTTAAACATATAAAGCAAATGAAGGAGATACCTAAACAAGAAGATTTATCACATTCCAAACATGCCTTATTCAGTAAGGTGCACGTGGTGTCCCATCTGCACCAAAAACCCATTGAATGCAGAATCTGGTTTGAGGCCATACAACCAGCTGACCCTGCTCCAAAGACCAAACACTTAACCACATTTCACGAATCAAATACATTACTCCACTGTGAAATTGATGAGTATAAGTGATAACGGTATCAAACAAAAGAAGCACCTAGCAAAAGAAAGAATTTTTTCCCAACAACTCAAATAGACAGAATGCTGGGAGTGATGGTTCTTATCAGGCAAAATCACAAACGATGGTAGAGCAAACATAGCAGTCATCAAACGCAATCTCCCCGCTGAGAGGGAAGAAACATGTACCACAATTTGTGCAGCACACTGATTATTTTTAGTGACCATTGGAATAAGATTATTAAATATATAAAGCAAATGAAGGATATACCTAAACAAGACGATTTGTCACATTCCGAACATCCGTTATTCAGTAAGGTGCACATGGTGTCCCATCTGCACCAAAACCCCATTGAATGGAGAATCTGCTTTGTGGCCATAAAACCAGCTGACCCTGCTGTAGAGAGCAAACACTTAACCACATTTCACGATTCAAATACATTACTCCACTGTGAAATTGATGAATATGAGTGATAACGGTATCAATCGAAAAAAGAACCTAGCTAAAGAAAGAAGTCTTTCCCAATTACTGCAATAGACAAAATGCTGGGAGTGATGTATCTTATCAGGCAAAATCACACTCGATGGTAGAACAAACATAGCAGTCATCAAACGGAATCTCCCTGCTGTGAGGGAAGAAACATGTACCACAATTTGTGCAGCACATTTATTATTTTTAGCGACCATTGGATTAAGATTTTTAAACATATAAAGCAAATGAAGGAGATACCTAAACAAGAAGATTTATCACATTCCAAACATGCCTTATTCAGTAAGGTGCATGTGGTGTCCCATCTGCACCAAAAACCCATTGAATGCAGAATCTGGTTTGAGACCATACAACCAGCTGACCCTGCTGCAAAGACCAAACACTTAACCACATTTCACGAATCAAATACATTACTCCACTGTGAAATTGATGAGTATAAGTGATAACGGTATCAATCAAAAGAAGCACCTAGCAAAAGAAAGAATTTTTTCCCAACAACTCAAATAGACAGAATGCTGGGAGTGATGGTTCTTATCAGACAAAATCACACTCAATGGTAGAAAAAACATAGCAGTCATCAAACAGAATCTCCCTGCTGTGAGGGAAGAAACATGTACCACAATTTGTGCAGCACATTTATTATTTTTAGTAACCATTGGAATAAGATTTTTAAACATGTAAATCGTATGAAGGAGATACCTAAACAAGAAGCTTTATCATATTCCGAACTTCCGTTATTCAGAAAAGTGCACATGGTGTCCCATCAGCACCAAAAACCCACTGAATGGAGAATCTGCTTTGTGGCCATAAAACCAGCTGACCCTGCTGTAGAGGACAAACACTTAACCACATTTCACGATTCAAATACATTACTCCACAGTGAAATTGATGAATATTAGTGATAACGGTATCAATCAAAAGAAGCACCTAGCAAAAGAAAGCAGTCTTTCCCAATAACTCCAATAGACAGAACGCTGGGAGTGATGGCTCTTATCAGACAAAATCACAAACGATGGTAGAGCAAACATAGCAGTCATCAAACGCAATCTCCCTGCTGAGAGGGAAGAAACATGTACCACAATTTGTGCAGCACACTGATTATTTTTAGTGACCATTGGAATAAGATTATTAAATATATAAAGCAAATGAAGGATATACCTAAACAAGACGATTTGTCACATTCCGAACATCCGTTATTCAGTAAGGTGCACATGGTGTCCCATCTGCACCAAAACCCCATTGAATGGAGAATCTGCTTTGTGGCCATAAAACCAGCTGACCCTGCTGTAGAGAGCAAACACTTAACCACATTTAACGATTCAAATACATTACTCCTCTGTGAAATTGATGAATATAAGTGATAACGGTATCAATCATATAAAGTACCTACCAAAAGAGAGAAGTCCTTCCCAATAACTCCAATAGACAGAATGCTGGGAGTGATGGTTCTTATCAGACCTAATCACACTGGATGGTAGAGCAAAGATAGAAGACATCAAGCGGAATCTCCCTGATGAGAGGGAAGAAACATGTACCACAACTTGTGCAGCACATTGATAATTTTTAGTGACCATTGGAATAAGATTTTTAAACATATAAAGCAAATGAAGGAGATACCTAAACAAGAAGATTTTTCACATTCCGAACATCCCTTATTCAGAAAGGTGCACGTGGTGTCCCATCTGCACCAAAAACCCATTGAATGGAGAATCTGCTTTGTGGCCATACAACCAGCTCACCCTGCTGTAGAGAAATAACACTTAACCACATTTCACGATTCAAATACATTACTCCACTGTGAAATTGATGAATATAAGTGATAATGGTATCAATCAAAAGAAGCACCTAGCAAAAGAAAGCAGTCTTTCCCAATAACTCCAATAGACAGAATGATGGGAGTGATGGCTCTTATCAAACAAAATCACAAATGATGGTAGAGCAAACATAGCAGTCATCAAACAGAATGTCACTGCTGAGAAGGAAGAAACATGTACCACAATTTGTGCAGCACACTGATTATTTTTAGTGACCATTGGAATAAGATTATTAAATATATAAAGCAAATGAAGGATATACCTAAACAAGACGATTTATCACATTCCGAACATCCGTTATTCAGTAAGGTGCACATGGTGTCCCATCTGCACCAAAACCCCATTGAATGGAGAATCTGCTTTGTGGATATAAAACCAGCTGACCCTGCTGTAGAGAACAAACACTTAACCACATTTCACGATTCAAATACATTACTCCACCGTGAAATTGATGAATATAAGTGATAACGGTATCAATCAAATAAAGTACCTACCAAAAGACAGAAGTCCTTCCCAATAACTCCAGTAGACAGAAAGCTGGGAGTGATGGTTCTTATCAGACAAAATCACACTCGATGGTAGAGCACACATAGAAGTCATCAAGCGGAATCTCCCTGCTGAGAGGGAAGAAACATGTACCACAACATGTGCAGCACATTGATTATTTTTAGTGACCATTGGATTATGATTTTTAAACATATAAAGCAAATGAAGGAGATACCTAAACAAGAAGTTTTATCACATTCCGAACATGCCTTATTCAGTAAGGTGCACGTGGTGTCCCATCTGCACCAAAAACCCATTGAATGGAGAATCTGCTTTGTGGCCATACAACCATCTGACCCTGCTGTAGAGAACAAACACTTAACCACATTTCACGATTCAAATACATTACTCCACTGTGAAATTGATGAATATAAGTGATAAGGGTATCAATCAAAAGAAGCACCTAGCAAAAGAAAGAAGTCTTTCCCAATAACTGCAATAGACAGAATGTTGAGAGTGATGGTGCTTATCAGACCAAATCACACTCGATGGTAGAGCAAACATAGCAGTCATCAAACGGAATCACACTGCTAAGAGGGAAGAAACATGTACCACAACTTGTGCAGCACATTGATTATTTTTAGTGACCATTGGAATAAGATTTTTAAACATAAAAAGCAAGTGAACGAGATACCTAAACAAGAAGGTTTATCACATTCCGAACATCCGTTATTCAGTAAGGTGCAGGTGGTGTCCCATCTGCACCAAAAACCCATTAAATGGAGAATCTGCCTTGTGGCCATAAAACCAGCTGACCCTGCTGTAGAGAGCAAACACTTAATCACATTTAACAATTCAAATACATTACTCCACTGTGAAATTGATGAATATAAGTGATAACGGTATCAATCAAATAAGGTACCTACCAAAAGAGAGAAGTCCTTCCCAATAACTCCAATAGACAAAATGCTGGGAGTGATGGTTCTTATCAGACCTAATCACACTGGATGGTAGAGCAAACATAGAAGTCATCAAGCGGAATCTCCCTGCTGAGAGGGAAGAAACATGTACCACAACTTGTGCAGCACATTGATAATTTTTAGTGACCATTGGAATAAGATTATTAAATATATAAAGCAAATGAAGGATATACCTAAACAAGACGATTTATCACATTCCGAACATCCGTAATTCAGTAAGGAGCAAATGGTGTCCCATCTGCACCAAAAACCCATTGAATGGAGAATCTGCTTTGTGGCCATACAACCAGCTGACCCTGCTGTAGAGAACAAACACTTAACCACATTTCAATATTCAAATACATTACTCCACTGTGAAATTGATGAATATGAGTGATAACGGTATCAATCAAAAGAAGAACCTAGCTAAAGAAAGAAGTCTTTCCCAATAACTCAAATAGACAGAATGCTGGGAGTGATGGTTCTTATCAGACAAAATCACAAACGATGGTAGAGCAAACATAGCAGTCATCAAACAGAATCTCCCTGCTGTGAGGGAAGAAACATGTACCACAATTTGTGCAGCACATTTATTATTTTTAGTGACCACTGGAATAAGATTTTTAAACATGTAAATCGAATGAGGGAGATACCTAAACAAGAAGATTTATCACATTCCGAACTTCCGTTATTCAGAAAAGTGCACATGGTGTCCCATCTGCACCAAAAACCCATTGAATGGAGAATCTGCTTTGTGGCCATAAAACCAGCTGACCCTGCTGTAGAGGACAAACACTTAACCTCATTTCACGATTCAAATACATAACTCCACTGTGACATTGATGAATATTAGTGATAACGGTATCAATCAAAAGAAGCACCTAGCAAAAGAAAGCAATCTTTCCCAATAACTCCAATAGACAGAATGCTGGGAGTGATGGCTCTTATCAGACAAAATCACAAACGATGGTAGAGCAAACATAGCAGTCGTCAAACAGAATGTCACTGCTGAGAGGGAAGAAACATGTATCACAATTTGTGCAGCACACTGATTATTTTTAGTGACCATTGGTATGAGATTATTAAATATATAAAGCAAAAGAAGGATATACCTAAACAAGACGATTTATCACATTCCGAACATCCGTTATTCAGAAAGGTGCACGTGGTGTCCCATCTGCACCAAAAACCCATTGAATGGAGAATCTGCTTTGTGGCCATACAACCAGCTCACCCTGCTGTAGAGAGCAAACACTTAACCACATTTAACGATTCAAATACATTACTCCACAGTGAAATTGATGAATATTAGTGATAACGGTAACAATCAAAAGAAGCACCTAGCAAAAGAAAGCAGTCTTTCCCAATAACTCCAATAGACAGAACGCTGGGAGTGATGGCTCTTATCAGACAAAATCACAAACGGTGGTAGAGCAAACATAGTAGTCATCAAACGCAATCTCCCCGCTGAGAGGGAAGAAACATGTACCACAATTTGTGCAGCACACTGATTATTTTTAGCGACCATTGGATTAAGATTTTTAAACATATAAAGCAAATGAAGGAGATACCTAAACAAGAAGATTTATCACATTCCAAACATGCCTTATTCAGTAAGGTGCACGTGGTGTCCCATCTGCACCAAAAACCCACTGAATGGAGAATCTGCTTTGTGGCTATATAACCAGCTGACCCTGCAGTAAAGAACAAACACTTAACCACATTTCACGATTCAAATACATTACTCCACTGTGAAATTGATGAGTATAAGTGATAACGGTATCAATCAAAAGAAGCACCTAGCAAAAGAAAGAATTTTTTTCCCAACAACTCAAATAGACAGAATGCTGGGAGTGATGGTTCTTATCAGACAAAATCACACTCAATGGTAGAAAAAACATAGCAGTCATCAAACAGAATCTCCCTGCTGTGAGGGAAGAAACATGTACCACCATTTGTGCAGCACATTTATTATTTTTAGTGACCATTGGAATAAGATTTTTAAACACATAAAGCAAATGAAGGAGATACCAAAACAAGAAGATTTATCACATTCCAAACATCTCTTATTCAGTAAGGTGCATGTGGTGTCCCATCTGCACCAAAAACCCATTGAATGGAGAATCTGCTTGTGGCCATACAACCAGCTGACCCTGCTGTAGAGAACAAACACTTAACCACATTTCACAATTCAAATACATTACTCCACTGTGAAATTGATGAGTATAAGTGATAACGGTATCATTCAAAAGAAGCACCTAGCAAAACAATGAATTTTTTCCCAACAACTCCAATATACAGAATGCTGGGAGTGATGGTTCTTATCAGACAAAATCACACACGATGGTAGAGCAAACATAGCAGTCATCAAACGGAATATACCTGATGAGAGGGAAGAAACATGTACCACAATTTGTGCAGCACATTTATTATTTGTAGTTACCACTGGAATAAGATTTTTAAACACGTTAAAGCGAATGAAGAAGATACCTAAACAAGAAGGTTTATCACATTCCGAACTTCCGTTATTCTGTAAGGTGCAGATGGTATCCCATCTGCACCAAAAACCCATTGAATGGAGAATCTGCTTTGTGGCCATAAAACCAGCTGACCCTGCTGTAGAGAGCAAACACTTAATCACATTTAACGATTCAAATACATTACTCCACTGTGAAATTGATGAATATATGTGATAACGGAATCAATCAAATAAAGTACCTACCAAAAGAGAGAAGTCCTTCCCAATAACTCCAGTAGACAGAATGCTGGGAGTGATGGTTCTTATCAGAAAAAATCACACTCGATGGTAGAGCAAACATAGAAGTCATCAAGCGGAATCTCCCTGCTGAGAGGGAAGGAACATATACCACTACTTGTGCAGCACATTGATTATTTTTAGTGACCATTGGATTACGATTTTTAAACATATAAAGCAAATGAATGAGATACCTAAACAAGAAGTTTTATCACATTCCGAACATGCCTTATTCAGTAAGGTGCACGTGGTGTCCCATCTGCACCAAAAACCCATTGAATGGAGAATCTGCTTTGTGGCCATACAACCAGCTGACCCTGCTGTAGAGAACAAACACTTAACCACATTTCACGATTCAAATACATTACTCCACTGTGAAATTGATGAATATTAGTGATAACGGTATCAATCGAAAGAAGCACCTAGCAAAAGAAAGCAGTCTTTCCCAATAACTCCAATAGACAGAATGCTGGGAGTGATGGCTCTTATCAGACAAAATCACAAAGGATGGTAGAGCAAACATAGCAGTCATCAAACAGAATGTCACTGCTGAGAGGGAAGAAACATGTATCACAATTTGTGCAGCACATTTATTATTTTTAGTGACCATTGGAATAAGATTATTAAATATATAAAGCAAATGAAGTATATAAATAACAAGACGATTTATCACATTCCGAACTTCCGTAATTCAGTAAGGAGCACATGGTGTCCCATCTGCACCAAAACCCCATTGAATGGAGAATCTGCTTTGTGGCAATAAAACCAGCTGACCCTGCTGTAGAGAGCAAACACTTAACCACATTTAACAATTCAAATACATTACTCCTCTGTGAAATTGATGAATATAAGTGATAACGGTATCAATCAAATAAAGTACCTACCAAAGGAGAGAAGTCCTTCACAATAACTCCAATAGACAGAATGCTGGGAGTGATGGTTCTTATCAGACAAAATCACAAACGATGGTAGAGCAAACATAGCAGTCATCAAACAGAATCTCCCTGCTGTGAGGGAAGAAACATGTACCACAATTTGTGCAGCACATTTATTATTTTTAGTGACCATTGGAATAAGATTTTTAAACATGTAAATCGAATGAAGGAGATACCTAAACAAGAAGATTTATCACATTCCGAACTTCCATTATTCAGAGAAGTGCACATGGTTTTCCATCTGCACCAAAAACCCATTGAATGGAGAATCTGCTTTGTGGCCATAAAACCAGCTGACCCTGCTGTAGAGGACAAACACTTAACCACATTTAACGATTCAAATACATTACTCCTCTGTGAAATTGATGAATATAAGTGATAACGGTATCAATCAAATAAAGTACCTACCAAAAGAGAGAAGTCCTTCCCAATAACTCCAATAGACAGAATGCTGGGAGTGATGGTTCTTATCAGACCTAATCACACTGGATGGTAGGGCAAACATAGAAGACATCAAGCGGAATCTCCCTGATGAGAGGGAAGAAACATGTACCACAACTTGTGCAGCACATTGATTATTTTTAGTGACCATTGGAATACGATTTTTAAACATATAAAGCAAATGAAGGAGATACCTAAACAAGAAGATTTTTCACATTCCGAACATCCCTTATTCAGAAAGGTGCACGTGGTGTCCCATCTGCACCAAAAACCCATTGAATGGAGAATCTGCTTTGTGGCCATACAACCAGCTCACCCTGCTGTAGAGAAATAACACTTAACCACATTTCACGATTCAAATACATTACTCCACTGTGAAATTGATGAATATAAGTGATAATGGTATCAATCAAAAGAAGAACTTAGCTAAAAAAAGAAGTCTTTCCCAATAAATGCAATAGACAAAATGCTGGGAGTGATGGTTCTTATCAGACAAAATCACACTCGATGGTAGAACAAACATAGCAGTCATCAAACTGAATCTCCCTGCTGTGAGGGAAGAAACACGTACCACCATTTGTGCAGCACATTTATTATTTTTAGCGACCATTGGAATAAGATTTTTAAACATGTAAAGCAAATGAAGGAGATACCGAAACAAGAAGCTTTATCACATTCCGAACATCCGTTATTCTGTAAGGTGCAGGTGGTGTCCCATCTGTACCAAAAACCCAGTGAATCGAGAATCTGCCTTGTGGCCATAAAACCAGCTGACCCTGCTGTAGAGAACAAACACTTAACCACATTTCACGATTCAAATACATTACTCCACTGTGAAATTGATGAATATTAGTGATAACGGTATCAATCAAAGGAAGCACCTAGCAAAAGAAAGCAGTCTTTCCCAATAGCTCCAATAGACAGAATGCTGGGAGTGATGGTTCTTATCAGACCTAATCACACTGGATGGTAGAGCAAACATAGAAGACATCAAGCGGAATCTCCCTGATGAGAGGGAAGAAACATGTACCACAACTTGTGCAGCACATTGATTATTTTTAGTGAACATTGGAATAAGATTTTTAAACATATAAAGTAAATGAAGTAGATACCTAAGCAAGTAAATTACTCCAATTCCGAACATCCGTTATTCAATAAGTTGCATGTGGTGTCCCATCTGCACCAAAAACCCATTGAATGCAGAATCTGGTTGGAGGCCGTACAACCAGCTGACCCTGCTGTAAAGACCAAACACTTAACCACATTTCACGAATCAAAAAAATTACTCCACTGTGAAATTGATGAGTATAAGTGATAACGGTATCAATCAAATGAAGCACCTAGCAAAAGAAAGAATTTGTTCCCAACAACTCAAATAGACAGAACGCTGGGAGTGATGGTTCTTATCAGACAAAATCACACTCAATGGTAGAACAAACATAGCAGTCATCAAACAGAATCTCCCTGCTGTGAGGGAAGAAACACGTACCACAATTTGTGCACCACATTTATTATTTTTAGTGACCATTGGAATAAGATTTTTAAACATGTAAATCGAATGAAGGAGATACCTAAACAAGAAGCTTTATCACATTCCGAACTTCCGTTATTCAGAAAAGTGCACATGGTGTCCCATCTGCACCAAAACATATTTAATGGAGAATCTGCTTTGTGGATATAAAACCAGCTGAGCCTGCTGTAGAGAACAAACACTTAACCACATTTCACGATTCAAATACATTACTCCACTGTGAAATTGATGAATATAAGTGGTAAGGGTATCAATCAAAAGAAGCACCTAGCAAAAGAAAGAAGTCTTTCCCAATAACTGCAATAGACAGAATGTTGAGAGTGATGGTGCTTATCAGACAAACTCACACTCGATGGTAGAGCAAACATAGCAGTCATCAAACGGAATCACACTGCTAAGAGGGAAGAAACATGTACCACAACTTGTGCAGCACATTGATTATTTTTAGTGACCATTGGAGTAAGATTTTTAAACATAAAAAGCAAGTGAACGAGATACCTAAACAAGAAGGTTTATCACATTCCGAACATCCGTTATTCAGTAAGGTGCAGGTGGTGTCCCATCTGCACCAAAAACCCCTTAAATGGAGAATCTGCCTTGTGGCCATAAAACCAGCTGACCCTGCTGTAGAGAACAAACACTTAACCACATTTCACGATTCAAATACATTACTCCACTGTGAAATTGATGAATATAAGTGGTAAGGGTATCAATCAAAAGAAGCACCTAGCAAAAGAAAGAAGTCTTTCCCAATAACTGCAATAGACAGAATGTTGAGAGTGATGGTGCTTATCAGACAAAATCACACTCGATGGTAGAGCAAACATAGCAGTCATCAAACGGAATCACACTGCTAAGAGGGAAGAAACATGTACCACAACTTGTGCAGCACATTGATTATTTTTAGTGACCATTGGAATAAGATTTTTAAACATAAAAAGGAAGTGAACGAGATACCTAAACAAGAAGGTTTATCACATTCTGAACATCCGTTATTCAGTAAGGTGCAGGTGGTGTCCCATCTGCACCAAAAACCCCTTAAATGGAGAATCTGCCTTGTGGCCATAAAACCAGCTGACCCTGCTGTAGAGAACAAACACTTAACCACATTTCACGATTCAAATACATTACTCCACTGTGAAATTGATGAATATTAGTGATAACGGTATCAATCAAAAGAAGCACCTAGCAAAAGAAAGCAGTCTTTCCCAATAACTCCAATAGACAGAATGCTGGGTAGTGATGGCTCTTATCAGACAAAATCACAAACGATGGTAGAGCAAACATAGCAGTCATCAAACAGAATGTCACTGCTGAGAGGGAAGAAACATGTACCACAATTTGTGCAGCACACTGATTATTTTTAGTGACCATTGAAATAAGATTATTAAATATATAAAGCAAATGAAGGATATACCTAAACAAGACGATTTATCACATTCCGAACATCCGTTATTCAGTAAGGTGCACATGGTGTCCCATCTGCACCAAAACCCCATTGAATGGAGAATCTGCTTTGTGGCCATAAAACCAGCTGACCCTGCTGTAGAGAGCAAACACTTAACCACATTTAACGATTCAAATACATTACTACTCTGTGAAATTGATGAATATAAGTGATAACGGTATCAATCAAATAAAGTACCTACCAAAAGAGAGAAGTCCTTCCCAATAACTCCAATAGACAAAATGCTGGGAGTGATGGTTCTTATCAGACCTAATCACACTGGATGGTAGAGCAAACATAGAAGTCATCAAGCGGAATCTCCCTGCTGAGAGGGAAGAAACATGTACCACAACTTGTGCAGCACACTGATTATTTTTAGTGACCATTGGAATAAGACTATTAAATATATAAAGCAAATGAAGGATATACCTAAACAAGACGATTTATCACATTCCGAACATCTGTAATTCAGTAAGGAGCACATGGTGTCCCATCTGCACCAAAAACCCATTGAATGGAGAATCAGCTTTGTGGCCATACAACCAGCTGACCCAGCTGTAGAGAACAAACACTTAACCACATTTCACGATTCAAATACATTACTCCACTGTGAAATTGATGAATATGAGTGATAACGGTACCAATCAAAAGAAGAACCTAGCTAAAGAATGAAGTCTTTCCCAATAACTCAAATAGACAGAATGCTGGGAGTGATGGTTCTTATCAGACAAAATCACAAACGATGGTAGAGCAAACATAGCAGTCATCAAACAGAATCTCCCTGCTGTAAGGGAAGAAACATGTACTACAATTTGTGCAGCACATTTATTATTTTTAGTGACCATTGGAATAAGATTTTTAAACATGTAAATCGAATGAAGGAGATACCTAAACAAGAAGATTTATCACATTCCGAACTTCCGTTATACAGAAAAGTGCACATGGTGTCCCATCTGCACCAAAAACCCATTGAATGGAGAATCTGCTTTGTGGCCATAAAACCAGCTGACCCTGCTGTAGAGGACAAACACTTAACCACATTTCACGATTCAAATACATTAGTCCACTGTGAAATTGATGAATATTAGTGATAACGGTATCAATCAAAACAAGCACCTAGCAAAAGAAAGCAGTCTTTCCCAATAACTCCAATAGACAGAATGCTGGGAGTGATGGCTCTTATCAGACAAAATCACAAACGATGGTAGAGCAAACATAGCAGTCATCAAACAGAATGTCACTGCTGAGAGGGAAGAAACATGTATCACAATTTGTGCAGCACACTGATTATTTTTAGTGACCATTGGAATAAGATTATTAAATATATAAAGCAAATGAAGGATATACCTAAACAAGACGATTTATCACATTCCGAACATCCGTTATTCTGTAAGGTGCAGATGGTGTCCCATCTGCACCAAAAACCAATTGAATGGAGAATCTGCTTTGTGGCCATAAAACCAGCTGACCCTGCTGTAGAGAGCAAACACTTAACCACATTTAACGATTCAAATACATTACTCCACTGTGAAATTGATGAATATAAGTGATAACGGTATCAATCAAATAAAGTACCTACCAAAAGAGAGAAGTCCTTCCCAATAACTCCAGTAGACAGAATGCTGGGAGTGATGGTTCTTATCAGACAAAATCACACACGATGGTAGAGCAAACATAGAAGTCATCAAGTGGAATCTCCCTGCTGAGAGGGAAGAAACATGTACCACAACTTGTGCAGCACATTAATTATTTCTAGTGACCATTGGATTAAGATTTTTAAACATATAAAGCAAATGAAGGAAATACCTAAACAAGAAGATTTATCACATTCCAAACATGCCTTATTCAGTAAGGTGCACGTGGTGTCCCATCTGCACCAAAAACCCATTGAATGGAGAATCTGCTTTGTGGCCATAAAACCAGCTGACCCTGCTGTAAAGGACAAACACTTAACCACATTTCACGATTCAAATACATTACTCCACAGTGAAATTGATGAATATTAGTGATAACGGTAACAATCAAAAGAAGCACCTAGCAAAAGAAAGCAGTCTTTCCCAATAACTCCAATAGACAGAATGCTGGGAGTGATGGCTCTTATCAAACAAAATCACAAATGATGGTAGAGCAAACATAGCAGTCATCAAACAGAATGTCACTGCTGAGAAGGAAGAAACATGTACCACAATTTGTGCAGCACACTGATTATTTTTAGTGACCATTGGAATAAGATTATTAAATATATAAAGCAAATGAAGGATATACCTAAACAAGACGATTTGTCACATTCCGAACATCCGTTATTCAGTAAGGTGCACATGGTGTCCCGTCTGCACCAAAACCCCATTGAATGGAGAATCTGCTTTGTGGCCATAAAACCAGCTGACCCTGCTGTAGAGAGCAAACACTTAACCACATTTAACAATTCAAATACATTACTCCTCAGTGAAATTGATGAATATAAGTGATAACGGTATCGATCAAATAAAGTTCCTACCAAAAGAGAGAAGTCCTTCCCAATAACTCCAATAGACAGAATGCTGGGAGTGATGGTTCTTATCAGACCTAATCACACTGGATGGTAGAGCAAACATAGAAGACATCAAGCGGAATCTCCCTGCTGAGAGGGAAGAAACATGTACCACAACTTGTGCAGCACATTTATTATTTTTAGTGACCATTGGAGTAAGATTTTTAAACATATAAAGCAAATGAAGTAGAAACCTAAACAAGAAAATTAATCCAATTCCGAACATCCGTTATTCAGTAAGGTGCATGTGGTGTCCCATCTGCACCAAAAACCGATTGAAATCAGAAGCTGCTTTGAGGCCATACAACCAGCTGACCCTGCTGTAAAGAACAAACGCTTAACCACATTTCACGATTCCAATACATTACTCCACTGTGAAATTGATGAGTATAAGTGATAACTCCCCCCATGAACCATGGACCTTGCCGTTGGTGGGGAGGCTTGCGTGCCTCAGCGATACAGATGGCCGTACCGTAGGTGCAACCACAACGGAGGGGTATCTGTTGAGAGGCCAGACAAACATGTGGTTCCTGAAGAGGGGCAGCAGCCTTTTCAGTAGTTGCAGGGGCAACAGTCTGGATGATTGACTGATCTGGCCTTGTAACATTAACCAAAACGGCCTTGCTGTGCTGGTACTGCGAACGGCTGAAAGCAAGGGGAAACTACAGCCGTAATTTTTCCCGAGGACATGCAGCTTTACTGTATGATTAAATGATGATGGCGTCCTCTTGGGTAAAATATTCCGGAGGTAAAATAGTCCCCCATTCGGATCTCCGGGCGGGGACTACTCAAGAGGACGTCGTTATCAGGAGAAAGAAAAGTGGCATTCTACGGATCGGAGCGTGGAATGTCAGATCCCTTAATCGGGCAGGTAGGTTAGAAAATTTAAAAAGGGAAATGGATAGGTTAAAGTTAGATATAGTGGGAATTAGTGAAATTCGGTGGCAGGAGGAACAAGACTTTTGGTCAGGTGATTACAGGGTTATAAATACAAAATCAAATAGGGGTAATGCAGGAGTAGGTTTAATAATGAATAAAAAAATAGGAGTGTGGGTTAGCTACTACAAACAGCATAGTGAACGCATTATTGTGGCCAAGATAGACACAAAGCCCATGCCTACTACAGTAGTACAAGTTTATATGCCAACTAGGTCTGCAGATGATGAAGAAATTGATGAAATGTATGACGAGATAAAAGAAATTATTCAGGTAGTGAAAGGAGACGAAAATTTAATAGTCATGGGTGACTGGAATTCGTCAGTAGGAAAAGGGAGAGAAGGAAACATAGTAGGTGAATATGGATTGGGGGGAAGAAATGAAAGAGGAAGCCGCCTTGTAGAATTTTGCACAGAGCATAACTTAATCATAGCTAACACTTGGTTCAAGAATCATAAAAGAAGGTTGTATACCTGGAAGAATCCTGGAGATACTAATAGGTATCAGATAGATTATATAATGGTAAGACAGAGATTTAGGAACCAGGTTTTAAATTGTAAGACATTTCCAGGGGCAGATGTGGATTCTGACCACAATCTATTGGTTATGAACTGCAGATTGAAACTGAAGAAACTGCAAAAAGGTGGGAATTTAAGGAGATGGGACCTGGATAAACTGAAAGAACCAGAGGTTGTAGAGAGTTTCAGGGAGAGCATAAGGGAACAATTGACAGGAATGGGGGAAAGAAATACAGTAGAAGAAGAATGGGTAGCTCTGAGGGATGAAGTAGTGAAGGCAGCAGAGGATCAAGTAGGTAAAAAGACGAGGGCTAATAGAAATCCTTGGGTAACAGAAGAAATATTGAATTTAATTGATGAAAGGAGAAAATATAAAAATGCAGTAAATGAAGCAGGCAAAAGGGAATACAAACGTCTCAAAAATGAGATCGACAGAAAGTGCAAAATGGCTAAGCAGGGATGGCTAGAGGACAAATGTAAGGATGTAGAGGCTTGTCTCACTAGGGGTAAGATAGACACTGCCTACAGGAAAATTAAAGAGACCTTTGGAGAGAAGAGAACCACTTGTATGAATATCAAGAGCTCAGATGGCAACCCAGTTCTAAGCAAAGAAGGGAAGGCAGAAAGGTGGAAGGAGTATATAGAGGGTTTATACAAGGGCGATGTACTTGAGGGCAGTATTATGGAAATGGAAGAGGATGTAGATGAAGATGAAATGGGAGATAAGATACTGCGTGAAGAGTTTGATAGAGCACTGAAAGACCTGAGTCGAAACAAGGCCCCGGGAGTAGACAACATTCCATTAGAACTACTGATGGCCTTGGGAGAGCCAGTCATGACAAAACTCTACTATCTGGTGAGCAAGATGTATGAGACAGGCGAAATACCCACAGACTTCAAGAAGAATATAATAATTCCAATCCCAAAGAAAGCAGGTGTTGACAGATGTGAAAATTACCGAACTATCAGTTTAATAAGTCACAGCTGCAAAATACTAACGCGAATTCTTTACAGACGAATGGAAAAACTGGTAGAAGCGGACCTCGGGGAAGATCAGTTTGGATTCCGTAGAAATGTTGGAACACGTGAGGCAATACTAACCTTACGACTTATCTTAGAAGAAAGATTAAGAAAAGGCAAACCTACGTTTCTAGCATTTGTAGACTTAGAGAAAGCTTTTGACAACGTTAACTGGAATACTCTCTTTCAAATTCTGAAGGTGGCAGGGGTAAAATACGGGGAGCGAAAGGCTATTTACAATTTGTACAGAAACCAGATGGCAGTTATAAGAGTCGAGGGGCATGAAAGGGAAGCAGTGGTTGGGAAAGGAGTGAGACAGGGTTGTAGCCTCTCCCCGATGTTATTCAATCTGTATATTCAGCAAGCAGTAAAGGAAACGAAAGAAAAATTCGGAGTAGGTATTAAAATTCATGGAGAAGAAGTAAAAACTTTGAGGTTCGCCGATGACATTGTAAATCTGTCAGAGACAGCAAAGGACTTGGAAGAGCAGTTGAACGGAATGGACAGTGTCTTGAAAGGAGGATATAAGATGAACATCAACAAAAACAAAACGAGGATAATGGAATGTCGTCAAATTAAGTCGGGTGATGCTGCGGGAATTAGATTAGGAAATGAGACACTTAAAGTAGTAAAGGAGTTTTGCTATTTAGGGAGTAAAATAACTGATGATGGTCGAAGTAGAGAGGATATAAAATGTAGACTGGCAATGGCAAGGAAAGCGTTTCTGAAGAAGAGAAATTTGTTAACATCGAGTATAGATTTAAGTGTCAGGAAGTTGTTTCTGAAAGTATTTGTATGGAGTGTAGCCACGTATGGAAGTGAAACGTGGACGATAACCAGTTTGGACAAGAAGAGAATAGAAGCTTTCGAAATGTGGTGCTACAGAAGAATGCTGAAGATAAGGTGGGTAGATCACGTAACTAATGAGGAGGTATTGAATAGGATTGGGGAGAAGAGAAGTTTGTGGCACAACTTGACTAGAAGAAGGGATCGGTTGGTAGGACATGTTTTGAGGCATCAAGGGATCACAAATTTAGCATTGGAGGGCAGCGTGGAGGGTAAAAATCGTAGAGGGAGACCAAGAGATCAATACACTAAGCAGATTCAGAAGGATGTAGGTTGCAGTAGGTACTGGGAGATGAAGAAGCTTGCACAGGATAGAATAGCATGGAGAGCTGCATCAAACCAGTCTCAGGACTGAAGACCACAACAACAACAACAAGTGATAACAGTACCAATCAAAAGAAGTACCTAGCAAAATAATGAATTTTTACCCAACAACTCCAATAGACAGAACGCTGGGAGTGATGGCTCTTATCAGACAAAATCACACTCGATGGTAGAGCAAACATAGCAGTCATCAAACGGAATCTCCCTGCTGAGAGGGAAGAAACATGTACCACAATTTGTGCAGCACATTTATTATTTTTAGTTACCATTGGAAAAAGATTTTTAAACATGTTAAAGCGAATGAAGGAGATACCTAAACAAGAAGGTTTATCACATTCCGAACTTCCGTTATTCTGTAAGGTGCAGATGGTGTCCCATCTGCACCAAAAACCCATTGAATGGAGAATCTGCTTTGTGGCCATAAAACCAGCTGACCCTGCTGTAGAGAGCAAACACTTAATCACATTTAACGATTCAAATACATTACTCCACTGTGAAATTGATGAATATAAGTGATAACGGTATCAATCAAATAAAGTACCTACCAAAAGAGAGAAGTCCTTCCCAATAACTCCAGTAGACAGAATGCTGGGAGTGATGGTTCTTATCAGACAAAATCACACTCGATAGTAGAGCACACATAGAAGTCATCAAGCGCAATCTCCCTGCTGAGAGGGAAGAAACATGTACCACAACTTGTGCAGTACATTGATTATTTTTAGTGACCATTGGATTAAGATTTTTAAACATATAAAGCAAATGAAGGAGATACCTAAACAAGAAGTTTTATCACATTCCGAACATGCCTTATTCAGTAAGGTGCACGTGGTGTCCCATCTGCACCAAAAACCCATTGAATGGAGAATCTGCTTTGTGGCCATACAACCAGCTGACCCTGCTGTAGAGAAATAACACTGAACCACATTTCACGATTCAAATACATTACTCCACTGTGAAATTGATAATGGTATCAATCAAAAGAAGAACCTAGCTAAAGAAAGAAGTCTTTCCCAATAACTGCAATAGACAAAATGCTGGGAGTGATGGTTCTTATCAGACAAAATCACACTCAATGGTAGAACAAACATAGCAGTCATCAAACTGAATCTCCCTGCTGTGAGGGAAGGAACATGTACCACCATTTGTGCAGCACATTTATTATTTTTAGCGACCATTGGAATAAGATTTTTAAACATGTAAAGCAAATGAAGGAGATACCGAAAGAAGAAGCTTTATCACATTCCGAACATCCGTTATTCTGTAAGGTGCAGGTGGTGTCCCATCTGCACCAAAAACCCATTGAATCGAGAATCTGCCTTGTGGCCATAAAACCAGCTGACCCTGCTGTTGAGAACAAACACTTAACCACATTTCACGATTCAAATACATTACTCCACTGTGAAATTGATGAATATTAGTGATAACGGTATCAATCAAAAGAAGCACCTAGCAAAAGAAAGCAGTCTTTCCCAATAACTCCAATAGACAGAATGCTGGGAGTGATGGCTCTTACCAGACAAAATCACAAATGATGGTAGAGCAAACATAGCAGTCATCAAACAGAATGTCACTGCTGAGAGGGAAGAAACATGTACCACAATTTGTGCAGCACACTGATTATTTTTAGTGACCATTGAAATAAGATTATTAAATATATAAAGCAAATGAAGGATATACCTAAACAAGACGATTTATCACATTCCGAACATCCGTTATTCAGTAAGGTGCACATGGTGTCCCATCTACACCAAAACCCCATTGAATGGAGAATCTGCTTTGTGGCCATAAAACCAGCTGACCCTGCTGTAGAGAGCAAACACTTAACCACATTTAACGATTCAAATACATTACTACTCTGTGAAATTGATGAATATAAGTGATAACGGTATCAATCAAATAAAGTACCTACCAAAAGAGAGAAGTCCTTCCCAATAACTCCAATAGACAAAATGCTGGGAGTGATGGTTCTTATCAGACCTAATCACACTCAATGGTAGAACAAACATAGCAGTCATCAAACTGAATCTCCCTGCTGTGAGGGAAGAAACATGTACCACCATTTGTGCAGCACATTTATTATTTTTAGCGACCATTGGAATAAGATTTTTAAACATGTAAAGCAAATGAAGGAGATACCGAAAGAAGAAGCTTTATCACATTCCGAACATCCGTTATTCTGTAAGGTGCAGGTGGTGTCCCATCTGCACCAAAAACCCATTGAATCGAGAATCTGCCTTGTGGCCATACAACCAGCTGACCCTGCTGTAGAGAACAAACACTTAACCACATTTAACGATTCAAATACATTACTCCACTGTGAAATTGATGAATATGAGTGATAACGGTATCAATCAAAAGAAGAACCTAGCTAAAGAATGAAGTCTTTCCCAATAACTCAAATAGACAGAATGCTGGGAGTGATGGTTCTTATCAGACAAAATCACAAACGATGGTAGAGCAAACATAGCAGTCATCAAACAGAATCTCCCTGCTGTAAGGGAAGAAACATGTACCACAATTTGTGCAGCACATTTATTATTTTTAGTGACCATTGGAATAAGATTTTTAAACATGTAAATCGAATGAAGGAGATACCTAAACAAGAAGATTTATCACATTCCGAACTTCCGTTATTCAGAAAAGTGCACATGGTGTCCCATCTGCACCAAAAACCCACTGAATGGAGAATCTGCTTTGTGGCCATAAAACCAGCTGACCCTGCTGTAGAGGAAAAACACTTAACCACATTTCACGATTCAAATACATAACTCCACTGTGAAATTGATGAATATTAGTGATAACGGTATCAATCAAAACAAGCACCTAGCAAAAGAAAGCAGTCTTTCCCAATAACTCCAATAGACAGAATGCTGGGAGTCATGGCTCTTATCAGACAAAATCACAAACGATGGTAGAGCAAACATAGCAGTCATCAAACAGAATGTCACTGCTGAGAGGGAAGAAACATGTATCACAATTTGTGCAGCACACTGATTATTTTTAGTGACCATTGGAATAAGATTATTAAATATATAAAGCAAATGAAGGATATACCTAAACAAGACGATTTATCACATTCCGAACATCCGTTATTCTGTAAGGTGCAGATGGTGTCCCATCTGCACCAAAAACCCATTGAATGGAGAATCTGCTTTGTGGCCATAAAACCAGCTGACCCTGCTGTAGAGAGCAAACACTTAACCACATTTAACGATTCAAATACATTACTCCACTGTGAAATTGATGAATATAAGTGATAACGGTATCAATCAAATAAAGTACCTACCAAAAGAGAGAAGTCCTTCCCAATAACTCCAGTAGACAGAATGCTGGGAGTGATGGTTCTTATCAGACAAAATCACACACGATGGTAGAGCAAACATAGAAGTCATCAAGCGGAATCTCCCTGCTGAGAGGGAAGAAACATGTACCACAACTTGTGCAGCACATTAATTATTGCTAGTGACCATTGGATTAAGATTTTTAAACATATAAAGCAAATGAAGGAAATACCTAAACAAGAAGATTTATCACATTCCAAACATGCCTTATTCAGTAAGGTGCACGTGGTGTCCCATCTGCACCAAAAACCCATTGAATGGAGAGTCTGCTTTGTGGCCATAAAACCAGCTGACCGTGCTGTAAAGGACAAACACTTAACCACATTTCACGATTCAAATACATTACTCCACAGTGAAATTGATGAATATTAGTGATAACGGTAACAATCAAAAGAAGCACCTAGCAAAAGAAAGCAGTCTTTCCCAATAACTCCAATAGACAGAACGCTGGGAGTGATGGCTCTTATCAGACAAAATCACAAACGATGGTAGAGCAAACATAGTAGTCATCAAACGCAATCTCCCCGCTGGGAGTGATGGTTCTTATCATACCTAATCACACTGGATGGTAGAGCAAACATAGAAGTCATCAAGCGGAATCTCCCTGCTGAGATGGAAGAAACATGTACCACAACTTGTGCAGCACATTGATTATTTTTAGTGAACATTGGAATAAGATTTTTAAACATATAAAACAAATGAAGGAGATACCTAAACAAGAAGCTTTATCACATTCCGAACATCGCTTATTCAGTAAGGTGCACGTGGTGTCCCATCTGCACCAAAAAACCATTGAACGGGAGAATCTGCTTTGTGGCCATACAACCAGCTGACACTGCTGTAGAGAACAAACACTTAAACAAATTTCACGATTCAAATACATTACTCCACTGTGAAATTGATGAATATAAGTGAAAAGGGTATCAATCAAATGAAGCACCTAGCAAAAGAAAGAAGTCTTTCCCAATAACTGCAATAGACAGAATGCTGGGAGTGGTGGTACTTATTCAACAAAATCACACTCGATGGTAGAACAAACATAGCAGTCATCAAACGGAATCTCCCCGCTGTGAGGGAAGAAACATGTACCACAACTTGTGCAGCACATTTATTATTTTTAGTGACCATTGGAATAAGATTTTTAAACATATAAAGCAAATGAAGTAGATACCTAAACAAGAAAATTAATCCAATTCCGAACATCCGTTATTCAGTAAGGTGCATGTGGTGTCCCATCTGCACCAAAAACCCATTGAATGCAGAATCTGCTTTGAGGCCATACAACCAGCTGACCCTGCTGTAAAGACCAAACACTTAACCACATTTCACTATTCAAATACATTACTCCACTGTGAAATTGATGAGTATAAGTGATAACGGTATCAATCAAAAGAAGCACCTAGCAAAAGAATGAATTTTTTCCCAACAACACCAATAGACAGAATGCTGGGAGTGATGCTCTTATCAGACAAAATCACACTCGATGGTAGAGCAAACATAGCAGTCATCAAACGGAATCTCCCTGCTGAAAGGGAAGAAACATGTACCACAATTTGTGCAGCACATTTATTATTTTTAGTTACCATTGGAATAAGATTTTTAAACATGTTAAAGCGAATGAAGGAGATACCTAAACAAGAAGGTTTATCACATTCCGAACTTCCGTTATTCTGTAAGGTGCAGATGGTGTCCCATCTGCACCAAAAACCCATTGAATGGAGAATCTGCCTTGTGGCCATAAAACCAGCTGACCCTGCTGTAGAGAGCAAACACTTAACCACATTTAACGATTCAAATACATTACTCCACTGTGAAATTAATGAATATAAGTGATAACGGTATCAATGAAACGAAGAACCTAGCGAAAGAAACAAGTCTTTCCCAATAACTGCAATAGACAAAATGATGGGAGTGATGGTTCTAATCAGACAAAATCACACTCGATGGTAGAACAAACATAGCAGTCATCAAACGGAATCTCCCTGCTGTGAGGGAAGAAACATGTACCACAATTTGTGCAGCACATTTATTATTTTTAGCGACCATTGGAATAAGATTTTTAAACATGTAAAGCAAATGAAGGAGATACCGAAACAAGAAACTTTATCACTTTCCGAACTTCCGTTATTCAGTAATGTGCACATGGTGTCCCATCTGCCCAAAACCCCATTGAATGGAGAATCTGCTTTGTGGCCATAAAACCAGCTGACCCTGCTGTAGAGAACAAACACTTAACCACATTTATCGATTCAGATACATTACTCCACTGTGGAATTGATGAATATAAGTGAGAAGGGTATCAATCAAAAGAAGCACCTAGCAAAAGAAAGAAGTCTTTCCCAATAACTGCAATAGACAGAATGTTGAGAGTGATGGTGCTTATCAGACAAAATCACACTCGATGGTAGAGCAAACATATCAGTCATCAAACGGTATCACACTGATAAGAGGGAAGAAACATGTACCACAACTTGTGCAGCGCATTGATTATTTTTAGTGACCATTGGAATAAGATTTTTAAACATAAAAAGCAAATGAACGAGATACCTAGACAAGAAGGTTTATCACATTCCAAACATCCGTTATTCAGTAAGGTGCAGGTGGTGTCCCATCTGCACCAAAAACCCATTGAATGGAGAATCTGCCTTGTGGCCATAAAACCGGCTGACCCTGCTATAGAGAACAAACACTTAACCACATTTCACGATTCAAATACATTACTCCACTGTGAAATTGATGAATATTAGTGATAACGGTATCAATCAAAAGAAGCACCTAGCAAAAGAAAGCAGTCTTTCCCAATAACTCCAATAGACAGAATGCTGGGAGTGATGGCTCTTAGCAGACAAAATCACAAATGATGGTAGAGCAAACATAGCAGTCATCAAAGAGAATGTCACTGCTGAGAGGGAAGAAACATGTAGCACAATTTGTGCAGCACATTTATTATTTTTAGTGACCATTGGAATAAGATTTTTAAACATATAAAGCAAATGAAGTAGATACCTAACAAGAAGATTTATCAAATTCCGAACATCCGTTATTCAGTAAGGTGTATCTGGTGTCTGTAATGGATCTGGGAGATGTTATTTTTTTACCGTATTTGTCGATACCGAATTGTAAATGTTTTCTTATATTTTTTGTCAGAATTTATTATTATTTGCCTTATTATATGTTAATTTACTTCTGTTTTTAAGAGTTAAAGCATATTGATTACTATTAGAAAATGTATCGAAGAATAGCAAAGAGACTGATTACAAGTGTAAGCTTGTGTGTAGTGTAAAGTATCTTTGACGCTAGAGTCGTCTTTGACTATAGTCAGTCGGCAGCCAACTCTCTGTGGGTGTTGATGGAAGAACATTGTGAAGGTCGAAGTCAGAAACAATTTTGAATTATGATACTATTATTTCTGTATTAACTGGAAAGAAGAAATTACATTTGAAGAAACTGTATTTGAAACACCAAAATGAGAGAAACACTTTGAACCACGTCTTTTCTGCAGCCAACAACAATGCATTGTGGAATCATACTTAGACAACTGAAGCCAAGACTTAAATCGCCTAGCAAACATCTAATGGAAAAGGTACTGTCACGAAATATGGCAAATTTAAGTTTATAAAGAAATAGTGACCTTATTTCAAATTGTGTCTAAATCGGGAAGCCGTATTTCATGTCCCATCTCCAACAAAAACCCATTGAATGCAGAATCTGCTTTGAGGCCATACAACCAGCTGACCCTGCTGTAAAGAAGCAACACTTAACCACATTTCACGATTCAAATACATTACTCCACTGTGAAATTGATGAGTATAAGTGATAACGGTATCAATCAAAAGAAGCACCTAGCAAAAGAAAGAAGTCTTTCCCAATAACTCCAATAGACAGAATGCTGGGAGTGATGGCTCTTATCAGACAAAATCACACTCGATGGTAGAGCAAACATAGAAGTCATCAAACGGAATCTACCTGCAGAGAGGGAAGAAACATGTACCACAATTTGTGCAGCCCACTGATTATTTTTAATGACCATTGGAATAAGATTTTTAAACATGTTAAAGCGAATGAAGGAGATACCTAAACAAGAAGGTTTATCACATTCCGAACTTCCGTTATTCTGTAAGGTGCAGATGGTGTCCCATCTGCACCAAACACCAATTGAATGGAGAATCTGCTTTGTGGCCATAAAACCAGCTGACCCTGCTTTAGAGAGCAAACACTTAACCACATTTAACGATTCAAATACATTACTCCACTGTGAAATTGATGAATATAAGTGATAACGGTATCAATCAAAAGAAGAACCTAGCTAAAGAAAGAAGTCTTTCCCAATAACTGCAATAGACAAAATGCTGGGAGTAATGGTTCTTCTCAGACAAAATCACACTCGATGGTAGAACAAACGGAATCTCCCTGCTGTGAGGGAAGAAACATGTACCACATTTTGTGCAGCACACTGATTATTTTTAGTGACCATTGGAATAAGATTTTTAAACATATAAAGCAAATGAAGGAGATACCTAAACAAGAAGGTTTATCACATTCCGAACATCCGTTATTCAGTAAGGTGTATGTGGTGTACCATCTCTAACAAAAACCCACTGAATGGAGAGTCTGCTTTGTGGCCATATAACCAGCTGAACCTGCTGTAAAGAACAAACACTTAACCACATTTCACGAATCAAATACATTACTCCACTGTGAAATTGATGAATATTAGTGATAACGGTATCAATCAAAAGAAGGACCTAGCAAAAGAAAGAAGTCTTTCCCAATAACTGCAATAGAAAGAATGCTGGGAGTGGTGGTACTCATCCAACAAAATCACACTCGATGGTAGAACAAACATAGCACTCATCAAACGGAATCTACCTGCTGAGAGGAAGGAAACCTGTACCACAATTAGTTGAGCGCATTGATTATTTTTAGTGAAAATTGGAATGAAATTTTTAAAAATATAAAGCAAATAAAAGAGATACCTAAAAAAGAAGATTTATCAAATTCCGAGCATACGTTATTTAGTAAGGTGCATGTGGTATCCCATCTGCACCAAAAACCCATTGAATGGAGAATCTGCTTCGTGGCCATTCAACCAGATGACCATGCTGCAAACCACAAAAATACTTAACCACATTTCGCAATTCAAATAAATTACTCCACTGTTAAATTAATGAATATAAGCATAAGGGAATCACTCAAAACATGTACCGAGCAAAAGAAAGAACACTTTCCTAATAAGACAAATAGTCAGAATGATCGGAGTGGTGCTTCGCATCCAACAAAATCACACTCGATGGTAGAACAAACATAGGACTCATGAAACGGAATCTACCTGCTGAGAGGACGGAAACGTGTACCACAATTAGTGGAGCACATTGATTATTTTTAGTGACCACGGGAATGTAATTTTTAACAATATAAAGCAAATGAAAGAGATACCTAAACAAGAAGATTTATCAAATTCCGAACATCCGTTATTTAGTAAGGTGCATGTGGTATCCCATCTGCACCAAAAACCCATAGAATGGAGAATCTGCTTCGTGGCCATTCAACCAGATGACCATGCTGCAAACCACAAAAATACTTAACCACATTTCGCAATTCAAATAAATTAATCCACTGTTAAATTAATGAATATAAGCATAAGGGTATCACTCAAAATATGTACCGAGCAAAAGAAAGAACACTTTCCTAATAAGACAAATAGTCAGAATGATCGGAGTGGTGCTTCGCATCCAACAAAATCACACTCGATGGTAGAACAAACATAGGACTCATGATACGGAATCTACCTGCTGAGAGGACGGAAACGTGTACCACAATTAGTGGAGCACATTGATTATTTTTAGTGACCACGGGAATGTAATTTTTAACAATATAAAGCACATAAAAGAGATACCTAAAGAAGAAGATTTATCAAATCCTGAGCATACGTTATTTAGTAAGGTGCATGTGGTATCCCATCTGCACCAAAAACTCATTGAATGGAGAATCTGCTTTGTGGCCATTCAACCAGATGACCATGCAGCAAACTAGCAATACTTAACCAGATTTCGCAATTCAAATAGATTACTCCACTGTTAAATTATTGAATATAAGCATAAGGGTATCACTCAAAAGAAGCACCGAGCAAAAGAATGAACACTTTCCTAATAAGACAAATAGTCAGAATGATCGGAGAGGTGCTTCGCATCCAACAAAATCACACTCGATGGTAGAACAAACATAGCACTCAAAAAAACGGAATCTACCGGCTGAGAGGAAGGAAACCTGTACCACAATTAGTGGAGCACATTGATTATTTTTAGTGACCATTGCAATAAGAGTTTTAAAAATATAAACCAAATGAAAGAGATATCTAAACAAGAAGATTTATCAAATTCCGATCATCCTTTCTTTAGTAAGGTGCATGTAGTATCCCATCTGCACCAAAAACCCATGGAATGGAGAAGCTGCTTCGTGGCCATTCAACCAGATGACCATGCTGTATACCACAAATACTTAACCACATTTCGCAATTCAAATAAATTACTCCACTGTTAAATTAATGAATATAAGCATAAGGGTATCACTCAAAAGAAGCACCGAGCAAAAGAGAGAACACTTTCCTAATAAGACAAATAGTCAGAATGATCGGAGTGGTGCTTCGCATCCAACAAAATCACACTCGATGATAGAACAAACATAGCCCTCATGAAACGGAATCTACCAGCAGAGAGGAAAGACACCTGTACCACAATTAGTGGAGCACATTGATTATTTTTAGTGACCATTGGAATAAGAGTTTTAAAAGTATAAACCAAATGAAAGAGATACCTAAACAAGAAGATTTATCAAATTCCGAACATAAGTTATTTACGAAGGTGCATGTGGTATCCCATCTGCACCAAAAACCCATTGAATGGAGAATCTGCTTTATGGCCATTCAACCAGATGACCATGCTGTAAACAACGAATACTTAACCACATTTCGCAATTCAAATAAATTACTCCACTGTTAAATTAATGAATATAAGCATAAGGGTATCACTCAAAAGAAGCATCGAGCAAAAGAAAGAACACTTTCCTAATAATACAAATAGTCAGAATGATCGGAGTGGTGCTTCGCATCCAACAAAATCACACTCGATGGTAGAACAAACATAGCACTCATGAAACGGAATCTACCGGCTGAGAGGAAGGAAACGTGTACCACAATTAGTGGAGCACATTGATTATTTTTAGTGACCACAGGTATGAAATTTTTAAAAATATAAAGCAAATGAAAGAGATACCTAAACAAGAAGATTTATCAAATTCCGAACATAAGTTATTTACGAAGGTGCATGTGGTATCCCATCTGCACCAAAAACCCATTGAATGGGGAATCTGCTTTGTGGCCATTCAACCAGATGACCTTGCTGTAAACCACAAATACTTAACCACATTTTGCAACTTAAATAAATTATTCCACTGTGAATATGATGAATTAAACTGATACGAATTTCAAT
Source organism: Schistocerca nitens (assembly GCF_023898315.1). Lineage (NCBI taxonomy): Eukaryota > Metazoa > Arthropoda > Insecta > Orthoptera > Acrididae > Schistocerca > Schistocerca nitens. Next base: position 69,794,130 of record NC_064625.1, read on the forward strand.
AAAAAGAAGCACCTACTTTTCAACCATCAACAGCCTCTTCTTCAGAATCCTTCAATACCTCAACACATGACTTAACTTCCCTACCGTCAACCACTTCAACATTATCAAACATTATCTCCCACATCATCAACACAATCTCCTTTCTTCAATTCTACAACTCTATTATTCAGTACTTTTTTTCTAATTCTCACTCACAGAAGCCTCCACATAATTCAGATCACAATTTACTACAATTTTATCACAATACATTAATTCCGTAAGTATCATAGGTGTCATTAGTATTATTAACATATCAACAGCCCCCCCCCCCCATATCATATATAATTTTCTTTCTTCATAAACAAATTCTTTATTACATCCCCACTGATTCCTATTACTAATGTGTCTACAATTATCTTTGCTTGTCCCTCTATCACTTATTTGCTGCCAGAATTGTTTATCAAATGGTCTCTTACAACATCCGGTTCCCTACTTGTATAATCACCTGTCTTCTTCCGTAATTAGTATGTATATGCCTACTTTGGTTTCTGATAGCCTGATTTCTGAAGTTATATCTGTTCGTCCCAAACTGACAGCCCCTCATTGGGATGGCCCATAGTTTAACCGCCCTTGCAAAATCCCATCTTGTCTTCTCTCTGATTTTTCCCATTGTCTATTCCTGTTTCACCCATAATTATTTCTTGCCCTGTTCTCATTTCGTCTCCAGTTGCCCTTGTCTTGAGTATTGGAATTTCCCTGACAGTTACCATGTCGATTTTGCTGATAATTTTGATTGTTCCTATTATAATTACTTCGATAATTTCCTTTCTTTCATTTCATACGAAAATTGTCACTACAATTCATTATTAAGTCACCCGGGTGTAATTTTCCGACCCCTGGAAAATTACGCACACCACCTGGCCAAAATCCGTTAAATGAAGTCGCCACCGATTTCATGGCTAAATTGTCCCGAATCTCAGTTGTTTCTGTAATCGTACTACCTCATGCTCATTGTCTTTAATTACAGCGTTACAACACTACATCATTCCCAACAGTCTTTACTTTTTGCACAACATTGTTTTCAAGCATTGACAATTTGCCATAGAAAGTTTTCGAATGCAACTCAATTCTGGTAACCATTTCCTCCTCTGTAAGTTTAGAAATTTTTCATATGCAACTCAATTCCGGTAATCATTTCCCCCTATTTAATTTCCCTTTCATTTGCAAATACTTCGAAATTTTTCGCGGTTTCTTCCGCTTCCCGTTTGATCGTTAGTTTGACTTTATTGAGCGTATCTTCTACGTCCACACCCTATCCTCAATCTTATTTGCACGTTCTTCTAAATTGATTTTCATTAATTCCATGTCAGATCTGATACCTTCACTTACTTTTTAGAATTTCTGAGCCACTTGGCTATTTTCTTTCAAAAGTTTTTCTTCTACACAATTTGCATTTCCTAACAATTCGAGACACTTTATTTTCAATTACGTTCTTCAATTCAGAATTTTGTTTCAAAGGTAATGGCAACATCGTGGATGTATCTAATTCTTCAACGACATTTTTTGATAATGTATTCTCCATTCCTGTACTGGTACTAACCTCGCCACTTGCATTCGAATTTGCCTACCTCTTCAACGACATTTTTTGATAATGTATTCTCCATTCTTGTACTGGTACTAACCTCGCCACTTGCATTCGAATTTGCCTACCCCCCCCCCCCCCACCCCGACAAGATTCTTTGTAATATCCTCCGTTATCGTCATTTTAAAGCAAGAAAGTTTTAAACTTATTAACCCACAAAATACGTCTAAAAAAGTCAACAATATGAACAAATCAATATATGCACTTACTTTGTTTTCCGCGTGTTCTTGCGTCCGCCGTATAAAGTGTAGGCCTAATTTTGTTGTTGCTTAATTGTTTCCGTACTTTAATATGTGTTGCCTTCTTTATTGGATTCCTTTTCCTCTTCCTCTTTATTGGCTGATTTACTGTTACTGTACCTATTGTTATCTGTGAACATAGAACAAGTCTCAGTTCGAACAATGCAATTTGAATCCCGGACCGAGTGTTCCCATATGTATTGTACCTCTCTCGTCCGGGGAACAAATATTAAATATCATCAATTATTTTATTTCAAATTATGACACGTGTTTAAAAACCTGTGAGGTCTTCCTGGTTTCAATAGTGGACCACAAGTCCCCGTCAGTCTGTTCACTCTATTAACAGAGCATAAGAGACTTAATATTTGACAAAGAGAAGGTAACTTCACAGTACGAACATGAAATAATTTAATTACCTCACCATGAATACTCGTTGTCTAGGGGTAACTTCTGGATTTGATGTAATTGTTACTACAATGGGTCCTTCGGTTTGTAGTATGCTACGTGACTGGTACTGTTCATAACGTAACTGTTTGTGCCTCAACAATCCACGACCTTACAAAGTGCGCAGGTGTGCCAACATGAATTGAGCATCCATATTTTTTACATCACACTTTATACACTTATGAAAACAGTACGAAAATTGAATAGAGTTCTCAAATAGTTCTTTAGCAATACATACTATTATTGTCGTGAAAATTATTAGTTTTTATAATAGAGCGATAATATTTCTGTCTATGTTGACGTAATTAAAGTTCACTGTAATTTTCATATATAATTGTTCTTTCATGTCGATTCACAGCAACGCGTAGCTCGCCAGTGGATTGTATCGATAGTTTCAGCAGTCCATTACTTTACAACTATGTGGCACATTTGCACAAAAAACGCATTGAATGGAGAATAATTTTTGTACTAACCCAATCACATAAAACCTGCTGTAAGGAACAAAAACTTTACTACATTTCGCAACCCGAATAAATCATTCAACTGCGAACTTGAGATATATATCAGATTAGAATAAAATTTAAAATAAGGACACACCAAAAGAAGGAAGGCTTTCTAGTACCTCCCATAGACCGTATGCTGTATGTGGTGGTTCCTTTCCACCAGATTCCCAGTTGATGGAAAAATAAACATATCACCCGTACAATGGAATCTCGCTGCTGTGAGAAAATAAAGATTTACTACATATTGTAATGTACATTGATTGTTCTTTGTGACCATTTTGATATGATATGTAAATATATAAAGTAAATGAAGGAAATTCTTAAAAAAAGTATATTTATTACAATTCAAAGATCTGTTAGTTGGTAGGTGCACGTTGAGGGTCATTTGCAACCAAAACACATTGAATGGAGAGTAACCTTTGTAGCCACACAACCACATCACCCTGCTGTAAAGAAACAAAACTTTACTACATTTCGGAATTCGAATAAACTATTAAACTGTGAACTTGAGAAATATATCTGATAAGAGTAAAATTTAAAAAAAAGGGCAAACGAAAAGGATGAAGGCTTTCTAGTATCTCACATATTCAGTACGCTGCAAGTGGTGGTTACCTTCCACCAGATTTCAGGATTTATGCTAGCTTCCTACTTCTGCAGAGTAGATATGGATGGAGTAGGAGTTGCCACATTCATTAAAAACTGCCATAAATTCAAGAATAATGACATTAATAAATTCTGTTTAGAGCAGCATCTAGAAGCATGTGCAACAGATGTAGAGTACCATAACAGATCCTATATAATAGTGACTATTCACCAAGCACCTGCAGGAAATTATAATCCATTCATATCAACAAAGTTAATTAAGGCATGTTCTTGTGAGTTTAGTACAATTCGAAGTTAGTTGTGTAACCAGTCTATTATAACTGGGACATTTCCTATATTGGCTAAAATATGTAGATTTTAAGCCTCTATTCAAGAGTGGGGATAAGGAGATACCATCAAACTACAGACTGATTTCACTTTTGCCAGCATTCTCAAAAATTTTAGAAAAAGTAATGTATAGGCAGCTTCTCAACCATCTGACCACAAATAACATATAATCAAGAACACACTTTGGATTTCTGAAGGGTTCTGAAATCGAGAAGGCTATTTACACCTACAGTGAAAATGTACTTAATTCATTAAATAGCAAATTATGAGTTGCAGGTATTTTCTGTGATTTGTCAAAGGCTACTGCCTCTCTGTATATTTACTCTTTAATGAAATTTGTCTTAAATAATTTATCTCTTTTGCCAACAAACAGCTCAGTTCATACATACAATACCAAAAACAAAAATGATCTGCACAAAGTCTTAAAATCACTTACTTTACTACAAAAAGGGGTCCACTACTCAGGAACACTCATGTTCAATAATTTGCCAGCAAAAATAAAATATTTAGTTACAAATAAGGATCAGTTTAAAATGAGCCTGAAAGACTTACTAGTGGCCAACTCATTCAACTCCAATGACAAATTTTTTAATAGAAACAAATGATGTTTTGTATATACTCACACTATTAGTATTGTTATTTCAGCTTTAAATAAAATAAAAAATATAAAAAATATTTGACATGATCCACATCCATGAGGATCTCCTCAGCATGGATCTATGGATCGAAAAACTAATCTAATCTAAGATCCCCAGTTGATGGGAAAATAAACATTGCATCTGTACAATGGAATCTCCCTGCTGTAAGGAAATAAAGCTTTACTACATATTGAAATGTATATTGATTGTACCTAGTAAATCATTTTGATATGGTTTGTAAATATATGAACCATGGATCTAGCCATTAGTGGGGAGGCCTGCATGCCTCAGTGATACTGATAGGTGTAGGTGCAACCACAACGGAAGGGTATATGTTGAGAGGCCAGACATACGTGTGGTTCCTGAAGAGGGGCAGCAGACTTTTCAGTAGTTGCAGGGGCAACAGTCTGGATGATTGACTGATCTGGCCTTGTAACACTAAACAAAACGGCCTTGCTGTTCTGGTACTGCAAACGGCTGAAAGCAAGGGGAAACTACAGCCATAATTTTTCCTGAGGGCATGCAGCTGTACTGTATGGTTAAATGATGATGGCGTCCTCCTCGGTGAAATATTCCAGAGGTAAAATAGTCCCATTTGGATGTCTAAATGGGGACTACTCAAGAGGACGTCATTATCAGGAGAAAGAAAACTGGCGTTCTACGGATCGGAACGTGGAATGTCAGATCCCTTAACCAGGCAGATAGGTTAGAAAATTTAAACAGGGAAATGGATAGGTTAAAGTTAGATACAGTGGGAATCAGTGAAGTTCGGTGGCAGGAGGAACAAGACTTTTGGTCAGGTGAATACAGGTTTGTAAATACAAAATCAAATAGTGGTAATGCAGGAGTAGGTTTACTAATGAATAAAAAAAATAGGAGTGCGGGTAAGCTACTACAAACAGCATAGTGAATGCATTATTGTGGCCAAGATAGACACGAAGTCCATGCCTACTACGGTAGTACAAGTTCATATGCCAACTAGCTCTGCAGATGATGAAGAAATTGATGAAATTTATAATGAGATAAAAGATATTATTCAGGTAGTGAAGGGACGAAAATTTAATAGTCATGGATGACTGGAATTCGACAGTAGGGAAAGGGAGAGAAGGAAACATAGTGGGTGAATATGGATTGGGGGTGAGAAATGAAAGTGGAAGCCGTCTGGTAGAATTTTGCACAGAGCATAACTCAATCATAGCTAACACTTGGTTCAAGAATCATTAAAGAAGGTTGTATACATGGAAGAATCCTGGAGATACTAGAAGGTTTCAGATAGATTATATAATGGTAAGACAGGGTTTTAGGAACCAGGTTTTAAATTGTAAGACATTTCCAGGGGCAGATGTGGACTCTGACCACAATCTATTAGTTATGAACTGTAGATTGAAACTGAAGAAACTGCAAAAAGGTGGTCATTTAAGGAGAGATAAACTGACTAAACCAGAGGTTGTACAGTTTCAGGGAGAGCATAAGGGAACAATTGTCACAAATGGGGGAAAGAAATACAGTAGATGAAGAATGGGTAGCTCTGAGGGATGAAGTAGTGAAGGCAGCAGAGAATCAAGTAGGTAAAAAGATGAGGGCTAGTAGAAATCCGTGGGTAACAGAAGCGATACTGAATTTAATTGATGAAAGGAGAAAGTAAAAAAATGCAGTAAGTGAAGCAGGCAAAAAGGAATAGAAACGCCTCAAAAATGAGATCGACAGGAAGTGCAAAATGGCTAAGCAGGGATGGCTAGAGGACAAATGTAAGGATGTAGAGGCTTATCTCACTAGGGGTAAGATAAATACTGGCTACAGGAAAATTAAAGACACCTTTGGAGAAAAGAGAGCCACTTGTATGAATATCAAGAGCTCAGATGGAAACCCAGTGTTAAGCAAAGAAGGGAAAGCAGAAAGGTGGAAGGAGTATATAGAGGGTCTATACAAGGGCGATATACTTGAGGACAATATTATGGAAATGGAAGAGGGTAAAAATCGTAGAGAGAGACCAAGAGATAAATACGATAAGCTGATTCAGAAGGATGTAGGTTGCAGTAAGTACTGGGAGATGAAGAAGCTTGCACAGTATAGAGTAGCATGGTGAGCTGTATCAAACCAGTCTCAGGACTGAAGACCACAACAAAAACAACAACAATACAACAACTTAAAAAAGTATATTTGTTAAGATCAGAAGATCTGTTATTTGGTAAGGTGCACATTGTGTCTCATTTTCACCAAAAACACATTGAATGGAGAGTAATCTTTGTAGCCACACAACAACATCAGCCTGCTGTATAGAACAAAACTTACTACATTTTGCAATTACAATAAACTAGTAAACTGTGAACTTAAGAAATATATCTGATAAGAATAAAATTTAAAAAAAGGACATACCAAAAGAAAGAAGGCTAGTTAGTATCTCCCACACTCATTATGCTGGTTGTGATGGTTCCCTTCCACCAGATTCGCAGTAGATCGGGAAATAAACATTGCACCTGTACAATGGAAGCTCGCTGCTGTGAGAAAAATAAAGATTTACTACATACTGTAGTGTACATTAATCCTTCTTAGTGATCCTTTTATATGTATAACAAATATATAAAGTAAATGAAGAACATCTAAAAAAGTATATTTATTAAGATCAGAAATCTGTAACTTTGTAAGGAGCATGTTATGTCTCAATTGAACTAAACAACCACATCACATTGCTGTAAAGAAAAAAAAAACTTTACTGCAATTGCTAATTCGAAAAAACTAGTAAACTGTGAATTTGAGAGATATATCAGAAAAGAATTGAATTTTAAAGAAGGATATACCAAAAGAAAGAAGGGTAGCTAGTATCTCCCACACCCATTATGCTGGTTGTGGTGTTTCCCTTCCACCAGGTTGCAAGTCGATGGGAAAATGAACATTGCACCCGTAGAATGGAATCTCCCTACTGTGAGGAAATAAAGATTTACTACATATTGTAATATACATTGATTGTTCTTAATGACTATTGTGATATGATTTATAAATATATAAAGTAAATGAATTACAAACCTAAAAAGTATATTTATTAAGATCCGAAGGTCTGTAAGATGGTAAGGTGCACACCATGTCTCACTTGCATAAGGCATTATTGAATGGAGAACAATATTTGTAGCAAAGCAAGCACATCACCCTGCTATAAAGAAATAAAACATTACAACATTTTGCAATTCGATGAACTATTCAACTGTGAACTTGAAAAATATATCTGAGAAGAATAAAATTTAATAGAAGGACACACCAAAAGAAAGAAGGCTTTCTAGTATCTCCCATAGTCAGTATGCTGCATATTTTGGTTCCCTTCCACCAGATTGCCAGACGATGGGAAAATAAACATTGCACCAGTACAGTGGAATCTCCCTGTTGTGAGGAAAGTAAGATTTACTACATTTTGTAATGTACATTGACTGTTCTTAGTGACCATTCTGACATGATTTTTAAACATATAAAGTAAATGAAAGACATACCTAAAAATGTATTTACTAAGATCCTAGAATCTGTTAGTTGGTAAGGTGCACATTATGTCTTATTTGTACCGAAAACACGTTGAATGGAGAATAAACTTTATTGCCACACAACATGATAATTCTGCTGTAAAGAACAAAACCTTCCCACATTTCACAATTCAAATAAATTATTCCACTGTGAGCTTGATGAATATAACTGATATGATTATAATTCAAAAGAAGGACATACCAAAAAAAAGAAGACTTTCCCAGTATCTCCCGTGTTCAGTATGCTGGATGTGGTGGTTCCCTTTCACCAAAATCCCATTCTATGGTATAATAAACATTGCACCCATGCAATGTAATCTCGCTTCTGTGAGGATAGATAGATTTACTACATCATGTCAAGCAAATAAATTTTTCTTTGTGAACATACTGAAACGACTTATAACAATATAAAGCAATGGAAGGACATACCTAATTAAGAAGATTTACAAGTTCGGAATATCTGTTGGTTAATATTGTACATGTGGTGTCTCATTTTAAAGATATACCAAAAGAAAGATTTTCCTAGTCACTCCCATAGGCATTATGCTGGATTTGGTGGTTCCCTTCCACCAAAAACCCAGTTGATGGAAAAAAAATATTGCAGACATACAATGTAATTTCCCTGCTTCAAGGAGAGAAATATTTTCTTCTTAGTGAACATTGGGATATGAATATGTAAAATATAAGGCAAAGGAAGGACATTCCTAAACAAAGCATATTTATGCGATTGCAGTCTTTCTTGGCATATTCCACTGATGCATTTTTCTTGCGTTATCAGCCGAATGGTGGCGTTGTCTTGTCGCAATGTTTCAATGAGTTTCATACCCATCATTTTCTGGTGAAGTGTCGGGATGCTTTGTTCTGTATATCTATATGTCGAGCAAGCCACATGTGGACTCCCGCTGCCGGCCGAAGTGGCCGTGCGGTTAAAGGCGCTGCAGTCTGGAACCGCAAGACCGCTACGGTCGCAGGTTCGAATCCTGCCTCGGGCATGGATGTTTGTGATGTCCTTAGGTTAGTTAGGTTTAACTAGTTCTAAGTTCTAGGGGACTAATGACCTCAGCAGTTGAGTCCCATAGTGCTCAGAGCCATTTGAACCATTTGACTCCCGCTGAGATCAGCTGAGGAAGTGAGGAGGGAGACCAGCAGGGTACTCGAGAAATCAAGAATGCCTAAGAACAACATTACAGCAGAAGAGCACAAGGCACTGATGAACCTACGCGATGACAAGGGTATAGCGGTCTTAGCAGCAGACAAAAGGAATGCGACATTCCTACTGAAGTCAGAAGATTACTGGTAGAAGATCTACATCTTACTACAAGATCCGGCATACAAATAAGTGGGGAAAGACACAATTGCTTCTGTTACAGGCAAGACCATCGATCTTCTCAATAGCTGTGGACTTGACAGAAACACCATCAGGAAGCTTTACCCTCGGGCGCTGGCTCCACCACAACAGTATGCCCTCCCAAAGTTCCATAAGGAGAATGTCCCACTACATCCTATATTGAACACCATAAATTCTCTTATGTATGGTGTAGCCAAGCACCTAGCACACCTGTTAAAACCACTCGTGGGTCATTGCCCTCCCCATGTCAAGAACTCGACCAAATTTGTTAAGGTACTCCAAGGGTTATCCCTGGATGAGAAGGATCTACTAGCTGGTTTTGATGTCACTTCTGTTTTCACCCGTGTGCCTCTGGATGATTCCTTAGCTCTACTCGAAGATCACTTCGATGAGGACACACTTAGACTCTTTTATCTTGTGTTAACCACAATGTACTTCAAATGTGGTGGGAAATTCTATCAACAAACAGATGGTGTTGCCATGGGTTCCCCCCCCCTGGCCCCAGGTATGCCAACTTGTGCATGGAGCACTTTGAAAATGTGGCATTGAACACCATCTGCCATAAACCAAAGGTGTTCTACAGATACGTAGATGACACTTTTGTAGTGTGGCCCCATTGCAAGAAAAAACTATAGGAGTTCCTACACCATCTCAATGATGTAAATGATAGCATCAAATTTAGCATGGAGGTAGAAGAGAATGGTTGCCTTCCCTTCTTGGATATTTTGATCAGGAAAAATCCGGACAGTACATTGGGACATTCGGTCTACAGGAAGAAGATGCACATGGACTTATGTCTCAATGCTTGGAGTTGCCACCATCCAGCAAAATGTAACACAGTAATGAACACCTTAGTACAAAGAACCTGGTCGATCTGCGACAGCGAGAGTTTGCCGCGTGAGTTAGCACATCTGCGGGAAACCTTCTTTAAGAGCTACACTGAGACACAAATAAGATACACCTTGCGTGCAGACAAGAGGCGGGAGGAGAAACAAGAAGAAGACGAAGCAAAACGTGTGGCGTTTCTGCCGTTTGCTGGACTGCCAACAGACGAGATCATAAAAATATTAAAGAAGCACGAAATAACAGCCATCTTTCGTGCACCAAAAAAGTCAAAGATATGCTTGGCTCAACCAAAGACCAGCTTGGGTTGCAGGCACTGCGCATTTACAGTATTGAATGCGAATGTGGGATGGAATATATCGGGTTGATACAATGATACAATGATACATCAGAAATGTATGACTAGGACAGACAAACAAGTCTGCGGTAGCAAAACATAGCATTATCAAGGGACACACCTTCGAAGAAGCTGTGCAGCACCAACAGTTTCTGGGGCTCGATCTTCAAAGAGGCAGTGGACGTACGACTGCACAACAATTTAGTAAACAGGGGTAGCGGGTTTCAGCTCAGTGCAGCTTGGAATCCCACAATTGACAAAATACATCAGGAACACTCTGATCTGAAGGCAGTGGCATCCGCAGACAGATTGGGTAGCCACCTGGTGTAGATACTGGGCGGCGCCGCAGCCCCTGCCCCCACCAATACCCACGCGGTACTCCCTGCCGGAAGAACGTGATTGGCCAGCCTACAGTAGTGGATGACAGCCAAGCAGCTATATAGATATGCAGAACACAGCATCGCGTCACTTCGCCAGAAGATGATGGGTATGAAACTCATTGAAACATTGCGACAAGATGATGCCACCACTCGGCTGATAACCAGAGAAGAATTCATCAAAGCTTGTTTATCAAGCTCTGATAATCTGTTAGTTAGTAAGGTGAATGTGGTATGTCATTTCCACCACAAAATACATTCAAGAGAGAATAATCAACTTAGCCACACAACCCTGCTGTAATGTAAAAAATTTTGAACATTTCACAAATCAAATACATTTTTCCACTGTGGACTGGAAGAATGTAACTGATAAGAATGCCAAGCAAAAGAAGAACACACCAGAAGAAAGAAGATTTTCCAATTATCTCCAGTAGTCAGTATGATGGATGTGGTGGTTCCCTTCACCAAAACACACTCAATGGGAAAATAAACATTGCACCCATACAATGGAATCTCCCTGCTGTGAGGAAAGAACCGTTTACTATGTTTTGTATTGCAAATAGATTGTTCTTGGTGAACATAGGGATATGACTATCAAAAATACAATACAAAGTAAGGACATACCTAAACAAAGCCGATTTATCAATTTTAAAAAATCTGTTAGTACGGTACATGTGGAGTCTCATTTCCACTGAAAACCTGTTGAAGTGAGAATAAACATTGTAGCCAAACAACAACATTACCCAGCTGTAAAGGATAAAATATTTGCAAAATTTCAAAGAACAAATAAATTATTCTACTGTGAACTTGATGAATATAGGTGATGAGAATGTAAGTAAATGAGAACATACCAGAAGAAAGATTTTCCCAGTCTCTCCAGTAGTCAGTATGCTGGATGTGATGGTTCCCTTACACCAAACACCCAGTGGATGTGAAAATAAACATTGCCACCTGTTGTAACCGCAACAGGAATGCCGTTGACCGCTAATGAAAATGTGGTGGTATCGACTGGAGCGGCTGCGAACAAACAAGAATGGAATGGAAGGACAATCAAGATGACAGACAACCAAGCAAGGTACCAAGATCAACAACAAAGTATTAAGGAACAGGGTCATAAGAGATAACCTCACGAGATCAAACTATGCCCCCTCGTAAACGGAAAGCAAGCACACACAATGTAAACACGATGTCTGTAAGCGAGATGTCAACTGACTCAATTCAAACACCAGACTGCCTCACTGAGTGAGAGACAGGGTATTTTTCTATTGGCCAGTGGGCCACATGCTCCACAGTGGCGCCCCCACATTAGACTCAGGGCCAGGAGCACGCGCAGCCACAGCATTTGGGGTGATTGCTCCAGAGACCTCTAGTGGTCATCAAGTTCCATGCGGTCTCCTGTGGATTTGAAACGCGTGGAGCTTGGTACCAGATCCTTCCCCCCTGAAACTTGTGCATTGGGGTGAAAATGCCCCAGTCTGTGCTGCGGTGTTCGGCAGATGGGAGAAGACCCAGGCTTGTCAACTGCCATTGTCAGGGAGGAGGGGACATCCGAGGTGTCCATCTCAGCCAAGCCAGAGGGCAGGATGTTACAAGGAGCTTCCGATCCACCTCAGGATGGGGAGGGTTGGTGGTAGGCTTGCGGGGATGTAGCAACCAAGGGCAGTGGCAACGACTCGATGACCATGTCTGTAGCCGAAGGAGGTAGTGTAGGAGGAGGTGGCAGCGGTAGTCCCACAGGGGTACATGGATGGAGCTGGTTATGATGGTGGGGCTAGAATCCTTTCGACATGTGCACTGACATCACACACTGACCATGGGCCGTGACGACCATGGCAGGAGCACAGCCCACCTTGCTCCCTTACATGCGGGCCCACAAGGCCATGCTGGGGGCATAACGCTGAGATGGCTAGGAGTGGGGTGGGAAGTTGACAGCTTCAGCAAATGGAGCAGGATCTGCAGCTGTCGCCCATGGAGGAGATTAGTCAGACTATGTCCGTCAATTGGTGTGGTGGGATATGTGCTCAAGAACAGGGTGAGGGCTGATGTGGTTAGAGATGTTTCCACTACCTTTGTCAACTGTTGTTTAAATGTGCGGACAAGCCTCTCCACTGCGCCATCGGAGGAAGGGTGGAAAGGTAGGCTACGGATATGTTTGATACCGTTGACCTGACAGAAGTCGTGGAAGGAGAATGTCGTGGATTGGGGGGCCATTATCGGAGACCAACATGTGAGGCAGGCTCTCAATGGCGAGAACCTAGGTGAGGGCCGTGAGCATGGCCTCTATGGTCGTGGCTGGACGACATATGGGTATTTGGAGTAGTCATCAACGGTAAGTAACCACATGGACCCCAAAAATGGGCCCACAAAACCGAGATGGATGCTATCCCAGGGCCGGTGAGGCACAGGCTAGGGTGCGAATGACTGAGGGGGGCTTGTCTGGTGACAGGCACACACAGTGCACCTGCAAACCAGGCGTTCAATATCGCCATCAATTTCAGGCCAATACACATGCTGGCGAGCCAAAACTTTCATGCAGGACATACCACAGTGCCCAGGGTGTAACAAACTGAGCACATGATGTCGAAAATCTGGAGGGATGACCACCTGATGGGCATCCAACTCAGTGGCCAACAGAAGGACACCATCAACCATGGATAGCCAGTGGGACAGGTGGCGCCAGGGGTTGAAGTCAGTCCACAACCGACGAGTAATATTGGAGGGCCAAAGATGGATCATGTAGCAGAGAACCTGCCGCAAGATAGAGTCTCGGCCCATAGCCATGGCAATGTGAGCAGCCATAAGAGGCAGAACGTACAGCGAATCCTGGTGGGCGGAATCAATGTGAAAGCAGGATTGGGGCCTGATGGGAGACGTGAAGTGTCTGCATTAGCACAGTGAGCGGTGGGCTTATAGCGAATGGTGTAAGTATAATTCTGTAAAAATAATGCCCAGCAGTGGAGACGTTGAGCCGTCCTCTCTGGAAAGTGAGAGTGGGGCCCAAAAAGGGTAACTAAGAGTTAATGGTCTTGCCCCAAAGAGATAGATGTGAAATATCTGGACTGCAAACATTATCGCCAGGGCCTCCTTTTCAATCTGGGAGTAGTTCTGTTGTGCTGTTCTTAACGTATTTGATGCATAAGTGATGGGCTGCTCTGAGCCATTGGTATTCCGATGTGTGAGGACTGCCCCAATGCCGTAGGCCGACGCATTAGCCACAACAACCAAGGTGCGATCCAGAGAGAAGGGAGTAAGTCAAGGGGCGGACTTCAGCATCACCTTTAAATTGAGAAAAGCCTGATCGCAGGCAGGAGTCCAGTCAAAAGGTACCCCTTTGTGATGCAAGTGATTGGAGGGTTGAGCAACAGAGGCAGCTTGGGGCAAGAACTTTAAGTAATAAGTAATCTTTCCCAAAAACACCTGGAGTTCAGATAAGTCCTTGGGATGAGGAAGGGCCTCAATGGCCATGACATTGCAATCCGAAGGGTGAATGCCATCTTTGCTAAGCCAGTGGCCTAAGTATTCCACTTCTAGTTGAAAAAAAACAACACTTGTCCAGGTAACAGCGTAAACCCACAGATTGCAGAGCGTGAAATAAGGTGCTGAGGTTGTGCAAATGTTCATGGTGGACTCATAGTCTATGTGATTGACGTAAGCTTAGTGACAACAGTGCATCCCAGTTTAAGTTATACAATATACAATTATACAATTTATATATATATATATATATATATATATATATATATATATATATATATATATATATATATATAAGTTATACAATTATAAGTATACAATATAGCACTGAAGATGGTCACTCAGTGACAGAAAATCGATTATGCAATAGTAAAAAATATACGACCAATGCTGTCTCTTTTTTCAAGTATACCTGTTACCTGGTCGTAGTGCACAAGACAACATGGAGTCGCCAATCAATAGTCCAAAAATATTTGAAGCCGACGGATGGTCGACGACAAATAGGGTAAGGAGCCAGGGAACATGTTCGTAGGTGGACAGTCCACAAAGGGGAATGGAACCATCGCCACAGGCAACCAAACACCAAGAGGGCGGCAACAATGCAGGAGAGTCCAAGCCACTACATTGCAATATTTATCCGGGAGATGGTGGCGCCAGTGCCGACCTGAAAACTGACATCCTCAGTAAAAAGGCGGAGCGTGAGGAGTAGCCTCCGTGCTGATGGGGCCTCCAGCGGGACGACTGATGGCAGAGCATGTACTGTATCCTGAGGCCCATTAGAGGAAGGACAGGGGTGAGTCGCACGAGTATGACAAACATATCACATGTGGTCCTCCTTCTCACACAGCATGCACGTTTTCCAGCAATGGGGGCAATCAGCTTGAGCATGTGCGGTAAAGCACTGTGGGCAAGATGGAAGCTGGCCACATGACCAGCTCTGATGCCATAGAGACATCAGACAAAGAGGAGTCCCGATGGCACTGGCCTCTGTTGGCTGGGCCACATCGACATTGCAAGGGTGGAACCCACAGAGATGCGTCGATCGCCGCCACTTGCAGCTGAGCCTTGAGACACTCATTAGCCACCTGAGCAATTTCAGATGGTGGGCAATTCGGAGAATCTCTTCCAATGAGGGATTATTGAGTTTCAACGCCTCAGTGTGGACCTCAGTATGGGGAGCCAGCTGAACCACCACATCCCGGATCAGGGAGTCCACATAGGAAGCCTTACATTGCTGATTGGTGCATTTAAAATCACATTGATCGCTGAGATCCTGCAAGTCCATAATTGTCCAGGCTGTTTATGGCACTGGTAGAACTCTTGCTGAGGGGCGACCACATAGTAGCACTGTGAATAATAGTTTGTCAGCAAAAGGCATATATCCTGGAAAGAGAGAGCTACAGGATCAGACAAGGGTGCCAACTTGCAGAGAAGAAAGAATGTGTCTGGGGTGGCCCAAGACAAAAACAGTGGCCACTGCAGTGGGTCATCCGTGATTTGAAAAGCCGTGAAATGTTGTTTCAGCCAATGTAAGTATGTTTTACAGTCTTCTTTAGCGTCATTAAAAGTTGGGAATGACAGCGGATGTGGGGAAAGCATCGGACACCCGAGGACTTGGAAGCTGTTGTGGTAATGCGTCCCGGGCATCAACTGTATCCATTAGCAACCACATCGACTTTTGTAGTTTGTCTAACTGGAGGCTGCTGCTGCTGCACGAGCTGCTGATGTTGTTGTTGCAACAGACAGACCAACTTAGCCTCCACGGGAACAACTATTACCGTTTACCTTGTCACCAAAATG
Organism: Schistocerca nitens; assembly: GCF_023898315.1. Lineage (NCBI taxonomy): Eukaryota > Metazoa > Arthropoda > Insecta > Orthoptera > Acrididae > Schistocerca > Schistocerca nitens. Next base: position 69,810,190 of record NC_064625.1, read on the forward strand.
TTGTAACAACGGCAGGAACGGTCGGGGGATTGCCACTAACGAAAATGCGGCGGGACGAATGGTAGCGGCCGGCGAACAAACAAGTCAGACGAATGGGAATGGAAGGACAAGCACGATGACAGACAACCAAGAAGACACCAAGATCAACAAGAAAGTATTAAACAATGGTGTCACAAGAGATAACCTCAAGAAATTAAAACAACATCCCCTCGCAAACAGGAAGAAAGCACACGCAACGTAAACACGATGTCTATAAGCGAGATATCAACCAACTCAAGGCGAACACCAGACTGCCTCACCAAATTTTTTTTCTTTATTGTTATTTTAACACTTTATACAAAACGTGGGCCGGCAGCGGCAATATTACGCCGCTCTTCGGCCACAGATAGTACAAATAGAAACAAGGAAGATACAGAAAAACAAAACATAATGGTGGACAAAAAACAGTAGACACATGAGTAAAAAACACGGAGCCATTTACAGGTGTAGTAAAATAAAAAACGTTCAGCACTTGTACACAAACACTGATGACTGAAATGACACACGTGAACGATGGAGCATGGGCGGTGAAAACACCAAGGCACTAAAACGACGGCACACACAAAGAACCGATGGTGATGATCTCCGGCACGCAAATGGTCACTTGACGTGTACGAGTCCGGGGACCTGCCAAAGGGGGAAAAGGTGGGGGAGGAAGGAGAGGTGAGGGTGTAGATGCCAGTGCCAGAGGAGATGGAAGGTGGAGGAAAGATGGTACGGGGGGGGGGGGGGGTAGGGGAAGCCCAGGGGAAGCAGGGGGGAAGGAAGGGAGTAGGAAGAGAAGGCAGAGAGGGTGCCCTAAGGAAAAAACACAGGGTGTGGAAGGGGAGGATCAAAATTGGTAGGGGGGGGGGAGATGGAGGAGAGAAGGACATCATCAGGGAGTTGGTGGAAGCCACCATGGGTGAGGGTATGGAGAGTGGGGGGATGGAGAGCAGGAGGGAGGTGGGAATACAGGCGCGGCAGTGGACGGGGGTGGGAGAGGATGGGAGAGACAAGCAGGTGAGGGGGATGAAGTTTACGGGAGTTGTAGAGGATCTGCATCCATGGCTAGCCGAGTGAGAGGCAGCCGCATAAATAGACGACATCATATGTCGCTAGTGACCGCTGGGACCACGTGCTTCGCAGAGGCGTCCTCACGTTGGACTCGAGGCCAGGAGCTCAGGCAGCCACAGCTTACGGTGCGACTGCTGCACAGACCTCTAGTGGTCATCGAGTTCCATGCCGTCTGATGCGGATTCGAAACCCACAGCACTCGGTACCAGACACCCATACAATGGAATCTCCCTACCATGAGGAAAGTAAGATTTGCAACATTTTGTAAAGCAAATAGATCGTTCCTAGTGACCTTAGGAATATGACTTTTAAAAATATAAAGCAAACTTAGGACATACCTAAACAAAGCAGATTTATCAAGTTCCGAAAATCTATTATTCAGTATGGTGCGTGTGGTGTCTCATTTCCAGCAAAAACACATTGAAGGGAGAATAAACATCTACATCTACATCTACATGGTTACTCTGCAATTCACACTTAAGGGCCTGAAAGAGGGTTCATCGAACCATTTTCATACTACGTCTCTACCATTCCACTCTCGAATGGCGCATGGGAAAAAGGAACACCTAAATCTTTCCGTTCGAGCGCTAATTTCTCTTATTTTATTATGATGATCATTCCTCTCTACACAGGTGGGTGTCAACAAAATATTTTCGCATTCGGAAGAGAAAGTTGGTGACTGAAATTCCGTAAATAGATCTCGCCGCAATGAAAACTGCCTTTGTTTCAGTGACTGCCACCCCAACTCGCGTATCATATCAGTGACACTCTCACCCCTATTTCGCGATAACACGAAACGAGCTGCCCTTCTTTTCACTTTTTCGATGTCCTCCATCAATCCTACCTGGTAAGGATCCTACTTCGCACAACAATATTCCAGCAGAGGACGGACAAGTGTAATGTAGGCTGTCTCTTTAGTGGGTTTGTCGCATCTTCTAAGTGTTCTGCCAACAAAGTGCACTCTTTGTCTCGCCTTCTTTACAATATTATCTATGTGGTATTGCCAATTCAAGTTGCTCGTAATTGTAATTCATAGGTACTTAGTCAAATTGACAGTCCATAGATTTGTGCGATTTATTGTATACCCGAAATTTATCGGATTTCTTTTAGTACCCATGTGGATGACCTTGCACTTTTCTTTGTTTAGTGCCAATTGCCACTTTTCGCACCATACAGAAATTGTCTCTAGATCATTTTGTAATTGTAATTGATCGTCTGATGATTTTACTAGATGGTAAATTACAGCATCATCTGCAAAAAATCTAAGGGGGCTGCTCAGATTATCACCTAGATCATTTATGTAAATTAGGAACAGCAGAGGGCCTATGACACTACCTTGCTGAACGCCAGATATCACTTCTGTTCTGTTCGATGATTTACCGTCTATCACTACGAACTGTGACCTCGCTGAGAGGAAATCACGAATCCAGTCACACAACTGAGACGATACTCCATATGCACGCAATTTGATTAATAGTCGCTTGTGGGGAGCGGTATCAAAAACCCTCTGGAAATCTAGGAATATGGAATCGATCTGAGATCCCTTGTCGACAGCACTCGTTACTTCATGTAGTTGCACAAGAACGATATTTTCTGAATCCGTGTTGGTTATGTATCAATAAGTCATTTTCTTCAAGGTGATTCATAATGTTCGAGTACAGTATATGCTCCAAAATCCTACTGCAAATTGAGGTCAGTGATATGGGTTTGTAATTCAATGGGTTACTCCTATTTCATTTTTTGAATATCGGTGTGACCTGTGCTACTTTCCAGTCTTTAGGAACAGACCTTTCGTCAAGTGAGCGGTTGTATAGGATTGCTAGGAAAGGCGCTCTTGTGTCTGCATACGCTGAAAGGAACCTGATTGGTATACCATCTGGGCCACAAAACTTGCCTTTCTTAAGTGATCTGAGTTCTTTCGCAACATCTAAGACAGCTACTTTTATGTCACTCATGCTAACAGCTGTTCTGGTTCCGAATTGTGGAATATTTACTTCGTCTTCTTACGTGAAGGAATTATGGAAAACTGTGTTTAGTAACTCCGCTTTAGTAGCACCATCTTTGGTAACATTTCCATCGCTATCGCGCAGTGACGGTATTGACTGTTTCTTTGCCACTGGTGTACTTTATATACATCCAGAATCTCTTTGGGTTTTCTACCATATTTTGAGACAATGTTTCATTGTGGAAACTATTAAAAGCATCTCGCATTGACGTCCACACTAAATTTCGAGGTTCCGTGAAACTTAGCCAGTCATGAGGATTTTGCGTTCTTCTGAGTTTGGCATGCTTTTTTCGTTGCTTCTGCAACAGTGTTCTGACGCGTTTTGTGCACCATGGTGGATCACTCCAGTCTCTTATTAACTTATGCGGTATGAATCTCTATTGCTGTCGATACTGTACCTTTGAATTTGGGCCATATCTGGTCTATATTTACATAATTAGCTTGGAAAGAATGGAGACTCTCTCTTAGGAAGGCATCATGCGAATTTTTATCTACTGTTTTACATAGATATAGTTTGTGTTTATTTTAAGAGGGTTTGGTTGATATGGTTTTGAGCCTCGCTACAATGACCTTGTGTTCACTAATCCTTGTATCCATCACGACGCTCTCTACTAGATCAGGATTATTTGTGACTAAGAGGTCAAGTGTATTTTTACAACCATTTACAATTCATGTGGGCTCATGAACTAATTGTTCAAAGTAATTCTCAGAGAAAGCATTTAGTACAATTTCGGAAGATGTTTTCTGTCTACCACTGGCTTTGAACGTGTATTTTCGCCAACAAATCGCGGGTACATTGAAGTCTCCACCAATTATAACTCTATGAGTGGGGTACTTATTTGTAACGAGATTCAAGTTTTCCTTGATCCGTTCAGCTATTATATCATCTGACTCGGGGGCGTCGTTAGAAAGAGCCAATTATTATTTTGGCACGGCTGTTGAGTATAACCTCTACCCATAGTAATTTGCAGGAACTATTTATTTCAGCTTCACTACAAGATAAACTACTACAAACAGGCACAAACAGACTACCACCTACTTTATTTAATCTATCCTTTCTGAGCACAGTTTGCGCCTCTGTAAAAAATTTGGCAGAATTTGTCTCCGGCTTTAGCCAGCTTTCTGTTCCTATAACGATTTCAGCTTCAGTGCTTTCTATCAGCACTTGAAGCTCTGGTACTTTTCCAACACAGCTACGACAATTTACAGCTACAATACCGACTGTTGCTTGGTCAATTCTTGTCGTTCCTTTGACTGCACCCTTTGAGACTGGAGCCCTTTTTGATCTTTCCCGAGACGGTCTAACTTAAAAAACCGCCCTGTCCATGCCACACAGCCCGTGCTACACGTGTAGCCGCCTCCTGTGTGTAGTGGACACCTGACCTATTTAGCGGAACCCGAAACCCCACCACCCTATGGCGCAAGTCGAGAAATCTACAGCCCACATGGTCGCAGAACCGTCTGAGCCTCTGATTCAGACCCTCCACTCGGCTCTGTACCAAAGGTCCACAACTGGTCCTGTCGACGATGCTGCTCATGATGGTGAGCTCTGCCTTCATCTCGCTATCAAGACTGGCAGTCTTCACCAACTCAGATAGCCGCCGGAAACCAGAGAAAATCTCTTCCGATCCATAGCGACACACATCATTAATGCCGACATGAGCCACTACCCGCAGTTGGCTGCGCCCTGTACCCTTCATGGCATCCGGAAGGACCCTTTCCACATCATGGATGACTCCCCCCAGTATGCACACAGAGTGCACATTGGCTCTCTTCCCGTCCTTAGCTGTCATATCCCTAAGGGGCTCCATCACTCGCCTTCCCCATGACAAGCAATCCCACCCTCTGCACTTGTCCGGACCTCTCAGGAAGACCGGCCACTGCCGCAACAGGGGAGGCCGCCCTTGCTTGCTCAGAAGTACTTTCAGCACTGGGCAGAACCTCAAACCTGTTACGGAGGCATAAGGGTACAGCCTTGCGACCAGCACCAACTTTCGCGTTCCACCCAGGCATCCGCGACCCCGCCACGGTTCGCCAATCACCGTCAGGCAAGTGTCGACCGGCAGAGACGTCTGAATCCGAGGGCGCAGTGGCATCAGAGATTCCAGGCAATGCTACAGGTTCCAGAGGCGCCAAAGCGCTCGCCTTGGTTGTCCTAATGTCACCACGGCCCAAGGCAACAGCCTGGAACCTGTCGACCATGGCCAACACAGCTTCCAGCTGTTTACAGACGGTGGCCAATTCCCCCTGAATCCGTACACAACAGGCGCAGTCCCTATCCGTCATTAACAACTTTTTTTCCTCTCTTTTATCTCACAAGCTGTTTAAAACAAACAGATGACTGACTACTACGCGAATTTACACTATACGGGTACTAAAACGTGATGCTACAACTCTCAAATACTATAATACACGCGAAAATTATGACTTAAACTATACTAGCACACAAAAACAGGCAAAGAAATTAAGAATTAAACTATAAAACAAATAAGTGAGCTAAGAGTATGACTCGCTGCTGGCTGCTGCTTATCCAATGGCGGCAGGATCGCAACACAACCAGATAACCCTGCTGTAAAGGACAAAACATTTACATTTCACATATTAAATAAATTAAACCACTGTTAACTTGATGAATGTAACTGATAAGAATATATAACAAAAGATGGACATACCAAAAGAAAGTCGCTTTTCCTATACGCTCCTGTAGTCAGTATGCTGGATGTGGTGGTTCCCTTCCACCAAAAACTCAGTCAATGCCAATAGCGAGTTCTTAGTGAACATCGGGATATAGCTATGAGAAATATAAAGCAAAGGAAGGACATACCTAAACTAAGCAGATTTATCAAGCTCCAAAAACCAGTTAGTTAGTGTGGTGAATGTGGTGTCTCATTTCCACCAAAAACCCGTTGAAGGGAGAATAAACATTACACCCACAAAACCAGGTCACCCTCCTGTAAAGGACAAGAAATTTAGTACATTTCGCAAGTCAAATAAATTATTCCACAGTGAACTTGATTAATATAACTGGTAAGAATGTAAGGCAAAAGAAGGATATACCAAAAGAAAAAAGATTTTCCCAGCAACTCCTGTAGTCAGTATGTTGGATGTGGTGGTTGCCTTCCACCAAAAACCCAGTCAACGAGAAAATAAACGTTGCACCAATACAATGGGATCTCCCTGCTATGGGAAAACAACGACTTCCTACATTTTGTAATCCAAATAGATCGTTCTTAATGAACATAGGGATATGAAAATAAAAATGAAAGGAAAGACATATCTAAACAAAGAAGATTTATCAATATTGTATCTGCGACCGTTCCAGTCGTGGGGTTGCCGACAATGAAAGCGCAGCGGGACCAAACGGGAGCGGCCTGTGAACAAACAAAATTACCAGGGAAAGATGGAAACGCATAACGACGAATGAACGAACAAGACCTAACGAACAACAACACACAAATAGCAACTGGGTCACAAGTGAACCCTCACGAATCCACAACGTCTACTCGTACATGGAAAGCAAGTAAACACGCCGTCTGTGGGCGAGTTGTTGATAGACTAACGCGAATATCAGATTATCTGCTGAGTGAGAGGCAGGCGCTTAAACACCTGATAGAGTACATTGCTACTGGCCGCTAGGACCAAGTGCTCCACCGTGGCGCCCTCACATGCACGAAGGCAAGGAGTGCGAGCGCACTCACGGCTAATGGCGCGACGGCTGGAGACACCTCTAGTGGTAACTGAGGTCCATGACATCTGGCGCGGATTCGAAACACGCGGCACTCGGTACCAGAATCAAGATCCAAAAATCTCATAGTAACTATGGTGCAAGTGGTGTCTCATTTACACCAAAAACCAGGTGAAAGGAGAATAAATTATAGCTGCACAACCAGATTACCCTGCTCTAAAGGTCAAAAACATTACCACGTATCACCAATCAAGTAAATCATACCACTGTTAACTTGATCAATATAACTAATAGGAATCTAAATCAAAAGAAGGACATACCACGAAAAGGAAGAATTTCCTCGTATATCACACAGAAACACCCAGTCAATGGGTAAGTAAACACTGCACCCATACAATGTAATCTACCTGCTGTGAGGAAAGAAAAACTTGCTACATTTTGTAAAGCAAATCGATTGTTCTTAATAAACATAGGGATCTGACAATCAAAAATAAAAAACAAAGGAAGGACATAACTAAATAAAGCAGATTTATCAATATCCGAAAATCTGGTAGTATGGTGCATGTGGTGTTAGACTACCCTGCTGTACAGGACAAAAAATTTACAACATTTCAAAATCAAATAAACTATTCTACTATTAACTTGATGAATTTAACTGATAACAATATATAGGAACAGAAGGGTATACCAAAAGAAAGAAGGATTTCCCAATATCTCCTGTAGTCGGTATGCTGGATGTGGTGGTTCCCTTCCACGAAAAACCCAGTCGATGGAAAAATAAACATTGCACACATACAGTGGAATCTCCCTGCTGTGAGGAAAAAAAGAGTCACTACATTTTATAAATCAAATACATCATTCTTAGTGACCATAGGAAAATGACTTTTAAAAATTTAATGCAAAGGAAGGAAACACCTAAACAAATTGATTGTTCTTAATAAACATACTGATCTGACAATCAAAAATAAAAGACAAAGGAAGGACATAACTAAATAAAGCAGATTTATCAAGTTCTGGAAATCTGTTACTTAAAATGGTGCATGTGGCGTCTCTTTTTCACGAAGAAGCCGCTGAGGGGAGAATAAACATTGTAGCACACAATCAGAACGCCACGCTGTAAATGACAAAAACTTTACAACATTTCGCAAATCAAGTCAATTATTTCACTGTTAACTTGATAAATATAACTGATAAGAATGTAAAGCAAAATACGTACATAATAAAATATGGAAGATAGGCTGGTAGTCGGTATGAGGGAGGTGGTGGTTCCCTTCCACCTAAAACCCAGTTGATGGTTGGTTGGTTTGTGAGGGGTTGAAGGAAACAGATTACAAAGGCCATCCTTTCCTTGTTTCAGGACCATAAAAGTCAACAAGGAATAAAAAAAAAGAAGATTGTTCTTAGAGAACTTACAGATATGACTTTTAAGAATATAAAGCAAACGAAGGACATACCAAAAGAAAGAACATTTATCCAGGATCTCCCATAGTCAGTATCGTGGATGAAGTGTCTCTGTCCACCAAAAATCCAGTCGATTGGAGAATAAACATTGCAGTCCTTTAACCAGATCACCCTGGTGTAGAGGACAAATTATTTACTACATTTCGTAAATGAAATAGATCATTCTGAGTTAAACCCTGAGGATGTACTTTTAAAAATAATAGTACGGAGGAAGGATGTTGTTGTTGTTGTGGTCTTCAGTCCTGAGACTGGTTTGATGCAGCTCTCCATGCTACTCTATCCTGTGCAAGCCTCTTCGTCTCCCAGTACCTACTGCAGCCTACATCCTTCTGAATCTGCTTAGTGTATTCATCCCTTGGTCTCCCTCTACAATTTTTACCCCCCACGCTGCCCGCCAGTACTAAATTGGTGATCCCTTGATGCCTCAGAACATGTCCTACCAACCGATCCCTTCTTCTAGTCAAGTTGTGCCACAAACTCCTCTTCACCCCAATTCTAATCAATACCTCATCATTAGTTATGTGATCTACCCATCTAATCTTCAGCATTCTTCTGTAGCACCTCATTTCGTAAGATTCTATTCTCTTCTTGTCCAAACTATTTATCGTCCATGTTTCACTTCCATACATGGCTACACTCCATACAAATACTTTCAGAAACGACTTCCTGACACTTAAATCAATACTCGATGTTAAAAAAATTTCTCTCCTGCAGAAACGCTTTGGTTGCCATGCCAGTCTACATTTTATATGCTCTCTACTTCGACCATCATCAGTAATTTTACTCCCCAAATAGCAAAACTCCTTTACTACTTTAAGTGTCTTATTTCCTAATCTAATTCCCTCAGCATCACCCGACTTAATTCGACTACATTCCATTATCCTCGTTTTGCTTTTGTTGATGTTCGCCTTATATCCTCCTTTCAAGACACTGTCCATTCCGTTCAACCGCTCTTCCAAGTCCTTTGCTGTCTCTGACAGAATTACAATGTCATCGGCGAACCTCAAGGTTTTTATTTCTTCTTCATGGATTTTAATACCTACTCCGAAAATGTCTTTTGTTTCCTTTACTGCTTGCTCAATATACAGATTGAATAGCATCGGGGAGTGGCTACAACACTGTCTCACTCCCTTCCCAACCACTGCTTCCCTTTCATGTCCCTTGACTCTTTATAACTGCCATCTGGTTTCTGTATAAATTGTAAATAGCCTTTCGCTCCCTGTATATTACCCCTGCCACCTTCAGAATTTGAGAGTATTCGGGTCAACATTGTCAAAAGCTTTCTCTAAGTCTACAAATGCTAGAAACATAGGTTTGCCTTTCCTTAATCTTTCTTCTAAGATAAGTCGTAGGGTCAGTATTGCCTCACGAGTTCCGACATTTCTACGGAATCCAAACTGATCTTCCCCGAGGTCGGCTTCTAGTTTTTGCATTCGTCTGTAAAGAATTCGCGTTAGTATTTTGCAGCTGTGACTTCTTAAACTGATAGTTCGGTAATTTTCACATCTGTCAACACCTGCTTTCTTTGGGATTGGAGGAGGAAGGATATAGCAAAAGAAGTGAGATTTGTCAAGTTCTCCACCTCTCATAGAAAGTACGGTGCAAATGAAGTTATATTTCCTCCAGAAACTCCATCGATGGAAGAATAAATGTTGCAGTCGCACAGTCCTTAGGTCTCCAATGAATTGCCGTTTATCATCTGCATTTCTACTTGGTGTTGCAATGTTAATGGCCAGTAGTGTAGTTTTTACACTTTCAGTAAGTTACATAACGGCGAATGTTCTTTGACTGTACTTCCAAGAGGAAGTATTCGTACCTGAAAGATCGCTGCTTCTTACGCCGCCTCATTCTTTTCTGCGATCTCGATTTTCTTGCCTGGTTTTCACAGGCCCCGCTGCGTTTGCTGTAAATAGGGAGCTATTAAGGTGTCTGATAGGCTGCAGTTTAGAACTATCAAGAAGAAGCTCTTCTACGTTCATCAAATCACAGAGAAAAAGGCTTCGCTAAGATTGTGATCAGCAAATACTGCAGAGGGACGGTCTGCATTGTGTTGTAACAGTGAGCTAGAGGCGCGCTCTGCACTTATTGCCGAGAAAAGAACTCTGCTGTATCTGTACTGAAAGATTCCAACGGGCTTTCTACACACATCGGGAGTATTTGAATACCTGTCCAGAATGGTTGTATGGATCAGTGGACAACTGATGAGAGAAAACGGTCACTAAATCAGAATGACTAAACAGAGCAGGCAGAGTAGGCAGTTAAGCAGAATTTGTGGACAAATAATGCTCACGATTCTACAACTCGACGCAAAAAAAACTCGGTTGCAGCCCCACATTAACATGTACAGTTTCAGAAATGATCACTAAACATAAGACATATCTACAATTTATTATATTATGACAAGAAACTACGTAACTCTATAAAAATCAACATGGATTTCGCAAACAGAGATCCTGCGAAACTCAGCTCGCACTGTTCCTCCGTGAGATCCGTAGTGCCGTGGACAACGGCGCTCTGGTTCATGCCGTGTTCCTTGATTTCAATAAGGCATTTGACACCGTCCCGCAATGCCGTTTAATGAAAAAAAGAAATACGAGCTTACAGACTATCGGAGCAGCCTTGCGATTCGATTCAAGACTTTCTTGCAGACACAACTTAACACGCCACTCGAAATCGACAAATGTAAAGGTAATGTCCGGAGTACCACAGGGAAGTGTGACGGGATCGTTGCTATTTCCAATACACACACACATCAAAAAAAGTTTTGCATCAGCCCAGTTCCCAGAACTCCTGAAGACAGATGTTGATTGTTGATACTGTATCACAGGCACAGTCCCTTTGACTGTTCAGAGAAGTCACTAAACCCGCCAAAAGATGTAAATAATCATACATGAGCAGCGCCTATTCGACGGAGGGGGTCCGACAGCCGATCAGTTCCAGTTATTCCACCAGGAAGGAGGTACACGGCTCGTATTGTCTGTAGTTCAACCGTGCCTAGACGGTCAATTCCGCGGTTCGATAACGTCCGCGTTGTTACTTTGTGCCAGGAAGGGCTCTCAACAAGGGAAGTGTCTAGGCGTCTCGTAGTGAACCAAAGCGATGTTGTTCGGACATGGCGAAGATACAGGGAGACAGGAACTCGCTTAGGCCGTCCAAGGGCTATTACTGCAGTGGATGACCATTACCTTCGGATTATGGCTCGGAGAAACCCTGACTGCAACGCCACCATGTTGAGTAATGCTTTTCGTGCAGCCACAGGACGTCGTGTTACGACTCAAACTGTGTGCAATAGGCTGTCTGATGCGCAACTTCACTCCCGACGTCCCTGTCGAGGTCCATCTTTGCAACCAATACACCGTGCAGTGCGGTGCAGATGGGCCCAACAACATGCCAAATAGACCGCTCAGGATTGGCATCACGTTCTCTTCACCGATGAGTGTCGCTATGCCTTCAACCACACAATCGTCACAGATGTGTTTGGAGGCCTGCCGGTCAGGCTGAATGCCTTAGACACAATGTCCAGTGAGTGGAGCAATGTGAAGGTTCCCTGCTGTTTTGGGATGGCATTGTGTGGGGCAGACCTACGGCGCTAGTGGTCATGGAAGGCGCCATAATGGCTGTACGACACGTGAATGCCATCCCCTGACAACAATATCAGCAGCATACTGGAGAGGCATTCGTCTTCAAGGAGGATGATTCGCGCTCCCATCGTGCATATTTTGTGAATTAGTTCCTTTAGGATAACGGCATCGCTTCACTAGAGTGGCCAGCATGTTCTCCAGACATGAACCCCATCGAACATGCCTAGGATACACTGCAAAGGGCTGTTTATGGACGAGGTGACCCACTAACCACTCAGAGGGATCTACGCTGAACCGCCATTGATGAGTGGGACAATCTGGACCAACAGTGCCTTGATGAACTTGTGAATAGTATGTCACTACGAATACAGGCATGCATCAATGCAAGAGGACGTGCTACTGGGTATTACAGATACCGGTGTGTGCAGCAATCTAGATCACCACTTCTGAAGGTCTCGCCATATCGTGGTACAACATGCAATGTGTGGTTTTCATGAGCAATAAAAAGAGCGGAATTGATGTTTATGTTGATCTCTGTTACAATTTTCTATACTGGTTCCGGAACTCTCGGAATCGAGATGATGGAAAACATTTTTTGATATGTGTATATAAATTAGTAGGAAGCGTCGAACGGTCTTTAAGGCTATTAGCAGATAATGCAATTATCTATATCAAAGTAGCAATGCCAGAAGATAGTAAGAATTTGCAGAACGACCTGCAGAGAATTGATGAATGGTGCAGGATCTGGCAGTTGACACTGAACGTAAATTAATGTAACATGTTGCACATACATAGGAAAAGAAATTCACTATGTACAGTTACACTATTGACGACAAACAGCTAGAGACAGCGTCTGCCTTAAAATATCTAAGCGCAACTATCTAGAGCGACCTTAAGTGGATTGACCACATAAAACAGACAGTGGGAAAAGCGGATACCAGACTCACAGTCATCGGAAGAATCTTAAGAAAATGTAACTCATACACGAAAGAAGTGGCTTATAAGGCGCTAGTTCGCCTGATTCTTGAGTATTTTTCATTTATCTGTGAGTCTATCAGGTAGGACTGATAGAGGGGATAGAGAAGATCCAACGAAGAGCGGCGCGTTTCGTTACGGGATCGTTTAGCTGGCGAGAGACCGTTACGGAGATGCTACTGGCAGACGTTACAAGAGAGGCGTTGTCCATCACGGAGAGATTTACGTTGAAATTGCAGGACAGCACTTTTCAAGAGAGGTCGCACAACATATTACTTCCACACACAAACATCTCGCGTATTGAGGACGAGGAGAACATTCGGGAAATTAGAGCCAATACAGAGGCTTATCGACAATCATTCTTCCCACGCACTATTCGCGAGTGTAACAGGTTTGAAGGGATCAGATAGTGGTACCGAAAGTACCCTCCGACACTCACCGTGCCGAGTATGATGTAGGTGAACTGATAGAAACCTGCGTTATATTTGTGGCTTGAAACTTGTAAGAGAGGAATCCCAATTTTTGATTTAAGTACTATTGGAGTCGAAGCTAATTTTAGACTGTGAAGAGGGGGAGGGGCTATGGGGGGGGGGGGGGAGGGGGGGCTCAAAATTAACTTATTTCGATTCTGGGAAACACACACAGACATACAGAGAGAGGGTAAACACTGTCACAAATGAACGCATGAAACTTTTACGCGACCTGCTTACAAATAATTTACATTTGTTGCACATAGTGCCAGGATTAACTGAACGCATTCCAGAGAATTACTGCACCAGTTGAGTGGTACTAAACGTACAAGGCAGTCACTGCCATCAACACAATGTTTGCAAGCTGCGACCATTAACTTGTCAGACAGTAGATTATGAACATAAAACTGACCAGAAACTTAATATGGGTCAGCGACATTAAAGACAAACTCACCTAGTTTCTTATCTATTTCAAGCCACTGACAACCGAAAGAAGCACCATTTCAGTTACAATAGGGGTTTTGACTATGATTGATCGTGAAGGAAATGGCTGCCGCAGGGGTTGCAGAACACGAGAAACTGCGTGCAGTACGACCACTTAACGTTTTTCACATATACTGACACGTCTAACAAAAACACAACAGCCTTAACATCCTCGACGAACATACAAATCACACATTTTCGCAACTGCCTATGAGCACTATCGCTATCGATCACGTGTCAGTCTCATCTCGAGTTGATTATCTCTTACCTCTACCCCGAGAAAACTTTCTGCTGGACGCTGGAAAATTGGCTCTGAGCACTATGGGACGTAACTTCTGAGGTCATCAGTCCCCTAGAACTTAGAACTACTTAAACCTAACGAACCTAAGGACATCACACACATCCATGCCCGAGGCAGGATTCGAACCTGCGGCCATAGCGGTCGCGCGGTTCCAGACTGTAGAGCCTAGAACCGCTCGGCCACCACGGCCGGCGGACGCTGGAAACCTACAATAAGATCTTCTGTTGCAGAACTCTGTTATAAAATACTGCAAGCTTCAAATTCGCCTCGTTAAGTGACTGTCGAAGACAGAGCAAACAACACAAGTGTCGCAAAGCCACAGCAGCTCGTATACATAAGCCGTTCAAAGAGCAATTATTCGTCGAGGGAAAACACTCAAAGAGTAAATAATACGTGGCGGGAAAAACAATCTCGTAGCGAATATGACTGAAAGTTGCCCATCAGTCATACAGAATTTTGACATGAACTAAAAATCAAATATATTAACTGAAGCAATGTATTGTTTTGTAAATAACAACGTCGATTGCACTAGCCCTCTGTCAACCTGTACGTTTACAGAAATAATCCCTGCAAATTTTTTCATCAATTGATATGACACTATTAATAAAGACCACAGATTCGACAACTGAACTTGCGTGTCTCAGCGCTGCAGCCTGAAGTTTTTAGCCGACAGTTCGTCATACCGATAGCTAAACATGCTGGCAAAAGAACCGTGAATATTAGTCTTTCTTTCTTTGTTACAGATCTGCGTATTAAAGAAATAAAGTTCTGCTAAACCCCTTGTTTATTCACATAAAAATCAATATTTACACGTGATTCGTGTGGTTCTGGACCATTCACGATTTATTCCTATTGGGTATGTGGGTTTTAAAAGTAGTCTCATGACAAGGGGTGTTATCAGGAATTAGGAAATGTGTCAAAGACTACACTCAGCAGTCCACATCATTCATAATTGACAGTTCTTTATCCAGTGGCACCTCAATAAGTTTAAATGATAACGCAGTGAACGACCTACTAAGGGCTCACATTGATTTCTTGTCTATAATGCTCAGAGTATGTGCTAGCCAACATCAAGAAACGAGATATACCCCACTTCTACGGAAAATTATCATCATACAAGGTCCGATCCAAAAGTTTACGTCTGAAGGCGTTACTGCAGCGTATATGCAATGTAGCGCAACACCGATGCGAGTATATAAGGACCGATATGTAGGCGAGGGATTGATGTGACATTCGTGTCTTTCCGACGTGTATGTAGTATATGCTGAAACGTGAACTGTGACAACGTTGTCACCAAATGCGTCCAAAGAGGAACAACGTGCTGTTGTTCTTTTCTGCCGAAGGTCAAACGCCGGTAGACATCCATCGGAGTATGAAGAGGGTGTATGGGGAAGCACGTCCGTCGAAAGCTACCGTAGTGGAATGGCAAAACAAATTCCGTGCTGATCGCGACTCAATGAACGGCAAATCTACTTCACTGGGGAACGGTAACTGCGCATCGCTGGAAAGAGAGAGCAGTGTACAGGCCATTTTCCAGAAAGAAATATTATCGATCCTCAGAATTTCTGTGCTCAAGCCGCAAACAACCTTGTGGGTAACGACGTAAACGCAGTGCCAGAAATTACGATTACTGTTGTCACTGTAAACGATGCTATAAACTTTTTTTGGAGAATCCACTGCACTCTGGAAATACGTTTCCAATTTATCACGAATGTGAGAGACGAGATAGTGTGAAAAGATATAAAATCGTAACACTATTTTTTCAACATTTCCCAGACATTGTGAGAACTCTAGAGAAATTGTCTGCAAACGGAAATTATGATCTACGATCAGTTGCATTCAGCCATACCAAACCAGTGCTCATCTTACTTTTACAGACAATAGGCAACTACTCAGCAGTTATGGAACTAGTACTTCACGCGATATTGGCAAGCCTGTATTATTCCAAACTAAGATTCAATGTTTCTTCGGACATGCACTGCTGCGACTAAGTCCTTATCAAATATACGAAATGTATTCGCAGTAGTGAATATGGACAATCATCAGCTGTATAATGGAATGACGGCAGTGAAAACTCGTGCCGGACCGACGCTCGATCCTTGATTGCCAGCCTACCTCCAGCCGTCGGCTTACCATTTGACTACCCTAGCACGATAAATGGCCACCCATCGCCTTACCATTTGACTACCCTAGCACGATAAATGGCCACACCCGAACTTCCATATATCGTCAACCATCTGACTACAACCTGTACTAGTACATCCATTATGTATATTTCCGTGGAGAGGAGACATTTCACTTGAAAGTCGCTTGCCCAGAATCGGCGGATAAATATGATAGTGCAGTGCCTGTGTTATACAGAATGGATGGAGACTCATCGTGAAATGTAGAAGCAATTTCGGGTGTGCCCAAGGGAAGTATGTTGGGACCCTTCCTGTTCGTGTTGTGTTGTTGTGGTCTTCAGTCCGGAGACTGGTTTGATGCAGCTTTCCATGCTACTCTATCCTGTGCAAGCTTCTTCATCTCCCAGTACTTACTGCAACCTACATCCTTCTGAATCTGCTTAGTGTATTCATCTCTTGGTCTCCCTCTACCATTTTCACCCTCCACGCTGCCCTCCAGTACTAAATTGGTGATCCCTTGATGCCTCAGAACATGTCCTACCAACCGATCCCTTCTTCTGGTCAAGTTGTGCCACAAACTCCTCTTCTCCCCAATTCTAATCAGTACATCCTCATTAGTTATGTGATCTACCCATCTAATCTTCAGCACTCTTCTGTAGCACCACATTTCGTAAGATTCTATTCTCTTCTTGTCCAAACTATTTATCGTCCATGTTTCACTTCCATACATGGCTACACTCCATACAAATACTTTCAGAAACGACTTCCTGACACTTAAATCAATACTCGATGTTAACAAATTTCTCTTCTTCAGAAACGCTTTCCTTACCATTGCCAGTCTACATTTTATATCCTCTCTACTTCGACCACCATCAATTATTTTATTCCCAAAATAGCAAAACTCCTTTACTACTTTGAGTGGCTCATTTCCTAATCTAATTCCCTCAGCATCACCCGACTTAATTCGACTACATTCCATTATCCTCGTTTTGCTTTTGTTGATGTTCGCCTTATATCCTCCTTTCAAGACACTGTCCATTCCGTTCAATTGCTCTTCCATGTCCTTTGCTGTCTCTGACAGAATTACAATGTCATCGGCGAACCTCAAGGTTTTTATTTCTTCTCCATGGATTTTAATGCCTACTCCGAATTTTTCTTTCGTTTCCTTTACTGCTTGCTCAATATACAGATTGAATAACATCGGGGAGAGGCTACAACCCTGTCTAACTCCCTTCCAAACCACTGCTTCCCTTTCATGTCCCTCGATTCTTATAACTGCCATCTGCTTTCTGCACAAATTGTAAATAGCCTTTCTCTCCCTGTATTTTACCCTTGCCACCTTCAGAATTTGAAAGAGAGTATTCCAGTCAACATTGTCAAAAGCTTTCTCTAAGTTTACAAATGCTAGAAACGTAGGTTTGCCTTTCCTTAATCTTTATTCTAAGATAAGTCGTAGGGTCAGTATTGTCTCACGTGTTCCAACATTTCTACGGAATCCAAACTGATCTTCCCCGAGGTCGGCTTCTACCAGTTTTCCATTCGTCTGTAAAGAATTCGCGTCAGTATTTTGCAGCTGTGACTTACTAAACTGATAGTTCGGTAATTTCACATCTGTCAACACCTGCTTTCTTTGGGATTGGAATTATTATTTTCTTCTTGAAGTCTGAGGGAATTTCGCCTGTCTCATACATCTTGCTCACCAGATGGTAGAGTTTTGTCAGGACTGGCTCTCCCAAGGCTGTCAGTAGTTCTAATGGAATGTTGTCTACTCCCGGGGCCTTGTTTCGACTCAGGTCTTTCAGTGCTCTGTCAAACTCTTCACGCAGTATCATATCTCCCATTTCATCTTCATCTACATCCTCTTCCATTTCCATAATATTGTCCTCAAGTACATCGTCCTTGTATAGACCCTCTATATACTCCTTCCACCTTTCTGCTTTCCCTTCTTTGCTTAGAACTGGGTTCCCATCTGAGCTCTTGATATTCATGCAAGTGGTTCTCTTTTCACCAAAGGTATCTTTAATTTTCCTGTAGGCAGTGTCTATCTTGCCCCTAGTGAGATAAGCCTCTACATCCTTATATTTGCCTCTAGTCATCCCTGCTTAGTCATTTTGCACTTCCTGTCGATCTCATTTTTGAGACGTTTGTATTCCTTTTTGCCTGCTTCCTTTGCTGCATTTTTGTATTTTCTCCTTTCATCAATTAAATTCAGTATCTCTTCTGTTACCCAAGGATATCTACTTGCCCTCGTCTTTTTACCTACTTGATCCTCTGCTGCATTCACTATTTCATTTTTCAAAGCTACCCATTCTTTTTCTACTGTATTTCTTTTCCCTTCCTGTCAATTTTTCCATTATGCTCTTCCTGAAACTCTGTACAACCTCTGGTTTAGTCAGCTTATCCGGGTCCCATCTCCTTAAATGGCAACCTTTTTGCAGTTTCTACAGTTTTAATCTACAATTCATAACCAATAGATTGTGGTCAGAATCCACATCTGCCCCTAGAAATGTCTTACAATTTAAAATCTGGTTCCTAAATCTCTGTCTTACCATTATATAATCTATCTGAAACCTTTTAGTATCTCCAGGGTTCTCCCATGTATACAACCTTCTTTCATGAATCTTGAAGCAAGTGTTAGCTATGGTTAAGTTAGGCTCTGTGCAAAATTCTACCAGGCGGCTTCCTCTTTCATTTCTTAGCCCCAATCCATATTCACCTACTATGTTTCCCTCTCTTCCTTTACCCCCTGTCGAATTCCAGTCACCCATGACTATTAAATTTTCGTCTCCCTTCACTACCTGAATAATTTCTTTTATCTTATTACACATTTCATCAAATTCTTCATCATCTGCAGAGCTAGTTGGCATATAAACGTGTACCACTGTAGTAGGTTTGGGCTTCGTGTCTATCTTGGCCACAATAATGCATTCACTATGCTGTTTGTAGTAGCTTACCCGAACTCCTATTTTTTTTATTCATTAGTAAACCTACTCCTGCATTACCCCTATTCGATTTTGTATTTATAACCCTGTTTTCACCTGACCAGAAGTCTTGTTCCTCCTGCCACCGAACTTCACTAATTCCCACTATATCTAACTTTGACCTATCCATTTCCCTTTTTAAATTTTCTAACCTACCTGCCCGATTAAGGGATCTGACATTCCACGCTCCGACCTGTAGAACGCCAGTGTTCTTTCTCCTTATAACGACAACCTCTTGAGTAATCCCCGCCCAGAGATCCGAATGGGGGACTATTTTACCTCCGGAATATTTTACCCAAGAGGACGCCATCATCATTTAATCATACAGTAAAGCTGCATGCCCTCGGGAAAAATTACAGTTGTAGTTTTCCCTTGCTTTTAGCCGTTCACAATACCACAACAGCAAGGCCGTTTTGGTTAGTGTTACAAGGCCAGATCAGTCAATCATCCAGACTGTTGCCCCTGCAACTACTGAAAAGGCTGCTGCCCCTCTTCAGGAACCACACGTTTGTCTGGCCTCTCAACAGATACCCCTCCGTTGTGGTTGCACCTACGGTACGGCGATCTGTATCGCTGAGGCACGCAAGCCTCCCCACCAACGGCAAGGTCCATGGTTCATGCGGGGGGGGGGCGAGGGTGGCCTTCCTGTTCATGTTGTATATTAATGATCTTGCAGACAATAATAATACACTACTGGTAATTAAAATTGCTACACCAAGAAGAAATGCAGATGATAAACGGGTATTCATTGGACAAATATATTACACTAAAACTGACATGTGATTACATTTTCACGCAATTTTGGTGCATAGATTCTTGAGAAATCAGTACCCAGAACAACCACCTGTGGCTGTAATAACGGCCTTGATACGCCTGGGCATTGAGTCAAACAGAGCTTGGATGGCGTGTACAGGTACAGCTGCCCATGCAGTTTCAACATGATACCACAGTTCATCAAGAGTTGTGACTGGCGTGTTGTGACGAGCCAGTTGCTCGGACACCATTGACCAGACGTTTTCAATTGGTGAGAGATCTGGAGAATGTGTTGGCCAGGGCAGCAGTCAAACATTTTCTGTATCCTGAAAGGCCCGTACAGGACCTGTAACATGCGGTCGTGCATTATCCTGCTGAAAAGTAGGGTTTCGCAGGGATCTAATGAAGGGTAGAGCCACGGGTCGTAACACATCTGAAATGTAACGTCCACTGTTCAAAGTGCCGTCAATGCGAACAAGAGGTGACCGAGACGTGTAACCAATGGCACCCCATACCATCACGCCAGGTGATACGCCAGTATGGCGATGAAGAATACACATTTCCAATGTGCGTTCACCGCGCTGTCGCCAAACACGGATGCGACCATCATGATGCTGTAAACAGAACCTGGATTCATCCGAAAAAATGACGTTTTGCCATTCGTGCACCCAGGTTCGTCGTTGAGTACACAATCGCAGGCACTCCTGCCTGTGATGCAGCGCCAAGGGTGACCGCAGCCATGGTCTCCGAGTTGATAGTCCACGCTGCTGGAAACGTCGTCGAACTGTTCGTGCAGATGATTGTTGTCTTGCAAACGTCCCCATCTGTTGGCTCAGGGATCGAGACGTGGCTGCACGATGCGCTACAGCCATGCGGATAAGAAGCCTGTCATCTCGACTGCTAGTGATACGAGGCCGTTCGGATCCAGCACGGCGTTCCGTATTACCCTCCTGAACCCACCGATTCCATATTCTGCTAACAGTCACTGGATCTCGACCAACGCGAGCAGTAATGTCGCGATACGATAAACCGCAATCGCGATAGGCTACAATCCGACCTTTATCAAAGTCGGAAACGTAATGGTATGCATTTCTCCTCCTTACACGAAGCATCACCAGGCAACGCCGGTCAACTGCTGTTTGTGTATGAGAAATCGGTTGCAAACTTTCCTCATGTCAGCACGTTGTAGGTGTCGGCACCGGCGCCAACCTCGTGTGAATGTTCTGGAAATCTGATCATTTGTAAATCATAGCATCTTCTTCCTGTCGGTTAAATTTAGCGTTTGTAGCACGTCATCTTCGTGGTGTAGCAATGTTAATGGCCAGTAGTGTAGTAGCATAAAGCTCTTTGCAGCTGATGCACTTATCTATATGAAGTACTATCTGAAAGAAGCTGGATAAATATTCAGTCAGATCTTAATAAAATTTCAATGTGTGCAGAGATTGGAAACTTGCTTTAAACGTTCAGAAACTTAAAATTGTGCACTTCATAAAACAAAAACAAATGCCTATGACTATAATATCAATGGTTCATTGTTGGAATAGGTCAACTCATACAGATACCTGGGTGTGACACTTTGCAAGGATATGGAACGATCAAATAGGCTTAGTCGTGTTTATAGCAGACGGTAGACTTCGGTTTATTGGTCGAATACTGGAGAAGTGCAATCAGTCTGCAAAGGAGATGGCTTACAAACCACTCGTACGACCAGCCTGCGAATACTGCTGAAGTGTGTGGGACTCGTACCAAATAGGAATAACAGGGGATATTGAACGTATACAGAGAAGGGTAGCACGAATGTTCACAGTTTTGTTTCTATCCGTGGGAGAGTGTCACAGAAATACTGAACCAATTGGAATAAAAAGACTCTTGAAGATATACGTAAACTATTCCGAGAAAGTCTATTAACAAAGTTTCGGGAACCGGCTTTAAACGATGACTCTAGGTATATACTACAGTCTTGTACGTTTTGCTGACATAGGGATCGTGAGGTTAAGATTAGAATAATTACTGCACACACAGAGGCATCAAACGATCATTCTTCCCCCACTCGATACGTCAATGGTGCGGGAAGAAACACTAATAACTGGTAAAATGGGACGTACCCCCTGCCATACATCTCACGTGGTTTACAGAGTGTAGCTGTAGAATTAGCTTTAAAAATCCGAGAAAATTATCACTAAACGAAAATGTTATATTGTTATGAAAGTGCATTCTTATGTTTAAAATGTTAATTAAAACAGTCTTTCACCAGTTTTCTGTTGTATTTGTTAAGAAATGATGCCTCTTGTTCTTGCTCTCTGTTTCAAATGGTTGAAATGGCTCTGAGCACTACGGGACTTAACATCTGAGGTCATCAGTCCCCTAGACTTAGAACTACTTAAACCTAACTGACCTAAGGACACCACACACATCCATGCCCGAGGCAGGATTCGAACCTGCGAGAGTAGCAGCAGCGCGGTTCCGGACTGAAGCTCCTAGAACCGCTCGGCCGCAACGGCCGGCCTCCCTGTTTCTTGAGACTAACATGCCTCCCTTCTACTCTAGCTCGGGTCCTTGGTGCGGCTTTGCATGTGGTATAGATGGGGACAAACCATGAGGATCGGATCACGATTTTAGAAGATCCACTCATCCTGACAAAGCACAATGAATGAAATAATTTGGCCCATAAGGTTTTCACAGTGCTCGGTAGCAAACACTGGGCATGCAACAGTACGTTCCAGTAACTATTATATCATTCACTCTAGAGTTTACAATTTTACCCCAAATAGAGCAGCACTCTTCGTGACGTACATTTACTCTAAGAGAAGGAAATCGCCTGTTTTTCCGAAGGTCATGTCGTCTTACACCTGTAAATTTCGGTGGTTTCTGTGGGCTATGGACACGATCCGGTCGGTCAAGGATCATTTAATGCTTTTTAAATGTCCAACACTCGGCTGACAACCATCAAAAACTTTTATGCGTAGAGGAGCCTGGGGCACAGTGAACAGTGGGTCACAATGACCAATTGATTATGTAAAATCTGTGGCTGTGAGGATACCATCATAGCTTTGCACATGTAGCCTACACCCTCTTAGCAGGTCCGTGCACCTACGCCACCCTGGTGTTTGCCCCGGCCGTCCGTCCGTCTGGACTTGGCACAGGGACCCAAGGACTCGGTTCCGCCTGTGGCCCTCCGTCGCCGTTTTCTTGCGCTCCTCGCCTCATTTTCGGGCTGTGAGACTGTCTACACTGATGGTTCCCTGGTTGATGGTTGCACTGCCTACGCTTTTGCTCACGCTGCCCATCTTGAACAGCGCTCCTTGCCGACTGGCTGCGGTATTTTTACTGCAGAGCTGGTGGCCATATTGCGCGCTCTTGAGCATATGCGTTTCTGCTCAGGTACGTCCATCGTCATCTGCAGTGACTTCCTGAGCAGCCTCAGGCCATCGACCGCTGCTATCCCTCTTCTCCTCTGGTATCCTCTATTCGGGAGTCTGTTTCCGCCATTACCCGCTCTGGTCGTTCGGTGGTCTTTGTTTGGACGCCAGGTCACGTGGGCATCCCGGGGAACGAACGTGTTGACAGGCTGGCCAAAGGGGCGATCGACGCACCAGCTTTGGAGATCGGTCTCACGGCTGGCGATCAGCAGCTGGTGTTGCGCCATAAGGTGCTTGGAATGTGGACTGCTGAGTGGCGTGGCATGACATCCCCGAATAAACTGAGGGCTGTCAAGGAGACGACTGATGTGTGGCGCTCCTCCCTTCGGGCTTCTCGCAGGGACTCTGTCATCCTGTGTCGGCTGCGCATCGGCCATACCTACCTGACGCACGGCCATCTTTTGCGTCAGGAGGATCCCCCCCTGTGTCGGTGTGGGTTCCGGCTGACGGTCGCCCACATTTTGTTGGAGTGTCCCCGACTGCGCACCCTCCGGCAATTTAATCTCCCGGGCACTTTGCCTTTGGTTTTATGTGACGATGCCTCCGTGGCTGATGACGTTTTAAATTTTATCCGCGGCAGTCCTTTATATGGTTCCGTTTAGGGAGGTCCTGCACCTTTCCCTTTCTGTGTCTTTTGTCGTCGCGTCTTTCAATATTTGTTGCTGTTTTGGTGTGTCGTCGGATGGTTGACTCTTTCCCTTTTTTTTGTTCTTGTGGTCAGTCACCCAGTCTCTGGCCATCTTCTTTTCTTTTGTTTCTTTCTGTTTGGTGTTCATCTGTCCTCTTCGTGTCTGTAGTGTTCGTTGCCGCATTTGTGTTCTTTTCGTGCCTGGGGGGGAGTGTCCTTCCCCTTGGGGTTTTACCTGCTCCGCGAATTTATGTCTCGCCTGTTTTTGGAATGGGGGACTGATGACCTTCGCTGTTTAGTCCCCCTTAAACATCCCAACAACCACCACCACCCTCTTAGCATCTAGAACACTGTGAAAACTAGATGGCTGAATATTGCTGGAGTGTTGAAGTTGTGGGTCTAGTGTTTTACTATCTTGCTATGCAAATTTTTCCACGTCTGTAGCAATTATTTGTACTTCCTCATATTGTAGAAACCAAATATCAAGACGGTAAGCTGTTATCATAGATATTGTCTCTTCATACTATATTACGTAGAGAATTATAACATCTGCACGTGACTGAATAAATGTTAAATAAAAAAATAGAGATTATGAACATAGTATAATGATATTTATAACAATCAAAAAATAATTATAACAATCAATAATAATAATAATAATAATAATAATAATAATAGTAATGACTATGTATATGAAAGTAAACATATTTTTCTTTTATGAATGTCAGTCCTATTGCTAGTTGGGAATTTTCTCGTTATATTTTTGCAGCTTGTGAGTTATTCTCATCAAGCAGAGACATAAGACGATAGAATGGGTGAAAGAGATATAGAAGAGGTAGATAGGTTAGAGGAAGAGAAATAGAATGGTAAAATTCGAAGCTATGATGGAGAGGAGAAAGAAAGAGATGAGAGGGGCACAACAATGGTGGCTATACTGTCCCTAATATGTATGTAAGTCTTGAGTTCCCTCTTGAATGTTGAGTGGTTCTGGATAAGACGCAGATCACAGGGGAGCACGTTCCATAGTCGTATGGCTGAGATGGAGAATGACACGGAGAAAGATTTTGTGTTATGTAAAGGTGCAGCCAAGATGCTAGACATATCCGATCTGGTATTGCGGTTGTGGAATGATGATAGGTGTTTAATGTGAGAAGATAAGTATTGGATGCACCATTGGCTAAGAAATCGATGAAGTAAGCACATCGTGTGGAGATCGCATGCCTTATGTGGGCGTATCCAACCTAGCTGGGAGTATGAAGGACTGATATGATCATACAACCGTATATTGCATACGTATCTAACGCAAGCATTCATCACTAGCTCGAGGCATCTCAAATTTTCACTATTTGTGCCGTGTTGAACTACATCTCGGTAGTAAAGATTAGGCAAGACTAGTGTTTGGACTAATTTTTGTTTAACATGGGTTCGAAATATTTTTCAAAATTTTTGAATTGCATGTAGGGAGGAGAGCGATTTCCGGCAAGCTGTGACTGTTTGTTCTTCCCAGTTTAGGTGTTCATCCAAGATTATTCCAAGGTCTTTTACTGTTTTTTGGTATGGTAGTTGGGTACCATTGAGGAGTATTTGAGGGACTGTTTCGCGAAAGTACCGACTGATTAACTTTGGATGAGGTATAAGTATGACCTGGGATTTCTTGGGGTTTAGTTTCAGACCCACGTTCAGTGCCCATCGAGAAACAGAGCAAAGATCTGCGTTCATACTCGCTACTGCGTCAGCAATGTTCTTGGGGCTTGCACTTATGTACAGTTGGATGTCGTCGGCATATAGATGGTAGTTGCAGGAGTGAATCACTGAAAAAATATCATTAATGTACAGTGAGAAGAGTAATGGACCAAGGACGGAGCCTTGGGGAACTCCAGAGCGCACGTTTTTCCATGATGACTTTTCCGACCCACAAATGACTTGTTGACTTCTGTTTTTGAGGTAGCTGTCGAACCAGTGTATTGCGCTGTTTGAGAAATTCAGCTGCTTCATTTTAATTAGTAATATATCGAAGTCAACTGTATCAAAAGCCTTGCTAACGTCAAGCAGTGTTAGGATGGTAGCTTCACGTCTGTCCATAGCATGTTTAATGTCAACAGTTACTTTGATTAATGCAGTTGCTGTACTATGGTGCTTTCGAAAGCCTGACTGATATTTGTCGTGGATGTTATGAGTTCTGAGGTAATCCGTCAGCTGTTCATGGACGATGTATTCTAGGGCTTTAGATATTGCAGGTAGTATGCTGATCGGCCTGTAGTCACCTGGCGACTTTGGGTTGTCAGTCTTGGGTATAGGTTGAATTAAACTTTTCTTCCACTCAGTAGGATATGTACTACTGACAAGAGACAGGTTGAAGATGTCTGTGATAACTGGAGTAAGAGTGTCTACGACGTTCTTAATCATGCCAATGCTCACTCCATCATTTCCTACTGCCTTGGAAGAGATTCTCATAATTGCCTTGTGTACTGTGCCGGTAGTGACATGTTTTAGGAAAAACTTGTCTCTCGAGAGATTGATATCTTGGGGCTGGTAATTTGTCGCCGCGTGGCAGTTTACAGCTGCAGACACTTGATAAACAGCGTCAGATCTTCGCTTCCCTATACCGAAACTGCGCAGCTTTATCCACAGTGCAGCAGGTTTTGATATGCTGCATACGACAGAGCGGGCATGTCTGATTTTGGCTTTCCTCACGCTTTGCTTGGTTCCATTTCGGAGTTTTCTATAAGCTTCGTACGCCTCGAGAGTTGGGTTACGCTTGAAGGCCCTATGTGCAGCATCACGTTTATTCATTAACTGGCGTAATGCAGTGGTGAGCCACGGAGCGGGAGCTCTCTTTACCTTGACAGTGCGTTGAGGAGTATGTTTATCATACAATGCAATAATTTTGCGACATAATTCCCGAATTTTTCCGTCTAAAGTCGGTTCATTGCTTATATCATGCCAAGGGATGTCTGAGCAATCCTTTTGAAGAGCGTCATGGTTAACATTTTTTAGGTTTCTGTAGGTTACCAGGTGAGATTTTGCCTTGGTAGTATGCACTGAGTTACTTAAGAATATCACATCATGAACAGAGAGTCCCGGAGTGGATGTCTGATTGGCGCGAATTATTTTATCTGGTCGCTTTGTTGCTATTATGTCTATGAATGTATGGCTGTGTGGCGTGTGATGAGTTGGGTCCAGCGGTGTTAAACTCATATCACTGGAGTGGAACAGTCTCCTTAGTTTTTCTGCAGAGGGAGATTTTAACTGTAAGTCGATGTTTGTGTCGCCCATAATGATTATGTGTTCATACAGTGTCACGAGCGAGGACAGGGCAGACTGAAAGGAGGACATAGCACCGACGTTTGGAGGTTTATAGATTACTCCAATTAGCAGTTTCTGATTTGATGTATTTATTTCGAAAGACAAGAACTCTGCTTCTCCTTCGCCCTTTGCATCCGATGTGCATAGTATAGTAGGTCTCAGATCAGAGCGAACATAGGCACCCACACCACCTCCGCGTCGTGTTTCACGATCTGCCCTTAGGAGAGAGTAACCAGTGATTCGGATAGCGTCGGAAGAAATGTTTGGTTTCAACCAAGTTTCAGAGACGAGGATAATATGGAACAGCGATTGGCAGAACAGGTCACAGAACTCGTCGAAGTGAGCCGTTAGCGATTGAGCGTTCGCGTGGGCCACAAAGAGCCCGCCGCCGGAACCGGTCCGTCCCATTGTGGCCACCTGTAGGACCGAGCGCGCTTCGTTTACCTGCTGGCCGGAAGAGGGACAAGAGCTGGATTTCGCGGGGGAAGACATATTTACAGGTGTGTCCAAGGTCGTGACTGACTCAAGCGTCTGTGGGCTAAAGGTGAAAGACAAGCTCGAGGTATCGGAGAAGGGAGCGAAAAGAAAGATGGAAAGTGGCAGTAGTGGTTACGAAAAAGATAATAGTAGTAGTAGCGGTAGTGACGGGGATGAAAATAACAGATATAGAAAGGCGGTTTTAAGGAGATTCCTGTTAATGGAGAATGTTAATTCCCGTTTGACTGACAATATGAATATACATGAGCACTTATGATAGACAAATAAAGAAGCAATATTTATGTGAAACAATTGACTGATTTTAAATAACTTACGGTACTTATAGAAATAACGAAGCAATATTTACGTAAAAAAATGAAAAGAAAGAATAAAAATTAACTTATATTAGACAGAGTACAATATGAGACTTTGTGTCTCGCGAGATTTCGCTCAGTCTTTCAGTTCGGACATGTTCGTCACCGTTTTCCTCCCTCCTTCCGTCTTGACTACGATCCTGCCATCCTGCATCCATACATTTTGAAGGCCGAACTGTGTGCTCGCAGTGTTCAAAACTTTTAGTCTTTCGCGCGTCAGATCTTCCCTCAGGGTAACCCCACTCTTGGCGAGTTTTCTTTTCTGAGCAAACACTTCAGCTCTTTTCCGGTATGACACAAATTTAATTATTATGGGCCTGGGTCTCATGGCACCTGGTATCCTGCGCCCAACACGGTGGCTTCTGTCAATATCGGCCACGTCGATCTGCACGCCAAGTTTTTCACGTACGAGGCTAATGGCCAGGTCGTCGGTGATTTCAAGATCGTTTTCAGCTACCCCGAACAAGCGCAAGCTGTTGCTTCGCTGATACTGCTCGATTTCATCGGTGGCCGCAGACAGTTTAGCTTCTAGGTCGGCGGCTTTTTTCTCTTGTGCGGCCAGGGACTTTTTAAGACAGTGGATTTCGGTGCTGTTGCGCCCGACAGACTTTTACAGTTTGTCCACGACCGCGGCCGTCACAGAGTCCGTGATGGATTGCACGATAACGCCTAGCGTGCCTTTACCGCGCCGCACTCACCTAGGACCGGACGAGCTCCCCGATGTCGGGCAGCGAGGCCTCAGCTGCCGCCGGAGACCGGGCGCCCCCGCTGCCGGCGCCCCTGTAGCCTCGCCTGCTGCCGCTTACTCGTGCTCTTCCCATTTTTCACTCACTTATCACTTATCACTTGTGGTAATCGACGGAGAACAACACACCACGGCAAGTAACACTTGTTTAGTCGGATGTACACGTTGTGGACTGCCGCACTTCTCTGTAACACCGTCAATGAGCGGAAAAACTCGCGAGCCAAAGAAACGCGCGTCACTCAGTGGCCTCCATCTTCACTGGGGGAATCGAAGTAATAAACAACGGAAAAAAGTGTGGGTCAGTTTCTTCCTCATTTTTCGGAACTTCTGATAATAGTAAATCGTTGGCTTTTTGAGGGCGTGGTAGGCAGGTACAAGAGATTAGTGTAGGATTAGAATTTGGGTCAGATACAGTGCCAGGAGGTTCTGATTCTATCTGGCTAGCTTCAAAGTACTTCACCATCTACAAAGTGACGCATTTCAATGTGAATGGTTTGTTCTGTGCTAGGTCTACTCTTTACTGCACAATGCTGTTCCTTCCATGCTATTAAAACCAGGATGTTATCAAAATATACGCACAGTGGCAGACGGGAGTCTGCAGAAATATTTCCCGTGGGATGGGCCGGGAGAAACGGAGGGGGGAGGCGCGTCGGGGTTGGAGTGCATGATTCTGATACTGGCACTTTGTGTACAAATCAGCTGGTCAGTTACGAGAGGCGTCAAGCTGCAAGACCCTAACTCCATAAGCGCTACAACTAGTCAAAGCTAAGGTTTAGCAGTATTGTGGAGAATTCTTATCTGGAAGAGTATGAGTATACTGTGACGAATAAAAACTCTTTACTCCAGATTCCAGGGAGAGTTGGGGGCGATGGATGAAAGTGCCCCTTTGCTTCTCCTCCCCTCCCCACCTCCACCTCCACCCCTCCCCCTCCCCCCCGCCCCTCCCCCTCGCGGGCGCCAATGGCTGGCCCGATAATTTTGAGAACATTAGAGCTGCAGTAACCGTTCTGAGAAACTGTTCTAGATGTCCTTGCGCGTCGCTCTTACAACTCAGAACTCCAGTGGGAATGGCGGTGATCGCTGAAAAAACTGGTTTTCGGCTCTTATCAGTTTCTCCAGCTCCACTTTAACCTAATTGTTAAAGCCCGTCACAATACCAGTTCTTGTAATAACCGATTTTCAGTCTTTTATTTACATTATTTCCTCTAGTAAACGTAGAAATCAAACAAAGATAAAAAAATTTGTCTTTCTCAGTTTCTTGATAAATGGAATCAAAATGTTAAATTAAATACTTTTATGATGACCTGCAGGCGTCCAGAACGAAATTAGAATTATATTAATACCGTCAGCTGCTCACGGGCGTCGATATATATCAACGGGGACAGGTGAAAATGTGTGCCCCGTCTGGGACTCGAGCCCGGGATCTCCTGCTTACATGGCAGGTGCTCTGTCCATCTGAGCCACCGAGGGCACAGACGATAGTGCGACTGCAGGGACTATCTCGCGCACGGCTCCCGCGAGACTCACATTCTCACCACGTATGTCCACACACTACATTCGTAGTGTCCCACCCCAACACACTCATTACTCCTGGAAGACATTCTTACCAAGTCCCGTAAGAGTTCGGGGAGTATGTGTGCATCTGCACAGAAGAAGAAGGTCATGGCCGGTATTGCCAGAACTATATTCTTATATGGATTGGTGTCTGTTCTTTCCGACATGTGTTCCACGAGTAATGAGTATGTTGGAGTGGGACACTACGAATGTAGTATGTGGACATACAAGGTGAGAATGTAAGTCTCGCGGGAGGCGTGTGCGAGACAGTCCCTGCAGACGAAGTATGCACTGTGTCCTTGGTGGCTCATATGGATAGAGCGTCTGTCATTTTAGCAGGAGATCCCTGATTCGAGTCCCGGTCGGGGCACACATTTTCACCCGTCCACGTAGATATTTATCAACGCCCGTGAGCAGCTGACGGTACTAATATAATTCTAATTTCGTTAAATTAAATAGTCAAATAAAACTTTGTCCGCTGTTCGCTGCTGGCGAGTGCTTCTATACTACAGAAAACTGCCAGTATTCTCCTACTGATTTAGGTTTTTAGAAGCACTGCTCAAAAATTATATTGTAATCGGTTATCACAGCACTATGTGGGCATTACGTATAGTCCAGCGATAAAGGGTGAAAACTGCGGCTGGAGAACTCTCTTTTTCGTTTTAATTCCTCTGTTTTCGAGGGCTACAAGCAGATAACGGCATACTACGTAGACACAGGCAGCAGATCAGGCACTTTCTATTTTTATCCCGAACTATGAATGATTTGTTAAATTTTAATTTTTTTCTTTGTATGTTGTCGCAAGTCGACCAAATCGACTAGTGTGCTTCACTCGTACCGCATATCGTAAAATACTTTCAGACGTCCAGATGGTGCCATTCTGTATTACAACTGACATTCGACAACAGCGAGAAACTGCGTCAAGTCTCGCACACTGCGTGTATAACAGTCACAATATTATCTCGGCTATCCATTTGTTGCTCATTTCTGTCAGCAGTGTTACTAAAGTGGCATAGATCACTTTTCCCATTTTTCTGTAATAACGCAGTATTTCAAAGGTATGGAAATCTTACGAATAAAATTACTCGTTTTTTTTTAAAAAAGGTTTATTTGTGGTTCATGGTGTGGGTTCCTGTAGTCATGTCCTAGTTCATGAACGACGGGCAACGTATGAGTGGCCAAGTAAGTGGTCCCGACAGTCGGGATACCAGTTACTTTGGAATAAGGCTGGGCATCTCGGACATATTCTGAGTCGTGGTCACCTTTGTGCTCATACGGCAAAGACTACCAAATCCACCGGTTAGTCCCTCAGCCGTTAGGGGTAAAACCCAATGGGACTCGGGGCAAGTAAGGCTAGCTACCTGCTTCCCTGGTACTTTAAATATGATGCTGGCAACAATCAGAGCAAAATGCCTCGGACCTTTGGAGGTGACGGAGTCCCATCTCTAACTGACAAACCAGGGACTCCTAAGATATGACTCGGCAAACAAATGGTAATGAGATGGGGAGCTATTAATATCAATGGGGGCTACTCTGGGAAGAAGGTAGAGCTGGCAGAGGCTGCAAGTAAGATGGGGCTGGACGTTTTAGCTGTTAGTGACATTCGAGTAAGGGGTGAGAAAGAAGAGGAAGTGGGAGAATACAAGGTCTACCTGTCAGGAGTCAAAGCAGGAATAGCACAATGGGGTGTAGGGCTTTACATCAGGAAAGAAATGGAACCCAGCGTAGTTGCAATAAGGTATGTAAACGAAGGACTGATGTGGATAGATTTGACAGTGTCTAGCAAGAAAATTAGGATTGTGTCAGTATATTCGCGTTGTGAAGGGGCAGATCAAGATAAGATGGATAGTTTTTGTGAGGCACTCAGTGATGTAGTTTTTAGAGTAAAGGACAAGGACAGTGTTCTGCTCTTGGGTGATTTTAATGCCAGGATTGGAAATCGAACAGAAGGGTATGAAAAGGTTATGAGTAAATTTGTAGAGGATATGGAGGCCAACAGGAACGGGAAACAACTCTTGGATTTCTGTGCCAGTATGGGCTTAGTAATCACAAACTCCTTTTTTAAACATAAGAACATTCACCGGTATACTTGGGAAGGCAGGGGAACCACACCTGTCATTGACTATATAATAACAGATCAGGAATTCAGGAAGGCTGTGAGGGACAAACGTGTATTCAGGGGATTCTTTGATGACACTGATCATTATTTAATCTGCAGTGATAGTGGGATTGTGAGGCCGAAAGTGCAGGAGGTCAGGTCCATATGTAGGAGGATAAGAGTGGAGAATCTTCAGGATAAGGAAATCAGGCACAAGTACACAACAGAGATCTCAGAAAGGTACCAGTTAGTTGAATGTAGTCAATTACAATTGGAAAAGGAATGGACAAGGTACAGGGACACAGTACTAGAAGTGGCTAAAGAATGTCTTGGAACAGTAGTGTGTAAAAGTAGGATGAAGCAAACAGCTTGGTGGAATGATACAGTCAAGGCAGCCTGTAAAAGGAAAAAGAAGGCGTATCAAAAATGGCTACATACCAGATCCAGGTAGACAGAGAAAGTTATGTTGAAGAAAGAAACAAAGCCAAACAGATAATTGCAGCATCCAAGAAGAAATCGTGGGAAGACTTTGGAAACAGGTTGGAGACTATGGGTCAAGCTGCTGGAAAACCATTCTGGAGTGTAATTAGCAGTCTTCGAAATGGAGGTAAGAAGGAAATGACAAGTATTTTGGACAGGTCAGGAAAACTGCTGGTGAATCCTGTGGATGTCTTGGCCAAATGGAGGGAATATTTTGAAGAGTTGCTCAATGTAGGTGAAAAAGCGATCAGTAATGTTTCAGATTTCGAGGTAGAATGGGATAGGAATGATGATGGAAATAGGATCACATTTGATGAAGTGGAAAAAATGGTCAATAGATTGCAGTGCAATAAAGCGGCTGGGGTGGATGAAATTAAGTCGGAACTCATCAAATACAGTGGAATGTCAGGTCTTAAATGGCTACACAGGATAATTGAAATGGCCTGGGAGTCGGGACAGGTTCCATCAGACTGGACAAAAGCAGTAATCACACCAATCTTTAAACATGGAAACAGAAAAGATTGTAACAACTACAGAGGTATCTCTTTAATCAGCGTTGTGGGTAAAATCATCTCAGGTATTGTTGAAAGGAAAGTGCGAGTCTGGTGAAGAAAGTGTGTGAATTAAAATTTAAAATGTTTGCAGCAGCATAATCAGGTTTAGTTTGTAGTGTGGGAGTGAGCTACACGTGGGATCCGAAGCACGGACCCCACGGGGGTACCCGGCATGCGCCACATGCCAGGGCAGAGGTGGAGGCTAGTGTTCGGAAATCTGAAAATTCCAGCGCCGGCCGGGGATAGAAACCCGGCCCGGCTGGGGCGAATAGCCCCAGCCGAGGCGCTGGAACGTTCCAGACACCTTACCACTAGACCACCGAGGACCCCAGCTGTTTCCTGCTCTGGAGTCCAGCTAGTGGTCGTAGGTCACTTCCTGCTGTCCTCCGTGTTTACACCTAGGCAGCAGTGGCATGGTATAACAGGAAGTGTTTACCTGCGTCTGCTGGATGTCCACTTAGTGTACGACTTATTTACGCGGCTGACGTTCGTGTCGCTATAATGTCCTTAGTTGCGTTACAATTATTTGCAGGGACCGAAAATCTGCCTATGCAGTTACACGCAGTCGAGTCTCACTATTTGAACCTTTGTAATTCGATCGTGTTGTCAAGACCCATGTAAGAACTTCTATTTATCGAAGAAACCTCATGTGTTCGGTACATTCCAAAAACGGAAGCGACCGTCATAACAGACAGCCCCGTAAACATTTTGCAGTGAAGTGTCAACTGGAACGTAATACTCGATATCTGGAATTGTTTTATCAGATATTAAGATAATCGTTTCACCCCTATACACTTCGAAAAATTCCCGTGTTTTCTCAATAAAGCATAAGCACAGTACATAAATCCGTCGCGAAAATGACATCGAAGAAGTACAAGTGTCCGAGTACCACAGAAAAGAAGTAGATCCTTGAAGGTGTGGAACGGAGAGCAGAACAAAAATAAGATGTAACGTTTCGGGATTCCCTCATACTCGCTGCAGACACTCCACAAGCAGGAAGATCAGTTTGATGACGTGTCATGAGGAGGGAGGAATAAATTCACTCTCAAATAACTACTGTACGAGATGCCTCGCCGCCTCTTGAAGGGTGTCATGGGATTTTGCTGCCGTGTGACTTGGCGACCCGTGAGTCAACGCGGTTTTTCTGACCACATACATTTTAGCTGCGGGTTCTCCGGCCTGCAAAGAAAGCCACGACAATGGGGAGGCTCTGCCTGTCGTTTTGTAATAAGAACGCCCCTCCACTTTTTATCTAGGCATAAGACTGTCTATGCACATAGTGCATATCCGTGTTTTAAAAAATATTTTTTTTTTTTACCTTTTCCATTCTACAACATTACTTCCTGTCTTATTTTACGAGCTTTTCGTAGGAATGTCGTAAATTTTAAACGTCTGAAATCCACCGAGTCATTATGTTTTCTTAAAATATCTTTAAACTCTTTTTCAACACGTATGTATCTTTTACCTCTTTCACTGAAGAGGCTGACCAATGGATTATTTTTTTTTTTTAATTTCAGCTATTGATTTTATTGCATTCTCCTTTAGCGTATTGATCAGGAATTGTAGTTTCAGATACCTTCGCCTTATTGAGTATCGTTTGCTGTGCCAAACTTCGACAGCATTCATGGTCCTGTGCATCGAATTGATGACGGTAGACAGCTGACCGAAATCACTTCGAAATAAATTCTCTGAACGCAGATAACTTTGATACTGTTGTGTTAGCTATCGAGGTATTACCTAACGCAACTGAAGCCAAGTTAAGAGTGAATTTATTTCGAAATAATTTCGGTCTGCTGGCTGTCTTCACCAATTCCACATTTCAGATGGTGTACTAGGATTTTCCATCTATTGACTGACTATACGAGGTGCGGCTAGAAAAAAACCGTACTGATGCTGGAAAAAACATTTATTTACAATTTCATGTTATCTCCTTCAATGTACTCTCCTCCTCGGTCTCTACACCGCTCCATACGAATTTTCCACTGTTCATAGCAATGCTGCAGATCATTTTCGGTAAGTCCATACATTACTACCGTCGCTTTTTCTTTTACTGCTTCAACAGTCTCAAATCTAGTTCCTTCCAAAGCTGACTTGACTTTAGGGAAAAGAAAAAAGTCACAGGGGGCCAAATCAGGTGAGTAGGGTGGATGATCTAAGATGGGAATGTTGTGTTTTGCCAAAAACGTCTTCACTGACAACGCACTGTGAGCTGGGGCATTGTCTTGGTGAAGGATCCATGACTTTTTTCTCCACAAATCGTTCCGTTTTCTCCGTACTCGCTCACGTAGGGTAGCCAGGACGCTAATGTAGTAATGCTGATTCACTGTTTGTCCCTCTGGTACCCAATCAATGTGCACAATCCCTTTGATGTCAAAAAAAAAAAACAATCATCATTGCCTTGAATTTCTATTTTGACATTCGTGCTTTTTTTTGTCGTGGAGAACCAGGAGTTTTCCAATGCATCGATTGGCGTTTAGTTTCGGGATCGTAAGTAAAAAACCACGATTCATCGCAAGTAATAACATTTTGTAAGAAGGTGGGATCACTTTCAATGTTTTCCAGGATGTCAGAACAAATCATTCTTCGGCGTTCCTTCTGTTCAATGGTGAGACACTTTGGAACCATTTTTGAACACACTTTGTTCATGTTGAAACTTTCATGAAGAATCTGCCTAACACTTTCCTTGTCAACTCCTGTTAACTCAGACACTGCTCTGATTGTTAAACGGCGATCTTGTCGAACAAGTTTACCGATTTTTTCAATGTTTGCATCAGTTTTTGCTGACAATGGTCTGCCAGTGCGAGTGTCATCACTAGTGTCTTCGCGGCCATCTTTAAATCGTTTAAACCACTCAAACACTTGTGTTCGCGATAAACAATCATCGCCGTACACTTGTTGTAACATTACAAACGTTTCACTTGCAGATTTTCCTAGTTTGAAACAAAATTTGATGTTAACACGCTGTCCTTTCTGTACACTCAACATTTTCCGACGCACAGACAAAACGTCAACTACTTAAAACAGACGCCACGGGCAGACTGAGTGCAGGAGGCAGATGAAACTCGAGCAGTAGGTGGAGCGAGAGTCACGTGACAGGCCACGCGACTTTCAGCCTTATTGCATTCGTTTTATTGTTTCACCAGTACTAGTCCGGTTTTTTTCTAGCCACACCTCGTATAGTCTACGAATTCATGATATTTTCGCCACTGGGCATTTGCTACGCTGTTACCATCCATGCATCATCAAGGCAGTCGGGTGGAAGATGTGCTCTACAGCATACATGCGGCAAGACAATCGAACTACTTCTTCATCCCTGTATTTCTCCACTAATCCCAGTTCTTGTATGTCTTCCAGAGGCATTGCTTGAAATGAAAATTACAACTGGAAATAGATGTCTCGGAGAACACTGTTTTCATAGCTTAATTTGCAGCCATTTCGAAGTCTAGCACTGCAGTTTTAAATGACAACCCAGTTATGACATTTCTCTGTTCAGAAAAAAATATTTCACAATTATTTTGACTTTCCTCCGGTAAAAAAGCTAGTCTTCCGTGCTTCAGGTATCAACATGCAATGGTGTACAGTTGTCCGAAATGTCCGTCCATAAGAAGAGCTTTATTTTCACACATTTTCTCCTCTTCTCCGTAACTGATCACCAGGATTCATTTGTCGGGAACAGATTTATTATCAATTTAAAAAAAAAAAAACGTCAGTCACTTTCAAAATCTCTTCGCGCAGCTGAATCCCTGAACTAGTGCCACGGTTATGGGACATCCCAGTAGCTTCCCTTATACAGTGCAGTCTTTCTCATAATTCGGCATATTTGCGACGTAATCTAAACCTTTATCTCGAAAATCTTGAAATTGCTCTTTAAACCTTCGGAAAACAGGTCTCTTCTCCGCAGACTCTTTTCCAGCAGTTATGCATTCGTTTCTCAATCTCCACATGTTTCGTCAGGTTGGGCGAGAAACTTACTGTTCAGCCATGATTCTACCATTTACAATTTTTAAACTGCTGCTGCTCCTGTTTCGTTCGGAGCTCATGCACAGGCAATTCGTATACATTTTCGGTGCTCCTGGTACCGATTACCATCCTTTCCCCTTTTTGTTTCCATTTCCATTACTTTTTCTAACCACACGGTTCAGTTACATTAACGTGATCACCGCCTGTGTCCGACGTTAATGTGCAATAACCACTCACAGACAGCAGGTGGCAGCACTAGCAGTGTAGGATATGCGTAACGCGGAAACTAAACGATTTATGTGACATCCAAAAGGACGTGATCATTGCCTTTCGGGCCACGGGTGGATGCATTTTCGAAACGGCAAAGTTCGTAAAATGTTGGCGTGTTGCCATATTTAAAGCACTCCGTGCATGGCGCTGTCCGGAACCGGCGCTGTGGCCGTTGTGGTGCCCCGACAGTGTCTCCTCAAAGACCACGCGGCGAAAAATGCTGTGTATGGGTCCCCACAGCAGGCGCCTTGTCCATACACCTATGCTGACGTGTTCATCGGCGACGAAGGCTGGAATTTCCACGCCAGTTCTGCGACTGGGCGTCCACTGCACGGTGACAAGCGGGCTTTTCAAGTGACAGACGTTGGCGTGATTCACCTGAAAGTGAACACCCTGCAACAGTCGACGGCAGGGTTAAGACAGAAGGAACGATCGCTATGGTCTCAGAAACGTTATCGTGACACTCCCGACGTGATCTCGTCGTTCCGGAAGGCACAGTGGATGAGCAGAAATATCTGTCGGAAGTGTTGCCACACCTACATCGAGTTTGATTTCCCTCGGAATCTACCAGCAGAACAACTGAATGTGTGACACAGCTTGCAGTGTACGTGCGTGGTGTGAAAAGCACCAGGATGAGTTTGCTGTACTCCACCGACCACCAGGCTTCCCGGGCTTGACGCAATCGAGAATATGTGGGACCACCTCGATGAGGCTCTTCGTGTCCTGGGTCCTCAACCGACAAACATAGCGCAGCTGACTGAGGCACCGGCGGCGGCATGGCTCAGTACCTCACTGACTCCTGCCCCTTTCTCAGTTGTCCGCGCTTCCCGTTAATTGTATCCTCCTACAGTGAGTCGCTGACGACACTCTCCCGTACACGACAGCATCATCAACATCCGCAGACAGCTGTTCACTTCGCCTGTCACATCATTTATGTCTGTAGAGAATAACAGCTGTCTGTTACACTCCTGACGATACCCTTGTCTCTGATCAACGCACGCCGTCGAGAACGTACTGGTATCTGTCTTTGAGCCACTCACATATCTGGGATCCTACTCCGCATGCTCATACGAGGCCCTTCGTTAACAGTGTGCAGTGGAGCACCGTGTCAAAGGCTTTTCTCAAATTTAGGAGAGTGCAATCTGCCTGGCACCCTTCATCCGTGGTTCGCAGTATATAATGTGCGAAAAGGGCAAGCTGCGTTTCACACGAGCTTCCTAAGACCGTGCTAGATTTATGGACGTAAGCTTTCCGGTGTCTAGGAAATTTATTTAATCAGATTCAGAATACGTTCTAAAATTCTGCAGAAAATCGATGTCAAGGACACTGGTCTGTAATTTTGCACACCCTTTCTTTTACTCTTCTTGTACACGAGTGTCACCTGCGATTTTTCAAACTGCCTTAGGTTGGACCCATTACGGGTGTAATATTCAGAAGGCAAATGTATATTGATCTCGTTATATACGAGTACCACTTGCGTTTTTCCCAGTCGATTGCGAAATACTGCTAGGCAAGAGAAAGGCGATAAATGCGAATGAAGTAAGTAAAACCGAAATTGTATTAACCTCCTCGCTGTCGCTGAATCCTTTCCACGCGATGCGTCCTTGAGCGGATCAAACAGGTAGCAATAAATGCTCTACAAATGAGGTTGACTTTTGAAGTTTTTCTTATGAGTTAATTACACTGCAGACAGCTTCCATTCTGCATAATATCAGCAATATGAAAATGAAAATTCACGGAAGTCAAATCTGGACTGTAGGGACGATGACGTAGAGTCTCCCAGCCCATTATGGTTTCTTTTTCCTTCCAGTGGTTTCTTGGATCAGCTGCGCTGTGTGTGGGCGAGCATTGTTATGTAATATTATCACGTCTTTTCTTTGACATTGGCGACCCTTTCCTCTCATCGCTGGCTTTACTTTGCTCATCAGTATGTGTGAGTGGTCAGCGCTGCATCCTGTACGCTGATCTTCCAAATAATCACCAAAATACGACAACTGTGGCATCCAAATGATGGCCAGCATCACTTTCCTCGCTGATGCTCGAATTTTGCATTTCTTTCGCACAGGTGAGCTGGTGTGCTTCCATTTCACGCCTTGTCTTTTCGACTCGTGTTCAGCATTTTGAACGAAAGTTTCATCACACGTTAAAATCTCGATCAGAAAAGGTTCACCTTCACATTCATAGCACTCTTTGTTCCCTGGTGTTGTTGTGTGAATTCTTTCGGGACTCACGTTGGACTTGTTTTGCTGTACTTGAGCATGTCACTGACAACGTTACGAACTGTGCCACTACCTATTGCAGCTATTTTGCTATTCAGTTCTACTGCAACACGTCGGCCATCGGGAGCTATGTCGTCATGGCCGGCTTTAACCGAAGGAGGAGACACTTCAATTGGCCGGCCACGGCGTTTTCCATTTGTCACTGAAGTTCGATTGTTTTTGAACTGTCCTACGTATTTATCGAAAATTTCCGTCGTTCGCACAGTTTCGACCACACTGAAAAATCATTAGAGAAAATATTTTGGCCGTTTTCCACCTTTTGAAAAGCAAAACGCATCGCTCAGTTAATGTCGAAACTTGAACCCGATGCGTCATTGTTAATTGCTACATTA
The DNA here is from genome assembly GCF_023898315.1 of Schistocerca nitens. Lineage (NCBI taxonomy): Eukaryota > Metazoa > Arthropoda > Insecta > Orthoptera > Acrididae > Schistocerca > Schistocerca nitens. The sequence continues at coordinate 69,850,579 of NC_064625.1, forward strand.
AGGTTATAAATAAAACAGTTTTTTGTTTGTCAGCCGCTCTCAGCTCATCTCAGTCATGCCAACCTAAAGTCATGAAACTACAAAAATTCTTCCTACAAACTATTCGACTTCATCACTTTGCCTTTGCAGGGGAAAGTCAGGAAGGAGTATGCACTTAGTATTTCATCGGTCACTTCCAGTTGATGAGAAAGTTAAAATAAACAAATAGCAAACCATTCCTCATTTATTTAGGAACTACATTTATCGGAGTAACTTTTAACCCAAACCTTAAATGTCATTATATATATGACACTGCTCGTTCGTACTCGTAGCCGCCTAATCTGGTTAGAGTACCCACGAACACCAATAACAAGAAAATGCACCATGACCTTCATAAACTGTGCTACTGTTGGGAGCAGTTATCACACTTAATACAGTCTTCCGTGACAGACTCCTTTTAGTCTTCATCACACCTTGGGCAGTTCAAAACATGAAGTTGGAATAATAGACAATTGTGAAGGTGATTCGATAAACCCTATGCCAGGCACTTAGATGTGATTTGCAGAATATCCATGTGGGTGTAGATCCCTCCTTGGATTGTGCCCTGATTGTTGCTGAAGATGATGCCGCAGTTTAATCCAGATTAGCCGTAGAGATTCTACGTTGTTCGTTACTGATATTTTGTCCCTTCTTGGTTTAGTTTGTTTTTCTAACAATGCATTTTTGTACGTAGACTCAAACAGAATTTCGGATGTTTTTGCAGCTTGCTTTAAATGTTCGAAAACCTAAAATTGTGCAGTTCACAAAAAGAAAAAACATAGTATCCTATGACTACAACAGCAATAGCTCTCATTTTCAATCGGTCAGCTCACACAAATACCTCGGTGTAACACATTGTAAGGATACGAAATAGAAGCAGGACTGAATAAAACTCAAGACGCGTTCATAGGATTTGTAGACCCGGAAAAGCGTTCGACAATGTAAAATGGTGCAAGATCGAAGTTCTGAAGAAAATAGCTATAGGGAGAGACGGGTAATATATTCGTACAAGACCCAAGAGGAAATATGAATGGAAGACCAAGAACGAAGTGCAAGGATTAAAAAGGGAGTAAGACTTTGATATAGTCATTCGCCTCTACTGTTCAATCTACGCATCGAAGAAGCAACGAAGAAAATAAGAGAGAGGTTCAAGATTCAGACTGAAATACGGGGTGAAAGGATATGAGTGACAAGATTTGCTGATAATATTATCATCCTCAGGAAAGTGAATTACTACAGGATCTGATGAATGGAATATACAATATAATGAGTGTAGAATTTGGGGTGACAATAAATCAAAGACAAAAGTGATGAGATGAAGCATAAACGGGAGCTGGGAGAATCTTTACATTGGTGATAACGAAGTAAGAAATGGAACCATCACATTGTCTCAGTCAAAGGTAAAGATGGTGGCGGACTGTAATTCATTGTTAGAATTAAAGGGAAATATAAATAGTGCACAAAAATGATCTTTTTCGAAATATTGGTGTGACCCATACTCTAATATTGCTCCAGTGTGTGGGACCTGTCCCATATACGACTAGCAGGGGATACTGAACTGTTCATAAGAAAGTCAGCACGAATGGTTACAGGTTTGTTTGGCCCACAGGAGAATGTAACAGAGATGCTGAAGAAATTGGCAGATGCCTGAAGATACACGTAAGCTATCCCGAGAAAGCCTACTTGCAAAATTTCTAGAACATACCCTAAATTTTGAATATGCGAGGTGTGTTCAAAAAAATTTCGGAACATTCGTAATTTCGCGCCAATGGCGTGTTGGGGCGAAATGCAGTCGAGATCCCTGCACACGCGTGTGCTTAATGTGTAACTGCGGGAAGTTTCGTTGTTGAATGTCTGTTAGCTTATTGTTCAGTGCTGTATTGAGTAGAACATTGTGTCGCACAGTTGGCGTACTTCGAGAGGGGATAGAGGAGCAATGCGCCTGCAATAAATTTTGCGTGAAACTCAAGAAAAACGCCGCGCGGGGTAGCCGTATAGTCTGCGGGGCCTTGCCACGGTTCGTGCGGCTGCCCCCCATCCGAGGTTAGAGTCCTCCATCGGGCATGGGTGTGTGTAAGTGGTGCAAGCCTAGGGACTGATGACCTCAGCAGTTTGGCCCCATAGGAACTTAAAAGCTAAACTCAAGAACACCTTTACAGAGACACACCAAATGATGCAGGAAGCCTATGGTGATGAGTGCTTAAGCCGTACTCGGTGCTACGGATCGTTCACAGGGTTTAAAAAAGAGCGGACGGAAGTTAAAGACGACCCTCGTTCAGGATGTCCTTCGACTTCTGCCAAAAACGCTTGTGTGAGGAACATCAACGAAACTGTGCGTGCTGAACTAAGACTGACTGTCCGAGAGATTGCAGAAGAATGTAACATTGCAGTTGGCTCGTGAAATCCTAATACAGCCTCTTGGAATGTATCGTGTTGCCGCCAAGTTCGTGCCACGGCTCATGAGTCAAGAGCAGAAAGACCTCCGCCTCGCAATCTGAGAAGAGCTTTAGGATCAACCAAATGAGAACGAGATGCTCCTTAAGAAAATTATAACTGGTGATGAGACGTGGGTCTGCAGTTATGACGTTGAGAACAAGGTTCAGTCTTCACAATGGGTAAGGAAATGTTCTCAATGATCAAAAAATAAAAAGGTTGTCAGGTCAGCTTGGCCCTTGCAGACTTTTTTTTCTTTCCAAAGTTGAAAACCAAGTTAAGAGGACGAAGATTTGTAACGATAGACGCGCGGTCCAGCGTAAGGCGAACCAAGTCTGCTCCCGGAAGTGGAAACGTTGTTGGGAGCGGTGTTTCAGTCGTGGGGCAGATCATATACAAATAAGTGAAGGTAAGCGTAGAAAAGTTCAGGAATTTTTTGAACAGACCTCGTAGACGAAAGGTAGTGAATACTGGCAAGCGGTCTGCAAATGTTCGTACGGTTGCGTTCGCTTCCATTCGCTGCTGTGGAAACTGGGCTTAATAATAATATTCCCGTTGTGAGATGTAATTGGCTACTCTGTAAACGCTGAGCTGTGCGCAGCTTACAACCCAGGCAAAATTATTCTCTGAGGGACACATCATTATCTCCTTCGTGCCTAGAGTTGCTTCGGCCACAGACGGCAGCAAGGGGGGTAGGGCAGGGGGTACTGGCAAATGTCTGATTGCACTCAGTAGCAATGGTCTAAGAAAGGCTGGGAACCACTGTTCAAGTGCCTGTGATTGTGTACTGAACATAAATGTGGACAACTGCAACAGCTCACTTTTTGAATTTTTTTAATTCGAGTTAACTAGTTTTGGAGCCGTTTCAGGATCATCTTCAAATGTGGCTCACAGAATTCGCGTCTTTATTTCTTTAGGGTGAATCTGGGTACTGGCTCTCTGACAAGAAGACAGAGAACTCTTTACTGTATCGCCACGAGCGGCATGTATCGGGAAACAAAACCTCCTGCTTACCGTGGCAGCATGGGCGGTATTGCAGTTAATATCCATCTGGCAACTTGCGTTTTAGTTGTCGGTTGGCCACTGGTCAATCTCTTTTCATTGTAAATATAAATACGAATTGTCACCATATATCACCAGCATAACGTTTACTACAGATGTACATTACAAAGATCTTCACTTAAAAATACAGCATACTTTGCTCGGAAACAATTTTTTTTATTTTTGTGCGTATAACACGACGGCCTGCTGAGAAGATAATCACTCGGTCTGTTTTATTTGATAAAGTCAGTAACATTCTACATCTTTACTACGGATATCTGCTGCCCTCTGCTGCTAGAGGGCTCCGATTTTGCGTAACATAGCGGTGTTTGACGTGACTATGTTTGTGGGTGAGAAAGAGCTCACAAAACTAAAAGCACGAATTCGAAGATTTCGTACGCATGTGCAGCACACTCTCCTTAAGCACGGCAGTGCCAAACTACACACGAGCGCTGCGGCATCTGCAGCAATCCGACGTCCTTGGTTCATTGCCGTCGATCATCCTACACACAGTCTCGATTTTCGTCTTTGTGCAAAACTAAGAAAACCTTCGATCACTTCAATTGTTTCAAGCGGTGCAAGCAGAGGTAAGGTTGTGGCTCTGTTAACATAGTCAAACAATATACTGTGACGGTATCAACAAAATAGTATCTACTTGGGGAAATTGTGCTGGTTCCCAGGGTGAGTGTGTTGAGAAATAAATTTATAGACCTGAAGAATACAGATGCAGAATGTTAATGAAGTTTGTTTTATTTAAAAAGCGTTGCGAGTTTTCACATAAAACATCTGTCGACATTACTTTTCAGTACGTCCTCGTACAGTGGAAGTCTTAGAAAATACGTACATTGATCAAAATAAGTGTTGACATGAATGCTGTTAACAGCACTAGGTTCAAAAAATTTTAACTGTATGGCAATTGCAGATTAATTTTATTTGCAGCTAGCGCGATTATATGAGTGGAGGAGTATTAGATTTAATGGTGAGCATTAATGTAATTTTTAAGCATTGTCTGTATTGTCATTGTTCCTCTCCAAGTGCCTCGTCCTCCAATAACACTGCCGATAGGTAGCATGATCTGTTCTCCGTCCATGGTTTTTCAGAACATTGATTCAGTGCTGAACCCAAACTGCTGGTTTGAGTTATTTAGCCAGGATAATCCTGTGCATCGTGGATTACATATGCCATTAATCTTTCAAAAAAGAAGTTCAAATGGCTCTGAGCACTAGGGGACTTAACATCTGAGGTCATCAGTCCCCTACAACTTAGAACTGAAACCTAACTAACCTAAGGACATATCACACACCCATGCCAGAGGCAGGATTCGAACCTGCGACCGTAACGGTCGCGCGGTTCCACACTGAAGCGCCTAGAACCGCTCGTCCACATTGGCCGGCCATTAATGTTTCCTTGAATTATTAATTTCAACAGGTTTTATTTATTGTTGCGGAATTGCGGTACCAAAACAATCGAGTTTTGCTCTCTGGGTGCTGTTGAGAGTTTCTGCGTCTTCGTACCGCCATATTTTTGACTATACCTGTCGATGGTATCCTTAATATTTTTCCATACGACCGCATTTCAAATGCCTAATACAGTCCATGACTCAGGTCCATAGAGTAGGACACCGAACGTGTAACATCGAAGTAGTCGAGTGCGAATCCTAATGACTGGCGTGAAGGTTCTCAGCAGTCGCCGCGGACTAAATGACTGCCGGGGACTTGGTGCATTGGCTATAACTTTTCTAGTAATTCTGGAGATTTTCCTTTGGACTAAGTACGAGGTCGATCTTCGTTGCTTAGATCGTGCAGGTTTCAGACCGTTTGTGTTACTATGGCTACACTACTAAATGTGTGTCCACCACCATATCAGTAGATATAACGAAACGGCGGCCCTCTTTCGTTATGTCTTACAAGGAGATTTCTCCAGCGGTAGGATCGACTTTTTGAAACCATCTGTACGGTTATGTAGGTTAAGTACCCAAGTATCACACACTGCAGCCTTTCATCCTGGTGGGTCGACGTTTGCGAGGAACTGACGAGAAAAGAAATTCGGAATTTTGTGTGAGACTCGATAGCATGAAGAAAGCCGAATGACATAAGTTGGTTGTGAGGGTAATGGAAAGGATACTAGCTTCACATGCATGAGGTTGTGGGTTCGAATCTCACCAGAGAAAGAAATCTATTTTAGGTGTTTATCGAAGTGACATTGATAATCATTTTCATTCAATTGATGTAAATATAATTGTTTTTATTTTCACTCCTGAGACACGTGATTCAATAGTGATATGGACCTCTTCATTTGGTCTAATTTTTCTTCCTATCACAAAATACACATTCACAAAAATTCCGATTGGAAGAAGAATGACTTAAAGAAATATTAAACAAATGGAAAAGTTCATACGGCGATTAAAATTATGTGACAAAGGAATAGAACGAAAGAAATTACATTTAAACCAATAAATTGAGTAAAAATAAACATCAAAGTCATTTCGATAAAGATTTAAAAATAAAAAAAGTTACTGCACATGACGAGGCATGGTTAAGCTTCTATCCTAACCATTATGTCACGTAACCAGACTATGGAATACGACTTCCTTAACGCTATGTAGCATCACGCAAAATTCCGAAATCTTTTCCGTCAGTTACTTCCAAACGGAGGCCCACCTGGATGCAGGGTCTGATACGGGGAATCTTGAGTTACACTACCGCTTATTTGGTTTCAAAAAGTCGATCCCACCGCTGGGGAGCTCTCCTTGTTAGTTTTAAGAGTAACAAACGGCACATTTTGAAAGAACAGTAATGTCGCAGTCCAATAGCGCCAAATAGCGGTGGCCCCTGCAAACTTGAAAGACGACTCAAGCAAAGGCAAAGAAAAGTTAACTGTAGCAAGTAACCTGGCAATGCTACACACACAAAAGACAACTGACCAACAACGAAATATCAATAAGTTCACAGGAGAGCTTCTGTAAAGTTTGGAAGGTAGGAGACAAGGTACTGGGAAAGCTGTGAGGACGGGGCGTGAGTCGTGCTTGGGTAGCTCAGACGGTAGAGCACTTGCCCGCGAAAGGGAAAGGTCCCGAGTTCGCGTCTCGGTCCGGCACCTAGTTTTAATCTACCAGGAAGTTTCAATAGTAATAATAGGTCCAGTCATATTAATGTGACCAACTCTTGTTTTCGTGTAAATACTCATAGACACCAGGCGATAGCATTATTAGGTGATGAAAGGGGGGGTGGGGGGGAGGTGGGAGGCTGGAAACAGTGAAGTCGTTGTCATAATGCGTAAAAGGGGCGATTTGTGTGCCGTCCAACGGCGCATAATCGTTGGCTTTCTTCCCAAGGGTGGAAGCATTTCCGAAACGGCAACATCTGTAATCTTTTCAAATGCCACTGTATGTAAAGTAAACCGTGCGTGGCAAAATCTCGGTATTCTAATCCGGCTCCGAGGCAGGTGTGTTGGACTACGGGCAGTAGGCGACACAGGTGAGCGATAGCTACAGATATGTGTGCTGGCGAATAGACGTGCAACTTTTGTGCAGCTGACTGCCCAGGCGAACCAAGGGCTGCCACCAATGTTTCCTCAACAATGTATGGGCTTCCGCAGTAAGCACCTGGCCCTGCACCCATGCTGACTGCTGTTCATTGGCGTTGAAAGCTTGCATTTGCACGCCGGTACCACAGCTGAAAGTCCACTGAGTGCTACAGGTGGCCATATTAATCACATTTTATGCTCCATCGGACAGATTTCCATTGGCGTGTAACGTCTGAAAGCAAACGCCCTGCAACCCTGAGGGAGCGTTATGGTGTGGGCAATGTTTTCGCGGCACTCCCTGGGTGATCTCGTTATTCTGAAAGGCACAATGGTTCAACCCTAGTACGCACCTGTCCTTGGGGACCATATCCACCCTTAGATGCACGTGTAACATAGCTCGCAGTGTATGTGCGTGGTTCTGAAAGCTCTAGGATGAATTTACCGTACTGCCCTGACCGCCAAATTTCCCGCCTTTAAACCCAATCGAGAATCTGAGGGGCCACCTCGATCGAGTAGCTTGTGCCACGGATCCTCAATCGATAAAATTCTATCGCAACCGGGCAAGTACTGGAGTCGGAATGGCTTCTTATCACTGTCATTACCTCATTGACTCTATTCCTGTACGTCTCATGCTGCAAAAGGCTTTTATTCAGGGTTTTAACACGTGGTCAGATTACTGCGTTTGGACAGTGTAATAATACTAATAAATTTCGCGTATTTCATGCCCTCGTTTCAGTCTTTCAATCGGACGGCACTTAGGTGACTTGCTTATCATTAACGTACACCAGTTGTCCAACCGGGGAAAGGGAATCGGCAGTTTAACGTGGAATCCGCACAACATGTTGTTTCTACCGACTCCTGATATCATTGAGAGGTGAAGGCTGGATTAAACGCAGACTGAAAAATTTATTGGGTCAACTGGGATTCGATCCCGCGATTCTCGATTTGCAGCCACGCACTGTGACGGTAGACCACCAGGTCCAACAGTTACGAGATGGTAATCGAACTGTATTGGCGGAGTATTTCGTCGTAATTTACGTCAAGTAAATGTGCTGTGGTGCAAGCCAAAGTAAATTTATTTCGAGATATCGATATATTTCGAGATTATGCTACATTTCCAGATATCGATATCTTTCGAGTTACCGACATATTTCGAGATGTCGATCTATGTCGAGATGTCGATTTATATCGAGATATCGATTTATTTCAGGATATCAATTTATTTCGTGATATTGATCTATTTCGAGACATCGATTTATTTCGTGATACCGACCTATTTCGAGATGTCGATCTGTTTAGGAATATCGATTTATTTCGAGATATCGATTTATTTAGATGTGTCGATTTAACAAGAGAACAGCCCTTGAAATTTAACGCTTCAAAGTTTTAAGCCCTGCTCATTCCAGATGATTAGAAACTGTTAACCTACATGTGAAACCTGAGTACATAATCCCTGTGACATTTGATCAACGGTGTTCCTTAAGGACAGGTACTCATTCAAAACGTTCGAAAATTCATTTTCTTTGTAGTTGAGTTTTCTAAAGGTGTACTTGTCTAGACTCATGGAACGGAAAGGTTTTTTTTTACACCGTGCTTTACAAAAGTTTCTACAGCCCATTGTTTGAAGCAGTGTCACGACTGCCATGAGCCGCGTGGTTGTATCCGCGCTGTCTCAAACGCCTTGTCCGGATCGCGCGGCTCCCCCTGTCGCTACGATTGGCTACGAGGTTCGAGTCCTTCCTCGGGCATGGGTGTGTGTGTGTGTGTGTGTGTGTGTGTGTGTGTGTGTGTGTGTGTGTGTGTGTGTTGTCCTTGGATTAGGTTACTGTAAGTAGTGTGTAAGCATAGGGACTGATGACCTCAGCAGTTTGGTTCCATAGGAGCTTACCATAGACAGACGGTTGCCATGGGACACACTTGGGTCGGAAACGCTCTGCTCAAGGACGCTTGTCCGTCCGCTTTTACAATACTTCTGCGCGGTGTGGGATCTTTACTAGATAGGGTTGTCGGAGTACATCGAAAAAGTTCAAAGAAGCGCAGCACGTTATATCGCGAAAATGGGAGAGATTGTCACTGAAATGATACAGGATTTGGGCTGGACATCATTAAAACAAAGGCGTTTTTCGTTGCGACAAAATTCCAATCACCAACTTTCTCCTCCGAATGCGAAAATATTTTGTTGACACCGACCTACATAGGGAGAAACGATCACCTGGATAAAATACGGGAAATCAGAGCTCGTACGGAGATATATATGTGTTCGTTCTTTCCGCGCGCTAAACGAGATTGGAATAATAGAGAATTGTGAAGATATATGAAGATAGTAACTGTTCTCGAAAGAACGGATACCATTTATGACCATGCAGCTTCTCTAGAATGAATGATAAATAATTGAAATCCTCAGCTACCGACTGTTGTTGTTGATATACCTCGGGGCACATATTTTCAGCTGTCCCCATCGAGGTATATCAACAACACCAGTCGGGAGCCGAGGGTTTCATTAATTAATCATGTATTGGTTCAAATGGCTCTTTGCACTATGGGACTTAACATCTGAGGTCATCAGTCCTCTAGAACATAGAACGACTTAAACCTAACTAACCTAAGGACATCACACACATCCTTGCCAAAGGCAGGATTTGAACCTGCGACAGTAGCGGTCGCGCGGTTCCCGACTGAAGCGCCTAGAACCGCACGGCCACATCGGCCGGTCTATCATGTATTCTAGAGAAGCTGCACGGGCATCAGTGGCGCCTGTTCTTTCGAGAACAGTTACTATCTTCATATATATGGTTAATGGCTACCCAGCCATTGACCTTCGTCTGTGCGAATGCGCACAGGTTGCTAGAAGTCTTACGGGAATCGTCACCTTAGTGTGCGCCAGTAATGAGTGGATGGGCAAATACGTACGTATGTAGATTGTGGACAGTTGGAAATGTGGGTCTCACGGGAAGCGTGCAAGGGATAAGTCCCTGCAGTCGTGCTATCATTTGTGTCCTCGGTGGCTTAGATGGACAGAGCGTCTGCCATGTGAACAGGAGATTCCGGGTTCGAGTCCCGGTCGGGGCACACATTTTCAGCTGTCCCCATCGAGGTAATTCAACAACACCTGTCGGCAGCTGAGGGTTTCAATTAATTATCAATTGTGAAGGTGATTCGATGATCCCTTTTCCAGGCACTTAAATGTAATTTGCAGGGTATCCATATAGATGTAGATGAAAACTCGTCCAGTGACGCACGTGCACAAAATGATTCATACTGCAGAATGCATGCAAACATAATCGCCGAAAATACGGATGAATAACGAGTGCAGGGTGCCGAGTGCTGCATATCCAGGTTATTAGACAGATCGGCTTTTCCTGCCAAGAAGAACAGGGAATTGCTGTCTAGGAACAATTTGTGTTAGAGGAAGGGTTGATAAGTACTCCTTGAATTGCAGACTAAACGTAAATGCATTTTTGGTAAAAATTGGTCAAAACATAATCCTGTGCCCTCCGTATTGGATTAGCCGTCCTGAATATTGAAAATCTAACTTCAGATTCGTGTGCAGCGTCATTAAAAATATATATGTAACACTTAGTTCATGCAAACTGAGGTAACAATACAACTAAAAATTTTCCCTAAATTTTAAACTTTTTTTTTCGAGAAACGATTTTCTCAGAACGGCATGCAGCATAAACTAAAAATGGTTCAATCTCTTCTACCTCTGACCCAGAAAAGTAAACACTTTTCTTAGGAGCTTATACCTATAATATATGACATTGATTAATATTAACTAATTTTTGTGAAGGCATAAGGAGTGAAATAAACCCCCAAAGTTCGAATTTGCACCGTATCGTTAAATTTAAGGTTGTTCCATTGCGGTTAGGTACGAGCTCCCATAAATTTTATGTAATAGCGACTGATGTTATCCATTTTTAATTTCAGAGAAGTATGAGCTCCCATAAATTTAATGTAGTATCAACTGATGATATCCATTTTTGATTTCAGTTAACATCTGAGGGGCCACACTGGACGCAGTCTGCGTACTTCAGACTCGCAGGCCCTTGATCAAATCATAATTACGGGCGCCATTTTGTTCTTTTTTTTGTACTGAAAATCTAAAATAAAGCTCATAGTATGATCACTCGTAATACCCAAACAGATCCTTCGAATGTATTTTCATTGTCTCAAAAAAATTTCCAAATGTACCATTTTTTGCTCATTTGAGTGAGAACCTGGCCCTAACGCCGGAATATAGTCACGAGATTTTTTTCGGAGACTCTGTACGTTCGCGAGAAGAATTTCGTTCTGCGCGTGTCGATGTACATTCCACAGATATTACTGTGTGTGTGCTACTCAGTCGTGCCATTTGAGTACATCTTTGCATAGTTTTCCTTTCACGATGTAAACAGTGATCGGCTCAGTTGCTAACTGGCCAGTGAGTGGTTCCGAAGGTGTCGGATGTGCGGTGCGTTCGGTCTGCTATGACAACAACAGACACTGAGGGAGCTAGCTGCTGGGACGCCAGCGAACAATTTATGCCAAGTAAGACGAAGAGAACTATTCTACAATTATGAGCCGCCTCAAAAGTGTTTATCATTAGTAAATCATGTAGTTGAGACTGACAATCAATCTACAATAACTGACAGTTTTGCCAAGAGAGAGAGAGAGATACAGGAAATCATCCCCCCCCCCCCCCACGTCAATGAAATTTTGGTTGTGATGACAGGCCGATGGGTAGTGTAGCCCGAGATCTAAATTAGGTTGGAAGGGGGTAATTCGATTGAGAGTTGTTTATGCCAACGATTATGAATGCCGAGTAAACGTTGTGCTTGCAGATTGCTCTGTAGCGTAGCCTAGTGTTTCCGTCCGCCCCATATTTAAAACACTTTCTCTAGCTGTGTACAAAAGTTGCACAACAGCCACGAAAACTACGTGTCTGCGGGGGGGAGGGAGGGAGGAGTGTCTACTATGTAACTTTCATTACAAATTTTAGTAACCACCGAAACTAGGCGAAATAGAAGCGTAATTTTATTTCCGTTTGTGGGAAAATAGTGGTTCTCCTCTTTCGGCAGCAACTGTAATATGTAGGCGACTTATTAATTTTTTTGTAACTCGGAATCAAGATCTCAATAGACGCAGAGCTTTTTTTTTTGCGTTACTTGATTCGTGGTCTATAGTAAACAATGCAGCGTATTGGTAAATTCTTTGAAGTGTGACGTGTGTTACATAGACAGCGTCTGCAATGTTCGTAAGGCCAAGTTTGTATATATTCGATGTGTGTTTTTTTTGGCCATATACTGTATAATTAAGACGAGGAGGATAATGTTCAAGGAGCGCTGCATTAGCAATCTGTGGGGAAATTGAGAACTAGGATATGTCGGACGGCATGCTCGGGCAGTTCGTGCAATTATGTTGACCACTGCGTAATTCGGACACAGTGATCATTGCCTCTCCCTAGTAACCAGGGGACTCGGGTGCTAATCCTGGTCTGGCACCAATTTTCATCAGTGCCCATTGTCAGATAATTTTATTAGTTGTTTCGGTCTTAAATTGTATTTTGTTCACGAAACGTCGTTTAGCTCTTTCATGGATAACAGCTTTGGAAAGCGTACAGGCTGTACAGGTTATATTGATATTCGCTCGTTGTTACTCCAAGGCCACTATAGCGATTTATAAACACAGTTGTAGTGCGTATTAAACTTACATACGTATTTGTGTCCTGTGTTTCTTTACCAAGAACTTCTTCGTTGGTAATTTCCCTATAGTGGTATTTTGTTTAAGTATTTATAGCCTGCAGGCTTGGATGAAATATGAAACACATGTCCGAAGTTTCTGCTGATGCTGCAGATACTGTTTTATCCGTACTACGGGCACAAACTCATCTAAAACAGGACGCAATTTGTCTCGAGAGTAAGCAATTTTTCTTAATATAGGCCTAGCTTCGATATATTTTTCTCTAATTATTGTTTGGATTTAATCTTACAACACACTAACTCTTCCACCAATTATTCGATATGTGGTTTCAACCCTTTCGTAGCCTGGAGTTCCTAAACGGTCGATAATATTAATAATTTCCTTTCTCACTCTTATTTTCTGTAGAATCTCCTGTTTATGGTTATTGCTAACTTGTTTCACGTTCTCACTTTTATTATTTTTATTTTTCTAGTTTTGTGACTGGTAGCCAAGTTTTTTTTCAATTCGGTTTTTAATTCTGAAATAGTAGCAGTTAAAAGGTCAGGTGAAGATTGCGAACTATTTGAGGAGAGTAGTTGGGAGATTTTTCATATTAGACGTACACAGGTTATGGAGATCCTTATCTATATAAAATTACTTCGAGTGTGATGTAGTCCATTCTCTTGTCATTATCTCGGCTCTATCGTAGCGCATTGTCTCGGTTAGGTTGGAGATTTTGGTTGAGAGTTGCCGAAGTCAACGAAAGTGATTACGAAGTAAAGACTGTGCTAACAGAACGATCTGTAGCGTAGTCCAAAACTTTCTTTCGGTCCTTTTAAAATCTCTTTTAATTAAAAATAACTAAAGCTGCAAGATACAATCACAAAAACTGTGTTACGTAATAGAGAAATCCCACACTCATGTCGTATGTTGTGTACGTACACTAATTTTTTGTCACTGAATATATACTTTTTACTCATTTGCTGAATTTCAGTTTTCCGCGTTTTCCGGCGAAAAACCTTTTCCTGTATGGGCCCATTAGCTTGTCGGTTATATTCGTGACTTTATCGACGGTCAGTAATTTCATGATAGTCTGTCCACCGGTGTCATTGTTAACATCTAATATAGTTTTAAGTATTAGGAAGGCTAATATTAAGGTAATTCACGAGTAGGTCTAATGATGAATAAAAAATTAGGAATGCCGGTAAGCTACTACAAACAGCATAGTGAACGCATTATTGTGGCCAAGACAGACACGAAGCCCACGCCTACCACAGTAGTAAAAGCAGTCCGCAGATGAAGTTGATGAAATGTGTGATGAGATAAAAGAAATTATTTAGATAGTGAAGGGAGATGAAAATTTAATAGTCATGGGTGACTGGAATTCGATAGTAGAAAAAGGAAGGAAAGGAAACGTAGTAGGTAAATATGGAACGGGGGTAAGAAATGAAAGAGGAAGCCGCCTGGTAGGTTTTTGCACAGAGCATAACTTAATCATAGCTAACACTTGGTTCAAGAATCATGAAAGAAGGTTGTATATGTGGAAGAGACCTGGAGATACTGCAATATTTCAGATAGATTGTATAATGGTAAGACACAGATTTGGGAACCAGGTTTTAAATTGCAAGACATTTCCAGGGGCAGATGTGGACTCTGACCACAATCTATTGGTTGTGAACCTTAGATTAAAACTGAAGAAACTGGAAAAAGGCGGGAATTTAAGGAGATGGTACCTGGATGAATTGACAGAATCAGAAGTCGTAGTGTTTCAGGAAGAGCATTAGGAAACGATTGACAGGAATGGGGGAAACTAATACAGTAGAAGAAGAATAGGTAGCTTTGAGGGATGAAGTAGTGAAGGCAGCAGACGATCAAGTAGGTAAAAAAACGAGGGCTAATAGAAATCCTTGGGTAACAGAAGAAATACTGAATTTCATTGACGAAAGGAGAAAATACAAAAATGCAGTATATGAAGCAGGCAAAAAGGAATACAAACGTCTCAAAAATGAGATCGACAGGAAGTGCAAAATGGCTAAGCAGGGATGGCTAGAGGACAAATGTAAGGATGAAGAGGCTTGTCTCACTAGGGGTAAGATAGATACTGCCTACAGGAAAATTAAAGAGACCTTTGGAGAGAAGAGAACCACTTGTATGAATATCAAGAACTCAGATGGCAACCCAGTTCTAAGCAAACCCTATGTGGTACCATAACAATTCCATACCGCCTGGCAATACTAGGGTTGTTCGGCAAGTCTGGTGAATTTCTATGAAGGAATGCAACATTTTCGTTGCACTTTCATCATTGGTAAGCTTAATTACTCCAAGGATCATATAAATGCTTTCAACATTGTTCAATGCACAGTTCATCGTTGACAGCCGTCTCAAATAGTCAGTGTGTCGACTGCGATTGAAAATGGAGAACACCGAGTTTCGTACTGTTGTTAAACATTTTCATTTGAAGGATTGAAGTGCTGCACAAATCAAAACATAATTGGATGTAATTCACACCGACTCTGCACTATCTGCGAATATCATGCACTTTTGTATTAATGAACCCATTTCCAAAACCTGTGGTATGATAATGCAAGACGTCGAATAAAAATTCGTTTGACTACTGAGGCTGTAGGCATCCCAAACGAGCGAGTGCATTATATCCTGCACGGAGAATTGGCTATGAAAAATCAATGTGACAGATGGATATGGCGGTTGCTCACAGTCGACCAAAAGCGTATCCGGCACAATATTTCAGCACAATGACTGGTTGGTTAATCGCAGTCCGCAAGATATTTTTCATCGACTTGTCACTGTCGATGAAACCTGGATCCATTATTACACATCAAAGTCCAAACAACAAGTGAAACCACAGCGTACTACATATTATTAACCAGTCATCCTGCCCACCTCCAATTCCTTAAAGAACTGAACTCACACATATAAAACAGGTTCAGACGTCTGATTACTTTACAAATGAGTTAATGTGTCGTATATTTGCCTTTAAGCAATGGACAAACGCTAATGAAATTGGGATTACTAAATAATGGGATGCAAGCAGTCCCGCTTTGACCAATGATGTCAGAAGTTACCACAGATGATGTATTGAACAGATTTAACAGCAAAGGCCAATGTTGAGAAACAAAGGAGTGCGGGATGGAGAAAACATATCACGTAAATCCATATTTCGAACATAATATAAAGTATATTGCTTCTTTGAATCCTAGTTTCCTATTCTTCACTAGACCTATATAGGTCGACTGATGTAGGGGCTACAAATTTTACGAATGTCGGCCTTTCTGCCTTGTATATCACTAGTATCGGCTAAAAAATATCGTAATGATACTAGTGAAGGCGGAAAAAAGCGACAGCAGTATAATTTGCATTCCGTAATGCAGACCTGCTTCTAGTCTTCCATGTTCACAGGAATAGATACATCCATACCTCCAAACGAATATCAAAAAGTAAAAACTCTCCAGAGTGAAAAAAAACATTCTTCCAAAATATGTCAAACTCCCTAAGAATAAAAGTAGCTACCGAATGAATAGGAACGAACAAATGATTTTCATTAATACAAACGACAAAAATCATCCACAATGTGTAGCCGTGACTTTTAAAGCCTTTTATTTATTCCAGTTTACAATGATGACGCCTCGCCACAGAAGATAAACGATTGTTATCATTGGCTCGAAAATAAAGACATTAATACTTGCAAGTAAACTATGACGTCACTGATTAAAGCCGACGGGCTATATCGGGTGCACTGGAGAAGGCGAAGACTATTTTCTCGTCTGGGAAGGTGACGACAACTGTTCTTTTGGGACTCGCAAGGAATGATCCTCGTAGATTACCTGGAAAAGGGGAAAGGTACGCTATTATGCTTCATTGTTGGTCGTTTGAAACTTTCGTTGGCTGGAAAAAGACCAGGGCCGACACGCAAAAAAGTGCTCTTTACCAGGATAATGCATCATACCACACATCAGCGATAACAGTGACGGAGGTGCATGAATTGATTCCTCATCAACCGCTTTCACCAGATTTAGCCTCAAGTGACTTTCTCCTGTTCCCTAACTTGAAGCTTTGTGTTTCTGGAAAGAAATTGTCATCAAATGAGGATGTGATGGTTGCAGTCAACGGGTATTTTGCAGAGTTCGACAGAACCTATTTTTCCGATGGCACGAAAAAGCTGTAGGACCGCTGAATAAAGTGTATATACCTCAAAAGAGACTTCGTTGAGAAGTTAGGTGAGCTGCTTGTTTCGTCAACATTTTTCATCTTGCTTTGTTACCAGAATTATCAAACCACCCTCGCACACCCTAAGAGGACAGACAAGCGTAGTACAGGCAGTCTCTTTAGCCTTACCTAGAACGTTGAGCCAGTTGGTAGAGGAAACGAAGTGAACCAGAGGAGAGGGTGCTAGAGTTGGAGAAGTTAAGGCGGTGATGATTATAACTCCGCCCGCGCGTTCTCCCCTCCGCGCACCGAGCTTTTAGGCGGTTTCTGGAAACACGTCAAGCGAGTGGTCCAGGCACAAAGATTCGGGGTGCGGTAATATTTACGGAAAAATTAAAACCGGCAGCCGTAATATTTACAAGAATCGGCACGCCGCTGTGCGAGAGGCAGGGACCTCATTAAACATTCGGCCCGGCTGCAAACAGAGAAATCTATTTGAGAGCTGTTTGTTAATAACAGAGAAAGCAGAGACTCTTATTTAAGCCCAGGGGTTAGCGGCACAAGCTAGTGTGTGGAACCGTCACGGCACGCGAGAAAATTCCGCTACAGCCATCTGGCCGTACGCCTTTGCTTTGCGCTCGAGGCTATGGACACAGGTTTTCGGCGCAGTCGTGTAATACTCTTCCGCATTTCGCCCTCATTCCTCTCTTTCACTGAGGGATGATATGCTTAAAACTTCTGAAACATATTTTCAGTGAAGAAAATGAAGTCTGTCACACATGGACTTACAAGGGGAGGGGTCTGCCATGTGGTCGCCAATTTTGATCAAGTTTTGAAGGACGTTGTTCTGCATTGAAAAACAGAGAAACATGTGTTTCGTCTTTCTTGCTAGACGCTCCCAAGTTCTTGAAAAAATCTAGGTCGTAGTTAACGACGGAAAAATCGTATTTTCCACGCTATACATAGAAAGACCGACTAAAAACAAATCATTTTTTATTAGTATGATATGGGGTCCAAAGTTAATAATGTTGGAGTTATTAGCGTTATTGTGTTGTAACTTGTGCATCTGTCATTGTAGATATCTAGCAGAGCGAAATCATCGTTCGAGACAGTAAACTACCAGACTGCTGGACCATGTTCACTTCTTGGTCGTGGGTTTTTCCCGTACGAATCTGATAATACTCTCATTGGAAGTACCTTTATTTCCTCTTTTTAAGTAAAACATCGGCATGTGTAATTAATAATCGAGCATATATAATGTGACAGCTGATTTACCGGGTGATCAAAAAGTCGGTATAAATTTGAAAACTGAATAAATCACGTAATAATGTAGAGAGAGAGGTACAAATTGACACACATGCTTGGAATGACATGGGGTTTTATACTGACTTTTTGATCACCCAGTACTTCGGGATACATGACGCGCTACGAGACGATAATGCTCAACCGACATGCATCTTGAAGTTGACACCACCGGAATGTACCTTTCTTTATCAACCGTGTGACAGCAACGTTTTCGGACAAGTAAAGAATTTAGGAGCACGACTTGAAAATCTTGCGACATCACAGCAGAGCAGAGAATTATAGGATAGAACGTATGGTATCAAAATTCGTGCCTCCGTCTATAACTAGTTGTCCTCGCCTATCTTTCTAGATATGTTTATATACGCCTTGCACGCATCTAAATCGATACCTGACACATCTCTGTTTAGCAAGGTGACTCAAATAAGTGTTCCACGAACAGTGTACCGGAAAATATGTCAATGTGGCGAGATCCTGTGCGTGTTTTGCGCATGGTGCCATAAGTAAGTATGTTTTGCCTGTCATACTAAGTTTCATCTCATTCATTGCAAAAAGGCCCTCGAATAGATGATCATCTACGGTTAACAATAACATTCTTTAGATTTATTTTTATAGTATGTATCACAATGAAAATAGCTGTTAGTACATTGTATATACTTATTTAATAATTTATCACATCTCCCGATGTTTTACTTCAAGATGGGGAAAGAAAAGTATTCCAGTTATCAGATTGTTGTCACATACAGCTAAAAAAAGCTACAGCTAAGAATCGAACACCGTCCAGCAATCTAATACCAAATCGCCGAATCAGAGGTGCCCAACCTACAGCATGCGAACACAAAAACGTTAATAACTCGAACATTATTAACTTTGTATCTCATATTATACTGATAAAAAAATGTATGCGCTTAGAAGATGTTTCGTTGTAAAGCACTGAAAATACGATTTTCCGTCATCAACTTTGAGATAGATTTTCTTAAAAAATTTGTGTGTAACAAATAACCGAAACACGTTTCCCTCTACTTTCATTACAGAACGTCCTTACAGAAAGTTGATCAAAACAGGCGACCCACTTATCGTCCTCTCCCCTTGCTAGTTACCGATACCGAATAATTACAGATAAACATTGTTTTCCAAGCTGTTCGCAGTTAGTTGTGGATACTTTTGACAGTCATTCACTCATGTACTAAAATTCCTATTATTTTCCGTTGTCGAATTTACATTGCACTCTTGGACACTACTTGAATTACTTGGAGCAAAAAGCGGGCTATTATCTAGGGATAACCCGGTCAAGGACGTAACTATAAACAGACTTGTCGTGTTTACGTAACAGCCGTTACTGGAATTACCCTCGGATCGATCTGCTGTTGTGGCGCTCGAATGGGAAAAAATCCAAACACTCAGTCCAAGGAAAGCCGTAAATTGTGTTGACAGCTAGCGTCCTCAGTCGTTATGTAGCGCGTATGCTCCATTTCTTTCCATCTCAGGGAACCAAACTCGCTTTGCCTTATTATAGCATACATTTCACAACGTGTGCTTCCCTTGTTCCGGTATCTGTATGATCCCAGTAGGTGGTATCATTATCTTAAAGAAAGCTGTTTATCGCAGTGTCAGCGTGCCTCCGAGAAATGCAGGAATTCATTGTTTGTTTCTAGTAACTGTGAACTAGAACGCGTTTACAAGTTGCAATATTCTGATACATCGTACACTTTCGAATAAGTGATCGTTTATTTCCTCGCAAGGAATCAGCGATGTTTTTTTATCGATGTAGCGCTTCAACAACGAGCTGTACTTCGACATTCCAGAGGCATTGTTTGCACATTTTTTGGGTCTTCAAAATATGTACAGTACTGAGAAACGTAAATAGCATCCACTTTGAACGTGTTCTAAAATTTTGGAAAATCAAACCAGTTTTATAAATCTTATTTCGTCTTAAAACAAGGCATACAAACATTCATTCATAAAATTTAAGACGAGGGCCGAGGAGTATGATGAGAATTCGGCAGTGGAAGCATAGAGGTGTATCGTGGGCGTGATTAACGATAAATATAACGATTTACAGAGTCCACGCACTCGGTGTAGTTCCTTAAGATAAGAGGTGTAAGAAAGTGGGAAAAGGATGTATGAGGCAATAAGTATAATGAGACGAAACAAGGTAGGTTTACATACCTGTGACACATTACTGATTACATGCGATGTTCAAAATGGTTCAAATGGCTCTGAGCAGTATGGGACTTAACATCTTAGGTCATCAGTCCCCTAGAACTTAGAACTACTTAAACCTAACTAACCTAAGGACATCACACACATCCATGCCCGAGGCAGGATTCGAACCTGCGACCGTAGCAGTCCCGCGGTTCCGGACTGCAGCGCCTAGAACCGCACGGCCACCTCGGCCGGCTTACATGCGATGTCCCAAGCGAAAAAATTACGTGTGTTAGATGGGTATGCAAGAGTTTTGAGGAGTCAAACTGGACCATAATTTCTACCTGGAAATTCATACTTTTCACTTTTCTTACAGTTCAGAACATTAGAGTCTGTATATTGAGCAATCTGTAATAGAAACCAAGGAGAATGAGGAAATAGGATCAGAAATCAGGGAGAAAACTTGAAGGTCTGATGATGAGGTTACAATTCTGGCAGGCGGCAAAGGACTTGGAACAGCAGCGGAAAAGAGGTTTTAAGCTGAAAATCAACAAAAGGAAAAGGAGGTCTACGGACGACGATAGTTTCCATTAGAGAAAGCCTGCCGTAATGGCGTCAAAAGCGCATTGGCGGTATGTACACTCACATCATTGTGCGTAAAATAACTATACGTCATTTCCCAAGTTGTTAGTTCCCTGACACTACACATTCTTATTTTTAACTCAATACCGAGCATCTTCAAGATTGATTGGTCTGTGAATTCATATACCGGATTCACGCAGGCATGTCCACCTTTGGCACGGATAAAAGCGGCGACGCATCGAGGCATGGAAGCAGTGAGGCCTTCGTAGGTCGCTGGAGGGAGCTGGCTCCACATCAGACGCCCAAGTCACCAAATTCCAGGGAAGGACGCGATGAGCTCTGTCGCCACGTTCAACCACATGCCAGATGTGTTCGATCGGGTTCAGATCGGGTTGGGGGTCAACACATCAAATGGAACTCGACACTGTTTTCATCGAACTACTCTGCCATATTTCTGGCCTGTGACGTGGAGTGTTATCTTGTTGAAAAATGCCCCTGCTGTCGGGAAACATGACCATCATGAAGGGGTGTACGATGCTTCTTGGCCGTCATGGTGCACTGCACGAGCTCCACTGGATCCGTGGATGCCCACGTCAATGTTCCCCAGAGCATAATTGAGCTTGTCTTCGGACCACAATATGGGTATCAAAGAGCTGTCCCCCTGGATGAGGAAGGATTCGTGCACTTCCATTGGCATGAAGAAAACGCTATCGGGACTAATCAGACCGTGCAACGCTATGCCATTGCGTCCAGTGCCGATGGTCACGTGGGCATTTCAGTCGTAGTTGCCTATGTCATGGTGTTAACACTGGCAAATGCATGGGTCGTCGGCTGAGGAGGCCCATAGTTCGGTGTACTCTTTGTTCAGACGCACTTGTACCCTGACCAACATCAAAGTTTTAACATGTTCCTTTACAGAGGAAAATCCAGGAGAATTGCTCCAGCTTAATTCTTGTACCACTGAAAAGATGGATGAAGTAATTATTAGCGTCAGCGGTGTTGAGAAACAGCTGAAATCGTTAAAATTGAACAAGGCTGCATGGCCCGATGGAATGACTGTCAGATTCTATACTGAATTTGCGGTGGAGTTAATTGCAATCTATCGTAGATCCCTCGAACAAAAAACCGTGCCCCGGTTTTGGAAAAAGGCGCAGGTCACACCCCTCTCCAAGAAGGGTAGTAGAAGTGACCCACAATGACGAATCTAGTCACATGACTGAGACGATATTCCATAATCGCGCAATTTCACTGCAAGCCGCTTGTGAGGTATGGCGTCAAAAGCCTTCTGGAAATCTATACATACGGAATTGGATCAAAGTCCCTTGCAGTAGTGCTCAGCACTTGTTGTGGTTGAACAGCTAGTTGTGTTTCACCGTGTGCCAATAGACCGTTTTCTTGAAAAACAAAAGACGTTCCAAAATCGTGATTCATCTCAATGCAAACCAGCATGGATTTCGGAAACATCGATCATGTGAAATCCAACTCTCACTTATCTCACATGACATACTGAAAGCTTTGGATCAATGCAATCAGTTAGATGCAGCATTTATTGATATCCGAAAAGCATTTGACTCAGCACCACACCTATGCTTATTGTCAAAAGTTTGATCATATTGGAGGGGGGGGGGGAGGGGAGATCGAGTGAAATTTGTGACTGGGCTCAGGAATTTTTGGTAGTGAGGACACAGCATGTTATCTTGGATGTCATAGTCAGACGTAGAAGTAAGTTGGGGTGTGTCCTAGGGAAATGTGTTGGGACCCTTGCTGTTGATTTCTTGTTAATGACGTAGCAGACAATATCAATAGTAAAATCAGGCTTTTTTGCACATGATGCAGTTATCTATAATGAAGTACTATCTGAGAGCAGGTGCATAAATATTCAGTCAGATGTTGATAAGATTTCAAAGTGGTGCAAGGATTGTCAACTTGCTTTAAATCGTCAGAAATGCAAAACTGCGCTCTCCACGAAACGAAAAAAGCGTAGTATCCTGTGACTATAACAACAGTGAGACACTGATGGAATCTGCCAATCCATACAAATGCCTTGGTGTAACACTATGGGGCAATATGAAAAGGAACGAACACAGAGACCCAGTCGTGGGCAGGGCAGTTATCATACTACAGTTTGTCTACAAAGGAGATTGCTTATAAATTACTAGAATATTGCTTAAGTGTATGTGACCTGTAACAGATAGGACTAACAGCAGATACTGAATACACACAGAGGACAGCACGATTGGTCACAGGTTTCTTCGATTCGTGGGAAAGCGTCATAGAGGTGTTGAAGAAATTGAACTGGCTGACTCTTCCAGGTAGACATAAACTTGAAAGTTATCTGAATGAATAAAAATATAGCAACTAACGTACTGTTTCTGATTGTAAGCTCTGAGCTGTAATAATAAATCAACTGTCGCAATGAGAATGCAAAGCTGCATTGTAATAATAATTAATTGTCCTAACGAAAAGGGGAGTCTTTCATATTGTAAAAGTTAGTAATCTGACTGCAAGAATTTTGAACAGAATTACCTGTCTGAATAACAAACTTTGACATGAAACCTAGAGTAATTGGTTTTCCAAAATGAATCACAAAAACTGTCTCTGAATAACATAAGTTGGCCCTGATTGAATAAATAAAAAAAACCATAATTTTTCTCCTTACCTCTATTCTGCGCAAATGTGGATAACGTATTGCAATACTGCTCTTTCTTGCGCGCCACTGTGCTAAAGCTGCAGATTACTGTATCCACACAGAGACACTCGAAAGGTACAATGAGTTCTCCGTTAACTGAAGATGGAACAGTTTATCGAATATACCTGGTTGTATGATCCAATAAAAAGAATTGTAAGATAAAGATTGGTAAGAAAATGAAATATGCACATAAATGACCACACTCCTGTTTTTTGTATACTGTGAAAAGGTGCTAAGGGCATATTTTAAATTTAATGAACTTCTTAACATACAAAGAATACTCTTTCCTATCTCGCAACTTTTAGTTCGATGACGCAGTTATAGTAAAAGAAAAAGTAACGTCATTATTATCTCTACCTTGGACATTCCATTACACTTGCTGCTTTACGTGTTGATTGAACAAATTGAAACATGTTATTGCCATTGCTTCCTCATTGTAACACCACAATGTCTGCATCCTTACTCAAACGCTGCTTAACATTACCACAGTTGAACTGTGACTGCCTGACTCTACCAGAGCTTAACGTTGTCTGCTCCACTTCGCCCCCGCAGCTCAGACTTCTGCGATACAGATACCAAAATTATACATGACACCTATCTAACTATCCCGAGAAATCTTACTTACAGAGTTTCAAGAACTGGCTTTAAGTGATGACTCCAGGAATATATTACAGCCGCCTACGTGCCCATCCCACATACCTAAGGCACACACAGATGCATTTAAACAGTCACTGTACAACTGCTCCTTCCGCAGATAGAGTGGGAAATATTCCTAATAACTAGTACAATGGGATGTATCCTCTGCCATGCACCTCAGGGTGTTTGCTGAGTATAGATGTACTTGTGCTTGTACCTTCGTCATTACAACATGTGCTAGTTCGCATACCATGTTCGATAATTGTATCCGTCTTGAAATGTAAAAATAAAAATTTTATCAAATGTAAAAGTGTTTCATTTTCGATGTTCCACCCGCAAAGGCAGCAGGTAGTGTCTTTTGAGGCGGCCCAATAGCACTTTTGCCTTGTAAAAATATGCTCTCTAGCAGTGTTTTCTTACGTCCACTACATACAGCGTACTGATGCTATTTGCTTGTGCTCCTGTGTTGCAGTTCGCGAAGAGAACGAGGAGTACTTGAGCGCCGTAGGCAGAGACAGGGCTGTCCAGCACGGGCCAAAACGCCAGGTCTGGCCCCCAGCCGTTGCTGTTGGACAACCCGTGAGGTGAGTCACAGCAGTTGATACCGACATCTTTATTTATTCGTTCGCCATTTACAAAGGCATTCATGATGCACTGTATTAACTAAAATATTCTGTGAAATCTATACTGAGATACAATATTCTTTATATATAATACTGTACAATATCACAAACATTCTTGAGACAGGGGAGTCTACGTATGTCCTTCAGGCCACCATCGCAGCCATACCCTTCACACAAAACTCACATTCAGGACTGTCGCACAGGCCCAATTTGTTTGTCAGTTGCTTATACCTTACCAACACACGTCGTGACACGGTCAAAGTTGGCTACAATTTCCTCAGGAGGTTGACTTCATCGATTTTTTTGAGTCCTCTACCAAGTATTTGTTCGTATGTCCACTTACAACCCATAGTTCATAGAGTCGAAGAACAGGGACATGAGAGAGGGAATGATTGAGTGGAACAAAGGGAAGAGACTAATGTCGCAAAGAAGAGAGAAACAACATTTCAAAATCCGATGAAAAATAAAGAAGAAAGCTTGTGTTTCAGCCATAGACGAGAGGACGCTCTTGTAGAAGGTTATGATAGACTGAACACAAGCAGTCAGTGGAACCACTGGTCCAATTTCCTTGAGGAACAGTCAGGACCACCCCATCTGGCATGGCTCCCCGTTCTAGAAACATAGACCCCATGAAATTAGGTGATCACAGTCAGCCACAAGATTGTACAGAAAATCCTAGACAACCCACAACTCCTTATACACCGACCTAGCATCCACAAACAAACTTTGTCACCTTTGGAGGTCAGTGTATAAGGAGTTGTGGGTTGTCTAGGATTTTCTGTACAATCTTGTGGCTGACTGTGACCACCTAATTTCATGAGGTCTATGTTTCTAGAACGGGGAGCCAGGCCAGATGGGGTGGTCCTGAGCGGTCCAGAGTCTATCATACATTTGCACATCTCGACCACATTTGTGAGCATTGAAACTGTCTTGCCTTAAGAACTCAGGTTAAGGAAATTGGGCCAGTGGTTCCACTGACTGCTTGTGTTTAGTCTGAGTTCATCATAACCTTCTACAAGAGCGTCCTGTCGTCTATGGCTGAAACACAAGCTTTCTTCTTCTCCTTTTTTTTTTTTTATCGGATTTTGAAATGTTGTTTCTCTCTTCTTTGTGACATTAGTCCTTTCCCTTTCTTCCACTCAATCATCCCCTCTCTCATGTCCCTGTTCTTTACTCCTCTTCCTATATCCACTCTTTTTACTTTCTCTCACTTCCTTCTGTTTTTCCTCTTTCACTTATCAACGTTCTTCTCTCATACGTCCAGTAACCTTTCTTTACAACTACCTCGTTTGTGCCAAACTCTGGCGAGTCATGGGCCTCCACATAAATTTATCCAAGAGGGAGTAAAATTTCAAATTGACAATTTTGTTAAGACTAGTTCTTTTGAGTTTGCAAATGCATCGTGCCCCAAACACAAATACAAAACTAGCTGTATCTTCCACAATTGATAATTATTCACTTAAAAGTACTAAGGTCGATCACTTTGATACCTAAAAGATATGGATAGTTCAATAACATATACAATTCATTGACACATGAATATGAAGACTTCCTTTCATGTTCAGCAGTCTGAAATAGTATCATCTTGACTTTATACACAGAGTACCCAACAAGCTATAATTTTTTTTACACTTCCTTAATGTTAGGCTATTGAAATTAAAAATCTCAAATACAAAAATTCAGAACGACTGAAAAAAGTCCTGTTGGTTAGTGGTTAGTAACTAAGAAAAAATATGCTATTTTTAACTTCCACGAAGAGGATAAACAGAGAATAAATTTAAAAAAAAACCTTCTTCAACTTTGAGGACTTCTACGACGATTTGCTCGCTTATAAACTTCACCTCTGATAACTTCAATGCATTTATTGCATTACTTCTATTTTTAATGTAGAATGACATAACTACTGTTGAATAAGACATAGATTTCAAAATATGTTATTCGGGTTGGTTGGAAATTGGAATCCAGGGGCATCATTCAATGTGAGAAATCTCTCAAAACCTCCCTCAAGTTGGCTGATGGAACCGACTATTACTGAAACCAAAGCAGCCCTCGTCCCATTATGGTGCAGTCACACCAACTGGGTGGTAGAACTCGCAGCTCTGTCTTGCGTCCGATAGAGTTTGAAAAGATTCCAATACCTGGAGAGGACGTCTCTTCGATTTCACAATTTTCCCCCTCTCTTCTGCAGCAGAAAACGATATTGCCTCTCTTCAGTTGTCTATTTAGCCCCCAAGATTTATGCTTAATGTACACACCTGCAATATAGCAAGGGTGTGTTCCGCCAAGAGCACAGTAGTAGGTCCGCTATGTGAAGACGAATGTATTATCCAGCAAGCCATCATTGGTCTTCTTCGTTCACAGAAAAACGGTAAGATACTATAGTGATTTCGTTGTGCAGAAAAAAAAGTGGTTCAAATGGCTCGTAGCACTATGGGACTTGAGCTCAAATGTGATCAGTCACCCAAACTTGGAACTACTTAAACCTAACTAACCTACGGACATCACACACATCCATACCTGAGGCAGGATTCAAACCTGCGACCGTAGCAGCCACGTGGTTCCGGACTGAAGCGCCTAGAACCTCTCGGCCACCGCGGCCGGCTCGTTGCGCAGCAGAGGGAGAAGGCATCCTTACGAGGATCTGGGTTTGGCGACAGGCACTTACACTGCTGCCATGATCACGTCGTTCTGGGAATTGGTCAAGGAATCACGGTACCAGTTAATCAGCAGTTCGCTAAGAGCTGTATCAGGAAGTTACAGGCAAGGATTGAGGACATATTTCACTTAAGAACAGCGCTGAAATCGCCACTGTTCGGATGTAGACGAAGAACTCTGCATAACTTGCTAAATACCACCTTCCACATAACAATTTCAAATTTTGGGAAACTCATTCACTAGTAGCAAATACAATGTCACACACACACACACACACACACACACACACACACACACACACACACACACACACACACGAAACCTTATTGATTGAGAGGATATGTGGTTGTATTTCTGTGGTGACAATATGGAGTCAAATTTATAAAGAATTTGGCATTATGAGCTCTCTTATCAGTATGCCTTCCTCTGTCCTCGATGCACGATCTGATTCCACTAGAAAAGGTGTCACCATCGTCTTTTACCATCCCCTGAGGCAAGCTGGGTAACAATTGTTGTAGTTGGTACTCGATTTTCTGTGTACTGGCACTGGGACGGTCTTAACGTCCGACTCACCAGGTGATCATTCAAAAAGATCTGTCACCTCTGCTGTGGTTAGTATTTTTGTTAACCATTTGTAACTTTCAGAGAAGCGTCATAAATGGCGAATTTCGAGTAAACGCTACACATTTCTCATTTTGCCAAGTTAAAATTCGGTTCTTTTGCGGAGTTTGCACAGTCTCACTTCACTAAATGTAGAGGCAGTTGCGACAGGATGGTAAAACAGTTAAGTCTATTAAGTGAGGAACTCGGGAAAATATGGTCAGTAGCCTATGGAAAAGCACATCCACGGTACAAAAATAAATGAGTAGTGGCTTCACTGACTTTGTTTCAAAATCCATAGCATTTTTCCTTTCATCAGTTATCGATACACCCTTCAAAATTACGTTATTTCATCGAAAAAGTCTGTAGTCAGTTGGAAAACAGGGCAGGCAGTGAAGTTTTGCATAACAACCATACAGTAAAATACTTTCCCCATTACATGCTATCATTTGCCGATATCTCAAAAATATATGAGAAATCTTGTGTATATCTCACTGTGTCCGCCTCGCGTGAGATCGAGACCTCCAACCAAGTACAAAGAAAAATTCAATATGTCAGCCAAATTTCACAAACAGTAACATCTTGTGTAATATCCACCAGACGCAAAATCATACCGAGGCCAATTTTTCACTGCATACTTTTTCGAATTTCGCGTGGTGTCTTCCTTGCAAGCAAATATTACAATAACTATGGCCATTAATAAAATGATTGGCATGTCATCGTGAAGCTGGCATATGAAGCTATAAAACGAACAAAATTTTTCATCGAATTGTTTCTGTAAAATCGTTTGAGAGAAATTTTAGGACGTGCGCCTCAATGCTGTAATCGAAGACCGGCGGACACGGTCGGCCTGCTCTTCTGAACGAACGAACTCGTCCAGAGCTTTGGACGAAAACTGGTCAGCGCGCACCGGCAACCGTATCCTGTGAGCCTCGGCAGGCGTCGTGTCGTGTCGTGTCGTGTCGTGTCGTAGACTATCGACTGCGTATGGATGCTTAGAAAATGCAAACTCTGAGATGAGACAACCCTCCATGAATCAGGAATGATGTGGAATACTTTGTGCAGCAATTCTCAGTGCATGATTATATTCAAATATTTATTTATAATAGTAAATATTCGAATATTTCAGTAGAATAAACACCAAATAAAGCATTAATATTTTCATAATTTAAATAAAAGTAAAAATGACATTTTCGGCGGTAGAGCACCCCTTAACTGTGTCATGAGGCTTATTGCAATAATAGGAATTTTTTGTAACAAAACATATTGAGAAAGTAAGATATGGTTGCCACGACTTGTGGAAATTTCAAACGTATCAGGGAAATTTGGAAAAAATCTCGTTTTTTGTGTTAGTGGCATGACATTGTTTGTTTAGTGAGATGCCATGCTTCGTTGCTGTGTACGTGCGCCGCATCCCTGCCTCTGCCCTACCCACAGCTTGCAGTCACTGCTAGCGTAGCAGCTGCCGATGAGAGGCGTCGTCTGTTTGGATGTGATTCTCAGAGCTTGTTGACAGCACTCGTGTGTGCACGAGTTGTGTCTACACTTTCGTTTTCTGACAACGGTTGTGGCCAAAAATTTGGTTATAGAGTGTGATCGTCTTTTCTATGTGCTGAGCTAT
This sequence comes from Schistocerca nitens, assembly GCF_023898315.1. Classification (NCBI taxonomy): domain Eukaryota; kingdom Metazoa; phylum Arthropoda; class Insecta; order Orthoptera; family Acrididae; genus Schistocerca; species Schistocerca nitens. The sequence goes on from NC_064625.1 coordinate 69,880,271, forward strand.
CATCCTTACGGTGAGTTGCTGACTACTCTCAGAGTATTTGCTCGAGTTATCTGTTGCGTGGGTGATCACCGCGGTCTCATTTCATCGACGTGGTGTCTGTGACACGTGAATGGCTGGCCACACGAATGGACTTCCGTGACGGGCCAAAACTGCAGGTCATCTCTAATGGATCGGGCCTGCCAATCCAAAGCCCATAGTTTCCCACTAATGTGCGGGCTCTATCCTCAGACTTGGTCTGTGTATGTGGCGTATTACCATGGACCTAGGACTGTGGTGCACCTCCTCGGCCACAGGCGATGTATTTCGGGAACCGTGACTGCCTCACCGCAAGTACATTGTACAGTGCGGCGTTTGATACAAATTTTATTTATTCTAGTATATTTTGGCACTTCGAAAGTAGTTAATATATTTGAAAGTATGGACGATAAGAAAAAAAATTGTGGCAATCGCTGGCAGTTTGTACACTATGAAGTCATGTATTTCTTGAAAGAAAAAAAATCACACAATACCTGTAGATAATAGACATAACGCAGTGGGTAATAACCGACAATTACGAACATAGTAGAAGCATCATTTTATTTTCAGTCACCTACAGTGTTGGTTGACACACCTCTTCCCCACCTTGTACATTTATTTCGAGAGGCCTACTTTTTTCTGAGGTTATTTTAAATACCTTCACTGCTTTCAGGAATGTGTCTCGCAACTCCAAGAAAATGCATATTTTGTCACCAAATGGGTTTCGCTTTATGAAAATAAAATCAGTGATCTTAATGAAACATTTCTACCATTGGGCATCCTTTCTCCATCTACAAGCAGTTCATTACACAACATTTTGATGTTAAGTACTTAAGATTTTTGTTCACACGTTTAGAAATACAGAAGTCATTACATCTTTTTTTTTTACAACTTAGGTGTGAACTTAGACTTGATACCTCAAAATTTGTCAGGGAAAAATGCTAAAATTGTCTGGAAAAAAGGGAATTTCACTTGGGGGAAAGTTGTGGCAACCCTGTAATAGGTTTCAATTTTCAGTTTCATTGCAGCATTGTTATTTAAGATAAGGTATAAGAATTTAATGGGTTTGAATAATTGCATGTCAGTCATCCATGAACTGCAAAATCTTACACGTCATTCAGACACATTTTCGAAAGGGAAAAAAGGTACATAGCATAACACAAAAAAGCGAAAAAATGGACTCGCTCAGTGAGGATGTTGTACAAACTTAATTATGTATTTAGACAGTTCATACGTTCCGGGAATAGAGAATCTCGATTATTTTCACATGTTATCGACATTGATCCTGGCAAGATACCGATCCCAGGGATTAAAAGATTTTCGAGAATGTTTTCATTTTAATAGTATAAATGTGACAAAGTCATGCAGGAAGCAGGCGACCAGTATTATTATTTTAATTTTAATAATGAACAGCCTCATCTGCACCGCTTACCTAGACTTTACCCAGGTTTTAGTCGGCATAACCCAACCTTCTTCAGAATAACAGTGTCTACTGTTTGTCCATAGTGGAGTTCCAGTACAGCACTCGTGTTTGCCGCATCGCTGTCGCGAAGTGGGGCCGAGGCAGTGCCAGGTAAGTTTTACAGTTTGACGATAATTTATGAATTTGTAGTTTTAACTTGACGATGCCCACTATGGACAAACAGTAGATAATGTTATTCTGAAGAAGGGTGGGTTATACCGACTGAAACATAGGTAAATTCTAGATAAACGGTGCAACTGAGGCTGTTCATTATTAAAATTAATATTTATACAGTTGCTGACAGGGCCGCGAAATGTTGAAGATATTTAAGTATTATTTATTATTAGAGTAATTAGTAGTTCTGCATTGAGGTTGACTGCGTCTATTCTGCGAATTTTTGCTTCACATGCATCTTTGAACCACATATGCACATGCAGTAATCGCATCTGGATATCTGATGACGGCTAAATTCCGAAACACAATACAGCCATTCCTTGCGCGATATTTGACGTTTAGTATTGCGACGCAGTCAACATGAACGCAGAACTACTGAGTGTTGTAATTTCAAATTCGATGTTGGATAACAATTTCCGTGTGATATAATTACAAATTATCAGTTTTCGGACTTTTCCTTTACGTGTACCATAAAACCTTGCTTCTTGTCAATTTTCTTTAGTGTAAGTCAACAGAAAGTGCCCTCTAGGTCTGTATATTTTACACCATCAAGGGAACACAACCTCTGTATGTGAAAAAAAAATTTCAACTTGATACATCTCCCCGTTCCTGAAGCAAAGGATCTGCAACAGACAGACGGAAAACAAGGGTTCCTTTTTTTCCGATTGAGGGACGGAATAAAAAAAAAGACAAAGTATTATTGGTTTGGGAGCACATGGTAGCTCCAGTTATAAAAGCTTAAGTGGTATATTTAGACAAAAACATGGCACACTACACTTAAAAATACAAAAAAGAAAGGCACCGAGATTCGAACTCGCGAATTCTACTGTTTCTGCACGATCATTATCGCTAGACTACCAAGCCCGACATTAGCTTTTTTTATGCTTATGGGGGGGGGGGGGGAGGATTTATTGTAATTGGTTGTGATGCCCAGATAACATACGCGTAAACGCGATCCTGTTGCCAGTTACAGAGCAGTAAAACGCCGAACTCGCATCAGAAACTCAGTATATTTATTTGTGTTATCACATATTCGAGCACAATTTCCATCTGTACTTGTGTAAACTTTTAAGACGCTAATCGCCATAACTACTCTTACGTCTTTGGTCACGAGATATTTTTTGTATGCGTACTGTCTATCTCTGTGTTACCTTTTGCATTGGTAATCACGTGCTCATTATCCAAGTAGCAGCCGACAGTTAAAAAGTAAAACATTTATTATCTTCGGACCTTGTATGCACGCATACGACTGTGTACAGTTCTCAAAGATTATCAGCATTAACTTCCAAGCCATCCACAAGGAATCAAGAGTGGCATTAGAGCCGCCCTGAAGTCTAGGCTGGTCTTCACGGTGGCACGAAATCTTGGTGCAAGCAGAAAATTTATAATTCTGAACTCAGGCGTAACGAGGTATCTCAGACTGAATGACCTCCCCCCTGCTAAGCAGCACGGATTCCGAAAACATCGATTACGTGCAACCCGACTAGAACGACAGTCTGAAAGCCACGGATCAAAGCAGACGAGGAAAGATGGTGTTTACTGATTTCCGAAACGCATTTCACTCATTAGCAAAACTGTGTTTATTAAGTGAATTGGGTTTTACATGATCTATATTCTCGAAATACATGCTGGCTGGCATTGAGGTCATTCTGTTCAAGACACCTCATTATGTTTGACCTCAGAATATGTTCTGAGGTACTACAACAAATCGATAGCGAAAAATAAAACTGTGCACTTAAAAAAGTGAAAAAATGCCGTACGCTATTACCGTGATGCCAAAGAGTCGCAGTTGTAGCAGCTGAAATCATACAAATACATTGTTGCAACATTTAGTAGGTATAAGAAATCTCACGAACACAATAGGCTGAGTTGTACGTAAAGCAGCAAAACAGTGCAGCTGATGATCGCCGTGAATTTCCGCCAGCCAGCGGGCAGCCCCCTTGTAACTCAGGGCAGACTGCCATTTCTTGTGGTCGAACAGCCAACCCCTTACTGCATTCCACGATTACGCCCATGGCGAAGGCTGTGATACTGAGACAAGAAGAATTTAGTGCATGAACGCTGAGGGCTTACGCATCCACACTATGTTCGTTTAGGACTTAAGCCTCACGTACTCTAAACACTTCCATAGTGGCAAATGATGAAATGTTTTTGTTCCAGTTGTGTGCTGCAGCATTGGCTCTTGCCATACCATGCCCAGTTGCATCTGCTTTGCAATGCCAGTTGACTGTGTTTTGCTTTGCAACGCATAACACACTCATCCACTCGCAGCTGCAACTCTCATTTATCATCATCCCCATGAACCCTGAACCATGGACCTTGCTGTTGGTGGGGAGGCTTGCATGCCTCAGCGATACAGATAGCCGTGCCGTAGGTGCAACCACAACGGAGGGGTATCTGTTGAAAGGCCAGACAAAGGTGTGGTTCCTGAGAGGGGCAGCAGCCTTTTCAGTAGTTGCAGGGGCAACAGTCTGGATGATTGACTGATCTGGCCTTGTAGCACTAACCAAAATGGCCTTGCTGTGCTGGTACTGCGAACAGCTGAAAGCAAGGGGAAACTACTGCCGTAATTTTTCCCGAGGGCATGCAGCTTTACTGTATGGTTAAATCATGATGGCGTCCTCTTAGGTAAAATATTCCGGACGTAAAAGAGTCCCCCATTTGGATCTCCGGGTGGGGACTACTCAGGAGGACGTCGTTATCAGGAGAAAGAAAACTGACATTCTACGGATAGGAGCGTGGCATGTCAGATCCCTTAATCGGGCAGGTAGGTTAGAAAATTTAAAAAGGGAAATGGATAGGTTAAAATTAGATATAGTGGGAATTAGTGAAGTTCGGCGGCAGGACGAACAAGACTTTTGGTTAGGTGAATACAGGGTTATAAACACAAAATCAAATAGGGGTAATGCAGGAGTAGGTTTAACAACGAATAAAAAAATAGGAGTGCGGGTAAGCTACTACAAACAGCATAGTCAACTCATTATTGTGGCCAAGGCAGACACGAAGCCCACGCCTACCACAGTAGTAAAAGCAGTCCGCAGATGAAGAAGTTGATGAAATGTGTGATGAGATAAAAGAAATTATTTAGATAGTGAACGGAGATGAAAATTTAATAGTCACGGGTGACTGGAATTCAATAGTAGAAAAAGGAGTTAAAGGAAACGTAGTAGGTGAATATAGAACGGGGGTAAGAAATGAAAGAGGAAGCCGTCTGGTAGAATTTTGCACAGAGCATAACTTAATCATAGCTAACACTTGGTTCAAGAATCTTAAAAGAAGGTTGTATACATGGCAGAAGCCTGGAGATACTGACAGGTTTCAGATAGATTATATAATGGTAAGACAGAGATTTAGGAACCAGGTTTTAAATTGTAAGACATTTCCAGGGGCAGATGTGGACTCTGACCACAATCTATTGGTTATGAACTGTAGATACTGCAAAAAGGGGGAAATTTAAGAAGATGGGACCTGGATAAACTGAAAGAACCAGAGATTGTACAGAGTTTCAAGGAGACCATAAGGGAACAATTGACAGGAAAGGGGGAAAGTAATACAGTAGAAGAAAAATGGGTAGCTTTGAGGAATGAAGTAGTGAAGGCAGCAGAGGATAAAGTAGGTAAAAAGATGAGGGCTGCTAGAAATCCTTGGGTAACAGAAGAAATATTGAACCTAATTGATGAAAGGAGAAAGTATAAAAATACAGTAAATGAAGTAGGCAAAAAGGAATACAAATGTCTCAAAAATGAGATCGACAGGAAGTGCAAAGTGGCTAAGCAGGGATGGCTAGAGGACAAATGTAAGGATGTAGAGGCTTATCTCACCAGGGGTAAGATAGATACTGCCTACAGGAAAATTAAAAAGTACCTCTTGTATGAATATCAAGAGCTCAGATGGAAACCCAGTTCTAAGCAAGGGAAAGCTGAAAGGTGGAAGGAGTATATGGAGGGTCTATTCAAGGGTGATGTACTTGAGGACAATATTATGGAAATGGAAGAGGATGTAGATGAAGATGAAATGGGAGATACGATACTGCGTGAAGAGTTTGACAGAGCAGTGAAAGACCTAAGTCGAAACAAGGCCCTGGGAGTAGACAACATTCCATTAGAACTACTGACAGCCTTGGGAGAGCCAGTCCTGACAAAACTCTACCATCTGGTGAGCAAGATATATGAGACAGGCGAAATATCCTCAGACTTCAAGAAGAATATAATAATTCCAATCCCAAAGAAAGCAGGTGTTGACAGAGGTGAAAATTACCAAACTATCAGTTTAATAAGTCACGGCTGCAAAATAGTAATGCGAATTCTTTACAGATGAATGGAAAAACTAGTAGAAGCTGACCTCGAGGAAGATCAGTTTGGATTCCATAGAAATATTGGGACATGTGAGGCAATACTGACCCTACTACTTATCTTAGAAGCTAGATTAAGGAAAGTCAAACCTACGTTTCTAGTATTTGCTTTTGACAATGTTGATTGGAACACTCTCTTTCAAATTCTGAAGGTGGCAGGGGTAAAATACAGGGAGTGAAAGGCTATTTACAATTTGTACAGAAACCAGATGGCAGTTACAAGAGTCGAGGGACATGAAAGGGAAGCAATGGTTGGGAAGGGAGTGAGACAGGGTTGTAGCCTGTCCCCGATGTTATTCAATCTTTGTATTGGGCAAGCAGTAAAGGAAACAAAAGAAAAGTTCAGAGTAGGTATTAAAATCCATGGAGAAGAAATAAAAACTTTGAGGTTCGCCGATGACATTATACTTCTGTCAGAGACAGCAAAGGACCTGGAAGAGCAGTTGAATGGAATGGATAGCGTCTTGAAAGGAGGATATAATTTGAACATCAACAAAAGCAAAACGAGGATAATGGAATGTAGTCGAATTAAGTCAGGTGATGCTGAGGGAATTAGATTAGGAAATGAGACACTTAAAGCAGTTTTGCTATTTGGGGAGCAAAATAACCGATGATAGTCAAAGTAGAGAGGGTACAAAATGTAGACTGGCGACGACAGCTAAGTGTTTCTGAAGGAGAGAAATTTGTTAACATCGAGTCCAGATTTAAGTGCCAGGAAGTCCTTTCTGATAGTATTTGTATCGAGTGTAGCCATGTATGGAAGTGAAACATGGACGGTAAATAGTTTAGACAAGAAGAGAATAAAAGCTTTCGAAATGTGGTGCTACAGAAGAATGCTGAAGATTAGATGGGTAGATCACATAACTAATGAGGAGGTAATGAATAGGATTGGGGAGAAGAGAAATTTGTGACTAGAAGAAGGGATCGGTTGGTAGGACATGTTTTGAGGCATCAAGGGATCACCAATTTAGTATTGGAGGGCAGCATGGAGGGTAAAAATCGTAGAGGGAGAGCAAGAGATGAATACACTAAGCAGATTCAGAAGATGTAGGTTGCAGTAGTTACTGGGAGAAGAAGAAGCTTGCACAGGATAGAGTAGCATGGAGAGCTGCATCAAACCAGTCTCAGGACTGAAGACCACAACAACATCCCAATGATCACATTTGTGCTGTATTCATATGGATCTATCTTATGTTTAATACAATATACAACAAATAACTGTTTTGATAACACAAATTATGTGCTGGACAGACCTATTCCTTGATGTTGTGATTTCATTTGTCACATCATATATTTTTGTACAGTTGAGCAGAGCTAATCACTTATACTGTAGTGACATTGGTTAAGCTTGTGGTTATTGATCTGATGTGCTTGCCAGACATATTGATTGATGAAATTTCATTTGTCACAGGAAATTAGATCCTTATACAGTTGCGCAGAGCTATTCACTTATGCTGTAATAACATTTGTTAAGCATGTAGTTCTATATAACAGTTTTAAATTTATCCTAATTTTCCAGCTCTTTGATATGTTTTGGTAGTGCATTAAAAAGTTTGATGCCTCGATTACATACATGTTTCTGACTTTGGGTCCTTGTTACAGCTTGTAAGTGGAGATCTTTACATTGCTGTGTATGGTAATCTGTATTGGTTTTCATTTTCACCTGATTTCTTTTGATCACCAACAGACATTTCAGAATGTATAATGACGGAATTGCTAAAATTTTCAATGCTTTAAAAAGGGGCCTACAACGTGTTTGATGTGGGCTCTGGGTCATTATCTGAATAGCGCATTTTTGTAATTTGAAAATCTCATTTAGACGACAACTTGATGTTCCCTAGGATACTATCCCATATGACGCAATTGACTGACAATGGCCAAAATATACTAATCTGGTACAGTTATTACTACAAACTCTTGCAATTATTCTAAGTACAAAACATGCTGAATTTAGTTTTAGTGCTAAGCTCAACACATAGTCCTTCCAGTTTATCTTCTCATCAATGTGCATAGCCAGAAATTTTGCTCACTGTACTCTTTCAAGTTGTTTGCCCTCCATGGTGGGATTTAGGTCATCATGTACACTTAATTTTCCATATTGCTTATAATTAATTTTTTTTCACTAAACCATTTTTGTATGTCTTGTAGGACATGGCCCAAAGTACAGTGCAATGACTGCTTCATATAACAAACAATTAAACTAGTATCATCAGCAAATAACATGATTCTAGCTTTACTCTCTGACACCTGAATATAATTAATGTAAATGGGGAACAGCACGGGGCCTAATACACTTCTCTGGATCTGATTTTAGTGTAATCTTTTTGTGCTGTAATTTCAACCACCAGCATCCTCTTTTCCAGATACGACTCGTACCACTTTTTTCCAGTCCTGTGATACCTATAGCTTCAAGCTTTTCCATAAGTGTCAAAGGCTTTTGACAGATCTAGATTTATCCTGAAAACACGTTTTCCGTCTTCCAATTTACTAATTATTTCTTTTGTGTATTCCAGTACAGCTGTTTCGGTACTTCTCCCAGCTAGAAATCCGTGCTGATTACTGTTTATCAGATTCCACAATTAAGATAATATGTGACTCTATATTTCATTAGTATCACTAAAACCTGAGAGAAAGTTGGGAGAAGTGAGACAGGTGTGTAGTTTCCTGTTTTAAGCTTATCCCTCTTTTTCAACAGGGGAACAAATTTAGAAATTTTCAGTTTCAGTGGAAAAAACTTGCATATTTTGTGACGGAATACAGTTGATACGCTACACTGGTTTTTTTCTTTATTGTGTAGATACACGGTCTGGTCCATCACATTAATGTGACCAAAACTCGACATGCAGTAACCACTCGCAGATGACAGACGGCACCACTAGCAGTGAAGGGTATGTAAAGCGTGTTGGGAGCCACAGAAAACAGTGCAGTTGTCACTGTAAGTAGGAGACAAAATGATTTCGAAATGTGCAAGGTCATTGGCTTTTGGGGAAAGGGTGGAAGCTTTTTGGAATGACTAAGTCTGTAAACTGTTTGTATGTCAGTGTGGTTAAAGTATACTGTGCACAGCAAAATGGTGCTATTCAGAATCGGTGCCGAGGCTACTGTGGTGCAGTCGTGGGCCATGGATGACAGGGGTAAATATCAGCTGCAGAGACATGCAGCTGTTGAACAACTGACCACCCAGATGAACCGAGAGGCTTTTCAAACGACAGATGGCCATTGGCGTGCACATTTTTAAATGTCTGAAAGCAAAACACACTGCAACAGCTGTCAGAAGGGGACACGCCAGGGGAGGAAGTCTGTGGCATTCCCTGAGTGGTGATGTTATTCTGGGAGGGACAATGGATCAACAGATGTATGCACCCGTCCTCGAGGGCCGCATCCACCCATACACACAGTTTGTTTTTATTCAGCGTGGTGACGTCTACCAGCAATACAATTCAACACAGCTTGCAGTGTACATGTGTGGTTCAAACAGCAACAGGATGAGTTTATCATATGCCCCTAGCCACCGAAGTCCTTAGATTTAAACCAATTGAGAATCTGTGGGAACCCGTCTGCCAGGCTTTATTCTCCGTGGATCCTCACACGAAAAACCCAGAACAGCTGGACTTGGCAATGAAATCATCATGGCTCCACACCCCTGTTAATACAGAACCGCACAGGCACGTGGGGGGCAGTTTCATTCCCAGCTGGATACAGGATTTTTGTCTCCTCGGAAAGTGGGCGTTGTGTTGTTCTTGTCATCAACAAGCAAGTCTCAAAAGCAGCATAAAATGAAAAGAATTGCAGTAGGCAACTGATCAAGCCCAGATGGGGTCCGCCATATGATCATTTCATTGAATCTCTTCCTGCATGTCTCGCAATGGTGTGCACCGGAAAAAGAGGTTATTCGAGGTTTTGACAGTTAGTCACATTAACATGTCTGTACAGTGTATTTTCAGAAGAAACGAAGGTACCAAACTAAATAAATCATAATTACATTATTACCCTGGAGTGAGCCACAGGAGATCAAGGGTCCATTGTACCAAAATACTCATAAAACATCCTTGAACCACCAACTGAATTTTTTCAGTGGAGTTCATTTCACCCTTTATGTAGGAGAAAATGAAAAACCTCCATCAACAATCTCAGAGGAGCCTCATATCTGATAGTACACTGATAAGATATCAATCCAGTTTCTACTTTGGACTTCTGATCACTTTATGTTTCTGAGGAAAGGCCATACTGTTCAGACTTTGGTGACCAATCTGGACAAAAGCTTTTAAATTTTGAAAAAGTATCCTTGTTAGTTTATAGCCCATCACGTTTAGCATACTTGGCTATTGCTCCCTCTTTGGTACGTTTCCCTTTCTATTGCCCTAGGTGGAATGAAGTGATCGTATGGACATTGATACCTAGGAGTCACTTGCTGGGTAAGTTTGGCTGACAATTTGCAGGTCTTTTCTTTTGACACCATGGTGGGTGACTTTCATGCTGGCGATGATGAATCAATGATAAGGACAACATATCACCCACTCCCTGAGCAGAGAGAATGTCTGACATGGCTGGGAAATGAACCCAGGCTCGACTGCATGGCAGTCAGATGTGCTGACCACTCAGTGAAGAGGGTCGATAGATGCTACTCTAGGTTATTTGCCTCCCCTCCTCACATATCTTACAATGTGCCTTTTAAATGCTCTTTCGTCAATCCTCCTCACATGGGATTATTCTCTCCCAACTAATATGCCAATACCGGGAGACAACAATGACTGTTACCTCAACGCTAACCCATATTCAACCTGTTCTACATGCCTGTCCAGTTCTCAGCAACACATTCTTTGGACAAAATGCGACTTATCTACATGCACATGTTACTTGATGGTATATGTAAGAGAGCAATGTGTGTATTGCTTCTTGTACAAGGTGCATCTGGGAAGTTTGGTGAATGGTCTCAGAAAATGAAGGGAACATAAGTTACAAAGTAATCACCATTAGCTACAAAACACTTCTGACATTTGTTGTAAAGCTATTGGAAACTGTCTGCAAACAATTCTTGTGGAGTCACTGAAAACACAGTTGTCACGCATTGTTGGATATCTGCGCTATTATAGATGAGAGGCGGAGCCACCAGTACAATCCACAGCCCATCAAGCAACTGTGTTCATCATCTTCCCTGCCTCCCAAAAGAAGTTTGACAAAAAACTCTGGGATTAAGACATATCAATCACAATTTTTGATGGAAAGGGCTTGATCCATGATGAATTTCTACCTGTGGGATGTTGGGAAGACAATGAACACCACATCACTTACTGCTGCAAGGTCTGTGGATAGTACGGTACTGATAACATCAGGTATCATCTCCGGCAATGATGCAGACATCCAGCATTGTGTGCCCATGGTGCTTTAAGTGATTCCACGAGAAGTGTTGGCTGGCCATTTCCTACAGTTTGACAACTGAGGTCAGAAGTCTGTTGTAGGTAATGGTGATTACTCTGAAGGCCGGTAAAAGCATTTTGTTTATAACTCTTGTTTCTTTCCGAGACAATTCACCAAATGTTCAGATGCATTTTGTACACTCTAAGACATAAAAAAGGCTCTACAAAGGAATTTTCTGAATGGGATGGAAACCAGTAGGAGTGATGTACAAGTACCAACAAACAAATCATTACGTTCTCAGAAAAACTGGATTATTTATTCCACAGAAAGAGCTTCACACATTGTTCCACCTCCAGCTTTTATGCAAGCAATTATTCAGCTTGGTATTGATTGACAGACTTCTCCTGAGGGATATTGTGGCAAATTCTGTCCAGTTGGTGTATTATATTGTGAAAATCCCAAGCTAGTTGGAGGCTCCAGCCTATGATGCTCCAAACATTCTCAGTTGGAGAGGAATTCGGTGACCTTGCTGGCCAAGGTAGAGTTTGGAATGCATGAAAGAAGCACTAGAAATTCTCACCATGTACAGGCAGGCATTATATTGTTGAAATGTAAGCCAAGTTAGGTAGGTGCTGGTAAAAAGAAACTGAGCTACCAGTCAACTAGTTGCAGCAGTTTGCCGGCAGGAAATCCGAGCAGAAACCTAACGTACTGCAACTCGCACCAGGCTGCATACAATGTAACTGTTTTAAGAATCAGGAAAAGATCTTAATTTTGAATGAAATGTTGAAATACTGGAAAAACATTTTTAAATTCTGTACATTGATAATGTAGACGTTCACTGCCAAGCCCGTGCTAATCTTAACATTGTCATGCACAGACCCTTTCATTTACGTTAGTAAGTTTATGTTAACATATTTCCTGAAATCTGAAGAGCTACTAAGCACGGATTGTTCTTAAATGGAAATGCGCACCATGCTATTAAGATTATCAGTGTGCAATGCACTGACGGTTTTAGTCACCAATCTGCCACATGGAATTACTGTCCTTTCTCATACACAAAGTTACTTAGAAAATCAAACTTTCTAAAAAACACACCAGAATAATATATGCCTACACTTTCGAAACATGTAGCACAACAAAAACTGGCAAATTATAACTTCCTTTGCAGCTCATACTACATGTGACCATACCATTGAAAGGCAGGGCTCTGAATCCTTACACTGCCGTAATCATTCTATAGTTCCAAGAGAAAAGATGCATAAAAAATACCAGGGTACTTTCAGATTGGTCAGTTTTCTTTAAGGCTAATAGAAAAACGTTATTCTCCCACGTTAGTCCGCACTTTTCATGACTAACAAATAACACACTTTCAAATTGTACTTTCCCAAAATAAATATGGAACATTCAGATACTTTGTTAATAATGTAAAGTATAAACTATTTTCATTTGCACTCAAATTGGCTTTCCTTTCACCATAAACTTACTTAACATATTATGATACTAAACTCCCCACTGTACAGTGTACATCAGTAGAACAACGATCTACATATTTACTATAGACCTCATTCACATTGCTATAAGCTTATACAAAACTGTACAAACATAAACAAACAAAAGAGCCATCAAGAAATAAACAGAAAAATTCCCAAAAACATTCTCTTGACCTGTTTCTTGAAAGTCTGTGCACTACTGGACTCTGGTGGGTGAAAATTAGAACTACTTACCCGACTGAACTGTTTCAGACCATCTGTCACTGTACAGGCGTGAGTCACTCTCCTGATACACCGGGGCAATATAAGGGGCCACTCCTCACAAGGATGGCTTGCTATGAAAGGCAACAGAATGGTACTTAGAACAGGGCCGGCCAGAAATTCTGCACGCGTGCGGTGCTCCTGCACACGTGCAACTTGCGGGTCACAGCGTGCACGCCGCAGCCGTCAGCGTTCATGTTTCAATCCACAGATGTCGCTTTATCCATTAGCTGAGATACTCTGTATTTATGTTAACAGTTTAACCCAGTAAGACAAGTAATACAATTAACAACCGTGGGTTTTTATTAAGGCAGCTTGACTGACGGCACGTAAATACGCGTAATGTTTTTGATCTAGTATTTAAGACAGAGAGCACTTAGCGACTTCCAACAAACCTTAGTCATGGTTTCCAATAACATTAAACCAATGCAAGGTTTCCTGTAACTAATTCTCGGTGCCCTCAGTTACACCCACATAATTTCTGTCTCACTGACCGATGAACAGAATGACAACCGCAGACCTCTCGATGATGACCTGTACCATTATTGCTATATGTTTCACCAGTTCCGTCTGAAATCTGCATAATAACCGACAATTAGATGCTTGTTATGTTTTATCGACTGCAGCTGAGCGTAGCCCTTCACACATTAAAAAAAAACCTAAATGTAATTATACAACAATCGGTTTAATGACCAATTTTCCTGATAATAATGTAACACGGAGCAGAATGAGGCAATAATGCACAGTTAGTAAACAATAATTTTTAATTATGAAAGGAATAAATCCAAACACGTTTATCACTGGTCATGAGAAATGATATAGTTAATATCGGGCACAAAAGCACGGCTCATTGACAAACGCAAGCAGCCACGGGAGATTTTCATCACTGATGCTTGATCGAAACGACTGAGAACATAGATCTTCCGTTCTTTGCTTTTTCACAGTACCTGCCATTTCTCAGTACTTCTCTGTCAAAGTTACGGTCACCAGGGGTAAACGAGACTGGGTATGTCATGCTCTTGCTTGTAGCACATAAACAGGGAAGAGGAGCCGCCGCCGTTCATTTAGGACACACGTCTAATAACAGATGTCGCCGTCGCACACGTGCGCAGCACTTCCGCACGTATGCACACTGTGCAGCGTTTGGCGGGCCCTGACTTGGAACATTGTTGCGTACTGTAATTCTGTAAGAAAGCCACAGATGAAAACTGTTATATCCTAGCCAGTAATGCCACCCGAGCCCGCTGCCAAAAGGTTGGCAGCAGCAAAGTCCGGACGCCGTCCGCATAAGCAGCGCCAGCGATACAGGAAATCGCCGCAAGTCTGCGCGCGCCACCGCTGGCTTCTGGCTTCTTAAGCGCTGGAGTCGCGAGCGCTAGGACAGTTCTGGATTCTGCCGCTCAGTTGTATACTCGCCACCGCAGTGTGTACTTGCTAGTCAGTGTGGGTACATCGCAGCAGAGTTGTTATTTGTCGCCAGCCGACGCTGACCTAGCTGCCCCGACTCGAACTAGACAGATTTCTGTAGAGACAATGTTCACCACTGTGTTTCTATATCTTCGTAATAAAGATAAGTACCGACTTTCATTCAATCCGAGTGTTTGGGTTTTCATCTTTCTGTTCACTGTTCCAGCGGACCGGTCGGCCCGCTACTAAAAGTGTGGCGGTGTTTGTCGCTACGAAGGCCGTCACAAAACTGGCGACGAGGACTTCCGAACTCGTGTGCAGGTCTGGTTCAACTTGTTTCTTGAGATAGAATTTTGGGGGCTGGTTTCATTGTGTTCACTATGTCTGCCGAATTACAACAGTTGATCTTGTTACAGAGTCAGCAAATACACAGTCTGGTGGAAGCAATCGCCAAACAAGCGGCTCATCCACCAACACAAAAGGAACATGCACAGGCAGCACCACCCTTCCGTGCTTTTGATGCGGCACGAGAAGAATGGCAAGAATATTTCGCGCAGTTGCAGGCGCACATGACAGTCTACAAAATCACAGGTAATGATCGGCAGCTTTATTTAATTTCCACTGCAGGCGTGGAAGTCTATCGACTACTTTGTAAGTTGTTCCCGGAATCCAAGCAAGAAGCTTTAGACTATGACGTTGTTGTTAACAAGCTTGCTGAGTATTTAGAGTCGCGAGTTCATGTGGCAGCAGCCAGATTCAAGTTCTTCAGATTAAGGAAACTGCCACATCAATCTAATAAACAGTGGTTAACAGATTTACGGGGCCTCACCCGTCAGTGCCGATTTAATTGTGTGTGTGGAGCTTCCTACAGTGATGTCATGTTACTAGACGCATTGCAGATTCTCGTATTCGTGCTGCTATCTTAAAGTTGCCTGACCCGTCATTAGAGACTGTGATGAACATCATTGAAGCCCAAGATACTTTGACTATGCTGAGTGTGAGTTAGATCAGCATGTATTTCTCAAATTGCCTGTGCTAAGCAAGTTATGTCACGCCCGCGGCCCCACCGGCAGAGTCAGACTGTAAACACTAGCCGGCCGCGTCATGTTAAACATATTCGTCAGCCGCGTGTGCAAAATGATAGACTTAAGTCTTGCCCTAAGTGTGTTCTTGCTCATCCTCGTGAACGTTGCCCGTTAAGAAACGCGGTTTGTCACTTTTGTCAAAGGAAAGGACACATCCAGACTGTGTTTGCGTAAACGCAAGAACATTCTAGTGCTGCCCAGCCCATGGATATTCATGTTATTCAAAGCCAGCCCGCCCGGAAGGTCGCGTTTAAAGATTCTTCCACGGTTAGTGTGGGTAATAAACTTGTTCGCAATAAGCCACCCACCCAGCCCTCTGCTATGCGACCCAAGCGTAATTCAAACGCTGTAAAACGTAATGTACAGACTGCAAGTGAAGCGGGAGTTGTTGTTCCACCCGCCCAACCCACGAGTTGTCGTAAGCAGCGAACACGCGCTAAACGCGCTGATTTTGTGTCTTCCGCCTCCACTGCACCGATCCAGAGACAGTGTAATAAACTCTTTGTGAAGCTACGCATCCAGGATAAGATCTTCAATTTTCAATTAGACACTGGTGCGTCTGTGACTCTCATAAATAGTGCTACGTATGCGGCTATCGGCCGCCCTAAACTTTCAGCGGCAAAACATTCTTTGGCTCCTTATAGTGGCGAACACATTCCTGTGTTAGGTGTATGTAGCGTGCCAGCCACATTCCGGGGCAATACAAAGTTTCATTCAGTGGTCCGCGCTACAGTGTAAACATTTTCGGATTAGACTGTTTTGACTTGTTTGGCCTGTCTATACAAGACAATGTGCTGCAACTTAATTCTGTTGTTGTTCCTCAAGACAGCATAACCGATTTGTGTAAACGATACAGTGACATATTTAAAGACGAACTAGGTTGTGCTGCGAACTTTGCCGCTCATATTACGTTAAAAGATAATGCTCAGCCTCGATTTTTTCGTGCTCGTCCAGTGCCTCACGCCCTCCGGGCACCTGTAGAAGATGAACTTCGTCGTTGGCAAAACAACGGTGTTATTCACCCCGTTTCAGCGAGCCAGTGGGCTTCGCCCTTAGTTATTATAAAGAAACCGTCTGGCAAGTTACGTTTGTGTGCTGATTTTAAGTCGACAGTTAATCCTCAGACTGTCATTAATTCTTTTCCTTTGCCTAGACCGGACGAGCTGATGGATAAGTTAGGGGAAGCTTGTTTCTTTTCCAAAATTGATCTCCGTGAAGTATATTTGCAGTTGCCCCTCGACGAGCAATCACAACAGTATTTTGTCATAAACACGTCGTTGGGGTTGTTCCGTTTTCTGCGTTTGCCTTTTGGTTGTGCGTCAGCTCCAGCTGTTTTTCAGCGTTTTTTGTCACAACTTCTGGCTAATGTGCCATCGTGTTGCCACTATTTAGACGATATTGTTGTGTCCGGTCGGACGCCTGCTGAACATTTCCGTAATTTGGAGTGTTTGTTTACAGTGTTGTCTCAGGCAGGCCTACGTTGCAACATCGATAAATGTTCATTTTTCCTTACGGAGTTGGAGTATCTGGGACATGTTATTAATGCTCAAGGCATTCATCCCTCCCAGTCACATTTAGCAGCTATTCGTGATTTGCCCGCCCCTCGCAATCTGCATGAATTGCAAGCAGTTCTTGGCAAATTGACATATTATGTTAGGTTTATTCCTAATGCATCACAGATTGCTGCACCGTTGCATCGTCTCCGCCGTAATAATGTTCCGTTTGTGTTGTCGGCTGATTGCCAATCAGCCTTCCAGCAGCTTAAAGAGGCTTTATTGAGTGATCGTTGTCTGGTCCATTACGACCCTAACAAGCCTCTGGTGTTAGCTTGTGATGCCTCTTCTTTCGGCCTCGGTGCTGTGTTGTCTCACCGAGTCGGTAACACCGAAAGTCCTATTGCGTTCGCATCTAAATTGCTAAACAAAGCTCAGTGTAATTATAGCCAATTGGACAAGGAAGCGTTGGCTATTGTGTTCGGTGTCACAAAATTCCATCACTACCTCTATGGTAGACCATTCTATTTAGTAACAGATCACAAGCCCCTGACGTCACTGTTTCATCCGTCTAAACCAGTTCCTCAGCGGACAGCTCAGAGACTACAACGTTGGGCTCTTTTGTTATCACAATACCAGTATGAGATACTGTATCGCCCTACGGCTCAGCATGCAAACGCTGACGCGCTTTCTAGATTGCCGATTGCTGCGGATGATGTCTTCGATTCCTCTGACGACTCTTGCCATCAGATTGACGCCGATGAGCACCAATCCCTCCGGGATTTTCCGATTGATTATCGTCAGGTGGCACGTGAGACAGCTACGGATCCTCATCTGAGTTTACTATTACGTTTTGTTCAACGTGGTTGGCCGTCCAAGGCAAAGGACATATCGGATCCTGTGGTTCGTCGCTATTATCCGCAACGTCATCTGTTGTCTGTTTCGCACGGAGTTTTGCTGTTACGCACCGAGAATGACCAGCTTCGTGTCGTGGTTCCCCAAGTGCTCCAATCCAAGGTCCTCGACTTGTTGCATCAAGGTCATTGGGGAGTGGTCCGCACCAAGCAGCTTGCCCGCCGTCATTGTACATGGATCGGCATTGATAAGCAGATTACGCAGATGTCTACAGATTGTTCGACGTGTGCCGAACACCAAGCTGCTCCGCCTCAACGCTATTTTGAGTGGGCACGCCCTGCCGGTCCCTGGCAGCGAGTACATATTGATTTCGCTGGTCCATATTGGAATTCTCGTTGGCTCATCGTGATAGATGCATTTAGTAATTTTCCGTTTGTTGTGCCCATGCAGTCTACAACGTCTGCACAAACTATACAGGCGTTGACTTCAATTTTTTGTATTGAGGGTCTTCCAGAAGTTTGTGTCTGACAATGGTCCACAATTTACCTCTGCTGAATTTGAAAGTTTTTGTTCTGCCAATGGCATTCGCCATGTTCTTACTCCGCCGTTCCACCCTCAATCGAATGGTGCAGCGGAACGTTTTGTACGCACATTCAAGGATCATATGGACCGCCTTCGTGCTACGCACTCTCGTCAGCAGGCCCTCATCACGTTCCTGTCGTCGTACCGGACCACGCCACGCGACGGCCCTTCGCCTGCGGAGCTTCTCCACGGCCGTCGTCATCGCACCCTACTACGGTTGTTGCACCCCCCGGATCGACCCGCCGCTTCTGAGCATCGCACGCGTTTTCAGTGCAATGACGCCGTTTTTTTCAGAGTTTATCACGGTCGCCATCGTTGGGAACGTGGTACCGTGATAAGTGTCCAGGGTCGCGGTTTTTATACTGTTCAAGGTGCTACTGGGGTGCACAGGAGGCATCAGGACCAGTTGCGCCGCGCTGGCCGCCCGGATTCTGCCGCTCGTTCTTTGTCCACAGATTTGATCCGCGACGGGTTCCAGCCGCGCCTTCCGACTTCGCTGCCGCCCCCAGGGCAGCAGCAGCAGCCGTCGCCGCTACCACGCCGACAGCCCGTCCCGTTGATGCCTCCCGCGCAGCTTCATACGGGAGCGCCCCGGGTGGTCGCTCCAGCGCCTGCGGTCCCTCTTCAGTCGCCGCCGCCTTCGGAGCTGATGGACGTCGACCCCTCAGCCGGGCCGCCTTCCCAAGCGGTGGCTGTGCAGCCTGTCCTGCAGCCGCTTTCCTTGGGCACCCCCAAGGAGTCTGACACCGCAGCGCCTTGTCCGGCGCCCACTCAGCAGCCGTCGACGCAGCGTCAGGAGACGCTGCCTCTCTTCGTGGGTCCCGACGCCCCGTCGCGTCCAGTACCAGAAGCTGCACCCGTGGTCACAGGCGTGCACCCTGACCTCGGTTTTCAGTCGGTGTTTCCCGAGGCCCCGCGCAGCCAATGCTGGGGTGCGGACCGGAGACTGCCACCGACAACAGTCTCCGCCCCGGTCTCTTCTGCTACGCCTGCGGCCTGACACCTCCCCCGCCGTCGACGCTCGCCACGTCATTATTCAACGACAAATGGAATCCCAGTCAATCACTCCTGGTTATCAGGCAATAGTCAGGTTGGTATCACACTGCTGTCCAAAGCAGCTCCAGACATGTCTTTGCTGGCAATTGGTCTCAGTCCAATCCACTCCCGTCATTGAGATTCCAGTCCAAAGACGTGCCTGGAGATGACCCGATAATCGAGAGGAATCGTCTGGGGTGCCATTAGTTTCGTAGCAAGATCCCTTCAGTTTTAATCCACAGTGCTATGTCAACAATGTGCTATACCCCGTTTTATTGCCCTTCATTGCTGACGATGTTGAGTTAACAATTCAGTCAGATACGCCTACCTGCATATGAGAAGAGCTTCTACTGCTCGTCTTTATGTTTTCCGAGACCTGCCGTGCCCAATTGAGAATGTAGTGCTACGGGCAGGGCCCTCCAAACATATTGGGATTTCAGTGCTCCAGTCCACAATTTAGACAGAATTTGGCATGATATCCCCCAGGAGTACACCCAACAACTGTATCAACCAATATCAAACTGAATTACTGCTTGCATATGGGCTACAGGTTGTCAATGCATTAATGACTCCCTCAGTTTGTGATGCTCTTCCTGTTGAATAACTCATCCAAGTGTTCTGAAATTGTAATCATTTGTTTCTCTGCACATGAACAGCACATTTACTCATTTCAACCCTTTGGATAATTCCTGTGTGGTGCAACTTTCTTCTTTCCTTAGAGTGTACTTAAAAAATTGTGTAAACAGCCTTATAAGTTCACCATCTTAAAAGAGCACACAGGCCCCTTTGAAATGCTGTAGATGGAGTGGAACTGATACCTGCCAGTTATCTGAGCCTTCACTGCTGACATAAGCCACATCATTGAAGAGGTGTGTATGTGCCAGTCGATTATAAGGAGCCAGTGTAGTACAATGGATTGAAACCACAGATTAGAGCTATTGTCTTTGGATGTGCCAGTGAATTAAGTTGCCCAATTTGTTGGTGCATCAGTGAAGACTATCCAGCTTGTCTACAAGGAATGTTGTATCACTTGCAACCACATAATGTGGCATAATAATAAAAGTGGCCACATTAAGATCCTAACTCGTAGTTAGTCATAGAGATGAACGTTGTAAGTTGCCATTGACAGTCAGTCTCAAACACACCAGGAATCGCTGCAGACCCATGTGTACTAGTTTTCAGCAAAATATTGTGATGGCAAGTTGCATGCAATGGGTCCCTTGCAGAAGACTACCGAGGCATAAAAATGTACATCTTGTCAGTGGAGCAAATACCACATAAACTGGACAGTAGGTGACTTGAATAAGGTTTTTAACGTGCAATGGGCAGAGGATATACACAGTGTCTCAAAAGTTACAGAACAGTTCTGATGTGTTACAGCATCCAAACAAATTAGACCTAAGGTATTCACACCATGTTTGCCTTATGTGACATAGTATCACAAAGTTTTTATGCAGGTTAATCAATTTCAACATGTGTGCACCAGTGGTGGTGGGCACAATTTCCAGTCTGTTATCAGGATCTATCCACATTCAGCACATTATATCTGCATCACCGGTGGCAAGGGCGGAAATGATTTTGTTCATTAAATTTTAGAAGTGGTTGACAGCTGTCTGGTAGACTCTGTCCTTGGTATATGCTCATAGAAACAAATCCACGTTTCTAATGCCTGGTGGCCTAGAACACCAAGGAATAGGACCACCCCTGCCAAGTCAGCATACGTAGTAACACCTGGTCCGCAACATCTGCCACAGCCTGAGCCCACCATATTAATGGAAAAAGACTGTCTCGGCAGTCAGCCAGTCATAGTGACAGCCTGAGCATATCAAGGTAACTGCTTTTTTTCTGAGGAGAAAATGGTCCCAGAATACCATCAACCGCCAAACAACACAACACAACACATTCACTATCATGTACCTCTTCCATCACAGCATGTGGATTGGTTGTGCCGGCAGTTGGTAATATATCACTATCTCCTCACAGGATATGTATATACTGTGAATTGCCAACAAAACTGGCACAGTCACGCATATTTAAATACAGGGATATGTAAACATACAGAATATGGCACTGCAGTTGGCAATGCCTATATAAGACAACAAGTGTCTGGCACAGATGCTAGATTGGTTAGTGCTGCTACAATGGCAGCTTATCAAGATTTTCGTGAATTTGAATGTGGTGGTATAGTGGGCATACGAGCAATGGGACAAAGCATCTCCAAGGTAACAATGAAGTGGTTATTTTCCCGTATGAGCATACAGTGAATATCAGGAATCTGGTAAAACATCAGATCTCCGACATCGTTGCAGCCGAAAAAAGATCCTGCAAAAACAGGACCAACAACTGAAAAGAATCGTGTGCAAATAGCTGCATATTTCAATGTTGGGCCATCAACAAGTGTCAGTGTGAACCATCAGCGATATGAACTTTTGTAGCTGAAGGTCCACTTGTGTACCCTTTATGACTGCACGACTCAAAGCTTTATGCCTCACCTGGGTCCATCAACACTGATATTGGAAACACGTTGCCTGGTTGGACGAGTCTCGTTTCAAACTGTGTCGTGCAGATGGACATGTACAGGCATGGAGACATCCTCTTGAATCCATGGACACTGCATGTCAGTAGGGGACAGTAGAAGCTGGTGGAGGCTCTGTAATGGTGTAGGAGGCATGCAGTTGGAGTGATATGGCTAGGTATGACCCTGAAAGGTGACACATACGTAAGCATCCTGTCCATTGGGGATTCCGATGGACAATGATACACTTGGAATGTCCGGAATTGCTACAAAGTGGCTGCTCAGAAAAGATGCGTCATTCACAGTGTTAATTCCTTCCATCGCTACTTCAGACAATAGTCAAGCCCATGAGGCACAATCGATTACTAAGCCAGCATCCGGCATGCACTGTACAACTGATGCGTGTTATCAAGATCTTACATACTTTGCTCAGAGACAATTTTCTTGTGTTTGTTTGCATATAATAAAAGTAATGTGTGGCTAAATACTTTAACCAAAACTGAACATGAATGCCCAAAAATAGAGTGAAGTTCCAATATTTGCAGCTCTTGATATGTACATGAACTTTACTTTTAAAAACAAGAGTAGAAGGCTTAGATATATCATACAAGATTTATTTTCTGGTATATTTTTTATAGTGATATCAATGTAGGTAAGATGTAAAGAGAGATTGAGAGTGGGCAGGTTTGTTTTTTAAATAGTGAGCCTTCATAATTGTGAAGGCAAGATTTGTCATTGAGTAGGTAGACTGGTGCTGTATCTGTGTTGAAAGATATTTCAGTTCCTTCAAGAAAGTCAAATTTCTTGCCTTGTTCTTTTCTACACTGTTTGCAGAATGAGTTACTGGGCAAGAATTATGGCAAAGTCGGATTTGTTCTGGATGTTAAGACAGAGTGCATCCCTGTGCTTCTACCAGTTTGTTGATTGCTGAAGTCGGGACATACCTGACATTTGATATTCTTGCTTAGTGCTTTCAGTACTGTGGATGATATTATTCTGTATTTTGTTGGTTGTGAAGAAGCTTATTTTTATGTCATACAACTTGAAGAGGTTGGCAATTTGGTATGAAATCTTCCATAAGGAAGGTCAGTGTTTATTACAAAGATGGTCTTCCTGTTTGTGGGTGGTTGTCCAGAAATTGGTTGGTTTAGTTAATGTATTACAGCAGGATTGTATTAATTACTGGAGGCAGCTGATTTTACAATTTTCGTTTCTTTATATCTTTCACTTGTATCCATTGGGTCTTTAAGCATGTGATTAAACATTCTTATATTGATCTGGATAGCAAGAAGTTATGGATGGTAACACTAGTAATTGTTGGCTTCCTGGTAATTTCAGCATTGTATAAAGTTTTGTTAATGTTTTCTGGTGTTTCATTTCTACAGTGACGTGAATTGAATTTTGTGGTGAAAATTTATTAATTTCTTCAGCTAGTTTTCTATTTCCTTTGGTTGCTCTGTTGAAAAGAATGAAATGAGAGTGTTGCAATTTTCTATATTCACACTGAATAAACAGTCATAAACATCCCCAATGAATAAACTTAATCTTGGTCCCTACAGCTGTTGTGCTATAATCTAGTGTAAATTCCTGCAGATACGAAAGGGATTTTGAACTTGTGTCCATATAGTTTCCATAACCTGCACTAATATGCAATACTTATAGAAATGCTTTTGGTTGTTGTTCAGTACAGTGGTTCTACCTGACAGCAGTTTCTAGTGACTTATTAATGCATTACTGTCCCAATAGTAATTTTTGCCACACACTGTGTGTTTCAGGACCTGCGCAACCTGCCAAGCAGAACACTGCCGCCTCCCGACAGTTCTCTCAAAACCCGGTGATGTAAGCAGGGGGATTAGAATGCTTTTGAGTCTTGCAGCCAGACCACTAACAAGGTTTTGCCTCCTGCTGAACACCAAACCCACAGACAGTCTGGCTTTCTTTTTGTGAAAGTGAAAATTGAATCATTGCGGGTGCTGTGATTGTCAGTTTCTATTAACATGACACAAGCAGTGTGGCAGGTATTATAAAAAAACGGAAAGGAAAAGAGCTCCCATATCTTGGCTAACTGTTGTTTACTTCTTTGATTTGTTAAGCAATGCGCTAATAACGGCAGAATGCCAACGTTATAAATTGTACAAGGTGAAGTGAGATATTACACTTGAAATCATTACAGCCCACTATAAAGTAGTGATTGCTTCTCCCAAGTGATAAAAATGCGGTCCATAAAGAAACCTTCATTATTCCAGTAGGCAGTTGGTCATTGGTGTTTAGTATGCTTGAGAGCTGTTCTTTGTTCACACAGTTAGTGATCAATACAGTGTTGCTCATGAAAAATGACATCTTAGGCGTGTATTGACCTAACAAAAACTCCTAGTTAGTGAGCAGAATGTGTCTTTAAAGATAATTAATTCCAAATGCAGTCATTTGAACTTTTTACTCACTGAGGCAAGAATTCCTCTAAGGTTTGAGATGGTTGTAGACACTTCTGGTAGTTTTGTAACCAATGACAACTGGCTTGGGTGAAACATGGTCATCATTTTGGGCCCTAGGACAATGCCTATTTTGCTATTTGGAGAACCATGCAGAGGAAGGAGCACCATAAGTAGTTTATCCAGACTGTTCAGTATCATTTCTCGATGTCCCAGCTTTATATCACTTGGTCCTTAGTTTTGGAATCCAAGTAGTTTCTCATCACAAGCAATTGCAGCTCTTTCTATCATTGTATTTGAAACACCTACCTTCTGAACTGGATGGTCTGAAACCCTGCACCCTGAGACATACACGAGAGTGTGGTGGCTTGTGGTACACACCTTGGCCCATCTGATTTTCATTTTACCAAAACATCTAAGATTGACAGCCTTCCTTCTCTCACAGTTGACATGAAGTTGATTATGGTAAATGTTGAAAGCTTGAGGTTTTACTCAAATCTGAAGATATTGTCATGAGAACAAAGATTTCTTCACATCACCATATTTAAAAATATTGCTCAGCATATAAAAAGGAAACTTTGTTGCCATTGTGAAGGAACTATCCTGACACTAGTTCCAGGTTACCTGATGGACACAAAAAGAAGTAACTATTAAAGTGTAGCGTACATACTTACCATGTGTAATAACATGAGAGAGAGCAAATTATATATTATATTTCCATAAACCTTCAAGATACTTTCATTCTGTAACAATATGTTGTCTTCTCAAGTAGAAATATATAATTTCCAGCTAAACACATATTGCTTACATGCCTGTAACAATATTCATACTAAAAAAAACTTTAATCTAATTTCTTCTGCACATGTAAAGCCACTGGCTCAGTGCTGCAGTGATTATTATTTACATGGCTCAGTAAAGCAGTTGCTGGTTAGTTCCCCATCTAACAATTATTTAATTCACACAACCTCCCAAATGTGCACACAGTATTCAAAGTTGAAATACATACTGAATTGCATGTTATTTATATTCACTACCCAGCCTGTCTTTTATGTGAACTCTACATCAAAATAGAAACATTATACATTGGGCGTGCCATAACCTTGTAACATACATTTCTCCAGCCTCCCCCCCCCCCCCCTCCGAACATGTTGTGCCTCTTTAATTTCACCTCTTATGGAAAATTGCTCCCTGACTTGTGTTTCCTCTTTGAAAACAACCAGTGGACAGTGCAAATATATAAGGCAGCTGGTAGGAGCCACACTTTCCCATGTAATAAATGAGTGTATGAAATTTGGCTTCTTATTAGATACCTTCTTCTGAAGCAGAAATGAGGTATTGGTTCTTGCTAACTTGTCACTACTCAAACAACATTTTCTTATAGTGGCTTTGGATAACAGCTCAAGTTTTTATAAGTTGTAATCCTAATTTCTTTCATAAATGTGTATTGAGGATTCCTGGTGTGACGTAAAATAAAAGTCTCATTTCATTGACTTTTAGTTTCTTCTTTGCTTTCTACTAAATCGCAAGTTCTAGAAAACTTGTCTATTGAGCACTGCTTCATAAAATTCAGTAAAACCTATGCTCCCAACATAAAGAAACTTGCAGAAGACCTGACAATTTAGTTTGATTTTGGAGCAGAACAACTGGTGTTGGCAGTAAAAATTTTTCTAATTTTGGTGTGGAGCAACCCAACTTACCTTCTATTGTTGTGACAGTTAACATCTGTTATACTGTACTTGGTCCAAACAAGTTTATTTCTACAGTGTCTGCTAGGATGCCATTGTTTATCAATGAACAATATAAACCACATAAAAGTAAATGAGAACAACAGGGTTTAGGAGCATACTTGGCACAACCATTGTAGTGGAAATGCTTAACATTGTGTGAATGTTTCTAAGTGGATGACAATAAGACCATGGTCAGTACTGGAACCTGCAAGATATTGGTCATTACTTGTATTTGGTGGTCGTTCCCTGAAAGTACCTTATCTTGCTTCTGCCCTTCTGCAATAATATAAAAATGAAATAGTGTCTTCCAGTGTAGAGCCTCTTCTAGAATTTTAACATTTTAAGGTAGTTCCTAGAACATGTTTCAGTATTCAGGTTGCAACAGAAATTTTAGGAGCATCTGTCAATATTTTCAATTGTATTACTGTGTTGAAATGTACATACGTGTTGTTCAACAGTATTCAATTTGTAAATATTTCAAGAGAGATGCTCTTTTTAATTTATTAAATGCCACATCAGTAAAGTGGCAATCTATGGGATCAAATGGAGGCAAATGCTTTGAATACTTTAAAACTGTAACATTTATGTTGAAACTGATAAGGCCTACAGATGCACTATTGGTTATTTGTACTACACACAAGCCTTAGAACAAAATGAATGTAAACAAAATTTTAGAGGTTTTGTTTTAATGTTTAAGTGCTGGCACAGAATGCATTGACTTGTTTACTAACAGAGTTTGTAACCTTTGAGTTTTGTTTTGTCATCAAAGATTATTAGCTCTTATCAAGTTATAGCCAATAACAATGAACATGAAGGAGTTACAAGACGGACTTTATCAATTGGCCAAAATTGAAAACTATAATCAGTTAATGTGAGAACATGGGGACAAGAGTTATTGTATCCACTGTGACAACATAATCTGGATCTCAGTAAAACTCAAATGAATACAGATATTATTTAGTTATATTTATTAGCTATTCTAGTTCCCCACAACAATGTAAAATTGCCTTTGGCTATGAGTTTTAGCATTGTTGCAGCAAGAGAGAATGAATGAAATACCTTACAGTGTGTACAAGCATTTTGATGAATTTTCATTTTCAACAAGCAGTACATTGCGGTTGCACTGTTGCTTGCTGTAGGCATACAATTTTAAATGTATTGGACCTAATTATTGTTTCTATTGTAAACGTGACTAGTGTTAGTGTTCATATAAAAACAGTAGCACATATTATGTAGCTCTACTTGCTGAAGAGCTACTCAGATCAGAATATTACAACCTATTTGTAGCCCACCTTATTGGTGAAATTATTGTAGATATGAAGTTTCATTGAAGTTGTCATTTGGAACAGAAGCGCATAATAAAGTTTTTTTGAGACCAGCAGAACTGCTTTTCACCCGTGTATGTATGTATGTATGTAGGTAGGTAGGTCTAACAATTTTTCGTCCAGTGAGTCTTTGACCTAGCCTATGGTTTCAACACTACGTAGCAGTGACAGACTGCAGGTAGATAATAGACAACCACCAAGTGACCATCAACATACATCAGTTTTTCTTAACCTGTTTCTGTAAGTTGATGATAAAATGAACCTTTAAGTAATAAAAATAATCAAGTATATAGCTGCACATTAAATAGTGTTCCATGGAACTGAAGTGCCAAATAATTAAAGAAGTAAAACAAAGACCACTGAATAAGACAGGACACAATGTTTCTTGTAACAAGTGTAGTGCATTGTTACTAAATACATTTTGAGAGAAAATTTATATAATGTAGTGTTTGTTAATGTTGTAACGTGCCTACGAAACATTTATGGTTGAAATGTACAGTTCTTTTCTGTAAAAGATGCATGAATTTAGCATTTTTTTTAATGTTCTTCTTAATTTTGTTGGTTCCTTTGTTCCCATTACCTATTACCAATATAAACGGTGAGGCTGTTCAGACTGCTTTGTTTTTCTGTACAGCATGGAGTAATTACTTCATAGCTTATCCCAGAAGCCTCATCATTAAATAATATCAGTTACATGAATATTATAATTGCACGGTTAAAAATGTTGTACTGCATGAAAGACATGGTAATTCTACAGAGTTGCAGTTGTACTACCTTTGAGCTGTGTACATTTTTAAGTTACAAGCCAGTATCAGCTTTATGCTGTAAATGTCTTGGTAAGCTTTCCAGTGGAACAACCAGAAATCTGTGTGCAAATTAACACCATGTAAGCAGTGTAGGTAATGGTAACAGCTCTTTTCATATACAGGGCGTATTAAAACAAAAACAAAAACCTACATACACACAATTTGCGAGTGTTTAGGAGAGAAAAAGCTTTTTTTGTGTGACTGCCTCTAAATTTCTTTTTTATAGGGGGAGACGATGTTGGTGTATGAAGCACTGGTTACCAGTTCAGTTGAATGCACTGTCATTATTCACACTCGGTTGTTTTGAGCAAGCATATTCCAGTTGTGCCATAATGTAGACAGGCGATATTTTCAGAAATGCCCCTAAACCAATAGTCACACCATATCTCGAGCATTACTAACATCAAAACTTTAACGGATCCATATCAGGAACATGGTGCACACCAGTGACATGTAATGAAGTGTATCTCTACCTCCTCTGACCCCACAAATTCTTTGTAAATGTAGTTTCTTTTACACAATGTATACAATTTTTTAGGAGCAGCTTCATTTCTAATGAACCAGCTTTAAGCCCAAGAAGGCCTGAGAGTAACAACCTCAGGATAAAGGCAAGTAGCTGTACAGGACAGAAGAGTTGGACCTTGACTAAGGTAAGTCAGAAAGTACCTTTGTCCTTGAATCACATTACCTGTCATGACTAGAGACAGATAAACAAAACAAAGATAGTTCAACTGTTAAGTAACCCTCCTCACCACCCACACACACTGTTTAAACATAGTTTCCATCATAAGCAAAATTTTACATTAAAAGGTGACTGGCACTTCCATTGAAGTTCAACGTATGAGGAGCATCCTGAAAGTAAGTACCAAATCATTCTACTGCCACTGCAGCACTAGTGTTGTAGGTTCACACATTTCTCTGGTTCATTGTATTTCCACATTTGACACTGGAGCTGAATTTTGTTGTATTGATATTTGTTAGTGATCATTGAAACTGTTTAAGACAACCTCTGAGCCCAGTGACTGTGAAGTGCACTCTGTTATGTTGTGTTTCTCCACACAGAACATTAAGCCGGCTGAAATTCATCAACTTGTAAATATTTATGGTGAGAAAGTGGATGAGACTGTTTGTTGAACTTTCATGGTGAAGCATGTATTGGACAGCCTTCTGTTGTCACTCATGGTATGGGTGAGAAAATGAATTAGAAAATTCATGAAAATTGATGGTTCATAATAAGAATGTATTTCAGAAACTGTTTTGCATGACTCAGTCATAAATTTCTTAGATGTTTGTGAATTGTGTTCCAAAAATGCCTACAAAATTATGTGCCTTGGCAGGGTTTTGACATTTCAGCACTGAATACAGTGATGAGGAAGATGAATTCTTAAATAGAATTGTGACTGGTGATGAAATTTGGGTTTTTCATGACACTCCAAAATAAAAACAATATATGGAATGAAGGAACTCACAATCCGACAATACTCCTCCTACTGCCCCCCCCCCTCCCCAGCCCAAAAAAAAAAAAAAAAAAAATCAGAATGAAGTTGTCAGTGCTAAAAATCAGGTGGAATGGATTCTAGGACCAACAAGGCATTCTGCTTGTTGAGTTCCTTCTCAGAGCTGAAACCATGAAAGTGATATGATACTGCAAAACACCGAGAGAACTCCATCATACTATTCAAAACAAGAGATGCGAAATTCTCAATTGAATCGTTATGTTGCTTCATGACATCACGTTTCATTTCTGCTGGTGGCACTGAGACCCTTACTAAACAATTCAGTTGGGAACAGTTCGACCACCTGATCTCCCATCTTCTGACTACCACTTTTACTTCAACATCAAGCGGGACGAAGGTGCTTCAGCACCAATGATGATGTAAGTGTGATCAGTAATGGACGTCTTCACTGGTGGTATCTTTCTATAAAGAGGGCATAGAAAAGTTGGCTTACTGCTGTGACAAATATCTGAACAATGGTGGCTGTTGTGTAGAAAAAGAGTATTTCTTCAAAAAAAAACAATGGTACTTACTTTCCTGGCATGCCTTGTATATTTCAATGTCTTTTGGCTTACCAATTTGGGTATAAAAGTTGACAGAGAACATCCCACATCCTCTTCTTTACTGCAGTCACATAATGGGGATACACAAAGCCAATATGAATCACCTGTTTTCTATCAGCAGCCATGGTTGACCATGAGGTGCGTTAAGAATGTTGTTGAAACTTCTGGATCATACACAGGGTTATTCAGCTGCCCATGCCATAAAGTTTTATGGAACCTGCAACATCTTCAAGAACCACACGCATGATTTTAATCTTCTCTCCTCCCTACATGCACAATGTTAGGCCTACAAAAACAATGAACAGGACCTTTTTGTATGAAAATTAACTAGATAAAATTTTGTACTTGAATAAGTTTTTGTTGGAGACCACAGTTTTTGTGTTATTCAAGAAAAACGCATTTGGGCCTCTAGCAAAAATGTACCCCCCCCCCAAAAAGGCTACAGTAAATGTCCCACAAAAAAGATCCTGTTCATTTTTTATGTAGGACTAGTAATTTGCATGTAGTGCATGAGAGAAATGAAAATCTTGCCCATGACATTTGTAGGCATTGCAAGTTGCATAAAACCCATGGGTAGGGGTAGATTAATCATCCTGTACAGGTTCTACACCAGGTTGTATGCAGTGCTTAGCAGGTATCCTGCTTCCTGCCTGGTTAATCAGGTTTTGTGCCATCTTTATCTCTATAGATTCAGTGATGACACTATCCCAGAACCTGGGGGTCTGGACCATGACCTTGGTGTTCTCATAATCCATGGAATGTTCCAACTCTAGGCAGTGTTCTGCTATTGCTGATTTTGTGGCCTGCCTTAGCCTGGTATGTCGCTGGTGTTCCTTACATCCAGCAAGCAGCCAGGGAACACCTGATGAAGACGTCAAGTAATGACGTCGAAATATCGTGTTTGGAAGACGCTGATATCCGGCAGAAAATCCTATTTCCACGAGATGTCATCAAATCGCCGGGAAAGTCTAAGAAATTACAATTCCACAGATCGCAAGTGGAGTGATCATGGACGTGGAATGTGAAATGAAAATTTAGACATACTTTTGATTGTACTTGTATTATTTGACCCCCCCCCCTCTCTCTCTCTCTCTCTCTCTCTCTCTCTCTCTCTCGCTCTCAACCGCGCGCACTCTAGTTCTACTAAGAAATTCAGTTCTTAATGGAATCGGAGGAGATGGCTAGCAATAAATCCTTTAGGCTCCTCTTAAACTGAAATTTGTCAGTAGTAAAGCTTTTTATGGCTGCTGGCACGTTATTGAAAATGCGATTTCCTGAATGATGGAGACTTTCTTGCACCAAAGCAATTAACTTCCAAATCTTTGTGAGGATTATTCATGTTTCTAGTAATGACTCCATGAAATGAGCTGTTGATTTGAGAATATTCATTTGTTTTTAAAGACAAATTTCATGGCGAGAAGGTATCTTCTATCTGCACCATTCTAAATTGACCTATTTCCATGTCCCTTATCTCAAGCTGTGTTATACTAACGGTAGAACACGAAACATTTCTTACATGGATCTCCACTATTTTCTAACAATGATATTTTTTCATGAATAATATATTAATTGTGCAATTTTGGAAAAGTTTAGTAAGATGTTTTATGAGCAAATTTAGAAAATAAAAAGACCATAGGGTTTTTATAATATAGTAGGAAGCATTAAAAAATATTACTTCATGCATGTCGAGTAAGACAACTGACCGTTAGAATTACATGGTTCTGGGATAAATGGTTTGAGAGGAAAGGTACATTAAGTTACAAAAGTTACAGAAAATTGAATATGAAGTTGTATTACACTTACTGGTGTATATGCAGTCATTTAAGTTCATAGTTTCTTTCACTGCATCTGTCATACATTTGATTAAAAGTAAAAAAGTGTTAAATAAGAGAGTTACCAATTTTTATATGAACATATTATGTTGTATTAATCACAAGACTACCAGAACATTGCCGTAAAATAAAGGAACAGTATTTTTTTCGTTCAAAAACAGAAAGGCATGCCAATTGCTATATTCTGCCCCGTGCACGGGGCAGATTGGGGTGGTAAGTACAAGTGATTTTAAAAACGTATAAAATTATCGGAAATGCAGAAAATATTGGCTTGCTCGGTATTGATTTAGTTTAATGTCAAACTACAGTTTTCATGTATTGTATCCTTTTCTTAAGGCTATTTACGAAATTCACACACGAGGAAAGACTCATCACCTTCGCTATCTATTCCTGCACAAGAATCGTGGAGCAAGCGACCCAACCTTCAACTGATTTTGAATAAAAATCACCACAATATAAACATGCACAGTCATAACTTTCCTCGTAATCACTCTCGTTAGTATTGTATTCTCTCTCCTTTTTGACATTTATCTTCAGGCCCTATTTTTCTTTTTTGAATTCTTAATTTTATTCTGTTTCGCAAATAGTTCTTTCTTTGCTCTATCTTCTTTGGCAAAGTTCTTTTCTATTTTTCCTTAATAATGGCTTCTAACTC
Organism: Schistocerca nitens; assembly: GCF_023898315.1. Lineage (NCBI taxonomy): Eukaryota > Metazoa > Arthropoda > Insecta > Orthoptera > Acrididae > Schistocerca > Schistocerca nitens. The sequence continues at coordinate 69,913,190 of NC_064625.1, forward strand.
TTTTTTTGTACTTCAAATCATTCAAAACATCGGTTTTCCCCTTATCCGTTTCGCCCTTTTCATGCTTTCGTTAACTTTTGGCAAGGGCATCCGAATTTCCGGTGAAATATGAAATGAGGAGTAGGTGTTGTCAGTTGTCATCCAAGAGCACCCAAGATTAGAACAATTAGGTCCAATAACTTTGTCATTCTTAGGCGGCAGTTCATTGTTACACTTCGCTGAAACCTCGCCTGCTTGATTATCCAGCTCGTTGGCGTCGTCTTTTTTAGCTGGTGTGCTAGGTGAAGGCAATTCCAATTGTTCAGATATAATAACCTTTTTATCTGACGGCCTATCACGTCCGACGTCCGATCTTAAGTCTGCCACCTTTTTTTCTTTTTTACCAGAGATGAAGGCTATGCGATCATTATACATTCCTGGAAATTGAAATAAGAACACCGTGAATTCATTGTCCCAGGAAGGGGAAACTTTATTGACACATTCCTGGGGTCAGATACATCACATGATCACACTGACAGAACCACAGGCATATAGACACAGGCAACAGAGCATGCACAATGTCGCCACTAGTACAGTGTATAGCCACGTTTCGCAGCAATGCAGGCTGCTATTCTCCCATGGAGACGATCGTAGAGATGCTGGATGTAGTCCTGTGGAACGGCTTGCCATGCCATTTCCACCTGGCGCCTCAGTTGGACCAGCGTTCGTGCTGGACGTGCAGACCGCGTGAGACGACGCTTCATCCAGTCCCAAACATGCTCAATGGGGGACAGATCCGGAGATCTTGCTGGCCAGGGTAGTTGACTTACACCTTCTAGAGCACGTTGGGTGGCACGGGATACATGCGGACGTGCATTGTCCTGTTGGATCAGCAAGTTCCCTTGCCGGTCTAGGAATGGTAGAACGATGGGTTCGATGACGGTTTGGATGTACCGTGCACTATTCAGTGTCCCCTCGACGATCACCAGTGGTGTACGGCCAGTGTAGGAGATCGCTCCCCACACCATGATGCCGGGTGTTGGCCCTGTCTGCCTCGGTCGTATGCAGTCCTGATTGTGGCGCTCACCTGCACGGCGCCAAACACGCATACGACCATCATTGGCACCAAGGCAGAAGCGACTCTCATCGCTGAAGACGACACGTCTCCATTCGTCCCTCCATTCACGCCTGTCGCGACACCACTGGAGGCGGGCTGCACGATGTTGGGGCATGAGCGGAAGACGGCCTAACGGTGTGCGGGACCGTAGCCCAGCTTCATGGAAACGGTTGCGAATGGTCCTCGCCGATACCCCAGGAGCAACAGTGTCCCTAATTTGCTGGGAAGTGGCGGTGCGGTCCCCTACGGCACTGCGTAGGATCCTACGGTCTTGGTGGCGTGCATCCGTGCGTCGCTGCGGTCCGGTCCCAGGTCGACGGGCACGTGCACCTTCCGCCGACCACTGGCGACAACATCGATGTACTGTGGAGACCTCACGCCCCACGTGTTGAGCAATTCGGCGGTACGTCCACCGGGCCTCCCGCATGCCCACTATACGCCCTCGCTCAAAGTCCGTCAACTGCACATACGGTTCACGTCCACGCTATCGCGGCATGCTACCAGTGTTAAAGACTGCGATGGAGCTCCGTATGCCACGGCAAAGTGGCTGACACTGACGGCGGCGGTGCACAAATGCTGCGCAGCTAGCGCCATTCGACGGCCAACACCGCGGTTCCTGGTGTGTCCGCTGTACCGTGCGTGTGATCATTGCTTGTACAGCCCTCTCGCAGTGTCCGGAGCAAGTATGGTGGGTCTGACACACCGGTGTCAATGTGTTTTTTTTTTTCATTTCCAGGAGTGTATTTCAAATCTTTACAAATTGTTACACCAGTTGTTTGTGTGAATTGACTGTTTCCCGTCGTGTTTCTGTGATATCATAGTGCAGGTTTCTGGACGTATGCAATAAGTTGTCAAATTGTGCCCCACTTTGAAATCTTATAACGATCCGACTGAAAACGTGTCCAGACTTTATTTATACATTGTGCAACACAGGAAAAAGAGTCACTTTTTCGAAATCCCATAACTGTCTTCCATTGCGAGGCATAGATTTGAAATTTGACTCAGAGGTGGTCTAACCTTCAATTATAATGGTGCGAGAACGTGAGGCCAGTTAGCTTCGGACGCGGCGACGGTTCAACGAACAAAATGCTGCACAGCTCAGGAGTAAGGTCGGTTACTGACGTCACATTGGCACCAAATTTCACCACAGTTCTGGTCAACGCCACAGCGGAGGTGTCACAAGATGGGAAGATTGCCACGGCCTGCGTTGCCCACATTTCACCCATTCTTTTGACGTCCGTGTCATGCAAGTCAGAGCCGCGAGGCCCAGCTCTGAGTCACGTAGTTTTGTTATGGCTGGCACATCGCCGCTCAGAATCAACACGGAAAGGCATCAGGGGTGGCATAAAGGGAGTCAAGAAAACACTCATTGTCTTGGGGCGTTGATTTCCACACATTTCGCTGTCGAAAACGACAGTTCGCAGGAAGTGTGAAACCGAACGACGTTCTTGACAACCATTCATACTGCTGAAACCACCTCCGCCCCCCCCCCCCCTCGCACCTCCCCCACCCCACCCCGCGCTCCGGTTCAGCCCTTCTCTAGGCCTAGAACGCTATTGATCGTCACCTGACACCATTGGCGTGTAGCGCGACTACAGTTCTTGCTTTGGTACACAGGCTGGAACTCCAGTTAAGCACCATCCTCAGTGTTACCTGCTCGCCTTTGTTGGGCACTTAAAAAATTTCCCTGTACAAAGACAGCCATTCAGTGATCCATAGACACAGGCATGACAGAGAACCGTTTTGGCAGATCTCAGATGAGCAGCACTACATCGCAGAACTAGTACCTGCTGGCCACATGCGGAATCTTAAAGCCGGTATTACACCACCATATTTTTTTGTAAGAGATGATTCATCAAATGCTTACATCAAAAAAAGTTTCTAGTGTAATAAGGAACTTTGTCAAATCTCGCCTTTTGTCAAAGAAATATAATCAGATCTAGGGCTTCGCCGTAGATTTGATCATAAAAGTCGTTCGTCTTCTGTTCCCTGCAGAGTGAAATGTAACCACTTGAAGCGCTGGCATCACTACAGCTATTTGATATCTGAAGCGTGTTTGTAAACATGGCTGCAAGGTGTGTGTGTGTGTGTGTGTGTGTGTGTGTGTGTGTGTCCACAATCACAGCTACAGCCATCCACCTCTACACCAAGCCAGCTAAAAGCAAGCTGTGATAGAGGACGACACACCTTAAAATAAAAAATATTTGATGCTCTCCTTTCTAGTTCGTCTACATATGAACTGTGGATGCCACAAGATAAAAAGTGTTCATCTGTTTCGTACTTTTAATTCATTTTGTATTTGTTGGAAAACTAATTGTATTAATTAAATTATTCGAAAATAAAATAGTTCTTAATTACCTACATAGTGAACTAAACACATATTTATCTTCACATATCCCTCGTTCAGTGCATTATAAATCACTTGACACGTTTCTGTACTTCTTGTGGTTAATGTGCACTATGGTATTTAGAGGGCTGTATAGCAAGTTAGAGTAGCTCTCTCCTGTAGTAAGATATCACAGTGTTATGGTGAATCTGTCTTATGCACATCTAGCACTCCGAAGTGAGTGTTCTGCTCTCTAATATTAGGAGCCACTATACTGAGAAGGTACTAAAATTCACTCTCTTCCATCCGTAAGTAATTTGTATAAGATCTGACGTCCACTACTTGCAGCTCTCATGACAAATTTTGCTGAATGCTTTTATCGTCTCGACATAAGACCCATGGCTTGACCCAACCTTCTTTTTTTCCACCGCTTCTCTTCTAAATGCATACACAATGCAACTGCGATACAAGCACCTGCAGCGCATAATAACCGGTTATTGTGGCCCACCATCTTGCACTTTGACAAAAAATATGACGACAATGTAACACTCCTTTCTAGCGACACGCAAAGAGCCTTGTCGAGGAGCCTTGTCAAGGAAATTTGACAAATATTTGATCATATTTCTTCGTCAAAGAAGTATGATAGTGTAATACAGGCCTGAGGGATGTTGAAAGGGATTCCATTCACTCTCGTGCCTAGAAATTAGTGTCCCTGTAGACAGGTACATCTTTAAGGTGTCCAAGAAAGGTGCACAGAAGACACCGAGGATGTTGCCGAACTGGGGGTTCTTAGAGGGACCCTTGCCATTTTATTCACGCATGTGTGAATGTGTAGCCCTTCCGTGATAACACCAGAGGATGGCCTGATATAACATGGCTGAAAAAGCATAATTGTCCCTTGCGACTTCAGATCACGTTCAAATTCCGTCGAATGGTTCAGACAGGTATGTAATTGTAACACCCTGTATAGCAAAGAAAAAGTGTGCTGAGGCACGCCCCAAAGAAAGGGGTCGATGACGTCGTTTTGTTGCTCAATGCCCTGTTATTTTTGACCCCGAAATGTGTGGTTGCAAGAGAAGGCGTGCTTCTAGTGACGCCCTTTACAGGGTCTGGTGCATTGTAATCATGCAGCTTCCGTTCATTGGCGATGACTGGCCTCACGCAGTGGACCCTGGCTTTCAGTTTCTTGGTCACTTACACCTGACACCGAAACACCGTCAGCATGGCTTTAACCTTCGATTTGCTCATGGCAGCCTTTTTTGGTCTTGGGGATGCTGCAGTGTGCAATTCGGCACTATTGCGCTTTGTCTCCCGGTCGTACTGAAACACCCTGGTTTCGTCTCCGGTGATTTATCTAAAAATTCCGGATCAGCTTAAAGGCTCTGCAGATTTTCTTGCGTCCATACGTGCTTGAATGTCTCAGAAAATCTTCGGGATCATCTTGGTGCAGATCTCCTTCGTCGACAATTCTTTGGTAATAATATTGTGCACTGCCATTTTGCAAGTCTGAGGTGGTCTCCTATCATCTTGACACTCATCTGACGGTCGGTGTTCGATAAAACGCCTACACGGCCGATGTAAACGTCAGTTTTGCTGGTTGAAGGGCGTCCGGAATGGTCCTCGTCCTCAGCTCTCCTCGCCCTATTTAAAGTTCTTCACCTACCTGAAAATCTGGACTTTTGACAGGCAATCATCGCCGTAGGCTTGACGAAACATATCCAACGTTTCCGTACCCTATTTTCCTAGTTTCACACTAAACTGTTGTTGCACCACAACCGACGACTTTGTGACGTGTCCACTCAACGCGACTGGCACGCCGCACGTTTTCGGCCCCCCGGCGAGCGCACGCTGTGAAATACAGTCGCGTCAGCAGAGAATCAGTCTCATTAATTTTCATGAAAACCCTGTATGTCATTCCCTGAGATCGTTGCATGTTGATTCTGAGAAGCGGTGCATCTCAAATGTTTTCCTCGGTCACCTATACGAAAACCGCGTGATTCCAACGCTGGGTGCGCGGCTTTGGCCTCTATGACATAGGCGTCAAAAGAAGGGGTGATATGTGAGTAACAGGGGTGTGACGCCCTTCCTATCGCGTGACACGACCGCGGTGATGTTGGACAGGATTATGGTGAAAGTTGTTGCCAATGTGACTTCATTAACCCACTTTAAATGTCACATGAACTTTTGAGCTCTGGCCTTTCTCTGGCATGTGTTGACCCTTGCAGTTGGAAGCGTCGCTGACGCCGAGTGTGAAATCGCAGAGCGCCACGTTTCAGAAATATTACACAGGAAGGTTGCAGGAACCTTTGAGCCAAACTTCTAACTTCGACTCTGCAGTGGGAAACAATTATGGGGCTTGGAAAAAGTTACCCTTTAGTTGTGTTCAACAGTGTCTGAGGATAGTATTGATACTGTCTGCAAGGTTATTAACGTACACGGTCCGGCAAAAGGACCTCCCGTACGTGATGAGGACACTCTGTGAGCTATAGTGGGGATACTAATAACGATTGGTGGTATCGATCGATGCTGGTATGCCTGCCATTTTCAGTAGGCGCAGTGGCTTGACTAGGTGAGGACAGTACGTTTGTTGTACACTATGTGGTCAAAAGTATCCTGGCTGAAAATGACCCAGAAGTTCGTGGCGCCATCCATCAGTAATGCTGGACTCCAGTATGGTGTTGGCCCACCCCTAGCCTTGATGACAGCTTCCACTCTCGCAGGCATATGTTCAATCAGGTGCTGGGAAGTTTCTTGGGGAGTGGCAGCCCACTCTTCACTGAGTGCTGCACTGAAGAGAGGTATCGATGTCGATCGGTGAGGCCTGGCACCAAGTTGGCGTTCCAAAGCATCCCAAGGATTCAGGCCAGGACTCTGTGCAGGCCAGTCCTTTTCAGGGATGTTAGTGTCGTGTAACCACTCGGCCACAGGCCATGCATTGTGGTGCTCCATCGTGTTGAAAGATGCAATCGCCATCCCCGAATTGCTCTTCAACAGTGAAAGCATGAAGGTGCTTAAAACATAAATGTAGGCCTGTGGTGTGATAGTGCCACGCAAAACAACAAGGGGTCAAGCCCCTTCCATGAAAAACACGACCACACAATAACACCAGAGCCTCCGAATTTTACTATTGGCACTACACTCGCTGGCAGATGACGTTCACCAGGCATTCGCCATACACACAACCTGCCATCGGATCGCCACATTGTGTACCGTAATTCGTCACTCCAGATAACGTTTTTCCACTGTTCAATGTTTGCGCTTTTACATCAAGCGAGGCGTCGTTTGGCCTTACTGGCGTGATGTGTGGCTAATGAGCAACTGCTCGACTGTGAAATCCAAGTTTTCTCACCTTCTTCCTAACTGCTATAATACTAGCAGTGGATCCTGATGCAGTTTGGAATTCCTGTGTGATGGTCTGTAGAGATGCCTGCCTGTAACACATTATATCTGTCTTCAACTGTCGGCAGTCTCTGTCAGTCAACAGACGAGGTCGGCCTGTACGCTTTTGTGCTGTACGTGTCCCTTCACGTTTCCACTTCACTTTCTTTTTTTGGTCATCAGTCTACTGACTGGTTTGATGCGGCCCGCCACGAATTCCTTTCCTGTGCTAACCTCTTCATCTCAGAGTAGCACTTGCAACCTACGTCCTCAATTATTTGCTTGACGTATTCCAATCTCTGTCTTCCTCTACAGTTTTTGCCCTCTACAGCTCCCTCTAGTACCATGGAAGTCATTCCCTCATATCTTAGCAGATGTCCTATCATCCTGTCCCTTCTCCTTATCAGTGTTTTCCACATATTCCTTTCCTCTCCGATTCTGCGTAGAACCTCCTCATTGCTTACCTTATCAGTCCACCTACTTTTCAACATTCGTCTATAGTACCACATCTCAAATGCTTCGATTCTCTTCTGTTCCGGTTTTCCCACAGTCCATGTTTCACTACCATACAATGCTGTACTCCAGACGTACATCCTCAGTAATTTCTTCCTCAAATTAAGGCCGGTATTTGATATTAGTAGACTTCTCTTGGCCAGAAATGTCTTTTTTGCCATAGCGAGTCTGCTTTTGATGTCCTCCTTGATCCGTCCGTCATTGGTTATTTTATTGCCTAGGTAGCAGAATTCCTTAACTTCATTGACTTCGTGATCATAAATCCTGATGTTAAGTTTCTCGCTGTTCTCATTTCTACTACTTCTCATTACCTTCGTCTTTCTCCGATTTACTCTCAAACCATACTGTGTACTCATTAGACTGTTCATTCCGTTCAGCAGATCATTTAATTCTTCTTCACTTTCACTCACGATAGCAATGTCATCAGCGAATCGTATCATTGATATCCTTTCACCTTGTATTTTAATTCCACTCCTGAACCTTTCTTTTATTTCCATCATTGCTTCCTCGATGTACAGATTGAAGAGTAGAGGCGAAAGGCTACAGCCTTGTCTTACACCCTTCTTAATACGAGCACTTCGTTCTTGATCGTCCACTCTTATTATTCCCTCTTGGTTGTTGTACATATTGTATATGACCCGTCTCTCCCTATAGCTTACCCCTACTTTTTTCAGAATCTCTAACAGCAAGTGTCTTGATTTTTCTTTAGCATTGCTTCCATTACTAGCCGTAACGTCAGAATTGCTTCTCTCGTCCCTTTACTTTTCCTAAAGCCAAACTGATCGTCACCTAGCGCATTCTCAATTTTCTTTTCCATTCTTCTGTATATTATTCTTGTAAGCAGCTTCGATGCATGAGCTGTTAAGCTGATTGTGCGATAATTCTCGCACTTGTCAGCTCTTGCCGTCTTCTGAATTGTGTGGATGATGCTTTTCCGAAAGTCAGATGGTATATCGCCAGACTCATACATTCTACACACCAACGTGAATAGTCGTTTTGTTGCCACTTCCCCAATGATTTTAGAAATTCTGATGGAATGTTATCTATCCCTTCTGCTTATTTGACCGTAAGTCCTCCAAAGCTCTTTTAAATTCCGATTCTAATACTGGATCCCCTATCTCTTCTAAATCGACTCCTGTTTCTTCTTCTATCACATCAGACAAATATTCACCCTCATAAAGGCTTTCAATGTATTCTTTCCACCTATCTCCTCTCTCCTCTGCATTTAACAGTGGAATTACCGTTGCACTCTTATTGTTACCACCGTTGCTTTTAATGTCACCAAAGGTTGTTTTGACTTTCCTGTATGCTGAGTCTGTCCTTCCGACAATCATATCTTTTTCGATGTCTTCACATTTTTCCTGCAGCCATTTCGTCTTAGCTTCCCTGCACTTCCTATTTATTTCATTCCTCAGCGACTTGTATTTCTATATTCCTGATTTTCCCAGAACATGTTTGTACTTCCTCCTTTCATCAATCAACTGAAGTATTTCTTCTGTTACCCATGGTTTCTTCGCAGCTACCTTCTTTTCCCAGAACATGTTTGTACTTCCTCCTTTCATCAATCAACTGAAGTATTTCTTCTGTTACCCATGGTTTCTTCGCAGCTACCTTCTTTGTACCTAGGTTTTCCTTCCCAACTTCTGTGATGGCCCTTTTTAGAGATGTCCATTCCTCTTCAACTGTACTGCCTACTGCGCTATTCCTTATTGCTGTATCTATAGCGTTAGAGAACTTCAAACGTATCTCGTCATTCCTTAGCACTTCCGTATCCCACTTCTTTGTGTATTGATTCTTCCTGACTAATGTCTTGAACTTCAGCCTACTCTTCATCACTACCATATTGTGATCTGAGTCTATATCTGCTCCTGGGTACGCTTTACAATCCAGTATGTGATTTCGGAATCTCTGTCTGACCATGATGCAATCTAATTGAAATCTTCCCGTATCTCCCGGCCTTTTCCAAGTATACCTCCTCCCCTTGTGATTCTTGAACAGGGTATTCGCTATTACTAGCTGAAACTTGTTACAGAACTCAATTAGTCTTTCTCCTCTTTCATTCCTTGTCCCAAGCCCATATTCTCCTGTAACCTTTTCTTCTATTCCTTCCCCTACAACTGCATTCCAGTCGCCCATGACTAGTAGATTTTCGTCCCCCTTTACATACTGCATTAACCTTTCAATATCCTCATACACTTTCTCTATCTGTTCATCTTCAGCTTGCGACGTCGGCATTTATACCTGAACTATCGTTGCCGGTGTTGGTCTGCTGTCGATTCTGATTAGAACAACCCGGTCACTGAACTGTTCACAGTGACACACCCTCTGACCTACCTTCCTATTCATAACGAATCCTACACCTTTTATACCATTTTCTGCTGCTGTTGATATTACCCGATACTCATCTGACAAGAAATCCTTGTCTTCCTTCCACTTCACTTCACTGACCCCTACTATATCTAGATTGAGCCTTTGCATTTCCCTTTTCAGATTTTCTAGTTTCCGTACCACGTTCAAACTTCTGACATTCCACGCCCCGACTCGTAGAACGTTATCCTTTCGTTGATTATTCAACCTTTTTCTCATGGTAACCTCCCCCTTGGCAGTCCCCTCCCGGAGATCCGAATGGGGGACTATTCCGGAATCTTTTGCCAATGGAGAGATCATCATGACACTTCTTCAAATACAGGCCACATGTCCTGTTGATACACGTTACGTGTCTTTAATGCAGTGGTTTCCATTGCCTTCTGCATCCTCATGTCGTTGATCATTGCTGATTCTTCCGCCTTTAGGAGCAATTTACCTAAACCTCTATCCGCTCCTCCGCCCTCTTTGACAAGGCCGTTGGCAGAATGAGGCTGACTTCTTATGCCGGAAGTCTTCGGCCGCCAATGCTGATTATTTATCAAAATTTAGGGAGTGGCGGGGATCGAATCCGGGACCGAAGGCGTTTTGATTATGAATCAGAGACGCTACCCCTAGACCACCCACTTCACTATAACACCGGAAACTGTGGACCTAGGGATGTTTAGGAGTGTGGAAATCTCGTGTACAGACGTATGACACAAGTGACACCCAGTCACCTGACCACATTCGAAGTCCTTGAATTCCACGGAGCGCCCCATTCTGCTCTCTCACGATGTCTAATGACTACTGAGGTCACTGATACGGAATATCTGGGAACAGGTGACAGCACAATGCACCTAATGCACCTAATACGAAAAGCATATATTTTTGGGTGTGTCCGGATACTTTTGATCGGATAGTGTATATTTGTAATGGTCCTTTCGTGATTATTACTCAGCGAGCGTTTCACATTCGATTCGAATTTGGCCAACGTGGTTCTGTTCCTGACATAAAAGCTATTCGATTTTGGAGTCAAACTTTGAAACATCAGGTTCTGCACTGCTGGCCGACCTCGGACTGTTAATGACTCTGTAAAATGTGTGTGTGTGTGTGTGTGTGTGTGTGTGCAAGTGCGCGCGCGCGCGTCTCTGTTGGGCAGTCCCCAAAGTGTTTAGCACTCCCATGATGATGGTTACCTCTGGCGCTGTTTCGATTTCTTCTCTTGAGGTTTGCTTCCAATTATCAGGTACTGCAAATAAATAAAATTACCGCTTCCTCACAGCAAAGAACCGTCAGGAGCTTCAGCAACGACCACTTCACAGCCATCGTGTGACACTTCGGTGCGTCATCGATGATTTACAGAGTTGTTTCCTGGACTTGTTCTGCCTTCGCGAGGAGATATCGTCTGGCCCCCAAAGCCACCCGATTTATCGCCTTGTAATTTTTGTTCTTTGGGAACACTTAAAGGGTCAAGTGTACAAATATCGCTCCTCAAACCTGCGAGAAGTTAAGGAGGCAATCATCCAGGAAGTGGGTGTCATTCCACTGAAGGACCATGGAGAACTTCTGGAAAAGGTTTCTTCAGTGTCTCAACAACGGAGGAGGCCATTTACCAGACATAATTTTTAAAACCAGCCGATGTAAACTGGCATGGTATTTATATTGTTCCTCTGAATAAAGCTGAAACAAAATCAGCCCTCGGTCACAATTTTCAGTCTTATTAACCGGGTCTCAACTCTTCGAAGAGTGCCTTCATCAGAATTTAAATGTTTAAAGTTACCTATAACTTTATAGCAAATTTATGGGAAAAGAAAATTTTTTTCTCTGAATCTTTGGTTGGTTGTTTGTTGCTTGTTTGTTACTACTGTTTGAAATATGGGACGGTCTTCTTGCCGGAACCTGTACAACAGCTTAGTTCCAAACATGCAGCTGTTGGGATACACCTGTCAAAGTGATTAGATTTTTACCTGTGGGGCACTTTCGCTGGTGGAAGGCTTGGCGAGGGCGGCGACCCGACGGTATAGTGCCTCCACAGGCGCCAGGGCCGAGTCATAGGAAGTGGCGGTGAGCCCTTCGTGGTGCAGCGTGAGCCTCTCCATCTGCTTGAACTGGTTTCGCTCCTGCCTGCACAGCGACTGATATGTTCTGGACACCACCATGGCTATTGTCATGTTTACGTCACGGAGCTACTTCTGGGAGATGCTCTGCACTTCCTGTTTGGTCGTGGTCGGATCGGTGCTGTTGTTTTGGAAGTTGGGACTGAGGTGTATGGGCGACAAGGGCTCTGTCGCTGCGATCCACGCCTGCTCCAAGGTCGCGCCACTGGAGCCTGGAAATTTCTGGGACGCTCTTTGAGTCTCTTCGTCTGTCATGGTCGAATTATAATGGAAGGACCGAGTCGACTCGTTTCCAGATTCCACAGAAACTGGTTTTAAACAACATACAAAGGTAGTGGCAACAACCCGGCCGGGGGGAGAAAAAGTCGCAACACCATGGACTAGTTGTGTGACATAAACAAATGTTGGTGGGCGTGTTTCTACACCTGAAAGATGATGTCTATTCAGATTTCGCGCCAGTCGCATAAGAGTGGTGCTAGTAGCGTCACTATGAGGGTGGAAATAAAGTTTAATTTACTTATACACTGTAACAGTCATGAGCGTTAATGACCTTTGAGATTGGTCGTGGTGAACTGATGTTAGTCAAGAATGCCTTTAAGGGAACAAACACGGCATTCCGAGCTCCTCACTAAGTTTCAACGAGGTCGTGTAATGGAGCTACGAGAAGGTGGATGTTTCTTCTGCAGCACTGCAGAGAGTTGGCAGAAATGTAGCCACTGTACATGATTTCTGGGAGCAGTGGTCACGAGAATGTACAGCCGGAAGAAGACCGGGCTCCGAATAGCGACGTGGCGCTACCGAGAGGGAGGACCATCGTTTTCAGCGTAGGACTGTGGAGCAACATACTGCACCTGCAGCAGCTGCTGGCACCACAAACTGTTACATATCGGTTACTTTAGTGACAGCCCCGAGCCAGACTCCTGGGTAATGTGCATTCTACTGACCGCGCACCACCACCACTGTGACTTCAGTGATGTCAAATGAGAGCTCATTGGAGGACGGGTTGGGGGTCTCTTGTGTTCTCTGGTGAAATCTGGTTCTGCCTCAGCGCCAGTGACGGCCGTGTGTGTGTTGGTGGGAGGTCAGGTGAGGTTTGCAACCGTCCAGTCTGCATGCTAGATAAACCGGGCCTACACCTGGAGTTACCGTGCCGGGTACGATTTGATAGGACAGCAGGAGCACTCTCGTGGTTATATCCCATGCACTCTACTAATGTGTACGTCAGTTTGGTGACTCGACCTCTTGTGCTGTTGGGCATTACAGGGGTTGTTCTCTAAGAGGATAAGGCTCGCCCACATACCGGTGTCGACATGTCGCATTGGCCTGCTCGATCACCAGATCGGTTCCAGTCGAGCACGTATGGGATATCATCAGACAACTCAGTATTATCCGCAAACAGCATTAACCGTCCCTGTGTTGACCGCCCAAGTTCCATACACTTCGAACTCCATACTACAAACTGACATCCGTCACATGCACAACACAGTGCATTAACTTTTTGATGCTTGCGTTCAACATTCCGGTTGTTACAACGGCTACTAGTGTAACAGCATTTCACATTTCGAATGGCTTATCTCGCACTTGCGTTACCAGGTGATTTTGCAATGTTAATCACTTAAATATATTATCTAGACAAGTGTATTAGCGTCATTTCATTACTCTACATTAATAACATTTAAGTTTTGGGATGTTTTCTAAGTATTTATTTACAACTTGTACAAAATACACTCCTGGAAATGGAAAAAAGAACACATTGACACCGGTGTGTCAGACCCACCATACTTGCTCCGGACACTGCGAGAGGGCTGTACAAGCAATGATCACACGCACGGCACAGCGGACACACCAGGAACCGCGGTGTTGGCCGCCGAATGGCGCTAGCTGCGCAGCATTTGTGCACCGCCGCCGTCAGTGTCAGCCACTTTGCCGTGGCATACGGAGCTCCATCGCAGTCTTTAATACTGGTAGCATGCCGCGACAGCGTGGACGTGAACCGTATGTGCAGTTGACGGACTTTGAGCGAGGGCGTATAGTGGGCATGCGGGAGGCCCGGTGGACGTACCGCCGAATTGCTCAACACGTGGGGCGTGAGGTCTCCACAGTACATCGATGTTGTCGCCAGTGGTCGGCGGAAGGTGCACGTGCCCGTCGACCTGGTACCGGACCGCAGCGACGCACGGATGCACGCCAAGACCGTAGGATCCTACGCAGTGCCGTAGGGGACCGCACCGCCACTTCCCAGCAAATTAGGGACACTGTTGCTCCTGGGGTATCGGCGAGGACCATTCGCAACCGTCTCCATGAAGCTGGGCTACGGTCCCGCACACCGTTAGGCCGTCTTCCGCTCACGCCCCAACATCGTGCAGCCCGCCTCCAGTGGTGTCGCGACAGGCGTGAATGGAGGGACGAATGGAGACGTGTCGTCTTCAGCGATGAGAGTCGCTTCTGCCTTGGTGCCAATGATGGTCGTATGCGTGTTTGGCGCCGTGCAGGTGAGCGCCACAATCAGGACTGCATACGACCGAGGCACACAGGGCCAACACCCGGCATCATGGTGTGGGGAGCGATCTCCTACACTGGCCGTACACCACTGGTGATCGTCGAGGGGACACTGAATAGTGCACGGTACATCCAAACCGTCATCGAACCCATCGTTCTACCATTCCTAGACCGGCAAGGGAACTTGCTGATCCAACAGGACAATGCACGTCCGCATGTATCCCGTGCCACCCAACGTGCTCTAGAAGGTGTAAGTCAACTACCCTGGCCAGCAAGATCTCCGGATCTGTCCCCTATTGAGCATGTTTGGGACTGGATGAAGCGTCGTCTCACGCGGTCTGCACGTCCAGCACGAACGCTGGTCCAACTGAGGCGCCAGGTGGAAATGACGTGGCAAGCCGTTCCACAGGACTACATCCAGCATCTCTACGATCGTCTCCATGGGAGAATAGCAGCCTGCATTGCTGCGAAAGGTGGATATACACTGTACTAGTGCCGACATTGTGCATGCTCTGTTGCCTGTGTCTATGTGCCTGTGGTTCTGTCAGTGTGATCATGTGATGTATCTGACCCCAGGGATGTGTCAATAAAGTTTCCCCTTCCTGGGACAATGAATTCACGGTGTTCTTATTTCAATTTCCAGGAGTGTAGATACAGGATTCAAAAGTTCACTCCCCAAAGCCGTCACCAGCACTGTACGACGGTTGTTGAAAAAGAATCCGACTTTTATTTATAAAATCATCTTTATTGAGATACAATTGTTTGGTACCAATCACTTTCAAAGTAGTCCCCTTCAGCCTCGACACAACTCCCGTACTGCTGTTGCCACTGCTGGAAGCACCTCTGGAAAGTCTTTTGGTATTGTGCGCAACTGCTCCGTGAAATTCTGCATAATGTCTTCACTGTTCTGGAATCTGATCCTCTTCAGAGTCTCTTTCAGTTCGGAGAAAAGCCAGATGTCACTCAGTGCTACGTCAGGGGAATATCGAGGCTAACATACCACAACTGTGTATTGACATTAGTACCATCTGGTACGTATGCGTCATGGACGACACAATTCGCTTCAAATAAACACAGTCAGCATGATTTTCTCATTTCTGCGGACCTGCTTCGCTGTTTTGGGTTTATGGGATGATGGATGCTTCCATTGTTATGTTTGAACATTTGTTTCTGGCCCCTGCCCATTAACCGAGCACTAATCACGAATGTTCGTTGTGTTAAGAAAATTTAGATTAGTGTTCCCAGTATCCAGCCTGTCCTATGGGATCTGCGATCAGAGTTGCTCCTGCTCAGTTGTTAGCAACTTGGGCTCAAGATTTTCTGAGACCATCCTGAGGTCCAAATGTTACTTTAAAATGGAATAAATGGATCCAGTACTAATTTTAACCTCGTCTGCAACTCCTCTGATTGTGATTCGTCATTTCTGCTTCACCAGGGACCTTGCGGGGTCAATAACCACCTGATATGCGGATATTGAGGGCGTACCTTAACGTGCTTTTCTCTTCACTGATCAGCGGCCACCTTTGAACCGATTGTATTACTGCTATAGCTGTGTCGTACCCATTGCTTCGTCCACAGACACATGTCGATTGTTTCAACTCGAGAACAGCCAAACTTAAAACAAAGTTTGCTGCAATAATGTCATTTTGTCCACAACACTAAATCCGACAAATACCATTTACACGCGTTCGCTTGTCAAAGGCTATCCAGCGACTGGTTGTTTCCGAAGTAGTGAAAAAAAAAATCGGGTGTGTGTGCTACGTATGCCTGCAACCATAGCGCGCAGACACGCCCTGATACCAGTGTTGATTACTACAATTAAAAAAGCTCGGATATTTTTTGAATAGCTCTCCTAATATAACCCGTCGCCAGTTACGTCGAAAGAGCAGGATACCCCTGGGTACGGCAGTTGTATAGGTAGTTCGAGTGGAGCAGTCGATTGTCCGGCGAATCTCCGTAACAGCTCTGAACCGAATACCACAAAGTTGGTCCTTCACGTTAGGAATCAAGCTGAGCTCACGAGGGCGTAAGTCCGGGGAGTGTGGTGAGTGGTGCGGCGCTTCCCATCCCCATATACCGATCAAATCAGTCGCGACTTGCACCAAGCGTGTCCCAACATTATCTTGCAAAATAATGGGCGCGACCTGCACAAAGTGACGCCCCTTCTTTCTCTTAGTTGTTTTTATTCTTTAGAACACAGTCTATTTCGTTTTCGTGACTAGACCGCTTAACAGATGTCGTTGAAATTTGGCATGGAGACAGTTTTAACCCTGAGAAAGATCATAGCCCACTTTAGAAAGCAAAAATACTTTTTTTATAAATCAGTGAACATAAACCAGGTTAAAAACTTACTTATTTTGGTGTATAACTTAAGAATTGTATAATGTGTAAGTACTTCATTAGTCGCCGCGCGGGGTAGTCCCTCAAACGAAATTATTTCCACTCCGAGGCTTTTCAATATATTTTCTGCCATTCCGCTTGTAGTTCTGGATCTTTTGGGGAAGTCCGGAACTTAGCATTCTCACCAGTCTTCAAGATATTTTTGAATTTTTTAGTTTCTGTTGAAAATATTTAATTTCGTTCTGTTATCTTCATTTATAATCATATCCTTGGTCTGCAGCCCTTCGTGTTTCTTAGGAACCTCATCTCTGCCGTCCGATTTTTTTTGTTCCAACCATACTTTATCTTTCATAACATAACACAAGAACCGCGAACACTTCATAGAATTTCGGGACAATCTGTTTTTGTCGGTACTTTATTGCCCAATGTTCGGATTACGGTGCCACAGACAGCTTAGAATTTGTACAATTTGTTTTCAGTATCAGAGTAAAAATCAAAACTTACAGCGTATCCTAAATAAAAGGTTAAGAGACCTGTTCTAAAGCAGGATTATCCAAAACTAGTTTTAATCTGAATGAATATTTTCCTCGGAGTGCACTTATTTACGTTTTATTACTAGAAATTTTATAGTTGTATTCATTGCATATTTCGTTCAGGTATTTCTAATTCGTTATCCCAATTCCTTTGTCTTCTCGTAGTTCATGCATTGAAAAATGAAGTCGATGTAAATACTAAAAATGCTGACATAATCTACTCATTTAAATGTATACAGAGCGAGCTGGTGCAGTGGTAGTACAACGGATGATGATGATGATGATGATGATGATGATGATGATGATGATGATGATGATGATGGGTTTGTTGGGCGCTGAACCGCGCGGTTATCAGCGTCTGTTCAAAGCCCTAATCTTTACACAGTCCAATCTCGCCACCTTCACGAATGATGACGAAATGATAAGGACAACACAGACACCTAGTTCCCTGGTGGAGAACGCAACCCAGCCGTGAATCCCATGATCCAGAGCGGCAACGCTTGCTTCTAGACGGCGAGCTGTCAACTAGTACACTAGACTCGCATTCGGGAGGACGACGGTTTAAATCCGCGTCCGGCCATCCTGATATATGTTTTCCGCAATTTTCCTGAATCGCTCCAAGCAAATGCTGGGATGGTTCTTTTGAAAGGGCACGGCGGACTACTTCTACCCTTCCTTGACGGAGTGCCAGCTCCTGCTCCGTCTCTAATGACCTCAACATCGATGGCACATGAAATACAATCGTCCTCCTGTCCTTCTTTTAAAGGCATAGGTTTAACGCAATAAGTCGGGCGTTAAAAGTTAAGAACTTCGTACTCGTCTAAGGTAACATAATTTCATGGCGCGAAAATTATACAGATTATATTCACCGAGCATTAGTGAATGGCAGCACCGGGCGACTTACAACAAACTTCGCACTTAATTTTGAAACTTTGCGAAACTTTTTTTCCCTCTGACATCCCTGACAGAATGATGAAAGGAAAAACGACTTTCATCACTCCTACATTTTCGCTGTTCATGCAGTAAGGCGTCAGCATCAGTCACGAATTTTGAATTTATTACTTCTTTACTACTCACTCTATTCGCAACACATTTGCCAGACAGTATCCACATACATCGCCGAATGTACCTGAAAATTATAGCATTGTACAATACCTTGTTCAGTACATAAACATTGAGATGTTTTCGAAAAACTAGCTTCTCTTAGAGTGTCTTCAACTGCAAAGGGATATGATTCTTCAGGTCAAGTTTTTAACACATTAACTGATATGGAAAGTAAACGAACTTCTGAAAGTGGTGTACATATGGGACTTCCAGTCTTCAGATAGCAACTTGGGCGGGAGAAGGGGGCGGTGGTTACGCGGCCTATTTGGAACTTCAGTCTTTCCGCAAATGATGCAGTTGTCTGTAATGAAGTACTGTCTGAAAGAAGTCACGCCCTCATAAGATTTCAGTGTAGTGCAAAGCATGACAACTTGGTTCAAATGTTCCCGAAATATAAAACTGTTCGGTTCACAAAACGAAATAACAGGTTATCCTACGAGTATAGTGTCAACGAGTCAAATTCGCAATAGCTCAACCCACACGAATACCTGGGTGTAAAAATTTCTACAGATTTGAAATGGAACCGCCACATAGTCCCAGTCTTAGGGAAAGACGGTGGCAGGCTGCAATTTATTGGTGGAATTATAAGAAAATACAATCTGTGCACAAAAGAAATTGTTTACAAATACTCGTGCGACCCATCCCCCAATAATGCTCGAGATTCTTGGATCCTAATCAGATACGACTGCCAGGCGATACTGAATGTATACAGAGAAGGGCAGCACGAATGGGCACAGGTTTGTTTGATCCGTTGGAGAGTGTCACAGAGTTTCTGATGAAATTGAACTGGCAGGCGCTTGGAAATTAACGTAAAATATCCAGAGAAAGTCTACTTGGAATATTTCCGGAGGAATCCTTAAATATTGAATATAGGCGAGTGGTAGTCAATAGAGGGAATGACTGTGAATGCTTGTTCGATTTGCGATGCAGACTAAGCCTAGTAATATTCCCGGTGTGTGATGTAGTTGGCAGCTCTGTAAATTCTGAACGGTGAGTGGCTTAAAGCCCAGGCACAATTAATCTCGGAGGGACACATCACACTCTCAACCGATTAAGCATATCCCCTAAGGGTGTTCTAGAGCCTGTGACTAGTGTAGTGAATATAAATACGGAAAACTGCAACAACTCACTCTTTGAAATATTTTTAATTCCATTAGCTAGTTTTGTAACCTTTACAGACTCACCTTCAAATGTGGCACACAGAATTTCCGTCTTTATTTCGGTAGAGTGATGCCGGGTACTGGCTCTCTGACAGGGAGACAGAGAACTCTTTAATGTATCGCCATGAGCGACAGTTACATGGCGACATGTGTCGGAAAACCAATTATTCCACTTACCGTGGCAATGTGGGTGGAATTGCAGTTAATATCCACCTGGCAACTGCCGTTGTCATTGTGTATTGGCCACAGATTAATCGCCTTTCAATGTAAATATAAATACGAAATTTCACCATCACCATAAGGTTTACTTCTGATGTACATTACAAAGACGTTCAATCAAAAGGATAGCATACTTTGCTCGGAAACAGTTTCTTGGTTTTGTGCATATAACACAAGGGCGTGCTGAGAAGTAATTACTTGAAATGTTTTTTTTTTTTTAAACTCTTGAGCTTTCCGGTTAAACAACGTTAGTAACATTCTACATCTTTATTATACATATATGCAGCCCTCTGCTGCTAGAGGGATCCGATTTGTACCGTGTAACATAGCGGTGTGTGATGTAACTGTGTTCGTGCGTGACAAACAGCTCAGAAAACTGAAAGCATGAATTGGAAGAGTTGGTCCGCACGTGGAACACCCTCCTCTTCAGCATTACAACGCCGAACTACAGCCGAGCGCTGCGACGTCTGCAGCACTCCGATGCCGTTCGTTCACTGCCGTCGATTGACCTCCACACAGCCCCGACTTGGTCCGATCCGATTTTCATCTGTCTCCAAAACTTACAGAACACATTCGAGGACTTTTATAGTTCGAAGCCGTGCAAGCAGAGGTGAGGTTGAGGCTCTGTTAGCATAGTCAGATATTCTACTGTGACGGTATCGACAAAATCAACATTTCAAAAATGAGACTACGTAGACTACGATGGCTACAGCTTCAGTGCGCTGCAGCTGCAATTTGTTAACTCGTGTAAATACTTCAGTGTATAAATTTGTAGCGGTATGAAATGGAACGATCACATAAGCACATTTGTAGGTAAAGCACGTGCGGTTCATTGGTACAATACAACATTACTTCCTGTCTTATTTTACGAACTTTTCGTAGGAATGTCGTAAATTTTAAATGTCTTAAATCCACCGAGTCATTATGTGTTCTAAAAATATCTTTTAACTCTTTTTCAACACATATGTATCTTTTACCTCTTTCACTGAAGAGGCTGACCAATGGATTATTTTTTTTTAATTTCAGGTATTGATTTTATTGCATTCTCCTTCAGCGTATTGATCAGAATTTGTAGGTTCAGATACCTTTGCTATGCCAAACTTCGACAGCATTCATGGTCCTGTGCATCGAATTGATGACGGTAGAAAGCTGACCGAAATCACCTCGAAATAAATTCTCTGAACGCAGATAACTTTGATACTGTTGTGTTAGGTATCGAGGTATTACCTAACTCAACTGAAGCCAAGTTAAGAGTGAATTTATTTCGAAATAATTTCGGTCGACTGTCTGTCTTCGCCAATTCTACATTTCAGATGGTGTACTAGGATTTTCCATCTATTGATTGACTATATAGTCTACGAATTCATGATCTTTTCGCCACTGGGCATTTGATACGCTGTTACCATCCATTCATCATCAAGGCAGTCCGGTGAAAGATGTGCTCTACAGCATACATGCGACAAGACAATCGAACTACTTCTTCATCCCTGTATTTCTCCACTAATCCCAGTTCTTGTATGTCTTCCAGAGGCATTGCTTGAAATGAAAATTACAACTGGAAATAGATGGCTCGGAGAACACTGTTTCCATAGCTTAATAGCCTTTTTCCAACTACACGGACCAGTCACATTATCATCATCACCGCCTGTGTCCGACGTCAATGTGCAGTAACCACTCACAGACAGCGGGTGGCAGCACTAGCAGTGTAGGGTATGCGTAATGCGGAAACTCAACGATTTATGTGACATCCAAAAGCACGTGATGATTGCCTTTCGGGCCACGGGTGGATGCATTTTCGAAACGGCAAAGTTCGTAAAATGTTGGCGTGTTGCCATATTTAAAGCGCACCGTGCATGGCGCTGTCCAGAACCGACGCTGAGGCCGTTGTGGTGCCCCACGGGCCACAGATGACAGGAGTTAAAGAAGGCCGCAGGTGAATAACGTGCAACTGTTGAGCAACTGACCACGCACGTGAACCGAGGGGCTACTGACAGTGTCTCCTCAAAGACCACTCGGCGAAAAATGCTGCGTATGGGTCACCACAGCAGACGCCTGGTCCACACACCTATGCTGACTGCTGTTCACCGGCGACGAAGGCTGGAATTTCCACGCCAGTTCTGCGACTGGGCGTCCACTGCACGGTGACAAGCGGGCTTTTCAAGTGACAGACGTTGGCTTGTAGGGCGTAATTCACCTGAAAGTGAACACCCTGCAACAGTCGACGGCAGGGTGAAGACAGGAGGAAGGATCGTTATGGTCTCAGAAACGTTATCGTGACACTCCCGCCGTGACCTCGTCGTTCTGGAGGGGCACAGTGCATGAGCAGAAATATCCGTCGGAACCATTGCCACACCTACATGGAGTTTGTTTTCCCTCGGAACCTACCAACAGAACAACTCAATCTCTGACACAGCTTGCAGTGTACGTGCGTGGTCTGAAAAGCACAACGATGAGTTTGCTGTACTCCACCGACCACCCGGCTTCCCGGGCTTAACGGAATCGAGAATATGTGGGACCACCTGGCTCAGGCTGTTCGTGTCCTGGGTCCTCAACCGACAAACATAGCGCAGCTGACTAAGGCACCGGCGTCGGCATGGCTCAGTACCTCACTGACTCCTGCCCCTTTCTCAGTTGTCCGCGCTTCGCGTTAATTGTATCCTCCTACAGTGACTCAATGACGACACTCTCCCGTACACGACAACATCATCAACAGCCGCAGATTGCTGTTCACTTTGCCTGTCACATCATTTATGTCTATAGAGAATAACAGCTGTCTGTTACACTCCTGACGATACCCTTGTCTCTGATCAACGCTCGCCGTCGAGAACGTACTGGTATCTGTCTTTGAGCCACTCACATATCTGGGAACCTACTCCGTATGCTCATACGAGGCCCCTGGTTAACAGTCTGCAGTGGAGCACCGTGTCAAAGGCTTTTCTCAAATCTAGGAGAGTGCAATCTGCTTGACACCCTTCTTCCGTGGTTCGCAGTATATAACGTGCGAAAAGGGCAAGCTGCGTTTCACACGAGCTTTCTAAGACCGTGCTAGATTTATGGACGTAAGCTTACCGGTGTCTAGGAAATTTATTATAATCAGAATCAGAATACGTTCTAGAATTCTGCAGAAAATCGATGTCAACGACACTGGTCTGTAATTTTGCACATCCTTTCTTTTCCTCATCTTGTACACGAGTGGCACCTGAGATTTTTTAAACTGCCTTACGTTGGACCCATTACAGGTGTAATATTCAGAAGGCAAATGTATATTGATCTCGTTATATACGAGTGCCACTTGCGGTTTTCCCAGTCGTTTGCGACATACTGCTAGGCAAGAGAAAGGCGATAAATGCAAATGAAGTAAGTAAAACCGAAATTGTATTAACCTCCTCGCTGTCGCTGAATCCTTTCCACGCGATGCGTCCTTGAGCGGGTCAAAAAGGCAGCAATAAATGCTCTACAAATGAGGTTGACTTTTGAAGTTTTTCTTATGAGTTAATTACACTGCAGACAGCTTCCATTCTGCGTAATATCAGCAATATGAAAATGAAAATTAACGGAAGTCAAATCTGGACTGTAGGGACGATGACGTAGAGTTTCCCAACCCATTATGGTTTCTTTCTCCTTCCAGTGGTTTCTTGGATCAGCTGCGCTGTGTGTGGGCGAACATTGTTGTGTAATAATATCACGTCTTTTCTTTGACATTGGCGACCCTTTCCTCTCATCGCTGGCTTTACTTTGCTCATCAGTATGTGTGAGTGGTCAGCGCTGCATCCTGTACGCTGATCTTCCAAATAATCACCAAAATACGACAACTGTGGCATCCAGATGATGGCCAGCATCACTTTCCTCGCTGATGCTCGAGTTTTGAATTTCTTTCGCACAGGTGAGCTGGTGTGCTTCCATTTCACGCCTTGTCTTTTCGAGTCGGGTTCACCATTTTGAACGAAAGTGTCATCACACATTAAAATCTCGTTCAGATAAGGTTCGCCTTCACATTCATAGCACTCTTTGTTTCCTGGTGTTGTGTTGTGAATTCTTTCGGGACCCACGTTGGACTTGTTTTGGTGTACTTGAGCATGTCACTGACAACGTTACGAACTGTGCCACTACCTATTGCAGCTATTTTGCTATTCAGTTCTAATGCAACACGTCGGCCATCAGGAGTAATGTCGTCAGATTCGGCTTTAAGCGAAGGAGGAGACACTTCAATTGGCCGGCCACGGCGATTTTCATTCGTCACTGAAGTTCTATTGTTTTTGAACTGTCCTACGTATTTATCGAAAATTTCCGTCGTTCGTACAACTTCGACCATACTGAAAAATCGTTAGAGAAAATATTTTGGCCGTTTTCCACCTTCTGAAAGGGAAAACGCATCGCTGAACGTTGCTCAATTAATGTGGAAACTTCAACCGGACACGTCATTGTTAATTGCAACATTAAGGTTATAAATAAAACAATTATTTTTTGGCAGCCGCTCTCAGCGCATCTCAGTCGTGCCAACCTAAAGTCATGAAACTACAAAAATTCTTCCTACAAACTATTCGACTTCATCACTTTGCCTTTACAGGGGAAAGTCAGGAAGGAGTATGCACTTAGTATTTCATCGGTCATTTCAAGTTGATGAGAAAGTTAAAATAAACAGCCGGCCGCGGTGGTCTCGCGGTTCTAGGCGCGCAGTCCGGAACCATGCGACTGCTACGTTCGCAGCTTCGATTCCTGCCTCGGACATGGATGCGTGTGATGTCCTTAGGTTAGTTAGGTTTAAGTAGTTCCAAGTTCTAGGAGACTGATGACCACAGCAGTTGAGTCCCATAGTGCTCAGAGCCATTTGAACCATTTTTTTAAAAAATAAACAAATAGCAAACCATTGCTCATTTATTTAGGAACAACTTTTATCGGAGTAACTTTTAACCCAAACCTTAAATGTCATTATATATATGACACTGATCGTTCTTACTCGTAGCCGCATCGTCTGGTAAAAGTTCGCACTAACACCTATAACAAGAAAATGCACCATGACCTTCATAAAGTGTGCATTCTTCATGCCACTGTTGGGAGTAATTATCACACTTAATACAGTCTTCCGTGACAGACTCCTTTTAGTCTTCATCACACCTTGTTGTTGTTGTTGTTGTTGTTGTTGTAGTCTTCAGTCCTGAGACTGGTTTGATGCAGCTCTCCATGCTAATCTATCGTGTGCAAGCTCCTTTATCTCCCAGTACCTTCTACAACCTACATCCTTCTGAATCTGCTTTGTGCATTCATCTCTTGGTCTCCCTCTACGATTTTTACCCTCCACGCTGCCCTCCAATGCTAAATTTGTGATCCCTTGATGCCTCAAAACATGTCCTACCAATCGATCCGTTCTTCTAGTCAGGTTGTGCCACAAACTTCTCTTCTCCCCAATCCTATTCAATACCTCCTCATTAGTTACATGATCTACCCATATAATCTTCAACATTCTTCTGTAGCACCACATTTTGAAAGCTTCTATTCTCTTCTTGTCCAAACTATTTATCGTCCATGTTTCACTTCCATACATGGCTACACTCCATACAAATACTTTCAGAAACGACTTCCTCACACTTAAATCTATACTCGATGTTAACAAATTTCTCTTCATCAGAAACGCTTTCCTTGCCATTGCCAGTCTACATTTTATATTCTCTCTGCTTCGTCCATCATCAGTTATTCTGATCCCCAAATAGTGTCTCATTTCCTAATCTAATTCCCTCAGCATCACCCGACTTAATTCCACTACATTCCATTATCCTCGTTTTGCTTTTTTTGATGTTCATCTTATATCCTCCTTTCAAGACACTGTCCATTCCGGTCAACTGCTCTTCCAAGTCCTTTCTGTCTCTGACAGAATTACAATGTCATCGGCGAACCTCAAAGTTTTTATTACTTCTCCATGGATTTTAATACCTACTCTGTATTTTTCTTTTGTTTCCTTTACTGCTTGCTCAATATACAGATTGAATAACGTCGGGAAGAGGCTACAACCCTGTCTCACTCCCTTCCCAACCACTGCTTCCCTTTCGTGTCCTATAACTGCCATCTGGTTTCTGTACAAATTGTAAATAGCCTTTCGCTCCCTGTATTTTACTCCTGCCACCTTTAGAATTTGAAAGAGAGTATTCCAGTCAACATTGTCAAAAGCATTCTCTAAGTCTACAAATGCTAGAAACGTAGGTTTGCCTTTCCTTAATCTTTCTTCTAAGATAAGTCGTAATGTCAGTATTGCCTCACGTGTTATCAACATTTCTACGGAATCCAAACTGATCTTCCCAGAGGTCGGCTTCTACAAGTTTTTCCACTCGTCTGTAAAGAATTCGCGTTAGTATTTTACAGCTGTGACTTATTAAACTGATTGTTCGGTAATTTTCACATCTGTCAACACCTGCTTTCTTTGGGATTGGAATTATTATATTCTTCTTGAAGTCTGAGGGTATTTCGCCTGTCTCGTACATCTTGCTCACCAGATGGTAGAGTTTTGTCAGGACTGGCTCTCCCAAGGCCGCCAGTAATTCTAATGGAATGTTGTCTACTCCCGGGGCCTTGTTTCGACTTAGGTCTTTCAGTGCTCTGTCAAATTCTTCACGCAGTATCATATCTCCCATTTCATCTTCATCTACATCCTCTTCCATTTCCATTATATTGTCCTCAAGTACATCGCCCTTGTATAGACCCTCTATATACTCCTTCCACCTTTCTGCTTTCCCTTCTTTGCTTAGAACTGGCTTTCCATCTGAGCTCTTCATATGCATACAAGTGGATCTCATTTCTCCAAAGGTCTCTTTAATTTTCCTGTGGTCAGTATCTATCTTACCCCTACTGATATGCGCCTCTACATCCTTACATTTGTCCTCTAGCCATCCCTGCTTAGCCATTTTGCACTTCCTGTCGATCTCATTTTTGAGACGTTTGTATTTCTTTTTGCTTGCTTCATTTAATGCATTTTTATATTTTCTCCTTTCATCAATTAAATTCAGTATATCTTCTGTCACCCAAGGATTTCTACTAGCCCTCGTCTTTTTACCTACTTGATCGTCTGCTGCCTTCACTACTTCATCCCTCAAAGCTACCCATTCTTCTTCTACAGTATTACTTTTCCCC
Organism: Schistocerca nitens; assembly: GCF_023898315.1. Lineage (NCBI taxonomy): Eukaryota > Metazoa > Arthropoda > Insecta > Orthoptera > Acrididae > Schistocerca > Schistocerca nitens. The sequence continues at coordinate 69,939,940 of NC_064625.1, forward strand.
ATTCCTGTCAATTGTTCCCTTATGCTCTCCTTGAAACTCTATACAACCTCTGGTTCTTTCAGTTTATCTAGGTCGCATCTCCTTAAATTCTCACCTTCTTTAAGTTTCTTCAGTTTTAATCTACAGTTCATAACCAATAGATTATGGTCAGTGTCCACATCTGCTCCTGGAAATGTCTTACAATTTAAAAACTTGTACCTAAATCTCTGTCTTACCATTATATAATCTGTCTGAAACCTGTCAGTATCTCCAGGCTTCTTCCATGTACACAACCTTCTTTTATGATTCTTGAACCAAGTGTTAGCTATGATTAAGTTATGCCCTGTGCAAAGTTCTACCAGACGGCTTCCTCCTCCATATCTTAGCCCCAATCCATATTCACCTACTATGTTTCCTTCTCTCCCTTTTCCTACACTCGAATTCCAGTCACCCATGACTATTAAATTTTCGTCTCCCTTCACTACCTGAAAAATTTCTTTTATCTCATCATACATTTCTTCAATTTCTTCATCATCTACAGAGCTAGTTGGCATATAAACTTGTACTAATGTAGTAGGCATGGGCTTCGTGTCTATCTTGGCCACTATAATACGTTCAATATGCTGTTTGTAGTAGCTTGCACCCACTCCTATTTTTTATTCATTATTAAACCTACTCCTCCATTAACCCTATTTGATTTTGTATTTATAACCCTGTATTCACCTGACCAGAAGTCTTGTTCCTCCCGCCATCGAACTTCACTAATTCCCACTATATCTAACTTTAACCTATCCATTTCCCTTTTTAAATTTTCTAATCTACCTGCCTGATTAAGGGATCTGACATTGCACGCTCCGATCCGTAGAATGCCAGTTTTCTTTATCCTGATAACAACGTCCTCTTGAGTAGTCCCCACCCGGAGATCCGAATGGGGGACTATTTTACCTCCGGAATATTTTACCCAAGAGGACGCCATCATCATTTAACCAAACAGTAAAGCTGCATGCCCTCGGGAAAAATTACGGCTGTAGTTTCCCCTTGCTTACAGCCGTTCGCAGTGCCACAACAGCAAGGCCGTTTTGGTTAGTGTTACAAGGCCAGATCAGTCAATCCTCCAGACTGTTGCCCCTGCAACTACTGAAAAGGCTGCTGCCCCTTTTCAGGAACCACACGTTTGTCTGGCCTCTCAACAGATACCCCTCCATTGTGGTTGCACCTACGGTACGGCTATCTGTATTGTTGAGGTACGCAAGCCTCCCCAGCAATGGCGAGGTCCATGGTCCATGGTTCATGGGGGCATCACACCTTGGGCAGTTCAAAACATGAATAATAGACAATTGTGAAGATGATTAGATAAACCCTATGCCAGGCACTTAGATGTGATTTGCAGAATATCCCTCCTTGGATTGTGCCCTGGTTGTTGCTGAAGATGATGGCGCAGTTTAATCCAGATTATCCGTAGAGATTCTACGTTGTTCGTTAGTGATATTTTGTCCCTTCTTCGTTTAGTTTGTTTTTCTAACAATGCATTTTTGTACGTAGACTCAAACAGAATTTCGGATGTTTTTGCAGCTGGCTTTAGATGTTCGAAAACCTAAAATTGTGCAGTTCACAAAACGAAAGAACATAGTATCCTATGACTACTACATCAATAACTCTCATTTTCAATCGGTCAACTCACAAAAATACCTCGGTGTAACCCATTGTAGGCCGGCCGCGTTGGTCGTGCGGTTCTAGGCAGTCCGGAACCGCGGGACTGCTACGGTCGCCGGTTCGAATCCTGCCTCGGGAATGGATGTGTGTGATGTCCTTAGGTTAGTTAGGTTGAAGTAGTTCTAAGTTCTAGGGGACTGATGACCTAAGATGTTAAGTCCCATAGTGCTCAGAGACCTTTGAACCATTTAACCCATTGTAAGGATACGAAATAGAAGCAGGACTGAATAAAACTCAAGACGCGTTCATAGGATTTGTAGACCTGGAAAAGCGTTCGACAATGTAAAATGGTGCAAGATCGAAGTTCTGAAGACAATAACTCTAGGGAGAGATGGGTAAAATATTCGTACAAGCCCCAAGAGGGAATATGAATGGAAGACCAAGAACGAAGTGCAAGGATTAAAAAGGGAGTAAGACTTTGATATAGTCATTCACCTCTACTGTTCAATCTACGCATCAAAGAAGAAACGAAGAAAATAAAAGAGAGGTTCAAGATTCAGACTGAAATACGGGGTGAAAGGATATCAGTGACAAGATTTGCTGATAATATTATCGTCCTCAGTGAAAGTGAATTACTACAGGATCTGATGAATGGAATATACAATATAATGAGTGTAGAATTTGGGGTGAGAGTAAATCAAAGACAAAAGTGATGAGATGAAGCATAAACGGGAGCAGCGAGAATCTTAACATTGGTGATAACGAAGTAGATGGTTCAAAATGGTTCAAATGGCTCTGAGAACTTTGGGACTTGACATCTGAGGTCATCAATTCCCTAGAATTTAGAACTACTTAAACCTAACTAAGGACACCACACACATCCATGCCCGAGGTAGGATTCGAACCTGCGACCGTAGCAGTCGCGCGGTTCCGGACTGAAGCGCCTAGAACCGCTCGCCCACCGTAGCCCTCGAAGTAGATGAAGTTAAGAAATTTTTCTACCGAGACAGTTAAATAAACCATGACGGACAGAGAAAGGAGGACGTAAAAAGCAGGCCACCAATGGCATTCTTGACCCACTTCCCGAGTGATCACCTTAAATGCTTCAGCTGTCTGAGCACACTTCACATCCAACCCAAATTCCTGACTAGTCACGCACTACAGATGGGTCCCTCATTACTTGCTGCTTCACGTTGATTCCCACAAGAGTTCAGATAAGATTGCATCTGTACCAAGTGATCTTTGGGGACTACAAAAGACGTTGTGGGTATAACATGTTGATTTTTATTTTTTGACGGAAAATTGTTGCTTAGATTTCTCTCTTTAATTTTATGTATGTTTATTGCGGTTTGGATGCCTTTGAGTCTTTTCTTTTACTTTGAAATAATTAACTACACAAGTAATTTTTACAGGTTCCATGAGTACTTGTTCAGCTATAACAACATATTGCAGGGACTGTTTGCTCTAGATGGCGGGTGATTGATGTTGATCTGCAGTGAATATCCTGCTGCATTGGTTGGCTACATTGGTTGTTATGGTATCACTTCCTGTTTGCCATATAATGCATGGTATTCATTCATGCCTCGTAAGGCGCATTACGTGTTTCACTGCATATATTTGGGCTTGTTACTCATTGAGTTGTGTTTCTCTCTTTGATATGACTCAACCAAAGCAAATATTTAAGAAGAGAAACCTGAGGAAACCTCCCGTTTTCGTTATTTGCTGTCGTAAGGACGTACTGCCAGAGCGTCACATTGGTCGCTTTTCTCTCTGAAACGATAACATTTATCGTCTGCAAACTTACGTTGCGTGTTGAGGTATGCGGTGACACTACGTGCAAAAAAATAGAAGCTTCTAAGTAGATGCAATCGGCAAGTAAGAAGTAGTTGAAGTCAAGTTTTAGCTATCGATATTTCAATTATTGACCGGTTTTGATGCGTTGCAGTTGACCGAGGACCTTAACATTTTGCATAAACCGAGGTCTGGCAGCCACATTGCACGATAAAATGTGAAAAGTGTTAATATGTAGTAAAAACCTAAGAAATCCTCCAGTTTTCGTCATCTGCTTTCGAATCGACGTAATGCCAGATCGTCACATTGGTCGCTTTTGTCTCACAAACGTGTACATTTATCTTGTATATTGTAACAAATAAGCCCTCGGACACAAATATTAAGTCATGAGCGTCGTCTTCAGAATTAGACTAATTGTACTAAAACATTAGGTATATAGTACATTAATAAAATTACAGTTTGTACTGACTCGAAAAGATGCCGTACTTACAAGTCACATACTAAAAAAGATCTAAGCCGGAAAGCGACGTCATGAACACTTCTGAGATGGCGAGCCGCTAAGGGCTGCTCGTACTGTGGACAAGGGTTGCAACAAGACTGAAGTGTCCACTTTAGAAAGTGTGGGCAAGTACACGTGGTGTTGCTACGAGCGCCATCTAGTAGCCGCAGAAACAACTAGGCTACTGTACATTCAAAATTAGACACATGAAATTCTGATGCAGCTGATTCAGGCATAACGTAAGCATTAATAATAACAGGATGAAGTATATATTTATGTGCTTTAAATAGAGATACATTTTGTAACTTAAAAAACGTTAGTAATGACATACAAGGAAACAGCAAAGATGTGACAGGAAAACAACGTTTCGGTAAACTGCATGAGGAAATCTGAATCAAAGATCAAGCAATGGCTTTATACAGTCAAAAAAGTTTTTATTTCGCAGCTGCAGCTGTTCGTTGAGAATGAGGCCATCATGACGAGTGAGATGTTTGAAAATCTCCAATTCTTCTAAGACATCTAACCTACGCCCCTTCTTTTCGGTATGCAGAATATTGTTATCGCCTATGGCTTTAGGCACGTGTCCAGTATTTAAGAGATGATCGGCAAAGGATGAATTTAGGGGATGGTGCCGTTCTTTCTCGAAAGATGTTCTTTATATCTGATGGTGAAAGCACGTCCGGTTAGCCCTATATAATAGGAGGAGCAGATATCGCAGATGAACGTAAAAAACGCCAGAACCTTCTGTAGGGGAGCGAATGGATTTCGAATTATGAATGAAGTTTCTCTTTAGATTATTATTAGTAGAGAAGGCAACATTGCAGTTGTATTTGTTGCGAAGTATGCACTGAATCTGATAGGAAATGGGTCGTATGAAAAGAATAGAACAACGTTTTTTTTGGGTTAATTTCAGTGCATGAGGTGTTGAGCATGGTAGTTATTGCAGTTTTCTTTTTAGGATATCGTCCACTCGTTAAACTTTTCTGTTGAAAGTGGTATGGAGGTGGCCCGGTGGACGGCAGAGTGAAAAAAGGTCATTTTTTGAGACTGCTATCTTACGTGGCGTGCTGCGGAATGCGGAGACACTACAAGCAACACAGTAGAACACAGTAGAAGCTTCTAAGTTGATGCAATCAAGTTTTAGCTATCGATTACTGAATAATTGGCCGGTTGTGGTGCCTTGGACACGACCGAGGATCTTAAGAATTTGTATGAACCGAGGTCTGGCAGCCACGTTGCACGAGAAAAAGTTAAAAGTGCTAATATGTAGTAAATCCACCCCACGTATATTACGATACCCGGTTATTTTTACTCATAAAAATTTGTCTGTAGTCTTGTACGAAATGTTTTCACAATTTTGGTTTGTTTTCTAGATGTATAGCAATTCGTTACGAAAGATGGAAGAGTTTGAATTAACTTAGATCATTAATGTTCGATTTGCACTTACAGTTCTGCCCTGGCTGCACATTCTTCTGGGTTCGGAAAGGATGCCCTTAGCGTGAAATAACTTTGTCTTCACCACAGCATATTTACTTGACGTAAAATACGACGAAATACTCCTCCAATACAGTTTGATTGCCATCTCGTAACTGTTGGACCTGGTGGTCTAACGGCAGAGTGCGTGGCTGCAAATCGAGAATCGCGGGATCTCGTGTTACGTGGCTGCCAGTCCTCAGTTCATGCAAAATCTTAACGTCCTCGGTCATGTCCAAGGCACCAAATCGACCAATAATTCAATAATCGATAACTAAAACTATAAATGTAGCTCTTCTTACTGGGCGATTGCATCAACTTAGATGCTTCTTCTATGTTCTACTGTGCTGCTTGTATTGCCCCACATACCGCAGCACGCGACAAGGGCTGGCAGACCATAAATGTAACCGTTTCAGAGAGAAATACGACCAATGTGACGATCTCGCGTTATATCGATTCGATGGTGAATGACGAAACACGGAGATTTTCTAAGGTTTTTACTACATATTAACACTTTTCACATTTTCTTGTGTTACGTGGGTACGAGTCCTCGGTTCATGCAAAATCTTAAGGTCCTCGGTCATGTCCAAGGCACCAAACCGACCAATAATTCAATAATCGATAACTAAAACTATAAATGTAGCTCTTCTTACTGGGCGATTGCATCAACTTAGATGCTTCTTCTGTGTTCTACTGTGCTGCTTGTATTGTCCCCACATACCGCAGCACGCGACAAGGGCTGGCAGACCATAAATGTAACCGTTTCAGAGAGAAATTCGACCAATGTGACGATCTCGCGTTATATCGATTCGATGGTGAATGACGAAACACGGAGATTTTCTAAGGTTTTTACTACATATTAACACTTTTCACATTTTCTTGTGCTACGTGGGTACCAGTCCTCGGTTCATGCAAAATCTTAAGGTCCTCGGTCATGTCCAAGGCACCAAATCGACCAATAATTCAATAATCGATAACTAAACCTATAAATGTAGCTCTTCTTACTGGGCGATTGCATCAACTTAGATGCTTCTTCTGTGCTCTACTGTGCTGCTTGTATTGTCCCCACATACCGCAGCACGCGACAAGGGCTGGCAGACCATAAATGTAACCGTTTCAGAGAGAAATGCGACGATCTCGCGTTATATCGATTCGATGGTGAATGACGAAACACGGAGATTTTCTAAGGTTTTTACTACATATTAACACTTTTCACATTTTCTCGTGTTACGTGGGTACCAGTCCTCGGTTCATGCAAAATCTTAAGGTCCTCGGTCATGTCCAAGGCACCAAATCGACCAATAATTCAATAATCGATAACTAAAACTATAAATGTAGCTCTTCTTACTGGGCGATTGCATCAACTTAGATGCTTCTTCTGTGTTCTACTGTGCTGCTTGTATTGTCCCCACATACCGCAGCACGCGACAAGGGCTGGCAGACCATAAATGTAACCGTTTCAGAGAGAAATGCGACCAATGTGACGATCTCGCGTTATATCGATTCGATGGTGAATGACGAAACACGGAGATTTTCTAAGGTTTTTACTACATATTAACACTTTTCACATTTTCTCGTGTTACGTGGGTACCAGTCCTCGGTTCATGCAAAATCTTAAGGTCCTCGGTCATGTCCAAGGCACCAAACCGACCAATAATTCAATAATCGATAACTAAAACTATAAATGTAGCTCTTCTTACTGGGCGATTGCATCAACTTAGATGCTTCTCCTGTGTTCTACTGTGCTGCTTGTATTGTCCCCACATACCGCAGCACGCGACAAGGGCTGGCAGACCATAAATGTAACCGTTTCAGAGAGAAATGCGACCAATGTGACGATCTCGCGTTATATCGATTCGATGGTGAATGACGAAACACGGAGATTTTCTAAGGTTTTTACTACATATTAACACTTTTCACATTTTCTTGTGTTAAGTGGCTGCCAGTCCTCGGTTCATGCAAAATCTTAAGGTCCTCGGTCATGTCCAAGGCACCAAATCGACCAATAATTCAATAATCGATAACTAAAACTATAAATGTAGCTCTTCTTACTGGGCGATAGCATCAACTTAGATGCTTCTTCTGTGTTCTACTGTGCTGCTTGTATTGTCCCCACATACCGCAGCACGCGACAAGGGCTGGCAGACCATAAATGTAACCGTTTCAGAGAGAAATGCGACCAATGTGACGATCTCGCGTTATATCGATTCGATGGTGAATGACGAAACACGGAGATTTTCTAAGGTTTTTACTACATATTAACACTTTTCACATTTTCTTGTGCTACGTGGGTACCAGTCCTCGGTTCATGCAAAATCTTAAGGTCCTCGGTCATGTCCAAGGCACCAAATCGACCAATAATTCAATAATCGATAACTAAACCTATAAATGTAGCTCTTCTTACGGGGCGATTGCATCAACTTAGATGCTTCTTCTGTGTTCTACTGTGCTGCTTGTATTGTCCCCACATACCGCAGCACGCGACAAGGGCTGGCAGACCATAAATGTAACCGTTTCAGAGAGAAATGCGACCAATGTGACGATCTCGCGTTATATCGATTCGATGGTGAATGACGAAACACGGAGATTTTCTAAGGTTTTTACTACATATTAACACTTTTCACATTTTCTCGTGTTACGTGGGTACCAGTCCTCGGTTCATGCAATATCTTAAGGTCCTCGGTCATGTCCAAGGCACCAAACCGACCAATAAATCAATAATCGATAACTAAAACTATAAATGTAGCTCTTTTTACTGGGCGATTGCATCAACTTAGATGCTTCTCCTGTGCTCTACTGTGCTGCTTGTATTGTCCCCACATACCGCAGCACGCGACAAGGGCTGGCAGACCATAAATGTAACCGTTTCAGAGAGAAATGCGACCAATGTGACGATCTCGCGTTATATCGATTCGATGGTGAAAGACGAAACACGGAGATTTTCTAAGGTTTTTACTACATATTAACACTTTTCACATTTTCTTGTGTTACGTGGGTACCAGTCCTCGGTTCATGCAAAATCTTAAGGTCCTCGGTCATGTCAAAGCACCAAATCGACCAATAATTCAATAATCGATAACTAAAACTATAAATGTAGCTCTTCTTACGGGGCGATTGCATCAACTTAGATGCTTCTTCTGTGTTCTACTGTGCTGCTTGTATTGTCCCCACATACCGCAGCACGCGACAAGGGCTGGCAGACCATAAATGTAACCGTTTCAGAGAGAAATGCGACCAATGTGACGATCTCGCGTTATATCGATTCGATGGTGAATGACGAAACACGGAGATTTTCTAAGGTTTTTACTACATATTAACACTTTTCACATTTTCTCGTGTTACGTGGGTACCAGTCCTCGGTTCATGCAATATCTTAAGGTCCTCGGTCATGTCCAAGGCACCAAACCGACCAATAATTCAATAATCGATAACTAAAACTATAAATGTAGCTCTTCTTACTGGGCGATTGCATCAACTTAGATGCTTCTCCTGTGTTCTACTGTGCTGCTTGTATTGTCCCCACATAACCCAGCACGCGACAAGGGCTGGCAGACCATAAATGTAACCGTTTCAGAGAGAAATGCGACCAATGTGACGATCTCGCGTTATATCGATTCGATGGTGAATGACGAAACACGGAGATTTTCTAAGGTTTTTACTACATATTAACACTTTTCACATTTTCTTGTGTTACGTGGGTACGAGTCCTCGGTTCATGCAAAATCTTAAGGTCCTCGGTCATGTCAAAGCACCACATCGACCAATAATTCAATAATCGATAACTAAAACTATAAATGTAGCTCTTCTTACTGGGCGATTGCATCAACTTAGATGCTTCTTGTGTGTTCTACTGTGCTGCTTGTATTGTCCCCACATACCGCAGCACGCGACAAGGGCTGGCAGACCATAAATGTAACCGTTTCAGAGAGAAATGCGACCAATGTGACGGTCTCGCGTTATATCGATTCGATTGTGAATGACGAAACACGGAGATTTTCTAAGGTTTTTACTACATATTAACACTTTTCACATTTTCTTGTGTTACGTGGGTACCAGTCCTCGGTTCATGCAAAATCTTAAGGTCCTCGGTCATGTCCAAGGCAAAAAATCGATCAATAATTCAATAATCGATAGCTACAACTATAAATGTAGCTCTTCTTACTGGGCGATTTCATCAACTTAGATGCTTCTCCTGTGTTCTACTGTGCTGCTTGTATTGTCCCCACATAACCCAGCACGCGACAAGGGCTGGCAGACCATAAATGTAACCGTTTCAGAGAGAAATTCGACCAATGTGACGATCTCGCGTTATATCGATTCGATGGTGAATGACGAAACACGGAGATTTTCTAAGGTTTTTACTACATATTAACACTTTTCACATTTTCTTGTGCTACGTGGGTACCAGTCCTCGGTTCATGCAAAATCTTAAGGTCCTCGGTCATGTCCAAGGCACCAAATCGACCAATAATTCAATAATCGATAACTAAACCTATAAATGTAGCTCTTCTTACTGGGCGATTGCATCAACTTAGATGCTTCTTCTGTGCTCTACTGTGCTGCTTGTATTGTCCCCACATACCGCAGCACGCGACAAGGGCTGGCAGACCATAAATGTAACCGTTTCAGAGAGAAATGCGACGATCTCGCGTTATATCGATTCGATGGTGAATGACGAAACACGGAGATTTTCTAAGGTTTTTACTACATATTAACACTTTTCACATTTTCTCGTGTTACGTGGGTACCAGTCCTCGGTTCATGCAAAATCTTAAGGTCCTCGGTCATGTCCAAGGCACCAAATCGACCAATAATTCAATAATCGATAACTAAAACTATAAATGTAGCTCTTCTTACTGGGCGATTGCATCAACTTAGATGCTTCTTCTGTGTTCTACTGTGCTGCTTGTATTGTCCCCACATACCGCAGCACGCGACAAGGGCTGGCAGACCATAAATGTAACCGTTTCAGAGAGAAATGCGACCAATGTGACGATCTCGCGTTATATCGATTCGATGGTGAATGACGAAACACGGAGATTTTCTAAGGTTTTTACTACATATTAACACTTTTCACATTTTCTCGTGTTACGTGGGTACCAGTCCTCGGTTCATGCAAAATCTTAAGGTCCTCGGTCATGTCCAAGGCACCAAACCGACCAATAATTCAATAATCGATAACTAAAACTATAAATGTAGCTCTTCTTACTGGGCGATTGCATCAACTTAGATGCTTCTCCTGTGTTCTACTGTGCTGCTTGTATTGTCCCCACATACCGCAGCACGCGACAAGGGCTGGCAGACCATAAATGTAACCGTTTCAGAGAGAAATGCGACCAATGTGACGATCTCGCGTTATATCGATTCGATGGTGAATGACGAAACACGGAGATTTTCTAAGGTTTTTACTACATATTAACACTTTTCACATTTTCTTGTGTTAAGTGGCTGCCAGTCCTCGGTTCATGCAAAATCTTAAGGTCCTCGGTCATGTCCAAGGCACCAAATCGACCAATAATTCAATAATCGATAACTAAAACTATAAATGTAGCTCTTCTTACTGGGCGATAGCATCAACTTAGATGCTTCTTCTGTGTTCTACTGTGCTGCTTGTATTGTCCCCACATACCGCAGCACGCGACAAGGGCTGGCAGACCATAAATGTAACCGTTTCAGAGAGAAATGCGACCAATGTGACGATCTCGCGTTATATCGATTCGATGGTGAATGACGAAACACGGAGATTTTCTAAGGTTTTTACTACATATTAACACTTTTCACATTTTCTTGTGCTACGTGGGTACCAGTCCTCGGTTCATGCAAAATCTTAAGGTCCTCGGTCATGTCCAAGGCACCAAATCGACCAATAATTCAATAATCGATAACTAAACCTATAAATGTAGCTCTTCTTACGGGGCGATTGCATCAACTTAGATGCTTCTTCTGTGTTCTACTGTGCTGCTTGTATTGTCCCCACATACCGCAGCACGCGACAAGGGCTGGCAGACCATAAATGTAACCGTTTCAGAGAGAAATGCGACCAATGTGACGATCTCGCGTTATATCGATTCGATGGTGAATGACGAAACACGGAGATTTTCTAAGGTTTTTACTACATATTAACACTTTTCACATTTTCTCGTGTTACGTGGGTACCAGTCCTCGGTTCATGCAATATCTTAAGGTCCTCGGTCATGTCCAAGGCACCAAACCGACCAATAAATCAATAATCGATAACTAAAACTATAAATGTAGCTCTTTTTACTGGGCGATTGCATCAACTTAGATGCTTCTCCTGTGCTCTACTGTGCTGCTTGTATTGTCCCCACATACCGCAGCACGCGACAAGGGCTGGCAGACCATAAATGTAACCGTTTCAGAGAGAAATGCGACCAATGTGACGATCTCGCGTTATATCGATTCGATGGTGAAAGACGAAACACGGAGATTTTCTAAGGTTTTTACTACATATTAACACTTTTCACATTTTCTTGTGTTACGTGGGTACCAGTCCTCGGTTCATGCAAAATCTTAAGGTCCTCGGTCATGTCAAAGCACCAAATCGACCAATAATTCAATAATCGATAACTAAAACTATAAATGTAGCTCTTCTTACGGGGCGATTGCATCAACTTAGATGCTTCTTCTGTGTTCTACTGTGCTGCTTGTATTGTCCCCACATACCGCAGCACGCGACAAGGGCTGGCAGACCATAAATGTAACCGTTTCAGAGAGAAATGCGACCAATGTGACGATCTCGCGTTATATCGATTCGATGGTGAATGACGAAACACGGAGATTTTCTAAGGTTTTTACTACATATTAACACTTTTCACATTTTCTCGTGTTACGTGGGTACCAGTCCTCGGTTCATGCAATATCTTAAGGTCCTCGGTCATGTCCAAGGCACCAAACCGACCAATAATTCAATAATCGATAACTAAAACTATAAATGTAGCTCTTCTTACTGGGCGATTGCATCAACTTAGATGCTTCTCCTGTGTTCTACTGTGCTGCTTGTATTGTCCCCACATAACCCAGCACGCGACAAGGGCTGGCAGACCATAAATGTAACCGTTTCAGAGAGAAATGCGACCAATGTGACGATCTCGCGTTATATCGATTCGATGGTGAATGACGAAACACGGAGATTTTCTAAGGTTTTTACTACATATTAACACTTTTCACATTTTTCGTGTTACGTGGCTGCCAGTCCTCGGTTCAGGCAAAATCTTAAGGTCCTCGGTCATGTCAAAGCACCACATCGACCAATAATTCAATAATCGATAACTAAAACTATAAATGTAGCTCTTCTTACTGGGCGATTGCATCAACTTAGATGCTTCTTGTGTGTTCTACTGTGCTGCTTGTATTGTCCCCACATACCGCAGCACGCGACAAGGGCTGGCAGACCATAAATGTAACCGTTTCAGAGAGAAATGCGACCAATGTGACGGTCTCGCGTTATATCGATTCGATTGTGAATGACGAAACACGGAGATTTTCTAAGGTTTTTACTACATATTAACACTTTTCACATTTTCTTGTGTTACGTGGGTACCAGTCCTCGGTTCATGCAAAATCTTAAGGTCCTCGGTCATGTCCAAGGCAAAAAATCGATCAATAATTCAATAATCGATAGCTACAACTATAAATGTAGCTCTTCTTACTGGGCGATTTCATCAACTTAGATGCTTCTTCTGTGTTCTACTGTGGTGCTTGTATTGTTCCCACATACCGCAAGCACGCGACAAGGGTTGGCAGACCATAAATGTAACCGTCTCAGAGAGAAATGCGACCAATGTGACGATCTCGCGTTATATCGATTCGATGGTGAATGACGAAACACGGAGATTTTCTAAGGTTTTTACTACATATTAACACTTTTCACATTTTCTTGTGTTACGTGGGTACCAGTCCTCGGTTCATACAATATCTTAAGGTCCTCGGTCATGTCCAAGGCACCAAATCGACCAATAATTCAATAATCGATAACTAAACCTATAAATGTAGCTCTTCTTACTGGGCGATTGCATCAACTTAGATGCTTCTTCTGTGTTCTACTGTGCTGCTTGTATTGTCCCCACATACCGCAGCACGCGACAAGGGCTGGCAGACCATAAATGTAACCGTTTCAGAGAGAAATGCGACCAATGTGACGATCTCGCGTTATATCGATTCGATGGTGAATCACGAAACACGGAGATTTTCTAAGGTTTTTACTACATATTAACACTTTTCACATTTTCTCGTGTTACGTGGGTACCAGTCCTCGGTTCATGCAAAATCTTAAGGTCCTCGGTCATGTCCAAGGCACCAAACCGACCAATAATTCAATAATCGATAACTAAAACTATAAATGTAGCTCTTCTTACTGGGCGATTGCATCAACTTAGATGCTTCTCCTGTGTTCTACTGTGCTGCTTGTATTGTCCCCACATACCGCAGCACGCGACAAGGGCTGGCAGACCATAAATGTAACCGTTTCAGAGAGAAATGCGACGATCTCGCGTTATATCGATTCGATGGTGAATGACGAAACACGGAGATTTTCAAAGGTTTTTACTACATATTAGCACTTTTCACATTTTCTTGTGTTACGTGGGTACCAGTCCTCGGTTCATGCAAGATCTTAACGTCCTCGGTCATGTCGAAGGCACCAAATCGACCAATAATTCAATAATCGATAACTAAATCTATAAATGTAGCTTTTTCTTACTGGGCGATTGCATCAACTTAGATGCTTCTCCTGTGTTCTACTGTGCTGCTTATATTGTCCCCACATACCGCCGCACGCGACAAGGGCTGGCAGACCATAAATGTAACCGTTTCAGAGAGAAATGCGACCAATGTGACGATCTCGCGTTATATCGATTCGATGGTGAATGACGAAACACGGAGATTTTCTAAAGTTTTTACTACATATTAAAACTTTTCACATTTTCTCGTGTTACGTGGGTGCCAGTCCTCGGTTCATGCAAAATCTTAAGGTCCTCGGTCATGTCGAAGGCACCAAATCGACCAATAATTCAATAATTGATAACTAAATCTATAAATGTAGCTCTTCTTACTAGGCGATAGCATCAACTTAGATGCTTCTTCTGTGTTCTACTGTGCTGCTTGTATTGTCCCCACATACCGCAGCACGCGACAAGGGCTGGCAGACCATAAATGTAACCTTTTCAGAGAGAAATGCGACCAATGTGAAGATCTCGCATTATATCGATTCGATGGTGAATGACGAAACACGGAGATTTTCTAAGGTTTTTACTACATATTAACACTTTTCACATTTTCTCGTGTTACGTGGGTACCAGTCCTCGGTTCATGCAAAATCTTAAGGTCCTCGGTCATGTCCAAGGCACCAAACCGACCAATAATTCAATAATCGATAACTAAAATTATAAATGTAGCTCTTCTTACTGGGCGATTGCATCAACTTAGATGCTTCTTCTGTGTTCTACTGTGCTGCTTGTATTGTCCCCACATACCGCAGCACGCGACAAGGGCTGGCAGACCATAAATGTAACCGTTTCAGAGAGAAATGCGACCAATGTGACGATCTCGCGTTATATCGATTCGATGGTGAATGACGAAACACGGAGATTTTCTAAGGTTTTTACTACATATTAAAACTTTTCACATTTTCTCGTGTTACGTGGGTACCAGTCCTCGGTTCATGCAAAATCTTAAGGTCCTCGGTCATGTCCAAGGCACCAAACCGACCAATAATTCAATAATCGATAACTAAAACTATAAATGTAGCTCTTCTTACTGGGCGATTGCATCAACTTAGATGCTTCTCCTGTGTTCTACTGTGCTGCTTGTATTGTCCCCACATACCGCAGCACGCGGCAAGGGCTGGCAGACCATAAATGTAACCGTTTCAGAGAGAAATGCGACCAATGTGACGATCTCGCGTTATATCGATTCGATGGTGAATGACGAAACACGGAGATTTTCTAAGGTTTTTACTACATATTAGCACTTTTCACATTTTCTTGTGTTACGTGGGTACCAGTCCTCGGTTCATGCAAAATCTTAACGTCCTCGGTCATGTCGAAGGCACCAAATCGACCAATAATTCAATAATCGATAACCAAAACTATAAATGTAGCTCTTCTTACTGGGCGATTGCATCAACTTAGATGCTTCTCCTGTGTTCTACTGTGCTGCTTGTATTGTCCCCACATACCGCAGCACGCGACAAGGGCTGGCAGACCATAAATGTAACCGTTTCAGAGAGAAATGCGACCAATGTGACGATCTCGCGTTATATCGATTCGATGGTGAATCACGAAACACGGAGATTTTCTAAGGTTTTTACTACATATTAACACTTTTCACATTTTCTTGTGTTACGTGGGTACCAGTCCTCGGTTCATGCAAAATCTTAAGGTCCTCGGTCATGTCCAAGGCACCAAATCGACCAATAATTCAATAATCGATAACTAAAACTATAAATGTAGCTCTTCTTACTGGGCGATTGCATCAACTTAGATGCTTCTTGTGTGTTCTACTGTGCTGCTTGTATTGTCCCCACATACCGCAGCACGCGATAAGGGCTGGCAGACCATAAATGTAACCGTTTCAGAGAGAAATGCGACCAATGTGACGATCTCGCGTTATATCGATTCGATGGTGAATGACGAAACACGGAGATTTTCTAAGGTTTTTACTACATATTAACACTTTTCACATTTTCTTGTGTTACGTGGGTGCCAATCCTCGGTTCATGCAAAATCTTAAGGTCCTCGGTCATGTCCAAGGCACCAAACCGACCAATAATTCAATAATCGATAACTAAAACTATAAATGTAGCTCTTCTTACTAGGCGATTGCATCAAATTAGATGCTTCTTCTGTGTTCTACTGTGCTGCTTGTATTGTCCCCACATACCGCAGCACGCGACAAGGGCTGGCAGACCATAAATGTAACCGTTTCAGAGAGAAATGCGACCAATGTGACGATCTCGCGTTATATCGATTCGATGGTGAATGACGAAACACGGAGATTTTCTAAGGTTTTTACTACATATTAACACTTTTCACATTTTCTCGTGTTACGTGGGTACCAGTCCTCGGTTCATGCAATATATTAAGGTCCTCGGTCATGTCCAAGGCACCAAACCGACCAATAATTCAATAATCGATAACTAAAACTATAAATGTAGCTCTTCTTACTGGGCGATTGCATCAACTTAGATGCTTCTCCTGTGTTCTACTGTGCTGCTTGTATTGTCCCCACATAACCCAGCACGCGACAAGGGCTGGCAGACCATAAATGTAACCGTTTCAGAGAGAAATGCGACCAATGTGACGATCTCGCGTTATATCGATTCGATGGTGAATGACGAAACACGGAGATTTTCTAAGGTTTTTACTACATATTAACACTTTTCACATTTTCTTGTGTTACGTGGGTACGATTCCTCGGTTCATGCAAAATCTTAAGGTCCTCGGTCATGTCAAAGCAACAAATCGACCAATAATTCAATAATCGATAACTAAAACTATAAATGTAGCTCTTCTTACTGGGCGATTGCATCAACTTAGATGCTTCTTGTGTGTTCTACTGTGCTGCTTGTATTGTCCCCACATACCGCAGCACGCGACAAGGGCTGGCAGACCATAAATGTAACCGTTTCAGAGAGAAATGCGACCAATGTGACGGTCTCGCGTTATATCGATTCGATTGTGAATGACGAAACACGGAGATTTTCTAAGGTTTTTACTACATATTAACACTTTTCACATTTTCTTGTGTTACGTGGGTACCAGTCCTCGGTTCATGCAAAATCTTAAGGTCCTCGGTCATGTCCAAGGCAAAAAATCGATCAATAATTCAATAATCGATAGCTACAACTATAAATGTAGCTCTTCTTACTGGGCGATTTCATCAACTTAGATGCTTCTTCTGTGTTCTACTGTGGTGCTTGTATTGTTCCCACATACCGCAAGCACGCGACAAGGGTTGGCAGACCATAAATGTAACCGTCTCAGAGAGAAATGCGACCAATGTGACGATCTCGCGTTATATCGATTCGATGGTGAATGACGAAACACGGAGATTTTCTAAGGTTTTTACTACATATTAGCACTTTTCACATTTTCTTGTGTTACGTGGGTACCAGTCCTCGGTTCATGCAAGATCTTAACGTCCTCGGTCATGTCGAAGGCACCAAATCGACCAATAATTCAATAATCGATAACTAAATCTATAAATGTAGCTTTTTCTTACTGGGCGATTGCATCAACTTAGATGCTTCTCCTGTGTTCTACTGTGCTGCTTATATTGTCCCCACATACCGCCGCACGCGACAAGGGCTGGCAGACCATAAATGTAACCGTTTCAGAGAGAGATGCGAACAATGTGACGATCTCGCGTTATATCGATTCGATGGTGAATGACGAAACACGGAGATTTTCTAAAGTTTTTACTACATATTAAAACTTTTCACATTTTCTCGTGTTACGTGGGTGCCAGTCCTCGGTTCATGCAAAATCTTAAGGTCCTCGGTCATGTCGAAGGCACCAAATCGACCAATAATTCAATAATTGATAACTAAATCTATAAATGTAGCTCTTCTTACTAGGCGATTGCATCAACTTAGATGCTTCTTCTGTGTTCTACTGTGCTGCTTGTATTGTCCCCACACACCGCAGCACGCGACAAGGGCTGGCAGACCATAAATGTAACCTTTTCAGAGAGAAATGCGACCAATGTGAAGATCTCGCGTTATATCGATTCGATGGTGAATGACGAAACACGGAGATTTTCTAAGGTTTTTACTACATATTAACACTTTTCACATTTTCTCGTGTTACGTGGGTACCAGTCCTCGGTTCATGCAAAATCTTAAGGTCCTCGGTCATGTCCAAGGCACCAAACCGACCAATAATTCAATAATCGATAACTAAAATTATAAATGTAGCTCTTCTTACTGGGCGATTGCATCAACTTAGATGCTTCTTCTGTGTTCTACTGTGCTGCTTGTATTGTCCCCACATACCGCAGCACGCGACAAGGGCTGGCAGACCATAAATGTAACCGTTTCAGAGAGAAATGCGACCAATGTGACGATCTCGCGTTATATCGATTCGATGGTGAATGACGAAACACGGAGATTTTCTAAGGTTTTTACTACATATTAAAACTTTTCACATTTTCTCGTGTTACGTGGGTACCAGTCCGCGGTTCATGCAAAATCTTAAGGTCCTCGGTCATGTCCAAGGCACCAAACCGACCAATAATTCAATAATCGATAACTAAAACTATAAATGTAGCTCTTCTTACTGGGCGATTGCATCAACTTAGATGCTTCTCCTGTGTTCTACTGTGCTGCTTGTATTGTCCCCACATACCGCAGCACGCGACAAGGGCTGGCAGACCATAAATGTAACCGTTTCAGAGAGAAATGCGACCAATGTGACGATCTCGCGTTATATCGATTCGATGGTGAATGACGAAACACGGTGATTTTCTAAGGTTTTTACTACATATTAGCACTTTTCACATTTTCTTGTGTTACGTGGGTACCAGTCCTCGGTTCATGCAAAATCTTAACGTCCTCGGTCATGTCGAAGGCACCAAATCGACCAATAATTCAATAATCGATAACCAAAACTATAAATGTAGCTCTTCTTACTGGGCGATTGCATCAACTTAGATGCTTCTCCTGTGTTCTACTGTGCTGCTTGTATTGTCCCCACATACCGCAGCACGCGACAAGGGCTGGCAGACCATAAATGTAACCGTTTCAGAGAGAAATGCGACCAATGTGACGATCTCGCGTTATATCGATTCGATGGTGAATCACGAAACACGGAGATTTTCTAAGGTTTTTACTACATATTAACACTTTTCACATTTTCTTGTGTTACGTGGGTGCCAATCCTCGGTTCATGCAAAATCTTAAGGTCCTCGGTCATGTCCAAGGCACCAAACCGACCAATAATTCAATAATCGATAACTAAAACTATAAATGTAGCTCTTCTTACTGGGCGATTGCATCAACTTAGATGCTTCTCCTGTGTTCTACTGTGCTGCTTGTATTGTCCCCACATACCGCCGCACGCGACAAGGGCTGGCAGACCATAAATGTAACCGTTTCAGAGAGAAATGCGACCAATGTGACGATCTCGCGTTATATCGATTCGATGGTGAATGACGAAACACGGAGATTTTCTAAAGTTTTTACTACATATTAAAACTTTTCACATTTTCTCGTGTTACATGGGTGCCAGTCCTCGGTTCATGCAAAATCTTAAAGTCCTCGGTCATGTCCAAGGCACCAAATCGACCAATAATTCAATAATCGATAATTAAAACTATAAATGTAGCTCTTCTTACTAGGCGATTGCATCAAATTAGATGCTTCTTCTGTGTTCTACTGTGCTGCTTGTATTGTCCCCACATACCGCAGCACGCGACAAGGGCTGGCAGACCATAAATGTAACCTTTTCAGAGAGAAATGCGACCAATGTGACGATCTCGCGTTATATCGATTCGATGGTGAATGACGAAACACGGAGATTTTCTAAGGTTTTTACTACATATTAACACTTTTCACATTTTCTCGTGTTACGTGGGTACCAGTCCTCGGTTCATGCAAAATCTTAAGGTCCTCGGTCATGTCCAAGGCACCAAACCGACCAATAATTCAATAGTCGATAAATAAAATTATAAATGTAGCTCTTCTTACTGGGCGATTGCATCAACTTAGATGCTTCTTCTGTGTTCTACTGTGCTGCTTGCATTGTCCGCACATACCGCAGCACGCGACAAGGGCTGGCAGACCATAAATGTAACCGTTTCAGAGAGAAATGCGACCAATGTGACGATCTCGCGTTATATCGATTCGATGGTGAATGACGAAACACGGAGATTTTCTAAGGTTTTTACTACATATTAACACTTTTCACATTTTCTCGTGTTTCGTGGGTACCAGTCCTCGGTTCATGCAAAATCTTAAGGTCCTCGGTCATGTCCAAGGCACCAAACCGACCAATAATTCAATAGTCGATAAATAAAATTATAAATGTAGCTCTTCTTACTGGGCGATTGCATCAACTTAGATGCTTCTTCTGTGTTCTACTGTGCTGCTTGCATTGTCCGCACATACCGCAGCACGCGACAAGGGCTGGCAGACCATAAATGTAACCGTTTCAGAGAGAAATGCGACCAATGTGACGATCTCGCGTTATATCGATTCGATGGTGAATGACGAAACACGGAGATTTTCTAAGGTTTTTACTACATATTAACACTTTTCACATTTTCTCGTGTTTCGTGGCTGCCAGTCCTCGGTTCATGCAAAATCTTAAGGTCCTCGGTCATGTCCAAGGCACCAAACCGACCAATAATTCAATAATCGATAACTAAAACTATAAATGTAGCTCTTTTTACTGGGCGATTGCATCAACTTAGATGCTTCTCCTGTGTTCTACTGTGCTGCTTGTATTGTCCCCACATACCGCAGCACGCGACAAGGGCTGGCAGACCATAAATGTAACCGTTTCAGAGAGGAATGCGACCAATGTGACGATCTCGCGTTCTATCGATTCGATGGTGAATGACGAAACACGGAGATTTTCTAAGGTTTTTACTACATATTAACACTTTTCACATTTTCTAGTGTTTCGTGGCTGCCAGTCCTCGGTTCATGCAAAATCTTAAGGTCCTCGGTTATGTCCAAGGCACCAAACCGACCAATAATTCAATAATCGATAACTAAAACTATAAATGTAGCTCTTCTTACTGGGCGATTGCATCAACTTAGATGCTTCTCCTGTGTTCTACTGTGCTGCTTGTATTGTCCCCACATACCGCAGCACGCGACAAGGGCTGGCAGACCATAAATGTAACCGTTTCAGAGAGAAATGCGACCAATGTGACGATCTCGCGTTATATCGATTCGATAGTGAATGACGAAACACGGAGATTTTCTAAGGTTTTTACTACATATTAACACTTTTCACATTTTCTCGTGTTACGTGGCTGCCAGTCCTCGGTTCATGCAAAATCTTAAGGGCCTCGGTCATGTCCAAGGCACCAAACCGACCAATAATTCAATAATCGAAAACTAAAACTATAAATGTAGCTCTTCTTACTGGGCGATTGCATCAACTTAGATGCTTCTCCTGTGTTCTACTGTGCTGCTTGTATTGTCCCCACATAACCCAGCACGCGACAAGGGCTGGCAGACCATAAATGTAACTGTTTCAGAGAGAAATGCGACCAATGTGACGATCTCGCGTTATATCGAATCGATTGTGAATGACGAAACACGGAGATTTTCTAAGGTTTTTACTACATATTAACACTTTTCACATTTTCTCGTGTTACGTGGCTGCCAGTCCTCGGTTCATGCAAAATCTTAAGGTCCTCGGTCATGGCCAAGGCACCAAACCGACCAATAATTCAATACTCGATAACTAAAACTATAAATGTAGCTCTTCTTACTGGGCGATTGCATCAACTTAGATGCTTCTCCTGTGTTCTACTGTGCTGCTTGTATTGTCCCCACATACCGCAGCACGCGACAAGGGCTGGCAGACCATAAATGTAACCGTTTCAGAGAGAAATGCGACCAATGTGACGATCTCACGTTATATCGATTCGATGGTGAATGACGAAACACGGAGATTTTCTAAGGTTTTTACTACATATTAACACTTTTCACATTTTCTCGTGTTACGTGGCTCCCAGTCATCGGTTCATGCAAAATCTTAAGGTCCTCGGTCATGTCCAAGGCACCAAACCGACCAATAATTCAATAATCGATAACTAAAACTATAAATGTAGCTCTTCTTACTGGGCGATTGCATCAACTTAGATGCTTCTCCTGTGTTCTACTGTGCTGCTTGTATTATCCCCACATACCGCAGCACGCGACAAGGGCTGGCAGACCATAAATGTAACCGTTTCAGAGAGAGATGCGACCAATGTGACGATCTCGCGTTATATCGATTCGATGGTGAATGACGAAACACGGAGATTTTCTAAGGTTTTTACTACATATTAACACTTTTCACATTTTCTCGTGTTACGTGGCTGCCAGTCATCGGTTCATGCAAAATCTTAAGGTCCTCGGTCATGTCCAAGGCACCAAACCGACCAATAATTCAATAATCGATAACTAAAACTATAAATGTAGCTCTTCTTACTGGGCGATTGCATCAACTTAGATGCTTCTCCTGTGTTCTACTGTGCTGCTTGTATTGTCCCCACATAACCCAGCACGCGACAAGGGCTGGCAGACCATAAATGTAACCGTTTCAGAGAGAAATGCGACCAATGTGACGATCTCGCGTTATATCGATTCGATGGTGAATGACGAAACACGGAGATTTTCTAAGGTTTTTACTACATATTAACACTTTTCACATTTTCTCGTGTTACGTGGCTGCCAGTCCTCGGTTCATGCAAAATCTTAAGGTCCTCGGTCATGGCCAAGGCACCAAACCGACCAATAATTCAATACTCGATAACTAAAACTATAAATGTAGCTCTTCTTACTGGGCGATTGCATCAACTTAGATGCTTCTCCTGTGTTCTACTGTGCTGCTTGTATTGTCCCCACATACCGCAGCACGCGACAAGGGCTGGCAGACCATAAATGTAACCGTTTCAGAGAGAAATGCGACCAATGTGACGATCTCACGTTATATCGATTCGATGGTGAATGACGAAACACGGAGATTTTCTAAGGTTTTTACTACATATTAACACTTTTCACATTTTCTCGTGTTTCGTGGCAGCCAGTCCTCGGCTCATGCAAAATCTTAAGGTCCTCGGTCATGTCCAAGGCACCAAACCGACCAATAATTCAATAATCGATAACTAAAACTATAAATGTAGCTCTTCATACTGGGCGGTAGCATCAACTTAGATGCTTCTCCTGTGTTCTACTGTGCTGCTTGTATTGTCCCCACATACCGCAGCACGCGACAAGGGCTGGCAGACCATAAATGTAACCGTTTCAGAGAGAAATGCGACCAATGTGACGATCTCGCGTTATATCGATTCGATGGTGAATGACGAAACACGGAGATTTTCTAAGGTTTTTACTACATATTAACACTTTTCACATTTCCTCGTGTTACGTGGCTGCCAGTCCACGGTTCATGCAAAATCTTAAGGTCCTCGGTCATGTCCAAGGCACCAAACCGACCAATAATTCAGTAATCGATAACTAAAACTATAAATGTAGCTCTTCTTACTGGGCGATTGCATCAACTCAGATGCTTCTCCTGTGTTCTACTGTGCTGCTTGTATTGTCCCCACATACCGCAGCACGCGACAAGGGCTGGCAGACCATAAATGTAACCGTTTCAGAGAGAAATGCGACCAATGTGACGATCTCGCGTTATATCGATTCGATGGTGAATGACGAAACACGGAGATTTTCTAAGGTTTTTACTACATATTAACACTTTTCACATTTTCTCGTGTTACGTGGCTGCCAGTCCACGGTTCATGCAAAATCTTAAGGTCCTCGGTCATGTCCAAGGCACCAAACCGACCAATAATTCAGTAATCGATAACTAAAACTATAAATGTAGCTCTTCTTACTGGGCGATTGCATCAACTCAGATGCTTCTCCTATGTTCTACTGTGCTGCTTGTATTGTCCCCACATACCGCAGCACGCGACAAGGGCTGGCAGACCATAAATGTAACCGTTTCAGAGAGAAATGCGACCAATGTGACGATCCCGCGTTATATCGATTCGATGGTGAATGACGAAACACGGAGATTTTCTAAGGTTTTTACTACATATTAACACTTTTCACATTTTCTCGTGTTACGTGGCTGCCAGTCCTCGGTTCATGCAAAATCTTAAGGTCCTCGGTCATGTCCAAGGCACCAAACCGACCAATAATTCAATAATCGATAACTAAAACTATAAATGTAGCTCTTCTTACTGGGCGATTGCATCAACTTAGATGCTTCTCCTGTGTTCTACTGTGCTGCTTGTATTGTCCCCACATACCGCAGCACGCGACGAGGGCTGGCAGACCATAAATGTAACCGTTTCAGAGAGAAATGCGACCAATGTGACGATCTCGCGTTATATCGATTCGATGGTGAATGACGAAACACGGAGATTTTCTAAGGTTTTTACTACATATTAACACTTTTCACATTTTCTCGTGTTACGTGGCTGCCAGTCATCGGTTGATGCAAAATCTTAAGGGCCTCGGTCATGTCCAAGGCACCAAACCGACCAATAATTCAATAATCGATAACTAAAACTATAAATGTAGCTCTTCTTACTGGGCGATTGCATCAACTTAGATGCTTCTCCTGTGTTCTACTGTGCTGCTTGTATTGTCCCCACATACCGCAGCACGCGACAAGGGCTGGCAGACCATAAATGTAACCGTTTCAGAGAGAAATGCGACGATCTCGCGTTATATCGATTCGATGGTGAATGACGAAACACGGAGATTTTCTAAGGTTTTTACTACATATTAACACTTTTCACATTTTCTCGTGTTACGTGGGTACCAGTCCTCGGTTCATGCAAAATCTTAAGGTCCTCGGTCATGTCCAAGGCACCAAATCGACCAATAATTCAATAATCGATAACTAAAACTATAAATGTAGCTCTTCTTACTGGGCGATTGCATCAACTTAGATGCTTCTTCTGTGTTCTACTGTGCTGCTTGTATTGTCCCCACATACCGCAGCACGCGACAAGGGCTGGCAGACCATAAATGTAACCGTTTCAGAGAGAAATGCGACCAATGTGACGATCTCGCGTTATATCGATTCGATGGTGAATGACGAAACACGGAGATTTTCTAAGGTTTTTACTACATATTAACACTTTTCACATTTTCTCGTGTTACGTGGGTACCAGTCCTCGGTTCATGCAAAATCTTAAGGTCCTCGGTCATGTCCAAGGCACCAAACCGACCAATAATTCAATAATCGATAACTAAAACTATAAATGTAGCTCTTCTTACTGGGCGATTGCATCAACTTAGATGCTTCTCCTGTGTTCTACTGTGCTGCTTGTATTGTCCCTACATACCGCAGCACGCGACAAGGGCTGGCAGACCATAAATGTAACCGTTTCAGAGAGAAATGCGACCAATGTGACGATCTCGCGTTATATCGATTCGATGGTGAATGACGAAACACGGAGATTTTCTAAGGTTTTTACTACATATTAACACTTTTCACATTTTCTCGTGTTACGTGGCTGCCAGTCCTCGGTTCATGCAAAATCTTAAGGTCCTCGGTCATGTCCAAGGCACCAAATCGACCAATAATTCAATAATCGATAACTAAAACTATAAATGTAGCTCTTCTTACTGGGCGGTTGCATCAACTTAGATGCTTCTCCTGTGTTCTACTGTGCTGCTTGTATTGTCCCCACATACCGCAGCACGCGACAAGGGCTGGCAGACCATAAATGTAACCGTTTCAGAGAGAAATGCGACCAATGTGACGATCTCGCGTTATATCGATTCGATGGTGAATGACGAAACACGGAGATTTTCTAAGGTTTTTACTACATATTAACACTTTTCACATTTTCTCGTGTTTCGTGGCAGCCAGTCCTCGGCTCATGCAAAATCTTAAGGTCCTCGGTCATGTCCAAGGCACCAAACCGACCAATAATTCAATAATCGATAACTAAAACTATAAATGTAGCTCTTCATACTGGGCGGTTGCATCAACTTAGATGCTTCTCCTGTGTTCTACTGTGCTGCTTGTATTGTCCCCACATACCGCAGCACGCGACAAGGGCTGGCAGACCATAAATGTAACCGTTTCAGAGAGAAATGCGACCAATGTGACGATCTCGCGTTATATCGATTCGATGGTGAATGACGAAACACGGAGATTTTCTAAGGTTTTTACTACATATTAACACTTTTCACATTTTCTCGTGTTACGTGGCTGCAAGTCCACGGTTCATGCAAAATCTTAAGGTCCTCGGTCATGTCCAAGGCACCAAACCGACAAATAATTCAGTAATCGATAACTAAAACTATAAATGTAGCTCTTCTTACTGGGCGATTGCATCAACTCAGATGCTTCTCCTGTGTTCTTCTGTGCTGCTTGTATTGTCCCCACATACCGCAGCACGCGACAAGGGCTGGCAGACCATAAATGTAACCGTTTCAGAGAGAAATGCGACCAATGTGACGATCTCACGTTATATCCATTCGATGGTGAATGACGAAACACGGAGATTTTCTAAGGTTTTTACTACATATTAACACTTTTCACATTTTCTCGTGTTTCGTGGCAGCCAGTCCTCGGCTCATGCAAAATCTTAAGGTCCTCGGTCATGTCCAAGGCACCAAACCGACCAATAATTCAATAATCGATAACTAAAACTATAAATGTAGCTCTTCATACTGGGCGGTTGCATCAACTTAGATGCTTCTCCTGTGTTCTACTGTGCTGCTTGTATTGTCCCCACATACCGCAGCACGCGACAAGGGCTGGCAGACCATAAATGTAACCGTTTCAGAGAGAAATGCGACCAATGTGACGATCTCGCGTTATATCGATTCGATGGTGAATGACGAAACACGGAGATTTTCTAAGGTTTTTACTACATATTAACACTTTTCACATTTTCTCGTGTTACGTGGCTGCAAGTCCACGGTTCATGCAAAATCTTAAGGTCCTCGGTCATGTCCAAGGCACCAAACCGACAAATAATTCAGTAATCGATAACTAAAACTATAAATGTAGCTCTTCTTACTGGGCGATTGCATCAACTCAGATGCTTCTCCTGTGTTCTACTGTGCTGCTTGTATTGTCCCCACATACCGCAGCACGCGACAAGGGCTGGCAGACCATAAATGTAACCGTTTCAGAGAGAAATGCGACCAATGTGACTATCTCGCGTTATATCGATTCGATGGTGAATGACGAAACACGGAGATTTTCTAAGGTTTTTACTACATATTAACACTTTTCACATTTTCTCGTGTTACGTGGCTGCCAGTCCTCGGTTCATGCAAAATCTTAAGGTCCTCGGTCATGCCCAAGGCACCAAACCGACCAATAATTCAGTAATCAATAACTAGAACTATAAATGTAGCTCTTCTTACTGGGCGGTTGCATCAACTCAGATGCTTCTCCTGTGTTCTACTGTGCTGCTTGTATTGTCCCCACATACCGCAGCACGCGACAAGTGCTGGCAGACCATAAATGTAACCGTTTCAGAGAGAAATGCGACCAATGTGACGATCTCGCGTTATATCGATTCGATGGTGAATGACGAAACACGGAGATTTTCTAAGGTTTTTACTACATATTAACACTTTTCACATTTTCTCGTGTTACGTGGCTGCCAGTCCTCGGTTCATGCAAAATCTTAAGGTCCTCGGTCATGTCCAAGGCACCAAATCGACCAATAATTCAATAATCGATAACTGAAACTATAAATGTAGCTCTTCTTAGTGGGCGATTGCATCAACTTAGATGCTTCTCCTGTGTTCTACTGTGCTGCTTGTATTGTCCCCATATACCGCAGCACGCGACAAGGGCTGGCAGACCATAAATGTAACCGTTTCAGAGAGAAATACGACCAATGTGACGATCTCACGTTATATCGATTCGATGGTGAATGACGAAACACGGAGCTTTTCTAAGGTTTTTACTACATATTAACACTTTTCACATTTTCTCGTGTTTCGTGACTGCCAGTCCTCGGTTCATGCAAAATCTTAAGGTCCTCGGTCATGTTCAAGGCACCAAACCGACCAATAATTCAATAATCGATAACTAAAACTATAAATGTAGCTCTTCTTACTGGGCGATTGCATCAACTTAGATGCTTCTCCTGTGTTCTACTGTGCTGCTTGTATTGTCCCCACATACCGCAGCACGCGACAAGGGCTGGCAGACCATAAATGTAACCGTTTCAGAGAGAAATGCGACCAATGTGACGATCTCGCGTTATATCGATTCGATGGTGAATGACGAAACACGGAGATTTTCTAAGGTTTTTACTACATATTAACACTTTTCACATTTTCTCGTGTTACGTGGCTGCCAGTCCTCGGTTCATGCAAAATCTTAAGGTCCTCGGTCATGTCCAAGGCACCAAATCGACCAATAATTCAATAATCGATAACTAAAACTATAAATGTAGCTCTTCTTACTGGGCGGTTGCATCAACTTAGATGCTTCTCCTGTGTTCTACTGTGCTGCTTGTATTGTCCCCACATACCGCAGCACGCGACAAGGGCTGGCAGACCATAAATGTAACCGTTTCAGAGAGAGATGCGACCAATGTGACGATCTCGCGTTATATCGATTCGATGGTGAATGACGAAACACGGAGATTTTTAAAGGTTTTTACTACATATTAACACTTTTCACATTTTCTCGTGTTACGTGGCTGCCAGTCATCGGTTCATGCAAAATCTTAAGGTCCTCGGTCATGTCCAAGGCACCAAACCGACCAATAATTCAATAATCGATAACTAAAACTATAAATGTAGCTCTTCTTACTGGGCGATTGCATCAACTTAGATGCTTCTCCTGTGTTCTACTGTGCTGCTTGTATTGTCCCCACATAACCCAGCACGCGACAAGGGCTGGCAGACCATAAATGTAACCGTTTCAGAGAGAAATGCGACCAATGTGACGATCTCGCGTTATATCGATTCGATGGTGAATGACGAAACACGGAGATTTTCTAAGGTTTTTACTACATATTAACACTTTTCACATTTTCTCGTGTTACGTGGCTGCCAGTCCTCGGTTCATGCAAAATCTTAAGGTCCTCGGTCATGGCCAAGGCACCAAACCGACCAATAATTCAATACTCGATAACTAAAACTATAAATGTAGCTCTTCTTACTGGGCGATTGCATCAACTTAGATGCTTCTCCTGTGTTCTACTGTGCTGCTTGTATTGTCCCCACATACCGCAGCACGCGACAAGGGCTGGCAGACCATAAATGTAACCGTTTCAGAGAGAAATGCGACCAATGTGACGATCTCACGTTATATCGATTCGATGGTGAATGACGAAACACGGAGATTTTCTAAGGTTTTTACTACATATTAACACTTTTCACATTTTCTCGTGTTTCGTGGCAGCCAGTCCTCGGCTCATGCAAAATCTTAAGGTCCTCGGTCATGGCCAAGGCACCAAACCGACCAATAATTCAATACTCGATAACTAAAACTATAAATGTAGCTCTTCTTACTGGGCGATTGCATCAACTTAGATGCTTCTCCTGTGTTCTACTGTGCTGCTTGTATTGTCCCCACATACCGCAGCACGCGACAAGGGCTGGCAGACCATAAATGTAACCGTTTCAGAGAGAAATGCGACCAATGTGACGATCTCACGTTATATCCATTCGATGGTGAATGATGAAACACGGAGATTTTCTAAGGTTTTTACTACATATTAACACTTTTCACATTTTCTCGTGTTTCGTGGCAGCCAGTCCTCGGCTCATGCAAAATCTTAAGGTCCTCGGTCATGTCCAAGGCACCAAACCGACCAATAATTCAATAATCGATAACTGAAACTATAACTGTAGCTCTTCTTAGTGGGCGATTGCATCAACTTAGATGCTTCTCCTGTGTTCTACTGTGCTGCTTGTATTGTCCCCACATACCGCAGCACGCGACAAGGGCTGGCAGACCATAAATGTAACCGTTTCAGAGAGAGATGCGACCAATGTGACGATCTCGCGTTATATCGATTCGATGGTGAATGACGAAACACGGAGATTTTTAAAGGTTTTTACTACATATTAACACTTTTCACATTTTCTCGTGTTACGTGGCTGCCAGTCATCAGTTCATGCAAAATCTTAAGGTCCTCGGTCATGTCCAAGGCACCAAACCGACCAATAATTCAATAATCGATAACTAAAACTATAAATGTAGCTCTTCTTACTGGGCGATTGCATCAACTTAGATGCTTCTCCTGTGTTCTACTGTGCTGCTTGTATTGTCCCCACATAACCCAGCACGCGACAAGGGCTGGCAGACCATAAATGTAACCGTTTCAGAGAGAAATGCGACCAATGTGACGATCTCGCGTTATATCGATTCGATGGTGAATGACGAAACACGGAGATTTTCTAAGGTTTTTACTACATATTAACACTTTTCACATTTTCTCGTGTTACGTGGCTGCCAGTCCTCGGTTCATGCAAAATCTTAAGGTCCTCGGTCATGGCCAAGGCACCAAACCGACCAATAATTCAATACTCGATAACTAAAACTATAAATGTAGCTCTTCTTACTGGGCGATTGCATCAACTTAGATGCTTCTCCTGTGTTCTACTGTGCTGCTTGTATTGTCCCCACATACCGCAGCACGCGACAAGGGCTGGCAGACCATAAATGTAACCGTTTCAGAGAGAAATGCGACCAATGTGACGATCTCACGTTATATCGATTCGATGGTGAATGACGAAACACGGAGATTTTCTAAGGTTTTTACTACATATTAACACTTTTCACATTTTCTCGTGTTTCGTGGCAGCCAGTCCTCGGCTCATGCAAAATCTTAAGGTCCTCGGTCATGTCCAAGGCACCAAACCGACCAATAATTCAATAATCGATAACTAAAACTATAAATGTAGCTCTTCATACTGGGCGGTTGCATCAACTTAGATGCTTCTCCTGTGTTCTACTGTGCTGCTTGTATTGTCCCCACATACCACAGCACGCGACAAGGGCTGGCAGACCATAAATGTAACCGTTTCAGAGAGAAATGCGACCAATGTGACGATCTCGCGTTATATCGATTCGATGGTGAATGACGAAACACGGAGATTTTCTAAGGTTTTTACTACATATTAACACTTTTCACATTTTCTCGTGTTACGTGGCTGCCAGTCCACGGTTCATGCAAAATCTTAAGGTACTCGGTCATGTCCAAGGCACCAAACCGACCAATAATTCAGTAATCGATAACTAAAACTATAAATGTAGCTCTTCTTACTGGGCGATTGCATCAACTCAGATGCTTCTCCTGTGTTCTACTGTGCTGCTTGTATTGTCCCCACATACCGCAGCACGCGACAAGGGCTGGCAGACCATAAATGTAACCGTTTCAGAGAGAAATGCGACCAATGTGACGATCTCGCGTTATATCGATTCGATGGTGAATGACGAAACACGGAGATTTTCTAAGGTTTTTACTACATATTAACACTTTTCACATTTTCTCGTGTTACGTGGCTGCCAGTCCACGGTTCATGCAAAATCTTAAGGTCCTCGGTCATGTCCAAGGCACCAAACCGACCAATAATTCAGTAATCGTTAACTAAAACTATAAATGTAGCTCTTCTTACTGGGCGATTGCATCAACTCAGATGCTTCTCCTATGTTCTACTGTGCTGCTTGTATTGTCCCCACATACCGCAGCACGCGACAAGGGCTGGCAGACCATAAATGTAACCGTTTCAGAGAGAAATGCGACCAATGTGACGATCCCGCGTTATATCGATTGGATGGTGAATGACGAAACACGGAGATTTTCTACGGTTTTTAATACATATTAACACTTTTCACATTTTCTCGTGTTACGTGGCTGCCAGTCCTCGGTTCATGCAAAATCTTAAGGTCCTCGGTCATGTCCAAGGCACCAAACCGACCAATAATTCAATAATCGATAACTAAAACTATAAATGTAGCTCTTCTTACTGGGCGATTGCATCAACTCAGATGCTTCTCCTGTGTTCTACTGTGCTGCTTGTATTGTCCCCACATACCGCAGCACGCGACAAGGGCTGGCAGACCATAAATGTAACCGTTTCAGAGAGAAATGCGACCAATGTGACGATCTCGCGTTATATCGATTCGATGGTGAATGACGAAACACGGAGATTTTCTAAGGTTTTTACTACATATTAACACTTTTCACATTTTCTCGTGTTACGTGGCTGCCAGTCATCGGTTCATGCAAAATCTTAAGGTCCTCGGTCATGTCCAAGGCACCAAACCGACCAATTATTCAATAATCGATAACTAAAACTATAAATGTAGCTCTTCTTACTGGGCGATTGCATCAACTTAGATGCTTCTCCTGTGTTCTACTGTGCTGCTTGTATTGTCCCTACATACCGCAGCACGCGACAAGGGCTGGCAGACCATAAATGTAACCGTTTCAGAGAGAAATGCGACCAATGTGACGATCTCGCGTTATATCGATTCGATGGTGAATGACGAAACACGGAGATTTTCTAAGGTTTTGACTACATATTAACACTTTTCACATTTTCTCGTGTTACGTGGCTGCCAGTCCTCGGTTCATGCAAAATCTTAAGGTCCTCGGTCATGTCCAAGGCACCAAATCGACCAATAATTCAATAATCGATAACTAAAACTATAAATGTAGCTCTTCTTACTGGGCGGTTGCATCAACTTAGATGCTTCTCCTGTGTTCTACTGTGCTGCTTGTATTGTCCCCACATACCGCAGCACGCGACAAGGGCTGGCAGACCATAAATGTAACCGTTTCAGAGAGAGATGCGACCAATGTGACGATCTCGCGTTATATCGATTCGATGGTGAATGACGAAACACGGAGATTTTCTAAGGTTTTTACTACATATTAACACTTTTCACATTTTCTCGTGTCACGTGGCTGCCAGTCATCGGTTCATGCAAAATCTTAAGGTCCTCGGTCGTGTCCAAGGCACCAAACCGACCAATAATTCAATAATCGATAACTAAAACTATTAATGTAGCTCTTCTTACTGGGCGATTGCATCAACTTAGATGCTTCTCCTGTGTTCTACTGTGCTGCTTGTATTGTCCCCACGTAACCCAGCACGCGACAAGGGCTGGCAGACCATAAATGTAACCGTTTCAGAGAGAAATACGACCAATGTGACGATCTCACGTTATATCGATTCGATGGTGAATGACGAAACACGGAGATTTTCTAAGGTTTTTACTACATATTAACACTTTTCACATTTTCTCGTGTTACATGGGTACCAGTCCTCGGTTCATGCAAAATCTTAAGGTCCTCGGTCATGTACAAGGCACCAAACCGTCCAATAATTCAGTAATCGATAACTAAAACTATAAATGTAGCTCTTCTTACTGGGCGATTGCATCAACTTAGATGCTTCTCCTGTGTTCTACTGTGCTGCTTGTATTGTCCCCACATACCGCAGCACGCGACAAGGGCTGGCAGACCATAAATGTAACCGTTTCAGAGAGAAATGCGACCAATGTGACGATCTCGCGTTATATCGATTCGATGGTGAATGACGAAACACGGAGATTTTCTAAGGTTTTTACTACATATTAACACTTTTCACATTTTCTCGTGTTACGTGGCTGCCAGTCCTCGGTTCATGCAAAATCTTAAGGTCCTCGGTCATGGCCAAGGCACCAAACCGACCAATAATTCAATACTCGATAACTAAAACTATAAATGTAGCTCTTCTTACTGGGCGATTGCATCAACTTAGATGCTTCTCCTGTGTTCTACTGTGCTGCTTGTATTGTCCCCACATACCGCAGCACGCGACAAGGGCTGGCAGACCATAAATGTAACCGTTTCAGAGAGAAATGCGACCAATGTGACGATCTCACGTTATATCCATTCGATGGTGAATGACGAAACACGGAGATTTTCTAAGGTTTTGACTACATATTAACACTTTTCACATTTTCTCGTGTTTCGTGGCAGCCAGTCCTCGGCTCATGCAAAATCTTAAGGTCCTCGGTCATGTCCAAGGCACCAAACCGACCAATAATTCAATAATCGATAACTAAAACTATAAATGTAGCTCTTCATACTGGGCGGTTGCATCAACTTAGATGCTTCTCCTGTGTTCTACTGTGCTGCTTGTATTGTCCCCACATACCGCAGCACGCGACAAGGGCTGGCAGACCATAAATGTAACCGTTTCAGAGAGAAATGCGACCAATGTGACGATCTCGCGTTATATCGATTCGATGGTGAATGACGAAACACGGAGATTTTCTAAGGTTTTTACTACATATTAACACTTTTCACATTTTCTCGTGTTACGTGGCTGCAAGTCCACGGTTCATGCAAAATCTTAAGGTCCTCGGTCATGGCCAAGGCACCAAACCGACCAATAATTCAGTAATCGATAACTAAAACTATAAATGTAGCTCTTCTTACTGGGCGATTGCATCAACTCAGATGCTTCTCCTGTGTTCTACTGTGCTGCTTGTATTGTCCCCACATACCGCAGCACGCGACAAGGGCTGGCAGACCATAAATGTAACCGTTTCAGAGAGAAATGCGACCAATGTGACTATCTCGCGTTATATCGATTCGATGGTGAATGACGAAACACGGAGATTTTCTAAGGTTTCTACTACATATTAACACTTTTCACATTTTCTCGTGTTACGTGGCTGCCAGTCCTCGGTTCATGCAAAATCTTAAGGTCCTCGGTCATGCCCAAGGCACCAAACCGACCAATAATTCAGTAATCAATAACTAGAACTATAAATGTAGCTCTTCTTACTGGGCGATTGCATCAACTCAGATGCTTCTCCTGTGTTCTACTGTGCTGCTTGTATTGTCCCCACATACCGCAGCACGCGACAAGTGCTGGCAGACCATAAATGTAACCGTTTCAGAGAGAAATGCGACCAATGTGACGATCTCGCGTTATATCGATTCGATGGTGAATGACGAAACACGGAGATTTTCTAAGGTTTTTACTACATATTAACACTTTTCACATTTTCTCGTGTTACGTGGCTGCCAGTCCTCGGTTCATGCAAAATCTTAAGGTCCTCGGTCATGTCCAAGGCACCAAATCGACCAATAATTCAATAATCGATAACTAAAACTATAAATGTAGCTCTTCTTACTGGGCGATTGCATCAACTTAGATGCTTCTCCTGTGTTCTACTGTGCTGCTTGTATTGTCCCCATATACCGCAGCACGCGACAAGGGCTGGCAGACCATAAATGTAACCGTTTCAGAGAGAAATACGACCAATGTGACGATCTCACGTTATATCGATTCGATGGTGAATGACGAAACACGGAGCTTTTCTAAGGTTTTTACTACATATTAACACTCTTCACATTTTCTCGTGTTACGTGGCTGCCAGTCCTCGGTTCATGCAAAATCTTAAGGTCCTCGGTCATGTCAAAGGCACCAAACCGACCAATAATTCAATAATCGATAACTAAAACTATAAATGTAGCTCTTTTTACTGGGCGATTGCATCAACTTAGATGCTTCTCCTGTGTTCTACTGTGCTGCTTGTATTGTCCCCACATACCGCAGCACGCGACAAGGGCTGGCAGACCATAAATGTAACCGTTTCAGAGAGAAATGCGACCAATGTGACGATCTCGCGTTATATCGATTCGATGGTGAATGACGAAACACGGAGATTTTCTAAGGTTTTTACTACATATTAACACTTTTCACATTTTCTCGTGTTACGTGGCTGCCAGTCCTCGGTTCATGCAAAATCTTAAGGTCCTCGGTCATGTCCAAGGCACCAAATCGACCAATAATTCAATAATCGATAACTAAAACTATAAATGTAGCTCTTCTTACTGGGCGATTGCATCAACTTAGATGCTTCTCCTGTGTTCTACTGTGCTGCTTGTATTGTCCCCATATACCGCAGCACGCGACAAGGGCTGGCAGACCATAAATGTAACCGTTTCAGAGAGAAATACGACCAATGTGACGATCTCACGTTATATCGATTCGATGGTGAATGACGAAACACGGAGCTTTTCTAAGGTTTTTACTACATATTAACACTTTTCACATTTTCTCGTGTTTCGTGGCTGCCAGTCCTCGGTTCATGCAAAATCTTAAGGTCCTCGGTCATGTCCAAGGCACCAAACCGACCAATAATTCAATAATCGATAACTAAAACTATAAATGTAGCTCTTTTTACTGGGCGATTGCATCAACTTAGATGCTTCTCCTGTGTTCTACTGTGCTGCTTGTATTGTCCCCACATACCGCAGCACGCGACAAGTGCTGGCAGACCATAAATGTAACCGTTTCAGAGAGAAATGCGACCAATGTGACGATCTCGCGTTATATCGATTCGATGGTGAATGACGAAACACGGAGATTTTCTAAGGTTTTTACTACATATTAACACTTTTCACATTTTCTCGTGTTACGTGGCTGCCAGTCCTCGGTTCATGCAAAATCTTAAGGTCCTCGGTCATGTCCAAGGCACCAAACCGACCAATAATTCAATACTCGATACTAAAACTATAAATGTAGCTCTTCTTACTGGGCGATTGCATCAACTTAGATGCTTCTCCTGTGTTCTACTGTGCTGCTTGTATTGTCCCCACATACCGCAGCACGCGACAAGGGCTGGCAGACCATAAATGTAACCGTTTCAGAGAGAAATGCGACCAATGTGACGATCTCACGTTATATCCATTCGATGGTGAATGACGAAACACGGAGATTTTCTAAGGTTTTTACTACATATTAACACTTTTCACATTTTCTCGTGTTTCGTGGCAGCCAGTCCTCGGCTCATGCAAAATCTTAAGGTCCTCGGTCATGTCCAAGGCACCAAACCGACCAATAATTCAATAATCGATAACTAAAACTATAAATGTAGCTCTTCATACTGGGCGGTTGAATCAACTTAGATGCTTCTCCTGTGTTCTACTGTGCTGCTTGTATTGTCCCCACATACCGCAGCACGCGACAAGGGCTGGCAGACCATAAATGTAACCGTTTCAGAGAGAAATGCGACCAATGTGACGATCTCGCGTTATATCGATTCGATGGTGAATGACGAAACACGGAGATTTTCTAAGGTTTTTACTACATATTAACACTTTTCACATTTTCTCGTGTTACGTGGCTGCAAGTCCACGGTTCATGCAAAATCTTAAGGTCCTCGGTCATGGCCAAGGCACCAAACCGACCAATAATTCAGTAATCGATAACTAAAACTATAAATGTAGCTCTTCTTACTGGGCGATTGCATCAACTCAGATGCTTCTCCTGTGTTCTACTGTGCTGCTTGTATTGTCCCCACATACCGCAGCACGCGACAAGGGCTGGCAGACCATAAATGTAACCGTTTCAGAGAGAAATGCGACCAATGTGACTATCTCGCGTTATATCGATTCGATGGTGAATGACGAAACACGGAGATTTTCTAAGGTTTTTACTACATATTAACACTTTTCACATTTTCTCGTGTTACGTGGCTGCCAGTCCTCGGTTCATGCAAAATCTTAAGGTCCTCGGTCATGCCCAAGGCACCAAACCGACCAATAATTCAGTAATCAATAACTAGAACTATAAATGTAGCTCTTCTTACTGGGCGATTGCATCAACTCAGATGCTTCTCCTGTGTTCTACTGTGCTGCTTGTATTGTCCCCACATACCGCAGCACGCGACAAGTGCTGGCAGACCATAAATGTAACCGTTTCAGAGAGAAATGCGACCAATGTGACGATCTCGCGTTATATCGATTCGATGGTGAATGACGAAACACGGAGATTTTCTAAGGTTTTTACTACATATTAACACTTTTCACATTTTCTCGTGTTACGTGGCTGCCAGTCCTCGGTTCATGCAAAATCTTAAGGTCCTCGGTCATGTCCAAGGCACCAAATCGACCAATAATTCAATAATCGATAACTAAAACTATAAATGTAGCTCTTTTTACTGGGCGATTGCATCAACTTAGATGCTTCTCCTGTGTTCTACTGTGCTGCTTGTATTGTCCCCACATACCACAGCACGCGACAAGGGCTGGCAGACCATAAATGTAACCGTTTCAGAGAGAAATGCGACAAATGTGACGATCTCGCGTTATATCGATTCGATGGTTAATGACGAAACACGGAGATTTTCTAAGGTTTTTACTACATATTAACACTTTTCACATTTTCTCGTGTTTCGGGGCAGCCAGTCCTCGGCTCATGCAAAATCTTAAGGTCCTCGGTCATGTCCAAGGCACCAAACCGACCAATAATTCAATAATCGATAACTAAAACTATAAATGTAGCTCTTCATACTGGGCGGTTGCATCAACTTAGATGCTTCTCCTGTGTTCTACTGTGCTGCTTGTATTGTCCCCACATACCGCAGCACGCGACAAGGGCTGGCAGACCATAAATGTAACCGTTTCAGAGAGAAATGCGACCAATGTGACGATCTCGCGTTATATCGATTCGATGGTGAATGACGAAACACGGAGATTTTCTAAGGTTTTTACTACATATTAACACTTTTCACATTTTCTCGTGTTACGTGGCTGCAAGTCCACGGTTCATGCAAAATCTTAAGGTCCTCGGTCATGTCCAAGGCACCAAACCGACCAATAATTCAGTAATCGATAACTAAAACTATAAATGTAGCTCTTCTTACTGGGCGATTGCATCAATTCAGATCTTCTCCTGTGTTCTACTGTGCTGCTTGTATTGTCCCCACATACCGCAGCACGCGACAAGGGCTGGCAGACCATAAATGTAACCGTTTCAGAGAGAAATGCGACCAATGTGACTATCTCGCGTTATATCGATTCGATGGTGAATGACGAAACACGGAGATTTTCTAAGGTTTTTACTACATATTAACACTTTTCACATTTTCTCGTGTTACGTGGCTGCCAGTCCTCGGTTCATGCAAAATCTTAAGGTCCTCGGTCATGCCCAAGGCACCAAACCGGCCAATAATTCAGTAATCAATAACTAGAACTATAAATGTAGCTCTTCTTACTGGGCGATTGCATCAACTCAGATGCTTCTCCTGTGTTCTACTGTGCTGCTTGTATTGTCCCCACATACCGCAGCACGCGACAAGTGCTGGCAGACCATAAATGTAACCGTTTCAGAGAGAAATGCGACCAATGTGACGATCTCGCGTTATATCGATTCGATGGTGAATGACGAAACACGGAGATTTTCTAAGGTTTTTACTACATATTAACACTTTTCACATTTTCTCGTGTTACGTGGCTGCCAGTCCTCGGTTCATGCAAAATCTTAAGGTCCTCGGTCATGTCCAAGGCACCAAATCGACCAATAATTCAATAATCGATAACTAAAACTATAAATGTAGCTCTTTTTACTGGGCGATTGCATCAACTTAGATGCTTCTCCTGTGTTCTACTGTGCTGCTTGTATTGTCCCCACATACCACAGCACGCGACAAGGGCTGGCAGACCATAAATGTAACCGTTTCAGAGAGAAATGCGACAAATGTGACGATCTCGCGTTATATCGATTCGATGGTTAATGACGAAACACGGAGATTTTCTAAGGTTTTTACTACATATTAACACTTTTCACATTTTCTCGTGTTACGTGGCTGCCAGTCCTCGGTTCATGTAAAATCTTAAGGTCCTCGGTCATGGCCAAGGCACCAAACCGACCAATGATTCAATAATCGATGACTAAAACTATAAATGTAGCTCTTCTTACTGGGCGATTGCATCAACTTAGATGCTTCTCCTGTGTTCTACTGTGCTGCTTGTATTGTCCCCACATACCGCAGCACGCGACAAGGGCTGGCAGACCATAAATGTAACCGTTTCAGAGAGAAATGCGACCAATGTGACGATCTCACGTTATATCGATTCGATGGTGAATGACGAAACACGGAGATTTTCTAAGGTTTTGACTACATATTAACACTTTTCACATTTTCTCGTGTTTCGTGGCTGCCAGTCCTCGGTTCATGCAAAATCTTAAGGTCCTCGGTCATGTCAAAGGCACCAAACCGACCAATAATTCAATAATCGATAACTAAAACTATAAATGTAGCTCTTCTTACTGGGCGATTGCATCAACTTAGATGCTTCTCCTGTGTTCTACTGTGCTGCTTGTATTGTCCCCACATACCGCAGCACGCGACAAGGGCTGGCAGACCATAAATGTAACCGTTTCAGAGAGAAATGCGACCAATGTGACGATCTCGCGTTATATCGATTCGATGGTGAATGACGAAACACGGAGATTTTCTAAGATTTTTACTACATATTAACACTTTTCACATTTTCTCGTGTTACGTGGCTACCAGTCCTCGGTTCATGCAAAATCTTAAGGTCCTCGGTCATGTCCAAGGCACCAAACCGACCAATAATTCAATAATCGATAACTAAAACTATAAATGTAGCTTTTTCTTACTGGGCGATTGCATCAACTTAGATGCTTCTCCTGTGTTCTACTGTGCTGCTTATATTGTCCCCACATACCGCAGCACGCGACAAGGGCTGGCAGACCATAAATGTAACCGTTTCAGAGAGAA
Organism: Schistocerca nitens; assembly: GCF_023898315.1. Lineage (NCBI taxonomy): Eukaryota > Metazoa > Arthropoda > Insecta > Orthoptera > Acrididae > Schistocerca > Schistocerca nitens. Next base: position 69,980,566 of record NC_064625.1, read on the forward strand.
ATGCGACCAATGTGACGTTCTCGCGTTATATCGATTCGATGGTGAATGACGAAACACGGAGATTTTCTAAGGTTTTTACTACATATTAACACTTTTCACATTTTCTCGTGTTACGTGGCTGCCAGTCCTCGGTTCATGCAAAATCTTAAGGTCCTCGGTCATGTCCAAGGCACCAAACCGACCAATAATTCAATAATCGATAACTAAAACTATAAATGTTGCTCTTCTTACTGGGCGATTGCATCAACTTAGATGCTTCTCCTGTGTTCTACTGTGCTGCTTGTATTGTCCCCACATAACGCAGCACGCGACAAGGGCTGGCAGTCCATTAATGTAACCGTTTCAGAGAGAAATGCGACCAATGTGACGATCTCGCGTTATTTCGATTCGATGGTGAATGACGAAACACGGAGATTTTCTAAGGTTTTTACTACATATTAACACTTTTCACATTTTCTCGTGTTACGTGGCTGCCAGTCCTCGGTTCATGCAAAATCTTAAGGTCCTCGGTCATGTCCAAGGCACCAAACCGACCAATAATTCAATAATCGATAACTAAAACTATAAATGTAGCTCTTCTTACTGGGCGATTGCATCAACTTAGATGCTTCTCCTGTGTTCTACTGTGCTGCTTGTATTGTCCCCACATACCGCAGCACGCGACAAGGGCTGCAGACCATAAATGTAACCGTTTCAGAGAGAAATGCGACCAATGTGACGATCTCGCGTTATATCGATTCGATGGTGAATGACGAAACACGGAGATTTTCTAAGGTTTTTACTACATATTAACACTTTTCACATTTTCTCGTGTTACGTGGCTGCCAGTCCTCGGTTCATGCAAAATCTTATGGTCCTCGGTCATGTACAAGGCACCAAACCGTCCAATAATTCAGTAATCGATAACTAAAACTATAAATGTAGCTCTCCTTACTGGGCGATTGCATCAACTTAGATGCTTCTCCTGTGTTCTACTGTGCTGCTTGTATTGTCCCCACATACCGCAGCACGCGACAAGGGCTGGCAGACCATAAATGTAACCGTTTCAGAGAGAAATGCGACCAATGTGACGATCTCGCGTTATATCGATTCGATGGTGAATGACGAAACACGGAGATTTTCTAAGGTTTTTACTACATATTAACACTTTTCACATTTTCTCGTGTTACGTGGCTGCCAGTCCTCGGTTCATGCAAAATCTTAAGGTCCTCGGTCATGGCCAAGGCACCAAACCGACCAATAATTCAATACTCGATAACTAAAACTATAAATGTAGCTCTTCTTACTGGGCGATTGCATCAACTTAGATGCTTCTCCTGTGTTCTACTGTGCTGCTTGTATTGTCCCCACATACCACAGCACGCGACAAGGGCTGGCAGACCATAAATGTAACCGTTTCAGAGAGAAATGCGACAAATGTGACGATCTCGCGTTATATCGATTCGATGGTTAATGACGAAACACGGAGATTTTCTAAGGTTTTTACTACATATTAACACTTTTCACATTTTCTCGTGTTACGTGGCTGCCAGTCCTCGGTTCATGTAAAATCTTAAGGTCCTCGGTCATGGCCAAGGCACCAAACCGACCAATGATTCAATAATCGATGATTAAAACTATAAATGTAGCTCTTCTTACTGGGCGATTGCATCAACTTAGATGCTTCTCCTGTGTTCTACTGTGCTGCTTGTATTGTCCCCACATACCGCAGCACGCGACAAGGGCTGGCAGACCATAAATGTAACCGTTTCAGAGAGAAATGCGACCAATGTGACGATCTCACGTTATATCGATTCGATGGTGAATGACGAAACACGGAGATTTTCTAAGGTTTTGACTACATATTAACACTTTTCACATTTTCTCGTGTTTCGTGGCTGCCAGTCCTCGGTTCATGCAAAATCTTAAGGTCCTCGGTCATGTCAAAGGCACCAAACCGACCAATAATTCAATAATCGATAACTAAAACTATAAATGTAGCTCTTCTTACTGGGCGATTGCATCAACTTAGATGCTTCTCCTGTGTTCTACTGTGCTGCTTGTATTGTCCCCACATACCGCAGCACGCGACAAGGGCTGGCAGACCATAAATGTAACCGTTTCAGAGAGAAATGCGACCAATGTGACGATCTCGCGTTATATCGATTCGATGGTGAATGACGAAACACGGAGATTTTCTAAGATTTTTACTACATATTAACACTTTTCACATTTTCTCGTGTTACGTGGCTACCAGTCCTCGGTTCATGCAAAATCTTAAGGTCCTCGGTCATGTCCAAGGCACCAAACCGACCAATAATTCAATAATCGATAACTAAAACTATAAATGTAGCTTTTTCTTACTGGGCGATTGCATCAACTTAGATGCTTCTCCTGTGTTCTACTGTGCTGCTTATATTGTCCCCACATACCGCAGCACGCGACAAGGGCTGGCAGACCATAAATGTAACCGTTTCAGAGAGAAATGCGACCAATGTGACGTTCTCGCGTTATATCGATTCGATGGTGAATGACGAAACACGGAGATTTTCTAAGGTTTTTACTACATATTAACACTTTTCACATTTTCTCGTGTTACGTGGCTGCCAGTCCTCGGTTCATGCAAAATCTTAAGGTCCTCGGTCATGTCCAAGGCACCAAACCGACCAATAATTCAATAATCGATAACTAAAACTATAAATGTTGCTCTTCTTACTGGGCGATTGCATCAACTTAGATGCTTCTCCTGTGTTCTACTGTGCTGCTTGTATTGTCCCCACATAACGCAGCACGCGACAAGGGCTGGCAGTCCATTAATGTAACCGTTTCAGAGAGAAATGCGACCAATGTGACGATCTCGCGTTATTTCGATTCGATGGTGAATGACGAAACACGGAGATTTTCTAAGGTTTTTACTACATATTAACACTTTTCACATTTTCTCGTGTTACGTGGCTGCCAGTCCTCGGTTCATGCAAAATCTTAAGGTCCTCGGTCATGTCCAAGGCACCAAACCGACCAATAATTCAATAATCGATAACTAAAACTATAAATGTAGCTCTTCTTACTGGGCGATTGCATCAACTTAGATGCTTCTCCTGTGTTCTACTGTGCTGCTTGTATTGTCCCCACATACCGCAGCACGCGACAAGGGCTGCAGACCATAAATGTAACCGTTTCAGAGAGAAATGCGACCAATGTGACGATCTCGCGTTATATCGATTCGATGGTGAATGACGAAACACGTAGATTTTCTAAGGTTTTTACTACATATTAACACTTTTCACATTGTCTCGTGTTACGTGGCTGCCAGTCCTCGGTTCATGCAAAATCTTATGGTCCTCGGTCATGTACAAGGCACCAAACCGTCCAATAATTCAGTAATCGATAACTAAAACTATAAATGTAGCTCTCCTTACTGGGCGATTGCATCAACTTAGATGCTTCTCCTGTGTTCTACTGTGCTGCTTGTATTGTCCCCACATACCGCAGCACGCGACAAGGGCTGGCAGACCATAAATGTAACCGTTTCAGAGAGAAATGCGACCAATGTGACGATCTCGCGTTATATCGATTCGATGGTGAATGACGAAACACGGAGATTTTCTAAGGTTTTTACTACATATTAACACTTTTCACATTTTCTCGTGTTACGTGGCTGCCAGTCCTCGGTTCATGCAAAATCTTAAGGTCCTCGGTCATGGCCAAGGCACCAAACCGACCAATAATTCAATACTCGATAACTAAAACTATAAATGTAGCTCTTCTTACTGGGCGATTGCATCAACTTAGATGCTTCTCCTGTGTTCTACTGTGCTGCTTGTATTGTCCCCACATACCGCAGCACGCGACAAGGGCTGGCAGACCATAAATGTAACCGTTTCAGAGAGAAATGCGTCCAATGTGACGATCTCACGTTATATCCATTCGATGGTGAATGACGAAACACGGAGATTTTCTAAGGTTTTTACTACATATTAACACTTTTCACATTTTCTCGTGTTTCGTGGCAGCCAGTCCTCGGCTCATGCAAAATCTTAAGGTCCTCGGTCATGTCCAAGGCACCAAACCGACCAATAATTCAATAATCGATAACTAAAACTGTAAATGTAGCTCTTCTTACTGGGCGATTGCATCAATTCAGATGCTTCTCCTGTGTTCTACTGTGCTGCTTGTATTGTCCCCACATACCGCAGCACGCGACAAGGGCTGGCAGACCATAAATGTAACCGTTTCAGAGAGAAATGCGACCAATGTGACTATCTCGCGTTATATCGATTCGATGGTGAATGACGAAACACGGAGATTTTCTTAGGTTTTTACTACATATTAACACTTTTCACATTTGCTCGTGTTACGTGGCTGCCAGTCCTCGGTTCATGCAAAATCTTAAGGTCCTCGGTCATGCCCAAGGCACCAAACCGACCAATAATTCAGTAATCAATAACTAGAACTATAAATGTAGCTCTTCTTACTGGGCGATTGCATCAACTCAGATGCTTCTCCTGTGTTCTACTGTGCTGCTTGTATTGTCCCCACATACCGCAGCACGCGACAAGGGCTGGCAGACCATAAATGTAACCGTTTCAGAGAGAAATGCGACCAATGTGACGATCTCGCGTTATATCGATTCGATGGTGAATGACGAAACACGGAGATTTTCTAAGGTTTTTACTACATATTAACACTTTTCACATTTTCTCGTGTTACGTGGCTGCCAGTCCTCGGTTCATGCAAAATCTTAAGGTCCTCGGTCATGTCCAAGGCACCAAATCGACCAATAATTCAATAATCGATAACTAAAATGTAGCTCTTCTTACTGGGCGATTGCATCAACTTAGATGCTTCTCCTGTGTTCTACTGTGCTGCTTGTATTGTCCCCATATACCGCAGCACGCGACAAGGGCTGGCAGACCATAAATGTAACCGTTTCAGAGAGAAATACGACCAATGTGACGATCTCACGTTATATCGATTCGATGGTGAATGACGAAACACGGAGATTTTCTAAGGTTTTTACTACATATTAACACTTTTCACATTTTCTCGTGTTTCGTGGCTGCCAGTCCTCGGTTCATGCAAAATCTTAAGGTCCTCGGTCATGTCCAAGGCACCAAACCGACCAATAATTCAATAATCGATAACTAAAACTATAAATGTAGCTCTTTTTACTGGGCGATTGCATCAACTTAGATGCTTCTCCTGTGTTCTACTGTGCTGCTTGTATTGTCCCCACATACCACAGCACGCGACAAGGGCTGGCAGACCATAAATGTAACCGTTTCAGAGAGAAATGCGACAAATGTGACGATCTCGCGTTATATCGATTCGATGGTTAATGACGAAACACGGAGATTTTCTAAGGTTTTTACTACATATTAACACTTTTCACATTTTCTCGTGTTACGTGGCTGCCAGTCCTCGGTTCATGCAAAATCTTAAGGTCCTCGGTCATGTCCAAGGCACCAAACCGACCAATAATTCAATAATCGATAACTAAAACTATAAATGTAGCTTTTCTTACTGGGCGATTGCATCAACTTAGATGCTTCACCTGTGTTCTACTGTGCTGCTTGTATTGTCCCCACATACCGCAGCACGCGACAAGGGCTGGCAGACCATAAATGTAACCGTTTCAGAGAGAAATGCGACCAATGTGACGATCTCGCGTTATATCGATTCGATGGTGAATGACGAAACACGGAGATTTTCTAAGGTTTTTACTACATATTAACACTTTTCACATTTTCTCGTGTTACGTGCCTGCCAGTCCTCGGTTCATGCAAAATCTTAAGGTCCTCGGTCATGTCCAAGGCACCAAACCGACCAATAATTCAATAATCGATAACTAAAACTATAAATGTAGCTCTTCTTACTGGGCGATTGCATCAACTTAGATGCTTCTCCTGTGTTCTACTGTGCTGCTTGTATTGTCCCCACATACCGCAGCACGCGACAAGGGCTGGCAGACCATAAATGTAACCGTTTCAGAGAGAAATGCGACCAATGTGACGATCTCGCGTTATATCGATTCGATGGTGAATGACGAAACACGGAGATTTTCTTAGGTTTTTACTACATATTAACACTTTTCACATTTTCTCGTGTTACGTGGCTGCCAGTCCTCGGTTCATGCAAAATCTTAAGGTCCTCGGTCATGTCCAAGGCACCAAACCGACCAATAATTCTATAATCGATAACTAAAACTATAAATGTAGCTCTTCTTACTGGGCGATTGCATCAACTTAAATGCTTCTCCTGTGTTCTACTGTGCTGCTTGTATTGTCCCCACATACCGCAGCACGCGACAAGGGCTGGCAGACCATAAATGTAACCGTTTCAGAGAGAAATGCGACCAATGTGACGATCTCGCGTTATATCGATTCGATGGTGAATGACGAAACACGGAGATTTTCTAAGGTTTTTACTACATATTAACACTTTTCACATTTTCTCGTGTTACGTGGCTTTCAGTCCTCGGATCATGTAAAATCTTAAGGTCCTCGGTCATGGCCAAGGCACCAAACCGACCAATGATTCAATAATCGATGACTAAAACTATAAATGTAGCTCTTCTTACTGGGCGATTGCATCAACTTAGATGCTTCTTCTGTGTTCTACTGTGCTGCTTGTATTGTCCCCACATACCGCAGCACGCGACAAGGGCTGGCAGACCATAAATGTAACCGTTTCAGAGAGAAATGCGACCAATGTGACGATCTCACGTTATATCGATTCGATGGTGAATGACGAAACACGGAGATTTTCTAAGGTTTTGACTACATATTAACACTTTTCACATTTTCTCGTGTTTCGTGGCTGCCAGTCCTCGGTTCATGCAAAATCTTAAGGTCCTCGGTCATGTCAAAGGCACCAAACCGACCAATAATTCAATAATCGATAACTAAAACTATAAATGTAGCTCTTCTTACTGGGCGATTGCATCAACTTAGATGCTTCTCCTGTGTTCTACTGTGGTGCTTGTATTGTCCCCACATACCGCAGCACGCGACAAGGGCTGGCAGACCATAAATGTAACCGTTTCAGAGAGAAATGCGACCAATGTGACGATCTCGCGTTATATCGATTCGATGGTGAATGACGAAACACGGAGATTTTCTAAGGTTTTTACTACATATTAACACTTTTCACATTTTCTCGTGTTACGTGGCTGCAAGTCCTCGGTTCATGCAAAATCTTAAGGTCTTCGGTCATGTCCAAGGCACCAAACCGACCAATAATTCAGTAATCAATAACTAAAACTATAAATTTAGCTCTTCTTACTGGGCGATTGCATCAACTCAGATGCTTCTCCTGTGTTCTACTGTGCTGCTTGTATTGTCCCCACATACCGCAGCACGCGACAAGGGCTGGCAGACCATAAATGTAACCGTTTCAGAGAGAAATGCGACCAATGTGACGATCTCGCGTTATATCGATTCGATGGTGAATGACGAAACACGGAGATTTTCTAAGGTTTTTACTACATATTAACACTTTTCACATTTTCTCGTGTTTCGTGGCTGCCAGTCCTCGGTTCATGCAAAATCTTAAGGTCCTCGGTCATGTCCAAGGCACCAAACCGACCAATAATTCAATAATCGATAACTAAAACTATAAATGTAGCTCTTTTTACTGGGCGATTGCATCAACTTAGATGCTTCTCCTGTGTTCTACTGTGCTGCTTGTATTGTCCCCACATACCACAGCACGCGACAAGGGCTGGCAGACCATAAATGTAACCGTTTCAGAGAGAAATGCGACAAATGTGACGATCTCGCGTTATATCGATTCGATGGTTAATGACGAAACACGGAGATTTTCTAAGGTTTTTACTACATATTAACACTTTTCACATTTTCTCGTGTTACGTGGCTGCCAGTCCTCGGTTCATGCAAAATCTTAAGGTCCTCGGTCATGTCCAAGGCACCAAACCGACCAATAATTCAATAATCGATAACTAAAACTATAAATGTAGCTTTTCTTACTGGGCGATTGCATCAACTTAGATGCTTCACCTGTGTTCTACTGTGCTGCTTGTATTGTCCCCACATACCGCAGCACGCGACAAGGGCTGGCAGACCATAAATGTAACCGTTTCAGAGAGAAATGCGACCAATGTGACGATCTCGCGTTATATCGATTCGATGGTGAATGACGAAACACGGAGATTTTCTAAGGTTTTTACTACATATTAACACTTTTCACATTTTCTCGTGTTACGTGCCTGCCAGTCCTCGGTTCATGCAAAATCTTAAGGTCCTCGGTCATGTCCAAGGCACCAAACCGACCAATAATTCAATAATCGATAACTAAAACTATAAATGTAGCTCTTCTTACTGGGCGATTGCATCAACTTAGATGCTTCTCCTGTGTTCTACTGTGCTGCTTGTATTGTCCCCACATACCGCAGCACGCGACAAGGGCTGGCAGACCATAAATGTAACCGTTTCAGAGAGAAATGCGACCAATGTGACGATCTCGCGTTATATCGATTCGATGGTGACTGACGAAACACGGAGATTTTCTTAGGTTTTTACTACATATTAACACTTTTCACATTTTCTCGTGTTACGTGGCTGCCAGTCCTCGGTTCATGCAAAATCTTAAGGTCCTCGGTCATGTCCAAGGCACCAAACCGACCAATAATTCTATAATCGATAACTAAAACTATAAATGTAGCTCTTCTTACTGGGCGATTGCATCAACTTAAATGCTTCTCCTGTGTTCTACTGTGCTGCTTGTATTGTCCCCACATACCGCAGCACGCGACAAGGGCTGGCAGACCATAAATGTAACCGTTTCAGAGAGAAATGCGACCAATGTGACGATCTCGCGTTATATCGATTCGATGGTGAATGACGAAACACGGAGATTTTCTAAGGTTTTTACTACATATTAACACTTTTCACATTTTCTCGTGTTACGTGGCTTTCAGTCCTCGGATCATGTAAAATCTTAAGGTCCTCGGTCATGGCCAAGGCACCAAACCGACCAATGATTCAATAATCGATGACTAAAACTATAAATGTAGCTCTTCTTACTGGGCGATTGCATCAACTTAGATGCTTCTTCTGTGTTCTACTGTGCTGCTTGTATTGTCCCCACATACCGCAGCACGCGACAAGGGCTGGCAGACCATAAATGTAACCGTTTCAGAGAGAAATGCGACCAATGTGACGATCTCACGTTATATCGATTCGATGGTGAATGACGAAACACGGAGATTTTCTAAGGTTTTGACTACATATTAACACTTTTCACATTTTCTCGTGTTTCGTGGCTGCCAGTCCTCGGTTCATGCAAAATCTTAAGGTCCTCGGTCATGTCAAAGGCACCAAACCGACCAATAATTCAGTAATCGATAACTAAAACTATAAATGTAGCTCTTCTTACTGGGCGATTGCATCAACTTAGATGCTTCTCCTGTGTTCTACTGTGGTGCTTGTATTGTCCCCACATACCGCAGCACGCGACAAGGGCTGGCAGACCATAAATGTAACCGTTTCAGAGAGAAATGCGACCAATGTGACGATCTCGCGTTATATCGATTCGATGGTGAATGACGAAACACGGAGATTTTCTAAGGTTTTTACTACATATTAACACTTTTCACATTTTCTCGTGTTACGTGGCTGCAAGTCCTCGGTTCATGCAAAATCTTAAGGTCTTCGGTCATGTCCAAGGCACCAAACCGACCAATAATTCAGTAATCAATAACTAAAACTATAAATTTAGCTCTTCTTACTGGGCGATTGCATCAACTCAGATGCTTCTCCTGTGTTCTACTGTGCTGCTTGTATTGTCCCCACATACCGCAGCACGCGACAAGGGCTGGCAGACCATAAATGTAACCGTTTCAGAGAGAAATGCGACCAATGTGACGATCTCGCGTTATATCGATTCGATGGTGAATGACGAAACACGGAGATTTTCTAAGGTTTTTACTACATATTAACACTTTTCACATTTTCTCGTGTTACGTGGCTACCAGTCCTCGGTTCATGCAAAATCTTAAAGTCCTTGGTCGTGTACAAGGCACCAAACCGACCAATAATTCAATAATCGATAACTAAAACTATAAATGTAGCTTTTTCTTACTGGGCGATTGCATCAACTTAGATGCTTCTCCTGTGTTCTACTGTGCTGCTTATATTGTCCCCACATACCGCAGCACGCGACAAGGGCTGGCAGACCATAAATGTAACCGTTTCAGAGAGAAATGCGACCAATGTGACGTTCTCGCGTTATATCGATTCGATGGTGAATGACGAAACACGGAGATTTTCTAAGGTTTTTACTACATATTAACACTTTTCACATTTTCTCGTGTTACGTGGCTGCCAGTCCTCGGTTCATGCAAAATCTTAAGGTCCTCGGTCATGTCCAAGGCACCAAACCGACCAATAATTCAATAATCGATAACTAAAACTATAAATGTTGCTCTTCTTACTGGGCGATTGCATCAACTTAGATGCTTCTCCTGTGTACTACTGTGCTGCTTGTATTGTCCCCACATAACGCAGCACGCGACAAGGGCTGGCAGACCATAAATGTAACCGTTTCAGAGAGAAATGCGACCAATGTGACGATCTCGCGTTATTTCGATTCGATGGTGAATGACGAAACACGGAGATTTTCTAAGGTTTTTACTACATATTAACACTTTTCACATTTTCTCGTGTTACGTGGCTGCCAGTCCTCGGTTCATGCAAAATCTTAAGGTCCTCGGTCATGTCCAAGGCACCAAACCGACCAATAATTCAATAATCGATAACTAAAACTATAAATGTAGCTCTTCTTACTGGGCGATTGCATCAACTTAGATGCTTCTCCTGTGTTCTACTGTGCTGCTTGTATTGTCCCCACATACCGCAGCACGCGACAAGGGTTGCAGACCATAAATGTAACCGTTTCAGAGAGAAATGCGACCAATGTGACGATCTCGCGTTATTTCGATTCGATGGTGAATGACGAAACACGGAGATTTTCTAAGGTTTTTACTACATATTAACACTTTTCACATTTTCTCGTGTTACGTGGCTGCCAGTCCTCGGTTCATGCAAAATCTTAAGGTCCTCGGTCATGTCCAAGGCACCAAACCGACCAATAATTCAATAATCGATAACTAAAACTATAAATGTTGCTCTCCTTACTGGGCGATTGCGTCAACTTAAATGCTTCTCCTGTGTTCTACTGTGCTGCTTGTATTGTCCCCACATACCGCAGCACGCGACAAGGGCTGGCAGACCATAAATGTAACCGTTTCAGAGAGAAATGCGACCAATGTGACGATCTCGCGTTATATCGATTCGATGGTGAATGACGAAACACGGAGATTTTCTAATGTTTTTACTACATATTAACACTTTTCACATTTTCTCGTGTTACGTGGCTGCCAGTCCTCGGTTCATGTAAAATCTTAAGGTCCTCGGTCATGGCCAAGGCACCAAACCGACCAATAATTCAATAATCGATGACTAAAACTATAAATGTAGCTCTTCTTACTGGGCGATTGCATCAACTTAGATGCTTCTCCTGTGTTCTACTGTGCTGCTTGTATTGTCCCCACATACCGCAGCACGCGACAAGGGCTGGCAGACCATAAATGTAACCGTTTCAGAGAGAAATGCGACCAATGTGACGATCTCACGTTATATCGATTCGATGGTGAATGACGAAACACGGAGATTTTCTAAGGTTTTGACTACATATTAACACTTTTCACATTTTCTCGTGTTTCGTGGCTGCCAGTCCTCGGTTCATGCAAAATCTTAAGGTCCTCGGTCATGTCAAAGGCACCAAACCGACCAATAATTCAATAATCGATAACTAAAACTATAAATGTAGCTCTTCTTACTGGGCGATTGCATCAACTTAGATGCTTCTCCTGTGTTCTACTGTGCTGCTTGTATTGTCCCCACATACCGCAGCACGCGACAAGGGCTGGCAGACCATAAATGTAACCGTTTCAGAGAGAAATGCGACCAATGTGACGATCTCGCGTTATATCGATTCGATGGTGAATGACGAAACACGGAGTTTTTCTAAGGTTTTTACTACATATTAACACTTTTCACATTTTCTCGTGTTACGTGGCTGCCAGTCCTCGGTTCATGCAAAATCTTAAGGTCCTCGGTCATGTCCAAGGCACCAAACCGACCAATAATTCAATAATCGATAACTAAAACTATAAATGTAGCTCTTCTTACTGGGCGATTGCATCAACTTAGATGCTTCTCCTGTGTTCTACTGTGCTGCTTGTATTGTCCCCACATACCGCAGCACGCGACAAGGGCTGGCAGACCATAAATGTAACCGTTTCAGAGAGAAATGCGACCAATGTGACGATCTCGCGTTATATCGATTCGATGGTGAATGACGAAACACGGAGATTTTCTAAGGTTTTTACTACATATTAACACTTTTCACATTTTCTCGTGTTACGTGGCTACCAGTCCTCGGTTCATGCAAAATCTTAAGGTCCTCGGTCATGTCCAAGGCACCAAACCGACCAATAATTCGATAATCGATAACTAAAACTATAAATGTAGCTCTTCTTACTGGGCGATTGCATCAACTTAGATGCTTCTCCTGTGTTCTACTGTGCTGCTTATATTGTCCCCACATACCGCAGCACGCGACAAGGGCTGGCAGACCATAAATGTAACCGTTTCAGAGAGAAATGCGACCAATGTGACGTTCTCGCGTTATATCGATTCGTTGGTGAATGACGAAACACGGAGATTTTCTAAGGTTTTTACTACATATTAACACTTTTCACATTTTCTCGTGTTACGTGGCTGCCAGTCCTCGGTTCATGCAAAATCTTAAGGTCCTCGGTCATGTCCAAGGCACCAAACCGACCAATAATTCAATAATCGATAACTAAAACTATAAATGTAGCTCTTCTTACTGGGCGATTGCATCAACTTAGATGCTTCTCCTGTGTTCTACTGTGCTGCTTGTATTGTCCCCACATACCGCAGCACGCGACAAGGGCTGGCAGACCATAAATGTAACCGTTTCAGAGAGAAATGCGACCAATGTGACGATCTCGCGTTATATCGATTCGATGGTGAATGACGAATCACGGAGATTTTCTAAGGTTTTTACTACATATTAACACTTTTCACATTTACTCGAGTTACGTGGCTGCCAGTCCTCGGTTCATGCAAAATCTTAAGGTCCTCGGTCATGTCCAAGGCACCAAACCGACCAATAATTCAATAATCGATAACTAAAACTATAAATGTAGCTCTTCTTACTGGGCGATTGCATCAACTTAGATGCTTCTCCTGTGTTCTGCTGTGCTGCTTGTATTGTCCCCACATACCGCAGCACGCGACAAGGGCTGGCAGACCATAAATGTAACCGTTTCAGAGAGAAATGCGACCAATGTGACGATCTCGCGTTATTTCGATTCGATGGTGAATGACGAAACACGGAGATTTTCTTAGGTTTTTACTACATATTAACACTTTTCACATTTTCTCGTGTTACGTGGCTGCCAGTCCTCGGTTCATGCAAAATCTTAAGGTCCTCGGTCATGTCCAAGGCACCAAACCGACCAATAATTCAATAATCGATAACTAAAACTATAAATGTAGCTCTTCTTACTGGGCGATTGCATCAACTTAGATGCTTCTCCTGTGTTCTACTGTGGTGCTTGTATTGTCCCCACATACCGCAGCACGCGACAAGGGCTGGCAGACCATAAATGTAACCGTTTCAGAGAGAAATGCGACCAATGTGACGATCTCGCGTTATATCGATTCGATGGTGAATGACGAAACACGGAGATTTTCTAAGGTTTTTACTACATATTAACACTTTTCACATTGTCTCGTGTTACGTGGCTGCCAGTCCTCGGTTCATGCAAAATCTTAAGGTCCTCGGTCATGGCCAAGGCACCAAACCGACCAATAATTCAATAATCGATAACTAAAACTATAAATGTAGCTTTTTCTTACTGGGCGATTACATCAACTTAGATGCTTCTCCTGTGTTCTACTGTGCTGCTTGTATTGTCCCCACATACCGCAGCACGCGACAAGGGCTGGCAGACCATAAATGTAACCGTTTCAGAGAGAAATGCGACCAATGTGACGATCTCGCGTTATATCGATTCGATGGTGAATGACGAAACACGGAGATTTTCTAAGGTTTTTACTACATATTAACACTTTTCACATTTTCTCGTGTTACGTGGCTGCCAGTCCACGGTTCATGCAAAATCTTAAGGTCCTCGGTCATGTCCAAGGCACCAAACCGACCAATAATTCAATAATCGATAACTAAAACTATAAATGTAGCTCTTCTTACTGGGCGATTGCATCAACTTAGATGCTTCTCCTGTGTTCTACTGTGCTGCTTGTATTGTCCCCACATACCGCAGCACGCGACAAGGGCTGGCAGACCATAAATGTAACCGTTTCAGAGAGAAATGCGACCAATGTGACGATCTCGCGTTATATCGATTCGATGGTGAATGACGAAACACGGAGATTTTCTAAGGTTTTTACTACATATTAACACTTTTCACATTTTCTCGTGTTACGTGGCTGCCAGTCCTCGGTTCATGCAAAATCTTAAGGTCCTCGGTCATGTCCAAGGCACCAAACCGACCAATAATTCAATAATCGATAACTAAAACTATAAATGTAGCTCTTCTTACTGGGCGATTGCATCAACTTAGATGCTTCTCCTGTGTTCTACTGTGCTGCTTGTATTGTCCCCACATACCGCAGCACGCGACAAGGGCTGGCAGACCATAAATGTAACCGTTTCAGAGAGAAATGCGACCAATGTGACGATCTCGCGTTATATCGATTCGATGGTGAATGACGAAACACGGAGATTTTCTAAGGTTTTTACTACATATTAACACTTTTCACATTTTCTCGTGTTACGTGGCTGCCAGTCCTCGGTTCATGCAAAATCTTAAGGTCCTCGGTCATGTCCAAGGCACCAAACCGACCAATAATTCAATAATCGATAACTAAAACTATAAATGTAGCTCTTCTTACTGGGCGATTGCATCAACTTAGATGCTTCTCCTGTGTTCTACTGTGCTGCTTGTATTGTCCCCACATAACCCAGCACGCGACAAGGGCTGGCAGACCATAAATGTAACCGTTTCGGAGAGAAATGCGACCAATGTGACGATCTCGCGTTATATCGATTTGATGGTGAATGACGAAACACGGAGATTTTCTAAAGTTTTTACTACATATTAACACTTTTCACATTTTCTCGTGTTACGTGGCTGCCAGTCCTCGGTTCATGCAAAATCTTAAGGTCCTCCGTCATGTCCAAGGCACCAAACCGACCAATAATTCAATAATCGATAACTAAAACTATAAATGTAGCTCTTCTTACTGGGCGATTGCATCAACTTAGATGCTTCTCCTGTGTTCTACTGTGCTGCTTGTATTGTCCCCACATACCACAGCACGCGACAAGGGCTGGCAGACCATAAATGTAACCGTTTCAGAGAGAAATGCGACCAATGTGACGATCTCGCGTTATATCGATTCGATGGTGAATGACGAAACACGGAGATTTTCTAAGGTTTTTACTACATATTAACACTTTTCACATTTTCTCGTGTTACGTGGCTGCCAGTCCTCGGTTCATGCAAAATCTTAAGGTCCTCGGTCATGTCCAAGGCACCAAACCGACCAATAATTCAATAATCGATAACTAAAACTATAAATGTAGCTCTTCTTACTGGGCGACTGCATCAATTTAGATGCTTCTCCTGTGTTCTACTGTGCTGCTTGTATTGTCCCCACATACCGCAGCACGCGACTAGGGCTGGCAGACCATAAATGTAACCGTTTCAGAGAGAAATGCGACCAATGTGACGATCTCGCGTTATTTCGATTCGATGGTGAATGACGAAACACGGAGATTTTCTAAGGTTTTTACTACATATTAACACTTTTCACATTTTCTCGTGTTACGTGGCTGCCAGTCCTCGGTTCATGCAAAATCTTAAGGTCCTCGGTCATGTCCAAGGCACCAAACCGACCAATAATTCAATAATCGATAACTAAAACTATAAATGTAGCTCTCCTTACTGGGCGATTGCATCAACTTAGATGCTTCTCCTGTGTTCTACTGTGCTGCTTGTATTGTCCCCACATACCGCAGCACGCGACAAGGGCTGGCAGACCATAAATGTAACCGTTTCAGAGAGAAATGCGACCAATGTGACGATCTCGCGTTATATCGATTCGATGGTGAATGACGAAACACGGAGATTTTCTAAGGTTTTTACTACATATTAACACTTTTCACATTTTCTCGTGTTACGTGGCTGCCAGTCCTCGGTTCATGCAAAATCTTAAGGTCCTCGGTCATGTCCAAGGCACCAAACCGACCAATAATTCAATAATCGATAACTAAAACTATAAATGTAGCTCTTCTTACTGGGCGATTGCATCAACTTAGATGCTTCTCCTGTGTTCTACTGTGCTGCTTGTATTGTCCCCACATACCGCAGCACGCGACAAGGGCTGGCAGACCATAAATGTAACCGTTTCAGAGAGAAATGCGACCAATGTGACGATCTCGCGTTATATCGATTCGATGGTGAATGACGAAACACGGAGATTTTCTAAGGTTATTACTACATATTCACACTTTTCACATTTTCTCGTGTTACGTGGCTGCCAGTCCTCGGTTCATGCAAAATCTTAAGGTCCTCGGTCATGTCCAAGGCACCAAACCGACCAATAATTCAATCATCGATAACTAAAACTATAAATGTAGCTCTTCTTACTGGGCGATTGCATCAACTTAGATGCTTCTCCTGTGTTCTACTGTGCTGCTTGTATTGTCCCCACATACCGCAGCACGCGACAAGGGCTGGCAGACCATAAATGTAACCGTTTCAGAGAGAAATGCGACCAATGTGACGATCTCGCGTTATATCGATTCGATGGTGAATGACGAAACACGGAGATTTTCTAAGGTTTTTACTACATATTAACACTTTTCACATTTTCTCGTGTTACGTGGCAGCCAGTCCTCGGTTCATGCAAAATCTTAAGGTCCTCGGTCATGGCCAAGGCACCAAACCGACCAAAAATTCAATAATCGATAACTAAAACTATAAATGTAGCTCTTCTTACTGGGCGATTGCATCAGATGCTTCTCCTGTGTTCTACTGTGCTGCTTGTATTGTCCCCACATACCGCAGCACGCGACAAGGGCTGGCAGACCATAAATGTAACCGTTTCAGAGAGAAATGCGACCAATGTGACGATCTCGCGTTATGTCGATTCGATGGTGAATGAGGAAACACGGAGATTTTCTAAGGTTTTTACTACATATTAACACTTTTCACATTTTCTCGTGTTACGTGGCTGCCAGTCCTCGGTTCATGTAAAATCTTAAGGTCCTCGGTCATTTCCGAGGCACCAAACCGACCAATAATTCAATAATCGATAACTAAAACTATAAATGTAGCTCTTCTTACTGGGCGATTGCATCAACTTAGATGCTTCTCCTGTGTTCTACTGTGCTGCTTGTATTGTCCCCACATACCGCAGCACGCGACAAGGGCTGGCAGACCATAAATGTAACCGTTTCAGAGAGAAATGCGACAAATGTGACGATCTCGCGTTATATCGATTCGATGGTGAATGACGAAACACGGAGATTTTCTAAGGTTTTTACTACATATTAACACTTTTCACATTTTCTCGTGTTACGTGGCTGCCAGTCCTCGGTTCATGCAAAATCTTAAGGTCCTCGGTCATGTACAAGGCACCAAACCGACCAATAATTCAATAATCGATAACTAAAACTATAAATGTAGCTCTTCTTACTGGGCGATTGCATCAACTTAGATGCTTCTCCTGTGTTCTACTGTGCTGCTTGTATTGTCCCCACATACCGCAGCACGCGACAAGGGCTGGCAGACCATAAATGTAACCGTTTCAGAGAGAAATGCGACCAATGTGACGATCTCGCGTTATATCGATTCGATGGTGAATGACGAATCACGGAGATTTTCTAAGGTTTTTACTACATATTAACACTTTTCACATTTACTCGAGTTACGTGGCTGCCAGTCCTCGGTTCATGCAAAATCTTAAGGTCCTCGGTCATGTCCAAGGCACCAAACCGACCAATAATTCAATAATCGATAACTAAAACTATAAATGTAGCTCTTCTTACTGGGCGATTGCATCAACTTAGATGCTTCTCCTGTGTTCTGCTGTGCTGCTTGTATTGTCCCCACATACCGCAGCACGCGACAAGGGCTGGCAGACCATAAATGTAACCGTTTCGGAGAGAAATGCGACCAATGTGACGATCTCGCGTTATTTCGATTCGATGGTGAATGACGAAACACGGAGATTTTCTTAGGTTTTTACTACATATTAACACTTTTCACATTTTCTCGTGTTACGTGGCTGCCAGTCCTCGGTTCATGCAAAATCTTAAGGTCCTCGGTCATGTCCAAGGCACCAAACCGACCAATAATTCAATAATCGCTAACTAAAACTATAAATGTAGCTCTTCTTACTGGGCGATTGCATCAACTTAGATGCTTCTCCTGTGTTCTACTGTGGTGCTTGTATTGTCCCCACATACCGCAGCACGCGACAAGGGCTGGCAGACCATCAATGTAACCGTTTCAGAGAGAAATGCGACCAATGTGACGATCTCGCGTTATATCGATTCGATGGTGAATGACGAAACACGGAGATTTTCTAAGGTTTTTACTACATATTAACACTTTTCACATTTTCTCGTGTTACGTGGCTGCCAGTCCTCGGTTCATGCAAAATCTTAAGGTCCTCGGTCATGGCCAAGGCACCAAACCGACCAATAATTCAATAATCGATAACTAAAACTATAAATGTAGCTTTTTCTTACTGGGCGATTACATCAACTTAGATGCTTCTCCTGTGTTCTACTGTGCTGCTTGTATTGTCCCCACATACCGCAGAACGCGACAAGGGCTGGCAGACCATAAATGTAACCGTTTCAGAGAGAAATGCGACCAATGTGACGATCTCGCGTTATATCGATTCGATGGTGAATGACGAAACACGTAGATTTTCTAAGGTTTTTACTACATATTAACACTTTTCACATTTTCTCGTGTTACGTGGCTGCCAGTCCACGGTTCATGCAAAATCTTAAGGTCCTCGGTCATGTCCAAGGCACCAAACCGACCAATAATTCAATAATCGATAACTAAAACTATAAATGTAGCTCTTCTTACTGGGCGATTGCATCAACTTAGATGCTTCTCCTGTGTTCTACTGTGCTGCTTGTATTGTCCCCACATACCGCAGCACGCGACAAGGGCTGGCAGACCATAAATGTAACCGTTTCAGAGAGAAATGCGACCAATGTGACGATCTCGCGTTATATCGATTCGATGGTGAATGACGAAACACGGAGATTTTCTAAGGTTTTTACTACATATTAACACTTTTCACATTTTCTCGTGTTACGTGGCTGCCAGTCCTCGGTTCATGCAAAATCTTAAGGTCCTCGGTCATGTCCAAGGCACCAAACCGACCATTAATTCAATAATCGATAACTAAAACTATAAATGTAGCTCTTCTTACTGGGCGATTGCATCAACTTAGATGCTTCTCCTGTGTTCTACTGTGCTGCTTGTATTGTCCCCACATACCGCAGCACGCGACAAGGGCTGGCAGACCATAAATGTAACCGTTTCAGAGAGAAATGCGACCAATGTGACGATCTCGCGTTATATCGATTCGATGGTGAATGACGAAACACGGAGATTTTCTAAGGTTTTTACTACATATTAACACTTTTCACATTTTCTCGTGTTACGTGGCTGCCAGTCCTCGGTTCATGCAAAATCTTAAGGTCCTCGGTCATGTCCAAGGCACCAAACCGACCAATAATTCAATAATCGATAACTAAAACTATAAATGTAGCTCTTCTTACTGGGCGATTGCATCAACTTAGATGCTTCTCCTGTGTTCTACTGTGCTGCTTGTATTGTCCCCACATAACCCAGCACGCGACAAGGGCTGGCAGACCATAAATGTAACCGTTTCGGAGAGAAATGCGACCAATGTGACGATCTCGCGTTATATCGATTTGATGGTGAATGACGAAACACGGAGATTTTCTAAAGTTTTTACTACATATTAACACTTTTCACATTTTCTCGTGTTACGTGGCTGCCAGTCCTCGGTTCATGCAAAATCTTAAGGTCCTCCGTCATGTCCAAGGCACCAAACCGACCAATAATTCAATAATCGATAACTAAAACTATAAATGTAGCTCTTCTTACTGGGCGATTGCATCAACTTAGATGCTTCTCCTGTGTTCTACTGTGCTGCTTGTATTGTCCCCACATACCACAGCACGCGACAAGGGCTGGCAGACCATAAATGTAACCGTTTCAGAGAGAAATGCGACCAATGTGACGATCTCGCGTTATATCGATTCGATGGTGAATGACGAAACACGGAGATTTTCTAAGGTTTTTACTACATATTAACACTTTTCACATTTTCTCGTGTTACGTGGCTGCCAGTCCTCGGTTCATGCAAAATCTTAAGGTCCTCGGTCATGTCCAAGGCACCAAACCGACCAATAATTCAATAATCGATAACTAAAACTATAAATGTAGCTCTTCTTACTGGGCGATTGCATCAACTTAGATGCTTCTCCTGTGTTCTACTGTGCTGCTTGTATTGTCCCCACATACCGCAGCACGCGACAAGGGCTGGCAGACCATAAATGTAACCGTTTCAGAGAGAAATGCGACAAATGTGACGATCTCGCGTTATATCGATTCGATGGTGAATGACGAAACACGGAGATTTTCTAAGGTTTTTACTACATATTAACACTTTTCACATTTTCTCGTGTTACGTGGCTGCCAGTCCTCGGTTCATGCAAAATCTTAAGGTCCTCGGTCATGTCCAAGGCACCAAACCGACCAATAATTCAATAATCGATAACTAAAACTATAAATGTAGCTCTTCTTACTGGGCGATTGCATCAACTTAGATGCTTCTCCTGTGTTCTACTGTGCTGCTTGTATTGTCCCCACATACCGCAGCACGCGACAAGGGCTGGCAGACCATAAATGTAACCGTTTCAGAGAGAAATGCGACCAATGTGACGATCTCGCGTTATATCGATTCGATGGTGAATGACGAAACACGGAGATTTTCTAAGGTTATTACTACATATTCACACTTTTCACATTTTCTCGTGTTACGTGGCTGCCAGTCCTCGGTTCATGCAAAATCTTAAGGTCCTCGGTCATGTCCAAGGCACCAAACCGACCAATAATTCAATCATCGATAACTAAAACTATAAATGTAGCTCT
Source organism: Schistocerca nitens (assembly GCF_023898315.1). NCBI lineage: Eukaryota > Metazoa > Arthropoda > Insecta > Orthoptera > Acrididae > Schistocerca > Schistocerca nitens. The sequence goes on from NC_064625.1 coordinate 70,001,900, forward strand.
TCTTACTGGGCGATTGCATCAACTTAGATGCTTCTCCTGTGTTCTACTGTGCTGCTTGTATTGTCCCCACATACCGCAGCACGCGACAAGGGCTGGCAGACCATAAATGTAACCGTTTCAGAGAGAAATGCGACCAATGTGACGATCTCGCGTTATATCGATTCGATGGTGAATGACGAAACACGGAGATTTTCTAAGGTTTTTACTACATATTAACACTTTTCACATTTTCTCGTGTTAGTGGCAGCCAGTCCTCGGTTCATGCAAAATCTTAAGGTCCTCGGTCATGGCCAAGGCACCAAACCGACCAAAAATTCAATAATCGATAACTAAAACTATAAATGTAGCTCTTCTTACTGGGCGATTGCATCAGATGCTTCTCCTGTGTTCTACTGTGCTGCTTGTATTGTCCCCACATACCGCAGCACGCGACAAGGGCTGGCAGACCATAAATGTAACCGTTTCAGAGAGAAATGCGACCAATGTGACGATCTCGCGTTATGTCGATTCGATGGTGAATGAGGAAACACGGAGATTTTCTAAGGTTTTTACTACATATTAACACTTTTCACATTTTCTCGTGTTACGTGGCTGCCAGTCCTCGGTTCATGTAAAATCTTAAGGTCCTCGGTCATTTCCGAGGCACCAAACCGACCAATAATTCAATAATCGATAACTAAAACTATAAATGTAGCTCTTCTTACTGGGCGATTGCATCAACTTAGATGCTTCTCCTGTGTTCTACTGTGCTGCTTGTATTGTCCCCACATACCGCAGCACGCGACAAGGGCTGGCAGACCATAAATGTAACCGTTTCAGAGAGAAATGCGACAAATGTGACGATCTCGCGTTATATCGATTCGATGGTGAATGACGAAACACGGAGATTTTCTAAGGTTTTTACTACATATTAACACTTTTCACATTTTCTCGTGTTACGTGGCTGCCAGTCCTCGGTTCATGCAAAATCTTAAGGTCCTCGGTCATGTACAAGGCACCAAACCGACCAATAATTCAATAATCGATAACTAAAACTATAAATGTAGCTCTTCTTACTGGGCGATTGCATCATCTTATGTGCTTCTCCTGTGTTCTACTGTGCTGCTTGTATTGTCCCCACATACCGCAGCACGCGACAAGGGCTGGCAGACCATAAATGTAACCGTTTCAGAGAGAAATGCGACCAATCTGACGATCTCGCGTTATATCGATTAGATGGTGAATGACGAAACACGGAGATTTTCTAAGGCTTTTACTACATATTAACACTTTTCACATTTTCTCGTGTTACGTGGCTGCCAGTCCTCGGTTCATGCAAAATCTTAAGGTCCTCGGTCATGTCCAAGGCACCAAACCGACCAATAATTCAATAATCGATAACTAAAACTATAAATGTAGCTCTTCTTACTGGGCGATTGCATCAACTTAGATGCTTCTCCTGTGTTCTACTGTGCTGCTTGTATTGTCCCCACATACCGCAGCACGCGACAAGGGCTGGCAGACCATAAATGTAACCGTTTCAGAGAGAAATGTGACCAATGTGACGATCTCGCGTTATATCGATTCGATGGTGAATGACGAAACACGGAGATTTTCTAAGGTTTTTACTACATATTAACACTTTTCACATTTTCTCGTGTTACGTGGCTGCCAGTCCTCGGTTCATGCAAAATCTTAAGGTCCTCGGTCATGTCTAAGGCACCAAACCGACCAATAATTCAATAATCGATAACTAAAACTATAAATGTAGCTCTTCTTACTGGGCGATTGTATCAACTTAGATGCTTCTCCTGTGTTCTACTGTGCTGCTTGTATTGTCCCCACATACCACAGCACGCGACAAGGGCTGGCAGACCATAAATGTAACCGTTTCAGAGAGAAATGCGACCAATGTGACGATCTCGCGTTATATCGATTCGATGGTGAATGACGAAACACGGAGATTTTCTAAGGTTTTTACTACATATTAACACTTTTCACATTTTCTCGTGTTACGTGGCTGCCAGTCCTCGGTTCATGCAAAATCTTAAGGTCCTCGGTCATGTCCAAGGCATCAAACCGACCAATAATTCAATAATCGATAACTAAAACTATAAATGTAGCTCTTCTTACTGGGCGATTGCATCAACTTAGATGCTTCTCCTGTGTTCTACTGTGCTGCTTGTATTGTCCCCACATACCGCAGCACGCGACAAGGGCTGGCAGACCATAAATGTAACCGTTTCAGAGAGAAATGCGACCAATGTGACGATCTCGCGTTATATCGATTCGATGGTGAATGACGAAACACGGAGATTTTCTAAGGTTTTTACTACATATTAACACTTTTCACATTTTCTCGTGTTACGTTGCAGCCAGTCCTCGGTTCATGCAAAATCTTAAGGTCCTCGGTCATGTCCAAGGCACCAAACCGACCAATAATTCAATAATCGATAACTAAAACTATAAATGTAGCTCTCCTTACTGGGCGATTGCATCAAATTAGATGCTTCTCCTGTGTTCTACTGTGCTGCTTGTATTGTCCCCACATACCGCAGCACGCGACAAGGGCTGGCAGACCATAAATGTAACCGTTTCAGAGAGAAATGCGACCAATGTGACGATCTCGCGTTATATCGATTCGATGGTGAATGACGAAACACGGAGATTTTCTAAGGTTTTTACTACATATTAACACTTTTCACATTTTCTCGTGTTACGTGGCTGCCAGTCCTCGGTTCATGCAAAATCTTAAGGTCCTCGGTCATGTCCAAGGCACCAAACCGACCAATATTTCAATAATCGATAACTAAAACTATTATTGTAGCTCTCCTTACTGGGCGATTGCATCAACTTAGATGCTTCTCATGTGTTCTACTGTGCTGCTTGTATTGTCCCCACATACCGCAGCACGCGACAAGGGCTGGCAGACCATAAATGTAACCGTTTCAGAGAGAAATGCGACCAATGTGACGATCTCGCGTTATATCGATTCGATGGTGAATGACGAAACACGGAGATTTTCTAAGGTTTTTACTACATATTAACACTTTTCACATTTTCTCGTGTTACGTGGCTGCCAGTCCTCGGTTCATGCAAAATCTTAAGGTCCTCGGTCATGTCCAAGGCACCAAACCGACCAATAATTCAATAATCGATAACTAAAACTATAAATGTAGCTCTTCTTACTGGGCGATTGCATCAACTTAGATGCTTCTCCTGTGTTCTACTGTGCTGCTTGTATTGTCCCCACATAACCCAGCACGCGACAAGGGCTGGCAGACCATAAATGTAACCGTTTCAGAGAGAAATGCGACCAATGTGACGATCTCGCGTTATATCGATTCGATGGTGAATGACGAAACACGGAGATTTTCTAAGGTTTTTACTACATATTAACACTTTTCACATTTTCTCGTGTTACGTGGCAGCCAGTCCTCGGTTCATGCAAAATCGTAAGGTCCTCGGTCATGTCCAAGGCACCAAACCGACCAATAATTCAATAATCGATAACTAAAACTATAAATGTAGCTCTTCTTACTGGGCGATTGCATCAACTTAGATGCTTCTCCTGTGTTCTACTGTGCTGCTTGTATTGTCCCCACATACCACAGCACGCGACAAGGGCTGGCAGACCATAAATGTAACCGTTTCAGAGAGAAATGCGACCAATGTGACGATCTCGCGTTATATCGATTCGATGGTGAATGACGAAACACGGAGATTTTCTAAGGTTTTTACTACATATTAACACTTTTCACATTTTCTCGTGTTACGTGGCTGCCAGTCCTCGGTTCATGCAAAATCTTAAGGTCCTCGGTCATGTCCAAGGCACCAAACCGACCAATAATTCAATAATCGATAACTAAAACTATAATTGTAGCTCTTCTTACTGGACGATTGCATCAACTTAGATGCTTCTCCTGTGTTCTACTGTGGTGCTTGTATTGTCCCCACATACCGCAGCACGCGACAAGGGCTGGCAGACCATAAATGTAACCGTTACAGAGAGAAATGCGACCAATGTGACGATCTCGCGTTATTTCGATTCGATGGTGAATGACGAAACACGGAGATTTTCTAAGGTTTTTACTACATATTAACACTTTTCACATTTTCTCGTGTTACGTGGCTGCCAGTCCTCGGTTCATGCAAAATCTTAAGGTCCTCGGTCATGTCCAAGGCACCAAACCGACCAATAATTCAATAATCGATAACTAAAACTATAAATGTAGCTCTTCTTACTGGGCGATTGCATCAACTTAGATGCTTCTCCTGTGTTCTACTGTGCTGCTTGTATTGTCCCCACATACCGCAGTACGCGACAAGGGCTGGCAGACCATAAATGTAACCGTTTCAGAGAGAAATGCGACCAATGTGACGATCTCGCGTTATATCAATTCGATGGTGAATGACGAAACACGGAGATTTTCTAAGGTTTTTACTACATATTAACACTTTTCACATTTTCTCGTGTTACGTTGCAGCCAGTCCTCGGTTCATGCAAAATCTTAAGGTCCTCGGTCATGTCCAAGGCACCAAAACGACCAATATTTCAATAATCGATAACTAAAACTATAATTGTAGCTCTCCTTACTGGGCGATTGCATCAACTTAGATGCTTCTCATGTGTTCTACTGTGCTGCTTGTATTGTCCCCACATACCGCAGCACGCGACAAGGGCTGGCAGACCATAAATGTAACCGTTTCAGAGAGAAATGCGACCAATGTGACGATCTCGCGTTATATCGATTCGATGGTGAATGACGAAACACGGAGATTTTCTAAGGTTTTTACTACATCTTAACACTTTTCACATTTTCTCGTGTTACGTGGCTGCCAGTCCTCGGTTCATGCAAAATCTTAAGGTCCTCGGTCATGTCCAAGGCACCAAACCGACCAATAATTCGATAATCGATAACTAAAACTATAAATGTAGCTCTTCTTACTGGGCGATTGCATCAACTTAGATGCTTCTCCTGTGTTCTACTGTGCTGCTTGTATTGTCCCCACATACCGCAGCACGCGACAAGGGCTGGCAGACCATAAATGTAACCGTTTCAGAGAGAAATGCGACCAATGTGACGATCTCGCGTTATATCGATTCGATGGTGAATGACGAAACACGGTACATTTTCTCGTGTTACGTGGCAGCCAGTCCTCGGTTCATGCAAAATCTTAAGGTCCTCGGTCATGTCCAAGGCACCAAACCGACCAATAATTCAATAACCGATAACTAAAACTATAAATGTAGCTCTTCTTACTGGGCGATTGCATCAACTTAGATGCTTCTCCTGTGTTCTACTGTGCTGCTTGTATTGTCCCCACATACCACAGCACGCGACAAGGGCTGGCAGACCATAAATGTAACCGTTTCAGAGAGAAATGCGACCAATGTGACGATCTCGCGTTATATCGATTCGATGGTGAATGACGAAACACGGAGATTTTCTAAGGTTTTTACTACATATTAACACTTTTCACATTTTCTCGTGTTACGTGGCTGCCAGTCTTCGGTTCATGCAAAATCTTAAGGTCCTCGGTCATGTCCAAGGCACCAAACCGACCAATAATTCAATAATCGATAACTAAAACTATAAATGTAGCTCTTCTTACTGGGCGATTGCATCAACTTAGATGCTTCTCCTGTGTTCTACTGTGCTGCTTGTATTGTCCCCACATACCGCAGCACGCGACAAGGGCTGGCAGACCATAAATGTAACCGTTTCAGAGAGAAATGCGACAAATGTGACGATCTCGCGTTATATCGATTCGATGGTGAATGACGAAACACGGAGATTTTCTAAGGTTTTTACTACATATTAACACTTTTCACATTTTCTCGTGTTACGTGGCTGCCAGTCCTCGGTTCATGCAAAATCTTAAGGTCCTCGGTCATGTACAAGGCACCAAACCGACCAATAATTCAATAATCGATAACTAAAACTATAAATGTAGCTCTTCTTACTGGGCGATTGCATCATCTTATGTGCTTCTCCTGTGTTCTACTGTGCTGCTTGTATTGTCCCCACATACCGCAGCACGCGACAGGGGCTGGCAGACCATAAATGTAACCGTTTCAGAGAGAAATGCGACCAATCTGACGATCTCGCGTTATATCGATTAGATGGTGAATGACGAAACACGGAGATTTTCTAAGGTTTTTACTACATATTAACACTTTTCACATTTTCTCGTGTTACGTGGCTGCCAGTCCTCGGTTCATGCAAAATCTTAAGGTCCTCGGTCATGTCCAAGGCACCAAACCGACCAATAATTCAATAATCGATAACTAAAACTATAAATGTAGCTCTTCTTACTGGGCGATTGCATCAACTTAGATGCTTCTCCTGTGTTCTACTGTGCTGCTTGTATTGTCCCCACATACCGCAGCACGCGACAAGGGCTGGCAGACCATAAATGTAACCGTTTCAGAGAGAAATGTGACCAATGTGACGATCTCGCGTTATATCGATTCGATGGTGAATGACGAAACACGGAGATTTTCTAAGGTTTTTACTACATATTAACACTTTTCACATTTTCTCGTGTTACGTGGCTGCCAGTCCTCGGTTCATGCAAAATCTTAAGGTCCTCGGGCATGTCTAAGGCACCAAACCGACCAATAATTCAATAATCGATAACTAAAACTATAAATGTAGCTCTTCTTACTGGGCGATTGTATCAACTTAGATGCTTCTCCTGTGTTCTACTGTGCTGCTTGTATTGTCCCCACATACCACAGCACGCGACAAGGGCTGGCAGACCATAAATGTAACCGTTTCAGAGAGAAATGCGACCAATGTGACGATCTCGCGTTATATCGATTCGATGGTGAATGACGAAACACGGAGATTTTCTAAGGTTTTTACTACATATTAACACTTTTCACATTTTCTCGTGTTACGTGGCTGCCAGTCCTCGGTTCATGCAAAATCTTAAGGTCCTCGGTCATGTCCAAGGCATCAAACCGACCAATAATTCAATAATCGATAACTAAAACTATAAATGTAGCTCTTCTTACTGGGCGATTGCATCAACTTAGATGCTTCTCCTGTGTTCTACTGTGCTGCTTGTATTGTCCCCACATACCGCAGCACGCGACAAGGGCTGGCAGACCATAAATGTAACCGTTTCAGAGAGAAATGCGACCAATGTGACGATCTCGCGTTATATCGATTCGATGGTGAATGACGAAACACGGAGATTTTCTAAGGTTTTTACTACATATTAACACTTTTCACATTTTCTCGTGTTACGTTGCAGCCAGTCCTCGGTTCATGCAAAATCTTAAGGTCCTCGGTCATGTCCAAGGCACCAAACCGACCAATAATTCAATAATCGATAACTAAAACTATAAATGTAGCTCTCCTTACTGGGCGATTGCATCAAATTAGATGCTTCTCCTGTGTTCTACTGTGCTGCTTGTATTGTCCCCACATACCGCAGCACGCGACAAGGGCTGGCAGACCATAAATGTAACCGTTTCAGAGAGAAATGCGACCAATGTGACGATCTCGCGTTATATCGATTCGATGGTGAATGACGAAACACGGAGATTTTCTAAGGTTTTTACTACATATTAACACTTTTCACATTTTCTCGTGTTACGTGGCTGCCAGTCCTCGGTTCATGCAAAATCTTAAGGTCCTCGGTCATGTCCAAGGCACCAAACCGACCAATATTTCAATAATCGATAACTAAAACTATAATTGTAGCTCTCCTTACTGGGCGATTGCATCAACTTAGATGCTTCTCATGTGTTCTACTGTGCTGCTTGTATTGTCCCCACATACCGCAGCACGCGACAAGGGCTGGCAGACCATAAATGTAACCGTTTCAGAGAGAAATGCGACCAATGTGACGATCTCGCGTTATATCGATTCGATGGTGAATGACGAAACACGGAGATTTTCTAAGGTTTTTACTACATATTAACACTTTTCACATTTTCTCGTGTTACGTGGCTGCCAGTCCTCGGTTCATGCAAAATCTTAAGGTCCTCGGTCATGTCCAAGGCACCAAACCGACCAATAATTCAATAATCGATAACTAAAACTATAAATGTAGCTCTTCTTACTGGGCGATTGCATCAACTTAGATGCTTCTCCTGTGTTCTACTGTGCTGCTTGTATTGTCCCCACATAACCCAGCACGCGACAAGGGCTGGCAGACCATAAATGTAACCGTTTCAGAGAGAAATGCGACCAATGTGACGATCTCGCGTTATATCGATTCGATGGTGAATGACGAAACACGGAGATTTTCTAAGGTTTTTACTACATATTAACACTTTTCACATTTTCTCGTGTTACGTGGCAGCCAGTCCTCGGTTCATGCAAAATCTTAAGGTCCTCGGTCATGTCCAAGGCACCAAACCGACCAATAATTCAATAATCGATAACTAAAACTATAAATGTAGCTCTTCTTACTGGGCGATTGCATCAACTTAGATGCTTCTCCTGTGTTCTACTGTGCTGCTTGTATTGTCCCCACATACCACAGCACGCGACAAGGGCTGGCAGACCATAAATGTAACCGTTTCAGAGAGAAATGCGACCAATGTGACGATCTCGCGTTATATCGATTCGATGGTGAATGACGAAACACGGAGATTTTCTAAGGTTTTTACTACATATTAACACTTTTCACATTTTCTCGTGTTACGTGGCTGCCAGTCCTCGGTTCATGCAAAATCTTAAGGTCCTCGGTCATGTCCAAGGCACCAAACCGACCAATAATTCAATAATCGATAACTAAAACTATAATTGTAGCTCTTCTTACTGGACGATTGCATCAACTTAGATGCTTCTCCTGTGTTCTACTGTGGTGCTTGTATTGTCCCCACATACCGCAGCACGCGACAAGGGCTGGCAGACCATAAATGTAACCGTTACAGAGAGAAATGCGACCAATGTGACGATCTCGCGTTTTATCGATTCCATGGTGAATGACGAAACACGGAGATTTTCTAAGGTTTTTACTACATATTAACACTTTTCACATTTTCTCGTGTTACGTGGCTGCCAGTCCTCGGTTCATGCAAAATCTTAAGGTCCTCGGTCATGTCCAAGGCACGAAACCGACCAATAATTCAATAATCGATAACTAAAACTATAAATGTAGCTCTTCTTACTGGGCGATTGCATCAACTTAGATGCTTCTCCTGTGTTCTACTGTGCTGCTTGTATTGTCCCCACATACCGCAGCACGCGACAAGGGCTGGCAGACCATAAATGTAACCGTTACAGAGAGAAATGCGACCAATGTGACGATCTCGCGTTTTTCGATTCCATGGTGAATGACGAAACACGGAGATTTTCTAAGGTTTTTACTACATATTAACACTTTTCACATTTTCTCGTGTTACGTGGCTGCCAGTCCTCGGTTCATGCAAAATCTTAAGGTCCTCGGTCATGTCCAAGGCACGAAACCGACCAATAATTCAATAATCGATAACTAAAACTATAAATGGAGCTCTTCTTACTGGGCGATTGCATCAACTTAGATGCTTCTCCTGTGTTCTACTGTGCTGCTTGTATTGTCCCCACATACCGCAGTACGCGACAAGGGCTGGCAGACCATAAATGTAACCGTTTCAGAGAGAAATGCGACCAATGTGACGATCTCGCGTTATATCGATTCGATGGTGAATAAGGAAACACGGAGATTTTCTAAGGTTTTTACTACATATTAACACTTTTCACATTTTCTCGTGTTACGTGGCTGCCAGTCCTCGGTTCATTCAAAATCTTAAGGTCCTCGGTCATGTCCAAGGCACCAAACCGACCAATAATTCAATAATCGATAACTAAAACTATAAATGTAGCTCTTCTTACTGGGCGTTTGCATCAACTTAGATGCTTCTCCTGTGTTCTACTGTGCTGCTTGTATTGTCCCCACATACCGCAGCACGCGACAAGGGCTGGCAGACCATAAATGTAACCGTTTCAGAGAGAAATGCGACCAATGTGACGATCTCGCGTTATATCGATTCGATGGTGAAATACGAAACACGGAGATTTTCTAAGGTTTTTACTACATATTAACACTTTTCACATTTTCTCGTGTTACGTGGCTGCCAGTCCTCGGTTCATGCAAAATCTTAAGGTCCTCGGTCATGTCCAAGGCACCAAACCGACCAATAATTCAATAATCGATAACTAAAACTATAAATGTAGCTCTTCTTACTGGGCGATTGCATCAACTTAGATGCTTCTCCTGTGTTCTACTGTGGTGCTTGTATTGTCCCCACATACCGCAGCACGCGACAAGGGCTGGCAGACCATCAATGTAACCGTTTCAGAGAGAAATGCGACCAATGTGACGATCTCGCGTTTTATCGATTCCATGGTGAATGACGAAACACGGAGATTTTCTAAGGTTTTTACTACATATTAACACTTTTCACATTTTCTCGTGTTACGTGGCTGCCAGTCCTCGGTTCATGCAAAATCTTAAGGTCCTCGGTCATGTCCAAGGCACCAAACCGACCAATAATTCAATAATCGATAACTAAAACAATAATTGTAGCTCTTCTTACTGGGCGATTGCATCAACTTAGATGCTTCTCCTGTGTTCTACTGTGCTGCTTGTATTGTCCCCACATACCGCAGCACGCGACAAGGGCTGGCAGACCATAAATGTAACCGTTTCAGAGAGAAATGCGACCAATGTGACGATCTCGCGTTATATCGATTCGATGGTGAATGACGAAACACGGAGATTTTCTAAGGTTTTTACTACATATTAACACTTTTCACATTTTCTCGTGTTACGTGGCTGCCAGTCCTCGGTTCATGCAAAATCTTAAGGTCCTCGGTCATGTCCAAGGCACCAAACCGACCAATAATTCAATAATCGATAACTAAAACTATAAATGTAGCTCTTCTTACTGGGCGATTGCATCAACTTATATGCTTCTCCTGTGTTCTACTGTGCTGCTTGTATTGTCCCCACATACCGCAGCACGCGACAAGGGCTGGCAGACCATAAATGTAACCGTTTCAGAGAGAAATGCGACAAATGTGACGATCTCGTGTTATATCGATTCGATGGTGAATGACGAAACACGGAGTTTTTCTAAGGTTTTTACTACATATTAACACTTTTCACATTTTCTCGTGTTACGTGGCTGCCAGTCCTCGGTTCATGCAAAATCTTAAGGTCCTCGGTCATGTCCAAGGCACCAAACCGACCAATAATTCAATAATCGATAACTAAAACTATAAATGTAGCTCTTCTTACTGGGCGATTGCATCAACTTAGATGCTTCTCCTGTGTTCTACTGTGCTGCTTGTATTGTCCCCACATACCGCAGCACGCGACAAGGCCTGGCAGACCATAAACGTAACCGTTTCAGAGAGAAATGCGACCAATGTGACGATCTCGCGTTATATCGATTCGATGGTGAATGACGAAACACGGAGATTTTCTAAGGTTTTTACTACATATTAACACTTTTCACATTTTCTCGTGTTACGTGGCTGCCAGTCCTCGGTTCATGCAAAATCTTAAGGTCCTCGGTCATGTCCAAGGCATCAAACCGACCAATAATTCAATAATCGATAACAAAAACTATAAATGTAACTCTTCTTACTGGGCGATTGCATCAACTTAGATGCTTCTCCTGTGTTCTACTGTGCTGCTTGTATTGTCCCCACATACCGCAGCACGCGACAAGGGCTGGCAGACCATAAATGTAACCGTTTCAGAGAGAAATGCGACCAATGTGACGATCTCGCGTTATATCGATTCGATGGTGAATCACGAAACACGGAGATTTTCTAAGGTTTTTACTACATATTAACACTTTTCACATTTTCTCGTGTTACGTGGCTGCCAGTCCTCGGTTCATGCAAAATCTTAAGGTCCTCGGTCATGTCCAAGGCACGAAACCGACCAATAATTCAATAATCGATAACTAAAACTATAAATGTAGCTCTTCTTACTGGGCGATTGCATCAACTTAGATGCTTCTCCTGTGTTCTACTGTGCTGCTTGTATTGTCCCCACATACCGCAGCACGCGACAAGGGCTGGCAGACCATAAATGTAACCGTTTCAGAGAGAAATGCGACCAATGTGACGATCTCGCGTTATATCGATTCGATGGTGAATGACGAAACACGGAGATTTTCTAAGGTTTTTACTACATATTAACACTTTTCACATTTTCTCGTGTTACGTGGCTGCCACTCCTCGGTTCATGCAAAATCTTAAGGTCCTCGGTCATGTCCAAGGCACCAAACCGACCAATAATTCAATAATCGATAACAAAAACAATAATTGTAGCTCTTCTTACTGGACGATTGCATCAACTTAGATGCTTCTCCTGTGTTCTACTGTGGTGCTTGTATTGTCCCCACATACCGCAGCACGCGACAAGGGCTGGCAGACCATAAATGTAACCGTTTCAGAGAGAAATGCGACCAATGTGACGATCTCGCGTTATATCGATTCGATGGTGAATGACGAAACACGGAGATTTTCTAAGGTTTTTACTACATATTAACACTCTTCACATTTTCTCGTGTTACGTGGCTGCCAGTCCTCGGTTCATGCAAAATCTTAAGGTCCTCGGTCATGTCCAAGGCACCAAACCGACCAATAATTCAATAATCGATAACTAAAACTATAAATGTAGCTCTTCTTACTGGGCGATTGCATCAACTTAGATGCTTCTCCTGTGTTCTACTGTGCTGCTTGTATTGTCCCCACATACCGCAGCACGCGACAAGGGCTGGCAGACCATAAATGTAACCGTTTCAGAGAGAAATGCGACCAATGTGACGATCTCGCGTTATATCGATTCGATGGTGAATGACGAAACACGGAGATTTTCTAAGGTTTTTACTACATATTAACACTTTTCACATTTTCTCGTGTTACGTGGCTGCCAGTCCTCGGTTCATTCAAAATCTTAAGGTCCTCGGTCATGTCCAAGGCACCAAACCGACCAATAATTCAATAATCGATAACTAAAACTATAAATGTAGCTCTTCTTACTGGGCGATTGCATCAACTTAGATGCTTCTCCTGTGTTCTACTGTGCTGCTTGTATTGTCCCCACATAACCCAGCACGCGACAAGGGCTGGCAGACCATAAATGTAACCGTTTCAGAGAGAAATGCGACCAATGTGACGATCTCGCGTTATATCGATTCGATGGTGAATGACGAAACACGGAGATTTTCTAAGGTTTTTACTACATATTAACACTTTTCACATTTTCTCGTGTTACGTGGCAGCCAGTCCTCGGTTCATGCAAAATCTTAAGGTCCTCGGTCATGTCCAAGGCACCAAACCGACCAATAATTCAATAATCGATAACTAAAACTATAAATGTAGCTCTTCTTACTGGGCGATTGCATCAACTTAGATGCTTCTCCTGTGTTCTACTGTGCTGCTTGTATTGTCCCCACATACCACAGCACGCGACAAGGGCTGGCAGACCATAAATGTAACCGTTTCAGAGAGAAATGCGACCAATGTGACGATCTCGCGTTATATCGATTCGATGGTGAATGACGAAACACGGAGATTTTCTAAGGTTTTTACTACATATTAACACTTTTCACATTTTCTCGTGTTACGTGGCTGCCAGTCCTCGGTTCATGCAAAATCTTAAGGTCCTCGGTCATGTCCAAGGCACCAAACCGACCAATAATTCAATAATCGATAACTAAAACTATAATTGTAGCTCTTCTTACTGGACGATTGCATCAACTTAGATGCTTCTCCTGTGTTCTACTGTGGTGCTTGTATTGTCCCCACATACCGCAGCACGCGACAAGGGCTGGCAGACCATAAATGTAACCGTTACAGAGAGAAATGCGACCAATGTGACGATCTCGCGTTTTATCGATTCCATGGTGAATGACGAAACACGGAGATTTTCTAAGGTTTTTACTACATATTAACACTTTTCACATTTTCTCGTGTTACGTGGCTGCCAGTCCTCGGTTCATGCAAAATCTTAAGGTCCTCGGTCATGTCCAAGGCACGAAACCGACCAATAATTCAATAATCGATAACTAAAACTATAAATGTAGCTCTTCTTACTGGGCGATTGCATCAACTTAGATGCTTCTCCTGTGTTCTACTGTGCTGCTTGTATTGTCCCCACATACCGCAGCACGCGACAAGGGCTGGCAGACCATAAATGTAACCGTTACAGAGAGAAATGCGACCAATGTGACGATCTCGCGTTTTTCGATTCCATGGTGAATGACGAAACACGGAGATTTTCTAAGGTTTTTACTACATATTAACACTTTTCACATTTTCTCGTGTTACGTGGCTGCCAGTCCTCGGTTCATGCAAAATCTTAAGGTCCTCGGTCATGTCCAAGGCACGAAACCGACCAATAATTCAATAATCGATAACTAAAACTATAAATGGAGCTCTTCTTACTGGGCGATTGCATCAACTTAGATGCTTCTCCTGTGTTCTACTGTGCTGCTTGTATTGTCCCCACATACCGCAGTACGCGACAAGGGCTGGCAGACCATAAATGTAACCGTTTCAGAGAGAAATGCGACCAATGTGACGATCTCGCGTTATATCGATTCGATGGTGAATAAGGAAACACGGAGATTTTCTAAGGTTTTTACTACATATTAACACTTTTCACATTTTCTCGTGTTACGTGGCTGCCAGTCCTCGGTTCATTCAAAATCTTAAGGTCCTCGGTCATGTCCAAGGCACCAAACCGACCAATAATTCAATAATCGATAACTAAAACTATAAATGTAGCTCTTCTTACTGGGCGTTTGCATCAACTTAGATGCTTCTCCTGTGTTCTACTGTGCTGCTTGTATTGTCCCCACATACCGCAGCACGCGACAAGGGCTGGCAGACCATAAATGTAACCGTTTCAGAGAGAAATGCGACCAATGTGACGATCTCGCGTTATATCGATTCGATGGTGAAATACGAAACACGGAGATTTTCTAAGGTTTTTACTACATATTAACACTTTTCACATTTTCTCGTGTTACGTGGCTGCCAGTCCTCGGTTCATGCAAAATCTTAAGGTCCTCGGTCATGTCCAAGGCACCAAACCGACCAATAATTCAATAATCGATAACTAAAACTATAAATGTAGCTCTTCTTACTGGGCGATTGCATCAACTTAGATGCTTCTCCTGTGTTCTACTGTGGTGCTTGTATTGTCCCCACATACCGCAGCACGCGACAAGGGCTGGCAGACCATCAATGTAACCGTTTCAGAGAGAAATGCGACCAATGTGACGATCTCGCGTTTTATCGATTCCATGGTGAATGACGAAACACGGAGATTTTCTAAGGTTTTTACTACATATTAACACTTTTCACATTTTCTCGTGTTACGTGGCTGCCAGTCCTCGGTTCATGCAAAATCTTAAGGTCCTCGGTCATGTCCAAGGCACCAAACCGACCAATAATTCAATAATCGATAACTAAAACAATAATTGTAGCTCTTCTTACTGGGCGATTGCATCAACTTAGATGCTTCTCCTGTGTTCTACTGTGCTGCTTGTATTGTCCCCACATACCGCAGCACGCGACAAGGGCTGGCAGACCATAAATGTAACCGTTTCAGAGAGAAATGCGACCAATGTGACGATCTCGCGTTATATCGATTCGATGGTGAATGACGAAACACGGAGATTTTCTAAGGTTTTTACTACATATTAACACTTTTCACATTTTCTCGTGTTACGTGGCTGCCAGTCCTCGGTTCATGCAAAATCTTAAGGTCCTCGGTCATGTCCAAGGCACCAAACCGACCAATAATTCAATAATCGATAACTAAAACTATAAATGTAGCTCTTCTTACTGGGCGATTGCATCAACTTATATGCTTCTCCTGTGTTCTACTGTGCTGCTTGTATTGTCCCCACATACCGCAGCACGCGACAAGGGCTGGCAGACCATAAATGTAACCGTTTCAGAGAGAAATGCGACAAATGTGACGATCTCGTGTTATATCGATTCGATGGTGAATGACGAAACACGGAGTTTTTCTAAGGTTTTTACTACATATTAACACTTTTCACATTTTCTCGTGTTACGTGGCTGCCAGTCCTCGGTTCATGCAAAATCTTAAGGTCCTCGGTCATGTCCAAGGCACCAAACCGACCAATAATTCAATAATCGATAACTAAAACTATAAATGTAGCTCTTCTTACTGGGCGATTGCATCAACTTAGATGCTTCTCCTGTGTTCTACTGTGCTGCTTGTATTGTCCCCACATACCGCAGCACGCGACAAGGCCTGGCAGACCATAAACGTAACCGTTTCAGAGAGAAATGCGACCAATGTGACGATCTCGCGTTATATCGATTCGATGGTGAATGACGAAACACGGAGATTTTCTAAGGTTTTTACTACATATTAACACTTTTCACATTTTCTCGTGTTACGTGGCTGCCAGTCCTCGGTTCATGCAAAATCTTAAGGTCCTCGGTCATGTCCAAGGCATCAAACCGACCAATAATTCAATAATCGATAACAAAAACTATAAATGTAACTCTTCTTACTGGGCGATTGCATCAACTTAGATGCTTCTCCTGTGTTCTACTGTGCTGCTTGTATTGTCCCCACATACCGCAGCACGCGACAAGGGCTGGCAGACCATAAATGTAACCGTTTCAGAGAGAAATGCGACCAATGTGACGATCTCGCGTTATATCGATTCGATGGTGAATCACGAAACACGGAGATTTTCTAAGGTTTTTACTACATATTAACACTTTTCACATTTTCTCGTGTTACGTGGCTGCCAGTCCTCGGTTCATGCAAAATCTTAAGGTCCTCGGTCATGTCCAAGGCACGAAACCGACCAATAATTCAATAATCGATAACTAAAACTATAAATGTAGCTCTTCTTACTGGGCGATTGCATCAACTTAGATGCTTCTCCTGTGTTCTACTGTGCTGCTTGTATTGTCCCCACATACCGCAGCACGCGACAAGGGCTGGCAGACCATAAATGTAACCGTTTCAGAGAGAAATGCGACCAATGTGACGATCTCGCGTTATATCGATTCGATGGTGAATGACGAAACACGGAGATTTTCTAAGGTTTTTACTACATATTAACACTTTTCACATTTTCTCGTGTTACGTGGCTGCCACTCCTCGGTTCATGCAAAATCTTAAGGTCCTCGGTCATGTCCAAGGCACCAAACCGACCAATAATTCAATAATCGATAACAAAAACAATAATTGTAGCTCTTCTTACTGGACGATTGCATCAACTTAGATGCTTCTCCTGTGTTCTACTGTGGTGCTTGTATTGTCCCCACATACCGCAGCACGCGACAAGGGCTGGCAGA
This sequence comes from Schistocerca nitens, assembly GCF_023898315.1. NCBI lineage: Eukaryota > Metazoa > Arthropoda > Insecta > Orthoptera > Acrididae > Schistocerca > Schistocerca nitens. The sequence goes on from NC_064625.1 coordinate 70,019,203, forward strand.
CCATAAATGTAACCGTTTCAGAGAGAAATGCGACCAATGTGACGATCTCGCGTTATATCGATTCGATGGTGAATGACGAAACACGGAGATTTTCTAAGGTTTTTACTACATATTAACACTTTTCACATTTTCTCGTGTTACGTGGCTGCCAGTCCTCGGTTCATGCAAAATCTTAAGGTCCTCGGTCATGTCCAAGGCACCAAACCGACCAATAATTCAATAATCGATAACTAAAACTATAAATGTAGCTCTTCTTACTGGGCGATTGCATCAACTTAGATGCTTCTCCTGTGTTCTACTGTGCTGCTTGTATTGTCCCCACATACCGCAGCACGCGACAAGGGCTGGCAGACCATAAATGTAACCGTTTCAGAGAGAAATGCGACCAATGTGACGATCTCGCGTTATATCGATTCGATGGTGAATGACGAAACACGGAGATTTTCTAAGGTTTTTACTACATATTAACACTTTTCACATTTTCTCGTGTTACGTGGCTGCCAGTCCTCGGTTCATTCAAAATCTTAAGGTCCTCGGTCATGTCCAAGGCACCAAACCGACCAATAATTCAATAATCGATAACTAAAACTATAAATGTAGCTCTTCTTACTGGGCGATTGCATCAACTTAGATGCTTCTCCTGTGTTCTACTGTGCTGCTTGTATTGTCCCCACATACCGCAGCACGCGACAAGGGCTGGCAGACCATAAATGTAACCGTTTCAGAGAGAAATGCGACCAATGTGACGATCTCGCGTTATATCGATTCGATGGTGAATGACGAAACACGGAGATTTTCTAAGGTTTTTACTACATATTAACACTTTTCACATTTTCTCGTGTTACGTGGCTGCCAGTCCTCGGTTCATGCAAAATCTTAAGGTCCTCGGTCATGTCCAAGGCACCAAACCGACCAATAATTCAATAATCGATAACTAAAACTATAAATGTAGCTCTTCTTACTGGGCGATTGCATCAACTTAGATGCTTCTCCTGTGTTCTACTGTGCTGCTTGTATTGTCCCCACATACCGCAGCACGCGACAAGGGCTGGCAGACCATAAATGTAACCGTTTCAGAGAGAAATGCAGCCAATGTGACAATCTCGCGTTATATCGATTCGATGGTGAATGACGAAACACGGAGATTTTCTAAGGTTTTTACTACATATTAACACTTTTCACATTTTCTCGTGTTACGTGGCTGCCAGTCCTCGGTTCATGCAAAATCTTAAGGTCCTCGGTCATGTCCAAGGCACCAAACCGACCAATAATTCAATAATCGATAACTAAAACTATAATTGTAGCTCTTCTTACTGGACGATTGCATCAACTTAGATGCTTCTCCTGTGTTCTACTGTGGTGCTTGTATTGTCCCCACATACCGCAGCACGCGACAAGGGCTGGCAGACCATAAATGTAACCGTTTCAGAGAGAAATGCGACCAATGTGACGATCTCGCGTTATATCGATTCGATGGTGAATGACGAAACACGGAGATTTTCTAAGGTTTTTACTACATATTAACACTTTTCACATTTTCTCGTGTTACGTGGCTGCCAGTCCTCGGTTCATGCAAAATCTTAAGGTCCTCGGTCATGTCGAAGGCACCAAACCGACCAATAATTCAATAATCGATAACTAAAACTATAAATGTAGCTCTTCTTACTGGGCGATTGCATCAACTTAGATGCTTCTCCTGTGTTCTACTGTGCTGCTTGTATTGTCCCCACATACCGCAGCACGCGACAAGGGCTGGCAGACCATAAATGTAACCGTTTCAGAGAGAAATGCGACCAATGTGACGATCATGCGTTATATCGATTCGATGGTGAATGACGAAACACGGAGATTTTCTAAGGTTTTTACTACATATTAACACTTTTCACATTTTCTCGTGTTACGTGGCTGCCAGTCCTCGGTTCATTCAAAATCTTAAGGTCCTCGGTCATGTCCAAGGCACCAAACCGACCAATAATTCAATAATCGATAACTAAAACTATAAATGTAGCTCTTCTTACTGGGCGATTGCATCAACTTAGATGCTTCTCCTGTGTTCTACTGTGGTGCTTGTATTGTCCCCACATACCGCAGCACGCGACAAGGGCTGGCAGACCATAAATGTAACCGTTTCAGAGAGAAATGCGACAAATGTGACGATCTCGTGTTATATCGATTCGATGGTGAATGACGAAACACGGAGATTTTCTAAGGTTTTTACTACATATTAACATTTTTCAAATTTTCTCGTGTTACGTGGCTGCCAGTCCTCGGTTCATGCAAAATCTTAAGGTCCTAGGTCATGTCCAAGGCACCAAACCGACCAATAATTCAATAATCGATAACTAAAACTATAAATGTAGCTCTTCTTACTGGGCGATTGCATCAACTTAGATGCTTCTCCTGTGTTCTACTGTGCTGCTTGTATTGTCCCCACATACCACAGCACGCGACAAGGGCTGGCAGACCATTAACGTAACCGTTTCAGAGAGAAATGCGACCAATGTGACGATCTCGCGTTACATCGATTCGATGGTGAATGACGAAACACGGAGATTTTCTAAGGTTTTTACTACATATTAACACTTTTCACATTTTCTCGTGTTACGTGGCTGCCAGTCCTCGGTTCATGCAAAATCTTAAGGTCCTCGGTCATGTCCAAGGCACCAAACCGACCAATAATTCAATAATCGATAACTAAAACTATAAATGTAGCTCTTCTTACTGGGCGATTGCATCAACTTAGATGCTTCTCCTGTGTTCTACTGTGCTGCTTGTATTGTCCCCACATACCGCAGCACGCGACAAGGGCTGGCAGACCATAAATGTAACCGTTTCAGAGAGAAATGCGACCAATGTGACGATCTCGCGTTATATCGATTCGATGGTGAATCACGAAACACGGAGATTTTCTAAGGTTTTTACTACATATTAACACTTTTCACATTTTCTCGTGTTACGTGGCTGCCAGTCCTCGGTTCATGCAAAATCTTAAGGTCCTCGGTCATGTCCAAGGCACCAAACCGACCAATAATTCAATAATCGATAACTAAAACTATAAATGTAGCTCTTCTTACTGGGCGATTGCATCAACTTAGATGCTTCTCCTGTGTTCTACTGTGCTGCTTGTATTGTCCCCACATACCGCAGCACGCGACAAGGGCTGGCAGACCATAAATGTAACCGTTTCAGAGAGAAATGCGACCAATGTGACGATCTCGCGTTATATCGATTCGATGGTGAATGACGAAACACGGAGATTTTCTAAGGTTTTTACTACATATTAACACTTTTCACATTTTCTCGTGTTACGTGGCTGCCACTCCTCGGTTCATGCAAAATCTTAAGGTCCTCGGTCATGTCCAAGGCACCAAACCGACCAATAATTCAATAATCGATAACTAAAACTATAATTGTAGCTCTTCTTACTGGACGATTGCATCAACTTAGATGCTTCTCCTGTGTTCTACTGTGGTGCTTGTATTGTCCCCACATACCGCAGCACGCGACAAGGGCTGGCAGACCATAAATGTAACCGTTTCAGAGAGAAATGCGACCAATGTGACGATCTCGCGTTATATCGATTCGATGGTGAATGACGAAACACGGAGATTTTCTAAGGTTTTTACTACATATTAACACTTTTCACATTTTCTCGTGTTACGTGGCTGCCAGTCCTCGGTTCATGCAAAATCTTAAGGTCCTCGGTCATGTCCAAGGCACCAAACCGACCAATAATTCAATAATCGATAACTAAAACTATAAATGTAGCTCTTCTTACTGGGCGATTGCATCAACTTAGATGCTTCTCCTGTGTTCTACTGTGCTGCTTGTATTGTCCCCACATACCGCAGCACGCGACAAGGGCTGGCAGACCATAAATGTAACCGTTTCAGAGAGAAATGCGACCAATGTGACGATCTCGCGTTATATCGATTCGATGGTGAATGACGAAACACGGAGATTTTCTAAGGTTTTTACTACATATTAACACTTTTCACATTTTCTCGTGTTACGTGGCTGCCAGTCCTCGGTTCATTCAAAATCTTAAGGTCCTCGGTCATGTCCAAGGCACCAAACCGACCAATAATTCAATAATCGATAACTAAAACTATAAATGTAGCTCTTCTTACTGGGCGATTGCATCAACTTAGATGCTTCTCCTGTGTTCTACTGTGCTGCTTGTATTGTCCCCACATAACCCAGCACGCGACAAGGGCTGGCAGACCATAAATGTAACCGTTTCAGAGAGAAATGCGACCAATGTGACGATCTCGCGTTATATCGATTCGATGGTGAATCACGAAACACGGAGATTTTCTAAGGTTTTTACTACATATTAACACTTTTCACATTTTCTCGTGTTACGTGGCTGCCAGTCCTCGGTTCATGCAAAATCTTAAGGTCCTCGGTCATGTCCAAGGCACGAAACCGACCAATAATTCAATAATCGATAACTAAAACTATGAATGTAGCTCTTCTTACTGGGCGATTGCATCAACTTAGATGCTTCTCCTGTGTTCTACTGTGCTGCTTGTATTGTCCCCACATACCGCAGCACGCGACAAGGGCTGGCAGACCATAAATGTAACCGTTTCAGAGAGAAATGCAGCCAATGTGACGATCACGCGTTATATCGATTCGATGGTGAATGACGAAACACGGAGATTTTCTAAGGTTTTTACTACATATTAACACTTTTCACATTTTCTCGTGTTACGTGGCTGCCACTCCTCGGTTCATGCAAAATCTTAAGGTCCTCGGTCATGTCCAAGGCACCAAACCGACCAATAATTCAATAATCGATAACTAAAACTATAATTGTAGCTCTTCTTACTGGACGATTGCATCAACTTAGATGCTTCTCCTGTGTTCTACTGTGGTGCTTGTATTGTCCCCACATACCGCAGCACGCGACAAGGGCTGGCAGACCATAAATGTAACCGTTTCAGAGAGAAATGCGACCAATGTGACGATCTCGCGTTATATCGATTCGATGGTGAATGACGAAACACGGAGATTTTCTAAGGTTTTTACTACATATTAACACTTTTCACATTTTCTCGTGTTACGTGGCTGCCAGTCCTCGGTTCATGCAAAATCTTAAGGTCCTCGGTCATGTCCAAGGCACCAAACCGACCAATAATTCAATAATCGATAACTAAAACTATAAATGTAGCTCTTCTTACTGGGCGATTGCATCAACTTAGATGCTTCTCCTGTGTTCTACTGTGCTGCTTGTATTGTCCCCACATACCGCAGCACGCGACAAGGGCTGGCAGACCATAAATGTAACCGTTTCAGAGAGAAATGCGACCAATGTGACGATCTCGCGTTATATCGATTCGATGGTGAATGACGAAACACGGAGATTTTCTAAGGTTTTTACTACATATTAACACTTTTCACATTTTCTCGTGTTACGTGGCTGCCAGTCCTCGGTTCATTCAAAATCTTAAGGTCCTCGGTCATGTCCAAGGCACCAAACCGACCAATAATTCAATAATCGATAACTAAAACTATAAATGTAGCTCTTCTTACTGGGCGATTGCATCAACTTAGATGCTTCTCCTGTGTTCTACTGTGCTGCTTGCATTGTCCCCACCTACCGCAGCACGCGACAAGGGCTGGCAGACCATAAATGTAACCGTTTCAGAGAGAAATGCGACCAATGTGACGATCTCGCATTATATCGATTCGATGGTGAATGACGAAACACGGAGATTTTCTAAGGTTTTTACTACATATTAACACTTTTCACATTTTCTCGTGTTACGTGGCTGCCAGTCCTCGGTTCATTCAAAATCTTAAGGTCCTCGGTCATGTCCAAGGCACCAAACCGACCTATAATTCAATAATCGATAACTAAAACTATAAATGTAGCTCTTCTTATTGGGCGATTGCATCAACTTAGATGCTTCTCCTGTGTTCTACTGTGCTGCTTGTATTGTCCCCACATACCGCAGCACGCGACAAGTGCTGGCAGACCATAAATGTAACCGTTTCAGAGAGAAATGCGACCAATGTGACGATCTCGCGTTATATCGATTCGATGGTGAATGACGAAACACGGAGATTTTCTAAGGTTTTTACTACATATTAACACTTTTCACATTTTCTCGTGTTACGTGGCTGCCAGTCCTCGGTTCATGCAAAATCTTAAGGTCCTCGGTCATGTCCAAGGCACCAAACCGACCAATAATTCAATAATCGATAACTAAAACTATAAATGTAGCTCTTCTTACTGGGCGATTGCATCAACTTAGATGCTTCTCCTGTGTTCTACTGTGCTGCTTGTATTGTCCCCACATACCGCAGCACGCGACAAGGGCTGGCAGACCATAAATGTAACCGTTTCAGAGAGAAATGCGACAAATGTGACGATCTCGTGTTATATCGATTCGATGGTGAATGACGAAACACGGAGATTTTCTAAGGTTTTTACTACATATTAACATTTTTCACATTTTCTCGTGTTACGTGGCTGCCAGTCCTCGGTTCATGCAAAATCTTAAGGTCCTAGGTCATGTCCAAGGCACCAAACCGACCAATAATTCAATAATCGATAACTAAAACTATAAATGTAGCTCTTCTTACTGGGCGATTGCATCAACTTATATGCTTCTCCTGTGTTCTACTGTGCTGCTTGTATTGTCCCCACATACCGCAGCACGCGACAAGGGCTGGCAGACCATTAACGTAACCGTTTCAGAGAGAAATTCGACCAATGTGACGATCTCGCGTTACATCGATTCGATGGTGAATGACGAAACACGGAGATTTTCTAAGGTTTTTACTACATATTAACACTTTTCACATTTTCTCGTGTTACGTGGCTGCCAGTCCTCGGTTCATGCAAAATCTTAAGGTCCTCGGTCATGTCCAAGGCACCAAACCGACCAATAATTCAATAATCGATAACAAAAACTATAAATGTAGCTCTTCTTACTGGGCGATTGCATCAACTTAGATGCTTCTCCTGTGTTCTACTGTGCTGCTTGTATTGTCCCCACATACCGCAGCACGCGACAAGGGCTGGCAGACCATAAATGTAACCGTTTCAGAGAGAAATGCGACCAATGTGACGATCTCGCGTTATATCGATTCGATGGTGAATGACGAAACACGGAGATTTTCTAAGGTTTTTACTACATCTTAACACTTTTCACATTTTCTCGTGTTACGTGGCTGCCAGTCCTCGGTTCATGCAAAATCTTAAGGTCCTCGGTCATGTCCAAGGCACCAAACCGACCAATAATTCAATAATCGATAACTAAAACTATAAATGTAGCTCTTCTTACTGGGCGATTGCATCAACTTAGATGCTTCTCCTGTGTTCTACTGTGCTGCTTGTATTGTCCCCACATACCGCAGCACGCGACAAGGGCTGGCAGACCATAAATGTAACCGTTTCAGAGAGAAATGCGACCAATGTGACGATCTCGCGTTATATCGATTCGATGGTGAATGACGAAACACGGAGATTTTCTAAGGTTTTTACTACATATTAACACTTTTCACATTTTCTCGTGTTACGTGGCTGCCAGTCCTCGGTTCATGCAAAATCTTAAGGTCCTCGGTCATGTCCAAGGCACCAAACCGACCAATAATTGAATAATCGATAACTAAAACTATAATTGTAGCTTTTCTTACTGGGCGATTGCATCAACTTAGATGCTTCTCCTGTGTTCTACTGTGGTGCTTGTATTGTCCCCACATACCGCAGCACGCGACAAGGGCTGGCAGACCATCAATGTAACCGTTTCAGAGAGAAATGCGACCAATGTGACGATCTCGCGTTATATCGATTCGATGGTGAATGACGAAACACGGAGATTTTCTAAGGTTTTTACTACATATTAACACTTTTCACATTTTCTCGTGTTACGTGGCTGCCAGTCCTCGGTTCATGCAAAATCTTAAGGTCCTCGGTCATGTCCAAGGCACCAAACCGACCAATAATTCAATAATCGATAACTAAAACTATAAATGTAGCTATTCTTACTGGGCGATTGCATCAACTTAGATGCTTCTCCTGAGTTCTACTGTGCTGCTTGTATTGTCCCCACATACCGCAGCACGCGACAAGGGCTGGCAGACCATAAATGTAACCGTTTCAGAGAGAAATGCGACCAATGTGACGATCTCGCATTATATCGATTCGATGGTGAATGACGAAACACGGAGATTTTCTAAGGTTTTTACTACATATTAACACTCTTCACATTTTCTCGTGTTACGTGGCTGCCAGTCCTCGGTTCATTCAAAATCTTAAGGTCCTCGGTCATGTCCAAGGCACCAAACCGACCAATAATTCAATCATCGATAACTAAAACTATAAATGTAGCTCTTCTTACTGGGCGATTGCATCAACTTAGATGCTTCTCCTGTGTTCTACTGTGCTGCTTGTATTGTCCCCACATACCGCAGCACGCGACAAGGGCTGGCAGACCATAAATGTAACCGTTTCAGAGAGAAATGCGACCAATGTGACGATCTCGCGTTATATCGATTCGATGGTGAATGACGAAACACGGAGATTTTCTAAGGTTTTTACTACATATTAACACTTTTCACATTTTCTCGTGTTACGTGGCTGCCAGTCCTCGGTTCATTCAAAATCTTAAGGTCCTCGGTCATGGCCAAGGCACCAAACCGACCAATAATTCAATAATCGATAACTAAAACTATAAATGTAGCTCTTCTTACTGGGCGATTGCATCAACTTAGATGCTTCTCCTGTGTTCTACTGTGCTGCTTGTATTGTCCCCACATACCGCAGCACGCGACAAGGGCTGGCAGACCATAAATGTAACCGTTTCAGAGAGAAATGCGACCAATGTGACGATCTCGCGTTATATCGATTCGATGGTGAATGACGAAACACGGAGATTTTCTAAGGTTTTTACTACATATTAACACTTTTCACATTTTCTCGTGTTACGTGGCTGCCAGTCCTCGGTTCATGCAAAATCTTAAGGTCCTCGGTCATGTCCAAGGCACCAAACCGACCAATAATTCAATAATCGATAACTAAAACTATAATTGTAGCTCTTCTTACTGGGCGATTGCATCATCTTATGTGCTTCTCCTGTGTTCTACTGTGCTGCTTGTATTGTCCCCACATACCGCAGCACGCGACAAGGCCTGGCAGACCATAAACGTTGAAAGGTCTCTGTTGGATTCCTTTCATGTTTAATTTCTCAAATTTGTTGTATTTTAAGGAATAAATTCCTCTTCTAAATTTACTGTGGCGTTTCTGACTATCTGGGAGGAGACTGAGTAGTGGAACGTGTTACTTTTACACGTAAACAAGAACGATCTCTCACACTACTACACTTTAAAGCACAGTTTATATGTAATTCTTATATGTAATTCATGTCACACAGTCTCATACGGAACCTACATCCGCTTTCTTTTATATACTGTGTATGATAAGATACTGTCATCCCCCTTCCCTTCTGTGTGAGAGGATGAATGATCAAATGTGTTTGTAGCTGCATGCTTGAGGGTAGCAGACAAGGCTGTCTGCTAGAGAACAGTAGGACCAACGCTGAAACAGGTAGCTACGGTTCCTAAAAGCAGAGAGGTTTCCATTCTTAGTATGGTCCGGTCCGTCCCCTGTCATGTTGGTATAGGAAGCTGCCCCTCTGGCGCCTTCCGTTGGTCTTTGTGAGCGACTCTCGGGAGCACGCTGGGTAGTTCAGTGGGAGTCTGGAAGTTGGAGAGTTGCAGCCGAGTAGTCGGCAGTTGGAGTCCAGTGGTAGCGCAGGGAGTCCAGCAGTAGCAGTCTGGCGGTGCGAGCGTCTGAAGTGGAAAGATCTCCGGCCAAGCGCGTGTCTGTTAAGTCCATAGGACAATGGATTTGTTAAGTTCAGGTTAACTGAGAATTTAATCATTTTATTTCGGGTTAGCTTTAAAATAGCTAAGGTTATCTTTAATTGCAGCGGAGTGTAATTCTCGTGTCCAGTTCAGATTAATTGGCGGTAGTTGCTTTGTTACTACTTTGTGAGTAAAGTGGAACCACGTGTTGGTCAGTAACTCTAAGTAAGATCAATCTTAAATGCAAATGCTTGTGTGATTATAACGTATCGTCTTGAAAAGATTTTGAATATACCAACTTTTCTTTATGTTCAATGGCGTGTACTTTGTGAGACCAGTACCACGTGCTTATATAACTGTTTGACCCATCAGGTTAATAGTAAGACGTTAGTAACCAGTTCGAGGTTTTTGTTTTGTAATTTGCTTTTTGATCTAATTTATTTTTATTATCTAAATTATTGCGGAGTTATACGCTTTCTGTAAACCAAGTTGACCACGTGAAGGGTAATTACATGACGGACAGGATTGTGCTTCGAACGGAAATTCTTTGGGTAAAAATTTGAATCTGTTTGTAGTGATTAACTTTCTCTTGCATGTGTTTCAATGTTCTTTGTGTGTTGTTTTATGAATGCAGTGTTGTATCCAGTTTCCCAATCTTGACTCCATATTTTATGTGTTCCGTAATATTCCAATCTCACAGTCTCACAATCGTAAATAAGGCACCAGCTCAGTTATAACTCACGTATAATATGCTGAAATTTCAATGAACAATCTTTAAAATAAATTTGCAAATATAAACTGATTTCTTTCTTTTTATTTAAATTCTCCTTTTATATAGATATATTACCGGTTGTTGTATGACTGTAAAAGATTATAATCAATGATAGACTGATTGGTAATATGGTAAACTTAGACTAGTTACCTGCTGAAACAGTGGCCCAGTAAACGCACGGTTAACCTCCCAAGACAGCTCACAGTTTTAAACCGCTTTCATGGTCTAATTAGCACCCGATTTCAGCATACCAAATTCAAGTCACAATCTTACGCTATTCAGCAAAGCAAATTAGAGTTACAATCTTACAACGTAACCGTTTCAGAGAGAAATGCGACCAATGTGACGATCTCGCGTTATATCGATTCGATGGTGAATGACGAAACACGGAGATTTTCTAAGGTTTTTACTACATATTAACACTTTTCACATTTTCTCGTGTTACGTGGCTGCCAGTCCTCGGTTCATGCAAAATCTTAAGGTCCTCGGTCATGTCCAAGGCACCAAACCGACCAATAATTCAATAATCGATAACTAAAACTATAAATGTAGCTCTTCTTACTGGGCGATTGCATCAACTTAGATGCTTCTCCTGTGTTCTACTGTGCTGCTTGTATTGTCCCCACATACCGCAGCACGCGACAAGGGCTGGCAGACCATAAATGTAACCGTTTCAGAGAGAAATGCGACAAATGTGACGATCTCGTGTTATATCGATTCGATGGTGAATGACGAAACACGGAGATTTTCTAAGGTTTTTACTACATATTAACACTTTTCACATTTTCTCGTGTTACGTGGCTGCCAGTCCTCGGTTCATGCAAAATCTTAAGGTCCTCGGTCATGTCCAAGGCACCAAACCGACCAATAATTCAATAATCGATAACTAAAACTATAAATGTAGCTCTTCTTAGTGGGCGATTGCATCATCTTATGTGCTTCTCCTGTGTTCTACTGTGCTGCCTGATTTGTCCCCACATACCGCAGCACGCGACAAGGGCTGGCAGACCATAAATGTAACCGTTTCAGAGAGAAATGCGACCAATGTGACGATCTCGCGTTATATCGATTCGATGGTGAATGACGAAACACGGAGATTTTCTAAGGTTTTTACTACATATTAACACTTTTCACATTTTCTCGTGTTACGTGGCTGCCAGTCCTCGGTTCATGCAAAATCTTAAGGTCCTCGGTCATGTCCAAGGCACCAAACCGACCAATAATTCAATAATCGATAACTAAAACTATAAATGTAGCTCTTCTTACTGGGCGATTGCATCAACTTAGATGCTTCTCCTGTGTTCTACTGTGATGCTTGTATTGTCCCCACATACCGCAGCACGCGACAAGGGCTGGCAGACCATAAATGTAACCGTTTCAGAGAGAAATGCGACCAATGTGACGATCTCGCGTTACATCGATTCGATGGTGAATGACGAAACACGGAGATTTTCTAAGGTTTTTACTACATATTAACACTTTTCACATTTTCTCGTGTTACGTGGCTGCCAGTCCTCGGTTCATGCAAAATCTTAAGGTCCTCGGTCATGTCCAAGGCACCAAACCGACCAATAATTCAATAATCGATAACTAAAACTATAAATGTAGCTCTTCTTACTGGGCGATTGCATCAACTTAGATGCTTCTCCTGTGTTCTACTGTGGTGCTTGTATTGTCCCCACATACCGCAGCACACGACAAGGGCTGGCAGACCATCAATGTAACCGTTTCAGAGAGAAATGCGACCAATGTGACGATCTCGCGTTATATCGATTCGATGGTGAATGACGAAACATGGAGATTTTCTAAGGTTTTTACTACATATAAACACATTTCACATTTTCTCGTGTTACGTGGCCGCCAGTCCTCGGTTCATGCAAAATCTTAAGGTCCTCGGACATGTCCAAGGCACCAAACCGACCAATAATTCAATAATCGATAACTAAAACTATAAATGTAGCTCTTCTTAGAGGGCGATTGCATCATCTTATGTGCTTCTCCTGTGTTCTACTGTGCTGCCTGTATTGTCCCCACATACCGCAGCACGCGACAAGGGCTGGCAGACCATCAATGTAACCGTTTCAGAGAGAAATGCGACCAATGTGACGATCTCGCGTTATATCGATTCGATGGTGAATGAGGAAACACGGAGATTTTCTAAGGTTTTTACTACATATAAACACATTTCACATTTTCTCGTGTTACGTGGCCGCCAGTCCTCGGTTCATGCAAAATCTTAAGGTCCTCGGTCATGTCCAAGGCACCAAACCGACCAATAATTCAATAATCGATAACTAAAACTATAAATGTAGCTCTTCTTAGTGGGCGATTGCATCATCTTATGTGCTTCTCCTGTGTTCTACTGTGCTGCCTGTATTGTCCCCACATACCGCAGCACGCGACAAGGGCTGGCAGACCATAAACGTAACCGTTTCAGAGAGAAATGCGACCAATGTGACGATCTCGCGTTATATCGATTCGATGGTGAATGACGAAACACGGAGATTTTCTAAGGTTTTTACTACATATTAACACTTTTCACATTTTCTCGTGTTACGTGGCTGCCAGTCCTCGGTTCATGCAAAATCTTAAGGTCCTCGGTCATGTCCAAGGCACCAAACCGACCAATAATTCAATAATCGATAACTAAAACTATAAATGTAGCTCTTCTTACTGGGCGATTGCATCAACTTAGATGCTTCTCCTGTGTTCTACTGTGATGCTTGTATTGTCCCCACATACCGCAGCACGCGACAAGGGCTGGCAGACCATAAATGTAACCGTTTCAGAGAGAAATGCGACCAATGTGACGATCTCGCGTTATATCGATTCGATGGTGAATGACGAAACACGGAGATTTTCTAAGGTTTTTACTACATATTAACACTTTTCACATTTTCTCGTGTTACGTGGCTGCCAGTCCTCGGTTCATGCAAAATCTTAAGGTCCTCGGTCATGTCCAAGGCACCAAACCGACCAATAATTCAATAATCGATAACTAAAACTATAATTGTAGCTTTTCTTACTGGGCGATTGCATCAACTTAGATGCTTCTCCTGTGTTCTACTGTGGTGCTTGTATTGTCCCCACATACCGCAGCACGCGACAAGGGCTGGCAGACCATCAATGTAACCGTTTCAGAGAGAAATGCGACCAATGTGACGATCTCGCGTTATATCGATTCGATGGTGAATGACGAAACACGGAGATTTTCTAAGGTTTTTACTACATATTAACACTTTTCACATTTTCTCGTGTTACGTGGCCGCCAGTCCTCGGTTCATGCAAAATCTTAAGGTCCACGGTCATGTCCAAGGCACCAAACCGACCAATAATTCAATAATCGATAACTAAAACTATAAATGTAGCTCTTCTTACTGGGCGATTGCATCAACTTAGATGCTTCTCCTGAGTTCTACTGTGCTGCTTGTATTGTCCCCACATACCGCAGCACGCGACAAGGGCTGGCAGACCATAAATGTAACCGTTTCAGAGAGAAATGCGACCAATGTGACGATCTCGCATTATATCGATTCGATGGTGAATGACGAAACACGGAGATTTTCTAAGGTTTTTACTACATATTAACACTTTTCACATTTTCTCGTGTTACGTGGCTGCCAGTGCTCGGTTCATTCAAAATCTTAAGGTCCTCGGTCATGTCCAAGGCACCAAACCGACCAATAATTCAATAATCGATAACTAAAACTATAAATGTAGCTCTTCTTACTGGGCGATTGCATCAACTTAGATGCTTCTCCTGTGTTCTACTGTGCTGCTTGTATTGTCCCCACATACCGCAGCACGCGACAAGGGCTGGCAGACCATAAATGTAACCGTTTCAGAGAGAAATGCGACCAATGTGACGATCTCGCGTTATATCGATTCGATGGTGAATGACGAAACACGGAGATTTTCTAAGGTTTTTACTACATATTAACACTTTTCACATTTTCTCGTGTTACGTGGCTGCCAGTCCTCGGTTCATTCAAAATCTTAAGGTCCTCGGTCATGGCCAAGGGACCAAACCGACCAATAATTCAATAATCGATAACTAAAACTATAAATGTAGCTCTTCTTACTGGGCGATTGCATCAACTTAGATGCTTCTCCTGTGTTCTACTGTGCTGCTTGTATTGTCCCCACATACCGCAGCACGCGACAAGGGCTGGCAGACCATAAACGTAACCGTTTCAGAGAGAAATGCGACCAATGTGACGATCTCGCGTTATATCGATTCGATGGTGAATGACGAAACACGGAGATTTTCTAAGGTTTTTACTACATATTAACACTTTTCACATTTTCTCGTGTTACGTGGCTGCCAGTCCTCGGTTCATGCAAAATCTTAAGGTCCTCGGTCATGTCGAAGGCACCAAACCGACCAATAATTCAATCATCGATAACTAAAACTATAAATGTAGCTCTTCTTACTGGGCGATTGCATCAACTTAGATGCTTCTCCTGTGTTCTACTGTGGTGCTTGTATTGTCCCCACATACCGCAGCACGCGACAAGGGCTGGCAGACCATAAATGTAACCGTTTCAGAGAGAAATGCGACCAATGTGACGATCTCGCGTTATATCGATTCGATGGTGAATGACGAAACACGGAGATTTTCTAAGGTTTTTACTACATATTAACACTTTTCACATTTTCTCGTGTTACGTGGCTGCCAGTCCTCGGTTCATGCAAAATCTTAACGTCCTCGGTCATGTCCAAGGCACCAAACCGACCAATAATTCAATAATCGATAACTAAAACTATAAATGTAGCTCTTCTTACTGGGCGATTGCATCAACTTAGATGCTTCTCCTGTGTTCTACTGTGATGCTTGTATTGTCCCCACATACCGCAGCACGCGACAAGGGCTGGCAGACCATAAATGTAACCGTTTCAAAGAGAAATGCGACCAATGTGACGATCTCGCGTTACATCGATTCGATGGTGAATGACGAAACACGGAGATTTTCTAAGGTTTTTACTACATATTAACACTTTTCACATTTTCTCGTGTTACGTGGCTGCCAGTCCTCGGTTCATGCAAAATCTTAAGGTCCTCGGTCATGTCCAAGGCACCAAACCGACCAATAATTCAATAATCGATAACTAAAACTATAAATGTAGCTCTTCTTACTGGGCGATTGCATCAACTTAGATGCTTCTCCTGTGTTCTACTGTGCTGCTTGTATTGTCCCCACATACCGCAGCACGCGACAAGGGCTGGCAGACCATAAATGTAACCGTTTCAGAGAGAAATGCGACCAATGTGACGATCTCGCGTTATATCGAGTTGATGGTGAATCACGAAACACGGAGATTTTCTAAGTTTTTTACTACATATTAACACTTTTCACATTTTCTCGTGTTACGTGGCTGCCACTCCTCGGTTCATGCAAAATCTTAAGGTCCTCGGTCATGTCCAAGGCACCAAACCGACCAATAATTCAATAATCGATAACTAAAACTATAATTGTAGCTCTTCTTACTGGGCGATTGCATCAACTTAGATGCTTCTCCTGTGTTCTACTGTGGTGCTTGTATTGTCCCCACATACCGCAGCACGCGACAAGGGCTGGCAGACCATCAATGTAACCGTTTCAGAGAGAAATGCGACCAATGTGACGATCTCGCGTTGTATCGAATCGATGGTGAATGACGAAACACGGAGATTTTCTAAGGTTTTTACTACATATAAACACATTTCACATTTTCTCGTGTTACGTGGCCGCCAGTCCTCGGTTCATGCAAAATCTTAAGGTCCTCGGTCATGTCCAAGGCACCAAACCGACCAATAATTCAATAATCGATAACTAAAACTATAAATGTAGCTCTTCTTAGTGGGCGATTGCATCATCTTATGTGCTTCTCCTGTGTTCTACTGTGCTGCCTGTATTGTCCCCACATACCGCAGCACGCGACAAGGGCTGGCAGACCATCAATGTAACCGTTTCAGAGAGAAATGCGACCAATGTGACGATCTCGCGTTATATCGATTCGATGGTGAATGACGAAACACGGAGATTTTCTAAGGTTTTTACTACATATAAACACATTTCACATTTTCTCGTGTTACGTGGCCGCCAGTCCTCGGTTCATGCAAAATCTTAAGGTCCTCGGTCATGTCCAAGGCACCAAACCGACCAATAATTCAATAATCGATAACTAAAACTATAAATGTAGCTCTTCTTAGTGGGCGATTGCATCATCTTATGTGCTTCTCCTGTGTTCTACTGTGCTGCCTGTATTGTCCCCACATACCGCAGCACGCGACAAGGGCTGGCAGACCATAAACGTAACCGTTTCAGAGAGAAATGCGACCAATGTGACGATCTCGCGTTATATCGATTCGATGGTGAATGACGAAACACGGAGATTTTCTAAGGTTTTTACTACATATTAACACTTTTCACATTTTCTCGTGTTACGTGGCTGCCAGTCCTCGGTTCATGCAAAATCTTAACGTCCTCGGTCATGTCCAAGGCACCAAACCGACCAATAATTCAATAATCGATAACTAAAACTATAAATGTAGCTCTTCTTACTGGGCGATTGCATCAACTTAGATGCTTCTCCTGTGTTCTACTGTGATGCTTGTATTGTCCCCACATACCGCAGCACGCGACAAGGGCTGGCAGACCATAAATGTAACCGTTTCAGAGAGAGATGCGACCAATGTGACGATCTCGCGTTATATCGATTCGATGGTGAATGACGAAACACGGAGATTTTCTAAGGTTTTTACTACATATTAACACTTTTCACATTTTCTCGTGTTACGTGGCTGCCAGTCCTCGGTTCATGCAAAATCTTAAGGTCCTCGGTCATGTCCAAGGCACCAAACCGACCAATAATTCAATAATCGATAACTAAAACTATAATTGTAGCTCTTCTTACTGGGCGATTGCATCAACTTAGATGCTTCTCCTGTGTTCTACTGTGGTGCTTGTATTGTCCCCACATACCGCAGCACGCGACAAGGGCTGGCAGACCATCAATGTAACCGTTTCAGAGAGAAATGCGACCAATGTGACGATCTCGCGTTATATCGAATCGATGGTGAATGACGAAACACGGAGATTTTCTAAGGTTTTTACTACATATAAACACATTTCACATTTTCTCGTGTTACGTGGCCGCCAGTCCTCGGTTCATGCAAAATCTTAAGGTCCTCGGTCATGTCCAAGGCACCAAACCGACCAATAATTCAATAATCGATAACTAAAACTATAAATGTAGCTCTTCTTAGTGGGCGATTGCATCATCTTATGTGCTTCTCCTGTGTTCTACTGTGCTGCCTGTATTGTCCCCACATACCGCAGCACGCGACAAGGGCTGGCAGACCATCAATGTAACCGTTTCAGAGAGAAATGCGACCAATGTGACGATCTCGCGTTATATCGATTCGATGGTGAATGACGAAACACGGAGATTTTCTAAGGTTTTTACTACATATAAACACATTTCACATTTTCTCGTGTTACGTGGCCGCCAGTCCTCGGTTCATGCAAAATCTTAAGGTCCTCGGTCATGTCCAAGGCACCAAACCGACCAATAATTCAATAATCGATAACTAAAACTATAAATGTAGCTCTTCTTAGTGGGCGATTGCATCATCTTATGTGCTTCTCCTGTGTTCTACTGTGCTGCCTGTATTGTCCCCACATACCGCAGCACGCGACAAGGGCTGGCAGACCATAAACGTAACCGTTTCAGAGAGAAATGCGACCAATGTGACGATCTCGCGTTATATCGATACGATGGTGAATGACGAAACACGGAGATTTTCTAAGGTTTTTACTACATATTAACACTTTTCACATTTTCTCGTGTTACGTGGCTGCCAGTCCTCGGTTCATGCAAAATCTTAACGTCCTCGGTCATGTCCAAGGCACCAAACCGACCAATAATTCAATAATCGATAACTAAAACTATAAATGTAGCTCTTCTTACTGGGCGATTGCATCAACTTAGATGCTTCTCCTGTGTTCTACTGTGAGCTTGTATTGTCCCCACATACCGCAGCACGCGACAAGGGCTGGCAGACCATAAATGTAACCGTTTCAGAGAGAAATGCGACCAATGTGACGATCTCGCGTTATATCGATTCGATGGTGAATGACGAAACACGGAGATTTTCTAAGGTTTTTACTACATATTAACACTTTTCACATTTTCTCGTGTTACGTGGCTGCCAGTCCTCGGTTCATGCAAAATCTTAACGTCCTCGGTCATGTCCAAGGCACCAAACCGACCAATAATTCAATAATCGATAACTAAAACTATAAATGTAGCTCTTCTTACTGGGCGATTGCATCAACTTAGATGCTTCTCCTGTGTTCTACTGTGAGCTTGTATTGTCCCCACATACCGCAGCACGCGACAAGGGCTGGCAGACCATAAATGTAACCGTTTCAGAGAGAAATGCGACCAATGTGACGATCTCGCGTTATATCGATTCGATGGTGAATGACGAAACACGGAGATTTTCTAAGGTTTTTACTACATATTAACACTTTTCACATTTTCTCGTGTTACGTGGCTGCCAGTCCTCGGTTCATGCAAAATCTTAAGGTCCTCGGTCATGTCCAAGGCACCAAACCGACCAATAATTCCATAATCGATAACTAAAACTATAAATGTAGCTCTTTTTACTGGGCGATTGCATCAACTTAGATGCTTCTCCTGTGTTCTACTGTGGTGCTTGTATTGTCCCCACATACCGCAGCACGCGACAAGGGCTGGCAGACCATAAATGTAACCGTTTCAGAGAGAAATGCGACCAATGTGACGATCTCGCGTTATATCGATTCGATGGTGAATGACGAAACACGGAGATTTTCTAAGGTTTTTACTACATATAAACACATTTCACACTTTCTCGTGTTACGTGGCCGCCAGTCCTCGGTTCATGCAAAATCTTAAGGTCTTCGGTCATGTCGAAGGCACCAAACCGACCAATAATTCAATAATCGATAACTAAAACTATATATGTAGCTCTTCTTACTGGGCGATTGCATCAACTTAGATGCTTCTCCTGTGTTCTACTGTGCTGCTTGTATTGTCCCCACATACCGCAGCACGCGACAAGGGCTGGCAGACCATAAATGTAACCGTTTCAGAGAGAAATGCGACCAATGTGACGATCTCGCGTTATATCGATTCGATGGTGAATGACGAAACACGGAGATTTTCTAAGGTTTTTACTACATATTAACACTTTTCACATTTTCTCGTGTTACGTGGCTGCCAGTCCTCGGTTCATTCAAAATCTTAAGGTCCTCGGTCATGTCCAAGGCACCAAACCGACCAATAATTCAATAATCGATAACTAAAACTATAAATGTAGCTCTTCTTACTGGGCGATTGCATCAACTTAGATGCTTCTCCTGTGTTCTACTGTGGTGCTTGTATTGTCCCCACATACCGCAGCACGCGACAAGGGCTGGCAGACCATAAATGTAACCGTTTCAGAGAGAAATGCGACCAATGTGACGATCTCGCGTTATATCGATTCGATGGTGAATGACGAAACACGGAGATTTTCTAAGGTTTTTACTACATATTAACACTTTTCACATTTTCTCGTGTTACGTGGCTGCCAGTCCTCGGTTCATGCAAAATCTTAAGGTCCTCGGTCATGTCCAAGGCACCAAACCGACCAATAATTCAATAATCGATAACTAAAACTATAAATGTAGCTCTTCTTACTGGGCGATTGCATCAACTTAGATCCTTCTCCTGTGTTCTACTGTGCTGCTTGTATTGTCCCCACATACCGCAGCACGCGACAAGGGCTGGCAGACCATAAATGTAACCGTTTCAGAGAGAAATGCGACCAATGTGACGATCTCGCGTTATATCGATTCGATGGTGAATGACGAAACACGGAGATTTTCTAAGGTTTTTACTACATATTAACACTTTTCACATTTTCTCGTGTTACGTGGCCGCCAGTCCTCGGTTCATGCAAAATCTTAAGGTCCTCGGTCATGTCCAAGGCACCAAACCGACCAATAATTCAATAATCGATAACTAAAACTATAAATGTAGCTCTTCTTACTGGGCGATTGCATCAACTTAGATGCTTCTCCTGTGTTCTACTGTGCTGCTTGTATTGTCCCCACATACCGCAGCACGCGACAAGGGCTGGCAGACCATAAATGTAACCGTTTCAGAGAGAAATGCGACCAATGTGACGATCTCGCGTTATATCGAGTTGATGGTGATTCACGAAACACGGAGATTTTCTAAGTTTTTTACTACATATTAACACTTTTCACATTTTCTCGTGTTACGTGGCTGCCACTCCTCGGTTCATGCAAAATCTTAAGGTCCTCGGTCATGTCCAAGGCACCAAACCGACCAATAATTCAATAATCGATAACTAAAACTATAATTGTAGCTCTTCTTACTGGGCGATTGCATCAACTTAGATGCTTCTCCTGTGTTCTACTGTGGTGCTTGTATTGTCCCCACATACCGCAGCACGCGACAAGGGCTGGCAGACCATCAATGTAACCGTTTCAGAGAGAAATGCGACCAATGTGACGATCTCGCGTTATATCGAATCGATGGTGAATGACGAAACACGGAGATTTTCTAAGGTTTTTACTACATATAAACACATTTCACATTTTCTCGTGTTACGTGGCCGCCAGTCCTCGGTTCATGCAAAATCTTAAGGTCCTCGGTCATGTCCAAGGCACCAAACCGACCAATAATTCAATAATCGATAACTAAAACTATAAATGTAGCTCTTCTTAGTGGGCGATTGCATCATCTTATGTGCTTCTCCTGTGTTCTACTGTGCTGCCTGTATTGTCCCCACATACCGCAGCACGCGACAAGGGCTGGCAGACCATCAATGTAACCGTTTCAGAGAGAAATGCGACCAATGTGACGATCTCGCGTTATATCGATTCGATGGTGAATGACGAAACACGGAGATTTTCTAAGGTTTTTACTACATATAAACACATTTCACATTTTCTCGTGTTACGTGGCCGCCAGTCCTCGGTTCATGCAAAATCTTAAGGTCCTCGGTCATGTCCAAGGCACCAAACCGACCAATAATTCAATAATCGATAACTAAAACTATAAATGTAGCTTTTCTTAGTGGGCGATTGCATCATCTTATGTGCTTCTCCTGTGTTCTACTGTGCTGCCTGTATTGTCCCCACATACCGCAGCACGCGACAAGGGCTGGCAGACCATAAACGTAACCGTTTCAGAGAGAAATGCGACCAATGTGACGATCTCGCGTTATATCGATTCGATGGTGAATGACGAAACACGGAGATTTTCTAAGGTTTTTACTACATATTAACACTTTTCACATTTTCTCGTGTTACGTGGCTGCCAGTCCTCGGTTCATGCAAAATCTTAAGGTCCTCGGTCATGTCCAAGGCACCAAACCGACCAATAATTTAATAATCGATAACTAAAACTATAAATGTAGCTCTTCTTACTGGGCGATTGCATCAACTTAGATGCTTCTCCTGTGTTCTACTGTGATGCTTGTATTGTCCCCACATACCGCAGCACGCGACAAGGGCTGGCAGACCATTAATGTAACCGTTTCAGAGAGAAATGCGACCAATGTGACGATCTCGCGTTATATCGATTCGATGGTGAATGACGAAACACGGAGATTTTCTAAGGTTTTTACTACATATTAACACTTTTCACATTTTCTCGTGTTACGTGGCTGCCAGTCCTCGGTTCATGCAAAATCTTAAGGTCCTCGGTCATGTCCAAGGCACCAAACCGACCAATAATTCAATAATCGATAACTAAAACTATAAATGTAGCTCTTCTTACTGGGCGATTGCATCAACTTAGATGCTTCTCCTGTGTTCTACTGTGCTGCTTGTATTGTCCCCACATACCGCAGCACGCGACAAGGGCTGGCAGACCATAAATGTAACCGTTTCAGAGAGAAATGCGACCAATGTGACGATCTCGCGTTATATCGATTTGATGGTGAATGACGAAACACGGAGATTTTCTAAGGTTTTTACTACATATTAACACTTTTCACATTTTCTCGTGTTACGTGGCTGCCACTCCTCGGTTCATGCAAAATCTTAAGGTCCTCGGTCATGTCCAAGGCACCAAACCGACCAATAATTCAATAATCGATAACTAAAACTATAATTGTAGCTCTTCTTACTGGGCGATTGCATCAACTTAGATGCTTCTCCTGTGTTCTACTGTGGTGCTTGTATTGTCCCCACATACCGCAGCTCGCGACAAGGGCTGGCAGACCATCAATGTAACCGTTTCAGAGAGAAATGCGACCAATGTGACGATCTCGCGTTATATCGATTCGATGGTGAATGACGAAACACGGAGATTTTCTAAGGTTTTTACTACATATAAACACATTTCACATTTTCTCGTGTTACGTGGCCGCCAGTCCTCGGTTCATGCAAAATCTTAAGGTCCTCGGTCATGTCGAAGGCACCAAACCGACCAATAATTCAATAATCGATAACTAAAACTATAAATGTAGCTCTTCTTACTGGGCGATTGCATCAACTTAGATGCTTCTCCTGTGTTCTACTGTGCTGCTTGTATTGTCCCCACATACCGCAGCACGCGACAAGGGCTGGCAGACCATAAATGTAACCGTTTCAGAGAGAAATGCGACCAATGTGACGATCTCGCGTTATATCGATTCGATGGTGAATGACGAAACACGGAGATTTTCTAAGGTTTTTACTACATATTAACACTTTTCACATTTTCTCGTGTTACGTGGCTGCCAGTCCTCGGTTCATTCAAAATCTTAAGGTCCTCGGTCATGTCCAAGGCACCAAACCGACCAATAATTCAATAATCGATAACTAAAACTATAAATGTAGCTCTTCTTACTGGGCGATTGCATCAACTTAGATGCTTCTCCTGTGTTCTACTGTGCTGCTTGTATTGTCCCCACATACCGCAGCACGCGACAAGGGCTGGCAGACCATAAATGTAACCGTTTCAGAGAGAAATGCGACCAATGTGACGATCTCGCATTATATCGATTCGATGGTGAATGACGAAACACGGAGATTTTCTAAGGTTTTTACTACATATTAACACTTTTCTTATTTTCTCGTGTTACGTGGCTGCCAGTCCTCGGTTCATGCAAAATCTTAAGGTCCTCGGTCATGTCCAAGGCACCAAACCGACCAATAATTCAATAATCGATAACTAAAACTATAAATGTAGCTCTTCTTACTGGGCGATTGCATCAACTTAGATCCTTCTCCTGTGTTCTACTGTGCTGCTTGTATTGTCCCCACATACCGCAGCACGCGACAAGGGCTGGCAGACCATAAATGTAACCGTTTCAGAGAGAAATGCGACCAATGTGACGATCTCGCGTTATATCGATTCGATGGTGAATGACGAAACACGGAGATTTTCTAAGGTTTTTACTACATATTAACACTTTTCACATTTTCTCGTGTTACGTGGCTGCCAGTCCTCGGTTCATGCAAAATCTTAAGGTCCTCGGTCATGTCCAAGGCACCAAACCGACCAATAATTCAATAATCGATAACTAAAACTATAATTGTAGCTCTTCTTACTAAACAATTGCATCAACTTAGATGCTTCTCCTGTGTTCTACTGTGCTGCTTGTATTGTCCCCACATACCGCAGCACGCGACAAGGGCTGGCAGACCATAAATGTAACCGTTTCAGAGAGAAATGCGACCAATGTGACGATCTCGCGTTATATCGATTCGATGGTGAATGACGAAACACGGAGATTTTCTAAGGTTTTTACTACATATTAACACTTTTCACATTTTCTCGTGTTACGTGGCTGCCAGTCCTCGGTTCACGCAAAATCTTAAGGTCCTCGGTCATGTCCAAGGCACCAAACCGACCAATAATTCAATAATCGATAACTAAAACTATAATTGTAGCTCTTCTTACTGGGCAATTGCATCAACTTAGATGCTTCTCCTGTGTTCTACTGTGCTGCTTGTATTGTCCCCACATACCGCAGCACGCGACAAGGGCTGGCAGACCATAAATGTAACCGTTTCAGAGAGAAATGCGACCAATGTGACGATCTCGCGTTATATCGATTCGATGGTGAATGACGAAACACGGAGATTTTCTAAGGTTTTTACTACATATTAACACTTTTCACATTTTCTCGTGTTACGTGGCTGCCAGTCCTCGGTTCATTCAAAGTCTTAAGGTCCTCGGTCATGTCCAAGGCACCAAACCGACCAATAATTCAGTAATCGATAACTAAAACTATAAATGTAGCTCTTCTTACTGGGCGATTGCATCAACTTAGATGCTTCTCCTGTGTTCTACTGTGCTGCTTGTATTGTCCCCACATACCGCAGCACGCGACAAGGGCTGGCAGACCATAAATGTAACCGTTTCAGAGAGAAATGCGACCAATGTGACGATCTCGCGTTATATCGATTCGATGGTGAATGACGAAACACGGAGATTTTCTAAGGTTTTTACTACATATTAACACTTTTCACATTTTCTCGTGTTACGTGGCTGCCAGTCCTCGGTTCATTCAAAATCTTAAGGTCCTCGGTCATGTCCAAGGCATCAAACCGACCAATAATTCAATAATCGATAACTAAAACTATAAATGTAGCTCTTCTTACTGGGCGATTGCATCAACTTAGATGCTTCTCCTGTGTTCTACTGTGCTGCTTGTATTGTCCCCACATACCGCAGCACGCGACAAGGGCTGGCAGACCATAAATGTAACCGTTTCAGAGAGAAATGCGACCAATGTGACGATCTCGCGTTATATCGATTCGATGGTGAATGACGAAACACGGAGATTTTCTAAGGTTTTTACTACATATTAACACTTTTCACATTTTCTCGTGTTACGTGGCTGCCAGTCCTCGGTTCATGCAGAATCTTAAGGTCCTCGGTCATGGCCAAGGCACCAAACCGACCAATAATTCAATAATCGATAACTAAAACTATAAATGTAGCTCTTCTTACTGGGCGATTGCATCAACTTAGATGCTTCTCCTGTGTTCTGCTGTGCTGCTTGTATTGTCCCCACATACCGCAGCACGCGACAAGGGCTGGCAGACCATAAATGTAACCGTTTCAGAGAGAAATGCGACAAATGTGACGATCTCGTGTTATATCGATTCGATGGTGAATGACGAAACACGGAGATTTTCTAAGGTTTTTACTACATATTAACACTTTTCACATTTTCTCGTGTTACGTGGCTGCCAGTCCTCGGTTCATGCAAAATCTTAAGGTCCTTGGTCATGTCCAAGGCACCAAACCGACCAATAATTCAATAATCGATAACTAAAACTATAAATGTAGCTCTTCTTACTGGGCGATTGCATCATCTTATGTGCTTCTCCTGTGTTCTACTGTGCTGCTTGTATTGTCCCCACATACCGCAGCACGCGACAAGGGCTGGCAGACCATAAATGTAACCGTTTCAGAGAGAAATGCGACCAATGTGACGATCTCGCGTTATATCGATTCGATGGTGAATGACGAAACACGGAGATTTTCTAAGGTTTTTACTACATATTAACACTTTTCACATTTTCTCGTGTTACGTGGCTGCCAGTCCTCGGTTCATGCAAAATCTTAAGGTCCTCGGTCATGTCCAAGGCACCAAACCGACCAATAATTCAATAATCGATAACTAAAACTATAAATGTAGCTCTTCTTACTGGGCGATTGCATCAACTTAGATGCTTCTCCTGTGTTCTACTGTGCTGCTTGTATTGTCCCCACATACCGCAGCACGCGACAAGGGCTGGCAGACCATAAATGTAACCGTTTCAGAGAGAAATGCGACAAATGTGACGATCTCGTGTTATATCGATTCGATGGTGAATGACGAAACACGGAGATTTTCTAAGGTTTTTACTACATATTAACACTTTTCACATTTTCTCGTGTTACGTGGCTGCCAGTCCTCGGTTCATGCAAAATCTTAAGGTCCTTGGTCATGTCCAAGGCACCAAACCGACCAATAATTCAATAATCGATAACTAAAACTATAATTGTAGCTCTTCTTACTGGGCGATTGCATCAACTAAGATGCTTCTCCTGTGTTCTACTGTGCTGCTTGTATTGTCCCCACATACCGCAGCACGCGACAAGGGCTGGTAGACCATAAATGTAACCGTTTCAGAGAGAAATGCGACCAATGTGACGATCTCGCGTTATATCGATTCGATGGTGAATGACGAAACACGGAGATTTTCTAAGGTTTTTACTACATATTAACACTTTTCACATTTTCTCGTGTTACGTGGCAGCCAGTCCTCGGTTCATGCAAAATCTTAAGGTCCTCGGTCATGTCCAAGGCACCAAACCGACCAATAATTCAATAATCGATAACTAAAACTATAATTGTAGCTCTTCTTACTGGGCGATTGCATCAACTTAGATGCTTCTCCTGTGTTCTACTGTGCTGCTTGTATTGTCCCCACATACCGCAGCACGCGACAAGGGCTGGCAGACC
Organism: Schistocerca nitens; assembly: GCF_023898315.1. NCBI lineage: Eukaryota > Metazoa > Arthropoda > Insecta > Orthoptera > Acrididae > Schistocerca > Schistocerca nitens. The sequence goes on from NC_064625.1 coordinate 70,046,290, forward strand.
ATAAATGTAACCGTTTCAGAGAGAAATGCGACCAATGTGACGATCTCGCGTTATATCGATTCGATGGTGAATGACGAAACACGGATATTTTCTAAGGTTTTTACTACGTATTAACACTTTTCACATTTTCTCGTGTTACGTGGCTGCCAGTCCTCGGTTCATGCAAAATCTTAAGGTCCTCGGTCATGTCCAAGGCACCAAACCGACCAATAATTCAATAATCGATAACTAAAACTATAAATGTAGCTCTTCTTACTGGGCGATTGCATCAACTTAGATGCTTCTCCTGTGTTCTACTGTGCTGCTTGTATTGTCCCCACATACCGCAGCACGCGACAAGGGCTGGCAGACCATAAATGTAACCGTTTCAGAGAGAAATGCGACCAATGTGACGATCTCGCGTTATATCGATTCGATGGTGAATGACGAAACACGGAGATTTTCTAAGGTTTTTACTACATATTAACACTTTTCACATTTTCTCGTGTTACGTGGCTGCCACTCCTCGGTTCATGCAAAACCTTTAGGTCCTCGGTCATGTCCAAGGCACCAAACCGACCAATAATTCAATAATCGATAACTAAAACTATAAATGTAGCTCTTCTTACTGGGCGATTGCATCAACTTAGATGCTTCTCCTGTGTTCCACTGTGCTGCTTGTATTGTCCCCACATACCGCAGCACGCGACAAGGGCTGGCAGACCATAAATGTAACCGTTTCAGAGAGAAATGCGACCAATGTGACGATCTCGCGTTATATCGATTCGATGGTGAATGACGAAACACGGAGATTTTCTAAGGTTTTTACTACATATTAACACTTTTCACATTTTCTCGTGTTACGTGGCTGCCAGTCCTCGGTTCATTCAAAATCTTAAGGTCCTCGGTCATGTCCAAGGCACCAAACCGACCAATAATACAATAATCGATAACTAAAACTATAAATGTAGCTCTTCCTACTGGGCGATTGCATCATCTTATGTGCTTCTCCTGTGTTCTACTGTGCTGCTTGTATTGTCCCCACATACCGCAGCACGCGACATGGGCTGGCAGACCATAAATGTAACCGTTTCAGAGAGAAATGCGACAAATGTGACGATCTCGTGTTATATCGATTCGATGATGAATGACGAAACACGGAGATTTTCTAAGGTTTTTACTACATATTAACACTTTTCACATTTTCTCGTGTTACGTGGCTGCCAGTCCTCGGTTCATGCAAAATCTTAAGGTCCTTGGTCATGTCCAAGGCACCAAACCGACCAATAATTCAATAATCGATAACTAAAACTATAAATGTAGCTCTTCTTACTGGGCGATTGCATCAACTTAGATGCTTCTCCTGTGTTCTGCTGTGCTGCTTGTATTGTCCCCACATACCGCAGCACGCGACAAGGGCTGGCAGACCATAAATGTAACCGTTTCAGAGAGAAATGCGACCAATGTAACGATCTCGCGTTATATCGATTCGATGGTGAATGACGAAACACGGAGATTTTCTAAGGTTTTTACTACATATTAACACTTTTCACATTTTCTCGTGTTACGTGGCTGCCAGTCCTCGGTTCATGCAAAATCTTAAGGTCCTCGGTCATGGCTAAGGCACCAAACCGACCAATAATTCAATAATCGATAACTAAAACTATAAATGTAGCTCTTCTTACTGGGCGATTGCATCAACTTAGATGCTTCTCCTGTGTTCTACTGTGCTGCTTGTATTGTCCCCACATACCGCAGCACGCGACAAGGGCTGGCAGACCATAAATGTAACCGTTTCAGAGAGAAATGCGACAAATGTGACGATCTCGTGTTATATCGATTCGATGGTGAATGACGAAACACGGAGATTTTCTAAGGTTTTTACTACATATTAACACTTTTCACATTTTCTCGTGTTACGTGGCTGCCAGTCCTCGGTTCATGCAAAATCTTAAGGTCCTTGGTCATGTCCAAGGCACCAAACCGACCAATAATTCAATAATCGATAACTAAAACTATAAATGTAGCTCTTCTTACTGGGCGATTGCATCATCTTATGTGCTTCTCCTGTGTTCTACTGTGCTGCTTGTATTGTCCCCACATACCGCAGCACGCGACAAGGGCTGGCAGACCATAAATGTAACCGTTTCAGAGAGAAATGCGACCAATGTGACGATCTCGCGTTATATCGATTCGATGGTGAATGACGAAACACGGAGATTTTCTAAGGTTTTTACTACATATTAACACTTTTCACATTTTCTCGTGTTACGTGGCTGCCAGTCCTCGGTTCATGCAAAATCTTAAGGTCCTCGGTCATGTCCAAGGCACCAAACCGACCAATTATTCAATAATCGATAACTAAAACTATAAATGTAGCTCTTCTTACTGGGCGATTGCATCAACTTAGATGCTTCTCCTGTGTTCTACTGTGCTGCTTGTATTGTCCCCACATACCGCAGCACGCGACAAGGGCTGGCAGACCATAAATGTAACCGTTTCAGAGAGAAATGCGACAAATGTGACGATCTCGTGTTGTATCGATTCGATGGTGAATGACGAAACACGGAGATTTTCTAAGGTTTTTACTACATATTAACACTTTTCACATTTTCTCGTGTTACGTGGCTGCCAGTCCTCGGTTCATGCAAAATCTTAAGGTCCTAGGTCATGACCAAGGCACCAAACCGACCAATAATTCAATAATCGATAACTAAAACTATAAATGTAGCTCTTCTTACTGGGCGATTGCATCATCTTATGTGCTTCTCCTGTGTTCTACTGTGCTGCTTGTATTGTCCCCACATACCGCAGCACGCGACAAGGGCTGGCAGACCATAAACGTAACCGTTTCAGAGAGAAATGCGACCAATGTGACGATCTCGCGTTATATCGATTCGATGGTGAATGACGAAACACGGAGATTTTCTAAGGTTTTTACTACATATTAACACTTTTCACAATTTCTCGTGTTAGGTGGCTGCCAGTCCTCGGTTCATGCAAAATCTTAAGGTCCTCGGTCATGTCCAAGGCACCAAACCGACCAATAATTCAATAATCGATAACTAAAACAATAAATGTAGCTCTTCTTACTGGGCGATTGCATCAACTTAGATGCTTCTCCTGTGTTCTACTGTGCTGCTTGTATTGTCCCCACATACCGCAGCACGCGACAAGGGCTGGCAGACCATAAATGTAACCGTTTCAGAGAGAAATGCGACAAATGTGACGATCTCGCGTTATATCGATTCGATGGTGAATGACGAAACACGGATATTTTCTAAGGTTTTTACTACGTATTAACACTTTTCACATTTTCTCGTGTTACGTGGCTGCCAGTCCTCGGTTCATGCAAAATCTTAAGGTCCTCGGTCATGTCGAAGGCACCAAACCGACCAATAATTCAATAATCGATAACTAAAACTATAAATGTAGCTCTTCTTACTGGGCGATTGCATCAACTTAGATACTTCTCCTCTGTTCTACTGTGCTGCTTGTATTGTCCCCACATACCGCAGCACGCGACAAGGGCTGGCAGACCATAAAAGTAACCGTTTCAGAGAGAAATGCGACCAATGTGACGATCTCGCGTTATATCGATTCGATGGTGAATGACGAAACACGGAGATTTTCTAAGGTTTTTACTACATATTAACACTTTTCACATTTTCTCGTGTTACGTGGCTGCCAGTCCTCGGTTCATGCAAAACCTTTAGGTCCTCGGTCATGTCCAAGGCACCAAACCGACCAATAATTCAATCATCGATAACTAAAACTATAAATGTAGCTCTTCTTACTGGGCGATTGCATCAACTTAGATGCTTCTCCTGTGTTCTACTGTGCTGCTTGTATTGTCCCCACATACCGCAGCACGCGACAAGGGCTGGCAGACCATAAATGTAACCGTTTCAGAGAGAAATGCGACCAATGTGACGATCTCGCGTTATATCGATTCGATGGTGAATGACGAAACACGGAGATTTTCTAAGGTTTTTACTACATATTAACACTTTTCACATTTTCTCGTGTTACGTGGCTGCCAGTCCTCGGTTCATGCAAAATCTTAAGGTCCTCGGTCATGTCCAAGGCACCAAACCGACCAATAATTCAATAATCGATAACTAAAACTATAAATGTAGCTCTTCTTACTGGGCGATTGCATCAACTTAGATGCTTCTCCTGTGTTCTACTGTGCTGCTTGTATTGTCCCCACATACCGCAGCACGCGACAAGGGCTGGCAGACCATAAATGTAACCGTTTCAGAGAGAAATGCGACAAATGTGACGATCTCGCGTTATATCGATTCGATGGTGAATGACGAAACACGGAGATTTTCTAAGGTTTTTACTACATATTAACACTTTTCACATTTTCTCGTGTTACGTGGGTGCCAGTCCTCGGTTCATGCAAAATCTTAAGGTCCTCGGTCATGTCCAAGGCACCAAACCGACCAATAATTCAATAATCGATAACTAAATCTATAAATGTAGCTCTTCTTACTGGGCGATTGCATCACCTTATGTGCTTCTCCTGTGTTCTACTGTGCTGCTTGTATTGTCCCCACATACCGCAGCACGCGGCAAGGGCTGGCAGACCATAAATGTAACCGTTTCAGAGAGAAATGCGACCAATTTGACGATCTCGCGTTATATCGATTCGATGGTGAATGACGAAACACGGAGATTTTCTAAGGTTTTTACTACATATTAACACTTTTCACATTTTCTCGTGTTACGTGGCTGCCAGTCCTCGGTTCATGCAAAATCTTAAGGTCCTCGGTCATGTCCAAGGCACCAAACCGACCAATAATTCAATAATCGATAACTAAAACTATAAATGTAGCTCTTCTTACTGGGCGATTGCATCAACTTAGATGCTTCTCCTGTGTTCTACTGTGGTGCTTGTATTGTCCCCACATACCGCAGCACGCGACAAGGGCTGGCAGACCATAAATGTAACCGTTTCAGAGAGAAATGCGACCAATGTGACGATCTCGCGTTATATCGATTCGATGGTGAATGACGAAACACGGAGATTTTCTAAGGTTTTTACTACATATTAACACTTTTCACATTTTATCGTGTTACGTGGCTGCCAGTCCTCGGTTCATGCAAAATCTTAACGTCCTCGGTCATGTCCAAGGCACCAAACCGACCAATAATTCAATAATCGATAACTAAAACTATAAATGTAGCTCTTCTTACTGGGCGATTGCATCAACTTAGATGCTTCTCCTGTGTTCTACTGTGCTGCTTGTATTGTCCCCACATACCGCAGAACGCGACAAGGGCTGGCAGACCATAAATGTAACCGTTTCAGAGAGAAATGCGACAAATGTGACGATCTCGTGTTATATCGATTCGATGGTGAATGACGAAACACGGAGATTTTCTAAGGTTTTTACTACATATTAACACTTTTCACATTTTCTCGTGTTACGTGGCTGCCAGTCCTCGGTTCATGCAAAATCTTAAGGTCCTCGGTCATGTCCAAGGCACCAAACCGACCAATAATTCAATAATCGATAACTAAAACTATAAATGTAGCTCTTCTTACTGGGCGATGCATCATCTTATGTGCTTCTCCTGTGTTCTACTGTGCTGCTTGTATTGTCCCCACATACCGCAGCACGCGACAAGGGCTGGCAGACCATAAATGTAACCGTTTCAGAGAGAAATGCGACCAATGTGACGATCTCGCGTTATATCGATTCGATGGTGAATGACGAAACACGGAGATTTTCTAAGGTTTTTACTACATATTAACACTTTTCACATTTTCTCGTGTTACGTGGCTGCCAGTCCTCGGTTCATGCAAAATCTTAAGGTCCTCGGTCATGTCCAAGGCACCAAACCGACCAATAATTCAATAATCGATAACTAAAACTATAAATGTAGCTCTTCTTACTGGGCGATTGCATCAACTTAGATGCTTCTCCTGTGTTCTACTGTGCTGCTTGTATTGTCCCCACATACCGCAGCACGCGACAAGGGCTGGCAGACCATAAATGTAACCGTTTCAGAGAGAAATGCGACCAATGTGACGCTCTCGCGTTATATCGATTCGATGGTGAATGACGAAACACGGAGATTTTCTAAGGTTTTTACTACATATTAACACTTTTCACATTTTCTCGTGTTACGTGGCTGCCCCGTCCTCGGTTCATGCAAAATCTTAAGGTCCTCGGTCATGTCCAAGGCACCAAACCGACCAATAATTCAATAATCGATAACTAAAACTATAAATGTAGCTCTTCTTACTGGGCGATTGCATCATCTTATGTGCTTCTCCTGTGTTCTACTGTGCTGCTTGTATTGTCCCCACATACCGCTGCACGCGACAAGGGCTGGCAGACCATAAATGGAACCGTTTCAGAGAGAAATGCGACCAATGTGACGATCTCGCGTTATATCGATTCGATGGTGAATGACGAAACACGGAGATTTTCTAAGGTTTTTACTACATATTAACACTTTTCACATTTTCTCGTGTTACGTGGCTGCCAGTCCTCGGTTCATGCAAAATCTTAAGGTCCTTGGTCATGTCCAAGGCACCAAACCGACCAATAATTCAATAATCGATAACTAAAACTATAATTGTAGCTCTTCTTACTGGGCGATTGCATCAACTAAGATGCTTCTCCTGTGTTCTACTGTGCTGCTTGTATTGTCCCCACATACCGCAGCGCGCGACAAGGGCTGGTAGACCATAAATGTAACCGTTTCAGAGAGAAATGCGACCAATGTGACGATCTCGCGTTATATCGATTCGATGGTGAATGACGAAACACGGAGATTTTCTAAGGTTTTTACTACATATTAACACTTTTCACATTTTCTCGTGTTACGTGGCAGCCAGTCCTCGGTTCATGCAAAATCTTAAGGTCCTCGGTCATGTCCAAGGCACCAAACCGACCAATAATTCAATAATCGATAACTAAAACTATAATTGTAGCTCTTCTTACTGGGCGATTGCATCAACTTAGATGCTTCTCCTGTGTTCTACTGTGCTGCTTGTATTGTCCCCACATACCGCAGCACGCGACAAGGGCTGGCAGACCATAAATGTAACCGTTTCAGAGAGAAATGCGACCAATGTGACGATCTCGCGTTATATCGATTCGATGGTGAATGACGAAACACGGAGATTTTCTAAGGTTTTTACTACATATTAACACTTTTCACATTTTCTCGTGTTACGTGGCTGCCAGTCCTCGGTTCATGCAAAATCTTAAGGTCCTCGGTCATGTCCAAGGCACCAAACCGACCAATAATTCAATAATCGATAACTAAAACTATAAATGTAGCTCTTCTTACTGGGCGATTGCATCATCTTATGTGCTTCTCCTGTGTTCTACTGTGCTGCTTGTATTGTCCCCACATACCGCAGCACGCGACAAGGGCTGGCAGACCATAAATGTAACCGTTTCAGAGAGAAATGCGACCAATGTGACGATCTCGCGTTATATCGATTCGATGGTGAATGACGAAACACGGAGATTTTCTAAGGTTTTTACTACATATTAACACTTTTCACATTTTCTCGTGTTACGTGGCTGCCACTCCTCGGTTCATGCAAAATCTTAAGGTCCTCGGTCATGTCCAAGGCACCAAACCGACCAATAATTCAATAATCGATAACTAAAACTATAAATGTAGCTCTTCTTACTGGGCGATTGCATCAACTTAGATGCTTCTCCTGTGTTCTACTGTGCTGCTTGTATTGTCCCCACATACCGCAGCACGCGACAAGGGCTGGCAGACCATAAATGTAACCGTTTCAGAGAGAAATGCGACCAATGTGACGATCTCGCGTTATATCGATTCGATGGTGAATGACGAAACACGGAGATTTTCTAAGGTTTTTACTACATATTAACACTTTTCACATTTTCTCGTGTTACGTGGCTGCCAGTCCTCGGTTCATGCAAAATCTTAAGGTCCTCGGTCATGTCCAAGGCACCAAACCGACCAATAATTCAATAATCGATAACTAAAACTATAAATGTAGCTCTTCTTACTGGGCGATTGCATCAACTTAGATGCTTCTCCTGTGTTCTACTGTGCTGCTTGTATTGTCCCCACATACCGCAGCACGCGACAAGGGCTGGCAGACCATAAATGTAACCGTTTCAGAGAGAAATGCGACCAATGTGACGATCTCGCGTTGTATCGATTCGATGGTGAATGACGAAACACGGAGATTTTCTAAGGTTTTTACTACATATTAACACTTTTCACATTTTCTCGTGTTACGTGGCAGCCAGTCCTCGGTTCATTCAAAATCTTAAGGTCCTCGGTCATGTCCAAGGCACCAAACCGACCAATAATTCAATAATCGATAACTAAAACTATAAATGTAGCTCTTCTTACTGGGCGATTGCATCAACTTAGATGCTTCTCCTGTGTTCTACTGTGCTGCTTGTATTGTCCCCACATACCGCAGCACGCGACAAGGGCTGGCAGACCATAAATGTAAACGTTTCAGAGACAAATGCGACCAATGTGACGATCTCGCGTTATATCGATTCGATGGTGAATGACGACACACGGAGGTTTTCTAAGGTTTTTACTACATATTAACACTTTTCAAATTTTCTCGTGTTACGTGGCTGCCAGTCCTCGGTTCATGCAAAATCTTAAGGTCCTCGGTCGTGTCCAAGGCACCAAACCGACCAATAATTCAGTAATCGATAACTAAAACTATAAATGTAGCTCTTCTTACTGGGCGATTGCATCAACTTAGATGCTTCTCCTGTGTTCTACTGTGCTGCTTGTATTGTCCCCACATACCGCAGCACGCGACAAGGGCTGGCAGACCATAAATGTAAACGTTTCAGAGAGAAATGCGACCAATGTAACGATCTCGTGTTGTATCGATTCGATGGTGAATGACGAAACACGGAGATTTTCTAAGGTTTTTACTACATATTAACACTTTTCACATTTTATCGTGTTACGTGGCTGCCAGTCCTCGGTTCATGCAAAATCTTAAGGTCCTCGGTCATGTCCAAGGCACCAAACCGACCAATAATTCAATAATCGATAACTAAAACTATAAATGTAGCTCTTCTTACTGGGCGATTGCATCATCTTATGTGCTTCTCCTGTGTTCTACTGTGCTGCTTCTATTGTCCCCACATACCGCAGCACGCGACAAGGGCTGGCAGACCATAAATGTAACCGTTTCAGAGAGAAATGCGACAAATGTGACGATCTCGCGTTATATCGATTCGATGGTGAATGACGAAACACGGAGATTTTCTAAGGTTTTTACTACATATTAACACTTTTCACATTTTCTCGTGTTACGTGGCTGCCAGTCCTCGGTTCATGCAAAATCTTAAGGTCCTCGGTCATGTCCAAGGCACCAAACCGACCAATAATTCAATAATCGATAACTAAAACTATAAATGTAGCTCTTCTTACTGGGCGATTGCATCAACTTAGATGCTTCTCCTGTGTTCTACTGTGCTGCTTGTATTGTCCCCACATACCGCAGCACGCGACAAGGGCTGGCAGACCATAAATGTAACCGTTTCAGAGAGAAATGCGACCAATGTGACGATCTCGCGTTATATCGATTCGATGGTGAATGACGAAACACGGAGATTTTGTAAGGTTTTTACTACATATTAACACTTTTCACATTTTCTCGTGTTTCGTGGCTGCCAGTCCTCGGTTCATGCAAAATCTTAAGGTCCTCGGTCATGTCCAAGGCACCAAACCGACCAATAATTCAGTAATCGATAACTAAAACTATAAATGTAGCTCTTCTTACTGGGCGATTGCATCAACTTAGATGCTTCTCCTGTGTTCTACTGTGCTGCTTGTATTGTCCCCACATACCGCAGCACGCGACAAGGGCTGGCAGACCATAAATGTAACCGTTTCAGAGAGAAATGCGACCAATGTGACGATCTCGCGTTATATCGATTCGATGGTGAATGACGAAACACGGAGATTTTCTAAGGTTTTTACTACATATTAACACTTTTCACATTTTCTCGTGTTACGTGGCTGCCAGTCCTCGGTTCATGCAAAATCTTAAGGTCCTCGGTCATGTCCAAGGCACCAAACAGACCAATAATTCAATAATCGATAACTAAAACTATAAATGTAGCTCTTCTTACTGGGCGATTGCATCAACTTAGATGCTTCTCCTGTGTTCTACTGTGCTGCTTGTATTGTCCCCACATACCGCAGCACGCGACAAGGGCTGGCAGACCATAAATGTAACCGTTTCAGAGAGAAATGCGACCAATGTGACGATCTCGCGTTATATCGATTCGATGGTGAATGACGAAACACGGAGATTTTCTAAGGTTTTTACTACATATTAACACTTTTCACATTTTCTCGTGTTACGTGGCAGCCAGACCTCGGTTCATGCAAAATCTTAAGGTCCTCGATCATGTCCAAGGCACCAAACCGACCAATAATTCAATAATCGATAACTAAAACTATAAATGTAGCTCTTCTTACTGGGCGATTGCATCAACTTAGATGCTTCTCCTGTGTTCTACTGTGCTGCTTGTATTGTCCCCACATACCGCAGCACGCGACAAGGGCTGGCAGACCATAAATGTAACCGTTTCAGAGAGAAATGCGACCAATGTGACGATCTCGCGTTATATCGATTCGATGGTGAATGACGAAACACGGAGATTTTCTAAGGTTTTTACTACATATTAACACTTTTCACATTTTCTCGTGTTACGTGGCTGCCAGTCCTCGGTTCATGCAAAACCTTAAGGTCCTCGGTCATGTCCAAGGCACCAAACCGACCAATAATTCAGAAATCGATAACTAAAACTATAAATGTAGCTCTTCCTACTGGGCGATTGCATCAACTTAGATGCTTCTCCTGTGTTCTACTGTGCTGCTTGTATTGTCCCCACATACCGCAGCACGCGACAAGGGCTGGCAGACCATAAATGTAACGGTGTCAGAGAGAAATGCGACCAATGTGACGATCTCGTGTTATATCGATTCGATGTTGAATGACGAAACACGGAGATTTTCTAAGGTTTTTACTACATATTAACACTTTTCACATTTTCTCGTGTTACGTGGCAGCCAGTCCTCGGTTCATGCAAAATCTTAAGGTCCTCGGTCATGTCCAAGGCACCAAACCGACCAATAATTCAATAATCGATAACTAAAACTATAAATGTAGCTCTTCTTACTGGGCGATTGCATCAACTTAGATGCTTCTCCTGTGTTCTACTGTGCTGCTTGTATTGTCCCCACATACCGCAGCACGCGACAAGGGCTGGCAGACCATAAATGTAACCGTTTCAGAGAGAAATGCGACAAATGTGACGATCTCACGTTATATCGATTCGATGGTGAATGACGGAACACGGAGATTTTCTAAGGTTTTTACTACATATTAACACTTTTCACATTTTCTCGTGTTACGTGGCTGCCAGTCCTCGGTTCATGCAAAATCTTAAGGTCCTCGGTCATGTCCAAGGCACCAAACCGACCAATAATTCAATAATCGATAACTAAAACTATAAATGTAGCTCTTCTTACTGGGCGATTGCATCAACTTAGATGCTTCTCCTGTGTTCTACTGTGCTGCTTGTATTGTCCCCACATACCGCAGCACGCGACAAGGGCTGGCAGACCATAAATGTAACCGTTTCAGAGAGAAATGCGACCAATGTGACGATCTCGCGTTATATCGATTCGATGGTGAATGACGAAACACGGAGATTTTCTAAGGTTTTTACTACATATTAACACTTTTCACATTTTCTCGTGTTACGTGGCTGCCAGTCCTCGGTTCATGCAAAATCTTAAGGTCCTCGGTCATGTCCAAGGCACCAAACCGACCAATAATTGAATAATCGATAACTAAAACTATAAATGTAGCTCTTCTTACTGGGCGATTGCATCAACTTAGATGCTTCTCCTGTGTTCTACTGTGCTGCTTGTATTGTCCCCACATACCGCAGCACGCGACAAGGGCTGGCAGACCATAAATGTAACCGTTTCAGAGAGAAATGCGACAAATGTGACGATCTCGCGTTATATCGATTCGATGGTGAATGACGAAACACGGAGATTTTCTAAGGTTTTTACTACATATTAACACTTTTCACATTTTCTCGTGTTACGTGGCTGCCAGTCCTCGGTTCATGCAAAATCTTAAGGTCCTCGGTCATGTCCAAGGCACCAAACCGACCAATAATTCAATAATCGATAACTAAAACTATAAATGTAGCTCTTCTTACTGGGCGATTGCATCAACTTAGATGCTTCTTCTGTGTTCTACTGTGCTGCTTGTATTGTCCCCACATACCGCAGCACGCGACAAGGGCTGGCAGACCATAAATGTAACCGTTTCAGAGAGAAATGCGACCAATGTGACGATCTCGCGTTATATTGATTCGATGGTGAATGACGAAACACGGAGATTTTCTAAGGTTTTTACTACATATTAACACTTTTCACATTTTCTCGTGTTACGTGGCAGCCAGTCCTCGGTTCATGCAAAATCTTAAGGTCCTCGATCATGTCCAAGGCACCAAACCGACCAATAATTCAATAATCGATAACTAAAACTATAAATGTAGCTCTTCTTACTGGGCGATTGCATCAACTTAGATGCTTCTCCTGTGTTCTACTGTGCTGCTTGTATTGTCCCCACATACCGCAGCACGCGACAAGGGCTGGCAGACCATAAATGTAACCGTTTCAGAGAGAAATGCGACCAATGTGACGATCTCGCGTTATATCGATTCGATGGTGAATGACGAAACACGGAGATTTTCTAAGGTTTTTACTACATATTAACACTTTTCACATTTTCTCGTGTTACGTGGCTGCCAGTCCTCGGTTCATGCAAAACCTTAAGGTCCTCGGTCATGTCCAAGGCACCAAACCGACCAATAATTCAGAAATCGATAACTAAAACTATAAATGTAGCTCTTCCTACTGGGCGATTGCATCAACTTAGATGCTTCTCCTGTGTTCTACTGTACTGCTTGTATTGTCCCCACATACCGCAGCACGCGACAAGGGCTGGCAGACCATAAATGTAACGGTGTCAGAGAGAAATGCGACCAATGTGACGATCTCGTGTTATATCGATTCGATGTTGAATGACGAAACACGGAGATTTTCTAAGGTTTTTACTACATATTAACACTTTTCACATTTTCTCGTGTTACGTGGCAGCCAGTCCTCGGTTCATGCAAAATCTTAAGGTCCTCGGTCATGTCCAAGGCACCAAACCGACCAATAATTCAATAATCGATAACTAAAACTATAAATGTAGCTCTTCTTACTGGGCGATTGCATCAACTTAGATGCTTCTCCTGTGTTCTACTGTGCTGCTTGTATTGTCCCCACATACCGCAGCACGCGACAAGGGCTGGCAGACCATAAATGTAACCGTTTCAGAGAGAAATGCGACAAATGTGACCATCTCACGTTATATCGATTCGATGGTGAATGACGGAACACGGAGATTTTCTAAGGTTTTTACTACATATTAACACTTTTCACATTTTCTCGTGTTACGTGGCTGCCAGTCCTCGGTTCATGCAAAATCTTAAGGTCCTCGGTCATGTCCAAGGCACCAAACCGACCAATAATTCAATAATCGATAACTAAAACTATAAATGTAGCTCTTCTTACTGGGCGATTGCATCAACTTAGATGCTTCTCCTGTGTTCTACTGTGCTGCTTGTATTGTCCCCACATACCGCAGCACGCGACAAGGGCTGGCAGACCATAAATGTAACCGTTTCAGAGAGAAATGCGACAAATGTGACGATCTCGCGTTATATCGATTCGATGGTGAATGACGAAACACGGAGATTTTCTAAGGTTTTTACTACATATTAACACTTTTCACATTTTCTCGTGTTACGTGGCTGCCAGTCCTCGGTTCATGCAAAATCTTAAGGTCCTTGGTCATGTCCAAGGCACCAAACCGACCAATAATTCAATAATCGATAACTAAAACTATAAATGTAGCTCTTCTTACTGGGCGATTGCATCAACTTAGATGCTTCTCCTGTGTTCTACTGTGCTGCTTGTATTGTCCCCACATACCGCAGCACGCGACAAGGGCTGGCAGACCATAAATGTAACCGTTTCAGAGAGAAATGCGACCAATGTGACGATCTCGCGTTATATCGATTCGATGGTGAATGACGAAACACGGAGATTTTCTAAGGTTTTTACTACATATTAACACTTTTCACATTTTCTCGTGTTACGTGGCTGCCAGTCCTCGGTTCATGCAAAATCTTAAGGTCCTCGGTCATGTCCAAGGCACCAAACCGACCAATAATTCAATAATCGATAACTAAAACTATAAATGTAGCTCTTCTTACTGGGCGATTGCATCAACTTAGATGCTTCTCCTGTGTTCTACTGTGCTGCTTGTATTGTCCCCACATACCGCAGCACGCGACAAGGGCTGGCAGACCATAAATGTAACCGTTTCAGAGAGAAACGCGACGAATGTGACGATCTCGCATTATATCGATTCGATGGTGAATGACGAAACACGGAGATTTTCTAAGGTTTTTACTACATATTAACACTTTTCACATTTTCTCGTGTTACGTGGCTGCCAGTCCTCGGTTCATGCAAAATCTTAAGGTCCTCGGTCATGTCCAAGGCACCAAACCGACCAATAATTCAATAATCGATAACTAAAACTATAAATGTAGCTCTTCTTACTGGGCGATTGCATCAACTTAGATGCTTCTCCTGTGTTCTACGGTGCTGCTTGTATTGTCCCCACATACCGCAGCACGCGACAAGGGCTGGCAGACCATAAATGTAACCGTTTCAGAGAGAAATGCGACAAATGTGACGATCTCACGTTATATCGATTCGATGGTGAATGACGGAACACGGAGATTTTCTAAGGTTTTTACTACATATTAACACTTTTCACATTTTCTCGTGTTACGTGGCTGCCAGTCCTCGGTTCATGCAAAATCTTAAGGTCCTCGGTCATGTCCAAGGCACCAAACCGACCAATAATTCAATAATCGATAACTAAAACTATAAATGTAGCTCTTCTTACTGGGCGATTGCATCAACTTAGATGCTTCTCCTGTGTTCTACTGTGCTGCTTGTATTGTCCCCACATACCGCAGCACGCGACAAGGGCTGGCAGACCATAAATGTAACCGTTTCAGAGAGAAATGCGACCAATGTGACGATCTCGCGTTATATCGATTCGATGGTGAATGACGAAACACGGAGATTTTCTAAGGTTTTTACTACATATTAACACTTTTCACATTTTCTCGTGTTACGTGGCTGCCAGTCCTCGGTTCATGCAAAATCTTAAGGTCCTCGGTCATGTCCAAGGCACCAAACCGACCAATAATTCAATAATTGATAACTAAAACTATAAATGTAGCTCTTCTTACTGGGCGATTGCATCAACTTAGATGCTTCTCCTGTGTTCTACTGTGCTGCTTGTATTGTTCCCACATACCGCAGCACGCGACAAGGGCTGGCAGACCATAAATGTAACCGTTTCAGAGAGAAATGCGACCAATGTGACGATCTCGCGTTATATCGATTCGATGGTGAATGACGAAACACGGAGATTTTCTAAGGTTTTTACTACATATTAACACTTTTCACATTTTCTCGTGTTACGTGGCTGCCCGTCCTCGGTTCATGCAAAATCTTAAGGTCCTCGGTCATGTCCAAGGCACCAAACCGACCAATAATTCAATAATCGATAACTAAAACTATAAATGTAGCTCTTCTTACTGGGCGATTGCATCAACTTAGATGCTTCTCCTGTGTTCTACTGTGCTGCTTGTATTGTCCCCACATACCGCAGCACGCGACAAGGGCTGGCAGACCATAAATGTAACCGTTTCAGAGAGAAATGCGACCAATGTGACGATCTCGCGTTATATCGATTCGATGGTGAATGACGAAACACGGAGATTTTCTAAGGTTTTTACTACATATTAACACTTTTCAAATTTTCTCGTGTTACGTGGCTGCCAGTCCTCGGTTCATGCAAAATCTTAAGGTCCTCGGTCATGTCCAAGGCACCAAACCGACCAATAATTCAATAATCGATAACTAAAACTATAAATGTAGCTCTTCTTACTGGGCGATTGCATCAACTTAGATGCTTCTCCTGTGTTCTACTGTGCTGCTTGTATTGTCCCCACATACCGCAGCACGCGACAAGGGCTGGCAGACCATAAATGTAACCGTTTCAGAGAGAAATGCGACCAATGTGACGATCTCGCGTTATATCGATTCGATGGTGAATGACGAAACACGGAGATTTTCTAAGGTTTTTACTACATATTAACACTTTTCACATTTTCTCGTGTTACGTGGCTGCCAGTCCTCGGTTCATGCAAAATCTTAAGGTCCTCGGTCATGTCCAAGGCACCAAACCGACCAATAATGCAATAATCGATAACTAAAACTATAAATGTAGCTCTTCTTACTGGGCGATTGCATCAACTTAGATGCTTCTCCTGTGTTATACTGTGCTGCTTGTATTGTCCCCACATACCGCAGCACGCAACAAGGGCTGGCAGACCATAAATGTAACCGTTTCAGAGAGAAATGCGACCAATGTGACGATCTCGCGTTATATCGATTCGATGGTGAATGACGAAACACGGAGATTTTCTAAGGTTTTTACTACATATTAACACTTTTCACATTTTCTCGTGTTACGTGGCTGCCAGTCCTCGGTTCGTGCAAAATCTTAAGGTCCTCGGTCATGTCCAAGGCACCAAACCGACCAATAATTCAATAATCGATAACTAAAACTATAATTGTAGCTCTTCTTACTGGGCGATTGCATCAACTTAGATGCTTCTCCTGTGTTCTACTGTGCTGCTTGTATTGTCCCCACATACCGCAGCACGCGACAAGGGCTGGCAGACCATAAATGTAACCGTTTCAGAGGGAAATGCGACCAATGTGACGATCTCGCGTTATATCGATTCGATGGTGAATGACGAAACACGGAGATTTTCTAAGGTTTTTACTACATATTAACACTTTTCACATTTTCTCGTGTTACGTGGCAGCCAGTCCTCGGTTCATGCAAAATCTTAAGGTCCTCGGTCATGTCCAAGGCACCAAACCGACCAATTATTCAATAATCGATAACTAAAACTATAAATGTAGCTCTTCTTACTGGGCGATTGCATCAACTTAGATGCTTCTCCTGTGATCTACTGTGCGGCTTGTATTGTCCCCACATACCGCAGCACGAGACAAGGGCTGGCAGACCATAAATGTAACCGTTTCAGAGAGAAATGCGACCAATGTGACGATCTCACGTTATATCGATTCGATGGTGAATGACGAAACACGGAGATTTTCTAAGGTTTTTACTACATATTAACACTTTTCACATTTTCTCGTGTTACGTGGCTGCCAGTCCTCGGTTCATGCAAAATCTTAAGGTCCTCGGTCATGTCCAAGGCACCAAACCGACCAATAATTCAGTAATCGATAGCTAAAACTATAAATGTAGCTCTTCTTACTGGGCGATTGCATCAACTTAGATGCTTCTCCTGTGTTCTACTGTGCTGCTTGTATTGTCCCCACATACCGCAGCACGCGACAAGGGCTGGCAGACCATAAATGTAACCGTTTCAGAGAGAAATGCGACCAATGTGACGATCTCACGTTATATCGATTCGATGGTGAATGACGAAACACGGAGATTTTCTAAGGTTTTTACTACATATTAACACTTTTCACATTTTCTCGTGTTACGTGGCTGCCAGTCCTCGGTTCATGCAAAATCTTAAGGTCCTCGGTCATGTCCAAGGCACCAAACCGACCAATAATTCAATAATCGATAACTAAAACTATAAATGTAGCTCTTCTTACTGGGCGATTGCATCAACTTAGATGCTTCTCCTGTGTTCTACTGTGCTCCTTGTATTGTCCCCACATACCGCAGCACGCGACAAGGGCTGGCAGACCATAAATGTAACCGTTTCAGAGAGAAACGCGACCAATGTGACGATCTCGCGTTATATCGATTCGATGGTGAATGACGAAACACGGAGATTTTCTAAGGTTTTTACTACATATTAACACTTTTCACATTTTCTCGTGTTACGTGGCTGCCAGTCCTCGGCTCATGCAAAATCTTAAGGTCCTCGGTCATGTCCAAGGCACCAAACCGACCAATAATTCAGTAATCGATAGCTAAAACTATAAATGTAGCTCTTCTTACTGGGCGATTGCATCAACTTAGATGCTTCTCCTGTGTTCTACTGTGCTGCTTGTATTGTCCCCACATACCGCAGCACGCGACAAGGGCTGGCAGACCATAAATGTAACCGTTTCAGAGAGAAATGCGACCAATGTGACGATCTCACGTTATATCGATTCGATGGTGAATGACGAAACACGGAGATTTTCTAAGGTTTTTACTACATATTAACACTTTTCACATTTTCTCGTGTTACGTGGCTGCCAGTCCTCGGTTCATGCAAAACCTTAAGGTCCTCGGTCATGTCCAAGGCACCAAACCGACCAATAATTCAGAAATCGATAACTAAAACTATAAATGTAGCTCTTCCTACTGGGCGATTGCATCAACTTAGATGCTTCTCCTGTGTTCTACTGTGCTGCTTGTATTGTCCCCACATACCGCAGCACGCGACAAGGGCTGGCAGATCATAAATGTAACGGTGTCAGAGAGAAATGCGACCAATGTGACGATCTCGTGTTATATCGATTCGATGTTGAATGACGAAACACGGAGATTTTCTAAGGTTTTTACTACATATTAACACTTTTCACATTTTCTCGTGTTACGTGGCAGCCAGTCCTCGGTTCATGCAAAATCTTAAGGTCCTCGGTCATGTCCAAGGCACCAAACCGACCAATAATTCAATAATCGATAACTAAAACTATAAATGTAGCTCTTCTTACTGGGCGATTGCATCAACTTAGATGCTTCTCCTGTGTTCTACTGTGCTGCTTGTATTGTCCCCACATACCGCAGCACGCGACAAGGGCTGGCAGACCATAAATGTAACCGTTTCAGAGAGAAATGCGACAAATGTGACGATCTCACGTTATATCGATTCGATGGTGAATGACGGAACACGGAGATTTTCTAAGGTTTTTACTACATATTAACACTTTTCACATTTTCTCGTGTTACGTGGCTGCCAGTCCTCGGTTCATGCAAAATCTTAAGGTCCTCGGTCATGTCCAAGGCACCAAACCGACCAATAATTCAATAATCGATAACTAAAACTATAAATGTAGCTCTTCTTACTGGGCGATTGCATCAACTTAGATGCTTCTCCTGTGTTCTACTGTGCTGCTTGTATTGTCCCCACATACCGCAGCACGCGACAAGGGCTGGCAGACCCTAAATGTAACCGTTTCAGAGAGAAATGCGACCAATGTGACGATCTCGCGTTATATCGATTCGATGGTGAATGACGAAACACGGAGATTTTCTAAGGTTTTTACTACATATTAACACTTTTCACATTTTCTCGTGTTACGTGGCTGCCAGTCCTCGGTTCATGCAAAATCTTAAGGTCCTCGGTCATGTCCAAGGCACCAAACCGACCAATAATTCAATAATCGATAACTAAAACTATAAATGTAGCTATTCTTACTGGGCGATTGCATCAACTTAGATGCTTCTCCTGTGTTCTACTGTGCTGCTTGTATTGTCCCCACATACCGCAGCACGCGACAAGGGCTGGCAGACCATAAATGTAACCGTTTCAGAGAGAAATGCGACCAATGTGACGATCTCGCGTTATATCGATTCGATGGTGAATGACGAAACACGGAGATTTTCTAAGGTTTTTACTACATATTAATACTTTTCACATTTTCTCGTGTTACGTGGCTGCCAGTCCTCGGTTCATGCAAAATCTTAAGGTCCTTGGTCATGTCCAAGGCACCAAACCGACCAATAATTCAATAATCGATAACTAAAACTATAAATGTAGCTCTTCTTACTGGGCGATTGCATCAACTTAGATGCTTCTCCTGTGTTCTACTGTGCTGCTTGTATTGTCCCCACATACCGCAGCACGCGACAAGGGCTGGCAGACCATAAATGTAACCGTTTCAGAGAGAAATGCGACCAATGTGACGATCTCGCGTTATATCGATTCGATGGTGAATGACGAAACACGGAGATTTTCTAAGGTTTTTACTACATATTAACACTTTTCACATTTTCTCGTGTTACGTGGCTGCCAGTCCTCGGTTCATGCAAAATCTTAAGGTCCTCGGTCATGTCCAAGGCACCAAACCGACCAATAATTCAATAATCGATAACTAAAACTATAAATGTAGCTCTTCTTACTGGGCGATTGCATCAACTTAGATGCTTCTCCTGTGTTCTACTGTGCTGCTTGTATTGTCCCCACATACCGCAGCACGCGACAAGGGCTGGCAGACCATAAATGTAACCGTTTCAGAGAGAAACGCGACGAATGTGACGATCTCGCGTTATATCGATTCGATGGTGAATGACGAAACACGGAGATTTTCTAAGGTTTTTACTACATATTAACACTTTTCACATTTTCTCGTGTTACGTGGCTGCCAGTCCTCGGTTCATGAAAATCTTAAGGTCCTCGGTCATGTCCAAGGCACCAAACCGACCAATAATTCAATAATCGATAACTAAAACTATAAATGTAGCTCTTCTTACTGGGCGATTGCATCAACTTAGATGCTTCTCCTGTGTTCTACTGTGCTGCTTGTATTGTCCCCACATACCGCAGCACGCGACAAGGGCTGGCAGACCATAAATGTAACCGTTTCAGAGAGAAATGCGACAAATGTGACGATCTCACGTTATATCGATTCGATGGTGAATGACGGAACACGGAGATTTTCTAAGGTTTTTACTACATATTAACACTTTTCACATTTTCTCGTGTTACGTGGCTGCCAGTCCTCGGTTCATGCAAAATCTTAAGGTCCTCGGTCATGTCCAAGGCACCAAACCGACCAATAATTCAATAATCGATAACTAAAACTATAAATGTAGCTCTTCTTACTGGGCGATTGCATCAACTTAGATGCTTCTCCTGTGTTCTACTGTGCTGCTTGTATTGTCCCCACATACCGCAGCACGCGACAAGGGCTGGCAGACCATAAATGTAACCGTTTCAGAGAGAAATGCGACCAATGTGACGATCTCGCGTTATATCGATTCGATGGTGAATGACGAAACACGGAGATTTTCTAAGGTTTTTACTACATATTAACACTTTTCACATTTTCTCGTGTTACGTGGCTGCCCGTCCTCGGTTCATGCAAAATCTTAAGGTCCTTGGTCATGTCCAAGGCACCAAACCGACCAATAATTCAATAATCGATAACTAAAACTATAAATGTAGCTCTTGTTACTGGGCGATTGCATCAACTTAGATGCTTCTCCTGTGTTCTACTGTGCTGCTTGTATTGTCCCCACATACCGCAGCACGCGACAAGGGCTGGCAGACCATAAATGTAACCGTTTCAGAGAGAAATGCGACCAATGTGACGATCTCGCGTTATATCGATTCGATGGTGAATGACGAAACACGGAGATTTTCTAAGGTTTTTACTACATATTAACACTTTTCACATTTTCTCGTGTTACGTGGCTGCCAGTCCTCGGTTCATGCAAAATCTTAAGGTCCTCGGTCATGTCCAAGGCACCAAACCGACCAATAATTCAATAATCGATAACTAAAACTATAAATGTAGCTCTTCTTACTGGGCGATTGCATCAACTTAGATGCTTCTCCTGTGTTCTACTGTGCTGCTTGTATTGTCCCCACATACCGCAGTACGCGACAAGGGCTGGCAGACCATAAATGTAACCGTTTCAGAGAGAAACGCGACCAATGTGACGATCTCGCGTTATATCGATTCGATGGTGAATGACGAAACACGGAGATTTTCTAAGGTTTTTACTACATATTAACACTTTTCACATTTTCTCGTGTTACGTGGCTGCCAGTCCTCGGTTCATGCAAAATCTTAAGGTCCTCGGTCATGTCCAAGGCACCAAACCGACCAATAATTCAATAATCGATAACTAAAACTATAAATGTAGCTCTTCTTACTGGGCGATTGCATCAACTTAGATGCTTCTCCTGTGTTCTACTGTGCTGCTTGTATTGTCCCCACATACCGCAGCACGCAACAAGGGCTGGCAGACCATAAATGTAACCGTTTCAGAGAGAAATGCGACCAATGTGACGATCTCGCGTTATATCGATTCGATGGTGAATGACGAAACACGGAGATTTTCTAAGGTTTTTACTACATATTAACACTTTTCACATTTTCTCGTGTTACGTGGCTGCCAGTCCTCGGTTCGGGCAAAATCTTAAGGTCCTCGGTCATGTCCAAGGCACCAAACCGACCAATAATTCAATAATCGATAACTAAAACTATAATTGTAGCTCTTCTTACTGGGCGATTGCATCAACTTAGATGCTTCTCCTGTGTTCTACTGTGCTGCTTGTATTGTCCCCACATACCGCAGCACGCGACAAGGGCTGGCAGACCATAAATGTAACCGTTTCAGAGGGAAATGCGACCAATGTGACGATCTCGCGTTATATCGATTCGATGGTGAATGACGAAACACGGAGATTTTCTAAGGTTTTTACTACATATTAACACTTTTCACATTTTCTCGTGTTACGTGGCAGCCAGTCCTCGGTTCATGCAAAATCTTAAGGTCCTCGGTCATGTCCAAGGCACCAAACCGACCAATTATTCAATAATCGATAACTAAAACTATAAATGTAGCTCTTCTTACTGGGCGATTGCATCAACTTAGATGCTTCTCCTGTGTTCTACTGTGCTGCTTTTATTGTCCCCACATACCGCAGCACGCGACAAGGGCTGGCAGACCATAAATGTAACCGTTTCAGAGAGAAATACGACCAATGTGACGATCTCGCGTTATATCGATTCGATGGTGAATGACGAAACACGGAGATTTTCTAAGGTTTTTACTACATATTAACACTTTTCACATTTTCTCGTGTTACGTGGCTGCGAGTCCTAGGTTCATGCAAAATCTTAAGGTCCTCGGTCATGTCCAAGGCACCAAACCGAACAATAATTCAGTAATCGATAACTAAAACTATAAATGTAGCTCTTCTTACTGGGCGATTGCATCAACTTAGATGCTTCTCCTGTGTTCTACTGTGCCGCTTGTATTGTCCCCACATACCGCAGCACGCGACAAGGGCTGGCAGACCATAAATGTAACGGCTTCAGAGAGAAATGCGACCAATGTGACGATCTCACGTTATATCGATTCGACGGTGAATGACGAAACACGGAGATTTTCTAAGGTTTTTACTACATATTAACACTTTTCACATTTTCTCGTGTTACGTGGCTGCCAGTCCTCGGTTCATGCAAAATCTTAAGGTCCTCGGACATGTCCAAGGAAACAAACCGACCAATAATTCAATAATCGATAACTAAAACTATAAATGTAGCTCTTCTTACTGGGCGATTGCATCAACTTAGATGCTTCTCCTGTGTTCTACTGTGCTGCTTGTATTGTCCCCACATACCGCAGCACGCGACAAGGGCTGGCAGACCATAAATGTAACCGTTTCAGAGAGAAATGCGACCAATGTGACGATCTCGCGTTATATCGATTCGATGGTGAATGACGAAACACGGAGATTTTCTAAGGTTTTTACTACATATTAACACTTTTCACATTTTCTCGTGTTACGTGGCTGCCAGTCCTCGGTTCATGCAAAATCTTAAGGTCCTCGGTCATGTCCAAGGCACCAAACCGACCAATAATTCAGTAATCGATAGCTAAAACTATAAATGTAGCTCTTCTTACTGGGCGATTGCATCAACTTAGATGCTTCTCCTGTGTTCTACTGTGCTGCTTGTATTATCCCCACATACCGCAGCACGCGACAAGGGCTGGCAGACCATAAATGTAACCGTTTCAGAGAGAAATGCGACCAATGTGACGATCTCGCGTTATATCGATTCGATGGTGAATGACGAAACACGGAGATTTTCTAAGGTTTTTACTACATATTAACACTTTTCACATTTTCTCGTGTTACGTGGCTGCCAGTCCTCGGTTCATGCAAAATCTTAAGGTCCTCGGTCATGTCCAAGGCACAAAACCGACCAATAATTCAATAATCGATAACTAAAACTATAAATGTAGCTCTTCTTACTGGGCGATTGCATCAACTTAGATGCTTCTCCTGTGTTCTACTGTGCTGCTTGTATTGTCCCCACATACCGCAGCACGCGACAAGGGCTGGCAGACCATAAATGTAACCGTTTCAGAGAGAAATGCGACCAATGTGACGATCTCGCGTTATATCGATTCGATGGTGAATGACGAAACACGGAGATTTTCTAAGGTTTTTACTACATATTAAGACTTTTCACATTTTCTCGTGTTACGTGGCTGCCAGTCCTCGGTTCATGCAAAATCTTAAGGTCCTCGGTCATGTCCAAGGCACCAAACCGACCAATAATTCAGTAATCGATAACTAAAACTATAAATGTAGCTCTTCTTACTGGGCGATTGCATCAACTTAGATGCTTCTCCTGTGTTCTACTGTGCTGCTTGTATTGTCCCCACATACCGCAGCACGCGACAAGGGCTGGCAGACCATAAATGTAACCGTTTCAGAGAGAAATGCGACCTATGTGACGATCTCGCGTTATATCGATTCGATGGTGAATAACGAAACACGGAGATTTTCTAAGGTTTTTACTACATATTAACACTTTTCACATTTTCTCGTGTTACGTGGCTGCCAGTCCTCGGTTCATGTAAAATCTTAAGGTCCTCGGCCATGTCCAAGGCACCAAACCGACCAATAATTCAATAATCGATAGCTAAAACTATAAATGTAGCTCTTCTTACTGGGCGATTGCATCAACTTAGATGCTTCTCCTGTGTTCTACTGTGCTGCTTGTATTGTCCTCACATACCGCAGCACGCGACAAGGGCTGGCAGACCATAAATGTAACCGTTTCAGCGAGAAATGCGACCAATGTGACGATCTCGCGTTATATCGATTCGATGGTGAATGACGAAACACGGAGATTTTCTAAGGTTTTTACTACATATTAACACTTTTCACATTTTCTCGTGTTACGTGGCAGCCAGTCCTCGGTTCATGCAAAATCTTAAGTTCCTCGGTCATGTCCAAGGCACCAAACCGACCAATAATTCAGTAATCGATAACTAAAACTATAAATGTAGCTCTTCTTACTGGGCGATTGCATCAACTTAGATGCTTCTCCTGTGTTCTACTGTGCTGCTTGTATTGTCCCCACATACCGCAGCACGCGACAAGGGCTGGCAGACCATAAATGTAACCGTTTCAGAGAGAAATGCGACCAATGTGACGATCTCGCGTTATATCGATTCGATGGTGAATGACGAAACACGGAGATTTTCTAAGGTTTTTACTACATATTAACACTTTTCACATTTTCTCGTGTTACGTGGCTGCCAGTCCTCGGTTCATGTAAAATCTTAAGGTCCTCGGCCATGTCCAAGGCACCAAATCGACCAATAAATCAATAATCGATAGCTAAAACTATAAATGTAGCTCTTCTTACTGGGCGATTGCATCAACTTAGATGCTTCTCCTGTGTTCTACTGTGCTGCTTGTATTGTCCCCACATACCGCAGCACGCGACAAGGGCTGGCAGACCATAAATGTAACCGTTTCAGAGAGAAATGCGTCCAATGTGACGATCTCGCGTTATATCGATTCGATGGTGAATGACGAAACACGGAGATTTTCTAAGCTTTTTACTACATATTAACACTTTTCACATTTTCTCGTGTTACGTGGCTGCCAGTCCTCGGTTCATGCAAAATCTTAAGGTCCTCGGTCATGTCCAAGGCACCAAACCGACCAATAATTCAATAATCGATAACTAAAACTATAAATGTAGCTCTTCTTACTGGGCGATTGCATCAACTTAGATGCTTCTCCTGTGTTCTACTGTGCTGCTTGTATTGTCCCCACATACCGCAGCACGCGACAAGGGCTGGCAGACCATAAATGTAACCGTTTCAGAGAGAAATGCGACCAATGTGACGATCTCGCGTTATATCGATTCGATGGTGAATGAGGAAACACGGAGATTTTCTAAGGTTTTTACTACATATTAACACTTTTCACATTTTCTCGTGTTACGTGGCTGCCACTCCTCGGTTCATGCAAAATCTTAAGGTCCTCGGTCATGTCCAAGGCACCAAACCGACCAATAATTCAGTAATCGATAACTAAAACAATAAATATAGCTCTTCTTACTGGGCGATTGCATCAACTTAGATGCTTCTCCTGTGTTCTACTGTGCTGCTTGTATTGTCCCCACATACCGCAGCACGCGACAAGGGCTGGCAGACCATAAATGTAACCGTTTCAGAGAGAAATGCGACCAATGTGACGATCTCGCGTTATATCGATTCGATGGTGAATGACGAAACACGGAGATTTTCTAAGGTTTTTACTACATATTAAGACTTTTCACATTTTGTCGTGTTACGTGGCTGCCAGTCCTCGGTTCATGCAAAATCTTAAGGTCCTCGGTCATGTCCAAGGCACCAAACCGACCAATAATTCAATAATCGATAGCTAAAACTATAAATGTAGCTCTTCTTACTGGGCGATTGCATCAACTTAGATGCTTCTCCTGTGTTCTACTGTGCTGCTTGTATTGTCACCACATACCGCAGCACGCGACAAGGGCTGGCAGACCATAAATGTAACCGTTTCAGAGAGAAATGCGACCAATGTGACGATCTCGCGTTATATCGATTCGATGGTGAATGACGAAACACGGAGATTTTCTAAGGTTTTTACTACATATTAACACTTTTCACATTTTCTCGTGTTACGTGGCTGCCAGTCCTCGGTTCATGCAAAATCTTAAGGTCCTCGGTCATGTCCAAGGCACCAAACCGACCAATAATTCAATAATCGATAACTAAAACTATAAATGTAGCTCTTCTTACTGGGCGATTGCATCAACTAAGATGCTTCTCCTGTGTTCTACTGTGAGCTTGTATTGTCCCCACATACCGCAGCACGCGACAAGGGCTGGCAGACCATAAATGTAACCGTTTCAGAGAGAAATGCGACCAATGTGACGATCTCGCGTTATATCGATTCGATGGTGAATGACGAAACACGGAGATTTTCTAAGGTTTTTACTACATATTAACACTTTTCACATTTTCTCGTGTTACGTGGCTGCCAGTCCTCGGTTCATGCAAAATCATAAGGTCCTCGGTCATGTCCAAGGCACCAAACCGACCAATAATTCAATAATCGATAACTAAAACTATAAATGTAGCTCTTCTTACTGGGCGATTGCATCAACTTAGATGCTTCTCCTGTGTTCTACTGTGCTGCTTGTATTGTCCCCACATACCGCAGCACGCGACAAGGGCTGGCAGACCATAAATGTAACCGTTTCAGAGAGAAATGCGACCAATGTGACGATCTCGCGTTATATCGATTCGATGGTGAATGACGAAACACGGAGATTTTCTAAGGTTTTTACTACATATTAACACTTTTCACATTTTCTCGTGTTACGTGGCTGCCAGTCCTCGGTTCATGCAAAATCTTAAGGTCCTCAGTCATGTCCAAGGCACCAAACCGACCAATAATTCAATAATCGATAACTAAAACTATAAATGTAGCTCTTCTTACTGGGCGATTGCATCAACTTAGATGCTTCTCCTGTGTTCTACTGTGCTGCTTGTATTGTCCCCACATACCGCAGCACGCGACAAGGGCTGGCAGACCATAAATGTAACCGTTTCAGAGAGAAATGCGACCAATGTGACGATCTCGCGTTTATCGATTCGATGGTGAATGACGAAACACGGAGATTTTCTAAGGTTTTTACTACATATTAACACTTTTCACATTTTCTCGTGTTACGTGGCTGCCAGTCCTCGGTTCATGCAAAATCTTAAGGTCCTCGGTCATGTCCAAGGCACCAAACCGACCAATAATTCAATAATCGATAACTAAAACTATAAATGTAGCTCTTCTTACTGGGCGATTGCATCAACTTAGATGCTTCTCCTGTGTTCTACTGTGCTGCTTGTATTGTCCCCACATACCGCAGCACGCGACAAGGGCTGGCAGACCATAAATGTAACCGTTTCAGAGAGAAATGCGACCAATGTGACGATCTCGCGTTATATCGATTCGATGGTGGATAACGAAACACGGAGATTTTCTAAGGTTTTTACTACATATTAAGACTTTTCACATTTTCTCGTGTTACGTGGCTGCCAGTCCTCGGTTCATGCAAAATCTTAAGGTCCTCGGTCATGTCCAAGGCACCAAACCGACCAATAATTCAATAATCGATAACTAAAACTATAAATGTAGCTCTTCTTACTGGGCGATTGCATCAACTTAGATGCTTCTCCTGTGTTCTACTGTGCTGCTTGTATTGTCCCCACATAACCCAGCACGCGACAAGGCCTGGCAGACCATAAATGTAACCGTTTCAGAGAGAAATGCGACCAATGTGACGATCTCGCGTTATATCGATTCGATGGTGAATGACGAAACACGGAGATTTTCTAAGGTTTTTACTACATATTAACACTTTTCACATTTTCTCGTGTTACGTGGCTGCCAGTCCTCGGTTCATGCAAAATCTTAAGGTCCTCGGTCATGTCCAAGGCACCAAACCGACCAATAATTCAATAATCGATAACTAAAACTATAAATGTAGCTCTTCTTACTGGGCGATTGCATCAACTTAGAAGCTTCTCCTGTGTTCTACTGTGCTGCTTGTATTGTCCCCACATACCGCAGCACGCGACAAGGGCTGGCAGACCATAAATGTAACCGTTTCAGAGAGAAATGCGACCAATGTGACGATCTCGCGTTATATCGATTCGATGGTGAATGACGAAACACGGAGATTTTCTAAGGTTTTTACTACATATTAACACTTTTCATGTTTTCTCGTGTTACGTTGCTGCCAGTCCTCGGTTCATGCAAAATCTTAAGGTCCTCGGTCATGTCCAAGGCACCAAACCGACCAATAATTCAATAATCGATAGCTAAAACTATAAATGTAGCTCTTCTTACTGGGCGATTGCATCAACTTAGATGCTTCTCCTGTGTTCTACTGTGCTGCTTGTATTGTCCCCACATACCGCAGCACGCGACAAGGGCTGGCAGACCATAAATGTAACCGTTTCAGAGAGAAATGCGACCAATGTGACGATCTCGCGTTATATCGATTCGATGGTGAATGACGAAACACGGAGATTTTCTAAGGTTTTTACTACATATTAACACTTTTCACATTTTCTCGTGTTACGTGGCTGCCAGTCCTCGGTTCATGCGAAATCTTAAGGTCCTCGGTCATGTCCAAGGCACCAAACCGACCAATAATTCAATAATCGATAACTAAAACTATAAATGTAGCTCTTCTTACTGGCCGATTGCATCAACTTAGATGCTTCTCCTGTG
Source organism: Schistocerca nitens (assembly GCF_023898315.1). NCBI lineage: Eukaryota > Metazoa > Arthropoda > Insecta > Orthoptera > Acrididae > Schistocerca > Schistocerca nitens. The sequence continues at coordinate 70,075,794 of NC_064625.1, forward strand.
TTCTACTGTGCTGCTTGTATTGTCCCCACATACCGCAGCACGGGACAAGGGCTGGCAGACCATAAATGTAACCGTTTCTGAGAGAAATGCGACCAATGTGACGATCTCGCGTTATATCGATTCGATGGTGAATGACGAAACACGGAGATTTTCTAAGGTTTTTACTACATATTAACACTTTTCACATTTTCTCGTGTTACGTGGCTGCCAGTCCTCGGTTCATGCAAAATCTTAAGGTCCTCGGTCATGTCCAAGGCACCAAACCGACCAATAATTCAATAATCGATAACTAAAACTATAAATGTAGCTCTTCTTACTGGGCGATTGCATCAACTTAGATGCTTCTCCTGTGTTCTACTGTGCTGCTTGTATTGTCCCCACATACCGCAGCACGCGACAAGGGCTGGCAGACCATAAATGTAACCGTTTCAGAGAGAAATGCGACCAATGTGACGATCTCGCAATATATCGATTCGATGGTGAATGACGAAACACGGAGATTTTCTAAGGTTTTTACTACATATTAACACTTTTCACATTTTCTCGTGTTACGTGGCTGCCAGTGCTCGGTTCATGCAAAATCTTAAGGTCCTCGGTCATGTCCAAGGCACCAAACCGACAAATAATTCAATAATCGATAGCTAAAACTATAAATGTAGCTCTTCTTACTGGGCGATTGCATCAACTTAGATGCTTCTCCTGTGTTCTACTGTGCTGCTTGTATTGCCCCACATACCGCAGCACGCGACAAGGGCTGGCAGACCATAAATGTAACCGTTTCAGAGAGAAATGCGACCAATGTGACGATCTCGCGTTATATCGATTCGATGGTGAATGACGAAACACGGAGATTTTCTAAGGTTTTTACTACATATTAACACTTTTCAAATTTTCTCGTGTTACGTGGCTGCCAGTCTTCGGTTCATGTAAAATCTTAAGGTCCTCGGTCATGTCCAAGGCACCAAACCGACCAATAATTCGATAATCGATAACTAAAACTATAAATGTAGCTCTTCTTACTGGGCGATTGCATCAACTAAGATGCTTCTCCTGTGTTCTACTGTGCTGCTTGTATTGTCCCCACATACCGCAGCACGCGACAAGGGCTGGCAGACCATAAATGTAACCGTTTCAGAGAGAAATGCGACCAATGTGACGATCTCGCGTTATATCGAATCGATGGTGAATGACGAAACACGGAGATTTTCTAAGGTTTTTACTACATATTAACACTTTTCACATTTTCTCGTGTTACGTGGCTGCCAGTCCTCGGTTCATGCAAAATCTTAAGGTCCTAGGTCATGTCCAAGGCACCAAACCGACCAATAATTCAATAATCGATAACTAAAACTATAAATGTAGCTCTTCTTACTGGGCGATTGCATCAACTTAGATGCTTCTCCTGTGTTCTACTGTGCTGCTTGTATTGTCCCCACATACCGCAGCACGCGACAAGGGCTGGCAGACCATAAATGTAACCGTTTCAGAGAGAAATGCGACCAATGTGACGATCTCGCGTTATATCGATTCGATGGTGAATGACGAAACACGGAGATTTTCTAAGGTTTTTACTACATATTAACACTTTTCACATTTTTCGTGTTACGTGGCTGCCAGTCCTCGGTTCAGGCAAAATCTTAAGGTCCTCGGTCATGTCCAAGGCACCAAACCGACCAATAATTCAGTAATCGATAACTAAAACTATAAATGTAGCTCTTCTTACTGGGCGATTGCATACAACTTAGATGCTTCTCCTGTGTTCTACTGTGCTGCTTGTATTGTCCCCACATACCGCAGCACGCGACAAGGGCTGGCAGACCATAAATGTAACCGTTTCAGAGAGAAATGCGACCAATGTGACGATCTCGCGTTATATCGATTCGATGGTGAATGACGAAACACGGAGATTTTCTAAGGTTTTTACTACATATTAACACTTTTCACATTTTCTCGTGTTACGTGGCTGCCAGTCCTCGGTTCATGCAAAATCTTAAGGTCCTCGGTCATGTCCAAGGCACCAAACCGACCAATAATTCAATAATCGATAGCTAAAACTATAAATGTAGCTCTTCTTACTGGGGGATTGCATCAACTTAGATGCTTCTCCTGTGTTCTACTGTGCTGCTTGTATTGTCCCCACATACCGCAGCACGCGACAAGGGCTGGCAGACCATAAATGTAACCGTTTCAGAGAGAAATGCGACCAATGTGACGATCTCGCGTTATATCGATTCGATGGTGAATGACGAAACACGGAGATTTTGTAAGGTTTTTACTACATATTAACACTTTTCACATTTTCTCGTGTTACGTGGCTGCCAGTCCTCGGTTCATGCAAAATCTTAAGGTCCTAGGTCATGTCCAAGGCACCAAACCGACCAATAATTCAATAATCGATAACTAAAACTATAAATGTAGCCCTTCTTACTGGGCGATTGCATCAACTTAGATGCTTCTCCTGTGTTCTACTGTGCTGCTTGTATTGTCCCCACATACCGCAGCACGCGACAAGGGCTGGCAGACCATAAATGTAACCGTTTCAGAGAGAAATGCGACCAATGTGACGATCTCGCGTTATATCGATTCGATGGTGAATGACGAAACACGGAGATTTTCTAAGGTTTTTACTACATATTAACACTTTTCACATTTTCTCGTGTTACGTGGCTGCCAGTCCTCGGTTCATGCAAAATCTTAAGGTCCTCGGTCATGTCCAAGGCACCAAACCGACCAATAATTCAATAATCGATAACTAAAACTATAAATGTAGCTCTTCTTACTGGGCGATTGCATCAACTTAGATGCTTCTCCTGTGTTCTACTGTGCTGCTTGTATTGTCCCCACATAACCCAGCACGCGACAAGGGCTGGCAGACCATAAATGTAACCGTTTCAGAGAGAAATGCGACCAATGTGACGATCTCGCGTTATATCGATTCGATGGTGAATGACGAAACACGGAGATTTTCTAAGGTTTTTACTACATATTAACACTTTTCACATTTTCTCGTGTTACGTGGGTACCAGTCCTCGGTTCATGCAAAATCTTAAGGTCCTCGGTCATGTCCAAGGCACCAAACCGACCAATAATTCAATAATCGATAACTAAAACTATAAATGTAGCTCTTCTTACTGCGCGATTGCATCAACTTAGATGCTTCTCCTGTGTTCTACTGTGCTGCTTGTATTGTCCCCACATACCGCAGCACGCGACATGGGCTGGCAGACCATAAATGTAACCGTTTCAGAGAGAAATGCGACCAATGTGACGATCTCGCGTTATATCGATTCGATGGTGAATGACGAAACACGGAGATTTTCTAAGGTTTTTACTACATATTAACACTTTTCACATTTTCTCGTGTTACGTGGCTGCCATTCCTCGGTTCATGCAAAATCTTAAGGTCCTAGGTCATGTCCAAGGCACCAAACCGACCAATAGTTCAATAATCGATAACTAAAACTATAAATGTAGCTCTTCTTACTGGGCGATTGTATCAACTTAGATGCTTCTCCTGTGTTCTACTGTGCTGCTTGTATTGTCCCCACATACCGCAGCACGCGACAAGGGCTGGCAGACCATAAATGTAACCGTTTCAGAGAGAAATGCGACCAATGTGACGATCTTGCGTTATATCGATTCGATGGTGAATGACGAAACACGGAGATTTTCTAAGGTTTTTACTACATATTAACACTTTTCACATTTTCTCGTGTTACGTGGGTACCAGTCCTCGGTTCATGCAAAATCTTAAGGTCCTCGGTCATGTCCAAGGCACCAAACCGACCAATAATTCAATAATCGATAACTAAAACTATAAATGTAGCTCTTCTTACTGCGCGATTGCATCAACTTAGATGCTTCTCCTGTGTTCTACTGTGCTGCTTGTATTGTCCCCACATACCGCAGCACGCGACATGGGCTGGCAGACCATAAATGTAACCGTTTCAGAGAGAAATGCGACCAATGTGACGATCTCGCGTTATATCGATTCGATGGTGAATGACGAAACACGGAGATTTTCTAAGGTTTTTACTACATATTAACACTTTTCACATTTTCTCGTGTTACGTGGCTGCCAGTCCTCGGTTCATGCAAAATCTTAAGGTCCTAGGTCATGTCCAAGGCACCAAACCGACCAATAGTTCAATAATCGATAACTAAAACTATAAATGTAGCTCTTCTTACTGGGCGATTGTATCAACTTAGATGCTTCTCCTGTGTTCTACTGTGCTGCTTGTATTGTCCCCACATACCGCAGCACGCGACAAGGGCTGGCAGACCATAAATGTAACCGTTTCAGAGAGAAATGCGACCAATGTGACGATCTCGCGTTATATCGATTCGATGGTGAATGACGAAACACGGAGATTTTCTAAGGTTTTTACTACATATTAACACTTTTCACATTTTCTCGTGTTACGTGGGTACCAGTCCTCGGTTCATGCAAAATCTTAAGGTCCTCGGTCATGTCCAAGGCACCAAACCGACCAATAATTCAATAATCGATAACTAAAACTATAAATGTAGCTCTTCTTACTGGGCGATTGCATCAACTTAGATGCTTCTCCTGTGTTCTACTGTGCTGCTTGTATTGTCCCCACATACCGCAGCACGCGACAAGGGCTGGCAGACCATAAATGTAACCGTTTCAGAGAGAAATGCGACCAATGTGACGATCTCGCGTTATATCGATTCGATGGTGAATGACGAAACACGGAGATTTTCTAAGGTTTTTACTACATATTAACACTTTTCACATTTTCTCGTGTTACGTGGCTGCCAGTCCTCGGTTCATGCAAAGTCTTAAGGTCCTCGGTCATGTCCAAGGCACCAACCCGACCAATAATTCAATAATCGATAACTAAAACTATAAATGTAGCTCTTCTTACTGGGCGATTGCATCAACTTAGATGCTTCTCCTGTGTTCTACTGTGCTGCTTGTATTGTCCCCACATAACCCAGCACGCGACAAGGGCTGGCAGACCATAAATGTAACCGTTTCAGAGAGAAATGCGACCAATGTGACGATCTCGCGTTATATCGATTCGATGGTGAATGACGAAACACGGAGATTTTCTAAGGTTTTTACTACATATTAACACTTTTCACATTTTCTCGTGTTACGTGGCTGCCAGTCCTCGGTTCTGGCAAAATCTTAAGGTCCTCGGTCATGTCCAAGGCACCAAACCGACCAATAATTCAGTAATCGATAACTAAAACTATAAATGTAGCTCTTCTTACTGGGCGATTGCATACAACTTAGATGCTTCTCCTGTGTTCTACTGTGCTGCTTGTATTGTCCCCACATAACCCAGCACGCGACAAGGGCTGGCAGACCATAAATGTAACCGTTTCAGAGAGAAATGCGACCAATGTGACGATCTCGCGTTATATCGATTCGATGGTGAATGACGAAACACGGAGATTTTCTAAGGTTTTTACTACATATTAACACTTTTCACATTTTCTCGTGTTACGTGGCTGCCAGTCCTCGGTTCATGCAAAATCTTAAGGTCCTCGGTCATGTCCAAGGCACCAAACCGACCAATAATTCAATAATCGATAGCTAAAACTATAAATGTAGCTCTTCTTACTGGGCGATTGCATCAACTTAGATGCTTCTCCTGTGTTCTACTGTGCTGCTTGTATTGTCCCCACATACCGCAGCACGCGACAAGGGCTGGCAGACCATAAATGTAACCGTTTCAGAGAGAAATGCGACCAATGTGACGATCTCGCGTTATATCGATTCGATGGTGAATGACGAAACACGGAGATTTTCTAAGGTTTTTACTACATATTAACACTTTTCACATTTTCTCGTGTTACGTGGCTGCCAGTCCTCGGTTCATGCAAAATCTTAAGGTCCTAGGTCATGTCCAAGGCACCAAACCGACCAATAATTCAATAATCGATAACTAAAACTATAAATGTAGCTCTTCTTACTGGGCGATTGCATCAACTTAGATGCTTCTCCTGTGTTCTACTGTGCTGCTTGTATTGTCCCCACATACCGCAGCACGCGACAAGGGCTGGCAGACCATAAATGTAACCGTTTCAGAGAGAAATGCGACCAATGTGACGATCTCGCGTTATATCGATTCGATGGTGAATGACGAAACACGGAGATTTTCTAAGGTTTTAACTACATATTAACACTTTTCACATTTTCTCGTGTTACGTGGCTGCCAGTCCTCGGTTCATGCAAAATCTTAAGGTCCTCGGTCATGTCCAAGGCACCAAACCGACCAATAATTCAATAATCGATAACTAAAACTATAAATGTAGCTATTCTTACTGGGCGATTGCAGCAACTTAGATGCTTCTCCTGTGTTCTACTGTGCTGCTTGTATTGTCCCCACATAACCCAGCACGCGACAAGGGCTGGCAGACCATAAATGTAACCGTTTCAGAGAGAAATGCGACCAATGTGACGATCTCGCGTTATATCGATTCGATGGTGAATAACGAAACACGGAGATTTTCTAAGGTTTTTACTACATATTAACACTTTTCACATTTTCTCGTGTTACGTGGGTACCAGTCCTCGGTTCATGCAAAATCTTAAGGTCCTCGGTCATGTCCAAGGCACCAAACCGACCAATAATTCAATAATCGATAACTAAAACTATAAATGTAGCTCTTCTTACTGGGCGATTGCATCAACTTAGATGCTTCTCCTGTGTTCTACTGTGCTGCTTGTATTGTCCCCACATACCGCAGCACGCGACAAGGGCTGGCAGACCATAAATGTAACCGTTTCAGAGAGAAATGCGACCAATGTGACGATCTCGCGTTATATCGATTCGATGGTGAATGACGAAACACGGAGATTTTCTAAGGTTTTTACTACATATTAACACTTTTCACATTTTCTCGTGTTACGTGGCTGCCAGTCCTCGGTTCATGCAAAATCTTAAGGTCCTCGGTCATGTCCAAGGCACCAAACCGACCAATAATTCAATAATCGATAACTAAAACTATAAATGTAGCTATTCTTACTGGGCGATTGCATCAACTTAGATGCTTCTCCTGTGTTCTACTGTGCTGCTTGTATTGTCCCCACATAACCCAGCACGCGACAAGGGCTGGCAGACCATAAATGTAACCGTTTCAGAGAGAAATGCGACCAATGTGACGATCTCGCGTTATATCGATTTGATGGTGAATGACGAAACACGGAGATTTTCTAAGGTTTTTACTACATATTAACACTTTTCACATTTTCTCGTGTTACGTGGGTACCAGTCCTCGGTTCATGCAAAATCTTAAGGTCCTCGGTCATGTCCAAGGCACCAAACCGACCAATAATTCAATAATCGATAACTAAAACTATAAATGTAGCTCTTCTTACTGGGCGATTGCATCAACTTAGATGCTTCTCCTGTGTTCTACTGTGCTGCTTGTATTGTCCCCACATACCGCAGCACGCGACAAGGGCTGGCAGACCATAAATGTAACCGTTTCAGAGAGAAATGCGACCAATGTGACGATCTCGCGTTATATCGATTCGATGGTGAATGACGAAACACGGAGATTTTCTAAGGTTTTTACTACATATTAACACTTTTCACATTTTCTCGTGTTACGTGGCTGCCAGTCCTCGGTTCATGCAAAATCTTAAGGTCCTCGGTCATGTCCAAGGCACCAAACCGACCAATAATTCAATAATCGATAGCTAAAACTATAAATGTAGCTCTTCTTACTGGGCGATTGCATCAACTTAGATGCTTCTCCTGTGTTCTACTGTGCTGCTTGTATTGTCCCCACATACCGCAGCACGCGACAAGGGCTGGCAGACCATAAATGTAACCGTTTCAGAGAGAAATGCGACCAATGTGACGATCTCGCGTTATATCGATTCGATGGTGAATGACGAAACACGGAGATTTTCTAAGGTTTTTACTACATATTAACACTTTTCACATTTTCTCGTGTTACGTGGCTGCCAGTCCTCGGTTCATGCGAAATCTTAAGGTCCTCGGTCATGTCCAAGGCACCAAACCGACCAATAATTCAATAATCGATAACTAAAACTATAAATGTAGCTCTTCTTACTGGGCGATTGCATCAACTTAGATGCTTCTCCTGTGTTCTACTATGAGCTTGTATTGTCCCCACATACCGCAGCACGCGACAAGGGCTGGCAGACCATAAATGTAACCGTTTCAGAGAGAAATGCGACCAATGTGACGATCTCGCGTTATATCGATTCGATGGTGAATGACGAAACACGGAGATTTTCTAAGGTTTTTACTACATATTAACACTTTTCACATTTTCTCGTGTTACGTGGCTGCCAGTCCTCGGTTCATGCAAAATCTTAAGCTCCTCGGTCATGTCCAAGGCACCAAACCGACCAATAATTCAATAATCGTTAACTAAAACTATAAATGTAGCTCTTCTTACTGGGCGATTGCACCAACTTAGATGCTTCTCCTGTGTTCTACTGTGCTGCTTGTATTGTCCCCACATATCCCAGCACGCGACAAGTGCTGGCAGACCATAAATGTAACCGTTTCAGAGAGAAATGCGACCAATGTGACGATCTCGCGTTATATCGATTCGATGGTGAATGACGAAACACGGAGATTTTCTAAGGTTTTTACTACATATTAACACTTTTCACATTTTCTCGTGTTACGTGGGTACCAGTCCTCGGTTCATGCAAAATCGTAAGGTCCTAGGTCATGTCCAAGGCACCAAACCGACCAATAATTCAATAATCTATAACTAAAACTGTAAATGTAGCTGTTCTTACTGGGCGATTGCATCAACTTAGATGCTTCTCCTGTGTCCTACTGTGCTGCTTGTATTTTCCCCACATACCGCAGCACGCGAAAAGGGCTTGCAGACCATAAATGTAACCGTTTCAGAGAGAAATGCAACCAATGTGACGATATCGCGTTATATCGATTCGATGGTGAATGACGAAACACGGATATTTTCTAAGGTTTTTACTACATATTAACACTTTTCACATTTTCTCGTGTTACGTGGCTGCCAGTCCTCGGTTCATGCAAAATCTTAAGGTCCTCGGTCATGTCCAAGGCACCAAACCGACCAATAATTCAATAATCGATAACTAAAACTATAAATGTAGCTCTTCTTACTGGGCGATTGCATCAACTTAGATGCTTCTCCTGTGTTCTACGGTGCTGCTTGTATTGTCCCCACATACCGCAGCACGCGACAAGGGCTGGCAGACCATAAATGTAACCGTTTCAGAGAGAAATGCGACCAATGTGACGATCTCGCGTTATATCTATTCGATGGTGAATGACGAAACACGGAGATTTTCTAAGGTTTTTACTACATATTAACACTTTTCACATTTTCTCCTGTTACGTGGCTGCCAGTCCCCGGTTAATGCAAAATCTTAAGGTCCTAGGTCATGTCCAAGGCACCAAACCGACCAATAATTCAATAATCGATAACTAAAACTATAAATGTAGCTCTTCTTACTGGGCGATTGCATCAACTTAGATGCTTCTCCTGTGTTCTACTGTGCTGCTTGTATTGTCCCCACATACCGCAGCACGCGACAAGGGCTGGCAGAACATAAATGTAACCGTTTCAGAGAGAAATGCGACCAATGTGACGATCTCGCGTTATATCGATTCGATGGTGAATGACGAAACACGGAGATTTTCTAAGGTTTTTACTACATATTAACACTTTTCACATTTTCTCGTGTTACGTGGCTGCCAGTCCTCGGTTCATGCAAAATCTTAAGGTCCTCGGTCATGTCCAAGGCACCAAACCGACCAATAATTCAATAATCGATAACTAAAACTATAAATGTAGCTCTTCTTACTGGGCGATTGCATCAACTCAGATGCTTCTCCTGTGTTCTACGGTGCTGCTTGTATTGTCCCCACATACCGCAGCACGCGACAAGGGCTGGCAGACCATAAATGTAACCGTTTCAGAGAGAAATGCGACCAATGTGACGATCTCGCGTTATATCTATTCGATGGTGAATGACGAAACACGGAGATTTTCTAAGGTTTTTACTACATATTAACACTTTTCACATTTTCTCGTGTTACGTGGCTGCCAGTCCCCGGTTAATGCAAAATCTTAAGGTCCTAGGTCATGTCCAAGGCACCAAACCGACCAATAATTCAATAATCGATAACTAAAACTATAAATGTAGCTCTTCTTACTGGGCGATTGCATCAACTTAGATGCTTCTCCTGTGTTCTACTGTGCTGCTTGTATTGTCCCCACATACCGCAGCACGCGACAAGAGCTGGCAGAACATAAATGTTACCGTTTCAGAGAGAAATGCGACCAATGTGACGATCTCGCGTTATATCGATTCGATGGTGAATGACGAAACACGGAGATTTTCTAAGGTTTTTACTACATATTAACACTTTTCACATTTTCTCGTGTTACGTGGCTGCCAGTCCTCGGTTCATGCAAAATCTTAAGGTCCTAGGTCATGTCCAAGGCACCAAACCGACCAATAATTCAATAATCGATAACTAAAACTATAAATGTAGCTCTTCTTACTGGGCGATTGCATCAACTTAGATGATTCTCCTGTGTTCTACTGTGCTGCTTGTATTGTCCCCACATAACCCAGCACGCGACAAGGGCTGGCAGACCATAAATGTAACCGTTTCAGAGAGAAATGCGACCAATGTGACGATCTCGCGTTATATCCATTCGATGGTGAATGACGAAACACGGAGATTTTCTAAGGTTTTTACTACATATTAACACTTTTCACATTTTCTCGTGTTACGTGGCTGCCAGTCCTCGGTTCATGCAAAATCTTAAGGTCCTCGGTCATGTCCATGGCACCAAACCGACCAATAATTCAATAATCGATAACTAAAGCTATAAATGTAGCTCTTCTTACTGGGCGATTGCATCAACTTAGATGCTTCTCCTGTGTTCTACTGTGCTGCTTGTATAGTCCCCACATACCGCAGCACGCGACAAGGGCTGGCAGACCATAAATGTAACCGTTTCAGAGAGAAATGCGACCAATGTGACGATCTCGCGTTATATCGATTCGATGGTGAATGACGAAACACGGAGATTTTCTAAGGTTTTTACTACATATTAACACTTTTCACATTTTCTCGTGTTACGTGGCTGCCAGTCCTCGGTTCATGCAAAATCTTAAGGTCCTCGGTCATGTCCAAGGATCCAAACCGACCAATAATTCAATAATCGATAACTAAAACTATAAATGTAGCTCTTCTTACTGGGCGATTGCATCAACTTAGATGCTTCTCCTGTGTTCTACTGTGCTGCTTGTATAGTCCCCACATACCGCAGCACGCGACAAGGGCTGGCAGACCATAAATGTAACCGTTTCAGAGAGAAATGCGACCAATGTGACGATCTCGCGTTATATCGATTCGATGGTGAATGACGAAACACGGAGATTTTCTAAGGTTTTTACTACATATTAACACTTTTCACATTTTCTCGTGTTACGTGGCTGCCAGCCCTCGGTTCATGCAAAATCTTAAGGTCCTCGGTCATGTCCAAGGCACCAAACCGACCAATAATTCAATAATCGATAACTAAAACTATAAATATAGCTCTTCTTACTGGGCGATTGCATCAACTTAGATGCTTCTCCTGTGTTCTACTGTGCTGCTTGTATTGTCCCCACATACCGCAGCACGCGACAAGGGCTGGCAGACCATAAATGTAACCGTTTCAGAGAGAAATGCGACCAATGTGACGATCTCGCGTTATATCGATTCGATGGTGAATGACGAAACACGGAGATTTTCTAAGGTTTTTACTACATATTAACACTTTTCACATTTTCTCGTGTTACGTGGCTGCCAGTCCTCGGTTCATGCAAAGTCTTAAGGTCCTCGGTCATGTCCAAGGCACCAAACCGACCAATAATGCAATAATCGATAACTAAAACTATAAATGTAGCTCTTCTTACTGGGCGATTGCATCAACGTAGATGCTTCTCCTGTGTTCTACTGTGCTGCTTGTATTGTCCCCACATACCGCAGCACGCGACAAGGGCTGGCAGACCATAAATGTAACCGTTTCAGAGAGAAATGCGACCAATGTGACGATCTCGCGTTATATCGATTCGATGGTGAATGACGAAACACGGAGATTTTCTAAGGTTTTTACTACATATTAACACTTTTCACATTTTCTCGTGTTACGTGGGTACCAGTCCTCGGTTCATGCAAAATCTTAAGGTCCTCGGTCATGTCCAAGGATCCAAACCGACCAATAATTCAATAATCGATAACTAAAACTATAAATGTAGCTCTTCTTACTGGGCGATTGCATCAACTTAGATGCTTCTCCTGTGTTCTACGGTGCTGCTTGTATTGTCCCCACATACCGCAGCACGCGACAAGGGCTGGCAGACCATAAATGTAACCGTTTCAGAGAGAAATGCGACCAATGTGACGATCTCGCGTTATATCGATTCGATGGTGAATGACGAAACACGGAGATTTTCTAAGGTTTTTACTACATATTAACACTTTTCACATTTTCTCGTGTTACGTGGCTGCCAGTCCTCGGTTCATGCAAAATCTTAAGGTCCTCGGTCATGTCCAAGGCACCAAACCGACCAATAATTCAATAATCGATAACTAAAACTATAAATGTAGCTCTTCTTACTGGGCGATTGCATCAACTTAGATGCTTCTCCTGTGTTCTAGTGTGAGCTTGTATTGTCCCCACATACCGCAGCACGCGACAAGGGCTGGCAGACCATAAATGTAACCGTTTCAGAGAGAAATGCGACCAATGTGACGATCTCGCGTTATATCGATTCGATGGTGAATGACGAAACACGGAGATTTTCTAAGGTTTTTACTACATATTAACACTTTTCACATTTTCTCGTGTTACGTGGCTGCCAGTCCTCGGTTCATGCAAAATCTTAAGGGCCTCGGTCATGTCCAAGGCACCAAACCGACCAATAATTCAATAATCGATAACTAAAACTATAAATATAGCTCTTCTTACTGGGCGATTGCATCAACTTAGATGCTTCTCCTGTGTTCTACTGTGCTGCTTGTATTGTCCCCACATACCGCAGCACGCGACAAGGGCTGGCAGACCATAAATGTAACCGTTTCAGAGAAAAATGCGACCAATGTGACGATCTCGTGTTATATCGATTCGATGGTGAATGACGAAACACGGAGATTTTCTAAGGTTTTTACTACATATTAACACTTTTCACATTTTCTCGTGTTACGTGGCTGCCAGTCCTCGGTTCATGCAAAGTCTTAAGGTCCTCGGTCATGTCCAAGGCACCAAACCGACCAATAATTCAATAATCGATAACTAAAACTATAAATGTAGCTCTTCTTACTGGGCGATTGCATCAACGTAGATGCTTCTCCTGTGTTCTACTGTGCTGCTTGTATTGTCCCCACATACCGCAGCACGCGACAAGGGCTGGCAGACCATAAATGTAACCGTTTCAGAGAGAAATGCGACCAATGTGACGATCTCGCGTTATATCGATTCGATGGTGAATGACGAAACACGGAGATTTTCTAAGGTTTTTACTACATATTAACACTTTTCACATTTTCTCGTGTTACGTGGCTGCCAGTCCTCGGTTGATGCAAAATCTTAAGGTCCTCGGTCATGTCCAAGGCACCAAACCGACCAATAATTCAATAATCGATAACTAAAACTATAAATGTAGCTCTTCTTACTGGGCGATTGCATCAACTTAGATGCTTCTCCTGTGTTCTACTGTGCTGCTTGTATTGTCCCCACATACCGCAGCACGCGACAAGGGCTGGCAGACCATAAATGTAACCGTTTCAGAGAGAAATGCGACCAATGTGACGATCTCGCGTTATATCGATTCGATGGTGAATGACGAAACACGGAGATTTTCTAAGGTTTTTACTACATATTAACACTTTTCACATTTTCTCGTGTTACGTGGCTGCCAGTCCTCGGTTCATGCAAAGTCTTAAGGTCCTCGGTCATGTCCAAGGCACCAAACCGACCAATAATTCAATAATCGATAACTAAAACTATAAATGTAGCTCTTCTTACTGGGCGATTGCATCAACTAAGATGCTTCTCCTGTGTTCTACTGTGCTGCTTGTATTGTCCCCACATACCGCAGCACGCGACAAGGGCTGGCAGACCATAAATGTAACCGTTTCAGAGAGAAATGCGACCAATGTGACGATCTCGCGTTATATCGATTCGATGGTGAATGACGAAACACGGAGATTTTCTAAGGTTTTTACTACATATTAACACTTTTCACATTTTCTCGTGTTACGTGGCTGCCAGTCCTCGGTTCATGCAAAATCTTAAGGTCCTCGGTCATGTCCATGGCACCAAACCGACCAATAATTCAATAATCGATAACTAAAACTATAAATGTAGCTCTTCTTACTGGGCGATTGCATCAACTTAGATGCTTCTCCTGTGTTCTACTGTGCTGCTTGTATTGTCCCCACATACCGCAGCACGCGACAAGGGCTGGCAGACCATAAATGTAACCGTTTCAGAGAGAAATGCGACCAATGTGACGATCTCGCGTTATATCGATTCGATGGTGAATGACGAAACACGGAGATTTTCTAAGGTTCTTACTACATATTAACACTTTTCACATTTTCTCGTGTTACGTGGCTGCCAGTCCTCGGTTCATGCAAAATCTTAAGGTCATCGGTCAAGTCCAAGGCACCAAACCGACCAATAATTCAATAATCGATAACTAAAACTATAAATGTAGCTCTTCTTACTGGGCGATTGCATCAACTTAGATGCTTCTCCTGTGTTCTACTGTGCTGCTTGTATTGTCCCCACATACCGCAGCACGCGACAAGGGCTGGCAGACCATAAATGTAACCGTTTCAGAGAGAAATGCGACGAATGTGACGATCTCGCGTTATATCGATTCGATGGTGAATGACGAAACACGGAGATTTTCTAAGGTTTTTACTACATATTAACACTTTTCACATTTTCTCGTGTTACGTGGCTGCCAGTCCTCGGTTCATGCAAAATCTTAAGGTCCTCGGTCATGTCCAAGGCACCAAACCGGCCAATAATTCAATAATCGATAACTAAAACTATAAATGTAGCTCTTCTTACTGGGCGATTGCATCAACTTAGATGCTTCTCCTGTGTCCTACTGTGCTGCTTGTATTGTCCCCACATACCGCAGCACGCGACAAGGGCTGGCAGACCATAAATGTAACCGTTTCAGAGAGAAATGCGACCAATGTGACGATCTCGCGTTATATCGATTCGATGGTGAATGACGAAACACGGAGATTTTCTAAGGTTTTTACTACATATTAACACTTTTCACATTTTCTCGTGTTACGTGGCTGCCAGTCCTCGGTTCATGCGAAATCTTACGGTCCTCGGTCATGTCCAAGGCACCAAACCGACCAATAATTCAATAATCGATAACTAAAACTATAAATGTAGCTCTTCTTACTGGGCGATTGCATCAACTTAGATGCTTCTCCTGTGTTCTACTGTGCTGCTTGTATTGTCCCCACATACCGCAGCACCTGACAAGGGCTGGCAGACCATAAATGTAACCGTTTCAGAGAGAAATGCGACCAATGTGACGATCTCGCGTTATATCGATTCGATGGTGAATGACGAAACACGGAGATTTTCTAAGGTTTTTACTACATATTAACACTTTTCACATTTTCTCGTGTTACGTGGCTGCCAGTCCTCGGTTCATGCAAAATCTTAAGGTCCTCGGTCATGTCCAAGGCACCAAACCGACCAATAATTCAATAATCGATAACTAAAACTATAAATGTAGCTCTTCTTACTGGGCGATTGCATCAACTTAAATGCTTCTCCTGTGTTCTACTGTGCTGCTTGTATTGTCCCCACATAACCCAGCACGCGACAAGGGCTGGCAGACCATAAATGTAACCGTTTCAGAGAGAAAGGCGACCAATGTGACGATCTCGCGTTATATCGATTCGATGGTGAATGACGAAACACGGAGATTTTCTAAGGTTTTTACTACATATTAACACTTTTCACATTTTCTCGTGTTACGTGGCTGCCAGTCCTCGGTTCATGCAAAATCTTAAGGTCCTCGGTCATGTCCAAGGCACCAAACCGACCAATAATTCAATAATCGGTAACTAAAACTATAAATGTAGCTCTTCTTACTGGGCGATTGCATCAACTTAGATGCTTCTCCTGTGTTCTACTGTGCTGCTTGTATTGTCCCCACATACCGCAGCACGCGACAAGGGCTGGCAGACCATAAATGTAACCGTTTCAGAGAGAAATGCGACCAATGTGACGATCTCGCGTTATATCGATTCGATGGTGAATGACGAAACACGGAGATTTTCTAAGGTTTTTACTACATATTAACACTTTTCACATTTTCTCGTGTTACGTGGCTGCCAGCCCTCGGTTCATGGAAAATCTTAAGGTCCTCGGTCATGTCCAAGGCACCAAACCGACCAATAATTCAATAATCGATAACTAAAACTATAAATGTAGCTCTTCTTACTGGGCGATTGCATCAACTTAGATGCTTCTCCTGTGTTCTACTGTGCTGCTTGTATTGTCCCCACATCCCGCAGCACGCGACAAGGGCTGGCAGACCATAAATGTAACCATTTCAGAGAGAAATGCGACCAATGTGACGATCTCGCGTTATATCGATTCGATGGTGAATGACGAAACACGGAGATTTTCTAAGGTTTTTACTACATATTAACACTTTTCACATTTTCTCGTGTTACGTGGCTGCCAGTCCTCGGTTCATGCAAAATCTTAAGGTCCTAGGTCATGTCCAAGGCACCAAACCGACCAATAATTCAATAATCGATAGCTAAAACTATAAATGTAGCTCTTCTTACTGGGCGATTGCATCAACTTAGATGCTTCTCCTGTGTCCTACTGTGCTGCTTGTATTGTCCCCACATAACCCAGCACGCGACAAGGGCTGGCAGACCATAAATGTAACCGTTTCAGAGAGAAATGCAACCAATGTGACGATCTCGCGTTATATCGATTCGATGGTGAATGACGAAACACGGAGATTTTCTAAGGTTTTTACTACATATTAACACTTTTCACATTTTCTCGTGTTACGTGGCTGCCAGTCCTCGGTTCATGCAAAATCTTAAGGTCCTCGGTCATGTCCAAGGCACCAAACCGACCAATAATTCAATAATCGATAACTAAAACTATAAATGTAGCTCTTCTTACTCGGCGATTGCATCAACTTAGATGCTTCTCCTGTGTTCTAGTGTGAGCTTGTATTGTCCCCACATACCGCAGCACGCGACAAGGGCTGGCAGACCATAAATGTAACCGTTTCAGAGAGAAATGCGACCAATGTGACGATCTCGCGTTATATCGATTCGATGGTGAATGACGAAACACGGAGATTTTCTAAGGTTTTTACTACATATTAACACTTTTCACATTTTCTCGTGTTACGTGGCTGCCAGTCCTCGGTTCATGCAAAGTCTTAAGGTCCTCGGTCATGTCCAAGGCACCAAACCGACCAATAATGCAATAATCGATAACTAAAACTATAAATGTAGCTCTTCTTACTGGGCGATTGCATCAACGTAGATGCTTCTCCTGTGTTCTACTGTGCTGCTTGTATTGTCCCCACATACCGCAGCACGCGACAAGGGCTGGCAGACCATAAATGTAACCGTTTCAGAGAGAAATGCGACCAATGTGACGATCTCGCGTTATATCGATTCGATGGTGAATGACGAAACACGGAGATTTTCTAAGGTTTTTACTACATATTAACACTTTTCACATTTTCTCGTGTTACGTGGGTACCAGTCCTCGGTTCATGCAAAATCTTAAGGTCCTCGGTCATGTCCAAGGATCCAAACCGACCAATAATTCAATAATCGATAACTAAAACTATAAATGTAGCTCTTCTTACTGGGCGATTGCATCAACTTAGATGCTTCTCCTGTGTTCTACGGTGCTGCTTGTATTGTCCCCACATACCGCAGCACGCGACAAGGGCTGGCAGACCATAAATGTAACCGTTTCAGAGAGAAATGCGACCAATGTGACGATCTCGCGTTATATCGATTCGATGGTGAATGACGAAACACGGAGATTTTCTAAGGTTTTTACTACATATTAACACTTTTCACATTTTCTCGTGTTACGTGGCTGCCAGTCCTCGGTTCATGCAAAATCTTAAGGTCCTCGGTCATGTCCAAGGCACCAAACCGACCAATAATTCAATAATCGATAACTAAAACTATAAATGTAGCTCTTCTTACTGGGCGATTGCATCAACTTAGATGCTTCTCCTGTGTTCTAGTGTGAGCTTGTATTGTCCCCACATACCGCAGCACGCGACAAGGGCTGGCAGACCATAAATGTAACCGTTTCAGAGAGAAATGCGACCAATGTGACGATCTCGCGTTATATCGATTCGATGGTGAATGACGAAACACGGAGATTTTCTAAGGTTTTTACTACATATTAACACTTTTCACATTTTCTCGTGTTACGTGGCTGCCAGTCCTCGGTTCATGCAAAATCTTAAGGGCCTCGGTCATGTCCAAGGCACCAAACCGACCAATAATTCAATAATCGATAACTAAAACTATAAATATAGCTCTTCTTACTGGGCGATTGCATCAACTTAGATGCTTCTCCTGTGTTCTACTGTGCTGCTTGTATTGTCCCCACATACCGCAGCACGCGACAAGGGCTGGCAGACCATAAATGTAACCGTTTCAGAGAAAAATGCGACCAATGTGACGATCTCGTGTTATATCGATTCGATGGTGAATGACGAAACACGGAGATTTTCTAAGGTTTTTACTACATATTAACACTTTTCACATTTTCTCGTGTTACGTGGCTGCCAGTCCTCGGTTCATGCAAAGTCTTAAGGTCCTCGGTCATGTCCAAGGCACCAAACCGACCAATAATTCAATAATCGATAACTAAAACTATAAATGTAGCTCTTCTTACTGGGCGATTGCATCAACGTAGATGCTTCTCCTGTGTTCTACTGTGCTGCTTGTATTGTCCCCACATACCGCAGCACGCGACAAGGGCTGGCAGACCATAAATGTAACCGTTTCAGAGAGAAATGCGACCAATGTGACGATCTCGCGTTATATCGATTCGATGGTGAATGACGAAACACGGAGATTTTCTAAGGTTTTTACTACATATTAACACTTTTCACATTTTCTCGTGTTACGTGGCTGCCAGTCCTCGGTTGATGCAAAATCTTAAGGTCCTCGGTCATGTCCAAGGCACCAAACCGACCAATAATTCAATAATCGATAACTAAAACTATAAATGTAGCTCTTCTTACTGGGCGATTGCATCAACTTAGATGCTTCTCCTGTGTTCTACTGTGCTGCTTGTATTGTCCCCACATACCGCAGCACGCGACAAGGGCTGGCAGACCATAAATGTAACCGTTTCAGAGAGAAATGCGACCAATGTGACGATCTCGCGTTATATCGATTCGATGGTGAATGACGAAACACGGAGATTTTCTAAGGTTTTTACTACATATTAACACTTTTCACATTTTCTCGTGTTACGTGGCTGCCAGTCCTCGGTTCATGCAAAGTCTTAAGGTCCTCGGTCATGTCCAAGGCACCAAACCGACCAATAATTCAATAATCGATAACTAAAACTATAAATGTAGCTCTTCTTACTGGGCGATTGCATCAACTAAGATGCTTCTCCTGTGTTCTACTGTGCTGCTTGTATTGTCCCCACATACCGCAGCACGCGACAAGGGCTGGCAGACCATAAATGTAACCGTTTCAGAGAGAAATGCGACCAATGTGACGATCTCGCGTTATATCGATTCGATGGTGAATGACGAAACACGGAGATTTTCTAAGGTTTTTACTACATATTAACACTTTTCACATTTTCTCGTGTTACGTGGCTGCCAGTCCTCGGTTCATGCAAAATCTTAAGGTCCTCGGTCATGTCCATGGCACCAAACCGACCAATAATTCAATAATCGATAACTAAAACTATAAATGTAGCTCTTCTTACTGGGCGATTGCATCAACTTAGATGCTTCTCCTGTGTTCTACTGTGCTGCTTGTATTGTCCCCACATACCGCAGCACGCGACAAGGGCTGGCAGACCATAAATGTAACCGTTTCAGAGAGAAATGCGACCAATGTGACGATCTCGCGTTATATCGATTCGATGGTGAATGACGAAACACGGAGATTTTCTAAGGTTCTTACTACATATTAACACTTTTCACATTTTCTCGTGTTACGTGGCTGCCAGTCCTCGGTTCATGCAAAATCTTAAGGTCATCGGTCAAGTCCAAGGCACCAAACCGACCAATAATTCAATAATCGATAACTAAAACTATAAATGTAGCTCTTCTTACTGGGCGATTGCATCAACTTAGATGCTTCTCCTGTGTTCTACTGTGCTGCTTGTATTGTCCCCACATACCGCAGCACGCGACAAGGGCTGGCAGACCATAAATGTAACCGTTTCAGAGAGAAATGCGACGAATGTGACGATCTCGCGTTATATCGATTCGATGGTGAATGACGAAACACGGAGATTTTCTAAGGTTTTTACTACATATTAACACTTTTCACATTTTCTCGTGTTACGTGGCTGCCAGTCCTCGGTTCATGCAAAATCGTAAGGTCCTCGGTCATGTCCAAGGCACCAAACCGGCCAATAATTCAATAATCGATAACTAAAACTATAAATGTAGCTCTTCTTACTGGGCGATTGCATCAACTTAGATGCTTCTCCTGTGTCCTACTGTGCTGCTTGTATTGTCCCCACATACCGCGGCACGCGACAAGGGCTGGCAGACCATAAATGTAACCGTTTCAGAGAGAAATGCGACCAATGTGACGATCTCGCGTTATATCGATTCGATGGTGAATGACGAAACACGGAGATTTTCTAAGGTTTTTACTACATATTAACACTTTTCACATTTTCTCGTGTTACGTGGCTGCCAGTCCTCGGTTCATGCGAAATCTTACGGTCCTCGGTCATGTCCAAGGCACCAAACCGACCAATAATTCAATAATCGATAACTAAAACTATAAATGTAGCTCTTCTTACTGGGCGATTGCATCAACTTAGATGCTTCTCCTGTGTTCTACTGTGCTGCTTGTATTGTCCCCACATACCGCAGCACCTGACAAGGGCTGGCAGACCATAAATGTAACCGTTTCAGAGAGAAATGCGACCAATGTGACGATCTCGCGTTATATCGATTCGATGGTGAATGACGAAACACGGAGATTTTCTAAGGTTTTTACTACATATTAACACTTTTCACATTTTCTCGTGTTACGTGGCTGCCAGTCCTCGGTTCATGCAAAATCTTAAGGTCCTCGGTCATGTCCAAGGCACCAAACCGACCAATAATTCAATAATCGATAACTAAAACTATAAATGTAGCTCTTCTTACTGGGCGATTGCATCAACTTAAATGCTTCTCCTGTGTTCTACTGTGCTGCTTGTATTGTCCCCACATAACCCAGCACGCGATAAGGGCTGGCAGACCATAAATGTAACCGTTTCAGAGAGAAAGGCGACCAATGTGACGATCTCGCGTTATATCGATTCGATGGTGAATGACGAAACACGGAGATTTTCTAAGGTTTTTACTACATATTAACACTTTTCACATTTTCTCGTGTTACGTGGCTGCCAGTCCTCGGTTCATGCAAAATCTTAAGGTCCTCGGTCATGTCCAAGGCACCAAACCGACCAATAATTCAATAAATGGTAACTAAAACTATAAATGTAGCTCTTCTTACTGGGCGATTGCATCAACGTAGATGCTTCTCCTGTGTTCTACTGTGCTGCTTGTATTGTCCCCACATACCGCAGCACGCGACAAGGGCTGGCAGACCATAAATGTAACCGTTTCAGAGAGAAATGCGACCAATGTGACGATCTCGCGTTATATCGATTCGATGGTGAATGACGAAACACGGAGATTTTCTAAGGTTTTTACTACATATTAACACTTTTCACATTTTCTCGTGTTACGTGGGTACCAGTCCTCGGTTCATGCAAAATCTTAAGGTCCTCGGTCATGTCCAAGGATCCAAACCGACCAATAATTCAATAATCGATAACTAAAACTATAAATGTAGCTCTTCTTACTGGGCGATTGCATCAACTTAGATGCTTCTCCTGTGTTCTACGGTGCTGCTTGTATTGTCCCCACATACCGCAGCACGCGACAAGGGCTGGCAGACCATAAATGTAACCGTTTCAGAGAGAAATGCGACCAATGTGACGATCTCGCGTTATATCGATTCGATGGTGAATGACGAAACACGGAGATTTTCTAAGGTTTTTACTACATATTAACACTTTTCACATTTTCTCGTGTTACGTGGCTGCCAGTCCTCGGTTCATGCAAAATCTTAAGGTCCTCGGTCATGTCCAAGGCACCAAACCGACCAATAATTCAATAATCGATAACTAAAACTATAAATGTAGCTCTTCTTACTGGGCGATTGCATCAACTTAGATGCTTCTCCTGTGTTCTAGTGTGAGCTTGTATTGTCCCCACATACCGCAGCACGCGACAAGGGCTGGCAGACCATAAATGTAACCGTTTCAGAGAGAAATGCGACCAATGTGACGATCTCGCGTTATATCGATTCGATGGTGAATGACGAAACACGGAGATTTTCTAAGGTTTTTACTACATATTAACACTTTTCACATTTTCTCGTGTTACGTGGCTGCCAGTCCTCGGTTCATGCAAAATCTTAAGGGCCTCGGTCATGTCCAAGGCACCAAACCGACCAATAATTCAATAATCGATAACTAAAACTATAAATATAGCTCTTCTTACTGGGCGATTGCATCAACTTAGATGCTTCTCCTGTGTTCTACTGTGCTGCTTGTATTGTCCCCACATACCGCAGCACGCGACAAGGGCTGGCAGACCATAAATGTAACCGTTTCAGAGAAAAATGCGACCAATGTGACGATCTCGTGTTATATCGATTCGATGGTGAATGACGAAACACGGAGATTTTCTAAGGTTTTTACTACATATTAACACTTTTCACATTTTCTCGTGTTACGTGGCTGCCAGTCCTCGGTTCATGCAAAGTCTTAAGGTCCTCGGTCATGTCCAAGGCACCAAACCGACCAATAATTCAATAATCGATAACTAAAACTATAAATGTAGCTCTTCTTACTGGGCGATTGCATCAACGTAGATGCTTCTCCTGTGTTCTACTGTGCTGCTTGTATTGTCCCCACATACCGCAGCACGCGACAAGGGCTGGCAGACCATAAATGTAACCGTTTCAGAGAGAAATGCGACCAATGTGACGATCTCGCGTTATATCGATTCGATGGTGAATGACGAAACACGGAGATTTTCTAAGGTTTTTACTACATATTAACACTTTTCACATTTTCTCGTGTTACGTGGCTGCCAGTCCTCGGTTGATGCAAAATCTGAAGGTCCTCGGTCATGTCCAAGGCACCAAACCGACCAATAATTCAATAATCGATAACTAAAACTATAAATGTAGCTCTTCTTACTGGGCGATTGCATCAACTTAGATGCATCTCCTGTGTTCTACTGTGCTGCTTGTATTGTCCCCACATACCGCAGCACGCGACAAGGGCTGGCAGACCATAAATGTAACCGTTTCAGAGAGAAATGCGACCAATGTGACGATCTCGCGTTATATCGATTCGATGGTGAATGACGAAACACGGAGATTTTCTAAGGTTTTTACTACATATTAACACTTTTCACATTTTCTCGTGTTACGTGGCTGCCAGTCCTCGGTTCATGCAAAATCTTAAGGTCCTCGGTCATGTCCAAGGCACCAAACCGACCAATAATTCAATAATCGATAACTAAAACTATAAATGTAGCTCTTCTTACTGGGCGATTGCATCAACTAAGATGCTTCTCCTGTGTTCTACTGTGCTGCTTGTATTGTCCCCACATACCGCAGCACGCGACAAGGGCTGGCAGACCATAAATGTAACCGTTTCAGAGAGAAATGCGACCAATGTGACGATCTCGCGTTATATCGATTCGATGGTGAATGACGAAACACGGAGATTTTCTAAGGTTTTTACTACATATTAACACTTTTCACATTTTCTCGTGTTACGTGGCTGCCAGTCCTCGGTTCATGCAAAATCTTAAGGTCCTCGGTCATGTCCATGGCACCAAACCGACCAATAATTCAATAATCGATAACTAAAACTATAAATGTAGCTCTTCTTACTGGGCGATTGCATCAACTTAGATGCTTCTCCTGTGTTCTACTGTGCTGCTTGTATTGTCCCCACATACCGCAGCACGCGACAAGGGCTGGCAGACCATAAATGTAACCGTTTCAGAGAGAAATGCGACCAATGTGACGATCTCGCGTTATATCGATTCGATGGTGAATGACGAAACACGGAGATTTTCTAAGGTTCTTACTACATATTAACACTTTTCACATTTTCTCGTGTTACGTGGCTGCCAGTCCTCGGTTCATGCAAAATCTTAAGGTCATCGGTCAAGTCCAAGGCACCAAACCGACCAATAATTCAATAATCGATAACTAAAACTATAAATGTAGCTCTTCTTACTGGGCGATTGCATCAACTTAGATGCTTCTCCTGTGTTCTACTGTGCTGCTTGTATTGTCCCCACATACCGCAGCACGCGACAAGGGCTGGCAGACCATAAATGTAACCGTTTCAGAGAGAAATGCGACGAATGTGACGATCTCGCGTTATATCGATTCGATGGTGAATGACGAAACACGGAGATTTTCTAAGGTTTTTACTACATATTAACACTTTTCACATTTTCTCGTGTTACGTGGCTGCCAGTCCTCGGTTCATGCAAAATCGTAAGGTCCTCGGTCATGTCCAAGGCACCAAACCGGCCAATAATTCAATAATCGATAACTAAAACTATAAATGTAGCTCTTCTTACTGGGCGATTGCATCAACTTAGATGCTTCTCCTGTGTCCTACTGTGCTGCTTGTATTGTCCCCACATACCGCAGCACGCGACAAGGGCTGGCAGACCATAAATGTAACCGTTTCAGAGAGAAATGCGACCAATGTGACGATCTCGCGTTATATCGATTCGATGGTGAATGACGAAACACGGAGATTTTCTAAGGTTTTTACTACATATTAACACTTTTCACATTTTCTCGTGTTACGTGGCTGCCAGTCCTCGGTTCATGCGAAATCTTACGGTCCTCGGTCATGTCCAAGGCACCAAACCGACCAATAATTCAATAATCGATAACTAAAACTATAAATGTAGCTCTTCTTACTGGGCGATTGCATCAACTTAGATGCTTCTCCTGTGTTCTACTGTGCTGCTTGTATTGTCCCCACATACCGCAGCACCTGACAAGGGCTGGCAGACCATAAATGTAACCGTTTCAGAGAGAAATGCGACCAATGTGACGATCTCGCGTTATATCGATTCGATGGTGAATGACGAAACACGGAGATTTTCTAAGGTTTTTACTACATATTAACACTTTTCACATTTTCTCGTGTTACGTGGCTGCCAGTCCTCGGTTCATGCAAAATCTTAAGGTCCTCGGTCATGTCCAAGGCACCAAACCGACGAATAATTCAATAATCGATAACTAAAACTATAAATGTAGCTCTTCTTACTGGGCGATTGCATCAACTTAAATGCTTCTCCTGTGTTCTACTGTGCTGCTTGTATTGTCCCCACATAACCCAGCACGCGATAAGGGCTGGCAGACCATAAATGTAACCGTTTCAGAGAGAAAGGCGACCAATGTGACGATCTCGCGTTATATCGATTCGATGGTGAATGACGAAACACGGAGATTTTCTAAGGTTTTTACTACATATTAACACTTTTCACATTTTCTCGTGTTACGTGGCTGCCAGTCCTCGGTTCATGCAAAATCTTAAGGTCCTCGGTCATGTCCAAGGCACCAAACCGACCAATAATTCAATAATCGGTAACTAAAACTATAAATGTAGCTCTTCTTACTGGGCGATTGCATCAACTTAGATGCTTCTCCTGTGTTCTACTGTGCTGCTTGTATTGTCCCCACATACCGCAGCACGCGACAAGGGCTGGCAGACCATAAATGTAACCGTTTCAGAGAGAAATGCGACCAATGTGACGATCTCGCGTTATATCGATTCGATGGTGAATGACGAAACACGGAGATTTTCTAAGGTTTTTACTACATATTAACACTTTTCACATTTTCTCGTGTTACGTGGCTGCCAGCCCTCGGTTCATGCAAAATCTTAAGGTCCTCGGTCATGTCCAAGGCACCAAACCGACCAATAATTCAATAATCGATAACTAAAACTATAAATGTAGCTCTTCTTACTGGGCGATTGCATCAACTTAGATGCTTCTCCTGTGTTCTACTGTGCTGCTTGTATTGTCCCCACATACCGCAGCACGCGACAAGGGCTGGCAGACCATAAATGTAACCATTTCAGAGAGAAATGCGACCAATGTGACGATCTCGCGTTATATCGATTCGATGGTGAATGACGAAACACGGAGATTTTCTAAGGTTTTTACTACATATTAACACTTTTCACATTTTCTCGTGTTACGTGGCTGCCAGTCCTCGGTTCATGCAAAATCTTAAGGTCCTAGGTCATGTCCAAGGCACCAAACCGACTAATAATTCAATAATCGATAGCTAAAACTATAAATGTAGCTCTTCTTACTGGGCGATTGCATCAACTTAGATGCTTCTCCTGTGTTCTACTGTGCTGCTTGTATTGTCCCCACATAACCCAGCACGCGACAAGGGCTGGCAGACCATAAATGTAACCGTTTCAGAGAGAAATGCAACCAATGTGACGATCTCGCGTTATATCGATTCGATGGTGAATGACGAAACACGGAGATTTTCTAAGGTTTTTACTACATATTAACACTTTTCACATTTTCTCGTGTTACGTGGCTGCCAGTCCTCGGTTCATGCAAAATCTTAAGGTCCTCGGTCATGTCCAAGGCACCAAACCGACCAATAATTCAATAATCGATAACTAAAACTATAAATGTAGCTCTTCTTACTCGGCGATTGCATCAACTTAGATGCTTCTCCTGTGTTCTACTGTGCTGCTTGTATTGTCCCCACATACCGCAGCACGCGACAAGGGCTGGCAGACCATAAATGTAACCGTTTCAGAGAGAAATGCGACCAATGTGACGATCTCGCGTTATATCGATTCGATGGTGAATGACGAAACACGGAGATTTTCTAAGGTTTTTACTACATATTAACACTTTTCACATTTTCTCGTGTTACGTGGCTGCCAGTCCTCGGTTCATGCAAAATCTTAAGGTCCTCGGTCATGTCCAAGGCACCAAACCGACCAATAATTCAATAATCGATAGCAAAAACTATAAATGTAGCTCTTCTTACTGGGCGATTGCATCAACTTAGATGCTTCTCCTGTGTTCTACTGTGCTGCTTGTATTGTCCCCACATACCGCAGCACGCGACAAGGGCTGGCAGACCATAAATGTAACCGTTTCAGAGAGAAATGCGACCAATGTGACGATCTCGCGTTATATCGATTCGATGGTGAATGAAGAAACACGGAGATTTTCTAAGGTTTTTACTACATATTAACACTTTTCACATTTTCTCGCGTTACGTGGCTGCCAGTCCTCGGTTCTTGTAAAATCTTAAGGTCCTCGGTCATGTCCTAGGCACCAAACCGACCAATAATTCGATAATCGATAACTAAAACTATAAATGTAGCTCTTCTTACTGGGCGATTGCATCAACTAAGATGCTTCTCCTGTGTTCTACTGTGCTGCTTGTATTGTCCCCACATACCGCAGCACGCGACAAGGGCTGGCAGACCATAAATGTAACCGTTTCAGAGAGAAATGCGACCAATGTGACGATCTCGCGTTATATCGATTCGATGGTGAATGACGAAACACGGAGATTTTCTAAGGTTTTTACTACATATTAACACTTTTCACATTTTCTCGTGTTACGTGGCTGCCAGTCCTCGGTTCATGGAAAATCTAAAGGTCCTAGGTCATGTCCAAGGCACCAAACCGACCAATAATTCAATAATCGATAACTAAAACTATAAATGTAGCTCTTCTTACTGGGCGATTGCATCAACTTAGATGCTTCTCCTGTGTTCTACTGTGCTGCTTGTATTGTCCCCACATACCGCAGCAGGCGACAAGGGCTGGCAGACCATAAATGTAACCGTTTCAGAGAGAAATGCGACCAATGTGACGATCTCGCGTTATATCGATTCGATGGTGAATGACGAAACACGGAGATTTTCTAAGGTTTTTACTACATATTAACACTTTTCACATTTTCTCGTGTTACGTGGCTGCCAGTCCTCGGTTCATGCAAAATCTTAAGGTCCTCGGTCATGTCCAAGGCACCAAACCGACCAATAATTCAATAATCGATAACTAAAACTATAAATGTAGCTCTTCTTACTGGGCGATTGCATCAACTTAGATGCTTCTCCTGTGTTCTACTGTGCTGCTTGTATTGTCCCCACATACCGCAGCACGCGACAAGGGCTGGAAGACCATAAATGTAACCGTTTCAGAGAGAAATGCGACCAATGTGACGATGTCGCGTTTATCGATTCGATGGTGAATGACGAAACACGGAGATTTTCTAAGGTTTTTACTACATATTAACACTTTTCACATTTTCTCGTGTTACGTGGCTGCCAGTCCTCGGTTCATGCAAAATCTTAAGGTCCTCGGTCATGTCCAAGGCACCAAACCGACCAATAATTCAATAATCGATAACTAAAACTATAAATGTAGCTCTTCTTACTGGGCGATTGCATCAACTTAGATGCTTCTCCTGTGTTCTACTGTGCTGCTTGTATTGTCCCCACATACCGCAGCACGCGACAAGGGCTGGCAGACCATAAATGTAACCTTTTCAGAGAGAAATGCGACCAATGTGACGATCTCGCGTTATATCGATTCGATGGTGGATAACGAAACACGGAGATTTTCTAAGGTTTTTACTACATATTAACACTTTTCACATTTTCTCGTGTTACGTGGCAGCCAGTCCTCGGTTCATGCAAAATCTTAAGGTCCTCGGTCATGTCCAAGGCACCAAACCGACCAATAATTCAATAATCGATAACTAAAACTATAAATGTAGCTCTTCTTACTGGGCGATTGCATCAACTTAGATGCTTCTCCTGTGTTCTACTGTGCTGCTTGTATTGTCCCCACATACCGCAGCACGCGACAAGGGCTGGCAGACCATAAATGTAACCGTTTCAGAGAGAAATGCGACCAATGTGACGATCTCGCGTTATATCGATTCGATGGTGAATGACGAAACACGGAGATTTTCTAAGGTTTTTACTACATATTAACACTTTTCACATTTTCTCGTGTTACGTGGCTGCCAGTCCTCGGTTCATGCGAAATCTTAAGGTCCTCGGTCATGTCCAAGGCACCAAACCGACCAATAATTCAATAATCGATAACTAAAACTATAAATGTAGCTCTTCTTACTGGCCGATTGCATCAACTTAGATGCTTCTCCTGTGTTCTACTGTGCTGCTTGTATTGTCCCCACATACCGCAGCACGGGACAAGGGCTGGCAGACCATAAATGTAACCGTTTCAGAGAGAAATGCGACCAATGTGACGATCTCGCGTTATATCGATTCGATGGTGAATGACGAAACACGGAGATTTTCTAAGGTTTTTACTACATATTAACACTTTTCACATTTTCTCGTGTTACGTGGCTGCCAGTCCTCGGTTCATGCAAAATCTTAAGGTCCTCGGTCATGTCCAAGGCACCAAACCGACCAATAATTCAATAATCGATAACAAAAACTATAAATGTAGCTCTTCTTACTGGGCGATTGCATCAACTTAGATGCTTCTCCTGTGTTCTACTGTGCTGCTTGTATTGTCCCCACATACCGCAGCACGCGACAAGGGCTGGCAGACCATAAATGTAACCGTTTCAGAGAGAAATGCGACCAATGTGACGATCTCGCGTTATATCGATTCGATGGTGAATGACGAAACACGGAGATTTTCTAAGGTTTTTACTACATATTAACACTTTTCACATTTTCTCGTGTTACGTGGCTGCCAGTCCTCGGTTCATGCAAAATCGTAAGGTCCTCGGTCATGTCCAAGGCACCAAACCGACCAATAATTCAATAATCGATAACTAAAACTATAAATGTAGCTCTTCTTACTGGGCGATTGCATCAACTTAGATGCTTCTCCTGTGTTCTACTGTGCTGCTTGTATTGTCCCCACATACCGCAGCACGCGACAAGGGCTGGCAGACCATAAATGTAACCGTTTCAGAGAGAAATGCGACCAATGTGACGATCTCGCGTTTATCGATTCGATGGTGAATGACGAAACACGGAGATTTTCTGAGGTTTTTACTACATATTAACACTTTTCACATTTTCTCGTGTTACGTGGCTGCCAGTCCTCGGTTCATGCAAAATCTTAAGGTCCTCGGTCATGTCCAAGGCACCAAACCGACCAATAATTCAATAATCGATAACTAAAACTATAAATGTAGCTCTTCTTACTGGCCGATTGCATCAACTTAGATGCTTCTCCTGTGTTCTACTGTGCTGCTTGTATTGTCCCCACATACCGCAGCACGCGACAAGGGCTGGCAAACCATAAATGTAACCGTTTCAGAGAGAAATGCGACCAATGTGACGATCTCGCGTTATATCGATTCGATGGTGAATGACGAAACACGGAGATTTTCTAAGGTTTTTACTACATATTAACACTTTTCACATTTTCTCGTGTTACGTGGCTGCCAGTCCTCGGTTCATGTAAAATCTTAAGGTCCTCGGTCATGTCCATGGCACCAAACCGACCAATAATTCGATAATCGATAACTAAAACTATAATTGTAGCTCTTCTTACTGGGCGATTGCATCAACTAAGATGCTTCTCCTGTGTTCTACTGTGCTGCTTGTATTGTCCCCACATACCGCAGCACGCGACAAGGGCTGGCAGACCATTAATGTAACCGTTTCAGAGAGAAATGCGACCAATGTGACGATCTCGCGTAATATCGATTCGATGGTGAATGACGAAACACGGAGATTTTCTAAGGTTTTTACTACATATTAAGACTTTTCACATTTTCTCGTGTTACGTTGCTGCCAGTCCTCGGTTCATGCAAAATCTTAAGGTCCTCGGTCATGTCCAAGGCACCAAACCGACCAATAATTCAATAATCGATAACTAAAACTATAAATGTAGCTCTTCTTACTGGGCGATTGCATCAACTTAGATGCTTCTCCTGTGTTCTACTGTGCTGCTTGTATTGTCCCCACATAACCCAGCACGCGACAAGGGCTGGCAGACCATAAATGTAACCGTTTCAGAGAGAAATGCGACCAATGTGACGATCTCGCGTTATATCGATTCGATGGTGAATGACGAAACACGGAGATTTTCTAAGGTTTTTACTACATATTAACACTTTTCACATTTTCTCGTGTTACGTGGGTACCAGTCCTCGGTTCATGCAAAATCTTAAGGTCCTCGGTCATGTCCAAGGCACCAAACCGACCAATAATTCAATAATCGATAACTAAAACTATAAATGTAGCTCTTCTTACTGCGCGATTGCATCAACTTAGATGCTTCTCCTGTGTTCTACTGTGCTGCTTGTATTGTCCCCACATACCGCAGCACGCGGCAAGGGCTGGCAGACCATAAATGTAACCGTTTCAGAGAGAAATGCGACCAATGTGACGATCTCGCGTTATATCGATTCGATGGTGAATGACGAAACACGGAGATTTTCTAAGGTTTTTACTACATATTAACACTTTTCATGTTTTCTCGTGTTACGTTGCTGCCAGTCCTCGGTTCATGCAAAATCTTAAGGTCCTCGGTCATGTCCAAGGCACCAAACCGACCAATAATTCAATAATCGATAGCTAAAACTATAAATGTAGCTCTTCTTACTGGGCGATTGCATCAACTTAGATGCTTCTCCTGTGTTCTACTGTGCTGCTTGTATTGTCCCCACATACCGCAGCACGCGACAAGGGCTGGCAGACCATAAATGTAACCGTTTCAGAGAGAAATGCGACCAATGTGACGATCTCGCGTTATATCGATTCGATGGTGAATGACGAAACACGGAGATTTTCTAAGGTTTTTACTACATATTAACACTTTTCACATTTTCTCGTGTTACGTGGCTGCCAGTCCTCGGTTCATGCGAAATCTTAAGGTCCTCGGTCATGTCCAAGGCACCAAACCGACCAATAATTCAATAATCGATAACTAAAACTATAAATGTAGCTCTTCTTACTGGCCGATTGCATCAACTTAGATGCTTCTCCTGTGTTCTACTGTGCTGCTTGTATTGTCCCCACATACCGCAGCACGGGACAAGGGCTGGCAGACCATAAATGTAACCGTTTCAGAGAGAAATGCGACCAATGTGACGATCTCGCGTTATATCGATTCGATGGTGAATGACGAAACACGGAGATTTTCTAAGGTTTTTACTACATATTATCACTTTTCACATTTTCTCGTGTTACGTGGCTGCCAGTCCTCGGTACATGCAAAATCTTAAGGTCCTCGGTCATGTCCAAGGCACCAAACCGACCAATAATTCAATAATCGATAACTAAAACTATAAATGTAGCTCTTCTTACTGGGCGATTGCATCAACTTAGATGCTTCTCCGGTGTTCTACTGTGCTGCTTGTATTGTCCCCACATACCGCAGCACGCGACAAGGGCTGGCAGACCATAAATGTAACCGTTTCAGAGAGAAATGCGACCAATGTGACGATCTCGCAATATATCGATTCGATGGTGAATGACGAAACAGGGAGATTTTCTAAGGTTTTTACTACATATTAACACTTTTCACATTTTCTCGTGTTACGTGGCTGCCAGTGCTCGGTTCATGCAAAATCTTAAGGTCCTAGGTCATGTCCAAGGCACCAAACCGACAAATAATTCAATAATCGATAGCTAAAACTATAAATGTAGCTCTTCTTACTGGGCGATTGGATCAACTTAGATGCTTCTCCTGTGTTCTACTGTGCTGCTTGTATTGCCCCACATACCGCAGCACGCGACAAGGGCTGGCAGACCATAAATGTAACCGTTTCAGAGAGAAATGCGACCAATGTGACGATCTCGCGTTATATCGATTCGATGGTGAATGACGAAACACGGAGATTTTCTAAGGTTTTTACTACATATTAACACTTTTCACATTTTCTCGTGTTACGTGGCTGCCAGTCTTCGGTTCATGTAAAATCTTCAGGTCCTCGGTCATGTCCAAGGCACCAAACCGACCAATAATTCGATAATCGATAACTAAAACTATAAATGTAGCTCTTCTTACTGGGCGATTGCATCAACTAAGATGCTTCTCCTGTGTTCTACTGTGCTGCTTGTATTGTCCCCACATACCGCAGCACGCGACAAGGGCTGGCAGACCATAAATGTAACCGTTTCAGAGAGAAATGCGACCAATGTGACGATCTCGCGTTATATCGATTCGATGGTGAATGACGAAACACGGAGATTTTCTAAGGTTTTTACTACATATTAACACTTTTCACATTTTCTCGTGTTACGTGGCTGCCAGTCCTCGGTTCATGCAAAATCTTAAGGTCCTAGGTCATGTCCAAGGCACCAAACCGACCAATAATTCAATAATCGATAACTAAAACTATAAATGTAGCTCTTCTTACTGGGCGATTGCATCAACTTAGATGCTTCTCCTGTGTTCTACTGTGCTGCTTGTATTGTCCCCACATAACCCAGCACGCGACAAGGGCTGGCAGACCATAAATGTAACCGTTTCAGAGAGAAATGCGACCAATGTGACGATCTCGCGTTATATCGATTCGATGGTGAATGACGAAACACGGAGATTTTCTAAGGTTTTTACTACATATTAACACTTTTCACATTTTTCGTGTTACGTGGCTGCCAGTCCTCGGTTCAGGCAAAATCTTAAGGTCCTCGGTCATGTCCAAGGCACCAAACCGACCAATAATTCAGTAATCGATAACTAAAACTATAAATGTAGCTCTTCTTACTGGGCGATTGCATACAACTTAGATGCTTCTCCTGTGTTCTACTGTGCTGCTCGTATTGTCCCCACACACCGCAGCACGCGACAAGGGCTGGCAGACCATAAATGTAACCGTTTCAGAGAGAAATGCGACCAATGTGACGATCTCGCGTTATATCGATTCGATGGTGAATGACGAAACACGGAGATTTTCTAAGATTTTTACTACATATTAACACTTTTCACATTTTCTCGTGTTACGTGGCTGCCAGTCCTCGGTTCATGCAAAATCTTAAGGTCCTCGGTCATGTCCAAGGCACCAAACCGACCAATAATTCAATAATCGATAGCTAAAACTATAAATGTAGCTCTTCTTACTGGGCGATTGCATCAACTTAGATGCTTCTCCTGTGTTCTACTGTGCTGCTTGTATTGTCCCCACATACCGCAGCACGCGACAAGGGCTGGCAGACCATAAATGTAACCGTTTCAGAGAGAAATGCGACCAATGTGACGATCTCGCGTTATATCGATTCGATGGTGAATGACGAAACACGGAGATTTTCTAAGGTTTTTACTACATATTAACACTTTTCACATTTTCTCGTGTTACGTGGCTGCCAGTCCTCGGTTCATGCAAAATCTTAAGGTCCTAGGTCATGTCCAAGGCACCAAACCGACCAATAATTCAATAATCGATAACTAAAACTATAAATGTAGCTCTTCTTACTGGGCGATTGCATCAACTTAGATGCTTCTCCTGTGTTCTACTGTGCTGCTTGTATTGTCCCCACATACCGCAGCACGCGACAAGGGCTGGCAGACCATAAATGTAACCGTTTCAGAGAGAAATGCGACCAATGTGACGATCTCGCGTTATATCGATTCGATGGTGAATGACGAAACACGGAGATTTTCTAAGGGTTTTACTACATATTAACACTTTTCACATTTTCTCGTGTTACGTGGCTGCCAGTCCTCGGTTCATGCAAAATCTTAAGGTCCTCGGTCATGTCCAAGGCACCAAACCGACCAATAATTCAATAATCGATAACTAAAACTATAAATGTAGCTCTTCTTACTGGGCGATTGCATCAACTTAGATGCTTCTCCTGTGTTCTACTGTGCTGCTTGTATTGTCCCCACATAACCCAGCACGCGACAAGGGCTGGCAGACCATAAATGTAACCGTTTCAGAGAGAAATGCGACCAATGTGACGATCTCGCGTTATATCGATTCGATGGTGAATGACGAAACACGGAGATTTTCTAAGGTTTTTACTACATATTAACACTTTTCACATTTTCTCGTGTTACGTGGGTACCAGTCCTCGGTTCATGCAAAATCTTAAGGTCCTCGGTCATGTCCAAGGCACCAAACCGACCAATAATTCAATAATCGATAACTAAAACTATAAATGTAGCTCTTCTTACTGGCCGATTGCATCAACTTAGATGCTTCTCCTGTGTTCTACTGTGCTGCTTGTATTGTCCCCACATACCGCAGCACGCGACAAGGGCTGGCAGACCATAAATGTAACCGTTTCAGAGAGAAATGCGACCAATGTGACGATCTCGCGTTATATCGATTCGATGGTGAATGACGAAACACGGAGATTTTCTAAGGTTTTTACTACATATTAACACTTTTCACATTTTCTCGTGTTACGTGGCTGCCAGTCCTCGGTTCATGCAAAATCTTAAGGTCCTCGGTCATGTCCAAGGCACCAAACCGACCAATAATTCAATAATCGATAACTAAAACTATAAATGTAGCTATTCTTACTGGGCGATTGCATCAACTTAGATGCTTCTCCTGTGTTCTACTGTGCTGCTTGTATTGTCCCCACATAACCCAGCACGCGACAAGGGCTGGCAGACCATAAATGTAACCGTTTCAGAGAGAAATGCGACCAATGTGACGATCTCGCGTTATATCGATTCGATGGTGAATGACGAAACACGGAGATTTTCTAAGGTTTTTACTACATATTAACACTTTTCACATTTTCTCGTGTTACGTGGGTACCAGTCCTCGGTTCATGCAAAATCTTAAGGTCCTCGGTCATGTCCAAGGCACCAAACCGACCAATAATTCAATAATCGATAACTAAAACTATAAATGTAGCTCTTCTTACTGGGCGATTGCATCAACTTAGATGCTTCTCCTGTGTTCTACTGTGCTGCTTGTATTGTCCCCACATACCGCAGCACGCGACAAGGGCTGGCAGACCATAAATGTAACCGTTTCAGAGAGAAATGCGACCAATGTGACGATCTCGCGTTATATCGATTCGATGGTGAATGACGAAACACGGAGATTTTCTAAGGTTTTTACTACATATTAACACTTTTCACATTTTCTCGTGTTACGTGGCTGCCAGTCCTCGGTTCATGCAAAATCTTAAGGTCCTCGGTCATGTCCAAGGCACCAAACCGACCAATAATTCAATAATCGATAGCTAAAACTATAAATGTAGCTCTTCTTACTGGGCGATTGCATCAACTTAGATGCTTCTCCTGTGTTCTACTGTGCTGCTTGTATTGTCCCCACATACCGCAGCACGCGACAAGGGCTGGAAGACCATAAATGTAACCGTTTCAGAGAGAAATGCGACCAATGTGACGATCTCGCGTTATATCGATTCGATGGTGAATGACGAAACACGGAGATTTTCTAAGGTTTTTACTACATATTAACACTTTTCACATTTTCTCGTGTTACGTGGCTGCCAGTCTTCGGTTCATGTAAAATCTTAAGGTCCTCGGTCATGTCCAAGGCACCAAACCGACCAATAATTCGATAATCGATAACTAAAGCTAAAAATGTAGCTCTTCTTACTGGGCGATTGCATCAACTAAGATGCTTCTCCTGTGTTCTACTGTGCTGCTTGTATTGTCCCCACATACCGCAGCACGCGACAAGGGCTGGCAGACCATAAATGTAACCGTTTCAGAGAGAAATGCGACCAATGTGACGATCTCGCGTTATATCGATTCGATGGTGAATGACGAAACACGGAGATTTTCTAAGGTTTTTACTACATATTAACACTTTTCACATTTTCTCGTGTTACGTGGCTGCCAGTCCTCGGTTCATGCAAAATCTTAAGGTCCTAGGTCATGTCCAAGGCACCAAACCGACCAATAATTCAATAATCGATAACTAAAACTATAAATGTAGCTCTTCTTACTGGGCGATTGCATCAACTTAGATGCTTCTCCTGTGTTCTACTGTGCTGCTTGTATTGTCCCCACATAACCCAGCACGCGACAAGGGCTGGCAGACCATAAATGTAACCGTTTCAGAGAGAAATGCGACCAATGTGACGATCTCGCGTTATATCGATTCGATGGTGAATGACGAAACACGGAGATTTTCTAAGGTTTTTACTACATATTAACACTTTTCACATTTTCTCGTGTTACGTGGCTGCCAGTCCTCGGTTCAGGCAAAATCTTAAGGTCCTCGGTCATGTCCAAGGCAACAAACCGACCAATAATTCAGTAATCGATAACTAAAACTATAAATGTAGCTCTTCTTACTGGGCGATTGCATACAACTTAGATGCTTCTCCTGTGTTCTACTGTGCTGCTTGTATTGTCCCCACATACCGCAGCACGCGACAAGGGCTGGCAGACCATAAATGTAACCGTTTCAGAGAGAAATGCGACCAATGTGACGATCTCGCGTTATATCGATTCGATGGTGAATGACGAAACACGGAGATTTTCTAAGGTTTTTACTACATATTAACACTTTTCACATTTTCTCGTGTTACGTGGCTGCCAGTCCTCGGTTCATGCAAAATCTTAAGGTCCTAGGTCATGTCCAAGGCACCAAACCGACCAATAATTCAATAATCGATAACTAAAACTATAAATGTAGCTCTTCTTACTGGGCGATTGCATCAACTTAGATGCTTCTCCTGTGTTCTACTGTGCTGCTTGTATTGTCCCCACATACCGCAGCACGCGACAAGGGCTGGCAGACCATAAATGTAACCGTTTCAGAGAGAAATGCGACCAATGTGACGATCTCGCGTTATATCGATTCGATGGTGAATGACGAAACACGGAGATTTTCTAAGGTTTTTACTGCATATTAACACTTTTCACATTTTCTCGTGTTACGTGGCTGCCAGTCCTCGGTTCATGCAAAATCTTAAGGTCCTCGGTCATGTCCAAGGCACCAAACCGACCAATAATTCAATAATCGATAACTAAAACTATGAATGTAGCTATTCTTACTGGGCGATTGCATCAACTTAGATGCTTCTCCTGTGTTCTACTGTGCTGCTTGTATTGTCCCCACATAACCCAGCACGCGACAAGGGCTGGCAGACCATAAATGTAACCGTTTCAGAGAGAAATGCGACCAATGTGACGATCTCGCGTTATATCGATTCGATGGTGAATGACGAAACACGGAGATTTTCTAAGGTTTTTACTACATATTAACACTTTTCACATTTTCTCGTGTTACGTGGGTACCAGTCCTCGGTTCATGCAAAATCTTAAGGTCCTCGGTCATGTCCAAGGCACCAAACCGACCAATAATTCAATAATCGATAACTAAAACTATAAATGTAGCTCTTCTTACTGGGCGATTGCATCAACTTAGATGCTTCTCCTGTGTTCTACTGTGCTGCTTGTATTGTCCCCACATACCGCAGCACGCGACAAGGGCTGGCAGACCATAAATGTAACCGTTTCAGAGAGAAATGCGACCAATGTGACGATCTCGCGTTATATCGATTCGATGGTGAATGACGAAACACGGAGATTTTCTAAGGTTTTTACTACATATTAACACTTTTCACATTTTCTCGTGTTACGTGGCTGCCAGTCCTCGGTTCATGCAAAATCTTAAGGTCCTCGGTCATGTCCAAGGCACCAAACCGACCAATAATTCAATAATCGATAGCTAAAACTATAAATGTAGCTCTTCTTACTGGGCGATTGCATCAACTTAGATGCTTCTCCTGTGTTCTACTGTGCTGCTTGTATTGTCC
The DNA here is from genome assembly GCF_023898315.1 of Schistocerca nitens. Lineage (NCBI taxonomy): Eukaryota > Metazoa > Arthropoda > Insecta > Orthoptera > Acrididae > Schistocerca > Schistocerca nitens. The sequence continues at coordinate 70,114,884 of NC_064625.1, forward strand.
CCACATACCGCAGCACGCGACAAGGGCTGGCAGACCATAAATGTAACCGTTTCAGAGAGAAATGCGACCAATGTGACGATCTCGCGTTATATCGATTCGATGGTGAATGACGAAACACGGAGATTTTCTAAGGTTTTTACTACATATTAACACTTTTCACATTTTCTCGTGTTACGTGGCTGCCAGTCCTCGGTTCATGCGAAATCTTAAGGTCCTCGGTCATGTCCAAGGCACCAAACCGACCAATAATTCAATAATCGATAACTAAAACTATAAATGTAGCTCTTCTTACTGGGCGATTGCACCAACTTAGATGCTTCTCCTGTGTTCTACTGTGCTGCTTGTATTGTCCCCACATATCCCAGCACGCGACAAGTGCTGGCAGACCATAAATGTAACCGTTTCAGAGAGAAATGCGACCAATGTGACGATCTCGCGTTATATCGATTCGATGGTGAATGACGAAACACGGAGATTTTCTAAGGTTTTTACTACATATTAACACTTTTCACATTTTCTCGTGTTACGTGGGTACCAGTCCTCGGTTCATGCAAAATCTTCAGGTCCTAGGTCATGTCCAAGGCACCAAACCGACCAATAATTCAATAATCGATAACTAAAACTGTAGATGTAGCTGTTCTTACTGGGCGATTGCATCAACTTAGATGCTTCTCCTGTGTCCTACTGTGCTGCTTGTATTTTCCCCACATACCGCAGCACGCGAAAAGGGCTGGCAGACCATAAATGTAACCGTTTCAGATTGAAATGCGACCAATGTGACGATCTCGCGTTATATCGATTCGATGGTGAATGACGAAACACGGAGATTTTCTAAGGTTTTTACTACATATTAACACTTTTCACATTTTCTCGTGTTACGTGGCTGCCAGTCCTCGGTTCATGCAAAATCTTAAGGTCCTCGGTCATGTCCAAGGCACCAAACCGACCAATAATTCAATAATCGATAACTAAAACTATAAATGTAGCTCTTCTTACTGGGCGATTGCATCAACTTAGATGCTTCTCCTGTGTTCTACGGTGCTGCTTGTATTGTCCCCACATACCGCAGCACGCGACAAGGGCTGGCAGACCATAAATGTAACCGTTTCAGAGAGAAATGCGACCAATGTGACGATCTCGCGTTATATCTATTCGATGGTGAATGACGAAACACGGAGATTTTCTAAGGTTTTTACTACATATTAACACTTTTCACATTTTCTCCTGTTACGTGGCTGCCAGTCCCCGGTTAATGCAAAATCTTAAGGTCCTAGGTCATGTCCAAGGCACCAAACCGACCAATAATTCAATAATCGATAACTAAAACTATAAATGTAGCTCTTCTTACTGGGCGATTGCATCAACTTAGATGCTTCTCCTGTGTTCTACTGTGCTGCTTGTATTGTCCCCACATACCGCAGCACGCGACAAGGGCTGGCAGAACATAAATGTAACCGTTTCAGAGAGAAATGCGACCAATGTGACGATCTCGCGTTATATCGATTCGATGGTGAATGACGAAACACGGAGATTTTCTAAGGTTTTTACTACATATTAACACTTTTCACATTTTCTCGTGTTACGTGGCTGCCAGTCCTCGGTTCATGCAAAATCTTAAGGTCCTCGATCATGTCCAAGGCACCAAACCGACCAATAATTCAATAATCGATAACTAAAACTATAAATGTAGCTCTTCTTACTGGGCGATTGCATCAACTTAGATGCTTTTCCTGTGTTCTACGGTGCTGCTTGTATTGTCCCCACATACCGCAGCACGCGACAAGGGCTGGCAGACCATAAATGTAACCGTTTCAGAGAGAAATGCGACCAATGTGACGATCTCGCGTTATATCTATTCGATGGTGAATGACGAAACACGGAGATTTTCTAAGGTTTTTACTACATATTAACACTTTTCACATTTTCTCGTGTTACGTGGCTGCCAGTCCCAGGTTAATGCAGAATCTTAAGGTCCTAGGTCATGTCCAAGGCACCAAACCGACCAATAATTCAATAATCGATAACTAAAACTATAAATGTAGCTCTTCTTACTGGGCGATTGCATCAACTTAGATGCTTCTCCTGTGTTCTACTGTGCTGCTTGTATTGTCCCCACATACCGCAGCACGCGACAAGGGCTGGCAGAACATAAATGTAACCGTTTCAGAGAGAAATGCGACCAATGTGACGATCTCGCGTTATATCGATTCGATGGTGAATGACGAAACACGGAGATTTTCTAAGGTTTTTACTACATATTAACACTTTTCACATTTTCTCGTGTTACGTGGCTGCCAGTCCTCGGTTCATGCAAAATCTTAAGGTCCTAGGTCATGTCCAAGGCACCAAACCGACCAATAATTCAATAATCGATAACTAAAACTATAAATGTAGCTCTTCTTACTGGGCGATTGCATCAACTTAGATGCTTCTCCTGTGTTCTACTGTGCTGCTTGTATTGTCCCCACATAACCCAGCACGCGACAAGGGCTGGCAGACCATAAATGTAACCGTTTCAGAGAGAAATGCGACCAATGTGACGATCTCGCGTTATATCGATTCGATGGTGAATGACGAAACACGGAGATTTTCTAAGGTTTTTACTACATATTAACACTTTTCACATTTTCTCGTGTTACGTGGCTGCCAGTCCTCGGTTCATGCAAAATCTTAAGGTCCTCGGTCATGTCCATGGCACCAAACCGACCAATAATTCAATAATCGATAACTAAAGCTATAAATGTAGCTCTTCTTACTGGGCGATTGCATCAACTTAGATGCTTCTCCTGTGTTCTACTGTGCTGCTTGTATAGTCCCCACATACCGCAGCACGCGACAAGGGCTGGCAGACCATAAATGTAACCGTTTCAGAGAGAAATGCGACCAATGTGACGATCTCGCGTTATATCGATTCGATGGTGAATGACGAAACACGGAGATTTTCTAAGGTTTTTACTACATATTAACACTTTTCACATTTTCTCGTGTTACGTGGCTGCCAGTCCTCGGTTCATGCAAAATCTTAAGGTCCTCGGTCATGTCCAAGGCACCAATCCGACCAATAATTCAATAATCGATAACTAAAACTATAAATGTAGCTCTTCTTACTGGGCGATTGCATCAACTTAGATGCTTCTCCTGTGTTCTACTGTGCTGCTTGTATAGTCCCCACATACCGCAGCACGCGACAATGGGCTGGCAGACCCTAAATGTAACCGTTTCAGAGAGAAATGCGACCAATGTGACGATCTCGCGTTATATCGATTCGATGGTGAATGACGAAACACGGAGATTTTCTAAGGTTTTTACTACATATTAACACTTTTCACATTTTCTCGTGTTACGTGGCTGCCAGTCCTCGGTTCATGCAAAATCTTAAGGTCCTCGGTCATGTCCAAGGATCCAAACCGACCAATAATTCAATAATCGATAACTAAAACTATAAATGTAGCTCTTCTTACTGGGCGATTGCATCAACTTAGATGCTTCTCCTGTGTTCTACTGTGCTGCTTGTATAGTCCCCACATACCGCAGCACGCGACAAGGGCTGGCAGACCATAAATGTAACCGTTTCAGAGAGAAATGCGACCAATGTGACGATCTCGCGTTATATCGATTCGATGGTGAATGACGAAACACGGAGATTTTCTAAGGTTTTTACTACATATTAACACTTTTCACATTTTCTCGTGTTACGTGGCTGCCAGTCCTCGGTTCATGCAAAATCTTAAGGTCCTCGGTCATGTCCAAGGCACCAAACCGACCAATAATTCAATAATCGATAACTAAACCTATAAATGTAGCTCTTCTTACTGGGCGATTGCATCAACTTAGATGCTTCTCCTGTGTTCTACTGTGCTGCTTGTATAGTCCCCACATACCGCAGCACGCGAGAAGGGCTGGCAGACCATAAATGTATCCGTTTCAGAGAGAAATGCGACCAATGTGACGATCTCGCGTTATATCGATTCGATGGTGAATGACGAAACACGGAGATTTTCTAAGGTTTTTACTACATATTAACACTTTTCACATTTTCTCGTGTTACGTGGCTGCCAGTCCTCGGTTCATGCGAAATCTTAAGGTCCTCGGTCATGTCCAAGGCACCAAACCGACCAATAATTCAATAATCGATAACTAAAACTATAAATGTAGCTCTTCTTACTGGGCGATTGCATCAACTTAGATGCTTCTCCTGTGTTCTACTATGAGCTTGTATTGTCCCCACATACCGCAGCACGCGACAAGGGCTGGCAGACCATAAATGTAACCGTTTCAGAGAGAAATGCGACCAATGTGACGATCTCGCGTTATATCGATTCGATGGTGAATGACGAAACACGGAGATTTTCTAAGGTTTTTACTACATATTAACACTTTTCACATTTTCTCGTGTTACGTGGGTACCAGTCCTCGGTTCATGCAAAATCTTCAGGTCCTCGGTCATGTCCAAGGCACCAAACCGACCAATAATTCAATAATCGATAACTAAACCTATAAATGTAGCTCTTCTTACTGGGCGATTGCATCAACTTAGATGCTTCTCCTGTGTTCTACTGTGCTGCTTGTATAGTCCCCACATACCGCAGCACGCGACAAGGGCTGGCAGACCATAAATGTATCCGTTTCAGAGAGAAATGCGACCAATGTGACGATCTCGCGTTATATCGATTCGATGGTGAATGACGAAACACGGAGATTTTCTAAGGTTTTTACTACATATTAACACTTTTCACATTTTCTCGTGTTACGTGGCTGCCAGTCCTCGGTTCATGCAAAATCTTAAGGTCCTCGGTCATGTCCAAGGATCCAAACCGACCAATAATTCAATAATCGATAACTAAAACTATAAATGTAGCTCTTCTTACTGGGCGATTGCATCAACTTAGAGGCTTCTCCTGTGTTCTACGGTGCTGCTTGTATTGTCCCCACATACCGCAGCACGCGACAAGGGCTGGCAGACCATAAATGTAACCGTTTCAGAGAGAAATGCGACCAATGTGACGATCTCGCGTTATATCGATTCGATGGTGAATGACGAAACACGGAGATTTTCTAAGGTTTTTACTACATATTAACACTTTTCACATTTTCTCGTGTTACGTGGCTGCCAGTCCTCGGTTCATGCAAAATCTTAAGGTCCTCGGTCATGTCCAAGGCACCAAACCGACCAATAATTCAATAATCGATAACTAAAACTATAAATGTAGCTCTTCTTACTGGGCGATTGCATCAACGTAGATGCTTCTCCTGTGTTCTACTGTGCTGCTTGTATTGTCCCCACATACCGCAGCACGCGACAAGGGCTGGCAGACCATAAATGTAACCGTTTCAGAGAGAAATGCGACCAATGTGACGATCTCGCGTTATATCGATTCGATGGTGAATGACGAAACACGGAGATTTTCTAAGGTTTTTACTACATATTAACACTTTTCACATTTTCTCGTGTTACGTGGCTGCCAGTCCTCGGTTTATGCAAAATCTTAAGGTCCTCGGTCATGTCCAAGGCACCAAACCGACCAATAATTCAATAATCGATAGCTAAAACTATAAATGTAGCTCTTCTTACTGGGCGATTGCATCAACTTAGATGCTTCTCCTGTGTTCTACTGTGCTGCTTGTATTGTCCCCACATACCGCAGCACGCGACAAGGGCTGGCAGACCATAAATGTAACCGTTTCAGAGAGAAATGCGACCAATGTGACGATCTCGCGTTATATCGATTCGATGGTGAATGACGAAACACGGAGATTTTCTAAGGTTTTTACTACATATTAACACTTTTCACATTTTCTCGTGTTACGTGGCTGCCAGTCCTCGGTTCATGCAAAGTCTTAAGGTCCTCGGTCATGTCCAAGGCACCAAACCGACCAATAATTCAATAATCGATAACTAAAACTATAAATGTAGCTCTTCTTACTGGGCGATTGCATCAACTAAGATGCTTCTCCTGTGTTCTACTGTGCTGCTTGTATTGTCCCCACATACCGCAGCACGCGACAAGGACTGGCAGACCATAAATGTAACCGTTTCAGAGAGAAATGCGACCAATGTGACGATCTCGCGTTATATCGATTCGATGGTGAATGACGAAACACGGAGATTTTCTAAGGTTTTTACTACATATTAACACTTTTCACATTTTCTCGTGTAACGTGGCTGCCAGTCCTCGGTTCATGCAAAATCTTAAGGTCCTCGGTCATGTCCATGGCACCAAACCGACCAATAATTCAATAATCGATAACTAAAACTATAAATGTAGCTCTTCTTACTGGGCGATTGCATCAACTAAGATGCTTCTCCTGTGTTCTACTGTGAGCTTGTATTGTCCCCACATACCGCAGCACGCGACAAGGGCTGGCAGACCATAAATGTAACCGTTTCAGAGAGAAATGCGACCAATGTGACGATCTCGCGTTATATCGATTCGACGGTGAATGACGAAACACGGAGATTTTCTAAGGTTCTTACTACATATTAACACTTTTCACATTTTCTCGTGTTACGTGGCTGCCAGTCCTCGGTTCATGCAAAATCTTAAGGTCCTCGGTCAAGTCCAAGGCACCAAACCGACCAATAATTCAATAATCGATAACTAAAACTATAAATGTAGCTCTTCTTACTGGGCGATTGCATCAACTTAGATGCTTCTCCTGTGTTCTACTGTGCTGCTTGTATTGTCCCCACATACCGCAGCACGCGACAAGGGCTGGCAGACCATAAATGTAACCGTTTGAGAGAGAAATGCGACGAATGTGACGATCTCGCGTTATATCGATTCGATGGTGAATGACGAAACACGGAGATTTTCTAAGGTTTTTACTACATATTAACACTTTTCACATTTTCTCGTGTTACGTGGCTGCCAGTCCTCGGTTCATGCAAAATCTTAAGGTCCTCGGTCATGTCCAAGGCACCAAACCGACCAATAATTCAATAATCGATAACTAAAACTATAAATGTAGCTCTTCTTACTGGGCGATTGCATCAACTTAGATGCTTCTCCTGTGTCCTACTGTGCTGCTTGTATTGTCCCCACATACCGCAGCACGCGACAAGGGCTGGCAGACCATAAATGTAACCGTTTCAGAGAGAAATGCGACCAATGTGACAATCTCGCGTTATATCGATTCGATGGTGAATGACGAAACACGGAGATTTTCTAAGGTTTTTACTACATATTAACACTTTTCACATTTTCTCGTGTTACGTGGCTGCCAGTCCTCGGTTCATGCGAAATCTTACGGTCCTCGGTCATGTCCAAGGCACCAAACCGACCAATAATTCAATAATCGATAACTAAAACTATAAATGTAGCTCTTCTTACTGGGCGATTGCATCAACTTAGATGCTTCTCCTGTGTTCTACTGTGCTGCTTGTATTGTCCCCACATACCGCAGCACCTGACAAGGGCTGGCAGACCATAAATGTAACCGTTTCAGAGAGAAATGCGACCAATGTGACGATCTCGCGTTATATCGATTCGATGGTGAATGACGAAACACGGAGATTTTCTAAGGTTTTTACTACATATTAACACTTTTCACATTTTCTCGTGTTACGTGGCTGCCAGTCCTCGGTTCATGCAAAATCTTAAGGTCCTCGGTCATGTCCAAGGCACCAAACCGACCAATAATTCAATAATCGATAACTAAAACTATAAATGTAGCTCTTGTTACTGGGCGATTGCATCAACTTAGATGCTTCTCCTGTGTTCTACTGTGCTGCTTGTATTGTCCCCACATACCGCAGCACGCGACAAGGGCTGGCAGACCATAAATGTAACCATTTCAGAGAGAAATGCGACCAATGTGACGATCTCGCGTTATATCGATTCGATGGTGAATGACGAAACACGGAGATTTTCTAAGGTTTTTACTACATATTAACACTTTTCACATTTTCTCGTGTTACGTGGCTGCCAGTCCTCGGTTCTTGTAAAATCTTAAGGTCCTCGGTCATGTCCTAGGCACCAAACCGACCAATAATTCGATAATCGATAACTAAAACTATAAATGTAGCTCTTCTTACTGGGCGATTGCATCAACTAAGATGCTTCTCCTGTGTTCTACTGTGCTGCTTGTATTGTCCCCGCATACCGCAGCACGCGACAAGGGCTGGCAGACCATAAATGTAACCGTTTCAGAGAGAAATGCGACCAATGTAACGATCTCGCGTTATATCGATTCGATGGTGAATGACGAAACACGGAGATTTTCTAAGGTTTTTACAACATATTAACACTTTTCACATTTTCTCGTGTTACGTGGCTGCCAGTCCTCGGTTCATGGAAAATCTAAAGGTCCTAGGTCATGTCCAAGGCACCAAACCGACCAATAATTCAATAATCGATAACTAAAACTATAAATGTAGCTCTTCTTACTGGGCGATTGCATCAACTTAGATGCTTCTCCTGTGTTCTACTGTGCTGCTTGTATTGTCCCCACATACCGCAGCACGCGACAAGGGCTGGCAGACCATAAATGTAACCGTTTCAGAGAGAAATGCGACCAATGTGACGATCTCGCGTTATATCGATTCGATGGTGAATGACGAAACACGGAGGTTTTCTAAGGTTTTTACTACATATTAACACTTTTCACATTTTCTCGTGTTACGTGGCTGCCAGTCCTCGGTTCTTGTAAAATCTTAAGGTCCTCGGTCATGTCCTAGGCACCAAACCGACCAATAATTCGATAATCGATAACTAAAACTATAAATGTAGCTCTTCTTACTGGGCGATTGCATCAACTAAGATGCTTCTCCTGTGTTCTACTGTGCTGCTTGTATTGTCCCCACATACCGCAGCACGCGACAAGGGCTGGCAGACCATAAATGTAACCGTTTCAGAGAGAAATGCGACCAATGTGACGATCTCGCGTTATATCGATTCGATGGTGAATGACGAAACACGGAGATTTTCTAAGGTTTTTACTACATATTAACACTTTTCACATTTTCTCGTGTTACGTGACTGCCAGTCCTCGGTTCATGGAAAATCTAAAGGTCCTAGGTCATGTCCAAGGCACCAAACCGACCAATAATTCAATAATCGATAACTAAAACTATAAATGTAGCTCTTCATACTGGGCGATTGCATCAACTTAGATGCTTCTCCTGTGTTCTACTGTGCTGCTTGTATTGTCCCCACATAACCCAGCACGGGACAAGGGCTGGCAGACCATAAATGTAACCGTTTCAGAGAGAAATGCGACCAATGTGACGATCTCGCGTTATATCGATTCGATGGTGAATGACGAAACACGGAGATTTTCTAAGGTTTTAACTACATATTAACACTTTTCACATTTTCTCGTGTTACGTGGCTGCCAGTCCTCGGTTCATGCAAAATCTTAAGGTCCTCGGTCATGTCCAAGGCACCAAACCGACCAATAATTCAATAATCGATAACTAAAACTATAAATGTAGCTCTTCTTACTGGGCGATTGCATCAACTTAGATGCTTCTCCTGTGTTCTACTGTGCTGCTTGTATTGTCCCCACATAACCCAGCACGCGACAAGGGCTGGCAGACCATAAATGTAACCGTTTCAGAGAGAAATGCGACCAATGTGACGATCTCGCGTTATATCGATTCGATGGTGAATGACGAAACACGGAGATTTTCTAAGGTTTTTACTACATATTAACACTTTTCACATTTTCTCGTGTTACGTGGCTGCCAGTCCTCGGTTCATGCAAAATCTTAAGGTCCTAGGTCATGTCCAAGGCACCAAACCGACCAATAATTCAATAATCGATAACTAAAACTATAAATGTAGCTCTTCTTACTGGGCGATTGCATCAACTTAGATGCTTCTCCTGTGTTCTACTGTGCTGCTTGTATTGTCCCCACATAACCCAGCACGCGACAAGGGCTGGCAGACCATAAATGTAACCGTTTCAGAGAGAAATGCGACTAATGTGACGATCTCGCGTTATATCGATTCGATGGTGAATGACGAAACACGGAGATTTTCTAAGGTTTTTACTACATATTAACACTTTTCACATTTTCTCGTGTTACGTGGCTGCCAGTCCTCGGTTCATGCAAAATCTTAAGGTCCTCGGTCATGTCCAAGGCACCAAACCGACCAATAATTCAATAATCGATAACTAAAACTATAAATGTAGCTCTTCTTACTGGGCGATTGCATCAACTTAGATGCTTCTCCTGTGTTCTACTGTGCTGCTTGTATTGTCCCCACATACCGCAGCACGCGACAAGGGCTGGCAGACCATAAATGTAACCGTTTCAGAGTGAAACGCGACCAATGTGACGATCTCGCGTTATATCGATTCGATGGTGAATGACGAAACACGGAGATTTTCTAAGGTTTTTACTACATATTAACACTTTTCACATTTTCTCGTGTTACGTGGCTGCCAGTCCTCGGTTCTTGTAAAATCTTAAGGTCCTCGGTCATGTCCTAGGCACCAAACCGACCAATAATTCAATAATCGATAACTAAAACTATAAATGTAGCTCTTCTTACTGGGCGATTGCATCAACTAAGATGCTTCTCCTGTGTTCTACTGTGCTGCTTGTATTGTCCCCACATACCGCAGCACGCGACAAGGGCTGGCAGACCATAAATGTAACCGTTTCAGAGAGAAATGCGACCAATGTGACGATCTCGCGTTATATCGATTCGATGGTGAATGACGAAACACGGAGATTTTCTAAGGTTTTTACTACATATTAACACTTTTCACATTTTCTCGTGTTACGTGGCTGCCAGTCCTCGGTTCATGGAAAATCTAAAGGTCCTAGGTCATGTCCAAGGCACCAAACCGACCAATAATTCAATAATCGATAACAAAAACTATAAATGTAGCTCTTCTTACTGGGCGATTGCATCAACTTAGATGCTTCTCCTGTGTTCTACTGTGCTGCTTGTATTGTCCCCACATACCGCAGCACGCGACAAGGGCTGGCAGACCATAAATGTAACCGTTTCAGAGAGAAATGCGACCAATGTGACGATCTCGCGTTATATCGATTCGATGGTGAATGACGAAACACGGAGATTTTCTAAGGTTTTTACTACATATTAACACTTTTCACATTTTCTCGTGTTACGTGGCTGCCAGTCCTCGGTTCTTGTAAAATCTTAAGGTCCTCGGTCATGTCCTAGGCACCAAACCGACCAATAATTCGATAATCGATAACTAAAACTATAAATGTAGCTCTTCTTACTGGGCGATTGCATCAACTAAGATGCTTCTCCTGTGTTCTACTGTGCTGCTTGTATTGTCCCCACATACCGCAGCACGCGACAAGGGCTGGCAGACCATAAATGTAACCGTTTCAGAGAGAAATGCGACCAATGTGACGATCTCGCGTTATATCGATTCGATGGTGAATGACGAAACACGGAGATTTTCTAAGGTTTTTACTACATATTAACACTTTTCACATTTTCTCGTGTTACGTGACTGCCAGTCCTCGGTTCATGGAAAATCTAAAGGTCCTAGGTCATGTCCAAGGCACCAAACCGACCAATAATTCAATAATCGATAACTAAAACTATAAATGTAGCTCTTCATACTGGGCGATTGCATCAACTTAGATGCTTCTCCTGTGTTCTACTGTGCTGCTTGTATTGTCCCCACATAACCCAGCACGGGACAAGGGCTGGCAGACCATAAATGTAACCGTTTCAGAGAGAAATGCGACCAATGTGACGATCTCGCGTTATATCGATTCGATGGTGAATGACGAAACACGGAGATTTTCTAAGGTTTTTACTACATATTAACACTTTTCACATTTTCTCGTGTTACGTGGCTGCCAGTCCTCGGTTCATGCAAAATCTTAAGGTCCTCGGTCATGTCCAAGGCACCCAACCGACCAATAATTCAATAATCGATAACTAAAACTATAAATGTAGCTCTTCTTACTGGGCGATTGCATCAACTTAGATGCTTCTCCTGTGTTCTACTGTGCTGCTTGTATTGTCCCCACATAACCCAGCACGCGACAAGGGCTGGCAGACCATAAATGTAACCGTTTCAGAGAGAAATGCGACCAATGTGACGATCTCGCGTTATATCGATTCGATGGTGAATGACGAAACACGGAGATTTTCTAAGGTTTTTACTACATATTAACACTTTTCACATTTTCTCGTGTTACGTGGCTGCCAGTCCTCGGTTCATGCAAAATCTTAAGGTCCTAGGTCATGTCCAAGGCACCAAACCGACCAATAATTCAATAATCGATAACTAAAACTATAAATGTAGCTCTTCTTACTGGGCGATTGCATCAACTTAGATGCTTCTCCTGTGTTCTACTGTGCTGCTTGTATTGTCCCCACATAACCCAGCACGCGACAAGGGCTGGCACCATAAATGTAACCGTTTCAGAGAGAAATGCGACTAATGTGACGATCTCGCGTTATATCGATTCGATGGTGAATGACGAAACACGGAGATTTTCTAAGGTTTTTACTACATATTAACACTTTTCACATTTTCTCGTGTTACGTGGCTGCCAGTCCTCGGTTCATGCAAAATCTTAAGGTCCTCGGTCATGTCCAAGGCACCAAACCGACCAATAATTCAATAATCGATAACTAAAACTATAAATGTAGCTCTTCTTACTGGGCGATTGCATCAACTTAGATGCTTCTCCTGTGTACTACTGTGCTGCTTGTATTGTCCCCACATACCGCAGCACGCGACAAGGGCTGGCAGACCATAAATGTAACCGTTTCAGAGTGAAACGCGACCAATGTGACGATCTCGCGTTATATCGATTCGATGGTGAATGACGAAACACGGAGATTTTCTAAGGTTTTCACTACATATTAACACTTTTCACATTTTCTCGTGTTACGTGGCTGCCAGTCCTCGGTTCATGCAAAATCTAAAGGTCCTAGGTCATGTCCAAGGCACGAAACCGACCAATAATTCAATAATCGATAACTAAAACTATAAATGTAGCTCTTCTTACTGGGCGATTGCATCAACTTAGATGCTTCTCCTGTGTTCTACTGTGCTGCTTGTATTGTCCCCACATAACCCAGCACGCGACAAGGGCTGGCAGACCATAAATGTAACCGTTTCAGAGAGAAATGCGACCAATGTGACGATCTCGCGTTATATCGATTCGATGGTGAATGACGAAACACGGAGATTTTCTAAGGTTTTTACAACATATTAACACTTTTCACATTTTCTCGTGTTACGTGGCTGCCAGTCCTCGGTTCTTGTAAAATCTTAAGGTCCTCGGTCATGTCCTAGGCACCAAACCGACCAATAATTCGATAATCGATAACTAAAACTATAAATGTAGCTCTTCTTACTGGGCGATTGCATCAACTAAGATGCTTCTCCTGTGTTCTACTGTGCTGCTTGTATTGTCCCCACATACCGCAGCACGCGACAAGGGCTGGCAGACCATAAATGTAACCGTTTCAGAGAGAAATGCGACCAATGTGACGATCTCGCGTTATATCGATTCGATGGTGAATGACGAAACACGGAGATTTTCTAAGGTTTTTACTACATATTAACACTTTTCACATTTTCTCGTGTTACGTGGCTGCCAGTCCTCGGTTCATGGAAAATCTAAAGGTCCTAGGTCATGTCCAAGGCACCAAACCGACCAATAATTCAATAATCGATAACTAAAACTATAAATGTAGCTCTTCATACTGGGCGATTGCATCAACTTGGATGCTTCTCCTGCGTTCTACTGTGCTGCTTGTATTGTCCCCACATAACCCAGCACGGGACAAGGGCTGGCAGACCATAAATGTAACCGTTTCAGAGAGAAATGCGACCAATGTGACGATCTCGCGTTATATCGATTCGATGGTGAATGACGAAACACGGAGATTTTCTAAGGTTTTTACTACATATTAACACTTTTCACATTTTCTCGTTTTACGTGGCTGCCAGTCCTCGGTTCATGCAAAATCTTAAGGTCCTCGGTCATGTCCAAGGCACCAAACCGACCAATAATTCAATAATCGATAACTAAAACTATAAATGTAGCTCTTCTTACTGGGCGATTGCATCAACTTAGATGCTTCTCCTGTGTTCTACTGTGCTGCTTGTATTGTCCCCACATACCGCAGCACGCGATAAGGGCTGGCAGACCATAAATGTAACCGTTTCAGAGAGAAATGCGACCAATGTGACGATCTCGCGTTATATCGATTCGATGGTGAATGACGAAACACGGAGATTTTCTAAGGTTTTTACTACATATTAACACTTTTCACATTTTCTCGTGTTACGTGGCTGCCAGTCCTCGGTTCATGCAAAATCTTAAGGTCCTCGGTCATGTCCAAGGCACCAAACCGACCAATAATTCAATAATCGATAACTAAAACTATAAATGTAGCTCTTCTTACTGGGCGATTGCATCAACTTAGATGCTTCTCCTGTGTTCTACTGTGCTGCTTGTATTGTCCCCACATACCGCAGCACGCGACAAGGGCTGGCAGACCATAAATGTAACCGTTTCAGAGAGAAATGCGACCAATGTGACGATCTCGCGTTATATCAATTCGATGGTGAATGACGAAACACGGAGATTTTCTAAGGTTTTTACTACATATTAACACTTTTCACATTTTCTCGTGTTACGTGGCTGCCAGTCCTCGGTTCATGGAAAATCTAAAGGTCCTAGGTCATGTCCAAGGCACCAAACCGACCAATAATTCAATAATCGATAGCTAAAACTATAAATGTAGCTCTTCATACTGGGCGATTGCATCAACTTAGATGCTTCTCCTGTGTTCTACTGTGCTGCTTGTATTGTCCCCACATAACCCAGCTGCGACAAGGGCTGGCAGACCATAAATGTAACCGTTTCAGAGAGAAATGCGACCAATGTGACGATCTCGCGTTATATCGATTCGAAGGTGAATGACGAAACGCGGAGATTTCCTAAGGTTTTTACTACATATTAACACTTTTCACATTTTCTCGTGTTACGTGGCTGCCAGTCCTCGGTTCATGCAAAATCTTAAGGTCCTCGGTCATGTCCAAGGCACTAAACCGACCAATAATTCAATAATCGATAACTAAAACTATAAATGTAGCTCTTCTTACTGGGCGATTGCATCAACTTAGATGCTTCTCCTGTGTTCTACTGTGCTGCTTGTATTGTCCCCACATACCGCAGCACGCGACAAGGGCTGGCAGACCATAAATGTAACCGTTTCAGAGAGAAATGCGACCAATGTGACGATCTCGCGTTATATCGATTCGATGGTGAATGACGAAACACGGGAATTTTCTAAGGTTTTTACTACATATTAACACTTTTCACATTTTCTCGTGTTACGTGGCTGCCAGTCCTCGGTTCATGCAAAATCTTAAGGTCCTAGGTCATGTCCAAGGCACCAAACCGACCAATAATTCAATAAACGATAACTAAAACTATAAATGTAGCTCTTCTTACTGGGCGATTGCATCAACTTAGATGCTTCTCCTGTGTTCTACTGTGCTGCTTGTATTGTCCCCACATAACCCAGCACGCGACAAGGGCTGGCAGACCATAAATGTAACCGTTTCAGAGAGAAATGCGAGCAATGTGACGATCTCGCGTTATATCGATTCGATGGTGAATGACGAAACACGGAGATTTTCTAAGGTTTTTACTACATATTAACACTTTTCACATTTTCTCGTGTTACGTGGCTGCCAGTCCTCGGTTCATGCAAAATCTTAAGGTCCTCGGTCATGTCCAAGGCACCAAACCGACCAATAATTCAATAATCGATAACTAAAACTATAAATGTAGCTATTCTTACTGGGCGATTGCATCAACTTAGATGCTTCTCCTGTGTTCTACTGTGCTGCTTGTATTGTCCCCACATACCGCAGCATGCGACAAGGGCTGGCAGACCATAAATGTAACCGTTTCAGAGAGAAATGCGACCAATGTGACGATCTCGCGTTATATCGATTCGATGGTGAATGACGAAACACGGAGATTTTCTAAGGTTTTTACTACATATTAACACTTTTCACATTTTCTCGTGTTACGTGGCTGCCAGTCCTCGGTTCATGCAAAATCTTAAGGTCATCGGTCATGTCCAAGGCACCAAACCGACCAATAATTCAATAATCGATAACTAAAACTATAAATGTAGCTATTCTTACTGGGCGATTACATCAACTTAGATGCTTCTCCTGTGTTCTACTGTGCTGCTTGTATTGTCCCCACATACCGCAGCACGCGACAAGGGCTGGCAGACCATAAATGTAACCGTTTCAGAGAGAAATGCGACCAATGTGACGATCTCGCGTTATATCGATTCGATGGTGAATGACGAAACACGGAGATTTTCTAAGGTTTTTACTACATATTAACACTTTTCACATTTTCTCGTGTTACGTGGCTGCCAGTCCTCGGTTCTTGTAAAATCTTAAGGTCCTCGGTCATGTCCTAGGCACCAAACCGACCAATAATTCGATAATCGATAACTAAAACTATAAATGTAGCTCTTCTTACTGGGCGATTGCATCAACTAAGATGCTTCTCCTGTGTTCTACTGTGCTGCTTGTATTGTCCCCACATACCGCAGCACGCGACAAGGGCTGGCAGACCATAAATGTAACCGTTTCAGAGAGAAATGCGACCAATGTGACGATCTCGCGTTATATCGATTCGATGGTGAATGACGATACACGGAGATTTTCTAAGGTTTTTACTACATATTAACACTTTTCACATTTTCTCGTGTTACGTGGCTGCCAGTCCTCGGTTCATGCAAAATCTAAAGGTCCTAGGTCATGTCCAAGGCACGAAACCGACCAATAATTCAATAATCGATAACTAAAACTATAAATGTAGCTCTTCTTACTGGGCGATTGCATCAACTTAGATGCTTCTCCTGTGTTCTACTGTGCTGCTTGTATTGTCCCCACATACCGCAGCACGCGACAAGGGCTGGCAGACCATAAATGTAACCGTTTCAGAGAGAAATGCGACCAATGTGACGATCTCGCGTTATATCGATTCGATGGTGAATGACGAAACACGGAGATTTTCTAAGGTTTTTACTACATATTAACACTTTTCACATTTTCTCGTGTTACGTGGCTCCCAGTCCTCGGTTCATGCAAAATCTTAAGGCCCTAGGTCATGTCCAAGGCACCAAACCGACAAATAATTCAATAAACGATAACTAAAACTATAAATGTAGCTCTTCTTACTGGGCGATTGCATCAACTTAGATGCTTCTCCTGTGTTCTACTGTGCTGCTTGTATTGTCCCCACATAACCCAGCACGCGACAAGGGCTGGCAGACCATAAATGTAACCGTTTCAGAGAGAAATGCGACCAATGTGACGATCTCGCGTTATATCGATTCGATGGTGAATGACGAAACACGGAGATTTTCTAAGGTTTTTACTACATATTAACACTTTTCACATTTTCTCGTGTTACGTGGCTGCCAGTCCTCGGTTCATGCAAAATCTTAAGGTCCTCGGTCATGTCCAAGGCACCAAACCGACCAATAATTCAATAATCGATAACTAAAACTATAAATGTAGCTCTTCTTACTGGGCGATTGCATCAACTTAGATGCTTCTCCTGTGTTCTACTGTGCTGCTTGTATTGTCGCCACATACCGCAGCACGCGACAAGGGCTGGCAGACCATAAATGTAACCGTTTCAGAGAGAAATGCGACCAATGTGACGATCTCGCGTTATATCGATTCGATGGTGAATGACGAAACACGGAGATTTTCTAATGTTTTTACTACATATTAACACTTTTCACATTTTCTCGTGTTACGTGGCTGCCAGTCCTCGGTTCATGCAAAATCTAAAGGTCCTAGGTCATGTCCAAGGGACCAAACCGACCAATAATTCAATAATCGATAACTAAAACTATAAATGTAGCTCTTCTTACTGGGCGATTGCATCAACTTAGATGCTTCTCCTGTGTTCTACTGTGCTGCTTGTATTGTCCCCACATAACCCAGCACGCGACAAGGGCTGGCAGACCATAAATGTAACCGTTTCAGAGAGAAATGCGACCAATGTGACGATCTCGCGATATATCGATTCGATGGTGAATGACGAAACACGGAGATTTTCTAAGGTTTTTACTACATATTAACACTTTTCACATTTTCTCTTGTTACGTGGCTGCCAGTCCTCGGTTCATGCAAAATCTTAATGTCATCGGTCATGTTCAAGGCACCAAACCGACCAATAATTAAATAATCGATAACTAAAACTGTAAATGTAGCTCTTGTTACTGGGCGATTGCATCAACTTAGATGCTTCTCCTGTGTTCTACTGTGCTGCTTGTATTGTCCCCACATACCGCAGCACGCGACAAGGGCTGGCAGACCATAAATGTAACCGTTTCAGAGAGAAATGCGACCAATGTGACGATCTCGCGTTATATCGATTCGATGGTGAATGACGAAACACGGAGATTTTCTAAGGTTTTTACTACATATTAACACTTTTCACATTTTCTCGTGTTACGTGGCTGCCAGTCCTCGGTTCATGCAAAATCTTAAGGTCCTAGGTCATGTCCAAGGCACCAAACCGACCAATAATTCAATAATCGATAACTAAAACTATAAATGTAGCTCTTCTTACTGGGCGATTGCATCAACTTAGATGCTTCTTCTGCGTTCTACTGTGCTGCTTGTATTGTCCCCACATACCGCAGCACGCGACAAGGGATGGCAGACCATAAATGTAACCGTTTCAGAGAGAAATGCGACCAATGTGACGATCTCGCGTTATATCGATTCGGTGGTGAATGACGAAACACGGAGATTTTCTAAGGTTTTTACTACATATTAAAACTTTTCACATTTTCTCGTGTTACGTAGCGGCCAGTCCTCGGTTCATGCAAAAACTTAAGGTCCGCGGTCATGTCCAAGGCGCCAAACCGACCAATAATTCAATAATCGATAACTAAAACTATAAATGTAGCTCTTCTTACTGGGCGATTGCATCAACTTAGATGCTTCTCCTGTGTTCTACTGTGCTGCTTGTATTGTCCCCACATAACCCAGCACGCGACAAGGGCTGGCAGACCATAAATGTAACCGTTTCAGAGAGAAATGCGACCAATGTGACGATCTCGCGTTATATCGATTCGATGGTGAATGACGAAACACGGAGATTTTCTAAGGTTTTTACTACATATTAACACTTTTCACATTTTCTCGTGTTACGTGGCTGCCAGTCCTCGGTTCATGTAAAATCTTAAGGTCCTCGGTCATGTCCAAGGCACCAAACCGACCAATAATTCGATAATCGATAGCTAAAACTATAAATGTAGCTCTTCTTACTGGGTGATTGCATCAACTTAGATGCTTCTCCTGTGTTCTACTGTGCTGCTTGTATTGTCCCCACATAACCCAGCACGCGACAAGGGCTGGCAGACCATAAATGTAACCGTTTCAGAGAGAAATGCGACCAATGTGACGATCTCGCGTTATATCGATTCGAATGTGAATGACGAAACACGGAGATTTTCTAAGGTTTTTACTACATATTAACACTTTTCACATTTTCTCGTGTTACGTGGCTCCAGTCCTCGGTTCATGCAAAATCTTAAGGTCCTAGGTCATGTCCAAGGCACCAAACCGACCAATAATTCAATAATCGATAACTAAAACTATAAATGTAGCTCGTGTTACTGGGCGATTGCATCAACTTAGATGCTTCTCCTGTGTTCTACTGTGCTGCTTGTATTGTCCCCACATAACCCAGCACGCGACAAGGGCTGGCAGACCATAAATGTAACCGTTTCAGAGAGAAATGCGACCAATGTGACGATCTCGCGTTATATCGATTCGATGGTGAATGACGAAACACGGAGATTTTCTAAGGTTTTTACTACATATTAACACTTTTCACATATTCTCGTGTTACGTGGCTGCCAGTCCTCGGTTCATGCATAATCTTAAGGTCCTAGGTCATGTCCAAGGCACCAAACCGACCAATAATTCAATAATCGATAACTAAAACTATAAATGTAGCTCTTCTTACTGGGCGATTGCATCAACTTAGATGCTTCTCCTGTGTTCTACTGTGCTGCTTGTATTGTCCCCACATAACCCAGCACGCGACAAGGGCTGGCAGACCATAAATGTAACCGTTTCAGAGAGAAATGCGACCAATGTGACGATCTCGCGTTATATCGATTCGATGGTGAATGACGAAACACGGAGATTTTCTAAGGTTTTTACTACATATTAACACTTTTCACATTTTCTCGTGTTACGTGGCTGCCAGTCCTCGGTTCATGCAAAATCTTAAGGTCCTCGGTCATGTCCAAGGCACCAAACCGACCAATAATTCAATAATCGATAACTAAAACTATAAATGTAGCTCTTCTTACTGGGCGATTGCATCAACTTAGATGCTTCTCCTGTGTTCTACTGTGCTGCTTGTATTGTCCCCACATACCGCAGCACGCGACAAGGGCTGGCAGACCATAAATGTAACCGTTTCAGAGAGAAATGCGACCAATGTGACGATCTCGCGTTATATCGATTCGATGGTGAATGACGAAACACGGAGATTTTCTAAGGTTTTTACTACATATTAACACTTTTCACATTTTCTCGTGTTACGTGGCTGCCAGTCCTCGGTTCATGCAAAGTCTTAAGGTCTTCGGTCATGTCCAAGGCACCAAACCGACCAATAATTCAATAATCGATAACTAAAACTATAAATGTAGCTCTTGTTACTGGGCGATTGCATCAACTTAGATGCTTGTCCTGTGTTCTACTGTGCTGCTTGTATTGTCGCCACATACCGCAGCACGCGACAAGGGCTGGCAGACCATAAATGTAACCGTTTCAGAGAGAAATGCGACCAATGTGACGATCTCGCGTTATATCGATTCGATGGTGAATGACGAAACACGGAGATTTTCTAAGGTTTTTACTACATATTAACACTTTTCACATTTTCTCGTGTTACGTGGCTGCCAGTCCTCGGTTCATGCAAAATCTTAAAGTCCTCGGTCATGTCCAAGGCACCAAACCGACCAATAATTCAATAATCGATAGCTAAAACTATAAATGTAGCTCTTCTTACTGGGCGATTGCATCAACTAAGATGCTTCTCCTGTGTTCTACTGTGCTGCTTGTATTGTCCCCACATACCGCAGCACGCGACAAGGGCTGGCAGACCATAAATGTAACCGTTTCAGAGAGAAATGCGACCAATGTGACGATCTCGCGTTATATCGATTCGATGGTGAATGACGAAACACGGAGATTTTCTAAGGTTTTTACTACATATTAACACTTTTCACATTTTCTCGTGTTACGTGGCTGCCAGTCCTCGGTTCATGCAAAATCTTAAGGTCCTAGGTCATGTCCAAGGCACCAAACCGACCAATAATTCAATAATCGATAACTAAAACTATAAATGTAGCTCTTCTTACTGGGCGATTGCATCAACTTAGATGCTTCTCCTGTGTTCTACTGTGCTGCTTGTATTGTCCCCACATACCGCAGCACGCGACAAGGGCTGGCAGACCATAAATGTAACCGTTTCAGAGAGAAATGCGACCAATGTGACGATCTCGCGTTATATCGATTCGATGGTGAATGACGAAACACGGAGATTTTCTAATGTTTTTACTACATATTAACACTTTTCACATTTTCTCGTGTTACGTGGCTGCCAGTCCTCGGTTCATGCAAAAACTTAAGGTCCTCGGTCATGTCCAAGGCACCAAACCGACCAATAATTCAATAATCGATAACTAAAACTATAAATGTAGCTCTTCTTACTGGGCGATTGCATCAACTTAGATGCTTCTCCTGTGTTCTACTGTGCTGCTTGTATTGTCCCCACATAACCCAGCACGCGACAAGGGCTGGCAGACCATAAATGTAACCGTTTCAGAGAGAAATGCGACCAATGTGACGATCTCGCGTTATATCGATTCGATGGTGAATGACGAAACACGGAGATTTTCTAAGGTTTTTACTACATATTAACACTTTTCAGATTTTCTCGTGTTACGTGGCGGCCAGTCCTCGGTTCATGCAAAAACTTAAGGTCCTCGGTCATGTCCAAGGCACCAAACCGACCAATAATTCAATAATCGATAACTAAAACTATAAATGTAGCTCTTCTTACTGGGCGATTGCATCAACTTAGATGCTTCTCCTGTGTTCTACTGTGCTGCTTGTATTGTCCCCACATAACCCAGCACGCGACAAGGGCTGGCAGACCATAAATGTAACCGTTTCAGAGAGAAATGCGACCAATGTGACGATCTCGCGTTATATCGATTCGATGGTGAATGACGAAACACGGAGATTTTCTAAGGTTTTTACTACATATTAACACTTTTCACATTTTCTCGTGTTACGTGGCTGCCAGTCCTCGGTTCATGCAAAATCTTAAGGTCCTCGGTCATGTCCAAGGCACCAAACCGACCAATAATTCAATAATCGATAACTAAAACTATAAATGTAGCTCTTCTTACTGGGCGATTGCATCAACTTAGATGCTTCTCCTGTGTTCTACTGTGCTGCTTGTATTGTCCCCACATAACCCAGCACGCGACAAGGGCTGGCAGACCATAAATGTAACCGTTTCAGAGAGAAATGCGACCAATGTGACGATCTCGCGTTATATCGATTCGATGGTGAATGACGAAACACGGAGATTTTCTAAGGTTTTTACTACATATTAACACTTTTCACATTTTCTCGTGTTACGTGGCTGCCAGTCCTCGGTTCATGCAAAATCTTAAGGTCCTCGGTCATGTCCAAGGCACCAAACCGACCAATAATTCAATAATCGATAACTAAAACTATAAATGTAGCTCTTCTTACTGGGCGATTGCATCAACTTAGATGCTTCTCCTGTGTTCTACTGTGCTGCTTGTATTGTCGCCACATACCGCAGCACGCGACAAGGGCTGGCAGACCATAAATGTAACCGTTTCAGAGAGAAATGCGACCAATGTGACGATCTCGCGTTATATCGATTCGATGGTGAATGACGAAACACGGAGATTTTCTAAGGTTTTTACTACATATTAACACTTTTCACATTTTCTCGTGTTACGTGGCTGCCAGTCCTCGGTTCATGCAAAATCTAAAGGTCCTAGGTCATGTCCAAGGGACCAAACCGACCAATAATTCAATAATCGATAACTAAAACTATAAATGTAGCTCTTCTTACTGGGCGATTGCATCAACTTAGATGCTTCTCCTGTGTTCTACTGTGCTGCTTGTATTGTCCCCACATAACCCAGCACGCGACAAGGGCTGGCAGACCATAAATGTAACCGTTTCAGAGAGAAATGCGACCAATGTGACGATCTCGCGATATATCGATTCGATGGTGAATGACGAAACACGGAGATTTTCTAAGGTTTTTACTACATATTAACACTTTTCACATTTTCTCTTGTTACGTGGCTGCCAGTCCTCGGTTCATGCAAAATCTTAATGTCATCGGTCATGTTCAAGGCACCAAACCGACCAATAATTAAATAATCGATAACTAAAACTGTAAATGTAGCTCTTGTTACTGGGCGATTGCATCAACTTAGATGCTTCTCCTGTGTTCTACTGTGCTGCTTGTATTGTCCCCACATACCGCAGCACGCGACAAGGGCTGGCAGACCATAAATGTAACCGTTTCAGAGAGAAATGCGACCAATGTGACGATCTCGCGTTATATCGATTCGATGGTGAATGACGAAACACGGAGATTTTCTAAGGTTTTTACTACATATTAACACTTTTCACATTTTCTCGTGTTACGTGGCTGCCAGTCCTCGGTTCATGCAAAATCTTAAGGTCCTAGGTCATGTCCAAGGCACCAAACCGACCAATAATTCAATAATCGATAACTAAAACTATAAATGTAGCTCTTCTTACTGGGCGATTGCATCAACTTAGATGCTTCTTCTGCGTTCTAGTGTGCTGCTTGTATTGTCCCCACATACCGCAGCACGCGACAAGGGATGGCAGACCATAAATGTAACCGTTTCAGAGAGAAATGCGACCAATGTGACGATCTCGCGTTATATCGATTCGGTGGTGAATGACGAAACACGGAGATTTTCTAAGGTTTTTACTACATATTAAAACTTTTCACATTTTCTCGTGTTACGTAGCGGCCAGTCCTCGGTTCATGCAAAAACTTAAGGTCCGCGGTCATGTCCAAGGCGCCAAACCGACCAATAATTCAATAATCGATAACTAAAACTATAAATGTAGCTCTTCTTACTGGGCGATTGCATCAACTTAGATGCTTCTCCTGTGTTCTACTGTGCTGCTTGTATTGTCCCCACATAACCCAGCACGCGACAAGGGCTGGCAGACCATAAATGTAACCGTTTCAGAGAGAAATGCGACCAATGTGACGATCTCGCGTTATATCGATTCGATGGTGAATGACGAAACACGGAGATTTTCTAAGGTTTTTACTACATATTAACACTTTTCACATTTTCTCGTGTTACGTGGCTGCCAGTCCTCGGTTCATGTAAAATCTTAAGGTCCTCGGTCATGTCCAAGGCACCAAACCGACCAATAATTCGATAATCGATAGCTAAAACTATAAATGTAGCTCTTCTTACTGGGTGATTGCATCAACTTAGATGCTTCTCCTGTGTTCTACTGTGCTGCTTGTATTGTCCCCACATAACCCAGCACGCGACAAGGGCTGGCAGACCATAAATGTAACCGTTTCAGAGAGAAATGCGACCAATGTGACGATCTCGCGTTATATCGATTCGAATGTGAATGACGAAACACGGAGATTTTCTAAGGTTTTTACTACATATTAACACTTTTCACATTTTCTCGTGTTACGTGGCTCCAGTCCTCGGTTCATGCAAAATCTTAAGGTCCTAGGTCATGTCCAAGGCACCAAACCGACCAATAATTCAATAATCGATAACTAAAACTATAAATGTAGCTCGTGTTACTGGGCGATTGCATCAACTTAGATGCTTCTCCTGTGTTCTACTGTGCTGCTTGTATTGTCCCCACATAACCCAGCACGCGACAAGGGCTGGCAGACCATAAATGTAACCGTTTCAGAGAGAAATGCGACCAATGTGACGATCTCGCGTTATATCGATTCGATGGTGAATGACGAAACACGGAGATTTTCTAAGGTTTTTACTACATATTAACACTTTTCACATTTTCTCGTGTTACGTGGCGGACAGTCCTCGGTTCATGCAAAAACTTAAGGTCCTCGTTCATGTCCAAGGCACCAAACCGACCAATAATTCAATAATCGATAACTAAAACTATAAATGTAGCTCTTCTTACTGGGCGATTGCATCAACTTAGATGCTTCTCCTGTGTTCTACTGTGCTGCTTGTATTGTCCCCACATACCGCAGCACGCGACAAGGGCTGGCAGACCATAAATGTAACCGTTTCAGAGAGAAATGCGACCAATGTGACGATCTCGCGTTATATCGATTCGATGGTGAATGACGAAACACGGAGATTTTCTAAGGTTTTTACTACATATTAACACTTTTCACATTTTCTCGTGTTACGTGGCTGCCAGTCCTCGGTTCATGCATAATCTTAAGGTCCTAGGTCATGTCCAAGGCACCAAACCGACCAATAATTCAATAATCGATAACTAAAACTATAAATGTAGCTCTTCTTACTGGGCGATTGCATCAACTTAGATGCTTCTCCTGTGTTCTACTGTGCTGCTTGTATTGTCCCCACATAACCCAGCACGCGACAAGGGCTGGCAGACCATAAATGTAACCGTTTCAGAGAGAAATGCGACCAATGTGACGATCTCGCGTTATATCGATTCGATGGTGAATGACGAAACACGGAGATTTTCTAAGGTTTTTACTACATATTAACACTTTTCACATTTTCTCGTGTTACGTGGCTGCCAGTCCTCGGTTCATGCAAAATCTTAAGGTCCTCGGTCATGTCCAAGGCACCAAACCGACCAATAATTCAATAATCGATAACTAAAACTATAAATGTAGCTCTTCTTACTGGGCGATTGCATCAACTTAGATGCTTCTCCTGTGTTCTACTGTGCTGCTTGTATTGTCCCCACATACCGCAGCACGCGACAAGGGCTGGCAGACCATAAATGTAACCGTTTCAGAGAGAAATGCGACCAATGTGACGATCTCGCGTTATATCGATTCGATGGTGAATGACGAAACACGGAGATTTTCTAAGGTTTTTACTACATATTAACACTTTTCACATTTTCTCGTGTTACGTGGCTGCCAGTCCTCGGTTCATGCAAAGTCTTAAGGTCTTCGGTCATGTCCAAGGCACCAAACCGACCAATAATTCAATAATCGATAACTAAAACTATAAATGTAGCTCTTGTTACTGGGCGATTGCATCAACTTAGATGCTTGTCCTGTGTTCTACTGTGCTGCTTGTATTGTCCCCACATACCGCAGCACGCGACAAGGGCTGGCAGACCATAAATGTAACCGTTTCAGAGAGAAATGCGACCAATGTGACGATCTCGCGTTATATCGATTCGATGGTGAATGACGAAACACGGAGATTTTCTAAGGTTTTTACTACATATTAACACTTTTCACATTTTCTCGTGTTACGTGGCTGCCAGTCCTCGGTTCATGCAAAATCTTAAAGTCCTCGGTCATGTCCAAGGCACCAAACCGACCAATAATTCAATAATCGATAGCTAAAACTATAAATGTAGCTCTTCTTACTGGGCGATTGCATCAACTAAGATGCTTCTCCTGTGTTCTACTGTGCTGCTTGTATTGTCCCCACATACCGCAGCACGCGACAAGGGCTGGCAGACCATAAATGTAACCGTTTCAGAGAGAAATGCGACCAATGTGACGATCTCGCGTTATATCGATTCGATGGTGAATGACGAAACACGGAGATTTTCTAAGGTTTTTACTACATATTAACACTTTTCACATTTTCTCGTGTTACGTGGCTGCCAGTCCTCGGTTCATGCAAAATCTTAAGGTCCTAGGTCATGTCCAAGGCACCAAACCGACCAATAATTCAATAATCGATAACTAAAACTATAAATGTAGCTCTTCTTACTGGGCGATTGCATCAACTTAGATGCTTCTCCTGTGTTCTACTGTGCTGCTTGTATTGTCCCCACATACCGCAGCACGCGACAAGGGCTGGCAGACCATAAATGTAACCGTTTCAGAGAGAAATGCGACCAATGTGACGATCTCGCGTTATATCGATTCGATGGTGAATGACGAAACACGGAGATTTTCTAATGTTTTTACTACATATTAACACTTTTCACATTTTCTCGTGTTACGTGGCTGCCAGTCCTCGGTTCATGCAAAAACTTAAGGTCCTCGGTCATGTCCAAGGCACCAAACCGACCAATAATTCAATAATCGATAACTAAAACTATAAATGTAGCTCTTCTTACTGGGCGATTGCATCAACTTAGATGCTTCTCCTGTGTTCTACTGTGCTGCTTGTATTGTCCCCACATAACCCAGCACGCGACAAGGGCTGGCAGACCATAAATGTAACCGTTTCAGAGAGAAATGCGACCAATGTGACGATCTCGCGTTATATCGATTCGATGGTGAATGACGAAACACGGAGATTTTCTAAGGTTTTTACTACATATTAACACTTTTCAGATTTTCTCGTGTTACGTGGCGGCCAGTCCTCGGTTCATGCAAAAACTTAAGGTCCTCGGTCATGTCCAAGGCACCAAACCGACCAATAATTCAATAATCGATAACTAAAACTATAAATGTAGCTCTTCTTACTGGGCGATTGCATCAACTTAGATGCTTCTCCTGTGTTCTACTGTGCTGCTTGTATTGTCCCCACATAACCCAGCACGCGACAAGGGCTGGCAGACCATAAATGTAACCGTTTCAGAGAGAAATGCGACCAATGTGACGATCTCGCGTTATATCGATTCGATGGTGAATGACGAAACACGGAGATTTTCTAAGGTTTTTACTACATATTAACACTTTTCACATTTTCTCGTGTTACGTGGCTGCCAGTCCTCGGTTCATGCAAAATCTTAAGGTCCTAGGTCATGTCCAAGGCACCAAACCGACCAATAATTCAATAATCGATAACTAAAACTATAAATGTAGCTCTTCTTACTGGGCGATTGCATCAACTTAGATGCTTCTCCTGTGTTCTACTGTGCTGCTTGTATTGTCCCCACATAACCCAGCACGCGACAAGGGCTGGCAGACCATAAATGTAACCGTTTCAGAGAGAAATGCGACCAATGTGACGATCTCGCGTTATATCGATTCGATGGTGAATGACGAAACACGGAGATTTTCTAAGGTTTTTACTACATATTAACACTTTTCACATTTTCTCGTGTTACGTGGCTGCCAGTCCTCGGTTCATGCAAAATCTTAAGGTCCTCGGTCATGTCCAAGGCACCAAACCGACCAATAATTCAATAATCGATAACTAAAACTATAAATGTAGCTCTTCTTACTGGGCGATTGCATCAACTTAGATGCTTCTCCTGTGTTCTACTGTGCTGCTTGTATTGTCCCCACATACCGCAGCACGCGACAAGGGCTGGCAGACCATAAATGTAACCGTTTCAGAGAGAAATGCGACCAATGTGACGATCTCGCGTTATATCGATTCGATGGTGAATGACGAAACACGGAGATTTTCTAAGGTTTTTACTAAATATTAACACTTTTCACATTTTCTCGTGTTACGTGGCTGCCAGTCCTCGATTCATGCAAAATCTTAAGGTCCTCGGTCATGTCCAAGGCACAAAACGGACCAATAATTCAATAATCGATAACTAAAACTATAAATGTAGCTTTTCTTACTGGGCGATTGCATCAACTAAGATGCTTCTCCTGTGTTCTACTGTGCTGCTTGTATTGTCCCCACATACCGCAGCACGCGACAAGGGCTGGCAGACCATAAATGTAACCGTTTCAGAGAGAAATGCGACCAATGTGACGATCTCGCGTTATATCGATTCGATGGTGAATGACGAAACACGGAGATTTTCTAAGGTTTTTACTACATATTAACACTTTTCACATTTTCTCGTGTTACGTGGCTGCCAGTCCTCGGTTCATGCAAAATCTTAAGGTCCTAGGTCATGTCCAAGGCACCAAACCGACCAATAATTCAATAATCGATAACTAAAACTATAAATGTAGCTCTTCTTACTGGGCGATTGCATCAACTTAGATGCTTCTCCTGTGTTCTACTGTGCTGCTTGTATTGTCCCCACATAACCCAGCACGCGACAAGGGCTGGCAGACCATAAATGTAACCGTTTCAGAGAGAAATGCGACCAATGTGACGATCTCACGTTATATCGATTCGATGGTGAATGACGAAACACGGAGATTTTCTAAGGTTTCTACTACATATTAACACTTTTCACATTTTCTCGTGTTACGTGGCGGCCAGTCCTCGGTTCATGCAAAAACTTAAGGTCCTCGGTCATGTCCAAGGCACCAAACCGACCAATAATTCAATAATCGATAACTAAAACTATAAATGTAGCTCTTCTTACTGGGCGATTGCATCAACTTAGATGCTTCTCCTGTGTTCTACTGTGCTGCTTGTATTGTCCCCACATAACCCAGCACGCGACAAGGGCTGGCAGACCATAAATGTAACCGTTTCAGAGAGAAATGCGACCAATGTGACGATCTCGCGTTATATCG
Organism: Schistocerca nitens; assembly: GCF_023898315.1. Lineage (NCBI taxonomy): Eukaryota > Metazoa > Arthropoda > Insecta > Orthoptera > Acrididae > Schistocerca > Schistocerca nitens. Next base: position 70,144,540 of record NC_064625.1, read on the forward strand.
ATTCGATGGTGAATGACGAAACACGGAGATTTTCTAAGGTTTTTACTACATATTAACACTTTTCACATTTTCTCGTGTTACGTGGCTGCCAGTCCTCGGTTCATGCAAAATCTTAAGGTCCTAGGTCATGTCCAAGGCACCAAACCGACCAATAATTCAATAATCGATAACTAAAACTATAAATGTAGCTCTTCTTACTGGGCGATTGCATCAACTTAGATGCTTCTCCTGTGTTCTACTGTGCTGCTTGTATTGTCCCCACATACCGCAGCACGCGACAAGGGCTGGCAGACCATAAATGTAACCGTTTCAGAGAGAAATGCGACCAATGTGACGATCTCGCGTTATATCGATTCGATGGTGAATGACGAAACACGGAGATTTTCTAAGGTTTTTACTACATATTAACACTTTTCACATTTTCTCGTGTTACGTGGCTGCCAGTCCTCGGTTCATGCAAAATCTTAAGGTCCTCGGTCATGTCCAAGGCACCAAACCGACCAATAATTCAATAATCGATAACTAAAACTATAAATGTAGCTCTTCTTACTGGGCGATTGCATCAACTTAGATGCTTCTCCTGTGTTCTACTGTGCTGCTTGTATTGTCCCCACATACCGCAGCACGCGACAAGGGCTGGCAGACCATAAATGTAACCGTTTCAGAGAGAAATGCGACCAATGTGACGATATCGCGTTATATCGATTCGATGGTGAATGACGAAACACGGAGATTTTCTAAGGTTTTTACTACATATTAACACTTTTCACATTTTCTCGTGTTACGTGGCTGCCAGTCCTCGGTTCATGCCAAGTCTTAAGGTCCTCGGTCATGTCCAAGGCACCAAACCGACCAATAATTCAATAATCGATAACTAAAACTATAAATGTAGCTCTTCTTACTGGGCGATTGCATCAACTTAGATGCTTCTCCTGTGTTCTACTGTGCTGCTTGTATTGTCCCCACATACCGCAGCACGCGACAAGGGCTGGCAGACCATAAATGTAACCGTTTCAGAGAGAAATGCGACCAATGTGACGATCTCGCGTTATATCGATTCGATGGTGAATGACGAAACACGGAGATTTTCTAAGGTTTTTACTACATATTAACACTTTTCACATTTTCTCGTGTTACGTGGCTGCCAGTCCTCGGTTCATGCAAAATCTTAAGGTCCTCGGTCATGTCCAAGGCACCAAACCGACCAATAATTCAATAATCGATAACTAAAACTATAAATGTAGCTCTTCTTACTGGGCGATTGCATCAACTTAGATGCTTCTCCTGTGTTCTACTGTGCTGCTTGTATTGTCCCCACATACCGCAGCACGCGACAAGGGCTGGCAGACCATAAATGTAACCGTTTCAGAGAGAAATGCGACCAATGTGACGATCTCGCGTTATATCGATTCGATGGTGAATGACGAAACACGGAGATTTTCTAAGGTTTTTACTACATATTAACACTTTTCACATTTTCTCGTGTTACGTGGCTGCCAGTCCTCGATTCATGCAAAATCTTAAGGTCCTCGGTCATGTCCAAGGCACAAAACGGACCAATAATTCAATAATCGATAACTAAAACTATAAATGTAGCTTTTCTTACTGGGCGATTGCATCAACTTAGATGCTTCTCCTGTGTTCTACTGTGCTGCTTGTATTGTCCCCACATACCGCAGCACGCGACAAGGGCTGGCAGACCATAAATGTAACCGTTTCAGAGAGAAATGCGACCAATGTGACATCTCGCGTTATATCGATTCGATGGTGAATGACGAAACACGGAGATTTTCTAAGGTTTTTACTACATATTAACACTTTTCACATTTTCTCGTGTTACGTGGCTGCCTGTCCTCGGTTCATGCAAAATCTTAAGGTCCTCGGTCATGTCCAAGGCACCAAACCGACCAATAATTCAATAATCGATAACTAAAACTATAAATGTAGCTCTTCGTACTGGGCGATTGCATCAACATAGATGCTTCTCCTGTGTTCTACTGTGCTGCTTGTATTGTCCCCACATACCGCAGCACGCGACAAGGGCTGGCAGACCATAAATGTAACCGTTTCAGAGAGAAATGCGACCAATGTGACGATCTCGCGTTATATCGATTCGATGGTGAATGACGAAACACGGAGATTTTCTAAGGTTTTTACTACATATTAACACTTTTCACATTTTCTCGTGTTACGTGGCAGCCAGTCCTCGGTTCATGCAAAATCTTAAGGTCCTCGGTCATGTCAAAGGCACCAAACCGACCAATAATTCAATAATCGATAACTAAAACTATAAATGTAGCTCTTCTTACTGGGCGATTGCATCAACTTAGATGCTTCTCCTGTGTTCTACTGTGCTGCTTGTATTGTCCACACATACCGCAGCACGCGACAAGGGCTGGCAGACCATAAATGTAACCGTTTCAGAGAGAAATGCGACCAATGTGACGATCTCGCGTTATATCGATTCGATGGTGAATGACGAAACACGGAGATTTTCTAAGGTTTTTACTACATATTAACACTTTTCACATTTTCTCGTGTTACGTGGCTGCCAGTCCTCGGTTCATGCAAAATCTTAAGGTCCTAGGTCATGTCCAAGGCACCAAACCGACCAATAATTCAATAATCGATAACTAAAACTATAAATGTAGCTCTTCTTACTGGGCGATTGCATCAACTTAGATGCTTCTCCTGTGTTCTACTGTGCTGCTTGTATTGTCCCCACATAACCCAGCACGCGACAAGGGCTGGCAGACCATAAATGTAACCGTTTCAGAGAGAAATGCGACCAATGTGACGATCTCGCGTTATATCGATTCGATGGTGAATGACGAAACACGGAGATTTTCTAAGGTTTTTACTACATATTAACACTTTTCACATTTTCTCGTGTTACGTGGCGGCCAGTCCTCGGTTCATGCAAAAACTTAAGGTCCTCGGTCATGTCCAAGGCACCAAACCGACCAATAATTCAATAATCGATAACTAAAACTATAAATGTAGCTCTTCTTACTGGGCGATTGCATCAACTTAGATGCTTCTCCTGTGTTCTACTGTGCTGCTTGTATTGTCCCCACATAACCCAGCACGCGACAAGGGCTGGCAGACCATAAATGTAACCGTTTCAGAGAGAAATGCGACCAATGTGACGATCTCGCGTTATATCGATTCGATGGTGAATGACGAAACACGGAGATTTTCTAAGGTTTTTACTACATATTAACACTTTTCACATTTTCTCGTGTTACGTGGCTGCCAGTCCTCGGTTCATGCAAAATCTTAAGGTCCTAGGTCATGTCCAAGGCACCAAACCGACCAATAATTCAATAATCGATAACTAAAACTATAAATGTAGCTCTTCTTACTGGGCGATTGCATCAACTTAGATGCTTCTCCTGTGTTCTACTGTGCTGCTTGTATTGTCCCCACATAACCCAGCACGCGACAAGGGCTGGCAGACCATAAATGTAACCGTTTCAGAGAGAAATGCGACCAATGTGACGATCTCGCGTTATATCGATTCGATGGTGAATGACGAAACACGGAGATTTTCTAAGGTTTTTACTACATATTAACACTTTTCACATTTTCTCGTGTTACGTGGCTGCCAGTCCTCGGTTCATGCAAAATCTTAAGGTCCTCGGTCATGTCCAAGGCACCAAACCGACCAATAATTCAATAATCGATAACTAAAACTATAAATGTAGCTCTTCTTACTGGGCGATTGCATCAACTTAGATGCTTCTCCTGTGTTCTACTGTGCTGCTTGTATTGTCCCCACATACCGCAGCACGCGACAAGGGCTGGCAGACCATAAATGTAACCGTTTCAGAGAGAAATGCGACCAATGTGACGATATCGCGTTATATCGATTCGATGGTGAATGACGAAACACGGAGATTTTCTAAGGTTTTTACTACATATTAACACTTTTCACATTTTCTCGTGTTACGTGGCTGCCAGTCCTCGGTTCATGCCAAGTCTTAAGGTCCTCGGTCATGTCCAAGGCACCAAACCGACCAATAATTCAATAATCGATAACTAAAACTATAAATGTAGCTCTTCTTACTGGGCGATTGCATCAACTTAGATGCTTCTCCTGTGTTCTACTGTGCTGCTTGTATTGTCCCCACATACCGCAGCACGCGACAAGGGCTGGCAGACCATAAATGTAACCGTTTCAGAGAGAAATGCGACCAATGTGACGATCTCGCGTTATATCGATTCGATGGTGAATGACGAAACACGGAGATTTTCTAAGGTTTTTACTACATATTAACACTTTTCACATTTTCTCGTGTTACGTGGCTGCCAGTCCTCGGTTCATGCAAAATCTTAAGGTCCTCGGTCATGTCCAAGGCACCAAACCGACCAATAATTCAATAATCGATAACTAAAACTATAAATGTAGCTCTTCTTACTGGGCGATTGCATCAACTTAGATGCTTCTCCTGTGTTCTACTGTGCTGCTTGTATTGTCCCCACATACCGCAGCACGCGACAAGGGCTGGCAGACCATAAATGTAACCGTTTCAGAGAGAAATGCGACCAATGTGACGATCTCGCGTTATATCGATTCGATGGTGAATGACGAAACACGGAGATTTTCTAAGGTTTTTACTACATATTAACACTTTTCACATTTTCTCGTGTTACGTGGCTGCCAGTCCTCGATTCATGCAAAATCTTAAGGTCCTCGGTCATGTCCAAGGCACAAAACGGACCAATAATTCAATAATCGATAACTAAAACTATAAATGTAGCTTTTCTTACTGGGCGATTGCATCAACTTAGATGCTTCTCCTGTGTTCTACTGTGCTGCTTGTATTGTCCCCACATACCGCAGCACGCGACAAGGGCTGGCAGACCATAAATGTAACCGTTTCAGAGAGAAATGTGACCAATGTGACAATCTCGCGTTATATCGATTCGATGGTGAATGACGAAACACGGAGATTTTGTAAGGTTTTTACTACATATTAACACTTTTCACATTTTCTCGTGTTACGTGGCTGCCAGTCCTCGGTTCATGTAAAATCTTAAGGTCCTCGGTCATGTCCAAGGCACCAAACCGACCAATAATTCGATAATCGATAGCTTGAACTATAAATGTAGCTCTTCTTACTGGGCGATTGCATCAACTTAGATGCTTCTCCTGTGTTCTACTGTGCTGCTTGTATTGTCCCCACATACCGCAGCACGCGACAAGGGCTGGCAGACCATAAATGTAACCGTTTCAGAGAGAAATGCGACCAATGTGACGATCTCGCGTTATATCGATTCGATGGTGAATGACGAAACACGGAGATTTTCTAAGGTTTTTACTACATATTAACACTTTTCACATTTTCTCGTGTTACGTGGCTGCCAGTCCTCGGTTCATGCAAAATCGTAAGGTCCTAGGTCATGTCCAAGGCACCAAACCGACCAATAATTCAATAATCGATAACTAAAACTATAAATGTAGCTCTTCTTACTGGGCGATTGCATCAACTTAGATGCTTCTCCTGTGTTCTACTGTGCTGCTTGTATTGTCCCCACATACCGCAGCACGCGACAAGGGCTGGCAGACCATAAATGTAACCGTTTCAGAGAGAAATGCGACCAATGTGACGATCTCGCGTTATATCGATTCGATGGTGAATGACGAAACACGGAGATTTTCTAAGGTTTTTACTACATATTAACACTTTTCACATTTTCTCGTGTTACGTGGCTGCCAGTCCTCGGTTCATGCAAAATCTTAAGGTCCTCGGTCATGTCCAAGGCACCAAACCGACCAATAATTCAATAATCGATAACTAAAACTATAAATGTAGCTCTTCTTACTGGGCGATTGCATCAACTTAGATGCTTCTCCTGTGTTCTACTGTGCTGCTTGTATTGTCCCCACATACCGCAGCACGCGACAAGGGCTGGCAGACCATAAATGTAACCGTTTCAGAGAGAAATGCGACCAATGTGACGATCTCGCGTTGTATCGATTCGATGGTGAATGACGAAACACGGAGATTTTCTAAGGTTTTTACTACATATTAACACTTTTCACATTTTCTCGTGTTACGTGGCTGCCAGTCCTCGGTTCATGCAAAGTCTTAAGGTCCTCGGTCATGTCCAAGGCACCAAACCGACCAATAATTCAATAATCGATAACTAAAACTATAAATGTAGCTCTTCTTACTGGGCGATTGCATCAACTTAGATGCTTCTCCTGTGTTCTAATGTGCTGCTTGTATTGTCCCCACATACCGCAGCACGCGACAAGGGCTGGCAGACCATAAATGTAACCGTTTCAGAGAGAAATGCGACCAATGTGACATCTCGCGTTATATCGATTCGATGGTGAATGACGAAACACGGAGATTTTCTAAGGTTTTTACTACATATTAACACTTTTCACATTTTCTCGTGTTACGTGGCTGCCTGTCCTCGGTTCATGCAAAATCTTAAGGTCCTCGGTCATGTCCAAGGCACCAAACCGACCAATAATTCAATAATCGATAACTAAAACTATAAATGTAGCTCTTCGTACTGGGCGATTGCATCAACATAGATGCTTCTCCTGTGTTCTACTGTGCTGCTTGTATTGTCCCCACATACCGCAGCACGCGACAAGGGCTGGCAGACCATAAATGTAACCGTTTCAGAGAGAAATGCGACCAATGTGACGATCTCGCGTTATATCGATTCGATGGTGAATGACGAAACACGGAGATTTTCTAAGGTTTTTACTACATATTAACACTTTTCACATTTTCTCGTGTTACGTGGCAGCCAGTCCTCGGTTCATGCAAAATCTTAAGGTCCTCGGTCATGTCAAAGGCACCAAACCGACCAATAATTCAATAATCGATAACTAAAACTATAAATGTAGCTCTTCTTACTGGGCGATTGCATCAACTTAGATGCTTCTCCTGTGTTCTACTGTGCTGCTTGTATTGTCCACACATACCGCAGCACGCGACAAGGGCTGGCAGACCATAAATGTAACCGTTTCAGAGAGAAATGCGACCAATGTGACGATCTCGCGTTATATCGATTCGATGGTGAATGACGAAACACGGAGATTTTCTAAGGTTTTTACTACATATTAACACTTTTCACATTTTCTCGTGTTACGTGGCTGCCAGTCCTCGGTTCATGCAAAATCTTAAGGTCCTAGGTCATGTCCAAGGCACCAAACCGACCAATAATTCAATAATCGATAACTAAAACTATAAATGTAGCTCTTCTTACTGGGCGATTGCATCAACTTAGATGCTTCTCCTGTGTTCTACTGTGCTGCTTGTATTGTCCCCACATAACCCAGCACGCGACAAGGGCTGGCAGACCATAAATGTAACCGTTTCAGAGAGAAATGCGACCAATGTGACGATCTCGCGTTATATCGATTCGATGGTGAATGACGAAACACGGAGATTTTCTAAGGTTTTTACTACATATTAACACTTTTCACATTTTCTCGTGTTACGTGGCGGCCAGTCCTCGGTTCATGCAAAAACTTAAGGTCCTCGGTCATGTCCAAGGCACCAAACCGACCAATAATTCAATAATCGATAACTAAAACTATAAATGTAGCTCTTCTTACTGGGCGATTGCATCAACTTAGATGCTTCTCCTGTGTTCTACTGTGCTGCTTGTTTTGTCCCCACATAACCCAGCACGCGACAAGGGCTGGCAGACCATAAATGTAACCGTTTCAGAGAGAAATGCGACCAATGTGACGATCTCGCGTTATATCGATTCGATGGTGAATGACGAAACACGGAGATTTTCTAAGGTTTTTACTACATATTAACACTTTTCACATTTTCTCGTGTTACGTGGCTGCCAGTCCTCGGTTCATGCAAAATCTTAAGGTCCTAGGTCATGTCCAAGGCACCAAACCGACCAATAATTCAATAATCGATAACTAAAACTATAAATGTAGCTCTTCTTACTGGGCGATTGCATCAACTTAGATGCTTCTCCTGTGTTCTACTGTGCTGCTTGTATTGTCCCCACATAACCCAGCACGCGACAAGGGCTGGCAGACCATAAATGTAACCGTTTCAGAGAGAAATGCGACCAATGTGACGATCTCGCGTTATATCGATTCGATGGTGAATGACGAAACACGGAGATTTTCTAAGGTTTTTACTACATATTAACACTTTTCAAATTTTCTCGTGTTACGTGGCTGCCAGTCCTCGGTTCATGCAAAATCTTAAGGTCCTCGGTCATGTCCAAGGCACCAAACCGACCAATAATTCAATAATCGATAACTAAAACTATAAATGTAGCTCTTCTTACTGGGCGATTGCATCAACTTAGATGCTTCTCCTGTGTTCTACTGTGCTGCTTGTATTGTCCCCACATACCGCAGCACGCGACAAGGGCTGGCAGACCATAAATGTAACCGTTTCAGAGAGAAATGCGACCAATGTGACGATATCGCGTTATATCGATTCGATGGTGAATGACGAAACACGGAGATTTTCTAAGGTTTTTACTACATATTAACACTTTTCACATTTTCTCGTGTTACGTGGCTGCCAGTCCTCGGTTCATGCCAAGTCTTAAGGTCCTCGGTCATGTCCAAGGCACCAAACCGACCAATAATTCAATAATCGATAACTAAAACTATAAATGTAGCTCTTCTTACTGGGCGATTGCATCAACTTAGATGCTTCTCCTGTGTTCTACTGTGCTGCTTGTATTGTCCCCACATACCGCAGCACGCGACAAGGGCTGGCAGACCATAAATGTAACCGTTTCAGAGAGAAATGCGACCAATGTGACGATCTCGCGTTATATCGATTCGATGGTGAATGACGAAACACGGAGATTTTCTAAGGTTTTTACTACATATTAACACTTTTCACATTTTCTCGTGTTACGTGGCTGCCAGTCCTCGATTCATGCAAAATCTTAAGGTCCTCGGTCATGTCCAAGGCACAAAACGGACCAATAATTCAATAATCGATAACTAAAACTATAAATGTAGCTTTTCTTACTGGGCGATTGCATCAACTTAGATGCTTCTCCTGTGTTCTACTGTGCTGCTTGTATTGTCCCCACATACCGCAGCACGCGACAAGGGCTGGCAGACCATAAATGTAACCGTTTCAGAGAGAAATGTGACCAATGTGACAATCTCGCGTTATATCGATTCGATGGTGAATGACGAAACACGGAGATTTTGTAAGGTTTTTACTACATATTAACACTTTTCACATTTTCTCGTGTTACGTGGCTGCCAGTCCTCGGTTCATGCAAAATCTTAAGGTCCTCGGTCATGTCCAAGGCTCCAAACCGACCAATAATTCAATAATCGATAACTAAAACTATAAATGTAGCTCTTCGTACTGGGCGATTGCATCAACATAGATGCTTCTCCTGTGTTCTACTGTGCTGCTTGTATTGTCCCCACATACCGCAGCACGCGACAAGGGCTGGCAGACCATAAATGTAACCGTTTCAGAGAGAAATGCGACCAATGTGACGATCTCGCGTTATATCGATTCGATGGTGAATGACGAAACACGGAGATTTTCTAAGGTTTTTACTACATATTAACACTTTTCACATTTTCTCGTGTTACGTGGCTGCCAGTCCTCGGTTCATGCAAAATCTTAAGGTCCTAGGTCATGTCCAAGGCACCAAACCGACCAATAGTTCAATAATCGATAACTAAAACTATAAATGTAGCTCTTCCTACTGGGCGATTGTATCAACTTAGATGCTTCTCCTGTGTTCTACTGTGCTGCTTGTATTGTCCCCACATACCGCAGCACGCGACAAGGGCTGGCAGACCATAAATGTAACCGTTTCAGAGAGAAATGCGACCAATGTGACGATCTCGCGTTATATCGATTCGATGGTGAATGACGAAACACGGAGATTTTCTAAGGTTTTTACTACATATTAACACTTTTCACATTTTCTCGTGTTACGTGGCTGCCAGTCCTCGGTTCATGTAAAATCTTAAGGTCCTCGGTCATGTCCAAGGCACCAAACCGACCAATAATTCGATAATCGATAGCTAGAACTATAAATGTAGCTCTTCTTACTGGGCGATTGCATCAACTTAGATGCTTCTCCTGTGTTCTACTGTGCTGCTTGTATTGTCCCCACATACCGCAGCACGCGACAAGGGCTGGCAGACCATAAATGTAACCGTTTCAGAGAGAAATGCGACCAATGTGACGATCTCGCGTTATATCGATTCGATGGTGAATGACGAAACACGGAGATTTTCTAAGGTTTTTACTACATATTAACACTTTTCACATTTTCTCGTGTTACGTGGCTGCCAGTCCTCGGTTCATGCAAAATCGTAAGGTCCTAGGTCATGTCCAAGGCACCAAACCGACCAATAATTCAATAATCGATAACTAAAACTATAAATGTAGCTCTTCTTACTGGGCGATTGCATCAACTTAGATGCTTCTCCTGTGTTCTACTGTGCTGCTTGTATTGTCCCCACATACCGCAGCACGCGACAAGGGCTGGCAGACCATAAATGTAACCGTTTCAGAGAGAAATGCGACCAATGTGACGATCTCGCGTTATATCGATTCGATGGTGAATGACGAAACACGGAGATTTTCTAAGGTTTTTACTACATATTAACACTTTTCACATTTTCTCGTGTTACGTGGCTGCCAGTCCTCGGTTCATGCAAAATCTTAAGGTCCTCGGTCATGTCCAAGGCACCAAACCGACCAATAATTCAATAATCGATAACTAAAACTATAAATGTAGCTCTTCTTACTGGGCGATTGCATCAACTTAGATGCTTCTCCTGTGTTCTACTGTGCTGCTTGTATTGTCCCCACATACCGCAGCACGCGACAAGGGCTGGCAGACCATAAATGTAACCGTTTCAGAGAGAAATGCGACCAATGTGACGATCTCGCGTTGTATCGATTCGATGGTGAATGACGAAACACGGAGATTTTCTAAGGTTTTTACTACATATTAACACTTTTCACATTTTCTCGTGTTACGTGGCTGCCAGTCCTCGGTTCATGCAAAGTCTTAAGGTCCTCGGTCATGTCCAAGGCACCAAACCGACCAATAATTCAATAATCGATAACTAAAACTATAAATGTAGCTCTTCTTACTGGGCGATTGCATCAACTTAGATGCTTCTCCTGTGTTCTAATGTGCTGCTTGTATTGTCCCCACATACCGCAGCACGCGACAAGGGCTGGCAGACCATAAATGTAACCGTTTCAGAGAGAAATGCGACCAATGTGACATCTCGCGTTATATCGATTCGATGGTGAATGACGAAACACGGAGATTTTCTAAGGTTTTTACTACATATTAACACTTTTCACATTTTCTCGTGTTACGTGGCTGCCTGTCCTCGGTTCATGCAAAATCTTAAGGTCCTCGGTCATGTCCAAGGCACCAAACCGACCAATAATTCAATAATCGATAACTAAAACTATAAATGTAGCTCTTCGTACTGGGCGATTGCATCAACTTAGATGCTTCTCCTGTGTTCTACTGTGCTGCTTGTATTGTCCCCACATACCGCAGCACGCGACAAGGGCTGGCAGACCATAAATGTAACCGTTTCAGAGAGAAATGCGACCAATGTGACGATCTCGCGTTATATCGATTCGATGGTGAATGACGAAACACGGAGATTTTCTAAGGTTTTTACTACATATTAACACTTTTCACATTTTCTCGTGTTACGTGGCTGCCAGTCCTCGGTTCATGTAAAATCTTAAGGTCCTCGGTCATGTCCAAGGCACCAAACCGACCAATAATTCGACAATCGATAACTAAAACTATAAATGTAGCTCTTCTTACTGGGCGATTGCATCAACTAAGATGCTTCTCCTGTGATCTACTGTGCTGCTTGTATTCTCCCCACATAACCCAGCTCGTGACAACGGCTGGCAGACCATAAATGTAACCGTTTCAGAGAGAAATGCGACCAATGTGACGATCTCGCGTTATATCGATTCGATGGTGAATGACGAAACACGGAGATTTTCTAAGGTTTTTACTACATATTAACACTTTTCACATTTTCTCGTGTTACGTGGCTGCCAGTCCTCGGTTCATGCAAAATCTTAAGGTCCTAGGTCATGTCCAAGGCAACAAACCGACCAATAATTCAATAATCGATAGCTAAAACTATAAATGTAGCTCTTCTTACTGGGCGATTGCATCAACTTAGATGCTTCTCCTGTGTTCTACTGTGCTGCTTGTATTGTCCCCACATACCGCAGCACGCGACAAGGGCTGGCAGACCATAAATGTAACCGTTTCAGAGAGAAATGCGACCAATGTGACGATCTCGCGTTATATCGATTCGATGGTGAATGACGAAACACGGAGATTTTCTAAGATTTTTACTACATATTAACACTTTTCACATTTTCTCGTGTTACGTGGCTGCCAGTCCTCGGTTCATGTAAAATCTTAAGGTCCACGGTCATGTCCAAGGCACCAAACCGACCAATAATTCGACATTCGATAACTAAAACTATAAATGTAGCTCTTCTTACTGGGCGATTGCATCAACTAAGATGCTTCTCCTGTGTTCTACTGTGCTGCTTGTATTGTCCCCACATACCGCAGCACGCGACAAGGGCTGGCAGACCATAAATGTAACCGTTTCAGAGAGAAATGCGACCAATGTGACGATCTCGCGTTATATCGATTCGATGGTGAATGACGAAACACGATTTTCTAAGGTTTTTACTACATATTAACACTTTTCACATTTTCTCGTGTTACGTGGCTGCCAGTCCTCGGTTCATGCAAAATCTTAAGGTCCTCGGTCATGTCCAAGGCACCAAACCGACCAATAATTCAATAATCGATAACTAAAACTATAAATGTAGCTCTTCTTACTGGGCGTTTGCATCAACTTAGATGCTTCTCCTGTGTTCTACTGTGCTGCTTGTATTGTCCACACATACCGCAGCACGCGACAAGGGCTGGCAGACCATAAATGTAACCGTTTCAGAGAGAAATGCGACCAATGTGACGATCTCGCGTTATATCGATTCGATGGTGAATGACGAAACACGGAGATTTTCTAAGGTTTTTACTACATATTAACACTTTTCACATTTTCTCGTGTTACGTGGCTGCCAGTCCTCGGTTCATGCAAAATCTTAAGGTCCTAGGTCATGTCCAAGGCAACAAACCGACCAATAATTCAATAATCGATAGCTAAAACTATAAATGTAGCTCTTCTTACTGGGCGATTGCATCAACTTAGATGCTTCTCCTGTGTTCTACTGTGCTGCTTGTATTGTCCCCACATAACCCAGCACGCGACAAGGGCTGGCAGACCATAAATGTAACCGTTTCAGAGAGAAATGCGACCAATGTGACGATCTCGCGTTATATCGATTCGATGGTGAATGACGAAACACGGAGATTTTCTAAGGTTTTTACTACATATTAACACTTTTCACATTTTCTCGTGTTACGTGGCTGCCAGTCCTCGGTTCATGTAAAATCTTAAGGTCCTCGGTCATGTACAAGGCACCAAACCGACCAATAATTCGACAATCGATAACTAAAACTATAAATGTAGCTCTTCTTACTGGGCGATTGCATCAACTAAGATGCTTCTCCTGTGTTCTACTGTGCTGCTTGTATTGTCCCCACATACCGCAGCACGCGACAAGGGCTGGCAGACCATAAATGTAACCGTTTCAGAGAGAAATGCGACCAATGTGACGATCTCGCGTTATATCGATTCGATGGTGAATGACGAAACACGGAGATTTTCTAAGGTTTTTACTACATATTAACACTTTTCACATTTTCTCGTGTTACGTGGCTGCCAGTCCTCGGTTCATGCAAAATCTTAAGGTCCTAGGTCATGTCCAAGGCACCAAACCGACCAATAATTCAATAATCGATAACTAAAACTATAAATGTAGCTCTTCTTACTGGGCGATTGCATCAACTTAGATGCTTCTCCTGTGTTCTACTGTGCTGCTTGTATTGTCCCCACATAACCCAGCACGTGACAAGGGCTGGCAGACCATAAATGTAACCGTTTCAGAGAGAAATGCGACGAATGTGACGATCTCGCGTTATATCGATTCGATGGTGAATGACGAAACACGGAGATTTTCTAAGGTTTTTACTACATATTAACACTTTTCACATTTTCTCGTGTTACGTGGCTGCCAGTCCTCGGTTCATGCAAAATCTTAAGGTCCTCGGTCATGTCCAAGGCACCAAACCGACCAATAATTCAATAATCGATAACTAAAACTATAAATGTAGCTCTTCTTACTGGGCGATTGCATCAACTTAGATGCTTCTCCTGTGTTCTACTGTGCTGCTTGTATTGTCCCCACATACCGCAGCACGCGACAAGGGCTGGCAGACCATAAATGTAACCGTTTCAGAGAGAAATGCGACCAATGTGACGATCTCGCGTTATATCGATTCGATGGTGAATGACGAAACACGGAGATTTTCTAAGGTTTTTACTACATATTAACACTTTTCACATTTTCTTGTTTTACGTGGCTGCCAGTCCTCGGTTCATGCAAAATCTTAAGGTCCTCGGTCATGTCCAAGGCACCAAACCGACCAATAATTCAATAATCGATAACTAAAACTATAAATGTAGCTCTTCTTACTGGGCGATTGCATCAACTTAGATGCTTCTCCTGTGTTCTACTGTGCTGCTTGTATTGTCCCCACATAACCCAGCACGCGACAAGGGCTGGCAGACCATAAATGTAACCGTTTCAGAGAGAAATGCGACCAATGTGACGATCTCGCGTTATATCGATTCGATGGTGAATGACGAAACACGGAGATTTTCTAAGGTTTTTACTACATATTAACACTTTTCACATTTTCTCGTGTTACGTGGCTGCCAGTCCTCGGTTCATGTAAAATCTTAAGGACCTCGGTCATGTACAAGGCACCAAACCGACCAATAATTCGACAATCGATAACTAAAACTATAAATGTAGCTCTTCTTACTGGGCGATTGCATCAACTAAGATGCTTCTCCTGTGATCTACTGTGCTGCTTGTATTCTCCCCACATAACCCAGCTCGTGACAACGGCTGGCAGACCATAAATGTAACCGTTTCAGAGAGAAATGCGACCAATGTGACGATCTCGCGTTATATCGATTCGATGGTGAATGACGAAACACGGAGATTTTCTAAGGTTTTTACTACATATTAACACTTTTCACATTTTCTCGTGTTACGTGGCTGCCAGTCCTCGGTTCATGCAAAATCTTAAGGTCCTAGGTCATGTCCAAGGCAACAAACCGACCAATAATTCAATAATCGATAGCTAAAACTATAAATGTAGCTCTTCTTACTGGGCGATTGCATCAACTTAGATGCTTCTCCTGTGTTCTACTGTGCTGCTTGTATTGTCCCCACATACCGCAGCACGCGACAAGGGCTGGCAGACCATAAATGTAACCGTTTCAGAGAGAAATGCGACCAATGTGACGATCTCGCGTTATATCGATTCGATGGTGAATGACGAAACACGGAGATTTTCTAAGATTTTTACTACATATTAACACTTTTCACATTTTCTCGTGTTACGTGGCTGCCAGTCCTCGGTTCATGTAAAATCTTAAGGTCCACGGTCATGTCCAAGGCACCAAACCGACCAATAATTCGACATTCGATAACTAAAACTATAAATGTAGCTCTTCTTACTGGGCGATTGCATCAACTAAGATGCTTCTCCTGTGTTCTACTGTGCTGCTTGTATTGTCCCCACATACCGCAGCACGCGACAAGGGCTGGCAGACCATAAATGTAACCGTTTCAGAGAGAAATGCGACCAATGTGACGATCTCGCGTTATATCGATTCGATGGTGAATGACGAAACACGATTTTCTAAGGTTTTTACTACATATTAACACTTTTCACATTTTCTCGTGTTACGTGGCTGCCAGTCCTCGGTTCATGCAAAATCTTAAGGTCCTCGGTCATGTCCAAGGCACCAAACCGACCAATAATTCAATAATCGATAACTAAAACTATAAATGTAGCTCTTCTTACTGGGCGTTTGCATCAACTTAGATGCTTCTCCTGTGTTCTACTGTGCTGCTTGTATTGTCCACACATACCGCAGCACGCGACAAGGGCTGGCAGACCATAAATGTAACCGTTTCAGAGAGAAATGCGACCAATGTGACGATCTCGCGTTATATCGATTCGATGGTGAATGACGAAACACGGAGATTTTCTAAGGTTTTTACTACATATTAACACTTTTCACATTTTCTCGTGTTACGTGGCTGCCAGTCCTCGGTTCATGCAAAATCTTAAGGTCCTAGGTCATGTCCAAGGCAACAAACCGACCAATAATTCAATAATCGATAGCTAAAACTATAAATGTAGCTCTTCTTACTGGGCGATTGCATCAACTTAGATGCTTCTCCTGTGTTCTACTGTGCTGCTTGTATTGTCCCCACATAACCCAGCACGCGACAAGGGCTGGCAGACCATAAATGTAACCGTTTCAGAGAGAAATGCGACCAATGTGACGATCTCGCGTTATATCGATTCGATGGTGAATGACGAAACACGGAGATTTTCTAAGGTTTTTACTACATATTAACACTTTTCACATTTTCTCGTGTTACGTGGCTGCCAGTCCTCGGTTCATGTAAAATCTTAAGGTCCTCGGTCATGTACAAGGCACCAAACCGACCAATAATTCGACAATCGATAACTAAAACTATAAATGTAGCTCTTCTTACTGGGCGATTGCATCAACTAAGATGCTTCTCCTGTGTTCTACTGTGCTGCTTGTATTGTCCCCACATACCGCAGCACGCGACAAGGGCTGGCAGACCATAAATGTAACCGTTTCAGAGAGAAATGCGACCAATGTGACGATCTCGCGTTATATCGATTCGATGGTGAATGACGAAACACGGAGATTTTCTAAGGTTTTTACTACATATTAACACTTTTCACATTTTCTCGTGTTACGTGGCTGCCAGTCCTCGGTTCATGCAAAATCTTAAGGTCCTAGGTCATGTCCAAGGCACCAAACCGACCAATAATTCAATAATCGATAACTAAAACTATAAATGTAGCTCTTCTTACTGGGCGATTGCATCAACTTAGATGCTTCTCCTGTGTTCTACTGTGCTGCTTGTATTGTCCCCACATAACCCAGCACGTGACAAGGGCTGGCAGACCATAAATGTAACCGTTTCAGAGAGAAATGCGACGAATGTGACGATCTCGCGTTATATCGATTCGATGGTGAATGACGAAACACGGAGATTTTCTAAGGTTTTTACTACATATTAACACTTTTCACATTTTCTCGTGTTACGTGGCTGCCAGTCCTCGGTTCATGCAAAATCTTAAGGTCCTCGGTCATGTCCAAGGCACCAAACCGACCAATAATTCAATAATCGATAACTAAAACTATAAATGTAGCTCTTCTTACTGGGCGATTGCATCAACTTAGATGCTTCTCCTGTGTTCTACTGTGCTGCTTGTATTGTCCCCACATACCGCAGCACGCGACAAGGGCTGGCAGACCATAAATGTAACCGTTTCAGAGAGAAATGCGACCAATGTGACGATCTCGCGTTATATCGATTCGATGGTGAATGACGAAACACGGAGATTTTCTAAGGTTTTTACTACATATTAACACTTTTCACATTTTCTTGTTTTACGTGGCTGCCAGTCCTCGGTTCATGCAAAATCTTAAGGTCCTCGGTCATGTCCAAGGCACCAAACCGACCAATAATTCAATAATCGATAACTAAAACTATAAATGTAGCTCTTCTTACTGGGCGATTGCATCAACTTAGATGCTTCTCCTGTGTTCTACTGTGCTGCTTGTATTGTCCCCACATAACCCAGCACGCGACAAGGGCTGGCAGACCATAAATGTAACCGTTTCAGAGAGAAATGCGACCAATGTGACGATCTCGCGTTATATCGATTCGATGGTGAATGACGAAACACGGAGATTTTCTAAGGTTTTTACTACATATTAACACTTTTCACATTTTCTCGTGTTACGTGGCTGCCAGTCCTCGGTTCATGTAAAATCTTAAGGACCTCGGTCATGTACAAGGCACCAAACCGACCAATAATTCGACAATCGATAACTAAAACTATAAATGTAGCTCTTCTTACTGGGCGATTGCATCAACTAAGATGCTTCTCCTGTGTTCTACTGTGCTGCTTGTATTGTCCCCACATACCGCAGCACGCGACAAGGGCTGGCAGACCATAAATGTAACCGTTTCAGAGAGAAATGCGACCAATGTGACGATCTCGCGTTATATCGATTCGATGGTGACTGACGAAACACGGAGATTTTCTAAGGTTTTTACTACATATTAACACTTTTCACATTTTCTCGTGTTACGTGGCTGCCAGTCCTCGGTTCATGCAAAATCTTAAGGTCCTAGGTCATGTCCAAGGCACCAAACCGACCAATAATTCAATAATCGATAACTAAAACTATAAATGTAGCTCTTCTTACTGGGCGATTGCATCAACTTAGATGCTTCTCCTGTGTTCTACTGTGCTGCTTGTATTGTCCCCACATAACCCAGCACGTGACAAGGGCTGGCAGACCATAAATGTAACCGTTTCAGAGAGAAATGCGACCAATGTGACGATCTCGCGTTATATCGATTCGATGGTGAATGACGAAACACGGAGATTTTCTAAGGTTTTTACTACATATTAACACTTTTCACATTTTCTCGTGTTACGTGGCTGCCAGTCCTCGGTTCATGCAAAATCTTAAGGTCCTCGGTCATGTCCAAGGCACCAAACCGACCAATAATTCAATAATCGATAACTAAAACTATAAATGTAGCTCTTCTTACTGGGCGATTGCATCAACTTAGATGCTTCTCCTGTGTTCTACTGTGCTGCTTGTATTGTCCCCACATACCGCAGCACGCGACAAGGGCTGGCAGACCATAAATGTAGCCGTTTCAGAGAGAAATGCGACCAATGTGACGATCTCGCGTTATATCGATTCGATGGTGAATGACGAAACACGGAGATTTTCTAAAGTTTTTACTACATATTAACACTTTTCACATTTTCTCGTGTTACGTGGCTGCCAGTCCTCGGTTCATGCAAAATCTTAAGGTCCTCGGTCATGTCCAAGGCACCAAACCGACCAATAATTCAGTAATCGATAACTAAAACTATAAATGTAGCTCTTCTTACTGGGCGATTGCATCAACTAAGATGCTTCTCCTGTGTTCTACTGTGCTGCTTGTATTGTCCCCACATACCGCAGCACGCGACAAGGGCTGGCAGACCATAAATGTAACCGTTTCAGAGAGAAATGCGACCAATGTGACGATCTCGCGTTATATCGATTCGATGGTGAATGACGAAACACGGAGATTTTCTAAGGTTTTTACTACATATTAACACTTTTCACATTTTCTCGTGTTACGTGGCTGCCAGTCCTCGGTTCATGCAAAATCTTAAGGTCCTAGGTCATGTCCAAGGCAACAAACCGACCAATAATTCAATAATCGATAGCTAAAACTATAAATGTAGCTCTTCTTACTGGGCGATTGCATCAACTTAGATGCTTCTCCTGTGTTCTACTGTGCTGCTTGTATTGTCCCCACATAACCCAGCACGCGACAAGGGCTGGCAGACCATAAATGTAACCGTTTCAGAGAGAAATGCGACCAATGTGACGATCTCGCGTTATATCGATTCGATGGTGAATGACGAAACACGGAGATTTTCTAAGGTTTTTACTACATATTAACACTTTTCACATTTTCTCGTGTTACGTGGCTGCCAGTCCTCGGTTCATGTAAAATCTTAAGGTCCTCGGTCATGTACAAGGCACCAAACCGACCAATAATTCGACAATCGATAACTAAAACTATAAATGTAGCTCTTCTTACTGGGCGATTGCATCAACTAAGATGCTTCTCCTGTGTTCTACTGTGCTGCTTGTATTGTCCCCACATACCGCAGCACGCGACAAGGGCTGGCAGACCATAAATGTAACCGTTTCAGCGAGAAATGCGACCAATGTGACGATCTCGCGTTATATCGATTCGTAGGTGACTGACGAAACACGGAGATTTTCTAAGGTTTTTACTACATATTAACACTTTTCACATTTTCTCGTGTTACGTGGCTGCCAGTCCTCGGTTCATGCAAAATCTTAAGGTCCTAGGTCATGTCAAAGGCACCAAACCGACCAATAATTCAATAATCGATAACTAAAACTATAAATGTAGCTCTTCTTACTGGGCGATTGCATCAACTTAGATGCTTCTCCTGTGTTCTACTGTGCTGCTTGTATTGTCCCCACATAACCCAGCACGTGACAAGGGCTGGCAGACCATAAATGTAACCGTTTCAGAGAGAAATGCGACCAATGTGACGATCTCGCGTTATATCGATTCGATGGTGAATGACGAAACACGGAGATTTCCTAAGGTTTTTACTACATATTAACACTTTTCACATTTTCTCGTGTTACGTGGCGGCCAGTCCTCGGTTCATGCAAAATCTTAAGGTCCTCGGTCATGTCCAAGGCACCAAACCGACCAATAATTCAATAATCGATAACTAAAACTATAAATGTAGCTCTTCTTACTGGGCGATTGCATCAACTTAGATGCTTCTCCTGTGTTCTACTGTGCTGCTTGTATTGTCCCCACATACCGCAGCACGCGACAAGGGCTGGCAGACCATAAATGTAACCGTTTCAGAGAGAAATGCGACCAATGTGACGATCTCGCGTTATATCGATTCGATGGTGAATGACGAAACACGGAGATTTTCTAAGGTTTTTACAACATATTAACACTTTTCACATTTACTCGTTTTACGTGGCTGCCAGTCCTCGGTTCATGCAAAATCTTAAGGTCCTCGGTCATGTCCAAGGCACCAAACCGACCAATAATTCAATAATCGATATCTAAAACTATAAATGTAGCTCTTCTTACTGGGCGATTGCATCAACTTAGATGCTTCTCCTGTGTTCTACTGTGCTGCTTGTATTGTCCCCACATAACCCAGCACGCGACAAGGGCTGGCAGACCATAAATGTAACCGTTTCAGAGAGAAATGCGACCAATGTGACGATCTCGCGTTATATCGATTCGATGGTGAATGACGAAACACGGAGATTTTCTAAAGTTTTTACTACATATTAACACTTTTCACATTTTCTCGTGTTACGTGGCTGCCAGTCCTCGGTTCATGCAAAATCTTAAGGTCCTCGGTCATGTCCAAGGCACCAAACCGACCAATAATTCAATAATCGATAACTAAAACTATAAATGTAGCTCTTCTTACTGGGCGATTGCATCAACTTAGATGCTTCTCCTGTGTTCTACTGTGCTGCTTGTATTGTCCCCACATACCGCAGCACGCGACAAGGGCTGGCAGACCATAAATGTAACCGTTTCAGAGAGAAATGCGACCAATGTGACGATCTCGCGTTATATCGATTCGATGGTGACTGACGAAACACGGAGATTTTCTAAGGTTTTTACTACATATTAACACTTTTCACATTTTCTCGTGTTACGTGGCTGCCAGTCCTCGGTTCATGCAAAATCTTAAGGTCCTAGGTCATGTCCAAGGCACCAAACCGACCAATAATTCAATAATCGATAACTAAAACTATAAATGTAGCTCTTCTTACTGGGCGATTGCATCAACTTAGATGCTTCTCCTGTGTTCTACTGTGCTGCTTGTATTGTCCCCACATAACCCAGCACGTGACAAGGGCTGGCAGACCATAAATGTAACCGTTTCAGAGAGAAATGCGACCAATGTGACGATCTCGCGTTATATCGATTCGATGGTGAATGACGAAACACGGAGATTTTCTAAGGTTTTTACTACATATTAACACTTTTCACATTTTCTCGTGTTACGTGGCTGCCAGTCCTCGGTTCATGCAAAATCTTAAGGTCCTCGGTCATGTCCAAGGCACCAAACCGACCAATAATTCAATAATCGATAACTAAAACTATAAATGTAGCTCTTCTTACTGGGCGATTGCATCAACTTAGATGCTTCTCCTGTGTTCTACTGTGCTGCTTGTATTGTCCCCACATACCGCAGCACGCGACAAGGGCTGGCAGACCATAAATGTAGCCGTTTCAGAGAGAAATGCGACCAATGTGACGATCTCGCGTTATATCGATTCGATGGTGAATGACGAAACACGGAGATTTTCTAAAGTTTTTACTACATATTAACACTTTTCACATTTTCTCGTGTTACGTGGCTGCCAGTCCTCGGTTCATGCAAAATCTTAAGGTCCTCGGTCATGTCCAAGGCACCAAACCGACCAATAATTCAGTAATCGATAACTAAAACTATAAATGTAGCTCTTCTTACTGGGCGATTGCATCAACTAAGATGCTTCTCCTGTGTTCTACTGTGCTGCTTGTATTGTCCCCACATACCGCAGCACGCGACAAGGGCTGGCAGACCATAAATGTAACCGTTTCAGAGAGAAATGCGACCAATGTGACGATCTCGCGTTATATCGATTCGATGGTGAATGACGAAACACGGAGATTTTCTAAGGTTTTTACTACATATTAACACTTTTCACATTTTCTCGTGTTACGTGGCTGCCAGTCCTCGGTTCATGCAAAATCTTAAGGTCCTAGGTCATGTCCAAGGCAACAAACCGACCAATAATTCAATAATCGATAGCTAAAACTATAAATGTAGCTCTTCTTACTGGGCGATTGCATCAACTTAGATGCTTCTCCTGTGTTCTACTGTGCTGCTTGTATTGTCCCCACATAACCCAGCACGCGACAAGGGCTGGCAGACCATAAATGTAACCGTTTCAGAGAGAAATGCGACCAATGTGACGATCTCGCGTTATATCGATTCGATGGTGAATGACGAAACACGGAGATTTTCTAAGGTTTTTACTACATATTAACACTTTTCACATTTTCTCGTGTTACGTGGCTGCCAGTCCTCGGTTCATGTAAAATCTTAAGGTCCTCGGTCATGTACAAGGCACCAAACCGACCAATAATTCGACAATCGATAACTAAAACTATAAATGTAGCTCTTCTTACTGGGCGATTGCATCAACTAAGATGCTTCTCCTGTGTTCTACTGTGCTGCTTGTATTGTCCCCACATACCGCAGCACGCGACAAGGGCTGGCAGACCATAAATGTAACCGTTTCAGAGAGAAATGCGACCAATGTGACAATCTCGCGTTATATCGATTCGTAGGTGACTGACGAAACACGGAGATTTTCTAAGGTTTTTACTACATATTAACACTTTTCACATTTTCTCGTGTTACGTGGCTGCCAGTCCTCGGTTCATGCAAAATCTTAAGGTCCTAGGTCATGTCAAAGGCACCAAACCGACCAATAATTCAATAATCGATAACTAAAACTATAAATGTAGCTCTTCTTACTGGGCGATTGCATCAACTTAGATGCTTCTCCTGTGTTCTACTGTGCTGCTTGTATTGTCCCCACATAACCCAGCACGTGACAAGGGCTGGCAGACCATAAATGTAACCGTTTCAGAGAGAAATGCGACCAATGTGACGATCTCGCGTTATATCGATTCGATGGTGAATGACGAAACACGGAGATTTCCTAAGGTTTTTACTACATATTAACACTTTTCACATTTTCTCGTGTTACGTGGCGGCCAGTCCTCGGTTCATGCAAAATCTTAAGGTCCTCGGTCATGTCCAAGGCACCAAACCGACCAATAATTCAATAATCGATAACTAAAACTATAAATGTAGCTCTTCTTACTGGGCGATTGCATCAACTTAGATGCTTCTCCTGTGTTCTACTGTGCTGCTTGTATTGTCCCCACATACCGCAGCACGCGACAAGGGCTGGCAGACCATAAATGTAACCGTTTCAGAGAGAAATGCGACCAATGTGACGATCTCGCGTTATATCGATTCGATGGTGAATGACGAAACACGGAGATTTTCTAAGGTTTTTACAACATATTAACACTTTTCACATTTACTCGTTTTACGTGGCTGCCAGTCCTCGGTTCATGCAAAATCTTAAGGTCCTCGGTCATGTCCAAGGCACCAAACCGACCAATAATTCAATAATCGATATCTAAAACTATAAATGTAGCTCTTCTTACTGGGCGATTGCATCAACTTAGATGCTTCTCCTGTGTTCTACTGTGCTGCTTGTATTGTCCCCACATAACCCAGCACGCGACAAGGGCTGGCAGACCATAAATGTAACCGTTTCAGAGAGAAATGCGACCAATGTGACGATCTCGCGTTATATCGATTCGATGGTGAATGACGAAACACGGAGATTTTCTAAAGTTTTTACTACATATTAACACTTTTCACATTTTCTCGTGTTACGTGGCTGCCAGTCCTCGGTTCATGCAAAATCTTAAGGTCCTCGGTCATGTCCAAGGCACCAAACCGACCAATAATTCAATAATCGATAACTAAAACTATAAATGTAGCTCTTCTTACTGGGCGATTGCATCAACTTAGATGCTTCTCCTGTGTTCTACTGTGCTGCTTGTATTGTCCCCACATACCGCAGCACGCGACAAGGGCTGGCAGACCATAAATGTAACCGTTTCACATTTTCTCGTGTTACGTGGCTGCCAGTCCTCGGTTCATGCAAAATCTTAAGGTCCTCGGTCATGTCCAAGGCACCAAACCGACCAATAATTCAATAATCGATAACTAAAACTATAAATGTAGCTCTTCTTACTGGGCGATTGCATCAACTTAGATGCTTCTCCTGTGTTCTACTGTGCTGCTTGTATTGTCCCCACATACCGCAGCACGCGACAAGGGCTGGCAGACCATAAATGTAACCGTTTCAGAGAGAAATGCGACCAATGTGACGATCTCGCGTTATATCGATTCGATGGTGAATGACGAAACACGGAGATTTTCTAAGGTTTTTACTACATATTAACACTTTTCACATTTTCTCGTGTTACGTGGCTGCCAGTCCTCGGTTCATGCAAAATCTTACGGTCCTCGGTCATGTCCAAGGCACCAAACCGACCAATAATTCAATAATCGATAACTAAAACTATAAATGTAGCTCTTCTTACTGGGCGATTGCATCAACTTAGATGCTTCTCCTGTGTTCTACTGTGCTGCTTGTATTGTCCCCACATAACCCAGCACGTGACAAGGGCTGGCAGACCATAAATGTAACCGTTTCAGAGAGAAATGCGACGAATGTGACGATCTCGCGTTATATCGATTCGATGGTGAATGACGAAACACGGAGATTTTCTAAGGTTTTTACTACATATTAACACTTTTCACATTTTCTCGTGTTACGTGGCTGCCAGTCCTCGGTTCATGCAAAATCTTAAGGTCCTCGGTCATGTCCAAGGCACCAAACCGACCAATAATTCAATAATCGATAACTAAAACTATAAATGTAGCTCTTCTTACTGGGCGATTGCATCAACTTAGATGCTTCTCCTGTGTTCTACTGTGCTGCTTGTATTGTCCCCACATACCGCAGCACGCGACAAGGGCTGGCAGACCATAAATGTAACCGTTTCAGAGAGAAATGCGACCAATGTGACGATCTCGCGTTATATCGATTCGATGGTGAATGACGAAACACGGAGATTTTCTAAGGTTTTTACTACATATTAACACTTTTCACATTTTCTCGTGTTACGTGGCTGCCAGTCCTCGGTTCATGTAAAATCTTAAGGTCCTCGGGCATGTCCAAGGCACCAAACCGACCAATAATTCGACAATCGATAACTAAAACTATAAATGTAGCTCTTCTTACTGGGCGATTGCATCAACTAAGATGCTTCTCCTGTGTTCTACTGTGCTGCTTGTATTGTCCCCACATACCGCAGCACGCGACAAGGGCTGGCAGACCGGAGAGAAATGCGACCAATGTGACGATCTCGCGTTATATCGATTCGATGGTGAATGACGAAACACGGAGATTTTCTAAAGTTTTTACAACATATTAACACTTTTCACATTTTCTCGTGTTACGTGGCTGCCAGTCCTCGGTTCATGCAAAATCTTAAGGTCCTCGGTCATGTCCAAGGCACCAAACCGACCAATAATTCAATAATCGATAACTAAAACTATAAATGTAGCTCTTCTTACTGGGCGATTGCATCAACTTAGATGCTTCTCCTGTGTTCTACTGTGCTGCTTGTATTGTCCCCACATACCGCAGCACGCGACAAGGGCTGGCAGACCATAAATGTAACCGTTTCAGAGAGAAATGCGACCAATGTGACGATCTCGCGTTATATCGATTCGATGGTGAATGACGAAACACGGAGATTTTCTAAGGTTTTTACTACATATTAACACTTTTCACATTTTCTCGTGTTACGTGGCTGCCAGTCCTCGGTTTATGCAAAATCTTAAGGTCCTCGGTCATGTCCAAGGCACCAAACCGACCAATAATTCAATAATCGATAACTAAAACTATAAATGTAGCTCTTCTTACTGGGCGATTGCATCAACTTAGATGCTTCTCCTGTGTTCTACTGTGCTGCTTGTATTGTCCCCACATACCGCAGCACGCGACAAGGGCTGGCAGACCATAAATGTAACCGTTTCAGAGAGAAATGCGACCAATGTGACGATCTCGCGTTATATCGATTCGATGGTGAATGACGAAACACGGAGATTTTCTAAGGTTTTTACTACATATTAACACTTTTCACATTTTCTCGTGTTACGTGGCTGCCAGTCCTCGGTTCATGCAAAATCTTAAGGTCCTCGGTCATGTCCAAGGCACCAAACCGACCAATAATTCAATAATCGATAACTAAAACTATAAATGTAGCTCTTCTTACTGGGCGATTGCATCAACTTAGATGCTTCTCCTGTGTTCTACTGTGCTGCTTGTATTGTCCCCACATACCGCAGCACGCGACAAGGGCTGGCAGACCATAAATGTAACCGTTTCAGAGAGAAATGCGACCAATGTGACGATCTCGCGGTATATCGATTCGATGGTGAATGACGAAACACGGAGATTTTCTAAGGTTTTTACTACATATTAACACTTTTCACATTTTCTCGTGTTACGTGGCTGCCAGTCCTCGGTTCATGCAAAATCTTAAGGTCCTCGGTCATGTCCAAGGCACCAAACCGACCAATAATTCAATAATCGATAACTAAAACTATAAATGTAGCTCTTCTTACTGGGCGATTGCATCAACTTAGATGCTTCTCCTGTGTTCTACTGTGCTGCTTGTATTGTCCCCACATACCGCAGCACGCGACAAGGGCTGGCAGACCATAAATGTAACCGTTTCAGAGAGAAATGCGACCAATGTGACGATCTCGCGTTATATCGATTCGATGGTGAATGACGAAACACGGAGATTTTCTAAGGTTTTTACTACATATTAACACTTTTCACATTTTCTCGTGTTACGTGGCTGCCAGTCCTCGGTTCATGCAAAATCTTAAGGTCCTCGGTCATGTCAAAGGCACCAAACCGACCAATAATTCAATAATCGATAGCTAAAACTATAAATGTAGCTCTTCTTACTGGGCGATTGCATCAACTTAGATGCTTCTCCTGTGTTCTACTGTGCTGCTTGTATTGTCCCCACATACCGCAGCACGCGACAAGGGCTGGCAGACCATAAATGTAACCGTTTCAGAGAGAAATGCGACCAATGTGACAATCTCGCGTTATATCGATTCGATGGTGAATGACGAAACACGGAGATTTTCTAAGGTTTTTACTACACATTAACACTTTACACATTTTCTCAAGTTACGTGGCTGCCAGTCCTCGGTTCATGCAAAATCTTAAGGTCCTAGGTCATGTCCAAGGCACCAAACCGACCAATAATTCAATAACCGATAACTAAAACTATAAATGTAGCTCTTCTTACTGGGAGATTGCATCAACTTAGATGCTTCTCCTGTGTTCTACTGTGCTGCTTGTATTGTCCCCACATACCGCAGCACGCGACAAGGGCTGGCAGGCCATAAATGTAACCGTTTCAGAGAGAAATGCGACCAATGTGACGATCTCGCGTTATATCGATTCGATGGTGAATGACGAAACACGGAGATTTTCTAAGGTTTTTACTACATATTAACACTTTTCACATTTTCTCGTGTTACGTGGCTGCCAGTCCTCGGTTCATGCAAAATCTTAAGGT
The DNA here is from genome assembly GCF_023898315.1 of Schistocerca nitens. Classification (NCBI taxonomy): domain Eukaryota; kingdom Metazoa; phylum Arthropoda; class Insecta; order Orthoptera; family Acrididae; genus Schistocerca; species Schistocerca nitens. The sequence continues at coordinate 70,172,688 of NC_064625.1, forward strand.
CCTCGGTCATGTCCAAGGCACCAAACCGACCAATAATTCAATAATCGATAACTAAAACTATAAATGTAGCTCTTCTTACTGGGCGATTGCATCAACTTAGATGCTTCTCCTGTGTTCTACTGTGCTGCTTGTATTGTCCCCACATACCGCAGCACGCGACAAGGGCTGGCAGACCATAAATGTAACCGTTTCAGAGAGAAATGGGACCAATGTGACGATCTCGCGTTATATCGATTCGATGGTGAATGACGAAACACGGAGATTTTCTAAGGTTTTTACTACATATTAACACTTTTCACATTTTCTCGTGTTACGTGGCTGCCAGTCCTCGGTTTATGCAAAATCTTAAGGTCCTCGGTCATGTCCAAGGCACCAAACCGACCAATAATTCAATAATCGATAACTAAAACTATAAATGTAGCTCTTCTTACTGGGCGATTGCATCAACTTAGATGCTTCTCCTGTGTTCTACTGTGCTGCTTGTATTGTCCCCACATACCGCAGCACGCGACAAGGGCTGGCAGACCATAAATGTAACCGTTTCAGAGAGAAATGCGACCAATGTGACGATCTCGCGTTATATCGATTCGATGGTGAATGACGAAACACGGAGATTTTCTAAGGTTTTTACTACATATTAACACTTTTCACATTTTCTCGTGTTACGTGGCTGCCAGTCCTCGGTTCATGCAAAATCTTAAGGTCCTCGGTCATGTCCAAGGCACCAAACCGACCAATAATTCAATAATCGATAACTAAAACTATAAATGTAGCTCTTCTTACTGGGCGATTTCATCAACTTAGATGCTTCTCCTGTGTTCTACTGTGCTGCTTGTATTGTCCCCACATACCGCAACACGCGACAAGGGCTGGCAGACCATAAATGTAACCGTTTCAGAGAGAAATGCGACCAATGTGACGATCTCGCGGTATATCGATTCGATGGTGAATGACGAAACACGGAGATTTTCTAAGGTTTTTACTACATATTAACACTTTTCACATTTTCTCGTGTTACGTGGCTGCCAGTCCTCGGTTCATGCAAAATCTTAAGGTCCTCGGTCATGTCCAAGGCACCAAACGACCCAATAATTCAGTAATCGATAACTAAAACTATAAATGTAGCTCTTCTTACTGGGCGATTGCATCAACTTAGATGCTTCTCCTGTGTTCTACTGTGCTGCTTGTATTGTCCCCACATACCGCAGCACGCGACAAGGGCTGGCAGACCATAAATGTAACCGTTTCAGAGAGAAATGCGACCAATGTGACGATCTCGCGTTATATCGATTCGATGGTGAATGACGAAACACGGAGATTTTCTAAGGTTTTTACTACATATTAACACTTTTCACATTTTCTTGTGTTACGTGGCTGCCAGTCCTCGGTTCATGCAAAATCTTAAGGTCCTAGGTCATGTCCAAGGCACCAAACCGACCAATAATTCAATAATCGATAACTAAAACTATAAATGTAGCTCTTCTTACTGGGCGATTGCATCAACTTAGATGCTTCTCCTGTGTTCTACTGTGAGGTTGTATTGTCCCCACATACCGCAGCACGCGACAAGGGCTGGCAGACCATAAATGTAACTGTTTCAGAGAGAAATGCGACCAATGTGAAGATCTCGCGTTATATCGATTCGATGGTGAATGACGAAACACGGAGATTTTCTAAGGTTTTTACTACATATTAACACTTTTCACATTTTCTCGTGTTACGTGGCTGCCAGTCCTCGGTTCATGCAAAATCTTAAGGTCCTCGGTCATGTCCAAGGCACCAAACCGACCAATAATTCAATAACCGATAACTAAAACTATAAATGTAGCTCTTCTTACTGGGCGTTTGCATCAACTTAGATGCTTCTCCTGTGTTCTACTGTGCTGCTTGTATTGTCCCCACATAACACAGCACGCGACAAGGGCTGGCAGACCATAAATGTAACCGTTTCAGAGAGAAATGCGACCAATGTGACGATCTCGCGTTATATCGATTCGATGGTGAATGACGAAACACGGAGATTTTCTAAGGTTTTTACTACATATTAACACTTTTCACATTTTCTCGTGTTACGTGGGTACCAGTCCTCGGTTCATGCAAAATCTTAAGGTCCTCGGTCATGTCCAAGGCACCAAACCGACCAATAATTCAATAATCGATAACTAAAACTATAAATGTAGCTCTTCTTACTGGGCGATTGCATCAACTTAGATGCTTCTCCTGTGTTCTACTGTGCTGCTTGTATTGTCCCCACATACCGCAGCACGCGACAAGGGCTGGCAGACCATAAATGTAACCGTTTCAGAGAGAAATGCGACCAATGTGACGATCTCGCGTTATATCGATTCGATGGTGAATGACGAAACACGGAGATTTTCTAAGGTTTTTACTACATATTAACACTTTTCACATTTTCTCGTGTTACGTGGCTGCCAGTCCTCGGTTCATGCAAAATCTTAAGGTCCTCGGTCATGTCCAAGGCACCAAACCGACCAATAATTCAATAATCGATAACTAAAACTATAAATGTAGCTCTTCTTACTGGGCGATTGCATCAACTTAGATGCTTCTCCTGTGTTCTACTGTGCTGCTTGTATTGTCCCCACATACCGCAGCACGCGACATGGGCTGGCAGACCATAAATGTAACCGTTTCAGAGAGAAATGCGACCAATGTGACGATCTCGCGTTATATCGATTCGATGGTGAATGACGAAACACGGAGATTTTCTAAGGTTTTTACTACATATTAACACTTTTCACATTTTCTCGTGTTACGTGGCTGCCAGTCCACGGTTCATGCAAAATCTTAAGGTCCTCGGTCATGTCCAAGGCACCAAACCGACCAATAATTCAATAATCGATAACTAAAACTATAAATGTAGCTCTTCTTACTGGGCGATTGCATCAACTTAGACGCTTCTCCTGTGTTCTACTGTGCTGCTTGTATTGTCCCCACATACCGCAGCACGTGACAAGGGCTGGCAGACCATAAATGTAACCGTTTCAGAGAGAAATGCGACCAATGTGACGATCTCGCGTTATATCGATTCGATGGTGAATGACGAAACACGGAGATTTTCTAAGGTTTTTACTACATATTAACACTTTTCACATTTTCTCGTGTTACGTGGCTGCCAGTCCTCGGTTCATGCAAAATCTTAAGGTCCTCGGTCATGTCCAAGGCACCAAACCGACCAATAATTCAATAATCGATAACTAAAACTATAAATGTAGCTCTTCTTACTGGGCGATTGCATCAACTTAGATGCTTCTCCTGTGTTCTACTGTGCTGCTTGTATTGTCCCCACATACCGCAGCACGCGACAAGGGCTGGCAGACCATAAATGTAACCGTTTCAGAGAGAAATGCGACGAATGTGACGATCTCGCGTTATATCGATTCGATGGTGAATGACGAAACACGGAGATTTTCTAAGGTTTTTACTACATATTAACACTTTTCACATTTTCTCGTGTTACGTGGCTGCCAGTCCTCGGCTCATGCAAAATCTTAAGGTCCTCGGTCATGTCCAAAGCACCAAACCGACCAATAATTCAGTAATCGATAACTAAAACTATAAATGTAGCTCTTCTTACTGGGCGATTGCATCAACTTAGATGCTTCTCCTGTGTTCTACTGTGCTGCTTGTATTGTCCCCACATACCGCAGCACGCGACAAGGGCTGGCAGACCATAAATGTAACCGTTTCAGAGAGAAATGCGACCAATGTGACGATCTCGCGTTATATCGATTCGATGGTGAATGACGAAACACGGAGATTTTCTAAGGTTTTTACTACATATTAACACTTTTCACATTTTCTCGTGTTACGTGGCTGCCAGTCCTCGGTTCATGCAAAATCTTAAGGTCCTCGGTCATGTCCAAGGCACCAAACCGACCAATAATTCAATAATCGATAACTAAAACTATAAATGTAGCTCTTCTTACTGGGCGATTGCATCAACTTAGATGCTCCTCCTGTGTTCTACTGTGCTGCTTGTATTGTCCCCACATACCGCAGCACGCGACAAGGGCTGGCAGACCATAAATGTAACCGTTTCAGAGAGAAATGCGACCAATGTGACGATCTCGCGGTATATCGATTCGATGGTGAATGACGAAACACGGAGATTTTCTAAGGTTTTTACTACATATTAACACTTTTCACATTTTCTCGTGTTACGTGGGTACCAGTCTTCGGTTCATGCAAAATCTTAAGGTCCTCGGTCATGTCCAAGGCACCAAACGACCCAATAATTCAGTAATCGATAACTAAAACTATAAATGTAGCTCTTCTTACTGGGCGATTGCATCAACTTAGATGCTTCTCCTGTGTTCTACTGTGCTGCTTGTATTGTCCCCACATACCGCAGCACGCGACAAGGGCTGGCAGACCATAAATGTAACCGTGTCAGAGAGAAATGCGACCAATGTGACGATCTCGCGTTATATCGATTCGATGGTGAATGACGAAACACGGAGATTTTCTAAGGTTTTTACTACATATTAACACTTTTCACATTTTCTCGTGTTACGTGGCTGCCAGTCCTCGGTTCATGCAAAATCTTAAGGTCCTAGGTCATGTCCAAGGCATCAAACCGACCAATAATTCAATAATCGATAACTAAAACTATAAATGTAGCTCTTCTTACTGGGCGATTGCATCAACTTAGATGCTTCTCCTGTGTTCTACTGTGAGGTTGTATTGTCCCCACATACCGCAGCACGCGACAAGGGCTGGCAGACCATAAATGTAACTGTTTCAGAGAGAAATGCGACCAATGTGAAGATCTCGCGTTATATCGATTCGATGGTGAATGACGAAACACGGAGATTTTCTAAGGTTTTTACTACATATTAACACTTTTCACATTTTCTCGTGTTACGTGGCAGCCAGTCCTCGGTTCATGCAAAATCTTAAGGTCCTCGGTCATGTCCAAGGCACCAAACCGACCAATAATTCAATAACCGATAACTAAAACTATAAATGTAGCTCTTCTTACTGGGAGATTGCATCAACTTAGATGCTTCTCCTGTGTTCTACTGTGCTGCTTGTATTGTCCCCACATACCGCAGCACGCGACAAGGGCTGGCAGACCATAAATGTAACCGTTTCAGAGAGAAATGCGACCAATGTGACGATCTCGCGTTATATCGATTCGATGGTGAATGACGAAACACGGAGATTTTCTAAGGTTTTTACTACATATTAACACTTTTCACATTTTCTCGTGTTACGTGGCTGCCAGTCCTCGGTTCATGCAAAATCTTAAGGTCCTCGGTCATGTCCAAGGCACCAAACCGACCAATAATTCAATAATCGATAACTAAAACTATAAATGTAGCTCTTCTTACTGGGCGATTGCATCAACTTAGATGCTTCTCCTGTGTTCTACTGTGCTGCTTGTATTGTCCCCACATACCGCAGCACGCGACAAGGGCTGGCAGACCATAAATGTAACCGTTTCAGAGAGAAATGCGACCAATGTGACGATCTCGCGTTATATCGATTCGATGGTGAATGACGAAACACGGAGATTTTCTAAGGTTTTTACTACATATTAACACTTTTCACATTTTCTCGTGTTACGTGGCTGCCAGTCCTCGGTTCATGCAAAATCTTAAGGTCCTCGGTCATGTCCAAGGCACCAAACCGACCAATAATTCAATAATCGATAACTAAAACTATAAATGTAGCTCTTCTTACTGGGCGATTGCATCAACTTAGATGCTTCTCCTGTGTTCTACTGTGCTGCTTGTATTGTCCCCACATACCGCAGCACGCGACAAGGGCTGGCAGACCATAAATGTAACCGTTTCAGAGAGAAATGCGACCAATGTGACGATCTCGCGTTATATCGATTCGATGGTGAATGACGAAACACGGAGATTTTCTAAGGTTTTTACTACACATTAACACTTTTCACATTTTCTCGTGTTACGTGGCTGCCAGTCCTCGGTTCATGCAAAATCTTAAGGTCCTCGGTCATGTCCAAGGCACCAAACCGACCAATAATTCAATAATCGATAACTAAAACTATAAATGTAGCTCTTCTTACTGGGCGATTGCATCAACTTAGATGCTTCTCCTGTGTTCTACTGTGCTGCTTGTATTGTCCCCACATACCGCAGCACGCGACAAGGGCTGGCAGACCATAAATGTAACCGTTTCAGAGAGAAATGCGACCAATGTGACGATCTCGCGGTATATCGATTCGATGGTGAATGACGAAACACGGAGATTTTCTAAGGTTTTTACTACATATTAACACTTTTCACATTTTCTCGTGTTACGTGGCTGCCAGTCCTCGGTTCATGCAAAATCTTAAGGTCCTCGGTCATGTCCAAGGCACCAAACGACCCAATAATTCAGTAATCGATAACTAAAACTATAAATGTAGCTCTTCTTACTGGGCGATTGCATCAACTTAGATGCTTCTCCTGTGTTCTACTGTGCTGCTTGTATTGTCCCCACATACCGCAGCACGCGACAAGGGCTGGCAGACCATAAATGTAACCGTTTCAGAGAGAAATGCGACCAATGTGACGATCTCGCGTTATATCGATTCGATGGTGAATGACGAAACACGGAGATTTTCTAAGGTTTTTCCTACATATTAACACTTTTCACATTTTCTCGTGTTACGTGGCTGCCAGTCCTCGGTTCATGCAAAATCTTAAGGTCCTAGGTCATGTCCAAGGCACCAAACCGACCAATAATTCAATAATCGATAACTAAAACTATAAATGTAGCTCTTCTTACTGGGCGATTGCATCAACTTAGATGCTTCTCCTGTGTTCTACTGTGAGGTTGTATTGTCCCCACATACCGCAGCACGCGACAAGGGCTGGCAGACCATAAATGTAACTGTTTCAGAGAGAAATGCGACCAATGTGAAGATCTCGCGTTATATCGATTCGATGGTGAATGACGAAACACGGAGATTTTCTAAGGTTTTTACTACATATTAACACTTTTCACATTTTCTCGTGTTACGTGGCTGCCAGTCCTCGGTTCATGCAAAATCTTAAGGTCCTCGGTCATGTCCAAGGCACCAAACCGACCAATAATTCAATAACCGATAACTAAAACTATAAATGTAGCTCTTCTTACTGGGAGATTGCATCAACTTAGATGCTTCTCCTGTGTTCTACTGTGCTGCTTGTATTGTCCCCACATAACACAGCACGCGACAAGGGCTGGCAGACCATAAATGTCACCGTTTCAGAGAGAAATGCGACCAATGTGACGATCTCGCGTTATATCGATTCGATGGTGAATGACGAAACACGGAGATTTTCTAAGGTTTTTACTACATATTAACACTTTTCACATTTTCTCGTGTTACGTGGGTACCAGTCCTCGGTTCATGCAAAATCTTAAGGTCCTCGGTCATGTCCAAGGCACCAAACCGACCAATAATTCAATAATCGATAACTAAAACTATAAATGTAGCTCTTCTTACTGGGCGATTGCATCAACTTAGATGCTTCTCCTGTGTTCTACTGTGCTGCTTGTATTGTCCCCACATACCGCAGCACGCGACAAGGGCTGGCAGACCATAAATGTAACCGTTTCAGAGAGAAATGCGACGAATGTGACGATCTCGCGTTATATCGATTCGATGGTGAATGACGAAACACGGAGATTTTCTAAGGTTTTTACTACATATTAACACTTTTCACATTTTCTCGTGTTACGTGGCTGCCAGTCCTCGGCTCATGCAAAATCTTAAGGTCCTCGGTCATGTCCAAAGCACCAAACCGACCAATAATTCAGTAATCGATAACTAAAACTATAAATGTAGCTCTTCTTACTGGGCAATTGCATCAACTTAGATGCTTCTCCTGTGTTCTACTGTGCTGCTTGTATTGTCCCCACATACCGCAGCACGCGACAAGGGCTGGCAGACCATAAATGTAACCGTTTCAGAGAGAAATGCGACCAATGTGACGATCTCGCGTTATATCGATTCGATGGTGAATGACGAAACACGGAGATTTTCTAAGGTTTTTACTACATATTAACACTTTTCACATTTTCTCGTGTTACGTGGCTGCCAGTCCACGGTTCATGCAAAATCTTAAGGTCCTCGGTCATGTCCAAGGCACCAAACCGACCAATAATTCAATAATCGATAACTAAAACTATAAATGTAGCTCTTCTTACTGGGAGATTGCATCAACTTAGATGCTTCTCCTGTGTTCTACTGTGCTGCTTGTATTGTCCCCACATAACACAGCACGCGACAAGGGCTGGCAGACCATAAATGTAACGGTTTCAGAGAGAAATGCGACCAATGTGACGATCTCGCGTTATATCGATTCGATGGTGAATGACGAAACACGGAGATTTTCTAAGGTTTTACTACATATTAACACTTTTCACTTTTTCTCGTGTTACGTGGGTTCCAGTCCTCGGTTCATGCAAAATCTTAAGGTCCTCGGTCATGTCCAAGGCACCAAACCGACCAATAATTCAATAATCGATAACTAAAACTATAAATGTAGCTCTTCTTACTGGGCGATTGCATCAACTTAGATGCTTCTCCTGTGTTCTACTGTGCTGCTTGTATTTTCCCCAAATACCGCAGCACGCGACAAGTGCTGGCAGACCATAAATGTAACCGTTTCAGAGAGAAATGCGACCAGTGTGACGATCTCGCGTTATATCGATTCGATGGTGAATGACGAAACACGGAGATTTTCTAAGGTTTTTACTACATATTAACACTTTTCACATTTTCTCGTGTTACGTGGCTGCCAGTCCTCGGTTCATGCAAAATCTTAAGGTCCTCGGTCATGTCCAAGGCACCAAACCGACCAATAATTCAATAATCGATAACTAAAACTATAAATGTAGCTCTTCTTACTGGGCGATTGCATCAACTTAGATGCTTCTCCTGTGTTCTACTGTGCTGCTTGTATTGTCCCCACATACCGCAGCACGCGACAAGGGCTGGCAGACCATAAATGTAACCGTTTTAGAGAGAAATGCGACCAATGTGACGATCTCGCGTTATATCGATTCGATGGTGAATGACGAAACACGGAGATTTTCTAAGGTTTTTACTACATATTAACACTTTTCACATTTTCTCGTGTTACGTGGCTGCCAGTCCTCGGTTCATGCAAAATCTTAAGGTCCTCGGTCATGTCCAAGGCACCAAACCGACCAATAATTCAATAATCGATAACTAAAACTATAAATGTAGCTCTTCTTACTGGGCGATTGCATCAACTTAGATGCTTCTCCTGTGTTCTACTGTGCTGCTTGTATTGTCCCCACATACCGCAGCACGCGACAAGGGCTGGCAGACCATAAATGTAACCGTTTCAGAGAGAAATGCGACCAATGTGACGATCTCGCGGTATATCGATTCGATGGTGAATGACGAAACACGGAGATTTTCTAAGGTTTTTACTACATATTAACACTTTTCACATTTTCTCGTGTTACGTGGCTGCCAGTCCTCGGTTCTTGTAAAATCTTAAGGTCCTCGGTCATGTCCAAGGCACCAGACGACCCAATAATTCAGTAATCGATAACTAAAACTATAAATGTAGCTCTTCTTACTGGGCGATTGCATCAACTTAGATGCTTCTCCTGTGTTCTACTGTGCTGCTTGTATTGTCCCCACATACCGCAGCACGCGACAAGGGCTGGCAGACCATAAATGTAACCGTTTCAGAGAGAAATGCGACCAATGTGACGATCTCGCGTTATATCGATTCGATGGTGAATGACGAAACACGGAGATTTTCTAAGGTTTTTACTACATATTAACACTTTTCACATTTTCTCGTGTTACGTGGCTGCCAGTCCTCGGTTCATGCAAAATCTTAAGGTCCTCGGTCATGTCAAAGGCACCAAACCGACCAATAATTCAATAATCGATAGCGAAAACTATAAATGTAGCTCTTCTTACTGGGCGATTGCATCAACTTAGATGCTTCTCCTGTGTTCTACTGTGCTGCTTGTATTGTCCCCACATACCGCAGCACGCGACAAGGGCTGGCAGACCATAAATGTAACCGTTTCAGAGAGAAATGCGACCAATGTGACGATCTCGCGTTATATCGATTCGATGGTGAATGACGAAACACGGAGATTTTCTAAGGTTTTTACTACACATTAACACTTTTCACCTTTTCTCGTGTTACGTGGCTGCCAGTCCTCGGTTCATGCAATATCTTAAGGTCCTAGGTCATGTCCAAGGCACCAAACCGACCAATAATTCAATAATCGATAACTAAAACTATAAATGTAGCTCTTCTTACTGGGCGATTGCATCAACTTAGATGCTTCTCCTGTGTTCTACTGTGCTGCTTGTATTGTCCCCACATACCGCAGCACGCGACAAGGGCTGGCAGACCATAAATGTAACTGTTTCAGAGAGAAATGCGACGAATGTGAAGATCTCGCGTTATATCGATTCGATGGTGAATGACGAAACACGGAGATTTTCTAAGGTTTTTACTACATATTAACACTTTTCACATTTTCTCGTGTTACGTGGCAGCCAGTCCTCGGTTCATGCAAAATCTTAAGGTCCTCGGTCATGTCCAAAGCACCAAACCGACCAATAATTCAATAATCGATAACTAAAACTATAAATGTAGCTCTTCTTACTGGGCGATTGCATCAACTTAGATGCTTCTCCTGTGTTCTACTGTGCTGCTTGTATTGTCCCCACATACCGCAGCACGCGACAAGGGCTGGCAGACCATAAATGTAACCGTTTCAGAGAGAAATGCGACCAATGTGACGATCTCGCGGTATATCGATTCGATGGTGAATGACGAAACACGGAGATTTTCTAAGGTTTTTACTACGTATTAACACTTTTCACATTTTCTCGTGTTACGTGGCTGCCAGTCCTCGGCTCATGCAAAATCTTAAGGTCCTCGGTCATGTCCAAAGCACCAAACCGACCAATAATTCAGTAATCGATAACTAAAACTATAAATGTAGCTCTTCTTACTGGGCGATTGCATCAACTTAGATGCTTCTCCTGTGTTCTACTGTGCTGCTTGTATTGTCCCCACATACCGCAGCACGCGACAAGGGCTGGCAGACCATAAATGTAACCGTTTCAGAGAGAAATGCGACCAATGTGACGATCTCGCGTTATATCGATTCGATGGTGAATGACGAAACACGGAGATTTTCTAAGGTTTTTACTACATATTAACACTTTTCACATTTTCTCGTGTTACGTGGCTGCCAGTCCACGGTTCATGCAAAATCTTAAGGTCCTCGGTCATGTCCAAGGCACCAAACCGACCAATAATTCAATAATCGATAACTAAAACTATAAATGTAGCTCTTCTTACTGGGAGATTGCATCAACTTAGATGCTTCTCCTGTGTTCTACTGTGCTGCTTGTATTGTCCCCACATAACACAGCACGCGACAAGGGCTGGCAGACCATAAATGTAACGGTTTCAGAGAGAAATGCGACCAATGTGACGATCTCGCGTTATATCGATTCGATGGTGAATGACGAAACACGGAGATTTTCTAAGGTTTTACTACATATTAACACTTTTCACATTTTCTCGTGTTACGTGGGTACCAGTCCTCGGTTCATGCAAAATCTTAAGGTCCTCGGTCATGTCCAAGGCACCAAACCGACCAATAATTCAATAATCGATAACTAAAACTATAAATGTAGCTCTTCTTACTGGGCGATTGCATCAACTTAGATGCTTCTCCTGTGTTCTACTGTGCTGCTTGTATTTTCCCCAAATACCGCAGCACGCGACAAGTGCTGGCAGACCATAAATGTAACCGTTTCAGAGAGAAATGCGACCAATGTGACGATCTCGCGTTATATCGATTCGATGGTGAATGACGAAACACGGAGATTTTCTAAGGTTTTTACTACATATTAACACTTTTCACATTTTCTCGTGTTACGTGGCTGCCAGTCCTCGGTTCATGCAAAATCTTAAGGTCCTCGGTCATGTCCAAGGCACCAAACCGACCAATAATTCAATAATCGATAACTAAAACTATAAATGTAGCTCTTCTTACTGGGCGATTGCATCAACTTAGATGCTTCTCCTGTGTTCTACTGTGCTGCTTGTATTGTCCCCACATACCGCAGCACGCGACAAGGGCTGGCAGACCATAAATGTAACCGTTTCAGAGAGAAATGCGACGAATGTGACGATCTCGCGTTATATCGATTCGATGGTGAATGACGAAACACGGAGATTTTCTAAGGTTTTTTCTACATATTAACACTTTTCACATTTTCTCGTGTTACGTGGCTGCCAGTCCTCGGTTCATGTAAAATCTTAAGGTCCTCGGTCATGTCCAAGGCACCTAACCGACCAATAATTCGACAATCGATAACTAAAACTATAAAAGTAGCTCTTCTTACTGGGCGATTGCATCAACTAAGATGCTTCTCCTGTGTTCTACTGTGCTGCTTGTATTGTCCCCACATACCGCAGCACGCGACAAGGGCTGGCAGACCATAAATGTAACCGTTTCAGAGAGAAATGAGACAAATGTGACGATCTCGCGTTATATCGATTCGATGGTGAATGACGAAACACGGAGATTTTCTAAGGTTTTTACTACATATTAACACTTTTCACATTTTCTCGTGTTACGTGGCTGCCAGTCCTCGGTTCATGCAAAATCTTAAGGTCCTCGGTCATGTCCAAGGCACCAAACCGACCAATAATTCAATAATCGATAACTAAAACTATAAATGTAGCTCTTCTTACTGGGCGATTGCATCAACTTAGATGCTTCTCCTGTGTTCTACTGTGCTGCTTGTATTGTCCCCACATACCGCAGCACGCGACAAGGGCTGGCAGACCATAAATGTAACCGTTTCAGAGAGAAATGCGACCAATGTGACGATCTCGCGGTATATCGATTCGATGGTGAATGACGAAACACGGAGATTTTCTAAGGTTTTTACTACATATTAACACTTTTCACATTTTCTCGTGTTACGTGGCTGCCAGTCCTCGGTTCATGCAAAATCTTAAGGTCCTCGGTCATGTCCAAGGCACCAAACGACCCAATAATTCAGTAATCGATAACTAAAACTATAAATGTAGCTCTTCTTACTGGGCGATTGCATCAACTTAGATGCTTCTCCTGTGTTCTACTGTGCTGCTTGTATTGTCCCCACATACCGCAGCACGCGACAAGGGCTGGCAGACCATAAATGTAACCGTTTCAGAGAGAAATGCGACCAATGTGACGATCTCGCGTTATATCGATTCGATGGTGAATGACGAAACACGGAGATTTTCTAAGGTTTTTACTACATATTAACACTTTTCACATTTTCTCGTGTTACGTGGCTGCCAGTCCTCGGTTCATGCAAAATCTTAAGGTCCTCGGTCATGTCAAAGGCACCAAACCGACCAATAATTCAATAATCGATAGCTAAAACTATAAATGTAGCTCTTCTTACTGGGCGATTGCATCAACTTAGATGCTTCTCCTGTGTTCTACTGTGCTGCTTGTATTGTCCCCACATACCGCAGCACGCGACAAGGGCTGGCAGACCATAAATGTAACCGTTTCAGAGAGAAATGCGACCAATGTGACGATCTCGCGTTATATCGATTCGATGGTGAATGACGAAACACGGAGATTTTCTAAGGTTTTTACTACACATTAACACTTTTCACATTTTCTCGTGTTACGTGGCTGCCAGTCCTCGGTTCATGCAAAATCTTAAGGTCCTAGGTCATGTCCAAGGCACCAAACCGACCAATAATTCAATAATCGATAACTAAAACTATAAATGTAGCTCTTCTTACTGGGCGATTGCATCAACTTAGATGCTTCTCCTGTGTTCTACTGTGAGGTTGTATTGTCCCCACATACCGCAGCACGCGACAAGGGCTGGCAGACCATAAATGTAACTGTTTCAGAGAGAAATGCGACGAATGTGAAGATCTCGCGTTATATCGATTCGATGGTGAATGACGAAACACGGAGATTTTCTAAGGTTTTTACTACATATTAACACTTTTCACATTTTCTCGTGTTACGTGGCAGCCAGTCCTCGGTTCATGCAAAATCTTAAGGTCCTCGGTCATGTCCAAGGCACCAAACCGACCAATAATTCAATAATCGATAACTAAAACTATAAATGTAGCTCTTCTTACTGGGCGATTGCATCAACTTAGATGCTTCTCCTGTGTTCTACTGTGCTGCTTGTATTGTCCCCACATACCGCAGCACGCGACAAGGGCTGGCAGACCATAAATGTAACCGTTTCAGAGAGAAATGCGACCAATGTGACGAATTCGCGGTATATCGATTCGATGGTGAATGACGAAACACGGAGATTTTCTAAGGTTTTTACTACATATTAACACTTTTCACATTTTCTCGTGTTACGTGGCTGCCAGTCCTCGGTTCATGTAAAATCTTAAGGTCCTCGGTCATGTCCAAGGCACCAAACCGACCAATAATTCGACAATCGATAACTAAAACTATAAAAGTAGCTCTTCTTACTGGGCGATTGCATCAACTAAGATGCTTCTCCTGTGTTCTACTGTGCTGCTTGTATTGTCCCCACATACCGCAGCACGCGACAAGGGCTGGCAGACCATAAATGTAACCGTTTCAGAGAGAAATGCGACCAATGTGACGATCTCGCGTTATATCGATTCGATGGTGAATGACGAAACACGGAGATTTTCTAAGGTTTTTACTACATATTAACACTTTTCACATTTTCTCGTGTTACGTGGCTGCCAGTCCTCGGTTCATGCAAAATCTTAAGGTCCTCGGTCATGTCAAAGGCACCAAACCGACCAATAATTCAATAATCGATAGCTAAAACTATAAATGTAGCTCTTCTTACTGGGCGATTGCATCAACTTAGATGCTTCTCCTGTGTTCTACTGTGCTGCTTGTATTGTCCCCACATACCGCAGCACGCGACAAGGGCTGGCAGACCATAAATGTAACCGTTTCAGAGAGAAATGCGACCAATGTGACGATCTCGCGTTATATCGATTCGATGGTGAATGACGAAACACGGAGATTTTCTAAGGTTTTTACTACACATTAACACTTTTCACATTTTCTCGTGTTACGTGGCTGCCAGTCCTCGGTTCATGCAAAATCTTAAGGTCCTAGGTCATGTCCAAGGCACCAAACCGACCAATAATTCAATAATCGATAACTAAAACTATAAATGTAGCTCTTCTTACTGGGCGATTGCATCAACTTAGATGCTTCTCCTGTGTTCTACTGTGAGGTTGTATTGTCCCCACATACCGCAGCACGCGACAAGGGCTGGCAGACCATAAATGTAACTGTTTCAGAGAGAAATGCGACGAATGTGAAGATCTCGCGTTATATCGATTCGATGGTGAA
Source organism: Schistocerca nitens (assembly GCF_023898315.1). Classification (NCBI taxonomy): domain Eukaryota; kingdom Metazoa; phylum Arthropoda; class Insecta; order Orthoptera; family Acrididae; genus Schistocerca; species Schistocerca nitens. Next base: position 70,188,063 of record NC_064625.1, read on the forward strand.
TGACGAAACACGGAGATTTTCTAAGGTTTTTACTACATATTAACACTTTTCACATTTTCTCGTGTTACGTGGCAGCCAGTCCTCGGTTCATGCAAAATCTTAAGGTCCTCGGTCATGTCCAAGGCACCAAACCGACCAATAATTCAATAATCGATAACTAAAACTATAAATGTAGCTCTTCTTACTGGGCGATTGCATCAACTTAGATGCTTCTCCTGTGGTCTACTGTGCTGCTTGTATTGTCCCCACATACCGCAGCACGCGACAAGGGCTGGCAGACCATAAATGTAACCGTTTCAGAGAGAAATGCGACCAATGTGACGAATTCGCGGTATATCGATTCGATGGTGAATGACGAAACACGGAGATTTTCTAAGGTTTTTACTACATATTAACACTTTTCACATTTTCTCGTGTTACGTGGCTGCCAGTCCTCGGTTCATGCAAAATCTTAACGTCCTCGGTCATGTCCAAGGCACCAAACGACCCAATAATTATGTAATCGATAACTAAAACTATAAATGTAGCTCTTCTTACTGGGCGATTGCATCAACTTAGATGCTTCTCCTGTGTTCTACTGTGCTGCTTGTATTGTCCCCACATACCGCAGCACGCGACAAGGGCTGGCAGACCATAAATGTAACCGTTTCAGAGAGAAATGCGACCAATGTGACGATCTCGCGTTATATCGATTCGATGGTGAATGACGAAACACGGAGATTTTCTAAGGTTTTTACTACATATTAACACTTTTCACATTTTCTCGTGTTACGTGGCTGCCAGTCCTCGGTTCATGCAAAATCTTAAGGTCCTCGGTCATGTCAAAGGCACCAAACCGACCAATAATTCAATAATCGATAGCTAAAACTATAAATGTAGCTCTTCTTACTGGGCGATTGCATCAACTTAGATGCTTCTCCTGTGTTCTACTGTGCTGCTTGTATTGTCCCCACATACCGCAGCACGCGACAAGGGCTGGCAGACCATAAATGTAACCGTTTCAGAGAGAAATGCGACCAATGTGACGATCTCGCGTTATATCGATTCGATGGTGAATGACGAAACACGGAGATTTTCTAAGGTTTTTACTACACATTAACACTTTTCACATTTTCTCGTGTTACGTGGCTGCCAGTCCTCGGTTCATGCAAAATCTTAAGGTCCTAGGTCATGTCCAAGGCACCAAACCGAACAATAATTCAATAATCGATAACTAACACTATAAATGTAGCTCTTCTTACTGGGCGATTGCATCAACTTAGATGCTTCTCCTGTGTTCTACTGTGAGGTTGTATTGTCCCCACATACCGCAGCACGCGACAAGGGCTGGCAGACCATAAATGTACTTGTTTCAGAGAGAAATGCGACGAATGTGAAGATCTCGCGTTATATCGATTCGATGGTGAATGACGAAACACGGAGATTTTCTAAGGTTTTTACTACATATTAACACTTTTCACATTTTCTCGTGTTACGTGGCTGCCAGTCCTCGGTTCATGCAAAATCTTAAGGTCCTCGGTCATGTCCAAGGCACCAAACCGACCAATAATTCAATAACCGATAACTAAAACTATAAATGTAGCTCTTCTTACTGGGCGATTGCATCAACTTAGATGCTTCTCCTGTGTTCTACTGTGCTGCTTGTATTGTCCCCACATAACACAGCACGCGACAAGGGCTGGCAGACCATAAATGTAACCGTTTCAGAGAGAAATGCGACCAATGTGACGATCTCGCGTTATATCGATTCGATGGTGAATGACGAAACACGGAGATTTTCTAAGGTTTTTACTACATATTAACACTTTTCACATTTTCTCGTGTTACGTGGGTACCAGTCCTCGGTTCATGCAAAATCTTAAGGTCCTCGGTCATGTCCAAGGCACCAAACCGACCAATAATTCAATAATCGATAACTAAAACTATAAATGTAGCTCTTCTTACTGGGCGATTGCATCAACTTAGATGCTTCTCCTGTGTTCTACTGTGCTGCTTGTATTGTCCCCACATACCGCAGCACGCGACAAGGGCTGGCAGACCATAAATGTAACCGTTTCAGAGAGAAATGCGACCAATGTGACGATCTCGCGTTATATCGATTCGATGGTGAATGACGAAACACGGAGATTTTCTAAGGTTTTTACTACACATTAACACTTTTCACATTTTCTCGTGTTACGTGGCTGCCAGTCCTCGGTTCATGCAAAATCTTAAGGTCCTCGGTCATGTCAAAGGCACCAAACCGACCAATAATTCAATAATCGATAGCTAAAACTATAAATGTAGCTCTTCTTACTGGGCGATTGCATCAACTTAGATGCTTCTCCTGTGTTCTACTGTGCTGCTTGTATTGTCCCCACATACCGCAGCACGCGACAAGGGCTGGCAGACCATAAATGTAACCGTTTCAGAGAGAAATGCGACCAATGTGACGATCTCGCGTTATATCGATTCGATGGTGAATGACGAAACACGGAGATTTTCTAAGGTTTTTACTACACATTAACACTTTTCACATTTTCTCGTGTTACGTGGCTGCCAGTCCTCGGTTCATGCAAAATCTTAAGGTCCTAGGTCATGTCCAAGGCACCAAACCGACCAATAATTCAATAATCGATAACTAAAACTATAAATGTAGCTCTTCTTACTGGGCGATTGCATCAACTTAGATGCTTCTCCTGTGTTCTACTGTGAGGTTGTATTGTCCCACATACCGCAGCACGCGACAAGGGCTGGCAGACCATAAATGTAAGTGTTTCAGAGAGAAATGCGACCAATGTGAAGATCTCGCGTTATATCGATTCGATGGTGAATGACGAAACACGGAGATTTTCTAAGGTTTTACTACATATTAACACTTTTCACATTTTATCGTGTTACGTGGGTACCAGTCCTCGGTTCATGCAAAATCTTAAGGTCCTCGGTCATGTCCAAGGCACCAAACCGACCAATAATTCAATAATCGATAACTAAAACTATAAATGTAGCTCTTCTTACTGGGCGATTGCATCAACTTAGATGCTTCTCCTGTGTTCTACTGTGCTGCTTGTATTTTCCCCAAATACCGCAGCACGCGACAAGTGCTGGCAGACCATAAATGTAACCGTTTCAGAGAGAAATGCGACCAATGTGACATCCCGCGTTATATCGATTCGATGGTGAATGACGAAACACGGAGATTTTCTAAGGTTTTTACTACATATTAACACTTTTCACATTTTCTCGTGTTACGTGGGTACCAGTCCTCGGTTCATGCAAAATCTTAAGGTCCTCGGTCATGTCCAAGGCACCAAACCGACCAATAATTCAATAATCGATAACTAAAACTATAAATGTAGCTCTTCTTACTGGGCGATTGCATCAACTTAGATGCTTCTCCTGTGTTCTACTGTGCTGCTTGTATTGTCCCCACATACCGCAGCACGCGACAAGGGCTGGCAGACCATAAATGTAACCGTTTCAGAGAGAAATGCGACGAATGTGACGATCTCGCGTTATATCGATTCGATGGTGAATGACGAAACACGGAGATTTTCTAAGGTTTTTACTACATATTAACACTTTTCACATTTTCTCGTGTTACGTGGCTGCCAGTCCTCGGTTCATGCAAAATCTTAAGGTCCTCGGTCATGTCCAAGGCACCAAACCGACCAATAATTCAATAATCGATAACTAAAACTATAAATGTAGCTCTTCTTACTGGGCGATTGCATCAACTTAGATGCTTCTCCTGTGTTCTACTGTGCTGCTTGTATTGTCCCCACATACCGCAGCACGCGACATGGGCTGGCAGACCATAAATGTAACCGTTTCAGAGAGAAATGCGACCAATGTGACGATCTCGCGTTATATCGATTCGATGGTGAATGACGATACACGGAGATTTTCTAAGGTTTTTACTACATATTAACACTTTTCACATTTTCTCGTGTTACGTGGCTGCCAGTCCACGGTTCATGCAAAATCTTAAGGTCCTCGGTCATGTCCAAGGCACCAAACCGACCAATAATTCAATAATCGATAACTAAAACTATAAATGTAGCTCTTCTTACTGGGCGATTGCATCAACTTAGACGCTTCTCCTGTGTTCTACTGTGCTGCTTGTATTGTCCCCACATACCGCAGCACGTGACAAGGGCTGGCAGACCATAAATGTAACCGTTTCAGAGAGAAATGCGACCAATGTGACGATCTCGCGTTATACCGATTCGATGGTGAATGACGAAACACGGAGATTTTCTAAGGTTTTTACTACATATTAACACTTTTCACATTTTCTCGTGTTACGTGGCTGCCAGTCCTCGGTTCATGCAAAATCTTAAGGTCCTCGGTCATGTCCAAGGCACCAAACCGACCAATAATTCAATAATCGATAACTAAAACTATAAATGTAGCTCTTCTTACTGGGCAATTGCATCAACTTAGATGCTTCTCCTGTGTTCTACTGTGCTGCTTGTATTGTCCCCACATACCGCAGCACGCGACAAGGGCTGGCAGACCATAAATGTAACCGTTTCAGAGAGAAATGCGACCAATGTGACGATCTCGCGTTATATCGATTCGATGGTGAATGACGAAACACGGAGATTTTCTAAGGTTTTTACTACATATTAACACTTTTCACATTTTCTCGTGTTACGTGGCTGCCAGTCCACGGTTCATGCAAAATCTTAAGGTCCTCGGTCATGTCCAAGGCACCAAACCGACCAATAATTCAATAATCGATAACTAAAACTATAAATGTAGCTCTTCTTACTGGGAGATTGCATCAACTTAGATGCTTCTCCTGTGTTCTACTGTGCTGGTTGTATTGTCCCCACATAACACAGCACGCGACAAGGGCTGGCAGACCATAAATGTAACCGTTTCAGAGAGAAATGCGACCAATGTGACGATCTCGCGTTATATCGATTCGATGGTGAATGACGAAACACGGAGATTATCTAAGGTTTTACTACATATTAACACTTTTCACATTTTATCGTGTTACGTGGGTACCAGTCCTCGGTTCATGCAAAATCTTAAGGTCCTCGGTCATGTCCAAGGCACCAAACCGACCAATAATTCAATAATCGATAACTAAAACTATAAATGTAGCTCTTCTTACTGGGCGATTGCATCAACTTAGATGCTTCTCCTGTGTTCTACTGTGCTGCTTGTATTTTCCCCAAATACCGCAGCACGCGACAAGTGCTGGCAGACCATAAATGTAACCGTTTCAGAGAGAAATGCGACGAATGTGACGATCTCGCGTTATATCGATTCGATGGTGAATGACGAAACACGGAGATTTTCTAAGGTTTTTACTACATATTAACACTTTTCACATTTTCTCGTGTTACGTGGCTGCCAGTCCTCGGTTCATGCAAAATCTTAAGGTCCTCGGTCATGTCCAAGGCACCAAACCGACCAATAATTCAATAATCGATAATTAAAACTATAAATGTAGCTCTTCTTACTGGGCGATTGCATCAACTTAGATGCTTCTCCTGTGTTCTACTGTGCTGCTTGTATTGTCCCCACATACCGCAGCACGCGACAAGGGCTGGCAGACCATAAATGTAACCGTTTCAGAGAGAAATGCGACCAATGTGACGATCTCGCGTTATATCGATTCGATGGTGAAAGACGAAACACGGAGATTTTCTAAGGTTTTTACTACATATTAACCCTTTTCACATTTTCTCGTGTTACGTGGCTGCCAGTCCTCGGTTCATGCAAAATCTTAAGGTCCTCGGTCATGTCCAAGGCACCAAACCGACCAATAATTCAATAATCGATAACTAAAACTATAAATGTAGCTCTTCTTACTGGGCGATTGCATCAACTTAGATGCTTCTCCTGTGTTCTACTGTGCTGCTTGTATTTTCCCCAAATACCGCAGCACGCGACAAGTGCTGGCAGACCATAAATGTAACCGTTTCAGAGAGAAATGCGACGAATGTGACGATCTCGCGTTATATCGATTCGATGGTGAATGACGAAACACGGAGATTTTCTAAGGTTTTTACTACATATTAACACTTTTCACATTTTCTCGTGTTACGTGGCTGCCAGTCCTCGGTTCATGCAAAATCTTAAGGTCCTCGGTCATGTCCAAGGCACCAAACCGACCAATAATTCAATAATCGATAATTAAAACTATAAATGTAGCTCTTCTTACTGGGCGATTGCATCAACTTAGATGCTTCTCCTGTGTTCTACTGTGCTGCTTGTATTGTCCCCACATACCGCAGCACGCGACAAGGGCTGGCAGACCATAAATGTAACCGTTTCAGAGAGAAATGCGACCAATGTGACGATCTCGCGTTATATCGATTCGATGGTGAAAGACGAAACACGGAGATTTTCTAAGGTTTTTACTACATATTAACCCTTTTCACATTTTCTCGTGTTACGTGGCTGCCAGTCCTCGGTTCATGCAAAATCTTAAGGTCCTCGGTCATGTCCAAGGCACCAAACCGACCAATAATTCAATAATCGATAACTAAAACTATAAATGTAGCTCTTCTTACTGGGCGATTGCATCAACTTAGATGCTTCTCCTGTGTTCTACTGTGCTGCTTGTATTGTCCCCACATACCGCAGCACGCGACAAGGGCTGGCAGACCATAAATGTAACCGTTTCAGAGAGAAATGCGACCAATGTGACGATCTCGCGTTATATCGATTCGATGGTGAATGACGAAACACGGAGATTTTCTAAGGTTTTTACTACATATTAACACTTTTCACATTTTCGCGTGTTACGTGGGTACCAGTCCACGGTTCATGTAAAATCTTAAGGTCCTCGGTCTTGTCCAAGGCACCAAACCGACCAATAATTCGATAATCGATAACTAAAACTATAAATGTAGCTCTTCTTACTGGGCGATTGCATCAACTAAGATGCTTCTCCTGTGTTCTACTGTGCTGCTTGTATTGTCCCCACATACCGCAGCACGCGACAAAGGCTGGCAGACCATAAATGTAACCGTTTCAGAGAGAAATGCGACCAATGTGACGATCTCGCGTTATATCGATTCGATGGTGAATGACGAAACACGGAGATTTTCTAAGGTTTTTACTACATATTAACACTTTTCACATTTTCTCGTGTTACGTGGCTGCCAGTCCTCGGCTCATGCAAAATCTTAAGGTCCTCGGTCATGTCCAAGGCACCAAACCGACCAATAATTCAGTAATCGATAACTAAAACTATAAATGTAGCTCTTCTTACTGGGCAATTGCATCAACTTAGATGCTTCTCCTGTGTTCTACTGTGCTGCTTGTATTGTCCCCACATACCGCAGCACGCGACAAGGGCTGGCAGACCATAAATGTAACCGTTTCAGAGAGAAATGCGACCAATGTGACGATCTCGCGTTATATCGATTCGATGGTGAATGACGAAACACGGAGATTTTCTAAGGTTTTTACTACATATTAACACTTTTCACATTTTCTCGTGTTACGTGGCTGCCAGTCCACGGTTCATGCAAAATCTTAAGGTCCTCGGTCATGTCCAAGGCACCAAACCGACCAATAATTCAATAATCGATAACTAAAACTATAAATGTAGCTCTTCTTACTGGGAGATTGCATCAACTTAGATGCTTCTCCTGTGTTCTACTGTGCTGCTTGTATTGTACCCACATAACACAGCACGCGACAAGGGCTGGCAGACCATAAATGTAACCGTTTCAGAGAGAAATGCGACGAATGTGACGATCTCGCGTTATATCGATTCGATGGTGAATGACGAAACACGGAGATTTTCTAAGGTTTTACTACATATTAACACTTTTCACATTTTCTCGTGTTACGTGGGTACCAGTCCTCGGTTCATGCAAAATCATAAGGTCCTCGGTCATGTCCAAGGCACCAAACCGACCAATAATTCAATAATCGATAACTAAAACTATAAATGTAGCTCTTCTTACTGGGCGATTGCATCAACTTAGATGCTTCTCCTGTGTTCTACTGTGCTGCTTGTATTTTCCCCAAATACCGCAGCACGCGACAAGTGCTGGCAGACCATAAATGTAACCGATTCAGAGAGAAATGCGACGAATGTGACGATCTCGCGTTATATCGATTCGATGGTGAATGACGAAACACGGAGATTTTCTAAGGTTTTTACTACATATTAACACTTTTCACATTTTCTCGTGTTACGTGGCTGCCAGTCCTCGGTTCATGCAAAATCTTAAGGTCCTCGGTCATGTCCAAGGCACCAAACCGACCAATAATTCAATAATCGATAATTAAAACTATAAATGTAGCTCTTCTTACTGGGCGATTGCATCAACTTAGATGCTTCTCCTGTGTTCTACTGTGCTGCTTGTATTGTCCCCACATACCGCAGCACGCGACAAGGGCTGGCAGACCATAAATGTAACCGTTTCAGAGAGAAATGCGACCAATGTGACGATCTCGCGTTATATCGATTCGATGGTGAATGACGAAACACGGAGATTTTCTAAGGTTTTTACAACATATTAACACTTTTCACATTTTCTCGTGTTACGTGGCTGCCAGTCCTCGGTTCATGCAAAATCTTAAGGTCCTCGGTCATGTCCAAGGCACCAAACCGACCAATAATTCAATAATCGATAACTAAAACTATAAATGTAGCTCTTCTTACTGGGCGATTGCATCAACTTAGATGCTTCTCCTGTGTTCTACTGTGCTGCTTGTATTGTCCCCACATACCGCAGCACGCGACAAGGGCTGGCAGACCATAAATGTAACCGTTTCAGAGAGAAATGCGACCAATGTGACGATCTCGCGTTATATCGATTCGATGGTGAATGACGAAACACGGAGATTTTCTAAGGTTTTTACAACATATTAACAGTTTTCACATTTTCTCGTGTTACGTGGCTGCCAGTCCTCGGTTCATGCAAAATCTTAAGGTCCTCGGTCATGTCCAAGGCACCAAACCGACCAATAATTCAATAATCGATAACTAAAACTATAAATGTAGCTCTTCTTACTGGGCGATTGCATCAACTTAGATGCTTCTCCTGTGTTCTACTGTGCTGCTTGTATTGTCCCCACATACCGCAGCACGCGACAAGGGCTGGCAGACCATAAATGTAACCGTTTCAGAGAGAAATGCGACCAATGTGACGATCTCGCGTTATATCGATTCGATGGTGAATGACGAAACACGGAGATTTTCTAAGGTTTTTACTACATATTAACACTTTTCACATTTTCTCGTGTTACGTGGCTGCCAGTCCTCGGTTCATGCAAAATCTTAAGGTCCTCGGTCATGTCCAAGGCACCAAACAGACCAATAATTCAATAATCGATAACTAAAACTATAAATGTAGCTCTTCTTACTGGGCGATTGCATCAACTTAGATGCTTCTCCTGTGTTCTACTGTGCTGCTTGTATTGTCCCCACATACCGCAGCACGCGACAAGGGCTGGCAGACCATAAATGTAACCGTTTCAGAGAGAAATGCGACCAATGTGACGATCTCGCGTTATATCGATTCGATGGTGAATGACGAAACACGGAGATTTTCTAAGGTTTTTACTACATATTAACACTTTTCACATTTTCTCGTGTTACGTGGCTGCCAGTCCTCGGTTCATGCAAAATCTTAAGGTCCTCGGTCATGTCCAAGGCACCAAACAGACCAATAATTCAATAATCGATAACTAAAACTATAAATGTAGCTCTTCTTACTGGGCGATTGCATCAACTTAGATGCTTCTCCTGTGTTCTACTGTGCTGCTTGTATTGTCCCCACATACCGCAGCACGCGACAAGGGCTGGCAGACCATAAATGTAACCGTTTCAGAGAGAAATGCGACCAATGTGACGATCTCGCGTTATATCGATTCGATGGTGAATGACGAAACACGGAGATTTTCTAAGGTTTTTACTACATATTAACACTTTTCACATTTTCTCGTGTTACGTGGCTGCCAGTCCTCGGTTCATGCAAAATCTTAAGGTCCTCGGTCATGTCCAAGGCACCAAACCGACCAATAATTCAATAATCGATAACTAAAACTATAAATGTAGCTCTTCTTACTGGGCGATTGCATCAACTTAGATGCTTCTCCTGTGTTCTACTGTGCTGCTTGTATTGTCCCCACATACCGCAGCACGCGACAAGGGCTGGCAGACCATAAATGTAACCGTTTCAGAGAGAAATGCGACCAATGTGACGATCTCGCGGTATATCGATTCGATGGTGAATGACGAAACACGGAGATTTTCTAAGGTTTTTACTACATATTAACACTTTTCACATTTTCTCGTGTTACGTGGCTGCCAGTCCTCGGTTCATGCAAAATCTTAAGGTCCTCGGTCATGTCCAAGGCACCAAACGACCCAATAATTCAGTAATCGATAACTAAAACTATAAATGTAGCTCTTCTTACTGGGCGATTGCATCAACTTAGATGCTTCTCCTGTGTTCTAATGTGCTGCTTGTATTGTCCCCACATACCGCAGCACGCGACAAGGGCTGGCAGACCATAAATGTAACCGTTTCAGAGAGAAATGCGACCAATGTGACGATCTCGCGTTATATCGATTCGATGGTGAATGACGAAACACGGAGATTTTCTAAGGTTTTTACTACATATTAACACTTTTCACATTTTCTCGTGTTACGTGGCTGCCAGTCCTCGGTTCATGCAAAATCTTAAGGTCCTCGGTCATGTCAAAGGCACCAAACCGACCAATAATTCAATAATCGATAGCTAAAACTATAAATGTAGCTCTTCTTACTGGGCGATTGCATCAACTTAGATGCTTCTCCTGTGTTCTACTGTGCTGCTTGTATTGTCCCCACATACCGCAGCACGCGACAAGGGCTGGCAGACCATAAATGTAACCGTTTCAGAGAGAAATGCGACCAATGTGACGATCTCGCGTTATATCGATTCGATGGTGAATGACGAAACACGGAGATTTTCTAAGGTTTTTACTACACATTAACACTTTTCACATTTTCTCGTGTTACGTGGCTGCCAGTCCTCGGTTCATGCAAAATCTTAAGGTCCTAGGTCATGTCCAAGGCACCAAACCGACCAATAATTCAATAATCGATAACTAAAACTATAAATGTAGCTCTTCTTACTGGGCGATTGCATCAACTTAGAAGCTTCTCCTGTGTTCTACTGTGAGGTTGTATTGTCCCCACATACCGCAGCACGCGACAAGGGCTGGCAGACCATAAATGTAACCGTTTCAGAGAGAAATGCGACCAATGTGAAGATCTCGCGTTATATCGATTCGATGGTGAATGACGAAACACGGAGATTTTCTAAGGTTTTTACTACATATTAACACTTTTCACATTTTCTCGTGTTACGTGGCAGCCAGTCCTCGGTTCATGCAAAATCTTAAGGTCCTCGGTCATGTCCAAGGCACCAAACCGACCAATAATTCAATAATCGATAACTAAAACTATAAATGAAGCTCTTCTTACTGGGAGATTGCATCAACTTAGATGCTTCTCCTGTGTTCTACTGTGCTGCTTGTATTGTCCCAACATAACACAGCACGCGACAAGGGCTGGCAGACCATAAATGTAACCGTTTCAGAGAGAAATGCGACCAATGTGACGATCTCGCGTTATATCGATTCGATGGTGAATGACGAAACACGGAGATTTTCTAAGGTTTTTACTACATATTAACACTTTTCACATTTTCTCGTGTTACGTGGGTACCAGTCCTCGGTTCATGCAAAATCTTAAGGTCCTCGGTCATGTCCAAGGCACCAAACCGACCAATAATTCAATAATCGATAACTAAAACTATAAATGTAGCTCTTCTTACTGGGCGATTGCATCAACTTAGATGCTTCTCCTGTGTTCTACTGTGCTGCTTGTATTGTCCCCACATACCGCAGCACGCGACAAGTGCTGGCAGACCATAAATGTAACCGTTTCAGAGAGAAATGCGACGAATGTGACGATCTCGCGTTATATCGATTCGATGGTGAATGACGAAACACGGAGATTTTCTAAGGTTTTTACTACATATTAACACTTTTCACATTTTCTCGAGTTACGTGGCTGCCAGTCCTCGGTTCATACAAAACCTTAAGGTCCTCGGTCATGTCCAAGGCACCAAACCGACCAATAATTCAATAATCGATAACTAAAACTATAAATGTAGCTCTTCTTACTGGGCGATTGCATCAACTTAGATGCTTCTCCTGTGTTCTACTGTGCTGCTTGTATTGTCCCCACATACCGCAGCACGCGACATGGGCTGGCAGACCATAAATGTAACCGTTTCAGAGAGAAATGCGACCAATGTGACGATCTCGCGTTATATCGATTCGATGGTGAATGTGAAACACGGAGATTTTCTAAGGTTTTTACTACATATTAACACTTTTCACATTTTCTCGTGTTACGTGGCTGCCAGTCCACGGTTCATGCAAAATCTTAAGGTCCTCGGTCATGTCCAAGGCACCAAACCGACCAATAATTCAATAATCGATAACTAAAACTATAAATGTAGCTCTTCTTACTGGGCGATTGCATCAACTTAGATGCTTCTCCTGTGTTCTACTGTGCTGCTTGTATTGTCCCCACATACCGCAGCACGTGACAAGGGCTGGCAGACCATAAATGTAACCGTTTCAGAGAGAAATGCGACCAATGTGACGATCTCGCGTTATATCGATTCGATGGTGAATGACGAAACACGGAGATTTTCTAAGGTTTTTACTACATATTAACACTTTTCACATTTTCTCGTGTTACGTGGCTGCCAGTCCTCGGTTCATGCAAAATCTTAAGGTCCTCGGTCATGTCCAAGGCACCAAACCGACCAATAATTCAATAATCGATAACTAAAACTATAAATGTAGCTCTTCTTACTGGGCGATTGCATCAACTAAGATGCTTCTACTGTGTTCTACTGTGCTGCTTGTATTGTCCCCACATACCGCAGCACGCGACAAGGGCTGGCAGACCATAAATGTAACCGTTTCAGAGAGAAATGCGACCAATGTGACGATCTCGCGTTATATCGATTCGATGGTGAATGACGAAACACGGAGATTTTCTAAGGTTTTTACTACATATTAACACTTTTCACATTTTCTCGTGTTACGTGGCTGCCAGTCCTCGGTTCATGCAAAATCTTAAGGTCCTAGGTCATGTCCAAGGCACCAAACCGACCAATAATTCAATAATCGATAACTAAAACTATAAATGTAGCTCTTCTTACTGGGCGATTGCATCAACTTAGATGCTTCTCCTGTGTTCTACTGTGCTGCTTGTATTGTCCCCACATACCGCAGCACGCGACAAGGGCTGGCAGACCATAAATGTAACCGTTTCAGAGAGAAATGCGACCAATGTGACGATCTCGCGTTATATCGATTCGATGGTGAATGACGAAACACGGAGATTTTCTAAGGTTTTTACTACATATTAACACTTTTCACATTTTCTCGTGTTACGTGGCTGCCAGTCCACGGTTCATGCAAAATCTTAAGGTCCTCGGTCATGTCCAAGGCACCAAACCGACCAATAATTCAATAATCGATAATTAAAACTATAAATGTAGCTCTTCTTACTGGGCGAATGCATCAACTTAGATGCTTCTCCTGTGTTCTACTGTGCTGCTTGTATTGTCCCCACATACCGCAGCACGCGACAAGGGCTGGCAGACCATAAATGTAACCGTTTCAGAGAGAAATGCGACCAATGTGACGATCTCGCGTTATATCGATTCGATGGTGAATGACGAAACACGGAGATTTTCTAAGGTTTTTACTACACATTAACACTTTTCACATTTTCTCGTGTTACGTGGCTGCCAGTCCTCGGTTCATGCAAAATCTTAAGGTCCTCGGTCATGTCCAAGGCACCAAACCGACCAATAATTCAATAATCGATAACTAAAACTATAAATGTAGCTCTTCTTACTGGGCGATTGCATCAACTTAGATGCTTCTCCTGTGTTCTACTGTGCTGCTTGTATTGTCCCCACATACCGCAGCACGCGACAAGGGCTGGCAGACCATAAATGTAACCGTTTCAGAGAGAAATGCGACCAATGTGACGATCTCGCGTTATATCGATTCGATGGTGAATGACGAAACACGGAGATTTTCTAAGGTTTTTACTACATATTAACACTTTTCACATTTTCTCGTGTTACGTGGCTGCCAGTCCTCGGTTCATGCAAAATCTTAAGGTCCTCGGTCATGTCCAAGGCACCAAACCGACCAATAATTCAATAATCGATAACTAAAACTATAAATGTAGCTCTTCTTACTGGGCGATTGCATCAACTTAGATGCTTCTCCTGTGTTCTACTGTGCTGCTTGTATTGTCCCCACATACCGCAGCACGCGACAAGGGCTGGCAGACCATAAATGTAACCGTTTCAGAGAGAAATGCGACCAATGTGACGATCTCGCGTTATATCGATTCGATGGTGAATGACGAAACACGGAGATTTTCTAAGGTTTTTACTACATATTAACACTTTTCACATTTTCTCGTGTTACGTGGCTGCCAGTCCTCGGTTCATGCAAAATCTTAAGGTCCTCGGTCATGTCCAAGGCACCAAACCGACCAATAATTCAATAATCGATAACTAAAACTATAAATGTAGCTCTTCTTACTGGGCGATTGCATCAACTTAGATGCTTCTCCTGTGTTCTACTGTGCTGCTTGTATTGTCCCCACATACCGCAGCACGCGACAAGGGCTGGCAGACCATAAATGTAACCGTTTCAGAGAGAAATGCGACCAATGTGACGATCTCGCGTTATATCGATTCGATGGTGAATGACGAAACACGGAGATTTTCTAAGGTTTTTACTACATATTAACACTTTTCACATTTTCTCGTGTTACGTGGCTGCCAGTCCTCGGTTCATGTAAAATCTTAAGGTCCTCGGTCTTGTCCAAGGCACCAAACCGACCAATAATTCGATAATCGATAACTAAAACTATAAATGTAGCTCTTCTTACTGGGCGATTGCATCAACTTAGATGCTTCTCCTGTGTTCTACTGTGCTGCTTGTATTGTCCCCACATACCGCAGCACGCGACAAGGGCTGGCAGACCATAAATGTAACCGTTTCAGAGAGAAATGCGACCAATGTGACGATCTCGCGTTATATCGATTCGATGGTGAATGACGAAACACGGAGATTTTCTAAGGTTTTTACTACATATTAACACTTTTCACATTTTCTCGTGTTACGTGGCTGCCAGTCCTCGGCTCATGCAAAATCTTAAGGTCCTCGGTCATGTCCAAGGCACCAAACCGACCAATAATTCAGTAATCGATAACTAAAACTATAAATGTAGCTCTTCTTACTGGGCAATTGCATCAACTTAGATGCTTCTCCTGTGTTCTACTGTGCTGCTTGTATTGTCCCCACATACCGCAGCACGCGACAAGGGCTGGCAGACCATAAATGTAACCGTTTCAGAGAGAAATGCGACCAATGTGACGATCTCGCGTTATATCGATTCGATGGTGAACGACGAAACACGGAGATTTTCTAAGGTTTTTACTACATATTAACACTTTTCACATTTTCTCGTGTTACGTGGCTGCCAGTCCACGGTTCATGCAAAATCTTAAGGTCCTCGGTCATGTCCAAGGCACCAAACCGACCAATAATTCAATAATCGATAACTAAAACTATAAATGTAGCTCTTCTTACTGGGAGATTGCATCAACTTAGATGCTTCTCCTGTGTTCTACTGTGCTGCTTGTATTGTCCCCACATAACACAGCACGCGACAAGGGCTGGCAGACCATAAATGTAACCGTTTCAGAGAGAAATGCGACCAATGTGACGATCTCGCGTTATATCGATTCGATGGTGAATGACGAAACACGGAGATTTTCTAAGGTTTTACTATATATTAACACTTTTCACATTTTCTCGTGTTACGTGGGTACCAGTCCTCGGTTCATGCAAAATCTTAAGGTCCTCGGTCATGTCCAAGGCACCAAACCGACCAATAATTCAATAATCGATAACTAAAACTATAAATGTAGCTCTTCTTACTGGGCGATTGCATCAACTTAGATGCTTCTCCTGTGTTCTACTGTGCTGCTTGTATTTTCCCCAAATACCGCAGCACGCGACAAGTGCTGGCAGACCATAAATGTAACCGTTTCAGAGAGAAATGCGACGAATGTGACATCCCGCGTTATATCGATTCGATGGTGAATGACGAAACACGGAGATTTTCTAAGGTTTTTACTACATATTAACACTTTTCACATTTTCTCGTGTTACGTGGCTGCCAGTCCTCGGTTCATGCAAAATCTTAAGGTCCTCGGTCATGTCCAAGGCACCAAACCGACCAATAATTCAATAATCGATAATTAAAACTATAAATGTAGCTCTTCTTACTGGGCGATTGCATCAACTTAGATGCTTCTCATGTGTTCTACTGTGCTGCTTGTATTGTCCCCACATACCGCAGCACGCGACAAGGGCTGGCAGACCATAAATGTAACCATTTCAGAGAGAAATGCGACCAATGTGACGATCTCGCGTTATATCGATTCGATGGTGAAAGACGAAACACGGAGATTTTCTAAGGTTTTTACTACATATTAACACTTTTCACATTTTGTCGTGTTACGTGGCTGCCAGTCCTCGGTTCATGCAAAATCTTAAGGTCCTCGGTCATGTCCAAGGCACCAAACCGACCAATAATTCAATAATCGATAACTAAAACTATAAATGTAGCTCTTCTTACTGGGCGATTGCATCAACTTAGATGCTTATCCTGTGTTCTACTGTGCTGCTTGTATTGTCCCCACATACCGCAGCACGCGACAAGGGCTGGCAGACCATAAATGTAACCGTTTCAGAGAGAAATGCGACCAATGTGACGATCTCGCGTTATATCGATTCGATGGTGAATGACGAAACACGGAGATTTTCTAAGGTTTTTACTACATATTAACACTTTTCACATTTTCTCGTGTTACGTGGCTGCCAGTCCTCGGTTCATGTAAAATCTTAAGGTCCTCGGTCTTGTCCAAGGCACCAAACCGACCAATAATTCGATAATCGATAACTAAAACTATAAATGTAGCTCTTCTTACTGGGCGATTGCATCAACTAAGATGCTTCTCCTGTGTTCTACTGTGCTGCTTGTATTGTCCCCACATACCGCAGCACGCGACAAGGGCTGGCAGACCATAAATGTAACCGTTTCAGAGAGAAATGCGACCAATGTGACGATCTCGCGTTATATCGATTCGATGGTGAATGACGAAACACGGAGATTTTCTAAGGTTATTACTACATATTAACACTTTTCACATTTTCTCGTGTTACGTGGCTGCCAGTCCTCGGTTCATGTAAAATCTTAAGGTCCTCGGTCTTGTCCAAGGCACCAAACCGACCAATAATTCGATAATCGATAACTAAAACTATAAATGTAGCTCTTCTTACTGGGCGATTGCATCAACTAAGATGCTTCTCCTGTGTTCTACTGTTCTGCTTGTATTGTCCCCACATACCGCAGCACGCGACAAGGGCTGGCAGACCATAAATGTAACCGTTTCAGAGAGAAATGCGACCAATGTGACGATCTCGCGTTATATCGATTCGATGGTGAATGACGAAACACGGAGATTTTCTAAGGTTTTTACTACATATTAACACTTTTCACATTTTCTCGTGTTACGTGGCTGCCAGTCCTCGGCTCATGCAAAATCTTAAGGTCCTCGGTCATGTCCAAGGCACCAAACCGACCAATAATTCAGTAATCGATAACTAAAACTATAAATGTAGCTCTTCTTACTGGGCGATTGCATCAACTTAGATGCTTCTCCTGTGTTCTACTGTGCTGCTTGTATTGTCCCCACATACCGCAGCACGCGACAAGGGCTGGCAGACCATAAATGTAACCGTTTCAGAGAGAAATGCGACCAATGTGACGATCTCGCGTTATATCGATTCGATGGTGAATGACGAAACACGGAGATTTTCTAAGGTTTTTACTACATATTAACACTTTTCACATTTTCTCGTGTTACGTGGCTGCCAGTCCACGGTTCATGCAAAATCTTAAGGTCCTCGGTCATGTCCAAGGC
This sequence comes from Schistocerca nitens, assembly GCF_023898315.1. Classification (NCBI taxonomy): domain Eukaryota; kingdom Metazoa; phylum Arthropoda; class Insecta; order Orthoptera; family Acrididae; genus Schistocerca; species Schistocerca nitens. The sequence goes on from NC_064625.1 coordinate 70,206,129, forward strand.
ACCAAACCGACCAATAATTCAATAATCGATAATTAAAACTATAAATGTAGCTCTTCTTACTGGGAGATTGCATCAACTTAGATGCTTCTCCTGTGTTCTACTGTGCTGCTTGTATTGTCCCCACATAACACAGCACGCGACAAGGGCTGGCAGACCATAAATGTAACCGTTTCAGAGAGAAATGCGACCAATGTGACGATCTCGCGTTATATCGATTCGATGGTGAATGACGAAACACGGAGATTATCTAAGGTTTTACTACATATTAAGACTTTTCACATTTTATCGTGTTACGTGGGTACCAGTCCTCGGTTCATGCAAAATCTTAAGGTCCTCGGTCATGTCCAAGGCACCAAACCGACCAATAATTCAATAATCGATAACTAAAACTATAAATGTAGCTCTTCTTACTGGGCGATTGCATCAACTTAGATGCTTCTCCTGTGTTCTACTGTGCTGCTTGTATTTTCCCCAAATACCGCAGCACGCGACAAGTGCTGGCAGACCATAAATGTAACCGTTTCAGAGAGAAATGCGACCAATGTGACGATCTCGCGTTATATCGATTCGATGGTGAATGACGAAACACGGAGATTTTCTAAGGTTTTTACTACATATTAACACTTTTCACATTTTCTCGTGTTACGTGGCTGCCAGTCCTCGGTTCATGCAAAATCTTAAGGTCCTCGGTCATGTCCAAGGCACCAAACCGACCAATAATTCAATAATCGATAATTAAAACTATAAATGTAGCTCTTCTTACTGGGCGATTGCATCAACTTAGATGCTTCTCCTGTGTTCTACTGTGCTGCTTGTATTGTCCCCACATACCGCAGCACGCGACAAGGGCTGGCAGACCATAAATGTAACCGTTTCAGAGAGAAATGCGACCAATGTGACGATCTCGCGTTATATCGATTCGATGGTGAAAGACGAAACACGGAGATTTTCTAAGGTTTTTACTACATATTAACACTTTTCACATTTTCTCGTGTTACGTGGCTGCCAGTCCTCGGTTCATGCAAAATCTTAAGGTCCTCGGTCATGTCCAAGGCACCAAACCGACCAATAATTCAATAATCGATAACTAAAACTATAAATGTAGCTCTTCTTACTGGGCGATTGCATCAACTTAGATGCTTCTCCTGTGTTCTACTGTGCTGCTTGTATTGTCCCCACATACCGCAGCACGCGACAAGGGCTGGCAGACCATAAATGTAACCGTTTCAGAGAGAAATGCGACCAATGTGACGATCTCGCGTTATATCGATTCGATGGTGAATGACGAAACACGGAGATTTTCTAAGGTTTTTACTACATATTAACACTTTTCACATTTTCGCGTGTTACGTGGGTACCAGTCCTCGGTTCATGTAAAATCTTAAGGTCCTCGGTCTTGTCCAAGGCACCAAACCGACCAATAATTCGATAATCGATAACTAAAACTATAAATGTAGCTCTTCTTACTGGGCGATTGCATCAACTAAGATGCTTCTCCTGTGTTCTACTGTGCTGCTTGTATTGTCCCCACATACCGCAGCACGCGACAAAGGCCGGCAGACCATAAATGTAACCGTTTCAGAGAGAAATGCGACCAATGTGACGATCTCGCGTTATATCGATTCGATGGTGAATGACGAAACACGGAGATTTTCTAAGGTTTTTACTACATATTAACACTTTTCACATTTTCTCGTGTTACGTGGCTGCCAGTCCTCGGCTCATGCAAAATCTTAAGGTCCTCGGTCATGTCCAAGGCACCAAACCGACCAATAATTCAGTAATCGATAACTAAAACTATAAATGTAGCTCTTCTTACTGGGCAATTGCATCAACTTAGATGCTTCTCCTGTGTTCTACTGTGCTGCTTGTATTGTCCCCACATACCGCAGCACGCGACAAGGGCTGGCAGACCATAAATGTAACCGTTTCAGAGAGATATGCGACCAATGTGACGATCTCGCGTTATATCGATTCGATGGTGAATGACGAAACACGGAGATTTTCTAAGGTTTTTACTACATATTAACACTTTTCACATTTTCTCGTGTTACGTGGCTGCCAGTCCACGGTTCATGCAAAATCTTAAGGTCCTCGGTCATGTCCAAGGCACCAAACCGACCAATAATTCAATAATCGATAACTAAAACTATAAATGTAGCTCTTCTTACTGGGAGATTGCATCAACTTAGATGCTTCTCCTGTGTTCTACTGTGCTGCTTGTATTGTCCCCACATACCGCAGCACGCGACAAGGGCTGGCAGACCATAAATGTAACCGTTTCAGAGAGAAATGCGACCAATGTGACGATCTCGCGTTATATCGATTCGATGGTGAATGACGAAACACGGAGATTTTCTAAGGTTTTACTACATATTAACACTTTTCACATTTTCTCGTGTTACGTGGGTACCAGTCCTCGGTTCATGCAAAATCTTAAGGTCCTCGGTCATGTCCAAGGCACCAAACCGACCAATAATTCAATAATCGATAACTAAAACTATAAATGTAGCTCTTCTTACTGGGCGATTGCATCAACTTAGATGCTTCTCCTGTGTTCTACTGTGCTGCTTGTATTTTCCCCAAATACCGCAGCACGCGACAAGTGCTGGCAGACCATAAATGTAACCGTTTCAGAGAGAAATGCGACGAATGTGACGATCTCGCGTTATATCGATTCGATGGTGAATGACGAAACACGGAGATTTTCTAAGGTTTTTACTACATATTAACACTTTTCACATTTTCTCGTGTTACGTGGCTGCCAGTCCTCGGTTCATGCAAAATCTTAAGGTCCTCGGTCATGTCCAAGGCACCAAACCGACCAATAATTCAATAATCGATAATTAAAACTATAAATGTAGCTCTTCTTACTGGGCGATTGCATCAACTTAGATGCTTCTCCTGTGTTCTACTGTGCTGCTTGTATTGTCCCCACATACCGCAGCACGCGACAAGGGCTGGCAGACCATAAATGTAACCGTTTCAGAGAGAAATGCGACCAATGTGACGATCTCGCGTTATATCGATTCGATGGTGAATGACGAAACACGGAGATTTTCTAAGGTTTTTACTACATATTAACACTTTTCACATTTTCTCGTGTTACGTGGCTGCCAGTCCTCGGTTCATGCAAAATCTTAAGGTCCTCGGTCATGTCCAAGGCACCAAACCGACCAATAATTCAATAATCGATAACTAAAACTATAAATGTAGCTCTTCTTACTGGGCGATTGCATCAACTTAGATGCTTCTCCTGTGTTCTACTGTGCTGCTTGTATTGTCCCCACATACCGCAGCACGCGACAAGGGCTGGCAGACCATAAATGTAACCGTTTCAGAGAGAAATGCGACCAATGTGACGATCTCGCGTTGTATCGATTCGATGGTGAATGACGAAACACGGAGATTTTCTAAGGTTTTTACAACATATTAACAGTTTTCACATTTTCTCGTGTTACGTGGCTGCCAGTCCTCGGTTCATGCAAAATCTTAAGGTCCTCGGTCATGTCCAAGGCACCAACCGACCAATAATTCAATAATCGATAACTAAAACTATAAATGTAGCTCTTCTTACTGGGCGATTGCATCAACTTAGATGCTTCTCCTGTGTTCTACTGTGCTGCTTGTATTGTCCCCACATACCGCAGCACGCGACAAGGGCTGGCAGACCATAAATGTAACCGTTTCAGAGAGAAATGCGACCAATGTGACGATCTCGCGTTATATCGATTCGATGGTGAATGACGAAACACGGAGATTTTCTAAGGTTTCTACTACATATTAACACTTTTCACATTTTCTCGTGTTACGTGGCTGCCAGTCCTCGGTTCATGCAAAATCTTAAGGTCCTCGGTCATGTCCAAGGCACCAAACAGACCAATAATTCAATAATCGATAACTAAAACTATAAATGTAGCTCTTCTTACTGGGCGATTGCATCAACTTAGATGCTTCTCCTGTGTTCTACTGTGCTGCTTGTATTGTCCCCACATACCGCAGCACGCGACAAGGGCTGGCAGACCATAAATGTAACCGTTTCAGAGAGAAATGCGACCAATGTGACGATCTCGCGTTATATCGATTCGATGGTGAATGACGAAACACGGAGATTTTCTAAGGTTTTTACTACATATTAACACTTTTCACATTTTCTCGTGTTACGTGGCTGCCAGTCCTCGGTTCATGCAAAATCTTAAGGTCCTCGGTCATGTCCAAGGCACCAAACCGACCAATAATTCAATAATCGATAACTAAAACTATAAATGTAGCTCTTCTTACTGGGCGATTGCATCAACTTAGATGCTTCTCCTGTGTTCTACTGTGCTGCTTGTATTGTCCCCACATACCGCAGCACGCGACAAGGGCTGGCAGACCATAAATGTAACCGTTTCAGAGAGAAATGCGACCAATGTGACGATCTCGCGGTATATCGATTCGATGGTGAATGACGAAACACGGAGATTTTCTAAGGTTTTTACTACATATTAACACTTTTCACATTTTCTCGTGTTACGTGGCTGCCAGTCCTCGGTTCATGCAAAATCTTAAGGTCCTCGGTCATGTCCAAGGCACCAAACGACCCAATAATTCAGTAATCGATAACTAAAACTATAAATGTAGCTCTTCTTACTGGGCGATTGCATCAACTTAGATGCTTCTCCTGTGTTCTAATGTGCTGCTTGTATTGTCCCCACATACCGCAGCACGCGACAAGGGCTGGCAGACCATAAATGTAACCGTTTCAGAGAGAAATGCGACCAATGTGACGATCTCGCGTTATATCGATTCGATGGTGAATGACGAAACACGGAGATTTTCTAAGGTTTTTACTACATATTAACACTTTTCACATTTTCTCGTGTTACGTGGCTGCCAGTCCTCGGTTCATGCAAAATCTTAAGGTCCTCGGTCATGTCAAAGGCACCAAACCGACCAATAATTCAATAATCGATAGCTAAAACTATAAATGTAGCTCTTCTTACTGGGCGATTGCATCAACTTAGATGCTTCTCCTGTGTTCTACTGTGCTGCTTGTATTGTCCCCACATACCGCAGCACGCGACAAGGGCTGGCAGACCATAAATGTAACCGTTTCAGAGAGAAATGCGACCAATGTGACGATCTCGCGTTATATCGATTCGATGGTGAATGACGAAACACGGAGATTTTCTAAGGTTTTTACTACACATTAACACTTTTCACATTTTCTCGTGTTACGTGGCTGCCAGTCCTCGGTTCATGCAAAATCTTAAGGTCCTAGGTCATGTCCAAGGCACCAAACCGACCAATAATTCAATAATCGATAACTAAAACTATAAATGTAGCTCTTCTTACTGGGCGATTGCATCAACTTAGATGCTTCTCCTGTGTTCTACTGTGAGGTTGTATTGTCCCCACATACCGCAGCACGCGACAAGGGCTGGCAGACCATAAATGTAACCGTTTCAGAGAGAAATGCGACCAATGTGAAGATCTCGCGTTATATCGATTCGATGGTGAATGACGAAACACGGAGATTTTCTAAGGTTTTTACTACATATTAACACTTTTCACATTTTCTCGTGTTACGTGGCAGCCAGTCCTCGGTTCATGCAAAATCTTAAGGTCCTCGGTCATGTCCAAGGCACCAAACCGACCAATAATTCAATAATCGATAACTAAAACTATAAATGAAGCTCTTCTTACTGGGAGATTGCATCAACTTAGATGCTTCTCCTGTGTTCTACTGTGCTGCTTGTATTGTCCCAACATAACACAGCACGCGACAAGGGCTGGCAGACCATAAATGTAACCGTTTCAGAGAGAAATGCGACCAATGTGACGATCTCGCGTTATATCGATTCGATGGTGAATGACGAAACACGGAGATTTTCTAAGGTTTTTACTACATATTAACACTTTTCACATTTTCTCGTGTTACGTGGGTACCAGTCCTCGGTTCATGCAAAATCTTAAGGTCCTCGGTCATGTCCAAGGCACCAAACCGACCAATAATTCAATAATCGATAACTAAAACTATAAATGTAGCTCTTCTTACTGGGCGATTGCATCAACTTAGATGCTTCTCCTGTGTTCTACTGTGCTGCTTGTATTGTCCCCACATACCGCAGCACGCGACAAGTTCTGGCAGACCATAAATGTAACCGTTTCAGAGAGAAATGCGACGAATGTGACGATCTCGCGTTATATCGATTCGATGGTGAATGACGAAACACGGAGATTTTCTAAGGTTTTTACTACATATTAACACTTTTCACATTTTCTCGAGTTACGTGGCTGCCAGTCCTCGGTTCATACAAAATCTTAAGGTCCTCGGTCATGTCCAAGGCACCAAACCGACCAATAATTCAATAATCGATAACTAAAACTATAAATGTAGCTCTTCTTACTGGGCGATTGCAGCAACTTAGATGCTTCTCCTGTGTTCTACTGTGCTGCTTGTATTGTCCCCACATACCGCAGCACGCGACATGGGCTGGCAGACCATAAATGTAACCGTTTCAGAGAGAAATGCGACCAATGTGAAGATCTCGCGTTATATCGATTCGATGGTGAATGACGAAACACGGAGATTTTCTAAGATTTTTACTACATATTAACACTTTTCACATTTTCTCGTGTTACGTGGCAGCCAGTCCTCGGTTCATGCAAAATCTTAAGGTCCTCGGTCATGTCCAAGGCACCAAACCGACCAATAATTCAATAATCGATAACTAAAACTATAAATGAAGCTCTTCTTACTGGGAGATTGCATCAACTTAGATGCTTCTCCTGTGTTCTACTGTGCTGCTTGTATTGTCCCAACATAACACAGCACGCGACAAGGGCTGGCAGACCATAAATGTAACCGTTTCAGAGAGAAATGCGACCAATGTGACGATCTCGCGTTATATCGATTCGATGGTGAATGACGAAACACGGAGATTTTCTAAGGTTTTTACTACATATTAACACTTTTCACATTTTCTCGTGTTACGTGGGTACCAGTCCTCGGTTCATGCAAAATCTTAAGGTCCTCGGTCATGTCCAAGGCACCAAACCGACCAATAATTCAATAATCGATAACTAAAACTATAAATGTAGCTCTTCTTACTGGGCGATTGCATCAACTTAGATGCTTCTCCTGTGTTCTACTGTGCTGCTTGTATTGTCCCCACATACCGCAGCACGCGACAAGTTCTGGCAGACCATAAATGTAACCGTTTCAGAGAGAAATGCGACCAATGTGACGATCTCGCGTTATATCGATTCGATGGTGAATGACGAAACACGGAGATTTTCTAAGGTTTTTACTACATATTAACACTTTTCACATTTTCTCGAGTTACGTGGCTGCCAGTCCTCGGTTCATACAAAATCTTAAGGTCCTCGGTCATGTCCAAGGCACCAAACCGACCAATAATTCAATAATCGATAACTAAAACTATAAATGTAGCTCTTCTTACTGGGCGATTGCATCAACTTAGATGCTTCTCCTGTGTTCTACTGTGCTGCTTGTATTGTCCCCACATACCGCAGCACGCGACATGGGCTGGCAGACCATAAATGTAACCGTTTCAGAGAGAAATGCGACCAATGTGACGATCTCGCGTTATATCGATTCGATGGTGAATGTGAAACACGGAGATTTTCTAAGGTTTTTACTACATATTAACACTTTTCACATTTTCTCGTGTTACGTGGCTGCCAGTCCACGGTTCATGCAAAATCTTAAGGTCCTCGGTCATGTCCAAGGCACCAAACCGACCAATAATTCAATAATCGATAACTAAAACTATAAATGTAGCTCTTCTTACTGGGCGATTGCATCAACTTAGATGCTTCTCCTGTGTTCTACTGTGCTGCTTGTATTGTCCCCACATACCGCAGCACGTGACAAGGGCTGGCAGACCATAAATGTAACCGTTTCAGAGAGAAATGCGACCAATGTGACGATCTCGCGTTATATCGATTCGATGGTGAATGACGAAACACGGAGATTTTCTAAGGTTTTTACTACATATTAACACTTTTCACATTTTCTCGTGTTACGTGGCTGCCAGTCCTCGGTTCATGCAAAATCTTAAGGTCCTCGGTCATGTCCAAGGCACCAAACCGACCAATAATTCAATAATCGATAACTAAAACTATAAATGTAGCTCTTCTTACTGGGCGATTGCATCAACTAAGATGCTTCTCCTGTGTTCTACTGTGCTGCTTGTATTGTCCCCACATACCGCAGCACGCGACAAGGGCTGGCAGACCATAAATGTAACCGTTTCAGAGAGAAATGCGACCAATGTGACGATCTCGCGTTATATCGATTCGATGGTGAATGACGAAACACGGAGATTTTCTAAGGTTTTTACTACATATTAACACTTTTCACATTTTCTCGTGTTACGTGGCTGCCAGTCCTCGGTTCATGCAAAATCTTAAGGTCCTAGGTCATGTCCAAGGCACCAAACCGACCAATAATTCAATAATCGATAACTAAAACTATAAATGTAGCTCTTCTTACTGGGCGATTGCATCAACTTAGATGCTTCTCCTGTGTTCTACTGTGCTGCTTGTATTGTCCCCACATACCGCAGCACGCGACAAGGGCTGGCAGACCATAAATGTAACCGTTTCAGAGAGAAATGCGACCAATGTGACGATCTCGCGTTATATCGATTCGATGGTGAATGACGAAACACGGAGATTTTCTAAGGTTTTTACTACATATTAACACTTTTCACATTTTCTCGTGTTACGTGGCTGCCAGTCCACGGTTCATGCAAAATCTTAAGGTCCTCGGTCATGTCTAAGGCACCAAACAGACCAATAATTCAATAATCGATAACTAAAACTATAAATGTAGCTCTTCTTACTGGGCGATTGCATCAACTTAGATGCTTCTCCTGTGTTCTACTGTGCTGCTTGTATTGTCCCCACATACCGCAGCACGCGACAAGGGCTGGCAGACCATAAATGTAACCGTTTCAGAGAGAAATGCGACCATTGTGACGATCTCGTGTTATATCGATTCGATGGTGAATGACGAAACACGGAGATTTTCTAAGGTTTTTACTACATATTAACACTTTTCACATTTTCTCGTGTTACGTGGCTGCCAGTCTTCGGTTCATGTAAAATCTTAAGATCCTCGGTCTTGTCCAAGGCACCAAACCGACCAATAATTCAATAATCGATAACTAAAACTATAAATGTAGCTCTTCTTACTGGGCGATTGCATCAACTAAGATGCTTCTCCTGTGTTCTACTGTGCTGCTTGTATTGTCCCCACATACCGCAGCACGCGACAAGGGGTGGCAGACCATAAATGTAACCGTTTCAGAGAGAAATGCGACCAATGTGACGATCTCGCGTTATATCGATTCGATGGTGAATGACGAAACACGGAGATTTTCTAAGGTTTTTACTACATATTAACACTTTTCACATTTTCTCGTGTTACGTGGCTGCCAGTCCTCGGTTCATGCAAAATCTTAAGGTCCTAGGTCATGTCCAAGGCACCAAACCGACCAATAATTCAATAATCGATATCTAAAACTATAAATGTAGCTCTTCTTACTGGGCGATTGCATCAACTAAGATGCTTCTCCTGTGTTCTACTGTGCTGCTTGTATTGTCCCCACATAACCCAGCACGCGACAAGGGCTGGCAGACCATAAATGTAACCGTTTCAGAGAGAAATGCGACCAATGTGACGATCTCGCGTTATATCGATTCGATGGTGAATGACGAAACACGGAGATTTTCTAAGGTTTTTACTACATATTAACACTTTTCACATTTTCTCGTGTTACGTGGCTGCCAGTCCACGGTTCATGCAAAATCTTAAGGTCCTCGGTCATGTCCAAGGCACCAAACCGACCAATAATTCAATAATCGATAGCTAAAACTATAAATGTAGCTCTTCTTACTGGGCGATTGCATCAACTTAGATGCTTCTCCTGTGTTCTGCTGTGCTGCTTGTATTGTCCCCACATACCGCAGCACGCGACAAGGGCTGGCAGACCATAAATGTAACCGTTTCAGAGAGAAATGCGACCAATGTGACGATCTCGCGTTATATCGATTCGATGGTGAATGACGAAACACGGAGATTTTCTAAGGTTTTTACTACATATTAACACTTTTCACATTTTCTCGTGTTACGTGGCTGCCAGTCCTCGGTTCATGCAAAATCTTAAGGTCCTCGGTCATGTCCAAGGCACCAAACCGACCAATAATTCAATAATCGATAACTAAAACTATAAATGTAGCTCTTCTTACTGGGCGATTGCATCAACTTAGATGCTTCTCCTGTGTTCTACTGTGCTGCTTGTATTGTCCCCACATACCGCAGCACGTGACAAGGGCTGGCAGACCATAAATGTAACCGTTTCAGAGAGAAATGCGACCAATGTGACGATCTCGCGTTATATCGATTCGATGGTGAATGACGAAACACGGAGATTTTCTAAGGTTTTTACTACATATTAACACTTTTCACATTTTCTCGTGTTACGTGGCTGCCAGTCCTCGGTTCATGCAAAATCTTAAGGTCCTCGGTCATGTCCAAGGCACCAAACCGACCAATAATTCAATAATCGATAACTAAAACTATAAATGTAGCTCTTCTTACTGGGCGATTGCATCAACTAAGATGCTTCTCCTGTGTTCTACTGTGCTGCTTGTATTGTCCCCACATACCGCAGCACGCGACAAGGGCTGGCAGACCATAAATGTAACCGTTTCAGAGAGAAATGCGACCAATGTGACGATCTCGCGTTATATCGATTCGATGGTGAATGACGAAACACGGAGATTTTCTAAGGTTTTTACTACATATTAACACTTTTCACATTTTCTCGTGTTACGTGGCTGCCAGTCCTCGGTTCATGCAAAATCTTAAGGTCCTAGGTCATGTCCAAGGCACCAAACCGACCAATAATTCAATAATCGATAACTAAAACTATAAATGTAGCTCTTCTTACTGGGCGATTGCATCAACTTAGATGCTTCTCCTGTGTTCTACTGTGCTGCTTGTATTGTCCCCACATACCGCAGCACGCGACAAGGGCTGGCAGACCATAAATGTAACCGTTTCAGAGAGAAATGCGACCAATGTGACGATCTCGCGTTATATCGATTCGATGGTGAATGACGAAACACGGAGATTTTCTAAGGTTTTTACTACATATTAACACTTCTCACATTTTCTCGTGTTACGTGGCTGCCAGTCCACGGTTCATGCAAAATCTTAAGGTCCTCGGTCATGTCTAAGGCACCAAACAGACCAATAATTCAATAATCGATAACTAAAACTATAAATGTAGCTCTTCTTACTGGGCGATTGCATCAACTTAGATGCTTCTCCTGTGTTCTACTGTGCTGCTTGTATTGTCCCCACATACCGCAGCACGCGACAAGGGCTGGCAGACCATAAATGTAACCGTTTCAGAGAGAAATGCGACCATTGTGACGATCTCGTGTTATATCGATTCGATGGTGAATGACGAAACACGGAGATTTTCTAAGGTTTTTACTACATATTAACACTTTTCACATTTTCTCGTGTTACGTGGCTGCCAGTCTTCGGTTCATGTAAAATCTTAAGATCCTCGGTCTTGTCCAAGGCACCAAACCGACCAATAATTCAATAATCGATAACTAAAACTATAAATGTAGCTCTTCTTACTGGGCGATTGCATCAACTAAGATGCTTCTCCTGTGTTCTACTGTGCTGCTTGTATTGTCCCCACATACCGCAGCACGCGACAAGGGGTGGCAGACCATAAATGTAACCGTTTCAGAGAGAAATGCGACCAATGTGACGATCTCGCGTTATATCGATTCGATGGTGAATGACGAAACACGGAGATTTTCTAAGGTTTTTACTACATATTAACACTTTTCACATTTTCTCGTGTTACGTGGCTGCCAGTCCTCGGTTCATGCAAAATCTTAAGGTCCTAGGTCATGTCCAAGGCACCAAACCGACCAATAATTCAATAATCGATATCTAAAACTATAAATGTAGCTCTTCTTACTGGGCGATTGCATCAACTAAGATGCTTCTCCTGTGTTCTACTGTGCTGCTTGTATTGTCCCCACATAACCCAGCACGCGACAAGGGCTGGCAGACCATAAATGTAACCGTTTCAGAGAGAAATGCGACCAATGTGACGATCTCGCGTTATATCGATTCGATGGTGAATGACGAAACACGGAGATTTTCTAAGGTTTTTACTACATATTAACACTTTTCACATTTTCTCGTGTTACGTGGCTGCCAGTCCACGGTTCATGCAAAATCTTAAGGTCCTCGGTCATGTCCAAGGCACCAAACCGACCAATAATTCAATAATCGATAGCTAAAACTATAAATGTAGCTCTTCTTACTGGGCGATTGCATCAACTTAGATGCTTCTCCTGTGTTCTGCTGTGCTGCTTGTATTGTCCCCACATACCGCAGCACGCGACAAGGGCTGGCAGACCATAAATGTAACCGTTTCAGAGAGAAATGCGACCAATGTGACGATCTCGCGTTATATCGATTCGATGGTGAATGACGAAACACGGAGATTTTCTAAGGTTTTTACTACATATTAACACTTTTCACATTTTCTCGTGTTACGTGGCTGCCAGTCCTCGGTTCATGCAAAATCTTAAGGTCCTCGGTCATGTCCAAGGCACCAAACCGACCAATAATTCAATAATCGATAACTAAAACTATAAATGTAGCTCTTCTTACTGGGCGATTGCATCAACTTAGATGCTTCTCCTGTGTTCTACTGTGCTGCTTGTATTGTCCCCTCATAACACAGCACGCGACAAGGGCTGGCAGACCATAAATGTAACCGTTTCAGAGAGAAATGCGACCAATGTGACGATCTCGCGTTATATCGATTCGATGGTGAATGACGAAACACGGAGATTTTCTAAGGTTTTTACTACATATTAACACTTTTCACATTTTCTCGTGTTACGTGGGTACCAGTCCTCGGTTCATGCAAAATCTTAAAGTCCTCGGTCATGTCCAAGGCACCAAACCGACCAATAATTCAATAATCGATAACTAAAACTATAAATGTAGCTCTTCTTACTGGGCGATTGCATCAACTTAGATGCTTCTCCTGTGTTCTACTGTGCTGCTTGTACTGTCCCCAAATACCGCAGCACGCCGCAAGTGCTGGCAGACCGTAAATGTAACCGTTTCAGAGAGAAATGCGACCAATGTGACGATCTCGCGTTATATCGATTCGATGGTGAATGACGAAACACGGAGATTTTCTAAGGCTTTTACTACATATTAACACTTTTCACATTTTCTCGTGTTACGTGGCTGCCAGTCCTCGGTTCATGCAAAATCTTAAGGTCCTCGGTCATGTCCAAGGCACCAAACCGACCAATAATTCAATAATCGATAACTAAAACTATAATTGTAGCTCTTCTTACTGGGCGATTGCATCAACTTAGATGCTTCTCCTGTGTTCTACTGTGCTGCTTGTATTGTCCCCACATACCGCAGCACGTGACAAGGGCTGGCAGACCATAAATGTAACCGTTTCAGAGAGAAATGCGACGAATGTGACGATCTCGCGTTATATCGATTCGATGGTGAATGACGAAACACGGAGATTTTCTAAGGTTTTTACTACATATTAACACTTTTCACATTTTCTCGTGTTACGTGGCTGCCAGTCCTAGGTTCATGCAAAATCTTAAGGTCCTCGGTCATGTCCAAGGCACCAAACCGACCAATAATTCAATAATCGATAACTAAAACTATAAATGTAGCTCTTCTTACTGGGCGATTGCATCAACTTAGATGCTTCTCCTGTGTTCTACTGTGCTGCTTGTACTGTCCCCAAATACCGCAGCACGCCGCAAGTGCTGGCAGACCGTAAATGTAACCGTTTCAGAGAGAAATGCGACCAATGTGACGATCTCGCGTTATATCGATTCGATGGTGAATGACGAAACACGGAGATTTTCTAAGGTTTTTACTACATATTAACACTTTTCACATTTTCTCGTGTTACGTGGCAGCCAGTCCTCGGTTCATGCAAAATCTTAAGGTCCTCGGTCATGTCCAAGGCACCAAACCGACCAATAATTCAATAATCGATAACTAAAACTATAAATGAAGCTCTTCTTACTGGGAGATTGCATCAACTTAGATGCTTCTCCTGTGTTCTACTGTGCTGCTTGTATTGTCCCAACATAACACAGCACGCGACAAGGGCTGGCAGACCATAAATGTAACCGTTTCAGAGAGAAATGCGACCAATGTGACGATCTCGCGTTATATCGATTCGATGGTGAATGACGAAACACGGAGATTTTCTAAGGTTTTTACTACATATTAACACTTTTCACATTTTCTCGTGTTACGTGGGTACCAGTCCTCGGTTCATGCAAAATCTTAAGGTCCTCGGTCATGTCCAAGGCACCAAACCGACCAATAATTCAATAATCGATAACTAAAACTATAAATGTAGCTCTTCTTACTGGGCGATTGCATCAACTTAGATGCTTCTCCTGTGTTCTACTGTGCTGCTTGTATTGTCCCCACATACCGCAGCACGCGACAAGTTCTGGCAGACCATAAATGTAACCGTTTCAGAGAGAAATGCGACGAATGTGACGATCTCGCGTTATATCGATTCGATGGTGAATGACGAAACACGGAGATTTTCTAAGGTTTTTACTACATATTAACACTTTTCACATTTTCTCGAGTTACGTGGCTGCCAGTCCTCGGTTCATACAAAATCTTAAGGTCCTCGGTCATGTCCAAGGCACCAAACCGACCAATAATTCAATAATCGATAACTAAAACTATAAATGTAGCTCTTCTTACTGGGCGATTGCATCAACTTAGATGCTTCTCCTGTGTTCTACTGTGCTGCTTGTATTGTCCCCACATACCGCAGCACGCGACATGGGCTGGCAGACCATAAATGTAACCGTTTCAGAGAGAAATGCGACCAATGTGAAGATCTCGCGTTATATCGATTCGATGGTGAATGACGAAACACGGAGATTTTCTAAGGTTTTTACTACATATTAACACTTTTCACATTTTCTCGTGTTACGTGGCAGCCAGTCCTCGGTTCATGCAAAATCTTAAGGTCCTCGGTCATGTCCAAGGCACCAAACCGACCAATAATTCAATAATCGATAACTAAAACTATAAATGAAGCTCTTCTTACTGGGAGATTGCATCAACTTAGATGCTTCTCCTGTGTTCTACTGTGCTGCTTGTATTGTCCCAACATAACACAGCACGCGACAAGGGCTGGCAGACCATAAATGTAACCGTTTCAGAGAGAAATGCGACCAATGTGACGATCTCGCGTTATATCGATTCGATGGTGAATGACGAAACACGGAGATTTTCTAAGGTTTTTACTACATATTAACCCTTTTCACATTTTCTCGTGTTACGTGGGTACCAGTCCTCGGTTCATGCAAAATCTTAAGGTCCTCGGTCATGTCCAAGGCACCAAACCGACCAATAATTCAATAATCGATAACTAAAACTATAAATGTAGCTCTTCTTACTGGGCGATTGCATCAACTTAGATGCTTCTCCTGTGTTCTACTGTGCTGCTTGTATTGTCCCCACATACCGCAGCACGCGACAAGTTCTGGCAGACCATAAATGTAACCGTTTCAGAGAGAAATGCGACGAATGTGACGATCTCGCGTTATATCGATTCGATGGTGAATGACGAAACACGGAGATTTTCTAAGGTTTTTACTACATATTAACACTTTTCACATTTTCTCGAGTTACGTGGCTGCCAGTCCTCGGTTCATACAAAATCTTAAGGTCCTCGGTCATGTCCAAGGCACCAAACCGACCAATAATTCAATAATCGATAACTAAAACTATAAATGTAGCTCTTCTTACTGGGCGATTGCATCAACTTAGATGCTTCTCCTGTGTTCTACTGTGCTGCTTGTATTGTCCCCACATACCGCAGCACGCGACATGGGCTGGCAGACCATAAATGTAACCGTTTCAGAGAGAAATGCGACCAATGTGACGATCTCGCGTTATATCGATTCGATGGTGAATGTGAAACACGGAGATTTTCTAAGGTTTTTACTACATATTAACACTTTTCACATTTTCTCGTGTTACGTGGCTGCCAGTCCACGGTTCATGCAAAATCTTAAGGTCCTCGGTCATGTCCAAGGCACCAAACCGACCAATAATTCAATAATCGATAACTAAAACTATAAATGTAGCTCTTCTTACTGGGCGATTGCATCAACTTAGATGCTTCTCCTGTGTTCTACTGTGCTGCTTGTATTGTCCCCACATACCGCAGCACGTGACAAGGGCTGGCAGACCATAAATGTAACCGTTTCAGAGAGAAATGCGACCAATGTGACGATCTCGCGTTATATCGATTCGATGGTGAATGACGAAACACGGAGATTTTCTAAGGTTTTTACTACATATTAACACTTTTCACATTTTCTCGTGTTACGTGGCTGCCAGTCCTCGGTTCATGCAAAATCTTAAGGTCCTCGGTCATGTCCAAGGCACCAAACCGACCAATAATTCAATAATCGATAACTAAAACTATAAATGTAGCTCTTCTTACTGGGCGATTGCATCAACTAAGATGCTTCTCCTGTGTTCTACTGTGCTGCTTGTATTGTCCCCACATACCGCAGCACGCGACAAGGGCTGGCAGACCATAAATGTAACCGTTTCAGAGAGAAATGCGACCAATGTGACGATCTCGCGTTATATCGATTCGATGGTGAATGACGAAACACGGAGATTTTCTAAGGTTTTTACTACATATTAACACTTTTCACATTTTCTCGTGTTACGTGGCTGCCAGTCCTCGGTTCATGCAAAATCTTAAGGTCCTAGGTCATGTCCAAGGCACCAAACCGACCAATAATTCAATAATCGATAACTAAAACTATAAATGTAGCTCTTCTTACTGGGCGATTGCATCAACTTAGATGCTTCTCCTGTGTTCTACTGTGCTGCTTGTATTGTCCCCACATACCGCAGCACGCGACAAGGGCTGGCAGACCATAAATGTAACCGTTTCAGAGAGAAATGCGACCAATGTGACGATCTCGCGTTATATCGATTCGATGGTGAATGACGAAACACGGAGATTTTCTAAGGTTTTTACTACATATTAACACTTTTCACATTTTCTCGTGTTACGTGGCTGCCAGTCCACGGTTCATGCAAAATCTTAAGGTCCTCGGTCATGTCTAAGGCACCAAACAGACCAATAATTCAATAATCGATAACTAAAACTATAAATGTAGCTCTTCTTACTGGGCGATTGCATCAACTTAGATGCTTCTCCTGTGTTCTACTGTGCTGCTTGTATTGTCCCCACATACCGCAGCACGCGACAAGGGCTGGCAGACCATAAATGTAACCGTTTCAGAGAGAAATGCGACCATTGTGACGATCTCGTGTTATATCGATTCGATGGTGAATGACGAAACACGGAGATTTTCTAAGGTTTTTACTACATATTAACACTTTTCACATTTTCTCGTGTTACGTGGCTGCCAGTCTTCGGTTCATGTAAAATCTTAAGATCCTCGGTCTTGTCCAAGGCACCAAACCGTCCAATAATTCAATAATCGATAACTAAAACTATAAATGTAGCTCTTCTTACTGGGCGATTGCATCAACTAAGATGCTTCTCCTGTGTTCTACTGTGCTGCTTGTATTGTCCCCACATACCGCAGCACGCGACAAGGGGTGGCAGACCATAAATGTAACCGTTTCAGAGAGAAATGCGACCAATGTGACGATCTCGCGTTATATCGATTCGATGGTGAATGACGAAACACGGAGATTTTCTAAGGTTTTTACTACATATTAACACTTTTCACATTTTCTCGTGTTACGTGGCTGCCAGTCCTCGGTTCATGCAAAATCTTAAGGTCCTAGGTCATGTCCAAGGCACCAAACCGACCAATAATTCAATAATCGATATCTAAAACTATAAATGTAGCTCTTCTTACTGGGCGATTGCATCAACTAAGATGCTTCTCCTGTGTTCTACTGTGCTGCTTGTATTGTCCCCACATAACCCAGCACGCGACAAGGGCTGGCAGACCATAAATGTAACCGTTTCAGAGAGAAATGCGACCAATGTGACGATCTCGCGTTATATCGATTCGATGGTGAATGACGAAACACGGAGATTTTCTAAGGTTTTTACTACATATTAACACTTTTCACATTTTCTCGTGTTACGTGGCTGCCAGTCCACGGTTCATGCAAAATCTTAAGGTCCTCGGTCATGTCCAAGGCACCAAACCGACCAATAATTCAATAATCGATAGCTAAAACTATAAATGTAGCTCTTCTTACTGGGCGATTGCATCAACTTAGATGCTTCTCCTGTGTTCTGCTGTGCTGCTTGTATTGTCCCCACATACCGCAGCACGCGACAAGGGCTGGCAGACCATAAATGTAACCGTTTTAGAGAGAAATGCGACCAATGTGACGATCTCGCGTTATATCGATTCGATGGTGAATGACGAAACACGGAGATTTTCTAAGGTTTTTACTACATATTAACACTTTTCACATTTTCTCGAGTTACGTGGCTGCCAGTCCTCGGTTCATGCAAAATCTTAAGGTCCTCGGTCATGTCCAAGGCACCAAACCGACCAATAATTCAGTAATCGATAACTAAAACTATAAATGTAGCTCTTCTTACTGGGCGATTGCATCAACTTAGATGCTTATCCTGTGTTCTACTGTGCTGCTTGTATTGTCCCCACATACCGCAGCACGCGACAAGGGCTGGCAGACCATAAATGTAACCGTTTCAGAGAGAAATGCGACCAATGTGACGATCTCGCGTTATATCGATTCGATGGTGAATGACGAAACACGGAGATTTTCTAAGGTTTTTACTACATATTAACACTTTTCACATTTTCTCGTGTTACGTGGCTGCCAGTCCACGGTTCATGCAAAATCTTAAGGTCCTCGGTCATGTCCAAGGCACCAAACCGACCAATAATTCAATAATCGATAACTAAAACTATAAATGTAGCTCTTCTTACTGGGCGATTGCATCAACTTAGATGCTTCTCCTGTGTTCTACTGTGCTGCTTGTATTGTCCCCTCATAACACAGCACGCGACAAGGGCTGGCAGACCATAAATGTAACCGTTTCAGAGAGAAATGCGACCAATGTGACGATCTCGCGTTATATCGATTCGATGGTGAATGACGAAACACGGAGATTTTCTAAGGTTTTTACTACATATTAACACTTTTCACATTTTCTCGTGTTACGTGGGTACCAGTCCTCGGTTCATGCAAAATCTTAAAGTCCTCGGTCATGTCCAAGGCACCAAACCGACCAATAATTCAATAATCGATAACTAAAACTATAAATGTAGCTCTTCTTACTGGGCGATTGCATCAACTTAGATGCTTCTCCTGTGTTCTACTGTGCTGCTTGTACTGTCCCCAAATACCGCAGCACGCCGCAAGTGCTGGCAGACCGTAAATGTAACCGTTTCAGAGAGAAATGCGACCAATGTGACGATCTCGCGTTATATCGATTCGATGGTGAATGACGAAACACGGAGATTTTCTAAGGCTTTTACTACATATTAACACTTTTCACATTTTCTCGTGTTACGTGGCTGCCAGTCCTCGGTTCATGCAAAATCTTAAGGTCCTCGGTCATGTCCAAGGCACCAAACCGACCAATAATTCAATAATCGATAACTAAAACTATAATTGTAGCTCTTCTTACTGGGCGATTGCATCAACTTAGATGCTTCTCCTGTGTTCTACTGTGCTGCTTGTATTGTCCCCACATACCGCAGCACGTGACAAGGGCTGGCAGACCATAAATGTAACCGTTTCAGAGAGAAATGCGACCAATGTGACGATCTCGCGTTATATCGATTCGATGGTGAATGACGAAACACGGAGATTTTCTAAGGTTTTTACTACATATTAACACTTTTCACATTTTCTCGTGTTACGTGGCTGCCAGTCCTAGGTTCATGCAAAATCTTAAGGTCCTCGGTCATGTCCAAGGCACCAAACCGACCAATAATTCAATAATCGATAACTAAAACTATAAATGTAGCTCTTCTTACTGGGCGATTGCATCAACTTAGATGCTTCTCCTGTGTTCTACTGTGCTGCTTGTACTGTCCCCAAATACCGCAGCACGCCGCAAGTGCTGGCAGACCGTAAATGTAACCGTTTCAGAGAGAAATGCGACCAATGTGACGATCTCGCGTTATATCGATTCGATGGTGAATGACGAAACACGGAGATTTTCTAAGGCTTTTACTACATATTAACACTTTTCACATTTTCTCGTGTTACGTGGCTGCCAGTCCTCGGTTCATGCAAAATCTTAAGGTCCTCGGTCATGTCCAAGGCACCAAACCGACCAATAATTCAATAATCGATAACTAAAACTATAATTGTAGCTCTTCTTACTGGGCGATTGCATCAACTTAGATGCTTCTCCTGTGTTCTACTGTGCTGCTTGTATTGTCCCCACATACCGCAGCACGTGACAAGGGCTGGCAGACCATAAATGTAACCGTTTCAGAGAGAAATGCGACGAATGTGACGATCTCGCGTTATATCGATTCGATGGTGAATGACGAAACACGGAGATTTTCTAAGGTTTTTACTACATATTAACACTTTTCACATTTTCTCGTGTTACATGGCTGCCAGTCCACGGTTCATGCAAAATCTTAAGGTCCTCGGTCATGTCCAAGGCACCAAACCGACCAATAATTCAATAATCGATAACTAGAACTATAAATGTAGCTCTTCTTACTGGGCGATTGCATCAACTTAGATGCTTCTCCTGTGTTCTACTGTGCTGCTTGTATTTTCCCCACATACCGCAGCACGCGACAAGGGCTGGCAGACCATAAATGTAACCGTTTCAGAGAGAAATGCGACCAATGTGACGATCTCGCGTTATATCGATTCGATGGTGAATGACGAAACACGGAGATTTTCTAAGGTTTTTACTACATATTAACACTTTTCACATTTTCTCGTGTTACGTGGCTGCCAGTCCTCGGTTCATGCAAAATCTTAAGGTCCTAGGTCATGTCCAAGGCACCAAACCGACCAATAATTCAATAATCGATAACTAAAACTATAAATGTAGCTCTTCTTACTGGGCGATTGCATCAACTTAGATGCTTCTCCTGTGTTCTACTGTGCTGCTTGTATTGTCCCCACATACCGCAGCACGCGACAAGGGCTGGCAGACCATAAATGTAACCGTTTCAGAGAGAAATGCGACCAATGTGACGATCTCGCGTTATATCGATTCTATGGTGAATGACGAAACACGGAGATTTTCTAAGGTTTTTACTACATATTAACACTTTTCACATTTTCTCGTGTTACGTGGCTGCCAGTCCTCTGTTCATGCAAAATCTTAAGGTCCTCGGTCATGTCCAAGGCACCAAACCGACCAATAATTCAATAATCGATAACTAGAACTATAAATGTAGCTCTTCTTACTGGGCGATTGCATCAACTTAGATGCTTCTCCTGTGTTCTACTGTGCTGCTTGTATTGTCCCCACATACCGCAGCATGCGACAAGGGCTGGCAGACCATAAATGTAACCGTTTCAGAGAGAAATGCGACCAATGTGACGATCTCGCGTTATATCGATTCGATGGTGAATGACGAAACACGGAGATTTTCTAAGGTTTTTACTACATATTAACACTTTTCACATTTTCTCGTGTTACGTGGCTGCCAGTCCTCGGTTCATGCAAAATCTTAAGGTCCTCGGTCATGTCCAAGGCACCAAACCGACCAATAATTCAATAATCGATAACTAAAACTATAAATGTAGCTCTTCTTACTGGGCGATTGCATCAACTTAGATGCTTCTCCTGTGTTCTACTGTGCTGCTTGTATTGTCCCCACATAACCCAGCACGCGACAAGGGCTGGCAGACCATAAATGTAACCGTTTCAGAGAGAAATGCGACCAATGTGACGATCTCGCGTTATATCGATTCGATGGTGAATGACGAAACACGGAGATTTTCTAAGGTTTTTACTACATATTAACACTTTTCACATTTTCTCGTGTTACGTGGCTGCCAGTCCTCGGTTCATGCAAAATCTTAAGGTCCTCGGTCATGTCCAAGGCACCAAACCGACCAATAATTCAATAATCGATAACTAAAACTATAAATGTAGCTCTTCTTACTGGGCGATTGCATCAACTTAGATGCTTCTCCTGTGTTCTACTGTGCTGCTTGTATTGTCCCCACATAACCCAGCACGCGACAAGGGCTGGCAGACCATAAATGTAACCGTTTCAGAGAGAAATGCGACCAATGTGACGATCTCGCGTTATATCGATTCGATGGTGAATGACGAAACACGGAGATTTTCTAAAGTTTTTAGTACATATTAACACTTTTCACATTTTCTCGTGTTACGTGGCTGCCAGTCCTCGGTTCATGCAAAATCTTAAGGTCCTAGGTCATGTCCAAGGCACCAAACCGAAAATAATTCAATAATCGATAACTAAAACTATAAATGTAGCTCTTCTTACTGGGCGATTGCATCAACTTAGATGCTTCTCCTGTGTTCTACTGTGCTGCTTGTATTGTCCCCACATACCGCAGCACGCGACAAGGGCTGGCAGACCATAAATGTAACCGTTTCAGAGAGAAATGCGACCAATGTGACGATCTCGCGTTATATCGATTCGATGGTGAATGACGAAACACGGAGATTTTCTAAGGTTTTTACTACATATTAACACTTTTCACATTTTCTCGTGTTACGTGGCTGCCAGTCCTCGGCTCATGCAAAATCTTAAGGTCCTCGGTCATGTCCAAGGCACCAAACCGACCAATAATTCAATAATCGATAACTAAAACTATAAATGTAGCTCTTCTTACTGGGCGATTGCATCAACTTAGATGCTTCTCCTGTGTTCTACTGTGCTGCTTGTATTGTCCCCACATACCGCAGCACGCGACAAGGGCTGGCAGACCATAAATGTAACCGTTTCAGAGAGAAATGCGACCAATGTGACGATCTCGCGTTATATCGATTCGATGGTGAATGACGAAACACGGAGATTTTCTAAGGTTTTTACTACATATTAACACTTTTCACATTTTCTCGTGTTACGTGGCTGCCAGTCCTCGGTTCATGCAAAATCTTAAGGTCCTCGGTCATGTCCAAGGCACCAAACCGACCAATAATTCAATAATCGATAACTAAAACTATAAATGTAGCTCTTCTTACTGGGCGATTGCATCAACTTAGATGCTTCTCCTGTGTTCTACTGTGCTGCTTGTATTGTCCCCACATAACCCAGCACGCGACAAGGGCTGGCAGACCATAAATGTAACCGTTTCAGAGAGAAATGCGACCAATGTGACGATCTCGCGTTATATCGATTCGATGGTGAATGACGAAACACGGAGATTTTCTAAAGTTTTTACTACATATTAACACTTTTCACATTTTCTCGTGTTACGTGGCTGCCAGTCCTCGGTTCATGCAAAATCTTAAGGTCCTCGGTCATGTCCAAGGCACCAAACCGACCAATAATTCAATAATCGATAACTAAAACTATAAATGTAGCTCTTCTTACTGGGCGATTGCATCAACTTAGATGCTTCTCCTGTGTTCTACTGTGCTGCTTGTATTGTCCCCACATACCGCAGCACGCGACAAGGGCTGGCAGACCATAAATGTAACCGTTTCAGAGAGAAATGCGACCAATGTGACGATCTCGCGTTATATCGATTCGATGGTGAATGACGAAACACGGAGATTTTCTAAGGTTTTTACTACATATTAACACTTTTCACATTTTCTCGTGTTAAGTGGCTGCCAGTCCTCGGTTCATGCAAAATCTTGAGGTCCTCGGTCATGTCAAAGGCACCAAACCGACCAATAATTCAATAATCGATAGCTAAAACTATAAATGTAGCTCTTCTTACTGGGCGATTGCATCAACTTAGATGCTTCTCCTGTGTTCTACTGTGCTGCTTGTATTGTCCCCACATACCGCAGCACGCGACAAGGGCTGGCAGACCATAAATGTAACCGTTTCAGAGAGAAATGCGACCAATGTGACGATCTCGCGTTATATCGATTCGATGGTGAATGACGAAACACGGAGATTTTCTAAGGTTTTTACTACATATTAACACTTTTCACATTTTCTCGTGTTACGTGGCTGCCAGTCCTCGGTTCATGCAAAATCTTAAGGTCCTCGGTCATGTCCAAGGCACCAAACCGACCAATAATTCAATAATCGATAACTAAAACTATAAATGTAGCTCTTCTTACTGGGCGATTGCATCAACTTAGATGCTTCTCCTGTGTTCTACTGTGCTGCTTGTATTGTCCCCACATACCGCAGCACGCGACAAGGGCTGGCAGACCAAAAATGTAACCGTTTCAGAGAGAAATGCGACCAATGTGACGATCTCGCGTTATGTCGATTCGATGGTGAATGACGAAACACGGAGATTTTCTAAGGTTTTTACTACATATTAACACTTTTCACATTTTCTCGTGTTACGTGGCTGCCAGTCCACGGTTCATGCAAAATCTTAAGATCCTCGGTCATGTCCAAGGCACCAAACCGACCAATAATTCAATAATCGATAACTAAAACTATAAATGTAGCTCTTCTTACTGGGCGATTGCATCAACTTAGATGCTTCTCCTGTGTTCTACTGTGCTGCTTGTATTGTCCCCACATACCGCAGCACGCGACAAGGGCTGGCAGACCATAAATGTAACCGTTTCAGAGAGAAATGCGACCAATGTGACGATCTCGCGTTATATCGATTCGATGGTGAATGACGAAACACGGAGATTTTCTAAGGTTTTTACTACATATTAACACTTTTCACATTTTCTCGTGTTACGTGGCTGCCAGTCCTCGGTTCATGCAAAATCTTAAGGTCCTCGGTCATGTCCAAGGCACCAAACCGACCAATAATTCAATAATCGATAGCTAAAACTATAAATGTAGCTCTTCTTACTGGGCGATTGCATCAACTTAGATGCTTCTCCTGTGTTCTGCTGTGCTGCTTGTATTGTCCCCACATACCGCAGCACGCGACAAGGGCTGGCAGACCATAAATGTAACCGTTTCAGAGAGAAATGCGACCAATGTGACGATCTCGCGTTATATCGATTCGATGGTGAATGACGAAACACGGAGATTTTCTAAGGTTTTTACTACATATTAACACTTTTCACATTTTCTGGTGTTACGTGGCTGCCAGTCCACGGTTCATGCAAAATCTTAAGGTCCTCGGTCATGTCCAAGGCACCAAACCGACCAATAATTCAATAATCGATAACTAAAACTATAAATGTAGCTCTTCTTACTGGGCGATTGCATCAACTTAGATGCTTCTCCTGTGTTCTACTGTGCTGCTTGTATTGTCCCCACATAACACAGCACGCGACAAGGGCTGGCAGACCATAAATGTAACCGTTTCAGAGAGAAATGCGACCAATGTGACGATCTCGCGTTATATCGATTCGATGGTGAATGACGAAACACGGAGATTTTCTAAGGTTTTTACTACATATTAACACTTTTCACATTTTCTCGTGTTACGTGGGTACCAGTCCTCGGTTCATGCAAAATCTTAAGGTCCTCGGTCATGTCCAAGGCACCAAACCGACCAATAATTCAGTAATCGATAACTAAAACTATAAATGTAGCTCTTCCTACTGGGCGATTGCATCAACTTAGATGCTTCTCCTGTGTTCTACTGTGCTGCTTGTATTGTCCCCACATAACACAGCACGCGACAAGGGCTGGCAGACCATAAATGTAACCGTTTCAGAGAGAAATGCGACCAATGTGACGATCTCGCGTTATATCGATTCGATGGTGAATGACGAAACACGGAGATTTTCTAAGGTTTTTACTACATATTAACACTTTTCACATTTTCTCGTGTTACGTGGCTGCCAGTCCACGGTTCATGCAAAATCTTAAGGTCCTCGGTCATGTCCAAGGCACCAAACCGACCAATAATTCAATAATCGATAACTAAAACTATAAATGTAGCTCTTCTTACTGGGCGATTGCATCAACTTAGATGCTTCTCCTGTGTTCTACTGTGCTGCTTGTATTGTCCCCACATACCGCAGCACGTGACAAGGGCTGGCAGACCATAAATGTAACCGTTTCAGAGAGAAATGCGACCAATGTGACGATCTCGCGTTATATCGATTCGATGGTGAATGACGAAACACGGAGATTTTCTAAGGTTTTTACTACATATTAACAATTTTCACATTTTCTCGTGTTACGTGGCTGCCAGTCCTAGGTTCATGCAAAATCTTAAGGTCCTCGGTCATGTCCAAGGCACCAAACCGACCAATAATTCAATAATCGATAACTAAAACTATAAATGTAGCTCTTCTTACTGGGCGATTGCATCAACTTAGATGCTTCTCCTGTGTTCTACTGTGCTGCTTGTATTGTCCCCACATACCGCAGCACGCGACAAGGGCTGGCAGACCATAAATGTAACCGTTTCAGAGAGAAATGCGACCAATGTGACGATCTCGCGTTATATCGATTCGATGGTGAATGACGAAACACGGAGATTTTCTAAGGTTTTTACTACATATTAACACTTTTCACATTTTCTCGTGTTACGTGGCTGCCAGTCCTCGGTTCATGCAAAATCTTAAGGTCCTCGGTCATGTCCAAGGCACCAAACCGACCAATAATTCAATAATCGATAACTAAAACTATAAATGTAGCTCTTCTTACTGGGCGATTGCATCAACTTAGATGCTTCTCCTGTGTTCTACTGTGCTGCTTGTATTGTCCCCATATACCGCAGCACGCGACAAGGGCTGGCATACCATAAATGTAACCGTTTCAGAGAGAAATGCGACCAATGTGACGATCTCGCGTTATATCGATTCGATGGTGAATGACGAAACACGGAGATTTTCTAAGGTTTTTACTACATATTAACACTTTTCACATTTTCTCGTGTTACGTGGCTGCCAGTCCTCGGTTCATGCAAAATCTTAAGGTCCTAGGTCATGTCCAAGGCACCAAACCGACCAATAATTCAATAATCGATAACTAAAACTATAAATGTAGCTCTTCTTACTGGGCGATTGCATCAACTTAGATGCTTCTCCTGTGTTCTACTGTGCTGCTTGTATTGTCCCCACATAACCCAGCACGCGACAAGGGCTGGCAGACCATAAATGTAACCGTTTCAGAGAGAAATGCGACCAATGTGACGATCTCGCGTTATATCGATTCGATGGTGAATGACGAAACACGGAGATTATCTAAAGTTTTTACTACATATTAACACTTTTCACATTTTCTCGTGTTACGTGGCTGCCAGTCCTCGGTTCATGCAAAATCTTAAGGTCCTAGGTCATGTCCAAGGCACCAAACCGACCAATAATTCAATAATCGATAACTAAAACTATAAATGTAGCTCTTCTTACTGGGCGATTGCATCAACTTAGATGCTTCTCCTGTGTTCTACTGTGCTGCTTGTATTGTCCCCACATACCGCAGCACGCGACAAGGGCTGGCAGACCATAAATGTAACCGTTTCAGAGAGAAATGCGACCAATGTGACGATCTCGCGTTATATCGATTCGATGGTGAATGACGAAACACGGAGATTTTCTAAGGTTTTTACTACATATTAACACTTTTCACATTTTCTCGTGTTACGTGGCTGCCAGTCCTCGGTTCATGCAAAATCTTAAGGTCCTAGGTCATGTCCAAGGCACCAAACCGACCAATAATTCAATAATCGATAACTAAAACTATAAATGTAGCTCTTCTTACTGGGCGATTGCATCAACTTAGATGCTTCTCCTGTGTTCTACTGTGCTGCTTGTATTGTCCCCACATAACCCAGCACGCGACAAGGGCTGGCAGACCATAAATGTAACCGTTTCAGAGAGAAATGCGACCAATGTGACGATCTCGCGTTATATCGATTCGATGGTGAATGACGAAACACGGAGATTTTCTAAGGTTTTTACTACATATTAACACTTTTCACATTTTCTCGTGTTACGTGGCTGCCAGTCCTCGGTTCATGCAAAATCGTAAGGTCCTCGGTCATCTCCAAGGCACCAAACCGACCAATAATTCAATAATCGATAACTAAAACTATAAATGTAGCTCTTCTTACTGGGCGATTGCATCAACTTAGATGCTTCTCCTGTGTTCTACTGTGCTGCTTGTATTGTCCCCACATACCGCAGCATGCGACAAGGGCTGGCAGACCATAAATGTAACCGTTTCAGAGAGAAATGCGACCAATGTGACGATCTCGCGTTATATCGATTCGATGGTGAATGACGAAACACGGAGATTTTCTAAGGTTTTTACTACATATTAACACTTTTCACATTTTCTCGTGTTACGTGGCTGCCAGTCCTCGGTTCATGCAAAATCTTAAGGTCCTCGGTCATGTCCAAGGCACCAAACCGACCAATAATTCAATAATCGATAACTAAAACTATAAATGTAGCTCTTCTTACTGGGCGATTGCATCAACTTAGATGCTTCTCCTGTGTCCTACTGTGCTGCTTGTATTGTCCCCACATACCGCAGCACGCGACAAGGGCTGGCAGACCATAAATGTATCCGTTTCAGAGAGAAATGCGACCAATGTGACGATCTCGCGTTATATCGATTCGATGGTGAATGACGAAACACGGAGATTTTCTAAGGTTTTTACTACATATTAACACTTTTCACATTTTCTCGTGTTACGTGGCTGCCAGTCCTCGGTTCATGCAAAATCTTAAGGTCCTCGGTCATGTCCAAGGCACCAAACGACCCAATAATTCAGTAATCGATAACTAAAACTATAAATGTAGCTCTTCTTACTGGGCGATTGCATCAACTTAGATGCTTCTCCTGTGTTCTACTGTGCTGCTTGTATTGTCCCCACATACCGCAGCACGCGACAAGGGCTGGCAGACCATAAATGTAACCGTTTCAGAGAGAAATGCGACCAATGTGACGATCTCGCGTTATATCGATTCGATGGTGAATGACGAAACACGGAGATTTTCTAAGGTTTTTACTACATATTAACACTTTTCACATTTTCTCGTGTTACGTGGCTGCCAGTCCTCGGTTCATGCAAAATCTTAAGGTCCTCGGTCATGTCCAAGGCACCAAACCGACCAATAATTCAATAATCGATAGCTAAAACTATAAATGTAGCTCTTCTTACTGGGCGATTGCATCAACTTAGATGCTTCTCCTGTGTTCTGCTGTGCTGCTTGTATTGTCCCCACATACCGCAGCACGCGACAAGGGCTGGCAGACCATAAATGTAACCGTTTCAGAGAGAAATGCGACCAATGTGACGATCTCGCGTTATATCGATTCGATGGTGAATGACGAAACACGGAGATTTTCTAAGGTTTTTACTACATATTAACACTTTTCACATTTTCTCGTGTTACGTGGCTGCCAGTCCACGGTTCATGCAAAATCTTAAGGTCCTCGGTCATGTCCAAGGCACCAAACCGACCAATAATTCAATAATCGATAACTAAAACTATAAATGTAGCTCTTCTTACTGGGCGATTGCATCAACTTAAATGCTTCTCCTGTGTTCTACTGTGCTGCTTGTACTGTCCCCACATACCGCAGCACGCGACAAGTGCTGGCAGACCATAAATGTAACCGTTTCAGAGAGAAATGCGACCAATGTGACGATCTCGCGTTATATCGATTCGATGGTGAATGACGAAACACGGAGATTTTCTAAGGTTTTTACTACATATTAACACTTTTCACATTTTCTCGTGTTACGTGGCTGCCAGTCCTCGGTTCATGCAAAATCTTAAGGTCCTCGGTCATGTCCAAGGCACCAAACCGATCAATAATTCAATAATCGATAACTAAAACTATAAATGTAGCTCTTCTTACTGGGCGATTGCATCAACTTAGATGCTTCTCCTGTGTTCTACTGTGCTGCTTGTATTGTCCCCACATACCGCAGCACGCGACAAGGGCTGGCAGACCATAAATGTAACCGTTTCAGAGAGAAATGCGACCAATGTGACGATCTCGCGTTATATCGATTCGATGGTGAATGACGAAACACGGAGATTTTCTAAGGTTTTTACTACATATTAACACTTTTCACATTTTCTCGTGTTACGTGGCTGCCAGTCCACGGTTCATGCAAATTCTTAAGGTCCTCGGTCATGTCCAAGGCACCAAACCGACCAATAATTCAATAATCGATAACTAAAACTATAAATGTAGCTCTTCTTACTGGGCGATTGCATCAACTTAGATGCATCTCCTGTGTTCTACTGTGCTGCTTGTATTGTCCCCACATACCGCAGCACGTGACAAGGGCTGGAAGACCATAAATGTAAACGTTTCAGAGAGAAATGCGACCAATGTGACGATCTCGCGTTATATCGATTCGATGGTGAATGACGAAACACGGAGATTTTCTAAGGTTTTTACTACATATTAACACTTTTCACATTTTCTCGTGTTACGTGGCTGCCAGTCCTCGGTTCATGCAAAATCTTAAGGTCCTCGGTCATGTCCAAGGCACCAAACCGACCAATAATTCAATAATCGATAACTAAAACTATAAATGTAGCTCTTCTTACTGGGCGATTGCATCAACTTAGATGCTTCTCCTGTGTTCTACTGTGCTGCTTGTATTGTCCCCACATACCGCAGCACGCGACAAGGGCTGGCATACCATAAATGTAACCGTTTCAGAGAGAAATGCGACCAATGTGACGATCTCGCGTTATATCGATTCGATGGTGAATGACGAAACACGGAGATTTTCTAAGGTTTTTACTACATATTAACACTTTTCACATTTTCTCGTGTTACGTGGCTGCCAGTCCTCGGTTCATGCAAAATCTTAAGGTCCTCGGTCATGTCCAAGGCACCAAACCGATCAATAATTCAATAATCGATAACTAAAACTATAAATGTAGCTCTTCTTACTGGGCGATTGCATCAACTTAGATGCTTCTCCTGTGTTCTACTGTGCTGCTTGTATTGTCCCCACATACCGCAGCACGCGACAAGGGCTGGCAGACCATAAATGTAACCGTTTCAGAGAGAAATGCGACCAATGTGACGATCTCGCGTTATATCGATTCGATGGTGAATGACGAAACACGGAGATTTTCTAAGGTTTTTACTACATATTAACACTTTTCACATTTTCTCGTGTTACGTGGCTGCCAGTCCACGGTTCATGCAAAATCTTAAGGTCCTCGGTCATGTCCAAGGCACCAAACCGACCAATAATTCAATAATCGATAACTAAAACTATAAATGTAGCTCTTCTTACTGGGCGATTGCATCAACTTAGATGCTTCTCCTGTGTTCTACTGTGCTGCTTGTATTGTCCCCACATACCGCAGCATGCGACAAGGGCTGGCAGACCATAAATGTAACCGTTTCAGAGAGAAATGCGACCAATGTGACGATCTCGCGTTATATCGATTCGATGGTGAATGACGAAACACGGAGATTTTCTAAGGTTTTTACTACATATTAACACTTTTCAAATTTTCTCGTGTTACGTGGCTGCCAGTCCTCGGTTCATGCAAAATCTTAAGGTCCTCGGTCATGTCCAAGGCACCAAACCGACCAATAATTCAATAATCGATAACTAAAACTATAAATGTAGCTCTTCTTACTGGGCGATTGCATCAACTTAGATGCTTCTCCTGTGTTCTACTGTGCTGCTTGTATTGTCCCCACATACCGCAGCACGCGACGAGGGCTGGCATACCATAAATGTAACCGTTTCAGAGAGAAATGCGACCAATGTGACGATCTCGCGTTATATCGATTCGATGGTGAATGACGAAACACGGAGATTTTCTAAGGTTTTTACTACATATTAACACTTTTCACATTTTCTCGTGTTACGTGGCTGCCAGTCCTCGGTTCATGCAAAATCTTAAGGTCCTCGGTCATGTCCAAGGCACCAAACCGACCAATAATTCAATAATCGATAACTAAAACTATAAATGTAGCTCTTCTTACTGGGCGATTGCATCAACTTAGATGCTTCTCCTGTGTTCTACTGTGCTGCTTGTATTGTCCCCACATAACACAGCACGCGACAAGGGCTGGCAGACCATAAATGTAACCGTTTCAGAGAGAAATGCGACCAATGTGACGATCTCGCGTTATATCGATTCGATGGTGAATGACGAAACACGGAGATTTTCTAAGGTTTTTACTACATATTAACACTTTTCACATTTTCTCGTGTTACGTGGGTACCAGTCCTCGGTTCATGCAAAATCTTAAGGTCCTCGGGCATGTCCAAGGCACCAAACCGACCAATAATTCAATAATCGATAACTAAAACTATAAATGTAGCTGTTGTGTCGATTCCCTAAAGTCTCGACACAATGAGTGGCTAGGTGCACGCGAAACTAACGCAGACGGGCGTAAATTCTGAAACAGGATACTGGATGAAAACTATAAAGAAAAGAACGTATTGGGTAGATTACTTAACTTTTAATGATGTTCTTCTTGTTGAAATACATCTCGTGAGTGGTAGTAAGCAATTAGCACTGATACAAATGGCGCCTTGCTAGGTAGTAGCTATGGACTAGCTGAAGGCTATTTAATCTGTCTCTCGGCAAATGAGAGGAAGACTTGATACGTCAGGTCGCAAGCTATGTCGTCCGTACAACTGGGGCGAGGTCAAGTCCGTGTCTTGTGACCTGCCCTGTGGTGGCGCTACGTTTGCGAATACACAGTGGCGACACGCGGGTCCGACATGTACTACAGGACTGCGGCCGATTTAAGTTACCACCTAGCAAGTGTGGTGTCTAGCGGTGACACCACATTCCTCCCCCGCAAATCGGCGAACGGTCGTGAGATAAGGCTTCCGCCCGCCGTGGGGAGGACCCCATGTTGACGTATGCGATGAGGTGGGGAGCCTAACAACAGGCGAGGCCGTGCCACCCGCACCCGGCCATTCGGTCCGAGGGGAGCTAGGAAACGCCTGCAAACCTAGTCCAGGGTGCACGTCAACATGAGGTGTATGCGCACGTAATGAGACAAGAGGGGCCGAATGGTCGACCTCCATGTGGTCGGAGCACCCGACGGGCGAAGACGACATCTGGTCCGGAGCGGGCAAGAGGTCCATGGCGGAGGACGGCTGGTCACGGGAAGCGAGCGGCGGCGCGTGACCCAGGGAGGCGCGTGGCGGCTGCAGCGAAGCGTCCGCTGCTGGCGGCGCCGGCGGCGGCTGCGGCGGCGCGACGCCATGAGGCAAAATGGAAGGCATCGTCGGTAACACCTGGGGATGAGGCGAGCCAGTAGATGGGTCCCCAGGGCGCTGACCTGACGGCTCCGTCGCTGAAAGCAGACGGGGAGCGGCAGAACCCAGGCGACGACAGAGGCGCAGCTGATTGAGATGCCGACGCACCTCACCAGAGGCCCCCAAAACCAAATACATCGCGCGGCCGAGGCAGCGAAGAATGCGCCCTGCGAGCCAACGCCGTGAACCGCGATAGTTGCGATAATAGACAACGTCGCCAGGAGCAAAAGCAGGAGTCTGCCGCTGCACAGGAACCTGATGTGGCGGATGCATCAAAGACATCAGAGTTCGATGAGGACGACCATGGAGCAATTCAGCCGGCGAGCGACCATCGCGAGGCTGAGAGCGATATGAAGACAAAAAGAGCAACCAAGCGGCCTCCCGAGAATGCGACTCTTTCAACTTCAACATCTGCGACTTGAAAGTCCGGACCAATCGTTCCGCGGCACCGTTTGACTGAGGCGAAAACGGCGCGGATGTCAGATGTTGAATACCATTGGCCTGGCAGAATGACTGAAATTCTGCGGACATGAATTGTGGGCCATTGTCGGAAACAATAGTCTGCGGAAGACCTTCAATGCAAAAGATAGCGGATAAGGCTTGGATTGTGGCAGAAGACGTCGTGGAAGACATCCGGACAACAAAAGGAAAATTACTGAAAGCATCGACCACAACCAACCATCGAGCATTCCAGAATGGACCAGCAAAATCGATGTGCAAGCGTTGCCAAGGGGAAGTGGCTTTCGGCCATGCAAAGAATTTCCGCGGCGGTGCGGATTGTTGTTCGGCACACGCCACGCAAGAGGAGCACATATTCGCAATCGCAGCATCGATTCCGAACCAAGTACAGTGCTGACGAGCAAGTTGTTTAGTTCGCACTATACCCCAATGTCCTTGGTGAAGAAGCTTTAAGACAGAGGACTGTAACGAACGTGGGACTACGACTCTGGATTGATCATTATCAGAACGCAACAACAAAACACCACGTCGGACAAAAAGTCTCTCCTTGTGAGCAAAAAAACGGCGAACCAAAGGATCCTCGATCCGTGACTTTGACAAGGGCCATTGCGTAGCAACAAAACGCAAAACGGGAGCAAGGACAGGGTCAGCAGCTGTGGCTGTAGCTACACGACGAAAATCAATCGGAAACGATGCGACCACGTCATCGGCTTCCGAATCAATGAACATGCAAGCAAGGTCGGAAGAATCGAATGCTTTATCCTCAGCAACAGGCAAACGGGACAACGCATCAGCGTTGCCGTGCTTAGCAGTGGACCGATACAAGATATCGTAGCGGTACTGCGAGAGGAAAAGAGACCAGCGAATGAATTTCTGCGCTGTACGCGGAGGTACAGGCCTGTTCGGATGAAAAAGCGATGTCAAAGGTTTGTGGTCCGTGATGATTGTAAAGTGACGACCATACAAGAAGTCATGGAACTTGGTAACACCAAACACGAGAGCTAAAGCTTCTTTCTCTATTTGTGAATAATTTCTTTGCGCAGATGAGAGCAATTTGGACGCAAAGGCAATAGGGCGATCATGCGAGCCATCCTTGTGCGCAAGCACAGCACCGATCCCGAAATCCGATGCATCGACCATCAACAAAAGGGGTTTTCGGGGATCGAATGGCGTAAGGCAAGTATTTGAAAGTAACGCCGATTTCAACTGGCGAAAGGCGCGTTCGCATTCCGTCGTCCAGACGAACGGAACACCTTTACGGCGTAAGCGATGAAGCGGAGCTGAAATGGAAGAAGCATTGCGCACAAACCTATGATAATAATTTACCTTACCCAGCACACTCTGTAGCTGTTTTAAGTTCTGCGGTGACGGCAAGTCCTGAATGGCACGAAGGTGCTCTGGACTCGGATGTATACCTTGGGCGTTAAGGACATGGCCCAGGTACGGTAAGTCACGAGCAAAAAACACACATTTGTCCTTCCTCAAGCGAAGACCATTCTGACGCAAGACCGGAAATAATGTCCGGAGATTCAGCAAATGTTCGGCTTCTGTCTTTCCTGAGAGCACAATATCGTCCAGATAGTTCGCAGCCGTAGGGACCGACGCACAAATAGTTTGTAAATATTGCTGAAATAAAGCAGGGGCGGATGCACACCCGAATGGCAGTCTTTTGAAGCGATACAAGCCAAGATGCGTGTTTACCACCAAGACGCGCTGGGAGTCTTCGTCCACAGGTAGTTGCAAGTACGCATCTGCTAGGTCCAATTTTGAAAAATATCTTCCCGGGCACAGTTTGTCAAAAAGATCGTCCGGGCGGGGCAAAGGAAAAGTAGCAGTCACAAGTTGTGGATTCACAGTTGCCTTGAAGTCCACGCAAAGTCTCAATTTTCCGGAAGGTTTTTGGCAAAATTACTAAGGGTGAGGCCCAGAGAGAAGCCTGCACACGTTCAATGACACCTTGAGATTCTAATTCGGCTAATGTTCTTGCGACCTCATCACGCAATGCGTGGGGAACATTGCGCGCTCTGAAAAAGTTCGGTTGCGCGTTGTCTTTCAGTTCCAAATGCGCTTCATAGTTCTTAGCGCAACCAAGGCCCGGTGCAAAAATGTCTGCAAATTCTACACAAAGACGAGAAACACTGGCGGAAGGCACAGTCTGATTCACTGATAGGACCTGATTTACTATAGACAAATTAAACAATTGAAACAAATCTAATCCAAACAAGTTCACTGCACTAGAAGAACGAAGAACATAAAAGGACACAAGTTTTGTCTGTCCCTTGTATGTGGCAAGAAGGCTGCACTGTCCTAACACAGGTATATGCTGTCCTGAGTAACTAGTTAACGTAACATTTGCGGCACGCAATGGCGGGGCGCCCAGTTGTTTGTACGTGTCGTGATTGAGCAATGAAACTGCAGCTCCGGTATCGAGCTGGAATGGTATCACTTTTCCTGCAAAGTCTAAGTCCACAAAAAGTTTATTGTCTTGTTGACGACAAGAGCGACTGTCTCGTGCAATTTGAACTGATACAGGTCCAGAAGCACTTGCAACTTTACGGGATTGCCGGCGACGTCGACGCACACTGTGGGTGGGACGAACACAGTCACTGTTAGCTAAAGTGTCACTGGACGGGTGGGCATGAACTACATGAATGTCCATGGGCGAAGGTCCACGAGCCTGATTGTCCTGGGTTCGATTCCGGCGCGAAGCAAAGGGCCTGGAATTTGTGTGATTGTCTGATCTAAGCTTTTTCTGGCAAACACTTTGAACATGTCCCTTCTTGTGACAGTAAAAGCAAATAGCTTGGCGTGACGGGCAATTTTCACGCGAATGTCTAGTTGCACACCGCGGGCATGATTTCACTGCATGTGCTTGCTTACGCGGCGCACGTGGTTGCAAGCTAGGCGGCCGCTGCGAAGTCGGGCGCGAGGGCTGCGTAGCGTCCCGTGCAGCGGGCCGGGCGGGCCGATTAATGTGACACACTGCTGGCGAAGTTTCAAATGATGCCTGAGCAAAGTCAAGTGTGTCTTGCCTGTCCAATATGTCTATCACTTGTTGCAGGGAGGGATTAACTAGTTTCAAAATCTGTTCCCTTATGCGAACATCAGAAACGTTCTGTGCAATTGCATCACGCACCATAGTATCTGAATATGGGAGGCCACATTCACAGGCAAACGCGCAGTCTCTAGTAAGTCCTTGCAAAGTTGCTACCCACTCCCTATTAGTCTGACCGGCCGTACGTTTTGTACGAAAAAACGTATACCGTTTGGCAACTACATTTACTGTTTCTTTGAAATAGGCATCTAAAGCAGACAAAATTTCGTCGTAGGACAGAGTTGCTACGTCGCGTCGGGGAAACAATTTCACTATCACACGGTAGGTAGACACACCGACACAAGAAAGCAAAAACGGCTGCCGCTCGTTACCTTGAATTCCATAGGCTGCTAGGTGGAACCGGAACTGATCGGCCCACTCAGTCCAGCTTTCGCACGCGGCCTCAAAGGGCCTAAATGGCGGTGCGACAGCGTTGTGTGGCTGCGGTAGCGATGAAGCGGCGGGTGCCGCATCGGTTTGCAGCGCACGTTGACCCTGGACGAGCTGTCCAAGGGCTTCCAATAACGCCTGCGTCTGCTGATTCTGCAAGCGAAAAAATTCGGACAGTACATCTGGAGAATGCGGCGAAGCCATGACACAAGCAAATTAGAGCAAATAGAACACAAGAACTGCAACGTGGGCGCGGCATCCCATCCTCGTCGCCAAAATATGTTGTGTCGATTCCCTAAAGTCTCGACACAATGAGTGGCTAGGTGCACGCGAAACTAACGCAGACGGGCGTAAATTCTGAAACAGGATACTGGATGAAAACTATAAAGAAAAGAACGTATTGGGTAGATTACTTAACTTTTAATGATGTTCTTCTTGTTGAAATACATCTCGTGAGTGGTAGTAAGCAATTAGCACTGATACAAATGGCGCCTTGCTAGGTAGTAGCTATGGACTAGCTGAAGGCTATTTAATCTGTCTCTCGGCAAATGAGAGGAAGACTTGATACGTCAGGTCGCAAGCTATGTCGTCCGTACAACTGGGGCGAGGTCAAGTCCGTGTCTTGTGACCTGCCCTGTGGTGGCGCTACGTTTGCGAATACACAGTGGCGACACGCGGGTCCGACATGTACTACAGGACCGCGGCCGATTTAAGTTACCACCTAGCAAGTGTGGTGTCTAGCGGTGACACCACAGTAGCTCTTCTTACTGGGCGATTGCATCAACTTAGATGCTTCTCCTGTGTTCTACTGTGCTGCTTGTACTGTCCCCACATACCGCAGCACGCGACAAGTGCTGGCAGACCATAAATGTAACCGTTTCAGAGAGAAATGCGACCAATGTGACGATCTCGCGTTATATCGATTCGATGGTGAATGACGAAACACGGAGATTTTCTAAGGTTTTTACTACATATTAACACTTTTCACATTTTCTCGTGTTACGTGGCTGCCAGTCCTCGGTTCATGCAAAATCTTAAGATCCTCGGTCATGTCCAAGGCACCAAACCGATCAATAATTCAATAATCGATAACTAAAACTATAAATGTAGCTCTTCTTACTGGGCGATTGCATCAACTTAGATGCTTCTCCTGTGTTCTACTGTGCTGCTTGTATTGTCCCCACATACCGCAGCACGCGACAAGGGCTGGCAGACCATAAATGTAACCGTTTCAGAGAGAAATGCGACCAATGTGACGATCTCGCGTTATATCGATTCGATGGTGAATGACGAAACACGGAGATTTTCTAAGGTTTTTACTACATATTAACACTTTTCACATTTTCTCGTGTTACGTGGCTGCCAGTCCACGGTTCATGCAAAATCGTAAGGTCCTCGGTCATGTCAAGGCACCAAACCGACCAATAATTCAATAATCGATAACTAAAACTATAAATGTAGCTCTTCTTACTGGGCGATTGCATCAACTTAGATGCTTCTCCTGTGTTCTACTGTGCTGCTTGTATTGTCCCCACATACCGCAGCACGTGACAAGGGCTGGCAGACCATAAATGTAACCGTTTCAGAGAGAAATGCGACCAATGTGACGATCTCGCGTTATATCGATTCGATGGTGAATGACGAAACACGGAGATTTTCTAAGGTTTTTACTACATATTAACACTTTTCACATTTTCTCGTGTTACGTCGCTGCCAGTCCTAGGTTCATGCAAAATCTTAAGGTCCTCGGTCATGTCCAAGGCACCAAACCGACCAATAATTCAATAATCGATATATAAAACTATAAATGTAGCTCTTCTTACTGGGCGATTGCATCAACTTAGATGCTTCTCCTGTGTTCTACTGTGCTGCTTGTATTGTCCCCACATACCGCAGCACGCGACAAGGGCTGGCAGACCATAAATGTAACCGTTTCAGAGAGAAATGCGACCAATGTGACGATCTCGCGTTATATCGATTCGATGGTGAATGACGAAACACGGAGATTTTCTAAGGTTTTTACTACATATTAACACTTTTCACATTTTCTCGTGTTACGTGGCTGCCAGTCCTCGGTTCATGCAAAATCTTAAGGTCCTCGGTCATGTCCAAGGCACCAAACCGACCAATAATTCAATAATCGATAACTAAAACTATAAATGTAGCTCTTCTTACTGGGCGATTGCATCAACTTAGATGCTTCTCCTGTGTTCTACTGTGCTGCTTGTATTGTCCCCACATACCGCAGCACGCGACAAGGGCTGGCATACCATAAATGTAACCGTTTCAGAGAGAAATGCGACCAATGTGACGATTTCGCGTTATATCGATTCGATGGTGAATGACGAAACACGGAGATTTTCTAAGGTTTTTACTACATATTAACACTTTTCACATTTTCTCGTGTTACGTGGCTGCCAGTCCTCGGTTCATGCAAAATCTTAAGGTCCTAGGTCATGTCCAAGGCACCAAACCGACCAATAATTCAATAATCGATAACTAAAACTATAAATGTAGCTCTTCTTACTGGGCGATTGCATCAACTTAGATGCTTCTCCTGTGTTCTACTGTGCTGCTTGTATTGTCCCCACATAACCCAGCACGCGACAAGGGCTGGCAGACCATAAATGTAACCGTTTCAGAGAGAAATGCGACCAATGTGACGATCTCGCGTTATATCGATTCGATGGTGAATGACGAAACACGGAGATTTTCTAAAGTTTTTACTACATATTAACACTTTTCACATTTTCTCGTGTTACGTGGCTGCCAGTCCTCGGTTCATGCAAAATCTTAAGGTCCTAGGTCATGTCCAAGGCACCAAACCGACCAATAATTCAATAATCGATAACTAAAACTATAAATGTAGCTCTTCTTACTGGGCGATTGCATCAACTTAGATGCTTCTCCTGTGTTCTACTGTGCTGCTTGTATTGTCCCCACATACCGCAGCACGCGACAAGGGCTGGCAGACCATAAATGTAACCGTTTCAGAGAGAAATGCGACCAATGTGACGATCTCGCGTTATATCGATTCGATGGTGAATGACGAAACACGGAGATTTTCTAAGGTTTTTACTACATATTAACACTTTTCACATTTTCTCGTGTTACGTGGCTGCCAGTCCTCGGTTCATGCAAAATCTTAAGGTCCTAGGTCATGTCCAAGGCACCAAACCGACCAATAATTCAATAATCGATAACTAAAACTATAAATGTAGCTCTTCTTACTGGGCGATTGCATCAACTTAGATGCTTCTCCTGTGTTCTACTGTGCTGCTTGTATTGTCCCCACATAACCCAGCACGCGACAAGGGCTGGCAGACCATAAATGTAACCGTTTCAGAGAGAAATGCGACCAATGTGACGATCTCGCGTCATATCGATTCGATGGTGAATGACGAAACACGGAGATTTTCTAAGGTTTTTACTACATATT
Organism: Schistocerca nitens; assembly: GCF_023898315.1. Lineage (NCBI taxonomy): Eukaryota > Metazoa > Arthropoda > Insecta > Orthoptera > Acrididae > Schistocerca > Schistocerca nitens. The sequence goes on from NC_064625.1 coordinate 70,246,890, forward strand.
AACTCTTTTCACATTTTCTCGTGTTACGTGGCTGCCAGTCCTCTGTTCATGCAAAATCGTAAGGTCCTCGGTCATGTCCAAGGCACCAAACCGGCCAATAATTCAATAATCGATAACTAAAACTATAAATGTAGCTCTTCTTACTGGGCGATTGCATCAACTTAGATGCTTCTCCTGTGTTCTACTGTGCTGCTTGTATTGTCCCCACATACCGCAGCATGCGACAAGGGCTGGCAGACCATAAATGTAACCGTTTCAGAGAGAAATGCGACCAATGTGACGATCTCGCGTTATATCGATTCGATGGTGAATGACGAAACACGGAGATTTTCTAAGGTTTTTACTACATATTAACACTTTTCACATTTTCTCGTGTTACGTGGCTGCCAGTCCTCGGTTTATGCAAAATCTTAAGGTCCTCGGTCATGTCCAAGGCACCAAACCGACCAATAATTCAATAATCGATAGCTAAAACTATAAATGTAGCTCTTCTTACTGGGCGATTGCATCAACTTAGATGCTTCTCCTGTGTTCTACTGTGCTGCTTGTATTGTCCCCACATACCGCAGCACGCGACAAGGGCTGGCAGACCATAAATGTATCCGTTTCAGAGAGAAATGCGACCAATGTGACGATCTCGCGTTATATCGATTCGATGGTGAATGACGAAACACGGAGATTTTCTAAGGTTTTTACTACATATTAACACTTTTCACATTTTCTCGTGTTACGTGGCTGCCAGTCCTCGGTTCATGCAAAATCTTAAGGTCCTCGGTCATGTCCAAGGCACCAAACCGACCAATAATTCAGTAATCGATAACTAAAACTATAAATGTAGCTCTTCTTACTGGGCGATTGCATCAACTTAGATGCTTCTCCTGTGTTCTACTGTGCTGCTTGTATTGTCCCCACATACCGCAGCACGCGACAAGGGCTGGCAGACCATAAATGTAACCGTTTCAGAGAGAAATGCGACCAATGTGACGATCTCGCGTTATATCGATTCGATGGTGAATGACGAAACACGGAGATTTTCTAAGGTTTTTACTACATATTAACACTTTTCACATTTTCTCATGTTACGTGGCTGCCAGTCCTCGGTTCATGCAAAATCTTAAGGTCCTCGGTCATGTCCAAGGCACCAAACGACCCAATAATTCAGTAATCGATAACTAAAACTATAAATGTAGCTCTTCTTACTGGGCGATTGCATCAACTTAGATGCTTCTCCTGTGTTCTACTGTGCTGCTTGTATTGTCCCCACATACCGCAGCACGCGACAAGGGCTGGCAGACCATAAATGTAACCGTTTCAGAGAGAAATGCGACCAATGTGACGATCTCGCGTTATATCGATTCGATGGTGAATGACGAAACACGGAGATTTTCTAAGGTTTTTACTACATATTAACACTTTTCACATTTTCTCGTGTTACGTGGCTGCCAGTCCTCGGTTCATGCAAAATCTTAAGGTCCTCGGTCATGTCCAAGGCACCAAACCGACCAATAATTCAATAATCGATAGCTAAAACTATAAATGTAGCTCTTCTTACTGGGCGATTGCATCAACTTAGATGCTTCTCCTGTGTTCTACTGTGCTGCTTGTATTGTCCCCACATACCGCAGCACGCGACAAGGGCTGGCAGACCATAAATGTAACCGTTTCAGAGAGAAATGCGACCAATGTGACGATCTCGCGTTTATCGATTCGATGGTGAATGACGAAACACGGAGATTTTCTAAGGTTTTTACTACATATTAACACTTTTCACATTTTCTCGTGTTACGTGGCTGCCAGTCCTCGGTTCATGCAAAATCTTAAGGTCCTCGGTCATGTCCAAGGCACCAAACCGACCAATAATTCAATAATCGATAACTAAAACTATAAATGTAGCTCTTCTTACTGGGCGATTGCATCAACTTAGATGCTTCTCCTGTGTTCTACTGTGCTGCTTGTATTGTCCCCACATACCGCAGCACGCGACAAGGGCTGGCAGACCATAAATGTAACCGTTTCAGAGAGAAATGCGACCAATGTGACGATCTCGCGTTATGTCGATTCGATGGTGAATGACGAAACACGGAGATTTTCTAAGGTTTTTACTACATATTAACACTTTTCACATTTTCTCGTGTTACGTGGCTGCCAGTCCTCGGTTCATGCAAAATCTTAAGGTCCTAGGTCATGTCCAAGGCACCAAACCGACCAATAATTCAATAATCGATAACTAAAACTATAAATGTAGCTCTTCTTACTGGGCGATTGCATCAACTTAGATGCTTCTCCTGTGTTCTACTGTGCTGCTTGTATTGTCCCCACATACCGCAGCACGCGACAAGGGCTGGCAGACCATAAATGTATCCGTTTCAGAGAGAAATGCGACCAATGTGACGATCTCGCGTTATATCGATTCGATGGTGAATGACGAAACACGGAGATTTTCTAAGGTTTTTACTACATATTAACACTTTTCACATTTTCTCGTGTTACGTGGCTGCCAGTCCTCGGTTCATGCAAAATCTTAAGGTCCTCGGTCATGTCCAAGGCACCAAACCGACCAATAATTCAGTAATCGATAACTAAAACTATAAATGTAGCTCTTCTTACTGGGCGATTGCATCAACTTAGATGCTTCTCCTGTGTTCTACTGTGCTGCTTGTATTGTCCCCACATACCGCAGCACGCGACAAGGGCTGGCAGACCATAAATGTAACCGTTTCAGAGAGAAATGCGACCAATGTGACGATCTCGCGTTATATCGATTCGATGGTGAATGACGAAACACGGAGATTTTCTAAGGTTTTTACTACATATTAACTCTTTTCACATTTTCTCGTGTTACGTGGCTGCCAGTCCTCTGTTCATGCAAAATCGTAAGGTCCTCGGTCATGTCCAAGGCACCAAACCGACCAATAATTCAATAATCGATAACTAAAACTATAAATGTAGCTCTTCTTACTGGGCGATTGCATCAACTTAGATGCTTCTCCTGTGTTCTACTGTGCTGCTTGTATTGTCCCCACATACCGCAGCACGCGACAAGGGCTGGCAGACCATAAATGTATCCGTTTCAGAGAGAAATGCGACCAATGTGACGATCTCGCGTTATATCGATTCGATGGTGAATGACGAAACACGGAGATTTCCTAAGGTTTTTACTACATATTAACACTTTTCACATTTTCTCGTGTTACGTGGCTGCCAGTCCTCGGTTCATGCAAAATCTTAAGGTCCTCGGTCATGTCCAAGGCACCAAACGACCCAATAATTCAGTAATCGATAACTAAAACTATAAATGTAGCTCTTCTTACTGGGCGATTGCATCAACTTAGATGCTTCTCCTGTGTTCTACTGTGCTGCTTGTATTGTCCCCACATACCGCAGCACGCGACAAGGGCTGGCAGACCATAAATGTAACCGTTTCAGAGAGAAATGCGACCAATGTGACGATCTCGCGTTATATCGATTCGATGGTGAATGACGAAACATGAGATTTTCTAAGGTTTTTACTACATATTAACACTTTTCACATTTTCTCGTGTTACGTGGCTGCCAGTCCTCGGTTCATGCAAAATCTTAAGGTCCTCGGTCATGTCAAAGGCACCAAACCGACCAATAATTCAATAATCGATAGCTAAAACTATAAATGTAGCTCTTCTTACTGGGCGATTGCATCAACTTAGATGCTTCTCCTGTGTTCTACTGTGCTGCTTGTATTGTCCCCACATACCGCAGCACGCGACAAGGGCTGGCAGACCATAAATGTAACCGTTTCAGAGAGAAATGCGACCAATGTGACGATCTCGCGTTATATCGATTCGATGGTGAATGACGAAACACGGAGATTTTCTAAGGTTTTTACTACATATTAACACTTTTCACATTTTCTCGTGTTACGTGGCTGCCAGTCCTCGGTTCATGCAAAATCTTAAGGTCCTCGGTCATGTCCAAGGCACCAAACCGACCAATAATTCAATAATCGATAACTAAAACTATAAATGTAGCTCTTCTTACTGGGCGATTGCATCAACTACGATGCTTCTCCTGTGTTCTACTGTGCTGCTTGTATTGTCCCCACATACCGCAGCACGCGACAAGAGCTGGCAGACCATAAATGTATCCGTTTCAGAGAGAAATGCGACCAATGTGACGATCTCGCGTTATATCGATTCGATGGTGAATGACGAAACACGGAGATTTTCTAAGGTTTTTACTACATATTAACACTTTTCACATTTTCTCATGTTACGTGGCTGCCAGTCCTCGGTTCATGCAAAATCTTAAGGTCCTCGGTCATGTCCAAGGCACCAAACGACCCAATAATTCAGTAATCGATAACTAAAACTATAAATGTAGCTCTTCTTACTGGGCGATTGCATCAACTTAGATGCTTCTCCTGTGTTCTACTGTGCTGCTTGTATTGTCCCCACATACCGCAGCACGCGACAAGGGCTGGCAGACCATAAATGTAACCGTTTCAGAGAGAAATGCGACCAATGTGACGATCTCGCGTTATATCGATTCGATGGTGAATGACGAAACACGGAGATTTTCTAAGGTTTTTACTACATATTAACACTTTTCACATTTTCTCGTGTTACGTGGCTGCCAGTCCTCGGTTCATGCAAAATCTTAAGGTCCTCGGTCATGTCCAAGGCACCAAACCGACCAATAATTCAATAATCGATAGCTAAAACTATAAATGTAGCTCTTCTTACTGGGCGATTGCATCAACTTAGATGCTTCTCCTGTGTTCTACTGTGCTGCTTGTATTGTCCCCACATACCGCAGCACGCGACAAGGGCTGGCAGACCATAAATGTAACCGTTTCAGAGAGAAATGCGACCAATGTGACGATCTCGCGTTTATCGATTCGATGGTGAATGACGAAACACGGAGATTTTCTAAGGTTTTTACTACATATTAACACTTTTCACATTTTCTCGTGTTACGTGGCTGCCAGTCCTCGGTTCATGCAAAATCTTAAGGTCCTCGGTCATGTCCAAGGCACCAAACCGACCAATAATTCAATAATCGATAACTAAAACTATAAATGTAGCTCTTCTTACTGGGCGATTGCATCAACTTAGATGCTTCTCCTGTGTTCTACTGTGCTGCTTGTATTGTCCCCACATACCGCAGCACGCGACAAGGGCTGGCAGACCATAAATGTAACCGTTTCAGAGAGAAATGCGACCAATGTGACGATCTCGCGTTATGTCGATTCGATGGTGAATGACGAAACACGGAGATTTTCTAAGGTTTTTACTACATATTAACACTTTTCACATTTTCTCGTGTTACGTGGCTGCCAGTCCTCGGTTCATGCAAAATCTTAAGGTCCTAGGTCATGTCCAAGGCACCAAACCGACCAATAATTCAATAATCAATAACTAAAACTATAAATGTAGCTCTTCTTACTGGGCGATTGCATCAACTTAGATGCTTCTCCTGTGTTCTACTGTGCTGCTTGTATTGTCCCCACATACCGCAGCACGCGACAAGGGCTGGCAGACCATAAATGTATCCGTTTCAGAGAGAAATGCGACCAATGTGACGATCTCGCGTTATATCGATTCGATGGTGAATGACGAAACACGGAGATTTTCTAAGGTTTTTACTACATATTAACACTTTTCACATTTTCTCGTGTTACGTGGCTGCCAGTCCTCGGTTCATGCAAAATCTTAAGGTCCTCGGTCATGTCCAAGGCACCAAACCGACCAATAATTCAGTAATCGATAACTAAAACTATAAATGTAGCTCTTCTTACTGGGCGATTGCATCAACTTAGATGCTTCTCCTGTGTTCTACTGTGCTGCTTGTATTGTCCCCACATACCGCAGCACGCGACAAGGGCTGGCAGACCATAAATGTAACCGTTTCAGAGAGAAATGCGACCAATGTGACGATCTCGCGTTATATCGATTCGATGGTGAATGACGAAACACGGAGATTTTCTAAGGTTTTTACTACATATTAACTCTTTTCACATTTTCTCGTGTTACGTGGCTGCCAGTCCTCTGTTCATGCAAAATCGTAAGGTCCTCGGTCATGTCCAAGGCACCAAACCGACCAATAATTCAATAATCGATAACTAAAACTATAAATGTAGCTCTTCTTACTGGGCGATTGCATCAACTTAGATGCTTCTCCTGTGTTCTACTGTGCTGCTTGTATTGTCCCCACATACCGCAGCACGCGACAAGGGCTGCAGACCATAAATGTATCCGTTTCAGAGAGAAATGCGACCAATGTGACGATCTCGCGTTATATCGATTCGATGGTGAATGACGAAACACGGAGATTTTCTAAGGTTTTTACTACATATTAACACTTTTCACATTTTCTCGTGTTACGTGGCTGCCAGTCCTCGGTTCATGCAAAATCTTAAGGTCCTCGGTCATGTCCAAGGCACCAAACGACCCAATAATTCAGTAATCGATAACTAAAACTATAAATGTAGCTCTTCTTACTGGGCGATTGCATCAACTTAGATGCTTCTCCTGTGTTCTACTGTGCTGCTTGTATTGTCCCCACATACCGCAGCACGCGACAAGGGCTGGCAGACCATAAATGTAACCGTTTCAGAGAGAAATGCGACCAATGTGACGATCTCGCGTTATATCGATTCGATGGTGAATGACGAAACACGGAGATTTTCTAAGGTTTTTACTACATATTAACACTTTTCACATTTTCTCGTGTTACGTGGCTGCCAGTCCTCGGTTCATGCAAAATCTTAAGGTCCTCGGTCATGTCCAAGGCACCAAACCGACCAATAATTCAATAATCGATAGCTAAAACTATAAATGTAGCTCTTCTTACTGGGCGATTGCATCAACTTAGATGCTTCTCCTGTGTTCTACTGTGCTGCTTGTATTGTCCCCACATACCGCAGCACGCGACAAGGGCTGGCAGACCATAAATGTAACCGTTTCAGAGAGAAATGCGACCAATGTGACGATCTCGCGTTTATCGATTCGATGGTGAATGACGAAACACGGAGATTTTCTAAGGTTTTTACTACATATTAACACTTTTCACATTTTCTCGTGTTACGTGGCTGCCAGTCCTCGGTTCATGCAAAATCTTAAGGTCCTCGGTCATGTCCAAGGCACCAAACCGACCAATAATTCAATAATCGATAACTAAAACTATAAATGTAGCTCTTCTTACTGGGCGATTGCATCAACTTAGATGCTTCTCCTGTGTTCTACTGTGCTGCTTGTATTGTCCCCACATACCGCAGCACGCGACAAGGGCTGGCAGACCATAAATGTAACCGTTTCAGAGAGAAATGCGACCAATGTGACGATCTCGCGTTATGTCGATTCGATGGTGAATGACGAAACACGGAGATTTTCTAAGGTTTTTACTACATATTAACACTTTTCACATTTTCTCGTGTTACGTGGCTGCCAGTCCTCGGTTCATGCAAAATCTTAAGGTCCTAGGTCATGTCCAAGGCACCAAACCGACCAATAATTCAATAATCGATAACTAAAACTATAAATGTAGCTCTTCTTACTGGGCGATTGCATCAACTTAGATGCTTCTCCTGTGTTTTACTGTGCTGCTTGTATTGTCCCCACATACCGCAGCACGCGACAAGGGCTGGCAGACCATAAATGTATCCGTTTCAGAGAGAAATGCGACCAATGTGACGATCTCGCGTTATATCGATTCGATGGTGAATGACGAAACACGGAGATTTTCTAAGGTTTTTACTACATATTAACACTTTTCACATTTTCTCGTGTTACGTGGCTGCCAGTCCTCGGTTCATGCAAAATCTTAAGGTCCTCGGTCATGTCCAAGGCACCAAACCGACCAATAATTCAGTAATCGATAACTAAAACTATAAATGTAGCTCTTCTTACTGGGCGATTGCATCAACTTAGATGCTTCTCCTGTGTTCTACTGTGCTGCTTGTATTGTCCCCACATACCGCAGCACGCGACAAGGGCTGGCAGACCATAAATGTAACCGTTTCAGAGAGAAATGCGACCAATGTGACGATCTCGCGTTATATCGATTCGATGGTGAATGACGAAACACGGAGATTTTCTAAGGTTTTTACTACATATTAACTCTTTTCACATTTTCTCGTGTTACGTGGCTGCCAGTCCTCTGTTCATGCAAAATCGTAAGGTCCTCGGTCATGTCCAAGGCACCAAACCGACCAATAATTCAATAATCGATAACTAAAACTATAAATGTAGCTCTTCTTACTGGGCGATTGCATCAACTTAGATGCTTCTCCTGTGTTCTACTGTGCTGCTTGTATTGTCCCCACATACCGCAGCACGCGACAAGGGCTGCAGACCATAAATGTATCCGTTTCAGAGAGAAATGCGACCAATGTGACGATCTCGCGTTATATCGATTCGATGGTGAATGACGAAACACGGAGATTTTCTAAGGTTTTTACTACATATTAACACTTTTCACATTTTCTCGTGTTACGTGGCTGCCAGTCCTCGGTTCATGCAAAATCTTAAGGTCCTCGGTCATGTCCAAGGCACCAAACGACCCAATAATTCAGTAATCGATAACTAAAACTATAAATGTAGCTCTTCTTACTGGGCGATTGCATCAACTTAGATGCTTCTCCTGTGTTCTACTGTGCTGCTTGTATTGTCCCCACATACCGCAGCACGCGACAAGGGCTGGCAGACCATAAATGTAACCGTTTCAGAGAGAAATGCGACCAATGTGACGATCTCGCGTTATATCGATTCGATGGTGAATGACGAAACATGAGATTTTCTAAGGTTTTTACTACATATTAACACTTTTCACATTTTCTCGTGTTACGTGGCTGCCAGTCCTCGGTTCATGCAAAATCTTAAGGTCCTCGGTCATGTCAAAGGCACCAAACCGACCAATAATTCAATAATCGATAGCTAAAACTATAAATGTAGCTCTTCTTACTGGGCGATTGCATCAACTTAGATGCTTCTCCTGTGTTCTACTGTGCTGCTTGTATTGTCCCCACATACCGCAGCACGCGACAAGGGCTGGCAGACCATAAATGTAACCGTTTCAGAGAGAAATGCGACCAATGTGACGATCTCGCGTTATATCGATTCGATGGTGAATGACGAAACACGGAGATTTTCTAAGGTTTTTACTACATATTAACACTTTTCACATTTTCTCGTGTTACGTGGCTGCCAGTCCTCGGTTCATGCAAAATCTTAAGGTCCTCGGTCATGTCCAAGGCACCAAACCGACCAATAATTCAATAATCGATAACTAAAACTATAAATGTAGCTCTTCTTACTGGGCGATTGCATCAACTTAGATGCTTCTCCTGTGTTCTACTGTGCTGCTTGTATTGTCCCCACATACCGCAGCACGCGACAAGGGCTGGCAGACCATAAATGTATCCGTTTCAGAGAGAAATGCGACCAATGTGACGATCTCGCGTTATATCGATTCGATGGTGAATGACGAAACACGGAGATTTTCTAAGGTTTTTACTACATATTAACACTTTTCACATTTTCTCGTGTTACGTGGCTGCCAGTCCTCGGTTCATGCAAAATCTTAAGGTCCTCGGTCATGTCCAAGGCACCAAACGACCCAATAATTCAGTAATCGATAACTAAAACTATAAATGTAGCTCTTCTTACTGGGCGATTGCATCAACTTAGATGCTTCTCCTGTGTTCTACTGTGCTGCTTGTATTGTCCCCACATACCGCAGCACGCGACAAGGGCTGGCAGACCATAAATGTAACCGTTTCAGAGAGAAATGCGACCAATGTGACGATCTCGCGTTATATCGATTCGATGGTGAATGACGAAACATGAGATTTTCTAAGGTTTTTACTACATATTAACACTTTTCACATTTTCTCGTGTTACGTGGCTGCCAGTCCTCGGTTCATGCAAAATCTTAAGGTCCTCGGTCATGTCAAAGGCACCAAACCGACCAATAATTCAATAATCGATAGCTAAAACTATAAATGTAGCTCTTCTTACTGGGCGATTGCATCAACTTAGATGCTTCTCCTGTGTTCTACTGTGCTGCTTGTATTGTCCCCACATACCGCAGCACGCGACATGGGCTGGCAGACCATAAATGTAACCGTTTCAGAGAGAAATGCGACCAATGTGACGATCTCGCGTTATATCGATTCGATGGTGAATGACGAAACACGGAGATTTTCTAAGGTTTTTACTACATATTAACACTTTTCACATTTTCTCGTGTTACGTGGCTGCCAGTCCTCGGTTCATGCAAAATCTTAAGGTCCTCGGTCATGTCCAAGGCACCAAACCGACCAATAATTCAATAATCGATAACTAAAACTATAAATGTAGCTCTTCTTACTGGGCGATTGCATCAACTTAGATGCTTCTCCTGTGTTCTACTGTGCTGCTTGTATTGTCCCCACATACCGCAGCACGCGACAAGGGCTGGCAGACCATAAATGTAACCGTTTCAGAGAGAAATGCGACCAATGTGACGATCTCGCGTTATGTCGATTCGATGGTGAATGACGAAACACGGAGATTTTCTAAGGTTTTTACTACATATTAACACTTTTCACATTTTCTCGTGTTACGTGGCTGCCAGTCCACGGTTCATGCAAAATCTTAAGATCCTCGGTCATGTCCAAGGCACCAAACCGACCAATAATTCAATAATCGATAACTAAAACTATAAATGTAGCTCTTCTTACTGGGCGATTGCATCAACTTAGATGCTTCTCCTGTGTTCTACTGTGCTGCTTGTATTGTCCCCACATACCGCAGCACGTGACAAGGGCTGGCAGACCATAAATGTAACCGTTTCAGAGAGAAATGCGACCAATGTGACGATCTCGCGTTATATCGATTCGATGGTGAATGACGAAACACGGAGATTTTCTAAGGTTTTTACTACATATTAACACTTTTCACATTTTCTCGTGTTACGTGGCTGCCAGTCCTCGGTTCATGCAAAATCTTAAGGTCCTCGGTCATGTCCAAGGCACCAAACCGACCAATAATTCAATAATCGATAACTAAAACTATAAATGTAGCTCTTCTTACTGGGCGATTGCATCAACTTAGATGCTTCTCCTGTGTTCTACTGTGCTGCTTGTATTGTCCCCACATACCGCAGCACGCGACAAGGGCTGGCAGACCATAAATGTAACCGTTTCAGAGAGAAATGCGACCAATGTGACGATCTCGCGTTATATCGATTCGATGGTGAATGACGAAACACGGAGATTTTCTAAGGTTTTTACTACATATTAACACTTTTCACATTTTCTCGTGTTACGTGGCTGCCAGTCCTCGGTTCATGCAAAATCTTAAGGTCCTCGGTCATGTCCAAGGCACCAAACCGACCAATAATTCAGTAATCGATAACTAAAACTATAAATGTACCTCTTCTTACTGGGCGATTGCATCAACTTCGATGCTTCTCCTGTGTTCTACTGTGCTGCTTGTATTGTCCCCACATACCGCAGCACGCGACAAGGGCTGGCAGACCATAAATGTAACCGTTTCAGAGAGAAATGCGACCAATGTGACGATCTCGCGTTATATCGATTCGATGGTGAATGACGAAACACGGAGATTTTCTAAGGTTTTTACTACATATTAACACTTTTCACATTTTCTCGTGTTACGTGGCTGCCAGTCCTCGGTTCATGCAAAATCTTAAGGTCCTCGGTCATGTCAAAGGCACCAAACCGACCAATAATTCAATAATCGATAGCTAAAACTATAAATGTAGCTCTTCTTACTGGGCGATTGCATCAACTTAGATGCTTCTCCTGTGTTCTACTGTGCTGCTTGTATTGTCCCCACATACCGCAGCACGCGACATGGGCTGGCAGACCATAAATGTAACCGTTTCAGAGAGAAATGCGACCAATGTGACGATCTCGCGTTATATCGATTCGATGGTGAATGACGAAACACGGAGATTTTCTAAGGTTTTTACTACATATTAACACTTTTCACATTTTCTCGTGTTACGTGGCTGCCAGTCCTCGGTTCATGCAAAATCTTAAGGTCCTCGGTCATGTCCAAGGCACCAAACCGACCAATAATTCAATAATCGATAACTAAAACTATAAATGTAGCTCTTCTTACTGGGCGATTGCATCAACTTAGATGCTTCTCCTGTGTTCTACTGTGCTGCTTGTATTGTCCCCACATACCGCAGCACGCGACAAGGGCTGGCAGACCATAAATGTAACCGTTTCAGAGAGAAATGCGACCAATGTGACGATCTCGCGTTATGTCGATTCGATGGTGAATGACGAAACACGGAGATTTTCTAAGGTTTTTACTACATATTAACACTTTTCACATTTTCTCGTGTTACGTGGCTGCCAGTCCACGGTTCATGCAAAATCTTAAGATCCTCGGTCATGTCCAAGGCACCAAACCGACCAATAATTCAATAATCGATAACTAAAACTATAAATGTAGCTCTTCTTACTGGGCGATTGCATCAACTTAGATGCTTCTCCTGTGTTCTACTGTGCTGCTTGTATTGTCCCCACATACCGCAGCACGTGACAAGGGCTGGCAGACCATAAATGTAACCGTTTCAGAGAGAAATGCGACCAATGTGACGATCTCGCGTTATATCGATTCGATGGTGAATGACGAAACACGGAGATTTTCTAAGGTTTTTACTACATATTAACACTTTTCACATTTTCTCGTGTTACGTGGCTGCCAGTCCTCGGTTCATGCAAAATCTTAAGGTCCTCGGTCATGTCCAAGGCACCAAACCGACCAATAATTCAATAATCGATAACTAAAACTATAAATGTAGCTCTTCTTACTGGGCGATTGCATCAACTTAGATGCTTCTCCTGTGTTCTACTGTGCTGCTTGTATTGTCCCCACATACCGCAGCACGCGACAAGGGCTGGCAGACCATAAATGTAACCGTTTCAGAGAGAAATGCGACCAATGTGACGATCTCGCGTTATATCGATTCGATGGTGAATGACGAAACACGGAGATTTTCTAAGGTTTTTACTACATATTAACACTTTTCACATTTTCTCGTGTTACGTGGCTGCCAGTCCTCGGTTCATGCAAAATCTTAAGGTCCTCGGTCATGTCCAAGGCACCAAACCGACCAATAATTCAGTAATCGATAACTAAAACTATAAATGTACCTCTTCTTACTGGGCGATTGCATCAACTTCGATGCTTCTCCTGTGTTCTACTGTGCTGCTTGTATTGTCCCCACATACCGCAGCACGCGACAAGGGCTGGCAGACCATAAATGTAACCGTTTCAGAGAGAAATGCGACCAATGTGACGATCTCGCGTTATATCGATTCGATGGTGAATGACGAAACACGGAGATTTTCTAAGGTTTTTACTACATATTAACACTTTTCACATTTTCTCGTGTTACGTGGCTGCCAGTCCTCGGTTCATGCAAAATCTTAAGGTCCTCGGTCATGTCCAAGGCACCAAACCGACCAATAATTCAATAATCGATAACTAAAACTATAAATGTAGCTCTTCTTACTGGGCGATTGCATCAACTTAGATGCTTCTCCTGTGTTCTACTGTGCTGCTTGTATTGTCCCCACATACCGCAGCACGCGACAAGGGCTGGCAGACCATAAATGTAACCGTTTCAGAGAGAAATGCGACCAATGTGACGATCTCGCGTTATATCGATTCGATGGTGAATGACGAAACACGGAGATTTTCTAAGGTTTTTACTACATATTAACACTTTTCACATTTTCTCGTGTTACGTGGCTGCCAGTCCTCGGTTCATGTAAAATCTTAAGGTCCTCGGTCATGTCCAAGGCACCAAACCGACCAATAATTCGATAATCGATAACTAAAACTATAAATGTAGCTCTTCTTACTGGGCGATTGCATCAACTAAGATGCTTCTCCTGTGTTCTACTGTGCTGCTTGTATTGTCCCCACATACCGCAGCACGCGACAAGGGCTGGCAGACCATAAATGTAACCGTTTCAGAGAGAAATGCGACCAATGTGACGATCTCGCGTTATATCGATTCGATGGTGAATGACGAAACACGGAGATTTTCTAAGGTTTTTACTACATATTAACACTTTTCACATTTTCTCGTGTTACGTGGCTGCCAGTCCTCGGTTCATGTAAAATCTTAAGGTCCTCGGTCTTGTCCAAGGCACCAAACCGACCAATAATTCGATAATCGATAACTAAAACTATAAATGTAGCTCTTCTTACTGGGCGATTGCATCAACTTAGATGCTTCTCCTGTGTTCTACTGTGCTGCTTGTATTGTCCCCACATACCGCAGCACGCGACAAGGGCTGGCAGACCATAAATGTAACCGTTTCAGAGAGAAATGCGACCAATGTGACGATCTCGCGTTATATCGATTCGATGGTGAATGACGAAACACGGAGATTTTCTAAGGTTTTTACTACATATTAACACTTTTCACATTTTCTCGTGTTACGTGGCTGCCAGTCCTCGGTTCATGCAAAATCTTAAGGTCCTAGGTCATGTCCAAGGCACCAAACCGACCAATAATTCAATAATCGATAACTAAAACTATAAATGTAGCTCTTCTTACTGGGCGATTGCATCAACTTAGATGCTTCTCCTGTGTTCTACTGTGCTGCTTGTATTGTCCCCACATACCGCAGCACGCGACAAGGGCTGGCAGACCATAAATGTAACCGTTTCAGAGAGAAATGCGACCAATGTGACGATCTCGCGTTATATCGATTCGATGGTGAATGACGAAACACGGAGATTTTCTAAGGTTTTTACTACATATTAACACTTTTCACATTTTCTCGTGTTACGTGGCTGCCAGTCCTCGGTTCATGCAAAATCTTAAGGTCCTCGGTCATGTCCAAGGCACCAAACCGACCAATAATTCAATAATCGATAGCTAAAACTATAAATGTAGCTCTTCTTACTGGGCGATTGCATCAACTTAGATGCTTCTCCTGTGTTCTACTGTGCTGCTTGTATTGTCCCCACATAACCCAGCACGCGACAAGGGCTGGCAGACCATAAATGTAACCGTTTCAGAGAGAAATGCGACCAATGTGACGATCTCGCGTTATATCGATTCGATGGTGAATGACGAAACACGGAGATTTTCTAAGGTTTTTACTACATATTAACACTTTTCACATTTTCTCGTGTTACGTGGCTGCCAGTCCTCGGTTCATGCAAAATCTTAAGGTCCTCGGTCATGTCCAAGGCACCAAACCGACCAATAATTCAATAATCGATAACAAAAACTATAAATGTAGCTCTTCTTACTGGGCGATTGCATCAACTTAGATGCTTCTCCTGTGTTCTACTGTGCTGCTTGTATTGTCCCCACATACCGCAGCACGCGACAAGGGCTGGCAGACCATAAATGTAACCGTTTCAGAGAGAAATGCGACCAATGTGACGATCTCGCGTTATATCGATTCGATGGTGAATGACGAAACACGGAGATTTTCTAAGGTTTTTACTACATATTAACACTTTTCACATTTTCTCGTGTTACGTGGCTGCCAGTCCTCGGTTCATGCAAAATCTTAAGGTCCTTGGTCATGTCCAAGGCACCAAACCGACCAATAATTCAATAATCGATAACTAAAACTATAAATGTAGCTCTTCTTACTGGGCGATTGCATCAACTTAGATGCTTCTCCTGTGTTCTACTGTGCTGCTTGTATTGTCCCCACATACCGCAGCACGCGACAAGGGCTGGCAGACCATAAATGTAACCGTTTCAGAGAGAAATGCGACCAATGTGACGATCTCGCGTTATATCGATTCGATGGTGAATGACGAAACACGGAGATTTTCTAAGGTTTTTACTACATATTAACACTTTTAACATTTTCTCGTGTTACGTGGCTGCCAGTCCTCGGTTCATGCAAAATCTTAAGGTCCTTGGTCATGTCCAAGGCACCAAACCGACCAATAATTCAGTAATCGATAACTAAAACTATAAATGTAGCTCTTCTTACTGGGCGATTGCATCAACTTAGATGCTTCTCCTGTGTTCTACTGTGCTGCTTGTATTGTCCCCACATACCGCAGCACGCGACAAGGGCTGGCAGACCATAAATGTAACCGTTTCAGAGAGAAATGCGACCAATGTGACGATCTCGCGTTATATCGATTCGATGGTGAATGACGAAACACGGAGATTTTCTAAGGTTTTTACTACATATTAACACTTTTCACATTTTCTCGTGTTACGTGGCTGCCAGTCCTCGGTTCATGCAAAATCTTAAGGTCCTCGGTCATGTCCAAGGCACCAAACCGACCAATAATTCAATAATCGATAACTAAAACTATAAATGTAGCTCTTCTTACTGGGCGATTGCATCAACTTAGATGCTTCTCCTGTGTTCTACTGTGCTGCTTGTATTGTCCCCACATACCGCAGCACGCGACAAGGGCTGGCAGACCATAAATGTAACCGTTTCAGAGAGAAATGCGACCAATGTGACGATCTCGCGTTATATCGATTCGATGGTGAATGACGAAACACGGAGATTTTCTAAGGTTTTTACTACATATTAACACTTTTCACATTTTCTCGTGTTACGTGGCTGCCAGTCCTCGGTTCATGCAAAATCTTAAGGTCCTCGGTCATGTCCAAGGCACCAAACCGACCAATAATTCAATAATCGATAACTAAAACTATAAATGTATCTCTTCTTACTGGGCGATTGCATCAACTTAGATGCTTCTCCTGTGTTCTACTGTGCTGCTTGTATTGTCCCCACATACCGCAGCACGCGACAAGGGCTGGCAGACCATAAATGTAACCGTTTCAGAGAGAAATGCGACCAATGTGACGATCTCGCGTTATATCGATTCGATGGTGAATGACGAAACACGGAGATTTTCTAAGGTTTTTACTACATATTAACACTTTTCACATTTTCTCGTGTTACGTGGCTGCCAGTCCTCGGTTCATGCAAAATCTTAAGGTCCTCGGTCATGTCCAAGGCACCAAACCGACCAATAATTCAGTAATCGATAACTAAAACTATAAATGTAGCTCTTCTTACTGGGCGATTGCATCAACTTAGATGCTTCTCCTGTGTTCTACTGTGCTGCTTGTATTGTCCCCACATACCGCAGCACGCGACAAGGGCTGGCAGACCGTAAATGTAACCGTTTCAGAGAGAAATGCGACCAATGTGACGATCTCGCGTTATATCGATTCGATGGTGAATGACGAAACACGGAGATTTTCTAAGGTTTTTACTACATATTAACACTTTTCACATTTTCTCGTGTTACGTGGCTGCCAGTCCACGGTTCATGCAAAATCTTAAGGTCCTCGGTCATGTCCAAGGCACCAAACCGACCAATAATTCAATAATCGATAACTAAAACTATAAATGTAGCTCTTCTTACTGGGAGATTGCATCAACTTAGATGCTTCTCCTGTGTTCTACTGTGCTGCTTGTATTGTCCCCACATAACACAGCACGCGACAAGGGGTGGCAGACCATAAATGTAACCGTTTCAGAGAGAAATGCGACCAATGTGACGATCTCGCGTTATATCGATTCGATGGTGAATGACGAAACACGGAGATTTTCTAAGGTTTTTACTACATATTAACACTTTTCACATTTTCTCGTGTTACGTGGCTGCCAGTCCTCGGTTCATGCAAAATCTTAAGGTCCTAGGTCATGTCCAAGGCACCAAACCGACCAATAATTCAATAATCGATAACTAAAACTATAAATGTAGCTCTTCTTACTGGGCGATTGCATCAACTTAGATGCTTCTCCTGTGTTCTACTGTGCTGCTTGTATTGTCCCCACATACCGCAGCACGCGACAAGGGCTGGCAGACCATAAATGTAACCGTTTCAGAGAGAAATGCGACCAATGTGACGATCTCGCGTTATATCGATTCGATGGTGAATGACGAAACACGGAGATTTTCTAAGGTTTTTACTACATATTAACACTTTTCACATTTTCTCGTGTTACGTGGCTGCCAGTCCTCGGTTCATGCAAAATCTTAAGGTCCTCGGTCATGTCCAAGGCACCAAACCGACCAATAATTCAATAATCGATAACTAAAACTATAAATGTATCTCTTCTTACTGGGCGATTGCATCAACTTAGATGCTTCTCCTGTGTTCTACTGTGCTGCTTGTATTGTCCCCACATACCGCAGCACGCGACAAGGGCTGGCAGACCATAAATGTAACCGTTTCAGAGAGAAATGCGACCAATGTGACGATCTCGCGTTATATCGATTCGATGGTGAATGACGAAACACGGAGATTTTCTAAGGTTTTTACTACATATTAACACTTTTCACATTTTCTCGTGTTACGTGGCTGCCAGTCCTCGGTTCATGCAAAATCTTAAGGTCCTAGGTCATGTCCAAGGCACCAAACCGACCAATAATTCAGTAATCGATAACTAAAACTATAAATGTAGCTCTTCTTACTGGGCGATTGCATCAACTTAGATGCTTCTCCTGTGTTCTACTGTGCTGCTTGTATTGTCCCCACATACCGCAGCACGCGACAAGGGCTGGCAGACCATAAATGTAACCGTTTCAGAGAGAAATGCGACCAATGTGACGATCTCGCGTTATATCGATTCGATGGTGAATGACGAAACACGGAGATTTTCTAAGGTTTTTACTACATATTAACACTTTTCACATTTTCTCGTGTTACGTGGCTGCCAGTCCACGGTTCATGCAAAATCTTAAGGTCCTCGGTCATGTCCAAGGCACCAAACCGACCAATAATTCAATAATCGATAACTAAAACTATAAATGTAGCTCTTCTTACTGGGAGATTGCATCAACTTAGATGCTTCTCCTGTGTTCTACTGTGCTGCTTGTATTGTCCCCACATAACACAGCACGCGACAAGGGCTGGCAGACCATAAATGTAACCGTTTCAGAGAGAAATGCGACCAATGTGACGATCTCGCGTTATATCGATTCGATGGTGAATGACGAAACACGGAGATTTTCTAAGGTTTTTACTACATATTAACACTTTTCACATTTTCTCGTGTTACGTGGGTACCAGTCCTCGGTTCATGCAAAATCTTAAGGTCCTCGGTCATGTCCAAGGCACCAAACCGACCAATAATTCAATAATCGATAACTAAAACTATAAATGTAGCTCTTCTTACTGGGCGATTGCATCAACTTAGATGCTTCTCCTGTGTTCTACTGTGCTGCTTGTATTGTCCCCACATACCGCAGCACGCGACAAGTGCTGGCAGACCATAAATGTAACCGTTTCAGAGAGAAATGCGACGAATGTGACGATCTCGCGTTATATCGATTCAATGGTGAATGACGAAACACGGAGATTTTCTAAGGTTTTTACTACATATTAACACTTTTCACATTTTCTCGTGTTACGTGGGTACCAGTCCTCGGTTCATGCAAAATCTTAAGGACCTCGGTCATGTCCAAGGCACCAAACCGACCAATAATTCAATAATCGATAGCTAAAACTATAAATGTAGCTCTTCTTACTGGGCGATTGCATCAACTTAGATGCTTCTCCTGTGTTCTACTGTGCTGCTTGTATTGTCCCCACATAACCCAGCACGCGACAAGGGCTGGCAGACCATAAATGTAACCGTTTCAGAGAGAAATGCGACCAATGTGACGATCTCGCGTTATATCGATTCGATGGTGAATGACGAAACACGGAGATTTTCTAAGGTTTTTACTACATATTAACACTTTTCACATTTTCTCGTGTTACGTGGCTGCCAGTCCTCGGTTCATGCAAAATCTTAAGGTCCTCGGTCATGTCCAAGGCACCAAACCGACCAATAATTCAATAATCGATAACTAAAACTATAAATGTAGCTCTTCTTACTGGGCGATTGCATCAACTTAGATGCTTCTCCTGTGTTCTACTGTGCTGCTTGTATTGTCCCCACATACCGCAGCACGCGACAAGGGCTGGCAGACCATAAATGTAACCGTTTCAGAGAGAAATGCGACCAATGTGACGATCTCGCGTTATATCGATTCGATGGTGAATGACGAAACACGGAGATTTTCTAAGGTTTTTACTACATATTAACACTTTTCACATTTTCTCGTGTTACGTGGCTGCCAGTCCTCGGTTCATGCAAAATCTTAAGGTCCTCGGTCATGTCCAAGGCACCAAACCGACCAATAATTCAATAATCGATAACTAAAACTATAAATGTATCTCTTCTTACTGGGCGATTGCATCAACTTAGATGCTTCTCCTGTGTTCTACTGTACTGCTTGTATTGTCCCCACATACCGCAGCACGCGACAAGGGCTGGCAGACCATAAATGTAACCGTTTCAGAGAGAAATGCGACCAATGTGACGATCTCGCGTTATATCGATTCGATGGTGAATGACGAAACACGGAGATTTTCTAAGGTTTTTACTACATATTAACACTTTTCACATTTTCTCGTGTTACGTGGCTGCCAGTCCTCGGTTCATGCAAAATCTTAAGGTCCTCGGTCATGTCCAAGGCACCAAACCGACCAATAATTCAATAATCGATAACTAAAACTATAAATGTAGCTCTTCTTACTGGGCGATTGCATCAACTTAGATGCTTCTCCTGTGTTCTACTGTGCTGCTTGTATTGTCCCCACATACCGCAGCACGCGACAAGGGCTGGCAGACCATAAATGTAACCGTTTCAGAGAGAAATGCGACCAATGTGACGATCTCGCGTTATATCGATTCGATGGTGAATGACGAAACACGGAGATTTTCTAAGGTTTTTACTACATATTAACACTTTTCACATTTTCTCGTGTTACGTGGCTGCCAGTCCACGGTTCATGCAAAATCTTAAGGTCCTCGGTCATGTCCAAGGCACCAAACCGACCAATAATTCAATAATCGATAACTAAAACTATAAATGTAGCTCTTCTTACTGGGCGATTGCATCAACTTAGATGCTTCTCCTGTGTTCTACTGTGCTGCTTGTATTGTCCCCACATAACACAGCACGCGACAAGGGCTGGCAGACCATAAATGTAACCGTTTCAGAGAGAAATGCGACCAATGTGACGATCTCGCGTTATATCGATTCGATGGTGAATGACGAAACACGGAGATTTTCTAAGGTTTTTACTACATATTAACACTTTTCACATTTTCTCGTGTTACGTGGCTGCCAGTCCACGGTTCATGCAAAATCTTAAGGTCCTCGGTCATGTCCAAGGCACCAAACCGACCAATAATTCAATAATCGATAACTAAAACTATAAATGTAGCTCTTCTTACTGGGCGATTGCATCAACTTAGATGCTTCTCCTGTGTTCTACTGTGCTGCTTGTATTGTCCCCACATACCGCAGCACGCGACAAGGGCTGGCAGACCATAAATGTAACCGTTTCAGAGAGAAATGCGACCAATGTGACGATCTCGCGTTATATCGATTCGATGGTGAATGACGAAACACGGAGATTTTCTAAGGTTTTTACTACATATTAACACTTTTCACATTTTCTCGTGTTACGTGGCTGCCAGTCCACGGTTCATGCAAAATCTTAAGGTCCTCGGTCATGTCCAAGGCACCAAACCGACCAATAATTCAATAATCGATAACTAAAACTATAAATGTAGCTCTTCTTACTGGGAGATTGCATCAACTTAGATGCTTCTCCTGTGTTCTACTGTGCTGCTTGTATTGTCCCCACATAACACAGCACGCGACAAGGGCTGGCAGACCATAAATGTAACCGTTTCAGAGAGAAATGCGACCAATGTGACGATCTCGCGTTATATCGATTCGATGGTGAATGACGAAACACGGAGATTTTCTAAGGTTTTTACTACATATTAACACTTTTCACATTTTCTCGTGTTACGTGGCTGCCAGTCCACGGTTCATGCAAAATCTTAAGGTCCTCGGTCATGTCCAAGGCACCAAACCGACCAATAATTCAATAATCGATAACTAAAACTATATATGTAGCTCTTCTTACTGGGAGATTGCATCAACTTAGATGCTTCTCCTGTGTTCTACTGTGCTGCTTGTATTGTCCCCACATAACACAGCACGCGACAAGGGCTGGCAGACCATAAATGTAACCGTTTCAGAGAGAAATGCGACGAATGTGACGATCTCGCGTTATATCGATTCGATGGTGAATGACGAAACACGGAGATTTTCTAAGGTTTTTACTACATATTAACACTTTTCACATTTTCTCGTGTTACGTGGCTGCCATTCCTCGGTTCATGCAAAATCTTAAGGTCCTCGGTCATGTCCAAGGCACCAAACCGATCAATAATTCAATAATCGATAACTAAAACTATAAATGTAGCTCTTCTTACTGGGCGATTGCATCAACTTAGATGCTTCTCCTGTGTTCTACTGTGCTTCTTGTATTGTCCCCACATACCGCAGCACGCGACAAGGGCTGGCAGACCATAAATGTAACCGTTTCAGAGAGAAATGCGACCAATGTGACGATCTCGCGTTATATCGATTCGATGGTGAATGACGAAACACGGAGATTTTCTAAGGTTTTTACTACATATTAACACTTTTCACATTTTCTCGTGTTACGTGGCTGCCAGTCCTCGGTTCATGCAAAATCTTAAAGTCCTCGGTCATGTCCAAGGCACCAAACCGACCAATAATTCGACAATCGATAACTAAAACTATAAATGTAGCTCTTCTTACTGGGCGATTGCATCAACTTAGTTGCTTCTCCTGTGTTCTACTGTGCTGCTTGTATTGTCCCCACATACCGCAGCACGCGACAAGTGCTGGCAGACCATAAATGTAACCGTTTCAGAGAGAAATGCGACCAATGTGACGATCTCGCGTTATATCGATTCGATGGTGAATGACGAAACACGGAGATTTTCTAAGGTTTTTACTACATATTAACACTTTTCACATTTTCTCGTGTTACGTGGCTGCCAGTCCTCGGTTCATGCAAAATCTTAAGGTCCTCGGTCATGTCCAAGGCACCAAACCGATCAATAATTCAATAATCGATAACTAAAACTATAAATGTAGCTCTTCTTACTGGGCGATTGCATCAACTTAGATGCTTCTCCTGTGTTCTACTGTGCTGCTTGTATTGTCCCCACATACCGCAGCACGCGACAAGGGCTGGCAGACCATAAATGTAACCGTTTCAGAGAGAAATGCGACCAATGTGACGATCTCGCGTTATATCGATTCGATGGTGAATGACGAAACACGGAGATTTTCTAAGGTTTTTACTACATATTAACACTTTTCACATTTTCTCGTGTTACGTGGGTACCAGTCCTCGGTTCATGCAAAATCTTAAGGTCCTCGGTCATGTCCAAGGCACCAAACCGACCAATAATTCAATAATCGATAACTAAAACTATAAATGTAGCTCTTCTTACTGGGCGATTGCATCAACTTAGTTGCTTCTCCTGTGTTCTACTGTGCTGCTTGTATTGTCCCCACATACCGCAGCACGCGACAAGGGCTGGCAGACCATAAATGTAACCGTTTCAGAGAGAAATGCGACGAATGTGACGATCTCGCGTTATATCGATTCGATGGTGAATGACGAAACACGGAGATTTACTAAGGTTTTTACTACATATTAACACTTTTCACATTTTCTCGTGTTACGTGGCTGCCATTCCTCGGTTCATGCAAAATCTTAAGGTCCTCGGTCATGTCCAAGGCACCAAACCGATCAATAATTCAATAATCGATAACTAAAACTATAAATGTAGCTCTTCTTACTGGGCGATTGCATCAACTTAGATGCTTCTCCTGTGTTCTACTGTGCTTCTTGTATTGTCCCCACATACCGCAGCACGCGACAAGGGCTGGCAGACCATAAATGTAACCGTTTCAGAGAGAAATGCGACCAATGTGACGATCTCGCGTTATATCGATTCGATGGTGAATGACGAAACACGGAGATTTTCTAAGGTTTTTACTACATATTAACACTTTTCACATTTTCTCGTGTTACGTGGCTGCCAGTCCTCGGTTCATGCAAAATCTTAAGGTCCTCAGTCATGTCCAAGGCACCAAACCGACCAATAATTGAATAATCGATAACTAAAACTATAAATGTAGCTCTTCTTACTGGGCGATTGCATCAACTTAGTTGCTTCTCCTGTGTTCTACTGTGCTGCTTGTATTGTCCCCACATACCGCAGCACGCGACAAGTGCTGGCAGACCATAAATGTAACCGTTTCAGAGAGAAATGCGACGAATGTGACGATCTCGCGTTATATCGATTCGATGGTGAATGACGAAACACGGAGATTTTCTAAGGTTTTTACTACATATTAACACTTTTCACATTTTCTCGTGTTACGTGGCTGCCAGTCCTCGGTTCATGCAAAATCTTAAGGTCCTCGGTCATGTCCAAGGCACCAAACCGATCAATAATTCAATAATCGATAACTAAAACTATAAATGTAGCTCTTCTTACTGGGCGATTGCATCAACTTAGATGCTTCTCCTGTGTTCTACTGTGCTTCTTGTATTGTCCCCACATACCGCAGCACGCGACAAGGGCTGGCAGACCTTAAATGTAACCGTTTCAGAGAGAAATGCGACCAATGTGACGATCTCGCGTTATATCGATTCGATGGTGAATGACGAAACACGGAGATTTTCTAAGGTTTTTACTACATATTAACACTTTTCACATTTTCTCGTGTTACGTGGCTGCCAGTCCTCGGTTCATGCAAAATCTTAAGGTCCTCGGTCATGTCCAAGGCACCAAACGACCCAATAATTCAGTAATCGATAGCTAAAACTATAAATGTAGCTCTTCTTACTGGGCGATTGCATCAACTTAGATGCTTCTCCTGTGTTCTACTGTGCTGCTTGTATTGTCCCCACATACCGCAGCACGCGACAAGGGCTGGCAGACCATAAACGTAACCGTTTCAGAGAGAAATGCGACCAATGTGACGATCTCGCGTTATATCGATTCGGTGGTGAATGACGAAACACGGAGATTTTCTAAGGTTTTTACTACATATTAACACTATTCACATTTTCTCGTGTTACGTGGCTGCCAGTCCTCGGTTCATGCAAAATCTTAAGGTCCTCGGTCATGTCAAAGGCACCAAACCGACCAATAATTCAATAATCGATAGCTAAAACTATAAATGTAGCTCTTCTTACTGGGCGATTGCATCAACTTAGATGCTTCTCCTGTGTTCTACTGTGCTGCTTGTATTGTCCCCACATACCGCAGCACGCGACAAGGGCTGGCAGACCATAAATGTAACCGTTTCAGAGAGAAATGCGACCAATGTGACGATCTCGCGTTATATCGATTCGATGGTGAATTACGAAACACGGAGATTTTCTAAGGTTTTTACTACATATTAACACTTTTCACATTTTCTCGTGTTACGTGGCTGCCAGTCCTCGGTTCATGCAAAATCTTAAGGTCCTCGGTCATGTCCAAGGCACCAAACCGACCAATAATTCAGTAATCGATAACTAAAACTATAAATGTAGCTCTTCTTACTGGGCGATTGCATCAACTTAGATGCTTCTCCTGTGTTCTACTGTGCTGCTTGTATTGTCCCCACATACCGCAGCACGCGACAAGGGCTGGCAGACCATAAATGTAACCGTTTCAGAGAGAAATGCGACCAATGTGACGATCTCGCGTTATATCGATTCGATGGTGAATGACGAAACACGGAGATTTTCTAAGGTTTTTACTACATATTAACACTTTTCACATTTTCTCGTGTTACGTGGCTGCCAGTCCACGGTTCATGCAAAATCTTAAGGTCCTCGGTCATGTCCAAGGCACCAAACCGACCAATAATTCAATAATCGATAGCTAAAACTATAAATGTAGCTCTTCTTACTGGGCGATTGCATCAACTTAGATGCTTCTCCTGTGTTCTACTGTGCTGCTTGTATTGTCCCCACATAACCCAGCACGCGACAAGGGCTGGCAGACCATAAATGTAACCGTTTCAGAGAGAAATGCGACCAATGTGACGATCTCGCGTTATATCGATTCGATGGTGAATGACGAAACACGGAGATTTTCTAAGGTTTTTACTACATATTAACACTTTTCACATTTTCTCGTGTTACGTGGCTGCCAGTCCTCGGTTCATGCAAAATCTTAAGGTCCTCGGTCATGTCCAAGGCACCAAACCGACCAATAATTCAATAATCGATAACTAAAACTATAAATGTAGCTCTTCTTACTGGGCGATTGCATCAACTTAGATGCTTCTCCTGTGTTCTACTGTGCTGCTTGTATTGTCCCCACATACCGCAGCACGCGACAAGGGCTGGCAGACCATAAATGTAACCGTTTCAGAGAGAAATGCGACCAATGTGACGATCTCGCGTTATATCGATTCGATGGTGATTGACGAAACACGGAGATTTTCTAAGGTTTTTACTACATATTAACACTTTTCACATTTTCTCGTGTTACGTGGCTGCCAGTCCTCGGTTCATGCAAAATCTTAAGGTCCTCGGTCATGTCCAAGGCACCAAACCGACCAATAATTCAATAATCGATAACTAAAACTATAAATGTATCTCTTCTTACTGGGCGATTGCATCAACTTAGATGCTTCTCCTGTGTTCTACTGTGCTGCTTGTATTGTCCCCACATACCGCAGCACGCGACAAGGGCTGGCAGACCATAAATGTAACCGTTTCAGAGAGAAATGCGACCAATGTGACGATCTCGCGTTATATCGATTCGATGGTGAATGACGAAACACGGAGATTTTCTAAGGTTTTTACTACATATTAACACTTTTCACATTTTCTCGTGTTACGTGGCTGCCAGTCCTCGGTTCATGCAAAATCTTAAGGTCCTCGGTCATGTCCAAGGCACCAAACCGACCAATAATTCAGTAATCGATAACTAAAACTATAAATGTAGCTCTTCTTACTGGGCGATTGCATCAACTTAGATGCTTCTCCTGTGTTCTACTGTGCTGCTTGTATTGTCCCCACATACCGCAGCACGCGACAAGGGCTGGCAGACCATAAATGTAACCGTTTCAGAGAGAAATGCGACCAATGTGACGATCTCGCGTTATATCGATTCGATGGTGAATGACGAAACACGGAGATTTTCTAAGGTTTTTACTACATATTAACACTTTTCACATTTTCTCGTGTTACGTGGCTGCCAGTCCACGGTTCATGCAAAATCTTAAGGTCCTCGGTCATGTCCAAGGCACCAAACCGACCAATAATTCAATAATCGATAACTAAAACTATAAATGTAGCTCTTCTTACTGGGAGATTGCATCAACTTAGATGCTTCTCCTGTGTTCTACTGTGCTGCTTGTATTGTCCCCACATAACACAGCACGCGACAAGGGCTGGCAGACCATAAATGTAACCGTTTCAGAGAGAAATGCGACCAATGTGACGATCTCGCGTTATATCGATTCGATGGTGAATGACGAAACACGGAGATTTTCTAAGGTTTTTACTACATATTAACACTTTTCACATTTTCTCGTGTTACGTGGGTACCAGTCCTCGGTTCATGCAAAATCTTAAGGTCCTCGGTCATGTCCAAGGCACCAAACCGACCAATAATTCAATAATCGATAACTAAATCTATAAATGTAGCTCTTCTTACTGGGCGATTGCATCAACTTAGATGCTTCTCCTGTGTTCTACTGTGCTGCTTGTATTGTCCCCACATACCGCAGCACGCGACAAGGGCTGGCAGACCATAAATGTAACCGTTTCAGAGAGAAATGCGACCAATGTGACGATCTCGCGTTATATCGATTCGATGGTGAATGACGAAACACGGAGATTTTCTAAGGTTTTTACTACATATTAACACTTTTCACATTTTCTCGTGTTACGTGGCTGCCAGTCCTCGGTTCATGCAAAATCTTAAGGTCCTCGGTCATGTCCAAGGCACCAAACCGACCAATAATTCAATAATCGATAACTAAAACTATAAATGTAGCTCTTCTTACTGGGCGATTGCATCAACTTAGATGCTTCTCCTGTGTTCTACTGTGCTGCTTGTATTGTCCCCACATACCGCAGCACGCGACAAGTGCTGGCAGACCATAAATGTAACCGTTTCAGAGAGAAATGCGACGAATGTGACGATCTCGCGTTATATCGATTCGATGGTGAATGACGAAACACGGAGATTTTCTAAGGTTTTTACTACATATTAACACTTTTCACATTTTCTCGTGTTACGTGGCTGCCAGTCCTCGGTTCATGCAAAATCTTAAGGTCCTCGGTCATGTCCAAGGCACCAAACCGACCAATAATTCAATAATCGATAGCTAAAACTATAAATGTAGCTCTTCTTACTGGGCGATTGCATCAACTTAGATGCTTCTCCTGTGTTCTACTGTGCTGCTTGTATTGTCCCCACATAACCCAGCACGCGACAAGGGCTGGCAGACCATAAATGTAACCGTTTCAGAGAGAAATGCGACCAATGTGACGATCTCGCGTTATATCGATTCGATGGTGAATGACGAAACACGGAGATTTTCTAAGGTTTTTACTACATATTAACACTTTTCACATTTTCTCGTGTTACGTGGCTGCCAGTCCTCGGTTCATGCAAAATCTTAAGGTCCTCGGTCATGTCCAAGGCACCAAACCGACCAATAATTCAATAATCGATAACTAAAACTATAAATGTAGCTCTTCTTACTGGGCGATTGCATCAACTTAGATGCTTCTCCTGTGTTCTACTGTGCTGCTTGTATTGTCCCCACATACCGCAGCACGCGACAAGGGCTGGCAGACCATAAATGTAACCGTTTCAGAGAGAAATGCGACCAATGTGACGATCTCGCGTTATATCGATTTGATGGTGAATGACGAAACACGGAGATTTTCTAAGGTTTTTACTACATATTAACACTTTTCACATTTTCTCGTGTTACGTGGCTGCCAGTCCTCGGTTCATGCAAAATCTTAAGGTCCTCGGTCATGTCCAAGGCACCAAACCGACCAATAATTCAATAATCGATAACTAAAACTATAAATGTAGCTCTTCTTACTGGGCGATTGCATCAACTTAGATGCTTCTCCTGTGTTCTACTGTGCTGCTTGTATTGTCCCCACATACCGCAGCACGCGACAAGGGCTGGCAGACCATAAATGTAACCGTTTCAGAGAGAAATGCGACCAATGTGACGATCTCGCGTTATATCGATTCGATGGTGAATGACGAAACACGGAGATTTTCTAAGGTTTTTACTACATATTAACACTTTTCACATTTTCTCGTGTTACGTGGCTGCCAGTCCTCGGTTCATGCAAAATCTTAAGGTCCTCGGTCATGTCCAAGGCACCAAACCGACCAATAATTCAGTAATCGATAGCTAAAACTATAAATGTAGCTCTTCTTACTGGGCGATTGCATCAACTTAGATGCTTCTCCTGTGTTCTACTGTGCTGCTTGTATTGTCCCCACATACCGCAGCACGCGACAAGGGCTGGCAGACCATAAATGTAACCGTTTCAGAGAGAAATGCGACCAATGTGACGATCTCGCGTTATATCGATTCGATGGTGAATGACGAAACACGGAGATTTTCTAAGGTTTTTACTACATATTAACACTTTCACATTTTCTCGTGTTACGTGGCTGCCAGTCCACGGTTCATGCAAAATCTTAAGGTCCTCGGTCATGTCCAAGGCACCAAACCGACCAATAATTCAATAATCGATAACTAAAACTATAAATGTAGCTCTTCTTACTGGGAGATTGCATCAACTTAAATGCTTCTCCTGTGTTCTACTGTGCTGCTTGTATTGTCCCCACATAACACAGCACGCGACAAGGGCTGGCAGACCATAAATGTAACCGTTTCAGAGAGAAATGCGACCAATGTGACGATCTCGCGTTATATCGATTCGATGGTGAATGACGAAACACGGAGATTTTCTAAGGTTTTTACTACATATTAACACTTTTCACATTTTCTCGTGTTACGTGGGTACCAGTCCTCGGTTCATGCAAAATCTTAAGGTCCTCGGTCATGTCCAAGGCACCAAACCGACCAATAATTCAATAATCGATAACTAAAACTATAAATGTAGCTCTTCTTACTGGGCGATTGCATCAACTTAGTTGCTTCTCCTGTGTTCTACTGTGCTGCTTGTATTGTCCCCACATACCGCAGCACGCGACAAGGGCTGGCAGACCATAAATGTAACCGTTTCAGAGAGAAATGCGACGAATGTGACGATCTCGCGTTATATCGATTCGATGGTGAATGACGAAACACGGAGATTTACTAAGGTTTTTACTACATATTAACACTTTTCACATTTTCTCGTGTTACGTGGCTGCCATTCCTCGGTTCATGCAAAATCTTAAGGTCCTCGGTCATGTCCAAGGCACCAAACCGATCAATAATTCAATAATCGATAACTAAAACTATAAATGTAGCTCTTCTTACTGGGCGATTGCATCAACTTAGATGCTTCTCCTGTGTTCTACTGTGCTTCTTGTATTGTCCCCACATACCGCAGCACGCGACAAGGGCTGGCAGACCATAAATGTAACCGTTTCAGAGAGAAATGCGACCAATGTGACGATCTCGCGTTATATCGATTCGATGGTGAATGACGAAACACGGAGATTTTCTAAGGTTTTTACTACATATTAACACTTTTCACATTTTCTCGTGTTACGTGGCTGCCAGTCCTCGGTTCATGCAAAATCTTAAGGTCCTCAGTCATGTCCAAGGCACCAAACCGACCAATAATTGAATAATCGATAACTAAAACTATAAATGTAGCTCTTCTTACTGGGCGATTGCATCAACTTAGTTGCTTCTCCTGTGTTCTACTGTGCTGCTTGTATTGTCCCCACATACCGCAGCACGCGACAAGTGCTGGCAGACCATAAATGTAACCGTTTCAGAGAGAAATGCGACCAATGTGACGATCTCGCGTTATATCGATTCGATGGTGAATGACGAAACACGGAGATTTTCTAAGGTTTTTACTACATATTAACACTTTTCACATTTTCTCGTGTTACGTGGCTGCCAGTCCTCGGTTCATGCAAAATCTTAAGGTCCTCGGTCATGTCCAAGGCACCAAACCGATCAATAATTCAATAATCGATAACTAAAACTATAAATGTAGCTCTTCTTACTGGGCGATTGCATCAACTTAGATGCTTCTCCTGTGTTCTACTGTGCTTCTTGTATTGTCCCCACATACCGCAGCACGCGACAAGGGCTGGCAGACCATAAATGTAACCGTTTCAGAGAGAAATGCGACCAATGTGACGATCTCGCGTTATATCGATTCGATGGTGAATGACGAAACACGGAGATTTTCTAAGGTTTTTACTACATATTAACACTTTTCACATTTTCTCGTGTTACGTGGCTGCCAGTCCTCGGTTCATGCAAAATCTTAAGGTCCTCGGTCATGTCCAAGGCACCAAACGACCCAATAATTCAGTAATCGATAGCTAAAACTATAAATGTAGCTCTTCTTACTGGGCGATTGCATCAACTTAGATGCTTCTCCTGTGTTCTACTGTGCTGCTTGTATTGTCCCCACATACCGCAGCACGCGACAAGGGCTGGCAGACCATAAACGTAACCGTTTCAGAGAGAAATGCGACCAATGTGACGATCTCGCGTTATATCGATTCGGTGGTGAATGACGAAACACGGAGATTTTCTAAGGTTTTTACTACATATTAACACTATTCACATTTTCTCGTGTTACGTGGCTGCCAGTCCTCGGTTCATGCAAAATC
Organism: Schistocerca nitens; assembly: GCF_023898315.1. Lineage (NCBI taxonomy): Eukaryota > Metazoa > Arthropoda > Insecta > Orthoptera > Acrididae > Schistocerca > Schistocerca nitens. Next base: position 70,278,619 of record NC_064625.1, read on the forward strand.
TTAAGGTCCTCGGTCATGTCAAAGGCACCAAACCGACCAATAATTCAATAATCGATAGCTAAAACTATAAATGTAGCTCTTCTTACTGGGCGATTGCATCAACTTAGATGCTTCTCCTGTGTTCTACTGTGCTGCTTGTATTGTCCCCACATACCGCAGCACGCGACAAGGGCTGGCAGACCATAAATGTAACCGTTTCAGAGAGAAATGCGACCAATGTGACGATCTCGCGTTATATCGATTCGATGGTGAATTACGAAACACGGAGATTTTCTAAGGTTTTTACTACATATTAACACTTTTCACATTTTCTCGTGTTACGTGGCTGCCAGTCCTCGGTTCATGCAAAATCTTAAGGTCCTCGGTCATGTCCAAGGCACCAAACCGACCAATAATTCAGTAATCGATAACTAAAACTATAAATGTAGCTCTTCTTACTGGGCGATTGCATCAACTTAGATGCTTCTCCTGTGTTCTACTGTGCTGCTTGTATTGTCCCCACATACCGCAGCACGCGACAAGGGCTGGCAGACCATAAATGTAACCGTTTCAGAGAGAAATGCGACCAATGTGACGATCTCGCGTTATATCGATTCGATGGTGAATGACGAAACACGGAGATTTTCTAAGGTTTTTACTACATATTAACACTTTTCACATTTTCTCGTGTTACGTGGCTGCCAGTCCACGGTTCATGCAAAATCTTAAGGTCCTCGGTCATGTCCAAGGCACCAAACCGACCAATAATCCAATAATCGATAGCTAAAACTATAAATGTAGCTCTTCTTACTGGGCGATTGCATCAACTTAGATGCTTCTCCTGTGTTCTACTGTGCTGCTTGTATTGTCCCCACATAACCCAGCACGCGACAAGGGCTGGCAGACCATAAATGTAACCGTTTCAGAGAGAAATGCGACCAATGTGACGATCTCGCGTTATATCGATTCGATGGTGAATGACGAAACACGGAGATTTTCTAAGGTTTTTACTACATATTAACACTTTTCACATTTTCTCGTGTTACGTGGCTGCCAGTCCTCGGTTCATGCAAAATCTTAAGGTCCTCGGTCATGTCCAAGGCACCAAACCGACCAATAATTCAATAATCGATAACTAAAACTATAAATGTAGCTCTTCTTACTGGGCGATTGCATCAACTTAGATGCTTCTCCTGTGTTCTACTGTGCTGCTTGTATTGTCCCCACATACCGCAGCACGCGACAAGGGCTGGCAGACCATAAATGTAACCGTTTCAGAGAGAAATGCGACCAATGTGACGATCTCGCGTTATATCGATTCGATGGTGATTGACGAAACACGGAGATTTTCTAAGGTTTTTACTACATATTAACACTTTTCACATTTTCTCGTGTTACGTGGCTGCCAGTCCTCGGTTCATGCAAAATCTTAAGGTCCTCGGTCATGTCCAAGGCACCAAACCGACCAATAATTCAATAATCGATAACTAAAACTATAAATGTATCTCTTCTTACTGGGCGATTGCATCAACTTAGATGCTTCTCCTGTGTTCTACTGTGCTGCTTGTATTGTCCCCACATACCGCAGCACGCGACAAGGGCTGGCAGACCATAAATGTAACCGTTTCAGAGAGAAATGCGACCAATGTGACGATCTCGCGTTATATCGATTCGATGGTGAATGACGAAACACGGAGATTTTCTAAGGTTTTTACTACATATTAACACTTTTCACATTTTCTCGTGTTACGTGGCTGCCAGTCCTCGGTTCATGCAAAATCTTAAGGTCCTCGGTCATGTCCAAGGCACCAAACCGACCAATAATTCAGTAATCGATAACTAAAACTATAAATGTAGCTCTTCTTACTGGGCGATTGCATCAACTTAGATGCTTCTCCTGTGTTCTACTGTGCTGCTTGTATTGTCCCCACATACCGCAGCACGCGACAAGGGCTGGCAGACCATAAATGTAACCGTTTCAGAGAGAAATGCGACCAATGTGACGATCTCGCGTTATATCGATTCGATGGTGAATGACGAAACACGGAGATTTTCTAAGGTTTTTACTACATATTAACACTTTTCACATTTTCTCGTGTTACGTGGCTGCCAGTCCACGGTTCATGCAAAATCTTAAGGTCCTCGGTCATGTCGAAGGCACCAAACCGACCAATAATTCAATAATCGATAACTAAAACAATAAATGTAGCTCTTCTTACTGGGAGATTGCATCAACTTAGATGCTTCTCCTGTGTTCTACTGTGCTGCTTGTATTGTCCCCACATAACACAGCACGCGACAAGGGCTGGCAGACCATAAATGTAACCGTTTCAGAGAGAAATGCGACCAATGTGACGATCTCGCGTTATATCGATTCGATGGTGAATGACGAAACACGGAGATTTTCTAAGGTTTTTACTACATATTAACACTTTTCACATTTTCTCGTGTTACGTGGGTACCAGTCCTCGGTTCATGCAAAATCTTAAGGTCCTCGGTCATGTCCAAGGCACCAAACCGACCAATAATTCAATAATCGATAACTAAATCTATAAATGTAGCTCTTCTTACTGGGCGATTGCATCAACTTAGATGCTTCTCCTGTGTTCTACTGTGCTGCTTGTATTGTCCCCACATACCGCAGCACGCGACAAGGGCTGGCAGACCATAAATGTAACCGTTTCAGAGAGAAATGCGACCAATGTGACGATCTCGCGTTATATCGATTCGATGGTGAATGACGAAACACGGAGATTTTCTAAGGTTTTTACTACATATTAACACTTTTCACATTTTCTCGTGTTACGTGGCTGCCAGTCCTCGGTTCATGCAAAATCTTAAGGTCCTCGGTCATGTCCAAGGCACCAAACCGACCAATAATTCAATAATCGATAGCTAAAACTATAAATGTAGCTCTTCTTACTGGGCGATTGCATCAACTTAGATGCTTCTCCTGTGTTCTACTGTGCTGCTTGTATTGTCCCCACATAACCCAGCACGCGACAAGGGCTGGCAGACCATAAATGTAACCGTTTCAGAGAGAAATGCGACCAATGTGACGATCTCGCGTTATATCGATTCGATGGTGAATGACGAAACACGGAGATTTTCTAAGGTTTTTACTACATATTAACACTTTTCACATTTTCTCGTGTTACGTGGCTGCCAGTCCTCGGTTCATGCAAAATCTTAAGGTCCTCGGTCATGTCCAAGGCACCAAACCGACCAATAATTCAATAATCGATAACTAAAACTATAAATGTAGCTCTTCTTACTGGGCGATTGCATCAACTTAGATGCTTCTCCTGTGTTCTACTGTGCTGCTTGTATTGTCCCCACATACCGCAGCACGCGACAAGGGCTGGCAGACCATAAATGTAACCGTTTCAGAGAGAAATGCGACCAATGTGACGATCTCGCGTTATATCGATTCGATGGTGAATGACGAAACACGGAGATTTTCTAAGGTTTTTACTACATATTAACACTTTTCACATTTTCTCGTGTTACGTGGCTGCCAGTCCTCGGTTCATGCAAAATCTTAAGGTCCTCGGTCATGTCCAAGGCACCAAACCGACCAATAATTCAATAATCGATAACTAAAACTATAAATGTAGCTCTTCTTACTGGGCGATTGCATCAACTTAGATGCTTCTCCTGTGTTCTACTGTGCTGCTTGTATTGTCCCCACATACCGCAGCACGCGACAAGGGCTGGCAGACCATAAATGTAACCGTTTCAGAGAGAAATGCGACCAATGTGACGATCTCGCGTTATATCGATTCGATGGTGAATGACGAAACACGGAGATTTTCTAAGGTTTTTACTACATATTAACACTTTTCACATTTTCTCGTGTTACGTGGCTGCCAGTCCTCGGTTCATGCAAAATCTTAAGGTCCTCGGTCATGTCCAAGGCACCAAACCGACCAATAATTCAGTAATCGATAACTAAAACTATAAATGTAGCTCTTCTTACTGGGCGATTGCATCAACTTAGATGCTTCTCCTGTGTTCTACTGTGCTGCTTGTATTGTCCCCACATACCGCAGCACGCGACAAGGGCTGGCAGACCATAAATGTAACCGTTTCAGAGAGAAATGCGACCAATGTGACGATCTCGCGTTATATCGATTCGATGGTGAATGACGAAACACGGAGATTTTCTAAGGTTTTTACTACATATTAACACTTTTCACATTTTCTCGTGTTACGTGGCTGCCAGTCCACGGTTCATGCAAAATCTTAAGGTCCTCGGTCATGTCCAAGGCACCAAACCGACCAATAATTCAATAATCGATAACTAAAACTATAAATGTAGCTCTTCTTACTGGGAGATTGCATCAACTTAGATGCTTCTCCTGTGTTCTACTGTGCTGCTTGTATTGTCCCCACATAACACAGCACGCGACAAGGGCTGGCAGACCATAAATGTAACCGTTTCAGAGAGAAATGCGACCAATGTGACGATCTCGCGTTATATCGATTCGATGGTGAATGACGAAACACGGAGATTTTCTAAGGTTTTTACTACATATTAACACTTTTCACATTTTCTCGTGTTACGTGGCTGCCAGTCCTCGGTTCATGCAAAATCTTAAGGTCCTCGGTCATGTCCAAGGCACCAAACCGACCAATAATTCAATAATCGATAACTAAAACTATAAATGTAGCTCTTCTTACTGGGCGATTGCATCAACTTAGATGCTTCTCCTGTGTTCTACTGTGCTGCTTGTATTGTCCCCACATACCGCAGCACGCGACAAGGGCTGGCAGACCATAAATGTAACCGTTTCAGAGAGAAATGCGACCAATGTGACGATCTCGCGTTATATCGATTCGATGGTGAATGACGAAACACGGAGATTTTCTAAGGTTTTTACTACATATTAACACTTTTCACATTTTCTCGTGTTACGTGGCTGCCAGTCCTCGGTTCATGCAAAATCTTAAGGTCCTCGGTCATGTCCAAGGCACCAAACCGACCAATAATTCAATAATCGATAACTAAAACTATAAATGTAGCTCTTCTTACTGGGCGATTGCATCAACTTAGATGCTTCTCCTGTGTTCTACTGTGCTGCTTGTATTGTCCCCACATACCGCAGCACGCGACAAGGGCTGGCAGACCATAAATGTAACCGTTTCAGAGAGAAATGCGACCAATGTGACGATCTCGCGTTATATCGATTCGATGGTGAATGACGAAACACGGAGATTTTCTAAGGTTTTTACTACATATTAACACTTTTCACATTTTCTCGTGTTACGTGGCTGCCAGTCCTCGGTTCATGCAAAATCTTAAGGTCCTCGGTCATGTCCAAGGCACCAAACCGACCAATAATTCAATAATCGATAACTAAAACTGTAAATGTACCTCATCTTACTGGGCGATTGCATCAACTTAGATGCTTCTCCTGTGTTCTACTGTGCTTCTTGTATTGTCCCCACATACCGCAGCACGCGACAAGGGCTGGCAGACCATAAATGTAACCGTTTCAGAGAGAAATGCGACCAATGTGACGATCTCGCGTTATATCGATTCGATGGTGAATGACGAAACACGGAGATTTTCTAAGGTTTTTACTACATATTAACACTTTTCACATTTTCTCGTGTTACGTGGCTGCCAGTCCTCGGTTCATGCAAAATCTTAAGGTCCTCGGTCATGTCCAAGGCACCAAACCGACCAATAATTCAATAATCGATAACTAAAACTATAAATGTAGCTCTTCTTACTGGGCGATTGCATCAACTTAGTTGCTTCTCCTGTGTTCTACTGTGCTGCTTGTATTGTCCCCACATACCGCAGCACGCGACAAGTGCTGGCAGACCATAAATGTAACCGTTTCAGAGAGAAATGCGACGAATGTGACGATATCGCGTTATATCGATTCGATGGTGAATGACGAAACACGGAGATTTTCTAAGGTTTTTACTACATATTAACACTTTTCACATTTTCTCGTGTTACGTGGCTGCCAGTCCTCGGTTCATGCAAAATCTTAAGGTCCTCGGTCATGTCCAAGGCACCAAACCGATCAATAATTCAATAATCGATAACTAAAACTATAAATGTAGCTCTTCTTACTGGGCGATTGCATCAACTTAGATGCTTCTCCTGTGTTCTACTGTGCTTCTTGTATTGTCCCCACATACCGCAGCACGCGACAAGGGCTGGCAGACCATAAATGTAACCGTTTCAGAGAGAAATGCGACCAATGTGACGATCTCGCGTTATATCGATTCGATGGTGAATGACGAAACACGGAGATTTTCTAAGGTTTTTACTACATATTAACACTTTTCACATTTTCTCGTGTTACGTGGCTGCCAGTCCTCGGTTCATGCAAAATCTTAAGGTCCTCGGTCATGTCCAAGGCACCAAACGACCCAATAATTCAGTAATCGATAACTAAAACTATAAATGTAGCTCTTCTTACTGGGCGATTGCATCAACTTAGATGCTTCTCCTGTGTTCTACTGTGCTGCTTGTATTGTCCCCACATACCGCAGCACGCGACAAGGGCTGGCAGACCATAAACGTAACCGTTTCAGAGAGAAATGCGACCAATGTGACGATCTCGCGTTATATCGATTCGGTGGGGAATGACGAAACACGGAGATTTTCTAAGGTTTTTACTACATATTAACACTTTTCACATTTTCTCGTGTTACGTGGCTGCCAGTCCTCGGTTCATGCAAAATCTTAAGGTCCTCGGTCATGTCAAAGGCACCAAACCGACCAATAATTCAATAATCGATAGCTAAAACTATAAATGTAGCTCTTCTTACTGGGCGATTGCATCAACTTAGATGCTTCTCCTGTGTTCTACTGTGCTGCTTGTATTGTCCCCACATACCGCAGCACGCGACAAGGGCTGGCAGACCATAAATGTAACCGTTTCAGAGAGAAATGCGACCAATGTGACGATCTCGCGTTATATCGATTCGATGGTGAATGACGAAACACGGAGATTTTCTAAGGTTTTTACTACATATTAACACTTTTCACATTTTCTCGTGTTACGTGGCTGCCAGTCCTCGGTTCATGCAAAATCTTAAGGTCCTCGGTCATGTCCAAGGCACCAAACCGACCAATAATTCAGTAATCGATAACTAAAACTATAAATGTAGCTCTTCTTACTGGGCGATTGCATCAACTTAGATGCTTCTCCTGTGTTCTACTGTGCTGCTTGTATTGTCCCCACATACCGCAGCACGCGACAAGGGCTGGCAGACCATAAATGTAACCGTTTCAGAGAGAAATGCGACCAATGTGACGATCTCGCGTTATATCGATTCGATGGTGAATGACGAAACACGGAGATTTTCTAAGGTTTTTACTACATATTAACACTTTTCACATTTTCTCGTGTTACGTGGCTGCCAGTCCACGGTTCATGCAAAATCTTAAGGTCCTCGGTCATGTCCAAGGCACCAAACCGACCAATAATTCAATAATCGATAGCTAAAACTATAAATGTAGCTCTTCTTACTGGGCGATTGCATCAACTTAGATGCTTCTCCTGTGTTCTACTGTGCTGCTTGTATTGTCCCCACATAACCCAGCACGCGACAAGGGCTGGCAGACCATAAATGTAACCGTTTCAGAGAGAAATGCGACCAATGTGACGATCTCGCGTTATATCGATTCGATGGTGAATGACGAAACACGGAGATTTTCTAAGGTTTTTACTACATATTAACACTTTTCACATTTTCTCGTGTTACGTGGCTGCCAGTCCTCGGTTCATGCAAAATCTTAAGGTCCTCGGTCATGTCCAAGGCACCAAACCGACCAATAATTCAATAATCGATAACTAAAACTATAAATGTAGCTCTTCTTACTGGGCGATTGCATCAACTTAGATGCTTCTCCTGTGTTCTACTGTGCTGCTTGTATTGTCCCCACATACCGCAGCACGCGACAAGGGCTGGCAGACCATAAATGTAACCGTTTCAGAGAGAAATGCGACCAATGTGACGATCTCGCGTTATATCGATTCGATGGTGAATGACGAAACACGGAGATTTTCTAAGGTTTTTACTACATATTAACACTTTTCACATTTTCTCGTGTTACGTGGCTGCCAGTCCTCGGTTCATGCAAAATCTTAAGGTCCTCGGTCATGTCCAAGGCACCAAACCGACCAATAATTCAATAATCGATAACTAAAACTATAAATGTATCTCTTCTTACTGGGCGATTGCATCAACTTAGATGCTTCTCCTGTGTTCTACTGTGCTGCTTGTATTGTCCCCACATACCGCAGCACGCGACAAGGGCTGGCAGACCATAAATGTAACCGTTTCAGAGAGAAATGCGACCAATGTGACGATCTCGCGTTATATCGATTCGATGGTGAATGACGAAACACGGAGATTTTCTAAGGTTTTTACTACATATTAACACTTTTCACATTTTCTCGTGTTACGTGGCTGCCAGTCCTCGGTTCATGCAAAATCTTAAGGTCCTCGGTCATGTCCAAGGCACCAAACCGACCAATAATTCAGTAATCGATAACTAAAACTATAAATGTAGCTCTTCTTACTGGGCGATTGCATCAACTTAGATGCTTCTCCTGTGTTCTACTGTGCTGCTTGTATTGTCCCCACATACCGCAGCACGCGACAAGGGCTGGCAGACCATAAATGTAACCGTTTCAGAGAGAAATGCGACCAATGTGACGATCTCGCGTTATATCGATTCGATGGTGAATGACGAAACACGGAGATTTTCTAAGGTTTTTACTACATATTAACACTTTTCACATTTTCTCGTGTTACGTGGCTGCCAGTCCACGGTTCATGCAAAATCTTAAGGTCCTCGGTCATGTCCAAGGCACCAAACCGACCAATAATTCAATAATCGATAACTAAAACAATAAATGTAGCTCTTCTTACTGGGAGATTGCATCAACTTAGATGCTTCTCCTGTGTTCTACTGTGCTGCTTGTATTGTCCCCACATAACACAGCACGCGACAAGGGCTGGCAGACCATAAATGTAACCGTTTCAGAGAGAAATGCGACCAATGTGACGATCTCGCGTTATATCGATTCGATGGTGAATGACGAAACACGGAGATTTTCTAAGGTTTTTACTACATATTAACACTTTTCACATTTTCTCGTGTTACGTGGGTACCAGTCCTCGGTTCATGCAAAATCTTAAGGTCCTCGGTCATGTCCAAGGCACCAAACCGACCAATAATTCAATAATCGATAACTAAATCTATAAATGTAGCTCTTCTTACTGGGCGATTGCATCAACTTAGATGCTTCTCCTGTGTTCTACTGTGCTGCTTGTATTGTCCCCACATACCGCAGCACGCGACAAGGGCTGGCAGACCATAAATGTAACCGTTTCAGAGAGAAATGCGACCAATGTGACGATCTCGCGTTATATCGATTCGATGGTGAATGACGAAACACGGAGATTTTCTAAGGTTTTTACTACATATTAACACTTTTCACATTTTCTCGTGTTACGTGGCTGCCAGTCCTCGGTTCATGCAAAATCTTAAGGTCCTCGGTCATGTCCAAGGCACCAAACCGACCAATAATTCAATAATCGATAACTAAAACTATAAATGTAGCTCTTCTTACTGGGCGATTGCATCAACTTAGATGCTTCTCCTGTGTTCTACTGTGCTGCTTGTATTGTCCCCACATACCGCAGCACGCGACAAGTGCTGGCAGACCATAAATGTAACCGTTTCAGAGAGAAATGCGACGAATGTGACGATCTCGCGTTATATCGATTCGATGGTGAATGACGAAACACGGAGATTTTCTAAGGTATTTACTACATATTAACACTTTTCACATTTTCTCGTGTTACGTGGCTGCCAGTCCTCGGTTCATGCAAAATCTTAAGGTCCTCGGTCATGTCCAAGGCACCAAACCGACCAATAATTCAATAATCGATAGCTAAAACTATAAATGTAGCTCTTCTTACTGGGCGATTGCATCAACTTAGATGCTTCTCCTGTGTTCTACTGTGCTGCTTGTATTGTCCCCACATAACCCAGCACGCGACAAGGGCTGGCAGACCATAAATGTAACCGTTTCAGAGAGAAATGCGACCAATGTGACGATCTCGCGTTATATCGATTCGATGGTGAATGACGAAACACGGAGATTTTCTAAGGTTTTTACTACATATTAACACTTTTCACATTTTCTCGTGTTACGTGGCTGCCAGTCCTCGGTTCATGCAAAATCTTAAGGTCCTCGGTCATGTCCAAGGCACCAAACCGACCAATAATTCAATAATCGATAACTAAAACTATAAATGTAGCTCTTCTTACTGGGCGATTGCATCAACTTAGATGCTTCTCCTGTGTTCTACTGTGCTGCTTGTATTGTCCCCACATACCGCAGCACGCGACAAGGGCTGGCAGACCATAAATGTAACCGTTTCAGAGAGAAATGCGACCAATGTGACGATCTCGCGTTATATCGATTCGATGGTGAATGACGAAACACGGAGATTTTCTAAGGTTTTTACTACATATTAACACTTTTCACATTTTCTCGTGTTACGTGGCTGCCAGTCCTCGGTTCATGCAAAATCTTAAGGTCCTCGGTCATGTCCAAGGCACCAAACCGACCAATAATTCAATAATCGATAACTAAAACTATAAATGTAGCTCTTCTTACTGGGCGATTGCATCAACTTAGATGCTTCTCCTGTGTTCTACTGTGCTGCTTGTATTGTCCCCACATACCGCAGCACGCGACAAGGGCTGGCAGACCATAAATGTAACCGTTTCAGAGAGAAATGCGACCAATGTGACGATCTCGCGTTATATCGATTCGATGGTGAATGACGAAACACGGAGATTTTCTAAGGTTTTTACTACATATTAACACTTTTCACATTTTCTCGTGTTACGTGGCTGCCAGTCCTCGGTTCATGCAAAATCTTAAGGTCCTCGGTCATGTCCAAGGCACCAAACCGACCAATAATTCAGTAATCGATAACTAAAACTATAAATGTAGCTCTTCTTACTGGGCGATTGCATCAACTTAGATGCTTCTCCTGTGTTCTACTGTGCTGCTTGTATTGTCCCCACATACCGCAGCACGCGACAAGGGCTGGCAGACCATAAATGTAACCGTTTCAGAGAGAAATGCGACCAATGTGACGATCTCGCGTTATATCGATTCGATGGTGAATGACGAAACACGGAGATTTTCTAAGGTTTTTACTACATATTAACACTTTTCACATTTTCTCGTGTTACGTGGCTGCCAGTCCACGGTTCATGCAAAATCTTAAGGTCCTCGGTCATGTCCAAGGCACCAAACCGACCAATAATTCAATAATCGATAACTAAAACTATAAATGTAGCTCTTCTTACTGGGAGATTGCATCAACTTAGATGCTTCTCCTGTGTTCTACTGTGCTGCTTGTATTGTCCCCACATAACACAGCACGCGACAAGGGCTGGCAGACCATAAATGTAACCATTTCAGAGAGAAATGCGACCAATGTGACGATCTCGCGTTATATCGATTCGATGGTGAATGACGAAACACGGAGATTTTCTAAGGTTTTTACTACATATTAACACTTTTCACATTTTCTCGTGTTACGTGGCTGCCAGTCCTCGGTTCATGCAAAATCTTAAGGTCCTCGGTCATGTCCAAGGCACCAAACCGACCAATAATTCAATAATCGATAACTAAAACTATAAATGTAGCTCTTCTTACTGGGCGATTGCATCAACTTAGATGCTTCTCCTGTGTTCTACTGTGCTGCTTGTATTGTCCCCACATACCGCAGCACGCGACAAGGGCTGGCAGACCATAAATGTAACCGTTTCAGAGAGAAATGCGACCAATGTGACGATCTCGCGTTATATCGATTCGATGGTGAATGACGAAACACGGAGATTTTCTAAGGTTTTTACTACATATTAACACTTTTCACATTTTCTCGTGTTACGTGGCTGCCAGTCCTCGGTTCATGCAAAATCTTAAGGTCCTCGGTCATGTCCAAGGCACCAAACCGACCAATAATTCAATAATCGATAACTAAAACTATAAATGTAGCTCTTCTTACTGGGCGATTGCATCAACTTAGATGCTTCTCCTGTGTTCTACTGTGCTGCTTGTATTGTCCCCACATACCGCAGCACGCGACAAGGGCTGGCAGACCATAAATGTAACCGTTTCAGAGAGAAATGCGACCAATGTGACGATCTCGCGTTATATCGATTCGATGGTGAATGACGAAACACGGAGATTTTCTAAGGTTTTTACTACATATTAACACTTTTCACATTTTCTCGTGTTACGTGGCTGCCAGTCCTCGGTTCATGCAAAATCTTAAGGTCCTCGGTCATGTCCAAGGCACCAAACCGACCAATAATTCAATAATCGATAGCTAAAACTATAAATGTAGCTCTTCTTACTGGGCGATTGCATCAACTTAGATGCTTCTCCTGTGTTCTACTGTGCTGCTTGTATTGTCCCCACATACCGCAGCACGCGACAAGTGCTGGCAGACCATAAATGTAACCGTTTCAGAGAGAAATGCGACCAATGTGACGATCTCGCGTTATATCGATTCGATGGTGAATGACGAAACACGGAGATTTTCTAAGGTTTTTACTACATATTAACACTTTTCACATTTTCTCGTGTTACGTGGCTACCAGTCCTCGGTTCATGCAAAATCTTAAGGTCCTCGGTCATGTCCAAGGCACCAAACCGACCAATAATTCAATAATCGATAACTAAAACTATAAATGTAGCTCTTCTTACTGGGCGATTGCATCAACTTAGATGCTTCTCCTGTGTTCTACTGTGCTGCTTGTATTGTCCCCACATACCGCAGCACGCGACAAGTGCTGGCAGACCATAAATGTAACCGTTTCAGAGAGAAATGCGACGAATGTGACGATCTCGCGTTATATCGATTCGATGGTGAATGACGAAACACGGAGATTTTCTAAGGTTTTTACTACATATTAACACTTTTCACATTTTCTCGTGTTACGTGGCTGCCAGTCCTCGGTTCATGCAAAATCTTAAGGTCCTCGGTCATGTCCAAGGCACCAAACCGACCAATAATTCAATAATCGATAACTAAAACTATAAATGTAGCTCTTCTTACTGGGCGATTGCATCAACTTAGATGCTTCTCCTGTGTTCTACTGTGCTGCTTGTATTGTCCCCACATAACCCAGCACGCGACAAGGGCTGGCAGACCATAAATGTAACCGTTTCAGAGAGAAATGCGACCAATGTGACGATCTCGCGTTATATCGATTCGATGGTGAATGACGAAACACGGAGATTTTCTAAGGTTTTTACTACATATTAACACTTTTCACATTTTCTCGTGTTACGTGGCTGCCAGTCCTCGGTTCATGCAAAATCTTAAGGTCCTCGGTCATGTCCAAGACACCAAACCGACCAATAATTCAATAATCGATAACTAAAACTATAAATGTAGCTCTTCTTACTGGGCGATTGCATCAACTTAGATGCTTCTCCTGTGTTCTACTGTGCTGCTTGTATTGTCCCCACATACCGCAGCACGCGACAAGGGCTGGCAGACCATAAATGTAACCGTTTCAGAGAGAAATGCGACCAATGTGACGATCTCGCGTTATATCGATTCGATGGTGAATGACGAAACACGGAGATTTTCTAAGGTTTTTACTACATATTAACACTTTTCACATTTTCTCGTGTTACGTGGCTGCCAGTCCTCGGTTCATGCAAAATCTTAAGGTCCTCGGTCATGTCCAAGGCACCAAACCGACCAATAATTCAATAATCGATAACTAAAACTATAAATGTATCTCTTCTTACTGGGCGATTGCATCAACTTAGATGCTTCTCCTGTGTTCTACTGTGCTGCTTGTATTGTCCCCACATACCGCAGCACGCGACAAGGGCTGGCAGACCATAAATGTAACCGTTTCAGAGAGAAATGCGACCAATGTGACGATCTCGCGTTATATCGATTCGATGGTGAATGACGAAACACGGAGATTTTCTAAGGTTTTTACTACATATTAACACTTTTCACATTTTCTCGTGTTACGTGGCTGCCAGTCCTCGGTTCATGCAAAATCTTAAGGTCCTCGGTCATGTCCAAGGCACCAAACCGACCAATAATTCAGTAATCGATAACTAAAACTATAAATGTAGCTCTTCTTACTGGGCGATTGCATCAACTTAGATGCTTCTCCTGTGTTCTACTGTGCTGCTTGTATTGTCCCCACATACCGCAGCACGCGACAAGGGCTGGCAGACCATAAATGTAACCGTTTCAGAGAGAAATGCGACCAATGTGACGATCTCGCGTTATATCGATTCGATGGTGAATGACGAAACACGGAGATTTTCTAAGGTTTTTACTACATATTAACACTTTTCACATTTTCTCGTGTTACGTGGCTGCCAGTCCAGAGTTCATGCAAAATCTTAAGGTCCTCGGTCATGTCCAAGGCACCAAACCGACCAATAATTCAATAATCGATAACTAAAACTATAAATGTAGCTCTTCTTACTGGGAGATTGCATCAACTTAGATGCTTCTCCTGTGTTCTACTGTGCTGCTTGTATTATCCCCACATAACACAGCACGCGACAAGGGCTGGCAGACCATAAATGTAACCGTTTCAGAGAGAAATGCGACCAATGTGACGATCTCGCGTTATATCGATTCGATGGTGAATGACGAAACACGGAGATTTTCTAAGGTTTTTACTACATATTAACACTTTTCACATTTTCTCGTGTTACGTGGGTACCAGTCCTCGGTTCATGCAAAATCTTAAGGTCCTCGGTCATGTCCAAGGCACCAAACCGACCAATAATTCAATAATCGATAGCTAAAACTATAAATGTAGCTCTTCTTACTGGGCGATTGCATCAACTTAGTTGCTTCTCCTGTGTTCTACTGTGCTGCTTGTATTGTCCCCACATACCGCAGCACGCGACAAGTGCTGGCAGACCATAAATGTAACCGTTTCAGAGAGAAATGCGACCAATGTGACGATCTCGCGTTATATCGATTCGATGGTGAATGACGAAACACGGAGATTTTCTAAGGTTTTTACTACATATTAACACTTTTCACATTTTCTCGTGTTACGTGGCTGCCAGTCCTCGGTTCATGCAAAATCTTAAGGTCCTCGGTCATGTCCAAGGCACCAAACCGATCAATAATTCAATAATCGATAACTAAAACATTAAATGTAGCTCTTCTTACTGGGCGATTGCATCAACTTAGATGCTTCTCCTGTGTTCTACTGTGCTGCTTGTATTGTCCCCACATACCGCAGCACGCGACAAGGGCTGGCAGACCATAAACGTAACCGTTTCAGAGAGAAATGCGACCAATGTGACGATCTCGCGTTATATCGATTCGGTGGTGAATGACGAAACACGGAGATTTTCTAAGGTTTTTACTACATATTAACACTTTTCACATTTTCTCGTGTTACGTGGCTGCCAGTCCTCGGTTCATGCAAAATCTTAAGGTCCTCGGTCATGTCAAAGGCACCAAACCGACCAATAATTCAATAATCGATAGCTATAACTATAAATGTAGCTCTTCTTACTGGGCGATTGCATCAACTTAGATGCTTCTCCTGTGTTCTACTGTGCTGCTTGTATTGTCCCCACATACCGCAGCACGCGACAAGGGCTGGCAGACCATAAATGTAACCGTTTCAGAGAGAAATGCGACCAATGTGACGATCTCGCGTTATATCGATTCGATGGTGAATGACGAAACACGGAGATTTTCTAAGGTTTTTACTACATATTAACACTTTTCACATTTTCTCGTGTTACGTGGCTGCCAGTCCTCGGTTCATGCAAAATCTTAAGGTCCTCGGTCATGTCCAAGGCACCAAACCGACCAATAATTCAATAATCGATAAGTAAAACTATAAATGTAGCTCTTCTTACTGGGCGATTGCATCAACTTAGATGCTTCTCCTGTGTTCTACTGTGCTGCTTGTATTGTCCCCACATACCGCAGCACGCGACAAGGGCTGGCAGACCATAAATGTAACCGTTTCAGAGAGAAATGCGACCAATGTGACGATCTCGCGTTATGTCGATTCGATGGTGAATGACGAAACACGGAGATTTTCTAAGGTTTTTACTACATATTAACACTTTTCACATTTTCTCGTGTTACGTGGCTGCCAGTCCACGGTTCATGCAAAATCTTAAGATTCTCGGTCATGTCCAAGGCACCAAACCGACCAATAATTCAATAATCGATAACTAAAACTATAAATGTAGCTCTTCTTACTGGGCGGTTGCATCAACTTAGATGCTTCTCCTGTGTTCTACTGTGCTGCTTGTATTGTCCCCACATACCGCAGCACGCGACAAGGGCTGGCAGACCATAAATGTAACCGTTTCAGAGAGAAATGCGACCAATGTGACGATCTCGCGTTATATCGATTCGATGGTGAATGACGAAACACGGAGATTTTCTAAGGTTTTTACTACATATTAACACTTTTCACATTTTCTCGTGTTACGTGGCTGCCAGTCCTCGGTTCATGCAAAATCTTAAGGTCCTCGGTCATGTCCAAGGCACCAAACCGACCAATAATTCAATAATCGATAACTAAAACTATAAATGTAGCTCTTCTTACTGGGCGATTGCATCAACTTAGATGCTTCTCCTGTGTTCTACTGTGCTTCTTGTATTGTCCCCACATACCGCAGCACGCGACAAGGGCTGGCAGACCATAAATGTAACCGTTTCAGAGAGAAATGCGACCAATGTGACGATCTCGCGTTATATCGATTCGATGGTGAATGACGAAACACGGAGATTTTCTAAGGTTTTTACTACATATTAACACTTTTCACATTTTCTCGTGTTACGTGGCTGCCAGTCCACGGTTCATGCAAAATCTTAAGGTCCTCGGTCATGTCCAAGGCACCAAACCGACCAATAATTCAATAATCGATAACTAAAACTATAAATGTAGCTCTTCTTACTGGGAGATTGCATCAACTTAGATGCTTCTCCTGTGTTCTACTGTGCTGCTTGTATTGTCCCCACATAACACAGCACGCGACAAGGGCTGGCAGACCATAAATGTAACCGTTTCAGAGAGAAATGCGACCAATGTGACGATCTCGCGTTATATCGATTCGATGGTGAATGACGAAACACGGAGATTTTCTAAGGTTTTTACTACATATTAACACTTTTCACATTTTCTCGTGTTACGTGGGTACCAGTCCTCGGTTCATGCAAAATCTTAAGGTCCTCGGTCATGTCCAAGGCACCAAACCGACCAATAATTCAATAATCGATAACTAAAACTATAAATGTAGCTCTTCTTACTGGGCGATTGCATCAACTTAGTTGCTTCTCCTGTGTTCTACTGTGCTGCTTGTATTGTCCCCACATACCGCAGCACGCGACAAGTGCTGGCAGACCATAAATGTAACCGTTTCAGAGAGAAATGCGACCAATGTGACGATCTCGCGTTATATCGATTCGATGGTGAATGACGAAACACGGAGATTTTCTAAGGTTTTTACTACATATTAACACTTTTCACATTTTCTCGTGTTACGTGGCTGCCAGTCCTCGGTTCATGCAAAATCTTAAGGTCCTCGGTCATGTCCAAGGCACCAAACCGATCAATAATTCAATAATCGATAACTAAAACTATAAATGTAGCTCTTCTTACTGGGCGATTGCATCAACTTAGATGCTTCTCCTGTGTTCTACTGTGCTTCTTGTATTGTCCCCACATACCGCAGCACGCGACAAGGGCTGGCAGACCATAAATGTAACCGTTTCAGAGAGAAATGCGACCAATGTGACGATCTCGCGTTATATCGATTCGATGGTGAATGACGAAACACGGAGATTTTCTAAGGTTTTTACTACATATTAACACTTTTCACATTTTCTCGTGTTACGTGGCTGCCAGTCCTCGGTTCATGCAAAATCTTAAGGTCCTCGGTCATGTCCAAGGCACCAAACGACCCAATAATTCAGTAATCGATAACTAAAACTATAAATGTAGCTCTTCTTACTGGGCGATTGCATCAACTTAGATGCTTCTCCTGTGTTCTACTGTGCTGCTTGTATTGTCCCCACATACCGCAGCACGCGACAAGGGCTGGCAGACCATAAACGTAACCGTTTCAGAGAGAAATGCGACCAATGTGACGATCTCGCGTTATATCGATTCGGTGGTGAATGACGAAACACGGAGATTTTCTAAGGTTTTTACTACATATTAACACTTTTCACATTTTCTCGTGTTACGTGGCTGCCAGTCCTCGGTTCATGCAAAATCTTAAGGTCCTCGGTCATGTCAAAGGCACCAAACCGACCAATAATTCAATAATCGATAGCTATAACTATAAATGTAGCTCTTCTTACTGGGCGATTGCATCAACTTAGATGCTTCTCCTGTGTTCTACTGTGCTGCTTGTATTGTCCCCACATACCGCAGCACGCGACAAGGGCTGGCATCCCATAAATGTAACCGTTTCAGAGAGAAATGCGACCAATGTGACGATCTCGCGTTATATCGATTCGATGGTGAATGACGAAACACGGAGATTTTCTAAGGTTTTTACTACATATTAACACTTTTCACATTTTCTCGTGTTACGTGGCTGCCAGTCCTCGGTTCATGCAAAATCTTAAGGTCCTCGGTCATGTCCAAGGCACCAAACCGACCAATAATTCAATAATCGATAACTAAAACTATAAATGTAGCTCTTCTTACTGGGCGATTGCATCAACTTAGATGCTTCTCCTGTGTTCTACTGTGCTGCTTGTATTGTCCCCACATACCGCAGCACGCGACAAGGGCTGGCAGACCATAAATGTAACCGTTTCAGAGAGAAATGCGACCAATGTGACGATCTCGCGTTATATCATTCGATGGTGAATGACGAAACACGGAGATTTTCTAAGGTTTTTACTACATATTAACACTTTTCACATTTTCTCGTGTTACGTGGCTGCCAGGCCTCGGTTCATGCAAAATCTTAAGGTTCTCGGTCATGTCCAAGGCACCAAACCGACCAATAATTCAACAATCGATAACTAAAACTATAAATGTAGCTCTTCTTACTGGGCGATTGCATCAACTTAGATGCTTCTCCTGTGTTCTACTGTGCTGCTTGTATTGTCCCCACATACCGCAGCACGCGACAAGGGCTGGCAGACCATAAATGTAACCGTTTCAGAGAGAAATGCGACCAATGTGACGATCTCGCGTTATATCGATTCGATGGTGAATGACGAAACACGGAGATTTTCTAAGGTTTTTACTACATATTAACACTTTTCACATTTTCTCGTGTTACGTGGCTGCCAGTCCTCGGTTCATGCAAAATCTTAAGGTCCTCGGTCATGTCCAAGGCACCAAACCGACCAATAATTCAATAATCGATAACTAAAACTATAGATGTATCCCTTCTTACTGGGCGATTGCATCAACTTAGATGCTTCTCCTGTGTTCTACTGTGCTGCTTGTATTGTCCCCACATACCGCAGCACGCGACAAGGGCTGGCAGACCATAAATGTAACCGTTTCAGAGAGAAATGCGACCAATGTGACGATCTCGCGTTATATCGATTCGATGGTGAATGACGAAACACGGAGATTTTCTAAGGTTTTTACTACATATTAACACTTTTCACATTTTCTCGTGTTACGTGGCTGCCAGTCCACGGTTCATGCAAAATCTTAAGGTCCTCGGTCATGTCCAAGGCACCAAACCGACCAATAATTCAATAATCGATAACTAAAACTATAAATGTAGCTCTTCTTACTGGGAGATTGCATCAACTTAGATGCTTCTCCTGTGTTCTACTGTGCTGCTTGTATTGTCCCCACATAACACAGCACGCGACAAGGGCTGGCAGACCATAAATGTAACCGTTTCAGAGAGAAATGCGACCAATGTGACGATCTCGCGTTATATCGATTCGATGGTGAATGACGAAACACGGAGATTTTCTAAGGTTTTTACTACATATTAACACTTTTCACATTTTCTCGTGTTACGTGGGTACCAGTCCTCGGTTCATGCAAAATCTTAAGGTCCTCGGTCATGTCCAAGGCACCAAACCGACCAATAATTCAATAATCGATAACTAAAACTATAAATGTAGCTCTTCTTACTGGGCGATTGCATCAACTTAGATGCTTCTCCTGTGTTCTACTGTGCTTCTTGTATTGTCCCCACATACCGCAGCACGCGACAAGTGCTGGCAGACCATAAATGTAACCGTTTCAGACAGAAATGCGACGAATGTGACGATCTCGCGTTATATCGATTCGATGGTGAATGACTAAACACGGAGATTTTCTAAGGTTTTTACTACATATTAACACTTTTCACATTTTCTCGTGTTACGTGGCTGCCAGTCCTCGGTTCATGCAAAATCTTAAGGTCCTCGGTCATGTCCAAGGCACCAAACCGATCAATAATTCAATAATCGATAACTAAAACTATAAATGTAGCTCTTCTTACTGGGCGATTGCATCAACTTAGATGCTTCTCCTGTGTTCTACTGTGCTTCTTGTATTGTCCCCACATACCGCAGCACGCGACAAGGGCTGGCAGACCATAAATGTAACCGTTTCAGAGAGAAATGCGACCAATGTGACGATCTCGCGTTATATCGATTCGATGGTGAATGACGAAACACGGAGATTTTCTAAGGTTTTTACTACATATTAACACTTTTCACATTTTCTCGTGTTACGTGGCTGCCAGTCCTCGGTTCATGCAAAATCTTAAGGTCCTCGGTCATGTCCAAGGCACCAAACCGACCAATAATTCAATAATCGATAACTAAAACTATAAATGTAGCTCTTCTTACTGGGAGATTGCATCAACTTAGATGCTTCTCCTGTGTTCTACTGTGCTGCTTGTATTGTCCCCACATAACACAGCACGCGACAAGGGCTGGCAGACCATAAATGTAACCGTTTCAGAGAGAAATGCGACCAATGTGACGATCTCGCGTTATATCGATTCGATGGTGAATGACGAAACACGGAGATTTTCTAAGGTTTTTACTACATATTAACACTTTTCACATTTTCTCGTGTTACGTGGGTACCAGTCCTCGGTTCATACAAAATCTTAAGGTCCTCGGTCATGTCCAAGGCACCAAACCGACCAATAATTCAATAATCGATAACTAAAACTATAAATGTAGCTCTTCTTACTGGGCGATTGCATCAACTTAGATGCTTCTCCTGTGTTCTACTGTGCTGCTTGTATTGTCCCCACATACCGCAGCACGCGACAAGGGCTGGCAGACCATAAATGTAACCGTTTCAGAGAGAAATGCGACCAATGTGACGATCTCGCGTTATATCGATTCGATGGTGAATGACGAAACACGGAGATTTTCTAAGGTTTTTACTACATATTAACACTTCTCACATTTTCTCGTGTTACGTGGCTGCCAGTCCTCGGTTCATGCAAAATCTTAAGGTCCTCGGTCATGTCCAAGGCAACAAACCGACCAATAATTCAATAATCGATAGCTAAAACTATAAATGTAGCTCTTCTTACTGGGCGATTGCATCAACTTAGATGCTTCTCCTGTGTTCTACTGTGCTGCTTGTATTGTCCCCACATAACCCAGCACGCGACAAGGGCTGGCAGACCATAAATGTAACCGTTTCAGAGAGAAATGCGACCAATGTGACGATCTCGCGTTATATCGATTCGATGGTGAATGACGAAACACGGAGATTTTCTAAGGTTTTTACTACATATTAACACTTTTCACATTTTCTCGTGTTACGTGGCTGCCAGTCCTCGGTTCATGCAAAATCTTAAGGTCCTCGGTCATGTCCAAGGCACCAAACCGACCAATAATTCAGTAATCGATAACTAAAACTATAAATGTAGCTCTTCTTACTGGGCGATTGCATCAACTTAGATGCTTCTCCTGTGTTCTACTGTGCTGCTTGTATTGTCCCCACATACCGCAGCACGCGACAAGGGCTGGCAGACCATAAATGTAACCGTTTCAGAGAGAAATGCGACCAATGTGACGATCTCGCGTTATATCGATTCGATGGTGAATGACGAAACACGGAGATTTTCTAAGGTTTTTACTACATATTAACACTTTCACATTTTCTCGTGTTACGTGGCTGCCAGTCCACGGTTCATGCAAAATCTTAAGGTCCTCGGTCATGTCCAAGGCACCAAACCGACCAATAATTCAATAATCGATAACTAAAACAATAAATGTAGCTCTTCTTACTGGGAGATTGCATCAACTTAGATGCTTCTCCTGTGTTCTACTGTGCTGCTTGTATTGTCCCCACATAACACAGCACGCGACAAGGGCTGGCAGACCATAAATGTAACCGTTTCAGAGAGAAATGCGACCAATGTGACGATCTCGCGTTATATCGATTCGATGGTGAATGACGAAACACGGAGATTTTCTAAGGTTTTTACTACATATTAACACTTTTCACATTTTCTCGTGTTACGTGGGTACCAGTCCTCGGTTCATGCAAAATCTTAAGGTCCTCGGTCATGTCCAAGGCACCAAACCGACCAATAATTCAATAATCGATAACTAAAACTATAAATGTAGCTCTTCTTACTGGGCGATTGCATCAACTTAGATGCTTCTCCTGTGTTCTACTGTGCTTCTTGTATTGTCCCCACATACCGCAGCACGCGACAAGTGCTGGCAGACCATAAATGTAACCGTTTCAGAGAGAAATGCGACGAATGTGACGATCTCGCGTTATATCGATTCGATGGTGAATGACTAAACACGGAGATTTTCTAAGGTTTTTACTACATATTAACACTTTTCACATTTTCTCGTGTTACGTGGCTGCCAGTCCTCGGTTCATGCAAAATCTTAAGGTCCTCGGTCATGTCCAAGGCACCAAACCGATCAATAATTCAATAATCGATAACTAAAACTATAAATGTAGCTCTTCTTACTGGGCGATTGCATCAACTTAGATGCTTCTCCTGTGTTCTACTGTGCTTCTTGTATTGTCCCCACATACCGCAGCACGCGACAAGGGCTGGCAGACCATAAATGTAACCGTTTCAGAGAGAAATGCGACCAATGTGACGATCTCGCGTTATATCGATTCGATGGTGAATGACGAAACACGGAGATTTTCTAAGGTTTTTACTACATATTAACACTTTTCACATTTTCTCGTGTTACGTGGCTGCCAGTCCTCGGTTCATGCAAAATCTTAAGGTCCTCGGTCATGTCCAAGGCACCAAACCGACCAATAATTCAATAATCGATAACTAAAACTATAAATGCAGCTCTTCTTACTGGGAGATTGCATCAACTTAGATGCTTCTCCTGTGTTCTACTGTGCTGCTTGTATTGTCCCCACATAACACAGCACGCGACAAGGGCTGGCAGACCATAAATGTAACCGTTTCAGAGAGAAATGCGACCAATGTGACGATCTCGCGTTATATCGATTCGATGGTGAATGACGAAACACGGAGATTTTCTAAGGTTTTTACTACATATTAACACTTTTCACATTTTCTCGTGTTACGTGGGTACCAGTCCTCGGTTCATACAAAATCTTAAGGTCCTCGGTCATGTCCAAGGCACCAAACCGACCAATAATTCAATAATCGATAACTAAAACTATAAATGTAACTCTTCTTACTGGGCGATTGCATCAACTTAGATGCTTCTACTGTGTTCTACTGTGCTGCTTGTATTGTCCCCACATACCGCAGCACGCGACAAGTGCTGGCAGACCATAAATGTAACCGTTTCAGAGAGAAATGCGACCAATGTGACGATCTCGCGTTATATCGATTCGATGGTGAATGACGAAACACGGAGATTTTCTAAGGTTTTTACTACATATTAACACTTTTCACATTTTCTCGTGTTACGTGGCTGCCAGTCCTCGATTCATGCAAAATCTTAAGGTCCTCGGTCATGTCCAAGGCACCAAACCGATCAATAATTCAATAATCGATAACTAAAACTATAAATGTAGCTCTTCTTACTGGGCGATTGCATCAACTTAGATGCTTCTCCTGTTTTCTACTGTGCTTCTTGTATTGTCCCCACATACCGCAGCACGCGACAAGGGCTGGCAGACCATAAATGTAACCGTTTCAGAGAGAAATGCGACCAATGTGACGATCTCGCGTTATATCGATTCGATGGTGAATGACGAAACACGGAGATTTTCTAAGGTTTTTACTACATATTAACACTTTTCACATTTTCTCGTGTTACGTGGCTGCCAGTCCTCGGTTCATGCAAAATCTTAAGGTCCTCGGTCATGTCCAAGGCACCAAACCGACCAATAATTCAATAATCGATAACTAAAACTATAAATGTAGCTCTTCTTACTGGGCGATTGCATCAACTTAGATGCTTCTCCTGTGTTCTACTGTGCTGCTTGTATTGTCCCCACATACCGCAGCACGTGACAAGGGCTGGCAGACCAAAAATGTAACCGTTTCAGAGAGAAATGCGACCAATGTGACGATCTCGCGTTATATCGATTCGATGGTGAATGACGAAACACGGAGATTTTCTAAGGTTTTACTGCATATTAACACTTTTCACATTTTCTCGTGTTACGTGGCTGCCAGTCCTCGGTTCATGCAAAATCTTAAGGTCCTCGGTCATGTCCAAGGCACCAAACCGACCAATAATTCAATAATCGATAACTAAAACTATAAATGTAGCTCTTCTTACTGGGCGATTGCATCAACTTAGATGCTTCTCCTGTGTTCTACTGTGCTGCTTGTATTGCCCCCACATACCGCAGCACGCGAAAAGGGCTGGCAGGGCATAAATGTAACCGTTTCAGAGAGAAATGCGACCAATGTGACGATCTCGCGTTATATCGATTCGATGGTGAATGACGAAACACGGAGATTTTCTAAGGTTTTTACTACATATTAACACTTTTCACATTTTCTCGTGTTACGTGGCTGCCAGTCCTCGGTTCATGCAAAATCTTAAGGTCCTCGGTCATGTCCAAGGCACCAAACCGACCAATAATTCAATAATCGATAACTAAAACTATAAATGCAGCTCTTCTTACTGGGAGATTGCATCAACTTAGATGCTTCTCCTGTGTTCTACTGTGCTGCTTGTATTGTCCCCACATACCGCAGCACGCGACAAGGGCTGGCAGACCATAAATGTAACCGTTTCAGAGAGAAATGCGACCAATGTGACGATCTCGCGTTATATCGATTCGATGGTGAATGACGAAACACGGAGATTTTCTAAGGTTTTTACTACATATTAACACTTTTCACATTTTCTCGTGTTACGTGGCTGCCAGTCCTCGATTCATGCAAAATCTTAAGGTCCTCGGTCATGTCCAAGGCACCAAACCGATCAATAATTCAATAATCGATAACTAAAACTATAAATGTAGCTCTTCTTACTGGGCGATTGCATCAACTTAGATGCTTCTCCTGTTTTCTACTGTGCTTCTTGTATTGTCCCCACATACCGCAGCACGCGACAAGGGCTGGCAGACCATAAATGTAACCGTTTCAGAGAGAAATGCGACCAATGTGACGATCTCGCGTTATATCGATTCGATGGTGAATGACGAAACACGGAGATTTTCTAAGGTTTTTACTACATATTAACACTTTTCACATTTTCTCGTGTTACGTGGCTGCCAGTCCTCGGTTCATGCAAAATCTTAAGGTCCTCGGTCATGTCCAAGGCACCAAACCGACCAATAATTCAATAATCGATAACTAAAACTATAAATGTAGCTCTTCTTACTGGGCGATTGCATCAACTTAGATGCTTCTCCTGTGTTCTACTGTGCTGCTTGTATTGTCCCCACATACCGCAGCACGTGACAAGGGCTGGCAGACCAAAAATGTAACCGTTTCAGAGAGAAATGCGACCAATGTGACGATCTCGCGTTATATCGATTCGATGGTGAATGACGAAACACGGAGATTTTCTAAGGTTTTACTACATATTAACACTTTTCACATTTTCTCGTGTTACGTGGCTGCCAGTCCTCGGTTCATGCAAAATCTTAAGGTCCTCGGTCATGTCCAAGGCACCAAACCGACCAATAATTCAATAATCGATAACTAAAACTATAAATGTAGCTCTTCTTACTGGGCGATTGCATCAACTTAGATGCTTCTCCTGTGTTCTACTGTGCTGCTTGTATTGTCCCCACATACCGCAGCACGCGAAAAGGGCTGGCAGGGCATAAATGTAACCGTTTCAGAGAGAAATGCGACCAATGTGACGATCTCGCGTTATATCGATTCGATGGTGAATGACGAAACACGGAGATTTTCTAAGGTTTTTACTACATATTAACACTTTTCACATTTTCTCGTGTTACGTGGCTGCCAGTCCTCGGTTCATGTAAAATCTTAAGGTCCTCGGTCTTGTCCAAGGCACCAAACCGAAAAATAATTCGATAATCGATAAGTAAAACTATAAATGTAGCTCTTCTTACTGGGCGATTGCATCAACTAAGATGCTTCTCCTGTGTTCTACTGTGCTGCTTGTATTGTCCCCACATACCGCAGCACGCGACAAGGGCTGGCAGACCATAAATGTAACCGTTTCAGAGAGAAATGCGACCAATGTGACGATCTCGCGTTATATCGAATCGATGGTGAATGACGAAACACGGAGATTTTCTAAGGTTTTTACTACATATTAACACTTTTCACATTTTCTCGTGTTACGTGGCTGCCAGTCCTCGGTTCATGCAAAATCTAAAGGTCCTAGGTCATGTCCAAGGCACGAAACCGACCAATAATTCAATAATCGATAACTAAAACTATAAATGTAGCTCTTCTTACTGGGCGATTGCATCAACTTAGATGCTTCTCCTGTGTTCTACTGTGCTGCTTGTATTGTCCCCACATAACCCAGCACGCGACAAGGGCTGGCAGACCATAAATGTAACCGTTTCAGAGAGAAATGCGACCAATGTGACGATCTCGCGTTATATCGATTCGATGGTGAATGACGAAACACGGAGATTTTCTAAGGTTTTTACTACATATTAACACTTTTCACATTTTCTCGTGTTACGTGGCTGCCAGTCCTCGGTTCATGCAAAATCTTAAGGTCCTCGGTCATGTCCAAGGCACCAAACCGACCAATAATTCAATAATCGATAGCTAAAACTATAAATGTAGCTCTTCTTACTGGGCGATTGCATCAACTTAGATGCTTCTCCTGTGTTCTACTGTGCTGCTTGTATTGTCCCCACGTAACCCAGCACGCGACAAGGGCTGGCAGACCATAAATGTAACCGTTTCAGAGAGAAATGCGACCAATGTGACGATCTCGCGTTATATCGATTCGATGGTGAATGACGAAACACGGAGATTTTCTAAGGTTTTTACTACATATTAACACTTTTCACATTTTCTCGTGTTACGTGGCTGCCAGTCCTCGGTTCATGCAAAATCTTAAGGTCCTCGGTCATGTCCAAGGCACCAAACCGACCAATAATTCAATAATCGATAACTAAAACTATAAATGTAGCTCTTCTTACTGGGCGATTGCATCAACTTAGATGCTTCTCCTGTGTTGTATTGTGCTGCTTGTATTGTCCCCACATACCGCAGCACGCGACAAGGGCTGGCAGTCCATAAATGTAACCGTTTCAGAGAGAAATGCGACCAATGTGACGATCTCGCGTTATATCGATTCGGTGGTGAATGACGAAACACGGAGATTTTCTAAGGTTTTTACTACATATTAACACTTTTCACATTTTCTCGTGTTACGTGGCTGCCAGTCCTCGGTTCATGCAAAATCTTAAGGTCCTCGGTCATGTCCAAGGCACCAACCCGACCGATAATTCAATAATCGATAACTAAAACTATAAATGTAGCTCTTCTTACTGGGCGATTGCATCAACTTAGATGCTTCTCCTGTGTTCTACTGTGAGCTTGTATTGTCCCCACATACCGCAGCACGCGACAAGGGCTGGCAGACCATAAATGTAACTGTTTCAGAGAGAAATGCGACCAATGTGACGATCTCGCGTTATATCGATTCGATGGTGAATGACGAAACACGGAGATTTTCTAAGGTTTTTACTACATATTAACACTTTTCACATTTTCTCGTGTTACGTGGCTGCCAGTCCTCGGTTCATGCAAAATCTTAAGGTCCTCGGTCATGTCCAAGGCACCAAACCGATCAATAATTCAATAATCGATAACTAAAACTATAAATGTAGCTCTTCTTACTGGGCGATTGCATCAACTTAGATGCTTCTCCTGTGTTCTACTGTGCTTCTTGTATTGTCCCCACATACCGCAGCACGCGACAAGGGCTGGCAGACCATAAATGTAACCGTTTCAGAGAGAAATGCGACCAATGTGACGATCTCGCGTTATATCATTCGATGGTGAATGACGAAACACGGAGATTTTCTAAGGTTTTTACTACATATTAACACTTTTCACATTTTCTCGTGTTACGTGGCTGCCAGTCCTCGGTTCATGCAAAATCTTAAGGTCCTCGGTCATGTCCAAGGCACCAAACCGACCAATAATTCAATAATCGATAACTAAAACTATAAATGTAGCTCTTCTTACTGGGAGATTGCATCAACTTAGATGCTTCTCCTGTGTTCTACTGTGCTGCTTGTATTGTCCCCACATAACACAGCACGCGACAAGGGCTGGCAGACCATAAATGTAACCGTTTCAGAGAGAAATGCGACCAATGTGACGATCTCGCGTTATATCGATTCGATGGTGAATGACGAAACACGGAGATTTTCTAAGGTTTTTACTACATATTAACACTTTTCACATTTTCTCGTGTTACGTGGCTGCCAGTCCTCGGTTCATGCAAAATCTTAAGGTCCTCGGTCATGTCCAAGGCACCAAACCGACCAATAATTCAGTAATCGATAACTAAAACTATAAATGTAGCTCTTCTTACTGGGCGATTGCATCAACTTAGATGCTTCTCCTGTGTTCTACTGTGCTGCTTGTATTGTCCCCACATACCGCAGCACGCGACAAGGGCTGGCAGACCATAAATGTAACCGTTTCAGAGAGAAATGCGACCAATGTGACGATCTCGCGTTATATCGATTCGATTGTGAATGACGAAACACGGAGATTTTCTAAGGTTTTTACTACATATTAACACTTTCACATTTTCTCGTGTTACGTGGCTGCCAGTCCACGGTTCATGCAAAATCTTAAGGTCCTCGGTCATGTCCAAGGCACCAAACCGACCAATAATTCAATAATCGATAACTAAAACTATAAATGTAGCTCTTCTTACTGGGAGATTGCATCAACTTAGATGCTTCTCCTGTGTTCTACTGTGCTGCTTGTATTGTCCCCACATAACACAGCACGCGACAAGGGCTGGCAGACCATAAATGTAACCGTTTCAGAGAGAAATGCGACCAATGTGACGATCTCGCGTTATATCGATTCGATGGTGAATGACGAAACACGGAGATTTTCTAAGGTTTTTACTACATATTAACACTTTTCACATTTTCTCGTGTTACGTGGGTACCAGTCCTCGGTTCATGCAAAATCTTAAGGTCCTCGGTCATGTCCAAGGCACCAAACCGACCAATAATTCAATAATCGATAACTAAAACTATAAATGTAGCTCTTCTTACTGGGCGATTGCATCAACTTAGATGCTTCTCCTGTGTTCTACTGTGCTTCTTGTATTGTCCCCACATACCGCAGCACGCGACAAGTGCTGGCAGACCATAAATGTAACCGTTTCAGAGAGAAATGCGACCAATGTGACGATCTCGCGTTATATCGATTCGATGGTGAATGACTAAACACGGAGATTTTCTAAGGTTTTTACTACATATTAACACTTTTCACATTTTCTCGTGTTACGTGGCTGCCAGTCCTCGGTTCATGCAAAATCTTAAGGTCCTCGGTCATGTCCAAGGCACCAAACCGATCAATAATTCAATAATCGATAACTAAAACTATAAATGTAGCTCTTCTTACTGGGCGATTGCATCAACTTAGATGCTTCTCCTGTGTTCTACTGTGCTTCTTGTATTGTCCCCACATACCGCAGCACGCGACAAGGGCTGGCAGACCATAAATGTAACCGTTTCAGAGAGAAATGCGACCAATGTGACGATCTCGCGTTATATCGATTCGATGGTGAATGACGAAACACGGAGATTTTCTAAGGTTTTTACTACATATTAACACTTTTCACATTTTCTCGTGTTACGTGGCTGCCAGTCCTCGGTTCATGCAAAATCTTAAGGTCCTCGGTCATGTCCAAGGCACCAAACCGACCAATAATTCAATAATCGATAACTAAAACTATAAATGCAGCTCTTCTTACTGGGAGATTGCATCAACTTAGATGCTTCTCCTGTGTTCTACTGTGCTGCTTGTATTGTCCCCACATAACACAGCACGCGACAAGGGCTGGCAGACCATAAATGTAACCGTTTCAGAGAGAAATGCGACCAATGTGACGATCTCGCGTTATATCGATTCGATGGTGAATGACGAAACACGGAGATTTTCTAAGGTTTTTACTACATATTAACACTTTTCACATTTTCTCGTGTTACGTGGGTACCAGTCCTCGGTTCATACAAAATCTTAAGGTCCTCGGTCATGTCCAAGGCACCAAACCGACCAATAATTCAATAATCGATAACTAAAACTATAAATGTAGCTCTTCTTACTGGGCGATTGCATCAACTTAGATGCTTCTCCTGTGTTCTACTGTGCTGCTTGTATTGTCCCCACATACCGCAGCACGCGACAAGTGCTGGCAGACCATAAATGTAACCGTTTCAGAGAGAAATGCGACGAATGTGACGATCTCGCGTTATAT
Organism: Schistocerca nitens; assembly: GCF_023898315.1. Lineage (NCBI taxonomy): Eukaryota > Metazoa > Arthropoda > Insecta > Orthoptera > Acrididae > Schistocerca > Schistocerca nitens. The sequence goes on from NC_064625.1 coordinate 70,309,474, forward strand.
CGATTCGATGGTGAATGACGAAACACGGAGATTTTCTAAGGTTTTTACTACATATTAACACTTTTCACATTTTCTCGTGTTACGTGGCTGCCAGTCCTCGATTCATGCAAAATCTTAAGGTCCTCGGTCATGTCCAAGGCACCAAACCGATCAATAATTCAATAATCGATAACTAAAACTATAAATGTAGCTCTTCTTACTGGGCGATTGCATCAACTTAGATGCTTCTCCTGTTTTCTACTGTGCTTCTTGTATTGTCCCCACATAACACAGCACGCGACAAGGGCTGGCAGACCATAAATGTAACCGTTTCAGAGAGAAATGCGACCAATGTGACGATCTCGCGTTATATCGATTCGATGGTGAATGACGAAACACGGAGATTTTCTAAGGTTTTTACTACATATTAACACTTTTCACATTTTCTCGTGTTACGTGGCTGCCAGTCCTCGGTTCATGCAAAATCTTAAGGTCCTCGGTCATGTCCAAGGCACCAAACCGACCAATAATTCAATAATCGATAACTAAAACTATAAATGTAGCTCTTCTTACTGGGCGATTGCATCAACTTAGATGCTTCTCCTGTGTTCTACTGTGCTGCTTGTATTGTCCCCACATACCGCAGCACGTGACAAGGGCTGGCAGACCAAAAATGTAACCGTTTCAGAGAGAAATGCGACCAATGTGACGATCTCGCGTTATATCGATTCGATGGTGAATGACGAAACACGGAGATTTTCTAAGGTTTTACTACATATTAACACTTTTCACATTTTCTCGTGTTACGTGGCTGCCAGTCCTCGGTTCATGCAAAATCTTAAGGTCCTCGGTCATGTCCAAGGCACCAAACCGACCAATAATTCAATAATCGATAACTAAAACTATAAATGTAGCTCTTCTTACTGGGCGATTGCATCAACTTAGATGCTTCTCCTGTGTTCTACTGTGCTGCTTGTATTGTCCCCACATACCGCAGCACGCGAAAAGGGCTGGCAGGGCATAAATGTAACCGTTTCAGAGAGAAATGCGACCAATGTGACGATCTCGCGTTATATCGATTCGATGGTGAATGACGAAACACGGAGATTTTCTAAGGTTTTTACTACATATTAACACTTTTCACATTTTCTCGTGTTACGTGGCTGCCAGTCCTCGGTTCATGTAAAATCTTAAGGTCCTCGGTCTTGTCCAAGGCACCAAACCGAAAAATAATTCGATAATCGATAAGTAAAACTATAAATGTAGCTCTTCTTACTGGGCGATTGCATCAACTAAGATGCTTCTCCTGTGTTCTACTGTGCTGCTTGTATTGTCCCCACATACCGCAGCACGCGACAAGGGCTGGCAGACCATAAATGTAACCGTTTCAGAGAGAAATGCGACCAATGTGACGATCTCGCGTTATATCGAATCGATGGTGAATGACGAAACACGGAGATTTTCTAAGGTTTTTACTACATATTAACACTTTTCACATTTTCTCGTGTTACGTGGCTGCCAGTCCTCGGTTCATGCAAAATCTTAAGGTCCTCGGTCATGTCCAAGGCACGAAACCGACCAATAATTCAATAATCGATAACTAAAACTATAAATGTAGCTCTTCTTACTGGGCGATTGCATCAACTTAGCTGCTTCTCCTGTGTTCTACTGTGCTGCTTGTATTGTCCCCACATAACCCAGCACGCGACAAGGGCTGGCAGACCATAAATGTAACCGTTTCAGAGAGAAATGCGACCAATGTGACGATCTCGCGTTATATCGATTCGATGGTGAATGACGAAACACGGAGATTTTCTAAGGTTTTTACTACATATTAACACTTTTCACATTTTCTCGTGTTACGTGGCTGCCAGTCCTCGGTTCATGCAAAATCTTAAGGTCCTCGGTCATGTCCAAGGCACCAAACCGACCAATAATTCAATAATCGATAACTAAAACTATAAATGTAGCTCTTCTTACTGGGCGATTGCATCAACTTAGATGCTTCTCCTGTGTTGTATTGTGCTGCTTGTATTGTCCCCACATACCGCAGCACGCGACAAGGGCTGGCAGACCATAAATGTAACCGTTTCAGAGAGAAATGCGACCAATGTGACGATCTCGCGTTATATCGATTCGATGGTGAATGACGAAACACGGAGATTTTCTAAGGTTTTTACTACATATTAACACTTTTCACATTTTCTCGTGTTACGTGGCTGCCAGTCCTCGGTTCATGCAAAATCTTAAGGTCCTCGGTCATGTCCAAGGCACCAAACCGACCAATAATTCAATAATCGATAACTAAAACTATAAATGTAGCTCTTCTTACTGGGCGATTGCATCAACTTAGATGCTTCTCCTGTGTTCTACTGTGCTGCTTGTATTGTCCCCACATACCGCAGCACGCGACAAGGGCTGGCAGTCCATAAATGTAACCGTTTCAGAGAGAAATGCGACCAATGTGACGATCTCGCGTTATATCGATTCGGTGGTGAATGACGAAACACGGAGATTTTCTAAGGTTTTTACTACATATTAACACTTTTCACATTTTCTCGTGTTACGTGGCTGCCAGTCCTCGGTTCATGCAAAATCTTAAGGTCCTCGGTCATGTCCAAGGCACCAACCCGACCGATAATTCAATAATCGATAACTAAAACTATAAATGTAGCTCTTCTTACTGGGCGATTGCATCAACTTAGATGCTTCTCTTTGTTCTACTGTGAGCTTGTATTGTCCCCACATACCGCAGCACGCGACAAGGGCTGGCAGACCATAAATGTAACTGTTTCAGAGAGAAATGCGACCAATGTGACGATCTCGCGTTATATCGATTCGATGGTGAATGACGAAACACGGAGATTTTCTAAGGTTTTTACTACATATTAACACTTTTCACATTTTCTCGTGTTACGTGGCTTCCAGTCCTCGGTTCATGCAAAATCTTAAGGTCCTCGGTCATGTCCAAGGCACCAAACCGACCAATAATTCAATAATCGATAACTAAAACTATAAATGTAGCTCTTCTTACTGGGCGATTGCATCAACTTAGATGCTTCTCCTGTGTTCTACTGTGCTGCTTGTATTGTCCCCACATAACCCAGCACGCGACCAGGGCTGGCAGACCATAAATGTAACCGTTTCAGTGAGAAATGCGACCAATGTGACGATGTCGCGTTATATCGATTCGATGGTGAATGACGAAAAACGGAGATTTTCTAAGGTTTTTATTACATATTAACACTTTTCACATTTTCTCGTGTTACGTGGTTACCAGTACTCGGTTCATGCAAAATCTTAAGGTCCTCGGTCATGTCCAAGGCACCAAACCGACCAATAATTCAGTAATCGATAACTAAAACTATAAATGTAGCTCTTCTTACTGGGCGATTGCATCAACTTAGATGCTTCTCCTGTGTTCTACTGTGCTGCTTGTATTGTCCCCACATACCGCAGCACGCGACAAGGTCTGGCAGACCATAAATGTAACCGTTTCAGAGAGAAATGCGACCAATGTGACGATCTCGCGTTATATCGATTCGATGGTGAATGACGAGACACGGAGATTTTCTAAGGTTTTTACTACATATTAACACTTTTCACATTTTCTCGTGTTACGTGGCTGCCAGTCCTCGGTTCATGCAAAATCTTAAGGTCCTCGGTCATGTCCAAGGCACCAAACCGACCAATAATTCAATAATCGATAGCTAAAACTATAAATGTAGCTCTTCTTACTGGGCGATTGCATCAACTTAGATGCTTCTCCTGTGTTCTACTGTGCTGCTTGTATTGTCCCCACATACCGCAGCACGTGACAAGGGCTGGCAGACCATAAATGTAACCGTTTCAGAGAGAAATGCGACCAATGTGACGATCTCGCGTTATATCGATTCGATGGTGAATGACGAAACACGGAGATTTTCTAAGGTTTTTACTACATTTTAACACTTTTCACATTTTCTCGTGTTACGTGGCTGCCAGTCCACGGTTCATGCAAAATCTTAAGGTCCTCGGTCATGTCCAAGGCACCAAACCGACCAATAATTCAATAATCGATAACTAAAACTATAAATGTAGCTCTTCTTACTGGGAGATTGCATCAACTTAGATGCTTCTCCTGTGTTCTACTGTGCTGCTTGTATTGTCCCCACATAACACAGCACGCGACAAGGGCTGGCAGACTATAAATGTAACCGTTTCAGAGAGAAATGCGACCAATGTGACGATCTCGCGTTATATCGATTCGATGGTGAATGACGAAACACGGAGATTATCTAAGGTTTTTACTACATATTAACACTTTTCACATTTTCTCGTGTTACGTGGGTACCAGTCCTCGGTTCATGCAAAATCTTAAGGTCCTCGGTCATGTCCAAGGCACCAAACCGACCAATAATTCAATAATCGATAACTAAAACTATAAATGTAGCTCTTCTTACTGGGCGATTGCATCAACTTAGATGCTTCTCCTGTGTTCTACTGTGCTTCTTGTATTGTCCCCACATACCGCAGCACGCGACAAGGGCTGGCAGACCATAAATGTAACCGTTTCAGAGAGAAATGCGACCAATGTGACGATCTCGCGTTATATCGATTCGATGGTGAATGACGAAACACGGAGATTTTCTAAGGTTTTACTACATATTAACACTTTTCACATTTTCTCGTGTTACGTGGCTGCCAGTCCTCGGTTCATGCAAAATCTTAAGGTCCTCGGTCATGTCCAAGGCACCAAACCGACCAATAATTCAATAATCGATAACTAAAACTATAAATGTAGCTCTTCTTACTGGGCGATTGCATCAACTTAGATGCTTCTCCTGTGTTCTACTGTGCTGCTTGTATTGTCCCCACATACCGCAGCACGCGACAAGGGCTGGCAGTCCATAAATGTAACCGTTTCAGAGAGAAATGCGACCAATGTGACGATCTCGCGTTATATCGATTCGATGGTGAATGACGAAACACGGAGATTTTCTAAGGTTTTTACTACATATTAACACTTTTCACATTTTCTCGTGTTACGTGGCTGCCAGTCCTCGGTTCATGCAAAATCTTAAGGTCCTCGGTCATGTCCAAGGCACCAACCCGACCAATAATTCAATAATCGATAACTAAAACTATAAATGTAGCTCTTCTTACTGGGCGATTGCATCAACTTAGATGCTTCTCCTGTGTTCTACTGTGAGCTTGTATTGTCCCCACATACCGCAGCACGCGACAAGGGCTGGCAGACCATAAATGTAACCGTTTCAGAGAGAAATGCGACCAATGTGACGATCTCGCGTTATATCGATTCGATGGTGAATGACGAAACACGGAGATTTTCTAAGGTTTTTACTACATATTAACACTTTTCACATTTTCTCGTGTTACGTGGGTACCAGTCCTCGGTTCATACAAAATCTTAAGGTCCTCGGTCATGTCCAAGGCACCAAACCGACCAATAATTCAATAATCGAGAACTAAAACTATAAATGTAGCTCTTCTTACTGGGCGATTGCATCAACTTAGATGCTTCTCCTGTGTTCTACTGTGCTGCTTGTATTGTCCCCACATACCGCAGCACGCGACAAGTGCTGGCAGACCATAAATGTAACCGTTTCAGAGAGAAATGCGACGAATGTGACGATCTCGCGTTATATCGATTCGATGGTGAATGACGAAACACGGAGATTTTCTAAGGTTTTTACTACATATTAACACTTTTCACATTTTCTCGTGTTACGTGGCTGCCAGTCCTCGATTCATGCAAAATCTTAAGGTCCTCGGTCATGTCCAAGGCACCAAACCGATCAATAATTCAATAATCGATAACTAAAACTATAAATGTAGCTCTTCTTACTGGGCGATTGCATCAACTTAGATGCTTCTCCTGTTTTCTACTGTGCTTCTTGTATTGTCCCCACATACCGCAGCACGCGACAAGGGCTGGCAGACCATAAATGTAACCGTTTCAGAGAGAAATGCGACCAATGTGACGATCTCGCGTTATATCGATTCGATGGTGAATGACGAAACACGGAGATTTTCTAAGGTTTTTACTACATATTAACACTTTTCACATTTTCTCGTGTTACGTGGCTGCCAGTCCTCGGTTCATGCAAAATCTTAAGGTCCTCGGTCATGTCCAAGGCACCAAACCGACCAATAATTCAATAATCGATAACTAAAACTATAAATGTAGCTCTTCTTACTGGGCGATTGCATCAACTTAGATGCTTCTCCTGTGTTCTACTGTGCTGCTTGTATTGTCCCCACATACCGCAGCACGTGACAAGGGCTGGCAGACCAAAAATGTAACCGTTTCAGAGAGAAATGCGACCAATGTGACGATCTCGCGTTATATCGATTCGATGGTGAATGACGAAACACGGAGATTTTCTAAGGTTTTACTACATATTAGCACTTTTCACATTTTCTCGTGTTACGTGGCTGCCAGTCCTCGGTTCATGCAAAATCTTAAGGTCCTCGGTCATGTCCAAGGCACCAAACCGACCAATAATTCAATAATCGATAACTAAAACTATAAATGTAGCTCTTCTTACTGGGCGATTGCATCAACTTAGATGCTTCTCCTGTGTTCTACTGTGCTGCTTGTATTGTCCCCACATACCGCAGCACGCGAAAAGGGCTGGCAGGGCATAAATGTAACCGTTTCAGAGAGAAATGCGACCAATGTGACGATCTCGCGTTATATCGAGTCGATGGTGAATGACGAAACACGGAGATTTTCTAAGGTTTTTACTACATATTAACACTTTTCACATTTTCTCGTGTTACGTGGCTGCCAGTCCTCGGTTCATGTAAAATCTTAAGGTCCTCGGTCTTGTCCAAGGCACCAAACCGAAAAATAATTCGATAATCGATAAGTAAAACTATAAATGTAGCTCTTCTTACTGGGCGATTGCATCAACTAAGATGCTTCTCCTGTGTTCTACTGTGCTGCTTGTATTGTCCCCACATACCGCAGCACGCGACAAGGGCTGGCAGACCATAAATGTAACCGTTTCAGAGAGAAATGCGACCAATGTGACGATCTCGCGTTATATCGAATCGATGGTGAATGACGAAACACGGAGATTTTCTAAGGTTTTTACTACATATTAACACTTTTCACATTTTCTCGTGTTACGTGGCTGCCAGTCCTCGGTTCATGCAAAATCTTAAGGTCCTCGGTCATGTCCAAGGCACCACACCGATCAATAATTCAATAATCGATAACTAAAACTATAAATGTAGCTCTTCTTACTGGGCGATTGCATCAACTTAGATGCTTCTCCTGTGTTCTACTGTGCTGCTTGTATTGTCCCCACATAACCCAGCACGCGACAAGGGCTGGCAGACCATAAATGTAACCGTTTCAGAGAGAAATGCGACCAATGTGACGATCTCGCGTTATATCGATTCGATGGTGAATGACGAAACACGGAGATTTTCTAAGGTTTTTACTACATATTAACACTTTTCACATTTTCTCGTGTTACGTGGCTGCCAGTCCTCGGTTCATGCAAAATCTTAAGGTCCTTGGTCATGTCCAAGGCACCAAACCGACCAATAATTCAATAATCGATAACTAAAACTATAAATGTAGCTCTTCTTACTGGGCGATTGCATCAACTTAGATGCTTCTCCTGTGTTCTACTGTGCTGCTTGTATTGTCCCCACATACCGCAGCACGCGAAAAGGGCTGGCAGGGCATAAATGTAACCGTTTCAGAGAGAAATGCGACCAATGTGACGATCTCGCGTTATATCGAATCGATGGTGAATGACGAAACACGGAGATTTTCTAAGGTTTTTACTACATATTAACACTTTTCACATTTTCTCGTGTTACGTGGCTGCCAGTCCTCGGTTCATGCAAAATCTTAAGGTCCTCGGTCATGTCCAAGGCACGAAACCGACCAATAATTCAATAATCGATAACTAAAACTATAAATGTAGCTCTTCTTACTGGGCGATTGCATCAACTTAGATGCTTCTCCTGTGTTCTACTGTGCTGCTTGTATTGTCCCCACATAACCCAGCACGCGACAAGGGCTGGCAGACCATAAATGTAACCGTTTCAGAGAGAAATGCGACCAATGTGACGATCTCGCGTTATATCGATTCGATGGTGAATGACGAAACACGGAGATTTTCTAAGGTTTTTACTACATATTAACACTTTTCACATTTTCTCGTGTTACGTGGCTGCCAGTCCTCGGTTCATGCAAAATCTTAAGGTCCTCGGTCATGTCCAAGGCACCAAACCGACCAATAATTCAATAATCGATAGCTAAAACTATAAATGTAGCTCTTCTTACTGGGCGATTGCATCAACTTAGATGCTTCTCCTGTGTTCTACTGTGCTGCTTGTATTGTCCCCACGTAACCCAGCACGCGACAAGGGCTGGCAGACCATAAATGTAACCGTTTCAGAGAGAAATGCGACCAATGTGACGATCTCGCGTTATATCGATTCGATGGTGAATGACGAAACACGGAGATTTTCTAAGGTTTTTACTACATATTAACACTTTTCACATTTTCTCGTGTTACGTGGCTGCCAGTCCTCGGTTCATGCAAAATCTTAAGGTCCTCGGTCATGTCCAAGGCACCAAACCGACCAATAATTCAATAATCGATAACTAAAACTATAAATGTAGCTCTTCTTACTGGGCGATTGCATCAACTTAGATGCTTCTCCTGTGTTGTATTGTGCTGCTTGTATTGTCCCCACATACCGCAGCACGCGACAAGGGCTGGCAGACCATAAATGTAACCGTTTCAGAGAGAAATGCGACCAATGTGACGATCTCGCGTTATATCGATTCGATGGTGAATGACGAAACACGGAGATTTTCTAAGGTTTTTACTACATATTAACACTTTTCACATTTTCTCGTGTTACGTGGCTGCCAGTCCTCGGTTCATGCAAAATCTTAAGGTCCTCGGTCATGTCCAAGGCACCAAACCGACCAATAATTCAATAATCGATAACTAAAACTATAAATGTAGCTCTTCTTACTGGGCGATTGCATCAACTTAGATGCTTCTCCTGTGTTCTACTGTGCTGCTTGTATTGTCCCCACATACCGCAGCACGCGACAAGGGCTGGCAGTCCATAAATGTAACCGTTTCAGAGAGAAATGCGACCAATGTGACGATCTCGCGTTATATCGATTCGGTGGTGAATGACGAAACACGGAGATTTTCTAAGGTTTTTACTACATATTAACACTTTTCACATTTTCTCGTGTTACGTGGCTGCCAGTCCTCGGTTCATGCAAAATCTTAAGGTCCTCGGTCATGTCCAAGGCACCAACCCGACCGATAATTCAATAATCGATAACTAAAACTATAAATGTAGCTCTTCTTACTGGGCGATTGCATCAACTTAGATGCTTCTCCTGTGTTCTACTGTGAGCTTGTATTGTCCCCACATACCGCAGCACGCGACAAGGGCTGGCAGACCATAAATGTAACTGTTTCAGAGAGAAATGCGACCAATGTGACGATCTCGCGTTATATCGATTCGATGGTGAATGACGAAACACGGAGATTTTCTAAGGTTTTTACTACATATTAACACTTTTCACATTTTCTCGTGTTACGTGGCTTCCAGTCCTCGGTTCATGCAAAATCTTAAGGTCCTCGGTCATGTCCAAGGCACCAAACCGACCAATAATTCAATAATCGATAACTAAAACTATAAATGTAGCTCTTCTTACTGGGCGATTGCATCAACTTAGATGCTTCTCCTGTGTTCTACTGTGCTGCTTGTATTGTCCCCACATAACCCAGCACGCGACCAGGGCTGGCAGACCATAAATGTAACCGTTTCAGTGAGAAATGCGACCAATGTGACGATGTCGCGTTATATCGATTCGATGGTGAATGACGAAAAACGGAGATTTTCTAAGGTTTTTATTACATATTAACACTTTTCACATTTTCTCGTGTTACGTGGTTACCAGTACTCGGTTCATGCAAAATCTTAAGGTCCTCGGTCATGTCCAAGGCACCAAACCGACCAATAATTCAGTAATCGATAACTAAAACTATAAATGTAGCTCTTCTTACTGGGCGATTGCATCAACTTAGATGCTTCTCCTGTGTTCTACTGTGCTGCTTGTATTGTCCCCACATACCGCAGCACGCGACAAGGTCTGGCAGACCATAAATGTAACCGTTTCAGAGAGAAATGCGACCAATGTGACGATCTCGCGTTATATCGATTCGATGGTGAATGACGAGACACGGAGATTTTCTAAGGTTTTTACTACATATTAACACTTTTCACATTTTCTCGTGTTACGTGGCTGCCAGTCCTCGGTTCATGCAAAATCTTAAGGTCCTCGGTCATGTCCAAGGCACCAAACCGACCAATAATTCAATAATCGATAGCTAAAACTATAAATGTAGCTCTTGTTACTGGGCGATTGCATCAACTTAGATGCTTCTCCTGTGTTCTACTGTGCTGCTTGTATTGTCCCCACATACCGCAGCACGCGACAAGGGCTGGCAGACCATAAATGTAACCGTTTCAGAGAGAAATGCGACCAATGTGACGATCTCGCGTTATATCGATTCGATGGTGAATGACGAAACACGGAGATTTTCTAAGGTTTTTACTACATATTAACACTTTTCACATTTTCTCGTGTTACGTGGCTGCCAGTCCACGGTTCATGCAAAATCTTAAGGTCCTCGGTCATGTCCAAGGCACCAAACCGACCAATAATTCAATAATCGATAACTAAAACTATAAATGTAGCTCTTCTTACTGGGCGATTGCATCAACTTAGATGCTTCTCCTGTGTTCTACTGTGCTGCTTGTATTGTCCCCACATACCGCAGCACGTGACAAGGGCTGGCAGACCATAAATGTAACCGTTTCAGAGAGAAATGCGACCAATGTGACGATCTCGCGTTATATCGATTCGATGGTGAATGACGAAACACGGAGATTTTCTAAGGTTTTTACTACATTTTAACACTTTTCACATTTTCTCGTGTTACGTGGCTGCCAGTCCACGGTTCATGCAAAATCTTAAGGTCCTCGGTCATGTCCAAGGCACCAAACCGACCAATAATTCAATAATCGATAACTAAAACTATAAATGTAGCTCTTCTTACTGGGAGATTGCATCAACTTAGATGCTTCTCCTGTGTTCTACTGTGCTGCTTGTATTGTCCCCACATAACACAGCACGCGACAAGGGCTGGCAGACTATAAATGTAACCGTTTCAGAGAGAAATGCGACCAATGTGACGATCTCGCGTTATATCGATTCGATGGTGAATGACGAAACACGGAGATTATCTAAGGTTTTTACTACATATTAACACTTTTCACATTTTCTCGTGTTACGTGGGTACCAGTCCTCGGTTCATGCAAAATCTTAAGGTCCTCGGTCATGTCCAAGGCACCAAACCGACCAATAATTCAATAATCGATAACTAAAACTATAAATGTAGCTCTTCTTACTGGGCGATTGCATCAACTTAGATGCTTCTCCTGTGTTCTACTGTGCTGCTTGTATTGTCCCCACATACCGCAGCACGCGACAAGTGCTGGCAGACCATAAATGTAACCGTTTCAGAGAGAAATGCGACGAATGTGACGATCTCGCGTTATATCGATTCGATGGTGAATGACGAAACACGGAGATTTTCTAAGGTTTTTACTACATATTAACACTTTTCACATTTTCTCGTGTTACGTGGCTGCCAGTCCTCGGTTCATGCAAAATCTTAAGGTCCTCGGTCATGTCCAAGGCAGCAAACCGATCAATAATTCAATAATCGATAACTAAAACTATAAATGTAGCTCTTCTTACTGGGCGATTGCATCAACTTAGATGCTTCTCCTGTGTTCTACTGTGCTTCTTGTATTGTCCCCACATACCGCAGCACGTGACAAGGGCTGGCAGACCATAAATGTAACCGTTTCAGAGAGAAATGCGACCAATGTGACGATCTCGCGTTATATCGATTCGATGGTGAATGACGAAACACGGAGATTTTCTAAGGTTTTACTACATATTAACACTTTTCACATTTTCTCGTGTTACGTGGCTGCCAGTCCTCGGTTCATGCAAAATCTTAAGGTCCTCGGTCATGTCCAAGGCACCAAACCGACCAATAATTCAATAATCGATAACTAAAACTATAAATGTAGCTCTTCTTACTGGGCGGTTGCATCAACTTAGATGCTTCTCCTGTGTTCTACTGTGCTGCTTGTATTGTCCCCACATACCGCAGCACGCGACAAGGGCTGGCAGTCCATAAATGTAACCGTTTCAGAGGGAAATGCGACCAATGTGACGATCTCGCGTTATATCGATTCGATGGTGAATGACGAAACACGGAGATTTTCTAAGGTTTTTACTACATATTAACACTTTTCACATTTTCTCGTGTTACGTGGCTGCCAGTCCTCGGTTCATGCAAAATCTTAAGGTCCTCGGTCATGTCCAAGGCACCAACCCGACCAATAATTCAATAATCGATAACTAAAACTATAAATGTAGCTCTTCTTACTGGGCGATTGCATCAACTTAGATGCTTCTCCTGTGTTCTACTGTGAGCTTGTATTGTCCCCACATACCGCAGCACGCGACAAGGGCTGGCAGACCATAAATGTAACCGTTTCAGAGAGAAATGCGACCAATGTGACGATCTCGCGTTATATCGATTCGATGGTGAATGACGAAACACGGAGATTTTCTAAGGTTTTTACTACATATTAACACTTTTCACATTTACTCGTGTTACGTGGCTGCCAGTCCTCGGTTCATGCAAAATCTTAAGGTCCTCGGTCATGTCCAAGGCACCAAACCGACCAATAATTCAATAATCGATAACTAAAACTATAAATGTAGCTCTTCTTACTGGGCGATTGCATCAACTTAGATGCTTCTCCTGTGTTCTACTGTGCTGCTTGTATTGTCCCCACATACCGCAGCACGCGACAAGGTCTGGCAGACCATAAATGTAACCGTTTCAGAGAGAAATGCGACCAATGTGACGATCTCGCGTTATATCGATTCGATGGTGAATGACGAAACACGGAGATTTTCTAAGGTTTTTACTACATATTAACACTTTTCACATTTTCTCGTGTTACGTGGCTGCCAGTCCTCGGTTCATGCAAAATCTTAAGGTCCTCGGTCATGTCCAAGGCACCAAACCGACCAATAAATCAATAATCGATAACTAAAACTATAAATGTAGCTCTTCTTACTGGGCGATTGCATCAACTTAGATGCTTCTCCTGTGTTCTACTGTGCTGCTTGTATTGTCCCCACATACCGCAGCACGCGACAAGGTCTGGCAGACCATAAATGTAACCGTTTCAGTGAGAAATGCGACCAATGTGACGATCTCGCGTTATATCGATTGGATGGTGAATGACGAAACACGGAGATTTTCTAAGGTTTTTATTACATATTAACACTTTTCACATTTTCTCGTGTTACGTGGCTACCAGTCCTCGGTTCATGCAAAATCTTAAGGTCCTCGGTCATGTCCAAGGCACCAAACCGACCAATAATTCAGTAATCGATAACTAAAACTATAAATGTAGCTCTTCTTACTGGGCGATTGCATCAACTTAGATGCTTCTCCTGTGTTCTACTGTGCTGCTTGTATTGTCCCCACATACCGCAGCACGCGACAAGGTCTGGCAGACCATAAATGTAACCGTTTCAGAGAGAAATGCGACCAATGTGACGATCTCGCGTTATATCGATTCGATGGTGAATGACGAAACACGGAGATTTTCTAAGGTTTTTACTACATATTAACACTTTTCACATTTTCTCGTGTTACGTGGCTGCCAGTCCTCGGTTCATGCAAAATCTTAAGGTCCTCGGTCATGTCCAAGGCACCAAACCGACCAATAATTCAATAATCGATAGCTAAAACTATAAATGTAGCTCTTCTTACTGGGCGATTGCATCAACTTAGATGCTTCTCCTGTGTTCTACTGTGCTGCTTGTATTGTCCCCACATACCGCAGCACGCGACAAGGGCTGGCAGACCATAAATGTAACCGTTTCAGAGAGAAATGCGACCAATGTGACGATCTCGCGTTATATCGATTCGATGGTGAATGACGAAACACGGAGATTTTCTAAGGTTTTTACTACATATTAACACTTTTCACATTTTCTCGTGTTACGTGGCTGCCAGTCCTCGGTTCATGCAAAATCTTAAGGTCCTCGGTCATGTCCAAGGCACCAAACCGACCAATAATTCAATAATCGATAACTAAAACTATAAATGTAGCTCTTCTTACTGGGCGATTGCATCAACTTAGATGCTTCTCCTGTGTTCTACTGTGCTGCTTGTATTGTCCCCACATACCGCAGCACGCGACAAGGGCTGGCAGACCATAAATGTAACCGTTTCAGAGAGAAATGCGACCAATGTGACGATCTCGCGTTATATCGATTCGATGGTGAATGACGAAACACGGAGATTTTCTAAGGTTTTTACTACATATTAACACTTTTCACATTTTCTCGTGTTACGTGGCTGCCAGTCCTCGGTTCATGCAAAATCTTAAAGTCCTCGGTCATGTCCAAGGCACCAAACCGACCAATAATTCAATAATCGATAACTAAAACTATAAATGTAGCTCTTCTTACTGGGAGATTGCATCAACTTAGATGCTTCTCCTGTGTTCTACTGTGCTGCTTGTATTGTCCCCACATAACACAGCACGCGACAAGGGCTGGCAGACTATAAATGTAACCGTTTCAGAGAGAAATGCGACCAATGTGACGATCTCGCGTTATATCGATTCGATGGTGAATGACGAAACACGGAGATTTTCTAAGGTTTTTACTACATATTAACACTTTTCACATTTTCTCGTGTTACGTGGGTACCAGTCCTCGGTTCATGCAAAATCTTAAGGTCCTCGGTCATGTCCAAGGCACCAAACCGACCAATAATTCAATAATCGATAACTAAAACTATAAATGTAGCTCTTCTTACTGGGCGATTGCATCAACTTAGATGCTTCTCCTGTGTTCTACTGTGCTGCTTGTATTGTCCCCACATACCGCAGCACGCGACAAGTGCTGGCAGACCATAAATGTAACCGTTTCAGAGAGAAATGCGACGAATGTGACGATCTCGCGTTATATCGATTCGATGGTGAATGACGAAACACGGAGATTTTCTAAGGTTTTTACTACATATTAACACTTTTCACATTTTCTCGTGTTACGTGGCTGCCAGTCCTCGGTTCATGCAAAATCTTAAGGTCCTCGGTCATGTCCAAGGCAGCAAACCGATCAATAATTCAATAATCGATAACTAAAACTATAAATGTAGCTCTTCTTACTGGGCGATTGCATCAACTTAGATGCTTCTCCTGTGTTCTACTGTGCTTCTTGTATTGTCCCCACATAACCCAGCACGTGACAAGGGCTGGCAGACCATAAATGTAACCGTTTCAGAGAGAAATGCGACCAATGTGACGATCTCGCGTTATATCGATTCGATGGTGAATGACGAAACACGGAGATTTTCTAAGGTTTTACTACATATTAACACTTTTCACATTTTCTCGTGTTACGTGGCTGCCAGTCCTCGGTTCATGCAAAATCTTAAGGTCCTCGGTCATGTCCAAGGCACCAAACCGACCAATAATTCAATAATCGATAACTAAAACTATAAATGTAGCTCTTCTTACTGGGCGATTCCATCAACTTAGATGCTTCTCCTGTGTTCTACTGTGCTGCTTGTATTGTCCCCACATACCGCAGCACGCGACAAGGGCTGGCAGACCATAAATGTAACCGTTTCAGAGAGAAATGCGACCAATGTGACGATCTCGCGTTATATCGATTCGATGGTGAATGACGAAACACGGAGATTTTCTAAGGTTTTTACTACATATTAACACTTTTCACATTTTCTCGTGTTACGTGGCTGCCAGTCCTCGGTTCATGCAAAATGTTAAGGTCCTCGGTCATGTCCAAGGCACCAACCCGACCAATAATTCAATAATCGATAACTAAAACTATAAATGTAGCTCTTCTTACTGGGCGATTGCATCAACTTAGATGCTTCTCCTGTGTTCTACTGTGAGCTTGTATTGTCCCCACATACCGCAGCACGCGACAAGGGCTGGCAGACCATAAATGTAACCGTTTCAGAGAGAAATGCGACCAATGTGACGATCTCGCGTTATATCGATTCGATGGTGAATGACGAAACACGGAGATTTTCTAAGGTTTTTACTACATATTAACACTTTTCACATTTTCTCGTGTTACGTGGCTGCCAGTCCTCGGTTCATGCCAAATCTTAAGGTCCTCGGTCATGTCCAAGGCACCAAACCGACCAATAATTCAATAATCGATAACTAAAACTATAAATGTAGCTCTTCTTACTGGGCGATTGCATCAACTTAGATGCTTCTCCTGTGTTCTACTGTGCTGCTTGTATTGTCCCCACATACCGCAGCACGCGACAAGGGCTGGCAGACCATAAATGTAACCGTTTCAGAGAGAAATGCGACCAATGTGACGATCTCACGTTATATCGATTCGATGGTGAATGACGAAACACGGAGATTTTCTAAGGTTTTTACTACATATTAACACTTTTCACATTTTCTCGTGTTACGTGGCTGCCAGTCCTCGGTTCATGCAAAATCTTAAGGTCCTCGGTCATGTCCAAGGCACCAAACCGACCAATAATTCAATAATCGATAACTAAAACTATAAATGTAGCTCTTCTTACTGGGCGATTGCATCAACTTAGATGCTTCTCCTGTGTTCTATTGTGCTTCTTGTATTGTCCCCACATACCGCAGCACGCGACAAGGGCTGGCAGACCATAAATGTAACCGTTTCAGAGAGAAATGCGACCAATGTGACGATCTCGCGTTATATCGATTCGATGGTGAATGACGAAACACGGAGATTTTCTAAGGTTTTTACTACATATTAACACTTTTCACATTTTCTCGTGTTACGTGGCTGCCAGTCCTCGGTTCATGCAAAATCTTAAGGTCCTCGGTCATGTCCAAGGCACCAAACCGACCAATAATTCAATAATCGATAGCTAAAACTATAAATGTAGCTCTTCTTACTGGGCGATTGCATCAACTTAGATGCTTCTCCTGTGTTCTACTGTGCTGCTTGTATTGTCCCCACATACCGCAGCACGCGACAAGGGCTGGCAGACCATAAATGTAACCGTTTCAGAGAGAAATGCGACCAATGTGACGATCTCGCGTTATATCGATTCGATGGTGAATGACGAAACACGGAGATTTTCTAAGGTTTTTACTACATATTAACACTTTTCACATTTTCTCGTGTTACGTGGCTGCCAGTCCTCGGTTCATGCAAAATCTTAAGGTCCTCGGTCATGTCCAAGGCACCACACCGATCAATAATTCAATAATCGATAACTAAAACTATAAATGTAGCTCTTCTTACTGGGCGATTGCATCAACTTAGATGCTTCTCCTGTGTTCTACTGTGCTTCTTGTATTGTCCCCACATACCGCAGCACGCGACAAGGGCTGGCAGACCATAAATGTAACCGTTTCAGAGAGAAATGCGACCAATGTGACGATCTCGCGTTATATCGATTCGATGGTGAATGACGAAACACGGAGATTTTCTAAGGTTTTTACTACATATTAACACTTTTCACATTTTCTCGTGTTACGTGGCTGCCAGTCCTCGGTTCATGCAAAATCTTAAGGTCCTCGGTCATGTCCAAGGCACCAAACCGACCAATAATTCAATAATCGATAACTAAAACTATAAATGTAGCTCTCCTTACTGGGCGATTGCATCAACTTAGTTGCTTCTCCTGTGTTCTACTGTGCTGCTTGTATTGTCCCCACATACCGCAGCACGTGACAAGGGCTGGCAGACCATAAATGTAACCGTTTCAGAGAGAAATGCGACCAATGTGACGATCTCGCGTTATATCGATTCGATGGTGAATGACGAAACACGGAGATTTTCTAAGGTTTTTACTACATATTAACACTTTTCACATTTTCTCGTGTTACGTGGCTGCCAGTCCTCGGTTCATGCAAAATCTTAAGGTCCTCGGTCATGTCCAAGGCACCAAACCGACCAATAATTCAATAATCGATAACTAAAACTATAAATGTAGCTCTTCTTACTGGGAGATTGCATCAACTTAGATGCTTCTCCTGTGTTCTACTGTGCTGCTTGTATTGTCCCCACATAACACAGCACGCGACAAGGGCTGGCAGACCATAAATGTAACCGTTTCAGAGAGAAATGCGACCAATGTGACGATCTCGCGTTATATCGATTCGATGGTGAATGAAAAAACACGGAGATTTTCTAAGGTTTTTACTACATATTAACACTTTTCACATTTTCTCGTGTTACGTAGCTGCCAGTCCTCGATTCATGCAAAATCTTAAGGTCCTCGGTCATGTCCAAGGCAGCAAACCGATCAATAATTCAATAATCGATAACTAAAACTATAAATGTAGCTCTTCTTACTGGGCGATTGCATCAACTTAGATGCTTCTCCTGTGTTCTACTGTGCTTCTTGTATTGTCCCCACATACCGCAGCACGCGACAAGGGCTGGCAGACCATAAATGTAACCGTTTCAGAGAGAAATGCGACCAATGTGACGATCTCGCGTTATATCGATTCGATGGTGAATGACGAAACACGGAGATTTTCTAAGGTTTTTACTACATATTAACACTTTTCACATTTTCTCGTGTTACGTGGCTGCCAGTCCTCGGTTCATGCCAAATCTTAAGGTCCTCGGTCATGTCCAAGGCACCAAACCGACCAATAATTCAATAATCGATAACTAAAACTATAAATGTAGCTCTTCTTACTGGGCGATTGCATCAACTTAGATGCTTCTCCTGTGTTCTACTGTGCTGCTTGTATTGTCCCCACATACCGCAGCACGCGACAAGGGCTGGCAGACCATAAATGTAACCGTTTCAGAGAGAAATGCGACCAATGTGACGATCTCGCGTTATATCGATTCGATGGTGAATGACGAAACACGGAGATTTTCTAAGGTTTTTACTACATATTAACACTTTTCACATTTTCTCGTGTTACGTGGCTGCCAGTCCTCGGTTCATGCAAAATCTTAAGGTCCTCGGTCATGTCCAAGGCACCAAACCGACCAATAATTCAATAATCGATAACTAAAACTATAAATGTAGCTCTTCTTACTGGGCGATTGCATCAACTTAGATGCTTCTCCTGTGTTCTATTGTGCTGTTTGTATTGTCCCCACATACCGCAGCACGCGACAAGGGCTGGCAGACCATAAATGTAACCGTTTCAGAGAGAAATGCGACCAATGTGACGATCTCGCGTTATATCGATTCGATGGTGAATGACGAAACACGGAGATTTTCTAAGGTTTTTACTACATATTAACACTTTTCACATTTTCTCGTGTTACGTGGCTGCCAGTCCTCGGTTCATGCAAAATCTTAAGGTCCTCGGTCATGTCCAAGGCACCAAACCGACCAATAATTCAATAATCGATAACTAAAACTATAAATGTAGCTCTTCTTACTGGGCGATTGCATCAACTTAGATGCTTCTCCTGTGTTCTACTGTGCTGCTTGTATTGTCCCCACATACCGCAGCACGCGACAAGGGCTGGCAGTCCATAAATGTAACCGTTTCAGAGAGAAATGCGACCAATGTGACGATCTCGCGTTATATCGATTCGATGGTGAATGACGAAACACGGAGATTTTCTAAGGTTTTTACTACATATTAACACTTTTCACATTTTCTCGTGTTACGTGGCTGCCAGTCCTCGGTTCATGCAAAATCTTCAGGTCCTCGGTCATGTCCAAGGCACCAAACCGACCAATAATTCAATAATCGATAACTAAAACTATAAATGTAGCTCTTGTTACTGGGCGATTGCATCAACTTAGATGCTTCTCCTGTGTTCTACTGTGCTTCTTGTATTGTCCCCACATACCGCAGCACGCGACAAGGGCTGGCAGACCATAAATGTAACCGTTTCAGAGAGAAATGCGACCAATGTGACGATCTCGCGTTATATCGATTCGATGGTGAATGACGAAACACGGAGATTTTCTAAGGTTTTTACTACATATTAACACTTTTCACATTTTCTCGTGTTACGTGGCTGCCAGTCCACGGTTCATGCAAAATCTTAAGGTCCTCGGTCATGTCCAAGGCACCAAACCGACCAATAATTCAATAATCGATAACTAAAACTATAAATGTAGCTCTTCTTACTGGGCGATTGCATCAACTTAGATGCTTCTCCTGTGTTCTACTGTGCTGCTTGTATTGTCCCCACATACCGCAGCACGTGACAAGGGCTGGCAGACCATAAATGTAACCGTTTCAGAGAGAAATGCGACCAATGTGACGATCTCGCGTTATATCGATTCGATGGTGAATGACGAAACACGGAGATTTTCTAAGGTTTTTACTACATTTTAACACTTTTCACATTTTCTCGTGTTACGTGGCTGCCAGTCCACGGTTCATGCAAAATCTTAAGGTCCTCGGTCATGTCCAAGGCACCAAACCGACCAATAATTCAATAATCGATAACTAAAACTATAAATGTAGCTCTTCTTACTGGGAGATTGCATCAACTTAGATGCTTCTCCTGTGTTCTACTGTGCTGCTTGTATTGTCCCCACATAACACAGCACGCGACAAGGGCTGGCAGACTATAAATGTAACCGTTTCAGAGAGAAATGCGACCAATGTGACGATCTCGCGTTATATCGATTCGATGGTGAATGACGAAACACGGAGATTATCTAAGGTTTTTACTACATATTAACACTTTTCACATTTTCTCGTGTTACGTGGGTACCAGTCCTCGGTTCATGCAAAATCTTAAGGTCCTCGGTCATGTCCAAGGCACCAAACCGACCAATAATTCAATAATCGATAACTAAAACTATAAATGTAGCTCTTCTTACTGGGCGATTGCATCAACTTAGATGCTTCTCCTGTGTTCTACTGTGCTGCTTGTATTGTCCCCACATACCGCAGCACGCGACAAGTGCTGGCAGACCATAAATGTAACCGTTTCAGAGAGAAATGCGACGAATGTGACGATCTCGCGTTATATCGATTCGATGGTGAATGACGAAACACGGAGATTTTCTAAGGTTTTTACTACATATTAACACTTTTCACATTTTCTCGTGTTACGTGGCTGCCAGTCCTCGGTTCATGCAAAATCTTAAGGTCCTCGGTCATGTCCAAGGCAGCAAACCGATCAATAATTCAATAATCGATAACTAAAACTATAAATGTAGCTCTTCTTACTGGGCGATTGCATCAACTTAGATGCTTCTCCTGTGTTCTACTGTGCTTCTTGTATTGTCCCCACATACCGCAGCACGTGACAAGGGCTGGCAGACCATAAATGTAACCGTTTCAGAGAGAAATGCGACCAATGTGACGATCTCGCGTTATATCGATTCGATGGTGAATGACGAAACACGGAGATTTTCTAAGGTTTTACTACATATTAACACTTTTCACATTTTCTCGTGTTACGTGGCTGCCAGTCCTCGGTTCATGCAAAATCTTAAGGTCCTCGGTCATGTCCAAGGCACCAAACCGACCAATAATTCAATAATCGATAACTAAAACTATAAATGTAGCTCTTCTTACTGGGCGATTGCATCAACTTAGATGCTTCTCCTGTGTTCTACTGTGCTGCTTGTATTGTCCCCACATACCGCAGCACGCGACAAGGGCTGGCAGTCCATAAATGTAACCGTTTCAGAGAGAAATGCGACCAATGTGACGATCTCGCGTTATATCGATTCGATGGTGAATGACGAAACACGGAGATTTTCTAAGGTTTTTACTACATATTAACACTTTTCACATTTTCTCGTGTTACGTGGCTGCCAGTCCTCGGTTCATGCAAAATCTTAAGGTCCTCGGTCATGTCCAAGGCACCAACCCGACCAATAATTCAATAATCGATAACTAAAACTATAAATGTAGCTCTTCTTACTGGGCGATTGCATCAACTTAGATGCTTCTCCTGTGTTCTACTGTGAGCTTGTATTGTCCCCACATACCGCAGCACGCGACAAGGGCTGGCAGACCATAAATGTAACCGTTTCAGAGAGAAATGCGACCAATGTGACGATCTCGCGTTATATCGATTCGATGGTGAATGACGAAACACGGAGATTTTCTAAGGTTTTTACTACATATTAACACTTTTCACATTTACTCGTGTTACGTGGCTGCCAGTCCTCGGTTCATGCAAAATCTTAAGGTCCTCGGTCATGTCCAAGGCACCAACCCGACCAATAATTCAATAATCGATAACTAAAACTATAAATGTAGCTCTTGTTACTGGGCGATTGCATCAACTTAGAAGCTTCTCCTGTGCTCTACTGTGCTGCTTGTATTGTCCCCACATACCGCAGCACGCGACAAGGTCTGGCAGACCATAAATGTAACCGTTTCAGTGAGAAATGCGACCAATGTGACGATCTCGCGTTATATCGATTCGATGGTGAATGACGAAACACGGAGATTTTCTAAGGTTTTTATTACATATTAACACTTTTCACATTTTCTCGTGTTACGTGGCTACCAGTCCTCGGTTCATGCAAAATCTTAAGGTCCTCGGTCATGTCCAAGGCACCAAACCGACCAATAATTCAGTAATCGATAACTAAAACTATAAATGTAGCTCTTCTTACTGGGCGATTGCATCAACTTAGATGCTTCTCCTGTGTTCTACTGTGCTGCTTGTATTGTCCCCACATACCGCAGCACGCGACAAGGTCTGGCAGACCATAAATGTAACCGTTTCAGAGAGAAATGCGACCAATGTGACGATCTCGCGTTATATCGATTCGATGGTGAATGACGAAACACGGAGATTTTCTAAGGTTTTTACTACATATTAACACTTTTCACATTTTCTCGTGTTACGTGGCTGCCAGTCCTCGGTTCATGCAAAATCTTAAGGTCCTCGGTCATGTCCAAGGCACCAAACCGACCAATAATTCAATAATCGATAACTAAAACTATAAATGTAGCTCTTCTTACTGGGCGATTGCATCAACTTAGATGCTTCTCCTGTGTTCTACTGTGCTGCTTGTATTGTCCCCACATACCGCAGCACGCGACAAGGGCTGGCAGTCCATAAATGTAACCGTTTCAGAGAGAAATGCGACCAATGTGACGATCTCGCGTTATATCGATTCGATGGTGAATGACGAAACACGGAGATTTTCTAAGGTTTTTACTACATATTAACACTTTTCACATTTTCTCGTGTTACGTGGCTGCCAGTCCTCGGTTCATGCAAAATCTTAAGGTCCTCGGTCATGTCCAAGGCACCAACCCGACCAATAATTCAATAATCGATAACTAAAACTATAAATGTAGCTCTTCTTACTGGGCGATTGCATCAACTTAGATGCTTCTCCTGTGTTCTACTGTGAGCTTGTATTGTCCCCACATACCGCAGCACGCGACAAGGGCTGGCAGACCATAAATGTAACCGTTTCAGAGAGAAATGCGACCAATGTGACGATCTCGCGTTATATCGATTCGATGGTGAATGACGAAACACGGAGATTTTCTAAGGTTTTTACTACATATTAACACTTTTCACATTTACTCGTGTTACGTGGCTGCCAGTCCTCGGTTCATGCAAAATCTTAAGGTCCTCGGTCATGTCCAAGGCACCAAACCGACCAATAATTCAATAATCGATAACTAAAACTATAAATGTAGCTCTTCTTACTGGGCGATTGCATCAACTTAGATGCTTCTCCTGTGTTCTACTGTGCTGCTTGTATTGTCCCCACATACCGCAGCACGCGACAAGGTCTGGCAGACCATAAATGTAACCGTTTCAGAGAGAAATGCGACCAATGTGACGATCTCGCGTTATATCGATTCGATGGTGAATGACGAAACACGGAGATTTTCTAAGGTTTTTACTACATATTAACACTTTTCACATTTTCTCGTGTTACGTGGCTGCCAGTCCTCGGTTCATGCAAAATCTTAAGGTCCTCGGTCATGTCCAAGGCACCAAACCGACCAATAAATCAATAATCGATAACTAAAACTATAAATGTAGCTCTTCTTACTGGGCGATTGCATCAACTTAGATGCTTCTCCTGTGTTCTACTGTGCTGCTTGTATTGTCCCCACATACCGCAGCACGCGACAAGGTCTGGCAGACCATAAATGTAACCGTTTCAGTGAGAAATGCGACCAATGTGACGATCTCGCGTTATATCGATTGGATGGTGAATGACGAAACACGGAGATTTTCTAAGGTTTTTATTACATATTAACACTTTTCACATTTTCTCGTGTTACGTGGCTACCAGTCCTCGGTTCATGCAAAATCTTAAGGTCCTCGGTCATGTCCAAGGCACCAAACCGACCAATAATTCAGTAATCGATAACTAAAACTATAAATGTAGCTCTTCTTACTGGGCGATTGCATCAACTTAGATGCTTCTCCTGTGTTCTACTGTGCTGCTTGTATTGTCCCCACATACCGCAGCACGCGACAAGGTCTGGCAGACCATAAATGTAACCGTTTCAGAGAGAAATGCGACCAATGTGACGATCTCGCGTTATATCGATTCGATGGTGAATGACGAAACACGGAGATTTTCTAAGGTTTTTACTACATATTAACACTTTTCACATTTTCTCGTGTTACGTGGCTGCCAGTCCTCGGTTCATGCAAAATCTTAAGGTCCTCGGTCATGTCCAAGGCACCAAACCGAGCAATAATTCAATAATCGATAGCTAAAACTATAAATGTAGCTCTTCTTACTGGGCGATTGCATCAACTTAGATGCTTCTCCTGTGTTCTACTGTGCTGCTTGTATTGTCCCCACATACCGCAGCACGCGACAAGGGCTGGCAGACCATAAATGTAACCGTTTCAGAGAGAAATGCGACCAATGTGACGATCTCGCGTTATATCGATTCGATGGTGAATGACGAAACACGGAGATTTTCTAAGGTTTTTACTACATATTAACACTTTTCACATTTTCTCGTGTTACGTGGCTGCCAGTCCTCGGTTCATGCAAAATCTTAAGGTCCTCGGTCATGTCCAAGGCACCAAACCGACCAATAATTCAATAATCGATAACTAAAACTATAAATGTAGCTCTTCTTACTGGGCGATTGCATCAACTTAGATGCTTCTCCTGTGTTCTACTGTGCTGCTTGTATTGTCCCCACATACCGCAGCACGCGACAAGGGCTGGCAGACCATAAATGTAACCGTTTCAGAGAGAAATGCGACCAATGTGACGATCTCGCGTTATATCGATTCGATGGTGAATGACGAAACACGGAGATTTTCTAAGGTTTTTACTACATATTAACACTTTTCACATTTTCTCGTGTTACGTGGCTGCCAGTCCTCGGTTCATGCAAAATCTTAAAGTCCTCGGTCATGTCCAAGGCACCAAACCGACCAATAATTCAATAATCGATAACTAAAACTATAAATGTAGCTCTTCTTACTGGGAGATTGCATCAACTTAGATGCTTCTCCAGTGTTCTACTGTGCTGCTTGTATTGTCCCCACATAACACAGCACGCGACAAGGGCTGGCAGACTATAAATGTAACCGTTTCAGAGAGAAATGCGACCAATGTGACGATCTCGCGTTATATCGATTCGATGGTGAATGACGAAACACGGAGATTTTCTAAGGTTTTTACTACATATTAACACTTTTCACATTTTCTCGTGTTACGTGGGTACCAGTCCTCGGTTCATGCAAAATCTTAAGGTCCTCGGTCATGTCCAAGGCACCAAACCGACCAATAATTCAATAATCGATAACTAAAACTATAAATGTAGCTCTTCTTACTGGGCGATTGCATCAACTTAGATGCTTCTCCTGTGTTCTACTGTGCTGCTTGTATTGTCCCCACATACCGCAGCACGCGACAAGTGCTGGCAGACCATAAATGTAACCGTTTCAGAGAGAAATGCGACGAATGTGACGATCTCGCGTTATATCGATTCGATGGTGAATGACGAAACACGGAGATTTTCTAAGGTTTTTACTACATATTAACACTTTTCACATTTTCTCGTGTTACGTGGCTGCCAGTCCTCGGTTCATGCAAAATCTTAAGGTCCTCGGTCATGTCCAAGGCAGCAAACCGATCAATAATTCAATAATCGATAACTAAAACTATAAATGTAGCTCTTCTTACTGGGCGATTGCATCAACTTAGATGCTTCTCCTGTGTTCTACTGTGCTTCTTGTATTGTCCCCACATAACCCAGCACGTGACAAGGGCTGGCAGACCATAAATGTAACCGTTTCAGAGAGAAATGCGACCAATGTGACGATCTCGCGTTATATCGATTCGATGGTGAATGACGAAACACGGAGATTTTCTAAGGTTTTACTACATATTAACACTTTTCACATTTTCTCGTGTTACGTGGCTGCCAGTCCTCGGTTCATGCAAAATCTTAAGGTCCTCGGTCATGTCCAAGGCACCAAACCGACCAATAATTCAATAATCGATAACTAAAACTATAAATGTAGCTCTTCTTACTGGGCGATTGCATCAACTTAGATGCTTCTCCTGTGTTCTACTGTGCTGCTTGTATTGTCCCCACATACCGCAGCACGCGACAAGGGCTGGCAGACCATAAATGTAACCGTTTCAGAGAGAAATGCGACCAATGTGACGATCTCGCGTTATATCGATTCGATGGTGAATGACGAAACACGGAGATTTTCTAAGGTTTTTACTACATATTAACACTTTTCACATTTTCTCGTGTTACGTGGCTGCCAGTCCTCGGTTCATGCAAAATGTTAAGGTCCTCGGTCATGTCCAAGGCACCAACCCGACCAATAATTCAATAATCGATAACTAAAACTATAAATGTAGCTCTTCTTACTGGGCGATTGCATCAACTTAGATGCTTCTCCTGTGTTCTACTGTGAGCTTGTATTGTCCCCACATACCGCAGCACGCGACAAGGGCTGGCAGACCATAAATGTAACCGTTTCAGAGAGAAATGCGACCAATGTGACGATCTCGCGTTATATCGATTCGATGGTGAATGACGAAACACGGAGATTTTCTAAGGTTTTTACTACATATTAACACTTTTCACATTTTCTCGTGTTACGTGGCTGCCAGTCCTCGGTTCATGCCAAATCTTAAGGTCCTCGGTCATGTCCAAGGCACCAAACCGACCAATAATTCAATAATCGATAACTAAAACTATAAATGTAGCTCTTCTTACTGGGCGATTGCATCAACTTAGATGCTTCTCCTGTGTTCTACTGTGCTGCTTGTATTGTCCCCACATACCGCAGCACGCGACAAGGGCTGGCAGACCATAAATGTAACCGTTTCAGAGAGAAATGCGACCAATGTGACGATCTCACGTTATATCGATTCGATGGTGAATGACGAAACACGGAGATTTTCTAAGGTTTTTACTACATATTAACACTTTTCACATTTTCTCGTGTTACGTGGCTGCCAGTCCTCGGTTCATGCAAAATCTTAAGGTCCTCGGTCATGTCCAAGGCACCAAACCGACCAATAATTCAATAATCGATAACTAAAACTATAAATGTAGCTCTTCTTACTGGGCGATTGCATCAACTTAGATGCTTCTCCTGTGTTCTATTGTGCTTCTTGTATTGTCCCCACATACCGCAGCACGCGACAAGGGCTGGCAGACCATAAATGTAACCGTTTCAGAGAGAAATGCGACCAATGTGACGATCTCGCGTTATATCGATTCGATGGTGAATGACGAAACACGGAGATTTTCTAAGGTTTTTACTACATATTAACACTTTTCACATTTTCTCGTGTTACGTGGCTGCCAGTCCTCGGTTCATGCAAAATCTTAAGGTCCTCGGTCATGTCCAAGGCACCAAACCGACCAATAATTCAATAATCGATAGCTAAAACTATAAATGTAGCTCTTCTTACTGGGCGATTGCATCAACTTAGATGCTTCTCCTGTGTTCTACTGTGCTGCTTGTATTGTCCCCACATACCGCAGCACGCGACAAGGGCTGGCAGACCATAAATGTAACCGTTTCAGAGAGAAATGCGACCAATGTGACGATCTCGCGTTATATCGATTCGATGGTGAATGACGAAACACGGAGATTTTCTAAGGTTTTTACTACATATTAACACTTTTCACATTTTCTCGTGTTACGTGGCTGCCAGTCCTCGGTTCATGCAAAATCTTAAGGTCCTCGGTCATGTCCAAGGCACCACACCGATCAATAATTCAATAATCGATAACTAAAACTATAAATGTAGCTCTTCTTACTGGGCGATTGCATCAACTTAGATGCTTCTCCTGTGTTCTACTGTGCTTCTTGTATTGTCCCCACATACCGCAGCACGCGACAAGGGCTGGCAGACCATAAATGTAACCGTTTCAGAGAGAAATGCGACCAATGTGACGATCTCGCGTTATATCGATTCGATGGTGAATGACGAAACACGGAGATTTTCTAAGGTTTTTACTACATATTAACACTTTTCACATTTTCTCGTGTTACGTGGCTGCCAGTCCTCGGTTCATGCAAAATCTTAAGGTCCTCGGTCATGTCCAAGGCACCAAACCGACCAATAATTCAATAATCGATAACTAAAACTATAAATGTAGCTCTCCTTACTGGGCGATTGCATCAACTTAGTTGCTTCTCCTGTGTTCTACTGTGCTGCTTGTATTGTCCCCACATACCGCAGCACGTGACAAGGGCTGGCAGACCATAAATGTAACCGTTTCAGAGAGAAATGCGACCAATGTGACGATCTCGCGTTATATCGATTCGATGGTGAATGACGAAACACGGAGATTTTCTAAGGTTTTTACTACATATTAACACTTTTCACATTTTCTCGTGTTACGTGGCTGCCAGTCCTCGGTTCATGCAAAATCTTAAGGTCCTCGGTCATGTCCAAGGCACCAAACCGACCAATAATTCAATAATCGATAACTAAAACTATAAATGTAGCTCTTCTTACTGGGAGATTGCATCAACTTAGATGCTTCTCCTGTGTTCTACTGTGCTGCTTGTATTGTCCCCACATAACACAGCACGCGACAAGGGCTGGCAGACCATAAATGTAACCGTTTCAGAGAGAAATGCGACCAATGTGACGATCTCGCGTTATATCGATTCGATGGTGAATGAAAAAACACGGAGATTTTCTAAGGTTTTTACTACATATTAACACTTTTCACATTTTCTCGTGTTACGTAGCTGCCAGTCCTCGATTCATGCAAAATCTTAAGGTCCTCGGTCATGTCCAAGGCAGCAAACCGATCAATAATTCAATAATCGATAACTAAAACTATAAATGTAGCTCTTCTTACTGGGCGATTGCATCAACTTAGATGCTTCTCCTGTGTTCTACTGTGCTTCTTGTATTGTCCCCACATACCGCAGCACGCGACAAGGGCTGGCAGACCATAAATGTAACCGTTTCAGAGAGAAATGCGACCAATGTGACGATCTCGCGTTATATCGATTCGATGGTGAATGACGAAACACGGAGATTTTCTAAGGTTTTTACTACATATTAACACTTTTCACATTTTCTCGTGTTACGTGGCTGCCAGTCCTCGGTTCATGCCAAATCTTAAGGTCCTCGGTCATGTCCAAGGCACCAAACCGACCAATAATTCAATAATCGATAACTAAAACTATAAATGTAGCTCTTCTTACTGGGCGATTGCATCAACTTAGATGCTTCTCCTGTGTTCTACTGTGCTGCTTGTATTGTCCCCACATACCGCAGCACGCGACAAGGGCTGGCAGACCATAAATGTAACCGTTTCAGAGAGAAATGCGACCAATGTGACGATCTCGCGTTATATCGATTCGATGGTGAATGACGAAACACGGAGATTTTCTAAGGTTTTTACTACATATTAACACTTTTCACATTTTCTCGTGTTACGTGGCTGCCAGTCCTCGGTTCATGCAAAATCTTAAGGTCCTCGGTCATGTCCAAGGCACCAAACCGACCAATAATTCAATAATCGATAACTAAAACTATAAATGTAGCTCTTCTTACTGGGCGATTGCATCAACTTAGATGCTTCTCCTGTGTTCTATTGTGCTGTTTGTATTGTCCCCACATACCGCAGCACGCGACAAGGGCTGGCAGACCATAAATGTAACCGTTTCAGAGAGAAATGCGACCAATGTGACGATCTCGCGTTATATCGATTCGATGGTGAATGACGAAACACGGAGATTTTCTAAGGTTTTTACTACATATTAACACTTTTCACATTTTCTCGTGTTACGTGGCTGCCAGTCCTCGGTTCATGCAAAATCTTAAGGTCCTCGGTCATGTCCAAGGCACCAAACCGACCAATAATTCAATAATCGATAACTAAAACTATAAATGTAGCTCTTCTTACTGGGCGATTGCATCAACTTAGATGCTTCTCCTGTGTTCTACTGTGCTGCTTGTATTGTCCCCACATACCGCAGCACGCGACAAGGGCTGGCAGTCCATAAATGTAACCGTTTCAGAGAGAAATGCGACCAATGTGACGATCTCGCGTTATATCGATTCGATGGTGAATGACGAAACACGGAGATTTTCTAAGGTTTTTACTACATATTAACACTTTTCACATTTTCTCGTGTTACGTGGCTGCCAGTCCTCGGTTCATGCAAAATCTTCAGGTCCTCGGTCATGTCCAAGGCACCAAACCGACCAATAATTCAATAATCGATAACTAAAACTATAAATGTAGCTCTTGTTACTGGGCGATTGCATCAACTTAGATGCTTCTCCTGTGTTCTACTGTGCTTCTTGTATTGTCCCCACATACCGCAGCACGCGACAAGGGCTGGCAGACCATAAATGTAACCGTTTCAGAGAGAAATGCGACCAATGTGACGATCTCGCGTTATATCGATTCGATGGTGAATGACGAAACACGGAGATTTTCTAAGGTTTTTACTACATATTAACACTTTTCACATTTTCTCGTGTTACGTGGCTGCCAGTCCTCGGTTCATGCCAAATCTTAAGGTCCTCGGTCATGTCCAAGGCACCAAACCGACCAATAATTCAATAATCGATAACTAAAACTATAAATGTAGCTCTTCTTACTGGGCGATTGCATCAACTTAGATGCTTCTCCTGTGTTCTACTGTGCTGCTTGTATTGTCCCCACATACCGCAGCACGCGACAAGGGCTGGCAGACCATAAATGTAACCGTTTCAGAGAGAAATGCGACCAATGTGACGATCTCGCGTTATATCGATTCGATGGTGAATGACGAAACACGGAGATTTTCTAAGGTTTTTACTACATATTAACACTTTTCACATTTTCTCGTGTTACGTGGCTGCCAGTCCTCGGTTCATGCAAAATCTTAAGGTCCTCGGTCATGTCCAAGGCACCAAACCGACCAATAATTCAATAATCGATAACTAAAACTATAAATGTAGCTCTTCTTACTGGGCGATTGCATCAACTTAGATGCTTCTCCTGTGTTCTACTGTGCTGCTTGTATTGTCCCCACATACCGCAGCACGCGACAAGGGCTGGCAGTCCATAAATGTAACCGTTTCAGAGAGAAATGCGACCAATGTGACGATCTCGCGTTATATCGATTCGATGGTGAATGACGAAACACGGAGATTTTCTAAGGTTTTTACTACATATTAACACTTTTCACATTTTCTCGTGTTACGTGGCTGCCAGTCCTCGGTTCATGCAAAATCTTCAGGTCCTCGGTCATGTCCAAGGCACCAAACCGACTAATAATTCAATAATCGATAACTAAAACTATAAATGTAGCTCTTGTTACTGGGCGATTGCATCAACTTAGATGCTTCTCCTGTGTTCTACTGTGCTGCTTGTATTGTCCCCACATACCGCAGCACGCGACAGGGGCTGGCAGACCATAAATGTAACCGTTTCAGAGAGAAATGCGACCAATGTGACGATCTCGCGTTATATCGATTCGATGGTGAATGACGAAACACGGAGATTTTCTAAGGTTTTTACTACATATTAACACTTTTCACATTTTCTCGTGTTACGTGGCTGCCAGTCCTCGGTTCATGCAAAATCTTAAGGTCCTCGGTCATGTCCAAGGCACCAAACCGACAAATAATTCAATAATCGATAACTAAAACTATAAATGTAGCTCTTCTTACTGGGCGATTGCATCAACTTAGATGCTTCTCCTGTGTTCTACTGTGCTGCTTGTATTGTCCCCACATACCGCAGCACGCGACAAGGGCTGGCAGACCATAAATGTAACCGTTTCAGAGAGAAATGCGACCAATGTGACGATCTCGCGTTCTATCGATTCGATGGTGAATGACGAAACACGGAGATTTTCTAAGGTTTTTACTACATATTAACACTCTTCACATTTTCTCGTGTTACGTGGCTGCCAGTCCTCGGTTCATGCAAAATCTTAAGGTCCTCGGTCATGTCCAAGGCACCAAACCGACCAATAATTCAATAATCGATAACTAAAACTATAAATGTAGCTCTTCTTACTGGGCGATTGCATCAACTTAGATGCTTCTCCTGTGTTCTACTGTGCTGCTTGTATTGTCCCCACATACCGCAGCACGCGACAAGGGCTGGCAGACCATAAATGTAACCGTTTCAGAGAGAAATGCGACCAATGTGACGATCTCGCGTTATATCGATTCGATGGTGAATGACGAAACACGGAGATTTTCTAAGGTTTTTACTACATATTAACACTTTTCACATTTTCTCGTGTTACGTGGCTGCCAGTCCTCGGTTCATGCAAAATCTTAAGGTCCTCGGTCATGTCCAAGGCACCAAACCGACCAATAATTCAATAATCGATAACTAAAACTATAAATGTAGCTCTTCTTACTGGGCGATTGCATCAACTTAGATGCTTCTCCTGTGTTCTACTGTGC
Source organism: Schistocerca nitens (assembly GCF_023898315.1). Lineage (NCBI taxonomy): Eukaryota > Metazoa > Arthropoda > Insecta > Orthoptera > Acrididae > Schistocerca > Schistocerca nitens. The sequence goes on from NC_064625.1 coordinate 70,342,440, forward strand.
TGCTTGTATTGTCACCACATAACCCAGCACGCGACAAGGGCTGGCAGACCATAAATGTAACCGTTTCAGAGAGAAATGCGACCAATGTAACGATCTCGCGTTATATCGATTCGATGGTGAATGACGAAACACGGAGATTTTCTAAGGTTTTTACTACATATTAACACTTTTCACATTTTCTCGTGTTACGTGGCTGCCAGTCCTCGGTTCATGCTAAATCTTAAGGTCCTCGGTCATGTCCAAGGCACCAAACCGACCAATAATTCAATAATCGATAGCAAAAACTATAAATGTAGCTCTTCTTACTGGGCGATTGCATCAACTTAGATGCTTCTCCTGTGTTCTACTGTGCTGCTTGTATTGTCCCCACATACCGCAGCACGCGACAAGGGCTGGCAGACCATAAATGTAACCGTTTCAGAGAGAAATGCGACCAATGTGACGATGTCGCGTTATATCGATTCGATGGTGAATGACGAAACACGAAGATTTTCTAAGGTTTTTACTACATATTAACACTTTTCACATTTTCTCGTGTTACGTGGCTGCCAGTCCTCGGTTCATGCAAAATCTTAAGGTCCTCGGTCATGTCCAAGGCACCAAACCGACCAATAATTCAATAATCGATAACTAAAACTATGAATGTAGCTCTTCTTACTGGGCGATTGCATCAACTTAGATGCTTCTCCTGTGTTCTACTATGAGCTTGTATTGTCCCCACATACCGCAGCACGCGACAAGGGCTGGCAGACCATAAATGTAACCGTTTCAGAGAGAAATGCGACCAATGTAACGATCTCGCGTTATATCGATTCGATGGTGAATGACGAAACACGGAGATTTCCTAAGGTTTTTACTACATATTAACACTTTTCACATTTTCTCGTGTTACGTGACTGCCAGTCCTCGGTTCATGCAAAATCTTAAGGTCCTCGGTCATGTCCAAGGCACCAAACCGACCAATAATTCAATAATCGATAACTAAAACTATAAATGTAGCTCTTCTTACTGGGCGATTGCATTAACTTAGATGCTTCTCCTGTGTTCTACTGTGCTGCTTGTATTGTCCCCACATACCGCAGCACGCGACAAGGGCTGGCAGACCATAAATGTAATCGTTTCAGAGAGAAATACGACCAATGTGACGATCTCGCGTTATATCGATTCGATGGTGAATGACGAAACACGGAGATTTTCTAAGGTTTTTACTACATATTAACACTTTTCACATTTTCTCGTGTTACGTGGCTGCCAGTCCTCGGTTCATGCAAACTCTTAAGGTCCTCGGTCATGTCCAAGGCACCAAACCGACCAATAATTCAATAATCGATAACTAAAACTATAAATGTAGCTCTTCTTACTGGGCGATTGCATCAACTTAGATGCTTCTCCTGTGTTCTACTGTGCTGCTTGTATTGTCCCCACATACCGCAGCACGCGACAAGGGCTGGCAGACCATAAATGTAACCGTTTCAGAGAGAAATGCGACCAATGTGACGATCTCGCGTTCTATCGATTCGATGGAGAATGACGAAACACGGAGATTTTCTAAGGTTTTTACTACATATTAACACTTTTCACATTTTCTCGTGTTACGTGGCTGCCAGTCCTCGGTTCATGCAAAATCTTAAGGTCCTCGGTCATGTCCAAGGCACCAAACCGACCAATAATTCAATAATCGATAACTAAAACTATAAATGTAGCTCTTCTTACTGGGCGATTGCATCAACTTAGATGCTTCTCCTGTGTTCTACTGTGAGCTTGTATTGTCCCCACATACCGCAGCACGCGACAAGGGCTGGCAGACCATAAATGTAACCGTTTCAGAGAGAAATGCGACCAATGTGACGATCTCGCGTTATATCGATTCGATGGTGAATCACGAAACACGGAGATTTTCTAAGGTTTTTACTACATATTAACACTTTTCACATTTTCTCGTGTTACGTGGCTGCCAGTCCTCGGTTCATGCAAAATCTTAAGGTCCTCGGTCATGTCCAAGGCACCAAACCGACCAATAATTCAATAATCAATAACTAAAACTATAAATGTAGCTCTTCTTACTGGGCGATTGCATCAACTTAGATGCTTCTCCTGTGTTCTACTGTGCTGCTTGTATTGTCCCCACATACCGCAGCACGCGACAAGGGCTGGCAGACCATAAATGTAACCGTTTCATAGAGAAATGCGACCAATGTGACGATCTCGCGTTATATCGATTCGATGGTGAATGACGAAACACGGAGATTTTCTACGGTTTTTACTACATATTAACACTTTTCACATTTTCTCGTGTTACGTGGGTGCCAGTCCTCGGTTCATGCAAAATCTTAAGGTCCTCGGTCATGTCCAAGGCACCAAACCGACCAATAATTCAATAATCGATAACTAAAACTATAAATGTAGCTCTTCTTACTGGGCGATTGCATCAACTTAGATGCTTCTCCTGTGTTCTACTGTGAGCTTGTATTGTCCCCACATACCGCAGCACGCGACAAGGGGTGGCAGACCATAAATGTAACCGTTTCAGAGAGAAATGCGACCAATGTGACGATCTCGCGTTATATCGATTCGATGGTGAATGACGAAACACGGAGATTTTCTAAGGTTTTTACTACATATTAACACTTTTCACATTTTCTCGTGTTACGTGGCTGCCAGTCCTCGGTTCATGCAAAATCTTAAGGTCCTCGGTCATGTCCAAGGCACCAAACCGACCAATAATTCAATAATCGATAACTAAAACTATAAATGTAGCTCTTCTTACTGGGCGATTGCATCAACTTAGATGCTTCTCCTGTGTTCTACTGTGCTGCTTGTATTGTCCCCACATACCGCAGCACGCGACAAGGGCTGGCAGACCATAAATGTAACCGTTTCAGAGAGAAATGCGACCAATGTGACGATCTCGCGTTATATCGATTCGATGGTGAATGACGAAACACGGAGATTTTCTAAGGTTTTTACTACATATTAACACTTTTCACATTTTCTCGTGTTACGTGGCTGCCAGTCCTCGGTTCATGCAAAATCTTAAGGTCCTCGGTCATGTCCAAGGCACCAAACCGACCAATAATTCAATAATCGATAACTAAAACTATAAATGTAGCTCTTCTTACTGGGCGATTGCATCAACTTAGATGCTTCTCCTGTGTTCTACTGTGCTGCTTGTATTGTCCCCACATACCGCAGCACGCGACAAGGGCTGGCAGACCATAAAGGTAACCGTTTCAGAGAGAAATGTGACCAATGTGACGATCTCGCGTTATATCGATTCGATGGTGAATGACGAAACACGGAGATTTTCTAAGGTTTTTACTACATATTAACACTTTTCACATTTTCTCGTGTTACGTGGCTGCCAGTCCTCGGTTCATGCAAAATCTTAAGGTCCTCGGTCATGTCCAAGGCACCAAACCGACCAATAATTCAATAATCGATAGCTAAAACTATAAATGTAGCTCTTCTTACTGGGCGATTGCATCAACTTAGATGCTTCTCCTGTGTTCTACTGTGCTGCTTGTATTGTCCCCACATACCGCAGCACGCGACAAGGGCTGGCAGACCATAAATGTAACCGTTTCAGAGAGAAATGCGACCAATGTGACGATCTCGCGTTATATCGATTCGATGGTGAATGACGAAACACGGAGATTTTCTAAGGTTTTTACTACATATTAACACTTTTCACATTTTCTCGTGTTACGTGGCTGCCAGTCCTCGGTTCATGCAAAATCTTAAGGTCCTCGGTCATGTCCAAGGCACCAAACCGACCAATAATTCAATAATCGATAGCTAAAACTATAAATGTAGCTCTTCTTACTGGGCGATTGCATTAACTTAGATGCTTCTCCTGTGTTCTACTGTGCTGCTTGTATTGTCCCCACATACCGCAGCACGCGACAAGGGCTGGCAGACCATAAATGTAACCGTTTCAGAGAGAAATACGACCAATGTGACGATCTCGCGTTATATCGATTCGATGGTGAATGACGAAACACGGAGATTTTCTAAAGTTTTTACTACATATTAACACTTTTCACATTTTCTCGTGTTACGTGGCTGCCAGTCCTCGGTTCATGCAAAATCTTAAGGTCCTCGGTCATGTCCAAGGCACCAAACCGACCAATAATTCAATAATCGATAACTAAAACTATAAATGTAGCTCTTCTTACTGGGCGATTGCATCAACTTAGATGCTTCTCCTGTGTTCTACTGTGCTGCTTGTATTGTCCCCACATACCGCAGCACGCGACAAGGGCTGGCAGACCATAAATGTAACCGTTTCAGAGAGAAATGCGACCAATGTGACGATCTCGCGTTATATCGATTCGATGGTGAATGACGAAACACGGAGATTTTCTAAGGTTTTTACTACATATTAACACTTTTCACATTTTCTCGTGTTACGTGGCTGCCAGTCCTCGGTTCATGCAAAATCTTAAGGTCCTCGGTCATGTCCAAGGCACCAAACCGACCAATAATTCAATAATCGATAACTAAAACTATAAATGTAGCTCTTCTTACTGGGCGATTGCATCAACTTAGATGCTTCTCCTGTGTTCTACTGTGCTGCTTGTATTGTCCCCACATACCGCAGCACGCGACAAGGGCTGGCAGACCATAAAGGTAACCGTTTCAGAGAGAAATGTGACCAATGTGACGATCTCGCGTTATATCGATTCGATGGTGAATGACGAAACACGGAGATTTTCTAAGGTTTTTACTACATATTAACACTTTTCACATTTTCTCGTGTTACGTGGCTGCCAGTCCTCGGTTCATGCAAAATCTTAAGGTCCTCGGTCATGTCCAAGGCACCAAACCGACCAATAATTCAATAATCGATAGCTAAAACTATAAATGTAGCTCTTCTTACTGGGCGATTGCATCAACTTAGATGCTTCTCCTGTGTTCTACTGTGCTGCTTGTATTGTCCCCACATACCGCAGCACGCGACAAGGGCTGGCAGACCATAAATGTAACCGTTTCAGAGAGAAATGCGACCAATGTGACGATCTCGCGTTATATCGATTCGATGGTGAATGACGAAACACGGAGATTTTCTAAGGTTTTTACTACATATTAACACTTTTCACATTTTCTCGTGTTACGTGGCTGCCAGTCCTCGGTTCATGCAAAATCTTAAGGTCCTCGGTCATGTCCAAGGCACCAAACCGACCAATAATTCAATAATCGATAGCTAAAACTATAAATGTAGCTCTTCTTACTGGGCGATTGCATTAACTTAGATGCTTCTCCTGTGTTCTACTGTGCTGCTTGTATTGTCCCCACATACCGCAGCACGCGACAAGGGCTGGCAGACCATAAATGTAACCGTTTCAGAGAGAAATACGACCAATGTGACGATCTCGCGTTATATCGATTCGATGGTGAATGACGAAACACGGAGATTTTCTAAAGTTTTTACTACATATTAACACTTTTCACATTTTCTCGTGTTACGTGGCTGCCAGTCCTCGGTTCATGCAAAATCTTAAGGTCCTCGGTCATGTCCAAGGCACCAAACCGACCAATAATTCAATAATCGATAACTAAAACTATAAATGTAGCTCTTCTTACTGGGCGATTGCATCAACTTAGATGCTTCTCCTGTGTTCTACTGTGCTGCTTGTATTGTCCCCACATACCGCAGCACGCGACAAGGGCTGGCAGACCATAAATGTAACCGTTTCAGAGAGAAATACGACCAATGTGACGATCTCGCGTTATATCGATTCGATGGTGAATGACGAAACACGGAGATTTTCTAAAGTTTTTACTACATATTAACACTTTTCACATTTTCTCGTGTTACGTGGCTGCCAGTCCTCGGTTCATGCAAAATCTTAAGGTCCTCGGTCATGTCCAAGGCACCAAACCGACCAATAATTCAATAATCGATAACTAAAACTATAAATGTAGCTCTTCTTACTGGGCGATTGCATCAACTTAGATGCTTCTCCTGTGTTCTACTGTGAGCTTGTATTGTCCCCACATACCGCAGCACGCGACAAGGGCTGGCAGACCATAAATGTAACCGTTTCAGAGAGAAATGCGACCAATGTGACGATCTCGCGTTATATCGATTCGATGGTGAATGACGAAACACGGAGATTTTCTATGGTTTTTACTACATATTAACACTTTTCACATTTTCTCGTGTTACGTGGCTGCCAGTCCTCGGTTCATGCAAAATCTTAAGGTCCTCGGTCATGTCCAAGGCACCAAACCGACCAATAATTCAATAATCGATAACTAAAACTATAAATGTAGCTCTTCTTACTGGGCGATTGCATCAACTTAGATGCTTCTCCTGTGTTCTACTGTGCTGCTTGTATTGTCCCCACATACCGCAGCACGCGACAAGGGCTGGCAGACCATAAATGTAACCGTTTCAGAGAGAAATGCGACCTATGTGACGATCTCGCGTTATATCGATTCGATGGTGAATGACGAAACACGGAGATTTTCTAAGGTTTTTACTACATATTAACACTTTTCACATTTTCTCGTGTTACGTGGCTGCCAGTCCTCGGTTCATGCAAAATGTTAAGGTCCTCGGTCATGTCCAAGGCACCAACCCGACCAATAATTCAATAATCGATAACTAAAACTATAAATGTAGCTCTTCTTACTGGGCGATTGCATCAACTTAGATGCTTCTCCTGTGTTCTACTGTGAGCTTGTATTGTCCCCACATACCGCAGCACGCGACAAGGGCTGGCAGACCATAAATGTAACCGTTTCAGAGAGAAATGCGACCAATGTGACGATCTCGCGTTATATCGATTCGATGGTGAATGACGAAACACGGAGATTTTCTAAGGTTTTTACTACATATTAACACTTTTCACATTTTCTCGTGTTACGTGGCTGCCAGTCCTCGGTTCATGCCAAATCTTAAGGTCCTCGGTCATGTCCAAGGCACCAAACCGACCAATAATTCAATAATCGATAACTAAAACTATAAATGTAGCTCTTCTTACTGGGCGATTGCATCAACTTAGATGCTTCTCCTGTGTTCTACTGTGCTGCTTGTATTGTCCCCACATACCGCAGCACGCGACAAGGGCTGGCAGACCATAAATGTAACCGTTTCAGAGAGAAATGCGACCAATGTGACGATCTCGCGTTATATCGATTCGATGGTGAATGACGAAACACGGAGATTTTCTAAGGTTTTTACTACATATTAACACTTTTCACATTTTCTCGTGTTACGTGGCTGCCAGTCCTCGGTTCATGCAAAATCTTAAGGTCCTCGGTCATGTCCAAGGCACCAAACCGACCAATAATTCAATAATCGATAACTAAAACTATAAATGTAGCTCTTCTTACTGGGCGATTGCATCAACTTAGATGCTTCTCCTGTGTTCTATTGTGCTGCTTGTATTGTCCCCACATACCGCAGCACGCGACAAGGGCTGGCAGACCATAAATGTAACCGTTTCAGAGAGAAATGCGACCAATGTGACGATCTCGCGTTATATCGATTCGATGGTGAATGACGAAACACGGAGATTTTCTAAGGTTTTTATTACATATTAACACTTTTCACATTTTCTCGTGTTACGTGGCTGCCAGTCCTCGGTTCATGCAAAATCTTAAGGTCCTCGGTCATGTCCAAGGCACCAAACCGACCAATAATTCAATAATCGATAGCTAAAACTATAAATGTAGCTCTTCTTACTGGGCGATTGCATCAACTTAGATGCTTCTCCTGTGTTCTACTGTGCTGCTTGTATTGTCCCCACATACCGCAGCACGCGACAAGGGCTGGCAGACCATAAATGTAACCGTTTCAGAGAGAAATGCGACCAATGTGACGATCTCGCGTTATATCGATTCGATGGTGAATGACGAAACACGGAGATTTTCTAAGGTTTTTACTACATATTAACACTTTTCACATTTTCTCGTGTTACGTGGCTGCCAGTCCTCGGTTCATGCAAAATCTTAAGGTCCTCGGTCATGTCCAAGGCACCACACCGATCAATAATTCAATAATCGATAACTAAAACTATAAATGTAGCTCTTCTTACTGGGCGATTGCATCAACTTAGATGCTTCTCCTGTGTTCTACTGTGCTTCTTGTATTGTCCCCACATACCGCAGCACGCGACAAGGGCTGGCAGACCATAAATGTAACCGTTTCAGAGAGAAATGCGACCAATGTGACGATCTCGCGTTATATCGATTCGATGGTGAATGACGAAACACGGAGATTTTCTAAGGTTTTTACTACATATTAACACTTTTCACATTTTCTCGTGTTACGTGGCTGCCAGTCCTCGGTTCATGCAAAATCTTAAGGTCCTCGGTCATGTCCAAGGCACCAAACCGACCAATAATTCAATAATCGATAACTAAAACTATAAATGTAGCTCTTCTTACTGGGCGATTGCATCAACTTAGATGCTTCTCCTGTGTTCTACTGTGCTGCTTGTATTGTCCCCACATAACACAGCACGCGACAAGGGCTGGCAGACCATAAATGTAACCGTTTCAGAGAGAAATGCGACCAATGTGACGATCTCGCGTTATATCGATTCGATGGTGAATGAAAAAACACGGAGATTTTCTAAGGTTTTTACTACATATTAACACTTTTCACATTTTCTCGTGTTACGTAGCTGCCAGTCCTCGATTCATGCAAAATCTTAAGGTCCTCGGTCATGTCCAAGGCAGCAAACCGATCAATAATTCAATAATCGATAACTAAAACTATAAATGTAGCTCTTCTTACTGGGCGATTGCATCAACTTAGATGCTTCTCCTGTGTTCTACTGTGCTTCTTGTATTGTCCCCACATACCGCAGCACGCGACAAGGGCTGGCAGACCATAAATGTAACCGTTTCAGAGAGAAATGCGACCAATGTGACGATCTCGCGTTATATCGATTCGATGGTGAATGACGAAACACGGAGATTTTCTAAGGTTTTTACTACATATTAACACTTTTCACATTTTCTCGTGTTACGTGGCTGCCAGTCCTCGGTTCATGCCAAATCTTAAGGTCCTCGGTCATGTCCAAGGCACCAAACCGACCAATAATTCAATAATCGATAACTAAAACTATAAATGTAGCTCTTCTTACTGGGCGATTGCATCAACTTAGATGCTTCTCCTGTGTTCTACTGTGCTGCTTGTATTGTCCCCACATACCGCAGCACGCGACAAGGGCTGGCAGACCATAAATGTAACCGTTTCAGAGAGAAATGCGACCAATGTGACGATCTCGCGTTATATCGATTCGATGGTGAATGACGAAACACGGAGATTTTCTAAGGTTTTTACTACATATTAACACTTTTCACATTTTCTCGTGTTACGTGGCTGCCAGTCCTCGGTTCATGCCAAATCTTAAGGTCCTCGGTCATGTCCAAGGCACCAAACCGACCAATAATTCAATAATCGATAACTAAAACTATAAATGTAGCTCTTCTTACTGGGCGATTGCATCAACTTAGATGCTTCTCCTGTGTTCTATTGTGCTGTTTGTATTGTCCCCACATACCGCAGCACGCGACAAGGGCTGGCAGACCATAAATGTAACCGTTTCAGAGAGAAATGCGACCAATGTGACGATCTCGCGTTATATCGATTCGATGGTGAATGACGAAACACGGAGATTTTCTAAGGTTTTTACTACATATTAACACTTTTCACATTTTCTCGTGTTACGTGGCTGCCAGTCCTCGGTTCATGCAAAATCTTAAGGTCCTCGGTCATGTCCAAGGCACCAAACCGACCAATAATTCAATAATCGATAACTAAAACTATAAATGTAGCTCTTCTTACTGGGCGATTGCATCAACTTAGATGCTTCTCCTGTGTTCTACTGTGCTGCTTGTATTGTCCCCACATACCGCAGCACGCGACAAGGGCTGGCAGTCCATAAATGTAACCGTTTCAGAGAGAAATGCGACCAATGTGACGATCTCGCGTTATATCGATTCGATGGTGAATGACGAAACACGGAGATTTTCTAAGGTTTTTACTACATATTAACACTTTTCACATTTTCTCGTGTTACGTGGCTGCCAGTCCTCGGTTCATGCAAAATCTTCAGGTCCTCGGTCATGTCCAAGGCACCAAACCGACCAATAATTCAATAATCGATAACTAAAACTATAAATGTAGCTCTTGTTACTGGGCGATTGCATCAACTTAGATGCTTCTCCTGTGTTCTACTGTGCTTCTTGTATTGTCCCCACATACCGCAGCACGCGACAAGGGCTGGCAGACCATAAATGTAACCGTTTCAGAGAGAAATGCGACCAATGTGACGATCTCGCGTTATATCGATTCGATGGTGAATGACGAAACACGGAGATTTTCTAAGGTTTTTACTACATATTAACACTTTTCACATTTTCTCGTGTTACGTGGCTGCCAGTCCTCGGTTCATGCCAAATCTTAAGGTCCTCGGTCATGTCCAAGGCACCAAACCGACCAATAATTCAATAATCGATAACTAAAACTATAAATGTAGCTCTTCTTACTGGGCGATTGCATCAACTTAGATGCTTCTCCTGTGTTCTACTGTGCTGCTTGTATTGTCCCCACATACCGCAGCACGCGACAAGGGGTGGCAGACCATAAATGTAACCGTTTCAGAGAGAAATGCGACCAATGTGACGATCTCGCGTTATATCGATTCGATGGTGAATGACGAAACACGGAGATTTTCTAAGGTTTTTACTACATATTAACACTTTTCACATTTTCTCGTGTTACGTGGCTGCCAGTCCTCGGTTCATGCAAAATCTTAAGGTCCTCGGTCATGTCCAAGGCACCAAACCGACCAATAATTCAATAATCGATAACTAAAACTATAAATGTAGCTCTTCTTACTGGGCGATTGCATCAACTTAGATGCTTCTCCTGTGTTCTATTGTGCTGTTTGTATTGTCCCCACATACCGCAGCACGCGACAAGGGCTGGCAGACCATAAATGTAACCGTTTCAGAGAGAAATGCGACCAATGTGACGATCTCGCGTTATATCGATTCGATGGTGAATGACGAAACACGGAGATTTTCTAAGGTTTTTACTACATATTAACACTTTTCACATTTTCTCGTGTTACGTGGCTGCCAGTCCTCGGTTCATGCAAAATCTTAAGGTCCTCGGTCATGTCCAAGGCACCAAACCGACCAATAATTCAATAATCGATAACTAAAACTATAAATGTAGCTCTTCTTACTGGGCGATTGCATCAACTTAGATGCTTCTCCTGTGTTCTACTGTGCTGCTTGTATTGTCCCCACATACCGCAGCACGCGACAAGGGCTGGCAGTCCATAAATGTAACCGTTTCAGAGAGAAATGCGACCAATGTGACGATCTCGCGTTATATCGATTCGATGGTGAATGACGAAACACGGAGATTTTCTAAGGTTTTTACTACATATTAACACTTTTCACATTTTCTCGTGTTACGTGGCTGCCAGTCCTCGGTTCATGCAAAATCTTCAGGTCCTCGGTCATGTCCAAGGCACCAAACCGACCAATAATTCAATAATCGATAACTAAAACTATAAATGTAGCTCTTGTTACTGGGCGATTGCATCAACTTAGATGCTTCTCCTGTGTTCTACTGTGCTGCTTGTATTGTCCCCACATACCGCAGCACGCGACAGGGGCTGGCAGACCATAAATGTAACCGTTTCAGAGAGAAATGCGACCAATGTGACGATCTCGCGTTATATCGATTCGATGGTGAATGACGAAACACGGAGATTTTCTAAGGTTTTTACTACATATTAACACTTTTCACATTTTCTCGTGTTACGTGGCTGCCAGTCCTCGGTTCATGCAAAATCTTAAGGTCCTCGGTCATGTCCAAGGCACCAAACCGACAAATAATTCAATAATCGATAACTAAAACTATAAATGTAGCTCTTCTTACTGGGCGATTGCATCAACTTAGATGCTTCTCCTGTGTTCTACTGTGCTGCTTGTATTGTCCCCACATACCGCAGCACGCGACAAGGGCTGGCAGACCATAAATGTAACCGTTTCAGAGAGAAATGCGACCAATGTGACGATCTCGCGTTCTATCGATTCGATGGTGAATGACGAAACACGGAGATTTTCTAAGGTTTTTACTACATATTAACACTCTTCACATTTTCTCGTGTTACGTGGCTGCCAGTCCTCGGTTCATGCAAAATCTTAAGGTCCTCGGTCATGTCCAAGGCACCAAACCGACCAATAATTCAATAATCGATAACTAAAACTATAAATGTAGCTCTTCTTACTGGGCGATTGCATCAACTTAGATGCTTCTCCTGTGTTCTACTGTGCTGCTTGTATTGTCCCCACATACCGCAGCACGCGACAAGGGCTGGCAGACCATAAATGTAACCGTTTCAGAGAGAAATGCGACCAATGTGACGATCTCGCGTTATATCGATTCGATGGTGAATGACGAAACACGGAGATTTTCTAAGGTTTTTACTACATATTAACACTTTTCACATTTTCTCGTGTTACGTGGCTGCCAGTCCTCGGTTCATGCAAAATCTTAAGGTCCTCGGTCATGTCCAAGGCACCACACCGATCAATAATTCAATAATCGATAACTAAAACTATAAATGTAGCTCTTCTTACTGGGCGATTGCATCAACTTAGATGCTTCTCCTGTGTTCTACTGTGCTGCTTGTATTGTCACCACATAACCCAGCACGCGACAAGGGCTGGCAGACCATAAATGTAACCGTTTCAGAGAGAAATGCGACCAATGTAACGATCTCGCGTTATATCGATTCGATGGTGAATGACGAAACACGGAGATTTTCTAAGGTTTTTACTACATATTAACACTTTTCACATTTTCTCGTGTTACGTGGCTGCCAGTCCTCGGTTCATGCTAAATCTTAAGGTCCTCGGTCATGTCCAAGGCACCAAACCGACCAATAATTCAATAATCGATAGCAAAAACTATAAATGTAGCTCTTCTTACTGGGCGATTGCATCAACTTAGATGCTTCTCCTGTGTTCTACTGTGCTGCTTGTATTGTCCCCACATACCGCAGCACGCGACAAGGGCTGGCAGACCATAAATGTAACCGTTTCAGAGAGAAATGCGACCAATGTGACGATGTCGCGTTATATCGATTAGATGGTGAATGACGAAACACGTTTTCTAAGGTTTTTACTACATATTAACACTTTTCACATTTTCTCGTGTTACGTGGCTGCCAGTCCTCGGTTCATGCAAAATCTTAAGGTCCTCGGTCATGTCCAAGGCACCAAACCGACCAATAATTCAATAATCGATAACTAAAACTATAAATGTAGCTCTTCTTACTGGGCGATTGCATCAACTTAGATGCTTCTCCTGTGTTCTACTATGAGCTTGTATTGTCCCCACATACCGCAGCACGCGACAAGGGCTGGCAGACCATAAATGTAACCGTTTCAGAGAGAAATGCGACCAATGTAACGATCTCGCGTTATATCGATTCGATGGTGAATGACGAAACACGGAGATTTCCTAAGGTTTTTACTACATATTAACACTTTTCACATTTTCTCGTGTTACGTGGCTGCCAGTCCTCGGTTCATGCAAAATCTTAAGGTCCTCGGTCATGTCCAAGGCACCAAACCGACCAATAATTCAATAATCGATAACTAAAACTATAAATGTAGCTCTTCTTACTGGGCGATTGCATTAACTTAGATGCTTCTCCTGTGTTCTACTGTGCTGCTTGTATTGTCCCCACATACCGCAGCACGCGACAAGGGCTGGCAGACCATAAATGTAATCGTTTCAGAGAGAAATACGACCAATGTGACGATCTCGCGTTATATCGATTCGATGGTGAATGACGAAACACGGAGATTTTCTAAGGTTTTTACTACATATTAACACTTTTCACATTTTCTCGTGTTACGTGGCTGCCAGTCCTCGGTTCATGCAAAATCTTAAGGTCCTCGGTCATGTCCAAGGCACCAAACCGACCAATAATTCAATAATCGATAACTAAAACTATAAATGTAGCTCTTCTTACTGGGCGATTGCATCAACTTAGATGCTTCTCCTGTGTTCTACTGTGCTGCTTGTATTGTCCCCACATACCGCAGCACGCGACAAGGGCTGGCAGACCATAAATGTAACCGTTTCAGAGAGAAATGCGACCAATGTGACGATCTCGCGTTCTATCGATTCGATGGAGAATGACGAAACACGGAGATTTTCTAAGGTTTTTACTACATATTAACACTTTTCACATTTTCTCGTGTTACGTGGCTGCCAGTCCTCGGTTCATGCAAAATCTTAAGGTCCTCGGTCATGTCCAAGGCACCAAACCGACCAATAATTCAATAATCGATAACTAAAACTATAAATGTAGCTCTTCTTACTGGGCGATTGCATCAACTTAGATGCTACTCCTGTGTTCTACTGTGAGCTTGTATTGTCCCCACATACCGCAGCACGCGACAAGGGCTGGCAGACCATAAATGTAACCGTTTCAGAGAGAAATGCGACCAATGTGACGATCTCGCGTTATATCGATTCGATGGTGAATGACGAAACACGGAGATTTTCTAAGGTTTTTACTACATATTAACACTTTTCACATTTTCTCGTGTTACGTGGCTGCCAGTCCTCGGTTCATGCAAAATCTTAAGGTCCTCGGTCATGTCCAAGGCACCAAACCGACCAATAATTCAATAATCAATAACTAAAACTATAAATGTAGCTCTTCTTACTGGGCGATTGCATCAACTTAGATGCTTCTCCTGTGTTCTACTGTGCTGCTTGTATTGTCCCCACATACCGCAGCACGCGACAAGGGCTGGCAGACCATAAATGTAACCGTTTCATAGAGAAATGCGACCAATGTGACGATCTCGCGTTATATCGATTCGATGGTGAATGACGAAACACGGAGATTTTCTAAGGTTTTTACTACATATTAACACTTTTCACATTTTCTCGTGTTACGTGGGTGCCAGTCCTCGGTTCATGCAAAATCTTAAGGTCCTCGGTCATGTCCAAGGCACCAAACCGACCAATAATTCAATAATCGATAACTAAAACTATAAATGTAGCTCTTCTTACTGGGCGATTGCATCAACTTAGATGCTTCTCCTGTGTTCTACTGTGAGCTTGTATTGTCCCCACATACCGCAGCACGCGACAAGGGCTGGCAGACCATAAATGTAACCGTTTCAGAGAGAAATGCGACCAATGTGACGATCTCGCGTTATATCGATTCGATGGTGAATGACGAAACACGGAGATTTTCTAAGGTTTTTACTACATATTAACACTTTTCACATTTTCTCGTGTTACGTGGCTGCCAGTCCTCGGTTCATGCAAAATCTTAAGGTCCTCGGTCATGTCCAAGGCACCAAACCGACCAATAATTCAATAATCGATAACTAAAACTATAAATGTAGCTCTTCTTACTGGGCGATTGCATCAACTTAGATGCTTCTCCTGTGTTCTACTGTGCTGCTTGTATTGTCCCCACATACCGCAGCACGCGACAAGGGCTGGCAGACCATAAATGTAACCGTTTCAGAGAGAAATGCGACCAATGTGACGATCTCGCGTTATATCGATTCGATGGTGAATGACGAAACACGGAGATTTTCTAAGGTTTTTACTACATATTAACACTTTTCACATTTTCTCGTGTTACGTGGCTGCCAGTCCTCGGTTCATGCAAAATCTTAAGGTCCTCGGTCATGTCCAAGGCACCAAACCGACCAATAATTCAATAATCGATAACTAAAACTATAAATGTAGCTCTTCTTACTGGGCGATTGCATCAACTTAGATGCTTCTCCTGTGTTCTACTGTGCTGCTTGTATTGTCCCCACATACCGCAGCACGCGACAAGGGCTGGCAGACCATAAAGGTAACCGTTTCAGAGAGAAATGTGACCAATGTGACGATCTCGCGTTATATCGATTCGATGGTGAATGACGAAACACGGAGATTTTCTAAGGTTTTTACTACATATTAACACTTTTCACATTTTCTCGTGTTACGTGGCTGCCAGTCCTCGGTTCATGCAAAATCTTAAGGTCCTCGGTCATGTCCAAGGCACCAAACCGACCAATAATTCAATAATCGATAGCTAAAACTATAAATGTAGCTCTTCTTACTGGGCGATTGCATCAACTTAGATGCTTCTCCTGTGTTCTACTGTGCTGCTTGTATTGTCCCCACATACCGCAGCACGCGACAAGGGCTGGCAGACCATAAATGTAACCGTTTCAGAGAGAAATGCGACCAATGTGACGATCTCGCGTTATATCGATTCGATGGTGAATGACGAAACACGGAGATTTTCTAAGGTTTTTACTACATATTAACACTTTTCACATTTTCTCGTGTTACGTGGCTGCCAGTCCTCGGTTCATGCAAAATCTTAAGGTCCTCGGTCATGTCCAAGGCACCAAACCGACCAATAATTCAATAATCGATAGCTAAAACTATAAATGTAGCTCTTCTTACTGGGCGATTGCATTAACTTAGATGCTTCTCCTGTGTTCTACTGTGCTGCTTGTATTGTCCCCACATACCGCAGCACGCGACAAGGGCTGGCAGACCATAAATGTAACCGTTTCAGAGAGAAATACGACCAATGTGACGATCTCGCGTTATATCGATTCGATGGTGAATGACGAAACACGGAGATTTTCTAAAGTTTTTACTACATATTAACACTTTTCACATTTTCTCGTGTTACGTGGCTGCCAGTCCTCGGTTCATGCAAAATCTTAAGGTCCTCGGTCATGTCCAAGGCACCAAACCGACCAATAATTCAATAATCGATAACTAAAACTATAAATGTAGCTCTTCTTACTGGGCGATTGCATCAACTTAGATGCTTCTCCTGTGTTCTACTGTGCTGCTTGTATTGTCCCCACATACCGCAGCACGCGACAAGGGCTGGCAGACCATAAATGTAACCGTTTCAGAGAGAAATACGACCAATGTGACGATCTCGCGTTATATCGATTCGATGGTGAATGACGAAACACGGAGATTTTCTAAAGTTTTTACTACATATTAACACTTTTCACATTTTCTCGTGTTACGTGGCTGCCAGTCCTCGGTTCATGCAAAATCTTAAGGTCCTCGGTCATGTCCAAGGCACCAAACCGACCAATAATTCAATAATCGATAACTAAAACTATAAATGTAGCTCTTCTTACTGGGCGATTGCATCAACTTAGATGCTTCTCCTGTGTTCTACTGTGAGCTTGTATTGTCCCCACATACCGCAGCACGCGACAAGGGCTGGCAGACCATAAATGTAACCGTTTCAGAGAGAAATGCGACCAATGTGACGATCTCGCGTTATATCGATTCGATGGTGAATGACGAAACACGGAGATTTTCTATGGTTTTTACTACATATTAACACTTTTCACATTTTCTCGTGTTACGTGGCTGCCAGTCCTCGGTTCATGCAAAATCTTAAGGTCTTCGGTCATGTCCAAGGCACCAAACCGACCAATAATTCAATAATCGATAACTAAAACTATAAATGTAGCTCTTCTTACTGGGCGATTGCATCAACTTAGATGCTTCTCCTGTGTTCTACTGTGAGCTTGTATTGTCCCCACATACCGCAGCACGCGACAAGGGGTGGCAGACCATAAATGTAACCGTTTCAGAGAGAAATGCGACCAATGTGACGATCTCGCGTTATATCGATTCGATGGTGAATGACGAAACACGGAGATTTTCTAAGGTTTTTACTACATATTAACACTTTTCACATTTTCTCGTGTTACGTGGCTGCCAGTCCTCGGTTCATGCAAAATCTTAAGGTGCTCGGTCATGTCCAAGGCACCAAACCGACCAATAATTCAATAATCGATAACTAAAACCATAAATGTAGCTCTTCTTACTGGGCGATTGCATCAACTTAGATGCTTCTCCTGTGTTCTACTGTGGGCTTGTATTGTCCCCACATACCGCAGCACGCGACAAGGGCTGGCAGACCATAAATGTAACCGTTTCAGAGAGAAATGCGACCAATGTGACGATCTCGCGTTATATCGATTCGATGGTGAATGACGAAACACGGAGATTTTCTAAGGTTTTTACTACATATTAACACTTTTCACATTTTCTCGTGTTACGTGGCTGCCAGTCCTCGGTTCATGCAAAATCTTAAGGTCCTCGGTCATGTCCAAGGCACCAAACCGACCAATAATTCAATAATCGATAACTAAAACTATAAATGTAGCTCTTCTTACTGGGCGATTGCATCAACTTAGATGCTTCTCCTGTGTTCTACTGTGCTGCTTGTATTGTCCCCACATACCGCAGCACGCGACAAGGGCTGGCAGACCATAAATGTAACCGTTTCAGAGAGAAATACGACCAATGTGACGATCTCGCGTTATATCGATTCGATGGTGAAGGACGAAACACGGAGATTTTCTAAAGTTTTTACTACATATTAACACTTTTCACATTTTCTCGTGTTACGTGGCTGCCAGTCCTCGGTTCATGCAAAATCTTAAGGTCCTCGGTCATGTCCAAGGCACCAAACCGACCAATAATTCAATAATCGATAACTAAAACTATAAATGTAGCTCTTCTTACTGGGCGATTGCATCAACTTAGATGCTTCTCCTGTGTTCTACTGTGAGCTTGTATTGTCCCCACATACCGCAGCACGCGACAAGGGCTGGCAGACCATAAATGTAACCGTTTCAGAGAGAAATGCGACCAATGTGACGATCTCGCTTTATATCGATTCGATGGTGAATGACGAAACACGGAGATTTTCTAAGGTTTTTACTACATATTAACACTTTTCACATTTTCTCGTGTTACGTGGCTGCCAGTCCTCGGTTCATGCAAAATCTTAAGGTCTTCGGTCATGTCCAAGGCACCAAACCGACCAATAATTCAATAATCGATAACTAAAACTATAAATGTAGCTCTTCTTACTGGGCGATTGCATCAACTTAGATGCTTCTCCTGTGTTCTACTGTGAGCTTGTATTGTCCCCACATACCGCAGCACGCGACAAGGGGTGGCAGACCATAAATGTAACCGTTTCAGAGAGAAATGCGACCAATGTGACGATCTCGCGTTATATCGATTCGATGGTGAATGACGAAACACGGAGATTTTCTAAGGTTTTTACTACATATTAACACTTTTCACATTTTCTCATGTTACGTGGCTGCCAGTCTTCGGTTCATGCAAAATCTTAAGGTCCTCGGTCATGTCCAAGGCACCAAACCGACCAATAATTCAATAATCGATAACTAAAACTATAAATGTAGCTCTTCTTACTGGGCGATTGCATCAACTTAGATGCTTCTCCTGTGTTCTACTGTGCTGCTTGTATTGTCCCCACATACCGCAGCACGCGACAAGGGCTGGCAGACCATAAATGTAACCGTTTCAGAGAGAAATGCGACCAATGTGACGATCTCGCGTTATATCGATTATATGGTGAATGACGAAACACGGAGATTTTCTAAGGTTTTTACTACATATTAACACTTTTCACATTTTCTCGTGTTACGTGGCTGCCAGTCCTCGGTTCATGCAAAATCTTAAGGTCCTCGGTCATGTCCAAGGCACCAAACCGACCAATAATTCAATAATCGATAACTAAAACTATAAATGTAGCTCTTCTTACTGGGCGATTGGATCAACTTAGATGCTTCTCCTGTGTTCTACTGTGAGCTTGTATTATCCCGACATACCGCAGCACGCGACAAGGGCTGGCAGACCATAAATGTAACCGTTTCAGAGAGAAATGCGACCAATGTGACGATCTCGCGTTATATCGATTCGATGGTGAATGACGAAACACGGAGATTTTCTAAGGTTTTTACTACATATTAACACTTTTCACATTTTCTCGTGTTACGTGGCTGCCAGTCTTCGGTTCATGCAAAATCTTAAGGTCCTCGGTCATGTCCAAGGCACCAAAACGACCAATAATTCAATAATCGATAACTAAAACTATAAATGTAGCTCTTCTTACTGGGCGATTGCATCAACTTAGATGCTTCTCCTGTGTTCTACTGTGCTGCTTGTATTGTCCCCACATACCGCAGCACGCGACAAGGGCTGGCAGACCATAAATGTAACCGTTTCAGAGAGAAATGCGACCAATGTGACGATCTCGCGTTATATCGATTCGATGGTGAATGACGAAACACGGAGATTTTCTAAGGTTTTTACTACATATTAACACTTTTCACATTTTCTCGTGTTACGTGGCTGCCAGTCCTCGGTTCATGTAAAATCTTAAGGTCCTCAGTCATGTCCAAGGCACCAAACCGACCAACAATTCGATAATCGATAACTAAAACTACATATTAACACTTTTCACATTTTCTCGTGTTACGTGGCTGCCAGTCCTCGGTTCATGCAAAATCTTAAGGTCCTAGGTTATGTCCAAGGCACCAAACCGACCAATAATTCAATAATCGATAACTAAAACTATAAATGTAGCTCTTCTTACTGGGCGATTGCATCAACTTAGATGCTTCTCCTGTGTTCTACTGTGCTGCTTGTATTGTCCCCACATACCGCAGCACGCGACAAGGGCTGGCAGACCATAAATGTAACCGTTTCAGAGAGAAATGCGACCAATGTGACGATCTCGCGTTATATCGATTCGATGGTGAATGACGAAACACGGAGATTTTCTAAGGTTTTTACTACATATTAACACTTTTCACATTTTCTCGTGTTACGTGGCTGCCAGTCCTCGGTTCATGCAAAATCTTAAGGTCCTCGGTCATGTCCAAGGCACCAAACCGACCAATAATTAAATAATCGATAACTAAAACTATAAATGTAGCTCTTCTTACTGGGCGATTGCATCAACTTAGATGCTTCTCCTGTGTTCTACTGTGCTGCTTGTATTGTCCCCACAACCGCAGCACGCGACAAGGGCTGGCAGACCATAAATGTAACCGTTTCAGAGAGAAATTCGACCAATGTGACGATCTCGCGTTATATCGATTCGAAGGTGAATGACGAAACACGGAGATTTTCTAAGGTTTTTACTACATATTAACACTTTTCACATTTTCTCGTATTACGTGGCTACCAGTCCTCGGTTCATGTAAAATCTTAAGGTCCTCGGTCATGTCCAAGGCACCAAACCGTCCAATAATTCGATAATCGATAACTAAAACTATAAATGTAGCTCTTCTTACTGGGCGATTGAATCAACTAAGATGCTTCTCCTGTGTTCTACTGTGCTGCTTGTATTGTCCCCACATACCGAAGCACGCGACAAGGGCTGGCAGACCATAAATGTAACCGTTTCAGAGAGAAATGCGACCATTGTGACGATATCGCGTTATATCGATTCGATGGTGAATGGCGAAACACGGAGATTTTGTAAGGTTTTTACTACATACTATCACTTTTCACATTTTCTCGTGTTACGTGGCTGCCAGTCCTCGGTTCATGCAAAATCTTAAGGTCCTAGGTCATGTCCAAGGCACCAAACCGACCAATAATTCAATAATCGATAACTAAAACTATAAATGTAGCTCTTCTTACTGGGCGATTCCATCAACTTAGATGCTTCTCCTGTGTTCTACTGTGCTGCTTGTATTGTCCCCAAATACCGCAGCACGCGACAAGGGATGGCAGACCATAAATGTTACCGTTTCAGAGAGAAATACGACCAATGTGACGATCTCGCGTTATATCGATTCGATGGTGAATGACGAAACACGGAGATTTTCTAAGGTTTTTACTACATATTAACACTTTTCACATTTTCTCGTGTTACGTGGCTGCCAGTCCTCGGTTCATGCAAAATCTTAAGGTCCTCGGTCATGTCCAAGGCACCAAACCGACCAATAATTCAATAATCGATAACTAAAACTATAAATGTAGCTCTTCTTACTGGGCGATTGCATCAACTTAGATGCTTCTCCTGTGTTCTACTGTGCTGCTTGTATTGTCCCCACATACCGCAGCACGCGACAAGGGCTGGCAGACCATAAATGTAACCGTTTCAGAGAGAAATGCGACCAATGTGACGTTCTCGCGTTTTATCGATTCGAAGGTGAATGACGAAACACGGAGATTTTCTATGGTTTTTACTACATATTAACACATTTCACATTTTTTCGTGTTACGTGGCTACCAGTCCTCGGTTCATGTAAAATATTAAGGTCCTCGGTCATGTCCAAGGCACCAAACCGACCAATAATTCGATAATCGATAACTAAAACTATAAATGTAGCTCTTCTTACTGGGCGATTGCATCAACCAAGATGCTTCTCCTGTGTTCTACTGTGCTGCTTGTATTGTCCCCACATACCGCAGCACGCGACAAGGGCTGGCAGACCATAAATGTAACCGTTTCAGAGAGAAATGCGACCAATGTGACGATCTCGCGTTATATCGATTCGATGGTGTATAACGAAACACGGAGATTTTCTAAGGTTTTTACTACATATTAACACTTTTCACATTTTCTCGTGGTACGTGGCTGCCAGTCCTCGGTTCATGCAAAATCTTAAGGTCCTAGGTCATGTCCAAGGCACCAAACCGACCAATAAATCAATAATCGATAACTAAAACTATAAATGTAGCTCTTCTTACTGGGCGATTGCATCAACTTAGATGCTTCTCCTGTGTTCTACTGTGCTGCTTGTATTGTCCCCACATACCGCAGCACGCGACAAGGGCTGGCAGACCATAAATGTAACCGTTTCAGAGAGAAATGCGACCAATGTGACGATCTCGCGTTATATCGATTCGATGGTGAATGACGAAACACGGAGATTTTCTAAGGTTTTTACTACATATTAACACTTTTCACATTTTCTCGTGTTACGTGGCTGCCAGTCCTCGGTTCATGCAAAATCTTAAGGTCCTCGGTCATGTCCAAGGCACCAAACCGACCAATAATTCAGTAATCGATAACTAAAACTATAAATGTAGCTCTTCTTACTGGGCGATTGCATCAACTTAGATGCATCTGCTGTGTTCTACTGTGCTGCTTGTATTGTCCCCACATACCGCAGCACGCGACAAGGGCTGGCAGACCATAAATGTAACCGTTTCAGAGAGAAATGCGACCAATGTGACGATCTCGCGTTATATCGATTCGATGGTGAATGACGAAACACGGAGATTTTCTAAGGTTTTTACTACATATTAACACTTTTCACATTTTCTCGTGTTACGTGGCTGCCAGTCCTCGGTTCATGCAAAATCTTAAGGTCCTCGGTCATGTCCAAGGCACCAAACCGACCAATAATTCAATAATCGATAACTAAAACTATAAATGTAGCTCTTCTTACTGGGCGATTGCATCAACTTAGATGCTTCTCCTGTGTTCTACTGTGCTGCTTGTATTGTCCCCACATACCGCAGTACGCGACAAGGGCTGGCAGACCATAAATGTAACCGTTTCAGAGAGAAATGCGACCAATGTGACGATCTCGCGTTATATCGATTCGATGGTGAATGACGAAACACGGAGATTTTCTAACATTTTTACTACATATTAACACTTTTCACATTTTCTCGTGTTACGTGGCTGCCAGTCCTCGGTTCATGCAAAATCTTAAGGTCCTCGGTCATGTCCAAGGCACCAAACCGACCCAATAATTCAATAATCGATAACTAAAACTATAAATGTAGCTCTTCTTACTGGGCGATTGCATCAACTTAGATGCTTCTCCTGTGTTCTACTGTGCTGCTTGTATTGTCCCCACATACCGCAGCACGCGACAAGGGCTGGCAGACCATAAATGTAACCGTTTCAGAGAGAAATGCGACCAATGTGACGATCTCGCGTTATATCGATTCGATGGTGAATGACGAAACACAGAGATTTTCTAAGGTTTTTACTACATATTAACACTTTTCACATTTTCTCGTGTTACGTGGCTGCCAGTCCTCGGTTCATGCAAAATCTTAAGGTCCTAGGTCATGTCCAAGGCACCAAACCGA
Source organism: Schistocerca nitens (assembly GCF_023898315.1). NCBI lineage: Eukaryota > Metazoa > Arthropoda > Insecta > Orthoptera > Acrididae > Schistocerca > Schistocerca nitens. Next base: position 70,366,393 of record NC_064625.1, read on the forward strand.
CAATAATTCAATAATCGATAACTAAAACTATAAATGTAGCTCTTCTTACTGGGCGATTGCATCAACTTAGATGCTTATCCTGTGTTCTACTGTGCTGCTTGTATTGTCCCCACATACCGCAGCACGCGACAAGGGCTGGCAGACCATAAATGTAACCGTTTCAGAGAGAAATGCGACCAATGTGACGATCTCGCGTTATATCGATTCGATGGTGAATGACGAAACACGGAGATTTTCTAAGGTTTTTACTACATATTAACACTTTTCACATTTTCTCGTGTTACGTGGCTGCCAGTCCTCGGTTCATTCAAAATCTTAAGGTCCTCGGTCATGTCCAAGGCACCAAACCGACCAATAATTCAATAATCGATAACTAAAACTATAAATGTAGCTCTTCTTACTGGGCGATTGCATCAACTTAGATGCTTCTCCTGTGTCCTACTGTGCTGCTTGTATTGTCCCCACATACCGCAGCACGCGACAAGGGCTGGCAGACCATAAATGTAACCGTTTCAGAGAGAAATGCGACCAATGTGACGATCTCGCGTTATATCGATTCGATGGTGAATGACGAAACACGGAGATTATCTAAGGTTTTTACTACATATTAACACTTTTCACATTTTCTCGTGTTACGTGGCTGCCAGTCCTCGGTTCATGCAAAATCTTAAGGTCCTCGGTCATGTCCAAGGCACCAAACCGACCAATAATTCAATAATCGATAACTAAAACTATAAATGTAGCTCTTCTTACTGGGCGATTGCATCAACTTAGATGCTTCTCCTGTGTTCTACTGTGCTGCTTGTATTGTCCCCACATACCGCAGCACGCGACAAGGGCTGGCAGACCATAAATGTAACCGTTTCAGAGAGAAATGCGACCAATGTGACGATCTCGCGTTATATCGATTCGATGGTGAATGACGAAACACGGAGATTTTCTAAGGTTTTTACTACATATTAACACTTTTCACATTTTCTCGTGTTACGTGGCTGCAAACCCTCGGTTCATGCAAAATCTTAAGGTCCTCGGTCATGTCCAAGGCACCAAACCGACCAATAATTCAATAATCGATAACTAAAACTATAAATGTAGCTCTTCTTACTGGGCGATTGCATCAACTAAGATGCTTCTCCTGTGTTCTACTGTGCTGCTTGTATTGTCCCCACATACCGCAGCACGCGACAAGGGCTGGCAGACCATAAATGTAACCGTTTCAGAGAGAAATGCAACCAATATGACGATCTCGCGTTATATCGATTCGATGGTGAATGACGAAACACGGAGATTTTCTAAGGTTTTTACTACATATTAACACTTTTCACATTTTCTCGTGTTACGTGGCTGCCAGTCCTCGGTTCATGCAAAATCTTAAGGTCCTCGGTCATGTCCAAGGCACCAAACCGACCAATAATTCAGTAATCGATAACTAAAACTATAAATGTAGCTCTTCTTACTGGGCGATTGCATCAACTTAGATGCATCTGCTGTGTTCTACTGTGCTGCTTGTATTGTCCCCACATACCGCAGCACGCGACAAGGGCTGGCAGACCATAAATGTAACCGTTTCAGAGAGAAATGCGACCAATGTGACGATCTCGCGTTATATCGATTCGATGGTGAATGACGAAACACGGAGATTTTCTAAGGTTTTTACTACATATTAACACTTTTCACATTTTCTCGTGTTACGTGGCTGCCAGTCCTCGGTTCATGCAAAATCTTAAGGTCCTCGGTCATGTCCAAGGCACCAAACCGACCAATAATTCAATAATCGATAGCTAAAACTATAAATGTAGCTCTTCTTACTGGGCGATTGCATCAACTTAGATGCTTCTCCTGTGTTCTACTGTGCTGCTTGTATTGTCCCCACATACCGCAGCACGCGACAAGGGCTGGCAGACCATAAATGTAACCGTTTCAGAGAGAAATGCGACCAATGTGACGATCTCGCGTTATATCGATTCGATGGTGAATGACGAAACACGGAGATTTTCTAAGGTTTTTACTACATATTAACACTTTTCACATTTTCTCGTGTTACGTGGCTGCCAGTCCTCGGTTCATGCAAAATCTTAAGGTCCTAGGTCATGTCCAAGGCACCAAACCGACCAATAATTCAATAATCGATAGCTAAAACTATAAATGTAGCTCTACTTACTGGGCGATTGCATCAACTTAGATGCTTCTCCTGTGTTCTACTGTGAGCTTGTATTGTCCCCACATACCGCAGCACGCAACAAGGGCTGGCAGACCATAAATGTAACCGTTTCAGAGAGAAATGCGACCAATGTGACGATCTCGCGTTATATCGTTTCGATGGTGAATGACGAAACACGGAGATTTTCTAAGGTTTTTACTACATATTAACACTTTTCACATTTTCTCGTGTTACGTGGCTGCCAGTCCTCGGTTCATGCAAAATCTTAAGGTCCTAGGTCATGTCCAAGGCACCAAACCGACCAATAATTCAATAATCGATAACTAAAACTATAAATGTAGCTCTTCTTACTGGGCGATTGCGTTAACTTAGATGCTTCTCCTGTGTTCTACTGTGCTGCTTGTATTGTCTCCACATAACCCAGCACGCGACAAGGGCTGGCAGACCATAAATGTAACCGTTTCAGAGAGAAATGCGACCAATGTGACGATCTCGCGTTATATCGATTCGATGGTGAATGACGAAACACGGAGATTTTCTAAGGTTTTTACTACATATTAACACTTTTCACATTTTCTCGTGTTACGTGGCTGCCAGTCCTCGGTTCATGCACAATCTTAATGTCCACGGTCATGTCCAAGGCACCAAACCGACCAATAATTCAATAATCGATAACCAAACTATAAATGTAGCTCTTCTTACTGGGCGATTGCATCAACTTAGATGCTTCTCCTGTGTTCTACTGTGCTGCTTGTATTGTCCCCACATACCGCAGCACGCGACAAGGGCTGGCAGACCATAAATGTAACCGTTTCATAGAGAAATGCGACCAATGTGACGATCTCGCGTTATATCGATTCGATGGTGAATGACGAAACACGGAGATTTTCTAAGGTTTTTACTACATATTAACACTTTTCACATTTTCTCGTGTTACGTGGCTGCCAGTCCTCGGTTCATGCAAAATCTTAAGGTCCTCGGTCATGTCCAAGGCACCAAACCGACCAATAATTCAATAATCGATAACTAAAACTATAAATGTAGCTCTTCTTACTGGGCGATTGCATCAACTTAGATGCTTCTCCTGTGTTCTACTGTGCTGCTTGTATTGTCCCCACATACCGCAGCACGCGACAAGGGCTGGCAGACCATAAATGTAACCGTTTCAGAGAGAAATGGGACCAATGTGACGATCTCGCGTTATATCGATTCGATGGTGAATGACGAAACACGGAGATAGAAAATCTCCGTGTTTCGTCATTCACCATCGATCGTCACATTACTACATATTAACACTCTTCACATTTTCTCGTGTTACGTGGCTGCCAGTCCTCGGTTAATGCAAAATCTTAAGGTCCTCGGTCATGTCCAAGGCTCCAAACCGACCAATAATTCAATAATCGATAACTAAAACTATGAATGTAGCTCTTCTTACTGGGCGATTGCATCAACTTAGATGCTTCTCCTGTGTTCTACTGTGCTGCTTGTATTGTCCCCACATACCGCAGCACGCGACAAGGGCTGGCAGACCATAAATGTAACCGTTTCAGAGAGAAATGCGACCAATGTGACGATCTCGCGTTATATCGATTAGATGGTGAATGACGAAACACGGAGATTTTCTAAGGTTTTTAATACATATTAACACTTTTCACATTTTCTCGTGTTACGTGGCTGCCAGTCCTCGGTTCATGCAAAATCTTATGTTCCTAGGACATGTCCAAGGCACCAAAGCGACCAATAATTCAATAATCGATAACTAAAATTATAAATGTAGCTCTTCTTACTGGGCGACTGCATCAACTTAGATGCTTCTCCTGTGTTCTACTGTGCTGCTTGTATTGTCCCCACATAACCCAGCACGCGACAAGGGCTGGCAGACCATAAATGTAACCGTTTCAGAGAGAAATGCGACCAATGTGACGATCTCGCGTTATATCGATTCGATGGTGAATGACGAAACACGGAGATTTTCTAAGGTTTTTACTACATATTAACACTTTTCACATTTTCTCGTGTTACGTGGCTGCCAGTCCTCGGTTCATGCAAAATCTTAATGTCCTCGGTCATGTCCAAGGCACCAAACCGACCAATAATTCAATAATCGATAACTAAAACTATAAATGTAGCTCTTCTTACTGGGCGATTGCATCAACTTAGATGCTTCTCCTGTGTTCTACTGTGCTGCTTGTATTGTCCCCATATACCGCAGCACGCGACAAGGGCTAGCAGACCATAAATGTAACCGTTTCAGAGAGAAATGCGACCAATGTGACGATCTCGCGTTATATCGATTCGATGGTGAATGACGAAACACGGAGATTTTCTAAGGTTTTTACTACATATTAACACTTTTCACATTTTCTCGTGTTACGTGGCTGCCAGTCCTCGGTTCATGCAAAATCTTAAGGTCCTCGGTCATGTCCAAGGCACCAAACCGACCAATAATTCAATAATCGATAACTAAAACTATAAATGTAGCTCTTCTTACTGGGCGATTGCATCAACTTAGATGCTTCTCCTGTGTTCTACTGTGCTGCTTGTATTGTCCCCACATACCGCAGCACGCGACAAGGGCTGGCAGACCATAAATGTAACCGTTTCAGAGAGAAATGGGACCAATGTGACGATCTCGCGTTATATCGATTCGATGGTGAATGACGAAACACGGAGATAGAAAATCTCCGTGTTTCGTCATTCACCATCGATCGTCACATTACTACATATTAACACTCTTCACATTTTCTCGTGTTACGTGGCTGCCAGTCCTCGGTTCATGCAAAATCTTAAGGTCCTCGGTCATGTCCAAGGCACCAAACCGACCAATAATTCAATAATCGATAACTAAAACTATGAATGTAGCTCTTCTTACTGGGCGATTGCATCAACTTAGATGCTTCTCCTGTGTTCTACTGTGCTGCTTGTATTGTCCCCACATACCGCAGCACGCGACAAGGGCTGGCAGACCATAAATGTAACCGTTTCAGAGAGAAATGCGACCAATGTGACGATCTCGCGTTATATCGATTCGATGGTGAATGACGAAACACGGAGATTTTCTAAGGTTTTTACTACATATTAACACTTTTCACATTTTCTCATGTTACGTGGCTGCCAGTCTTCGGTTCATGCAAAATCTTAAGGTCCTCGGTCATGTCCAAGGCACCAAACCGACCAATAATTCAATAATCGATAACTAAAACTATAAATGTAGCTCTTCTTACTGGGCGATTGCATCAACTTAGATGCTTCTCCTGTGTTCTACTGTGCTGCTTGTATTGTCCCCACATACCGCAGCACGCGACAAGGGCTGGCAGACCATAAATGTAACCGTTTCAGAGAGAAATGCGACCAATGTGACGATCTCGCGTTATATCGATTATATGGTGAATGACGAAACACGGAGATTTTCTAAGGTTTTTACTACATATTAACACTTTTCACATTTTCTCGTGTTACGTGGCTGCCAGTCCTCGGTTCATGCAAAATCTTAAGGTCCTCGGTCATGTCCAAGGCACCAAACCGACCAATAATTCAATAATCGATAACTAAAACTATAAATGTAGCTCTTCTTACTGGGCGATTGCATCAACTTAGATGCTTCTCCTGTGTTCTACTGTGCTGCTTGTATTGTCCCCACATACCGCAGCACGCGACAAGGGCTGGCAGACCATAAATGTAACCGTTTCAGAGAGAAATGCGACCAATGTGACGATCTCGCGTTATATCGATTATATGGTGAATGACGAAACACGGAGATTTTCTAAGGTTTTTACTACATATTAACACTTTTCACATTTTCTCGTGTTACGTGGCTGCCAGTCCTCGGTTCATGCAAAATCTTAAGGTCCTCGGTCATGTCCAAGGCACCAAACCGACCAATAATTCAATAATCGATAACTAAAACTATAAATGTAGCTCTTCTTACTGGGCGATTGGATCAACTTAGATGCTTCTCCTGTGTTCTACTGTGAGCTTGTATTATCCCGACATACCGCAGCACGCGACAAGGGCTGGCAGACCATAAATGTAACCGTTTCAGAGAGAAATGCGACCAATGTGACGATCTCGCGTTATATCGATTCGATGGTGAATGACGAAACACGGAGATTTTCTAAGGTTTTTACTACATATTAACACTTTTCACATTTTCTCGTGTTACGTGGCTGCCAGTCTTCGGTTCATGCAAAATCTTAAGGTCCTCGGTCATGTCCAAGGCACCAAAACGACCAATAATTCAATAATCGATAACTAAAACTATAAATGTAGCTCTTCTTACTGGGCGATTGCATCAACTTAGATGCTTCTCCTGTGTTCTACTGTGCTGCTTGTATTGTCCCCACATACCGCAGCACGCGACAAGGGCTGGCAGACCATAAATGTAACCGTTTCAGAGAGAAATGCGACCAATGTGACGATCTCGCGTTATATCGATTCGATGGTGAATGACGAAACACGGAGATTTTCTAAGGTTTTTACTACATATTAACACTTTTCACATTTTCTCGTGTTACGTGGCTGCCAGTCCTCGGTTCATGTAAAATCTTAAGGTCCTCAGTCATGTCCAAGGCACCAAACCGACCAACAATTCGATAATCGATAACTAAAACTACATATTAACACTTTTCACATTTTCTCGTGTTACGTGGCTGCCAGTCCTCGGTTCATGCAAAATCTTAAGGTCCTAGGTTATGTCCAAGGCACCAAACCGACCAATAATTCAATAATCGATAACTAAAACTATAAATGTAGCTCTTCTTACTGGGCGATTGCATCAACTTAGATGCTTCTCCTGTGTTCTACTGTGCTGCTTGTATTGTCCCCACATACCGCAGCACGCGACAAGGGCTGGCAGACCATAAATGTAACCGTTTCAGAGAGAAATGCGACCAATGTGACGATCTCGCGTTATATCGATTCGATGGTGAATGACGAAACACGGAGATTTTCTAAGGTTTTTACTACATATTAACACTTTTCACATTTTCTCGTGTTACGTGGCTGCCAGTCCTCGGTTCATGCAAAATCTTAAGGTCCTCGGTCATGTCCAAGGCACCAAACCGACCAATAATTAAATAATCGATAACTAAAACTATAAATGTAGCTCTTCTTACTGGGCGATTGCATCAACTTAGATGCTTCTCCTGTGTTCTACTGTGCTGCTTGTATTGTCCCCACAACCGCAGCACGCGACAAGGGCTGGCAGACCATAAATGTAACCGTTTCAGAGAGAAATTCGACCAATGTGACGATCTCGCGTTATATCGATTCGAAGGTGAATGACGAAACACGGAGATTTTCTAAGGTTTTTACTACATATTAACACTTTTCACATTTTCTCGTATTACGTGGCTACCAGTCCTCGGTTCATGTAAAATCTTAAGGTCCTCGGTCATGTCCAAGGCACCAAACCGTCCAATAATTCGATAATCGATAACTAAAACTATAAATGTAGCTCTTCTTACTGGGCGATTGAATCAACTAAGATGCTTCTCCTGTGTTCTACTGTGCTGCTTGTATTGTCCCCACATACCGAAGCACGCGACAAGGGCTGGCAGACCATAAATGTAACCGTTTCAGAGAGAAATGCGACCATTGTGACGATATCGCGTTATATCGATTCGATGGTGAATGGCGAAACACGGAGATTTTGTAAGGTTTTTACTACATACTATCACTTTTCACATTTTCTCGTGTTACGTGGCTGCCAGTCCTCGGTTCATGCAAAATCTTAAGGTCCTAGGTCATGTCCAAGGCACCAAACCGACCAATAATTCAATAATCGATAACTAAAACTATAAATGTAGCTCTTCTTACTGGGCGATTCCATCAACTTAGATGCTTCTCCTGTGTTCTACTGTGCTGCTTGTATTGTCCCCAAATACCGCAGCACGCGACAAGGGATGGCAGACCATAAATGTTACCGTTTCAGAGAGAAATACGACCAATGTGACGATCTCGCGTTATATCGATTCGATGGTGAATGACGAAACACGGAGATTTTCTAAGGTTTTTACTACATATTAACACTTTTCACATTTTCTCGTGTTACGTGGCTGCCAGTCCTCGGTTCATGCAAAATCTTAAGGTCCTCGGTCATGTCCAAGGCACCAAACCGACCAATAATTCAATAATCGATAACTAAAACTATAAATGTAGCTCTTCTTACTGGGCGATTGCATCAACTTAGATGCTTCTCCTGTGTTCTACTGTGCTGCTTGTATTGTCCCCACATACCGCAGCACGCGACAAGGGCTGGCAGACCATAAATGTAACCGTTTCAGAGAGAAATGCGACCAATGTGACGTTCTCGCGTTTTATCGATTCGAAGGTGAATGACGAAACACGGAGATTTTCTATGGTTTTTACTACATATTAACACATTTCACATTTTTTCGTGTTACGTGGCTACCAGTCCTCGGTTCATGTAAAATATTAAGGTCCTCGGTCATGTCCAAGGCACCAAACCGACCAATAATTCGATAATCGATAACTAAAACTATAAATGTAGCTCTTCTTACTGGGCGATTGCATCAACCAAGATGCTTCTCCTGTGTTCTACTGTGCTGCTTGTATTGTCCCCACATACCGCAGCACGCGACAAGGGCTGGCAGACCATAAATGTAACCGTTTCAGAGAGAAATGCGACCAATGTGACGATCTCGCGTTATATCGATTCGATGGTGTATAACGAAACACGGAGATTTTCTAAGGTTTTTACTACATATTAACACTTTTCACATTTTCTCGTGGTACGTGGCTGCCAGTCCTCGGTTCATGCAAAATCTTAAGGTCCTAGGTCATGTCCAAGGCACCAAACCGACCAATAAATCAATAATCGATAACTAAAACTATAAATGTAGCTCTTCTTACTGGGCGATTGCATCAACTTAGATGCTTCTCCTGTGTTCTACTGTGCTGCTTGTATTGTCCCCACATACCGCAGCACGCGACAAGGGCTGGCAGACCATAAATGTAACCGTTTCAGAGAGAAATGCGACCAATGTGACGATCTCGCGTTATATCGATTCGATGGTGAATGACGAAACACGGAGATTTTCTAAGGTTTTTACTACATATTAACACTTTTCACATTTTCTCGTGTTACGTGGCTGCCAGTCCTCGGTTCATGCAAAATCTTAAGGTCCTCGGTCATGTCCAAGGCACCAAACCGACCAATAATTCAGTAATCGATAACTAAAACTATAAATGTAGCTCTTCTTACTGGGCGATTGCATCAACTTAGATGCATCTGCTGTGTTCTACTGTGCTGCTTGTATTGTCCCCACATACCGCAGCACGCGACAAGGGCTGGCAGACCATAAATGTAACCGTTTCAGAGAGAAATGCGACCAATGTGACGATCTCGCGTTATATCGATTCGATGGTGAATGACGAAACACGGAGATTTTCTAAGGTTTTTACTACATATTAACACTTTTCACATTTTCTCGTGTTACGTGGCTGCCAGTCCTCGGTTCATGCAAAATCTTAAGGTCCTCGGTCATGTCCAAGGCACCAAACCGACCAATAATTCAATAATCGATAACTAAAACTATAAATGTAGCTCTTCTTACTGGGCGATTGCATCAACTTAGATGCTTCTCCTGTGTTCTACTGTGCTGCTTGTATTGTCCCCACATACCGCAGTACGCGACAAGGGCTGGCAGACCATAAATGTAACCGTTTCAGAGAGAAATGCGACCAATGTGACGATCTCGCGTTATATCGATTCGATGGTGAATGACGAAACACGGAGATTTTCTAACATTTTTACTACATATTAACACTTTTCACATTTTCTCGTGTTACGTGGCTGCCAGTCCTCGGTTCATGCAAAATCTTAAGGTCCTCGGTCATGTCCAAGGCACCAAACCGACCAATAATTCAATAATCGATAACTAAAACTATAAATGTAGCTCTTCTTACTGGGCGATTGCATCAACTTAGATGCTTCTCCTGTGTTCTACTGTGCTGCTTGTATTGTCCCCACATACCGCAGCACGCGACAAGGGCTGGCAGACCATAAATGTAACCGTTTCAGAGAGAAATGCGACCAATGTGACGATCTCGCGTTATATCGATTCGATGGTGAATGACGAAACACAGAGATTTTCTAAGGTTTTTACTACATATTAACACTTTTCACATTTTCTCGTGTTACGTGGCTGCCAGTCCTCGGTTCATGCAAAATCTTAAGGTCCTAGGTCATGTCCAAGGCACCAAACCGACCAATAATTCAATAATCGATAACTAAAACTATAAATGTAGCTCTTCTTACTGGGCGATTGCATCAACTTAGATGCTTATCCTGTGTTCTACTGTGCTGCTTGTATTGTCCCCACATACCGCAGCACGCGACAAGGGCTGGCAGACCATAAATGTAACCGTTTCAGAGAGAAATGCGACCAATGTGACGATCTCGCGTTATATCGATTCGATGGTGAATGACGAAACACGGAGATTTTCTAAGGTTTTTACTACATATTAACACTTTTCACATTTTCTCGTGTTACGTGGCTGCCAGTCCTCGGTTCATTCAAAATCTTAAGGTCCTCGGTCATGTCCAAGGCACCAAACCGACCAATAATTCAATAATCGATAACTAAAACTATAAATGTAGCTCTTCTTACTGGGCGATTGCATCAACTTAGATGCTTCTCCTGTGTCCTACTGTGCTGCTTGTATTGTCCCCACATACCGCAGCACGCGACAAGGGCTGGCAGACCATAAATGTAACCGTTTCAGAGAGAAATGCGACCAATGTGACGATCTCGCGTTATATCGATTCGATGGTGAATGACGAAACACGGAGATTATCTAAGGTTTTTACTACATATTAACACTTTTCACATTTTCTCGTGTTACGTGGCTGCCAGTCCTCGGTTCATGCAAAATCTTAAGGTCCTCGGTCATGTCCAAGGCACCAAACCGACCAATAATTCAATAATCGATAACTAAAACTATAAATGTAGCTCTTCTTACTGGGCGATTGCATCAACTTAGATGCTTCTCCTGTGTTCTACTGTGCTGCTTGTATTGTCCCCACATACCGCAGCACGCGACAAGGGCTGGCAGACCATAAATGTAACCGTTTCAGAGAGAAATGCGACCAATGTGACGATCTCGCGTTATATCGATTCGATGGTGAATGACGAAACACGGAGATTTTCTAAGGTTTTTACTACATATTAACACTTTTCACATTTTCTCGTGTTACGTGGCTGCAAACCCTCGGTTCATGCAAAATCTTAAGGTCCTCGGTCATGTCCAAGGCACCAAACCGACCAATAATTCAATAATCGATAACTAAAACTATAAATGTAGCTCTTCTTACTGGGCGATTGCATCAACTAAGATGCTTCTCCTGTGTTCTACTGTGCTGCTTGTATTGTCCCCACATACCGCAGCACGCGACAAGGGCTGGCAGACCATAAATGTAACCGTTTCAGAGAGAAATGCAACCAATATGACGATCTCGCGTTATATCGATTCGATGGTGAATGACGAAACACGGAGATTTTCTAAGGTTTTTACTACATATTAACACTTTTCACATTTTCTCGTGTTACGTGGCTGCCAGTCCTCGGTTCATGCAAAATCTTAAGGTCCTCGGTCATGTCCAAGGCACCAAACCGACCAATAATTCAGTAATCGATAACTAAAACTATAAATGTAGCTCTTCTTACTGGGCGATTGCATCAACTTAGATGCATCTGCTGTGTTCTACTGTGCTGCTTGTATTGTCCCCACATACCGCAGCACGCGACAAGGGCTGGCAGACCATAAATGTAACCGTTTCAGAGAGAAATGCGACCAATGTGACGATCTCGCGTTATATCGATTCGATGGTGAATGACGAAACACGGAGATTTTCTAAGGTTTTTACTACATATTAACACTTTTCACATTTTCTCGTGTTACGTGGCTGCCAGTCCTCGGTTCATGCAAAATCTTAAGGTCCTCGGTCATGTCCAAGGCACCAAACCGACCAATAATTCAATAATCGATAGCTAAAACTATAAATGTAGCTCTTCTTACTGGGCGATTGCATCAACTTAGATGCTTCTCCTGTGTTCTACTGTGCTGCTTGTATTGTCCCCACATACCGCAGCACGCGACAAGGGCTGGCAGACCATAAATGTAACCGTTTCAGAGAGAAATGCGACCAATGTGACGATCTCGCGTTATATCGATTCGATGGTGAATGACGAAACACGGAGATTTTCTAAGGTTTTTACTACATATTAACACTTTTCACATTTTCTCGTGTTACGTGGCTGCCAGTCCTCGGTTCATGCAAAATCTTAAGGTCCTAGGTCATGTCCAAGGCACCAAACCGACCAATAATTCAATAATCGATAGCTAAAACTATAAATGTAGCTCTACTTACTGGGCGATTGCATCAACTTAGATGCTTCTCCTGTGTTCTACTGTGAGCTTGTATTGTCCCCACATACCGCAGCACGCAACAAGGGCTGGCAGACCATAAATGTAACCGTTTCAGAGAGAAATGCGACCAATGTGACGATCTCGCGTTATATCGTTTCGATGGTGAATGACGAAACACGGAGATTTTCTAAGGTTTTTACTACATATTAACACTTTTCACATTTTCTCGTGTTACGTGGCTGCCAGTCCTCGGTTCATGCAAAATCTTAAGGTCCTAGGTCATGTCCAAGGCACCAAACCGACCAATAATTCAATAATCGATAACTAAAACTATAAATGTAGCTCTTCTTACTGGGCGATTGCGTTAACTTAGATGCTTCTCCTGTGTTCTACTGTGCTGCTTGTATTGTCTCCACATAACCTAGCACGCGACAAGGGCTGGCAGACCATAAATGTAACCGTTTCAGAGAGAAATGCGACCAATGTGACGATCTCGCGTTATATCGATTCGATGGTGAATGACGAAACACGGAGATTTTCTAAGGTTTTTACTACATATTAACACTTTTCACATTTTCTCGTGTTACGTGGCTGCCAGTCCTCGGTTCATGCACAATCTTAATGTCCACGGTCATGTCCAAGGCACCAAACCGACCAATAATTCAATAATCGATAACCAAACTATAAATGTAGCTCTTCTTACTGGGCGATTGCATCAACTTAGATGCTTCTCCTGTGTTCTACTGTGCTGCTTGTATTGTCCCCACATACCGCAGCACGCGACAAGGGCTGGCAGACCATAAATGTAACCGTTTCATAGAGAAATGCGACCAATGTGACGATCTCGCGTTATATCGATTCGATGGTGAATGACGAAACACGGAGATTTTCTAAGGTTTTTACTACATATTAACACTTTTCACATTTTCTCGTGTTACGTGGCTGCCAGTCCTCGGTTCATGCAAAATCTTAAGGTCCTCGGTCATGTCCAAGGCACCAAACCGACCAATAATTCAATAATCGATAACTAAAACTATAAATGTAGCTCTTCTTACTGGGCGATTGCATCAACTTAGATGCTTCTCCTGTGTTCTACTGTGCTGCTTGTATTGTCCCCACATACCGCAGCACGCGACAAGGGCTGGCAGACCATAAATGTAACCGTTTCAGAGAGAAATGGGACCAATGTGACGATCTCGCGTTATATCGATTCGATGGTGAATGACGAAACACGGAGATAGAAAATCTCCGTGTTTCGTCATTCACCATCGATCGTCACATTACTACATATTAACACTCTTCACATTTTCTCGTGTTACGTGGCTGCCAGTCCTCGGTTAATGCAAAATCTTAAGGTCCTCGGTCATGTCCAAGGCTCCAAACCGACCAATAATTCAATAATCGATAACTAAAACTATGAATGTAGCTCTTCTTACTGGGCGATTGCATCAACTTAGATGCTTCTCCTGTGTTCTACTGTGCTGCTTGTATTGTCCCCACATACCGCAGCACGCGACAAGGGCTGGCAGACCATAAATGTAACCGTTTCAGAGAGAAATGCGACCAATGTGACGATCTCGCGTTATATCGATTAGATGGTGAATGACGAAACACGGAGATTTTCTAAGGTTTTTAATACATATTAACACTTTTCACATTTTCTCGTGTTACGTGGCTGCCAGTCCTCGGTTCATGCAAAATCTTATGTTCCTAGGACATGTCCAAGGCACCAAAGCGACCAATAATTCAATAATCGATAACTAAAATTATAAATGTAGCTCTTCTTACTGGGCGACTGCATCAACTTAGATGCTTCTCCTGTGTTCTACTGTGCTGCTTGTATTGTCCCCACATAACCCAGCACGCGACAAGGGCTGGCAGACCATAAATGTAACCGTTTCAGAGAGAAATGCGACCAATGTGACGATCTCGCGTTATATCGATTCGATGGTGAATGACGAAACACGGAGATTTTCTAAGGTTTTTACTACATATTAACACTTTTCACATTTTCTCGTGTTACGTGGCTGCCAGTCCTCGGTTCATGCAAAATCTTAATGTCCTCGGTCATGTCCAAGGCACCAAACCGACCAATAATTCAATAATCGATAACTAAAACTATAAATGTAGCTCTTCTTACTGGGCGATTGCATCAACTTAGATGCTTCTCCTGTGTTCTACTGTGCTGCTTGTATTGTCCCCATATACCGCAGCACGCGACAAGGGCTAGCAGACCATAAATGTAACCGTTTCAGAGAGAAATGCGACCAATGTGACGATCTCGCGTTATATCGATTCGATGGTGAATGACGAAACACGGAGATTTTCTAAGGTTTTTACTACATATTAACACTTTTCACATTTTCTCGTGTTACGTGGCTGCCAGTCCTCGGTTCATGCAAAATCTTAAGGTCCTCGGTCATGTCCAAGGCACCAAACCGACCAATAATTCAATAATCGATAACTAAAACTATAAATGTAGCTCTTCTTACTGGGCGATTGCATCAACTTAGATGCTTCTCCTGTGTTCTACTGTGCTGCTTGTATTGTCCCCACATACCGCAGCACGCGACAAGGGCTGGCAGACCATAAATGTAACCGTTTCAGAGAGAAATGGGACCAATGTGACGATCTCGCGTTATATCGATTCGATGGTGAATGACGAAACACGGAGATAGAAAATCTCCGTGTTTCGTCATTCACCATCGATCGTCACATTACTACATATTAACACTCTTCACATTTTCTCGTGTTACGTGGCTGCCAGTCCTCGGTTCATGCAAAATCTTAAGGTCCTCGGTCATGTCCAAGGCACCAAACCGACCAATAATTCAATAATCGATAACTAAAACTATGAATGTAGCTCTTCTTACTGGGCGATTGCATCAACTTAGATGCTTCTCCTGTGTTCTACTGTGCTGCTTGTATTGTCCCCACATACCGCAGCACGCGACAAGGGCTGGCAGACCATAAATGTAACCGTTTCAGAGAGAAATGCGACCAATGTGACGATCTCGCGTTATATCGATTCGTTGGTGAATGACGAAACACGGAGATTTTCTAACGTTTTTACTACATATTAACACTCTTCACATTTTCTCGTGTTACGTGGCTGCCAGTCCTCGGTTCATGTAAAATCTTAAGGTCCTCGGTCATGTCCAAGGCACCAAACCGACCAATAATTCGATAATCGATAACTAAAACTATAAATGTAGCTCTTCTTACTGGGCGATTGCATCAACTAAGATGCTTCTCCTGTGTTCTACTGTGCTGCTTGTATTCTCCCCACATACCACAGCACGCGACAAGGGCTGGCAGACCATAAATGTAACCGTTTCAGAGAGAAATGCGACCAATGTGACGATCTCGCGTTATATCGATTAGATGGTGAATGACGAAACACGGAGATTTTCTAAGGTTTTTACTACATATTAACACTTTTCACATTTTCTCGTGTTACGTGGCTGCCAGTCCTCGGTTCATGCAAAATCTTAAGGTCCTCGGTCATGTCCAAGGCACCAAACCGACCAATAATTCAATAATCGATAACTAAAACTATAAATGTAGCTCTTCTTACTGGGCGATTGCATCAACTTAGATGCTTCTCCTGTGTTCTACTGTGCTGCTTGTATTGTCCCCACATACCGCAGCACGCGACAAGGGCTGGCAGACCATAAATGTAACCGTTTCAGAGAGAAATGGGACCAATGTGACGATCTCGCGTTATATCGATTCGATGGTGAATGACGAAACACGGAGATAGAAAATCTCCGTGTTTCGTCATTCACCATCGATCGTCACATTACTACATATTAACACTCTTCACATTTTCTCGTGTTACGTGGCTGCCAGTCCTCGGTTCATGCAAAATCTTAAGGTCCTCGGTCATGTCCAAGGCTCCAAACCGACCAATAATTCAATAATCGATAACTAAAACTATGAATGTAGCTCTTCTTACTGGGCGATTGCATCAACTTAGATGCTTCTCCTGTGTTCTACTGTGCTGCTTGTATTGTCCCCACATACCGCAGCACGCGACAAGGGCTGGCAGACCATAAATGTAACCGTTTCAGAGAGAAATGCGACCAATGTGACGATCTCGCGTTATATCGATTAGATGGTGAATGACGAAACACGGAGATTTTCTAAGGTTTTTAATACATATTAACACTTTTCACATTTTCTCGTGTTACGTGGCTGCCAGTCCTCGGTTCATGCAAAATCTTATGGTCCTAGGTCATGTCCAAGGCACCAAACCGACCAATAATTCAATAATCGATAACTAAAATTATAAATGTAGCTCTTCTTACTGGGCGACTGCATCAACTTAGATGCTTCTCCTGTGTTCTACTGTGCTGCTTGTATTGTCCCCACATACCGCAGCACGCGACAAGGGCTGGCAGACCATAAATGTAACCGTTTCAGAGAGAAATGGGACCAATGTGACGATCTCGCGTTATATCGATTCGATGGTGAATGACGAAACACGGAGATAGAATATCTCCGTGTTTCGTCATTCACCATCGATCGTCACATTACTACATATTAACACTCTTCACATTTTCTCGTGTTACGTGGCTGCCAGTCCTCGGTTCATGCAAAATGTTAAGGTCCTCGGTCATGTCCAAGGCTCCAAACCGACCAATAATTCAATAATCGATAACTAAAACTATGAATGTAGCTCTTCTTACTGGGCGATTGCATCAACTTAGATGCTTCTCCTGTGTTCTACTGTGCTGCTTGTATTGTCCCCACATACCGCAGCACGCGACAAGGGCTGGCAGACCATAAATGTAACCGTTTTAGAGAGAAATGCGACCAATGTGACGATCTCGCGTTATATCGATTAGATGGTGAATGACGAAACACGGAGATTTTCTAAGGTTTTTAATACATATTAACACTTTTCACATTTTCTCGTGTTACGTGGCTGCCAGTCCTCGGTTCATGCAAAATCTTATGGTCCTAGGTCATGTCCAAGGCACCAAACCGACCAATAATTCAATAATCGATAACTAAAATTATAAATGTAGCTCTTCTTACTCGGCGACTGCATCAACTTAGATGCTTCTCCTGTGTTCTACTGTGCTGCTTGTATTGTCCCCACATAACCCAGCACGCGACAAGGGCTGGCAGACCATAAATGTAACCGTTTCAGAGAGAAATGCGACCAATGTAACGATCTCGCGTTATATCGATTCGATGGTGAATGACGAAACACGGAGATTTTCTAAGGTTTTTACTACATATTAACACTTTTCACATTTTATCGTGTTACGTGGCTGCCAGTCCTCGGTTCATGCAAAATCTTAAGGTCCTCGGTCATGTCCAAGGCACCAAACCGACCAATAATTCAATAATCGATAACTAAAACTATAAATGTAGCTCTTCTTACTGGGCGATTGCATCAACTTAGATGCTTCTCCTGTGTTCTACTGTGCTGCTTGTATTGTCCCCACATACCGCAGCACGCGACAAGGGCTGGCAGACCGTAAATGTAACCGTTTCAGAGAGAAATGGGACCAATGTGACGATCTCGCGTTATATCGATTCGATGGTGAATGACGAAACACGGAGATAGAAAATCTCCGTGTTTCGTCATTCACCATCGATCGCCACATTACTACATATTAACATTCTTCACATTTTCTCGTGTTACGTGGCTGCCAGTCCTCGGTTCATGCAAAATCTTAAGGTCCTCGGTCATGTCCAAGGCACC
Source organism: Schistocerca nitens (assembly GCF_023898315.1). Lineage (NCBI taxonomy): Eukaryota > Metazoa > Arthropoda > Insecta > Orthoptera > Acrididae > Schistocerca > Schistocerca nitens. The sequence goes on from NC_064625.1 coordinate 70,384,665, forward strand.
AAACCGACCAATAATTCAATAATCGATAACTAAAACTATGAATGTAGCTCTTCTTACTGGGCGATTGCATCAACTTAGATGCTTCTCCTGTGTTCTACTGTGCTGCTTGTATTGTCCCCACATACCGCAGCACGCGACAAGGGCTGGCAGACCATAAATGTAACCGTTTCAGAGAGAAATGCGACCAATGTGACAATCTCGCGTTATATCGATTCGTTGGTGAATGACGAAACACGGAGATTTTCTAACGTTTTTACTACATATTAACACTCTTCACATTTTCTCGTGTTACGTGGCTGCCAGTCCTCGGTTCATGTAAAATCTTAAGGTCCTCGGTCATGTCCAAGGCACCAAACCGACCAATAATTCGATAATCGATAACTAAAACTATAAATGTAGCTCTTCTTACTGGGCGATTGCAACAACTAAGATGCTTCTCCTGTGTTCTACTGTGCTGCTTGTATTGTCCCCACATACCACAGCACGCGACAAGGGCTGGCAGACCATAAATGTAACCGTTTCAGAGAGAAATGCGACCAATGTGACGATCTCGCGTTATATCGATTCGATGGTGAATGACGAAACACGGAGATTTTCTAAGGTTTTTACTACATATTAACACTTTTCACATTTTCTCGTGTTACGTGGCTGCCAGTCCTCGGTTCATGCAAAATCTTATGGTCCTAGGTCATGTCCAAGGCACCAAACCGACCAATAATTCAATAATCGATAACTAAAATTATAAATGTAGCTCTTCTTACTGGGCGACTGCATCAACTTAGATGCTTCTCCTGTGTTCTACTGTGCTGCTTGTATTGTCCCCACATAACCCAGCACGCGACAAGGGCTGGCAGACCATAAATGTAACCGTTTCAGAGAGAAATGCGACCAATGTGACGATCTCGCGTTATATCGATTCGATGGTGAATGACGAAACACGGAGATTTTCTAAGGTTTTTACTACATATTAACACTTTTCACATTTTATCGTGTTACGTGGCTGCCAGTCCTCGGTTCATGCAAAATCTTAAGGTCCTCGGTCATGTCCAAGGCACCAAACCGACCAATAATTCAATAATCGATAACTAAAACTATAAATGTAGCTCTTCTTACTAGGCGATTGCATCAACTAAGATGCTTCTCCTGTGTTCTACTGTGCTGCTTGTATTGTCCCCACATAACCCAGCACGCGACAAGGGCTGGCAGACCATAAATGTAACCGTTTCAGAGAGAAATGCGACCAATGTGACGATCTCGCGTTATATCGATTCGATGGTGAATGACGAAACACGGAGATTTTCTAAGGTTTTTACTACATATTAACACTTTTCACATTTTCTCGTGTTACGTGGCTGCCAGTCCTCGGTTCATGCAAAATCTTAATGTCCTCGGTCATGTCCAAGGCACCAAACCGACCAATAATTCAATAATCGATAACTAAAACTATAAATGTAGCTCTTCTTACTGGGCGATTGCATCAACTTAGATGCTTCTCCTGTGTTCTACTGTGCTGCTTGTATTGTCCCCATATACCGCAGCACGCGACAAGGGCTGGCAGACCATAAATGTAACCGTTTCAGAGAGAAATGCGACCAATGTGACGATCTCGCGTTATATCGATTCGATGGTGAATGACGAAACACGGAGATTTTCTAAGGTTTTTACTACATATTAACACTTTTCACATTTTCTCGTGTTACGTGGCTGCCAGTCCTCGGTTCATGCAAAATCTTAAGGTCCTCGGTCATGTCCAAATCAACAAACCGACCAATAATTCAATAATCGATAACTAAAACTATAAATGTAGCTCTTCTTACTGGGCGATTGCATCAACTTAGATGCTTCTCCTGTGTTCTACTGTGCTGCTTGTATTGTCCCCACATACCGCAGCACGCGACAAGGGCTGGCAGACCATAAATGTAACCGTTTCAGAGAGAAATGGGACCAATGTGACGATCTCGCGTTATATCGATTCGATGGTGAATGACGAAACACGGAGATAGAAAATCTCCGTGTTTCGTCATTCACCATCGATCGTCACATTACTACATATTAACACTCTTCACATTTTCTCGTGTTACGTGGCTGCCAGTCCTCGGTTCATGCAAAATCTTAAGGTCCTCGGTCATGTCCAAGGCACCAAACCGACCAATAATTCAATAATCGATAACTAAAACTATAAATGTAGCTCTTCTTACTGGGCGATTGCATCAACTTAGATGCTTCTCCTGTGTTCTACTGTGCTGCTTGTATTGTCCCCACATACCGCAGCACGCGACAAGGGCTGGCAGACCATAAATGTAACCGTTTCAGAGAGAAATGCGACCAATGTGACGATCTCGCGTTATATCGATTCGTTGGTGAATGACGAAACACGGAGATTTTCTAACGTTTTTACTACATATTAACACTCTTCACATTTTCTCGTGTTACGTGGCTGCCAGTCCTCGGTTCATGTAAAATCTTAATGTCCTCGGTCATGTCCAAGGCACCAAACCGACCAATAATTCGATAATCGATAACTAAAACTATAAATGTAGCTCTTATTACTGGGCGATTGCATCAACTAAGATGCTTCTCCTGTGTTCTACTGCGCTGCTTGTATTGTCCCCACATACCGCAGCACGCGACAAGGGCTGGCAGACCATAAATGTAACCGTTTCAGAGAGAAATGGGACCAATGTGACGATCTCGCGTTATATCGATTCGATGGTGAATGAAGAAACACGGAGATCTTCTAAGGTTTTTACTACATATTAACACTTTTCACATTTTCTCGTGTTACGTGGCTGCCAGTCCTCGGTTCATGCAAAATCTTATGGTCCTAGGTCATGTCCAAGGCACCAAACCGACCAATAATTCAATAATCGATAACTAAAATTATAAATGTAGCTCTTCTTACTGGGCGACTGCATCAACTTAGATGCTTCTCCTGTGTTCTACTGTGCTGCTTGTATTGTCCCCACATACCGCAGCACGCGACAAGGGCTGGCAGACCATAAATGTAACCGTTTCAGAGAGAAATGCGACCAATGTGACGATCTCGCGTTATATCGATTCGATGGTGAATGACGAAACACGGAGATTTTCTAAGGTTTTTACTACATATTAACACTTTTCACATTTTCTCGTGTTACGTGGCTGCCAGTCCTCGGTTCATGCAAAATCTTAAGGCCCTCGGTCATGTCCAAGGCACCAAACCGACCAATAATTCAATAATCGATAGCTAAAACTATAAATGTAGCTCTTCTTACTGGGCGATTGCATCAACTTAGATGCTTCTCCTGTGTTCTACTGTGCTGCTTGTATTGTCCCCACATACCGCAGCACGCGACAAGGGCTGGCAGACCATAAATGTAACCGTTTCAGAGAGAAATGCGACCAATGTGACGATCTCGCGTTATATCGATTCGATGGTGAATGACGAAACACGGAGATTTTCTAAGGTTTTTACTACATATTAACACCTTTCACATTTTCTCGTGTTACGTGGCTGCCAGTCCTCGGTTCATGCAAAATCTTAAGGTCCTAGGTCATGTCCAAGGCACCAAACCGACCAATAATTAAATAATCGATAGCTAAAACTATAAATGTAGCTCTTCTTACTGGGCGATTGCATCAACTTAGATGCTTCTCCTGTGTTCTACTGTGAACTTGTATTGTCCCCACATACCGCAGCACGCAACAAGGGCTGGCAGACCATAAATGTAACCGTTTCAGAGAGAAATGCGACCAATGTGACGATCTCGCGTTATATCGATTCGATGGTGAATGACGAAACACGGAGATTTTCTAAGGTTTTTACTACATTTTAACACTTTTCACATTTTCTCGTGTTACGTGGCTGCCAGTCCTCGGTTCATGCACAATCTTAATGTCCTCGGTCATGTCCAAGGCACCAAACCGACCAATAATTCAATAATCGATAACTAAAACTATAAATGTAGCTCTTCTTACTGGGCGATTGCATCAACTTAGATGCTTCTCCTGTGTTCTACTGTGCTGCTTGTATTGTCCCCACATACCGCAGCACGCGACAAGGGCTGGCAGACCATAAATGTAACCGTTTCATAGAGAAATGCGACCAATGTGACGATCTCGCGTTATATCGATTCGATGGTGAATGACGAAACACGGAGATTTTCTAAGGTTTTTACTACATATTAACACTTTTCACATTTTCTCGTGTTACGTGGCTGCCAGTCCTCGGTTAATGCAAAATCTTAAGGTCCTCGGTCATGTCCAAGGCACCAAACCGACCAATAATTCAATAATCGATAACTAAAACTATAAATGTAGCTCTTCTTACTGGGCGATTGCATCAACTTAGATGCTTCTCCTGTGTTCTACTGTGCTGCTTGTATTGTCCCCACATACCGCAGCACGCGACAAGGGCTGGCAGACCATAAATGTAACCGTTTCAGAGAGAAATGGGACCAATGTGACGATCTCGCGTTATATCGATTCGATGGTGAATGACGAAACACAGAAAATCTCCGTGTTTCGTCATTCACCATCGATCGTCACATTACTACATATTAACACTCTTCACATTTTCTCGTGTTACGTGGCTGCCAGTCCTCGGTTCATGCAAAATCTTAAGGTCCTCGGTCATGTCCAAGGCACCAAACCGACCAATAATTCAATAATCGATAACTAAAACTATAAATGTAGCTCTTCTTACTGGGCGATTGCATCAACTTAGATGCTTCTCCTGTGTTCTACTGTGCTGCCTGTATTGTCCCCACATACCGCAGCACGCGACAAGGGCTGGCAGACCATAAATGTAACCGTTTCAGAGAGCAATGCGACCAATGTGACGATCTCGCGTTATATCGATTCGATGGTGAATGACGAAACACGGAGATTTTCTAAGGTTTTTACTACATATTAACACTTTTCACATTTTCTCGTGTTACGTGGCTGCCAGTCCTCGGTTCATGCAAAATCTTAAGGTCTTCGGTCATGTCCAAGGCACCAAACCGATCAATAATTCAATAATCGATAACTAAAACTATAAATGTAGCTCTTCTTACTGGGCGATTGCATCAACTTAGATGCTTCTCCTGTGTTCTACTGTGCTGCTTGTATTGTCCCCACATACCGCAGCACGCGACAAGGGCTGGCAGACCATAAATGTAACCGTTTCAGAGAGAAATGCGACCAATGTGACGATCTCGCGTTATATCGATTCGATGGTGAATGACGAAACACGGAGATTTTCTAAGGTTTTTACTACATATTAACACTTTTCACATTTTCTCGTGTTACGTGGCTGCCAGTCCTCGGTTCATGCAAAATCTTAAGGTCCTCGGTCATGTCCAAGGCACCAAACCGACCAATAATTCAATAATCGATAACTAAAACTATAAATGTAGCTCTTCTTACTGGGCGATTGCATCAACTTAGATGCTTCTCCAGTGTTCTACTGTGAGCTTGTATTGTCCCCACATACCGCAGCACGCGACAAGGGGTGGCAGACCATAAATGTAACCGTTTCAGAGAGAAATGCGACCAATGCGACGATCTCGCGTTATATCGATTCGATGGTGAATGACGAAACACGGAGATTTTCTAAGGTTTTTACTACATATTAACACTTTTCACATTTTCTCGTGTTACGTGGCTGCCAGTCCTCGGTTCATGCAAAATCTTAAGGTCCTCGGTCATGTCCAAGGCACCAAACCGACCAATAATTAAATAATCGATAACTAAAACTATAAATGTAGCTCTTCTTACTGGGCGATTGCATCAACTTAAATGCTTCTCCTGTGTTCTACTGTGCTGCTTGTATTGTCCCCACATACCGCAGCACGCGACAAGGGCTGGCAGACCATAAATGTACCGTTTCAGAGAGAAATACGACCAAAGTGACGATCTCGCGTTATATCGATTCGATGGTGAATGACGAAACACGGAGATTTTCTAAGGTTTTTACTACGTATTAACACTTTTCACATTTTCTCGTGTTACGTGGCTGCCAGTCCTCGGTTCATGCAAAATCTTAAGGTCCTCGGTCATGTCCAAGGCACCAAACCGACCAATAATTCAATAATCGATAACTAAAACTATAAATGTAGCTCCTCTTACTGGGCGATTGCAGCAACTTAGATGCTTCTCCTGTGTTCTACTGTGAGCTTGTATTGTCCCCACATACCGCAGCACGCGACAAGGGCTGGCAGACCATAAATGTAACCGTTTCAGAGAGAAATGCGACCAATGTGACGATCTCGCGTTATATCGATTCGATGGTGAATGACGAAACACGGAGATTTTCTAAGGTTTTTACTACATATTAACACTTTTCACATTTTCTCGTGTTACGTGGCTGCCAGTCCTCGGTTCATGCAAAATCTTAAGGTCCTCGGTCATATTTAAGGCACCAAACCGACCAATAATTCAATAATCGATAACTAAAACTATAAATGTAGCTCTTCTTACTGGGCGATTGCATCAACTTAAATGCTTCTCCTGTGTTCTACTGTGCTGCTTGTATTGTCCCCACATACCGCAGCACGCGACAAGGGCTGGCAGACCATAAATGTAACCGTTTCAGAGAGAAATGCGACCAATGTGACGATCTCGCGTTATATCGATTCGATGGTGAATGACGAAACACGGAGATTTTCTAAGGTTTTTACTACATATTAACACTTTTCACATTTTCTCGTGTTACGTGGCTGCCAGTCCTCGGTTCATGCAAAATCTTAAGGTCCTCGGTCATGTCCAAGGCACCAAACCGACCAATAATTCAATAATCGATAACTAAAACTATAAATGTAGCTCTTCTTACTGGGCGATTGCATCAACTTAGATGCTTCTCCTGTGTTCTACTGTGCTGCTTGTATTGTCCCCACATACCGCAGCACGCGACAAGGGCTGGCAGACCATAAATGTAACCGTTTCAGAGAGAAATGCGACCAATGTGACGATCTCGCGTTATATCGATTCGATGGAGAATGACGAAACACGGAGATTTTCTAAGGTTTTTACTACATATTAACACTTTTCACATTTTCTCGTGTTACGTGGCTGCCAGTCCTCGGTTCATGCAAAATCTTAAGGTCCTCGGTCATGTCCAAGGCACCAAACCGACCAATAATTCAATAATCGATAACTAAAACTATAAATGTAGCTCTTCTTACTGGGCGATTGCATCAACTTAGATGCTTCTCCTGTGTTCTACTGTGAGCTTGTATTATCCCGACATACCGCAGCACGCGACAAGGGCTGGCAGACCATAAATGTAACCGTTTCAGAGAGAAATGCGACCAATGTGACGATCTCGCGTTATATCGATTCGATGGTGAATGACGAAACACGGAGATTTTCTAAGGTTTTTACTACATATTAACACTTTTCACATTTTCTCGTGTTACGTGGCTGCCAGTCCTCGGTTCATGCAAAATCTTAAGGTCCTCGGTCATGTCCAAGGCACCAAACCGACCAATAATTCAATAATCGATAACTAAAACTATAAATGTAGCTCTTCTTACTGGGCGATTGCATCAACTTAGATGCTTCTCCTGTGTTCTACTGTGCTGCTTGTATTGTCCCCACATACCGCAGCACGCGACAAGGGCTGGCAGACCATAAATGTAACCGTTTCAGAGAGAAATGCGACCAATGTGACGATCTCGCGTTATATCGATTCGATGGTGAATGACGAAACACGGAGATTTTCTAAGGTTTTTACTACATATTAACACTTTTCACATTTTCTCGTGTTACGTGGCTGCCAGTCCTCGGTTCATGTAAAATCTTAAGGTCCTCAGTCATGTCCAAGGCACCAAACCGACCAACAATTCGATAATCGATAACTAAAACTATAAATGTAGCTCTTCTTACTGGGCGATTGCATCAACTAAGATGCTTCTCCTGTGTTCTACTGTGCTGCTTGTATTGTCCCCACATACCGCAGCACGCGACAAGGGCTGGCAGACCATAAATGTAACCGTTTCAGAGAGAAATGCGACCAATGTGACGATCTCGCGTTATATCGATTCGATGGTGAATGACGAAACACGGAGATTTTCTAAGGTTTTTACTACATATTAACACTTTTCACATTTTCTCGTGTTACGTGGCTGCCAGTCCTCGGTTCATGCAAAATCTTAAGGTCCTCGGTCATGTCCAAGGCACCAAACCGACCAATAATTAAATAATAGATAACTAAAACTATAAATGTAGCTCTCCTTACTGGGCGATTGCATCAACTTAGATGCTTCTCCTGTGTTCTACTGTGCTGCTTGTATTGTCCCCACAACCGCAGCACGCGACAAGGGCTGGCAGACCATAAATGTAACCGTTTCAGAGAGAAATTCGACCAATGTGACGATCTCGCGTTATATCGATTCGAAGGTGAATGACGAAACACGGAGATTTTCTAAGGTTTTTACTACATATTAACACTTTTCACATTTTCTCGTATTACGTGGCTACCAGTCCTCGGTTCATGTAAAATCTTAAGGTCCTCGGTCATGTCCAAGGCACCAAACCGTCCAATAATTCGATAATCGATAACTAAAACTATAAATGTAGCTCTTCTAACTGGGCGATTGAATCAACTAAGATGCTTCTCCTGTGTTCTACTGTGAACTTGTATTGTCCCCACATACCGCAGCACGCAACAAGGGCTGGCAGACCATAAATGTAACCGTTTCAGAGAGAAATGCGACCAATGTGACGATCTCGCGTTATATCGATTCGATGGTGAATGACGAAACACGGAGATTTTCTAAGGTTTTTACTACATATTAACACTTTTCACATTTTCTCGTGTTACGTGGCTGCCAGTCCTCGGTTCATGCACAATCTTAATGTCCTCGGTCATGTCCAAGGCACCAAACCGACCAATAATTCAATAATCGATAACTAAAACTATAAATGTAGCTCTTCTTACTGGGCGATTGCATCAACTTAGATGCTTCTCCTGTGTTCTACTGTGCTGCTTGTATTGTCCCCACATACCGCAGCACGCGACAAGGGCTGGCAGACCATAAATGTAACCGTTTCATAGAGAAATGCGACCAATGTGACGATCTCGCGTTATATCGATTCGATGGTGAATGACGAAACACGGAGATTTTCTAAGGTTTTTACTACATATTAACACTTTTCACATTTTCTCGTGTTACGTGGCTGCCAGTCCTCGGTTAATGCAAAATCTTAAGGTCCTCGGTCATGTCCAAGGCACCAAACCGACCAATAATTCAATAATCGATAACTAAAACTATAAATGTAGCTCTTCTTACTGGGCGATTGCATCAACTTAGATGCTTCTCCTGTGTTCTACTGTGCTGCTTGTATTGTCCCCACATACCGCAGCACGCGACAAGGGCTGGCAGACCATAAATGTAACCGTTTCAGAGAGAAATGGGACCAATGTGACGATCTCGCGTTATATCGATTCGATGGTGAATGACGAAACACAGAAAATCTCCGTGTTTCGTCATTCACCATCGATCGTCACATTACTACATATTAACACTCTTCACATTTTCTCGTGTTACGTGGCTGCCAGTCCTCGGTTCATGCAAAATCTTAAGGTCCTCGGTCATGTCCAAGGCACCAAACCGACCAATAATTCAATAATCGATAACTAAAACTATAAATGTAGCTCTTCTTACTGGGCGATTGCATCAACTTAGATGCTTCTCCTGTGTTCTACTGTGCTGCCTGTATTGTCCCCACATACCGCAGCACGCGACAAGGGCTGGCAGACCATAAATGTAACCGTTTCAGAGAGCAATGCGACCAATGTGACGATCTCGCGTTATATCGATTCGATGGTGAATGACGAAACACGGAGATTTTCTAAGGTTTTTACTACATATTAACACTTTTCACATTTTCTCGTGTTACGTGGCTGCCAGTCCTCGGTTCATGCAAAATCTTAAGGTCTTCGGTCATGTCCAAGGCACCAAACCAACCAATAATTCAATAATCGATAACTAAAACTATAAATGTAGCTCTTCTTACTGGGCGATTGAATCAACTTAGATGCTTCTCCTGTGTTCTACTGTGCTGCTTGTATTGTCCCCACATACCGCAGCACGCGACAAGGGCTGGCAGACCATAAATGTAACCGTTTCAGAGAGAAATGCGACCAATGTGACGATCTCGCGTTATATCGATTCGATGGTGAATGACGAAACACGGAGATTTTCTAAGGTTTTTACTACATATTAACACTTTTCACATTTTCTCGTGTTACGTGGCTGCCAGTCCTCGGTTCATGCAAAATCTTAAGGTCCTCGGTCATGTCCAAGGCACCAAACCGACCAATAATTCAATAATCGATAACTAAAACTATAAATGTAGCTCTTCTTACTGGGCGATTGCATCAACTTAGATGCTTCTCCAGTGTTCTACTGTGAGCTTGTATTGTCCCCACATACCGCAGCACGCGACAAGGGGTGGCAGACCATAAATGTAACCGTTTCAGAGAGAAATGCGACCAATGCGACGATCTCGCGTTATATCGATTCGATGGTGAATGACGAAACACGGAGATTTTCTAAGGTTTTTACTACATATTAACACTTTTCACATTTTCTCGTGTTACGTGGCTGCCAGTCCTCGGTTCATGCAAAATCTTAAGGTCCTCGGTCATGTCCAAGGCACCAAACCGACCAATAATTCAATAATCGATAACTAAAACTATAAATGTAGCTCTTCTTACTGGGCGATTGCATCAACTTAGATGCTTCTCCTGTGTTCTACTGTGCTGCTTGTATTGTCCCCACATACCGCAGCACGCGACAAGGGCTGGCAGACCATAAATGTAACCGTTTCAGAGAGAAATGCGACCAATGTGACGATCTCGCGTTATATCGATTCGATGGTGAATGACGAAACACGGAGATTTTCTAAGGTTTTTACTACATATTAACACTTTTCACATTTTCTCGTGTTACGTGGCTGCCAGTCCTCGGTTCATGTAAAATCTTAAGGTCCTCAGTCATGTCCAAGGCACCAAACCGACCAACAATTCGATAATCGATAACTAAAACTATAAATGTAGCTCTTCTTACTGGGCGATTGCATCAACTAAGATGCTTCTCCTGTGTTCTACTGTGCTGCTTGTATTGTCCCCACATACCGCAGCACGCGACAAGGGCTGGCAGACCATAAATGTAACCGTTTCAGAGAGAAATGCGACCAATGTGACGATCTCGCGTTATATCGATTCGATGGTGAATGACGAAACACGGAGATTTTCTAAGGTTTTTACTACATATTAACACTTTTCACATTTTCTCGTGTTACGTGGCTGCCAGTCCTCGGTTCATGCAAAATCTTAAGGTCCTCGGTCATGTCCAAGGCACCAAACCGACCAATAATTAAATAATAGATAACTAAAACTATAAATGTAGCTCTTCTTACTGGGCGATTGCATCAACTTAGATGCTTCTCCTGTGTTCTACTGTGCTGCTTGTATTGTCCCCACAACCGCAGCACGCGACAAGGGCTGGCAGACCATAAATGTAACCGTTTCAGAGAGAAATTCGACCAATGTGACGATCTCGCGTTATATCGATTCGAAGGTGAATGACGAAACACGGAGATTTTCTAAGGTTTTTACTACATATTAACACTTTTCACATTTTCTCGTATTACGTGGCTACCAGTCCTCGGTTCATGTAAAATCTTAAGGTCCTCGGTCATGTCCAAGGCACCAAACCGTCCAATAATTCGATAATCGATAACTAAAACTATAAATGTAGCTCTTCTTACTGGGCGATTGAATCAACTAAGATGCTTCTCCTGTGTTCTACTGTGCTGCTTGTATTGTCCCCACATACCGAAGCACGCGACAAGGGCTGGCAGACCATAAATGTAACCGTTTCAGAGAGAAATGCGACCAATGTGACGATATCGCGTTATATCGATTCGATGGTGAATGGCGAAACACGGAGATTTTGTAAGGTTTTTACTACATATTATCACTTTTCACATTTTCTCGTGTTACGTGGCTGCCAGTCCTCGGTTCATGCAAAATCTTAAGGTCCTAGGTCATGTCCAAGGCACCAAACCGACCAATAATTCAATAATCGATAACTAAAACTATAAATGTAGCTCTTCTTACTGGGCGATTGCATCAACTTAGATGCTTCTCCTGTGTTCTACTGTGCTGCTTGTATTGTCCCCAAATACCGCAGCACGCGACAAGGGCTGGCAGACCATAAATGTTACCGTTTCAGAGAGAAATGCGACCAATGTGACGATCTCGCGTTATATCGATTCGATGGTGAATGACGAAACACGGAGATTTTCTAAGGTTTTTACTACATATTAACACTTTTCACATTTTCTCGTGTTACGTGGCTGCCAGTCCTCGGTTCATGCAAAATCTTAAGGTCCTCGGTCATGTCCAAGGCACCAAACCGACCAATAATTCAATAATCGATAACTAAAACTATAAATGTAGCTCTTCTTACTGGGCGATTGCATCAACTTAGATGCTTCTCCTGTGTTCTACTGTGCTGCTTGTATTGTCCCCACATACCGCAGCACGCGACAAGGGCTGGCAGACCATAAATGTAACCGTTTCAGAGAGAAATGCGACCAATGTGACGATCTCGCGTTTTATCGATTCGAAGGTGAATGACGAAACACGGAGATTTTCTATGGTTTTTACTACATATTAACACATTTCACATTTTATCGTGTTACGTGGCTACCAGTCCTCGGTTCATGTAAAATATTAAGGTCCTCGGTCATGTCCAAGGCACCAAACCGACCAATAATTCGATAATCGATAACTAAAACTATAAATGTAGCTCTTCTTACTGGGCGATTGCATCAACCAAGATGCTTCTCCTGTGTTCTACTGTGCTGCTTGTATTGTCCCCACATAACCCAGCACGCGACAAGGGCTGGCAGACCATAAATGTAACCGTTTCAGAGAGAAATGCGACCAATGTGACGATCTCGCGTTATATCGATTCGATGGTGTATAACGAAACACGGAGATTTTCTAAGGTTTTTACTACATATTAACACTTTTCACATTTTCTCGTGTTACGTGGCTGCCAGTCCTCGGTTCATGCAAAATCTTAAGGTCCTCGGTCATGTCCAAGGCACCAAACCGTCCAATAATTCGATAATCGATAACTAAAACTATAAATGTAGCTCTTCTTACTGGGCGATTGAATCAACTAAGATGCTTCTCCTGTGTTCTACTGTGCTGCTTGTATTGTCCCCACATACCGAAGCACGCGACAAGGGCTGGCAGACCATAAATGTAACCGTTTCAGAGAGAAATGCGACCAATGTGACGATCTCGCGTTATATCGATTCGATGGTGAATGACGAAACACGGAGATTTTCTAAGGTTTTTACTACATATTAACACTTTTCACATTTTCTCGTGTTACGTGGCTGCCAGTCCTCGGTTCGTGCAAAATCTTAAGGTCCTCGGTCATGTCCAAGGCACCAAACCGACCAATAATTCAATAATCGATAACTAAAACTATAAATGTAGCTCTTCTTACTGGGCGATTGCATCAACTTAGATGCTTCTCCTGTGTTCTACTGTGCTGCTTGTATTGTCCCCACATACCGCAGCACGCGACAAGGGCTGGCAGACCATAAATGTAACCGTTTCAGAGAGAAATGCGACCAATGTGACGATCTCGCGTTATATCGATTCGATGGTGAATGACGAAACACGGAGATTTTCTAAGGTTTTTACTACATATTAACACTTTTCACATTTTCTCGTGTTACGTGGCTGCCAGTCCTCGGTTCATGCAAAATCTTAAGGTCCTCGGTCATGTCCAAGGCATCAAACCGACCAATAATTCAGTAATCGATAACTAAAACTATAAATGTAGCTCTTCTTACTGGGCGATTGCATCAACTTAGATGCTTCTCCTGTGTTCTACTGTGAGCTTGTATTGTCCCCACTTACCGCAGCACGCGACAAGGGCTGGCAGACCTTAAATGTAACCGTTTCAGAGAGAAATGCGACCAATGTGACGATCTCGCGTTATATCGATTCGATGGTGAATGACGAAACACGGAGATTTTCTAAGGTTTTTACTACATATTAACACTTTTCACATTTTCTCGTGTTACGTGGCTGCCAGTCCTCGGTTCATGCAAAATCTTAAGGTCCTCGGTCATATTTAAGGCACCAAACCGACCAATAATTCAATAATCGATAACTAAAACTATAAATGTAGCTCTTCTTACTGGGCGATTGCATCAACTTAGATGCTTCTCCTGTGTTCTACTGTGCTGCTTGTATTGTCCCCACATACCGCAGCACGCGACAAGGGCTGGCAGACCATAAATGTAACCGTTTCAGAGAGAAATGCGACCATTGTGACGATCTCGCGTTATATCGATTCGATGGTGAATGACGAAACACGGAGATTTTCTAAGGTTTTTACTACATATTAACACTTTTCACATTTTCTCGTGTTACGTGGCTGCCAGTCCTCGGTTCATGTAAAATCTTAAGGTCCTCAGTCATGTCCAAGGCACCAAACCGACCAACAATTCGATAATCGATAACTAAAACGATAAATGTAGCTCTTCTTACTGGGCGATTGCATCAACTAAGATGCTTCTCCTGTGTTCTACTGTGCTGCTTGTATTGTCCCCACATACCGCAGCACGCGACAAGGGCTGGCAGACCATAAATGTAACCGTTTCAGAGAGAAATGCGACCAATGTGACGATCTCGCGTTATATCGATTCGATGGTGAATGACGAAACACGGAGATTTTGTAAGGTTTTTACTACATATTAACACTTTTCACATTTTCTCGTGTTACGTGGCTGCCAGTCCTCGGTTCATGCAAAATCTTAAGGTCCTCGGTCATGTCCAAGGCACCAAACCGACCAATAATTAAATAATCGATAACTAAAACTATAAATGTAGCTCTTCTTACTGGGCGATTGCATCAACTTAGATGCTTCTCCTGTGTTCTACTGTGCTGCTTGTATTGTCCCCACAACCGCAGCACGCGACAAGGGCTGGCAGACCATAAATGTAACCGTTTCAGAGAGAAATTCGACCAATGTGACGATCTCGCGTTATATCGATTCGAAGGTGAATGACGAAACACGGAGATTTTCTAAGGTTTTTACTACATATTAACACTTTTCACATTTTCTCGTATTACGTGGCTACCAGTCCTCGGTTCATGTAAAATCTTAAGGTCCTCGGTCATGTCCAAGGCACCAAACCGTCCAATAATTCGATAATCGATAACTAAAACTATAAATGTAGCTCTTCTTACTGGGCGATTGAATCAACTAAGATGCTTCTCCTGTGTTCTACTGTGCTGCTTGTATTGTCCCCACATACCGAAGCACGCGACAAGGGCTGGCAGACCATAAATGTAACCGTTTCAGAGAGAAATGCGACCAATGTGACGATATCGCGTTATATCGATTCGATGGTGAATGGCGAAACACGGAAATTTTGTAAGGTTTTTACTACATATTATCACTTTTCACATTTTCTCGTGTTACGTGGCTGCCAGTCCTCGGTTCATGCAAAATCTTAAGGTCCTAGGTCATGTCCAAGGCACCAAACCGACCAATAATTCAATAATCGATAACTAAAACTATAAATGTAGCTCTTCTTACTGGGCGATTCCATCAACTTAGATGCTTCTCCTGTGTTCTACTGTGCTGCTTGTATTGTCCCCAAATACCGCAGCACGCGACAAGGGCTGGCAGACCATAAATGTTACCGTTTCAGAGAGAAATGCGACCAATGTGACGATCTCGCGTTATATCGATTCGATGGTGAATGACGAAACACGGAGATTTTCTAAGGTTTTTACTACATATTAACACTTTTCACATTTTCTCGTGTTACGTGGCTGCCAGTCCTCGGTTCATGCAAAATCTTAAGGTCCTCGGTCATGTCCAAGGCACCAAACCGACCAATAATTCAATAATCGATAACTAAAACTATAAATGTAGCTCTTCTTACTGGGCGATTGCATCAACTTAGATGCTTCTCCTGTGTTCTACTGTGCTGCTTGTATTGTCCCCACATACCGCAGCACGCGACAAGGGCTGGCAGACCATAAATGTAACCGTTTCAGAGAGAAATGCGACCAATGTGACGATCTCGCGTTTTATCGATTCGAAGGTGAATGACGAAACACGGAGATTTTCTATGGTTTTTACTACATATTAACACATTTCACATTTTATCGTGTTACGTGGCTACCAGTCCTCGGTTCATGTAAAATATTAAGGTCCTCGGTCATGTCCAAGGCACCAAACCGACCAATAATTCGATAATCGATAACTAAAACTATAAATGTAGCTCTTCTTACTGGGCGATTGCATCAACCAAGATGCTTCTCCTGTGTTCTACTGTGCTGCTTGTATTGTCCCCACATACCGCAGCACGCGACAAGGGCTGGCAGACCATAAATGTAACCGTTTCAGAGAGAAATGCGACCAATGTGACGATCTCGCGTTATATCGATTCGATGGTGTATAACGAAACACGGAGATTTTCTAAGGTTTTTACTACATATTAACACTTTTCACATTTTCTCGTGTTACGTGGCTGCCAGTCCTCGGTTCATGCAAAATCTTAAGGTCCTAGGTCATGTCCAAGGCACCAAACCGACCAATAATTCAATAATCGATAACTAAAACTATAAATGTAGCTCTTCTTACTGGGCGATTGCATCAACTTAGATGCTTCTCCTGTGTTCTACTGTGCTGCTTGTATTGTCCCCACATACCGCAGCACGCGACAAGGGCTGGCAGACCATAAATGTAACCGTTTCAGAGAGAAATGCGACCAATGTGACGATCTCGCGTTATATCGATTCGATGGTGAATGACGAAACACGGAGATTTTCTAAGGTTTTTACTACATATTAACACTTTTCACATTTTCTCGTGTTACGTGGCTGCCAGTCCTCGGTTCATGCAAAATCTTAAGGTCCTCGGTCATGTCCAAGGCACCAAACCGACCAATAATTCAATAATCGATAACTAAAACTATAAATGTAGCTCTTCTTACTGGGCGATTGCATCAACTTAGATGCTTCTCCTGTGTTCTACTGTGCTGCTTGTATTGTCCCCACATACCGCAGCACGCGACAAGGGCTGGCAGACCATAAATGTAACCGTTTCAGAGAGAAATGCGACCAATGTGACGATCTCGCGTTATATCGATTCGATGGTGAATGACGAAACACGGAGATTTTCTAAGGTTTTTACTACATATTAGCACTTTTCACATTTTCTCGTGTTACGTGGCTGCCAGTCCTCGGTTCATGCAAAATCTTAAGGTCCTCGGTCATGTCCAAGGCATCAAACCGACCAATAATTCAGTAATCGATAACTAAAACTATAAATGTAGCTCTTCTTACTGGGCGATTGCATCAACTTAGATGCTTCTCCTGTGTTCTACTGTGAGCTTGTATTGTCCCCACATACCGCAGCACGCGACAAGGGCTGGCAGACCATAAATGTAACCGTTTCAGAGAGAAATGCGACCAATGTGACGATCTCGCGTTATATCGATTCGATGGTGAATGACGAAACACGGAGATTTTCTAAGGTTTTTACTACATATTAACACTTTTCACATTTTCTCGTGTTACGTGGCTGCCAGTCCTCGGTTCATGCAAAATCTTAAGGTCCTAGGTCATGTCCAAGGCACCAAACCGACCAATAATTCAATAATCGATAACTAAAACTGTAAATGTAGCTCTTCTTACTGGGCGATTGCATCAACTTAGATGCTTCTCCTGTGTTCTACTGTGCTGCTTGTATTGTCCCCACATAACCCAACACGCGACAAGGGCTCGGAGACCATAAATGTAACCGTTTCAGAGAGAAATGCGACCAATGTGACGATCTCGCGTTATATCGATTCGATGGTGAATGACGAAACACGGAGATTTTCTAAGGTTTTTACTACATATTAACACTTTTCACATTTTCTCGTGTTACGTGGCTGCCAGTCCTCGGTTCATGCAAAATCTTAAGGTCCTCGGTCATGTCCAAGGCACCAAACCGACCAATAATTCAATAATCGATAACTAAAACTATAAATGTAGCTCTTCTTACTGGGCGATTGCATCAACTTAGATGCTTCTCCTGTGTTCTACTGTGCTGCTTGTATTGTCCCCACATACCGCAGCACGCGACAAGGGCTGGCAGACCATAAATGTAACCGTTTCAGAAAGAAATGCGGCCAATGTGACGATCTCGCGTTATATCGATTCGATGGTGAATGACGAAACACAGAGATTTTCTAAGGTTTTTACTACATATTAACACTTTTCACATTTTCTCGTGTTACGTGGCTGCCAGTCCTCGGTTCATGCAAAATCTTAAGGTCCTCGGTCATGTCCAAGGCACCAAACCGACCAATAATTCAATAATCGATAACTAAAACTATAAATGTAGCTCTTCTTACTGGGCGATTGCATCAACTTAGATGCTTCTCCTGTGTTCTACTGTGCTGCTTGTATTGTCCCCACATACCGCAGCACGCGACAAGGGCTGGCAGACCATAAATCTAACCGTTTCAGAGA
Source organism: Schistocerca nitens (assembly GCF_023898315.1). Classification (NCBI taxonomy): domain Eukaryota; kingdom Metazoa; phylum Arthropoda; class Insecta; order Orthoptera; family Acrididae; genus Schistocerca; species Schistocerca nitens. The sequence continues at coordinate 70,403,207 of NC_064625.1, forward strand.
GAAATGCGACCAATGTGACGATCTCGCGTTATATCGATTCGATGGTGAATGACAAAACACGGAGATTTTCTAAGGTTTTTACTACATATTAACACTTTTCACATTTTCTCGTGTTACGTGGCTGCCAGTCCTCGGTTCATGTAAAATCTTAAGGTCCTCGGTTATGTCCAAGGCACCAAACCGACCAATAATTCAATAATCGATAACTAAAACTAAAATGTAGCTCTACTTACTGGGCGATGGCATCAACTTAGATGCTTCTCCTGTTTTCTACTGTGCTGCTTGTATTGTCCCCACATACCGCAGCACGCGACAAGGGCTGGCAGACCATAAATGTAACCGTTTCAGAGAGAAATGCGACCAATGTGACGATCTCGCGTTATATCGATTCGATGGTGAATGACGAAACACGGAGATTTTCTAAGGTTTTTACTACATATTAACACTTTTCACATTTTCTCGTGTTACGTGGCTGCAAACCCTCGGTTCATGCAAAATCTTAAGGTCCTCGGTCATGTCCAAGGCACCAAACCGACCAATAATTCAATAATCGATAACTAAAACTATAAATGTAGCTCTTCTTACTGGGCGATTGCATCAACTAAGATGCTTCTCCTGTGTTCTACTGTGCTGCTTGTATTGTCCCCACATACCGCAGCACGCGACAAGGGCTGGCAGACCATAAATGTAACCGTTTCAGAGAGAAATGCGACCAATGTGACGATCTCGCGTTATATCGATTCGATGGTGAATGACGAAACACGGAGATTTTCTAAGGTTTTTACTACATATTAACACTTTTCACATTTTCTCGTGTTACGTGGCTGCCAGTCCTCGGTTCATGCAAAATCTTAAGGTCCTCGGTCATGTCCAAGGCACCAAACCGACCAATAATTAAATAATCGATAACTAAAACTATAAATGTAGCTCTTCTTACTGGGCGATTGCATCAACTTAGATGCTTCTCCTGTGTTCTACTGTGCTGCTTGTATTGTCCCCACAACCGCAGCACGCGACAAGGGCTGGCAGACCATAAATGTAACCGTTTCAGAGAGAAATTCGACCAATGTGACGATCTCGCGTTATATCGATTCGAAGGTGAATGACGAAACACGGAGATTTTCTAAGGTTTTTACTACATATTAACACTTTTCACATTTTCTCGTATTACGTGGCTACCAGTCCTCGGTTCATGTAAAATCTTAAGGTCCTCGGTCATGTCCAAGGCACCAAACCGTCCAATAATTCGATAATCGATAACTAAAACTATAAATGTAGCTCTTCTTACTGGGCGATTGAATCAACTAAGATGCTTCTCCTGTGTTCTACTGTGCTGCTTGTATTGTCCCCACATACCGAAGCACGCGACAAGGGCTGGCAGACCATAAATGTAACCGTTTCAGAGAGAAATGCGACCAATGTGACGATATCGCGTTATATCGATTCGATGGTGAATGGCGAAACACGGAGATTTTGTAAGGTTTTTACTACATATTATCACTTTTCACATTTTCTCGTGTTACGTGGCTGCCAGTCCTCGGTTCATGCAAAATCTTAAGGTCCTAGGTCATGTCCAAGGCACCAAACCGACCAATAATTCAATAATCGATAACTAAAACTATAAATGTAGCTCTTCTTACTGGGCGATTGCATCAACTTAGATGCTTCTCCTGTGTTCTACTGTGCTGCTTGTATTGTCCCCACATACCGCAGCACGCGACAAGGGCTGGCAGACCATAAATGTAACCGTTTCAGAGAGAAATGCGACCAATGTGACGATCTCGCGTTTTATCGATTCGAAGGTGAATGACGAAACACGAAGATTTTCTATGGTTTTTACTACATATTAACACATTTCACATTTTATCGTGTTACGTGGCTACCAGTCCTCGGTTCATGTAAAATATTAAGGTCCTCGGTCATGTCCAAGGCACCAAACCGACCAATAATTCGATAATCGATAACTAAAACTATAAATGTAGCTCTTCTTACTGGGCGATTGCATCAACCAAGATGCTTCTCCTGTGTTCTACTGTGCTGCTTGTATTGTCCCCACATACCGCAGCACGCGACAAGGGCTGGCAGACCATAAATGTAACCGTTTCAGAGAGAAATGCGACCAATGTGACGATCTCGCGTTATATCGATTCGATGGTGTATAACGAAACACGGAGATTTTCTAAGGTTTTTACTACATATTAACACTTTTCACATTTTCTCGTGTTACGTGGCTGCCAGTCCTCGGTTCATGCAAAATCTTAAGGTCCTAGGTCATGTCCAAGGCACCAAACCGACCAATAATTCAATAATCGATAACTAAAACTATAAATGTAGCTCTTCTTACTGGGCGATTGCATCAAATTAGATGCTTCTCCTGTGTTCTACTGTGCTGCTTGTATTGTCCCCACATACCGCAGCACGCGACAAGGGCTGGCAGACCATAAATGTAACCGTTTCAGAGAGAAATGCGACCAATGTGACGATCTCGCGTTATATCGATTCGATGGTGAATGACGAAACACGGAGATTTTCTAAGGTTTTTACTACATATTAACACTTTTCACATTTTCTCGTGTTACGTGGCTGCCAGTCCTCGGTTCATGCAAAATCTTAAGGTCCTCGGTCATGTCCAAGGCACCAAACCGACCAATAATTCAATAATCGATAACTAAAACTATAAATGTAGCTCTTCTTACTGGGCGATTGCATCAACTTAGATGCTTCTCCTGTGTTCTACTGTGCTGCTTGTATTGTCCCCACATACCGCAGCACGCGACAAGGGCTGGCAGACCATAAATGTAACCGTTTCAGAGAGAAATGCGACCAATGTGACGATCTCGCGTTATATCGATTCGATGGTGAATGACGAAACACGGAGATTTTCTAAGGTTTTTACTACATATTAACACTTTTCACATTTTCTCGTGTTACGTGGCTGCCAGTCCTCGGTTCATGCAAAATCTTAAGGTCCTCGGTCATGTCCAAGGCATCAAACCGACCAATAATTCAGTAATCGATAACTAAAACTATAAATGTAGCTCTTCTTACTGGGCGATTGCATCAACTTAGATGCTTCTCCTGTGTTCTACTGTGAGCTTGTATTGTCCCCACATACCGCAGCACGCGACAAGGGCTGGCAGACCATAAATGTAACCGTTTCAGAGAGAAATGCGACCAATGTGACGATCTCGCGTTATATCGATTCGATGGTGAATGACGAAACACGGAGATTTTCTAAGGTTTTTACTACATATTAACACTTTTCACATTTTCTCGTGTTACGTGGCTGCCAGTCCTCGGTTCATGCAAAATCTTAAGGTCCTAGGTCATGTCCAAGGCACCAAACCGACCAATAATTCAATAATCGATAACTAAAACTATAAATGTAGCTCTTCTTACTGGGCGATTGCATCAACTTAGATGCTTCTCCTGTGTTCTACTGTGCTGCTTTTATTGTCCCCACATAACCCAACACGCGACAAGGGCTCGGAGACCATAAATGTAACCGTTTCAGAGAGAAATGCGACCAATGTGACGATCTCGCGTTATATCGATTCGATGGTGAATGACGAAACACGGAGATTTTCTAAGGTTTTTACTACATATTAACACTTTTCACATTTTCTCGTGTTACGTGGCTGCCAGTCCTCGGTTCATGCAAAAGCTTAAGTTCCTCGGTCATGTCCAAGGCACCAAACCGACCAATAATTCAATAATCGATAACTAAAACTATAAATGTAGCTCTTCTTACTGGGCGATTGCATCAACTTAGATGCTTCTCCTGTGTTCTACTGTGCTGCTTGTATTGTCCCCACATACCGCAGCACGCGACAAGGGCTGGCAGACCATAAATGTAACCGTTTCAGAAAGAAATGCGGCCAATGTGACGATCTCGCGTTATATCGATTCGATGGTGAATGACGAAACACGGAGATTTTCTAAGGTTTTTACTACATATTAACACTTTTCACATTTTCTCGTGTTACGTGGCTGCCAGTCCTCGGTTCATGCAAAATCTTAAGGTCCTCGGTCATGTCCAAGGCACCAAACCGACCAATAATTCAATAATCGATAACTAAAACTATAAATGTAGCTCTTCTTACTGGGCGATTGCATCAACTTAGATGCTTCTCCTGTGTTCTACTGTGCTGCTTGTATTGTCCCCACATACCGCAGCACGCGACAAGGGCTGGCAGAACATAAATGTAACCGTTTCAGAGAGAAATGCGACCAATGTGACGATCTCGCGTTATATCGATTCGATGGTGAATGACAAAACACGGAGATTTTCTAAGGTTTTTACTACATATTAACACTTTTCACATTTTCTCGTGTTACGTGGCTGCCAGTCCTCGGTTCATGCAAAATCTTAAGGTCCTCGGTCATGTCCAAGGCACCAAACCGACCAATAATTCAATAATCGATAACTAAAACTAAAATGTAGCTCTACTTACTGGGCGATGGCATCAACTTAGATGCTTCTCCTGTTTTCTACTGTGCTGCTTGTATTGTCCCCACATACCGCAGCACGCGACAAGGGCTGGCAGACCATAAATGTAACCGTTTCAGAGAGAAATGCGACCAATGTGACGATCTCGCGTTATATCGATTCGATGGTGAATGACGAAACACGGAGATTTTCTAAGGTTTTTACTACATATTAACACTTTTCACATTTTCTCGTGTTACGTGGCTGCAAACCCTCGGTTCATGCAAAATCTTAAGGTCCTCGGTCATGTCCAAGGCACCAAACCGACCAATAATTCAATAATCGATAACTGAAACTATAAATGTAGCTCTTCTTACTGGGCGATTGCATCAACTAAGATGCTTCTCCTGTGTTCTACTGTGCTGCTTGTATTGTCCCCACATACCGCAGCACGCGACAAGGGCTGGCAGACCATAAATGTAACCGTTTCAGAGAGAAATGCGACCAATGTGACGATCTCGCGTTATATCGATTCGATGGTGAATGACGAAACACGGAGATTTTCTAAGGTTTTTACTACATATTAACACTTTTCACATTTTCTCGTGTTACGTGGCTGCCAGTCCTCGGTTCATGCAAAATCTTAAGGTCCTCGGTCATGTCCAAGGCACCAAACCGACCAATAATTCAATAATCGATAGCTAAAACTATAAATGTAGCTCTTCTTACTGGGCGATTGCATCAACTTAGATGCTTCTCCTGTGTTCTACTGTGCTGCTTGTATTGTCCCCACATACCGCAGCACGCGACAAGGGCTGGCAGACCATAAATGTAACCGTTTCAGAGAGAAATGCGACCAATGTGACGATCTCGCGTTATATCGATTCGATGGTGAATGACGAAACACGGAGATTTTCTAAGGTTTTTACTACATATTAACACTTTTCACATTTTCTCGTGTTACGTGGCTGCCAGTCCTCGGTTCATGCAAAATCTTAAGGTCCTAGGTCATGTCCAAGGCACCAAACCGACCAATAATTCAATAATCGATAGCTAAAACTATAAATGTAGCTCTTCTTACTGGGCGATTGCATCAACTTAGATGCTTCTCCTGTGTTCTACTGTGAGCTTGTATTGTCCCCACATACCGCAGCACGCAACAAGGGCTGGCAGACCATAAATGTAACCGTTTCAGAGAGAAATGCGACCAATGTGACGATCTCGCGTTATATCGTTTCGATGGTGAATGACGAAACACGGAGATTTTCTAAGGTTTTTACTACATATTAACACTTTTCACATTTTCTCGTGTTACGTGGCTGCCAGTCCTCGGTTCATGTAAAATCTTAAGGTCCTCAGTCATGTCCAAGGCACCAAACCGACCAACAATTCGATAATCGATAACTAAAACTATAAATGTAGCTCTTCTTACTGGGCGATTGCATCAACTTAGATGCTTCTCCTGTGTTCTACTGTGCTGCTTGTATTGTCCCCACATACCGCAGCACGCGACAAGGGCTGGCAGACCATAAATGTAACCGTTTCAGAGAGAAATGCGACCAATGTGACGATCTCGCGTTATATCGATTCGATGGTGAATGACGAAACACGGAGATTTTCTAAGGTTTTTACTACATATTAACACTTTTCACATTTTCTCGTGTTACGTGGCTGCCAGTCCTCGGTTCATGCAAAATCTTAAGGTCCTCGGTCATGTCCAAGGCACCAAACCGACCAATAATTAAATAATCGATAACTAAAACTATAAATGTAGCTCTTCTTACTGGGCGATTGCATCAACTTAGATGCTTCTCCTGTGTTCTACTGTGCTGCTTGTATTGTCCCCACAACCGCAGCACGCGACAAGGGCTGGCAGACCATAAATGTAACCGTTTCAGAGAGAAATTCGACCAATGTGACGATCTCGCGTTATATCGATTCGAAGGTGAATGACGAAACACGGAGATTTTCTAAGGTTTTTACTACATATTAACACTTTTCACATTTTCTCGTATTACGTGGCTACCAGTCCTCGGTTCATGTAAAATCTTAAGGTCCTCGGTCATGTCCAAGGCACCAAACCGTCCAATAATTCGATAATCGATAACTAAAACTATAAATGTAGCTCTTCTTACTGGGCGATTGAATCAACTAAGATGCTTCTCCTGTGTTCTACTGTGCTGCTTGTATTGTCCCCACATACCGAAGCACGCGACAAGGGCTGGCAGACCATAAATGTAACCGTTTCAGAGAGAAATGCGACCAATGTGACGATATCGCGTTATATCGATTCGATGGTGAATGGCGAAACACGGAGATTTTGTAAGGTTTTTACTACATATTATCACTTTTCACATTTTCTCGTGTTACGTGGCTGCCAGTCCTCGGTTCATGCAAAATCTTAAGGTCCTAGGTCATGTCCAAGGCACCAAACCGACCAACAATTCGATAATCGATAACTAAAACTATAAATGTAGCTCTTCTTACTGGGCGATTGCATCAACTAAGATGCTTCTCCTGTGTTCTACTGTGCTGCTTGTATTGTCCCCACATACCGCAGCACGCGACAAGGGCTGGCAGACCATAAATGTAACCGTTTCAGAGAGAAATGCGACCAATGTGACGATCTCGCGTTATATCGATTCGATGGTGAATGACGAAACACGGAGATTTTCTAAGGTTTTTACTACATATTAACACTTTTCACATTTTCTCGTGTTACGTGGCTGCCAGTCCTCGGTTCATGCAAAATCTTAATGTCCTCGGTCATGTCCAAGGCACCAAACCGACCAATAATTAAATAATCGATAACTAAAACTATAAATGTAGCTCTTCTTACTGGGCAATTGCATCAACTTAGATGCTTCTCCTGTGTTCTACTGTGCTGCTTGTATTGTCCCCACAACCGCAGCACGCGACAAGGGCTGGCAGACCATAAATGTAACCGTTTCAGAGAGAAATTCGACCAATGTGACGATCTCGCGTTATATCGATTCGAAGGTGAATGACGAAACACGGAGATTTTCTAAGGTTTTTACTACATATTAACACTTTTCACATTTTCTCGTATTACGTGGCTACCAGTCCTCGGTTCATGTAAAATCTTAAGGTCCTCGGTCATGTCCAAGGCACCAAACCGTCCAATAATTCGATAATCGATAACTAAAACTATAAATGTAGCTCTTCTTACTGGGCGATTGAATCAACTAAGATGCTTCTCCTGTGTTCTACTGTGCTGCTTGTATTGTCCCCACATACCGAAGCACGCGACAAGGGCTGGCAGACCATAAATGTAACCGTTTCAGAGAGAAATGCGACCAATGTGACGATATCGCGTTATATCAATTCGATGGTGAATGGCGAAACACGGAGATTTTGTAAGGTTTTTACTACATATTATCACTTTTCACATTTTCTCGTGTTACGTGGCTGCCAGTCCTCGGTTCATGCAAAATCTTAAGGTCCTAGGTCATGTCCAAGGCACCAAACCGACCAATAATTCAATAATCGATAACTAAAACTATAAATGTAGCTCTTCTTACTGGGCGATTCCATCAACTTAGATGCTTCTCCTGTGTTCTACTGTGCTGCTTGTATTGTCCCCAAATACCGCAGCACGCGACAAGGGCTGGCAGACCATAAATGTTACCGTTTCAGAGAGAAATGCGACCAATGTGACGATCTCGCGTTATATCGATTCGATGGTGAATGACGAAACACGGAGATTTTCTAAGGTTTTTACTACATATTAACACTTTTCACATTTTCTCGTGTTACGTGGCTGCCAGTCGTCGGTTCATGCAAAATCTTAAGGTCCTCGGTCATGTCCAAGGCACCAAACCGACCAATAATTCAATAATCGATAACTAAAACTATAAATGTAGCTCTTCTTACTCGGCGATTGCATCAACTTAGATGCTTCTCCTGTGTTCTACTGTGCTGCTTGTATTGTCCCCACATACCGCAGCACGCGACAAGGGCTGGCAGACCATAAATGTAACCGTTTCAGAGAGAAATGCGACCAATGTGACGATCTCGCGTTTTATCGATTCGAAGGTGAATGACGAAACACGGAGATTTTCTATGGTTTTTACTACATATTAACACATTTCACATTTTATCGTGTTACGTGGCTACCAGTCCTCGGTTCATGTAAAATATTAAGGTCCTCGGTCATGTCCAAGGCACCAAACCGACCAATAATTCGATAATCGATAACTAAAACTATAAATGTAGCTCTTCTTACTGGGCGATTGCATCAACCAAGATGCTTCTCCTGTGTTCTACTGTGCTGCTTGTATTGTCCCCACATACCGCAGCACGCGACAAGGGCTGGCAGACCATAAATGTAACCGTTTCAGAGAGAAATGCGACCAATGTGACGATCTCGCGTTATATCGATTCGATGGTGTATAACGAAACACGGAGATTTTCTAAGGTTTTTACTACATATTAACACTTTTCACATTTTCTCGTGTTACGTGGCTGCCAGTCCTCGGTTCATGCAAAATCTTAAGGTCCTAGGTCATGTCCAAGGCACCAAACCGACCAATAATTCAATAATCGATAACTAAAACTATAAATGTAGCTCTTCTTACTGGGCGATTGCATCAACTTAGATGCTTCTCCTGTGTTCTACTGTGCTGCTTGTATTGTCCTCACATACCGCAGCACGCGACAAGGGCTGGCAGACCATAAATGTAACCGTTTCAGAGAGAAATGCGACCAATGTGACGATCTCGCGTTATATCGATTCGATGGTGAATGACGAAACACGGAGATTTTCTAAGGTTTTTACTACATATTAACACTTTTCACATTTTCTCGTGTTACGTGGCTGTCAGTCCTCGGTTCATGCAAAATCTTAAGGTCCTCGGTCATGTCCAAGGCACCAAACCGACCAATAATTCAATAATCGATAACTAAAACTATAAATGTAGCTCTTCTTACTGGGCGATTGCATCAACTTAGATGCTTCTCCTGTGTTCTACTGTGCTGCTTGTATTGTCCCCACATACCGCAGCACGCGACAAGGGCTGGCAGACCATAAATGTAACCGTTTCAGAGAGAAATGCGACCAATGTGACGATCTCGCGTTATATCGATTCGATGGTGAATGACGAAACACGGAGATTTTCTAAGGTTTTTACTACATATTAACACTTTTCACATTTTCTCGTGTTACGTGGCTGCCAGTCCTCAGTTCATGCGAAATCTTAAGGTCCTCGGTCATGTCCAAGGCATCAAACCGACCAATAATTCAGTAATCGATAACTAAAACTATAAATGTAGCTCTTCTTACTGGGCGATTGCATCAACTTAGATGCTTCTCCTGTGTTCTACTGTGAGCTTGTATTGTCCCCACATACCGCAGCACGCGACAAGGGCTGGCAGACCATAAATGTAACCGTTTCAGAGAGAAATGCGACCAATGTGACGATCTCGCGTTATATCGATTCGATGGTGAATGACGAAACACGGAGATTTTCTAAGGTTTTTACTACATATTAACACTTTTCACATTTTCTCGTGTTACGTGGCTGCCAGTCCTCGGTTCATGCAAAATCTTAAGGTCCTAGGTCATGTCCAAGGCACCAAACCGACCAATAATTCAATAATCGATAACTAAAACTATAAATGTAGCTCTTCTTACTGGGCGATTGCATCAACTTAGATGCTTCTCCTGTGTTCTACTGTGCTGCTTGTATTGTCCCCATATAACCCAACACGCGACAAGGGCTCGGAGACCATAAATGTAACCGTTTCAGAGAGAAATGCGACCAATGTGACGATCTCGCGTTATATCGATTCGATGGTGAATGACGAAACACGGAGATTTTCTAAGGTTTTTACTACATATTAACACTTTTCACATTTTCTCGTGTTACGTGGCTGCCAGTCCTCGGTTCATGCAAAATCTTAAGGTCCTCGGTCATGTCCAAGGCACCAAACCGACCAATAATTCAATAATCGATAGCTAAAACTATAAATGTAGCTCTTCTTACTCGGCGATTGCATCAACTTAGATGCTTCTCCTGTGTTCTACTGTGCTGCTTGTATTGTCCCCACATACCGCAGCACGCGACAAGGGCTGGCAGACCATAAATGTAACCGTTTCAGAGAGAAATGCGACCAATGTGACGATCTCGCGTTTTATCGATTCGAAGGTGAATGACGAAACACGGAGATTTTCTATGGTTTTTACTACATATTAACACATTTCACATTTTATCGTGTTACGTGGCTACCAGTCCTCGGTTCATGTAAAATATTAAGGTCCTCGGTCATGTCCAAGGCACCAAACCGACCAATAATTCGATAATCGATAACTAAAACTATAAATGTAGCTCTTCTTACTGGGCGATTGCATCAACCAAGATGCTTCTCCTGTGTTCTACTGTGCTGCTTGTATTGTCCCCACATACCGCAGCACGCGACAAGGGCTGGCAGACCATAAATGTAACCGTTTCAGAGAGAAATGCGACCAATGTGACGATCTCGCGTTATATCGATTCGATGGTGTATAACGAAACACGGAGATTTTCTAAGGTTTTTACTACATATTAACACTTTTCACATTTTCTCGTGTTACGTGGCTGCCAGTCCTCGGTTCATGCAAAATCTTAAGGTCCTAGGTCATGTCCAAGGCACCAAACCGACCAATAATTCAATAATCGATAACTAAAACTATAAATGTAGCTCTTCTTACTGGGCGATTGCATCAACTTAGATGCTTCTCCTGTGTTCTACTGTGCTGCTTGTATTGTCCTCACATACCGCAGCACGCGACAAGGGCTGGCAGACCATAAATGTAACCGTTTCAGAGAGAAATGCGACCAATGTGACGATCTCGCGTTATATCGATTCGATGGTGAATGACGAAACACGGAGATTTTCTAAGGTTTTTACTACATATTAACACTTTTCACATTTTCTCGTGTTACGTGGCTGCCAGTCCTCGGTTCATGCAAAATCTTAAGGTCCTCGGTCATGTCCAAGGCACCAAACCGACCAATAATTCAATAATCGATAACTAAAACTATAAATGTAGCTCTTCTTACTGGGCGATTGCATCAACTTAGATGCTTCTCCTGTGTTCTACTGTGCTGCTTGTATTGTCCCCACATACCGCAGCACGCGACAAGGGCTGGCAGACCATAAATGTAACCGTTTCAGAGAGAAATGCGACCAATGTGACGATCTCGCGTTATATCGATTCGATGGTGAATGACGAAACACGGAGATTTTCTAAGGTTTTTACTACATATTAACACTTTTCACATTTTCTCGTGTTACGTGGCTGCCAGTCCTCGGTTCATGCAAAATCTTAAGGTCCTCGGTCATGTCCAAGGCATCAAACCGACCAATAATTCAGTAATCGATAACTAAAACTATAAATGTAGCTCTTCTTACTGGGCGATTGCATCAACTTAGATGCTTCTCCTGTGTTCTACTGTGAGCTTGTATTGTCCCCACATACCGCAGCACGCGACAAGGGCTGGCAGACCATAAATGTAACCGTTTCAGAGAGAAATGCGACCAATGTGACGATCTCGCGTTATATCGATTCGATGGTGAATGACGAAACACGGAGATTTTCTAAGGTTTTTACTACATATTAACACTTTTCACATTTTCTCGTGTTACGTGGCTGCCAGTCCTCGGTTCATGCAAAATCTTAAGGTCCTAGGTCATGTCCAAGGCACCAAACCGACCAATAATTCAATAATCGATAACTAAAACTATAAATGTAGCTCTTCTTACTGGGCGATTGCATCAACTTAGATGCTTCTCCTGTGTTCTACTGTGCTGCTTGTATTGTCCCCACATAACCCAACACGTGACAAGGGCTCGGAGACCATAAATGTAACCGTTTCAGAGAGAAATGCGACCAATGTGACGATCTCGCGTTATATCGATTCGATGGTGAATGACGAAACACGGAGATTTTCTAAGGTTTTTACTACATATTAACACTTTTCACATTTTCTCGTGTTACGTGGCTGCCAGTCCTCGGTTCATGCAAAATCTTAAGGTCCTCGGTCATGTCCAAGGCACCAAACCGACCAATAATTCAATAATCGATAACTAAAACTATAAATGTAGCTCTTCTTACTGGGCGATTGCATCAACTTAGATGCTTCTCCTGTGTTCTACTGTGCTGCCTGTATTGTCCCCACATACCGCAGCACGCGACAAGGGCTGGCAGACCATAAATGTAACCGTTTCAGAAAGAAATGCGGCCAATGTGACGATCTCGCGTTATATCGATTCGATGGTGAATGACGAAACACGGAGATTTTCTAAGGTTTTTACTACATATTAACACTTTTCACATTTTCTCGTGTTACGTGGCTGCCAGTCCTCGGTTCATGCAAAATCTTAAGGTCCTCGGTCATGTCCAAGGCACCAAACCGACCAATAATTCAATAATCGATAACTAAAACTATAAATGTAGCTCTTCTTACTGGGCGATTGCATCAACTTAGATGCTTCTCCTGTGTTCTACTGTGCTGCTTGTATTGTCCCCACATACCGCAGCACGCGACAAGGGCTGGCAGACCATAAATGTAACCGTTTCAGAGAGAAATGCGACCAATGTGACGATCTCGCGTTATATCGATTCGATGGTGAATGACAAAACACGGAGATTTTCTAAGGTTTTTACTACATATTAACACTTTTCACATTTTCTCGTGTTACGTGGCTGCCAGTCCTCGGTTCATGTAAAATCTTAAGGTCCTCGGTCATGTCCAAGGCACCAAACCGACTAATAATTCAATAATCGATAACTAAAACTAAAATGTAGCTCTACTTACTGGGCGATGGCATCAACTTAGATGCTTCTCCTGTTTTCTACTGTGCTGCTTGTATTGTCCCCACATACCGCAGCACGCGACAAGGGCTGGCAGACCATAAATGTAACCGTTTCAGAGAGAAATGCGACCAATGTGACGATCTCGCGTTATATCGATTCGATGGTGAATGACGAAACACGGAGATTTTCTAAGGTTTTTACTACATATTAACACTTTTCACATTTTCTCGTGTTACGTGGCTGCAAACCCTCGGTTCATGCAAAATCTTAAGGTCCTCGGTCATGTCCAAGGCACCAAACCGACCAATAATTCAATAATCGATAACTAAAACTATAAATGTAGCTCTTCTTACTGGGCGATTGCATCAACTAAGATGCTTCTCCTGTGTTCTACTGTGCTGCTTGTATTGTCCCCACATACCGCAGCACGCGACAAGGGCTGGCAGACCATAAATGTAACCGTTTCAGAGAGAAATGCGACCAATGTGACGATCTCGCGTTATATCGATTCGATGGTGAATGACGAAACACGGAGATTTTCTAAGGTTTTTACTACATATTAACACTTTTCACATTTTCTCGTGTTACGTGGCTGCCAGTCCTCGGTTCATGCAAAATCTTAAGGTCCTCGGTCATGTCCAAGGCACCAAACCGACCAATAATTCAATAATCGATAGCTAAAACTATAAATGTAGCTCTTCTTACTGGGCTATTGCATCAACTTAGATGCTTCTCCTGTGTTCTACTGTGCTGCTTGTATTGTCCCCACATACCGCAGCACGCGACAAGGGCTGGCAGACCATAAATGTAACCGTTTCAGAGAGAAATGCGACCAATGTGACGATCTCGCGTTATATCGATTCGATGGTGAATGACGAAACACGGAGATTTTCTAAGGTTTTTACTACATATTAACACTTTTCACATTTTCTCGTGTTACGTGGCTGCCAGTCCTCGGTTCATGCAAAATCTTAAGGTCCTAGGTCATGTCCAAGGCACCAAACCGACCAATAATTCAATAATCGATAGCTAAAACTATAAATGTAGCTCTTCTTACTGGGCGATTGCATCAACTTAGATGCTTCTCCTGTGTTCTACTGTGAGCTTGTATTGTCCCCACATACCGCAGCACGCAACAAGGGCTGGCAGACCATAAATGTAACCGTTTCAGAGAGAAATGCGACCAATGTGACGATCTCGCGTTATATCGTTTCGATGGTGAATGACGAAACACGGAGATTTTCTAAGGTTTTTACTACATATTATCACTTTTCACATTTTCTCGTGTTACGTGGCTGCCAGTCCTCGGTTCATGCAAAATCTTAAGGTCCTAGGTCATGTCCAAGGCACCAAACCGACCAACAATTCGATAATCGATAACTAAAACTATAAATGTAGCTCTTCTTACTGGGCGATTGCATCAACTAAGATGCTTCTCCTGTGTTCTACTGTGCTGCTTGTATTATCCCCACATACCGCAGCACGCGACAAGGGCTGGCAGACCATAAATGTAACCGTTTCAGAGAGAAATGCGACCAATGTGACGATCTCGCGTTATATCGATTCGATGGTGAATGACGAAACACGGAGATTTTCTAAGGTTTTTACTACATATTAACACTTTTCACATTTTCTCGTGTTACGTGGCTGCCAGTCCTCGGTTCATGCAAAATCTTAAGGTCCTCGGTCATGTCCAAGGCACCAAACCGACCAATAATTAAATAATCGATAACTAAAACTATAAATGTAGCTCTTCTTACTGGGCGATTGCATCAACTTAGATGCTTCTCCTGTGTTCTACTGTGCTGCTTGTATTGTCCCCACAACCGCAGCACGCGACAAGGGCTGGCAGACCATAAATGTAACCGTTTCAGAGAGAAATTCGACCAATGTGACGATCTCGCGTTATATCGATTCGAAGGTGAATGACGAAACACGGAGATTTTCTAAGGTTTTTACTACATATTAACACTTTTCACATTTTCTCGTATTACGTGGCTACCAGTCCTCGGTTCATGTAAAATCTTAAGGTCCTCGGTCATGTCCAAGGCACCAAACCGTCCAATAATTCGATAATCGATAACTAAAACTATAAATGTAGCTCTTCTTACTGGGCGATTGAATCAACTAAGATGCTTCTCCTGTGTTCTACTGTGCTGCTTGTATTGTCCCCACATACCGAAGCACGCGACAAGGGCTGGCAGACCATAAATGTAACCGTTTCAGAGAGAAATGCGACCAATGTGACGATATCGCGTTATATCGATTCGATGGTGAATGGCGAAACACGGAGATTTTGTAAGGTTCTTACTTCATATTATTACTTTTCACATTTTCTCGTGTTACGTGGCTGCCAGTCCTCGGTTCATGCAAAATCTTAAGGTCCTAGGTCATGTCCAAGGCACCAAACCGACCAATAATTCAATAATCGATAACTAAAACTATAAATGTAGCTCATCTTACTGGGCGATTCCATCAACTTAGATGCTTCTCCTGTGTTCTACTGTGCTGCTTGTATTGTCCCCAAATACCGCAGCACGCGACAAGGGCTGGCAGACCATAAATGTAACCGTTTCAGAGAGAAATGCGACCAATGTGACGATCTCGCGTTATATCGATTCGATGGTGAATGACGAAACACGGAGATTTTCTAAGGTTTTTACTACATATTAACACTTTTCACATTTTCTCGTGTTACGTGGCTGCCAGTCCTCGGTTCATGCAAAATCTTAAGGTCCTCGGTCATGTCCAAATCACCAAACCGACCAATAATTCAATAATCGATAACTAAAACTATAAATGTAGCTCTTCTTACTGGGCGATTGCATCAACTTAGATGCTTCTCCTGTGTTCTACTGTGCTGCTTGTATTGTCCCCACATACCGCAGCACGCGACAAGGGCTGGCAGACCATAAATGTAACCGTTTCAGAGAGAAATGCGACCAATGTGACGATCTCGCGTTTTATCGATTCGAAGGTGAATGACGAAACACGGAGATTTTCTATGGTTTTTACTACATATTAACACATTTCACATTTTATCGTGTTACGTGGCTACCAGTCCTCGGTTCATGTAAAATATTAAGGTCCTCGGTCATGTCCAAGGCACCAAACCGACCAATAATTCGATAATCGATAACTAAAACTATAAATGTAGCTCTTCTTACTGGGCGATTGCATCAACCAAGATGCTTCTCCTGTGTTCTACTGTGCTGCTTGTATTGTCCCCACATACCGCAGCACGCGACAAGGGCTGGCAGACCATAAATGTAACCGTTTCAGAGAGAAATGCGACCAATGTGACGATCTCGCGTTATATCGTTTCGATGGTGAATGACGAAACACGGAGATTTTCTAAGGTTTTTACTACATATTATCACTTTTCACATTTTCTCGTGTTACGTGGCTGCCAGTCCTCGGTTCATGCAAAATCTTAAGGTCCTAGGTCATGTCCAAGGCACCAAACCGACCAACAATTCGATAATCGATAACTAAAACTATAAATGTAGCTCTTCTTACTGGGCGATTGCATCAACTAAGATGCTTCTCCTGTGTTCTACTGTGCTGCTTGTATTGTCCCCACATACCGCAGCACGCGACAAGGGCTGGCAGACCATAAATGTAACCGTTTCAGAGAGAAATGCGACCAATGTGACGATCTCGCGTTATATCGATTCGATGGTGAATGACGAAACACGGAGATTTTCTAAGGTTTTTACTACATATTAACACTTTTCACATTTTCTCGTGTTACGTGGCTGCCAGTCCTCGGTTCATGCAAAATCTTAAGGTCCTCGGTCATGTCCAAGGCACCAAACCGACCAATAATTAAATAATCGATAACTAAAACTATAAATGTAGCTCTTCTTACTGGGCGATTGCATCAACTTAGATGCTTCTCCTGTGTTCTACTGTGCTGCTTGTATTGTCCCCACAACCGCAGCACGCGACAAGGGCTGGCAGACCATAAATGTAACCGTTTCAGAGAGAAATTCGACCAATGTGACGATCTCGCGTTATATCGATTCGAAGGTGAATGACGAAACACGGAGATTTTCTAAGGTTTTTACTACATATTAACACTTTTCACATTTTCTCGTATTACGTGGCTACCAGTCCTCGGTTCATGTAAAATCTTAAGGTCCTCGGTCATGTCCAAGGCACCAAACCGTCCAATAATTCGATAATCGATAACTAAAACTATAAATGTAGCTCTTCTTACTGGGCGATTGAATCAACTAAGATGCTTCTCCTGTGTTCTACTGTGCTGCTTGTATTGTCCCCACATACCGAAGCACGCGACAAGGGCTGGCAGACCATAAATGTAACCGTTTCAGAGAGAAATGCGACCAATGTGACGATATCGCGTTATATCGATTCGATGGTGAATGGCGAAACACGGAGAATTTGTAAGGTTCTTACTTCATATTATCACTTTTCACATTTTCTCGTGTTACGTGGCTGCCAGTCCTCGGTTCATGCAAAATCTTAAGGTCCTAGGTCATGTCCAAGGCACCAAACCGACCAATAATTCAATAATCGATAACTAAAACTATAAATGTAGCTCTTCTTACTGGGCGATTCCATCAACTTAGATGCTTCTCCTGTGTTCTACTGTGCTGCTTGTATTGTCCCCAAATACCGCAGCACGCGACAAGGGCTGGCAGACCATAAATGTAACCGTTTCAGAGAGAAATGCGACCAATGTGACGATCTCGCGTTATATCGATTCGATGGTGAATGACGAAACACGGAGATTTTCTAAGGTTTTTACTACATATTAACACTTTTCACATTTTCTCGTGTTACGTGGCTGCCAGTCCTCGGTTCATGCAAAATCTTAAGGTCCTCGGTCATGTCCAAATCACCAAACCGACCAATAATTCAATAATCGATAACTAAAACTATAAATGTAGCTCTTCTTACTGGGCGATTGCATCAACTTAGATGCTTCTCCTGTGTTCTACTGTGCTGCTTGTATTGTCCCCACATACCGCAGCACGCGACAAGGGCTGGCAGACCATAAATGTAACCGTTTCAGAAAGAAATGCGGCCAATGTGACGATCTCGCGTTATATCGATTCGATGGTGAATGACGAAACACGGAGATTTTCTAAGGTTTTTACTACATATTAACACTTTTCACATTTTCTCGTGTTACGTGGCTGCCAGTCCTCGGTTCATGCAAAATCTTAAGGTCCTCGGTCATGTCCAAGGCACCAAACCGACCAATAATTCAATAATCGATAACTAAAACTATAAATGTAGCTCTTCTTACTGGGCGATTGCATCAACTTAGATGCTTCTCCTGTGTTCTACTGTGCTGCTTGTATTGTCCCCACATAACCCAACACGCGACAAGGGCTCGGAGACCATAAATGTAACCGTTTCAGAGAGAAATGCGACCAATGTGACGATCTCGCGTTATATCGATTCGATGGTGAATGACGAAACACGGAGATTTTCTAAGGTTTTTACTACATATTAACACTTTTCACATTTTCTCGTGTTACGTGGCTGCCAGTCCTCGGTTCATGCAAAATCTTAAGGTCCTCGGTCATGTCCAAGGCACCAAACCGACCAATAATTCAATAATCGATAACTAAAACTATAAATGTAGCTCTTCTTACTGGGCGATTGCATCAACTTAGATGCTTCTCCTGTGTTCTACTGTGCTGCTTGTATTGTCCCCACATACCGCAGCACGCGACAAGGGCTGGCAGACCATAAATGTAACCGTTTCAGAAAGAAATGCGGCCAATGTGACGATCTCGCGTTATATCGATTCGATGGTGAATGACGAAACACGGAGATTTTCTAAGGTTTTTACTACATATTAACACTTTTCACATTTTCTCGTGTTACGTGGCTGCCAGTCCTCGGTTCATGCAAAATCTTAAGGTCCTCGGTCATGTCCAAGGCACCAAACCGACCAATAATTCAATAATCGATAACTAAAACTATAAATGTAGCTCTTCTTACTGGGCGATTGCATCAACTTAGATGCTTCTCCTGTGTTCTACTGTGCTGCTTGTATTGTCCCCACATACCGCAGCACGCGACAAGGGCTGGCAGACCATAAATGTAACCGTTTCAGAGAGAAATGCGACCAATGTGACGATCTCGCGTTATATCGATTCGATGGTCAATGACAAAACACGGAGATTTTCTAAGGTTTTTACTATATATTAACACTTTTCACATTTTCTCGTGTTACGTGGCTGCCAGTCCTCGGTTCATGTAAAATCTTAAGGTCCTCGGTCATGTCCAAGGCACCAAACCGACCAATAATTCAATAATCGATAACTAAAACTAAAATGTAGCTCTACTTACTGGGCGATGGCATCAACTTAGATGCTTCTCCTGTTTTCTACTGTGCTGCTTGTATTGTCCCCACATACCGCAGCACGCGACAAGGGCTGGCAGACCATAAATGTAACCGTTTCAGAGAGAAATGCGACCAATGTGACGATCTCGCGTTATATCGATTCGATGGTGAATGACGAAACACGGAGATTTTCTAAGGTTTTTACTACATATTAACACTTTTCACGTTTTCTCGTGTTACGTGGCTGCAAACCCTCGGTTCATGCAAAATCTTAAGGTCCTCGGTCATGTCCAAGGCACCAAACCGACCAATAATTCAATAATCGATAACTAAAACTATAAATGTAGCTCTTCTTACTGGGCGATTGCATCAACTTAGATGCTTCTCCTGTGTTCTACTGTGCTGCTTGTATTGTCCCCACATACCGCAGCACGCGACAAGGGCTGGCAGACCATAAATGTAACCGTTTCAGAGAGAAATGCGACCAAAGTGACGATCTCGCGTTATATCGATTCGATGGTGAATGACGAAACACGGAGATTTTCTAAGGTTTTTACTACATATTAACACTTTTCACATTTTCTCGTGTTACGTGGCTGCCAGTCCTCGGTTCATGCAAAATCTTAAGGTCCTCGGTCATGTCCAAGGCACCAAACCGACCAATAATTCAATAATCGATAACTAAAACTATAAATGTAGCTCTTCTTACTGGGCGATTGCATCAACTTAGATGCTTCTCCTGTGTTCTACTGTGCTGCTTGTATTGTCCCCACATACCGCAGCACGCGACAAGGGCTGGCAGACCATAAATGTAACCGTTTCAGAGAGAAATGCGACCAATGTGACGATCTCGCGTTTTATCGATTCGAAGGTGAATGACGAAACACGGAGATTTTCTATGGTTTTTACTACATATTAACACATTTCACATTTTATCGTGTTACGTGGCTACCAGTCCTCGGTTCATGTAAAATATTAAGGTCCTCGGTCATGTCCAAGGCACCAAACCGACCAATAATTCGATAATCGATAACTAAAACTATAAATGTAGCTCTTCTTACTGGGCGATTGCATCAACTTAGATGCTTCTCCTGTGTTCTACTGTGCTGCTTGTATTGTCCCCACATACCGCAGCACGCGACAAGGGCTGGCAGACCATAAATGTAACCGTTTCAGAGAGAAATGCGACCAATGTGACGATCTCGCGTTATATCGATTCGATGGTGTATAACGAAACACGGAGATTTTCTAAGGTTTTTACTACATATTAACACTTTTCACATTTTCTCGTGTTACGTGGCTGCCAGTCCTCGGTTCATGCAAAATCTTAAGGTCCTAGGTCATGTCCAAGGCACCAAACCGACCAATAATTCAATAATCGATAACTAAAACTATAAATGTAGCTCTTCTTACTGGGCGATTGCATCAACTTAGATGCTTCTCCTGTGTTCTACTGTGCTGCTTGTATTGTCCCCACATACCGCAGCACGCGACAAGGGCTGGCAGACCATAAATGTAACCGTTTCAGAGAGAAATGCGACCAATGTGACGATCTCGCGTTATATCGATTCGATGGTGAATGACGAAACACGGAGATTTTCTAAGGTTTTTACTACATATTAACACTTTTCACATTTTCTCGTGTTACGTGGCTGCCAGTCCTCGGTTCATGCAAAATCTTAAGGTCCTCGGTCATGTCCAAGGCACCAAACCGACCAATAATTCAATAATCGATAACTAAAACTATAAATGTAGCTCTTCTTACTGGGCGATTGCATCAACTTAGATGCTTCTCCTGTGTTCTACTGTGCTGCTTGTATTGTCCCCACATACCGCAGCACGCGACAAGGGCTGGCAGACCATAAATGTAACCGTTTCAGAGAGAAATGCGACCAATGTGACGATCTCGCGTTATATCGATTCGATGGTGAATGACGAAACACGGAGATTTTCTAAGGTTTTTACTACATATTAACACTTTTCACATTTTCTCGTGTTACGTGGGTACCAGTCCTCGGTTCATGCAAAATCTTAAGGTCCTCGGTCATGTCCAAGGCATCAAACCGACCAATAATTCAGTAATCGATAACTAAAACTATAAATGTAGCTCTTCTTACTGGGCGATTGCATCAACTTAGATGCTTCTCCTGTGTTCTACTGTGAGCTTGTATTGTCCCCACATACCGCAGCACGCGACAAGGGCTGGCAGACCATAAATGTAACCGTTTCAGAGAGAAATGCGACCAATGTGACGATCTCGCGTTATATCGATTCGATGGTGAATGACGAAACACGGAGATTTTCTAAGGTTTTTACTACATATTAACACTTTTCACATTTTCTCGTGTTACGTGGCTGCCAGTCCTCGGTTCATGCAAAATCTTAAGGTCCTAGGTCATGTCCAAGGCACCAAACCGACCAATAATTCAATAATCGATAACTAAAACTATAAATGTAGCTCTTCTTACTGGGCGATTGCATCAACTTAGATGCTTCTCCTGTGTTCTACTGTGCTGCTTGTATTGTCCCCACATAACCCAACACGCGACAAGGGCTCGGAGACCATAAATGTAACCGTTTCAGAGAGAAATGCGACCAATGTGACGATCTCGCGTTATATCGATTCGATGGTGAATGACGAAACACGGAGATTTTCTAAGGTTTTTACTACATATTAACACTTTTCACATTTTCTCGTGTTACGTGGCTGCAAACCCTCGGTTCATGCAAAATCTTAAGGTCCTCGGTCATGTCCAAGGCACCAAACCGACCAATAATTCAATAATCGATAACTAAAACTATAAATGTAGCTCTTCTTACTGGGCGATTGCATCAACTAAGATGCTTCTCCTGTGTTCTACTGTGCTGCTTGTATTGTCCCCACATACCGCAGCACGCGATAAGGGCTGGCAGACCATAAATGTAACCGTTTCAGAGAGAAATGCGACCAATGTGACGATCTCGCGTTATATCGATTCGATGGTGAATGACGAAACACGAAGATTTTCTAAGGTTTTTACTACATATTAACACTTTTCACATTTTCTCGTGTTACGTGGCTGCCAGTCCTCGGTTCATGCAAAATCTTAAGGTCCTCGGTCATGTCCAAGGCACCAAACCGACCAATAATTCAATAATCGATAACTAAAATTATAAATGTAGCTCTTCTTACTGGGCGATTGCATCAACTTAGATGCTTCTCCTGTGTTCTACTGTGCTGCTTGTATTGTCCCCACATACCGCAGCACGCGACAAGGGCTGGCAGACCATAAATGTAACCGTTTCAGAGAGAAATGCGACCAATGTGACGATCTCGCGTTATATCGATTCGATGGTGAATGACGAAACACGGAGATTTTCTAAGGTTTTTACTACATATTAACACTTTTCACATTTTCTCGTGTTACGTGGCTGCCAGTCCTCGGTTCATGCAAAATCTTAAGGTCCTAGGTCATGTCCAAGGCACCAAACCGACCAATAATTCAATAATCGATAGCTAAAACTATATATGTAGCTCTTCTTACTGGGCGATTGCATCAACTTAGATGCTTCTCCTGTGTTCTACTGTGAGCTTGTATTGTCCCCACATACCGCAGCACGCAACAAGGGCTGGCAGACCATAAATGTAACCGTTTCAGAGAGAAATGCGACCAATGTGACGATCTCGCGTTATATCGTTTCGATGGTGAATGACGAAACACGGAGATTTTCTAAGGTTTTTACTACATATTAACACTTTTCACATTTTCTCGTGTTACGTGGCTGCCAGTCCTCGGTTCATGCAAAATCTTAAGGTCCTCGGTCATGTCCAAGGCACCAAACCGACCAATAATTCAATAATCGATAACTAAAACTATAAATGTAGCTCTTCTTACTGGGCGATTGCGTTAACTTAGATGCTTCTCCTGTGTTCTACTGTGCTGCTTGTATTGTCTCCACATAACCCAGCACGCGACAAGGGCTGGCAGACCATAAATGTAACCGTTTCAGAGAGAAATGCGACCAATGTGACGATCTCGCGTTATATCGATTCGATGGTGAATGACGAAACACGGAGATTTTCTAAGGTTTTTACTACATATTAACACTTTTCACATTTTCTCGTGTTACGTGGCTGCCAGTCCTCGGTTCATGCAAAATCTTAAGGTCCTCGGTCATGTCCAAGGCACCAAACCGACCAATATTTCAATAATCGATAACTAAAACTATAAATGTAGCTCTTCTTACTGGGCGATTGCATCAACTTAGATGCTTCTCCTGTGTTCTACTGTGCTGCTTGTATTGTCCCCACATACCGCAGCACGCGACAAGGGCTGGCAGACCATAAATGTAACCGTTTCAGAGAGAAATGCGACCAATGTGGCGATCTCGCGTTTTATCGATTCGAAGGTGAATGACGAAACACGGAGATTTTCTATGGTTTTTACTACATATTA
Organism: Schistocerca nitens; assembly: GCF_023898315.1. NCBI lineage: Eukaryota > Metazoa > Arthropoda > Insecta > Orthoptera > Acrididae > Schistocerca > Schistocerca nitens. The sequence continues at coordinate 70,427,218 of NC_064625.1, forward strand.
ACACATTTCACATTTTATCGTGTTACGTGGCTACCAGTCCTCGGTTCATGTAAAATATTAAGGTCCTCGGTCATGTCCAAGGCACCAAACCGACCAATAATTCGATAATCGATAACTAAAACTATAAATGTAGCTCTTCTTACTGGGCGATTGCATCAACCAAGATGCTTCTCCTGTGTTCTACTGTGCTGCTTGTATTGTCCCCACATACCGCAGCACGCGACAAGGGCTGGCAGACCATAAATGTAACCGTTTCAGAGAGAAATGCGACCAATGTGACGATCTCGCGTTATATCGATTCGATGGTGTATAACGAAACACGGAGATTTTCTAAGGTTTTTACTACATATTAACACTTTTCACATTTTCTCGTGTTACGTGGCTGCCAGTCCTCGGTTCATGCAAAATCTTAAGGTCCTAGGTCATGTCCAAGGCACCAAACCGACCAATAATTCAATAATCGATAACTAAAACTATAAATGTAGCTCTTCTTACTGGGCGATTGCATCAACTTAGATGCTTCTCCTGTGTTCTACTGTGCTGCTTGTATTGTCCCCACATACCGCAGCACGCGACAAGGGCTGGCAGACCATAAATGTAACCGTTTCAGAGAGAAATGCGACCAATGTGACGATCTCGCGTTATATCGATTCGATGGTGAATGACGAAACACGGAGATTTTCTAAGGTTTTTACTACATATTAACACTTTTCACATTTTCTCGTGTTACGTGGCTGCCAGTCCTCGGTTCATGCAAAATCTTAAGGTCCTCGGTCATGTCCAAGGCACCAAACCGACCAATAATTCAATAATCGATAACTAAAACTATAAATGTAGCTCTTCTTACTGGGCGATTGCATCAACTTAGATGCTTCTCCTGTGTTCTACTGTGCTGCTTGTATTGTCCCCACATACCGCAGCACGCGACAAGGGCTGGCAGACCATAAATGTAACCGTTTCAGAGAGAAATGCGACCAATGTGACGATCTCGCGTTATATCGATTCGATGGTGAATGACGAAACACGGAGATTTTCTAAGGTTTTTACTACATATTAACACTTTTCACATTTTCTCGTGTTACGTGGCTGCCAGTCCTCGGTTCATGCAAAATCTTAAGGTCCTCGGTCATGTCCAAGGCATCAAACCGACCAATAATTCAGTAATCGATAACTAAAACTATAAATGTAGCTCTTCTTACTGGGCGATTGCATCAACTTAGATGCTTCTCCTGTGTTCTACTGTGAGCTTGTATTGTCCCCACATACCGCAGCACGCGACAAGGGCTGGCAGACCATAAATGTAACCGTTTCAGAGAGAAATGCGACCAATGTGACGATCTCGCGTTATATCGATTCGATGGTGAATGACGAAACACGGAGATTTTCTAAGGTTTTTACTACATATTAACACTTTTCACATTTTCTCGTGTTACGTGGCTGCCAGTCCTCGGTTCATGCAAAATCTTAAGGTCCTAGGTCATGTCCAAGGCACCAAACCGACCAATAATTCAATAATCGATAACTAAAACTATAAATGTAGCTCTTCTTACTGGGCGATTGCATCAACTTAGATGCTTCTCCTGTGTTCTACTGTGCTGCTTGTATTGTCCCCACATAACCCAACACGCGACAAGGGCTCGGAGACCATAAATGTAACCGTTTCAGAGAGAAATGCGACCAATGTGACGATCTCGCGTTATATCGATTCGATGGTGAATGACGAAACACGGAGATTTTCTAAGGTTTTTACTACATATTAACACTTTTCACATTTTCTCGTGTTACGTGGCTGCCAGTCCTCGGTTCATGCAAAATCTTAAGGTCCTCGGTCATGTCCAAGGCACCAAACCGACCAATAATTCAATAATCGATAACTAAAACTATAAATGTAGCTCTTCTTACTGGGCGATTGCATCAACTTAGATGCTTCTCCTGTGTTCTACTGTGCTGCTTGTATTGTCCCCACATACCGCCGCACGCGACAAGGGCTGGCAGACCATAAATGTAACCGTTTCAGAAAGAAATGCGGCCAATGTGACGATCTCGCGTTATATCGATTCGATGGTGAATGACGAAACACGGAGATTTTCTAAGGTTTTTACTACATATTAACACTTTTCACATTTTCTCGTGTTACGTGGCTGCCAGTCCTCGGTTCATGCAAAATCTTAAGGTCCTCGGTCATGTCCAAGGCACCAAACCGACCAATAATTCAATAATCGATAACTAAAACTATAAATGTAGCTCTTCTTACTGGGCGATTGCATCAACTTAGATGCTTCTCCTGTGTTCTACTGTGCTGCTTGTATTGTCCCCACATACCGCAGCACGCGACAAGGGCTGGCAGACCATAAATGTAACCGTTTCAGAGAGAAATGCGACCAATGTGACGATCTCGCGTTATATCGATTCGATGGTGAATGACAAAACACGGAGATTTTCTAAGGTTTTTACTACATATTAACACTTTTCACATTTTCTCGTGTTACGTGGCTGCCAGTCCTCGGTTCATGTAAAATCTTAAGGTCCTCGGTCATGTCCAAGGCACCAAACCGACCAATAATTCAATAATCGATAACTAAAACTAAAATGTAGCTCTACTTACTGGGCGATGGCATCAACTTAGATGCTTCTCCTGTTTTCTACTGTGCTGCTTGTATTGTCCCCACATACCGCAGCACGCGACAAGGGCTGGCAGACCATAAATGTAACCGTTTCAGAGAGAAATGCGACCAATGTGACGATCTCGCGTTATATCGATTCGATGGTGAATGACGAAACACGGAGATTTTCTAAGGTTTTTACTACATATTAACACTTTTCACATTTTCTCGTGTTACGTGGCTGCAAACCCTCGGTTCATGCAAAATCTTAAGGTCCTCGGTCATGTCCAAGGCACCAAACCGACCAATAATTCAATAATCGATAACTAAAACTATAAATGTAGCTCTTCTTACTGGGCGATTGCATCAACTAAGATGCTTCTCCTGTGTTCTACTGTGCTGCTTGTATTGTCCCCACATACCGCAGCACGCGATAAGGGCTGGCAGACCATAAATGTAACCGTTTCAGAGAGAAATGCGACCAATGTGACGATCTCGCGTTATATCGATTCGATGGTGAATGACGAAACACGGAGATTTTCTAAGGTTTTTACTACATATTAACACTTTTCACATTTTCTCGTGTTACGTGGCTGCCAGTCCTCGGTTCATGCAAAATCTTAAGGTCCTCGGTCATGTCCAAGGCACCAAACCGACCAATAATTCAATAATCGATAGCTAAAACTATAAATGTAGCTCTTCTTACTGGGCGATTGCATCAACTTAGATGCTTCTCCTGTGTTCTACTGTGCTGCTTGTATTGTCCCCACATACCGCAGCACGCGACAAGGGCTGGCAGACCATAAATGTAACCGTTTCAGAGAGAAATGCGACCAATGTGACGATCTCGCGTTACATCGATTCGATGGTGAATGACGAAACACGGAGATTTTCTAAGGTTTTTACTACATATTAACACTTTTCACATTTTCTCGTGTTACGTGGCTGCCAGTCCTCGGTTCATGCAAAATCTTAAGGTCCTAGGTCATGTCCAAGGCACCAAACCGACCAATAATTCAATAATCGATAGCTAAAACTATATATGTAGCTCTTCTTACTGGGCGATTGCATCAACTTAGATGCTTCTCCTGTGTTCTACTGTGAGCTTGTATTGTCCCCACATACCGCAGCACGCAACAAGGGCTGGCAGACCATAAATGTAACCGTTTCAGAGAGAAATGCGACCAATGTGACGATCTCGCGTTATATCGTTTCGATGGTGAATGACGAAACACGGAGATTTTCTAAGGTTTTTACTACATATTAACACTTTTCACATTTTCTCGTGTTACGTGGCTGCCAGTCCTCGGTTCATGCAAAATCTTAAGGTCCTCGGTCATGTCCAAGGCACCAAACCGACCAATAATTCAATTATCGATAACTAAAACTATAAATGTAGCTCTTCTTACTGGGCGATTGCGTTAACTTAGATGCTTCTCCTGTGTTCTACTGTGCTGCTTGTATTGTCTCCACATAACCCAGCACGCGACAAGGGCTGGCAGACCATAAATGTAACCGTTTCAGAGAGAAATGCGACCAATGTGACGATCTCGCGTTATATCGATTCGATGGTGAATGACGAAACACGGAGATTTTCTAAGGTTTTTACTACATATTAACACTTTTCACATTTTCTCGTGTTACGTGGCTGCCAGTCCTCGGTTCATGCACAATCTTAATGTCCACGGTCATGTCCAAGGCACCAAACCGACCAATAATTCAATAATCGATAACTAAAACTATAAATGTAGCTCTTCTTACTGGGCGATTGCATCAACTTAGATGCTTCTCCTGTGTTCTACTGTGCTGCTTGTATTGTCCCCACATACCGCAGCACGCGACAAGGGCTGGCAGACCATAAATGTAACCGTTTCATAGAGAAATGCGACCAATGTGACGATCTCGCGTTATATCGATTCGATGGTGAATGACGAAACACGGAGATTTTCTAAGGTTTTTACTACATATTAACACTTTTCACATTTTCTCGTGTTACGTGGCTGCCAGTCCTCGGTTCATGCAAAATCTTAACGTCCTCGGTCATGTCCAAGGCACCAAACCGACCAATAATTCAATAATCGATAACTAAAACTATAAATGTAGCTCTTCTTACTGGGCGATTGCATCAACTTAGATGCTTCTCCTGTGTTCTACTGTGCTGCTTGTATTGTCCCCACATACCGCAGCACGCGACAAGGGCTGGCAGACCATAAATGTAACCGTTTCAGAGAGAAATGGGACCAATGTGACGATCTCGCGTTATATCGATTCGATGGTGAATGACGAAACACGGAGATAGAAAATCTCCGTGTTTCGTCATTCACCATCGATCGTCACATTACTACATATTAACACTCTTCACATTTTCTCGTGTTACGTGGCTGCCAGTCCTCGGTTCATGCAAAATCTTAAGGTCCTCGGTCATGTCCAAGGCTCCAAACCGACCAATAATTCAATAATCGATAACTAAAACTATGAATGTAGCTCTTCTTACTGGGCGATTGCATCAACTTAGATGCTTCTCCTGTGTTCTACTGTGCTGCTTGTATTGTCCCCACATACCACAGCACGCGACAAGGGCTGGCAGACCATAAATGTAACCGTTTCAGTGAGAAATGCGACCAATGTGACGATCTCGCGTTATATCGATTAGATGGTGAATGACGAAACACGGAGATTTTCTAAGGTTTTTAATACATATTAACACTTTTCACATTTTCTCGTGTTACGTGGCTGCCAGTCCTCGGTTCATGCAAAATCTTATGGTCCTAGGTCATGTCCAAGGCACCAAACCGACCAATAATTCAATAATCGATAACTAAAATTATAAATGTAGCTCTTCTTACTGGGCGACTGCATCAACTTAGATGCTTCTCCTGTGTTCTACTGTGCTGCTTGTATTGTCCCCACATAACCCAGCACGCGACAAGGGCTGGCAGACCATAAATGTAACCGTTTCAGAGAGAAATGGGACCAATGTGACGATCTCGCGTTATATCGATTCGATGGTGAATGACGAAACACGGAGATAGAAATCTCCGTGTTTCGTCATTCACCATCGATCGTCACATTACTACATATTAACACTCTTCACATTTTCTCGTGTTACGTGGCTGCCAGTCCTCGGTTCATGCAAAATCTTAAGGTCCTCGGTCATGTTCAAGGCACCAAACCGACCAATAATTCAATAATCGATAACTAAAACTATAAATGTAGCTCTTCTTACTGGGCGATTGCATCAACTTAGATGCTTCTCCTGTGTTCTACTGTGCTGCTTGTATTGTCCCCACATACCGCAGCACGCGACAAGGGCTGGCAGACCATAAATGTAACCGTTTCAGAGAGAAATGCGACCAATGTGACGATCTCGCGTTATATCGATTCGTTGGTGAATGACGAAACACGGAGATTTTCTAAGGTTTTTACTACATATTAACACTTTTCACATTTTCTCGTGTTACGTGGCTGCCAGTCCTCGGTTCATGCAAAATCTTAATGTCCTCGGTCATGTCCAAGGCACCAAACCGACCAATAATTCAATAATCGATAACTAAAACTATAAATGTAGCTCTTCTTACTGGGCGATTGCATCAACTTAGATGCTTCTCCTGTGTTCTACTGTGCTGCTTGTATTGTCCCCACATACCGCAGCACGCGACAAGGGCTGGCAGACCATAAATGTAACCGTTTCAGAGAGAAATGGGACCAATGTGACGATCTCGCGTTATATCGATTCGATGGTGAATGACGAAACACGGAGATAGAAAATCTCCGAGTTTCGTCATTCACCATCGATCGTCACATTACTACATATTAACACTCTTCACATTTTCTCGTGTTACGTGGCTGCCAGTCCTCGGTTCATGCAAAATCTTAAGGTCCTCGGTCATGTCCAAGGCTCCAAACCGACCAATAATTCAATAATCGATAACTAAAACTATGAATGTAGCTCTTCTTACTGGGCGATTGCATCAACTTAGATGCTTCTCCTGTGTTCTACTGTGCTGCTTGTATTGTCCCCACATGCCGCAGCACGCGACAAGGGCTGGCAGACCATAAATGTAACCGTTTAAGAGAGAAATGCGACCAATGTGACGATCTCGCGTTATATCGATTCGATGGTGAATGACGAAACACGGAGATTTTCTAAGGTTTTTACTACATATTAACACTTTTCACATTTTCTCGTGTTACGTGGCTGCCAGTCCTCGGTTCATGCAAAATCTTAAGGTCCTCGGTCATGTCCAAGGCACCAAACCGACCAATAATTAAATAATCGATAACTAAAACTATAAATGTAGCTCTTCTTACTGGGCGATTGCATCAACTTAGATGCTTCTCCTGTGTTCTACTGTGCTGCTTGTATTGTCCCCACAACCGCAGCACGCGACAAGGGCTGGCAGACCATAAATGTAACCGTTTCAGAGAGAAATTCGACCAATGTGACGATCTCGCGTTATATCGATTCGAAGGTGAATGACGAAACACGGAGATTTTCTAAGGTTTTTACTACATATTAACACTTTTCACATTTTCTCGTATTACGTGGCTACCAGTCCTCGGTTCATGTAAAATCTTAAGGTCCTCGGTCATGTCCAAGGCACCAAACCGTCCAATAATTCGATAATCGATAACTAAAACTATAAATGTAGCTCTTCTTACTGGGCGATTGAATCAACTAAGATGCTTCTCCTGTGTTCTACTGTGCTGCTTGTATTGTCCCCACATACCGAAGCACGCGACAAGGGCTGGCAGACCATAAATGTAACCGTTTCAGAGAGAAATGCGACCAATGTGACGATATCGCGTTATATCGATTCGATGGTGAATGGCGAAACACGGAGATTTTGTAACGTTTTTACTACATATTATCACTTTTCACATTTTCTCGTGTTACGTGGCTGCCAGTCCTCGGTTCATGCAAAATCTTATGGTCCTAGGTCATGTCCAAGGCACCAAACCGACCAATAATTCAATAATCGATAACTAAAACTATAAATGTAGCTCTTCTTACTGGGCGATTCCATCAACTTAGATGCTTCTCCTGTGTTCTACTGTGCTGCTTGTATTATCCCCAAATACCGCAGCACGCGACAAGGGCTGGCAGACCATAAATGTTACCGTTTCAGAGAGAAATGCGACCAATGTGACGATCTCGCGTTATATCGATTCGATGGTGAATGACGAAACACGGAGATTTTCTAAGGTTTTTACTACATATTAACGCTTTTCACATTTTCTCGTGTTACGTGGCTGCCAGTCCTCGGTTCATGCAAAATCTTAAGGTCCTCGGTCATGTCCAAGGCACCAAACCGACCAATAATTCAATAATCGGTAACTAAAACTATAAATGTAGCTCTTCTTACTGGGCGATTGCATCAACTTAGATGCTTCTCCTGTGTTCTACTGTGCTGCTTGTATTGTCCCCACATACCGCAGCACGCGACAAGGGCTGGCAGACCATAAATGTAACCGTTTCAGAGAGAAATGCGACCAATGTGACGATCTCCCGTTTTATCGATTCGAAGGTGAATGACGAAACACGGAGATTTTCTATGGTTTTTACTACATATTAACACATTTCACATTTTCTCGTGTTACGTGGCTACCAGTCCTCGGTTCATGTAAAATATTAAGGTCCTCGGTCATGTCCAAGGCACCAAACCGACCAATAATTAAATAATCGATAACTAAAACTATAAATGTAGCTCTTCTTACTGGGCGATTGCATCAACTTAGATGCTTCTCCTGTGTTCTACTGTGCTGCTTGTATTGTCCCCACAACCGCAGCACGCGACAAGGGCTGGCAGACCATAAATGTAACCGTTTCAGAGAGAAATTCGACCAATGTGACGATCTCGCGTTATATCGATTCGAAGGTGAATGACGAAACACGGAGATTTTCTAAGGTTTTTACTACATATTAACACTTTTCACATTTTCTCGTATTACGTGGCTACCAGTCCTCGGTTCATGTAAAATCTTAAGGTCCTCGGTCATGTCCAAGGCACCAAACCGTCCAATAATTCGATAATCGATAACTAAAACTATAAATGTAGCTCTTCTTACTGGGCGATTGAATCAACTAAGATGCTTCTCCTGTGTTCTACTGTGCTGCTTGTATTGTCCCCACATACCGAAGCACGCGACAAGGGCTGGCAGACCATAAATGTAACCGTTTCAGAGAGAAATGCGACCAATGTGACGATATCGCGTTATATCGATTCGATGGTGAATGGCGAAACACGGAGATTTTGTAACGTTTTTACTACATATTATCACTTTTCACATTTTCTCGTGTTACGTGGCTGCCAGTCCTCGGTTCATGCAAAATCTTAAGGTCCTAGGTCATGTCCAAGGCACCAAACCGACCAATAATTCAATAATCGATAGCTAAAACTATAAATGTAGCTCTTCTTACTGGGCGATTCCATCAACTTAGATGCTTCTCCTGTGTTCTACTGTGCTGCTTGTATTGTCCCCAAATACCGCAGCACGCGACAAGGGCTGGCAGACCATAAATGTTACCGTTTCATAGAGAAATGCGACCAATGTGACGATCTCGCGTTATATCGATTCGATGGTGAATGACGAAACACGGAGATTTTCTAAGGTTTTTACTACATATTAACACTTTTCACATTTTCTCGTGTTACGTGGCTGCCAGTCCTCGGTTCATGCAAAATCTTAAGGTCCTCGGTCATGTCCAAGGCACCAAACCGACCAATAATTCAATAATCGGTAACTAAAACTATAAATGTAGCTCTTCTTACTGGGCGATTGCATCAACTTAGATGCTTCTCCTGTGTTCTACTGTGCTGCTTGTATTGTCCCCACATACCGCAGCACGCGACAAGGGCTGGCAGACCATAAATGTAACCGTTTCAGAGAGAAATGCGACCAATGTGACGATCTCCCGTTTTATCGATTCGAAGGTGAATGACGAAACACGGAGATTTTCTATGGTTTTTACTACATATTAACACATTTCACATTTTCTCGTGTTACGTGGCTACCAGTCCTCGGTTCATGTAAAATATTAAGGTCCTCGGTCATGTCCAAGGCACCAAACCGACCAATAATTCGATAATCGATAACTAAAACTATAAATGTAGCTCTTCTTACTGGGCGATTGCATCAACCAAGATGCTTCTCCTGTGTTCTACTGTGCTGCTTGTATTGTCCCCACATACCGCAGCACGCGACAAGGGCTGGCAGACCATAAATGTAACCGTTTCAGAGAGAAATGCGACCAATGTGACGATCTCGCGTTATATCGATTCGATGGTGTATAACGAAACACGGAGATTTTCTAAGGTTTTTACTACATATTAACACTTTTCACATTTTCTCGTGTTACGTGGCTGCCAGTCCTCGGTTCATGCAAAATCTTAAGGTCCTAGGTCATGTCCAAGGCACCAAACCGACCAATAATTCAATAATCGATAACTAAAACTATAAATGTAGCTCTTCTTACTGGGCGATTGCATCAACTTAGATGCTTCTCCTGTGTTCTACTGTGCTGCTTGTATTGTCCCCACATACCGCAGCACGCGACAAGGGCTGGCAGACCATAAATGTAACCGTTTCAGAGAGAAATGCGACCAATGTGACGATCTCGCGTTATATCGATTCGATGGTGAATGACGAAACACGGAGATTTTCTAAGGTTTTTACTACATATAAACACTTTTCACATTTTCTCGTGTTACGTGGCTGCCAGTCCTCGGTTCATGCAAAATCTTAAGGACCTCGGTCATGTCCAAGGCACCAAACCGACCAATAATTAAATAATCGATAACTAAAACTATAAATGTAGCTCTTCTTACTGGGCGATTGCATCAACTTAAATGCTTCTCCTGTGTTCTACTGTGCTGCTTGTATTGTCCCCACATACCGCAGCACGCGACAAGGGCTGGCAGACCATAAATGTAACCGTTTCAGAGAGAAATGCGACCAATGTGACGATCTCGCGTTATATCGATTCGATGGTGAATGACGAAACACGGAGATTTTCTAAGGTTTTTACTACATATTAACACTTTTCACATTTTCTCGTGTTACGTGGCTGCCAGTCCTCGGTTCATGCAAAATCTGAAGGTCCTCGGTCATGTCCAAGGCACCAAACCGACCAATAATTCAATAATCGATAACTAAAACTATAAATGTAGCTCTTCTTACTGGGCGATTGCATCAACTTAGATGCTTCTCCTGTGTTCTACTGTGCTGCTTGTATTGTCCCCACATACCGCAGCACGCGACAAGGGCTGGCAGACCATAAATGTAACCGTTTCAGAGAGAAATGCGACCAATGTGACGATCTCGCGTTATATCGATTCGATGGTGAATGACGAAACACGGAGATTTTCTAAGGTTTTTACTACATATTAACACTTTTCACATTTTCTCGTGTTACGTGGCTGCCAGTCCTCGGTTCATGCAAAATCTTAAGGTCCTCGGTCATGTCCAAGGCATCAAACCGACCAATAATTCAGTAATCGATAACTAAAACTATAAATGTAGCTCTTCTTACTGGGCGATTGCATCAACTTAGATGCTTCTCCTGTGTTCTACTGTGAGCTTGTATTGTCCCCACATACCGCAGCACGCGACAAGGGCTGGCAGACCATAAATGTAACCGTTTCAGAGAGAAATGCGACCAATGTGACGATATCGCGTTATATCGATTCGATGGTGAATGACGAAACACGGAGAATTTCTAAGGTTTTTACTACATATTAACACTTTTCACATTTTCTCGTGTTACGTGGCTGCCAGTCCTCGGTTCATGCAAAATCTTAAGGTCCTAGGTCATGTCCAAGGCACCAAACCGACCAATAATTCAATAATCGATAACTAAAACTATAAATGTAGCTCTTCTTACTGGGCGATTGCATCAACTTAGATGCTTCTCCTGTGTTCTACTGTGCTGCTTGTATTGTCCCCACATAACCCAACACGCGACAAGGGCTCGGAGACCATAAATGTAACCGTTTCAGAGAGAAATGCGACCAATGTGACGATCTCGCGTTATATCGATTCGATGGTGAATGACGAAACACGGAGATTTTCTAAGGTTTTTACTACATATTAACACTTTTCACATTTTCTCGTGTTACGTGGCTGCCAGTCCTCGGTTCATGCAAAATCTTAAGGTCCTCGGTCATGTCCAAGGCACCAAACCGACCAATAATTCAATAATCGATAACTAAAACTATAAATGTAGCTCTTCTTACTGGGCGATTGCATCAACTTAGATGCTTCTCCTGTGTTCTACTGTGCTGCTTGTATTGTCCCCACATACCGTAGCACGCGACAAGGGCTGGCAGACCATAAATGTAACCGTTTCAGAAAGAAATGCGGCCAATGTGACGATCTCGCGTTATATCGATTCGATGGTGAATGACGAAACACGGAGATTTTCTAAGGTTTTTACTACATATTAACACTTTTCACATTTTCTCGTGTTACGTGGCTGCCAGTCCTCGGTTCATGCAAAATCTTAAGGTCCTCGGTCATGTCCAAGGCACCAAACCGACCAATAATTCAATAATCGATAACTAAAACTATAAATGTAGCTCTTCTTACTGGGCGATTGCATCAACTTAGATGCTTCTCCTGTGTTCTACTGTGCTGCTTGTATTGTCCCCACATACCGCAGCACGCGACAAGGGCTGGCAGACCATAAATGTAACCGTTTCAGAGAGAAATGCGACCAATGTGACGATCTCGCGTTATATCGATTCGATGGTGAATGACAAAACACGGAGATTTTCTAAGGTTTTTACTACATATTAACACTTTTCACATTTTCTCGTGTTACGTGGCTGCCAGTCCTCGGTTCATGTAAAATCTTAAGGGCCTCGGTCATGTCCAAGGCACCAAACCGACCAATAATTCAATAATCGATAACTAAAACTAAAATGTAGCTCTACTTACTGGGCGATGGCATGAACTTAGATGCTTCTCCTGTTTTCTACTGTGCTGCTTGTATTGTCCCCACATACCGCAGCACGCGACAAGGGCTGGCAGACCATAAATGTAACCGTTTCAGAGAGAAATGCGACCAATGTGACGATCTCGCGTTATATCGATTCGATGGTGAATGACGAAACACGGAGATTTTCTAAGGTTTTTACTACATATTAACACTTTTCACATTTTCTCGTGTTATATGGCTGCAAACCCTCGGTTCATGCAAAATCTTAAGGTCCTCGGTCATGTCCAAGGCACCAAACCGACCAATAATTCAATAATCGATAACTAAAACTATAAATGTAGCTCTTCTTACTGGGCGATTGCATCAACTAAGATGCTTCTCCTGTGTTCTACTGTGCTGCTTGTATTGTCCCCACATACCGCAGCACGCGACAAGGGCTGGCAGACCATAAATGTAACCGTTTCAGAGAGAAATGCGACCAATGTGACGATCTCGCGTTATATCGATTCGTTGGTGAATGACGAAACACGGAGATTTTCTAAGGTTTTTACTACATATTAACACTCTTCACATTTTCTCGTGTTACGTGGCTGCCAGTCCTCGGTTCATGTAAAATCTTAAGGTCCTCAAAATCTTAAGGTCCTCGGTCATGTCCAAGGCACCAAACCGACCAATAATTCGATAATCGATAACTAAAACTATAAATGCAGCTCTTCTTACTGGGCGATTGCATCAACTAAGATGCTTCTCCTGTGTTCTACTGTGCTGCTTGTATTGTCCCCACATACCACAGCACGCGACAAGGGCTGGCAGACCATAAATGTAACCGTTTCAGAGAGAAATGCGACCAATGTGACGATCTCGCGTTATATCGATTAGATGGTGAATGAGGAAACACGGAGATTTTCAAAGTTTTTTACTACATATTAACACTTTTCACATTTTCTCGTGTTACGTGGCTGCCAGTCCTCGTTTCATGCAAAATCTTAAGGTCCTAGGTCATGTCCAAGGCTCCAAACCGACCAATAATTCAATAATCGATAACTAAAACTATGAATGTAGCTCTTCTTACTGGGCGATTGCATCAACTTAGATGCTTCTCCTGTGTTCTACTGTGCTGCTTGTATTGTCCCCACATACTGCAGCACGCGACAAGGGCTGGCAGACCATAAATGTAACCGTTTCAGAGAGAAATGCGACCAATGTGACGATCTCGCGTTATATCGATTCGTTGGTGAATGACGAAACACGGAGATTTTCTAAGGTTTTTACTACATATTAACACTCTTCACATTTTCTCGTGTTACGTGGCTGCCAGTCCTCGGTTCATGTAAAATCTTAAGGTCCTCGGTCATGTCCAAGGCACCAAACCGACCAATAATTCAATAATCGATAACTAAAACTAAAATGTAGCTCTACTTACTGGGCGATGGCATCAACTTAGATGCTTCTCCTGTTTTCTACTGTGCTGCTTGTATTGTCCCCACATACCGCAGCACGCGACAAGGGCTGGCAGACCATAAATGTAACCGTTTCAGAGAGAAATGCGACCAATGTGACGATCTCGCGTTATATCGATTCGATTGTGAATGACGAAACACGGAGATTTTCTAAGGTTTTTACTACATATTAACACTTTTCACATTTTCTCGTGTTACGTGGCTGCCAGTCCTCGGTTCATGCAAAATCTTAAGGTCCTCGGTCATGTCCAAGGCACCAAACCGACCAATAATTCAATAATCGATAACTAAAACTATAAATGTAGCTCTTCTTACTGGGCGATTGCATCAACTAAGATGCTTCTCCTGTGTTCTACTGTGCTGCTTGTATTGTCCCCACATACCGCAGCACGCGACAAGGGCTGGCAGACCATAAATGTAACCGTTTCAGAGAGAAATGCGACCAATGTGACGATCTCGCGTTATATCGATTCGATGGTGAATGACGAAACACGGAGATTTTCTAAGGTTTTTACTACATATTAACACTTTTCACATTTTCTCGTGTTACGTGGCTGCCAGTCCTCGGTTCATGCAAAATCTTAAGGTCCTCGGTCATGTCCAAGGCACCAAACCGACCAATAATTCAATTATCGATAGCTATAACTATAAATGTAGCTCTTCTTACTGGGCGATTGCATCAACTTAGATGCTTCTCCTGTGTTCTACTGTGCTGCTTGTATTGTCCCCACATACCGCAGCACGCGACAAGGGCTGGCAGACCATAAATGTAACCGTTTCAGAGAGAAATGCGACCAATGTGACGATCTCGCGTTATATCGATTCGATGGTGAATGACGAAACACGGAGATTTTCTAAGGTTTTTACTACATATTAACACTTTTCACATTTTCTCGTGTTACGTGGCTGCCAGTCCTCGGTTCATGCAAAATCTTAAGGTCCTAGGTCATGTCCAAGGCCCCAAACCGACCAATAATTCAATAATCGATAGCTAAAACTATAAATGTAGCTCTTCTTACTGGGCGATTGCGTTAACTTAGATGCTTCTCCTGTGTTCTACTGTGAGCTTGTATTGTCCCCACATACCGCAGCACGCAACAAGGGCTGGCAGACCATAAATGTAACCGTTTCAGAGAGAAATGCGACCAATGTGACGATCTCGCGTTATATCGTTTCGATGGTGAATGACGAAACACGGAGATTTTCTAAGGTTTTTACTACATATTAACACTTTTCACATTTTCTCGTGTTACGTGGCTGGCAGTCCTCGGTTCATGCAAAATCTTAAGGTCCTCGGTCATGTCCAAGGCACCAAACCGACCAATAATTCAATAATCGATAACTAAAACTATAAATGTAGCTCTTCTTACTGGGCGATTGCGTTAACTTAGATGCTTCTCCTGTGTTCTACTGTGCTGCTTGTATTGTCTCCACATAACCCAGCACGCGACAAGGGCTGGCAGACCATAAATGTAACCGTTTCAGAGAGAAATGCGACCAATGTGACGATCTCGCGTTATATCGATTCGATGGTGAATGACGAAACACGGAGATTTTCTAAGGTTTTTACTACATATTAACACTTTTCACATTTTCTCGTGTTACGTGGCTGCCAGTCCTCGGTTCATGCACAATCTTAATGTCCACGGTCATGTCCAAGGTACCAAACCGACCAATAATTCAATAATCGATAACTAAAACTATAAATGTAGCTCTTCTTACTGGGCGATTGCATCAACTTAGATACTTCTCCTGTGTTCTACTGTGCTGCTTGTATTGTCCCCACATACCGCAGCACGCGACAAGGGCTGGCAGACCATAAATGTAACCGTTTCATAGAGAAATGCGACCAATGTGACGATCTCGCGTTATATCGATTCGATGGTGAATGACGAAACACGGAGATTTTCTAAGGTTTTTACTACATATTAACACTTTTCACATTTTCTCGTGTTACGTGGCTGCCAGTCCTCGGTTCATGCAAAATCTTAACGTCCTCGGTCATGTCCAAGGCACCAAACCGACCAATAATTCAATAATCGATAACTAAAACTATAAATGTAGCTCTTCTTACTGGGCGATTGCATCAACTTAGATGCTTCTCCTGTGTTCTACTGTGCTGCTTGTATTGTCCCCACATACCGCAGCACGCGACAAGGGCTGGCAGACCATAAATGTAACCGTTTCAGAGAGAAATGGGACCAATGTGACGATCTCGCGTTATATCGATTCGATGGTGAATGACGAAACACGGAGATAGAAAATCTCCGTGTTTCGTCATTCACCATCGATCGTCACATTACTACATATTAACACTCTTCACATTTTCTCGTGTTACGTGGCTGCCAGTCCTCGGTTCATGCAAAATCTTAAGGTCCTCGGTCATGTCCAAGGCTCCAAACCGACCAATAATTCAATAATCGATAACTAAAACTATGAATGTAGCTCTTCTTACTGGGCGATTGCATCAACTTAGATGCTTCTCCTGTGTTCTACTGTGCTGCTTGTATTGTCCCCACATACCGCAGCACGCGACAAGGGCTGGCAGACCATAAATGTAACTGTTTCAGAGAGAAATGCGACCAATGTGACGATCTCGCGTTATATCGATTCGTTGGTGAATGACGAAACACGGAGATTTTCTAAGGTTTTTACTACATATTAACACTCTTCACATTTTCTCGTGTTACGTGGCTGCCAGTCCTCGGTTCATGTAAAATCTTAAGGTCCTCGGTCATGTCCAAGGCACCAAACCGACCAATAATTCGATAATCGATAACTAAAACTATAAATGTAGCTCTTCTTACTGGGCGATTGCATCAACTAAGATGCTTCTCCTGTGTTCTACGGTGCTGCTTGTATTGTCCCCACATACCACAGCACGCGACAAGGGCTGGCAGACCATAAATGTAACCGTTTCAGAGAGAAATGCGACCAATGTGACGATCTCGCGTTATATCGATTAGATGGTGAATGACGAAACACGGAGATTTTCTAAGGTTTTTAATACATATTAACACTTTTCACATTTTCTCGTGTTACGTGGCTGCCAGTCCTCGGTTCATGCAAAATCTTATGGTCCTAGGTCATGTCCAAGGCACCAAACCGACCAATAATTCAATAATCGATAGCTAAAACTATAAATGTAGCTCTTCTTACTGGGCGATTGCATCAACTTAGATGCTTCTCCTGTGTTCTACTGTGCTGCTTGTATTGTCCCCACATACCGCAGCACGCGACAAGGGCTGGCAGACCATAAATGTAACCGTTTCAGAGAGAAATGCGACCAATGTGACGATCTCGCGTTATATCGATTCGATGGTGAATGACGAAACACGGAGATTTTCTAAGGTTTTTACTACATATTAACACTTTTCACATTTTCTCGTGTTACGTGGCTGCCAGTCCTCGGTTCATGCAAAATCTTAAGGTCCTAGGTCATGTCCAAGGCACCAAACCGACCAATAATTCAATAATCGATAGCTAAAACTATAAATGTAGCTCTTCTTACTGGGCGATTGCATCAACTTAGATGCTTCTCCTGTGTTCTACTGTGAGCTTGTATTGTCCCCACATACCGCAGCACGCAACAAGGGCTGGCAGACCATAAATGTAACCGTTTCAGAGAGAAATGCGACCAATGTGACGATCTCGCGTTATATCGTTTCGATGGTGAATGACGAAACACGGAGATTTTCTAAGGTTTTTACTACATATTAACACTTTTCACATTTTCTCGTGTTACGTGGCTGCCAGTCCTCGGTTCATGCAAAATCTTAAGGTCCTCGGTCATGTCCAAGGCACCAAACCGACCAATAATTCAATAATCGATAACTAAAACTATAAATGTAGCTCTTCTTACTGGGCGATTGCGTTAACTTAGATGCTTCTCCTGTGTTCTACTGTGCTGCTTGTATTGTCTCCACATAACCCAGCACGCGACAAGGGCTGGCAGACCATAAATGTAACCGTTTCAGAGAGAAATGCGACCAATGTGACGATCTCGCGTTATATCGATTCGATGGTGAATGACGAAACACGGAGATTTTCTAAGGTTTTTACTACATATTAACACTTTTCACATTTTCTCGTGTTACGTGGCTGCCAGTCCTCGGTTCATGCACAATCTTAATGTCCACGGTCATGTCCAAGGCACCAAACCGACCAATAATTCAATAATCGATAACTAAAACTATAAATGTAGCTCTTCTTACTGGGCGATTGCATCAACTTAGATGCTTCTCCTGTGTTCTACTGTGCTGCTTGTATTGTCCCCACATACCGCAGCACGCGACAAGGGCTG
The DNA here is from genome assembly GCF_023898315.1 of Schistocerca nitens. Taxonomy (NCBI): domain Eukaryota; kingdom Metazoa; phylum Arthropoda; class Insecta; order Orthoptera; family Acrididae; genus Schistocerca; species Schistocerca nitens. The sequence goes on from NC_064625.1 coordinate 70,445,524, forward strand.
GCAGACCATAAATGTAACCGTTTCATAGAGAAATGCGACCAATGTGACGATCTCGCGTTGTATCGATTCGATGGTGAATGACGAAACACGGAGATTTTCTAAGGTTTTTACTACATATTAACACTTTTCACATTTTCTCGTGTTACGTGGCTGCCAGTCCTCGGTTCATGCAAAATCTTAACGTCCTCGGTCATGTCCAAGGCACCAAACCGACCAATAATTCAATAATCGATAACTAAAACTATAAATGTAGCTCTTCTTACTGGGCGATTGCATCAACTTAGATGCTTCTCCTGTGTTCTACTGTGCTGCTTGTATTGTCCCCACATACCGCAGCACGCGACAAGGGCTGGCAGACCATAAATGTAACCGTTTCAGAGAGAAATGGGACCAATGTGACGATCTCGCGTTATATCGATTCGATGGTGAATGACGAAACACGGAGATAGAAAATCTCCGTGTTTCGTCATTCACCATCGATCGTCACATTACTACATATTAACACTCTTCACATTTTCTCGTGTTACGTGGCTGCCAGTCCTCGGTTCATGCAAAATCTTAAGGTCCTCGGTCATGTCCAAGGCTCCAAACCGACCAATAATTCAATAATCGATAACTAGAACTATGAATGTAGCTCTTCTTACTGGGCGATTGCATCAACTTAGATGCTTCTCCTGTGTTCTACTGTGCTGCTTGTATTGTCCCCACATACCGCAGCACGCGACAAGGGCTGGCAGACCATAAATGTAACCGTTTCAGAGAGAAATGCGACCAATGTGACGATCTCGCGTTATATCGATTCGTTGGTGAATGACGAAACACGGAGATTTTCTAAGGTTTTTACTACATATTAACACTCTTCACATTTTCTCGTGTTACGTGGCTGCCAGTCCTCGGTTCATGTAAAATCTTAAGGTCCTCGGTCATGTCCAAGGCACCAAACCGACCAATAATTCGATAATCGATAACTAAAACTATAAATGTAGCTCTTCTTACTGGGCGATTGCATCAACTAAGATGCTTCTCCTGTGTTCTACGGTGCTGCTTGTATTGTCCCCACATACCACAGCACGCGACAAGGGCTGGCAGACCATAAATGTAACCGTTTCAGAGAGAAATGCGACCAATGTGACGATCTCGCGTTATATCGATTAGATGGTGAATGACGAAACACGGAGATTTTCTAAGGTTTTTAATACATATTAACACTTTTCACATTTTCTCGTGTTACGTGGCTGCCAGTCCTCGGTTCATGCAAAATCTTATGGTCCTAGGTCATGTCCAAGGCACCAAACCGACCAATAATTCAATAATCGATAACTAAAATTATAAATGTAGCTCTTCTTACTGGGCGACTGCATCAACTTAGATGCTTCTCCTGTGTTCTACTGTGCTGCTTGTATTGTCCCCACATAACCCAGCACGCGACAAGGGCTGGCAGACCATAAATGTAACCGTTTCAGAGAGAAATGCGACCAATGTGACGATCTCGCGTTATATCGATTCGATGGTGAATGACGAAACACGGAGATTTTCTAAGGTTTTTACTACATATTAACACTTTTACTATTTTATCGTGTTACGTGGCTGCCAGTCCTCGGTTCATGCAAAATCTTAATGTCCTCGGTCATGTCCAAGGCACCAAACCGACCAATAATTAAATAATCGATAACTAAAACTATAAATGTAGCTCTTCTTACTGGGCGATTGCATCAACTTAGATGCTTCTCCTGTGTTCTACTGTGCTGCTTGTATTGTCCCCATATACCGCAGCACGCGACAAGGGCTGGCAGACCATAAATGTGACCATTTCAGAGAGAAATGCGACCAATGTGACGATCTCGCGTTATATCGATTCGATGGTGAATGACGAAACACGGAGATTTTCTAAGGTTTTTACTACATATTAACACTTTTCACATTTTCTCCTGTTACGTGGCTGCCAGTCCTCGGTTCATGCAAAATCTTAAGGTCCTCGGTCATGTCCAAGGCACCAAACCGACCAATAATTCAATAATCGATAACTAAAACTATAAATGTAGCTCTTCTTACTGGGCGATTGCATCAACTTAGATGCTTCTCCTGGTTTCTACTGTGCTGCTTGTATTGTCCCCACATACCGCAGCACGCGACAAGGGCTGGCAGACCATAAATGTAACCGTTTCAGAGAGAAATGGGACCAATGTGACGATCTCGCGTTATATCGATACGATGGTGAATGACGAAACACGGAGATAGACATCTCCGTGTTTCGTCATTCACCATCGATCGTCACATTACTACATATTAACACTCTTCACATTTTCTCGTGTTACGTGGCTGCCAGCCCTCGGTTCATGCAAAATCTTAAGGTCCTAGGTCATGTCCAAGGCACCAAACCGACCAATAATTCAATAATCGATAACTAAAACTATAAATGTAGCTCTTCTTACTGGGCGATTGCATCAACTTAGATGCTACTCCTGTGTTCTACTGTGCTGCTTGTATTGTCCCCACATAACCCAGCACGCGACAAGGGCTGGCAGACCATAAATGTAACCGTTTCAGAGAGAAATGCGACCAATGTGACGATCTCGCGTTATATCGATTCGATGGTGAATGACGAAACACGGAGATTTTCTAAGGTTTTTACTACATATTAACACTTTTCACATTTTCTCGTGTTACGTGGCTGCCAGTCCTCGGTTCATGCAAAATCTTAATGTCCTCGGTCATGTCCAAGGCACCAAACCGACCAATAATTCAATAATCGATAACTAAAACTATAAATGTAGCTCTTCTTACTGGGCGATTGCATCAACTTAGATGCTTCTCCTGTGTTCTACGGTGCTGCTTGTATTGTCCCCATATACCGCAGCACGCGACAAGGGCTGGCAGACCATAAATGTAACCGTTTCAGAGAGAAATGCGACCAATGTGACGATCTCGCGTTATATCGATTCGATGGTGAATGACGAAACACGGAGATTTTCTAAGGTTTTTACTACATATTAACACTTTTCACATTTTCTCCTGTTACGTGGCTGCCAGTCCTCGGTTCATGCAAAATCTTAAGGTCCTCGGTCATGTCCAAGGCACCAAACCGACCAATAATTCAATAATCGATAACTAAAACTATGAATGTAGCTCTTCTTACTGGGCGATTGCATCAACTTAGATGCTTCTCCTGTGTTCTACTGTGCTGCTTGTATTGTCCCCACATACCGCAGCACGCGACAAGGGCTGGCAGACCATAAATGTAACCGTTTCAGAGAGAAATGCGACCAATGTGACGATCTCGCGTTATATCGATTCGTTGGTGAATGACGAAACACGGAGATTTTCTAACGTTTTTACTACATATTAACACTCTTCACATTTTCTCGTGTTACGTGGCTGCCAGTCCTCGGTTCATGTAAAATCTTAATGTCCTCGGTCATGTCCAAGGCACCAAACCGACCAATAATTCGATAATCGATAACTAAAACTATAAATGTAGCTCTTCTTACTGGGCGATTGCATCAACTAAGATGCTTCTCCTGTGTTCTTCTGCGCTGCTTGTATTGTCCCCACATACCGCAGCACGCGACAAGGGCTGGCAGACCATAAATGTAACCGTTTCAGAGAGAAATGGGACCAATGTGACGATCTCGCGTTATGTCGATTAGATGGTGAATGACGAAACACGGAGATTTTCTAAGGTTATTACTACATATTAACACTTTTCACATTTCCTCGTGTTACGTGGCTGCCAGTCCTCGGTTCATGCAAAATCTTATGGTCCTAGGTCATGTCCAAGGCACCAAACCGACCAATAATTCAATAATCGATAACTAAAATTATAAATGTAGCTCTTCTTACTGGTCGACTGCATCAACTTAGATGCTTCTCCTGTGTTCTACTGTGCTGCTTGTATTGTCCCCACATACCGCAGCACGCGACAAGGGCTGGCAGACCATAAATGTAACCGTTTCATAGAGAAATGCGACCAATGTGACGATCTCGCGTTATATCGATTCGATGGTGAATGACGAAACACGGAGATTTTCTAAGGTTTTTACTACATATTAACACTTTTCACATTTTCTCGTGTTACGTGGCTGCCAGTCCTCGGTTAATGCAAAATCTTAAGGTCCTCGGTCATGTCCAAGGCACCAAACCGACCAATAATTCAATAATCGATAACTAAAACTATAAATGTAGCTCTTCTTACTGGGCGATTGCATCAACTTAGATGCTTCTCCTGTGTTCTACTGTGCTGCTTGTATTGTCCCCACATACCGCAGCACGCGACAAGGGCTGGCAGACCATAAATGTAACCGTTTCAGAGAGAAATGGGACCAATGTGACGATCTCGCGTTATATCGATTCGATGGTGAATGACGAAACACAGAAAATCTCCGTGTTTCGTCATTCACCATCGATCGTCACATTACTACATATTAACACTCTTCACATTTTCTCGTGTTACGTGGCTGCCAGTCCTCGGTTCATGCAAAATCTTAAGGTCCTCGGTCATGTCCAAGGCACCAAACCGACCAATAATTCAATAATCGATAACTAAAACTATGAATGTAGCTCTTCTTACTGGGCGATTGCATCAACTTAGATGCTTCTCCTGTGTTCTACTGTGCTGCTTGTATTGTCCCCACATACCGCAGCACGCGACAAGGGCTGGCAGACCATAAATGTAACCGTTTCAGAGAGAAATGGGACCAATGTGACGATCTCGCGTTATATCGATTCGATGGTGAATGACGAAACACGGAGATAGAAAATCTCCGTGTTTCGTCATTCACCATCGATCGTCACATTACTACATATTAACACTCTTCACATATTCTCGTGTTACGTGGCTGCCAGTCCTCGGTTCATGCAAAATCTTAAGGTCCTCGGTCATGTCCAAGGCTCCAAACCGACCAATAATTCAATAATCGATAACTAAAACTATGAATGTAGCTCTTCTTACTGGGCGATTGCATCAACTTAGATGCTTCTCCTGTGTTCTACTGTGCTGCTTGTATTGTCCCCACATACCGCAGCACGCGACAAGGGCTGGCAGACCATAAATGTAACCGTTTCAGAGAGAAATGCGACCAATGTGACGATCTCGCGTTATATCGATTCGTTGGTGAATGACGAAACACGGAGATTTTCTAAGGTTTTTACTACATATTAACACTCTTCACATTTTCTCGTGTTACGTGGCTGCCAGTCCTCGGTTCATGTAAAATCTTAAGGTCCTCGGTCATGTCCAAGGCACCAAACCGACCAATAATTCAATAATCGATAACTAAAACTATAAATGTAGCTCTTCTTACTAGGCGATTGCATCAACTAAGATGCTTCTCCTGTGTTCTACTGTGCTGCTTGTATTGTCCCCACATAACCCAGCACGCGACAAGGGCTGGCAGACCATAAATGTAACCGTTTCAGAGAGAAATGCGACCAATGTGACGATCTCGCGTTATATCGATTCGATGGTGAATGACGAAACACGGAGATTTTCTAAGGTTTTTACTACATATTAACACTTTTCACATTTTCTCGTGTTACGTGGCTGCCAGTCCTCGGTTCATGCAAAATCTTAAGGTCCTCGGTCATGTCCAAGGCAACAAACCGACCAATAATTCAATAATCGATAACTAAAACTATAAATGTAGCTCTTCTTACTGGGCGATTGCATCAACTTAGATGCTTCTCCTGTGTTCTACTGTGCTGCTTGTATTGTCCCCACATACCGCAGCACGCGACAAGGGCTGGCAGACCATAAATGTAACCGTTTCAGAGAGAAATGGGACCAATGTGACGATCTCGCGTTATATCGATTCGATGGTGAATGACGAAACACGGAGATAGAAAATCTCCGTGTTTCGTCATTCACCATCGATCGTCACATTACTACATATTAACACTCTTCACATTTTCTCGTGTTACGTGGCTGCCAGTCCCCGGTTCATGCAAAATCTTAAGGTCCTCGGTCATGTCCAAGGCGCCAAACCGACCAATAATTCAATAATCGATAACAAAAACTATAAATGTAGCTCTTCTTACTGGGCGATTGCATTAACTTAGATGCTTCTCCTGTGTTCTACTGTGCTGCTTGTATTGTCCCCACATAACCCAGCACGCGACAAGGGCTGGCAGACCATAAATGTAACCGTTTCAGAGAGAAATGCGACCAATGTGACGATCTCGCGTTATATCGATTCGATGGTGAATGACGAAACACGGAGATTTTCTAAGGTTTTTACTACATATTAACACTTTTCACATTTTCTCGTGTTACGTGGCTGCCAGTCCTCGGTTCATGCACAATCTTAATGTCCTCGGTCATGTCCAAGGCACCAAACCGACCAATAATTCAATAATCGATAACTAAAACTATAAATGTAGCTCTTCTTACTGGGCGATTGCATCAACTTAGATGCTTCTCCTGTGTTCTACTGTGCTGCTTGTATTGTCCCCACATACCGCAGCACGCGACAAGGGCTGCAGACCATAAATGTAACCGTTTCATAGAGAAATGCGACCAATGTGACGATCTCGCGTTATATCGATTCGATGGTGAATGACGAAACACGGAGATTTTCTAAGGTTTTTACTACATATTAACACTTTTCACATTTTCTCGTGTTACGTGGCTGCCAGTCCTCGGTTAATGCAAAATCTTAAGGTCCTCGGTCATGTCCAAGGCACCAAACCGACCAATAATTCAATAATCGATAACTAAAACTATAAATGTAGCTCTTCTTACTGGGCGATTGCATCAACTTAGATGCTTCTCCTGTGTTCTACTGTGCTGCTTGTATTGTCCCCACATACCGCAGCACGCGACAAGGGCTGGCAGACCATAAATGTAACCGTTTCAGAGAGAAATGGGACCAATGTGACGATCTCGCGTTATATCGATTCGATGGTGAAAGACGAAACACGGAGATAGAAAATCTCCGTGTTTCGTCATTCACCATCGATCGTCACATTACTACATATTAACACTCTTCACATTTTCTCGTGTTACGTGGCTGCCAGTCCTCGGTTCATGCAAAATCTTAAGGTCCTCGGTCATGTCCAAGGCACCAAACCGACCAATTATTCAATAATCGATAACTAAAACTATGAATGTAGCTCTTCTTACTGGGCGATTGCATCAACTTAGATGCTTCTCCTGTGTTCTACTGTGCTGCTTGTATTGTCCCCACATACCGCAGCACGCGACAAGGGCTGGCAGACCATAAATGTAACCGTTTCAGAGAGAAATGCGACCAATGTGACGATCTCGCGTTATATCGATTCGTTGGTGAATGACGAAACACGGAGATTTTCTAACGTTTTTACTACATATTAACACTCTTCACATTTTCTCGTGTTACGTGGCTGCCAGTCCTCGGTTCATGTAAAATCTTAAGGTCCTCAAAATCTTAAGGTCCTCGGTCATGTCCAAGGCACCAAACCGACCAATAATTCGATAATCGATAACTAAAACTATAAATGTAGCTCTTCTTACTGGGCGATTGCATCAACTAAGATGCTTCTCCTGTGTTCTACTGTGCTGCTTGTATTGTCCCCACATACCACAGCACGCGACAAGGGCTGGCAGACCATAAATGTAACCGTTTCAGAGAGAAATGCAACCAGTGTGACGACCTCGCGTTATATCGATTAGATGGTGAATGAGGAAACACGGAGATTTTCTAAGTTTTTTACTACATATTAACACTTTTCACATTTTCTCGTGTTACGTGGCTGCCAGTCCTCGGTTCATGCAAAATCTTAAGGTCCTCGGTCATGTCCAAGGCACCAAACCGACCAATAATTCAATAATCGATAACTAAAACTATGAATGTAGCTCTTCTTACTGGGCGATTGCATCAACTTAGATGCTTCTCCTGTGTTCTACTGTGCTGCTTGTATTGTCCCCACATACCGCAGCACGCGACAAGGGCTGCAGACCATAAATGTAACCGTTTCATAGAGAAATGCGACCAATGTGACGATCTCGCGTTATATCGATTCGATGGTGAATGACGAAACACGGAGATTTTCTAAGGTTTTTACTACATATTAACACTTTTCACATTTTCTCGTGTTACGTGGCTGCCAGTCCTCGGTTAATGCAAAATCTTGAGGTCCTCGGTCATGTCCAAGGCACCAAACCGACCAATAATTCAATAATCGATAACTAAAACTATAAATGTAGCTCTTCTTACTGGGCGATTGCATCAACTTAGATGCTTCTCCTGTGTTCTACTGTGCTGCTTGTATTGTCCCCACATACCGCAGCACGCGACAAGGGCTGGCAGACCATAAATGTAACCGTTTCAGAGAGAAATGGGACCAATGTGACGATCTCGCGTTATATCGATTCGATGGTGAATGACGAAACACAGAAAATCTCCGTGTTTCGTCATTCACCATCGATCGTCACATTACTACATATTAACACTCTTTACATTTTCTCGTGTTACGTGGCTGCCAGTCCTCGGTTCATGCAAAATCTTAAGGTCCTCGGTCATGTCCAAGGCACCAAACCGACCAATAATTCAATAATCGATAACTAAAACTATGAATGTAGCTCTTCTTACTGGGCGATTGCATCAACTTAGATGCTTCTCCTGTGTTCTACTGTGCTGCTTGTATTGTCCCCACATACCGCAGCACGCGACAAGGGCTGGCAGACCATAAATGTAACCGTTTCAGAGAGAAATGCGACCAATGTGACGATCTCGCGTTATATCGATTCGTTGGTGAATGACGAAACACGGAGATTTTCTAAGGTTTTTACTACATATTAACACTCTTCACATTTTCTCGTGTTACGTGGCTGCCAGTCCTCGGTTCATGTAAAATCTTAAGGTCCTCAAAACCTTAAGGTCCTCGGTCATGTCCAAGGCACCAAACCGACCAATAATTCGATAATCGATAACTAAAACTATAAATGTAGCTCTTCTTACTGGGCGATTGCATCAACTAAGATGCTTCTCCTGTGTTCTACTGTGCTGCTTGTATTGTCCCCACATACCACAGCACGCGACAAGGGCTGGCAGACCATAAATGTAACCGTTTCAGAGAGAAATGCGACCAATGTGACGATCTCGCGTTATATCGATTAGATGGTGAATGAGGAAACACGGAGATTTTCTAAGTTTTTTACTACATATTAACACTTTTCACATTTTCTCGTGTTACGTGGCTGCCAGTCCTCGGTTCATGCAAAATCTTAAGGTCCTCGGTCATGTCCAAGGCACCAAACCGACCAATAATTCAATAATCGATAACTAAAACTATGAATGTAGCTCTTCTTACTGGGCGATTGCATCAACTTAGATGCTTCTCCTGTGTTCTACTGTGCTGCTTGTATTGTCCCCACATAACCCAGCACGCGACAAGGGCTGGCAGACCATAAATGTAACCGTTTCAGAGAGAAATGCGACCAATGTGACGATCTCGCGTTATATCGATTCGATGGTGAATGACGAAACACGGAGATTTTCTAAGGTTTTTACTACATATTAACACTTTTCACATTTTCTCGTGTTACGTGGCTGCCAGTCCTCGGTTCATGCAAAATCTTAAGGTCCTCGGGCATGTCCAAGGCACCAAACCGACCAATAATTCAATAATCGATAACTAAAACTATAAATGTAGCTCTTCTTACTGGGCGATTGCATCAACTTAGATGCTTCTCCTGTGTTCTACTGTGCTGCTTGTATTGTCCCCACATACCGCAGCACGCGACAAGGGCTGGCAGACCATAAATGTAACCGTTTCAGAGAGAAATGCGACCAATGTGACGATCTCGCGTTATATCGATTCGATGGTGAATGACGAAACATGGAGATTTTCTAAGGTTTTTACTACATATTAACACTTTTCACATTTTCTCGTGTTACGTGGCTGCCAGTCCTCGGTTAATGCAAAATCTTAAGGTCCTCGGTCATGTCCAAGGCACCAAACCGACCAATAATTCAATAATCGATAACTAAAACTATAAATGTAGCTCTTCTTACTGGGCGATTGCATCAACTTAGATGCTTCTCCTGTGTTCTACTGTGCTGCTTGTATTGTCCCCACATACCGCAGCACGCGACAAGGGCTGGCAGACCATAAATGTAACCGTTTCAGAGAGAAATGGGACCAATGTGACGATCTCGCGTTATATCGATTCGATGGTGAATGACGAAACACGGAGATAGAAAATCTCCGTGTTTCGTCATTCACCATCGATCGTCACATTACTACATATTAACACTCTTCACATTTTCTCGTGTTGCGTGGCTGCCAGTCCTCGGTTAATGCAAAATCTTAAGGTCCTCGGTCATGTCCAAGGCACCAAACCGACCAATAATTCAATAATCGATAACTAAAACTATAAATGTAGCTCTTCTTACTGGGCGATTGCATCAACTTAGATGCTTCTCCTGAGTTCTACTGTGCTGCTTGTATTGTCCTCACATACCGCAGCACGCGACAAGGGCTGGCAGACCATAAATGTAACCGTTTCAGAGAGAAATGCGACCAATGTGACGATCTCGCGTTATATCGATTCGTTGGTGAATGACGAAACACGGAGATTTTCTAACGTTTTTACTACATATTAACACTCTTCACATTTTCTCGTGTTACGTGGCTGCCAGTCCTCGGTTCATGTAAAATCTTAATGTCCTCGGTCATGTCCAAGGCACCAAACCGACCAATAATTCGATAATCGATAACTAAAACTATAAATGTAGCTCTTCTTACTGGGCGATTGCATCAACTAAGATGCTTCTCCTGTGTTCTACTGCGCTGCTTGTATTGTCCCCACATACCGCAGCACGCGGCAAGGGCTGGCAGACCATAAATGTAACCGTTTCAGAGAGAAATGCGACCAATGTGACGATCTCGCGTTATATCGATTCGATGGTGAATGACGAAACACGGAGATTTTCTAAGGTTTTTACTACATATTAACACTTTTCACATTTTCTCGTGTTACGTGGCTGCCAGTCCTCGGTTCATGCAAAATCTTATGGTCCTAGGTCATGTCCAAGGCACCAAACCGACCAATAATTCAATAATCGATTACTAAAATTATAAATGTAGCTCTTCTTACTGGGCGACTGCATCAACTTAGATGCTTCTCCTGTGTTCTACTGTGCTGCTTGTATTGTCCCCACATAACCCAGCACGCGACAAGGGCTGGCAGACCATAAATGTAACCGTTTCAGAGAGAAATGCGACCAATGTGACGATCTCGCGCTATATCGATTCGATGGTGAATGACGAAACACGGAGATTTTCTAAGGTTTTTACTACATATTAACACTTTTCACATTTTCTCGTGTTACGTGGCTGCCAGTCCTCGGTTCATGCAAAATCTTAAGGTCCTCGGTCATGTCCAAGGCACCAAACCGACCAATAATTCGATAATCGATAACTAAAACTATAAATGTAGCAATTCTTACTGGGCGATTGCATCAACTAAGATGCTTCTCCTGTGTTCTACTGTGCTGCTTGTATTGTCCCCACATACCGCAGCACGAAACAAGGGCTGGCAGACCATAAATGTAACCGTTTCAGAGAGAAATGCGACCAATGTGACGATCTCGCGTTATATCGATTCGATGGTGAATGACGAAACACGGAGATTTTCTAAGGTTTTTACTACATATTAACACTTTTCACATTTTCTCGTGTTACGTGGCTGCCAGTCCTCGGTTCATGCAAAATCTTAAGGTCCTAGGTCATGTCCAAAGCACCAAACCGACCAATAATTCAATAATCGATAACTAAAACTATAAATGTAGCTCTTCTTACTGGGCGATTGCATCAACTTAGATGCTTCTCCTGTGTTCTACTGTGCTGCTTGTATTGTCCCCACATAACCCAGCTCGCGACAAGGGCTGGCAGACCATAAATGTTACCGTTTCAGAGAGAAATGCGACCAATGTGACGATCTCGCGTTATATCGATTCGATGGTGAATGACGAAACACGGAGATTTTCTAAGGTTTTTACTACATATTAACACTTTTCACATTTTCTCGTGTTACGTGGCTACCAGTCCTCGGTTCATGCAAAATCTTAAGGTCCTCGGTCATGTCCAAGGCACCAAACCGACCAATAATTCAAAAATCGATAACTAAAATTATAAATGTAGCTCTTCGTACTGGGCGATTGCATCAACTTAGATGCTTCTCCTGTGTTCTACTGTGCTGCTTGTATTGTCCCCACATACCGCAGCACGCGACAAGGGCTGGCAGACCATAAATGTAACCGTTTCAGAGAGAAATGCGACCAATGTGACGATCTCGCGTTATATCGATTCGAAGGTGAATGACGAAACACGGAGATTTTCTAAGGTTTTTACTACATATCAACACTTTTCACATTTTCTCGTGTTACGTGGCTGCCAGTCCTCGGTTCATGCAAAATCTTAAGGTCCTCGGTCATGTCCAAGGCACCAAACCGACCAATAATTCAATAATCGATAACTAAAACTATAAATGTAGCTCTTCTTACTGGGCGATTGCATCAACTTAGATGCTTCTCCTGTGTTCTACTGTGAGCTTGTATTGTCCCGACATACCGCAGCACGCGACAAGGGCTGGCAGACCATAAATGTAACCGTTTCAGAGAGAAATGCGACCAATGTGACGATCTCGCGTTATATCGATTCGATGGTGAATGACGAAACACGGAGATTTTCTAAGGTTTTTACTACATATTAACACTTTTCACATTTTCTCGTGTTACGTGGCTGCCAGTCCTCGCTTCATGCAAAATCTTAAGGTCCTAGGTCATGTCTAAGGCACCAAACCGACCAATAATTCAATAATCGATAACTAAAACTATAAATGTAGCTCTTCTTACTGGGCGATTGCATCAACTTAGATGCTTCTCCTGTGTTCTACTGTGCTGCTTGTATTGTCCCCACGTAACCCAGCACGCGACAAGGGCTGGCAGACCATAAATGTAACCGTTTCAGAGAGAAATGCGACCGCGTTATATCGATTCGATGGTGAATGACGAAACACGGAGATTTTCTAAGGTTTTTACTACATATTAACACTTTTCACATTTTCTCGTGTTACGTGGCTGCCAGTCCTCGGTTCATGCAAAATCTTAAGGTCCTCGGTCATGTCCAAGGCACCAAACCGACCAATAATTCAATAATCGATAACTAAAACTATAAATGTAGCTCTTCTTACTGGGCGATTGCATCAACTTAGATGCTTCTCCTGTGTTCTACTGTGCTGCTTGTATTGTCCCCACATACCGCAGCACGCGACAAGGGCTGGCAGACCATAAATGTAACCGTTTCAGAGAGAAATGCGACCAATGTGAAGATCTCGCGTTATATCGATTCGATGGTGAATGACGAAACACGGAGATTTTCTAAGGTTTTTACTACATATTAACACTTTTCACATTTTCTCGTGTTACGTGGCTGCCAGTCCTCGGTTCATGTAAAATCTTAAGGTCCTCGGGCATGTCCAAGGCACCAAAACGACCAATAATTCGATAATCGATAACTAAAACTATAAATGTAGCTCTTCTTACTTGGCGATTGCATCAACTAAGATGCTTCTCCTGTGTTCTACTGTGCTGCTTGTATTGTCCCCACATACCGCAGCACGCGGCAGGGGCTGGCAGACCATAAATGTAACCGTTTCAGAGAGAAATGCGACCAATGTGACGATCTCGCGTTATATCGATTCGATGGTGAATGAAGAAACACGGAGATTTTCTAAGGTTTTTACTACATATTAACACTTTTCACATTTTCTCGTGTTACGTGGCTGCCAGTCCTCGGTTCATGCAAAATCTTAAGGTCCTCGGTCATGTCCAAGGCACCAAACCGACCAATAATTCGATAATCGATAACTAAAACTATAAATGTAGCTCTTCTTACTGGGCGATTGCATCAACTAAGATGCTTCTCCTGTGTTCTACTGTGCTGCTTGTATAGTCCCCACATACCGCAGCACGCGACAAGGGCTGGCAGACCATAAATGTAACCGTTTCAGAGAGAAATGCGACCAATGTGACGATCTCGCGTTATATAGATTCGTTGGTGAATGACGAAACACGGAGATTTTCTAAGGTTTTTACTACATATTAACACTTTTCACATTTTCTCGTGTTACGTGGCTGCCAGTCCTCGGTTCATGCAAAATCTTAAGGTCCTCGGTCATGTCCAAGGCACCAAACCGACCAATAATTCAAAAGTCGATAACTAAAACTATAAATGTAGCTCTTCTTACTGCGCGATTGCATCAACTTAGATGCTTCTCCTGTGTTCTACTGTGAGCTTGTATTGTCCCGACATACCGCAGCACGCGACAAGGGCTGGCAGACATTAAATGTAACCGTTTCAGAGAGAAATGCGACCAATGTGACGATCTCGCGTGTTATCGATTCGATGGTGAATGACGAAACACGGAGATTTTCTAAGGTTTTTACTACATATTAACACTTTTCACATTTTCTCGTGTTACGTGGCTGCCAGTCCTCGGTTCATGCAAAATCTTAAGGTCCTAGGTCATGTCCAAAGCACCAAACCGACCAATAATTCAATAATCGATAACTAAAACTATAAATGTAGCTCTTCTTACTGGGCGATTGCATCAACTTAGATGCTTCTCCTGTGTTCTACTGTGCTGCTTGTATTGTCCCCACATAACCCAGCTCGCGACAAGGGCTGGCAGACCATAAATGTTACCGTTTCAGAGAGAAATGCGACCAATGTGACGATCTCGCGTTATATCGATTCGATGGTGAATGACGAAACACGGAGATTTTCTAAGGTTTTTACTACATATTAACACTTTTCACATTTTCTCGTGTTACGTGGCTACCAGTCCTCGGTTCATGCAAAATCTTAAGGTCCTCGGTCATGTCCAAGGCACCAAACCGACCAATAATTCAAAAATCGATAACTAAAATTATAAATGTAGCTCTTCGTACTGGGCGATTGCATCAACTTAGATGCTTCTCCTGTGTTCTACTGTGCTGCTTGTATTGTCCCCACATACCGCAGCACGCGACAAGGGCTGGGAGACCATAAATGTAACCGTTTCAGAGAGAAATGCGACCAATGTGACGATCTCGCGTGTTATCGATTCGATGGTGAATGACGAAACACGGAGATTTTCTAAGGTTTTTACTACATATTAACACTTTTCACATTTTCTCGTGTTACGTGGCTGCCAGTCCTCGGTTCATGCAAAATCTTAAGGTCCTCGGTCATGTCCAAGGCACCAAACCGACCAATAATTCAATAATCGATAACTAAAACTATAAATGTAGCTCTTCTTACTGGGCGATTGCATCAACTTAGATGCTTCTCCTGTGTTCTACTGTGAGCTTGTATTGTCCCGACATACCGCAGCACGCGACAAGGGCTGGCAGACCATAAATGTAACCGTTTCAGAGACAAATGCGACCAATGTGACGATCTCGCGTTATATCGATTCGATGGTGAATGACGAAACACGGAGATTTTCTAAGGTTTTTACTACATATTAACACTTTTCACATTTTCTCGTGTTACGTGGCTGCCAGTCCTCGCTTCATGCAAAATCTTAAGGTCCTAGGTCATGTCTAAGGCACCAAACCGACCAATAATTCAATAATCGATAACTAAAACTATAAATGTAGCTCTTCTTACTGGGCGATTGCATCAACTTAGATGCTTCTCCTGTGTTCTACTGTGCTGCTTGTATTGTCCCCACGTAACCCAGCACGCGACAAGGGCTGGCAGACCATAAATGTAACCGTTTCAGAGAGAAATGCGACCGCGTTATATCGATTCGATGGTGAATGACGAAACACGGAGATTTTCTAAGGTTTTTACTACATATTAACACTTTTCACATTTTCTCGTGTTACGTGGCTGCCAGTCCTCGGTTCATGCAAAATCTTAAGGTCCTCGGTCATGTCAAGGCACCAAAGCGACCAATAATTCAATAATCGATAACTAAAACTATAAATGTAGCTCTTCTTACTGGGCGATTGCATCAACTTAGATGCTTCTCCTGTGTTCTACTGTGCTGCTTGTATTGTCCCCACATACCGCAGCACGCGACAAGGGCTGGCAGACCATAAATGTAACCGTTTCAGAGAGAAATGCGACCAATGTGAAGATCTCGCGTTATATCGATTCGATGGTGAATGACGAAACACGGAGATTTTCTAAGGTTTTTACTACATATTAACACTTTTCACATTTTCTCGTGTTACGTGGCTGCCAGTCCTCGGTTCATGTAAAATCTTAAGGTCCTCGGGCATGTCCAAGGCACCAAAACGACCAATAATTCGATAATCGATAACTAAAACTATAAATGTAGCTCTTCTTACTGGGCGATTGCATCAACTAAGATGCTTCTCCCGTGTTCTACTGTGCTGCTTGTATTGTCCCCACATACCGCAGCACGCGGCAGGGGCTGGCAGACCATAAATGTAACCGTTTCAGAGAGAAATGCGACCAATGTGACGATCTCGCGTTATATCGATTCGATGGTGAATGAAGAAACACGGAGATTTTCTAAGGTTTTTACTACATATTAACACTTTTCACATTTTCTCGTGTTACGTGGCTGCCAGTCCTCGGTTCATGCAAAATCTTAAGGTCCTCGGTCATGTCCAAGGCACCAAACCGACCAATAATTCGATAATCGATAACTAAAACTATAAATGTAGCAATTCTTACTGGGCGATTGCATCAACTAAGATGCTTCTCCTGTGTTCTACTGTGCTGCTTGTATAGTCCCCACATACCGCAGCACGCGACAAGGGCTGGCAGACCATAAATGTAACCGTTTCAGAGAGAAATGCGACCAATGTGACGATCTCGCGTTATATAGATTCGTTGGTGAATGACGAAACACGGAGATTTTCTAAGGTTTTTACTACATATTAACACTTTTCACATTTTCTCGTGTTACGTGGCTGCCAGTCCTCGGTTCATGCAAAATCTTAAGGTCCTCGGTCATGTCCAAGGCACCAAACCGACCAATAATTCAAAAGTCGATAACTAAAACTATAAATGTAGCTCTTCTTACTGGGCGATTGCATCAACTTAGATGCTTCTCCTGTGTTCTACTGTGCTGCTTGTATTGTCCCCACATACCGCAGCACGCGACAAGGGCTGGCAGACCTTAAATGTAACCGTTTCAGAGAGAAATGCGACCAATGTGACGATCTCGCGTGTTATCGATTCGATGGTGAATGACGAAACACGGAGATTTTCTAAGGTTTTTACTACATATTAACACTTTTCACATTTTCTCGTGTTACGTGGCTGCCAGTCCTCGGTTCATGCAAAATCTTAAGGTCCTAGGTCATGTCCAAGGCACCAAACCGACCAATAATTCAATAATCGATAACTAAAACTATAAATGTAGCTCTTCTTACTGCGCGATTGCATCAACTTAGATGCTTCTCCTGTGTTCTACTGTGAGCTTGTATTGTCCCGACATACCGCAGCACGCGACAAGGGCTGGCAGACCATAAATGTAACCGTTTCAGAGAGAAATGCGACCAATGTGACGATCTCGCGTTATATCGATTCGATGGTGAATGACGAAACACGGAGATTTTCTAAGGTTTTTACTACATATTAACACTTTTCACATTTTCTCGTGTTACGTGGCTGCCAGTCCTCGGTTCATGCAAAATCTTAAGGTCCTAGGTCATGTCTAAGGCACCAAACCGACCAATAATTCAATAATCGATAACTAAAACTATAAATGTCGCTCTTCTTACTGGGCGATGGCATCAACTTAGATGCTTCTCCTGTGTTCTACTGTGCTGCTTGTATTGTCCCCACATAACCCAGCACGCGACAAGGGCTGGCAGACCATAAATGTAACCGTTTCAGAGAGAAATGCGACCAATGTGACGATCTCGCGTTATATCGATTCGATGGTGAATGACGAAACACGGAGATTTTCTAAGGATTTTACTACATATTAACACTTTTCACATTTTCTCGTGTTACGTGGCTGCCAGTCCTCGGTTCATGCAAAATCTTAAGGTCCTCGGTCATGTCCAAGGCACCAAACAGACCAATAATTCAATAATCGATAAATAA
Organism: Schistocerca nitens; assembly: GCF_023898315.1. Lineage (NCBI taxonomy): Eukaryota > Metazoa > Arthropoda > Insecta > Orthoptera > Acrididae > Schistocerca > Schistocerca nitens. The sequence goes on from NC_064625.1 coordinate 70,463,581, forward strand.
AACTATAAATGTAGCTCTTCTTACTGGGCGATTGCATCAACTTAGATGCTTCTCCTGTGTTCTACTGTGCTGCTTGTATTGTCCCCACATACCGCAGCACGCGACAAGGGCTGGCAGACCATAAATGTAACCGTCTCAGAGAGAAATGCGACCAATGTGACGATCTCGCTTTATATCGATTCGATGGTGAATGACGAAACACGGAGATTTTCTAAGGTTTTTACTACATATTAACACTTTTCACATTTTCTCGTGTTACGTGGCTGCCAGTCCTCGGTTCATGCAAAATCTTAAGGTCCTCGGTCATGTCCAAGGCACCAAACCGACCAATAATTCAATAATCGATAACTAAAACTATAAATGTAGCTCTTCTTACTGGGCGATTGCATCAACTTAGATGCTTCTCCTGTGTTCTACTGTGCTGCTTGTATTGTCCCCACATACCGCAGCACGCGACAAGGGCTGGCAGACCATAAATGTAACCGTTTCAGAGAGAAATGCGACCAATGTGACGATCTCGCGTTATATCGATTCGATGGTGAATGACGAAACACGGAGATTTTCTAAGGTTTTTACTACATATTAACACTTTTCACATGTTCTCGTGTTACGTGGCTGCCAGTCCTCGGTTCATGCAAAATCTTAAGGTCCTCGGTCATGTCCAAGGCACCAAACAGACCAATAATTCAATAATCGATAAATAAAACTATAAATGTAGCTCTTCTTACTGGGCGATTGCATCAACTTAGATGCTTCTCCTGTGTTCTACTGTGCTGCTTGTATTGTCCCCACATAACCCAGCACGCGACAAGGGCTGGCAGACCATAAATGTAACCGTTTCAGAGAGAAATGCGACCAATGTGACGATCTCGCGCTATATCGATTCGATGGTGACTGACGAAACACGGAGATTTTCTAAGGTTTTTACTACATATTAACACTTTTCACATTTTCTCGTGTTACGTGGCTCCCAGTCCTCGGTTCATGCAAAATCTTAAGGTCCTCGGTCATGTCCAAGGCACCAAACCGACCAATAATTCAATAATCGATAACTAAAACTATAAATGTAGCTCTTCTTACTGGGCGATTGCATCAACTTAGATGCTTCTCCTGTGTTCTACTGTGCTGCTTGTATTGTCCCCACATACCGCAGCACGCGACAAGGGCTGGCAGCCCATAAATGTAACCGTTTCAGAGAGAAATGCGACCAATGTGACGATCTCGCGTTATATCGATTCGATGGTGAATGACGAAACACGGAGATTTTCTAAGGTTTTTACTACATATTAACACTTTTCACATTTTCTCGTGTTACGTGGCTGCCAGTCCTCGGTTCATGTAAAATCTTAAGGTCCTCGGTCATGTCCAAGGCACCAAAACGACCAATAATTCGATAATCGATAACTAAAACTATAAATGTAGCTCTTCTTACTGGGCGATTGCATCAACTAAGATGCTTCTCCTGTGTTCTACTGTGCTGCTTGTATTGTCCCCACATACCGCAGCACGCGACAAGGGCTGGCAGACCATAAATGTAACCGTTTCAGAGAGAAATGCGACCAATGTGACGATCTCGCGGTATATCGATTCGATGGTGAATGACGAAACACGGAGATTTTCTAAGGTTTTAACTACATATTAACACTTTTCACATTTTCTCGTGTTACGTGGCTGCCAGTCCTCGGTTCATGCAAAATCTTAAGGTCCTCGGTCATGTCCAAGGCACCAAACCGACCAATAATTCAATAATCGATAGCTAAAACTATAAATGTAGCTCTTCTTACTGGGCGATTGCATCAACTTAGATGCTTCTCCTGTGTTCTACTGTGCTGCTTGTATTGTCCCCACAAAACCCAGCACGCGACAAGGGCTGGCAGACCATAAATGTAACCGTTTCAGAGAGAAATGCGACCAATGTGACGATCTCGCTTTATATCGATTCGATGGTGAATGACGAAACACGGAGATTTTCTAAGGTTTTTACTACATATTAACACTTTTCACATTTTCTCGTGTTACGTGGCTGCCAGTCCTCGGTTCATGCAAAATCTTAAGGTCCTCGGTCATGTCCAAGGCACCAAACCGACCAATAATTCAATAATCGATAACTAAAACTATAAATGTAGCTCTTCTTACTGGGCGATTGCATCAACTTAGATGCTTCTCCTGTGTTCTACTGTGCTGCTTGTATTGTCCCCACATACCGCAGCACGCGACAAGGGCTGGCAGGGCATAAATGTAACCGTTTCAGAGAGAAATGCGACCAATGTGACGATCTCGCGTTATATCGATTCGATGGTGAATGACGAAACACGGAGATTTTCTAAGGTTTTTACTACATATTAACACTTTTCACATTTTCTCGTGTTACGTGGCTGCCAGTCCTCGGTTCATGCAAAATCTTAAGGTCCTAGGTCATGTCCAAGGCACCAAACCGTCCAATAATTCAATAATCGATAACTAAAACTATAAATGTAGCTCTACTTACTGGGCGATTGCATCAACTTAGATGCTTCTCCTGTGTTCTACTGTGCTGCTTGTATTGTCCCCACATACCGCAGCACGCGACAAGGGCTGGCAGACCATAAATGTAACCGTTTCAGAGAGAAATGCGACCAATGTGACGATCTCGCGTTATATCGATTCGATGGTGAATGACGAAACACGGAGATTTTCTAAGGTTTTTACTACATATTAACACTTTTCACATTTTCTCGTGTTACGTGGCTGCCAGTCCTCGGTTCATGCAAAATCTTAAGGGCCTCGGTCATGTCCTAGGCACCAAACCGACCAATAATTCGATAATCGATAACTAAAACTATAAATGTAGCTCTTCTTACTGGGCGATTGCATCAACTTAGATGCTTCTCCTGTGTTCTACTGTGAGCTTGTATTGTCCCCACATACCGCAGCACGCGACAAGGGCTGGCAGACCATAAATGTAACCGTTTCAGAGAGAAATGCGACCAATGTGACGATCTCGCGTTATATCGATTCGATGGTGAATGACGAAACACGGAGATTTTCTAAGGTTTTTACTACATATTAACACTTTTCACATTTTCTCGTGTTACGTGGCTGCCAGTCCTCGGTTCATGCAAAATCTTAAGGTCCTAGGTCATGTCCAAGGCACCAAACCGAAAATAATTCAATAATCGATAACTAAAACTATAAATGTAGCTCTTCTTACTGGGCGATTACATCAACTTAGATGCTTCTCCTGTGTTCTACGGTGCTGCTTGTATTGTCCCCACATACCGCAGCACGCGACAAGGGCTGGCAGACCATAAATGTAACCGTTTCAGAGAGAAATGCGACCAATGTGACGATCTCGCGTTATATCGATTCGATGGTGAATGACGAAACACGGAGATTTTCTAAGGTTTTTACTACATATTAACAGTTTTCACATTTTCTCGTGTTACGTGGCTGCCAGTCCTCGGTTCATGCAAAATCTTAAGGTCCTCGGTCACGTCCAAGGCACCAAACCGACCAATAATTCAATAATCGATAACTAAAACTATAAATGTAGCTCTTCTTACTGGGCGATTGCATCAACTTAGATGCTTCTCCTGTGTTCTACTGTGCTGCTTGTATTGTCCCCACATACCGCAGCACGCGACAAGGGCTGGCAGGGCATAAATGTAACCGTTTCAGAGAGAAATGCGACCAATGTGACGATCTCGCGCTATATCGATTCGATGGTGAATGACGAAACACGGAGATTTTCTAAGGTTTTTACTACATATTAACACTTTTCACATTTTATCGTGTTACGTGGCTGCCAGTCCTCGGTTCATGTAAAATCTTAAGGTCCTCGGTCATGTCCAAGGCACCAAACCAACCAATAATTCGATAATCGATAACTAAAACTATAAATGTAGCTCTTCTTACTGGGCGATTGCATCAACTAAGATGCTTCTCCTGTGTTCTACTGTGCTGCTTGTATTGTCCCCACATACCGCAGCACGCGACAAGGGCTGGCAGACCATAAATGTAACCGTTTCAGAGAGAAATGCGACCAATGTGACGATTTCGCGTTATATCGATTCGATGGTGAATGACGAAACACGGAGATTTTCTAAGGTTTTTACTACATATTAACACTTTTCACATTTTCTCGTGTTACGTGGCTGCCAGTCCTCGGTTCATGTAAAATCTTAAGGTCCTCGGTCATGTCCAAGGCACCAAAACGACCAATAATTCGATAATCGATAACTAAAACTATAAATGTAGCTCTTCTTACTGGGCGATTGCATCAACTAAGATGCTTCTCCTGTGTTCTACTGTGCTGCTTGTATTGTCCCCACATACCGCAGCACGCGACAAGGGCTGGCAGACCATAAATGTAACCGTTTCAGAGAGAAATGCGACCAATGTGACGATCTCGCGGTATATCGATTCGATGGTGAATGACGAAACACGGAGATTTTCTAAGGTTTTAACTACATATTAACACTTTTCACATTTTCTCGTGTTACGTGGCTGCCAGTCCTCGGTTCATGCAAAATCTTAAGGTCCTCGGTCATGTCCAAGGCACCAAACCGACCAATAATTCAATAATCGATAGCTAAAACTATAAATGTAGCTCTTCTTACTGGGCGATTGCATCAACTTAGATGCTTCTCCTGTGTTCTACTGTGCTGCTTGTATTGTCCCCACAAAACCCAGCACGCGACAAGGGCTGGCAGACCATAAATGTAACCGTTTCAGAGAGAAATGCGACCAATGTGACGATCTCGCGTTATATCGATTCGATGGTGAATGACGAAACACGGAGATTTTCTAAGGTTTTTACTACATATTAACACTTTTCACATTTTCTCGTGTTACGTGGGTACCAGTCCTCGGTTCATGCAAAATCTTAAGGTCCTCGGTCATGTCCAAGGCACCAAACCGACCAATAATTCAATATTCGATAACTAAAACTATAAATGTAGCTCTTCTTACTGGGCGATTGCATCAACTTAGATGCTTCTCCTGTGTTCTACTGTGCTGCTTGTATTGTCCCCACATACCGCAGCACGCGACAAGGGCTGGCAGACCATAAATGTAACCGTCTCAGAGAGAAATGCGACCAATGTGACGATCTCGCTTTATATCGATTCGATGGTGAATGACGAAACACGGAGATTTTCTAAGGTTTTTACTACATATTAACACTTTTCACATTTTCTCGTGTTACGTGGCTGCCAGTCCTCGGTTCATGCAAAATCTTAAGGTCCTCGGTCATGTCCAAGGCACCAAACCGACCAATAATTCAATAATCGATAACTAAAACTATAAATGTAGCTCTTCTTACTGGGCGATTGCATCAACTTAGATGCTTCTCCTGTGTTCTACTGTGTTGCTTGTATTGTCCCCACATACCGCAGCACGCGACAAGGGCTGGCAGACCATAAATGTAACCGTTTCAGAGAGAAATGCGACCAATGTGACGATCTCGCGTTATATCGATTCGATGGTGAATGAAGAAACACGGAGATTTTCTAAGGTTTTAACTACATATTAACACTTTTCACATTTTCTCGTGTTACGTGGCTGCCAGTCCTCGGTTCATGCAAAATCTTAAGGTCCTCGGTCATGCCCAAGGCACCAAACCGACCAATAATTCAATAATCGATAGCTAAAACTATAAATGTAGCTCTCCTTACTGGGCGATTGCATCAACTTAGATGCTTCTCCTGTGTTCTACTGTGCTGCTTGTATTGTCCCCACATAACCCAGCACGAGACAAGGGCTGGCAGACCATAAATGTAACCGTTTCAGAGAGAAATGCGACCAATGTGACGATCTCGCGTTATATCGATTCGATGGTGAATGACGAAACACGGAGATTTTCTAAGGTTTTTACTACATATTAACACTTTTCACATTTTCTCGTGTTACGTGGGTACCAGTCCTCGGTTCATGCAATATCTTAAGGTCCTCGGTCATTCCAAGGCACCAAACCGACCAATAATTCAATAATCGATAACTAAAACTATAAATGTAGCTCTTCTTACTGGGCGATTGCATCAACTTAGATGCTTCTCCTGTGTTCTACTGTGCTGCTTGTATTGTCCCCACATAACGCAGCACGCGACAAGGGCTGGCAGACCATAAATGTAACCGTTTCAGAGAGAAATGCGACCAATGTGACGATCTCGCTTTATATCGATTCGATGGTGAATGACGAAACACGGAGATTTTCTAAGGTTTTTACTACATATTAACACTTTTCACATGTTCTCGTGTTACGTGGCTGCCAGTCCTCGGTTCATGCAAAATCTTAAGGTCCTCGGTCATGTCCAAGGCACCAAACCGACCAATAATTCAATAATCGATAACTAAAACTATAAATGTAGCTCTTCTTACTGGGCGATTGCATCAACTTAGATGCTTCTCCTGTGTTCTACTGTGCTGCTTGTATTGTCCCCACATACCGCAGCACGCGACAAGGGCTGGCAGACCATAAATGTAACCGTTTCAGAGAGAAATGGGACCAATGTGACGATCTCGCGTTATATCGATTCGATGGTGAATGACGAAACACGGAGATAGAAAATCTCCGTGTTTCGTCATTCACCATCGATCGTCACATTACTACATATTAACACTCTTCACATTTTCTCGTGTTACATGGCTGCCAGTCCTCGGTTCATGCAAAATCTTAAGGTCCTCGGTCATGTCCAAGGCACCAAACCGACCAATAATTCAATAATCGATAACTAAAACTATAAATGTAGCTCTTCTTACTGGGCGATTGCATCAACTTAGATGCTTCTCCTGTGTTCTACTGTGCTGCTTGTATTGTCCCCACATACCGCAGCACGCGACAAGGGCTGGCAGACCATAAATGTAACCGTTTCAGAGAGAAATGCGACCAATGTGACGATCTCGCGTTATATCGATTCGTTGGTGAATGACGAAACACGGAGATTTTCTAACGTTTTTACTACATATTAACACTCTTCACATTTTCTCGTGTTACGTGGCTGCCAGTCCTCGGTTCATGTAAAATCTTAATGTCCTCGGTCATGTCCAAGGCACCAAACCGACCAATAATTCGATAATCGATAACTAAAACTATAAATGTAGCTCTTCTTACTGGGCGATTGCATCAACTAAGATGCTTCTCCTGTGTTCTACTGCGCTGCTTGTGTTGTCCCCACATACCGCAGCACGCGGCAAGGGCTGGCAGACCATAAATGTAACCGTTTCAGAGAGAAATGCGACCAATGTGACGATCTCGCGTTATATCGATTCGATGGTGAATGACGAAACACGGAGATTTTCTAAGGTTTTTACTACATATTAACACTTTTCACATTTTCTCGTGTTACGTGGCTGCCAGTCCTCGGTTCGTGCAAAATCTTAAGGTCCTCGGTCATGTCCAAGGCACCAAACCGACCAATAATTCAAAAATCGATAACTAAAATAATAAATGTAGCTCTTCGTACTGGGCGATTGCATCAACTTAGATGCTTCTCCTGTGTTCTACTGTGCTGCTTGTATTGTCCCCACATACCGCAGCACGCGACAAGGGCTGACAGACCATAAATGTAACCGTTTCAGAGAGAAATGCGACCAATGTGACGATCTCGCGCTATATCGATTCGATGGTGAATGACGAAACACGGAGATTTTCTAAGGTTTTTACTACATATTAACACTTTTCACATTTTCTCGTGTTACGTGGCTGCCAGTCCTCGGTTCATGCAAAATCTTAAGGTCCTAGGTCATGTCCAAGGCACCAAACCGACCAATAATTCAATAATCGATAACTAAAACTATAAATGTAGCTCTTCTTACTGGGCGATTGCATCAACTTAGATGCTTCTCCTGTGTTCTACTGTGAGCTTGTATTGTCCCGACATACCGCAGCACGCGACAAGGGCTGGCAGACCATAAATGTAACCGTTTCAGAGAGAAATGCGACCAATGTGACGATATCGCGTTATATCGATTCGATGGTGAATGACGAAACACGGAGATTTTCTAAGGTTTTTACTACATATTAACAGTTTTCACATTTTCTCGTGTTACGTGGCTGCCAGTCCTCGGTTCATGCAAAATCTTAAGGTCCTCGGTCATGTCCAAGGCACCAAACCGACCAATAATTCAATAATCGATAACTAAAACTATAAATGTAGCTCTTCTTACTGGGCGATTGCATCAACTTAGATGCTTCTCCTGTGTTCTACTGTGCTGCTTGTATTGTCCCCACATACCGCAGCACGCGACAGGGGCTGGCAGACCATAAATGTAACCGTTTCAGAGAGAAATGCGACCAATGTGAAGATCTCGCGTTATATCGATTCGATGGTGAATGACGAAACACGGAGATTTTCTAAGGTTTTTACTACATATTAACACTTTTCACATTTTCTCGTGTTACGTGGCTGCCAGTCCTCGGTTCATGTAAAATCTTAAGGTCCTCGGTCATGTCCAAGGCACCAAAACGACCAATAATTCGATAATCGATAACTAAAACTATAAATGTAGCTCTTCTTACTGGGCGATTGCATCAACTAAGATGCTTCTCCTGTGTTCTACTGTGCTGCTTGTATTGTCCCCACATACCGCAGCACGCGACAGGGGCTGGCAGACCATAAATGTAACCGTTTCAGAGAGAAATGCGACCAATGTGACGATCTCGCGTTATATCGATTCGATGGTGAATGACGAAACACGGAGATTTTCTAAGGTTTTTACTACATATTAACACTTTTCACATTTTCTCGTGTTACGTGGCTGCCAGTCCTCGGTTCATGCAAAATCTTAAGGTCCTCGGTCATGTCCAAGGCACCAAACCGACCAATAATTCGATAATCGATAACTAAAACTATAAATGTAGCAATTCTTACTGGGCGATTGCATCAACTAAGATGCTTCTCCTGTGTTCTACTGTGCTGCTTGTATTGTCCCCACATACCGCAGCACGCGACAAGGGCTGTCAGACCATAAATGTAACCGTTTCAGAGAGAAATGCGACCAATGTGACGATCTCGCGTTATATCGATTCGATGGTGAATGACGAAACACGGAGATTTTCTAAGGTTTTTACTACATATTAACACTTTTCACATTTTCTCGTGTTACGTGGCTGCCAGTCCTCGGTTCATGCAAAATCTTAAGGTCCTCGGTCATGTCCAAGGCACCAAACCGACCAATAATTCCATAATCGATAACTAAAACTATAAATGTAGCTCTTCTTACTTGGCGATTGCATCAACTTAGATGCTTCTCCTGTGTTCTACTGTGCTGCTTGTATTGTCCCCACATACCGCAGCACGCGACAAGGGCTGGCAGACCATAAATGTAACCGTTTCAGAGAGAAATGCGACCAATGTGACGATCTCGCGTTATATCGATTCGATGGTGAATGACGAAACACGGAGATTTTCTAAGGTTTTTACTACATATTAACACTTTTCACATTTTCTCGTGTTACGTGGCTGCCAGTCCTCGGTTCATGTAAAATCTTAAGGTCCTCGGTCATGTCCAAGGCACCAAAACGACCAATAATTCGATAATCGATAACTAAAACTATAAATGTAGCTCTTCTTACTGGGCGATTGCATCAACTAAGATGCTTCTCCTGTGTTCTACTGTGCTGCTTGTATTGTCCCCACATACCGCAGCACGCGACAAGGGCTGGCAGACCATAAATGTAACCGTTTCAGAGAGAAATGCGACCAATGTGACGATCTCGCGTTATATCGATTCGATGGTGAATGACGAAACACGGAGATTTTCTAAGGTTTTTACTACATATTAACACTTTTCACATTTTCTCGTGTTACGTGGCTGCCAGTCCTCGGTTCATGCAAAATCTTAAGGTCCTCGGTCATGTCCAAGGCACCAAACCGACCAATAATTCCATAATCGATAACTAAAACTATAAATGTAGCTCTTCTTACTTGGCGATTGCATCAACTTAGATGCTTCTCCTGTGTTCTACTGTGCTGCTTGTATTGTCCCCACATACCGCAGCACGCGACAAGGGCTGGCAGACCATAAATGTAACCGTTTCAGAGAGAAATGCGACCAATGTGACGATCTCGCGTTATATCGATTCGATGGTGAATGACGAAACACGGAGATTTTCTAAGGTTTTTACTACATATTAACACTTTTCACATTTTCTCGTGTTACGTGGCTGCCAGTCCTCGGTTCTTGTAAAATCTTAAGGTCCTCGGTCATGTCCAAGGCACCAAAACGACCAATAATTCGATAATCGATAACTAAAACTATAAATGTAGCTCTTCTTACTGGGCGATTGCATCAACTAAGATGCTTCTCCTGTGTTCTACTGTGCTGCTTGTATTGTCCCCACATACCGCAGCACGCGACAAGGGCTGGCAGACCATAAATGTAACCGTTTCAGAGAGAAATGCGACCAATGTGACGATCTCGCGTTATATCGATTCGATGGTGAATGACGAAACACGGAGATTTTCTAAGGTTTTTACTACATATTAACACTTTTCACATTTTCTCGTGTTACGTGGCTGCCAGTCCTCGGTTCATGCAAAATCTTAAGGTCCTCGGTCATGTCCAAGGCACCAAACCGACCAATAATTCAAAAGTCGATAACTAAAACTATAAATGTAGCTCTTCTTACTGGGCGATTGCATCAACTTAGATGCTTCTCCTGTGTTCTACTGTGCTGCTTGTATTGTCCCCACATACCGCAGCACGCGACAAGGGCTGGCAGACCTTACATGTAAACGTTTCAGAGAGAAATGCGACCAATGTGACGATCTCGCGTGTTATCGATTCGATGGTGAATGACGAAACACGGAGATTTTCTAAGGTTTTTACAACATATTAACACTTTTCACATTTTCTCGTGTTACGTGGCTGCCAGTCCTCGGTTCATGCAAAATCTTAAGGTCCTAGGTCATGTCCAAGGCACCAAACCGACCAATAATTCAATAATCGATAACTAAAACTATAAATGTAGCTCTTCGTACTGGGCGATTGCATCAACTTAGATGCTTCTCCTGTGTTCTACTGTGAGCTTGTATTGTCCCGACATACCGCAGCACGCGACAAGGGCTGGCAGACCATAAATGTAACCGTTTCAGAGAGAAATGCGACCAATGTGACGATCTCGCGTTATATCGATTCGATGGTGAATGACGAAACACGGAGATTTTCTAAGGTTTTTACTACATATTAACACTTTTCACATTTTCTCGTGTTACGTGGCTGCCAGTCCTCGGTTCATGCAAAATCTTAAGGTCCTAGGTCATGTCTAAGGCACCAAACCGACCAATAATTCAATAATCGATAACTAAAACTATAAATGTAGCTCTTCTTACTGGGCGATTGCATCAACTTAGATGCTTCTCCTGTGTTCTACTGTGCTGCTTGTATTGTCCCCACATAACCCAGCACGCGACAAGGGCTGGCAGACCATAAATGTAACCGTTTCAGAGAGAAATGCGACCAATGTGACGATCTCGCGTTATATCGATTCGATGGTGAATGACGAAACACGGAGATTTTCTAAGGTTTTTACTACATATTAACACTTTTCACATTTTCTCGTGTTACGTGGCTGCCAGTCCTCGGTTCATGCAAAATCTTAAGGTCCTCGGTCATGTCCAAGGCACCAAACAGACCAATAATTCAATAATCGATAAATAAAACTATAAATGTAGCTCTTCTTACTGGGCGATTGCATCAACTTAGATGCTTCTCCTGTGTTCTACTGTGCTGCTTGTATTGTCCCCACATACCGCAGCACGCGACAAGGGCTGGCAGACCATAAATGTAACCGTTTCAGAGAGAAATGCGACCAATGTGACGATCTCGCGTTATATCGATTCGATGGTGAATGACGAAACACGGAGATTTTCTAAGGTTTTTACTACATATTAACACTTTTCACATTTTCTCGTGTTACGTGGCTGCCAGTCCTCGGTTCATGCAAAATCTTAAGGTCCTCGGTCATGTCCAAGGCACCAAACCGACCAATAATTCAATAATCGATAACTAAAACTATAAATGTAGCTCTTCTTACTGGGCGATTGCATCAACTTAGATGCTTCTCCTGTGTTCTACTGTGCTGCTTGTATTGTCCCCACATACCGCAGCACGCGACAAGGGCTGGCAGGGCATAAATGTAACCGTTTCAGAGAGAAATGCGACCAATGTGACGATCTCGCGTTATGTCGATTCGATGGTGAATGACGAAACACGGAGATTTTCTAAGGTTTTTACTACATATTAACACTTTTCACATTTTCTCGTGTTACGTGGCTGCCAGTCCTCGGTTCATGCAAAATCTTAAGGCCCTCGGTCATGTCCTAGGCACCAAACCGACCAATAATTCAACAATCGATAACTAAAACTATAAATGTAGCAATTCTTACTGGGCGATTGCATCAACTAAGATGCTTCTCCTGTGTTCTACTGTGCTGCTTGTATTGTCCCCACATACCGCAGCACGCGACAAGGGCTGGCAGACCATAAATGTAACCGTTTCAGAGAGAAATGCGACCAATGTGACGATCTCGCGTTATATCGATTCGATGGTGAATGACGAAACACGGAGATTTTCTAAGGTTTTTACTACATATTAACACTTTTCACATTTTCTCGTGTTACGTGGCTGCCAGTCCTCGGTTCATGCAAAATCTTAAGGTCCTCGGTCATGTCCAAGGCACCAAACCGACCAATAATTCAAAAGTCGATAACTAAAACTATAAATGTAGCTCTTCTTACTGGGCGATTGCATCAACTTAGATGCTTCTCCTGTGTTCTACTGTGCTGCTTGTATTGTCCCCACATACCGCAGCACGCGACAAGGGCTGGCAGACCTTAAATGTAACCGTTTCAGAGAGAAATGCGACCAATGTGACGATCTCGCGTGTTATCGATTCGATGGTGAATGACGAAACACGGAGATTTTCTAAGGTTTTTACTACATATTAACACTTTTCACATTTTCTCGTGTTACGTGGCTGCCAGTCCTCGGTTCATGCAAAATCTTAAGGTCCTAGGTCATGTCCAAGGCACCAAACCGACCAATAATTCAATAATCGATAACTAAAACTATAAATGTAGCTCTTCTTACTTGGCGATTGCATCAACTTAGATGCTTCTCCTGTGTTATACTGTGCTGCTTGTATTGTCCCCACATACCGCAGCACGCGACAAGGGCTGGCAGACCATAAATGTAACCGTTTCAGAGAGAAATGCGACCAATGTGACGATCTCGCGTTATATCGATTCGATGGTGAATGACGAAACACGGAGATTTTCTAAGGTTTTTACTACATATTAACACTTTTCACATTTTCTCGTGTTACGTGGCTGCCAGTCCTCGGTTCATGTAAAATCTTAAGGTCCTCGGTCATGTCCAAGGCACCAAAACGACCAATAATTCGATAATCGATAACTAAAACTATAAATGTAGCTCTTCTTACTGGGCGATTGCATCAACTAAGATGCTTCTCCTGTGTTCTACTGTGCTGCTTGTATTGTCCCCACATACCGCAGCACGCGACAAGGGCTGGCAGACCATAAATGTAACCGTTTCAGAGAGAAATGCGACCAATGTGACGATCTCGCGTTATATCGATTCGATGGTGAATGACGAAACACGGAGATTTTCTAAGGTTTTTACTACATATTAACACTTTTCACATTTTCTCGTGTTACGTGGCTGCCAGTCCTCGGTTCATGCAAAATCTTAAGGTCCTCGGTCATGTCCAAGGCACCAAACCGACCAATAATTCCATAATCGATAACTAAAACTATAAATGTAGCTCTTCTTACTTGGCGATTGCATCAACTTAGATGCTTCTCCTGTGTTCTACTGTGCTGCTTGTATTGTCCCCACATACCGCAGCACGCGACAAGGGCTGGCAGACCATAAATGTAACCGTTTCAGAGAGAAATGCGACCAATGTGACGATCTCGCGTTATATCGATTCGATGGTGAATGACGAAACACGGAGATTTTCTAAGGTTTTTACTACATATTAACACTTTTCACATTTTCTCGTGTTACGTGGCTGCCAGTCCTCGGTTCTTGTAAAATCTTAAGGTCCTCGGTCATGTCCAAGGCACCAAACCGACCAATAATTCGATAATCGATAACTAAAACTATAAATGTAGCTCTTCTTACTGGGCGATTGCATCAACTAAGATGCTTCTCCTGTGTTCTACTGTGCTGCTTGTATTGTCCCCACATACCGCAGCACGCGACAAGGGCTGGCAGACCATAAATGTAACCGTTTCAGAGAGAAATGCGACCAATGTGACGATCTCGCGTTATATCGATTCGATGGTGAATGACGAAACACGGAGATTTTCTAAGGTTTTTACTACATATTAACACTTTTCACATTTTCTCGTGTTACGTGGCTGCCAGTCCTCGGTTCATGCAAAATCTTAAGGTCCTCGGTCATGTCCAAGGCACCAAACCGACCAATAATTCAAAAGTCGATAACTAAAACTATAAATGTAGCTCTTCTTACTGGGCGATTGCATCAACTTAGATGCTTCTCCTGTGTTCTACTGTGCTGCTTGTATTGTCCCCACATACCGCAGCACGCGACAAGGGCTGGCAGACCTTACATGTAAACGTTTCAGAGAGAAATGCGACCAATGTGACGATCTCGCGTGTTATCGATTCGATGGTGAATGACGAAACACGGAGATTTTCTAAGGTTTTTACTACATATTAACACTTTTCACATTTTCTCGTGTTACGTGGCTGCCAGTCCTCGGTTCATGCAAAATCTTAAGGTCCTAGGTCATGTCCAAGGCACCAAACCGACCAATAATTCAATAATCGATAACTAAAACTATAAATGTAGCTCTTCGTACTGGGCGATTGCATCAACTTAGATGCTTCTCCTGTGTTCTACTGTGAGCTTGTATTGTCCCGACATACCGCAGCACGCGACAAGGGCTGGCAGACCATAAATGTAACCGTTTCAGAGAGAAATGCGACCAATGTGACGATCTCGCGTTATATCGATTCGATGGTGAATGACGAAACACGGAGATTTTCTAAGGTTTTTACTACATATTAACACTTTTCACATTTTCTCGTGTTACGTGGCTGCCAGTCCTCGGTTCATGCAAAATCTTAAGGTCCTAGGTCATGTCTAAGGCACCAAACCGACCAATAATTCAATAATCGATAACTAAAACTATAAATGTAGCTCTTCTTACTGGGCGATTGCATCAACTTAGATGCTTCTCCTGTGTTCTACTGTGCTGCTTGTATTGTCCCCACATAACCCAGCACGCGACAAGGGCTGGCAGACCATAAATGTAACCGTTTCAGAGAGAAATGCGACCAATGTGACGATCTCGCGTTATATCGATTCGATGGTGAATGACGAAACACGGAGATTTTCTAAGGTTTTTACTACATATTAACACTTTTCACATTTTCTCGTGTTACGTGGCTGCCAGTCCTCGGTTCATGCAAAATCTTAAGGTCCTCGGTCATGTCCAAGGCACCAAACCGACCAATAATTCAATAATCGATAAATAAAACTATAAATGTAGCTCTTCTTACTGGGCGATTGCATCAACTTAGATGCTTCTCCTGTGTTCTACTGTGCTGCTTGTATTGTCCCCACATACCGCAGCACGCGACAAGGGCTGGCAGACCATAAATGTAACCGTTTCAGAGAGAAATGCGACCAATGTGACGATCTCGCGTTATATCGATTCGATGGTGAATGACGAAACACGGAGATTTTCTAAGGTTTTTACTACATATTAACACTTTTCACATTTTCTCGTGTTACGTGGCTGCCAGTCCTCGGTTCATGCAAAATCTTAAGGTCCTCGGTCATGTCCAAGGCACCAAACCGACCAATAATTCAATAATCGATAACTAAAACTATAAATGTAGCTCTTCTTACTGGGCGATTGCATCAACTTAGATGCTTCTCCTGTGTTCTACTGTGCTGCTTGTATTGTCCCCACATACCGCAGCACGCGACAAGGGCTGGCAGACCATAAATGTAACCGTCTCAGAGAGAAATGCGACCGATGTGACGATCTCGCTTTATATCGATTCGATGGTGAATGACGAAACACGGAGATTTTCTAAGGTTTTTACTACATATTAACACTTTTCACATTTTCTCGTGTTACGTGGCTGCCAGTCCTCGGTTCATGCAAAATCTTAAGGTCCTCGGTCATGTCCAAGGCACCAAACCGACCAATAATTCAATAATCGATAAATAAAACTATAAATGTAGCTCTTCTTACTGGGCGATTGCATCAACTTAGATGCTTCTCCTGTGTTCTACTGTGCTGCTTGTATTGTCCCCACATACCGCAGCACGCGACAAGGGCTGGCAGGGCATAAATGTAACCGTTTCAGAGAGAAATGCGACCAATGTGACGATCTCGCGTTATGTCGATTCGATGGTGAATGACGAAACACGGAGATTTTCTAAGGTTTTTACTACATATTAACACTTTTCACATTTTCTCGTGTTACGTGGCTGCCAGTCCTCGGTTCATGCAAAATCTTAAGGCCCTCGGTCATGTCCTAGGCACCAAACCGACCAATAATTCAACAATCGATAACTAAAACTATAAATGTAGCAATTCTTACTGGGCGATTGCATCAACTAAGATGCTTCTCCTGTGTTCTACTGTGCTGCTTGTATTGTCCCCACATACCGAAGCACGCGACAAGGGCTGGCAGACCATAAATGTAACCGTTTCAGAGAGAAATGCGACCAATGTGACGATCTCGCGTTATATCGATTCGATGGTGAATGACGAAACACGGAGATTTTCTAAGGTTTTTACTACATATTAACACTTTTCACATTTTCTCGTGTTACGTGGCTGCCAGTCCTCGGTTCATGCAAAATCTTAAGGTCCTCGGTCATGTCCAAGGCACCAAACCGACCAATAATTCAAAAGTCGATAACTAAAACTATAAATGTAGCTCTTCTTACTGGGCGATTGCATCAACTTAGATGCTTCTCCTGTGTTCTACTGTGCTGCTTGTATTGTCCCCACATACCGCAGCACGCGACAAGGGCTGGCAGACCTTAAATGTAACCGTTTCAGAGAGAAATGCGACCAATGTGACGATCTCGCGTGTTATCGATTCGATGGTGAATGACGAAACACGGAGATTTTCTAAGGTTTTTACTACATATTAACACTTTTCACATTTTCTCGTGTTACGTGGCTGCCAGTCCTCGGTTCATGCAAAATCTTAAGGTCCTAGGTCATGTCCAAGGCACCAAACCGACCAATAATTCAATAATCGATAACTAAAACTATAATTGTAGCTCTTCTTACTGGGCGATTGCATCAACTTAGATGCTTCTCCTGTGTTCTACTGTGAGCTTGTATTGTCCCGACATACCGCAGCACGCGACAAGGGCTGGCAGACCATAAATGTCACCGTTTCAGAGAGAAATGCGACCAATGTGACGATCTCGCGTTATATCGATTCGATGGTGAATGACGAAACACGGAGATTTTCTAAGGTTTTTACTACATATTAACACTTTTCACATTTTCTCGTGTTACGTGGCTGCCAGTCCTCGGTTCATGCAAAATCTTAAGGTCCTAGGTCATGTCTAAGGCACCAAACCGACCAATAATTCAATAATCGATAACTAAAACTATAAATGTAGCTCTTCTTACTGGGCGATTGCATCAACTTAGATGCTTCTCCTGTGTTCTACTGTGCTGCTTGTATTGTCCCCACATAACCCAGCACGCGACAAGGGCTGGCAGACCATAAATGTAACCGTTTCAGAGAGAAATGCGACCAATGTGACGATCTCGCGTTATATCGATTCGATGGTGAATGACGAAACACGGAGATTTTCTAAGGTTTTTACTACATATTAACACTTTTCACATTTTCTCGTGTTACGTGGCTGCCAGTCCTCGGTTCATGCAAAATCTTAAGGTCCTCGGTCATGTCCAAGGCACCAAACAGACCAATAATTCAATAATCGATAAATAAGACTATAAATGTAGCTCTTCTTACTGGGCGATTGCATCAACTTAGATGCTTCTCCTGTGTTCTACTGTGCTGCTTGTATTGTCCCCACATAACCCAGCACGCGACAAGGGCTGGCAGACCATAAATGTAACCGTTTCAGAGAGAAATGTGACCAATGTGACGATCTCGCGTTATATCGATTCGATGGTGAATGACGAAACACGGAGATTTTCTAAGGTTTTTACTACATATTAACACTTTTCACATTTTCTCGTGTTACGTGGCTGCCAGTCCTCGGTTCATGCAAAATCTTAAGGTCCTCGGTCATGTCCAAGGCACCAAACCGACCAATAATTCAATAATCGATAACTAAAACTATAAATGTAGCTCTTCTTACTGGGCGATTGCATCAACTTAGATGCTTCTCCTGTGTTCTACTGTGCTGCTTGTATTGTCCCCACATACCGCAGCACGCGACAAGGGCTGGCAGCCCATAAATGTAACCGTTTCAGAGAGAAATGCGACCAATGTGACGATCTCGCGTTATATCGATTCGATGGTGAATGACGAAACACGGAGATTTTCTAAGGTTTTTACTACATATTAACACTTTTCACATTTTCTCGTGTTACGTGGCTGCCAGTCCTCGGTTCATGTAAAATCTTAAGGTCCTCGGTCATGTCCAAGGCACCAAAACGACCAATAATTCGATAATCGATAACTAAAACTATAAATGTAGCTCTTCTTACTGGGCGATTGCATCAACTAAGATGCTTCTCCTGTGTTCTACTGTGCTGCTTGTATTGTCCCCACATACCGCAGCACGCGACAAGGGCTGGCAGACCATAAATGTAACCGTTTCAGAGAGAAATGCGACCAATGTGACGATCTCGCGGTATATCGATTCGATGGTGAATGACGAAACACGGAGATTTTCTAAGGTTTTAACTACATATTAACACTTTTCACATTTTCTCGTGTTACGTGGCTGCCAGTCCTCGGTTCATGCAAAATCTTAAGGTCCTCGGTCATGTCCAAGGCACCAAACCGACCAATAATTCAATAATCGATAGCTAAAACTATAAATGTAGCTCTTCTTACTGGGCGATTGCATCAACTTAGATGCTTCTCCTGTGTTCTACTGTGCTGCTTGTATTGTCCCCACATACCGCAGCACGCGACAAGGGCTGGCAGCCCATAAATGTAACCGTTTCAGAGAGAAATGCGACCAATGTGACGATCTCGCGTTATATCGATTCGATGGTGAATGACGAAACACGGAGATTTTCTAAGGTTTTTACTACATATTAACACTTTTCACATTTTCTCGTGTTACGTGGGTACCAGTCCTCGGTTCATGCAAAATCTTAAGGTCCTCGGTCATGTCCTAGGCACCAAACCGACCAATAATTCAATAATCGATAACTAAAACTATAAATGTAGCTCTTCTTACTGGGCGATTGCATCAACTTAGATGCTTCTCCTGTGTTCTACTGTGCTGCTTGTATTGTCCCCACATACCGCAGCACGCGACAAGGGCTGGCAGACCATAAATGTAACCGTCTCAGAGAGAAATGCGACCAATGTGACGATCTCGCTTTATATCGATTCGATGGTGAATGACGAAACACGGAGATTTTCTAAGGTTTTTACTACATATTAACACTTTTCACATGTTCTCGTGTTACGTGGCTGCCAGTCCTCGGTTCATGCAAAATCTTAAGGTCCTCGGTCATGTCCAAGGCACCAAACCGACCAATAATTCAATAATCGATAACTAAAACTATAAATGTAGCTCTTCTTACTGGGCGATTGCATCAACTTAGATGCTTCTCCTGTGTTCTACTGTGCTGCTTGTATTGTCCCCACATACCGCAGCACGCGACAAGGGCTGGCAGACCATAAATGTAACCGTTTCAGAGAGAAATGCGACCAATGTGACGATCTCGCGTTATATCGATTCGATGGTGAATGACGAAACACGGAGATTTTCTAAGGTTTTTACTACATATTAACACTTTTCACATTTTCTCGTGTTACGTGGCTGCCAGTCCTCGGTTCATGCAAAATCTTAAGGTCCTCGGTCATGTCCTAGGCACCAAACCGACCAATAATTCAACAATCGATAACTAAAACTATAAATGTAGCTCTTCTTACTGGGCGATTGCATCAACTTAGATGCTTCTCCTGTGTTCTACTGTGCTGCTTGTATTGTCCCCACATACCGCAGCACGAGACAAGGGCTGGCAGACCATAAATGTAACCGTTTCAGAGAGAAATGCGACCAATGTGACGATCTCGCGTTATTACGATTCGATGGTGAATGACGAAACACGGAGATTTTCTAAGGTTTTTACTACATATTAACACTTTTCACATTTTCTCGTGTTACGTGGCTGCCAGTCCTCGGTTCATGCATCTTAAGGTCCTCGGTCATGTCCAAGGCACCAAACCGACCAATAATTCAATAATCGATAACTATAATTATAAATGTAGCTCTTCTTACTGGGCAATTGCATCAACTTAGATGCTTCTCCTGTGTTCTACTGTGCTGCTTGTATTGTCCCCACATACCGCAGCACGCGACAAGGGCTGGCAGACCATAAATGTAACCGTTTCAGAGAGAAATGCCACCAATGAGACGATCTCGCGTTATATCGATTCGATGGTGAATGACGAAACACGTGGCTGCCAGTCCTCGGTTCATGCAAAATCTTAAGGTCCTCGGTCATGTCCAAGGCACCAAACCGACCAATAATTCAACAATCGGTAACTAAAACTATAAATGTAGCTCTTCTTACTGGGCGATTGCATCAACTTAGATGCTTCTCCTGTGTTCTACTGTGCTGCTTGTATTGTCCCCACATACCGCAGCACGCGACAAGGGCTGGCAGACCATAAATGTAACCGTTTCAGAGAGAAATGCAACTAATGTGACGATCTCGCGTTATATCGATTCGATGGTGAATGACGAAACACGGAGATTTTCTAAGGTTTTTACTACATATTAACACTTTTCACATTTTCTCGTGTTACGTGGCTGCCAGTCCTCGGTTCATGCAAAATCTTAAGTTCCTAGGTCATGTCCAAGGCACCAAACCGACCAATAATTCAATAATCGATAACTAAAACTATAAATGTAGCTCTTCTTACTGGGCGATTGCATCAACTTAGATGCTTCTCCTGTGTTCTACTGTGCTGCTTGTATTGTCCCCACATACCGCAGCACGCGACAAGGGCTGGCAGACCATAAATGTAACCGTTTCAGAGAGAAATGCGACCAATGTGACGATCTCGCGTTATATCGATTCGATGGTGAATGACGAAACACGGAGATTTTCTAAGGTTTTTACTACATATTAACACTTTTCACATTTTCTCGTGTTACGTGGCTGCCAGTCCTCGGTTCATGCAAAATCTTAAGGTCCTCGGTCATGTCCAAGGCACCAAACCGAAAATAATTCAATAATCGATAACTAAAACTATAAATGTAGCTCTTCTTACTGGGCGATTGCATCAACTTAGATGCTTCTCCTGTGTTCTACTGTGCTGCTTGTATTGTCCCCACATACCGCAGCACGCGACAAGGGCTGGCAGGGCATAAATGTAACCGTTTCAGAGAGAAATGCGACCAATGTGACGATCTCGCGTTATGTCGATTCGATGGTGAATGACGAAACACGGAGATTTTCTAAGGTTTTTACTACATATTAACACTTTTCACATTTTCTCGTGTTACGTGGCTGCCAGTCCTCGGTTCATGCAAAATCTTAAGGCCCTCGGTCATGTCCTAGGCACCAAACCGACCAATAATTCAACAATCGATAACTAAAACTATAAATGTAGCAATTCTTACTGGGCGATTGCATCAACTAAGATGCTTCTCCTGTGTTCTACTGTGCTGCTTGTATTGTCCCCACATACCGCAGCACGCGACAAGGGCTGGCAGACCATAAATGTAACCGTTTCAGAGAGAAATGCGACCAATGTGACGATCTCGCTTTATATCGATTCGATGGTGAATGACGAAACACGGAGATTTTCTAAGGTTTTTACTACATATTAACACTTTTCACATTTTCTCGTGTTACGTGGCTGCCAGTCCTCGGTTCATGCAAAATCTTAAGGTCCTCGGTCATGTCCAAGGCACCAAACCGACCAATAATTCAAAAGTCGATAACTAAAACTATAAATGTAGCTCTTCTTACTGGGCGATTGCATCAACTTAGATGCTTCTCCTGTGTTCTACTGTGCTGCTTGTATTGTCCCCACATACCGCAGCACGCGACAAGGGCTGGCAGACCTTAAATGTAACCGTTTCAGAGAGAAATGCGACCAATGTGACGATCTCGCGTGTTATCGATTCGATGGTGAATGACGAAACACGGAGATTTTCTAAGGTTTTTACTACATATTAACACTTTTCACATTTTCTCGTGTTACGTGGCTGCCAGTCCTCGGTTCATGCAAAATCTTAAGGTCCTAGGTCATGTCCAAGGCACCAAACCGACCAATAATTCAATAATCGATAACTAAAACTATAATTGTAGCTCTTCTTACTGGGCGATTGCATCAACTTAGATGCTTCTCCTGTGTTCTACTGTGAGCTTGTATTGTCCCGACATACCGCAGCACGCGACAAGGGCTGGCAGACCATAAATGTCACCGTTTCAGAGAGAAATGCGACCAATGTGACGATCTCGCGTTATATCGATTCGATGGTGAATGACGAAACACGGAGATTTTCTAAGGTTTTTACTACATATTAACACTTTTCACATTTTCTCGTGTTACGTGGCTGCCAGTCCTCGGTTCATGCAAAATCTTAAGGTCCTAGGTCATGTCTAAGGCACCAAACCGACCAATAATTCAATAATCGATAACTAAAACTATAAATGTAGCTCTTCTTACTGGGCGATTGCATCAACTTAGATGCTTCTCCTGTGTTCTACTGTGCTGCTTGTATTGTCCCCACATAACCCAGCACGCGACAAGGGCTGGCAGACCATAAATGTAACCGTTTCAGAGAGAAATGCGACCAATGTGACGATCTCGCGTTATATCGATTCGATGGTGAATGACGAAACACGGAGATTTTCTAAGGTTTTTACTACATATTAACACTTTTCACATTTTCTCGTGTTACGTGGCTGCCAGTCCTCGGTTCATGCAAAATCTTAAGGTCCTCGGTCATGTCCAAGGCACCAAACAGACCAATAATTCAATAATCGATAAATAAGACTATAAATGTAGCTCTTCTTACTGGGCGATTGCATCAACTTAGATGCTTCTCCTGTGTTCTACTGTGCTGCTTGTATTGTCCCCACATAACCCAGCACGCGACAAGGGCAGGCAGACCATAAATGTAACCGTTTCAGAGAGAAATGCGACCAATGTGACGATCTCGCGTTATATCGATTCGATGGTGAATGACGAAACACGGAGATTTTCTAAGGTTTTTACTACATATTAACACTTTTCACATTTTCTCGTGTTACGTGGCTGCCAGTCCTCGGTTCATGCAAAATCTTAAGGTCCTCGGTCATGTCCAAGGCACCAAACCGACCAATAATTCAATAATCGATAACTAAAACTATAAATGTAGCTCTTCTTACTGGGCGATTGCATCAACTTAGATGCTTCTCCTGTGTTCTACTGTGCTGCTTGTATTGTCCCCACATACCGCAGCACGCGACAAGGGCTGGCAGCCCATAAATGTAACCGTTTCAGAGAGAAATGCGACCAATGTGACGATCTCGCGTTATATCGATTCGATGGTGAATGACGAAACACGGAGATTTTCTAAGGTTTTTACTACATATTAACACTTTTCACATTTTCTCGTGTTACGTGGCTGCCAGTCCTCGGTTCATGTAAAATCTTAAGGTCCTCGGTCATGTCCAAGGCACCAAAACGACCAATAATTCGATAATCGATAACTAAAACTATAAATGTAGCTCTTCTTACTGGGCGATTGCATCAACTAAGATGCTTCTCCTGTGTTCTACTGTGCTGCTTGTATTGTCCCCACATACCGCAGCACGCGACAAGGGCTGGCAGACCATAAATGTAACCGTTTCAGAGAGAAATGCGACCAATGTGACGATCTCGCGGTATATCGATTCGATGGTGAATGACGAAACACGGAGATTTTCTAAGGTTTTAACTACATATTAACACTTTTCACATTTTCTCGTGTTACGTGGCTGCCCGTCCTCGGTTCATGCAAAATCTTAAGGTCCTCGGTCATGTCCAAGGCACCAAACCGACCAATAATTCAATAATCGATAGCTAAAACTATAAATGTAGCTCTTCTTACTGGGCGATTGCATCAACTTAGATGCTTCTCCTGTGTTCTACTGTGCTGCTTGTATTGTCCCCACATACCGCAGCACGCGACAAGGGCTGGCAGCCCATAAATGTAACCGTTTCAGAGAGAAATGCGACCAATGTGACGATCTCGCGTTATATCGATTCGATGGTGAATGACGAAACACGGAGATTTTCTAAGGTTTTTACTACATATTAACACTTTTCACATTTTCTCGTGTTACGTGGGTACCAGTCCTCGGTTCATGCAAAATCTTAAGGTCCTCGGTCATGTCCTAGGCACCAAACCGACCAATAATTCAATAATCGATAACTAAAACTATAAATGTAGCTCTTCTTACTGGGCGATTGCATCAACTTAGATGCTTCTCCTGTGTTCTACTGTGCTGCTTGTATTGTCCCCACATACCGCAGCACGCGACAAGGGCTGGCAGACCATAAATGTAACCGTCTCAGAGAGAAATGCGACCAATGTGACGATCTCGCTTTATATCGATTCGATGGTGAATGACGAAACACGGAGATTTTCTAAGGTTTTTACTACATATTAACACTTTTCACATGTTCTCGTGTTACGTGGCTGCCAGTCCTCGGTTCATGCAAAATCTTAAGGTCCTCGGTCATGTCCAAGGCACCAAACCGACCAATAATTCAATAATCGATAACTAAAACTATAAATGTAGCTCTTCTTACTGGGCGATTGCATCAACTTAGATGCTTCTCCTGTGTTCTACTGTGCTGCTTGTATTGTCCCCACATACCGCAGCACGCGACAAGGGCTGGCAGGGCATAAATGTAACCGTTTCAGAGAGAAATGCGACCAATGTGACGATCTCGCGTTATATCGATTCGATGGTGAATGACGAAACACGGAGATTTTCTAAGGTTTTTACTACATATTAACACTTTTCACATTTTCTCGTGTTACGTGGCTGCCAGTCCTCGGTTCATGCATCTTAAGGTCCTCGGTCATGTCCAAGGCACCAAACAGACCAATAATTCAATAATCGATGAATAAGACTATAAATGTAGCTCTTCTTACTGGGCGATTGCATCAACTTAGATGCTTCTCCTGTGTTCTACTGTGCTGCTTGTATTGTCCCCACATAACCCAGCACGCGACAAGGGCTGGCAGACCATAAATGTAACCGTTTCAGAGAGAAATGCGACCAATGTGACGATCTCGCGTTATATCGATTCGATGGTGAATGACGAAACACGGAGATTTTCTAAGGTTTTTACTACATATTAACACTTTTCACATTTTCTCGTGTTACGTGGCTGCCAGTCCTCGGTTCATGCAAAATCTTAAGGTCCTCGGTCATGTCCAAGGCACCAAACAGACCAATAATTCAATAATCGATAAATAAGACTATAAATGTAGCTCTTCTTACTGGGCGATTGCATCAACTTAGATGCTTCTCCTGTGTTCTACTGTGCTGCTTGTATTGTCCCCACATAACCCAGCACGCGACAAGGGCTGGCAGACCATAAATGTAACCGTTTCAGAGAGAAATGCGACCAATGTGACGATCTCGCGTTATATCGATTCGATGGTGAATGACGAAACACGGAGATTTTCTAAGGTTTTTACTACATATTAACACTTTTCACATTTTCTCGTGTTACGTGGCTGCCAGTCCTCGGTTCATGCAAAATCTTAAGGTCCTCGGTCATGTCCAAGGCACCAAACCGACCAATAATTCAATAATCGATAACTAAAACTATAAATGTAGCTCTTCTTACTGGGCGATTGCATCAACTTAGATGCTTCTCCTGTGTTCTACTGTGCTGCTTGTATTGTCCCCACATACCGCAGCACGCGACAAGGGCTGGCAGCCCATAAATGTAACCGTTTCAGAGAGAAATGCGACCAATGTGACGATCTCGCGTTATATCGATTCGATGGTGAATGACGAAACACGGAGATTTTCTAAGGTTTTTACTACATATTAACACTTTTCACATTTTCTCGTGTTACGTGGCTGCCAGTCCTCGGTTCATGTAAAATCTTAAGGTCCTCGGTCATGTCCAAGGCACCAAAACGACCAATAATTCGATAATCGATAACTAAAACTATAAATGTAGCTCTTCTTACTGGGCGATTGCATCAACTAAGATGCTTCTCCTGTGTTCTACTGTGCTGCTTGTATTGTCCCCACATACCGCAGCACGCGACAAGGGCTGGCAGACCATAAATGTAACCGTTTCAGAGAGAAATGCGACCAATGTGACGATCTCGCGGTATATCGATTCGATGGTGAATGACGAAACACGGAGATTTTCTAAGGTTTTAACTACATATTAACACTTTTCACATTTTCTCGTGTTACGTGGCTGCCAGTCCTCGGTTCATGCAAAATCTTAAGGTCCTCGGTCATGTTCAAGGCACCAAACCGACCAATAATTCAATAATCGATAGCTAAAACTATAAATGTAGCTCTTCTTACTGGGCGATTGCATCAACTTAGATGCTTCTCCTGTGTTCTACTGTGCTGCTTGTATTGTCCCCACATACCGCAGCACGCGACAAGGGCTGGCAGCCCATAAATGTAACCGTTTCAGAGAGAAATGCGACCAATGTGACGATCTCGCGTTATATCGATTCGATGGTGAATGACGAAACACGGAGATTTTCTAAGGTTTTTACTACATATTAACACTTTTCACATTTTCTCGTGTTACGTGGGTACCAGTCCTCGGTTCATGCAAAATCTTAAGGTCCTCGGTCATGTCCTAGGCACCAAACCGACCAATAATTCAATAATCGATAACTAAAACTATAAATGTAGCTCTTCTTACTGGGCGATTGCATCAACTTAGATGCTTCTCCTGTGTTCTACTGTGCTGCTTGTATTGTCCCCACATACCGCAGCACGCGACAAGGGCTGGCAGACCATAAATGTAACCGTCTCAGAGAGAAATGCGACCAATGTGACGATCTCGCTTTATATCGATTCGATGGTGAATGACGAAACACGGAGATTTTCTAAGGTTTTTACTACATATTAACACTTTTCACATGTTCTCGTGTTACGTGGCTGCCAGTCCTCGGTTCATGCAAAATCTTAAGGTCCTCGGTCATGTCCAAGGCACCAAACCGACCAATAATTCAATAATCGATAACTAAAACTATAAATGTAGCTCTTCTTACTGGGCGATTGCATCAACTTAGATGCTTCTCCTGTGTTCTACTGTGCTGCTTGTATTGTCCCCACATACCGCAGCACGCGACAAGGGCTGGCAGACCATAAATGTAACCGTTTCAGAGAGAAATGCGACCAATGTGACGATCTCGCGTTATATCGATTCGATGGTGAATGACGAAACACGGAGATTTTCTAAGGTTTTTACTACATATTAACACTTTTCACATTTTCTCGTGTTACGTGGCTGCCAGTCCTCGGTTCATGCAAAATCTTAAGGTCCTCGGTCATGTCCTAGGCACCAAACCGACCAATAATTCAACAATCGATAACTAAAACTATAAATGTAGCTCTTCTTACTGGGCGATTGCATCAACTTAGATGCTTCTCCTGTGTTCTACTGTGCTGCTTGTATTGTCCCCACATACCGCAGCACGAGACAAGGGCTGGCAGACCATAAATGTAACCGTTTCAGAGAGAAATGCGACCAATGTGACGATCTCGCGTTATTACGATTCGATGGTGAATGACGAAACACGGAGATTTTCTAAGGTTTTTACTACATATTAACACTTTTCACATTTTCTCGTGTTACGTGGCTGCCAGTCCTCGGTTCATGCATCTTAAGGTCCTCGGTCATGTCCAAGGCACCAAACCGACCAATAATTCAATAATCGATAACTATAATTATAAATGTAGCTCTTCTTACTGGGCAATTGCATCAACTTAGATGCTTCTCCTGTGTTCTACTGTGCTGCTTGTATTGTCCCCACATACCGCAGCACGCGACAAGGGCTGGCAGACCATAAATGTAACCGTTTCAGAGAGAAATGCCACCAATGAGACGATCTCGCGTTATATCGATTCGATGGTGAATGACGAAACACGTGGCTGCCAGTCCTCGGTTCATGCAAAATCTTAAGGTCCTCGGTCATGTCCAAGGCACCAAACCGACCAATAATTCAACAATCGGTAACTAAAACTATAAATGTAGCTCTTCTTACTGGGCGATTGCATCAACTTAGATGCTTCTCCTGTGTTCTACTGTGCTGCTTGTATTGTCCCCACATACCGCAGCACGCGACAAGGGCTGGCAGACCATAAATGTAACCGTTTCAGAGAGAAATGCAACTAATGTGACGATCTCGCGTTATATCGATTCGATGGTGAATGACGAAACACGGAGATTTTCTAAGGTTTTTACTACATATTAACACTTTTCACATTTTCTCGTGTTACGTGGCTGCCAGTCCTCGGTTCATGCAAAATCTTAAGTTCCTAGGTCATGTCCAAGGCACCAAACCGACCAATAATTCAATAATCGATAACTAAAACTATAAATGTAGCTCTTCTTACTGGGCGATTGCATCAACTTAGATGCTTCTCCTGTGTTCTACTGTGCTGCTTGTATTGTCCCCACATACCGCAGCACGCGACAAGGGCTGGCAGACCATAAATGTAACCGTTTCAGAGAGAAATGCGACCAATGTGACGATCTCGCGTTATATCGATTCGATGGTGAATGACGAAACACGGAGATTTTCTAAGGTTTTTACTACATATTAACACTTTTCACATTTTCTCGTGTTACGTGGCTGCCAGTCCTCGGTTCATGCAAAATCTTAAGGCCCTCTGTCATGTCCAACGCACCAAACCGACCAATAATTCGATAATCGATAACTAAAACTATAAATGTAGCTCTTCTTACTGGGCGATTGCATCAACTTAGATGCTTCTCCTGTGTTCTACTGTGAGCTTGTATTGTCCCCACATACCGCAGCACGCGACAAGGGCTGGCAGACCATAAATGTAACCGTTTCAGAGAGAAATGGGACCAATATGACGATCTCGCGTTATATCGATTCGATGGTGAATGACGAAACACGGAGATTTTCTAAGGTTTTTACTACATATTAACACTTTTCACATTTTCTCGTGTTACGTGGCTGCCAGTCCTCGGTTCATGCAAAATCTTAAGGTCCTAGGTCATGTCCAAGGCACCAAACCGAAAATAATTCAATAATCGATAACTAAAACTATAAATGTAGCTCTTCTTACTGGGCGATTGCATCAACTTAGATGCTTCTCCTGTGTTCTACGGTGCTGCTTGTATTGTCCCCACATACCGCAGCACGCGACAAGGGCTGGCAGACCATAAATGTAACCGTCTCAGAGAGAAATGCGACCAATGTGACGATCTCGCTTTATATCGATTCGATGGTGAATGACGAAACACGGAGATTTTCTAAGGTTTTTACTACATATTAACACTTTTCACATTTTCTCGTGTTACGTGGCTGCCAGTCCTCGGTTCATGTAAAATCTTAAGGTCCTCGGTCATGTCCAAGGCACCAAAACGACCAATAATTCGATAATCGACAACTAAAACTATAAATGTAGCTCTTCTTACTGGGCGATTGCATCAACTAAGATGCTTCTCCTGTGTTCTACTGTGCTGCTTGTATTGTCCCCACATACCGCAGCACGCGACAAGGGCTGGCAGACCATAAATGTAACCGTTTCAGAGAGAAATGCGACCAATGTGACGATCTCGCGGTATATCGATTCGATGGTGAATGACGAAACACGGAGATTTTCTAAGGTTTTAACTACATATTAACACTTTTCACATTTTCTCGTGTTACGTGGCTGCCAGTCCTCGGTTCATGCAAAATCTTAAGGTCCTCGGTCATGTCCAAGGCTCAAAACCGACCAATAATTCAATAATCGATAGCTAAAACTATAAATGTAGCTCTTCTTACTGGGCGATTGCATCAACTTAGATGCTTCTCCTGTGTTCTACTGTGCTGCTTGTATTGTCCCCACATAACCCAGCACGCGACAAGGGCTGGCAGACCATAAATGTAACCGTTTCAGAGAGAAATGCGACCAATGTGACGATCTCGCGTTATATCGATTCGATGGTGAATGACGAAACACGGAGATTTTCTAAGGTTTTTACTACATATTAACACTTTTCACATTTTCTCGTGTTACGTGGGTACCAGTCCTCGGTTCATGCAAAATCTTAAGGTCCTCGGTCATGTCCAAGGCACCAAACCGACCAATAATTCAACAATCGATAACTAAAACTATAAATGTAGCTCTTCTTACTGGGCGATTGCATCAACTTAGATGCTTCTCCTGTGTTCTACTGTGCTGCTTGTATTGTCCCCACATACCGCAGCACGAGACAAGGGCTGGCAGACCATAAATGTAACCGTTTCAGAGAGAAATGCGACCAATGTGACGATCTCGCGTTATTACGATTCGATGGTGAATGACGAAACACGGAGATTTTCTAAGGTTTTTACTACATATTAACACTTTTCACATTTTCTCGTGTTACGTGGCTGCCAGTCCTCGGTTCATGCAAAATCTTAAGGTCCTCGGTCATGTCCAAGGCACCAAACCGACCAATAATTCAATAATCGATAACTAAAATTATAAATGTAGCTCTTCTTACTGGGCAATTGCATCAACTTAGATGCTTCTCCTGTGTTCTACTGTGCTGCTTGTATTGTCCCCACATACCGCAGCACGCGACAAGGGCTGGCAGACCATAAATGTAACCGTTTCAGAGAGAAATGCCACCAATGAGACGATCTCGCGTTATATCGATTCGATGGTGAATGACGAAACACGGAGATTTTCTAATGTTTTTACTACATATTAACACTTTTCACATTTTCTCGTGTTACGTGGCTGCCAGTCCTCGGTTCATGCAAAATCTTAAGGTCCTCGGTCATGTCCAAGGCACCAAACCGACCAATAATTCAACAATCGATAACTAAAACTATAAATGTAGCTCTTCTTACTGGGCGATTGCATCAACTTAGATGCTTCTCCTGTGTTCTACTGTGCTGCTTGTATTGTCCCCACATACCGCAGCACGCGACAAGGGCTGGCAGACCATAAATGTAACCGTTTCAGAGAGAAATGCGACTAATGTGACGATCTCGCGTTATATCGATTCGATGGTGAATGACGAAACACGGAGATTTTCTAAGGTTTTTACTACATATTAACACTTTTCACATTTTCTCGTGTTACGTGGCTGCCAGTCCTCGGTTCATGCAAAATCTTAAGTTCCTAGGTCATGTCCAAGGCACCAAACCGACCAATAATTCAATAATCGATAACTAAAACTATAAATGTAGCTCTTCTTACTGGGCGATTGCATCAACTTAGATGCTTCTCCTGTGTTCTACTGTGCTGCTTGTATTGTCCCCACATACCGCAGCACGCGACAAGGGCTGGCAGACCATAAATGTAACCGTTTCAGAGAGAAATGCGACCAATGTGACGATCTCGCGTTATATCGATTCGATGGTGAATGACGAAACACGGAGATTTTCTAAGGTTTTTACTACATATTAACACTTTTCACATTTTCTCGTGTTACGTGGCTGCCAGTCCTCGGTTCATGAAAAATCTTAAGGCCCTCGTTCATGTCCAACGCACCAAACCGACCAATAATTCGATAATCGATAACTAAAACTATAAATGTAGCTCTTCTTACTGGGCGATTGCATCAACTTAGATGCTTCTCCTGTGTTCTACTGTGCTGCTTGTATTGTCCCCACATACCGCAGCACGCGACAAGGGCTGGCAGCCCATAAATGTAACCGTTTCAGAGAGAAATGCGACCAATGTGACGATCTCGCGTTATATCGATTCGATGGTGAATGACGAAACACGGAGATTTTCTAAGGTTTTTACTACATATTAACACTTTTCACATTTTCTCGTGTTACGTGGGTACCAGTCCTCGGTTCATGCAAAATCTTAAGTTCCTCGGTCATGTCCAAGGCACCAAACCGACCAATAATTCAATATTCGATAACTAAAACTATAAATGTAGCTCTTCTTACTGGGCGATTGCATCAACTTAGATGCTTCTCCTGTGTTCTACTGTGCTGCTTGTATTGTCCCCACATACCGCAGCACGCGACAAGGGCTGGCAGACCATAAATGTAACCGTCTCAGAGAGAAATGCGACCGATGTGACGATCTCGCTTTATATCGATTCGATGGTGAATGACGAAACACGGAGATTTTCTAAGGTTTTTACTACATATTAACACTTTTCACATTTTCTCGTGTTACGTGGCTGCCAGTCCTCGGTTCATGCAAAATCTTAAGGTCCTCGGTCATGTCCAAGGCACCAAACCGACCAATAATTCAATAATCGATAACTAAAACTATAAATGTAGCTCTTCTTACTGGGCGATTGCATCAACTTAGATGCTTCTCCTGTGTTCTACTGTGCTGCTTGTATTGTCCCCACATACCGCAGCACGCGACAAGGGCTGGCAGGGCATAAATGTAACCGTTTCAGAGAGAAATGCGACCAATGTGACGATCTCGCGTTATGTCGATTCGATGGTGAATGACGAAACACGGAGATTTTCTAAGGTTTTTACTACATATTAACACTTTTCACATTTTCTCGTGTTACGTGGCTGCCAGTCCTCGGTTCATGCAAAATCTTAAGGGCCTCGGTCATGTCCTAGGCACCAAACCGACCAATAATTCAACAATCGATAACTAAAACTATAAATGTAGCAATTCTTACTGGGCGATTGCATCAACTAAGATGCTTCTCCTGTGTTCTACTGTGCTGCTTGTATTGTCCCCACATACCGCAGCACGCGACAAGGGCTGGCAGACCATAAATGTAACCGTTTCAGAGAGAAATGCGACCAATGTGACGATCTCGCGTTATATCGATTCGATGGTGAATGACGAAACACGGAGATTTTCTAAGGTTTTTACTACATATTAACACTTTTCACATTTTCTCGTGTTACGTGGCTGCCAGTCCTCGGTTCATGCAAAATCTTAAGGTCCTCGGTCATGTCCAACGCACCAAACCGACCAATAATTCAAAAGTCGATAACTAAAACTATAAATGTAGCTCTTCTTACTGGGCGATTGCATCAACTTAGATGCTTCTCCTGTGTTCTACTGTGCTGCTTGTATTGTCCCCACATACCGCAGCACGCGACAAGGGCTGGCAGACCTTAAATGTAACCGTTTCAGAGAGAAATGCGACCAATGTGACGATCTCGCGTGTTATCGATTCGATGGTGAATGACGAAACACGGAGATTTTCTAAGGTTTTTACTACATATTAACACTTTTCACATTTTCTCGTGTTACGTGGCTGCCAGTCCTCGGTTCATGCAAAATCTTAAGGTCCTAGGTCATGTCCAAGGCACCAAACCGACCAATAATTCAATAATCGATAACTAAAACTATAATTGTAGCTCTTCTTACTGGGCGATTGCATCAACTTAGATGCTTCTCCTGTGTTCTACTGTGAGCTTGTATTGTCCCGACATACCGCAGCACGCGACAAGGGCTGGCAGACCATAAATGTAACCGTTTCAGAGAGAAATGCGACCAATGTGACGATCTCGCGTTATATCGATTCGATGGTGAATGACGAAACACGGAGATTTTCTAAGGTTTTTACTACATATTAACACTTTTCACATTTTCTCGTGTTACGTGGCTGCCAGTCCTCGGTTCATGCAAAATCTTAAGGTCCTAGGTCATGTCTAAGGCACCAAACCGACCAATAATTCAATAATCGATAACTAAAACTATAAATGTAGCTCTTCTTACTGGGCGATTGCATCAACTTAGATGCTTCTCCTGTGTTCTACTGCGCTGCTTGTATTGTCCCCACATAACCCAGCACGCGACAAGGGCTGGCAGACCATAAATGTAACCGTTTCAGAGAGAAATGCGACCAATGTGACGATCTCGCGTTATATCGATTCGATGGTGAATGACGAAACACGGAGATTTTCTAAGGTTTTTACTACATATTAACACTTTTCACATTTTCCGTGTTACGTGGCTGCCAGTCCTCGGTTCATGCAAAATCTTAAGGTCCTCGGTCATGTCCAAGGCACCAAACAGACCAATAATTCAATAATCGATAAATAAAACTATAAATGTAGCTCTTCTTACTGGGCGATTGCATCAACTTAGATGCTTCTCCTGTGTTCTACTGTGCTGCTTGTATTGTCCCCACATAACCCAGCACGCGACAAGGGCTGGCAGACCATAAATGTAACCGTTTCAGAGAGAAATGCGACCAATGTGACGATCTCGCGTTATATCGATTCGATGGTGAATGACGAAACACGGAGATTTTCTAAGGTTTTTACTACATATTAACACTTTTCACATTTTCTCGTGTTACGTGGCTGCCAGTCCTCGGTTCATGCAAAATCTTAAGGTCCTCGGTCATGTCCAAGGCACCAAACCGACCAATAATTCAATAATCGATAACTAAAACTATAAATGTAGCTCTTCTTACTGGGCGATTGCATCAACTTAGATGCTTCTCCTGTGTTCTACTGTGCTGCTTGTATTGTCCCCACATACCGCAGCACGCGACAAGGGCTGGCAGCCCATAAATGTAACCGTTTCAGAGAGAAATGCGACCAATGTGACGATCTCGCGTTATATCGATTCGATGGTGAATGACGAAACACGGAGATTTTCTAAGGTTTTTACTACATATTAACACTTTTCACATTTTCTCGTGTTACGTGGCTGCCAGTCCTCGGTTCATGCAAAATCTTAAGTTCCTAGGTCATGTCCAAGGCACCAAACCGACCAATAATTCAATAATCGATAACTAAAACTATAAATGTAGCTCTTCTTACTGGGCGATTGCATCAACTAAGATGCTTCTCCTGTGTTCTACTGTGCTGCTTGTATTGTCCCCACATACCGCAGCACGCGACAAGGGCTGGCAGACCATAAATGTAACCGTTTCAGAGAGAAATGCGACCAATGTGACGATCTCGCGGTATATCGATTCGATGGTGAATGACGAAACACGGAGATTTTCTAAGGTTTTAACTACATATTAACACTTTTCACATTTTCTCGTGTTACGTGGCTGCCAGTCCTCGGTTCATGCAAAATCTTAAGGTCCTCGGTCATGTCCAAGGCACCAAACCGACCAATAATTCAATAATCGATAGCTAAAACTATAAATGTAGCTCTTCTTACTGGGCGATTGCATCAACTTAGATGCTTCTCCTGTGTTCTACTGTGCTGCTTGTATTGTCCCCACATACCGCAGCACGCGACAAGGGCTGGCAGCCCATAAATGTAACCGTTTCAGAGAGAAATGCGACCAATGTGACGATCTCGCGTTATATCGATTCGATGGTGAATGACGAAACACGGAGATTTTCTAAGGTTTTTACTACATATTAACACTTTTCACATTTTCTCGTGTTACGTGGGTACCAGTCCTCGGTTCATGCAAAATCTTAAGGTCCTCGGTCATGTCCTAGGCACCAAACCGACCAATAATTCAATATTCGATAACTAAAACTATAAATGTAGCTCTTCTTACTGGGCGATTGCATCAACTTAGATGCTTCTCCTGTGTTCTACTGTGCTGCTTGTATTGTCCCCACATACCGCAGCACGCGACAAGGGCTGGCAGACCATAAATGTAACCGTCTCAGAGAGAAATGCGACCAATGTGACGATCTCGCTTTATATCGATTCGATGGTGAATGACGAAACACGGAGATTTTCTAAGGTTTTTACTACATATTAACACTTTTCACATGTTCTCGTGTTACGTGGCTGCCAGTCCTCGGTTCATGCAAAATCTTAAGGTCCTCGGTCATGTCCAAGGCACCAAACCGACCAATAATTCAATAATCGATAACTAAAACTATAAATGTAGCTCTTCTTACTGGGCGATTGCATCAACTTAGATGCTTCTCCTGTGTTCTACTGTGCTGCTTGTATTGTCCCCACATACCGCAGCACGCGACAAGGGCTGGCAGGGCATAAATGTAACCGTTTCAGAGAGAAATGCGACCAATGTGACGATCTCGCGTTATGTCGATTCGATGGTGAATGACGAAACACGGAGATTTTCTAAGGTTTTTACTACATATTAACACTTTTCACATTTTCTCGTGTTACGTGGCTGCCAGTCCTCGGTTCATGCAAAATCTTAAGGGCCTCGGTCATGTCCTAGGCACCAAACCGACCAATAATTCAACAATCGATAACTAAAACTATAAATGTAGCAATTCTTACTGGGCGATTGCATCAACTAAGATGCTTCTCCTGTGTTCTACTGTGCTGCTTGTATTGTCCCCACATACCGCAGCACGCGACAAGGGCTGGCAGACCATAAATGTAACCGTTTCAGAGAGAAATGCGACCAATGTGACGATCTCGCGTTATATCGATTCGATGGTGAATGACGAAACACGGAGATTTTCTAAGGTTTTTACTACATATTAACACTTTTCACATTTTCTCGTGTTACGTGGCTGCCAGTCCTCGGTTCATGCAAAATCTTAAGGTCCTCGGTCATGTCCAACGCACCAAACCGACCAATAATTCAAAAGTCGATAACTAAAACTATAAATGTAGCTCTTCTTACTGGGCGATTGCATCAACTTAGATGCTTCTCCTGTGTTCTACTGTGCTGCTTGTATTGTCCCCACATACCGCAGCACGCGACAAGGGCTGGCAGACCTTAAATGTAACCGTTTCAGAGAGAAATGCGACCAATGTGACGATCTCGCGTGTTATCGATTCGATGGTGAATGACGAAACACGGAGATTTTCTAAGGTTTTTACTACATATTAACACTTTTCACATTTTCTCGTGTTACGTGGCTGCCAGTCCTCGGTTCATGCAAAATCTTAAGGTCCTAGGTCATGTCCAAGGCACCAAACCGACCAATAATTCAATAATCGATAACTAAAACTATAATTGTAGCTCTTCTTACTGGGCGATTGCATCAACTTAGATGCTTCTCCTGTGTTCTACTGTGAGCTTGTATTGTCCCGACATACCGCAGCACGCGACAAGGGCTGGCAGACCATAAATGTAACCGTTTCAGAGAGAAATGCGACCAATGTGACGATCTCGCGTTATATCGATTCGATGGTGAATGACGAAACACGGAGATTTTCTAAGGTTTTTACTACATATTAACACTTTTCACATTTTCTCGTGTTACGTGGCTGCCAGTCCTCGGTTCATGCAAAATCTTAAGGTCCTAGGTCATGTCTAAGGCACCAAACCGACCAATAATTCA
Organism: Schistocerca nitens; assembly: GCF_023898315.1. Lineage (NCBI taxonomy): Eukaryota > Metazoa > Arthropoda > Insecta > Orthoptera > Acrididae > Schistocerca > Schistocerca nitens. Next base: position 70,501,122 of record NC_064625.1, read on the forward strand.
ATAATCGATAACTAAAACTATAAATGTAGCTCTTCTTACTGGGCGATTGCATCAACTTAGATGCTTCTCCTGTGTTCTACTGCGCTGCTTGTATTGTCCCCACATAACCCAGCACGCGACAAGGGCTGGCAGACCATAAATGTAACCGTTTCAGAGAGAAATGCGACCAATGTGACGATCTCGCGTTATATCGATTCGATGGTGAATGACGAAACACGGAGATTTTCTAAGGTTTTTACTACATATTAACACTTTTCACATTTTCCGTGTTACGTGGCTGCCAGTCCTCGGTTCATGCAAAATCTTAAGGTCCTCGGTCATGTCCAAGGCACCAAACAGACCAATAATTCAATAATCGATAAATAAAACTATAAATGTAGCTCTTCTTACTGGGCGATTGCATCAACTTAGATGCTTCTCCTGTGTTCTACTGTGCTGCTTGTATTGTCCCCACATAACCCAGCACGCGACAAGGGCTGGCAGACCATAAATGTAACCGTTTCAGAGAGAAATGCGACCAATGTGACGATCTCGCGTTATATCGATTCGATGGTGAATGACGAAACACGGAGATTTTCTAAGGTTTTTACTACATATTAACACTTTTCACATTTTCTCGTGTTACGTGGCTGCCAGTCCTCGGTTCATGCAAAATCTTAAGGTCCTCGGTCATGTCCAAGGCACCAAACCGACCAATAATTCAATAATCGATAACTAAAACTATAAATGTAGCTCTTCTTACTGGGCGATTGCATCAACTTAGATGCTTCTCCTGTGTTCTACTGTGCTGCTTGTATTGTCCCCACATACCGCAGCACGCGACAAGGGCTGGCAGCCCATAAATGTAACCGTTTCAGAGAGAAATGCGACCAATGTGACGATCTCGCGTTATATCGATTCGATGGTGAATGACGAAACACGGAGATTTTCTAAGGTTTTTACTACATATTAACACTTTTCACATTTTCTCGTGTTACGTGGCTGCCAGTCCTCGGTTCATGCAAAATCTTAAGTTCCTAGGTCATGTCCAAGGCACCAAACCGACCAATAATTCAATAATCGATAACTAAAACTATAAATGTAGCGCTTCTTACTGGGCGATTGCATCAACTAAGATGCTTCTCCTGTGTTCTACTGTGCTGCTTGTATTGTCCCCACATACCGCAGCACGCGACAAGGGCTGGCAGACCATAAATGTAACCGTTTCAGAGAGAAATGCGACCAATGTGACGATCTCGCGGTATATCGATTCGATGGTGAATGACGAAACACGGAGATTTTCTAAGGTTTTAACTACATATTAACACTTTTCACATTTTCTCGTGTTACGTGGCTGCCAGTCCTCGGTTCATGCAAAATCTTAAGGTCCTCGGTCATGTCCAAGGCACCAAACCGACCAATAATTCAATAATCGATAGCTAAAACTATAAATGTAGCTCTTCTTACTGGGCGATTGCATCAACTTAGATGCTTCTCCTGTGTTCTACTGTGCTGCTTGTATTGTCCCCACATACCGCAGCACGCGACAAGGGCTGGCAGCCCATAAATGTAACCGTTTCAGAGAGAAATGCGACCAATGTGACGATCTCGCGTTATATCGATTCGATGGTGAATGACGAAACACGGAGATTTTCTAAGGTTTTTACTACATATTAACACTTTTCACATTTTCTCGTGTTACGTGGGTACCAGTCCTCGGTTCATGCAAAATCTTAAGGTCCTCGGTCATGTCCTAGGCACCAAACCGACCAATAATTCAATATTCGATAACTAAAACTATAAATGTAGCTCTTCTTACTGGGCGATTGCATCAACTTAGATGCTTCTCCTGTGTTCTACTGTGCTGCTTGTATTGTCCCCACATACCGCAGCACGCGACAAGGGCTGGCAGACCATAAATGTAACCGTCTCAGAGAGAAATGCGACCAATGTGACGATCTCGCTTTATATCGATTCGATGGTGAATGACGAAACACGGAGATTTTCTAAGGTTTTTACTACATATTAACACTTTTCACATGTTCTCGTGTTACGTGGCTGCCAGTCCTCGGTTCATGCAAAATCTTAAGGTCCTCGGTCATGTCCAAGGCACCAAACCGACCAATAATTCAATAATCGATAACTAAAACTATAAATGTAGCTCTTCTTACTGGGCGATTGCATCAACTTAGATGCTTCTCCTGTGTTCTAGTGTGCTGCTTGTATTGTCCCCACATACCGCAGCACGCGACAAGGGCTGGCAGGGCATAAATGTAACCGTTTCAGAGAGAAATGCGACCAATGTGACGATCTCGCGTTATATCGATTCGATGGTGAATGACGAAACACGGAGATTTTCTAAGGTTTTTACTACATATTAACACTTTTCACATTTTCTCGTGTTACGTGGCTGCCAGTCCTCGGTTCATGCAAAATCTTAAGGTCCTCGGTCATGTCCTAGGCACCAAACCGACCAATAATTCAACAATCGATAACTAAAACTATAAATGTAGCTCTTCTTACTGGGCGATTGCATCAACTTAGATGCTTCTCCTGTGTTCTACTGTGCTGCTTGTATTGTCCCCACATACCGCAGCACGAGACAAGGGCTGGCAGACCATAAATGTAACCGTTTCAGAGAGAAATGCGACCAATGTGACGATCTCGCGTTATTACGATTCGATGGTGAATGACGAAACACGGAGATTTTCTAAGGTTTTTACTACATATTAACACTTTTCACATTTTCTCGTGTTACGTGGCTGCCAGTCCTCGGTTCATGCATCTTAAGGTCCTCGGTCATGTCCAAGGCACCAAACCGACCAATAATTCAATAATCGATAACTATAATTATAAATGTAGCTCTTCTTACTGGGCAATTGCATCAACTTAGATGCTTCTCCTGTGTTCTACTGTGCTGCTTGTATTGTCCCCACATACCGCAGCACGCGACAAGGGCTGGCAGACCATAAATGTAACCGTTTCAGAGAGAAATGCCACCAATGAGACGATCTCGCGTTATATCGATTCGATGGTGAATGACGAAACACGTGGCTGCCAGTCCTCGGTTCATGCAAAATCTTAAGGTCCTCGGTCATGTCCAAGGCACCAAACCGACCAATAATTCAACAATCGGTAACTAAAACTATAAATGTAGCTCTTCTTACTGGGCGATTGCATCAACTTAGATGCTTCTCCTGTGTTCTACTGTGCTGCTTGTATTGTCCCCACATACCGCAGCACGCGACAAGGGCTGGCAGACCATAAATGTAACCGTTTCAGAGAGAAATGCAACTAATGTGACGATCTCGCGTTATATCGATTCGATGGTGGATGACGAAACACGGAGATTTTCTAAGGTTTTTACTACATATTAACACTTTTCACATTTTCTCGTGTTACGTGGCTGCCAGTCCTCGGTTCATGCAAAATCTTAAGTTCCTAGGTCATGTCCAAGGCACCAAACCGACCAATAATTCAATAATCGATAACTAAAACTATAAATGTAGCTCTTCTTACTGGGCGATTGCATCAACTTAGATGCTTCTCCTGTGTTCTACTGTGCTGCTTGTATTGTCCCCACATACCGCAGCACGCGACAAGGGCTGGCAGACCATAAATGTAACCGTTTCAGAGAGAAATGCGACCAATGTGACGATCTCGCGTTATATCGATTCGATGGTGAATGACGAAACACGGAGATTTTCTAAGGTTTTTACTACATATTAACACTTTTCACATTTTCTCGTGTTACGTGGCTGCCAGTCCTCGGTTCATGCAAAATCTTAAGGCCCTCGGTCATGTCCAACGCACCAAACCGACCAATAATTCGATAATCGATAACTAAAACTATAAATGTAGCTCTTCTTACTGGGCGATTGCATCAACTTAGATGCTTCTCCTGTGTTCTACTGTGAGCTTGTATTGTCCCCACATACCGCAGCACGCGACAAGGGCTGGCAGACCATAAATGTAACCGTTTCAGAGAGAAATGGGACCAATATGACGATCTCGCGTTATATCGATTCGATGGTGAATGACGAAACACGGAGATTTTCTAAGGTTTTTACTACATATTAACACTTTTCACATTTTCTCGTGTTACGTGGCTGCCAGTCCTCGGTTCATGCAAAATCTTAAGGTCCTAGGTCATGTCCAAGGCACCAAACCGAAAAAAATTCAATAATCGATAACTAAAACTATAAATGTAGCTCTTCTTACTGGGCGATTGCATCAACTTAGATGCTTCTCCTGTGTTCTACGGTGCTGCTTGTATTGTCCCCACATACCGCAGCACGCGACAAGGGCTGGCAGACCATAAATGTAACCGTCTCAGAGAGAAATGCGACCAATGTGACGATCTCGCTTTATATCGATTCGATGGTGAATGACGAAACACGGAGATTTTCTAAGGTTTTTACTACATATTAACACTTTTCACATTTTCTCGTGTTACGTGGCTGCCAGTCCTCGGTTCATGTAAAATCTTAAGGTCCTCGGTCATGTCCAAGGCACCAAAACGACCAATAATTCGATAATCGACAACTAAAACTATAAATGTAGCTCTTCTTACTGGGCGATTGCATCAACTAAGATGCTTCTCCTGTGTTCTACTGTGCTGCTTGTATTGTCCCCACATACCGCAGCACGCGACAAGGGCTGGCAGACCATAAATGTAACCGTTTCAGAGAGAAATGCGACCAATGTGACGATCTCGCGGTATATCGATTCGATGGTGAATGACGAAACACGGAGATTTTCTAAGGTTTTAACTACATATTAACACTTTTCACATTTTCTCGTGTTACGTGGCTGCCAGTCCTCGGTTCATGCAAAATCTTAAGGTCCTCGGTCATGTCCAAGGCACAAAACCGACCAATAATTCAATAATCGATAGCTAAAACTATAAATGTAGCTCTTCTTACTGGGCGATTGCATCAACTTAGATGCTTCTCCTGTGTTCTACTGTGCTGCTTGTATTGTCCCCACATAACCCAGCACGCGACAAGGGCTGGCAGACCATAAATGTAACCGTTTCAGAGAGAAATGCGACCAATGTGACGATCTCGCGTTATATCGATTCGATGGTGAATGACGAAACACGGAGATTTTCTAAGGTTTTTACTACATATTAACACTTTTCACATTTTCTCGTGTTACGTGGGTACCAGTCCTCGGTTCATGCAAAATCTTAAGGTCCTCGGTCATGTCCAAGGCACCAAACCGACCAATAATTCAACAATCGATAACTAAAACTATAAATGTAGCTCTTCTTACTGGGCGATTGCATCAACTTAGATGCTTCTCCTGTGTTCTACTGTGCTGCTTGTATTGTCCCCACATACCGCAGCACGAGACAAGGGCTGGCAGACCATAAATGTAACCGTTTCAGAGAGAAATGCGACCAATGTGACGATCTCGCGTTATTACGATTCGATGGTGAATGACGAAACACGGAGATTTTCTAAGGTTTTTACTACATATTAACACTTTTCACATTTTCTCGTGTTACGTGGCTGCCAGTCCTCGGTTCATGCAAAATCTTAAGGTCCTCGGTCATGTCCAAGGCACCAAACCGACCAATAATTCAATAATCGATAACTAAAACTATAAATGTAGCTCTTCTTACTGGGCAATTGCATCAACTTAGATGCTTCTCCTGTGTTCTACTGTGCTGCTTGTATTGTCCCCACATACCGCAGCACGCGACAAGGGCTGGCAGACCATAAATGTAACCGTTTCAGAGAGAAATGCCACCAATGTGACGATCTCGCGTTATATCGATTCGATGGTGAATGACGAAACACGGAGATTTTCTAAGGTTTTTACTACATATTAACACTTTTCACATTTTCTCGTGTTACGTGGCTGCCAGTCCTCGGTTCATGCAAAATCTTAAGGTCCTCGGTCATGTCCAAGGCACCAAACCGACCAATAATTCAACAATCGATAACTAAAACTATAAATGTAGCTCTTCTTACTGGGCGATTGCAAAAACTTAGATGCTTCTCCTGTGTTCTACTGTGCTGCTTGTATTGTCCCCACATACCGCAGCACGCGACAAGGGCTGGCAGACCATAAATGTAACCGTTTCAGAGAGAAATGCGACTAATGTGACGATCTCGCGTTATATCGATTCGATTGTGAATGACGAAACACGGAGATTTTCTAAGGTTTTTACTACATATTAACACTTTTCACATTTTCTCGTGTTACGTGGCTGCCAGTCCTCGGTTCATGCAAAATCTTAAGTTCCTAGGTCATGTCCAAGGCACCAAACCGACCAATAATTCAATAATCGATAACTAAAACTATAAATGTAGCTCTTCTTACTGGGCGATTGCATCAACTAAGATGCTTCTCCTGTGTTCTACTGTGCTGCTTGTATTGTCCCCACATACCGCAGCACGCGACAAGGGCTGGCAGACCATAAATGTAACCGTTTCAGAGAGAAATGCGACCAATGTGACGATCTCGCGTTATATCGATTCGATGGTGAATGACGAAACACGGAGATTTTCTAAGGTTTTTACTACATATTAACACTTTTCACATTTTCTCGTGTTACGTGGCTGCCAGTCCTCGGTTCATGAAAAATCTTAAGGCCCTCGGTCATGTCCAACGCACCAAACCGACCAATAATTCGATAATCGATAACTAAAACTATAAATGTAGCTCTTCTTACTGGGCGATTGCATCAACTTAGATGCTTCTCCTGTGTTCTACTGTGAGCTTGTATTGTCCCCACATACCGCAGCACGCGACAAGGGCTGGCAGACCATAAATGTAACCGTTTCAGAGAGAAATGCGACCAATGTGACGATCTCGCGTTATATCGATTCGATGGTGAATGACGAAACACGGAGATTTTCTAAGGTTTTTACTACATATTAACACTTTTCACATTTTCTCGTGTTACGTGGCTGCCAGTCCTCGGTTCATGCAAAATCTTAAGGTCCTAGGTCATGTCCAAGGCACCAAACCGAAAATAATTCAATAATCGATAACTAAAACTATAAATGTAGCTCTTCTTACTGGGCGATTGCATCAACTTAGATGCTTCTCCTGTGTTCTACGGTGCTGCTTGTATTGTCCCCACATACCGCAGCACGCGACAAGGGCTGGCAGACCATAAATGTAACCGTTTCAGAGAGAAATGCAACTAATGTGACGATCTCGCGTTATATCGATTCGATGGTGAATGACGAAACACGGAGATTTTCTAAGGTTTTTACTACATATTAACACTTTTCACATTTTCTCGTGTTACGTGGCTGCCAGTCCTCGGTTCATGCAAAATCTTAAGTTCCTAGGTCATGTCCAAGGCACCAAACCGACCAATAATTCAATAATCGATAACTAAAACTATAAATGTAGCTCTTCTTACTGGGCGATTGCATCAACTTAGATGCTTCTCCTGTGTTCTACTGTGCTGCTTGTATTGTCCCCACATACCGCAGCACGCGACAAGGGCTGGCAGACCATAAATGTAACCGTTTCAGAGAGAAATGCGACCAATGTGACGATCTCGCGTTATATCGATTCGATGGTGAATGACGAAACACGGAGATTTTCTAAGGTTTTAACTACATATTAACACTTTTCACATTTTCTCGTGTTACGTGGCTGCCAGTCCTCGGTTCATGCAAAATCTTAAGGTCCTCGGTCATGTCCAAGGCACCAAACCGACCAATAATTCAATAATCGATAACTAAAACTATAAATGTAGCTCTTCTTACTGGGCGATTGCATCAACTTAGATGCTTCTCCTGTGTTCTACTGTGCTGCTTGTATTGTCCCCACATACCGCAGCACGCGACAAGGGCTGGCAGGGCATAAATGTAACCGTTTCAGAGAGAAATGCGACCAATGTGACGATCTCGCGTTATATCGATTCGATGGTGAATGACGAAACACGGAGATTTTCTAAGGTTTTTACTACATATTAACACTTTTCACATTTTCTCGTGTTACGTGGCTGCCAGTCCTCGGTTCATGTAAAATCTTAAGGTCCTCGGTCATGTCCAAGGCACCAAACCGACCAATAATTCGATAATCGATAACTAAAACTATAAATGTAGCTCTTCTTACTGGGCGATTGCATCAACTTAGATGCTTCTCCTGTGTTCTACTGTGCTGCTTGTATTGTCCCCACATACCGCAGCACGCGACAAGGGCTGGCAGACCATAAATGTAACCGTTTCAGAGAGAAATGCGACCAATGTGACGATCTCGCGTTATATCGATTCGATGGTGAATGACGAAACACGGAGATTTTCTAAGGTTTTTACTACATATTAACACTTTTCACATTTTCTCGTGTTACGTGGCTGCCAGTCCTCGGTTCATGCAAAATCTTAAGGTCCGCGGTCATGTCCAAGGCACCAAACCGACCAATAATTCAATAATCGATAACTAAAACTATAAATGTAGCTCTTCTTACTGGGCGATTGCATCAACTTAGATGCTTCTCCTGTGTTCTACTGTGCTGCTTGTATTGTTCCCACATACCGCAGCACGCGACAAGGGCTGGCAGACCATAAATGTAACCGTTTCAGAGAGAAATGCCACCAATGAGACGATCTCGCGTTATATCGATTCGATGGTGAATGACGAAACACGGAGATTTTCTAAGGTTTTTACTACATATTAACACTTTTCACATTTTCTCGTGTTACGTGGCTGCCAGTCCTCGGTTCATGCAAAATCTTAAGGTCCTAGGTCATGTCCAAGGCACCAAACCGAAAATAATTCAATAATCGATAACTAAAACTATAAATGTAGCTCTTCTTACTGGGCGATTGCATCAACTTAGATGCTTCTCCTGTGTTCTACTGTGCTGCTTGTATTGTCCCCACATACCGCAGCACACGACAAGGGCTGGCAGACCATAAATGTAACCGTTTCAGAGAGAAATGCGACCAATGTGACGATCTCGCGTTATATCGATTCGATGGTGAATGACGAAACACGGAGATTTTCTAAGGTTTTTACTACATATTAACACTTTTCACATTTTCTCGTGTTACGTGGCTGCCAGTCCTCGGTTCATGCAAATTCTTAAGGTCCTCGGTCATGTCCAACGCACCAAACCGACCAATAATTCGATAATCGATAACTAAAACTATAAATGTAGCTCTTCTTACTTGGCGATTGCATCAACTTAGATGCTTCTCCTGTGTTCTACTGTGCTGCTTGTATTGTCCCCACATAACCCAGCACGCGACAAGGGCTGGCAGACCATAAATGTAACCGTTTCAGAGAGAAATGCGACCAATGAGACGATCTCGCGTTATATCGATTCGATGGTGAATGACGAAACACGGAGATTTTCTAAGGTTTTTACTACATATTAACACTTTTCACATTTTCTCGTGTTACGTGGCTGCCAGTCCTCGGTTCATGCAAAATCTTAAGGTCCTCGGTCATGTCCAAGGCACCAAACCGACCAATAATTCAATAATCGAAAACTAAAACTATAAATGTAGCTCTTCTTACTGGGCGATTGCATCAACTTAGATGCTTCTCCTGTGTTCTACTGTGTTGCTTGTATTGTCCCCACATACCGCAGCACGCGACAAGGGCTGGCAGACCATAAATGTAATCGTTTCAGAGAGAAATGCGACCAATGTGACGATCTCGCGTTATATCGATTCGATGGTGAATGACGAAACACGGAGATTTTCTAAGGTTTTTACTACATATTAACACTTTTCACATTTTCCCGTGTTACGTGGCTGCCAGTCCTCGGTTCATGTAAAATCTTAAGGTCCTCGGTCATGTCCAAGGCGCCAAACCGACCAATAATTCAATAATCGATAACTAAAACTATAAATGTAGCTCTTCTTACTGGGCGATTGCATCAACTTAGATGCTTCTCCTGTGTTCTACTGTGTTGCTTGTATTGTCCCCACATACCGCAGCACGCGACAAGGGCTGGCAGACCATAAATGTAACCGTTTCAGAGAGAAATGCGACCAATGTGACGATCTCGCGTTATATCGATTCGATGGTGAATGAAGAAACACGGAGATTTTCTAAGGTTTTAACTACATATTAACACTTTTCACATTTTCTAGTGTTACGTGGCTGCCAGTCCTCGGTTCATGCAAAATCTTAAGGTCCTCGGTCATGCCCAAGGCACCAAACCGACTAATAATTCAATAATCGATAGCTAAAACTATAAATGTAGCTCTCCTTACTGGGCGATTGCATCAACTTAGATGCTTCTCCTGTGTTCTACTGTGCTGCTTGTATTGTCCCCACATAACCCAGCACGAGACAAGGGCTGGCAGACCATAAATGTAACCGTTTCAGAGAGAAATGCGACCAATGTGACGATCTCGCGTTATATCGATTCGATGGTGAATGACGAAACACGGAGATTTTCTAAGGTTTTTACTACATATTAACACTTTTCACATTTTCTCGTGTGACGTGGGTACCAGTCCTCGGTTCATGCAAAATCTTAAGGTCCTCGGTCATGTCCAAGGCACCAAACCGACCAATAATTCAATAATCGATAACTAAAACTATAAATGTAGCTCTTCTTACTGGGCGATTGCATCAACTTAGATGCTTCTCCTGTGTTCTACTGTGCTGCTTGTATTGTCCCCACATACCGCAGCACGCGACAAGGGCTGGCAGACCATAAATGTAACCGTTTCAGAGAGAAATGCGACCAATGTGACGATCTCGCTTTATATCGATTCGATGGTGAATGACGAAACACGGAGATTTTCTAAGGTTTTTACTACATATTAACACTTTTCACATTTTCTCGTGTTACGTGGCTGCCAGTCCTCGGTTCATGCAAAATCTTAAGGTCCTCGGTCATGTCCAAGGCACCAAACCGACCAATAATTCAATAATCGATAACTAAAACTATAAATGTAGCTCTTCTTACTGGGCGATTGCATCAACTAAGATGCTTCTCCTGTGTTCTACTGTGCTGCTTGTATTGTCCCCACATACCGCAGCACGCGACAAGGGCTAGCAGACCATAAATGTAACCGTTTCAGAGAGAAATGCGACCAATGTGACGATCTCGCGTTATATCGATTCGATGGTGAATGAAGAAACACGGAGATTTTCTAAGGTTTTAACTACATATGAACACTTTTCACATTTTCTCGTGTTACGTGGCTGCCAGTCCTCGGTTCATGCAAAATCTTAAGGTCCTCGGTCATGCCCAAGGCACCAAACCGACCAATAATTCAATAATCGATAGCTAAAACTATAAATGTAGCTCTTCTTACTGGGCGATTGCATCAACTTAGATGCTTCTCCTGTATTCTACTGTGCTGCTTGTATTGTCCCCACATAACCCAGCACGCAACAAGGGCTGGCAGACCATAAATGTAACCGTTTCAGAGAGAAATGCGACCAATGTGACGATCTCGCGTTATATCGATTCGATGGTGAATGACGAAACACGGAGATTTTCTAAGGTTTTTACTACATATTAACACTTTTCACATTTTCTCGTGTTACGTGGCTGCCAGTCCTCGGTTCATGCAAAATCTTAAGTTCCTAGGTCATGTCCAAGGCACCAAACCGACCAATAATTCAATAATCGATAACTAAAACTATAAATGTAGCTCTTCTTACTGGGCGATTGCATCAACTTAGATGCTTCTCCTGTGTTCTACTGTGCTGCTTGTATTGTCCCCACATACCGCAGCACGCGACAAGGGCTGGCAGGGCATAAATGTAACCGTTTCAGAGAGAAATGCGACCAATGTGACGATCTCGCGTTATATCGATTCGATGGTGAATGACGAAACACGGAGATTTTCTAAGGTTTTTACTACATATTAACACTTTTCACATTTTCTCGTGTTACGTGGCTGCCAGTCCTCGGTTCATGCAAAATCTTAAGGTCCTCGGTCATGTCCTAGGCACCAAACCGACCAATAATTCAACAATCGATAACTAAAACTATAAATGTAGCTCTTCTTACTGGGCAATTGCATCAACTTAGATGCTTCTCCTGTGTTCTACTGTGCTGCTTGTATTGTCCCCACATACCGCAGCACGCGACAAGGGCTGGCAGACCATAAATGTAACCGTTTCAGAGAGAAATGCCACCAATGAGACGATCTCGCGTTATATCGATTCGATGGTGAATGACGAAACACGGAGATTTTCTAAGGTTTTTACTACATATTAACACTTTTCACATTTTCTCGTGTTACGTGGCTGCCAGTCCTCGGTTCATGCAAAATCTTAAGGTCCTAGGTCATGTCCAAGGCACCAAACCGACCAATAATTCAATAATCGATAACTAAAACTATAAATGTAGCTCTTCTTACTGGGCGATTGCATCAACTTAGATGCTTCTCCTGTGTTCTACTGTGCTGCTTGTATTGTCCCCACATACCGCAGCACGCGACAAGGGCTGGCAGACCATAAATGTAACCGTTTCAGAGAGAAATGCGACCAATGTGACGATCTCGCGTTATATCGATTCGATGGTGAATGACGAAACACGGAGATTTTCTAAGGTTTTTACTACATATTAAAACTTTTCACATTAGCTCGTGTTACGTGGCTGCCAGTCCTCGGTTCATGCAAAATCTTAAGGCCCTCGGTCATGTCCAACGCACCAAACCGACCAATAATTCGATAATCGATAACTAAAACTATAAATGTAGCTCTTCTTACTGGGCGATTGCATCAACTTAGATGCTTCTCCTGTGTTCTACTGTGAGCTTGTATTGTCCCCACATACCGCAGCACGCGACAAGGGCTGGCAGACCATAAATGTAACCGTTTCAGAGAGAAATGCGACCAATGTGACGATCTCGCGTTATATCGATTCGATGGTGAATGACGAAACACGGAGATTTTCTAAGGTTTTTACTACATATTAACACTTTTCACATTTTCTCGTGTTACGTGGCTGCCAGTCCTCGGTTCATGCAAAATCTTAAGGTCCTAGGTCATGTCCAAGGCACCAAACCGAAAATAATTCAATAATCGATAACTAAAACTATAAATGTAGCTCTTCTTACTGGGCGATTGCATCAACTTAGATGCTTCTCCTGTGTTCTACGGTGCTGCTTGTATTGTCCCCACATACCGCAGCACGCGACAAGGGCTGGCAGACCATAAATGTAACCGTTTCAGAGAGAAATGCGACCAATGTGACGATCTCGCGTTATATCGATTCGATGGTGAATGACGAAACACGGAGATTTTCTAAGGTTTTTACTACATATTAACACTTTTCACATTTTCTCGTGTTACGTGGCTGCCAGTCCTCGGTTCATGCAAAATCTTAAGGTCCTCGGTCATGTCCAAGGCACCAAACCGACCAATAATTCAATAATCGATAACTAAAACTATAAATGTAGCTCTTCTTACTGGGCGATTGCATCAACTTAGATGCTTCTCCTGTGTTCTACTGTGCTGCTTGTATTGTCCCCACATACCGCAGCACGCGACAAGGGCTGGCAGGGCATAAATGTAACCGTTTCAGAGAGAAATGCGACCAATGTGACGATCTCGCGTTATATCGATTCGATGGTGAATGACGAAACACGGAGATTTTCTAAGGTTTTTACTACATATTAACACTTTTCACATTTTCTCGTGTTACGTGGCTGCCAGTCCTCGGTTCATGTAAAATCTTAAGGTCCTCGGTCATGTCCAAGGCACCAAACCGACCAATAATTCGATAATCGATAACTAAAACTATAAATGTAGCTCTTCTTACTGGGCGATTGCATCAACTTAGATGCTTCTCCTGTGTTCTACTGTGCTGCTTGTATTGTCCCCACATACCGCAGCACGCGACAAGGGCTGGCAGACCATAAATGTAACCGTTTCAGAGAGAAATGCGACCAATGTGACGATCTCGCGTTATATCGATTCGATGGTGAATGACGAAACACGGAGATTTTCTAAGGTTTTTACTACATATTAACACTTTTCACATTTTCTCGTGTTACGTGGCTGCCAGTCCTCGGTTCATGCAAAATCTTAAGGTCCTCGGTCATGTCCAAGGCACCAAACCGACCAATAATTCAATAATCGATAACTAAAACTATAAATGTAGTTCTTCTTACTGGGCGATTGCATCAACTTAGATGCTTCTCCTGTGTTCTACTGTGCTGCTTGTATTGTCCCCACATACCGCAGCACGCGACAAGGGCTGGCAGACCATAAATGTAACCGTTTCAGAGAGAAATGCCACCAATGAGACGATCTCGCGTTATATCGATTCGATGGTGAATGACGAAACACGGAGATTTTCTAAGGTTTTTACTACATATTAACACTTTTCACATTTTCTCGTGTTACGTGGCTGCCAGTCCTCGGTTCATGCAAAATCTTAAGGTCCTCGGTCATGTCCAAGGCACCAAACCGACCAATAATTCAACAATCGATAACTAAAACTATAAATGTAGCTCTTCTTACTGGGCGATTGCATCAACTTAGATGCTTCTCCTGTGTTCTACTGTGCTGCTTGTATTGTCCCCACATACCGCAGCACGCGACAAGGGCTGGCAGACCATAAATGTAACCGTTTCAGAGAGAAATGCGACCAATGTGACGATCTCGCGTTATATCGATTCGATGGTGAATGACGAAACACTGAGATTTTCTAAGGTTTTTACTACATATTAACACTTTTCAGATTTTCTCGTGTTACGTGGCTGCCAGTCCTCGGTTCATGCAAATTCTTAAGGTCCTCGGTCATGTCCAAGGCACCAAACCGACCAATAATTCGATAATCGATAACTAAAACTATAAATGTAGCTCTTCTTACTTGGCGATTGCATCAACTTAGATGCTTCTCCTGTGTTCTACTGTGCTGCTTGTATTGTCCCCACATACCGCAGCACGCGACAAGGGCTGGCAGACCATAAATGTAACCGTTTCAGAGAGAAATGCGACCAATGAGACGATCTCGCGTTATATCGATTCCATGGTGAATGACGAAACACGGAGATTTTCTAAGGTTTTTACTACATATTAACACTTTTCACATTTTCTCGTGTTACGTGGCTGCCAGTCCTCGGTTCATGTAAAATCTTAAGGTCCTCGGTCATGTCCAAGGCACCAAACCGACCAATAATTCAATAATCGATAACTAAAACTATAAATGTAGCTCTTCTTACTGGGCGATTGCATCAACTTAGATGCTTCTCCTGTGTTCTACTGTGTTGCTTGTATTGTCCCCACATACCGCAGCACGCGACAAGGGCTGGCAGACCATAAATGTAACCGTTTCAGAGAGAAATGCGACCAATGTGACGATCTCGCGTTATATCGATTCGATGATGAATGACGAAACACGGAGATTTTCTAAGGTTTTTACTACATATTAACACTTTTCACATTTTCTCGTGTTACGTGGCTGCCAGTCCTCGGTTCATGTAAAATCTTAAGGTCCTCGGTCATGTCCAAGGCACCAAACCGACCAATAATTCGATAATCGATAACTAAAACTATAAATGTAGCTCTTCTTACTGGGCGATTGCATCAACTTAGATGCTTCTCCTGTGTTCTACTGTGCTGCTTGTATTGTCCCCACATACCGCAGCACGCGACAAGGGCTGGCAGACCATAAATGTAACCGTTTCAGAGAGAAATGCGACCAATGTGACGATCTCGCGTTATATCGATTCGATGGTGAATGACGAAACACGGAGATTTTCTAAGGTTTTTACCACATATTAACACTTTTCACATTTTCTCGTGTTACGTGGCTGCCAGTCCTCGGTTCATGCAAAATCTTAAGGTCCGCGGTCATGTCCAAGGCACCAAACCGACCAATAATTCAATAATCGATAACTAAAACTATAAATGTAGTTCTTCTTACTGGGCGATTGCATCAACTTAGATGCTTCTCCTGTGTTGTACTGTGCTGCTTGTATTGTCCCCACATACCGCAGCACGCGACAAGGGCTGGCAGACCATAAATGTAAACGTTTCAGAGAGAAATGCCACCAATGAGACGATCTCGCGTTATATCGATTCGATGGTGAATGACGAAACACGGAGATTTTCTAAGGTTTTTACTACATATTAACACTTTTCACATTTTCTCGTGTTACGTGGCTGCCAGTCCTCGGTTCATGCAAAATCTTAAGGTCCTAGGTCATGTCCAAGGCACCAAACCGACCAATAATTCAATAATCGATAACTAAAACTATAAATGTAGCTCTTCTTACTGGGCGATTGCATCAACTTAGATGCTTCTCCTGTGTTCTACTGTGCTGCTTGTATTGTCCCCACATACCGCAGCACGCGACAAGGGCTGGCAGACCATAAATGTAACCGTTTCAGAGAGAAATGCGACCAATGAGACGATCTCGCGTTATATCGATTCGATGGTGAATGACGAAACACGGAGATTTTCTAAGGTTTTTACTACATATTAACACTTTTCACATTTTCTCGTGTTACGTGGCTGCCAGTCCTCGGTTCATGTAAAATCTTAAGGTCCTCGGTCATGTCCAAGGCACCAAACCGACCAATAATTCAATAATCGATAACTAAAACTATAAATGTAGCTCTTCTTACTGGGCGATTGCATCAACTTAGATGCTTCTCCTGTGTTCTACTGTGTTGCTTGTATTGTCCCCACATACCGCAGCACGCGACAAGGGCTGGCAGACCATAAATGTAACCGTTTCAGAGAGAAATGCGACCAATGTGACGATCTCGCGTTATATCGATTCGATGGTGAATGACGAAACACGGAGATTTTCTAAGGTTTTTACTACATATTAACACTTTTCACATTTTCTCGTGTTACGTGGGTACCAGTCCTCGGTTCATGCAAAATCTTAAGGTCCTCGGTCATGTCCAAGGCACCAAACCGACCAATAATTCAATAATCGATAACTAAAACTATAAATGTAGCTCTTCTTACTGGGCGATTGCATCAACTTAGATGCTTCTCCTGTGTTCTACTGTGCTGCTTGTATTGTCCCCACATACCGCAGCACGCGACAAGGGCTGGCAGACCATAAATGTAACCGTTTCAGAGAGAAATGCGACCAATATGACGATCTCGCTTTATATCGATTCGATGGTGAATGACGAAACACGGAGATTTTCTAAGGTTTTTACTACATATTAACACTTTTCACATGTTCTCGTGTTACGTGGCTGCCAGTCCTCGGTTCATGCAAAATCTTAAGGTCCTCGGTCATGTCCAAGGCACCAAACCGACCAATAATTCAATAATAGATAACTAAAACTATAAATGTAGCTCTTCTTACTGGGCGATTGCATCAACTAAGATGCTTCTCCTGTGTTCTACTGTGCTGCTTGTATTGTCCCCACATACCGCAGCACGCGACAAGGGCTGGCAGACCATAAATGTAACCGTTTCAGAGAGAAATGCGACCAATGTGACGATCTCGCGTTATATCGATTCGATGGTGAATGAAGAAACACGGAGATTTTCTAAGGTTTTAACTACATATTAACACTTTTCACATTTTCTCGTGTTACGTGGCTGCCAGTCCTCGGTTCATGCAAAATCTTAAGGTTCTCGGTCATGCCCAAGGCACCAAACCGACCAATAATTCAATAATCGATAGCTAAAACTATAAATGTAGCTCTTCTTACTAGGCGATTGCATCAACTTAGATGCTTCTCCTGTGTTCTACTGTGCTCCTTGTATTGTCCCCACATAACCCAGCACGCGACAAGGGCTGGCAGACCATAAATGTAACCGTTTCAGAGAGAAATGCGACCAATGTGACGATCTCGCGTTATATCGATTCGATGGTGAATGACGAAACACGGAGATTTTCTAAGGTTTTTACTACATATTAACACTTTTCACATTTTCTCGTGTTACGTGGCTGCCAGTCCTCGGTTCATGCAAAATCTTAAGGTCCTCGGTCATGTCCAAGGCACCAAACCGACCAATAATTCAACAATCGATAACTAAAACTATAAATGTATCTCTTCTTACTGGGCGATTGCATCAACTTAGATGCTTCTCCTGTGTTCTACTGTGCTGCTTGTATTGTCCCCACATACCGCAGCACGCGCAAGGGCTGGCAGACCATAAATGTAACTGTTTCAGAGAGAAATGCGACCAATGTGACGATCTCGCGTTATATCGATTCGATGGTTAATGACGAAACACGGAGATTTTCTAAGGTTTTTACTACATATTAACACTTTTCACATTTTCTCGTGTTACGTGGCTGCCAGTCCTCGGTTCATGCAAAATCTTAAGGTCCTCGGTCATGTCCAAGGCACCAAACCGACCAATAATTCAACAATCGATAACTAAAACTATAAATGTAGCTCTTCTTACTGGGCGATTGCATCAACTTAGATGCTTCTCCTGTGTTCTACTGTGCTGCTTGTATTGTCCCCACATACCGCAGCACGCGACAAGGGCTGGCAGACCATAAATGTAACCGTTTCAGAGAGAAATGCGACTAATGTGACGATCTCGCGTTATATCGATTCGATGGTGAATGACGAAACACGGAGATTTTCTAAGCTTTTTACTACATATTAACACTTTTCACATTTTCTCGTGTTACGTGGCTGCCAGTCCTCGGTTCATGCAAAATCTTAAGGTCCTAGGTCATGTCCAAGGCACCAAACCGAAAATAATTCAATAATCGATAACTAAAACTATAAATGTAGCTCTTCTTACTGGGCGATTGCATCAACTTAGATGCTTCTCCTGTGATCTACGGTGCTGCTTGTATTGTCCCCACATACCGCAGCACGCGACAAGGGCTGGCAGACCATAAATGTAACCGTTTCAGAGAGAAATGCGACCAATGTGACGATCTCGCGTTATATCGATTCGATGGTGAATGGCGAAACACGGAGATTTTCTAAGGTTTTTACTACATATTAACACTTTTCACATTTTCTCGTGTTACGTGGCTGCCAGTCCTCGGTTCATGCAAAATCTTAAGGTCCTCGGTCATGTCCAACGCACCAAACCGACCAATAATTCGATAATCGATAACTAAAACTATAAATGTAGCTCTTCTTACTGGGCGATTGCATCAACTTAGATGCTTCTCCTGTGTTCTACTGTGAGCTTGTTTTGTCCCCACATACCGCAGCACGCGACAAGGGCTGGCAGACCATAAATGTAACCGTTTCAGAGAGAAATGCGACCAATGTGACGATCTCGCGTTATATCGATTCGATGGTGAATGACGAAACACGGAGATTTTCTAAGGTTTTTAGTACATATTAACACTTTTCACATTTTCTCGTGTTACGTGGCTGCCAGTCCTCGGTTCATGCAAAATCTTAAGGTCCTAGGTCATGTCCAAGGCACCAAACCGAAAATAATTCAATAATCGATAACTAAAACTATAAATGTAGCTCTTCTTACTGGGCGATTGCATCAACTTAGATGCTTCTCCTGTGTTCTACTGTGCTGCTTGTATTGTCCCCACATACCGCAGTACGCGACAAGGGCTGGCAGACCATAAATGTAACCGTTTCAGAGAGAAATGCGACCAATGTGACGATCTCGCGTTATATCGATTCGATGGTGAATGACGAAACACGGAGATTTTCTAAGGTTTTTACTACATATTAACACTTTTCACATTTTCTCGTGTTACGTGGCTGCCAGTCCTCGGTTCACGCAAAATCTTAAGGTCCTCGGTCATGTCCAACGCACCAAACCGACCAATAATTCGATAATCGATAACTAAAACTATAAATGTAGCTCTTCTTACTGGGCGATTGCATCAACTTAGATGCTTCTCCTGTGTTCTACTGTGAGCTTGTATTGTCCCCACATACCGCAGCACGCGACAAGGGCTGGCAGACCATAAATGTAACCGTTTCAGAGAGAAATGCGACCAATGTGACGATCTCGCGTTATATCGATTCGATGGTGAATGACGAAACACGGAGATTTTCTAAGGTTTTTACTACATATTAACACTTTTCACATTTTCTCGTGTTACGTGGCTGCCAGTCCTCGGTTCATGCAAAATCTTAAGGTCCTCGGTCATGTCCAAGGCACCAAACCGAAAATAATTCAATAATCGATAACTAAAACTATAAATGTAGCTCTTCTTACTGGGCGATTGCATCAACTTAGATGCTTCTCCTGTGTTCTACGGTGCTGCTTGTATTGTCCCCACATACCGCAGCACGCGACAAGGGCTGGCAGCCCATAAATGTAACCGTTTCAGAGAGAAATGCGACCAATGTGACGATCTCGCGTTATATCGATTCGATGGTGAATGACGAAACACGGAGATTTTCTAAGGTTTTTACTACATATTAACACTTTTCACATTTTCTCGTGTTACGTGGCTGCCAATCCTCGGTTCATGCAAAATCTTATGGTACTCGGTCATGTCCAAGGCACCAAACCGACCAATAATTCAACAATCGATAACTAAAACTATAAATGTAGCTCTTCTTACTGGGCGATTGCATCAACTTAGATGCTTCTCCTGTGTTCTACTGTGCTGCTTGTATTGTCCCCACATACCGCAGCACGCGACAAGGGCTGGCAGACCATAAATGTAACCGTTTCAGAGAGAAATGCGACTAATGTGACGATCTCGCGTTATATCGATTCGATGGTGAATGACGAAACACGGAGATTTTCTAAGGTTTTTACTACATATTAACACTTTTCACATTTTCTCGTGTTACGTGGCTGCCAGTCCTCGATTCATGCAAAATCTTAAGGTCCTAGGTCATGTCCAAGGCACCAAACCGACCAATAATTCAATAATCGATAACTAAAACTATAAATGTAGCTCTTCTTACTGGGCGATTGCATCAACTTAGATGCTTCTCCTGTGTTCTACTGTGCTGCTTGTATTGTCCCCACATACCGCAGCACGCGACAAGGGCTGGCAGGGCATAAATGTAACCGTTTCAGAGAGAAATGCAACTAATGTGACGATCTCGCGTTATATCGATTCGATGGTGAATGAAGAAACACGATTTTCTAAGGTTTTAACTGCATATTAACACTTTTCACATTTTCTCGTGTTACGTGGCTGCCAGTCCTCGGTTCATGCAAAATCTTAAGGTCCTCGGTCATGCCCAAGGCACCAAACCGACCAATAATTCAATAATCGATAACTAAAACTATAAATGTAGCTCTTCTTACTGGGCGATTGCATCAACTTAGATGCTTCTCCTGTGTTCTACTGTGCTGCTTGTATTGTCCCCACATAACCCAGCACGCGACAAGGGCTGGCAGACCATAAATGTAACCGTTTCAGAGAGAAATGCGACCAATGTGACGATCTCGCGTTATATCGATTCGATGGTGAATGACGAAACACGGAGATTTTCTAAGGTTTTTACTACATATTAACACTTTTCACATTTTCTCGTGTTACGTGGCTGCCAGTCCTCGGTTCATGCAAAATCTTAAGGTCCTCGGTCATGTCCTAGGCACCAAACCGACCAATAATTCAACAATCGATAACTAAAACTATAAATGTAGCTCTTCTTACTGGGCGATTGCATCAACTTAGGTGCTTCTCCTGTGTTCTACTGTGCTGCTTGTATTGTCCCCACATACCGCAGCACGCGACAAGGGCTGGCAGACCATAAATGTAACCGTTTCAGAGAGAAATGCGACCAATGTGACGATCTCGCGTTATATCGATTCGATGGTGAATGACGAAACACGGAGATTTTCTAAGGTTTTTACTACATATTAACACTTTTCACATTTTCTCGTGTTACGTGGCTGCCAGTCCTCGGTTCACGCAAAATCTTAAGGTCCTCGGTCATGTCCAACGCACCAAACCGACCAATAATTCGATAATCGATAACTAAAACTATAAATGTAGCTCTTCTTACTGGGCGATTGCATCAACTTAGATGCTTCTCCTGTGTTCTACTGTGAGCTTGTATTGTCCCCACATACCGCAGCACGCGACAAGGGCTGGCAGACCATAAATGTAACCGTTTCAGAGAGAAATGCGACCAATGTGACGATCTCGCGTTATATCGATTCGATGGTGAATGACGAAACACGGAGATTTTCTAAGGTTTTTACTACATATTAACACTTTTCACATTTTCTCGTGTTACGTGGCTGCCAGTCCTCGGTTCATGCAAAATCTTAAGGTCCTCGGTCATGTCCAAGGCACCAAACCGAAAATAATTCAATAATCGATAACTAAAACTATAAATGTAGCTCTTCTTACTGGGCGATTGCATCAACTTAGATGCTTCTCCTGTGTTCTACGGTGCTGCTTGTATTGTCCCCACATACCGCAGCACGCGACAAGGGCTGGCAGACCATAAATGTAACCGTTTCAGAGAGAAATGCGACCAATGTGACGATCTCGCGTTATATCGATTCGATGGTGAATGACGAAACACGGAGATTTTCTAAGGTTTCTTCTACATATTAACACTTTTCACATTTTCTCGTGTTACGTGGCTGCCAGTCCTCGGTTCATGCAAAATCTTAAGGTCCTCGGTCATGTCCAAGGCACCAAACCGACCAATAATTCAATAATCGATAACTAAAACTATAAATGTAGCTCTTCTTACTGGGCGATTGCATCAACTTAGATGCTTCTCCTGTGTTCTACTGTGCTGCTTGTATTGTCCCCACATACCGCAGCACGCGACAAGGGCTGGCAGCCCATAAATGTAACCGTTTCAGAGAGAAATGCGACCAATGTGACGATCTCGCGTTATATCGATTCGATGGTGAATGACGAAACACGGAGATTTTCTAAGGTTTTTACTACATATTAACACTTTTCACATTTTCTCGTGTTACGTGGCTGCCAGTCCTCGGTTCATGCAAAATCTTAAGGTCCTCGGTCATGTCCTAGGCACCAAACCGACCAATAATTCAACAATCGATAACTAAAACTATAAATGTAGCTCTTCTTACTGGGCGATTGCATCAACTTAGATGCTTCTCCTGTGTTCTACTGTGCTGCTTGTATTGTCCCCACATACCGCAGCACGCGACAAGGGCTGGCAGACCATAAATGTAACCGTTTCAGAGAGAAATGCGACCAATGAGACCATCTCGCGTTATATCGATTCGATGGTGAATGACGAAACACGGAGATTTTCTAAGGTTTTTACTACATATTAACACTTTTCACATTTTCTCGTGTTACGTGGCTGCCAGTCCTCGGTTCATGCAAAATCTTAAGGTCCTCGGTCATGTCCAAGGCATTAAACCGACCAATAATTCAATAATCGATAACTAAAACTATAAATGTAGCTCTTCTTACTGGGCGATTGCATCAACTTAGATGCTTCTCCTGTGTTCTACTGTGCTGCTTGTATTGTCCCCACATACCGCAGCACGCGACAAGGGCTGGCAGACCATAAATGTAACCGTTTCAGAGAGAAATGCCACCAATGAGACGATCTCGCGTTATATCGATTCGATGGTGAATGACGAAACACGGAGATTTTCTAAGGTTTTTACTACATATTAACACTTTTCACATTTTCTCGTGTTACGTGGCTGCCAATCCTCGGTTCATGCAAAATCTTATGGTACTCGGTCATGTCCAAGGCACCAAACCGACCAATAATTCAACAATCGATAACTAAAACTATAAATGTAGCTCTTCTTACTGGGCGATTGCATCAACTTAGATGCTTCTCCTGTGTTCTACTGTGCTGCTTGTATTGTCCCCACATACCGCAGCACGCGACAAGGGCTGGCAGACCATAAATGTAACCGTTTCAGAGAGAAATGCGACTAATGTGACGATCTCGCGTTATATCGATTCGATGGTGAATGACGAAACACGGAGATTTTCTAAGGTTTTTACTACATATTAACACTTTTCACATTTTCTCGTGTTACGTGGCTGCCAGTCCTCGATTCATGCAAAATCTTAAGGTCCTAGGTCATGTCCAAGGCACCAAACCGACCAATAATTCAATAATCGATAACTAAAACTATAAATGTAGCTCTTCTTACTGGGCGATTGCATCAACTTAGATGCTTCTCCTGTGTTCTACTGTGCTGCTTGTATTGTCCCCACATACCGCAGCACGCGACAAGGGCTGGCAGGGCATAAATGTAACCGTTTCAGAGAGAAATGCGACCAATGTGACGATCTCGCGTTATATCGATTCGATGGTGAATGAAGAAACACGATTTTCTAAGGTTTTAACTGCATATTAACACTTTTCACATTTTCTCGTGTTACGTGGCTGCCAGTCCTCGGTTCATGCAAAATCTTAAGGTCCTCGGTCATGCCCAAGGCACCAAACCGACCAATAATTCAATAATCGATAGCTAAAACTATAAATGTAGCTCTTCTTACTGGGCGATTGCATCAACTTAGATGCTTCTCCTGTGTTCTACTGTGCTGCTTGTATTGTCCCCACATAACCCAGCACGCGACAAGGGCTGGCAGACCATAAATGTAACCGTTTCAGAGAGAAATGCGACCAATGTGACGATCTCGCGTTATATCGATTCGATGGTGAATGACGAAACACGGAGATTTTCTAAGGTTTTTACTACATATTAACACTTTTCACATTTTCTCGTGTTACGTGGCTGCCAGTCCTCGGTTCATGCAAAATCTTAAGGTCCTCGGTCATGTCCTAGGCACCAAACCGACCAATAATTCAACAATCGATAACTAAAACTATAAATGTAGCTCTTCTTACTGGGCGATTGCATCAACTTAGGTGCTTCTCCTGTGTTCTACTGTGCTGCTTGTATTGTCCCCACATACCGCAGCACGCGACAAGGGCTGGCAGACCATAAATGTAACCGTTTCAGAGAGAAATGCGACCAATGAGACGATCTCGCGTTATATCGATTCGATGGTGAATGACGAAACACGGAGATTTTCTAAGGTTTTTACTACATATTAACACTTTTCACATTTTCTCGTGTTACGTGGCTGCCAGTCCTCGGTTCATGCAAAATCTTAAGGTCCTAGGTCATGTCCAAGGCACCAAACCGAAAATAATTCAATAATCGATAACTAAAACTATAAATGTAGCTCTTCTTACTGGGTGATTGCATCAACTTAGATGCTTCTCCTGTGTTCTACGGTGCTGCTTGTATTGTCCCCACATACCGCAGCACGCGACAAGGGCTGGCAGGGCATAAATGTAACCGTTTCAGAGAGAAATGCGACCAATGTGACGATCTCGCGTTATATCGATTCGATGGTGAATGACGAAACACGGAGATTTTCTAAGGTTTTTACTACATATTAACACTTTTCACATTTTCTCGTGTTACGTGGCTGCAGTCCTCGGTTCATGCAAAATCTTAAGGTCCTCGGTCATGTCCAAGGCACCAAACCGACCAATAATTCAATAATCGATAACTAAAACTATAAATGTAGCTCTTCTTACTGGGCGATTGCATCAACTTAGATGCTTCTCCTGTGTTCTACTGTGCTGCTTGTATTGTCCCCACATACCGCAGCACGCGACAAGGGCTGGCAGGGCATAAATGTAACCGTTTCAGAGAGACATGCGACCAATGTGACGATCTCGCGTTATATCGATTCGATGGTGAATGACGAAACACGGAGATTTTCTGAGGTTTTTACTACATATTAACACTTTTCACATTTTCTCGTGTTACGTGGCTGCCAGTCCTCGGTTCATGCAAAATCTTAAGGTCCTCGGTCATGTCCTAGGCACCAAACCGACCAATAATTCAACAATCGATAACTAAAACTATAAATGTAGCTCTTCTTACTGGGCGATTGTATCAACTTAGATGCTTCTCCTGTGTTCTACTGTGCTGCTTGTATTGTCCCCACATACCGCAGCACGCGACAAGGGCTGGCAGACCATAAATGTAACCGTTTCAGAGAGAAATGCGACCAATGAGACGATCTCGCGTTATATCGATTCGATGGTGAATGACGAAACACGGAGATTTTGTAAGGTTTTTACTACATATTAACACTTTTCACATTTTCTCGTGTTACGTGGCTGCCAGTCCTCGGTTCATGCAAAATCTTAAGGTCCTCGGTCATGTCCAAGGCACCAAACCGACCAATAATTCAATAATCGATAACTAAAACTATAAATGTAGCTCTTCTTACTGGGCGATTGCATCAACTTAGATGCTTCTCCTGTGTTCTACTGTGCTGCTTGTATTGTCCCCACATACCGCAGCACGCGACAAGGGCTGGCAGACCATAAATGTAACCGTTTCAGAGAGAAATGCCACCAATGAGACGATCTCGCGTTATATCGATTCGATGGTGAATGACGAAACACGGAGATTTTCTAAGGTTTTTACTACATATTAACACTTTTCACATTTTCTCGTGTTACGTGGCTGCCAATCCTCGGTTCATGCAAAATCTTAAGGTACTCGGTCATGTCCAACGCACCAAACCGACCAATAATTCAACAATCGATAACTAAAACTATAAATGTAGCTCTTCTTACTGGGCGATTGCATCAACTTAGATGCTTCTCCTGTGTTCTACTGTGCTGCTTGTATTGTCCCCACATACCGCAGCACGCGACAAGGGCTGGCAGACCATAAATGTAACCGTTTCAGAGAGAAATGCGACCAATGTGACGATCTCGCGTTATATCGATTCGATGGTGAATGACGAAACACGGAGATTTTCTAAGGTTTTTACTACATATTAACACTTTTCACATTTTCTCGTGTTACGTGGCTGCCAGTCCTCGGTTCATGCAAAATCTTAAGGTTCTCGGTCATGTCCAAGGCACCAAACCGACCAATAATTCAACAATCGATAACTAAAACTCTAAATGTAGCTCTTCTTACTGGGCGATTGCATCAACTTAGATGCTTCTCCTGCGTTCTACTGTGCTGCTTGTATTGTCCCCACATACCGCAGCACGCGACAAGGGCTGGCAGACCATAAATGTAACCGTTTCAGAGAGAAATGCGACTAATGTGACGATCTCGCGTTATATCGATTCGATGGTGAATGACGAAACACGGAGATTTTCTAAGGTTTTTACTACATATTAACACTTTTCACATTTTCTCGTGTTACGTGGCTGCCAGTCCTCGGTTCATGCAAAATCTTAAGGTCCTAGGTCATGTCCAAGGCACCAAACCGACCAATAATTCAATAATCGATAACTAAAACTATAAATGTAGCTCTTCTTACTGGGCGATTGCATCAACTTAGATGCTTCTCCTGTGTTCTACTGTGCTGCTTGTATTGTCCCCACATAACCCAGCACGCGACAAGGGCTGGCAGACCATAAATGTAACCGTTTCAGAGAGAAATGCGACCAATGTGACGATCTCGCGTTATATCGATTCGATGGTGAATGACGAAACACGGAGATTTTCTAAGGTTTTTACTACATATTAACACTTTTCACATTTTCTCGTGTTACGTGGCTGCCAGTCCTCGGTTCATGCAAAATCTTAAGGTCCTCGGTCATGTCCTAGGCACCAAACCGACCAATAATTCAACAATCGATAACTAAAACTATAAATGTAGCTCTTCTTACTGGGCGATTGCATCAACTTAGATGCTTCTCCTGTGTTCTACTGTGCTGCTTGTATTGTCCCCACATACCGCAGCACGCGACAAGGGCTGGCAGACCATAAATGTAACCGTTTCAGAGAGAAATGCGACCAATGAGACGATCTCGCGTTATATCGATTCGATGGTGAATGACGAAACACGGAGATTTTCTAAGGTTTTTACTACATATTAACACTTTTCACATTTTCTCGTGTTACGTGGCTGCCAGTCCTCGGTTCATGCAAAATCTTAAGGTCCTAGGTCATGTCCAAGGCACCAAACCGAAAATAATTCAATAATCGATAACTAAAACTATAAATGTAGCTCTTCTTACTGGGCGATTGCATCAACTTAGATGCTTCTCCTGTGTTCTACGGTGCTGCTTGTATTGTCCCCACATACTGCAGCACGCGACAAGGGCTGGCAGACCATAAATGTAACCGTTTCAGAGAGAAATGCGACCAATGTGACGATCTCGCGTTATATCGATTCGATGGTGAATGACGAAACACGGAGATTTTCTAAGGTTTTTACTACATATTAACACTTTTCACATTTTCTCGTGTTACGTGGCTGCCAGTCCTCGGTTCATGCAAAATCTTAAGGTCCTCGGTCATGTCCAAGGCACCAAACCGACCAATAATTCAATAATCGATAGCTAAAACTATAAATGTAGCTCTTCTTACTGGGCGATTGCATCAACTTAGATGCTTCTCCTGTGTTCTACTGTGCTGCTTGTATTGTCCCCACATACCGCAGCACGCGACAAGGGCTGGCAGGGCATAAATGTAACCGTTTCAGAGAGAAATGCGACCTATGTGACGATCTCGCGTTATATCGATTCGATGGTGAATGACGAAACACGGAGATTTTCTAAGGTTTTTACTACATATTAACACTTTTCACATTTTCTCGTGTTACGTGGCTGCCAATCCTCGGTTCATGCAAAATCTTAAGGTACTCGGTCATGTCCAAGGCACCAAACCGACCAATAATTCAACAATCGATAACTAAAACTATAAATGTAGCTCTTCTTACTGGGCGATTGCATCAACTTAGATGCTTCTCCTGTGTTCTACTGTGCTGCTTGTATTGTCCCCACATACCGCAGCACGCGACAAGGGCTGGCAGACCATAAATGTAACCGTTTCAGAGAGAAATGCGACTAATGTGACGATCTCGCGTTATATCGATTCGATGGTGAATGACGAAACACGGAGATTTTGTAAGGTTTTTACTACATATTAACACTTTTCACATTTTCTCGTGTTACGTGGCTGCCAGTCCTCGGTTCATGCAAAATCTTAAGGTCCTAGGTCATGTCCAAGGCACCAAACCGACCAATAATTCAATAATCGATAACTAAAACTATAAATGTAGCTCTTCTTACTGGGCGATTGCATCAACTTAGATGCTTCTCCTGTGTTCTACTGTGCTGCTTGTATTGTCCCCACATACCGCAGCACGCGACAAGGGCTGGCAGACCATAAATGTAACCGTTTCAGAGAGAAATGCGACCAATGTGACGATCTCGCGTTATATCGATTCGATGGTGAATGACGAAACACGGAGATTTTCTAAGGTTTTTACTAAATATTAACACTTTTCACATTTTCTCGTGTTACGTGGCAGCCAGTCCTCGGTTCATGCAAAATCGTAAGGTCCTCGGTCATGTCCAACGCACCAAACCGACCAATAATTCGATAATCGATAACTAAAACTATAAATGTAGCTCTTCTTACTGGGCGATTGCATCAACTTAGATGCATCTCCTGTGTTCTACTGTGCTGCTTGTATTGTCCCCACATACCGCAGCACGCGACAAGGGCTGGCAGACCATAAATGTAACCGTTTCAGAGAGAAATGCGACCAATGAGACGATCTCGCGTTATATCGATTCGATGGTGAATGACGAAACACGGAGATTTTCTAAGGTTTTTACTACATATTAACACTTTTCACATTTTCTCGTGTTACGTGGCTGCCAGTCCTCGGTTCATGTAAAATCTTAAGGTCCTCGGTCATGTCCAAGGCACCAAACCGACCAATAATTCAATAATCGATAACTAAAACTATAAATGTAGCTCTTCTTACTGGGCGATTGCATCAACTTAGATGCTTCTCCTGTGTTCTACTGTGTTGCTTGTATTGTCCCCACATACCGCAGCACGCGACAAGGGCTGGCAGACCATAAATGTAACCGTTGCAGAGAGAAATGCGACCAATGTGACGATCTCGCGTTATATCGATTCGATGGTGAATGACGAAACACGGAGATTTTCTAAGGTTTTTACTACATATTAACACTTTTCACATTTTCTCGTGTTACGTGGCTGCCAGTCCTCGGTTCATGCAAAATCTTAAGGTCCTCGGTCATGTCCAAGGCACCAAACCGACCAATAATTCAATAATCGATAACTAAAACTATAAATGTAGCTCTTCTTACTGGGCGATTGCATCAACTTAGATGCTTCTCCTGTGTTCTACTGTGTTGCTTGTATTGTCCCCACATACCGCAGCACGCGACAAGGGCTGGCAGACCATAAATGTAAACGTTTCAGAGAGAAATGCGACCAATGTGACGATCTCGCGTTATATCGATTCGATGGTGAATGAAGAAACACGATTTTCTAAGGTTTTAACTGCATATTAACACTTTTCACATTTTCTCGTGTTACGTGGCTGCCAGTCCTCGGTTCATGCAAAATCTTAAGGTCCTCGGTCATGCCCAAGGCACCAAACCGACCAATAATTCAATAATCGATAGCTAAAACTATAAATGTAGCTCTTCTTACTGGGCGATTGCATCAACTTAGATGCTTCTCCTGTGTTCTACTGTGCTGCTTGTATTGTCCGCACATAACCCAGCACGCGACAAGGGCTGGCAGACCATAAATGTAACCGTTTCAGAGAGAAATGCGACCAATGTGACGATCTCGCGTTATATCGATTCGATGGTGAATGACGAAACACGGAGATTTTCTAAGGTTTTTACTACATATTAACACTTTTCACATTTTCTCGTGTTACGTGGGTACCAGTCCTGGGTTCATGCAAAATCTTAAGGTCCTCGGTCATGTCCAAGGCACCAAACCGACCAATAATTCAATAATCGATAACTAAAGCTATAAATGTAGCTCTTCTTACTGGGCGATTGCATCAAATTACATGCTTCTCCTGTGTTCTACTGTGCTGCTTGTATTGTCCCCACATACCGCAGCACGCGACAAGGGCTGGCAGACCATAAATGTAACCGTTTCAGAGAGAAATGCGACCAATGTGACGATCTCGCTTTATATCGATTCGAAGGTGAATGATGAAACACGGAGATTTTCTAAGGTTTTTACTACATATTAACACTTTTCACATTTTCTCGTGTTACGTGGCTACCAGTCCTCGGTTCATGCAAAATCTTAAGGTCCTCGGTCATGTCCAAGGCACCAAACCGACCAATAATTCAATAATCGATAACTAAAACTATAAATGTAGCTCTTCTTACTGGGCGATTGCATCAACTTAGATGCTTCTCCTGTGTTCTACTGTGCTGCTTGTATTGTCCCCACATACCGCAGCACGCGACAAGGGCTGGCAGACCATAAATGTAACCATTTCAGAGAGAAATGCGACCAATGAGACGATCTCGCGTTATATCGATTCGATGGTGAATGACGAAACACGGAGATTTTCTAAGGTTTTTACTACATATTAACATTTTTCACATTTTCTCGTGTTACGTGGCTGCCAGTCCTCGGTTCATGCAAAATCTTAAGGTCCTCGGTCATGTCCAAGGCACCAAACCGACCAATAATTCAACAATCGATAACTAAAACTATAAATGTAGCTCTTCTTACTGGGCGATTGCATCAACTTAGATGCTTCTATTGCGTTCTACTGTGCTGCTTGTATTGTCCCCACATACCGCAGCACGCGACAAGGGCTGGCAGACCATAAATGTAACCGTTTCAGAGAGAAATGCGACTAATGTGACGATCTCGCGTTATATCGATTCGATGGTGAATGACGAAACACGGAGATTTTGTAAGGTTTTTACTACATATTAACACTTTTCACATTTTCTCGTGTTACGTGGCTGCCAGTCCTCGGTTCATGCAAAATCTTAAGGTCCTAGGTCATGTCCAAGGCACCAAACCGACCAATAATTCAATAATCGATAACTAAAACTATAAATGTAGCTCTTCTTACTGGGCGATTGCATCAACTTAGATGCTTCTCCTGTGTTCTACTGTGCTGCTTGTATTGTCCCCACATAACCCAGCACGCGACAAGGGCTGGCAGACCATAAATGTAACCGTTTCAGAGAGAAATGCGACCAATGTGACGATCTCGCGTTATATCGATTCGATGGTGAATGACGAAAAACGGAGATTTTCTAGGGTTTTTACTACATATTAACACTTTTCACATTTTCTCGTGTTACGTGGGTACCAGTCCTCGGTTCATGCAAAATCTTAAGGTCCTCGGTCATGTCCAAGGCACTAAACCGACCAATAATTCAATAATCGATAACTAAAACTATAAATGTAGCTCTTCTTACTGGGCGATTGCATCAACTTAGATGCTTCTCCTGTGTTCTACTGTGCTGCTTGTATTGTTCCCACATACCGCAGCACGCGACAAGGGCTGGCAGACCATAAATGTAACCGTTTCAGAGAGAAATGCGACCAATGTGACGATCTCGCGTTATATCGTTTCGATGGTGAATGACGAAACACGGAGATTTTCTAAGGTTTTTACTACATATTAACACTTTTCACATTTTCTCGTGTTACGTGGCTGCCAGTCCTCGGTTCATGCAAAATCTGAAGGTCCTCTGTCATGTCCAACACACCAAACCGACCAATAATTCGATAATCGATAACTAAAACTATAAATGTAGCTCTTCTTACTGGGCGATTGCATCAACTTAGATGCTTCTCCTGTGTTCTACTGTGAGCTTGTATTGTCCCCACATACCGCAGCACGCGACAAGGGCTGGCAGACCATAAATGTAACCGTTTCAGAGAGAAATGCGACCAATGTGACGATCTCGCGTTATATCGATTCGATGGTGAATGACGAAACACGGAGATTTTCTAAGGTTTTTACTACATATTAACACTTTTCACATTTTCTCGTGTTACGTGGCTGCCAGTCCTCGGTTCATGCAAAATCTTAAGGTCCTCGGTCATGTCCAACGCACCAAACCGACCAATAATTCGATAATCGATAACTAAAACTATAAACGTAGCTCTTCTTACTGGGCGATTGCATCAACTTAGATGCTTCTCCTGTGTTCTACTGTGAGCTTGTAATGTCCCCACATACCGCAGCACGCGACAAGGGCTGGCAGACCATAAATGTAACCGTTTCAGGGAGAAATGCGACCAATGTGACGAACTCGCGTTATATCGATTCGATGGTGAATGACGAAACACGGAGATTTTCTAAGGTTTTTACTACATATTAACACTTTTCACATTTTCTCGTGTTACTTGGGTACCAGTACTCGGTTCATGCAAAATCTTAAGGTCCTCCGTCATGTCCAAGGCACCAAACCGACCAATAATTCAATAATCGATAACTAAAACTATAAATGTAGCTCTTCTTACTGGGCGATTGCATCAACTTAGATGCTTCTCCTGTGTTCTACTGTGCTGCTTGTATTGTCCCCACATACCGCAGCACGCGACAAGGGCTGGCAGACCATAAATGTAACCGTTTCAGAGAGAAATGCGACCAATGAGACGATCTCGTGTTATATCGATTCGATGGTGAATGACGAAACACGGAGATTTTCTAAGGTTTTTACTACATATTAACACTTTTCACATTTTCTCGTGTTACTTGGGTACCAGTCCTCGGTTCATGCAAAATCTTAAGGTCCTCGGTCATGTCCAAGGCACCAAACCGACCAATAATTCAATAATCGATAACTAAAACTATAAATGTAGCTCTTCTTACTGGGCGATTGCATCAACTTAGATGCTTCTCCTGTGTTCTACTGTGTTGCTTGTATTGTCCCCACATACCGCAGCACGCGACAAGGGCTGGCAGACCATAAATGTAACCGTTTCAGAGAGAAATGCGACCAATGTGACGATCTCGCGTTATATCGATTCGATGGTGAATGAAGAAACACGATTTTCTAAGGTTTTAACTGCATATTAACACTTTTCACATTTTCTCGTGTTACGTGGCTGCCAGTCCTCGGTTCATGCAAAATCTTAAGGTCCTCGGTCATGCCCAAGGCACCAAACCGACCAATAATTCAATAATCGATAGCTAAAACTATAAATGTAGCTCTTCTTACTGGGCGATTGCATCAACTTAGATGCTTCTCCTGTGTTCTACTGTGCTGCTTGTATTGTCCGCACATAACCCAGCACGCGGCAAGGGCTGGCAGACCATAAATGTAACCGTTTCAGAGAGAAATGCGACCAATGTGACGATCTCGCGTTATATCGATTCGATGGTGAATGACGAAACACGGAGATTTTCTAAGGTTTTTACTACATATTAACACTTTTCACATTTTCTCGTGTTACGTGGGTACCAGTCCTGGGTTCATGCAAAATCTTAAGGTCCTCGGTAATGTCCAAGGCACCAAACCGACCAATAATTCAATAATCGATAACTAAAACTATAAATGTAGCTCTTCTTACTGGGCGATTGCATCAACTTACATGCTTCTCCTGTGTTCTACTGTGCTGCTTGTATTGTCCCCACATACCGCAGCACGCGACAAGGGCTGGCAGACCATAAATGTAACCGTTTCAGAGAGAAATGCGACCAATGTGACGATCTCGCTTTATATCGATTCGATGGTGAATGATGAAACACGGAGATTTTCTAAGGTTTTTACTACATATTAACACTTTTCACATTTTCTCGTGTTACGTGGCTACCAGTCCTCGGTTCATGCAAAATCTTAAGGTCCTCGGTCATGTCCAAGGCACCAAACCGACCAATAATTCAATAATCGATAACTAAAACTATAAATGTAGCTCTTCTTACTGGGCGATTGCATCAACTTAGATGCTTCTCCTGTGTTCTACTGTGTTGCTTGTATTGTCCCCACATACCGCAGCACGCGACAAGGGCTGGCAGACCATAAATGTAACCGTTTCAGAGAGAAATGCGACCAATGAGACGATCTCGCGTTATATCGATTCGATGGTGAATGACGAAACACGGAGATTTTCTAAGGTTTTTACTACATATTAACACTTTTCACATTTTCTCGTGTTACGTGGCTGCCAGTCCTCGGTTCATGCAAAATCTTAAGGTCCTCGGTCATGTCCAAGGCACCAAACCGACCAATAATTCAACAATCGATAACTAAAACTCTAAATGTAGCTCTTCTTACTGGGCGATTGCATCAACTTAGATGCTTCTCCTGCGTTCTACTGTGCTGCTTGTATTGTCCCCACATACCGCAGCACGCGACAAGGGCTGGCAGACCATAAATGTAACCGTTTCAGAGAGAAATGCGACTAATGTGACGATCTCGCGTTATATCGATTCGATGGTGAATGACGAAACACGGAGATTTTCTAAGGTTTTTACTACATATTAACACTTTTCACATTTTCTCGTGTTACGTGGCTGCCAGTCCTCGGTTCATGCAAAATCTTAAGGTCCTAGGTCATGTCCAAGGCACCAAACCGACCAATAATTCAATAATCGATAACTAAAACTATAAATGTAGCTCTTCTTACTGGGCGATTGCATCAACTTAGATGCTTCTCCTGTGTTCTACTGTGCTGCTTGTATTGTCCCCACATAACCCAGCACGCGACAAGGGCTGGCAGACCATAAATGTAACCGTTTCAGAGAGAAATGCGACCAATGTGACGATCTCGCGTTATATCGATTCGATGGTGAATGACGAAAAACGGAGATTTTCTAGGGTTTTTACTACATATTAACACTTTTCACATTTTCTCGTGTTACGTGGGTACCAGTCCTCGGTTCATGCAAAATCTTAAGGTCCTCGGTCATGTCCAAGGCACTAAACCGACCAATAATTCAATAATCGATAACTAAAACTATAAATGTAGCTCTTCTTACTGGGCGATTGCATCAACTTAGATGCTTCTCCTGTGTTCTACTGTGCTGCTTGTATTGTTCCCACATACCGCAGCACGCGACAAGGGCTGGCAGACCATAAATGTAACCGTTTCAGAGAGAAATGCGACCAATGTGACGATCTCGCGTTATATCGTTTCGATGGTGAATGACGAAACACGGAGATTTTCTAAGGTTTTTACTACATATTAACACTTTTCACATTTTCTCGTGTTACGTGGCTGCCAGTCCTCGGTTCATGCAAAATCTTAAGGTCCTCTGTCATGTCCAACGCACCAAACCGACCAATAATTCGATAATCGATAACTAAAACTATAAATGTAGCTCTTCTTACTGGGCGATTGCATCAACTTAGATGCTTCTCCTGTGTTCTACTGTGAGCTTGTATTGTCCCCACATACCGCAGCACGCGACAAGGGCTGGCAGACCATAAATGTAACCGTTTCAGAGAGAAATGCGACCAATGTGACGATCTCGCGTTATATCGATTCGATGGTGAATGACGAAACACGGAGATTTTCTAAGGTTTTTACTACATATTAACACTTTTCACATTTTCTCGTGTTACGTGGCTGCCAGTCCTCGGTTCATGCAAAATCTTAAGGTCCTCGGTCATGTCCAACGCACCAAACCGACCAATAATTCGATAATCGATAACTAAAACTATAAATGTAGCTCTTCTTACTGGGCGATTGCATCAACTTAGATGCTTCTCCTGTGTTCTACTGTGAGCTTGTATTGTCCCCACATACCGCAGCACGCGACAAGGGCTGGCAGACCATAAATGTAACCGTTTCAGAGAGAAATGCGACCAATGTGACGATCTCGCGTTATATCGATTCGATGGTGAATGACGAAACACGGAGATTTTCTAAGGTTTTTACTACATATTAACACTTTTCACATTTTCTCGTGTTACGTGGCTGCCAGTCCTCGGTTCATGCAAAATCTTAAGGTCCTCGGTCATGTCCAAGGCACCAAACCGACCAATAATTCAATAATCGATAACTAAAACTATAAATGTAGCTCTTCTTACTGGGCGATTGCATCAACTTAGATGCTTCTCCTGTGTTCTACTGTGCTGCTTGTATTGTCCCCACATACCGCAGCACGCGACAAGGGCTGGCAGACCATAAATGTAACCGTTTCAGAGAGAAATGCGACCAATGAGACGATCTCGTGTTATATCGATTCGATGGTGAATGACGAAACACGGAGATTTTCTAAGGTTTTTACTACATATTAACACTTTTCACATTTTCTCGTGTTACGTGGCTGCCAGTCCTCGGTTCATGCAAAATCTTAAGGTCCTCGGTCATGTCCAAGGCACCAAACCGGCCAATAATTCAATAATCGATAACTAAAACTATAAATGTAGCTCTTCTTACTGGGCGATTGCATCAACTTAGATGCTTCTCCTGTGTTCTACTGTGTTGCTTGTATTGTCCCCACATACCGCAGCACGCAACAAGGGCTGGCAGACCATAAATGTAACCGTTTCAGAGAGAAATGCGACCAATGAGACGATCTCGCGTTATATCGATTCGATGGTGAATGACGAAACACGGAGATTTTCTAGGGTTTTTACTACATATTAACACTTTTCACATTTTCTCGTGTTACGTGGGTACCAGTCCTCGGTTCATGCAAAATCTTAAGGTCCTCGGTCATGTCCAAGGCACTAAACCGACCAATAATTCAATAATCGATAACTAAAACTATAAATGTAGCTCTTCTTACTGGGCGATTGCATCAACTTAGATGCTTCTCCTGTGTTCTACTGTGCTGCTTGTATTGTTCCCACATACCGCAGCACGCGACAAGGGCTGGCAGACCATAAATGTAACCGTTTCAGAGAGAAATGCGACCAATGTGACGATCTCGCGTTATATCGTTTCGATGGTGAATGACGAAACACGGAGATTTTCTAAGGTTTTTACTACATATTAACACTTTTCACATTTTCTCGTGTTACGTGGCTGCCAGTCCTCGGTTCATGCAAAATCTTAAGGTCCTCTGTCATGTCCAACGCACCAAACCGACCAATAATTCGATAATCGATAACTAAAACTATAAATGTAGCTCTTCTTACTGGGCGATTGCATCAACTTAGATGCTTCTCCTGTGTTCTACTGTGAGCTTGTATTGTCCCCACATACCGCAGCACGCGACAAGGGCTGGCAGACCATAAATGTAACCGTTTCAGAGAGAAATGCGACCAATGTGACGATCTCGCGTTATATCGATTCGATGGTGAATGACGAAACACGGAGATTTTCTAAGGTTTTTACTACATATTAACACTTTTCACATTTTCTCGTGTTACGTGGCTGCCAGTCCTCGGTTCATGCAAAATCTTAAGGTCCTCGGTCATGTCCAACGCACCAAACCGACCAATAATTCGATAATCGATAACTAAAACTATAAATGTAGCTCTTCTTACTGGGCGATTGCATCAACTTAGATGCTTCTCCTGTGTTCTACTGTGAGCTTGTATTGTCCCCACATACCGCAGCACGCGACAAGGGCTGGCAGACCATAAATGTAACCGTTTCAGAGAGAAATGCGACCAATGTGACGATCTCGCGTTATATCGATTCGATGGTGAATGACGAAACACGGAGATTTTCTAAGGTTTTTACTACATATTAACACTTTTCACATTTTCTCGTGTTACGTGGCTGCCAGTCCTCGGTTCATGCAAAATCTTAAGGTCCTCGGTCATGTCCAAGGCACCAAACCGACCAATAATTCAATAATCGATAACTAAAACTATAAATGTAGCTCTTCTTACTGGGCGATTGCATCAACTTAGATGCTTCTCCTGTGTTCTACTGTGCTGCTTGTATTGTCCCCACATACCGCAGCACGCGACAAGGGCTGGCAGACCATAAATGTAACCGTTTCAGAGAGAAATGCGACCAATGAGACGATCTCGTGTTATATCGATTCGATGGTGAATGACGAAACACGGAGATTTTCTAAGGTTTTTACTACATATTAACACTTTTCACATTTTCTCGTGTTACGTGGCTGCCAGTCCTCGGTTCATGCAAAATCTTAAGGTCCTCGGTCATGTCCAAGGCACCAAACCGGCCAATAATTCAATAATCGATAACTAAAACTATAAATGTAGCTCTTCTTACTGGGCGATTGCATCAACTTAGATGCTTCTCCTGTGTTCTACTGTGTTGCTTGTATTGTCCCCACATACCGCAGCACGCAACAAGGGCTGGCAGACCATAAATGTAACCGTTTCAGAGAGAAATGCGACCAATGAGACGATCTCGCGTTATATCGATTCGATGGTGAATGACGAAACACGGAGATTTTCTAAGGTTTTTACTACATATTAACACTTTTCACATTTTCTCGTGTTACGTGGCTGCCAGTCCTCGGTTCATGTAAAATCTTAAGGTCCTCGGTCATGTCCAAGGCACCAAACCGACCAATAATTCAATAATCGATAACTAAAACTATAAATGTAGCTCTTCTTACTGGGCGATTGCATCAACTTAGATGCTTCTCCTGTGTTCTACTGTGCTGCTTGTATTGTCCCCACACACCGCAGCACGCGACAAGGGCTGGCAGACCATAAATGTAACCATTTCAGAGAGAAATGCGACCAATGTGACGATCTCGCGTTATATCGATTCGATGGTGAATGACGAAACACGGAGATTTTCTAAGGTTTTTACTACATATTAACACTTTTCACATTTTCTCGTGTTACGTGGCTGCCAGTCCTCGTTTCATGTAAAATCTTAAGGTCCTCGGTCATGTCCAAGGCACCAAACCGACCAATAATTCGATAATCGATAACTAAAACTGTAAATGTAGCTCTTCTTACTGGGCGATTGCATCAACTAAGATGCTTCTCCTGTGTTCTACTGTGCTGCTTGTATTGTCCCCACATACCGCAGCACGCGACAAGGGCTGGCAGACCATAAATGTAACCGTTTCAGAGAGAAATGCGACCAATGTGACGATCTCGCGTTATATCGATTCGATGGTGAATGACGAAACACGGAGATTTTCTAAGGTTTTTCTACATATTAACACTTTTCACATTTTCTCGTGTTACGTGGCTGCCAGTCCTCGGTTCATGCAAAATCTTAAGGTCCTCGGTCATGTCCTAGGCACCAAACCGACCAATAATTCAACAATCGATAACTAAAACTATAAATGTAGCTCTTCTTACTGGGCGATTGCATCAACTTAGATGCTTCTCCTGTGTTCTACTGTGCTGCTTGTATTGTCCCCACATAACCCAG
This sequence comes from Schistocerca nitens, assembly GCF_023898315.1. Lineage (NCBI taxonomy): Eukaryota > Metazoa > Arthropoda > Insecta > Orthoptera > Acrididae > Schistocerca > Schistocerca nitens. The sequence goes on from NC_064625.1 coordinate 70,540,912, forward strand.
CACGCGACAAGGGCTGGCAGACCATAAATGTAACCGTTTCAGAGAGAAATGCGACCAATGAGACGATCTCGCGTTATATCGATTCGATGGTGAATGACGAAACACGGAGATTTTCTAAGGTTTTTACTACATATTAACACTTTTCACATTTTCTCGTGTTACGTGGCTGCCAGTCCTCGGTTCATGCAAAATCTTAAGGTCCTAGGTCATGTCCAAGGCACCAAACCGAAAATAATTCAATAATCGATAACTAAAACTATAAATGTAGCTCTTCTTACTGGGCGATTGCATCAACTTAGATGCTTCTCCTGTGTTCTACGGTGCTGCTTGTATTGTCCCCACATACTGCAGCACGCGACAAGGGCTGGCAGACCATAAATGTAACCGTTTCAGAGAGAAATGCGACCAATGTGACGATCTCGCGTTATATCGATTCGATGGTGAATGACGAAACACGGAGATTTTCTAAGGTTTTTACTACATATTAACACTTTTCACATTTTCTCGTGTTACGTGGCTGCCAGTCCTCGGTTCATGCAAAATCTTAAGGTCCTCGGTCATGTCCAAGGCACCAAACCGACCAATAATTCAATAATCGATAACTAAAACTATAAATGTAGCTCTTCTTACTGGGCGATTGCATCAACTTAGATGCTTCTCCTGTGTTCTACTGTGCTGCTTGTATTGTCCCCACATACCGCAGCACGCGACAAGGGCTGGCAGACCATAAATGTAACCGTTTCAGAGAGAAATGCGACCAATGAGACGATCTCGTGTTATATCGATTCGATGGTGAATGACGAAACACGGAGATTTTCTAAGGTTTTTACTACATATTAACACTTTTCACATTTTCTCGTGTTACGTGGCTGCCAGTCCTCGGTTCATGCAAAATCTTAAGGTCCTCGGTCATGTCCAAGGCACCAAACCGGCCAATAATTCAATAATCGATAACTAAAACTATAAATGTAGCTCTTCTTACTGGGCGATTGCATCAACTTAGATGCTTCTCCTGTGTTCTACTGTGTTGCTTGTATTGTCCCCACATACCGCAGCACGCAACAAGGGCTGGCAGACCATAAATGTAACCGTTTCAGAGAGAAATGCGACCAATGAGACGATCTCGCGTTATATCGATTCGATGGTGAATGACGAAACACGGAGATTTTCTAAGGTTTTTACTACATATTAACACTTTTCACATTTTCTCGTGTTACGTGGCTGCCAGTCCTCGGTTCATGTAAAATCTTAAGGTCCTCGGTCATGTCCAAGGCACCAAACCGACCAATAATTCAATAATCGATAACTAAAACTATAAATGTAGCTCTTCTTACTGGGCGATTGCATCAACTTAGATGCTTCTCCTGTGTTCTACTGTGCTGCTTGTATTGTCCCCACACACCGCAGCACGCGACAAGGGCTGGCAGACCATAAATGTAACCATTTCAGAGAGAAATGCGACCAATGTGACGATCTCGCGTTATATCGATTCGATGGTGAATGACGAAACACGGAGATTTTCTAAGGTTTTTACTACATATTAACACTTTTCACATTTTCTCGTGTTACGTGGCTGCCAGTCCTCGTTTCATGTAAAATCTTAAGGTCCTCGGTCATGTCCAAGGCACCAAACCGACCAATAATTCGATAATCGATAACTAAAACTGTAAATGTAGCTCTTCTTACTGGGCGATTGCATCAACTAAGATGCTTCTCCTGTGTTCTACTGTGCTGCTTGTATTGTCCCCACATACCGCAGCACGCGACAAGGGCTGGCAGACCATAAATGTAACCGTTTCAGAGAGAAATGCGACCAATGTGACGATCTCGCGTTATATCGATTCGATGGTGAATGACGAAACACGGAGATTTTCTAAGGTTTTTCTACATATTAACACTTTTCACATTTTCTCGTGTTACGTGGCTGCCAGTCCTCGGTTCATGCAAAATCTTAAGGTCCTCGGTCATGTCCTAGGCACCAAACCGACCAATAATTCAACAATCGATAACTAAAACTATAAATGTAGCTCTTCTTACTGGGCGATTGCATCAACTTAGATGCTTCTCCTGTGTTCTACTGTGCTGCTTGTATTGTCCCCACATAACCCAGCACGCGACAAGGGCTGGCAGACCATAAATGTAACCGTTTCAGAGAGAAATGCGACCAATGAGACGATCTCGCGTTATATCGATTCGATGGTGAATGACGAAACACGGAGATTTTCTAAGGTTTTTACTACATATTAACACTTTTCACATTTTCTCGTGTTACGTGGCTGCCAGTCCTCGGTTCATGCAAAATCTTAAGGTCCTAGGTCATGTCCAAGGCACCAAACCGAAAATAATTCAATAATCGATAACTAAAACTATAAATGTAGCTCTTCTTACTGGGCGATTGCATCAACTTAGATGCTTCTCCTGTGTTCTACGGTGCTGCTTGTATTGTCCCCACATACTGCAGCACGCGACAAGGGCTGGCAGACCATAAATGTAACCGTTTCAGAGAGAAATGCGACCAATGTGACGATCTCGCGTTATATCGATTCGATGGTGAATGACGAAACACGGAGATTTTCTAAGGTTTTTACTACATATTAACACTTTTCACATTTTCTCGTGTTACGTGGCTGCCAGTCCTCGGTTCATGCAAAATCTTAAGGTCCTCGGTCATGTCCAAGGCACCAAACCGACCAATAATTCAATAATCGATAACTAAAACTATAAATGTAGCTCTTCTTACTGGGCGATTGCATCAACTTAGATGCTTCTCCTGTGTTCTACTGTGCTGCTTGTATTGTCCCCACATACCGCAGCACGCGACAAGGGCTGGCAGGGCATAAATGTAACCGTTTCAGAGAGAAATGCGACCTATGTGACGATCTCGCGTTATATCGATTCGATGGTGAATGACGAAACACGGAGATTTTCTAAGGTTTTTACTACATATTAACACTTTTCACATTTTCTCGTGTTACGTGGCTGCCAATCCTCGGTTCATGCAAAATCTTAAGGTACTCGGTCATGTCCAAGGCACCAAACCGACCAATAATTCAACAATCGATAACTAAAACTATAAATGTAGCTCTTCTTACTGGGCGATTGCATCAACTTAGATGCTTCTCCTGTGTTCTACTGTGCTGCTTGTATTGTCCCCACATACCGCAGCACGCGACAAGGGCTGGCAGACCATAAATGTAACCGTTTCAGAGAGAAATGCGACTAATGTGACGATCTCGCGTTATATCGATTCGATGGTGAATGACGAAACACGGAGATTTTGTAAGGTTTTTACTACATATTAACACTTTTCACATTTTCTCGTGTTACGTGGCTGCCAGTCCTCGGTTCATGCAAAATCTTAAGGTCCTAGGTCATGTCCAAGGCACCAAACCGACCAATAATTCAATAATCGATAACTAAAACTATAAATGTAGCTCTTCTTACTGGGCGATTGCATCAACTTAGATGCTTCTCCTGTGTTCTACTGTGCTGCTTGTATTGTCCCCACATACCGCAGCACGCGACAAGGGCTGGCAGGGCATAAATGTAACCGTTTCAGAGAGAAATGCGACCTATGTGACGATCTCGCGTTATATCGATTCGATGGTGAATGACGAAACACGGAGATTTTCTAAGGTTTTTACTACATATTAACACTTTTCACATTTTCTCGTGTTACGTGGCTGCCAATCCTCGGTTCATGCAAAATCTTAAGGTACTCGGTCATGTCCAAGGCACCAAACCGACCAATAATTCAACAATCGATAACTAAAACTATAAATGTAGCTCTTCTTACTGGGCGATTGCATCAACTTAGATGCTTCTCCTGTGTTCTACTGTGCTGCTTGTATTGTCCCCACATACCGCAGCACGCGACAAGGGCTGGCAGACCATAAATGTAACCGTTTCAGAGAGAAATGCGACTAATGTGACGATCTCGCGTTATATCGATTCGATGGTGAATGACGAAACACGGAGATTTTGTAAGGTTTTTACTACATATTAACACTTTTCACATTTTCTCGTGTTACGTGGCTGCCAGTCCTCGGTTCATGCAAAATCTTAAGGTCCTAGGTCATGTCCAAGGCACCAAACCGACCAATAATTCAATAATCGATAACTAAAACTATAAATGTAGCTCTTCTTACTGGGCGATTGCATCAACTTAGATGCTTCTCCTGTGTTCTACTGTGCTGCTTGTATTGTCCCCACATACCGCAGCACGCGACAAGGGCTGGCAGACCATAAATGTAACCGTTTCAGAGAGAAATGCGACCAATGTGACGATCTCGCGTTATATCGATTCGATGGTGAATGACGAAACACGGAGATTTTCTAAGGTTTTTACTACATATTAACACTTTTCACATTTTCTCGTGTTACGTGGCTGCCAGTCCTCGGTTCATGCAAAATCGTAAGGTCCTCGGTCATGTCCAACGCACCAAACCGACCAATAATTCGATAATCGATAACTAAAACTATAAATGTAGCTCTTCTTACTGGGCGATTGCATCAACTTAGATGCATCTCCTGTGTTCTACTGTGCTGCTTGTATTGTCCCCACATACCGCAGCACGCGACAATGGCTGGCAGACCATAAATGTAACCGTTTCAGAGAGAAATGCGACCAATGAGACGATCTCGCGTTATATCGATTCGATGGTGAATGACGAAACACGGAGATTTTCTAAGGTTTTTACTACATATTAACACTTTTCACATTTTCTCGTGTTACGTGGCTGCCAGTCCTCGGTTCATGTAAAAATCTTAAGGTCCTCGGTCATGTCCAAGGCACCAAACCGACCAATAATTCAATAATCGATAACTAAAACTATAAATGTAGCTCTTCTTACTGGGCGATTGCATCAACTTAGATGCTTCTCCTGTGTTCTACTGTGTTGCTTGTATTGTCCCCACATACCGCAGCACGCGACAAGGGCTGGCAGACCATAAATGTAACCGTTGCAGAGAGAAATGCGACCAATGTGACGATCTCGCGTTATATCGATTCGATGGTGAATGACGAAACACAGAGATTTTCTAAGGTTTTTACTACATATTAACACTTTTCACATTTTCTCGTGTTACGTGGCTGCCAGTCCTCGGTTCATGTAAAATCTTAAGGTCCTCGGTCATGTCCAAGGCACCAAACCGACCAATAATTCAATAATCGATAACTAAAACTATAAATGTAGCTCTTCTTACTGGGCGATTGCATCAACTTAGATGCTTCTCCTGTGTTCTACTGTGTTGCTTGTATTGTCCCCACATACCGCAGCACGCGACAAGGGCTGGCAGACCATAAATGTAACCGTTTCAGAGAGAAATGCGACCAATGTGACGATCTCGCGTTATATCGATTCGATGGTGAATGAAGAAACACGATTTTCTAAGGTTTTAACTGCATATTAACACTTTTCACATTTTCTCGTGTTACGTGGCTGCCAGTCCTCGGTTCATGCAAAATCTTAAGGTCCTCGGTCATGCCCAAGGCACCAAACCGACCAATAATTCAATAATCGATAACTAAAACTATAAATGTAGCTCTTCTTACTGGGCGATTGCATCAACTTAGATGCTTCTCCTGTGTTCTACTGTGTTGCTTGTATTGTCCCCACATACCGCAGCACGCGACAAGGGCTGGCAGACCATAAATGTAACCGTTTCAGAGAGAAATGCGACCAATGTGACGATCTCGCGTTATATCGATTCGATGGTGAATGACGAAACACGGAGATTTTCTAAGGTTTTTACTACATATTAACACTTTTCACATTTTCTCGTGTTACGTGGCTGCCAGTCCTCGTTTCATGTAAAATCTTAAGGTCCTCGGTCATGTCCAAGGCACCAAACCTACCAATAATTCGATAGTCGATAACTAAAACTGTAAATGTAGCTCTTCTTACTGGGCGATTGCATCAACTAAGATGCTTCTCCTGTGTTCTACTGTGCTGCTTGTATTGTCCCCACATACCGCAGCACGCGACAAGGGCTGGCAGACCATAAATGTAACCGTTTCAGAGAGAAATGCGACCAATGTGACGATCTCGCGTTATATCGATTCGATGGTGAATGACGAAACACGGAGATTTTCTAAGGTTTTTCTACATATTAACACTTTTCACATTTTCTCGTGTTACGTGGCTGCCAGTCCTCGGTTCATGCAAAATCTTAAGGTCCTCGGTCATGTCCTAGGCACCAAACCGACCAATAATTCAACAATCGATAACTAAAACTATAAATGTAGCTCTTCTTACTGGGCGATTGCATCAACTTAGATGCATCTCCTGTGTTCTACTGTGCTGCTTGTATTGTCCCCACATACCGCAGCACGCGACAAGGGCTGGCAGACCATAAATGTAACCGTTTCAGAGAGAAATGCGACCAATGAGACGATCTCGCGTTATATCGATTCGATGGTGAATGACGAAACACGGAGATTTTCTAAGGTTTTTACTACATATTAACACTTTTCACATTTTCTCGTGTTACGTGGCTGCCAGTCCTCGGTTCATGCAAAATCTTAAGGTCCTAGGTCATGTCCAAGGCACCAAACCGACCAATAATTCAATAATCGATAACTAAAACTATAAATGTAGCTCTTCTTACTGGGCGATTGCATCAACTTAGATGCTTCTCCTGTGTTCTACTGTGCTGCTTGTATTGTCCCCACATAACCCAGCACGCGACAAGGGCTGGCAGACCATAAATGTAACCGTTTCAGAGAGAAATGCGACCAATGTGACGATCTCGCGTTATATCGATTCGATGGTGAATGACGAAAAACGGAGATTTTCTAGGGTTTTTACTACATATTAACACTTTTCACATTTTCTCGTGTTACGTGGGTACCAGTCCTCGGTTCATGCAAAATCTTAAGGTCCTCGGTCATGTCCAAGGCACTAAACCGACCAATAATTCAATAATCGATAACTAAAACTATAAATGTAGCTCTTCTTACTGGGCGATTGCATCAACTTAGATGCTTCTCCTGTGTTCTACTGTGCTGCTTGTATTGTTCCCACATACCGCAGCACGCGACAAGGGCTGGCAGACCATAAATGTAACCGTTTCAGAGAGAAATGCGACCAATGTGACGATCTCGCGTTATATCGTTTCGATGGTGAATGACGAAACACGGAGATTTTCTAAGGTTTTTACTACATATTAACACTTTTCACATTTTCTCGTGTTACGTGGCTGCCAGTCCTCGGTTCATGCAAAATCTTAAGGTCCTCGGTCATGTCCAACGCACCAAACCGACCAATAATTCGATAATCGATAACTAAAACTATAAATGTAGCTCTTCTTACTGGGCGATTGCATCAACTTAGATGCTTCTCCTGTGTTCTACTGTGAGCTTGTATTGTCCCCACATACCGCAGCACGCGACAAGGGCTGGCAGACCATAAATGTAACCGTTTCAGAGAGAAATGCGACCAATGTGACGATCTCGCGTTATATCGATTCGATGGTGAATGACGAAACACGGAGATTTTCTAAGGTTTTTACTACATATTAACACTTTTCACATTTTCTCGTGTTACGTGGCTGCCAGTCCTCGGTTCATGCAAAATCTTAAGGTCCTCGGTCATGTCCAACGCACCAAACCGACCAATAATTCGATAATCGATAACTAAAACTATAAATGTAGCTCTTCTTACTGGGCGATTGCATCAACTTAGATGCTTCTCCTGTGTTCTACTGTGAGCTTGTATTGTCCCCACATACCGCAGCACGCGACAAGGGCTGGCAGACCATAAATGTAACCGTTTCACAGAGAAATGCGACCAATGTGACGATCTCGCGTTATATCGATTCGATGGTGAATGACGAAACACGGAGATTTTCTAAGGTTTTTACTACATATTAACACTTTTCACATTTTCTCGTGTTACTTGGGTACCAGTCCTCGGTTCATGCAAAATCTTAAGGTCCTCGGTCATGTCCAAGGCACCAAACCGACCAATAATTCAATAATCGATAACTAAAACTATAAATGTAGCTCTTCTTACTGGGCGATTGCATCAACTTAGATGCTTCTCCTGTGTTCTACTGTGCTGCTTGTATTGTCCCCACATACCGCAGCACGCGACAAGGGCTGGCAGACCATAAATGTAACCGTTTCAGAGAGAAATGCGACCAATGAGACGATCTCGTGTTATATCGATTCGATGGTGAATGACGAAACACGGAGATTTTCTAAGGTTTTTACTACATATTAACACTTTTCACATTTTCTCGTGTTACGTGGCTGCCAGTCCTCGGTTCATGCAAAATCTTAAGGTCCTCGGTCATGTCCAAGGCACCAAACCGACCAATAATTCAATAATCGATAACTAAAACTATAAATGTAGCTCTTCTTACTGGGCGATTGCATCAACTTAGATGCTTCTCCTGTGTTCTACTGTGTTGCTTGTATTGTCCCCACATACCGCAGCACGCGACAAGGGCTGGCAGACCATAAATGTAACCGTTTCAGAGAGAAATGCGACCAATGAGACGATCTCGCGTTATATCGATTCGATGGTGAATGACGAAACACGGAGATTTTCTAAGGTTTTTACTACATATTAACACTTTTCATTTTTTCTCGTGTTACGTGGCTGCCAGTCCTCGGTTCATGTAAAATCTTAAGGTCCTCGGTCATGTCCAAGGCACCAAACCGACCAATAATTCAATAATCGATAACTAAAACTATAAATGTAGCTCTTCTTACTGGGCGATTGCATCAACTTAGATGCTTCTCCTGTGTTCTACTGTGCTGCTTGTATTGTCCCCACACACCGCAGCACGCGACAAGGGCTGGCAGACCATAAATGTAACCATTTCAGAGAGAAATGCGACCAATGTGACGATCTCGCGTTATATCGATTCGATGGTGAATGACGAAACACGGAGATTTTCTAAGGTTTTTACTACATATTAACACTTTTCACATTTTCTCGTGTTACGTGGCTGCCAGTCCTCGTTTCATGTAAAATCTTAAGGTCCTCGGTCATGTCCAAGGCACCAAACCGACCAATAATTCGATAGTCGATAACTAAAACTGTAAATGTAGCTCTTCTTACTGGGCGATTGCATCAACTAAGATGCTTCTCCTGTGTTCTACTGTGCTGCTTGTATTGTCCCCACATACCGCAGCACGCGACAAGGGCTGGCAGACCATAAATGTAACCGTTTCAGAGAGAAATGCGACCAATGTGACGATCTCGCGTTATATCGATTCGATGGTGAATGACGAAACACGGAGATTTTCTAAGGTTTTTCTACATATTAACACTTTTCACATTTTCTCGTGTTACGTGGCTGCCAGTCCTCGGTTCATGCAAAATCTTAAGGTCCTCGGTCATGTCCTAGGCACCAAACCGACCAATAATTCAACAATCGATAACTAAAACTATAAATGTAGCTCTTCTTACTGGGCGATTGCATCAACTTAGATGCTTCTATGCTTCTCCTGTGTTCTACTGTGCTGCTTGTATTGTCCCCACATACCGCAGCACGCGACAAGGGCTGGCAGACCATAAATGTAACCGTTTCAGAGAGAAATGCGACCAATGAGACGATCTCGCGTTATATCGATTCGATGGTGAATGACGAAACACGGAGATTTTCTAAGGTTTTTACTACATATTAACACTTTTCACATTTTCTCGTGTTACGTGGCTGCCAGTCCTCGGTTCATGTAAAAATCTTAAGGTCCTCGGTCATGTCCAAGGCACCAAACCGACCAATAATTCAATAATCGATAACTAAAACTATAAATGTAGCTCTTCTTACTGGGCGATTGCATCAACTTAGATGCTTCTCCTGTGTTCTACTGTGTTGCTTGTATTGTCCCCACATACCGCAGCACGCGACAAGGGCTGGCAGACCATAAATGTAACCGTTGCAGAGAGAAATGCGACCAATGTGACGATCTCGCGTTATATCGATTCGATGGTGAATGACGAAACACGGAGATTTTCTAAGGTTTTTACTACATATTAACACTTTTCACATTTTCTCGTGTTACGTGGCTGCCAGTCCTCGGTTCATGTAAAATCTTAAGGTCCTCGGTCATGTCCAAGGCACCAAACCGACCAATAATTCAATAATCGATAACTAAAACTATAAATGTAGCTCTTCTTACTGGGCGATTGCATCAACTTAGATGCTTCTCCAGTGTTCTACTGTGTTGCTTGTATTGTCCCCACATACCGCAGCACGCGACAAGGGCTGGCAGACCATAAATGTAACCGTTTCAGAGAGAAATGCGACCAATGTGACGATCTCACGTTATATCGATTCGATGGTGAATGAAGAAACACGATTTTCTAAGGTTTTAACTGCATATTAACACTTTTCACATTTTCTCGTGTTACGTGGCTGCCAGTCCTCGGTTCATGCAAAATCTTAAGGTCCTCGGTCATGCCCAAGGCACCAAACCGACCAATAATTCAATAATCGATAGCTAAAACTATAAATGTAGCTCTTCTTACTGGGCGATTGCATCAACTTAGATGCATCTCCTGTGTTCTACTGTGCTGCTTGTATTGTCCCCACATACCGCAGCACGCGACAAGGGCTGGCAGACCATAAATGTAACCGTTTCAGAGAGAAATGCGACCAATGAGACGATCTCGCGTTATATCGATTCGATGGTGAATGACGAAACACGGAGATTTTCTAAGGTTTTTACTACATATTAACACTTTTCACATTTTCTCGTGTTACGTGGCTGCCAGTCCTCGGTTCATGTAAAATCTTAAGGTCCTCGGTCATGTCCAAGGCACCAAACCGACCAATAATTCAATAATCGATAACTAAAACTATAAATGTAGCTCTTCTTACTGGGCGATTGCATCAACTTAGATGCTTCTCCTGTGTTCTACTGTGTTGCTTGTATTGTCCCCACATACCGCAGCACGCGACAAGGGCTGGCAGACCATAAATGTAACCGTTGCAGAGAGAAATGCGACCAATGTGACGATCTCGCGTTATATCGATTCGATGGTGAATGACGAAACACGGAGATTTTCTAAGGTTTTTACTACATATTAACACTTTTCACATTTTCTCGTGTTACGTGGCTGCCAGTCCTCGGTTCATGTAAAATCTTAAGGTCCTCGGTCATGTCCAAGGCACCAAACCGACCAATAATTCAATAATCGATAACTAAAACTATAAATGTAGCTCTTCTTACTGGGCGATTGCATCAACTTAGATGCTTCTCCTGTGTTCTACTGTGTTGCTTGTATTGTCCCCACATACCGCAGCACGCGACAAGGGCTGGCAGACCATAAATGTAACCGTTTCAGAGAGAAATGCGACCAATGTGACGATCTCGCGTTATATCGATTCGATGGTGAATGAAGAAACACGATTTTCTAAGGTTTTAACTGCATATTAACACTTTTCACATTTTCTCGTGTTACGTGGCTGCCAGTCCTCGGTTCATGCAAAATCTTAAGGTCCTCGGTCATGCCCAAGGCACCAAACCGACCAATAATTCAATAATCGATAGCTAAAACTATAAATGTAGCTCTTCTTACTGGGCGATTGCATCAACTTAGATGCTTCTCCTGTGTTCTACTGTGCTGCTTGTATTGTCCGCACATAACCCAGCACGCGACAAGGGCTGGCAGACCATAAATGTAACCGTTTCAGAGAGAAATGCGACCAATGTGACGATCTCGCGTTATATCGATTCGATGGTGAATGACGAAACACGGAGATTTTCTAAGGTTTTTACTACATATTAACACTTTTCACATTTTCTCGTGTTACGTGGGTACCAGTCCTGGGTTCATGCAAAATCTTAAGGTCCTCGGTCATGTCCAAGGCACCAAACCGACCAATAATTCAATAATCGATAACTAAAACTATAAATGTAGCTCTTCTTACTGGGCGATTGCATCAACTTACATGCTTCTCCTGTGTTCTACTGTGCTGCTTGTATTGTCCCCACATACCGCAGCACGCGACAAGGGCTGGCAGACCATAAATGTAACCGTTTCAGAGAGAAATGCGACCAATGTGACGATCTCGCTTTATATCGATTCGATGGTGAATGATGAAACACGGAGATTTTCTAAGGTTTTTACTACATATTAACACTTTTCACATTTTCTCGTGTTACGTGGCTACAGGGCCTCGGTTCATGCAAAATCTTAAGGTCCTCGGTCATGTCCAAGGCACCAAACCGACCAATAATTCAATAATCGATAACTAAAACTATAAATGTAGCTCTTCTTACTGGGCGATTGCATCAACTTAGATGCTTCTCCTGTGTTCTACTGTGCTGCTTGTATTGTCCCCACATACCGCAGCACGCGACAAGGGCTGGCAGACCATAAATGTAACCGTTTCAGAGAGAAATGCGACCAATGAGACGAACTCGCGTTATATCGATTCGATGGTGAATGACGAAACACGGAGATTTTCTAAGGTTTTTACTACATATTAATAATTTTCACATTTTCTCGTGTTACGTGGCTGCCAGTCCTCGGTTCATGCAAAATCTTAAGGTCCTCGGTCATGTCCAAGGCACCAAACCGACCAATAATTCAACAATCGATAACTAAAACTCTAAATGTAGCTCTTCTTACTGGGCGATTGCATCAACTTAGATGCTTCTCCTGCGTTCTACTGTGCTGCTTGTATTGTCCCCACATACCGCAGCACGCGACAAGGGCTGGCAGACCATAAATGTAACCGTTTCAGAGAGAAATGCGACCAATGTGACGATCTCGCGTTATATCGATTCGATGGTGAATGACGAAACACGGAGATTTTCTAAGGTTTTTACTACATATTAACACTTTTCACATTTTCTCGTGTTACGTGGCTGCCAGTCCTCGGTTCATGTAAAATCTTAAGGTCCTCGGTCATGTCCAAGGCACCAAACCGACCAATAATTCAATAATCGATAACTAAAACTATAAATGTAGCTCTTCTTACTGGGCGATTGCATCAACTTAGATGCTTCTCCTGTGTTCTACTGTGTTGCTTGTATTGTCCCCACATACCGCAGCACGCGACAAGGGCTGGCAGACCATAAATGTAACCGTTTCAGAGAGAAATGCGACCAATGTGACGATCTCGCGTTATATCGATTCGATGGTGAATGAAGAAACACGATTTTCTAAGGTTTTAACTGCATATTAACACTTTTCACATTTTCTCGTGTTACGTGGCTGCCAGTCCTCGGTTCATGCAAAATCTTAAGGTCCTCGGTCATGCCCAAGGCACCAAACCGACCAATAATTCAATAATCGATAGCTAAAACTATAAATGTAGCTCTTCTTACTGGGCGATTGCATCAACTTAGATGCTTCTCCTGTGTTCTACTGTGCTGCTTGTATTGTCCCCACATAACCCAGCACGCGACAAGGGCTGGCAGACCATAAATGTAACCGTTTCAGAGAGAAATGCGACCAATGTGACGATCTCGCGTTATATCGATTCGATGGTGAATGACGAAACACGGAGATTTTCTAAGGTTTTTACTACATATTAACACTTTTCACATTTTCTCGTGTTACGTGGCTGCCAGTCCTCGGTTCATGCAAAATCTTAAGGTCCTCGGTCATGCCCAAGGCACCAAACCGACCAATAATTCAATAATCGATAGCTAAAACTATAAATGTAGCTCTTCTTACTGGGCGATTGCATCAACTTAGATGCTTCTCCTGTGTTCTACTGTGCTGCTTGTATTGTCCGCACATAACCCAGCACGCGACAAGGGCTGGCAGACCATAAATGTAACCGTTTCAAAGAGAAATGCGACCAATGTGACGATCTCGCGTTATATCGATTCGATGGTGAATGACGAAACACGGAGATTTTCTAAGGTTTTTACTACATATTAACACTTTTCACATTTTCTTGTGTTACGTGGGTACCAGTCCTGGGTTCATGCAAAATCTTAAGGTCCTCGGTCATGTCCAAGGCACCAAACCGACCAATAATTCAATAATCGATAACTAAAACTATAAATGTAGCTCTTCTTACTGGGCGATTGCATCAACTTACATGCTTCTCCTGTGTTCTACTGTGCTGCTTGTATTGTCCCCACATACCGCAGCACGCGACAAGGGCTGGCAGACCATAAATGTAACCGTTTCAGAGAGAAATGCGACCAATGTGACGATCTCGCTTTATATCGATTCGATGGTGAATGATGAAACACGGAGATTTTCTAAGGTTTTTACTACATATTAACACTTTTCACATTTTCTCGTGTTACGTGGCTACCAGTCCTCGGTTCATGCAAAATCTTAAGGTCCTCGGTCATGTCCAAGGCACCAAACCGACCAATAATTCAATAATCGATAACTAAAACTATAAATGTAGCTCTTCTTACTGGGCGATTGCATCAACTTAGATGCTTCTCCTGTGTTCTACTGTGCTGCTTGTATTGTCCCCACATACCGCAGCACGCGACAAGGGCTGGCAGACCATAAATGTAACCGTTTCAGAGAGAAATGCGACCAATGAGACGATCTCGCGTTATATCGATTCGATGGTGAATGACGAAACACGGAGATTTTCTAAGGTTTTTACTACATATTAACACTTTTCACATTTTCTCGTGTTACGTGGCTGCCAGTCCTCGGTTCATGCAAAATCTTAAGGTCCTCGGTCATGTCCAAGGCACCAAACCGACCAATAATTCAACAATCGATAACTAAAACTCTAAATGTAGCTCTTCTTACTGGGCGATTGCATCAACTTAGATGCTTCTCCTGCGTTCTACTGTGCTGCTTGTATTGTCCCCACATACCGCAGCACGCGACAAGGGCTGGCAGACCATAAATGTAACCGTTTCAGAGAGAAATGCGACTAATGTGACGATCTCGCGTTATATCGATTCGATGGTGAATGACGAAACACGGAGATTTTCTAAGGTTTTTACTACATATTAACACTTTTCACATTTTCTCGTGTTACGTGGCTGCCAGTCCTCGGTTCATGCAAAATCTTAAGGTCCTAGGTCATGTCCAAGGCACCAAACCGACCAATAATTCAATAATCGATAACTAAAACTATAAATGTAGCTCTTCTTACTGGGCGATTGCATCAACTTAGATGCTTCTCCTGTGTTCTACTGTGCTGCTTGTATTGTCCGCACATAACCCAGCACGCGACAAGGGCTGGCAGACCATAAATGTAACCGTTTCAGAGAGAAATGCGACCAATGTGACGATCTCGCGTTATATCGATTCGATGGTGAATGACGAAACACGGAGATTTTCTAAGGTTTTTACTACATATTAACACTTTTCACATTTTCTCGTGTTACGTGGCTGCCAGTCCTCGGTTCATGCAAAATCTTAAGGTCCTCGGTCATGTCCAACGCACCAAACCGACCAATAATTCGATAATCGATAACTAAAACTATAAATGTAGCTCTTCTTACTGGGCGATTGCATCAACTTAGATGCTTCTCCTGTGTTCTACTGTGAGCTTGTATTGTCCCCACATACCGCAGCACGCGACAAGGGCTGGCAGACCATAAATGTAACCGTTTCAGAGAGAAATGCGACCAATGTGACGATCTCGCGTTATATCGATTCGATGGTGAATGACGAAACACGGAGATTTTCTAAGGTTTTTACTACATATTAACAGTTTTCACATTTTCTTGTGTTACGTGGGTACCAGTCCTGGGTTCATGCAAAATCTTAAAGTCCTCGGTCATGTCCAAGGCACCAAACCGACCAATAATTCAATAATCGATAACTAAAACTATAAATGTAGCTCTTCTTACTGGGCGATTGCATCAACTTACATGCTTCTCCTGTGTTCTACTGTGCTGCTTGTATTGTCCCCACATACCGCAGCACGCGACAAGGGCTGGCAGACCATAAATGTAACCGTTTCAGAGAGAAATGCGACCAATGTGACGATCTCGCTTTATATCGATTCGATGGTGAATGATGAAACACGGAGATTTTCTAAGGTTTTTACTACATATTAACACTTTTCACATTTTCTCGTGTTACGTGGCTACCAGTCCTCGGTTCATGCAAAATCTTAAGGTCCTCGGTCATGTCCAAGGCACCAAACCGACCAATAATTCAATAATCGATAACTAAAACTATAAATGTAGCTCTTCTTACTGGGCGATTGCATCAACTTAGATGCTTCTCCTGTGTTCTACTGTGCTGCTTGTATTGTCCCCACATACCGCAGCACGCGACAAGGGCTGGCAGACCATAAATGTAACCGTTTCAGAGAGAAATGCGACCAATGAGACGATCTCGCGTTATATCGATTCGATGGTGAATGACGAAACACGGAGATTTTCTAAGGTTTTTACTACATATTAACACTTTTCACATTTTCTCGTGTTACGTGGCTGCCAGTCCTCGGTTCATGCAAAATCTTAAGGTCCTCGGTCATGTCCAAGGCACCAAACCGACCAATAATTCAACAATCGATAACTAAAACTCTAAATGTAGCTCTTCTTACTGGGCGATTGCATCAACTTAGATGCTTCTCCTGCGTTCTACTGTGCTGCTTGTATTGTCCCCACATACCGCAGCACGCGACAAGGGCTGGCAGACCATAAATGTAACCGTTTCAGAGAGAAATGCGACTAATGTGACGATCTCGCGTTATATCGATTCGATGGTGAATGACGAAACACGGAGATTTTCTAAGGTTTTTACTACATATTAACACTTTTCACATTTTCTCGTGTTACGTGGCTGCCAGTCCTCGGTTCATGCAAAATCTTAAGGTCCTAGGTCATGTCCAAGGCACCAAACCGACCAATAATTCAATAATCGATAACTAAAACTATAAATGTAGCTCTTCTTACTGGGCGATTGCATCAACTTAGATGCTTCTCCTGTGTTCTACTGTGCTGCTTGTATTGTCCGCACATAACCCAGCACGCGACAAGGGCTGGCAGACCATAAATGTAACCGTTTCAGAGAGAAATGCGACCAATGTGACGATCTCGCGTTATATCGATTCGATGGTGAATGACGAAAAACGGAGATTTTCTAGGGTTTTTACTACATATTAACACTTTTCACATTTTCTCGTGTTACGTGGGTACCAGTCCTCGGTTCATGCAAAATCTTAAGGTCCTCGGTCATGTCCAAGGCACTAAACCGACCAATAATTCAATAATCGATAACTAAAACTATAAATGTAGCTCTTCTTACTGGGCGATTGCATCAACTTAGATGCTTCTCCTGTGTTCTACTGTGCTGCTTGTATTGTTCCCACATACCGCAGCACGCGACAAGGGCTGGCAGACCATAAATGTAACCGTTTCAGAGAGAAATGCGACCAATGTGACGATCTCGCGTTATATCGTTTCGATGGTGAATGACGAAACACGGAGATTTTCTAAGGTTTTTACTACATATTAACACTTTTCACATTTTCTCGTGTTACGTGGCTGCCAGTCCTCGGTTCATGCAAAATCTTAAGGTCCTCTGTCATGTCCAACGCACCAAACCGACCAATAATTCGATAATCGATAACTAAAACTATAAATGTAGCTCTTCTTACTGGGCGATTGCATCAGCTTAGATGCTTCTCCTGTGTTCTACTGTGAGCTTCTATTGTCCCCACATACCGCAGCACGCGACAAGGGCTGGCAGACCATAAATGTAACCGTTTCAGAGAGAAATGCGACCAATGTGACGATCTCGCGTTATATCGATTCGATGGTGAATGACGAAACACGGAGATTTTCTAAGGTTTTTACTACATATTAACACTTTTCACATTTTCTCGTGTTACGTGGCTGCCAGTCCTCGGTTCATGCAAAATCTTAAGGTCCTCGGTCATGTCCAAGGCACCAAACCGACCAATAATTCGATAATCGATAACTAAAACTATAAATGTAGCTCTTCTTACTGGGCGATTGCATCAACTTAGATGCTTCTCCTGTGTTCTACTGTGAGCTTGTATTGTCCCCACATACCGCAGCACGCGACAAGGGCTGGCAGACCATAAATGTAACCGTTTCAGAGAGAAATGCGACCAATGTGACGATCTCGCGTTATATCGATTCGATGGTGAATGACGAAACACGGAGATTTTCTAAGGTTTTTACTACATATTAACACTTTTCACGTTTTCTCGTGTTACTTGGGTACCAGTCCTCGGTTCATGCAAAATCTTAAGGTCCTCGGTCATGTCCAAGGCACCAAACCGACCAATAATTCAATAATCGATAACTAAAACTATAAATGTAGCTCTTCTTACTGGGCGATTGCATCAACTTAGATGCTTCTCCTGTGTTCTACTGTGCTGCTTGTATTGTCCCCACATAACCCAGCACGCGACAAGGGCTGGCAGACCATAAATGTAACCGTTTCAGAGAGAAATGCGACCAATGAGACGATCTCGTGTTATATCGATTCGATGGTGAATGACGAAACACGGAGATTTTCTAAGGTTTTTACTACATATTAACACTTTTCACATTTTCTCGTGTTACGTGGCTGCCAGTCCTCGGTTCATGCAAAATCTTAAGGTCCTCGGTCATGTCCAAGGCACCAAACCGACCAATAATTCAATAATCGATAACTAAAACTATAAATGTAGCTCTTCTTACTGGGCGATTGCATCAACTTAGATGCTTCTCCTGTGTTCTACTGTGTTGCTTGTATTGTCCCCACATACCGCAGCACGCGACAAGGGCTGGCAGACCATAAATGTAACCGTTTCAGAGAGAAATGCGACCAATGTGACGATCTCGCGTTATATCGATTCGATGGTGAATGACGAAACACGGAGATTTTCTAACGTTTTTACTACATATTAACACTTTTCACATTTTCTCGTGTTACGTGGCTGCCAGTCCTCGGTTCATGTAAAATCTTAAGGTCCTCGGTCATGTCCAAGGCACCAAACCGACCAATAATTCAATAATCGATAACTAAAACTATAAATGTAGCTCTTCTTACTGGGCGATTGCATCAACTTAGATGCTTCTCCTGTGTTCTACTGTGCTGCTTGTATTGTCCCCACACACCGCAGCACGCGACAAGGGCTGGCAGACCATAAATGTAACCATTTCAGAGAGAAATGCGACCAATGTGACGATCTCGCGTTATATCGATTCGATGGTGAATGACGAAACACGGAGATTTTCTAAGGTTTTTACTACATATTAACTCTTTTCACATTTTCTCGTGTTACGTGGCTGCCAGTCCTCGTTTCATGTAAAATCTTAAGGTCCTCGGTCATGTCCAAGGCACCAAACCGACCAATAATTCGATAGTCGATAACTAAAACTGTAAATGTAGCTCTTCTTACTGGGCGATTGCATCAACTAAGATGCTGCTCCTGTGTTCTACTGTGCTGCTTGTATTGTCCCCACATACCGCAGCACGCGACAAGGGCTGGCAGACCATAAATGTAACCGTTTCAGAGAGAAATGCGACCAATGTGACGATCTCGCGTTATATCGATTCGATTGTGAATGACGAAACACGGAGATTTTCTAAGGTTTTTACTACATATTAACACTTTTCACATTTTCTCGTGTTACGTGGCTGCCAGTCCTCGGTTCATGCAAAATCTTAAGGTCCTCGGTCATGTCCAAGGCACCAAACCGACCAATAATTCAATAATCGATAACTAAAACTATAAATGTAGCTCTTCTTACTGGGCGATTGCATCAACTTAGATGCTTCTCCTGTGTTCTACTGTGCTGCTTGTATTGTCCCCACATACCGCAGCACGCGACAAGGGCTGGCAGACCATAAATGTAACCGTTCCAGAGAGATATGCGACCAATGTGACGATCTCGCGTTATATCGATTCGATGGTGAATGACGAAACACGGAGATTTTCTAAGGTTTTTACTACATATTAACACTTTTCACATTTTCTCGTGTTACGTGGCTGCCAGTCCTCGGTTCATGCAAAATCTTAAGGTCCTAGGTCATGTCCAAGGCACCAAACCGATCAATAATTCAATAATCGATAACTAAAACTATAAATGTAGCTCTTCTTACTGGGCGATTGCATCAACTTAGATGCTTCTCCTGTGTTCTACGGTGCTGCTTGTATTGTCCCCACATAACCCAGCACGCGACAAGGGCTGGCAGACCATAAATGTAACCGTTTCAGAGAGAAATGCGACCAATGTGACGATCTCGCGTTATATCGATTCGATGGTGAATGACGAAACACGGAGATTTTCTAAGGTTTTTACTACATATTAACACTTTTCACATTTTCTCGTGTTACGTGGCTGCCAGTCCTCGTTTCATGTAAAATCTTAAGGTCCTCGGTCATGTCCAAGGCACCAAACCGACCAATAATTCGATAGTCGATAACTAAAACTATAAATGTAGCTCTTCTTACTGGGCGATTGCATCAACTAAGATGCTTCTCCTGTGTTCTACTGTGCTGCTTGTATTGTCCCCACATACCGCAGCACGCGACAAGGGCTGGCAGACCATAAATGTAACCGTTTCAGAGAGAAATGCGACCAATGTGACGATCTCGCGTTATATCGATTCGATGGTGAATGACGAAACACGGAGATTTTCTAAGGTTTTTACTACATATTAACACTTTTCACATTTTCTCGTGTTACTTGGGTACCAGTCCTCGGTTCATGCAAAATCTTAAGGTCCTCGGTCATGTCCAAGGCACCAAACCGACCAATAATTCAATAATCGATAACTAAAACTATAAATGTAGCTCTTCTTACTGGGCGATTGCATCAACTTAGATGCTTCTCCTGTGTTCTACTGTGCTGCTTGTATTGTCCCCACATACCGCAGCACGCGACAAGGGCTGGCAGACCATAAATGTAACCGTTTCAGAGAGAAATGCGACCAATGAGACGATCTCGTGTTATATCGATTCGATGGTGAATGACGAAACACGGAGATTTTCTAAGGTTTTTACTACATATTAACACTTTTCACATTTTCTCGTGTTACGTGGCTGCCAGTCCTCGGTTCATGCAAAATCTTAAGGTCCTCGGTCATGTCCAAGGCACCAAACCGACCAATAATTCAATAATCGATAACTAAAACTATAAATGTAGCTCTTCTTACTGGGCGATTGCATCAACTTAGATGCTTCTCCTGTGTTCTACTGTGCTGCTTGTATTGTCCCCACATACCGCAGCACGCGACTGGGCTGGCAGACCATAAATGTAACCATTTCAGAGAGAAATGCGACCAATGTGACGATCTCGCGTTATATCGATTCGATGGTGAATGACGAAACACGGAGATTTTCTAAGGTTTTTACTACATATTAACACTTTTCACATTTTCTCGTGTTACGTGGCTGCCAGTCCTCGTTTCATGTAAAATCTTAATGTCCTCGGTCATGTCCAAGGCACCAAACCGAACAATAATTCGATAGTCGATAACTAAAACTATAAATGTAGCTCTTCTTACTGGGCGATTGCATCAACTAAGATGCTTCTCCTGTGTTCTACTGTGCTGCTTGTATTGTCCCCACATACCGCAGCACGTGACAAGGGCTGGCAGACCATAAATGTAACCGTTTCAGAGAGAAATGCGACCAATGTGACGAACTCGCGTTATATCGATTCGATGGTGAATGACGAAACACGGAGATTTTCTAAGGTTTTTACTACATATTAACACTTTTCACATTTTCTCGTGTTACGTGGCTGCCAGTCCTCGGTTCATGCAAAATCTTAAGGTCCTCGGTCATGTCCAAGGCACCAAACCGACCAATAATTCAGTAATCGATAACTAAAACTATTAATGTAGCTCTTCTTACTGGGCGATTGCATCAACTTAGATGCTTCTCCTGTGTTCTACTGTGCTGCTTGTATTGTCCCCACATACCGCAGCACGCGACAAGGGCTGGCAGACCATAAATGTAACCGTTTCAGAGAGAAATGCGACCAATGTGACGATCTCGCGTTATATCGATTCGATGGTGAATGACGAAACACGGAGATTTTCTAAGGTTTTTACTACATATTAACACTTTTCACATTTTCTCGTGTTACGTGGCTGCCAGTCCTCGGTTCATGCAAAATCTTAAGGTCCTCCGTCATGTCCAAGGCACCAAACCGACCAATAATTCAATAATCGATAGCTAAAACTATAAATGTAGCTCTCCTTACTGGGCGATTGCATCAACTTAGATGCTTCTCCTGTGTTCCACTGTGCTGCTTGTATTGTCCCCACATACCGCAGCACGCGACAAGGGCTGGCAGACGATAAATGTAACCGTTTCAGAGAGAAATGCGACCAATGTGACGATCTCGCGTTATATCGATTCGATGGTGAATGACGAAACACGGAGATTTTCTAAGGTTTTTACTACATATTAACACTTTTCACATTTTCTCGTGTTACGTGGCTGCCAGTCCTCGGTTCATGCAAAATCTTAAGGTCCTCGGTCATGTCCAAGGCACCAAACCGACCAATAATTCAATAATCGATAACTAAAACTATAAATGTAGCTCTTCTTACTGGGTGATTGCATCAACTTAGATGCTTCTTCTGTGTTCTACTGTGAGCTTGTATTGTCCCCACATACCGCAGCACGCGACAAGGGCTGGCAGACCATAAATGTAACCGTTTCAGAGAGAAATGCGACCAATGTGACGATCTCGCGTTATATCGATTCGATGGTGAATGACGAAACACGGAGATTTTCTAAGGTTTTTACTACATATTAACACTTTTCACATTTTCTCGTGTTACGTGGCTGGCAGTCCTCGGTTCATGCAAAATCTTAAGGTCCTAGGTCATGTCCAAGGCACCAAACCGAAAATAATTCAATAATCGATAACTAAAACTATAAATGTAGCTCTTCTTACTGGGCGATTGCATCAACTTAGATGCTTCTCCTGTGTTCTACGGTGCTGCTTGTATTGTCCCCACATACCGCAGCACGCGACAAGGGCTGGCAGACCATAAATGTAACCGTTTCAGAGAGAAATGCGACCAATGTGACGATCTCGCGTTATATCGATTCGATGGTGAATGACGAAACACGGAGATTTTCTAAGGTTTTTACTACATATTAACACTTTTCACATTTTCTCGTGTTACGTGGCTGCCAGTCCTCGGTTCATGCAAAATCTTAAGGTCCTCGGTCATGTCCAAGGCACCAAACCGACCAATAATTCAATAATCGATAACTAAAACTATAAATGTAGCTCTTCTTACTGGGCGATTGCATCAACTTAGATGCTTCTCCTGTGTTCTACTGTGCTGCTTGTATTGTCCCCACATAACCCAGCACGCGACAAGGGCTGGCAGACCATAAATGTAACCGTTTCAGAGAGAAATGCGACCAATGTGACGATCTCGCGTTATATCGATTCGATTGTAAATGACGAAACACGGAGATTTTCTAAGGTTTTTACTACATATTAACACTTTTCACATTTTCTCGTGTTACGTGGCTGCCAGTCCTCGGTTCATGCAAAATCTTAAGGTCCTCCGTCATGTCCAAGGCACCAAACCGACCAATAATTCAATAATCGATAACTAAAACTATAAATGTAGCTCTTCTTACTGGGCGATTGCATCAACTTAGATGCTTCTCCTGTGTTCTACTGTGCTACTTGTATTGTCCGCACATAACCCAGCACGCGACAAGGGCTGGCAGACCATAAATGTAACCGTTTCAGAGAGAAATGCGACCAATGTGACGATCTCGCGTTATATCGATTCGATGGTGAATGACGAAACACGGAGATTTTCTAAGGTTTTTACTACATATTAACACTTTTCACATTTTCTCGTGTTACGTGGCTGCCAGTCCTCGGTTCATGCAAAATCTTAAGGTCCTCGGTCATGTCCAAGGCACCAAACCGACCAATAATTCAATAATCGATAACTAAAACTATAAATGTAGCTCTTCTTACTGGGCGATTGCATCAACTTAGATGCTTCTCCTGTGTTCAACTGTGCTGCTTGTATTGTCCCCACATACCGCAGCACGCGACAAGGGCTGGCAGACCATAAATGTAACCGTTTCAGAGAGAAATGCGACCAATGTGACGATCTCGCGTTATATCGATTCGATGGTGAATGACGAAACACGGAGATTTTCTAAGGTTTTTACTACATATTAACACTTTTCACATTTTCTCGTGTTACGTGGCTGCCAGTCCTCGGTTCATGCAAAATCTTAAGGTCCTCGGTCATGTCCAAGGCACCAAACAGACCAATAATTCAATAATCGATAGCTAAAACTATAAATGTAGCTCTTCTTACTGGGTGATTGCATCAACTTAGATGCTTCTTCTGTGTTCTACTGTGAGCTTGTATTGTCCCCACATACCGCAGCACGCGACAAGGGCTGGCAGACCATAAATGTAACCGTTTCAGAGAGAAATGCGACCAATGTGACGATCTCGCGTTATATCGATTCGAAGGTGAATGACGAAACACGGAGATTTTCTAAGGTTTTTACTACATATTAACACTTTTCACATTTTCTCGTGTTACGTGGCTGCCAGTCCTCGGTTCATGCTACTTCTTAAGGTCCTCGGTCATGTCCAAGGCACCAAAAAGACCAATAATTCAATAATCGATAACTAAAACTATAAATGTAGCTCTTCTTACTTGGCGATTGCATCAACTTAGATGCATCTCCTGTGTTCCACTGTGCTGCTTGTATTGTCCCCACATACCGCAGCACGCGACAAGGGCTGGCAGACCATAAATGTAACCGTTTCAGAGAGAAATGCGACCAATGTGACGATCTCGCGTTATATCGATTCGATGGTGAATGACGAAACACGGAGATTTTCTAAGGTTTTTACTACATATTAACACTTTTCACATTTTCTCGTGTTACGTGGCTGCCAGTCCTCGGTTCATGCAAAATCTTAAGGTCCTAGGTCATGTCCAAGGCACCAAACCGACCAATAATTCAATAATCGATAACTAAAACTATAAATGTAGCTCTTCTTACTGGGCGATTGCATCATCTTAGATGCTTCTCCTGTGTTCTACTGAGCTGCTTGTATTGTCCCCACATACCGAAGCACGCGACAAGGGCTGGCAGACCATAAATGTAACCGTTTCAGAGAGAAATGCGACCAATGTGACGATCTCGCGTTATATCGATTCGATGGTGAATGACGAAACACGGAGATTTTCTAAGGTTTTTACTACATATTAACACTTTTCACATTTTCTCGTGTTACGTGGCTGCCAGTCCTCGGTTCATGCAAAATCTTAAGGTCCTCGGTCATGTCCAAGGCACCAAACCGACCAATAATTCAATAATCGATAACTAAAACTATAAATGTAGCTCTTCTTACTGGGCGATTGCATCAACTTAGATGCTTCTCCTGTGTTCTACTGTGCTGCTTGTATTGTCCCCACATACCGCAGCACGCGACAAGGGCTGGCAGACCATAAATGTAACCGTTTCAGAGAGAAATGCGACCAATGTGACGATCTCGCGTTATATCGATTCGATGGTGAATGACGAAACACGGAGATTTTCTAAGGTTTTTACTACATATTAACACTTTTCACATTTTCTCGTGTTACGTGGCTGCCAGTCCTCGGTTCATGCAAAATCTTAAGGTCCTCCGTCATGTCCAAGGCACCAAACCGACCAATAATTCAATAATCGATAGCTAAAACTATAAATGTAGCTCTTCTTACTGGGCGATTGCATCAACTTAGATGCTTCTCCTGTGTTCTACTGTGCTGCTTGTATTGTCCCCACAAACCGCAGCACGCGACAAGGGCTGGCAGACCATAAATGTAACCGTTTCAGAGAGAAATGCGACCAATGTGACGATCT
The DNA here is from genome assembly GCF_023898315.1 of Schistocerca nitens. Taxonomy (NCBI): domain Eukaryota; kingdom Metazoa; phylum Arthropoda; class Insecta; order Orthoptera; family Acrididae; genus Schistocerca; species Schistocerca nitens. The sequence continues at coordinate 70,566,661 of NC_064625.1, forward strand.
CGCGTTATATCGATTCGATGGTGAATGACGAAACACGGAGATTTTCTAAGGTTTTTACTACATATTAACACTTTTCACATTTTCTCGTGTTACGTGGCTACCAGTCCTCGGTTCATGCAAAATCTTAAGGTCCTCGGTCATGTCCAAGGCACCAAACCGACCAATAATTCAATAATCGATAACTAAAACTATAAATGTAGCTCTTCTTACTGGGCGATTGCATCAACTTAGATGCTTCTCCTGTGTTCTACTGTGCTGCTTGTATTGTCCCCACATACCGCAGCACGCGACAAGGGCTGGCAGACCATAAATGTAACCGTTTCAGAGAGAAATGCGACCAATGTGACGATCTCGCGTTATATCGATTCGATGGTGAATGACGAAACACGGAGATTTTCTAAGGTTTTTACTACATATTAACACTTTTCACATTTTCTCGTGTTACGTGGCTACCAGTCCTCGGTTCATGCAAAATCTTAAGGTCCTCGGTCATGTCCAAGGCACCAAACCGACCAATAATTCAATAATCGATAACTAAAACTATAAATGTAGCTCTTCTTACTGGGCGATTGCATCAACTTAGATGCTTCTCCTGTGTTCTACTGTGCTGCTTGTATTGTCCCCACATACCGCAGCACGCGACATGGGCTGGCAGACCATAAATGTAACCGTTTCAGAGAGAAATGCGACCAATGTGACGATCTCGCGTTATATCGATTCGATGGTGAATGACGAAACACGGAGATTTTCTAAGGTTTTTACTACATATTAACACTTTTCACATTTTCTCGTGTTACGTGGCTGCCAGTCCTCGGTTCATGCAAAATCTTAAGGTCCTCGGTCATGTCCAAGGCACCAAACCGACCAATAATTCAATAATCGATAACTAAAACTATAAATGTAGCTCTTCTTACTGGGCGATTGCATCAACTTAGATGCTTCTCCTGTGTTCTACTGTGCTGCTTGTATTGTCCCCACATACCGCAGCACGCGACAAGGGCTGGCAGACCATAAATGTAACCGTTTCAGAGAGAAATGCGACCAATGTGACGATCTCGCGTTATATCGATTCGATGGTGAATGACGAAACACGGAGATTTTCTAAGGTTTTTACTACATATTAACACTTTTCACATTTTCTCGTGTTACGTGGCTGCCAGTCCTCGGTTCATGCAAAATCTTAAGGTCCTCCGTCATGTCCAAGGCACCAAACCGACCAATAATTCAATAATCGATTGCTAAAACAATAAATGTAGCTCTTCTTACTGGGCGATTGCATCAACTTAGATGCTTCTCCTGTGTTCTACTGTGCTGCTTGTATTGTCCCCACATACCGCAGCACGCGACAAGGGCTGGCAGACCATAAATGTAACCGTTTCAGAGAGAAATGCGACCAATGTGACGATCTCGCGTTATATCGATTCGATGGTGAATGACGAAACACGGAGATTTTCTAAGGTTTTTACTACATATTAACACTTTTCACATTTTCTCGTGTTACGTGGCTGCCAGTCCTCGGTTCATGCAAAATCTTAAGGTCCTCCGTCATGTCCAAGGCACCAAACCGACCAATAATTCAATAATCGATAACTAAAACTATAAATGTAGCTCTTCTTACTGGGCGATTGCATCAATTTAGATGCTACTCCTGTGTTCTACTGTGAGCCTGTATTGTCCCCACATACCGCAGCACGCGACAAGGGCTGGCAGACCATAAATGTAACCGTTTCAGAGAGAAATGCGACCAATGTGACGATCTCGCGTTATATCGATTCGATGGTGAATGACGAAACACGGAGATTTTCTAAGGTTTTTACTACATATTAACACTTTTCACATTTTCTCGTGTTACGTGGCTGCCAGTCCTCGGTTCATGCAAAATCTTAAGGTCCTCCGTCATGTCCAAGGCACCAAACCGACCAATAATTCAATAATCGATAGCTAAAACTATAAATGTAGCTCTTCTTACTGGGCGATTGCATCAACTTAGATGCTTCTCCTGTGTTCTACTGTGCTGCTTGTATTGTCCCCACAAACCGCAGCACGCGACAAGGGCTGGCAGACCATAAATGTAACCGTTTCAGAGAGAAATGCGACCAATGTGACGATCTCGCGTTATATCGATTCGATGGTGAATGACGAAACACGGAGATTTTCTAAGGTTTTTACTACATATTAACACTTTTCACATTTTCTCGTGTTACGTGGCTACCAGTCCTCGGTTCATGCAAAATCTTAAGGTCCTCGGTCATGTCCAAGGCACCAAACCGACCAATAATTCAATAATCGATAACTAAAACTATAAATGTAGCTCTTCTTACTGGGCGATTGCATCAACTTAGATGCTTCTCCTGTGTTCTACTGTGCTGCTTGTATTGTCCCCACATACCGCAGCACGCGACAAGGGCTGGCAGACCATAAATGTAACCGTTTCAGAGAGAAATGCGACCAATGTGACGATCTCGCGTTATATCGATTCGATGGTGAATGACGAAACACGGAGATTTTCTAAGGTTTTTACTACATATTAACACTTTTCACATTTTCTCGTGTTACGTGGCTACCAGTCCTCGGTTCATGCAAAATCTTAAGGTCCTCGGTCATGTCCAAGGCACCAAACCGACCAATAATTCAATAATCGATAACTAAAACTATAAATGTAGCTCTTCTTACTGGGCGATTGCATCAACTTAGATGCTTCTCCTGTGTTCTACTGTGCTGCTTGTATTGTCCCCACATACCGCAGCACGCGACATGGGCTGGCAGACCATAAATGTAACCGTTTCAGAGAGAAATGCGACCAATGTGACGATCTCGCGTTATATCGATTAGATGGTGAATGACGAAACACGGAGATTTTCTAAGGTTTTTACTACATATTAACACTTTTCACATTTTCTCGTGTTACGTGGCTGCCAGTCCTCGGTTCATGCAAAATCTTAAGGTCCTCGGTCATGTCCAAGGCACCAAACCGACCAATAATTCAATAATTGATAACTAAAACTATAAATGTAGCTCTTCTTACTGGGCGATTGCATCAACTTAGATGCTTCTCCTGTGTTCTACTGTGCTGCTTGTATTGTCCCCACATACCGCAGCACGCGACAAGGGCTGGCAGACCATAAATGTAACCGTTTCAGAGAGAAATGCGACCAATGTGACGATCTCGCGTTATATCGATTCGATGGTGAATGACGAAACACGGAGATTTTCTAAGGTTTTTACTACATATTAACACTTTTCACATTTTCTCGTGTTACGTGGCTGCCAGTCCTCGGTTCATGCAAAATCTTAAGGTCCTCCGTCATGTCCAAGGCACCAAACCGACCAATAATTCAATAATCGATTGCTAAAACAATAAATGTAGCTCTTCTTACTGGGCGATTGCATCAACTTAGATGCTTCTCCTGTGTTCTACTGTGCTGCTTGTATTGTCCCCACATACCGCAGCACGCGACAAGGGCTGGCAGACCATAAATGTAACCGTTTCAGAGAGAAATGCGACCAATGTGACGATCTCGCGTTATATCGATTCGATGGTGAATGACGAAACACGGAGATTTTCTAAGGTTTTTACTACATATTAACACTTTTCAATTTTCTCGTGTTACGTGGCTGCCAGTCCTCGGTTCATGCAAAATCTTAAGGTCCTCCGTCATGTCCAAGGCACCAAACCGACCAATAATTCAATAATCGATAACTAAAACTATAAATGTAGCTCTTCTTACTGGGTGATTGCATCAATTTAGATGCTTCTCCTGTGTTCTACTGTGAGCCTGTATTGTCCCCACATACCGCAGCACGCGACAAGGGCTGGCAGACCATAAATGTAACCGTTTCAGAGAGAAATGCGACCAATGTGACGATCTCGCGTTATATCGATTCGATGGTGAATGACGAAACACGGAGATTTTCTAAGGTTTTTACTACATATTAACACTTTTCACATTTTCTCGTGTTACGTGGCTGCCAGTCCTCGGTTCATGCAAAATCTTAAGGTCCTCGGTCATGTCCAAGGCACCAAACCGACCAATAATTCAATAATTGATAACTAAAACTATAAATGTAGCTCTTCTTACTGGGCGATTGCATCAACTTAGATGCTTCTCCTGTGTTCTACTGTGCTGCTTGTATTGTCCCCACATACCGCAGCACGCGACAAGGGCTGGCAGACCATAAATGTAACCGTTTCAGAGAGAAATGCGACCAATGTGACGATCTCGCGTTATATCGATTCGATGGTGAATGACGAAACACGGAGATTTTCTAAGGTTTTTACTACATATTAACACTTTTCACATTTTCTCGTGTTACGTGGCTGCCAGTCCTCGGTTCATGCAAAATCTTAAGGTCCTCCGTCATGTCCAAGGCACCAAACCGACCAATAATTCAATAATCGATAACTAAAACTATAAATGTAGCTCTTCTTACTGGGCGATTGCATCAATTTAGATGCTTCTCCTGTGTTCTACTGTGAGCCTGTATTGTCCCCACATACCGCAGCACGCGACAAGGGCTGGCAGACCATAAATGTAACCGTTTCAGAGAGAAATGCGACCAATGTGACGATCTCGCGTTATATCGATTCGATGGTGAATGACGAAACACGGAGATTTTCTAAGGTTTTTACTACATATTAACACTTTTCACATTTTCTCGTGTTACGTGGCTGCCAGTCCTCGGTTCATGCAAAATCTTAAGGTCCTCCGTCATGTCCAAGGCACCAAACCGACCAATAATTCAATAATCGATAGCTAAAACTATAAATGTAGCTCTTCTTACTGGGCGATTGCATCAACTTAGATGCTTCTCCTGTGTTCTACTGTGCTGCTTGTATTGTCCCCACAAACCGCAGCACGCGACAAGGGCTGGCAGACCATAAATGTAACCGTTTCAGAGAGAAATGCGACCAATGTGACGATCTCGCGTTATATCGATTCGATGGTGAATGACGAAACACGGAGATTTTCTATGGTTTTTACTACATATTAACACTTTTCACATTTTCTCGTGTTACGTGGCTACCAGTCCTCGGTTCATGCAAAATCTTAAGGTCCTCGGTCATGTCCAAGGCACCAAACCGACCAATAATTCAATAATCGATAACTAAAACTATAAATGTAGCTCTTCTTACTGGGCGATTGCATCAACTTAGATGCATCTCCTGTGTTCTACTGTGCTGCTTGTATTGTCCCCACATACCGCAGCACGCGACAAGGGCTGGCAGACCATAAATGTAACCGTTTCAGAGAGAAATGCGACCAATGTGACGATCTCGCGTTATATCGATTCGATGGTGAATGACGAAACACGGAGATTTTCTAAGGTTTTTACTACATATTAACACTTTTCACATTTTCTCGTGTTACGTGGCTACCAGTCCTCGGTTCATGCAAAATCTTAAGGTCCTCGGTCATGTCCAAGGCACCAAACCGACCAATAATTCAATAATCGATAACTAAAACTATAAATGTAGCTCTTCTTACTGGGCGATTGCATCAACTTAGATGCTTCTCCTGTGTTCTACTGTGCTGCTTGTATTGTCCCCACATACCGCAGCACGCGACATGGGCTGGCAGACCATAAATGTAACCGTTTCAGAGAGAAATGCGACCAATGTGACGATCTCGCGTTATATCGATTCGATGGTGAATGACGAAACACGGAGATTTTCTAAGGTTTTTACTACATATTAACACTTTTCACATTTTCTCGTGTTACGTGGCTGCCAGTCCTCGGTTCATGCAAAATCTTAAGGTCCTCGGTCATGTCCAAGGCACCAAACCGACCAATAATTCAATAATTGATAACTAAAACTATAAATGTAGCTCTTCTTACTGGGCGATTGCATCAACTTAGATGCTTCTCCTGTGTTCTACTGTGCTGCTTGTATTGTCCCCACATACCGCAGCACGCGACAAGGGCTGGCAGACCATAAATGTAACCGTTTCAGAGAGAAATGCGACCAATGTGACGATCTCGCGTTATATCGATTCGATGGTGAATGACGAAACACGGAGATTTTCTAAGGTTTTTACTACATATTAACACTTTTCACATTTTCTCGTGTTACGTGGCTGCCAGTCCTCGGTTCATGCAAAATCTTAAGGTCCTCCGTCATGTCCAAGGCACCAAACCGACCAATAATTCAATAATCGATTGCTAAAACAATAAATGTAGCTCTTCTTACTGGGCGATTGCATCAACTTAGATGCTTCTCCTGTGTTCTACTGTGCTGCTTGTATTGTCCCCACATACCGCAGCACGCGACAAGGGCTGGCAGACCATAAATGTAACCGTTTCAGAGAGAAATGCGACCAATGTGACGATCTCGCGTTATATCGATTCGATGGTGAATGACGAAACACGGAGATTTTCTAAGGTTTTTACTACATATTAACACTTTTCAATTTTCTCGTGTTACGTGGCTGCCAGTCCTCGGTTCATGCAAAATCTTAAGGTCCTCCGTCATGTCCAAGGCACCAAACCGACCAATAATTCAATAATCGATAACTAAAACTATAAATGTAGCTCTTCTTACTGGGTGATTGCATCAATTTAGATGCTTCTCCTGTGTTCTACTGTGAGCCTGTATTGTCCCCACATACCGCAGCACGCGACAAGGGCTGGCAGACCATAAATGTAACCGTTTCAGAGAGAAATGCGACCAATGTGACGATCTCGCGTTATATCGATTCGATGGTGAATGACGAAACACGGAGATTTTCTAAGGTTTTTACTACATATTAACACTTTTCACATTTTCTCGTGTTACGTGGCTGCCAGTCCTCGGTTCATGCAAAATCTTAAGGTCTTCGGTCATGTCCAAGGCACCAAACCGACCAATAATTCGATAATCGATAACTAAAACTATAAATGTAGCTCTTCTTACTGGGCGATTGCATCAACTAAGATGCTTCTCCTGTGTTCTACTGAGCTGCTTGTATTGTCCCCACATAACCCAGCACGCGACAAGGGCTGGCAGACCATAAATGTAACCGTTTCAGAGAGAAATGCGACCAATGTGACGATCTCGCGTTATATCGATTCGATGGTGAATGACGAAACACGGAGATTTTCTAAGGTTTTTACTACATATTAACACTTTTGACATTTTCTCGTGTTACGTGGCTGCCAGTCCTCGGTTCATGCAAAATCTTAAGGTCCTCGGTCATGTCCAAGGCACCAAACCGACCAATAATTCAATAATCGATAACTAAAACTATAAATGTAGCTCTTCTTACTGGGCGATTGCATCAACTTAGATGCTTCTCCTGTGTTCTACTGTGCTGCTTGTATTGTCCCCACATACCGCAGCACGCGACTGGGCTGGCAGACCATAAATGTAACCATTTCAGAGAGAAATGCGACCAATGTGACGATCTCGCGTTATATCGATTCGATGGTGAATGACGAAACACGGAGATTTTCTAAGGTTTTTACTACATATTAACACTTTTCACATTTTCTCGTGTTACGTGGCTGCCAGTCCTCGTTTCATGTAAAATCTTAATGTCCTCGGTCATGTCCAAGGCACCAAACCGAACAATAATTCGATAGTCGCTAACTAAAACTATAAATGTAGCTCTTCTTACTGGGCGATTGCATCAACTAAGATGCTTCTCCTGTGTTCTACTGTGCTGCTTGTATTGTCCCCACATACCGCAGCACGCGACAAGGGCTGGCAGACCATAAATGTAACCGTTTCAGAGAGAAATGCGACCAACGTGACGATCTCGCGTTATATCGATTCGATGGTGAATGACGAAACACGGAGATTTTCTAAGGTTTTTACTACATATTAACACTTTTCACATTTTCTCGTGTTACGTGGCTGCCAGTCCTCGGTTCATGCAAAATCTTAAGGTCCTCGGTCATGTCCAAGGCACCAAACCGACCAATAATTCAATAATCGATAACTAAAACTATAAATGTAGCTCTTCTTACTGGGCGATTGCATCAACTTAGATGCTTCTCCTGTGTTCTACTGTGCTGCTTGTATTGTCCCCACATACCGCAGCACGTGACAAGGGCTGGCAGACCATAAATGTAACCGTTTCAGAGAGAAATGCGACCAATGTGACGAACTCGCGTTATATCGATTCGATGGTGAATGACGAAACACGGAGATTTTCTAAGGTTTTTACTACATATTAACACTTTTCACATTTTCTCGTGTTACGTGGCTGCCAGTCCTCGGTTCATGCAAAATCTTAAGGTCCTCGGTCATGTCCAAGGCACCAAACCGACCAATAATTCAGTAATCGATAGCTAAAACTATAAATGTAGCTCTTCTTACTGGGCGATTGCATCAACTTAGATGCTTCTCCTGTGTTCTACTGTGCTGCTTGTATTGTCCCCACATACCGCAGCACGCGACAAGGGCTGGCAGACCATAAATGTAACCGTTTCAGAGAGAAATGCGACCAATGTGACGATCTCGCGTTATATCGATTCGATGGTGAATGACGAAACACGGAGATTTTCTAAGGTTTTTACTACATATTAACACTTTTCACATTTTCTCGTGTTACGTGGCTGCCAGTCCTCGGTTCATGCAAAATCTTAAGGTCCTCCGTCATGTCCAAGGCACCAAACCGACCAATAATTCAATAATCGATAGCTAAAACTATAAATGTAGCTCTCCTTACTGGGCGATTGCATCAACTTAGATGCTTCTCCTGTGTTCCACTGTGCTGCTTGTATTGTCCCCACATACCGCAGCACGCGACAAGGGCTGGCAGACCATAAATGTAACCGTTTCAGAGAGAAATGCGACCAATGTGACGATCTCGCGTTATATCGATTCGATGGTGAATGACGAAACACGGAGATTTTCTAAGGTTTTTTACTACATATTAACACTTTTCACATTTTCTCGTGTTACGTGGCTGCCAGTCCTCGGTTCATGCAAAATCTTAAGGTCCTCGGTCATGTCCAAGGCACCAAACCGACCAATAATTCAATAATCGATAACTAAAACTATAAATGTAGCTCTTCTTACTGGGCGATTGCATCAACTAAGATGCTTCTCCTGTGTTCTACTGAGCTGCTTGTATTGTCCCCACATAACCCAGCACGCGACAAGGGCTGGCAGACCATAAATGTAACCGTTTCAGAGAGAAATGCGACCAATGTGACGATCTCGCGTTATATCGATTCGATGGTGAATGACGAAACACGGAGATTTTCTAAGGTTTTTACTACATATTAACACTTTTCACATTTTCTCGTGTTACGTGGCTGGCAGTCCTCGGTTCATGCAAAATCTTAAGGTCCTAGGTCATGTCCAAGGCACCAAACCGAAAATAATTCAATAATCGATAACTAAAACTATAAATGTAGCTCTTCTTACTGGGCGATTGCATCAACTTAGATGCTTCTCCTGTGTTCTACGGTGCTGCTTGTATTGTCCCCACATACCGCAGCACGCGACAAGGGCTGGCAGACCATAAATGTAACCGTTTCAGAGAGAAATGCGACCAATGTGACGATCTCGCGTTATATCGATTCGATGGTGAATGACGAAACACGGAGATTTTCTAAGGTTTTTACTACATATTAACACTTTTCACATTTTCTCGTGTTACGTGGCTGCCAGTCCTCGGTTCATGCAAAATCTTAAGGTCCTCCGTCATGTCCAAGGCACCAAACCGACCAATAATTCAATAATCGATAACTAAAACTATAAATGTAGCTCTTCTTACTGGGCGATTGCATCAACTTAGATGCTTCTCCTGTGTTCTACTGTGCTACTTGTATTGTCCGCACATAACCCAGCACGCGACAAGGGCTGGCAGACCATAAATTGTAACCGTTTCAGAGAGAAATGCGACCAATGTGACGATCTCGCGTTATATCGATTCGATGGTGAATGACGAAACACGGAGATTTTCTAAGGTTTTTACTACATATTAACACTTTTCACATTTTCTCGTGTTACGTGGCTGCCAGTCCTCGGTACATGCTACTTCTTAAGGTCCTCGGTCATGTCCAAGGCACCAAAAAGACCAATAATTCAATAATCGATAACTAAAACTATAAATGTAGCTCTTCTTACTTGGCGATTGCATCAACTTAGATGCATCTCCTGTGTTCCACTGTGCTGCTTGTATTGTCCCCACATACCGCAGCACGCGACAAGGGCTGGCAGACCATAAATGTAACCGTTTCAGAGAGAAATGCGACCAATGTGACGATCTCGCGTTATATCGATTCGATGGTGAATGACGAAACACGGAGATTTTCTAAGGTTTTTACTACATATTAACACTTTTCACATTTTCTCGTGTTACGTGGCTGCCAGTCCTCGGTTCATGCAAAATCTTAAGGTCCTAGGTCATGTCCAAGGCACCAAACCGACCAATAATTCAATAATCGATAACTAAAACTATAAATGTAGCTCTTCTTACTGGGCGATTGCATCAACTTAGATGCTTCTCCTGTGTTCTACTGAGCTGCTTGTATTGTCCCCACATACCGAAGCACGCGACAAGGGCTGGCAGACCATAAATGTAACCGTTTCAGAGAGAAATGCGACCAATGTGACGATCTCGCGTTATATCGATTCGATGGTGAATGACGAAACACGGAGATTTTCTAAGGTTTTTACTACATATTAACACTTTTCACATTTTCTCGTGTTACGTGGCTGCCAGTCCTCGGATCATGCAAAATCTTAAAGTCCTCGGTCATGTCCAAGGCACCAAACCGACCAATAATTCAATAATCGATAACTAAAACTATAAATGTAGCTCTTCTTACTGGGCGATTGCATCAACTTCGATGCTTCTCCTGTGTTCTACTGTGCTGCTTGTATTGTCCCCACATACCGCAGCACGCGACAAGGGCTGGCAGACCATAAATGTAACCGTTTCAGAGAGAAATGCGACCAATGTGACGATCTCGCGTTATATCGATTCGATGGTGAATGACGAAACACGGAGATTTTCTAAGGTTTTTACTACATATTAACACTTTTCACATTTTCTCGTGTTACGTGGCTGCCAGTCCTCGGTTCATGCAAAATCTTAAGGTCCTCCGTCATGTCCAAGGCACCAAACCGACCAATAATTCAATAATCGATAGCTAAAACTATAAATGTAGCTCTTCTTACTGGGCGATTGCATCAACTTAGATGCTTCTCCTGTGTTCTACTGTGCTGCTTGTATTGTCCCCACAAACCGCAGCACGCGACAAGGGCTGGCAGACCATAAATGTAACCGTTTCAGAGAGAAATGCGACCAATGTGACGATCTCGCGTTATATCGATTCGATGGTGAATGACGAAACACGGAGATTTTCTAAGGTTTTTACTACATATTAACACTTTTCACATTTTCTCGTGTTACGTGGCTACCAGTCCTCGGTTCATGCAAAATCTTAAGGTCCTCGGTCATGTCCAAGGCACCAAACCGACCAATAATTCAATAATCGATAACTAAAACTATAAATGTAGCTCTTCTTACTGGGCGATTGCATCAACTTAGATGCTTCTCCTGTGTTCTACTGTGCTGCTTGTATTGTCCCCACATACCGCAGCACGCGACAAGGGCTGGCAGACCATAAATGTAACCGTTTCAGAGAGAAATGCGACCAATGTGACAATCTCGCGTTATATCGATTCGATGGTGAATGACGAAACACGGAGATTTTCTAAGGTTTTTACTACATATTAACACTTTTCACATTTTCTCGTGTTACGTGGCTACCAGTCCTCGGTTCATGCAAAATCTTAAGGTCCTCGGTCATGTCCAAGGCACCAAACCGACCAATTATTCAATAATCGATAACTAAAACTATAAATGTAGCTCTTCTTACTGGGCGATTGCATCAACTTAGATGCTTCTCCTGTGTTCTACTGTGCTGCTTGTATTGTCCCCACATACCGCAGCACGCGACATGGGCTGGCAGACCATAAATGTAACCGTTTCAGAGAGAAATGCGACCAATGTGACGATCTCGCGTTATATCGATTCGATGGTGAATGACGAAACACGGAGATTTTCTAAGGTTTTTACTACATATTAACACTTTTCACATTTTCTCGTGTTACGTGGCTGCCAGTCCTCGGTTCATGCAAAATCTTAAGGTCCTCGGTCATGTCCAAGGCACCAAACCGACCAATAATTCAATAATCGATAACTAAAACTATAAATGTAGCTCTTCTTACTGGGCGATTGCATCAACTTAGATGCTTCTCCTGTGTTCTACTGTGCTGCTTGTATTGTCCCCACATACCGCAGCACGCGACAAGGGCTGGCAGACCATAAATGTAACCGTTTCAGAGAGAAATGCGACCAATGTGACGATCTCGCGTTATATCGATTCGATGGTGAATGACGAAACACGGAGATTTTCTAAGGTTTTTACTACATATTAACACTTTTGACATTTTCTCGTGTTACGTGGCTGCCAGTCCTCGGTTCATGCAAAATCTTAAGGTCCTCGGTCATGTCCAAGGCACCAAACCGACCAATAATTCAATAATCGATAACTAAAACTATAAATGTAGCTCTTCTTACTGGGCGATTGCATCAACTTAGATGCTTCTCCTGTGTTCTACTGTGCTGCTTGTATTGTCCCCACATACCGCAGCACGCGACAAGGGCTGGCAGACCATAAATGTAACCGTTTCAGAGAGAAATGCGACCAATGTGACGATCTCGCGTTATATCGATTCGATGGTGAATGACGAAACACGGAGATTTTCTAAGGTTTTTACTACATATTAACACTTTTCACATTTTCTCGTGTTACGTGGCTGCCAGTCCTCGGTTCATGCAAAATCTTAAGGTCCTCGGTCATGTCCAAGGCACCAAACCGACCAATAATTCAATAATCGATTGCTAAAACAATAAATGTAGCTCTTCTTACTGGGCGATTGCATCAACTTAGATGCTTCTCCTGTGTTCTACTGTGCTGCTTGTATTGTCCCCACATACCGCAGCACGCGACAAGGGCTGGCAGACCATAAATGTAACCGTTTCAGAGAGAAATGCGACCAATGTGACGATCTCGCGTTATATCGATTCGATGGTGAATGACGAAACACGGAGATTTTCTAAGGTTTTTACTACATATTAACACTTTTCACATTTTCTCGTGTTACGTGGCTGCCAGTCCTCGGTTCATGCAAAATCTTAAGGTCCTCCGTCATGTCCAAGGCACCAAACCGACCAATAATTCAATAATCGATAACTAAAACTATAAATGTAGCTCTTCTTACTGGGCGATTGCATCAATTTAGATGCTTCTCCTGTGTTCTACTGTGAGCCTGTATTGTCCCCACATACCGCAGCACGCGACAAGGGCTGGCAGACCATAAATGTAACCGTTTCAGAGAGAAATGCGACCAATGTGACGATCTCGCGTTATATCGATTCGATGGTGAATGACGAAACACGGAGATTTTCTAAGGTTTTTACTACATATTAACACTTTTCACATTTTCTCGTGTTACGTGGCTGCCAGTCCTCGGTTCATGCAAAATCTTAGGGTCCTCCGTCATGTCCAAGGCACCAAACCGACCAATAATTCAATAATCGATAGCTAAAACTATAAATGTAGCTCTTCTTACTGGGCGATTGCATCAACTTAGATGCTTCTCCTGTGTTCTACTGTGCTGCTTGTATTGTCCCCACAAACCGCAGCACGCGACAAGGGCTGGCAGACCATAAATGTAACCGTTTCAGAGAGAAATGCGACCAATGTGACGATCTCGCGTTATATCGATTCGATGGTGAATGACGAAACACGGAGATTTTCTAAGGTTTTTACTACATATTAACACTTTTCACATTTTCTCGTGTTACGTGGCTACCAGTCCTCGGTTCATGCAAAATCTTAAGGTCCTCGGTCATGTCCAAGGCACCAAACCGACCAATAATTCAATAATCGATAACTAAAACTATAAATGTAGCTCTTCTTACTGGGCGATTGCATCAACTTAGATGCTTCTCCTGTGTTCTACTGTGCTGCTTGTATTGTCCCCACATACCGCAGCACGCGACAAGGGCTGGCAGACCATAAATGTAACCGTTTCAGAGAGAAATGCGACCAATGTGACGATCTCGCGTTATATCGATTCGATGGTGAATGACGAAACACGGAGATTTTCTAAGGTTTTTACTACATATTAACACTTTTCACATTTTCTCGTGTTACGTGGCTACCAGTCCTCGGTTCATGCAAAATCTTAAGGTCCTCGGTCATGTCCAAGGCACCAAACCGACCAATAATTCAATAATCGATAACTAAAACTATAAATGTAGCTCTTCTTACTGGGCGATTGCATGAACTTAGATGCTTCTCCTGTGTTCTACTGTGCTGCTTGTATTGTCCCCACATACCGCAGCACGCGACATGGGCTGGCAGACCATAAATGTAACCGTTTCAGAGAGAAATGCGACCAATGTGACGATCTCGCGTTATATCGATTCGATGGTGAATGACGAAACACGGAGATTTTCTAAGGTTTTTACTACATATTAACACTTTTCACATTTTCTCGTGTTACGTGGCTGCCAGTCCTCGGTTCATGCAAAATCTTAAGGTCTTCGGTCATGTCCAAGGCACCAAACCGACCAATAATTCAATAATTGATAACTAAAACTATAAATGTAGCTCTTCTTACTGGGCGATTGCATCAACTTAGATGCTTCTCCTGTGTTCTACTGTGCTGCTTGTATTGTCCCCACATACCGCAGCACGCGACAAGGGCTGGCAGACCATAAATGTAACCGTTTCAGAGAGAAATGCGACCAATGTGACGATCTCGCGTTATATCGATTCGATGGTGAATGACGAAACACGGAGATTTTCTAAGGTTTTTACTACATATTAACACTTTTCACATTTTCTCGTGTTACGTGGCTGCCAGTCCTCGGTTCATGCAAAATCTTAAGGTCCTCCGTCATGTCCAAGGCACCAAACCGACCAATAATTCAATAATCGATTGCTAAAACAATAAATGTAGCTCTTCTTACTGGGCGATTGCATCAACTTAGATGCTTCTCCTGTGTTCTACTGTGCTGCTTGTATTGTCCCCACATACCGCAGCACGCGACAAGGGCTGGCAGACCATAAATGTAACCGTTTCAGAGAGAAATGCGACCAATGTGACGATCTCGCGTTATATCGATTCGATGGTGAATGACGAAACACGGAGATTTTCTAGGGTTTTTACTACATATTAACACTTTTCAATTTTCTCGTGTTACGTGGCTGCCAGTCCTCGGTTCATGCAAAATCTTAAGGTCCTCCGTCATGTCCAAGGCACCAAACCGACCAATAATTCAATAATCGATAACTAAAACTATAAATGTAGCTCTTCTTACTGGGTGATTGCATCAATTTAGATGCTTCTCCTGTGTTCTACTGTGAGCCTGCATTGTCCCCACATACCGCAGCACGCGACAAGGGCTGGCAGACCATAAATGTAACCGTTTCAGAGAGAAATGCGACCAATGTGACGATCTCGCGTTATATCGATTCGATGGTGAATGACGAAACACGGAGATTTTCTAAGGTTTTTACTACATATTAACACTTTTCACATTTTCTCGTGTTACGTGGCTGCCAGTCCTCGGTTCATGCAAAATCTTAAGGTCTTCGGTCATGTCCAAGGCACCAAACCGACCAATAATTCGATAATCGATAACTAAAACTATAAATGTAGCTCTTCTTACTGGGCGATTGCATCAACTAAGATGCTTCTCCTGTGTTCTACTGAGCTGCTTGTATTGTCCCCACATAACCCAGCACGCGACAAGGGCTGGCAGACCATAAATGTAACCGTTTCAGAGAGAAATGCGACCAATGTGACGATCTCGCGTTATATCGATTCGATGGTGAATGACGAAACACGGAGATTTTCTAAGGTTTTTACTACATATTAACAATTTTCACATTTTCTCGTGTTACGTGGCTGCCAGTCCTCGGTTCATGCAAAATCTTAAGGTCCTCAGTCATGTCCAAGGCACCAAACCGACCAATAATTCAATAATCGATAACTAAAACTATAAATGTAGATCTTCTTACTGGGCGGTTGCATCAACTTAGATGCTTCTCCTGTGTTCTACTGTGCTGCTTGTATTGTCCCCACATACCGCAGCACGCGACAAGGGCTGGCAGACCATAAATGTAACCGTTTCAGAGAGAAATGCGACCAATGTGACGATCTCGCGTTATATCGATTCGATGGTGAATGACGAAACACGGAGATTTTCTAAGGTTTTTTACTACATATTAACACTTTTCACATTTTCTCGTGTTACGTGGCTGCCAGTCCTCGGTTCATGTAAAATCTTAAGGTCCTCGGTCATGTCCAAGGCACCAAACCGACCAATAATTCGATAATCGATAGCTAAAACTATAAATGTAGCTCTTCTTACTGGGCGATTGCATCAACTAAGATGCTTCTCCTGTGTTCTACTGTGCTGCTTGTATTGTCCCCACATACCGCAGCACGCGACAAGGGCTGGCAGACCATAAATGTAACCGTTTCAGAGAGAAATGCGACCAATGTGACGATCTCGCGTTATATCGATTCGATGGTGAATGACGAAACACGGAGATTTTCTAAGGTTTTTACTACATATTAACACTTTTCACATTTTCTCGTGTTACGTGGCTACCAGTCCTCGGTTCATGCAAAATCTTAAGGTCCTCGGTCATGTCCAAGGCACCAAACCGACCAATAATTCAATAATCGATAACTAAAACTATAAATGTAGCTCTTCTTACTGGGTGATTGCATCAACTTAGATGCTTCTTCTGTGTTCTACTGTGAGCTTGTATTGTCGCCACATACAGCAGCACGCGACAAGGGCTGGCAGACCATAAATGTAACCGTTTCAGAGAGAAATGCGACCAATGTGACGATCTCGCGTTATATCGATTCGATGGTGAATGACGAAACACGGAGATTTTCTAAGGTTTTTACTACATATTAACACTTTTCACATTTTCTCGTGTTACGTGGCTGGCAGTCCTCGGTTCACGCTACTTCTTAAGGTCCTCGGTCATGTCCAAGGCACCAAAAAGACCAATAATTCAATAATCGATAACTAAAACTATAAATGTAGCTCTTCTTACTGGGCGATTGCATCAACGTAGATGCTTCTCCTGTGTTCTACTGTGCTGCTTGTATTGTCCCCACATACCGCAGCACGCGACAAGGGCTGGCAGACCATAAATGTAACCGTTTCAGAGAGAAATGCGACCAATGTGACGATCTCGCGTTATATCGATTCGATGGTGAATGACGAAACACGGAGATTTTCTAAGGTTTTTACTACATATTAACACTTTTCACATTTTCTCGTGTTACGTGGCTGCCAGTCCTCGGTTTTATGCAAAATCTTAAGGTCCTCCGTCATGTCCAAGGCACCAAACCGACCAATAATTCAATAATCGATAACTAAAACTATAAATGTAGCTCTTCTTACTGGGCGATTGCATCAACTTAGATGCTTCTCCTGTGTACTACTGTGCTGCTTGTATTGTCCCCACATACCGCAGCACGCGACAAGGGCTGGCAGACCATAAATGTAACCGTTTCAGAGAGAAATGCGACCAATGTGACGATCTCGCGTTATATCGATTCGATGGTGAATGACGAAACACGGAGATTTTCTAAGGTTTTTACTACATATTAACACTTTTCACATTTTCTCGTGTTACGTGGCTGCCAGTCCTCGGTTCATGCAAAATCTTAAGGTCCTCGGTCATGTCCAAGGCACCAAACCGACCAATAATTCAATAATCGATAACTAAAACTATAAATGTAGCTCTTCTTACTGGGCGATTGCATCAACTAAGATGCTTCTCCTGTGTTCTACTGTGCTGCTTGTATTGTCCCCACATAACCCAGCACGCGACAAGGGCTGGCAGACCATAAATGTAACCGTTTCAGAGAGAAATGCGACCAATGTGACGATCTCGCGTTATATCGATTCGATGGTGAATGACGAAACACGGAGATTTTCTAAGGTTTTTACTACATATTAACACTTTTCACATTTTCTCGTGTTACGTGGCTGCCAGTCCTCGGTTCATGCAAAATCTTAAGGTCCTCGGTCATGTCCAAGGCACCAAACCGACCAATAATTCGATAATCGATAACTAAAACTATAAATGTAGCTCTTCTTACTGGGCGATTGCATCAACTAAGATGCTTCTCCTGTGTTCTACTGTGCTGCTTGTATTGTCCCCACATAACCCAGCACGCGACAACGGCTGGCAGACCATAAATGTAACCGTTTCAGAGAGAAATGCGACCAATGTGACGATCTCGCGTTATATCGATTCGATGGTGAATGACGAAACACGGAGATTTTCTAAGGTTTTTACTACATATTAACACTTTTCACATTTTCTCGTGTTACGTGGCTGCCAGTCCTCGGTTCATGCAAAATCTTAAGGTCCTCGGTCATGTCCAAGGCACCAAACCGACCAATAATTCAATAATCGATAACTAAAACTATAAATGTAGCTCTTCCTACTGGGCGGTTGCATCAACTTAGATGCTTCTCCTGTGTTCTACTGTGCTGCTTGTATTGTCCCCACATACCGCAGCACGCGACAAGGGCTGGCAGACCATAAATGTAACCGTTTCAGAGAGAAATGCGACCAATGTGACGATCTCGCGTTATATCGATTCGATGGTGAATGACGAAACACGGAGATTTTCTAAGGTTTTTTACTACATATTAACACTTTTCACATTTTCTCGTGTTACGTGGCTGCCAGTCCTCGGTTCATGCTACTTCTTAAGATCCTCGGTCATGTCCAAGGCACCAAAAAGACCAATAATTCAATAATCGATAACTAAAACTATAAATGTAGCTCTTCTTACTGGGCGATTGCATCAACTTAGATGCTTCTCCTGTGTTCTACTGTGCTGCTTGTATTGTCCCCACATACCGCAGCACGCGACAAGGGCTGGCAGACCATAAATGTAACCGTTTCAGAGAGAAATGCGACCAATGTGACGATCTCGCGTTATATCGATTCAATGGTGAATGACGAAACACGGAGATTTTCTAAGGTTTTTACTACATATTAACACTTTTCACATTTTCTCGTGTTACGTGGCTGCCAGTCCTCGGTTCAGGCAAAATCTTAAGGTCCTAGGTCATGTCCAAGGCACCAAACCGACCAATAATTCAATAATCGATAACTAAAACTATAAATGTAGCTCTTCTTACTGGGCGATTGCATCAACTTAGATGCTTCTCCTGTGTTCTACTGTGCTGCTTGTATTGTCCCCACATAACCCAGCACGCGACAAGGGCTGGCAGACCATAAATGTAACCGTTTCAGAGAGAAATGCGACCAATGTGACGATCTCGCGTTATATCGATTCGATGGTGAATGACGAAACACGGAGATTTTCTAAGGTTTTTACTACATATTAACACTTTTCACATTTTCTCGTGTTACGTGGCTGCCAGTCCTCGGTTCATGCAAAATCTTAAGGTCCTCGGTCATGTCCAAGGCACCAAACCGACCAATAATTCAACAATCGATAACTAAAACTATAAATGTAGCTCTTCTTACTGGGCGATTGCATCAACTTAGATGCTTCTCCTGTGTTCTACTGTGCTGCTTGTAATGTCCCCACATACCGCAGCACGCGACAAGGGCTGGCAGACCATAAATGTAACCGTTTCAGGGAGAAATGCGACCAATGTGACGATCTCGCGTTATATCGATTCGATGGTGAATGACGAAACACGGAGATTTTCTAAGGTTTTTACTACATATTAACACTTTTCACATTTTCTCGTGTTACGTGGCTGCCAGTCCTCGGTTCATGCAAAATCTTAAGGTCCTCGGTCATGTCCAAGGCACCAAACCGACCAATAATTCAATAATCGATAACTAAAACTATAAATGTAGCTCTTCTTACTGGGCGATTGCATCAACTTAGATGCTTCTCCTGTGTTCTACTGTGCTGCTTGTATTGTCCCCACATACGGCAGCACACGACAAGAGCTGGCAGACCATAAATGTAACCGTTTCAGAGAGAAATGCGACCAATGTGACGATCTCGCGTTATATCGATTCGATGGTGAATGACGAAACACGGATATTTTCTAAGGTTTTTACTACATATTAACACTTTTCACATTTTCTCGTGTTACGTGGCTGCCAGTCCTCGGTTCATGCAAAATCTTAAGGTCCTCGGTCATGTCCAAGGCACCAAACCGACCAATAATTCAATAATCGATAACTAAAACTATAAATGTAGCTCTTCTTACTGGGCGGTTGCATCAACTTAGATGCTTCTCCTGTGTTCTACTGTGCTGCTTGTATTGTCCCCACATACCGCAGCACGCGACAAGGGCTGGCAGACCATAAATGTAACCGTTTCAGAGAGAAATGCGACCAATGTGACGATCTCGCGTTATATCGATTCAATGGTGAATGACGAAACACGGAGATTTTCTAAGGTTTTTACTACATATTAACACTTTTGACATTTTCTCGTGTTACGTGGCTGCCAGTCCTCGGTTCATGCAAAATCTTAAGGTCCTCGGTCATGTCCAAGGCACCAAACCGACCAATAATTCAATAATCGATAACTAAAACTATAAATGTAGCTCTTCTTACTGGGCGATTGCATCAACTTAGATGCTTCTCCTGTGTTCTACTGTGCTGCTTGTATTGTCCCCACATACCGCAGCACGCGACAAGGGCTGGCAGACCATAAATGTAACCGTTTCAGAGAGAAATGCGACCAATGTGACGATCTCGCGTTATATCGATCCGATGGTGAATGACGAAACACGGAGATTTTCTAAGGTTTTTACTACATATTAACACTTTTCACATTTTCTCGTGTTACGTGGCTGCCACTCCTCGGTTCATGCAAAATCTTAAGGTCCTCCGTCATGTCCAAGGCACCAAACCGACCAATAATTCAATAATCGATAGCTAAAACTATAAATGTAGCTCTTCTTACTGGGCGATTGCATCAACTTAGATGCTTCTCCTGTGTTCTACTGTGCTGCTTGTATTGTCCCCACATACCGCAGCACGCGACAAGGGCTGGCAGACCATAAATGTAACCGTTTCAGAGAGAAATGCGACCAATGTGACGATCTCGCGTTATATCGATTCGATGGTGAATGACGAAACACGGAGATTTTCTAAGGTTTTTACTACATATTAACACTTTTCACATTTTCTCGTGTTACGTGGCTGCCAGTCCTCGGTTCATGCAAAATCTTAAGGTCCTCGGTCATGTACAAGGCACCAAACCGACCAATAATTCAATAATCGATAACTAAAACTATAAATGTAGCTCTTCTTACTGGGCGATTGCATCAATTGAGATGCTTCTCCTGTGTTCTACTGTGAGCTTGTATTGTCCCCACTTACCGCAGCACGCGACAAGGGCTGGCAGACCATAAATGTAACCGTTTCAGAGAGAAATGCGACCAATGTGACGATCTCGCGTTATATCGATTCGATGGTGAATGACGAAACACGGAGATTTTCTAAGGTTTTTACTGCATATTAACACTTTTCACATTTTCTCGTGTTACGTGGCTGCCAGTCCTCGGTTCATGCAAAATCTTAAGGTCCTCGGTCATGTCCAAGGCACCAAACCGACCAATAATTCGATAATCGATAACAAAAACTATAAATGTAGCTCTTCTTACTGGGCGATTGCATCAACTAAGATGCTTCTCCTGTGTTCTACTGTGCTCTTTGTATTGTCCCCACATAACCCAGCACGCGACAAGGGCTGGCAGACCATAAATGTAACCGTTTCAGAGAGAAATGCGACCAATGTGACGATCTCGCGTTATATCGATTCGATGGTGAATGACGAAACACGGAGATTTTCTAAGGTTTTTACTACATATTAACACTTTTCACATTTTCTCGTGTTACGTGGCTGCCAGTCCTCGGTTCATGCAAAATCTTAAGGTCCTCGGTCATGTCCAAGGCACCAAACCGACCAATAATTCAATAATCGATAACTAAAACTATAAATGTAGCTCTTCATTCTGGGCGGTTGTATCAACTTAGATGCTTCTCCTGTGTTCTACTGTGCTGCTTGTATTGTCCCCACATACCGCAGCACGCGACAAGGGCTGGCAGACCATAAATGTAACCGTTTCAGAGAGAAATGCGACCAATGTGACGATCTCGCGTTATATCGATTCGATGGTGAATGACGAAACACGGAGATTTTCTAAGGTTTTTACTACATATTAACACTTTTCACATTTTCTCGTGTTACGTGGCTGCCAGTCCTCGGTTCATGTAAAATCTTAAGGTCCTCGGTCATGTCCAAGGCACCAAACCGACCAATAATTCGATAATCGATAACTAAAACTATAAATGTAGCTCTTCTTACTGGGCGATTGCATCAACTAAGATGCTTCTCCTGTGTTCTACTGTGCTGTTTGTATTGTCCCCACATACCGCAGCACGCGACAAGGGCTGGCAGACCATAAATGTAACCGTTTCAGAGAGAAATGCGACCAATGTGACGATCTCGCGTTATATCGATTCGATGGTGAATGACGAAACACGGAGATTTTCTAAGGTTTTTACTACATATTAACACTTTTCACATTTTCTCGTGTTACGTGGCTGCCAGTCCTCGGTTCATGCAAAATCTTAGGGTCCTAGGTCATGTCCAAGGCACCAAACCGACCAATAATTCAATAATCGATAACTAAAACTACAAATGTAGCTCTTCTTACTGGGCGATTGCATCAACTTAGATGCTTCTCCTGTGGTCTACTGTGCTGCTTGTATTGTCCCCACATAACCCAGCACGCGACAAGGGCTGGCAGACAATAAATGTAACCGTTTCAGAGAGAAATGCGACCAATGTGACGATCTCGCGTTATATCGATTCGATGGTGAATGACGAAACACGGAGATTTTCTAAGGTTTTTACTACATATTAACACTTTTCACATTTTCTCGTGTTACGTGGCTGCCAGTCCTCGGTTCATGCAAAATCTTAAGGTCCTCGGTCATGTCCAAGGCACCAAACCGACCAATAATTCAATAATCGATAACTAAAACTATAAATGTAGCTCTTCTTACTGGGCGATTGCATCAACTTAGATGCTTCTCCTGTGTTCTACTGTGCTGCTTGTATTGTCCCCACATACCGCAGCACGCGACAAGGGTTGGCAGACCATAAATGTAACCGTTTCAGAGAGAAATGCGACCAATGTGACGATCTCGCGTTATATCGATTCGATGGTGAATGACGAAACACGGAGATTTTCTAAGGTTTTTACTACATATTAACACTTTTCACATTTTCTCTTGTTACGTGGCTGCCAGTCTTCGCTTCATGCAAAATCTTAAGGTTCTAGGTCATGTCCAAGGCACCAAACCGACCAATAATTCAATAATCGATAACTAAAAATATAAATGTAGCTCTTCTTACTGGGTGATTGCATCAACTTAGATGCTTCTCCTGTGTTCTACTGTGCTGCTTGTATTGTCCCCACATACCGCAGCACGCGACAAGGGCTGGCAGACCATAAATGTAACCGTTTCAGAGAGAAGTGCGACCAATGTGACGATCTCGCGTTATATCGATTCGATGGTGAATGACGAAACACGGAGATTTTCTAAGGTTTTTACTACATATTAACACTTTTCACATTTTCTCGTGTTACGTGGCTGCCAGTCCTCGGTTCATGCAAAATCTTAAGGTCCTCCGTCATGTCCAAGGCACCAAACCGACCAATAATTCAATAATCGATAACTAAAACTATAAATGTAGCTCTTCTTACTGGGCGATTGCATCAACTTAGATGCTTCTCCTGTGTTCTACTGTGAGCTTGTATTGTCCCCACATACCGCAGCACGCGACAAGGGCTGGCAGACCATAAATGTAACCGTTTCAGAGATAAATGTGACCAATGTGACGATCTCGCGTTATATCGATTCGATGGTGAATGACGAAACACGGAGATTTTCTAAGGTTTTTACTACATATTAACACTTTTGACATTTTTCGTGTTACGTGGCTGCCAGTCCTCGGTTCATGCAAAATCTTAAGGTCCTCGGTCATGTCCAAGGCACCAAACCGACCAATAATTCAATAATCGATAACTAAAACTATAAATGTTGCTCTTCTTACTGGGCGATTGCATCAACTTAGATGCTTCTCCTGTGTTCTACTGTGCTGCTTGTATTGTCCCCACATACCGCAGCACGCGACAAGGGCTGGCAGACCATAAATGTAACCGTTTCAGAGAGAAATGCGACCAATGTGACGATCTCGCGTTATATCGATCCGATGGTGAATGACGAAACACGGAGATTTTCTAAGGTTTTTACTACATATTAACACTTTTCACATTTTCTCGTGTTACGTGGCTGCCACTCCTCGGTTCATGCAAAATCTTAAGGTCCTCCGTCATGTCCAAGGCACCAAACCGACCAATAATTCAATAATCGATAGCTAAAACTATAAATGTAGCTCTTCTTACTGGGCGATTGCATCAACTTAGATGCTTCTCCTGTGTTCTACTGTGCTGCTTGTATTGTCCCCACATACCGCAGCACGCGACAAGGGCTGGCAGACCATAAATGTAACCGTTTCAGAGAGAAATGCGACCAATGTGACGATCTCGCGTTATATCGATTCGATGGTGAATGACGAAACACGGAGATTTTCTAAGGTTTTTACTACATATTAACACTTTTCACATTTTCTCGTGTTACGTGGCTGCCAGTCCTCGGTTCATGCAAAATCTTAAGGTCCTCGGTCATGTACAAGGCACCAAACCGACCAATAATTCAATAATCGATAACTAAAACTATAAATGTAGCTCTTCTTACTGGGCGATTGCATCAATTTAGATGCTTCTCCTGTGTTCTACTGTGAGCTTGTATTGTCCCCACTTACCGCAGCACGCGACAAGGGCTGGCAGACCATAAATGTAACCGTTTCAGAGAGAAATGCGACCAATGTGACGATCTCGCGTTATATCGATTCGATGGTGAATGACGAAACACGGAGATTTTCTAAGGTTTTTACTACATATTAACACTTTTCACATTTTCTCGTGTTACGTGGCTGCCAGTCCTCGGTTCATGCAAAATCTTAAGGTCCTCGGTCATGTCCAAGGCACCAAACCGACCAATAATTCGATAATCGATAACAAAAACTATAAATGTAGCTCTTCTTACTGGGCGATTGCATCAACTAAGATGCTTCTCCTGTGTTCTACTGTGCTCTTTGTATTGTCCCCACATAACCCAGCACGCGACAAGGGCTGGCAGACCATAAATGTAACCGTTTCAGAGAGAAATGCGACCAATGTGACGATCTCGCGTTATATCGATTCGATGGTGAATGACGAAACACGGAGATTTTCTAAGGTTTTTACTACATATTAACACTTTTCACATTTTCTCGTGTTACGTGGCTGCCAGTCCTCGGTTCATGCAAAATCTTAAGGTCCTCGGTCATGTCCAAGGCACCAAACCGACCAATAATTCAATAATCGATAACTAAAACTATAAATGTAGCTCTTCTTACTGGGCGGTTGTATCAACTTAGATGCTTCTCCTGTGTTCTACTGTGCTGCTTGTATTGTCCCCACATACCGCAGCACGCGACAAGGGCTGGCAGACCATAAATGTAACCGTTTCAGAGAGAAATGCGACCAATGTGACGATCTCGCGTTATATCGATTCGATGGTGAATGACGAAACACGGAGATTTTCTAAGGTTTTTACTACATATTAACACTTTTCACATTTTCTCGTGTTACGTGGCTGCCAGTCCTCGGTTCATGTAAAATCTTAAGGTCCTCGGTCATGTCCAAGGCACCAAACCGACCAATAATTCGATAATCGATAACTAAAACTATAAATGTAGCTCTTCTTACTGGGCGATTGCATCAACTTAGATGCTTCTCCTGTGTTCTACTGTGCTGCTTGTATTGTCCCCACATAACCCAGCACGCGACAAGGGCTGGCAGACAATAAATGTAACCGTTTCAGAGAGAAATGCGACCAATGTGACGATCTCGCGTTATATCGATTCGATGGTGAATGACGAAACACGGAGATTTTCTAAGGTTTTTACTACATATTAACACTTTTGACATTTTCTCGTGTTACGTGGCTGCCAGTCCTCGGTTCATGCAAAATCTTAAGATCCTCGGTCATGTCCAAGGCACCAAACCGACCAATAATTCAATAATCGATAACTAAAACTATAAATGTAGCTCTTCTTACTGGGCGATTGCATCAACTTAGATGCTTCTCCTGTGTTCTACTGTGCTGCTTGTATTGTCCCCACATACCGCAGCACGCGACAAGGGTTGGCAGACCATAAATGTAACCGTTTCAGAGAGAAATGCGACCAATGTGACGATCTCGCGTTATATCGATTCGATGGTGAATGACGAAACACGGAGATTTTCTAAGGTTTTTACTACATATTAACACTTTTCACATTTTCTCGTGTTACGTGGCTGCCAGTCTTCGCTTCATGCAAAATCTTAAGGTTCTAGGTCATGTCCAAGGCACCAAACCGACCAATAATTCAATAATCGATAACTAAAAATATAAATGTAGCTCTTCTTACTGGGCGATTGCATCAACTTAGATGCTTCTCCTGTGTTCTACTGTGCTGCTTGTATTGTCCCCACATACCGCAGCACGCGACAAGGGCTGGCAGACCATAAATGTAACCGTTTCAGAGAGAAATGCGACCAATGTGACGATCTCGCGTTATATCGATTCGATGGTGAATGACGAAACACGGAGATTTTCTAAGGTTTTTACTACATATTAACACTTTTCACATTTTCTCGTGTTACGTGGCTGCCAGTCCTCGGTTCAGGCAAAATCTTAAGGTCCTCGGTCATGTCCAAGGCACCAAACCGACCAATAATTCAATAATCGATAACTAAAACTATAGATGTAGCTCTACTTACTGGGCGATTGCATCAACTTAGATGCTTCTCCTGTGTTCTACTGTGAGCTTGTATTGTCCCCACATACCGCAGCACGCGACAAGGGCTGGCAGACCATAAATGTAACCGTTTCAGAGAGAAATGTGACCAATGTGACGATCTCGCGTTATATCGATTCGATGGTGAATGACGAAACACGGAGATTTTCTAAGGTTTTTACTACATATTAACACTTTTCACATTTTCTCGTGTTACGTGGCTACCAGTCCTCGGTTCATGCAAAATCTTAAGGTCCTCGGTCATGTCCAAGGCACCAAACCGACCAATAATTCAATAATCGATAACTAAAACTATAAATGTAGCTCTTCTTACTGGGCGATTGCATCTACTTAGATGATTCCCCTGTGTTCTACTGTGCTGCTTGTATTGTCCCCACATACCGCAGCACGCGACAAGGGCTGGCAGACCATAAATGTAACCGTTTCAGAGAGAAATGCGACCAATGTGACGATCTCGCGTTATATCGATTCGATGGTGAATGACGAAACACGGAGATTTTCTAAGGTTTTTACTACATATTAACACTTTTCACATTTTCTCGTGTTACGTGGCTGCCAGTCTTCGCTTCATGCAAAATCTTAAGGTTCTAGGTCATGTCCAAGGCACCAAACCGACCAATAATTCAATAATCGATAACTAAAAATATAAATGTAGCTCTTCTTACTGGGTGATTGCATCAACTTAGATGCTTCTCCTGTGTTCTACTGTGCTGCTTGTATTGTCCCCACATACCGCAGCACGCGACAAGAGCTGGCAGACCATAAATGTAACCGTTTCAGAGAGAAATGCGACCAATGTGACGATCTCGCGTTATATCGATTCGATGGTGAATGACGAAACACGGAGATTTTCTAAGGTTTTTACTACATATTAACACTTTTCACATTTTCTCGTGTTACGTGGCTGCCAGTCCTCGGTTCATGCAAAATCTTAAGGTCCTCCGTCATGTCCAAGGCACCAAACCGACCAATAATTCAATAATCGATAACTAAAACTATAAATGTAGCTCTTCTTACTGGGCGATTGCATCAACTTAGATGCTTCTCCTGTGTTCTACTGTGAGCTTGTATTGTCCCCACATACCGCAGCACGCGACAAGGGCTGGCAGACCATAAATGTAACCGTTTCAGAGAGAAATGTGACCAATGTGACGATCTCGCGTTATATCGATTCGATGGTGAATGACGAAACACGGAGATTTTCTAAGGTTTTTACTACATATTAACACTTTTGACATTTTCTCGTGTTACGTGGCTGCCAGTCCTCGGTTCATGCAAAATCTTAAGGTCCTCGGTCATGTCCAAGGCACCAAACCGACCAATAATTCAATAATCGATAACTAAAACTATAAATGTAGCTCTTCTTACTGGGCGATTGCATCAACTTAGATGCTTCTCCTGTGTTCTACTGTGCTGCTTGTATTGTCCCCACATACCGCAGCACGCGACAAGGGCTGGCAGACCATAAATGTAACCGTTTCAGAGAGAAATGCGACCAATGTGACGATCTCGCGTTATATCGATTCGATGGTGAATGACGAAACACGGAGATTTTCTAAGGTTTTTACTACATATTAACACTTTTCACATTTTCTCGTGTTACGTGGCTGCCAGTCCTCGGTTCATGCAAAATCTTAAGGTCCTCGGTCATGTCCAAGGCACCAAACCGACCAATAATTCGATAATCGATAACAAAAACTATAAATGTAGCTCTTCTTACTGGGCGATTGCATCAACTAAGATGCTTCTCCTGTGTTCTACTGTGCTCTTTGTATTGTCCCCACATAACCCAGCACGCGACAAGGGCTGGCAGACCATAAATGTAACCGTTTCAGAGAGAAATGCGACCAATGTGACGATCTCGCGTTATATCGATTCGATGGTGAATGACGAAACACGGAGATTTTCTAAGGTTTTTACTACATATTAACACTTTTCACATTTTCTCGTGTTACGTGGCTGCCAGTCCTCGGTTCATGCAAAATCTTAAGGTCCTCGGTCATGTCCAAGGCACCAAACCGACCAATAATTCAATAATCGATAACTAAAACTATAAATGTAGCTCTTCTTACTGGGCGGTTGTATCAACTTAGATGCTTCTCCTGTGTTCTACTGTGCTGCTTGTATTGTCCCCACATACCGCAGCACGCGACAAGGGCTGGCAGACCATAAATGTAACCGTTTCAGAGAGAAATGCGACCAATGTGACGATCTCGCGTTATATCGATTCGATGGTGAATGACGAAACACGGAGATTTTCTAAGGTTTTTACTACATATTAACACTTTTCACATTTTCTCGTGTTACGTGGCTGCCAGTCCTCGGTTCATGCAAAATCTTAAGGTCCTCGGTCATGTACAAGGCACCAAACCGACCAATAATTCAATAATCGATAACTAAAACTATAAATGTAGCTCTTCTAACTGGGCGATTGCATCAATTTAGATGCTTCTCCTGTGTTCTACTGTGAGCTTGTATTGTCCCCACTTACCGCAGCACGCGACAAGGGCTGGCAGACCATAAATGTAACCGTTTCAGAGAGAAATGCGACCAATGTGACGATCTCGCGTTATATCGATTCGATGGTGAATGACGAAACACGGAGATTTTCTAAGGTTTTTACTACATATTAACACTTTTCACATTTTTTCGTGTTACGTGGCTGCCAGTCCTCGGTTCATGCAAAATCTTAAGGTCCTCGGTCATGTCCAAGGCACCAAACCGACCAATAATTCGATAATCGATAACAAAAACTATAAATGTAGCTCTTCTTACTGGGCGATTGCATCAACTAAGATGCTTCTCCTGTGTTCTACTGTGCTCTTTGTATTGTCCCCACATAACCCAGCACGCGACAAGGGCTGGCAGACCATAAATGTAACCGTTTCAGAGAGAAATGCGACCAATGTGACGATCTCGCGTTATATCGATTCGATGGTGAATGACGAAACACGGAGATTTTCTAAGGTTTTTACTACATATTAACACTTTTCACATTTTCTCGTGTTACGTGGCTGCCAGTCCTCGGTTCATGCAAAATCTTAAGGTCCTCGGTCATGTCCAAGGCACCAAACCGACCAATAATTCAATAATCGATAACTAAAACTATAAATGTAGCTCTTCTTACTGGGCGGTTGTATCAACTTAGATGCTTCTCCTGTGTTCTACTGTGCTGCTTGTATTGTCCCCACATACCGCAGCACGCGACAAGGGCTGGCAGACCATAAATGTAACCGTTTCAGAGAGAAATGCGACCAATGTGACGATCTCGCGTTATATCGATTCGATGGTGAATGACGAAACACGGAGATTTTCTAAGGTTTTTACTACATATTAACACTTTTCACATTTTCTCGTGTTACGTGGCTGCCAGTCCTCGGTTCATGTAAAATCTTAAGGTCCTCGGTCATGTCCAAGGCACCAAACCGACCAA
Organism: Schistocerca nitens; assembly: GCF_023898315.1. Lineage (NCBI taxonomy): Eukaryota > Metazoa > Arthropoda > Insecta > Orthoptera > Acrididae > Schistocerca > Schistocerca nitens. The sequence continues at coordinate 70,597,083 of NC_064625.1, forward strand.
TAATTCGATAATCGATAACTAAAACTATAAATGTAGCTCTTCTTACTGGGCGATTGCATCAACTTAGATGCTTCTCCTGTGTTCTACTGTGCTGCTTGTATTGTCCCCACATAACCCAGCACGCGACAAGGGCTGGCAGACAATAAATGTAACCGTTTCAGAGAGAAATGCGACCAATGTGACGATCTCGCGTTATATCGATTCGATGGTGAATGACGAAACACGGAGATTTTCTAAGGTTTTTACTACATATTAACACTTTTCACATTTTCTCGTGTTACGTGGCTGCCAGTCCTCGGTTCATGCAAAATCTTAAGGTCCTCGGTCATGTCCAAGGCACCAAACCGACCAATAATTCAATAATCGATAACTAAAACTATAAATGTAGCTCTTCTTACTGGGCGATTGCATCAACTTAGATGCTTCTCCTGTGTTCTACTGTGCTGCTTGTATTGTCCCCACATACCGCAGCACGCGACAAGGGTTGGCAGACCATAAATGTAACCGTTTCAGAGAGAAATGCGACCAATGTGACGATCTCGCGTTATATCGATTCGATGGTGAATGACGAAACACGGAGATTTTCTAAGGTTTTTACTACATATTAACACTTTTCACATTTTCTCGTGTTACGTGGCTGCCAGTCTTCGCTTCATGCAAAATCTTAAGGTTCTAGGTCATGTCCAAGGCACCAAACCGACCAATAATTCAATAATCGATAACTAAAAATATAAATGTAGCTCTTCTTACTGGGCGATTGCATCAACTTAGATGCTTCTCCTGTGTTCTACTGTGCTGCTTGTATTGTCCCCACATACCGCAGCACGCGACAAGGGCTGGCAGACCATAAATGTAACCGTTTCAGAGAGAAATGCGACCAATGTGACGATCTCGCGTTATATCGATTCGATGGTGAATGACGAAACACGGAGATTTTCTAAGGTTTTTACTACATATTAACACTTTTCACATTTTCTCGTGTTACGTGGCTGCCAGTCCTCGGTTCAGGCAAAATCTTAAGGTCCTCGGTCATGTCCAAGGCACCAAACCGACCAATAATTCAATAATCGATAACTAAAACTATAAATGTAGCTCTTCTTACTGGGCGATTGCATCAACTTAGACGCTTCTCCTGTGTTCTACTGTGAGCTTGTATTGTCCCCACATACCGCAGCACGCGACAAGGGCTGGCAGACCATAAATGTAACCGTTTCAGAGAGAAATGTGACCAATGTGACGATCTCGCGTTATATCGATTCGATGGTGAATGACGAAACACGGAGATTTTCTAAGGTTTTTACTACATATTAACACTTTTCACATTTTCTCGTGTTACGTGGCTGCCAGTCCTCGGTTCATGCAAAATCTTAAGGTCCTCGGTCATGTCCAAGGCACCAAACCGACCAATAATTCAATAATCGATAACTAAAACTATAAATGTAGCTCTTCTTACTGGGCGATTGCATCTACTTAGATGATTCCCCTGTGTTCTACTGTGCTGCTTGTATTGTCCCCACATACCGCAGCACGCGACAAGGGCTGGCAGACCATAAATGTAACCGTTTCAGAGAGAAATGCGACCAATGTGACGATCTCGCGTTATATCGATTCGATGGTGAATGACGAAACACGGAGATTTTCTAAGGTTTTAACTACATATTAACACTTTTCACATTTTCTCGTGTTACGTGGCTGCCAGTCCTCGGTTCATGCAAAATCTTAAGGTCCTCGGTCATGTCCAAGGCACCAAACCGACCAATAATTCAATAATCGATAACTAAAACTATAAATGTAGCTCTTCTTACTGGGCGATTGCATCAACTTAGATGCTTCTCCTGTGTTCTACTGTGAGCTTGTATTGTCCCCACATACCGCAGCACGCGACAAGGGCTGGCAGACCATAAATGTAACCGTTTCAGAGAGAAATGCGACCAATGTGACGATCTCGCGTTATATCGATTCGATGGTGAATGACGAAACACGGAGATTTTCTAAGGTTTTTACTACATATTAACACTTTTCACATTTTCTCGTGTTACGTGGCTGCCAGTCCTCGGTTCATGCAAAATCTTAAGGTCCTCGGTCATGTACAAGGCACCAAACCGACCAATAATTCAATAATCGATAACTAAAACTATAAATGTAGCTCTTCCTACTGGGCGGTTGCATCAACTTAGATGCTTCTCCTGTGTTCTACTGTGCTGCTTGTATTGTCCCCACATACCGCAGCACGCGACAAGGGCTGGCAGACCATAAATGTAACCGTTTCAGAGAGAAATGCGACCAATGTGACGATCTCGCGTTATATCGATTCGATGGTGAATGACGAAACACGGAGATTTTCTAAGGTTTTTTACTACATATTAACACTTTTCACACTTTCTCGTGTTACGTGGCTGCCAGTCCTCGGTTCATGCAAAATCTTAAGGTCCTCGGTCATGTACAAGGCACCAAACCGACCATTAATACAATAATCGATAACTAAAACTATAAATGTAGCTCTTCTTACTGGGCGGTTGCATCAACTTAGATGCTTCTCCTGTGTTCTACTGTGCTGCTTGTATTGTCCCCACATACCGCAGCACGCGACAAGGGCTGGCAGACCATAAATGTAACCGTTTCAGAGAGAAATGCGACCAATGTGACGATCTCGCGTTATATCGATTCAATGGTGAATGACGAAACACGGAGATTTTCTAAGGTTTTTACTACATATTAACACTTTTGACATTTTCTCGTGTTACGTGGCTGCCAGTCCTCGGTTCATGCAAAATCTTAAGGTCCTCGGTCATGTCCAAGGCACCAAACCGACCAATAATTCAATAATCGATAACTAAAACTATAAATGTAGCTCTTCTTACTGGGCGATTGCATCAACTTAGATGCTTCTCCTGTGTTCTACTGTGCTGCTTGTATTGTCCCCACATACCGCAGCACGCGACAAGGGCTGGCAGACCATAAATGTAACCGTTTCAGAGAGAAATGCGACCAATGTGACGATCTCGCGTTATATCGATCCGATGGTGAATGACGAAACACGGAGATTTTCTAAGGTTTTTACTACATATTAACACTTTTCACATTTTCTCGTGTTACGTGGCTGCCACTCCTCGGTTCATGCAAAATCTTAAGGTCCTCCGTCATGTCCAAGGCACCAAACCGACCAATAATTCAATAATCGATAGCTAAAACTATAAATGTAGCTCTTCTTACTGGGCGATTGCATCAACTTAGATGCTTCTCCTGTGTTCTACTGTGCTGCTTGTATTGTCCCCACATACCGCAGCACGCGACAAGGGTTGGCAGACCATAAATGTAACCGTTTCAGAGAGAAATGCGACCAATGTGACGATCTCGCGTTATATCGATTCGATGGTGAATGACGAAACACGGAGATTTTCTAAGGTTTTTACTACATATTAACACTTTTCACATTTTCTCGTGTTACGTGGCTGCCAGTCCTCGGTTCATGCAAAATCTTAAGGTCCTCGGTCATGTACAAGGCACCAAACCGACCAATAATTCAATAATCGATAACTAAAACTATAAATGTAGCTCTTCTTACTGGGCGATTGCATCAATTTAGATGCTTCTCCTGTGTTCTACTGTGAGCTTGTATTGTCCCCACTTACCGCAGCACGCGACAAGGGCTGGCAGACGATAAATGTAACCGTTTCAGAGAGAAATGCGACCAATGTGACGATCTCGCGTTATATCGATTCGATGGTGAATGACGAAACACGGAGATTTTCTAAGGTTTTTACTACATATTAACACTTTTCACATTTTCTCGTGTTACGTGGCTGCCAGTCCTCGGTTCATGCAAAATCTTAAGGTCCTCGGTCATGTCCAAGGCACCAAACCGACCAATAATTCGATAATCGATAACAAAAACTATAAATGTAGCTCTTCTTACTGGGCGATTGCATCAACTAAGATGCTTCTCCTGTGTTCTACTGTGCTCTTTGTATTGTCCCCACATAACCCAGCACGCGACAAGGGCTGGCAGACCATAAATGTAACCGTTTCAGAGAGAAATGCGACCAATGTGACGATCTCGCGTTATATCGATTCGATGGTGAATGACGAAACACGGAGATTTTCTAAGGTTTTTACTACATATTAACACTTTTCACATTTTCTCGTGTTACGTGGCTGCCAGTCCTCGGTTCATGCAAAATCTTAAGGTCCTCGGTCATGTCCAAGGCACCAAACCGACCAATAATTCAATAATCGATAACTAAAACTATAAATGTAGCTCTTCTTACTGGGCGGTTGTATCAACTTAGATGCTTCTCCTGTGTTCTACTGTGCTGCTTGTATTGTCCCCACATACCGCAGCACGCGACAAGGGCTGGCAGACCATAAATGTAACCGTTTCAGAGAGAAATGCGACCAATGTGACGATCTCGCGTTATATCGATTCGATGGTGAATGACGAAACACGGAGATTTTCTAAGGTTTTTACTACATATTAACACTTTTCACATTTTCTCGTGTTACGTGGCTGCCAGTCCTCGGTTCATGTAAAATCTTAAGGTCCTCGGTCATGTCCAAGGCACCAAACCGACCAATAATTCGATAATCGATAAATAAAACTATAAATGTAGCTCTTCTTACTGGGCGATTGCATCAACTAAGATGCTTCTCCTGTGTTCTACTGTGCTGTTTGTATTGTCCCCACATACCGCAGCACGCGACAAGGGCTGGCGGACCATAAATGTAACCGTTTCAGAGAGAAATGCGACCAATGTGACGATCTCGCGTTATATCGATTCGATGGTGAATGACGAAACACGGAGATTTTCTAAGGTTTTTACTACATATTAACACTTTTCACATTTTCTCGTGTTACGTGGCTGCCAGTCCTCGGTTCATGCAAAATCTTAGGGTCCTAGGTCATGTCCAAGGCACCAAACCGACCAATAATTCAATAATCGATAACTAAAACTACAAATGTAGCTCTTCTTACTGGGCGATTGCATCAACTTAGATGCTTCTCCTGTGTTCTACTGTGCTGCTTGTATTGTCCCCACATACCGCAGCACGCGACAAGGGTTGGCAGACCATAAATGTAACCGTTTCAGAGAGAAATGCGACCAATGTGACGATCTCGCGTTATATCGATTCAATGGTGAATGACGAAACACGGAGATTTTCTAAGGTTTTTACTACATATTAACACTTTTCACATTTTCTCGTGTTACGTGGCTGCCAGTCTTCGCTTCATGCAAAATCTTAAGGATCTAGGTCATGTCCAAGGCACCAAACCGACCAATAATTCAATAATCGATAACTAAAAATATAAATGTAGCTCTTCTTACTGGGCGATTGCATCAACTTAGATGCTTCTCCTGTGTTCTACTGTGCTGCTTGTATTGTCCCCACATACCGCAGCACGCGACAAGGGCTGGCAGACCATAAATGTAACCGTTTCAGAGAGAAATGCGACCAATGTGACGATCTCGCGTTATATCGATTCGATGGTGAATGACGAAACACGGAGATTTTCTAAGGTTTTTACTACATATTAACACTTTTGACATTTTCTCGTGTTACGTGGCTGCCAGTCCTCGGTTCATGCAAAATCTTAAGGTCCTCGGTCATGTCCAAGGCACCAAACCGACCAATAATTCAATAATCGATAACTAAAACTATAAATGTAGCTCTTCTTACTGGGCGATTGCATCAACTTAGATGCTTCTCCTGTGTTCTACTGTGCTGCTTGTATTGTCCCCACATACCGCAGCACGCGACAAGGGCTGGCAGACCATAAATGTAACCGTTTCAGAGAGAAATGCGACCAATGTGACGATCTCGCGTTATATCGATCCGATGGTGAATGACGAAACACGGAGATTTTCTAAGGTTTTTACTACATATTAACACTTTTCACATTTTCTCGTGTTACGTGGCTGCCACTCCTCGGTTCATGCAAAATCTTAAGGTCCTCCGTCATGTCCAAGGCACCAAACCGACCAATAATTCAATAATCGATAGCTAAAACTATAAATGTAGCTCTTCTTACTGGGCGATTGCATCAACTTAGATGCTTCTCCTGTGTTCTACTGTGCTGCTTGTATTGTCCCCACATACCGCAGCACGCGACAAGGGTTGGCAGACCATAAATGTAACCGTTTCAGAGAGAAATGCGACCAATGTGACGATCTCGCGTTATATCGATTCGATGGTGAATGACGAAACACGGAGATTTTCTAAGGTTTTTACTACATATTAACACTTTTCACATTTTCTCGTGTTACGTGGCTGCCAGTCCTCGGTTCATGCAAAATCTTAAGGTCCTCGGTCATGTACAAGGCACCAAACCGACCAATAATTCAATAATCGATAACTAAAACTATAAATGTAGCTCTTCTTACTGGGCGATTGCATCAATTTAGATGCTTCTCCTGTGTTCTACTGTGAGCTTGTATTGTCCCCACTTACCGCAGCACGCGACAAGGGCTGGCAGACGATAAATGTAACCGTTTCAGAGAGAAATGCGACCAATGTGACGATCTCGCGTTATATCGATTCGATGGTGAATGACGAAACACGGAGATTTTCTAAGGTTTTTACTACATATTAACACTTTTCACATTTTCTCGTGTTACGTGGCTGCCAGTCCTCGGTTCATGCAAAATCTTAAGGTCCTCGGTCATGTCCAAGGCACCAAACCGACCAATAATTCGATAATCGATAACAAAAACTATAAATGTAGCTCTTCTTACTGGGCGATTGCATCAACTAAGATGCTTCTCCTGTGTTCTACTGTGCTCTTTGTATTGTCCCCACATAACCCAGCACGCGACAAGGGCTGGCAGACCATAAATGTAACCGTTTCAGAGAGAAATGCGACCAATGTGACGATCTCGCGTTATATCGATTCGATGGTGAATGACGAAACACGGAGATTTTCTAAGGTTTTTACTACATATTAACACTTTTCACATTTTCTCGTGTTACGTGGCTGCCAGTCCTCGGTTCATGCAAAATCTTAAGGTCCTCGGTCATGTCCAAGGCACCAAACCGACCAATAATTCAATAATCGATAACTAAAACTATAAATGTAGCTCTTCTTACTGGGCGGTTGTATCAACTTAGATGCTTCTCCTGTGTTCTACTGTGCTGCTTGTATTGTCCCCACATACCGCAGCACGCGACAAGGGCTGGCAGACCATAAATGTAACCGTTTCAGAGAGAAATGCGACCAATGTGACGATCTCGCGTTATATCGATTCGATGGTGAATGACGAAACACGGAGATTTTCTAAGGTTTTTACTACATATTAACACTTTTCACATTTTCTCGTGTTACGTGGCTGCCAGTCCTCGGTTCATGTAAAATCTTAAGGTCCTCGGTCATGTCCAAGGCACCAAACCGACCAATAATTCGATAATCGATAAATAAAACTATAAATGTAGCTCTTCTTACTGGGCGATTGCATCAACTAAGATGCTTCTCCTGTGTTCTACTGTGCTGTTTGTATTGTCCCCACATACCGCAGCACGCGACAAGGGCTGGCGGACCATAAATGTAACCGTTTCAGAGAGAAATGCGACCAATGTGACGATCTCGCGTTATATCGATTCGATGGTGAATGACGAAACACGGAGATTTTCTAAGGTTTTTACTACATATTAACACTTTTCACATTTTCTCGTGTTACGTGGCTGCCAGTCCTCGGTTCATGCAAAATCTTAGGGTCCTAGGTCATGTCCAAGGCACCAAACCGACCAATAATTCAATAATCGATAACTAAAACTACAAATGTAGCTCTTCTTACTGGGCGATTGCATCAACTTAGATGCTTCTCCTGTGTTCTACTGTGCTGCTTGTATTGTCCCCACATACCGCAGCACGCGACAAGGGTTGGCAGACCATAAATGTAACCGTTTCAGAGAGAAATGCGACCAATGTGACGATCTCGCGTTATATCGATTCAATGGTGAATGACGAAACACGGAGATTTTCTAAGGTTTTTACTACATATTAACACTTTTCACATTTTCTCGTGTTACGTGGCTGCCAGTCTTCGCTTCATGCAAAATCTTAAGGATCTAGGTCATGTCCAAGGCACCAAACCGACCAATAATTCAATAATCGATAACTAAAAATATAAATGTAGCTCTTCTTACTGGGCGATTGCATCAACTTAGATGCTTCTCCTGTGTTCTACTGTGCTGCTTGTATTGTCCCCACATACCGCAGCACGCGACAAGGGCTGGCAGACCATAAATGTAACCGTTTCAGAGAGAAATGCGACCAATGTGACGATCTCGCGTTATATCGATTCGATGGTGAATGACGAAACACGGAGATTTTCTAAGGTTTTTACTACATATTAACACTTTTCACATTTTCTCGTGTTACGTGGCTGCCAGTCCTCGGTTCATGCAAAATCTTAAGGTCCTCGGTCATGTCCAAGGCACCAAACCGACCAATAATTCAATAATCGATAACTAAAACTACAAATGTAGCTCTTCTTACTGGGCGATTGCATCAACTTAGATGCTTCTCCTGTGTTCTACTGTGAGCTTGTATTGTCCCCACATACCGCAGCACGCGACAAGGGCTGGCAGACCATAAATGTAACCGTTTCAGAGAGAAATGTGACCAATGTGACGATCTCGCGTTATATCGATTCGATGGTGAATGACGAAACACGGAGATTTTCTAAGGTTTTTACTACATATTAACACTTTTCACATTTTCTCGTGTTACGTGGCTGCCAGTCCTCGGTTCATGCAAAATCTTAAGGTCCTCGGTCATGTCCAAGGCACCAAACCGACCAATAATTCAATAATCGATAACTAAAACTATAAATGTAGCTCTTCTTACTGGGCGATTGCATCTACTTAGATGATTCCCCTGTGTTCTACTGTGCTGCTTGTATTGTCCCCACATACCGCAGCACGCGACAAGGGCTGGCAGACCATAAATGTAACCGTTTCAGAGAGAAATGCGACCAATGTGACGATCTCGCGTTATATCGATTCGATGGTGAATGACGAAACACGGAGATTTTCTAAGGTTTTAACTACATATTAACACTTTTCACATTTTCTCGTGTTACGTGGCTGCCAGTCCTCGGTTCATGCAAAATCTTAAGGTCCTCGGTCATGTCCAAGGCACCAAACCGACCAATAATTCAATAATCTATAACTAAAACTATAAATGTAGCTCTTCTTACTGGGCGATTGCATCAACTTAGATGCTTCTCCTGTGTTCTACTGTGAGCTTGTATTGTCCCCACATACCGCAGCACGCGACAAGGGCTGGCAGACCATAAATGTAACCGTTTCAGAGAGAAATGCGACCAATGTGACGATCTCGCGTTATATCGATTCGATGGTGAATGACGAAACACGGAGATTTTCTAAGGTTTTTACTACATATTAACACTTTTCACATTTTCTCGTGTTACGTGGCTGCCAGTCCTCGGTTCATGCAAAATCTTAAGGTCCTCGGTCATGTCCAAGGCACCAAACCGACCAATAATTCAATAATCGATAACTAAAACTATAAATGTAGCTCTTCTTACTGGGCGATTGCATCAACTTAGATGCTTCTCCTGTGTTCTACTGTGCTGCTTGTATTGTCCCCACGTACGGCAGCACGCGACAAGAGCTGGCAGACCATAAATGTAACCGTTTCAGAGAGAAATGCGACCAATGTGACGATCTCGCGTTATATCGATTCGATGGTGAATGACGAAACACGGAGATTTTCTAAGGTTTTTACTACATATTAACACTTTTCACATTTTCTCGTGTTACGTGGATGCCAGTCCTCGGTTCATACAAAATCTTAAGGTCCTCCGTCATGTCCAAGGCACCAAACCGGCCAATAATTCAATAATCGATAGCTAAAGCTATAAATGTAGCTCTTCTTACTGGGCGATTGCATCAACTTAGATGCTTCTCCTGTGTTCTACTGTGCTGCTTGTATTGTCCCCACATACCGCAGCACGCGACAAGGGCTGGCAGACCATAAATGTAACCGTTTCAGAGAGAAATGCGACCAATGTGACGATCTCGCGTTATATCGATTCGATGGTGAATGACGAAACACGGAGATTTTCTAAGGTTTTTACTACATATTAACACTTTTCACATTTTCTCGTGTTACGTGGCTGCCAGTCCTCGGTTCATGCAAAATCTTAAGGTCCTCGGTCATGTCCAAGGCACCAAACCGACCAATAATTCAATAATCGATAACTAAAACTATAAATGTAGCTCTTCTTACTGGGCGATTGCATCAACTAAGATGCTTCTCCTGTGTTCTGCTGTGCTCTTTGTATTGTCCCCACACAACCCAGCACGCGACAAGGGCTGGCAGACCATAAATGTAACCGTTTCAGAGAGAAATGCGACCAATGTGACGATCTTGCGTTATATCGATTCGATGGTGAATGACGAAACACGGAGATTTTCTAAGGTTTTTACTACATATTAACACTTTTCACATTTTCTCGTGTTACGTGGCTGCCAGTCCTCGGTTCATGCAAAATCTTAAGGTCCTCGGTCATGTCCAAGGCACCAAACCGACCAATAATTCGATAATCGATAACTAAAACTATAAATGTAGCTCTTCTTACTGGGCGATTGCATCAACTAAGATGCTTCTCCCCTTGTTCTACTGTGCCCTTTGTATTGTCCCCACACAACCCAGCACGCGACAAGGGCTGGCAGACCATAAATGTAACCGTTTCAGAGAGAAATGCGACCAATGTGACGATCTCGCGTTATATCGATTCGATGGTGAATGACGAAACACGGAGATTTTCTAAGGTTTTTACTACATATTAACACTTTTCACATTTTCTCGTGTTACGTGGCTGCCAGTCCTCGGTTCATGCAAAATCTTAAGGTCCTCGGTCATGTCCAAGGCACCAAACCAACCAATAATTATATAATCGATAACTAAAACTATAAATGTAGCTCTTCTTACTGGGCGGTTGTATCAACTTAGATGCTTCTCCTGTGTTCTACTGTGCTGCTTGTATTGTCCCCACATACCGCAGCACGCGACAAGGGCTGGCAGACCATAAATGTAACCGTTTCAGAGTGAAATGCGACCAATGTGACGATCTCGCGTTATATCGATTCGATGGTGAATGACGAAACACGGAGATTTTCTAAGGTTTTTACTACATATTAACACTTTTCACATTTTCTCGTGTTACGTGGCTGCCAGTCCTCGGTTCATGTAAAATCTTAAGGTCCTCGGTCATGTCCAAGGCACCAAACCGACCAATAATTCGATAATCGATAACTAAAACTATAAATGTAGCTCTTCTTACTGGGCGATTGCGTCAACTAAGATGCTTCTCCTGTGTTCTACTGTGCTGTTTGTATTGTCCCCACATACCGCAGCACGCGACAAGGGCTGGCAGACCATAAATGTAACCGTTTCAGAGAGAAATGCGACCAATGTGACGATCTCGCGTTATATCGATTCGATGGTGAATGACGAAACACGGAGATTTCCTAAGGTTTTTACTACATATTAACACTTTTCACATTTTCTCGTGTTACGTGGCTGCCAGTCCTCGGTTCATGCAAAATCTTAAGGTCCTAGGTCATGTCCAAGGCACCAAACCGACCAATAATTCAATAATCGATAACTAAAACTACAAATGTAGCTCTTCTTACTGGACGATTGCATCAACTTAGATGCTTCTCCTGTGTTCTACTGTGCTGCTTGTATTGTCCCCACATAACCCAGCACGCGACAAGGGCTGGCAGACAATAAATGTAACCGTTTCAGAGAGAAATGCGACCAATGTGACGATCTCGCGTTATATCGATTCGATGGTGAATGACGAAACACGGAGATTTTCTAAGGTTTTTACTACATATTAACACTTTTCACATTTTCTCGTGTTACGTGGCTGCCAGTCCTCGGTTCATGCAAAATCTTAAGGACCTCGGTCATGTCCAAGGCTCCAAACCGACCAATAATTCAATAATCGATAACTAAAACTATAAATGTAGCTCTTCTTACTGGGCCATTGCATCAACTTAGATGCTTCTCCTGTGTTCTACTGTGCTGCTTGTATTGTCCCCACATACCGCAGCACGCGACAAGGGTTGGCAGACCATAAATGTAACCGTTTCAGAGAGAAATGAGACCAATGTGACGATCTCGCGTTATATCGATTCGATGGTGAATGACGAAACACGGAGATTTTCTAAGGTTTTTACTACATATTAACACTTTTCACATTTTCTCGTGTTACGTGGCTGCCAGTCCTCGGTTCATGCAAAATCTTAAGGTTCTAGGTCATGTCCAAGGCACCAAACCGACCAATAATTCAATAATCGATAACTAAAAATATAAATGTAGCTCTTCTTACTGGGCGATTGCATCAACTTAGATGCTTCACCTGTGTTCTACTGTGCTGCTTGTATTGTCCCCACATACCGCAGCACGCGACAAGGGCTGGCAGACCATAAATGTAACCGTTTCAGAGAGAAATGCGACCAATGTGACGATCTCGCGTTATATCGATTCGATGGTGAATGACGAAACACGGAGATTTTCTAAGGTTTTTACTACATATTAACACTTTTCACATTTTCTCGTGTTACGTGGCTGCCAGTCCTCGGTTCATGCAAAATCTTAAGGTCCTCGGTCATGTCCAAGGCACCAAACCGACCAATAATTCAATAATCGATAACTAAAACTATAAATGTAGCTCTTCTTACTGGGCGATTGCATCAACTTAGATGCTTCTCCTGTGTTCTAGTGTGAGCTTGTATTGTCCCCACATACCGCAGCACGCGACAAGGGCTGGCAGACCATAAATGTAACCGTTTCAGAGAGAAATGCGAGCAATGTGACGATATCGCGTTATATCGATTCGATGGTGAATGACGAAACACGGAGATTTTCTAAGGTTTTTACTACATATTAACACTTTTCACATTTTTTCGTGTTACGTGGCTGCCAGTCCTCGGTTCATGCAAAATCTTAAGGTCCTCGGTCATGTCCAAGGCACCAAACCGACCAATAATTCAATAATCGATAACTAAAACTATAAATGTAGCTCTTCTTACTGGGCGATTGCATCAACTTAGATGCTTCTCCTGTGTTCTACTGTGCTGCTTGTATTGTCCCCACATACCGCAGCACGCGACAAGGGCTGGCAGACCATAAATGTAACCGTTTCAGAGAGAAATGCGACCAATGTGACGATCTCGCGTTATATCGATTCGATGGTAAATGACGAAACACGGAGATTTTCTAAGGTTTTTACTACATATTAACACTTTTCACATTTTCTCGTGTTACGTGGCTGCCAGTCCTCGGTTCATGTAAAATCTTAAGGTCCTCGGTCATGTCCAAGGCACCAAACCGACCGATAATTCGATAATCGATAACTAAAACTATAAATGTAGCTCTTCTTACTGGGCGATTGCATCAACTAAGATGCTTCTCCTGTGTTCTACTGTGCTGCTTGTATTGTCCCCACATACCGCAGCACGCGACAAGGGCTGGCAGACCATAAATGTAACCGTTTCAGAGAGAAATGCGACCAATGTGACGATCTCGCGTTATATCGATTCGATGGTGAATGACGAAACACGGAGATTTTCTAAGGTTTTTACTACATATTAACACTTTTCACATTTTCTCGTGTTACGTGGCTGCCAGTCCTCGGTTCATGCAAAATCTTAAGGTCCTCGGTCATGTCCAAGGCACCAAACCGACCAATAATTCAATAATCGATAACTAAAAATATAAATGTAGCTCTTCTTACTGGGCGATTGCATCAACTTAGATGCTTCACCTGTGTTCTACTGTGCTGCTTGTATTGTCCCCACATACCGCAGCACGCGACAAGGGCTGGCAGACCATAAATGTAACCGTTTCAGAGAGAAATGCGACCAATGTGACGATCTCGCGTTATATCGATTCGATGGTGAATGACGAAACACGGAGATTTTCTAAGGTTTTTACTACATATTAACACTTTTCACATTTTCTCGTGTTACGTGGCTGCCAGTCCTCGGTTCATGCAAAATCTTAAGGTCCTCGGTCATGTCCAAGGCACCAAACCGACCAATAATTCAATAATCGATAACTAAAACTATAAATGTAGCTCTTCTTACTGGGCGATTGCATCAACTTAGATGCTTCTCCTGTGTTCTAGTGTGAGCTTGTATTGTCCCCACATACCGCAGCACGCGACAAGGGCTGGCAGACCATAAATGTAACCGTTTCAGAGAGAAATGCGACCAATGTGACGATATCGCGTTATATCGATTCGATGGTGAATGACGAAACACGGAGATTTTCTAAGGTTTTTACTACATATTAACACTTTTCACATTTTCTCGTGTTACGTGGCTGCCAGTCCTCGGTTCATGCAAAATCTTAAGGTCCTCGGTCATGTCCAAGGCACCAAACCGACCAATAATTCAATAATCGATAACTAAAACTATAAATGTAGCTCTTCTTACTGGGCGATTGCATCAACTTAGATGCTTCTCCTGTGTTCTACTGTGCTGCTTGTATTGTCCCCACATACCGCAGCACGCGACAAGGGCTGGCAGACCATAAATGTAACCGTTTCAGAGAGAAATGCGACCAATGTGACGATCTCGCGTTATATCGATTCGATGGTGAATGACGAAACACGGAGATTTTCTAAGGTTTTTACTACATATTAACACTTTTCACATTTTCTCGTGTTACGTGGCTGCCAGTCCTCGGTTCATGTAAAATCTTAAGGTCCTCGGTCATGTCCAAGGCACCAAACCGACCGATAATTCGATAATCGATAACTAAAACTATAAATGTAGCTCTTCTTACTGGGCGATTGCATCAACTTAGATGCTTCTCCTGTGTTCTACTGTGCTGCTTGTATTGTCCCCACATACCGCAGCACGCGACAAGGGCTGGCAGACCATAAATGTAACCGTTTCAGAGAGAAATGCGACCAATGTGACGATCTCGCGTTATATCGATTCGATGGTGAATGACGAAACACGGAGATTTTCTAAGGTTTTTACTACATATTAACACTTTTCACATTTTCTCGTGTTACGTGGCTGCCAGTCCTCGGTTCATGCAAAATCTTAAGGTCCTAGGTCATGTCCAAGGCACCAAACCGACCAATAATTCAATAATCGATAACTAAAACTGTAAATGTAGCTCTTCTTACTGGGCGATTGCATCAACTTAGATGTATCTCCTGTGTTCTACTGTGCTGCTTGTATTGTCCCCACATACCGCAGCACGCGACAAGGGCTGGCAGACCATAAATGTAACCGTTTCAGAGAGAAATGCGACCAATGTGACGATCTCGCGTTATATCGATTCGATGGTGAATGACGAAACACGGAGATTTTCTAAGGTTTTTACTACATATTAACACTTTTCACATTTTCTCGTGTTACGTGGCTGCCAGTCCTCGGTTCATGCAAAATCTTAAGGTCCTAGGTCATGTCCAAGGCACCAAACCGACCAATAATTCAATAATCGATAACTAAAACTATGAATGTAGCTCTTCTTACTGGGCGATTGCATCAACTTAGATGCTTCTCCTGTGTTCTACTGTGCTGCTTGTATTGTCCCCACATAACCCAGCACGCGACAAGGGCTGGCAGACCATAAATGTAACCGTTTCAGAGAGAAATGCGACCATTGTGACGATCTCGCGTTATATCGATTCGATGGTGAATGACGAAACACGGAGATTTTCTAAGGTTTTTACTACATATTAACACTTTTCACATTTTCTCGTGTTACGTGGCTGCCAGTCCTCGGTTCATGCAAAATCTTAAGGTCCTCGGTCATGTCCAAGGCACCAAAGCGACCAATAATTCAATAATCGATAACTAAAACTATAAATGTAGCTCTTCTTACTGGGCGATTGCATCAACTTAGATGCATCTCTTGTGTTCTACTGTGCTGCTTGTATTGTCCCCACATACCGCAGCACGCGACAAGGGCTGGCAGACCATAAATGTAACCGTTTCAGAGAGAAATGCGACCAATGTGACGATCTCGCGTTATATCGATTCGATGGTGAATGACGAAACACGGAGATTTTCTAAGGTTTTTACTACATATTAACACTTTTCACATTTTCTCGTGTTACGTGGCTGCCAGTCCTCGGTTCATGCAAAATCTTAAGGTCCTCGGTCATGTCCAAGGCACCAAACCGACCAATAATTCAATAATCGATAACTAAAACTATAAATGTAGCTCTTCTTACTGGGCGATTGCATCAACTTAGATGCTTCTGCTGTGTTCTACTGTGCTGCTTGTATTGTCCCCACATACCGCAGCACGCGACAAGGGCTGGCAGACCATAAATGTAACCGTTTCAGAGAGAAATGCGACCAATGTGACGATCTCGCGTTATATCGATTCGATGGTGAATGACGAAACACGGAGATTTTCTAAGGTTTTTACTACATATTAACACTTTTAACATTTTCTCGTGTTACGTGGCTGCCAGTCCTCGATTCATGCAAAATCTTAAGGTCCTCGGTCATGTCCAAGGCACCAAAGCGACCAATAATTCAGTAATCGATAACTAAAACTATAAATGTAGCTCTTCTTACTGGGCGATTGCATCAACTTAGATGCTTCTCCTGTGTTCTACTGTGCTGCTTGTATTGTCCCCACATACCGCAGCACGCGACAAGGGCTGGCAGACCATAAATGTAACCGTTTCAGAGAGAAATGCGACCAATGTGACGATCTCGCGTTATATCGATTCGATGGTGAATGACGAAACACGGAGATTTTCTAAGGTTTTTACTACATATTAACACTTTTCACATTTTCTCGTGTTACGTGGCTGCCAGTCCTCGGTTCATGCAAAATCTTAAGGTCCCAGGTCATGTCCAAGGCACCAAACCGACCAATAATTCAATAATCGATAACTAAAACTATGAATGTAGCTCTTCTTACTGGGCGATTGCATCAACTTAGATGCTTCTCCTGTGTTCTACTGTGCTGCTTGTATTGTCCCCACATAACCCAGCACGCGACAAGGGCTGGCAGACCATAAATGTAACCGTTTCAGAGAGAAATGCGACCATTGTGACGATCTCGCGTTATATCGATTCGATGGTGAATGACGAAACACGGAGATTTTCTAAGGTTTTTACTACATATTAACACTTTTCACATTTTCTCGTGTTACGTGGCTGCCAGTCCTCGGTTCATGCAAAATCTTAAGGTCCTCGGTCATGTCCAAGGCACCAAACCGACCAATAATTCAATAATCGATAACTAAAACTATAAATGTAGCTCTTCTTACTGGGCGATTGCATCAACTTAGATGCTTCTCCTGTGTTCTACTGTGCTGCTTGTATTGTCCCCACATACCGCAGCACGCGACAAGGGCTGGCACACCATAAATGTAACCGTTTCAGAGAGAAATGCGACCAATGTGACGATCTCGCGTTATATCGATTCGATGGTGAATGACGAAACACGGAGATTTTCTAAGGTTTTTACTACATATTAACACTTTTCACATTTTCTCGTGTTACGTGGCTGCCAGTCCTCGATTCATGCAAAATCTTAAGGTCCTCGGTCATGTCCAAGGCACCAAAGCGACCAATAATTCAGTAATCGATAACTAAAACTATAAATGTAGCTCTTCTTACTGGGCGATTGCATCAACTTAGATGCTTCTCCTGTGTTCTACTGTGCTGCTTGTATTGTCCCCACATACCGCAGCACGCGACAAGGGCTGGCAGACCATAAATGTAACCGTTTCAGAGAGAAATGCGACCAATGTGACGATCTCGCGTTATATCGATTCGATGGTGAATGACGAAACACGGAGATTTTCTAAGGTTTTTACTACATATTAACACTTTTCACATTTTCTCATGTTACGTGGCTGCCAGTCCTCGGTTCATGCAAAATCTTAAGGTCCTCGGTCATGTCCAAGGCACCAAACCGACCAATAATTCAATAATCGATAGCTAAAACTATAAATGTAGCTCTTCTTACTGGGCGATTGCATCAACTTAGATGTTTCTCCTGTTTTCTACTGTGCTGCTTGTATTGTCCCCACATACCGCAGCACGCGACAAGGGCTGGCAGACCATAAATGTAACCGTTTCAGAGAGAAATGCGACCAATGTGACGATCTCGCGTTATATCGATTCGATGGTGAATGACGAAACACGGAGATTTTCTAAGGTTTTTACTACATATTAACACTTTTCACATTTTCTCGTGTTACGTGGCTGCCAGTCCTCGGTTCATGCAAAATCTTAAGGTCCTCGGTCATGTCCAAGGCACCAAACCGACCAATAATTCAATAATCGATAACTAAAACTATAAATGTAGCTCTTCTTACTGGGCGATTGCATCAACTTAGATGTTTCTCCTGTTTTCTACTGTGCTGCTTGTATTGTCCCCACATACCGCAGCACGCGACAAGGGCTGGCAGACCATAAATGTAACCGTTTCAGAGAGAAATGCGACCAATGTGACGATCTCGCGTTATATCGATTCGATGGTGAATGACGAAACACGGAGATTTTCTAAGGTTTTTACTACATATTAACACTTTTCACATTTTCTCGTGTTACGTGGCTGCCAGTCCTCGGTTCATGCAAAATCTTAAGGTCCTCGGTCATGTCCAAGGCACCAAACCGACCAATAATTCAATAATCGATAACTAAAACTATAAATGTAGCTCTTCTTACTGGGCGATTGCATCAACTTAGATGCTTCTCCTGTGTTCTACTGTGCTGCTTGTATTGTCCCCACATAACCCAGCACGCGACAAGGGCTGGCAGACCATAAATGTAACCGTTTCAGAGAGAAATGCGACCAATGTGACGATCTCGCGTTATATCGATTCGATGGTGAATGACGAAACACGGAGATTTTCTAAGGGTTTTACTACATATTAACACTTTTCACATTTTCTCGTGTTACGTGGGTACCAGTCCTCGGTTCATGCAAAATCTTAAGGTCCTCTGTCATGTCCAAGGCACCAAACCGACCAATAATTCAATAATCGATAACTAAAACTATAAATGTAGCTCTTCTTACTGGGCGATTGCATCAACTTAGATGCTTCTCCTGTGTTCTACTGTGCTGCTTGTATTGTCCCCACATACCGCAGCACGCGACAAGGGCTGGCAGACCATAAATGTAACCGTTTCAGAGAGAAATGCGACCATTGTGACGATCTCGCGTTATATCGATTCGATGGTGAATGACGAAACACGGAGATTTTCTAAGGTTTTTACTACATATTAACACTTTTCACATTTTCTCGTGTTACGTGGCTGCCAGTCCTCGATTCATGCAAAATCTTAAGGTCCTCGGTCATGTCCAAGGCACCAAAGCGACCAATAATTCAGTAATCGATAACTAAAACTATAAATGTAGCTCTTCTTACTGGGCGATTGCATCAACTTAGATGCTTCTCCTGTGTTCTACTGTGCTGCTTGTATTGTCCCCACATACCGCAGCACGCGACAAGGGCTGGCAGACCATAAATGTAACCGTTTCAGAGAGAAATGCGACCAATGTGACGATCTCGCGTTATATCGATTCGATGGTGAATGACGAAACACGGAGATTTTCTAAGGTTTTTACTACATATTAACACTTTTCACATTTTCTCGTGTTACGTGGCTGCCAGTCCTCGGTTCATGCAAAATCTTAAGGTCCTCGGTCATGTCCAAGGCACCAAACCGACCAATAATTCAATAATCGATAACTAAAACTATAAATGTAGCTCTTCTTACTGGGCGATTGCATCAACTTAGATGCTTCTCCTGTGTTCTACTGTGCTGCTTGTATTGTCCCCACATACCGCAGCACGCGACAAGGGCTGGCAGACCATAAATGTAACCGTTTCAGAGAGAAATGCGACCAATGTGACGATCTCGCGTTATATCGATTCGATGGTGAATGACGAAACACGGAGAATTTCTAAGGTTTTTACTACATATTAACACTTTTCACATTTTCTCGTGTTACGTGGCTGCCAGTCCTCGGTTCATGCAAAATCTTAAGGTCCTCGGTCATGTCCAAGGCACCAAACCGACCAATAATTCAATAATCGATAGCTAAAACTGTAAATGTAGCTCTTCTTACTGGGCCATTGCATCAACTTAGATGCATCTCCTGTGTTCTACTGTGCTGCTTGTATTGTCCCCACATACCGCAGCACGCGACAAGGGCTGGCAGACCATAAATGTAACCGTTTCAGAGAGAAATGCGACCAATGTGACGATCTCGCGTTATATCGATTCGATGGTGAATGACGAAACACGGAGATTTTCTAAGGTTTTTACTACATATTAACACTTTTCACATTTTCTCGTGTTACGTGGCTGCCAGTCCTCGGTTCATGCAAAATCTTAAGGTCCTCGGTCATGTCCAAGGCACCAAACCGACCAATAATTCAATAATCGATAACTAAAACTATAAATGTAGCTCTTCTTACTGGGCGATTGCATCAACTTAGATGCTTCTCCTGTGTTCTACTGTGCTGCTTGTATTGTCCCCACATACGGCAGCACGCGACAAGGGCTGGCCGACCATAAATGTAACCGTTTCAGAGAGAAATGCGACCAATGTGACGATCTCGCGTTATATCGATTCGATGGTGAATGACGAAACACGGAGATTTTCTAAGGTTTTTACTACATATTAACACTTTTCACATTTTCTCGTGTTACGTGGCTGCCAGTCCTCGGTTCATGCAAAATCTTAAGGTCCTAGGTCATGTCCAAGGCACCAAACCGACCAATAATTCAATAATCGATAACTAAAACTATGAATGTAGCTCTTCTTACTGGGCGATTGCATCAACTTAGATGCTTCTCCTGTGTTCTACTGTGCTGCTTGTATTGGCCCCACATAACCCAGCACGCGACAAGGGCTGGCAGACCATAAATGTAACCGTTTCAGAGAGAAATGCGACCATTGTGACGATCTCGCGTTATATCGATTCGATGGTGAATGACGAAACACGGAGATTTTCTAAGGTTTTTACTACATATTAACACTTTTCACATTTTCTCGTGTTACGTGGCTGCCAGTCCTCGGTTCATGCAAAATCTTAAGGTCCTCGGTCATGTCCAAGGCACCAAACCGACCAATAATTCTACATCTACATCTACATCTATACTCCGCGAGCCACCTTACGGTGTGTGGCGGAGGGTACTTATTGTACCACTATCTGATCCCCCCTTCCCTGTTCCATTCACGAATTGTGCGTGGGAAGAACGACTGCTTGTAAGTCTCCGTATTTGCTCTAATTTCTCGGATCTTTTCGTTGTGATCATTACGCGAGATATATGTGGGCGGTAGTAATATGTTGCCCATCTCTTCCCGGAATGTGCTCTCTCGTAATTTCGATAATAAACCTCTCCGTATTGCGTAACGCCTTTCTTGAAGTGTCCGCCACTGGAGCTTGTTCAGCATCTCCGTAACGCTCTCGCGCTGACTAAATGTCCCCATGACGAATCGCGCTGCTTTTCGCTGGATCATGTCTATCTCTTCTATTAATCCAACCTGGTAAGGGTCCCATACTGATGAGCAATACTCAAGAATCGGACGAACAAGCGTTTTGTAAGCTACTTCTTTCGTCGATGAGTCACATTTTCTTAGAATTCTTCCTATGAATCTCAACCTGGCGCCTGCTTTTCCCACTATTTGTTTTATGTGATCATTCCACTTCAGATCGCTCCGGATAGTAACTCCTAAGTATTTTACGGTCGTTACCGCTTCCAATGATTTACCACCTATGGCATAATCGTACTGGAATGGATTTCTGCCCCTATGTATGCGCATTATATTACATTTATCTACGTTTAGGGAAAGCTGCCAGCTGTCGCACCATTCATTAATCCTCTGCAGGTCTTCCTGGAGTACGTACGAGTCTTCTGATGTTGCTACTTTCTTGTAGACAACCGTGTCATCTGCAAATAGCCTCACGGAGCTACCGATGTTGTCAACTAAGTCATTTATGTATATTGTAAACAATAAAGGTCCTATCACGCTTCCTTGCGGTACTCCCGAAATTACCTCTACATCTGCAGATTTTGAACCGTTAAGAATGACATGTTGTGTTCTTTCTTCTAGGAAATCCTGAATCCAATCACAAACCTGGTCCGATATTCCGTAAGCACGTATTTTTTTCACTAAACGTAAGTGCGGAACCGTATCAAATGCCTTCCTGAAGTCCAGGAATACGGCATCAATCTGCTCGCCAGTGTCTACGGCACTGTGAATTTCTTGGGCAAATAGGGCGAGCTGGGTTTCACATGATCTCTGTTTGCGGAATCCATGTTGGTTATGATGAAGGAGATTTGTATTATCTAAGAACGTCATAATAAGAGAACACAAAACATGTTCCATTATTCTACAACAGATTGACGTAAGTGAAATAGGCCTATAATTATTCGCATCTGATTTATGACCCTTCTTGAAAATGGGAACGACCTGTGCTTTCTTCCAGTCGCTAGGTACTTTACGTTCTTCCAGAGATCTACGATAAATTGCTGATAGAAAGGGGGCAAGTTCTTTAGCATAATCACTGTAGAATCTTAAGGGTATCTCGTCTGGTCCGGATGCTTTTCCGCTACTAAGTGATAGCAGTTGTTTTTCAATTCCGATATCGTTTATTTCAATATTTTCCATTTTGGCGTCCGTGCGACGGCTGAAGTCAGGGACCGTGTTACGATTTTCCGCAGTGAAACAGTTTCGGAACACTGAATTCAGTATTTCTGCCTTTCTTCGGTCGTCCTCTGTTTCGGTGCCATCGTGGTCAACGAGTGACTGAATAGGGGATTTAGATCCGCTTACCGATTTTACATATGACCAAAACTTTTTAGGGTTCTTGTTTAGATTGTTTGCCAATGTTTTATGTTCGAATTCGTTGAATGCTTCTCTCATTGCTCTCTTTACGCTCTTTTTCGCTTCGTTCAGCTTTTCCTTATCAGCTATGATTCGACTACTCTTAAACCTATGGTGAAGCTTTCTTTGTTTCCGTAGTACCTTTCGTACATGATTGTTATACCACGGTGGATCTTTCCCCTCGCTTTGGACCTTAGTCGGTACGAACTTATCTAAGGCGTACTGGACGATGTTTCTGAATTTTTTCCATTTTTGTTCCACATCCTCTTCCTCAGAAATGAACGTTTGATGGTGGTCACTCAGATATTCTGCGATTTGTGCCCTATCACTCTTGTTAAGCAAATAGATTTTCCTTCCTTTCTTGGCATTTCTTATTACACTTGTAGTCATTGATGCAACCACTGACTTATGATCACTGATACCCTCTTCTACATTCACGGAGTCGAAAAGTTCCGGTCTATTTGTTGCTATGAGGTCTAAAACGTTAGCTTCACGAGTTGGTTCTCTAACTATCTGCTCGAAGTAATTCTCGGACAAGGCAGTCAGGATAATGTCACAAGAGTCTCTGTCCCTGGCTCCAGTTCTGATTGTGTGACTATCCCATTCTATACCTGGTAGATTGAAGTCTCCCCCTATTACAATAGTATGATCACGAAACTTCTTCACGACGTTCTGCAGGTTCTCTCTGAGGCGCTCAACTACTACGGTTGCTGATGCAGGTGGCCTATAGAAGCATCCGACTATCATATCTGACCCACCTTTGATACTTAACTTAACCCAGATTATTTCACATTCGCATTCGCTAATAACTTCACTGGATATTATTGAATTCTTTACTGCTATAAATACTCCTCCACCATTGGCGTTTATCCTATCCTTGCGGTATATATTCCATTCTGTGTCTAGGATTTCGTTACTGTTCACTTCCGGTTTTAACCAACTTTCCGTTCCTAATACTATATGCGCACTATTTCCTTCAATAAGAGATACTAATTCAGGAACCTTGCCCTGGATACTCCTGCAGTTTACCAATATTACGTTAACTTTTCCTGTTTTTGGTCTCTGAGGACGGACGTTCTTTATCAACGATGATAATGTTCTCTCTGGTAAGCCGTCAGGTATTTTATCGTTTCGCCCAAGGGGGGGTCCCTCTAACCTAAAAAACCCCCGTGTGCACGCCACACGTACTCTGCTACCCTAGTAGCTGCTTCCGGTGTGTAGTGCACGCCTGACCTGTCTAGGGGGGCCCTACAGTTCTCCACCCAATAACGGAGGTCGATGAATTTGCAACCATTATAGTCGCAGAGTCGTCTGAGCCTCTGGTTTAGACCCTCCACACGGCTCCAAACCAGAGGACCGCGATCGACTCTGGGCACTATGCTGCAGATATTAAGCTCAGCTTGCACTCCGCGTGCGATGCTGGTTGTCTTCACCAAATCAGCCAGCCGCCGGAAGGAACCAAGGATGGCCTCAGAACCCAAGCGGCAGGCGTCATTCGTTCCGACATGTGCTACTATCTGCAGCCGGTCACACCCAGTGCGTTCAATAGCTGCCGGAAGGGCCTCCTCCACATTACGGACGAGACCCCCCGGCAAGCACACCGAGTGCACACTGGCATTCTTCCCCGACCTACCCGCTATTTTCCTGAGGGGCTCCATAACCCGCCTAACGTTGGAGCTCCCTATAACTAATAGGCCCGCCCTCTGTGACTGTCGGGACCTTGCCGGAGAATCGGCCACTGGCCCAACAGGCGAGGCATCCTGTGGTGGCTCGGAAACGATGTCATCACCACTAGGAAGCACCCCGTACCTGTTGGAAAGGGGTAAGGCAGCCGCCACGCGGCCAGATCCCACCTTCGCCTTTCGGCCAGGCACGCGCGAGCCCACCACTGTCCGCCATTCACCCTGGAGTGATGGCTGACCGGTAAGATGCTCACTGCCGGAAGACGCAGCGACATCAGGGGTTCCATGTGATTCCAAGGCCACCGAAGTAGGCATAGGTCTCACCACAGTTGCCCCAACGCCACTACGAGCCGACGCCTGCGCCTCGAGCTCGATGAGCCTAACAGACAAAGCCTCCACCTGTCCCCGAAGAGTGGCCAATTCTCCTTGCGTCCGCTCACAACAACCACAGTCCCTACACATGACTATGTTTACCCTACTCTATACGGTGACAAATTCCCAATTCAATAATCGATAACTAAAACTATAAATGTAGCTCTTCTTACTGGGCGATTGCATCAACTTAGATGCTTCTCCTGTGTTCTACTGTGCTGCTTGTATTGTCCCCACATACCGCAGCACGCGACAAGGGCTGGCAGACCATAAATGTAACCGTTTCAGAGAGAAATGCGACCAATGTGACGATCTCGCGTTATATCGATTCGATGGTGAATGACGAAACACGGAGATTTTCTAAGGTTTTTACTACATATTAACACTTTTCACATTTTCTCGTGTTACGTGGCTGCCAGTCCTCGATTCATGCAAAATCTTAAGGTCCTCGGTCATGTCCAAGGCACCAAAGCGACCAATAATTCAGTAATCGATAACTAAAACTATAAATGTAGCTCTTCTTACTGGGCGATTGCATCAACTTAGATGCTTCTCCTGTGTTCTACTGTGCTGCTTGTATTGTCCCCACATACCGCAGCACGCGACAAGGGCTGGCAGACCATAAATGTAACCGTTTCAGAGAGAAATGCGACCAATGTGACGATCTCGCGTTATATCGATTCGATGGTGAATGACGAAACACGGAGATTTTCTAAGGTTTTTACTACATATTAACACTTTTCACATTTTCTCATGTTACGTGGCTGCCAGTCCTCGGTTCATGCAAAATCTTAAGGTCCTCGGTCATGTCCAAGGCACCAAACCGACCAATAATTCAATAATCGATAGCTAAAACTATAAATGTAGCTCTTCTTACTGGGCGATTGCATCAACTTAGATGTTTCTCCTGTTTTCTACTGTGCTGCTTGTATTGTCCCCACATACCGCAGCACGCGACAAGGGCTGGCAGACCATAAATGTAACCGTTTCAGAGAGAAATGCGACCAATGTGACGATCTCGCGTTATATCGATTCGATGGTGAATGACGAAACACGGAGATTTTCTAAGGTTTTTACTACATATTAACACTTTTCACATTTTCTCGTGTTACGTGGCTGCCAGTCCTCGGTTCATGCAAAATCTTAAGGTCCTCGGTCATGTCCAAGGCACCAAACCGACCAATAATTCAATAATCGATAACTAAAACTATAAATGTAGCTCTTCTTACTGGGCGATTGCATCAACTTAGATGCTTCTCCTGTGTTCTACTGTGCTGCTTGTATTGTCCCCACATAACCCAGCACGCGACAAGGGCTGGCAGACCATAAATGTAACCGTTTCAGAGAGAAATGCGACCAATGTGACGATCTCGCGTTATATCGATTCGATGGTGAATGACGAAACACGGAGATTTTCTAAGGGTTTTACTACATATTAACACTTTTCACATTTTCTCGTGTTACGTGGGTACCAGTCCTCGGTTCATGCAAAATCTTAAGGTCCTCTGTCATGTCCAAGGCACCAAACCGACCAATAATTCAATAATCGATAACTAAAACTATAAATGTAGCTCTTCTTACTGGGCGATTGCATCAACTTAGATGCTTCTCCTGTGTTCTACTGTGCTGCTTGTATTGTCCCCACATACGGCAGCACGCGACAAGGGCTGGCAGACCATAAATGTAACCGTTTCAGAGAGAAATGCGACCATTGTGACGATCTCGCGTTATATCGATTCGATGGTGAATGACGAAACACGGAGATTTTCTAAGGTTTTTACTACATATTAACACTTTTCACATTTTCTCGTGTTACGTGGCTGCCAGTCCTCGATTCATGCAAAATCTTAAGGTCCTCGGTCATGTCCAAGGCACCAAAGCGACCAATAATTCAGTAATCGATAACTAAAACTATAAATGTAGCTCTTCTTACTGGGCGATTGCATCAACTTAGATGCTTCTCCTGTGTTCTACTGTGCTGCTTGTATTGTCCCCACATACCGCAGCACGCGACAAGGGCTGGCAGACCATAAATGTAACCGTTTCAGAGAGAAATGCGACCAATGTGACGATCTCGCGTTATATCGATTCGATGGTGAATGACGAAACACGGAGATTTTCTAAGGTTTTTACTACATATTAACACTTTTCACATTTTCTCGTGTTACGTGGCTGCCAGTCCTCGGTTCATGCAAAATCTTAAGGTCCTCGGTCATGTCCAAGGCACCAAACCGACCAATAATTCAATAATCGATAACTAAAACTATAAATGTAGCTCTTCTTACTGGGCGATTGCATCAACTGAGATGCTTCTCCTGTGTTCTACTGTGAGCTTGTATTGTCCCCACATACCGCAGCACGCGACAAGGGCTGGCAGACCATAAATGTAACCGTTTCAGAGAGAAATGCGACCAATGTGACGATCTCGCGTTATATCGATTCGATGGTGAATGACGAAACACGGAGATTTTCTAAGGTTTTTACTACATATTAACACTTTTCACATTTTCTCGTGTTACGTGGCTGCCAGTCCTCGGTTCATGCAAAATCTTAAGGTCCTCGGTCATGTCCAAGGCACCAAACCGACCAATAATTCAATAATCGAAAACTAAAACTATAATTGTAGCTCTTCTTACTGGGCGATTGCATCAACTTAGATGCTTCTCCTGTGTTCTACTGTGAGCTTGTATTGTCCCCACATACCGCAGCACGCGACAAGGGCTGGCAGACCATAAATGTAACCGTTTCAGAGAGAAATGCGACCAATGTGACGATCTCGCGTTATATCGATTCGATGGTGAATGACGAAACACGGAGATTTTCTAAGGTTTTTACTACATATTAACACTTTTCACATTTTCTCGTGTTACGTGGCTGCCAGTCCTCGGTTCATGCAAAATCTTAAGGTCCTCGGTCATGTCCAAGGCACCAAACCGACCAATAATTCAATAATCGATAACTAAAACTATAAATGTAGCTCTTCTTACTGGGCGATTGCATCAACTTAGATGCTTCTCCTGTGTTCTACTGTGCTGCTTGTATTGTCCCCACATACCGCAGCACGCGACAAGGGCTGGCAGACCATAAATGTAACCGTTTCAGAGAGAAATGCGACCAATGTGACGATCTCGCGTTATATCGATTCGATGGTGAATGACGAAACACGGAGATTTTCTAAGGTTTTTACTACATATTAACACTTTTCACATTTTCTCGTGTTACGTGGCTGCCAGTCCTCGGTTCATGCAAAATCTTAAGGTCCTCGGTCATGTCCAAGGCACCAAACCGACCAATAATTCAATAATCGATAGCTAAAACTGTAAATGTAGCTCTTCTTACTGGGCCATTGCATCAACTTAGATGCATCTCCTGTGTTCTACTGTGCTGCTTGTATTGTCCCCACATACCGCAGCACGCGACAAGGGCTGGCAGACCATAAATGTAACCGTTTCAGAGAGAAATGCGACCAATGTGACGATCTCGCGTTATATCGATTCGATGGTGAATGACGAAACACGGAGATTTTCTAAGGTTTTTACTACATATTAACACTTTTCACATTTTCTCGTGTTACGTGGCTGCCAGTCCTCGGTTCATGCAAAATCTTAAGGTCCTCGGTCATGTCCAAGGCACCAAACCGACCAATAATTCAATAATCGATAACTAAAACTATAAATGTAGCTCTTCTTACTGGGCGATTGCATCAACTTAGATGCTTCTCCTGTGTTCTACTGTGCTGCTTGTATTGTCCCCACATAACCCAGCACGCGACAAGGGCTGGCAGACCATAAATGTAACCGTTTCAGAGAGAAATGCGACCAATGTGACGATCTCGCGTTATATCGATTCGATGGTGAATGACGAAACACGGAGATTTTCTAAGGGTTTTACTACATATTAACACTTTTCACATTTTCTCGTGTTACGTGGGTACCAGTCCTCGGTTCATGCAAAATCTTAAGGTCCTCTGTCATGTCCAAGGCACCAAACCGACCAATAATTCAATAATCGATAACTAAAACTATAAATGTAGCTCTTCTTACTGGGCGATTGCATCAACTTAGATGCTTCTCCTGTGTTCTACTGTGCTGCTTGTATTGTCCCCACATACGGCAGCACGCGACAAGGGCTGGCAGACCATAAATGTAACCGTTTCAGAGAGAAATGCGACCATTGTGACGATCTCGCGTTATATCGATTCGATGGTGAATGACGAAACACGGAGATTTTCTAAGGTTTTTACTACATATTAACACTTTTCACATTTTCTCGTGTTACGTGGCTGCCAGTCCTCGATTCATGCAAAATCTTAAGGTCCTCGGTCATGTCCAAGGCACCAAAGCGACCAATAATTCAGTAATCGATAACTAAAACTATAAATGTAGCTCTTCTTACTGGGCGATTGCATCAACTTAGATGCTTCTCCTGTGTTCTACTGTGCTGCTTGTATTGTCCCCACATACCGCAGCACGCGACAAGGGCTGGCAGACCATAAATGTAACCGTTTCAGAGAGAAATGCGACCAATGTGACGATCTCGCGTTATATCGATTCGATGGTGAATGACGAAACACGGAGATTTTCTAAGGTTTTTACTACATATTAACACTTTTCACATTTTCTCGTGTTACGTGGCTGCCAGTCCTCGGTTCATGCAAAATCTTAAGGTCCTCGGTCATGTCCAAGGCACCAAACCGACCAATAATTCAATAATCGATAACTAAAACTATAAATGTAGCTCTTCTTACTGGGCGATTGCATCAACTTAGATGCTTCTCCTGTGTTCTACTGTGAGCTTGTATTGTCCCCACATACCGCAGCACGCGACAAGGGCTGGCAGACCATAAATGTAACCGTTTCAGAGAGAAATGCGACCAATGTGACGATCTCGCGTTATATCGATTCGATGGTGAATGACGAAACACGGAGATTTTCTAAGGTTTTTACTACATATTAACACTTTTCACATTTTCTCGTGTTACGTGGCTGCCAGTCCTCGGTTCATGCAAAATCTTAAGGTCCTCTGTCATGTCCAAGGCACCAAACCGACCAATAATTCAATAATCGAAAACTAAAACTATAATTGTAGCTCTTCTTACTGGGCGATTGCATCAACTTAGATGCTTCTCCTGTGTTCTACTGTGAGCTTGTATTGTCCCCACATACGGCAGCACGCGACAAGGGCTGGCAGACCATAAATGTAACCGTTTCAGAGAGAAATGCGACCAATGTGACGATCTCGCGTTATATCGATTCGATGGTGAATGACGAAACACGGAGATTTTCTAAGGTTTTTACTACATATTAACACTTTTTACATTTTCTCGTGTTACGTGGCTGCCAGTCCTCGGTTCATGCAAAATCTTAAGGTCCTCGGTCATGTCCAAGGCACCAAACCGACCAATAATTCAATAATCGATAACTAAAACTATAAATGTAGCTCTTCTTACTGGGCGATTGCATCAACTTAGATGCTTCTCCTGTGTTCTACTGTGCTGCTTGTATTGTCCCCACATACCGCAGCACGCGACAAGGGCTGGCAGACCATAAATGTAACCGTTTCAGAGAGAAATGCGACCAATGTGACGATCTCGCGTTATATCGATTCGATGGTGAATGACGAAACACGGAGATTTTCTAAGGTTTTTACTACATATTAACACTTTTCACATTTTCTCGTGTTACGTGGCTGCCAGTCCTCGGTTCATGCAAAATCTTAAGGTCCTCGGTCATGTCCAAGGCACCAAACCGACCAATAATTCAATAATCGATAGCTAAAACTGTAAATGTAGCTCTTCTTACTGGGCCATTGCATCAACTTAGATGCATCTCCTGTGTTCTACTGTGCTGCTTGTATTGTCCCCACATACCGCAGCACGCGACAAGGGCTGGCAGACCATAAATGTAACCGTTTCAGAGAGAAATGCGACCAATGTGACGATCTCGCGTTATATCGATTCGATGGTGAATGACGAAACACGGAGATTTTCTAAGGTTTTTACTACATATTAACACTTTTCACATTTTCTCGTGTTACGTGGCTGCCAGTCCTCGGTTCATGCAAAATCTTAAGGTCCTCGGTCATGTCCAAGGCACCAAACCGACCAATAATTCAATAATCGATAACTAAAACTATAAATGTAGCTCTTCTTACTGGGCGATTGCATCAACTTAGATGCTTCTCCTGTGTTCTACTGTGCTGCTTGTATTGTCCCCACATACCGCAGCACGCGACAAGGGCTGGCCGACCATAAATGTAACCGTTTCAGAGAGAAATGCGACCAATGTGACGATCTCGCGTTATATCGATTCGATGGTGAATGACGAAACACGGAGATTTTCTAAGGTTTTTACTACATATTAACACTTTTCACATTTTCTCGTGTTACGTGGCTGCCAGTCCTCGGTTCATGCAAAATCTTAAGGTCCTAGGTCATGTCCAAGGCACCAAACCGACCAATAATTCAATAATCGATAACTAAAACTATGAATGTAGCTCTTCTTACTGGGCGATTGCATCAACTTAGATGCTTCTCCTGTGTTCTACTGTGCTGCTTGTATTGTCCCCACATAACCCAGCACGCGACAAGGGCTGGCAGACCATAAATGTAACCGTTTCAGAGAGAAATGCGACCATTGTGACGATCTCGCGTTATATCGATTCGATGGTGAATGACGAAACACGGAGATTTTCTAAGGTTTTTACTACATATTAACACTTTTCACATTTTCTCGTGTTACGTGGCTGCCAGTCCTCGGTTCATGCAAAATCTTAAGGTCCTCGGTCATGTCCAAGGCACCAAACCGACCAATAATTCAATAATCGATAACTAAAACTATAAATGTAGCTCTTCTTACTGGGCGATTGCATCAACTTAGATGCTTCTCCTGTGTTCTACTGTGCTGCTTGTATTGTCCCCACATACCGCAGCACGCGACAAGGGCTGGCAGACCATAAATGTAACCGTTTCAGAGAGAAATGCGACCAATGTGACGATCTCGCGTTATATCGATTCGATGGTGAATGACGAAACACGGAGATTTTCTAAGGTTTTTACTACATATTAACACTTTTCACATTTTCTCGTGTTACGTGGCTGCCAGTCCTCGATTCATGCAAAATCTTAAGGTCCCCGGTCATGTCCAAGGCACCAAAGCGACCAATAATTCAGTAATCGATAACTAAAACTATAAATGTAGCTCTTCTTACTGGGCGATTGCATCAACTTAGATGCTTCTCCTGTGTTCTACTGTGCTGCTTGTATTGTCCCCACATACCGCAGCACGCGACAAGGGCTGGCAGACCATAAATGTAACCGTTTCAGAGAGAAATGCGACCAATGTGACGATCTCGCGTTATATCGATTCGATGGTGAATGACGAAACACGGAGATTTTCTAAGGGTTTTACTACATATTAACACTTTTCACATTTTCTCGTGTTACGTGGGTACCAGTCCTCGGTTCATGCAAAATCTTAAGGTCCTCTGTCATGTCCAAGGCACCAAACCGACCAATAATTCAATAATCGATAACTAAAACTATAAATGTAGCTCTTCTTACTGGGCGATTGCATCAACTTAGATGCTTCTCCTGTGTTCTACTGTGCTGCTTGTATTGTCCCCACATACGGCAGCACGCGACAAGGGCTGGCAGACCATAAATGTAACCGTTTCAGAGAGAAATGCGACCAATGTGACGATCTCGCGTTATATCGATTCGATGGTGAATGACGAAACACGGAGATTTTCTAAGGTTTTTACTACATATTAACAATTTTCACATTTTCTCGTGTTACGTGGCTGCCAGTCCTCGGTTCATGCAAAATCTTAAGGTCCTCGGTAATGTCCAAGGCACCAAACCGACCAATAATTCAATAATCGATAACTAAAACTATAAATGTAGCTCTTCTTACTGGGCGATTGCATCAACTTAGATGCATCTCCTGTGTTCTACTGTGCTGCTTGTATTGTCCCCACATACCGCAGCACGCGACAAGGGCTGGCAGACCATAAATGTAACCGTTTCAGAGAAAAATGCGACCAATGTGACGATCTCGCGTTATATCGATTCGATGGTGAATGACGAAACACGGAGATTTTCTAAGGTTTTTACTACATATTAACAGTTTTCACATTGTCTCGTGTTACGTGGCTGCCAGTCCTCGGTTCATGTAAAATCTTAAGGTCCTCGGTCATGTCCAAGGCACCAAACCGACCAATAATTCGATAATCGATAACTAAAACTATAAATGTAGCTCTTCTTACTGGGCGATTGCATCAACTAAGATGCTTCTCCTGTGTTCTACTGTGCTGCTTGTATTGTCCCCACATACCGCAGCACGCGACAAGGGCTGGCAGACCATAAATGTAACCGTTTCAGAGAGAAATGCGACCAATGTGACGATCTCGCGTTATATCGATTCGATGGTGAATGACGAAACACGGAGATTTTCTAAGGTTTTTACTACATATTAACACTTTTCACATTTTCTCGTGTTACGTGGCTGCCAGTCCTCGGTTCATGCAAAATCTTAAGGTCCTAGGTCATGTCCAAGGCACCAAACCGACCAATAATTCAATAATCGATAACTAAAACTATGAATGTAGCTCTTCTTACTGGGCGATTGCATCAACTTAGATGCTTCTCCTGTGTTCTACTGTGCTGCTTGTATTGTCCCCACATAACCCAGCACGCGACAAGGGCTGGCAGACCATAAATGTAACCGTTTCAGAGAGAAATGCGACCATTGTGACGATCTCGCGTTATATCGATTCGATGGTGAATGACGAAACACGGAGATTTTCTAAGGTTTTTACTACATATTAACACTTTTCACATTTTCTCATGTTACGTGGCTGCCAGTCCTCGGTTCATGCAAAATCTTAAGGTCCTCGGTCATGTCCAAGGCACCAAACCGACCAATAATTCAATAATCGATAGCTAAAACTATAAATGTTGCTCTTCTTACTGGGCGATTGCATCAACTTAGATGCTTCTCCTGTTTTCTACTGTGCTGCTTGTATTGTCCCCACATACCGCAGCACGCGACAAGGGCTGGCAGACCATAAATGTAACCGTTTCAGAGAGAAATGCGACCAATGTGACGATCTCGCGTTATATCGATTCGATGGTGAATGACGAAACACGGAGATTTTCTAAGGTTTTTACTACATATTAACACTTTTCACATTTTCTCGTGTTACGTGGCTGCCAGTCCTCGGTTCATGCAAAATCTTAAGGTCCTAGGTCATGTACAAGGCACCAAACCGACCAATAATTCAATAATCGATAACTAAAACTATAAATGTAGCTCTTCTTACTGGGCGATTGCATCAACTTAGATGCTTCTCCTGTGTTCTACTGTGCTGCTTGTATTGTCCCCACATAACCCAGCACGCGACAAGGGCTGGCAGACCATAAATGTAACCGTTTCAGAGAGAAATGCGACCAATGTGACGATCTCGCGTTATATCGATTCGATGGTGAATTACGAAACACGGAGATTTTCTAAGGT
This sequence comes from Schistocerca nitens, assembly GCF_023898315.1. Classification (NCBI taxonomy): domain Eukaryota; kingdom Metazoa; phylum Arthropoda; class Insecta; order Orthoptera; family Acrididae; genus Schistocerca; species Schistocerca nitens. The sequence goes on from NC_064625.1 coordinate 70,631,525, forward strand.
TTTTACTACATATTAACACTTTTCACATTTTCTCGTGTTACGTGGCTGCCAGTCCTCGGTTCATGCAAAATATTAAGGTCCTCGGTCATGTCCAAGGCACCAAACCGACCAATAATTCAATAATCGATAGCTAAAACTATAAATGTAGCTCTTCTTACTGGGCGATTGCATCAACTTAGATGCTTCTCCTGGGTTCTACTGTGAGCTTGTATTGTCCCCACATACCGCAGCACGCGACAAGGGCTGGCAGACCATAAATGTAACCGTTTCAGAGAGAAATGCGACCAATGTGACGATCTCGCGTTATATCGATTCGATGGTGAATGATGAAACACCGAAATTTTCTAAGGTTTTTACTACATATTAACACTTTTTACATTTTCTCGTGTTACGTGGCTGCCAGTCCTCGGTTCATGCAAAATCTTAAGGTCCTCGGTCATGTCCAAGGCACCAAACCGACCAATAATTCAATAATCGATAACTGAAACTATAAATGTAGCTCTTCTTACTGGGCGATTGCATCAACTTAGATGCTTCTCCTGTGTTCTACTGTGCTGCTTGTATTGTCCCCACATACCGAAGCACGCGACAAGGGCTGGCAGACCATAAATGTAACCGTTTCAGAGAGAAATGCGACCAATGTGACGATCTCGCGTTATATCGATTCGATGGTGAATGACGAAACACGGAGATTTTCTAAGGTTTTTACTACATATTAACACTTTTCACATTTTCTCGTGTTACGTGGCTGCCAGTCCTCGGTTCATGCAAAATCTTAAGGTCCTAGGTCATGTCCAAGGCACCAAACCGACCAATAATTCAATAATCGATAACTAAAACTATAAATGTAGCTCTTCTTACTGGGCGATTGCATCAACTTAGATGCTTCTCCTGTGTTCTACTGTGCTGCTTGTATTGTCCCCACATAACCCAGCACGCGACAAGGGCTGGCAGACCATAAATGTAACCGTTTCAGAGAGAAATGCGACCAATGTGACGATCTCGCGTTATATCGATTCGATGGTGAATTACGAAACACGGAGATTTTCTAAGGTTTTTACTACATATTAACACTTTTCACATTTTCTCGTGTTACGTGGCTGCCAGTCCTCGGTTCATGCAAAATCTTAAGGTCCTCGGTCATGTCCAAGGCACCAAACCGGCCAATAATTCAATAATCGATAGCTAAAACTATAAATGTAGCTCTTCTTACTGGGCGATTGCATCAACTTAGATGCTTCTCCTGTGTTCTACTGTGAGCTTGTATTGTCCCCACATACCGCAGCACGCGACAAGGGCTGGCAGACCATAAATGTAACCGTTTCAGAGAGAAATGCGACCAATGTGACGATCTCGCGTTATATCGATTCGATGGTGAATGATGAAACACCGAAATTTTCTAAGGTTTTTACTACATATTAACACTTTTCACATTTTCTCGTGTTACGTGGCTGCCAGTCCTCGGTTCATGCAAAATCTTAAGGTCCTCGGTCATGTCCAAGGCACCAAACCGACCAATAATTCAATAATCGATAACTGAAACTATAAATGTAGCTGTTCTTACTGGGCGATTGCATCAACTTAGATGCTTCTCCTGTGTTCTACTGTGAGCTTGTATTGTCCCGACATACCGCAGCACGCGACAAGGGCTGGCAGACCATAAAAGTAACCGTTTCAGAGAGAAATGCGACCAATGTGACGATCTTGCGTTATATCGATTCGATGGTGAATGACGAAACACGGAGATTTTCTAAGGTTTTTACTACATATTAACACTTTTCACATTTTCTCGTGTTACGTGGCTGCCAGTCCTCGGTTCATGCAAAATCTTAAGGTCCTCGGTCATGTCCAAGGCACCAAACCGACCAATAATTCAATAATCGATAACTAAAACTATAAATGTAGCTCTTCTTACTGGGCGATTGCATCAACTTAGATGCTTCTCCTGTGTTCTACTGTGCTGCTTGTATTGTCCCCACATAACCCAGCACGCGACAAGGGCTGGCAGACCATAAATGTAACCGTTTCAGAGAGAAATGCGACCAATGTGACGATCTCGCGTTATATCGATTCGATGGTGAATGACGAAACACGGAGATTTTCTAAGGTTTTTACTACATATTAACACTTTTCACATTTTCTCGTGTTACGTGGCTGCCAGTCCTCGGTTCATGCAAAATCTTAAGGTCCTCGGTCATGTCCAAGGCACCAAACCGACCAATAATTCAATAATCGATAACTAAAACTATAAATGTAGCTCTTCTTACTGGGCGATTGCATCAACTTAGATGCTTCTCCTGTGTTCTACTGTGCTGCTTGTATTGTCCCCACATACCGAAGCACGCGACAAGGGCTGGCAGACCATAAATGTAACCGTTTCAGAGAGAAATGCGACCAATGTGACGATCTCGCGTTATATCGATTCGATGGTGAATGACGAAACACGGAGATTTTCTAAGGTTTTTACTACATATTAACACTTTTCACATTTTCTCGTGTTACGTGGCTGCCAGTCCTCGGTTCATGCAAAATCTTAAGGTCCTCGGTCTTGTCCAAGGCACCAAACCGACCAATAATTCGATAATCGATAACTAAAACTATAAATGTAGCTGTTTTTACTGGGCGATTGCATCAACTAAGATGCTTCTCCTGTGTTCTACTGTGCTGCTTGTATTGTCCCCACATACCGCAGCACGCGACAAGGGCTGGCAGACCATAACTGTAACCGTTTCAGAGAGAAATGCGACCAATGTGACGATCTCGCGTTATATCGATTCGATGGTGAATGACGAAACACGGAGATTTTCTAAGGTTTTTACTACATATTAACACTTTTCACATTTTCTCGTGTTACGTGGCTGCCAGTCCTCGGTTCATGCAAAATCTTAAGGTCCTAGGTCATGTCCAAGGCACCAAACCGACCAATAATTCAATAATCGATAACTAAAACTATAAATGTAGCTCTTTTTACTGGGCGATTGCATCAACTTAGATGCTTCTCCTGTGTTCTACTGTGCTGCTTGTATTGTCCCCACATAACCCAGCACGCGACAAGGGCTGGCAGACCATAAATGTAACCGTTTCAGAGAGAAATGCGACCAATGTGACGATCTCGCGTTATATCGATTCGATGGTGAATGACGAAACACGGAGATTTTCTAAGGTTTTTACTACATATTAACACTTTTCACATTTTCTCGTGTTACGTGGCTGCCAGTCCTCGGTTCATGCAAAATCGTAAGGTCCTCGGTCATGTCCAAGGCACCAAACCGACCAATAATTCAATAATCGATAACTAAAACTATAAATGTAGCTCTTCTTACTGGGCGATTGCATCAACTTAGATGCTTCTCCTGTGTTCTACTGTGCTGCTTGTATTGTCCCCACATACCGCAGCACGCGACAAGGGCTGGCAGACCATAAATGTAACCGTTTCAGAGAGAAATGCGACCAATGTGACGATCTCGCGTTATATCGATTCGATGGTGAATGACGAAACACGGAGATTTTCTAAGGTTTTTACTACATATTAACACTTTTCACATTTTCTCGTGTTACGTGGCTGCCAGTCCTCGGTTCATGCAAAATCTTAAGGTCCTCGGTCATGTCCAAGGCACCAAACCGACCAATAATTCAATAATCGATAACTAAAACTATAAATGTAGCTCTTCTTACTGGGCGATTGCATCAACTTAGATGCTTCTCCTGTGTTCTACTGTGCTGCTTGTATTGTCCCCACATACCGCAGCACGCGACAAGGGCTGGCCGACCATAAATGTAACCGTTTCAGAGAGAAATGCGACCAATGTGACGATCTCGCGTTATATCGATTCGATGGTGAATGACGAAACACGGAGATTTTCTAAGGTTTTTACTACATATTAACACTTTTCACATTTTCTCGTGTTACGTGGCTGCCAGTCCTCGGTTCATGCAAAATCTTAAGGTCCTAGGTCATGTCCAAGGCACCAAACCGACCAATAATTCAATAATCGATAACTAAAACTATGAATGTAGCTCTTCTTACTGGGCGATTGCATCAACTTAGATGCTTCTCCTGTGTTCTACTGTGCTGCTTGTATTGTCCCCACATAACCCAGCACGCGACAAGGGCTGGCAGACCATAAATGTAACCGTTTCAGAGAGAAATGCGACCATTGTGACGATCTCGCGTTATATCGATTCGATGGTGAATGACGAAACACGGAGATTTTCTAAGGTTTTTACTACATATTAACACTTTTCACATTTTCTCGTGTTACGTGGCTGCCAGTCCTCGGTTCATGCAAAATCTTAAGGTCCTCGGTCATGTCCAAGGCACCAAACCGACCAATAATTCAATAATCGATAACTAAAACTATAAATGTAGCTCTTCTTACTGGGCGATTGCATCAACTTAGATGCTTCTCCTGTGTTCTACTGTGCTGCTTGTATTGTCCCCACATACCGCAGCACGCGACAAGGGCTGGCAGACCATAAATGTAACCGTTTCAGAGAGAAATGCGACCAATGTGACGATCTCGCGTTATATCGATTCGATGGTGAATGACGAAACACGGAGATTTTCTAAGGTTTTTACTACATATTAACACTTTTCACATTTTCTCGTGTTACGTGGCTGCCAGTCCTCGATTCATGCAAAATCTTAAGGTCCTCGGTCATGTCCAAGGCACCAAAGCGACCAATAATTCAGTAATCGATAACTAGAACTATAAATGTAGCTCTTCTTACTGAGCGATTGCATCAACTTAGATGCTTCTCCTGTGTTCTACTGTGCTGCTTGTATTGTCCCCACATACCGCAGCACGCGACAAGGGCTGGCAGACCATAAATGTAACCGTTTCAGAGAGAAATGCGACCAATGTGACGATCTCGCGTTATATCGATTCGATGGTGAATGACGAAACACGGAGATTTTCTAAGGGTTTTACTACATATTAACACTTTTCACATTTTCTCGTGTTACGTGGGTACCAGTCCTCGGTTCATGCAAAATCTTAAGGTCCTCTGTCATGTCCAAGGCACCAAACCGACCAATAATTCAATAATCGATAACTAAAACTATAAATGTAGCTCTTCTTACTGGGCGATTGCATCAACTTAGATGCTTCTCCTGTGTTCTACTGTGCTGCTTGTATTGTCCCCACATACGGCAGCACGCGACAAGGGCTGGCAGACCATAAATGTAACCGTTTCAGAGAGAAATGCGACCAATGTGACGATCTCGCGTTATATCGATTCGATGGTGAATGACGAAACACGGAGATTTTCTAAGGTTTTTACTACATATTAACAATTTTCACATTTTCTCGTGTTACGTGGCTGCCAGTCCTCGGTTCATGCAAAATCTTAAGGTCCTCGGTAATGTCCAAGGCACCAAACCGACCAATAATTCAATAATCGATAACTAAAACTATAAATGTAGCTCTTCTTACTGGGCGATTGCATCAACTTAGATGCATCTCCTGTGTTCTACTGTGCTGCTTGTATTGTCCCCACATACCGCAGCACGCGACAAGGGCTGGCAGACCATAAATGTAACCGTTTCAGAGAAAAATGCGACCAATGTGACGATCTCGCGTTATATCGATTCGATGGTGAATGACGAAACACGGAGATTTTCTAAGGTTTTTACTACATATTAACAGTTTTCACATTTTCTCGTGTTACGTGGCTGCCAGTCCTCGGTTCATGTAAAATCTTAAGGTCCTCGGTCATGTCCAAGGCACCAAACCGACCAATAATTCGATAATCGATAACTAAAACTATAAATGTAGCTCTTCTTACTGGGCGATTGCATCAACTAAGATGCTTCTCCTGTGTTCTACTGTGCTGCTTGTATTGTCCCCACATACCGCAGCACGCGACAAGGGCTGGCAGACCATAAATGTAACCGTTTCAGAGAGAAATGCGACCAATGTGACGATCTCGCGTTATATCGATTCGATGGTGAATGACGAAACACGGAGATTTTCTAAGGTTTTTACTACATATTAACACTTTTCACATTTTCTCGTGTTACGTGGCTGCCAGTCCTCGGTTCATGCAAAATCTTAAGGTCCTAGGTCATGTCCAAGGCACCAAACCGACCAATAATTCAATAATCGATAACTAAAACTATGAATGTAGCTCTTCTTACTGGGCGATTGCATCAACTTAGATGCTTCTCCTGTGTTCTACTGTGCTGCTTGTATTGTCCCCACATAACCCAGCACGCGACAAGGGCTGGCAGACCATAAATGTAACCGTTTCAGAGAGAAATGCGACCATTGTGACGATCTCGCGTTATATCGATTCGATGGTGAATGACGAAACACGGAGATTTTCTAAGGTTTTTACTACATATTAACACTTTTCACATTTTCTCATGTTACGTGGCTGCCAGTCCTCGGTTCATGCAAAATCTTAAGGTCCTCGGTCATGTCCAAGGCACCAAACCGACCAATAATTCAATAATCGATAGCTAAAACTATAAATGTTGCTCTTCTTACTGGGCGATTGCATCAACTTAGATGCTTCTCCTGTTTTCTACTGTGCTGCTTGTATTGTCCCCACATACCGCAGCACGCGACAAGGGCTGGCAGACCATAAATGTAACCGTTTCAGAGAGAAATGCGACCAATGTGACGATCTCGCGTTATATCGATTCGATGGTGAATGACGAAACACGGAGATTTTCTAAGGTTTTTACTACATATTAACACTTTTCACATTTTCTCGTGTTACGTGGCTGCCAGTCCTCGGTTCATGCAAAATATTAAGGTCCTCGGTCATGTCCAAGGCACCAAACCGACCAATAATTCAATAATCGATAGCTAAAACTATAAATGTAGCTCTTCTTACTGGGCGATTGCATCAACTTAGATGCTTCTCCTGTGTTCTACTGTGAGCTTGTATTGTCCCCACATACCGCAGCACGCGACAAGGGCTGGCAGACCATAAATGTAACCGTTTCAGAGAGAAATGCGACCAATGTGACGATCTCGCGTTATATCGATTCGATGGTGAATGATGAAACACCGAAATTTTCTAAGGTTTTTACTACATATTAACACTTTTTACATTTTCTCGTGTTACGTGGCTGCCAGTCCTCGGTTCATGCAAAATCTTAAGGTCCTCGGTCATGTCCAAGGCACCAAACCGACCAATAATTCAATAATCGATAACTGAAACTATAAATGTAGCTCTTCTTACTGGGCGATTGCATCAACTTAGATGCTTCTCCTGTGTTCTACTGTGCTGCTTGTATTGTCCCCACATACCGAAGCACGCGACAAGGGCTGGCAGACCATAAATGTAACCGTTTCAGAGAGAAATGCGACCAATGTGACGATCTCGCGTTATATCGATTCGATGGTGAATGACGAAACACGGAGATTTTCTAAGGTTTTTACTACATATTAACACTTTTCACATTTTCTCGTGTTACGTGGCTGCCAGTCCTCGGTTCATGCAAAATCTTAAGGTCCTAGGTCATGTACAAGGCACCAAACCGACCAATAATTCAATAATCGATAACTAAAACTATAAATGTAGCTCTTCTTACTGGGCGATTGCATCAACTTAGATGCTTCTCCTGTGTTCTACTGTGCTGCTTGTATTGTCCCCACATAACCCAGCACGCGACAAGGGCTGGCAGACCATAAATGTAACCGTTTCAGAGAGAAATGCGACCAATGTGACGATCTCGCGTTATATCGATTCGATGGTGAATTACGAAACACGGAGATTTTCTAAGGTTTTTACTACATATTAACACTTTTCACATTTTCTCGTGTTACGTGGCTGCCAGTCCTCGGTTCATGCAAAATCTTAAGGTCCTCGGTCATGTCCAAGGCACCAAACCGGCCAATAATTCAATAATCGATAGCTAAAACTATAAATGTAGCTCTTCTTACTGGGCGATTGCATTAACTTAGATGCTTCTCCTGTGTTCTACTGTGAGCTTGTATTGTCCCCACATACCGCAGCACGCGACAAGGGCTGGCAGACCATAAATGTAACCGTTTCAGAGAGAAATGCGACCAATGTGACGATCTCGCGTTATATCGATTCGATGGTGAATGATGAAACACCGAAATTTTCTAAGGTTTTTACTACATATTAACACTTTTCACATTTTCTCGTGTTACGTGGCTGCCAGTCCTCGGTTCATGCAAAATCTTAAGGTCCTCGGTCATGTCCAAGGCACCAAACCGACCAATAATTCAATAATCGATAACTGAAACTATAAATGTAGCTGTTCTTACTGGGCGATTGCATCAACTTAGATGCTTCTCCTGTGTTCTACTGTGAGCTTGTATTGTCCCGACATACCGCAGCACGCGACAAGGGCTGGCAGACCATAAAACTAACCGTTTCAGAGAGAAATGCGACCAATGTGACGATCTTGCGTTATATCGATTCGATGGTGAATGACGAAACACGGAGATTTTCTAAGGTTTTTACTACATATTAACACTTTTCACATTTTCTCGTGTTACGTGGCTGCCAGTCCTCGGTTCATGCAAAATCTTAAGGTCCTCGGTCATGTCCAAGGCACCAAACCGACCAATAATTCAATAATCGATAACTAAAACTATAAATGTAGCTCTTCTTACTGGGCGATTGCATCAACTTAGATGCTTCTCCTGTGTTCTACTGTGCTGCTTGTATTGTCCCCACATAACCCAGCACGCGACAAGGGCTGGCAGACCATAAATGTAACCGTTTCAGAGAGAAATGCGACCAATGTGACGATCTCGCGTTATATCGATTCGATGGTGAATGACGAAACACGGAGATTTTCTAAGGTTTTTACTACATATTAACACTTTTCACATTTTCTCGTGTTACGTGGCTGCCAGTCCTCGGTTCATGCAAAATCTTAAGGTCCTCGGTCATGTCCAAGGCACCAAACCGACCAATAATTCAATAATCGATAACTAAAACTATAAATGTAGCTCTTCTTACTGGGCGATTGCATCAACTTAGATGCTTCTCCTGTGTTCTACTGTGCTGCTTGTATTGTCCCCACATACCGAAGCACGCGACAAGGGCTGGCAGACCATAAATGTAACCGTTTCAGAGAGAAATGCGACCAATGTGACGATCTCGCGTTATATCGATTCGATGGTGAATGACGAAACACGGAGATTTTCTAAGGTTTTTACTACATATTAACACTTTTCACATTTTCTCGTGTTACGTGGCTGCCAGTCCTCGGTTCATGCAAAATCTTAAGGTCCTCGGTCTTGTCCAAGGCACCAAACCGACCAATAATTCGATAATCGATAACTAAAACTATAAATGTAGCTCTTTTTACTGGGCGATTGCATCAACTAAGATGCTTCTCCTGTGTTCTACTGTGCTGCTTGTATTGTCCCCACATACCGCAGCACGCGACAAGGGCTGGCAGACCATAACTGTAACCGTTTCAGAGAGAAATGCGACCAATGTGACGATCTCGCGTTATATCGATTCGATGGTGAATGACGAAACACGGAGATTTTCTAAGGTTTTTACTACATATTAACACTTTTCACATTTTCTCGTGTTACGTGGCTGCCAGTCCTCGGTTCATGCAAAATCTTAAGGTCCTAGGTCATGTCCAAGGCACCAAACCGACCAATAATTCAATAATCGATAACTAAAACTATAAATGTAGCTCTTTTTACTGGGCGATTGCATTAACTTAGATGCTTCTCCTGTGTTCTACTGTGCTGCTTGTATTGTCCCCACATAACCCAGCACGCGACAAGGGCTGGCAGACCATAAATGTAACCGTTTCAGAGAGAAATGCGACCAATGTGACGATCTCGCGTTATATCGATTCGATGGTGAATGACGAAACACGGAGATTTTCTAAGGTTTTTACTACATATTAACACTTTTCACATTTTCTCGTGTTACGTGGCTGCCAGTCCTCGGTTCATGCAAAATCGTAAGGTCCTCGGTCATGTCCAAGGCACCAAACCGACCAATAATTCAATAATCGATAACTAAAACTATAAATGTAGCTCTTCTTACTGGGCGATTGCATCAACTTAGATGCTTCTCCTGTGTTCTACTGTGCTGCTTGTATTGTCCCCACATACCGCAGCACGCGACAAGGGCTGGCAGACCATAAATGTAACCGTTTCAGAGAGAAATGCGACCAATGTGACGATCTCGCGTTATATCGATTCGATGGTGAATGACGAAACACGGAGATTTTCTAAGGTTTTTACTACATATTAACACTTTTCACATTTTCTCGTGTTACGTGGCTGCCAGTCCTCGGTTCATACAAAATCTTAAGGTCCTCGGTCATGTCCAAGGCACCAAACCGACCAATAATTCAATAATCGATAACTAAAACTATAAATGTAGCTCTTCTTACTGGGCGATTGCATCAACTTAGATGCTTCTCCTGTGTTCTACTGTGCTGCTTGTATTGTCCCCACATACCGCAGCACGCAACAAGGGCTGGCAGACCATAAATGTAACCGTTTCAGAGAGAAATGCGACCAATGTGACGATCTCGCGTTATATCGATTCGATGGTGAATGACGAAACACGGAGATTTTCTAAGGTTTTTACTACATATTAACACTTTTCACATTTTCTCGTGTTACGTGGCTGCCAGTCCTCGGTCCATGCAAAATCTTAAGGTCCTCGGTCATGTCCAAGGCACCAAACCGACCAATAATTCAATAATCGATAACTAAAACTATAAATGTAGCTCTTCTTACTGGGCGATTGCATCAACTTAGATGCTTCTCCTGTGTTCTACTGCGCTGCTTGTATAGTCCCCACATACCGCAGCACGCGACAAGGGCTGGCAGACCATAAATGTAACCGTTTCAGAGAGAAATGCGACCAATGTGACGATCTCGCGTTATATCGATTCGATGGTGAATGACGAAACACGGAGATTTTCTAAGGTTTTTACTACATATTAACACTTTTCACATTTTCTCGTGTTACGTGGCTACCAGTCCTCGGTTCATGCAAAATCTTAAGGTCCTCGGTCATGTCCAAGGCACCGAACCGACGAATAATTCAATAATCGATAACTAAAACTATAAATGAAGCTCTTCTTACTGGGCGATTGCATCAACTTAGATGCTTCTCCTGTGTTCTACTGTGCTGCTTGTATTGTCCCCACATACCGCAGCACGCGACAAGGGCTGGCAGACCATAAATGTAACCGTTTCAGAGAGAAATGCGACCAATGTGACGATCTCGCGTTATATCGATTCGATGGTGAATGACGAAACACGGAGATTTTCTAAGGTTTTTACTACATATTAACACTTTTCACATTTTCTCGTGTTACGTGGCTGCCAGTCCTCGGTTCATGCAAAATCTTAAGGTCCTCGGTCATGTCCAAGGCACCAAACCGACCAATAATTCAATAATCGATAACTAAAACTATAAATGTAGCTCTCCTTACTGGGCGATTGCATCAACTTAGATGCTTCTCCTGTGTTCTACTGTGCTGCTTGTATTGTCCCCACATACCGCAGCAAGCGACAAGGGTTGGCAGACCATAAATGTAACCGTTTCAGAGAGAAATGCGACCAATGTGACGATCTCGCGTTATATCGATTCGATGGTGAATGACGAAACACGGAGATTTTCTAAGGTTTTTACTACATATTAACACTTTTCACATTTTCTCGTGTTACGTGGCTGCCAGTCCTCGGTTCATGCAAAATCTTAAGGTCCTCCGTCATGTCCAAGGCACCAAACCGACCAATAATTCAATAATCGATAGCTAAAACTATAAATGTAGCTCTTCTTACTGGGCGATTGCATCAACTTAGATGCTTCTCCTGTGTTCTACTGTGCTGCTTGTATTGTCCCCACATACCGCAGCACGCGACAAGGGCTGGCAGACCATAAATGTAACCGTTTCAGAGAGAAATGCGACCAATGTGACGATCTCGCGTTATATCGATTCGATGGTGAAGGACGAAACACGGAGATTTTCTACGGTTTTTACTACATATTAACACTTTTCACATTTTCTCGTGTTACATGGCTGCCAGTCCTCGGTTCATGCAAAATCTTAAGGTCCTCGGTCATGTCCAAGGCACCAAACCGACCAATAATTCAATAATCGATAACTAAAACTATAAATGTAGCTCTTCTTACTGGGCGATTGCATCAACTTAGATGCTTCTCCTGTGTTCTACTGTGCTGCTTGTATTGTCCCCACATACCGCAGCACGCGACAAGGGCTGGCAGACCATAAATGTAACCGTTTCAGAGAGAAATGCGACCAATGTGACGATCTCGCGTTATATCGATTCGATGGTGAATGACGAAACACGGAGATTTTCTAAGGTTTTTACTACATATTAACACTTTTCACATTTTCTCGTGTTACGTGGCTGCCAGTCCTCGGTTCATGCAAAATCTTAAGGTGCTCGGTCATGTCCAAGGCACCAAACCGACCAATAATTCAATAATCGATAACTAAAACTATAAATGTAGCTCTTCTTACTGGGCGATTGCATCAACTTAGATGCTTCTCCTGTGTTCTACTGTGCTGCTTGTATTGTCCCCACATAACCCAGCACGCGACAAGGGCTGGCAGACCATAAATGTAACCGTTTCAGAGAGAAATGCGACCAATGTGACGATCTCGCGTTATATCGATTCGATGGTGAATGACGAAACACGGAGATTTTCTAAGGTTTTTACTACATATTAACACTTTTCACATTTTCTCGTGTTACGTGGCTGCCAGTCCTCGGTTCATGCAAAATCTTAAGGTCCTCGGTCATGTCCAAGGCAGCAAACCGACCAATAATTCAATAATCGATAACTAAAACTATAAATGTAGCTCTTCTTACTGGGCGATTGCATCAACTTAGATGCTTCTCCTGTGTTCTACTGTGCTGCTTGTATTGTCCCCACATACCGCAGCACGCGACAAGGGCTGGCAGACCATAAATGTAACCGTTTCAGAGAGAAATGCGACCAATGTGAAGATCTCGCGTTATATCGATTCGATGGTGAATGACGAAACACGGAGATTTTCTAAGGTTTTTACTACATATTAACACTTTTCACATTTTCTCGTGTTACGTGGCTGCCAGTCATCGGTTCATGCAAAATCTTAAGGTCCTCGGTCATGTCCAAGGCACCAAACCGACCAATAATTCAATAATCGATAACTAAAACTATAAATGTAGCTCTTCTTACTGGGCGATTGCATCAACTTAGATGCTTCTCCTGTGTTCTACTGTGCTGCTTGTATTGTCCCCACATACCGCAGCACGCGACAAGGGCTGGCAGACCATAAATGTAACCGTTTCAGAGAGAAATGCGACCAATGTGACGATCTCGCGTTATATCGATTCGATGGTGAATGACGAAACACGGAGATTTTCTAAGGTTTTTACTACATATTAACACTTTTCACATTTTCTCGTGTTACGTGGCTACCAGTCCTCGGTTCATGCAAAATCTTAAGGTCCTCGGTCATGTCCAATCCACCAAACCGACCAATAATTCAATAATCGATAACTAAAACTATAAATGTAGCTCTTCTTACTGGGCGATTGCATCAACTTAGATGCTTCTCCTGTGTTCTACTGTGCTGCTTGTATTGTCCCCACATACCGCAGCACGCGACAAGGGCTGGCAGACCATAAATGTAACCGTTTCAGAGAGAAATGCGACCAATGTGACGATCTCGCGTTATATCGATTCGATGGTGAATGACGAAACACGGAGATTTTCTAAGGTTTTTACTACATATTAACACTTTTCACATTTTCTCGTGTTACGTGGCTGCCAGTCCTCGGTTCATGCAAAATCTTAAGGTCCTCGGTTATGTCCAAGGCACCAAACCGACCAATAATTCAATAATCGATAGCTAAAACTATAAATGTAGCTCTTCTTACTGGGCGATTGCATCAACTTAGATGCTTCTCCTGTGTTCTACTGTGCTGCTTGTATTGTCCCCACATACCGCAGCACGCGACAAGGGCTGGCAGACCATAAATGTAACCGTTTCAGAGAGAAATGCGACCAATGTGACGATCTCGCGTTATATCGATTCGATGGTGAATGACGAAACACGGAGATTTTCTACGGTTTTTACTACATATTAACACTTGTCACATTTTCTCGTGTTACGTGGCTGCCAGTCCTCGGTTCATGCAAAATCTTAAGGTCCTCGGTCATGTCCAAGGCACCAAACCGACCAATAATTCAATAATCGATAACTAAAACTATAAATGTAGCTCTTCTTACTGGGCGATTGCATCAACTTAGATGCTTCTCCTGTGTTCTACTGTGCTGCTTGTATTGTCCCCACATACCGCAGCACGCGACAAGGGCTGGCAGACCATAAATGTAACCGTTTCAGAGAGAAATGCGACCAATGTGACGATCTCGCGTTATATCGATTCGATGGTGAATGACGAAACACGGAGATTTTCTAAGGTTTTTACTACATATTAACACTTTTCACATTTTCTCGTGTTACGTGGCTGCCAGTCCTCGGTTCATGCAAAATCTTAAGGTGCTCGGTCATGTCCAAGGCACCAAACCGACCAATAATTCAATAATCGATAACTAAAACTATAAATGTAGCTCTTCTTACTGGGCGATTGCATCAACTTAGATGCTTCTCCTGTGTTCTACTGTGCTGCTTGTATTGTCCCCACATAACCCAGCACGCGACAAGGGCTGGCAGACCATAAATGTAACCGTTTCAGAGAGAAATGCGACCAATGTGACGATCTCGCGTTATATCGATTCGATGGTGAATGACGAAACACGGAGATTTTCTAAGGTTTTTACTACATATTAACACTTTTCACATTTTCTCGTGTTACGTGGCTGCCAGTCCTCGGTTCATGCAAAATCTTAAGGTCCTCGGTCATGTCCAAGGCAGCAAACCGACCAATAATTCAATAATCGATAACTAAAACTATAAATGTAGCTCTTCTTACTGGGCGATTGCATCAACTTAGATGCTTCTCCTGTGTTCTACTGTGCTGCTTGTATTGTCCCCACATACCGCAGCACGCGACAAGGGCTGGCAGACCATAAATGTAACCGTTTCAGAGAGAAATGCGACCAATGTGAAGATCTCGCGTTATATCGATTCGATGGTGAATGACGAAACACGGAGATTTTCTAAGGTTTTTACTACATATTAACACTTTTCACATTTTCTCGTGTTACGTGGCTGCCAGTCATCGGTTCATGCAAAATCTTAAGGTCCTCGGTCATGTCCAAGGCACCAAACCGACCAATAATTCAATAATCGATAACTAAAACTATAAATGTAGCTCTTCTTACTGGGCGATTGCATCAACTTAGATGCTTCTCCTGTGTTCTACTGTGCTGCTTGTATTGTCCCCACATACCGCAGCACGCGACAAGGGCTGGCAGACCATAAATGTAACCGTTTCAGAGAGAAATGCGACCAATGTGACGATCTCGCGTTATATCGATTCGATGGTGAATGACGAAACACGGAGATTTTCTAAGGTTTTTACTACATATTAACACTTTTCACATTTTCTCGTGTTACGTGGCTACCAGTCCTCGGTTCATGCAAAATCTTAAGGTCCTCGGTCATGTCCAATCCACCAAACCGACCAATAATTCAATAATCGATAACTAAAACTATAAATGTAGCTCTTCTTACTGGGCGATTGCATCAACTTAGATGCTTCTCCTGTGTTCTACTGTGCTGCTTGTATTGTCCCCACATACCGCAGCACGCGACAAGGGCTGGCAGACCATAAATGTAACCGTTTCAGAGAGAAATGCGACCAATGTGACGATCTCGCGTTATATCGATTCGATGGTGAATGACGAAACACGGAGATTTTCTAAGGTTTTTACTACATATTAACACTTTTCACATTTTCTCGTGTTACGTGGCTGCCAGTCCTCGGTTCATTCAAAATCTTAAGGTCCTCGGTCATGTCCAAGGCACCAAACCGACCAATAATTCAATAATCGATAGCTAAAACTATAAATGTAGCTCTTCTTACTGGGCGATTGCATCAACTTAGATGCTTCTCCTGTGTTCTACTGTGCTGCTTGTATTGTCCCCACATACCGCAGCACGCGACAAGGGCTGGCAGACCATAAATGTAACCGTTTCAGAGAGAAATGCGACCAATGTGACGATCTCGCGTTATATCGATTCGATGGTGAATGACGAAACACGGAGATTTTCTACGGTTTTTACTACATATTAACACTTGTCACATTTTCTCGTGTTACGTGGCTGCCAGTCCTCGGTTCATGCAAAATCTTAAGGTCCTCGGTCATGTCCAAGGCACCAAACCGACCAATAATTCAATAATCGATAACTAAAACTATAAATGTAGCTCTTCTTACTGGGCGATTGCATCAACTTAGATGCTTCTCCTGTGTTCTACTGTGCTGCTTGTATTGTCCCCACATACCGCAGCACGCGACAAGGGCTGGCAGACCATAAATGTAACCGTTTCAGAGAGAAATGCGACCAATGTGACGATCTCGCGTTATATCGATTCGATGGTGAATGACGAAACACGGAGATTTTCTAAGGTTTTTACTACATATTAACACTTTTCACATTTTCTCGTGTTACGTGGCTGCCAGTCCTCGGTTCATGCAAAATCTTAAGGTGCTCGGTCATGTCCAAGGCACCAAACCGACCAATAATTCAATAATCGATAACTAAAACTATAAATGTAGCTCTTCTTACTGGGCGATTGCATCAACTTAGATGCTTCTCCTGTGTTCTACTGTGCTGCTTGTATTGTCCCCACATAACCCAGCACGCGACAAGGGCTGGCAGACCATAAATGTAACCGTTTCAGAGAGAAATGCGACCAATGTGAAGATCTCGCGTTATATCGATTCGATGGTGAATGACGAAACACGGAGATTTTCTAAGGTTTTTACTACATATTAACACTTTTCACATTTTCTCGTGTTACGTGGCTGCCAGTCCTCGGTTCATGCAAAATCTTAAGGTCCTCGGTCATGTCCAAGGCACCAAACCGACCAATAATTCAATAATCGATAACTAAAACTATAAATGTAGCTCTTCTTACTGGGCGATTGCATCAACTTAGATGCTTCTCCTGTGTTCTACTGTGCTGCTTGTATTGTCCCCACATACCGCATCATGCGACAAGGGCTGGCAGACCATAAATGTAACCGTTTCAGAGAGAAATGCGACCAATGTGACGATCTCGCGTTATATCGATTCGATGGTGAATGACGAAACACGGAGATTTTCTAAGGTTTTTACTACATATTAACACTTTTCACATTTTCTCGTGTTACGTGGCTACCAGTCCTCGGTTCATGTAAAATCTTAAGGTCCTCGGTCATGTCCAAGGCACCAAACCGACCAATAATTCAATAATCGATAACTAAAACTATAAATGTAGCTCTTCTTACTGGGCGATTGCATCAACTTAGATGCTTCTCCTGTGTTCTACTGTGCTGCTTGTATTGTCCCCACATACCGAAGCACGCGACAAGGGCTGGCAGACCATAAATGTAACCGTTTCAGAGAGAAATGCGACCAATGTGACGATCTCGCGTTATATCGATTCGATGGTGAATGACGAAACACGGAGATTTTCTAAGGTTTTTACTACATATTAACACTTTTCACATTTTCTGGTGTCACGTGGCTGCCAGTCCTCGGTTCATGCAAAATCTTAAGGTCCTCGGTCATGTCCAAGGCACCAAACCGACCAATAATTCAATAATCGATAACTAAAACTATAAATGTAGCTCTTCTTACTGGGCGATTGCATCAACTTAGATGCTTCTCCTGTGTTCTACTGTGCTGCTTGTATTGTCCCCACATACCGCAGCACGCGACAAGGGCTGGCTGAACATAAATGTAACCGTTTCAGAGAGAAATGCGACCAATGTGACGATCT
This sequence comes from Schistocerca nitens, assembly GCF_023898315.1. NCBI lineage: Eukaryota > Metazoa > Arthropoda > Insecta > Orthoptera > Acrididae > Schistocerca > Schistocerca nitens. The sequence goes on from NC_064625.1 coordinate 70,649,419, forward strand.
CGCGTTATATCGATTCGATGGTGAATGACGAAACACGGAGATTTTCTAAGGTTTTTACTACATATTAACACTTTTCACATTTTCTCGTGTTACGTGGCTGCCAGTCCTCGGTTCATGCAAAATCTTAAGGTCCTCCGTCATGTCCAAGGCACCAAACCGACCAATAATTCAATAATCGATAGCTAAAACTATAAATGTAGCTCTTCTTACTGGGCGATTGCATCAACTTAGATGCTTCTCCTGTGTTCTACTGTGCTGCTTGTATTGTCCCCACATACCGCAGCACGCGACAAGGGCTGGCAGACCATAAATGTAACCGTTTCAGAGAGAAATGCGACCAATGTGACGATCTCGCGTTATATCGATTCGATGGTGAATGACGAAACACGGAGATTTTCTAAGGTTTTTACTACATATTAACACTTTTCACATTTTCTCGTGTTACGTGGCTGCCAGTCCTCGGTTCATGCAAAATCTTAAGGTCCTCGGTCATGTCCAAGGCACCAAACCGACCAATAATTCAATAATCGATAACTAAAACTATAAATGTAGCTCTTCTTACTGGGCGATTGCATCAATTTAGATGCTTCTCCTGTGTTCTACTGTGAGCTTGTATTGTCCCCACATACCGCAGCACGCGACAAGGGCTGGCAGACCATAAATGTAACCGTTTCAGAGAGAAATGCGACCAATGTGACGATCTCGCGTTATATCGATTCGATGGTGAATGACGAAACACGGAGATTTTCTAAGGTTTTTACTACATATTAACACTTTTCACATTTTCTCGTGTTACGTGGCTGCCAGTCCTCGGTTCATGCAAAATCTTAAGGTCCTCGGTCATGTCCAAGGCACCAAACCGACCAATAATTCGATAATCGATAACTAAAACTATAAATGTAGCTCTCCTTACTGGGCGATTGCATCAACTAAGATGCTTCTCCTGTGTTCTACTGTGCTGCTTGTATTGTCCCCACATAACCCAGCACGCGACAAGGGCTGCCAGACCAATATTGTAACCGTTTCAGAGAGAAATGCGACCAATGTGACGATCTCGCGTTATATCGATTCGATGGTGAATGACGAAACACGGAGATTTTCTAAGGTTTTTACTACATATTCTTTTCACATTTTCTCGTGTTACGTGGCTGCCAGTCCTCGGTTCATGCAAAATCTTAAGGTCCTCGGTCATGTCCAAGGCACCAAACCGACCAATAATTCGATAATCGATAACTAAAACTATAAATGTAGCTCTTCTTACTGGGCGATTGCATCAACTAAGATGCTTCTCCTGTGTTCTACTGTGCTGCTTGTATTGTCCCCACATACCGCAGCACGCGACAAGGGCTGGCAGACCATAAATGTAACCGTTTCAGAGAGAAATGCGACCAATGTGACGATCTCGCGTTATATCGATTATATGGTGAATGACGAAACACGGAGATTTTCTAAGGTTTTTACTACATATTAACACTTTTCACATTTTCTCGTGTTACGTGGCTGCCAGTCCTCGGTTCATGTAAAATCTTAAGGTCCTCGGTCATGCCCAAGGCACCAAACCAACCAATAACTCGATAATCGATAACTAAAACTATAAATGTAGCTCTTCTTACTGGGCGATTGCATCAACTTAGATGCTTCTCCTGTGTTCTACTGTGCTGCTTGTATTGTCCCCACATAACCCAGCACGCGACAAGGGCTGGCAGACCATAAATGTAACCGTTTCAGAGAGAAATGCGACCAATGTGACGATCTCGCGTTATATCGATTCGATGGTGAATGACGAAACACGGAGATTTTCTAAGGTTTTTACTACATATTAACACTTTTCACATTTTCTCGTGTTACGTGGCTGCCAGTCCTCGGATCATGCAAAATCTTAAAGTCCTCGGTCATATCCAAGGCACCAAACCGACCAATATTTCAATAATCGATAACTAAAACTATAAATGTAGCTCTTCTTACTGGGCGATTGCATCAACTTAGATGCTTCTCCTGTGTTCTACTGTGCTGCTTGTATTGTCCCCACATACCGCAGCACGCGACAAGGGTTGGCAGACCATAAATGTAACCGTTTCAGAGAGAAATGCGACCAATGTGACGATCTCGATTTATATCGATTCGATGGTGAATGACGAAACACGGAGATTTTCTAAGGTTTTTACTACATATTAACACTTTTCACATTTTCTCGTGTTACGTGGCTGCCAGTCCTCGGTTCATTCAAAATCTTATGGTTCTAGGTCATGTCCAAGGCACCAAACCGACCAATAATTCAATTATCGATAACTAAAAATATAAATGTAGCTCTTCTTACTGGGCGATTGCATCAACTTAGATGCTTCTCCTGTGTTCTACTGTGCTGCTTGTATTGTCCCCACATACCGCAGCACGCGACAAGGGCTGGCAGACCATAAATGTAACCGTTTCAGAGAGAAATGCGACCAATGTGACGATCTCGCGTTATATCGATTCGATGGTGAATGACGAAACACGGAGATTTTCTAAGGTTTTTACTACATATTAACACTTTTCACATTTTCTCGTGTTACGTGGCTGCCAGTCCTCGGTTCATGCAAAATCTTAAGGTCCTCGGTCATGTCCAAGGCACCAAACCGACCAATAATTCAATAATCGATAACTAAAACTATAAATGTAGCTCTTCTTACTGGGCGATTGCATCAACTTAGATGCTTCTCCTGTGTTCTACTGTGAGCTTGTATTGTCCCCACATACCGCAGCACGCGACAAGGGCTGGCAGACCATAAATGTAACCGTTTCAGAGAGAAATGCGACCAATGTGACGATCCCGCGTTATATCGATTCGATGGTGAATGACGAAACACGGAGATTTTCTAAGGTTTTTACTACATATTAACACTTTTCACATTTTCTCGTGTTACGTGGCTGCCAGTCCTCGGTTCATGCAAAATCTTAAGGTCCTCGGTCATGTCCAAGGCACCAAACCGACCAATAATTCAATAATCGATAACTAAAACTATAAATGTAGCTCTTCTTACTGGGCGATTGCATCAACTTAGATGCTTCTCCTGTGTTCTACTGTGCTGCTTGTATTGTCCCCACATAACCCAGCACGCGACAAGGGCTGGCAGACCATAAATGTAAACGTTTCAGAGAGAAATGCGACCATTGTGACGATCTCGCGTTATATCGATTCGATGGTGAATGACGAAACACGGAGATTTTCTAAGGTTTTTACTACATATTAACACTTTTCACATTTTCTCGTGTTACGTGGCTGCCAGTCCTCGGTTCATGCAAAATCTTAAGGTCCTCGGTCATGTCCAAGGCACCAAACCGACCAATAATTCAATAATCGATAACTAAAACTATAAATGTAGCTCTTCTTACTGGGCGATTGCATCAACTTAGATGCTTCCCCTGTGATCTACTGTGCTGCTTGTATTGTCCCCACATACCGCAGCACGCGACAAGGGCTGGCAGACCATAAATGTAACCGTTTCAGAGAGAAATGCGACCAATGTGACGATCTCGCGTTATATCGATTCGATGGTGAATGACGAAACACGGAGATTTTCTAAGGTTTTTACTACATATTAACACTTTTCACATTTTCTCGTGTTACGTGGCTGCCAGTCCTCGGTTCATGCAAAATCTTAAGGTCCTCGGTCATGTCCAAGGCACCAAACCGACCAATAAATCAATAATCGATAGCTAAAACTACAAATGTAGCTCTTCTTACTGGGCGATTGCATCAACTTAGATGCTTCTCCTGTGTTCTACTGTGCTGCTTGTATTGTCCCCACATAACCCAGCACGCGACAAGGGCTGGCAGACCATAAATGTAACCGTTTCAGAGAGAAATGCGACCAATGTGACGATCTCGCGTTATATCGATTCGATGGTGAATGACGAAACACGGAGATTTTCTAAGGTTTTTACTACATATTAACACTTTTCACATTTTCTCGTGTTACGTGGCTGCCAGTCCTCGGTTCATGCAAAATCTTAAGGTCCTCGGTCATGTCCAAGGCACCAAACCGACCAATAATTCAATAATCGATAACTAAAACTACAAATGTAGCTCTTCTTACTGGGCGATTGCATCAACTTAGATGCTTCTCCTGTGTTCTACTGTGAGCTTGTATTGTCCCCACATACCGCAGCACGCGACAAGGGCTGGCAGACCATAAATGTAACCGTTTCAGAGAGAAATGCGACCAATGTGACGATCTCGCGTTATATCGATTCGATGGTGAATGACGAAACACGGAGATTTTCTAAGGTTTTTACTACATATTAACACTTTTCACATTTTCTCGTGTTACGTGGCTGCCAGTCCTCGGTTCATGCAAAATCTTAAGGTCCTCGGTCATGTCCAAGGCACCAAACCGACCAATAATTCAATAATCGATAACTAAAACTATAAATGTAGCTCTTCTTACTGGGCGATTGCATCAACTAAGATGCTTCTCCTGTGTTCTACTGTGCTGCTTGTATTGTCCCCACATTCCGCAGCACGCGACAAGGGCTGGCAGACCATAAATGTAACCGTTTCAGAGAGAAATGCGACCAATGTGACGATCTCGCGTTATATCGATTCGATGGTGAATGACGAAACACGGAGATTTTCTAAGGTTTTTACTACATATTAACACTTTTCACATTTTCTCGTGTTACGTGGCTGCCAGTCCTCGGTTCATGCAAAATCTTAAGGTCCTCGGTCATGTCCAAGGCACCAAACCGACCAATAATTCAATAATCGATAGCTAAAACTATAAATGTAGCTCTTCTTACTGGGCGATTGCATCAACTTAGATGCTTCTCCTGTGTTCTACTGTGAGCTTGTATTGTCCCCACATACCGCAGCACGCGACAAGGGCTGGCAGACCATAAATGTAACCGTTTCAGAGAGAAATGCGACCAATGTGACGATCTCGCGTTATATCGATTCGATGGTGAATGACGAAACACGGAGATTTTCTAAGGTTTTTACTACATATTAACACTTTTCACATTTTCTCGTGTTATGTGGCTGCCAGTCCTCGGTTCATGTAAAATCTTAAGGTCCTCGGTCATGTCCAAGGCACCAAACCGACCAATCATTCGATAATCGATAACTAGAACTATAAATGTAGCTCTTCTTACTGGGCGATTGCATCAACTAAGATGCTTCTCCTGTGTTCTACTGTGCTGCTTGTATTGTCCCCACATACCGCAGCACGTGACAAGGGCTGGCAGACCATAAATGTAACCGTTTCAGAGAGAAATGCGACCAATGTGACGATCTCGCGTTATATCGATTCGATGGTGAATGACGAAACACGGAGATTTTCTAAGGTTTTTACTACATATTAACACTTTTCACATTTTCTCGAGTTACGTGGGTACCAGTCCTCGGTTCATGCAAACTCTTAAGGTACTCGGTCATGTCCAAGGCACCAAACCGACCAATAATTCAATAATCGATAACTAAAACTATAGATGTAGCTCTTCTTACTGGGCGATTGCATCAACTTAGATGCATCTCCTGTGTTCTACTGTGCTGCTTGTATTGTCCCCACATACCGCAGCACGCGACAAGGGCTGGCAGACCATAAATGTAACCGTTTCAGAGAGAAATGCGACCAATGTGACGATCTCGCGTTATATCGATTCGATGGTGAATGACGAAACACGGAGATTTTCTAAGGTTTTTACTACATATTAACACTTTTCACATTTTCTCGTGTTACGTGGCTGCCAGTCCTCGGTTCATGCAAAATCTTAAGGTCCTCGGTCATGTCCAAGGCACCAAACCGACCAATAATTCAATAATCGGTAACTAAAACTATAAATGTAGCTCTTCTTACTGGGCGATTGCATCAACTTAGATGCATCTCCTGTGTTCTACTGTGCTGCTTGTATTGTCCCCACATAACCCAGCACGCGACAAGGGCTGGCAGACCATAAATGTAACCGTTTCAGAGAGAAATGCGACCAATGTGACGATCTCGCGTTATATCGATTCGATGGTGAATGACGAAACACGGAGATTTTCTAAGGTTTTTACTACATATTAACACTTTTCACATTTTCTCGTGTTACGTGGCTGCCAGTCCTCGGTTCATGCAAAATCTTAAGGTCCTCGGTCATGTCCAAGGCACCAAACCGACCAATAATTCAATAATCGGTAACTAAAACTATAAATGTAGCTCATCTTACTGGGCGATTGCATCAACTTAGATGCTTCTCCTGTGTTCTACTGTGCTGCTTGTATTGTCCCCACATACCGCAGCACGTGACAAGGGCTGGCAGACCATAAATGTAACCGTTTCAGAGAGAAATGCGACCAATGTGACGATCTCGCGTTATATCGATTCGATGGTGAATGACGAAACACGGAGATTTTCTAAGGTTTTTACTACATATTAACACTTTTCACATTTTCTCGTGTTACGTGGCTGCCAGTCCTCGGTTCATGCAAAATCTTAAGGTCCTAAGTCATGTCCAAGGCACCAAACCGACCAATAAACCAATAATCGATAACTAAATCTATAAATGTAGCTCTTCTTACTGGGAGATTGCATCAACTTAGATGCTTCTCCTGTGTTCTACTGTGCTGCTTGTATTGTCCCCACATACCGCAGCACGCGACAAGGGCTGGCAGACCATAAATGTAACCGTTTCAGAGAGAAATGCGACCAATGTGACGATCTCGCGTTATATCGATTCGATGGTGAATGACGAAACACGGAGATTTTCTAAGGTTTTTACTACATATTAACACTTTTCACATTTTCTCGTGTTACGTGGCTGCCAGTCCTCGGTTCATGCAAAATCTTAAGGTCCTAGGTCATGTCCAAGGCACCAAACCGACCAATAATTCAATAATCGATAACTAAAACTATAAATGTAGCTCTTCTTACTGGGCGATTGCATCAACTTAGATGCTTCTCCTGTATTCTACTGTGAGCTTGTATTGTCCCACATACCGCAGCACGCGACAAGGGCTGGCAGACCATAAATGTAACCGTTTCAGAGAGAAATGCGACCAATGTGACGATCTCGCGTTATATCGATTCGATGGTGAATGACGAAACACGGAGATTTTCTAAGGTTTTAACTACATATTAACACTTTTCACATTTTCTCGTGTTACGTGGCTGCCAGTCCTCGGTTCATGCAAAATCTTAAGGTCCTCGGTCATGTCCAAGGCACCAAACCGACCAATAATTCAATAATCGATAACTAAAACTACAAATGTAGCTCTTCGTACTGGGCGATTGCATCAACTTAGATGCTTCTCCTGTGTTCTACTGTGCTGCTTGTATTGTCCCCACATACCGCAGCACGCGACAAGGGCTGGCAGACCATAAATGTAACCGTTTCAGAGAGAAATGCGACCAATGTGACGATCTCGCGTTATATCGATTCGATGGTGAATGACGAAACACGGAGATTTTCTAAGGTTTTTACTACATATTAACACTTTTCACATTTTCTCGTGTTACGTGGCTGCCAGTCCTCGGTTCATGCAAAATCTTAAGGTCCTCGGTCATGTCCAAGGCACCAAACCGACCAATAATTCAATAATCGATAACTAAAACTATAAATGTAGCTCTTCTTACTGGGCGATTGCATCAACTTAGATGCTTCTCCTGTGTTCTACTGTGCTGCTTGTATTGTCCCCACATACCGCAGCACGCGACAAGGGCTGGCAGACCATAAATGTAACCGTTTCAGAGAGAAATGCGACCAATGTGACGATCTCGCGTTATATCGATTCGATGGTGAATGACGAAACACGGAGATTTTCTAAGGTTTTTACTACATATTAACACTTTTCACATTTTCTCGTGTTACGTGGCTGCCAGTCCTCGGTTCATGCAAAATCTTAAGGTCCTCGGTCATGTACAAGGCACCAAACCGACCAATAATTCGATAATCGATAACTAAAACTATAGATGTAGCTCTTCTTACTGGGCGATTGCATCAACTAAGATGCTTCTCCTGTGTTCTACTGTGCTGCTTGTATTGTCCCCACATACCGCAGCACGCGACAAGGGCTGGCAGACCATAAATGTAACCGTTTCAGAGAGAAATGCGACCAATGTGACGATCTCGCGTTATATCGATTCGATGGTGAATGACGAAACACGGAGATTTTCTAAGGTTTTTACTACATATTAACACTTTTCACATTTTCTCGTGTTACGTGGCTGCCAGTCCTCGGTTCATGCAAAATCTTAAGGTCCTCGGTCATGTCCAAGGCACCAAACCGACCAATAATTCAGTAATCGATAACTAAAACTATAAATGTAGCTCTTCTTACTGGGCGATTGCATCAACTTAGATGCTTCTCCTGTGTTCTACTGTGCTGCTTGTATTGTCCCCACATACCGCAGCACGCGACAAGGGCTGGCAGACCATAAATGTAACCGTTTCAGAGAGAAATGCGACCAATGTGACGATCTCGCGTTATATCGATTCGATGGTGAATGACGAAACACGGAGATTTTCTAAGGTTTTTACTACATATTAACACTTTTCACATTTTCTCGTGTTACGTGGCGGCCAGTCCTCGTTTCATGTAAAATCTTAAGGTCCTCGGTCATGTCCAAGGCACCAAACCGACCAATAATTCAATAATCGATAACTAAAACTATAAATGTAGCTCTTCTTACTGGGCGATTGCATCAACTAAGATGCTTCTCCTGTGTTCTACTGTGCTGCTTGTATTGTCCCCACATACCGCAGCACGCGACAAGGGCTGGCAGACCATAAATGTAACCGTTTCAGAGAGAAATGCGACCAATGTGACGATCTCGCGTTATATCGATTCGATGGTGAATGACGAAACACGGAGATTTTCTAAGGCTTTTACTACATATTAACACTTTTCACATTTTCTCGTGTTACGTGGCTGCCAGTCCTCGGTTCATGCAAAATCTTAAGGTCCTCGGTCATGTCCAAGGCACCAAACCGACCAATAATTCAATAATCGATAACTAAAACTATAAATGTAGCTCTTCTTACTGGGCGATTGCATCAACTTAGATGCTTCTCCTGTGTTCTACTGTGAGCTTGTATTGTCCCCACATACCGCAGCACGCGACAAGGGCTGGCAGACCATAAATGTAACCGTTTCAGAGAGAAATGCGACCAATGTGACGATCTCGCGTTATATCGATTCGATGGTGAATGACGAAACACGGAGATTTTCTAAGGTTTTTACTACATATTAACACTTTTCACATTTTCTCGTGTTACGTGGCTGCCAGTCCTCGGTTCATGCAAAATCTTAAGGTCCTCGGTCATGTCCAAGGCACCAAACCGACCAATAATTCAATAATCGATAACTAAAACTATAAATGTAGCTCTTCTTACTGGGCGATTGCATCAACTTAGATGCTTCTCCTGTGTTCTACTGTGCTGCTTGTATTGTCCCCACATACCGCAGCACGCGACAAGGGCTGGCAGACCATAAATGTAACCGTTTCAGAGAGAAATGCGACCAATGTGACGATCTCGCGTTATATCGATTCGATGGTGAATGACGAAACACGGAGATTTTCTAAGGTTTTTACTACATATTAACACTTTTCACATTTTCTCGTGTTACGTGGCTGCCAGTCCTCGGTTCATGCAAAATCTTAAGGTCCTCGGTCATGTCCAAGGCACCAAACCGACCAATAATTCAATAATCGATAACTAAAACTATAAATGTAGCTCTTCTTACTGGGCGATTGCATCAACTTAGATGCTTCTCCTGTGTTACACTGTGCTGCTTGTATTGTCCCTACATACCGCAGCACGCGACAAGGGCTGGCAGACCATAAATGTAACCGTTTCAGAGAGAAATGCGACCAATGTGACGATCTCGCGTTATATCGATTCGATGGTGAATGACGAAACACGGAGATTTTCTAAGGTTTTTACTACATATTAACACTTTTCACATTTTCTCGTGTTACGTGGCTGCCAGTCCTCGGTTCATGCAAAATCTTAAGGTCCTCGGTCATGTCCAAGGCACCAAACCGACCAATAATTCAATAATCGATAACTAAAACTATAAATGTAGCTCTTCTTACTGGGCGATTGCATCAACTTAGATGCTTCTCCTGTGTTCTACTGTGCTGCTTGTATTGTCCCCACATACCGCAGCACGCGACAAGGGCTGGCAGACCATAAATGTAACCGTTTCAGAGAGAAATGCGACCAATGTGACGATCTCGCGTTATATCGATTCGATGGTGAATGACGAAACACGGAGATTTTCTAAGGTTTTTACTACATATTAACACTTTTCACATTTTCTCGTGTTACGTGGCTGCCAGTCCTCGGTTCATGCAAAATCTTAAGGTCCTCGGTCATGTCCAAGGCACCAAACCGACCAATAATTCAATAATCGATAACTAAAACTATAAATGTAGCTCTTCTTACTGGGCGATTGCATCAACTTAGATGCTTCTCCTGTGTTACACTGTGCTGCTTGTATTGTCCCCACATACCGCAGCACGCGACAAGGGCTGGCAGACCATAAATGTAACCGTTTCAGAGAGAAATGCGACCAATGTGACGATCTCGTGTTATATCGATTCGATGGTGAATGACGAAACACGGAGATTTTCTAAGGTTTTTACTACATATTAACACTTTTCACATTTTCTCGTGTTACGTGGCTGCCAGTCCTCGGTTCATGCAAAATCTTAAGGTCCTCGGTCATGTCCAAGGCACCAAACCGACCAATAATTCAATAATCGATAACTAAAACTATAAATGTAGCTCTTCTTACTGGGCGATTGCATCAACTTAGATGCTTCACCTGTGTTCTACTGTGCTGCTTGTATTGTCCCCACATACCGCAGCACGCGACAAGGGCTGGCAGACCATAAATGTAACCGTTTCAGAGAGAAATGCGACCAATGTGACGATCTCGCGTTATATCGATTCGATGGTGAATGACGAAACACGGAGATTATCTAAGGTTTTTACTACATATTAACACTTTTCACATTTTCTCGTGTTACGTGTCTGCAAGTCCTCGGTTCATGTAAAATCTTAAGGTCCTCGGTCATGTCCAAGGCACCAAACCGACCAATAATTCGATAATCGATAACTAAAACTATAAATGTAGCTCTTCTTACTGGGCGATTGCATCAACTAAGATGCTTCTCCTGTGTTCTACTGTGCTGCTTGTATTGTCCCCACATACCGCAGCACGCGACAAGGGCTGGCAGACCATAAATGTAACCGTTTCAGAGAGAAATGCGACCAATGTGACGATCTCGCGTTATATCGATTCGATGGTGAATGACGAAACACGGAGATTTTCTAAGGTTTTTACTACATATTAACACTTTTCACATTTTCTCGTGTTACGTGGCTGCCAGTCTTCGGTTCATGCAAAATCTTAAGGTCCTAGGTCATGTCCAAGGCACCAAACCGACCAATAATTCAATAATCGATAACTAAAACTATAAATGTAGCTCTTCTTACTGGGCGATTGCATCAACTTAGATGCTTCTCCTGTGTTCTACTGTGCTGCTTGTATTGTCCCCACATACCGCAGCACGCGACAAGGGCTGGCAGACCATAAATGTAACCGTTTCAGAGAGAAATGCCACCAATGTGACGATCTGGCGTTATATCGATTCGATGGTGAATGACGAAACACGGAGATTTTCTAAGGTTTTTACTACATATTAACACTTTTCACATTTTCTCGTGTTACGTGGCTGCCAGTCCTCGGTTCATGCAAAATCTTAAGGTCCTCGGTCATGTACAAGGCACCAAACCGACCAATAATTCGATAATCGATAACTAAAACTATAGATGTAGCTCTTCTTACTGGGCGATTGCATCAACTAAGATGCTTCTCCTGTGTTCTACTGTGCTGCTTGTATTGTCCCCACATACCGCAGCACGCGACAAGGGCTGGCAGACCATAAATGTAACCGTTTCAGAGAGAAATGCGACCAATGTGACGATCTCGCGTTATATCGATTCGATGGTGAATGACGAAACACGGAGATTTTCTAAGGTTTTTACTACATATTAACACTTTTCACATTTTCTCGTGTTACGTGGCTGCCAGTCCTCGGTTCATGCAAAATCTTAAGGTCCTCGGTCATGTCCAAGGCACCAAACCGACCAATAATTCAGTAATCGATAACTAAAACTATAAATGTAGCTCTTCTTACTGGGCGATTGCATCAACTTAGATGCTTCTCCTGTGTTCTACTGTGCTGCTTGTATTGTCCCCACATACCGCAGCACGCGACAAGGGCTGGCAGACCATAAATGTAACCGTTTCAGAGAGAAATGCGACCAATGTGGCGATCTCGCGTTATATCGATTCGATGGTGAATGACGAAACACGGAGATTTTCTAAGGCTTTTACTACATATTAACACTTTTCACATTTTCTCGTGTTACGTGGCTGCCAGTCCTCGGTTCATGCAAAATCTTAAGGTCCTCGGTCATGTCCAAGGCACCAAACCGACCAATAATTCAATAATCGATAACTAAAACTATAAATGTAGCTCTTCTTACTGGGCGATTGCATCAACTTAGATGCTTCTCCTGTGTTCTACTGTGAGCTTGTATTGTCCCCACATACCGCAGCACGCGACAAGGGCTGGCAGACCATAAATGTAACCGTTTCAGAGAGAAATGCGACCAATGTGACGATCTCGCGTTATATCGATTCGATGGTGAATGACGAAACACGGAGATTTTCTAAGGTTTTTACTACATATTAACACTTTTCACATTTTCTCGTGTTACGTGGCTGCCAGTCCTCGGTTCATGCAAAATCTTAAGGTCCTCGGTCATGTCCAAGGCACCAAACCGACCAATAATTCAATAATCGATAACTAAAACTATAAATGTAGCTCTTCTTACTGGGCGATTGCATCAACTTAGATGCTTCTCCTGTGTTCTACTGTGCTGCTTGTATTGTCCCCACATACCGCAGCACGCGACAAGGGCTGGCAGACCATAAATGTAACCGTTTCAGAGAGAAATGCGACCAATGTGACGATCTCGCGTTATATCGATTCGATGGTGAATGACGAAACACGGAGATTTTCTAAGGTTTTTACTACATATTAACACTTTTCACATTTTCTCGTGTTACGTGGCTGCCAGTCCTCGGTTCATGCAAAATCTTAAGGTCCTCGGTCATGTCCAAGGCACCAAACCGACCAATAATTCAATAATCGATAACTAAAACTATAAATGTAGCTCTTCTTACTGGGCGATTGCATCAACTTAGATGCTTCTCCTGTGTTACACTGTGCTGCTTGTATTGTCCCCACATACCGCAGCACGCGACAAGGGCTGGCAGACCATAAATGTAACCGTTTCAGAGAGAAATGCGACCAATGTGACGATCTCGTGTTATATCGATTCGATGGTGAATGACGAAACACGGAGATTTTCTAAGGTTTTCACTACATATTAACACTTTTCACATTTTCTCGTGTTACGTGGCTGCCAGTCCTCGGTTCATGCAAAATCTTAAGTTCCTCGGTCATGTACAAGGCACCAAACCGACCAATAATTCAATAATCGATAACTAAAACTATAAATGTAGCTCTTCTTACTGGGCGATTGCATCAACTTAGATGCTTCTCCTGTGTTCTACTGTGCTGCTTGTATTGTCCCCACATACCGCAGCACGCGACAAGGGCTGGCAGACCATAAATGTAACCGTTTCAGATAGAAATGCGACCAATGTGACGATCTCGCGTTATATCGATTCGATGGTGAATGACGAAACACGGAGATTTTCTAAGGTTTTTACTACATATTAACACTTTTCACATTTTCTCGTGTTACGTGGCTGCCAGTCCTCGGTTCATGCAAAATCTTAAGGTCCTCGGTCATGTCCAAGGCACCAAACCGACCAATAATTCAATAATCGATAACTAAAACTATAAATGTAGCTCTTCTTACTGGGCGATTGCATCAACTTAGATGCTTCACCTGTGTTCTACTGTGCTGCTTGTATTGTCCCCACATACCGCAGCACGCGACAAGGGCTGGCAGACCATAAATGTAACCGTTTCAGAGAGAAATGCGACCAATGTGACGATCTCGCGTTATATCGATTCGATGGTGAATGACGAAACACGGAGATTTTCTAAGGTTTTTACTACATATTAACACTTTTCACATTTTCTCGTGTTACGTGTCTGCAAGTCCTCGGTTCATGTAAAATCTTAAGGTCCTCGGTCATGTCCAAGGCACCAAACCGACCAATAATTCGATAATCGATAACTAAAAGTATAAATGTAGCTCTTCTTACTGGGCGATTGCATCAACTAAGATGCTTCTCCTGTGTTCTACTGTGCTGCTTGTATTGTCCCCACATACCGCAGCACGCGACAAGGGCTGGCAGACCATAAATGTAACCGTTTCAGAGAGAAATGCGACCAATGTGACGATCTCGCGTTATATCGATTCGATGGTGAATGACGAAACACGGAGATTTTCTAAGGTTTTTACTACATATTAACACTTTTCACATTTTCTCGTGTTACGTGGCTGCCAGTCCTCGGTTCATGCAAAATCTTAAGGTCCTAGGTCATGTCCAAGGCACCAAACCGACCAATAATTCAATAATCGATAACTAAAACTATAAATGTAGCTCTTCTTACTGGGCGATTGCATCAACTTAGATGCTTCTCCTGTGTTCTACTGTGCTGCTTGTATTGTCCCCACATAACCCAGCACGCGACAAGGGCTGGCAGACCATTAATGTAACCGTTTCAGAGAGAAATGCGACCAATGTGACGATCTCGCGTTATATCGATTCGATGGTGAATGACGAAACACGGAGATTTTCTAAGGTTTTTACTACATATTAACACTTTTCACATTTTCTCAAGTTACGTGGCTGCCAGTCCTCGGTTCATGCAAAATCTTAAGGTCCTCGGTCATGTCCAAGGCACCAAACCGACCAATAATTCAATAATCAATAACTAAAACTATAAATGTAGCTCTTCTTACTGGGCGATTGCATCAACTTAGATGCTTCTCCTGTGTTCTACTGTGCTGCTTGTATTGTCCCCACATACCGCAGCACGCGACAAGGGCTGGCAGACCATAAATGTAACCGTTTCAGAGAGAAATGCGACCAATGTGACGATCTCGCGTTATATCGATTCGATGGTGAATGACGAAACACGGAGATTTTCTAAGGTTTTTACTACATATTAACACTTTTCACATTTTCTCGTGTTACGTGTCTGCAAGTCCTCGGTTCATGTAAAATCTTAAGGTCCTCGGTCATGTCCAAGGCACCAAACCGACCAATAATTCGATAATCGATAACTAAAACTATAAATGTAGCTCTTCTTACTGGGCGATTGCATCAACTAAGATGCTTCTCCTGTGTTCTACTGTGCTGCTTGTATTGTCCCCACATACCGCAGCACGCGACAAGGGCTGGCAGACCATAAATGTAACCGTTTCAGAGAGAAATGCGACCAATGTGACGATCTCGCGTTATATCGATTCGATGGTGAATGACGAAACACGGAGATTTTCTAAGGTTTTTACTACATATTAACACTTTTCACATTTTCTCGTGTTACGTGGCTGCCAGTCTTCGGTTCATGCAAAATCTTAAGGTCCTAGGTCATGTCCAAGGCACCAAACCGACCAATAATTCAATAATCGATAACTAAAACTATAAATGTAGCTCTTCTTACTGGGCGATTGCATCAACTTAGATGCTTCTCCTGTGTTCTACTGTGCTGCTTGTATTGTCCCCACATACCGCAGCACGCGACAAGGGCTGGCAGACCATAAATGTAACCGTTTCAGAGAGAAATGCGACCAATGTGACGATCTCGCGTTATATCGATTCGATGGTGAATGACGAAACACGGAGATTTTCTAAGGTTTTTACTACATATTAACACTTTTCACATTTTCTCGTGTTACGTGGCTGCCAGTCCTCGGTTCATGCAAAATCTTAAGGTCCTCGGTCATGTACAAGGCACCAAACCGACCAATAATTCGATAATCGATAACTAAAACTATAGATGTAGCTCTTCTTACTGGGCGATTGCATCAACTAAGATGCTTCTCCTGTGTTCTACTGTGCTGCTTGTATTGTCCCCACATACCGCAGCACGCGACAAGGGCTGGCAGACCATAAATGTAACCGTTTCAGAGAGAAATGCGACCAATGTGACGATCTCGCGTTATATCGATTCGATGGTGAATGACGAAACACGGAGATTTTCTAAGGTTTTTACTACATATTAACACTTTTCACATTTTCTCGTGTTACGTGGCTGCCAGTCCTCGGTTCATGCAAAATCTTAAGGTCCTCGGTCATGTCCAAGGCACCAAACCGACCAATAATTCAGTAATCGATAACTAAAACTATAAATGTAGCTCTTCTTACTGGGCGATTGCATCAACTTAGATGCTTCTCCTGTGTTCTACTGTGCTGCTTGTATTGTCCCCACATACCGCAGCACGCGACAAGGGCTGGCAGACCATAAATGTAACCGTTTCAGAGAGAAATGCGACCAATGTGACGATCTCGCGTTATATCGATTCGATGGTGAATGACGAAACACGGAGATTTTCTAAGGTTTTTACTACATATTAACACTTTTCACATTTTCTCGTGTTACGTGGCTGCCAGTCCTCGGTTCATGCAAAATCTTAAGGTCCTCGGTCATGTCCAAGGCACCAAACCGACCAATAATTCAATAATCGATAACTAAAACTATAAATGTAGCTCTTCTTACTGGGCGATTGCATCAACTTAGATGCTTCTCCTGTGTTCTACTGTGCTGCTTGTATTGTCCCCACATACCGCAGCACGCGACAAGGGCTGGCAGACCATAAATGTAACCGTTTCAGAGAGAAATGCGACCAATGTGACGATCTCGCGTTATATCGATTCGATGGTGAATGACGAAACACGGAGATTTTCTAAGGTTTTTACTACATATTAACACTTTTCACATTTTCTCGTGTTATGTGGCTGCCAGTCCTCGGTTCATGCAAAATCTTAAGGTCCTCGGTCATGTCCAAGGCACCAAACCGACCAATAATTCAATAATCGATAACTAAAACTATAAATGTAGCTCTTCTTACTGGGCGATTGCATCAACTTAGATGCTTCTCCTGTGTTACACTGTGCTGCTTGTATTGTCCCCACATACCGCAGCACGCGACAAGGGCTGGCAGACCATAAATGTAACCGTTTCAGAGAGAAATGCGACCAATGTGACGATCTCGTGTTATATCGATTCGATGGTGAATGACGAAACACGGAGATTTTCTAAGGTTTTTACTACATATTAACACTTTTCACATTTTCTCGTGTTACGTGGCTGCCAGTCCTCGGTTCATGCAAAATCTTAAGGTCCTCGGTCATGTCCAACGCACCAAACCGACCAATAATTCAATAATCGATAACTAAAACTATAAATGTAGCTCTTCTTACTGGGCGATTGCATCAACTTAGATGCTTCTCCTGTGTTCTACTGTGCTGCTTGTATTGTCCCCACATACCGCAGCACGCGACAAGGGCTGGCAGACCATAAATGTAACCGTTTCAGATAGAAATGCGACCAATGTGACGATCTCGCGTTATATCGATTCGATGGTGAATGACGAAACACGGAGATTTTCTAAGGTTTTTACTACATATTAACACTTTTCACATTTTCTCGTGTTACGTGGCTGCCAGTCCTCGGTTCATGCAAAATCTTAAGGTCCTCGGTCATGTCCAAGGCACCAAACCGACCAATAATTCAATAATCGATAACTAAAACTATAAATGTAGCTCTTCTTACTGGGCGATTGCATCAACTTAGATGCTTCACCTGTGTTCTACTGTGCTGCTTGTATTGTCCCCAAATACCGCAGCACGCGACAAGGGCTGGCAGACCATAAATGTAACCGTTTCAGAGAGAAATGCGACCAATGTGACGATCTCGCGTTATATCGATTCGATGGTGAATGACGAAACACGGAGATTTTCTAAGGTTTTTACTACATATTAACACTTTTCACATTTTCTCGTGTTACGTGTCTGCAAGTCCTCGGTTCATGTAAAATCTTAAGGTCCTCGGTCATGTCCAAGGCACCAAACCGACCAATAATTCGATAATCGATAACTAAAACTATAAATGTAGCTCTTCTCACTGGGCGATTGCATCAACTAAGATGCTTCTCCTGTGTTCTACTGTGCTGCTTGTATTGTCCCCACATACCGCAGCACGCGACAAGGGCTGGCAGACCATAAATGTAACCGTTTCAGAGAGAAATGCGACCAATGTGACGATCTCGCGTTATATCGATTCGATGGTGAATGACGAAACACGGAGATTTTCTAAGGTTTTTACTACATATTAACACTTTTCACATTTTCTCGTGTTACGTGGCTGCCAGTCCTCGGTTCATGCAAAATCTTAAGGTCCTAGGTCATGTCCAAGGCACCAAACCGACCAATAATTCAATAATCGATAACTAAAACTATAAATGTAGCTCTTCTTACTGGGCGATTGCATCAACTTAGATGCTTCTCCTGTGTTCTACTGTGCTGCTTGTATTGTCCCCACATAACCCAGCACGCGACAAGGGCTGGCAGACCATTAATGTAACCGTTTCAGAGAGAAATGCGACCAATGTGACGATCTCGCGTTATATCGATTCGATGGTGAATGACGAAACACGGAGATTTTCTAAGGTTTTTACTACATATTAACACTTTTCACATTTTCTCAAGTTACGTGGCTGCCAGTCCTCGGTTCATGCAAAATCTTAAGGTCCTCGGTCATGTCCAAGGCACCAAACCGGCCAATAATTCAATAATCAATAACTAAAACTATAAATGTAGCTCTTCTTACTGGGCGATTGCATCAACTTAGATGCTTCTCCTGTGTTCTACTGTGCTGCTTGTATTGTCCCCACATACCGCAGCACGCGACAAGGGCTGGCAGACCATAAATGTAACCGTTTCAGAGAGAAATGCGACCAATGTGACGATCTCGCGTTATATCGATTCGATGGTGAATGACGAAACACGGAGATTTTCTAAGGTTTTTACTACATATTAACACTTTTCACATTTTCTCGTGTTACGTGGCTGCCAGTCCTCGGTTCATGCAAAATCTTAAGGTCCTCGGTCATGTCCAAGGCACCAAACCGACCAATAATTCAATAATCGATAACTAAAACTATAAATGTAGCTCTTCTTACTGGGCGATTGCATCAACTTAGATGCTTTTCCTGTGTTCTACTGTGCTGCTTGTATTGTCCCTACATACCGCAGCACGCGACAAGGGCTGCCAGACCATAAATGTAACCGTTTCAGAGAGAAATGCGACCAATGTGACGATCTCGCGTTATATCGATTCGATGGTGAATGACGAAACACGGAGATTTTCTAAGGTTTTTACTACATATTAACACTTTTCACATTTTCTCGTGTTACGTGGCTGCCAGTCCTCGGTTCATGCAAAATCTTAAGGTCCTCGGTCATGTCCAAGGCACCAAACCGACCAACAATTCAGTAATCGGTAACTAAAACTATAAATGTAGCTCTTCTTACTGGGCGATTGCATCAACTTAGATGCTTCTCCTGTGTTCTACTGTGCTGCTTGTATTGTCCCCACATAACCCAGCACGCGACAAGGGCTGGCAGACCATAAATGTAACCGTTTCAGAGAGAAATGCGACCAATGTGACGATCTCGCGTTATATCGATTCGATGGTGAATGACGAAACACGGAGATTTTCTAAGGTTTTTACTACATATTAACACTTTTCACATTTTCTCGTGTTACGTGGCTGCCAGTCCTCGGTTCATGCAAAATCTTAAGGTCCTCGGTCATGTCCAAGGCACCAAACCGACCAATAATTCAATAATCGATAACTAAAACTATAAATGTAGCTCTTCTTACTGGGCGATTGCATCAACTTAGATGCTTCTCCTGTGTTCTACTGTGCTGCTTGTATTGTCTCCACATACCGCAGCACGCGACAAGGGCTGGCAGACCGTAAATGTAACCGTTTCAGAGAGAAATGCGACCAATGTGACGATCTCGCGTTATATCGATTCGATGGTGAATGACGAAACACGGAGATTTTCTAAGGTTTTTACAACATATTAACACTTTTCACATTTTCTCGTGTTACGTGGCTGCCAGTCCTCGGTTCATGCTAAATCTTAAGGTCCTCGGTCATGTACAAGGCACCAAACCGACCAATAATTCAATAATCGATAACTAAAACTATAAATGTAGCTCTTCTTACTGGGCGATTGCATCAACTTGGAAGCTTCTCCTGTGTTCTACTGTGAGCTTGTATTGTCCCCACATACCGCAGCACGCGACAAGGGCTGGCAGACCATAAATGTAACCGTTTCAGTGAGAAATGCGACCAATGTGACGATCTCGCGTTATATCGATTCGATGGTGAATGACGAAACACGGAGATTTTCTAAGGTTTTTACTACATATTAACACTTTTCACATTTTCTCGTGTTACGTGGCTGCCAGTCCTCGGTTCATGCAAAATCTTAAGGTCCTCGGTCATGTCCAAGGCACCAAACCGACCAATAATTCAATAATCGATAACTAAAACTATAAATGTAGCTCTTCTTACTGGGCGATTGCATCATCTTAGATGCTTCTCCTGTGTTCTACTGTGCTGCTTGTATTGTCCCCACATAACCCAGCACGCGACAAGGGCTGGCAGACCATAAATGTAACCGTTTCAGAGAGAAATGCGACCAATGTGACGATCTCGCGTTATATCGATTCGATGGTGAATGACGAAACACGGAGATTTTCTAAGGTTTTTACTACATATTAACACTTTTCACATTTTCTCGTGTTACGTGGGTACCAGTCCTCGGTTCATGCAAAATCTTAAGGTCCTCGGTCATGTCCAAGGCACCAAACCGACCAATAATTCAATAATCGATAACTAAAACTATAAATGTAGCTCTTCTTACTGGGCGATTGCATCAACTTAGATGCTTCTCCTGTGTTCTACTGTGCTGCTTGTATTGTCCCCAAATACCGCAGCACGCGACAAGGGCTTGCAGACCATAAATGTAACCGTTTCAGAGAGAAATGCGACCAATGTGACGATCTCGCGTTATATCGATTCGATGGTGAATGACGAAACACGGAGATTTTCTAAGGTTTTTACTACATATTAACACTTTTCACATTTTCTCGTGTTACGTGGCTGCCAGTCCTCGGTTCATGCAAAATCTTAAGGTCCTCGGTCATGTCCAAGGCACCAAACCGACCAATAATTCAATAATCGATAACTAAAACTATAAATGTAGCTCTTCTTACTGGGCGATTGCATCAACTTAGATGCTTCTCCTGTGTTCTACTGTGCTGCTTGTATTGTCCCCACATACCGCAGCACGCGACAAGGGCTGGCAGACCATAAATGTAACCGTTTCAGAGAGAAAAATGCGACCAATGTGACGATCTCGCGTTATATCGATTCGATGGTGAATGACGAAACACGGAGATTTTCTAAGGTTTTTACTACATATTAACACTTTTCACATTTTCTCGTGTTACGTGGCTTCCAGTCCTCGGTTCATGCAAAATCTTAAGGTCCTCGGTCATGTCCAAGGCACCAAACCGACCAATAATTCAATAATCGATAACTAAAACTATAAATGTAGCTCTTCTTACTGGGCGATTGCATCAACTTAGATGCTTCTCCTGTGTTCTACTGTGCTGCTTGTATTGTCCCCACATACCGCAGCACGCGACAAGGGCTGGCAGACCATAAATGTAACCGTTTCAGAGAGAAATGCGACCAATGTGACGATCTCGCGTTATATCGATTCGATGGTGAACGACGAAACACGGAGATTTTCTAAGGTTTTTACTACATATTAACACTTTTCACATTTTCTCGTGTTACGTGGGTACCAGTCCTCGGTTCATGTAAAATCTTAAGGTCCTCGGTCATGTCCAAGGCACCAAACCGACCAATAATTCGATAATCGATAACTAAAACTATAAATGTAGCTCTTCTTACTGGGCGATTGCATCAACTAAGATGCGTCTCCTGTGTTCTACTGTGCTGCTTGTATTGTCCCCACATACCGCAGCACGCGACAAGGGCTGGCAGACCATAAATGTAACCGTTTCAGAGAGAAATGAGACCAATGTGACAATCTCGCGTTATATCGATTCGATGGTGAATGACGAAACACGGAGATTTTCTAAGGTTTTTACTACATATTAACACTTTTCACATTTTCTCGTGTTACGTGGCTGCCAGTCCTCGGTTCATGCAAAATCTTAAGGTCCTCGGTCATGTCCAAGGCACCAAACCGACCAATAATTCAATAATCGATAACTAAAACTATAAATGTAGCTCTTCTTACTGAGCGATTGCATCAACTTAGATGCTTCTCCTGTGTTACACTGTGCTGCTTGTATTGTCCCCACATACCGCAGCACGCGACAAGGGCTGGCAGACCATAAATGTAACCGTTTCAGAGAGAAATGCGACCAATGTGACGATCTCGCGTTATATCGATTCTATGGTGAATGACGAAACACGGAGATTTTCTAAGGTTTTTACTACATATTAACACTTTTCACATTTTCTCGTGTTACGTGGCTGCCAGTCCTCGGTTCATGCAAAATCTTAAGGTCCTCGGTCATGTCCAAGGCACCAAACCGACCAATAATTCAATAATCGATAACTAAAACTATAAATGTAGCTCTTCTTACTGGGCGATTGCATCAACTTAGATGCTTCACCTGTGTTCTACTGTGCTGCTTGTATTGTCCCCACATACCGCAGCACGCGACAAGGGCTGGCAGACCATAAATGTAACCGTTTCAGAGAGAAATGCGACCAATGTGACGATCTCGCGTTATATCGATTCGATGGTGAATGACGAAACACGGAGAATTTCTAAGGTTTTTACTACATATTAACACTTTTCACATTTTCTCGTGTTACGTGGCTGCCAGTCCTCGGTTCATGCAAAATCTGAAGGTACTAGGTCATGTCCAAGGCACCAAACCGACCAATAATTCAATAATCGATAACTAAAACTATAAATGTAGCTCTTCTTACTGGGCGATTGCATCAACTTAGATGCTTCTCCTGTGTTCTACTGTGCTGCTTGTATTGTCCCCACATACCGCAGCACGCGACAAGGGCTGGCAGACCATAAATGTAACCGTTTCAGAGAGAAATGCGACCAATGTGACGATCTCGCGTTATATCGATTCGATGGTGAATGACGAAACACGGAGATTTTCTAAGGTTTTTACTACATATTAACACTTTTCACATTTTCTCGTGTTACGTGGCTGCCAGTCCTCGGTTCATGCAAAATCTTAAGGTCCTCGGTCATGTCCAAGGCACCAAACCGACCAATAATTCAGTAATCGATAACTAAAACTATAAATGTAGCTCTTCTTACTGGGCGATTGCATCAACTTAGATGCTTCTCCTGTGTTCTACTGTGCTGCTTGTATTGTCCCCACATACCGCAGCACGCGACAAGGGCTGGCAGACCATAAATGTAACCGTTTCAGAGAGAAATGCGATCAATGTGACGATCTCGCGTTATATCGATTCGATGGTGAATGACCAAACACAGAGATTTTCTAAGGTTTTTACTACATATTAACACTTTTCACATTTTCTCGTGTTACGTGGCTGCCAGTCCTCGGTTCATGTAAAATCTTAAGGTCCTCGGTCATGTCCAAGGCACCAAACCGACCAATAATTCGATAATCGATAACTAAAACTATAAATGTAGCTCTTCTTACTGGGCGATTGCATCAACTAAGATGCTTCTCCTGTGTTCTACTGTGCTGCTTGTATTGTCCCCACATACCGCAGCACGCGACAAGGGCTGGCAGACCATAAATGTAACCGTTTCAGAGAGAAATGCGACCAATGTGACGATCTCGCGTTATATCGATTCGATGGTGAATGACGAAACACGGAGATTTTCTAAGGTTTTTACTGCATATTAACACTTTTCACATGTTCTCGTGTTACGTGGCTGCCAGTCCTCGGTTCATGCAAAATCTTAAGATCCTCGGTCATGTCCAAGGCACCAAACCGACCAATAATTCAATAATCGATAACTAAAACTATAAATGTAGCTCATCTTACTGGGCGATTGCATCAACTTAGTTGCTTCTCCTGTGTTCTACTGTGCTGCTTGTATTGTCCCCACATACCGCAGCACGCGACAAGGGCTGGCAGACCATAAATGTAACCGTTTCAGAGAGAAATGCGACCAATGTGACGATCTCGCGTTATATCGATTCGATGGTGAATGACGAAACACGGAGATTTTCTAAGGTTTTTACTACATATTAACACTTTTCACATTTTCTCGTGTTACGTGGCTGCCAGTCCTCGGTTCATGCAAAATCTTAAGGTCCTCGGTCATGTCCAAGGCACCAAACCGACCAATAATTCAGTAATCGATAACTAAAACTATACATGTAGCTCTTCTTACTGGGCGATTGCATCAACTTAGATGCTTCTCCTGTGTTCTACTGTGCTGCTTGTATTGTCCCCACATACCGCAGCACGCGACAAGGGCTGGCAGACCATAAATGTAACCGTTTCAGAGAGAAATGCGACCAATGTGACGATCTCGCGTTATATCGATTCTATGGTGAATGACGAAACACGGAGATTTTCTAAGGTTTTTACTACATATTAACACTTTTCACATTTTCTCGTGTTACGTGGCTGCCAGTCCTCGGTTCATGCAAAATCTTAAGGTCCTCGGTCATGTCCAAGGCACCAAACCGACCAATAATTCAATAATCGATAACTAAAACTATAAATGTAGCTCTTCTTACTGGGCGATTGCATCAACTTAGATGCTTCACCTGTGTTCTACTGTGCTGCTTGTATTGTCCCCACATACCGCAGCACGCGATAAGGGCTGGCAGACCATAAATGTAACCGTTTCAGAGAGAAATGCGACCAATGTGACGATCTCGCGTTATAACGATTCGATGGTGAATGACGAAACACGGAGATTTTCTAAGGTTTTTACTGCATATTAACACTTTTCACATTTTCTCGTGTTACGTGTCTGCCAGTCCTCGGTTCATGTAAAATCTTAAGGTCCTCGGTCATGTCCAAGGCACCAAACCGACCAATAATTCAATAATCGATAACTAAAACTATAAATGTAGCTCTTCTTACTGGGCCATTGCATCAACTTAGATGCTTCTCCTGAGTTCTACTGTGCTGCTTGTATTGTCCCCACATACCGCAGCACGCGACAAGGGCTGGCAGACCATAAATGTAACCGTTTCAGAGAGAAATGCGACCAATGTGACGATCTCGCGTTATATCGATTCGATGGTGAATGACGAAACACGGAGATTTTCTAAGGTTTTTACTGCATATTAACACTTTTCACATGTTCTCGTGTTACGTGGCTGCCAGTCCTCGGTTCATGCAAAATCTTAAGGTCCTCGGTCATGTCCAAGGCACCAAACCGACCAATAATTCAATAATCGATAACTAAAACTATAAATGTAGCTCTTCTTACTGGGCGATTGCATCAACTTAGATGCTTCTCCTGTGTTCTACTGTGCTGCTTGTATTGTCCCCACATACCGCAGCACGCGACAAGGGCTGGCAGACCATAAATGTAACCGTTTCAGAGAGAAATGCGACCAATGTGACGATCTCGCGTTATATCGATTCGATGGTGAATGACGAAACACGGAGATTTTCTAAGGTTTTTACTACATATTAACACTTTTCACATTTTCTCGTGTTACGTGGCTGCCAGTCCTCGGTTCATGCAAAATCTTAAGGTCCTCGGTCATGTCCAAGGCACCAAACCGACCAATAATTCAGTAATCGATAACTAAAACTATACATGTAGCTCTTCTTACTGGGCGATTGCATCAACTTAGATGCTTCTCCTGTGTTCTACTGTGCTGCTTGTATTGTCCCCACATACCGCAGCACGCGACAAGGGCTGGCAGACCATAAATGTAACCGTTTCAGAGAGAAATGCGACCAATGTGACGATCTCGCGTTATATCGATTCGATGGTGAATGACGAAACACGGAGATTTTCTAAGGTTTTTACTACATATTAACACTTTTCACATTTTCTCGTGTTACGTGGCTGCCAGTCCTCGGTTCATGCAAAATCTTAAGGTCCTCGGTCATGTCCAAGGCACCAAACCGACCAATAATTCGATAATCGATAACTAAAACTATAAATGTAGCTCTTCTTACTGGGCGATTGCATCAACTAAGATGCTTCTCCTGTGTTCTACTGTGCTGCTTGTATTGTCCCCACATACCGCAGCACGCGACAAGGGCTGGCAGACCATAAATGTAACCGTTTCAGAGAGAAATGCGACCAATGTGACGATCTCGCGTTATATCGATTCGATGGTGAATGACGAAACACGGAGATTTTCTAAGGTTTTTACTACATATTAACCCTTTTCACATTTTCTCGTGTTACGTGGGTACCAGTCCTCGGTTCATGCAAAATCTTAAGGTCCTCGGTCATGTCCAAGGCACCAAACCGACCAATAATTCAATAATCGATAACTAAAACTAAAAATTTAGCTCTTCTTACTGGGCGATTGCATCAACTTAGATGCTTCTCCTGTGTTCTACTGTGCTGCTTGTATTGTCCCCACATACCGCAGCACGCGACAAGGGCTGGCAGACCATAAATGTAACCGTTTCAGAGAGAAATGCGACCAATGTGACGATCTCGCGTTATATCGATTCGATGGTGAATGACGAAACACGGAGATTTTCTAAGGTTTTTACTACATATTAACACTTTTCACATTTTCTCGTGTTACGTGGCTGCCAGTCCTCGGTTCATGCAAAATCTTAAGGTCCTCGGTCATGTCCAAGGCACCAAACCGACCAATAATTCAATAATCGATAACTAAAACTATAAATGTAGCTCTTCTTACTGGGCGATTGCATCAACTTAGATGCTTCACCTGTGTTCTACTGTGCTGCTTGTATTGTCCCCACATACCGCAGCACGCGACAAGGGCTGGCAGACCATTAATGTAACCGTTTCAGAGAGAAATGCGACCAATGTGACGATCTCGCGTTATATCGATTCGATGGTGAATGACGAAACACGGAGATTTTCTAAGGTTTTTACTGCATATTAACACTTTTCACATTTTCTCGTGTTACGTGTCTGCCAGTCCTCGGTTCATGTAAAATCTTAAGGTCCTCTGTCATGTCCAAGGCACCAAACCGACCAATAATTCAATAATCGATAACTAAAACTATAAATGTAGCTCTTCTTACTGGGCGATTGCATCAACTTAGATGCTTCTCCTGAGTTCTACTGTGCTGCTTGTATTGTCCCCACATACCGCAGCACGCGACAAGGGCTGGCAGACCATAAATGTAACCGTTTCAGAGAGAAATGCGACCAATGTGACGATCTCGCGTTATATCGATTCGATGGTGAATGACGAAACACGGAGATTTTCTAAGGTTTTTACTGCATATTAACACTTTTCACATGTTCTCGTGTTACGTGGCTGCCAGTCCTCGGTTCATGCAAAATCTTAAGGTCCTCGGTCATGTCCAAGGCACCAAACCGACCAATAATTCAATAATCGATAACTAAAACTATAAATGTAGCTCTTCTTACTGGGCGATTGCATCAACTTAGATGCTTCTCCTGTGTTCTACTGTGCTGCTTGTATTGTCCCCACATACCGCAGCACGCGACAAGGGCTGGCAGACCATAAATGTAACCGTTTCAGAGAGAAATGCGACCAATGTGACGATCTCGCGTTATATCGATTCGATGGTGAATGACGAAACACGGAGATTTTCTAAGGTTTTTACTACATATTAACACTTTTCACATTTTCTCGTGTTACGTGGCTGCCAGTCCTCGGTTCATGCAAAATCTTAAGGTCCTCGGTCATGTCCAAGGCACCAAACCGACCAATAATTCAGTAATCGATAACTAAAACTATAAATGTAGCTCTTCTTACTGGGCGATTGCATCAACTTAGATGCTTCTCCTGTGTTCTACTGTGCTGCTTGTATTGTCCCCACATACCGCAGCACGCGACAAGGGCTGGCAGACCATAAATGTAACCGTTTCAGAGAGAAATGCGACCAATGTGACGATCTCGCGTTATATCGATTCGATGGTGAATGACGAAACACGGAGATTTTCTAAGGTTTTTACTACATATTAACACTTTTCACATATTCTCGTGTTACGTGGCTGCCAGTCCTCGGTTCATGTAAAATCTTAAGGTCCTCGGTCATGTCCAAGGCACCAAACCGACCAATAATTCGATAATCGATAACTAAAACTATAAATGTAGCTCTTCTTACTGGGCGATTGCATCAACTAAGATGCTTCTCCTGTGTTCTACTGTGCTGCTTGTATTGTCCCCACATACCGCAGCACGCGACAAGGGCTGGCAGACCATAAATGTAACCGTTTCAGAGAGAAATGCGACCAATGTGACGATCTCGCGTTATATCGATTCGATGGTGAATGACGAAACACGGAGATTTTCTAAGGTTTTTACTACATATTAACACTTTTCACATTTTCTCGTGTTACGTGGCTGCCAGTCCTCGGTCATACAAAAACTTAAGGTCCTAGGTCATGTCCAAGGCACCAAACCGACCAATAATTCAATAATCGATAACTAAAACTATAAATGTAGCTCTTCTTACTGGGCGATTGCATCAACTTAGATGCTTTTCCTGTGTTCTACTGTGCTGCTTGTATTGTCCCCACATAACCCAGCACGCGACAAGGACTGGCAGACCATAAATGAAACCGTTTCAGAGAGAAATGCGACCAATGTGACGATCTCGCGTTATATCGATTCGATGGTGAATGACGAAACACGGAGATTTTCTAAGGTTTTTACTACATATTAACACTTTTCACATTTTCTCGTGTTACGTGGCTGCCAGTCCTCGGTTCATGCAAAATCTTAAGGTCCTCGGTCATGTCCAAGGCACCAAACCGACCAATAATTCAGTAATCGATAACTAAAACTATAAATGTAGCTCTTCTTACTGGGCGATTGCATCAACTTAGATGCTTCTCCTGTGTTCTACTGTGCTGCTTGTATTGTCCCCACATACCGCAGCACGCGACAAGGGCTGGCAGACCATAAATGTTACCGTTTCAGAGAGAAATGCGACCAATGTGACGATCTCGCGTTATATCGATTCGATGGTGAATGACGAAACACGGAGATTTTCTAAGGTTTTTACTACATATTAACACTTTTCACATTTTCTCGTGTTACGTGGCTGCCAGTCCTCGGTTCATGCAAAATCTTAAGGTCCTCGGTCATGTCCAAGGCACCAAACCGACCAATAATTCAGTAATCGATAACTAAAACTATAAATGTAGCTCTTCTTACTGGGCGATTGCATCAACTTAGATGCTTTTCCTGTGTTCTACTGTGCTGCTTGTATTGTCCCCACATAACCCAGCACGCGACAAGGACTGGCAGACCATAAATGAAACCGTTTCAGAGAGAAATGCGACCAATGTGACGATCTCGCGTTATATCGATTCGATGGTGAATGACGAAACACGGAGATTTTCTAAGGTTTTTACTACATATTAACACTTTTCACATTTTCTCGTGTTACGTGGCTGCCAGTCCTCGGTTCATGCAAAATCTTAAGGTCCTCGGTCATGTCCAAGGCACCAAACCGACCAATAATTCAGTAATCGATAACTAAAACTATAAATGTAGCTCTTCTTACTGGGCGATTGCATCAACTTAGATGCTTCTCCTGTGTTCTACTGTGCTGCTTGTATTGTCCCCACATACCGCAGCACGCGACAAGGGCTGGCAGACCATAAATGTTACCGTTTCAGAGAGAAATGCGACCAATGTGACGATCTCGCGTTATATCGATTCGATGGTGAATGACGAAACACGGAGATTTTCTAAGGTTTTTACTACATATTAACACTTTTCACATTTTCTCGTGTTACGTGGCTGCCAGTCCTCGGTTCATGCAAAATCTTAAGGTCCTCGGTCATGTCCAAGGCACCAAACCGACCAATAATTCAGTAATCGATAACTAAAACTATAAATGTAGCTCTTCTTACTGGGCGATTGCATCAACTTAGATGCTTCTCCTGTGTTCTACTGTGCTGCTTGTATTGTCCCCACATACCGCAGCACGCGACAAGGGCTGGCAGACCATAAATGTAACCGTTTCAGAGAGAAATGCGACCAATGTGACGATCTCGCGTTATATCGATTCGATGGTGAATGACGAAACACGGAGATTTTCTAAGGTTTTTACTACATATTAACACTTTTCACATATTCTCGTGTTACGTGGCTGCCAGTCCTCGGTTCATGTAAAATCTTAAGGTCCTCGGTCATGTCCAAGGCACCAAACCGACCAATAATTCGATAATCGATAACTAAAACTATAAATGTAGCTCTTCTTACTGGGCGATTGCATCAACTAAGATGCTTCTCCTGTGTTCTACTGTGCTGCTTGTATTGTCCCCACATACCGCAGCACGCGACAAGGGCTGGCAGACCATAAATGTTACCGTTTCAGAGAGAAATGCGACCAATGTGACGATCTCGCGTTATATCGATTCGATGGTGAATGACGAAACACGGAGATTTTCTAAGGTTTTTACTACATATTAACACTTTTCACATTTTCTCGTGTTACGTGGCTGCCAGTCCTCGGTTCATGCAAAATCTTAAGGTCCTCGGTCATGTCCAAGGCACCAAACCGACCAATAATTCAGTAATCGATAACTAAAACTATAAATGTAGCTCTTCTTACTGGGCGATTGCATCAACTTAGATGCTTCTCCTGTGTTCTACTGTGCTGCTTGTATTGTCCCCACATACCGCAGCACGCGACAAGGGCTGGCAGACCATAAATGTAACCGTTTCAGAGAGAAATGCGACCAATGTGACGATCTCGCGTTATATCGATTCGATGGTGAATGACGAAACACGGAGATTTTCTAAGGTTTTTACTACATATTAACACTTTTCACATATTCTCGTGTTACGTGGCTGCCAGTCCTCGGTTCATGTAAAATCTTAAGGTCCTAGGTCATGTCCAAGGCACCAAACCGACCAATAATTCGATAATCGATAACTAAAACTATAAATGTAGCTCTTCTTACTGGGCGATTGCATCAACTAAGATGCTTCTCCTGTGTTCTACTGTGCTGCTTGTATTGTCCCCACATACCGCAGCACGCGACAAGGCCTGGCAGACCATAAATGTAACCGTTTCAGAGAGAAATGCGACCAATGTGACGATCTCGCGTTATATCGATTCGATGGTGAATGACGAAACACGGAGATTTTCTAAGGTTTTTACTACATATTAACACTTTTCACATTTTCTCGTGTTACGTGGCTGCCAGTCCTCGGTTCATGCAAAATCTTAAGGTCCTAGGTCATGTCCAAGGCACCAAACCGACCAATAATTCAATAATAGATAACTAAAACTATAAATGTAGCTCTTCTTACTGGGCGATTGCATCAACTTAGATGCTTCTCCTGTGTTCTACTGTGCTGCTTGTATTGTCCCCACATACCGCAGCACGCGACAAGGGCTGGCAGACCATAAATGTTACCGTTTCAGAGAGAAATGCGACCAATGTGACGATCTCGCGTTATATCGATTCGATGGTGAATGACGAAACACGGAGATTTTCTAAGGTTTTTACTACATATTAACACTTTTCACATTTTCTCGTGTTACGTGGCTGCCAGTCCTCAGTTCATGCAAAATCTTAAGCTCCTAGGTCATGTCCAAGGCACCAAACCGACCAATAATTCAATAATCGATAACTAAAACTATAAATGTAGCTCTTCTTACTGGGCGATTGCATCAACTTAGATGCTTCTCCTGTGTTCTACTGTGCTGCTTGTATTGTCCCCACATAACCCAGCACGCGACAAGGGCTGGCAGACCATAAATGTAACCGTTTCAGAGAGAAATGCGACCAATGTGACGATCTCGCGTTATATCGATTCGATGGTGAATGACGAAACACGGAGATTTTCTAAGGTTTTTACTACATATTAACACTTTTCACATTTTCTCGTGTTACGTGGCTGCCAGTCCTCGGTCATACAAAAACTTAAGGTCCTAGGTCATGTCCAAGGCACCAAACCGACCAATAATTCAATAATCGATAACTAAAACTATAAATGTAGCTCTTCTTACTGGGCGATTGCATCAACTTAGATGCTTTTCCTGTGTTCTACTGTGCTGCTTGTATTGTCCCCACATAACCCAGCACGCGACAAGGACTGGCAGACCATAAATGAAACCGTTTCAGAGAGAAATGCGACCAATGTGACGATCTCGCGTTATATCGATTCGATGGTGAATGACGAAACACGGAGATTTTCTAAGGTTTTTACTACATATTAACACTTTTCACATTTTCTCGTGTTACGTGGCTGCCAGTCCTCGGTTCATGCAAAATCTTAAGGTCCTCGGTCATGTCCAAGGCACCAAACCGACCAATAATTCAGTAATCGATAACTAAAACTATAAATGTAGCTCTTCTTACTGGGCGATTGCATCAACTTAGATGCTTCTCCTGTGTTCTACTGTGCTGCTTGTATTGTCCCCACATACCGCAGCACGCGACAAGGGCTGGCAGACCATAAATGTTACCGTTTCAGAGAGAAATGCGACCAATGTGACGATCTCGCGTTATATCGATTCGATGGTGAATGACGAAACACGGAGATTTTCTAAGGTTTTTACTACATATTAACACTTTTCACATTTTCTCGTGTTACGTGGCTGCCAGTCCTCGGTTCATGCAAAATCTTAAGGTCCTCGGTCATGTCCAAGGCACCAAACCGACCAATAATTCAGTAATCGATAACTAAAACTATAAATGTAGCTCTTCTTACTGGGCGATTGCATCAACTTAGATGCTTTTCCTGTGTTCTACTGTGCTGCTTGTATTGTCCCCACATAACCCAGCACGCGACAAGGACTGGCAGACCATAAATGAAACCGTTTCAGAGAGAAATGCGACCAATGTGACGATCTCGCGTTATATCGATTCGATGGTGAATGACGAAACACGGAGATTTTCTAAGGTTTTTACTACATATTAACACTTTTCACATTTTCTCGTGTTACGTGGCTGCCAGTCCTCGGTTCATGCAAAATCTTAAGGTCCTCGGTCATGTCCAAGGCACCAAACCGACCAATAATTCAGTAATCGATAACTAAAACTATAAATGTAGCTCTTCTTACTGGGCGATTGCATCAACTTAGATGCTTCTCCTGTGTTCTACTGTGCTGCTTGTATTGTCCCCACATACCGCAGCACGCGACAAGGGCTGGCAGACCATAAATGTTACCGTTTCAGAGAGAAATGCGACCAATGTGACGATCTCGCGTTATATCGATTCGATGGTGAATGACGAAACACGGAGATTTTCTAAGGTTTTTACTACATATTAACACTTTTCACATTTTCTCGTGTTACGTGGCTGCCAGTCCTCGGTTCATGCAAAATCTTAAGGTCCTCGGTCATGTCCAAGGCACCAAACCGACCAATAATTCAGTAATCGATAACTAAAACTATAAATGTAGCTCTTCTTACTGGGCGATTGCATCAACTTAGATGCTTCTCCTGTGTTCTACTGTGCTGCTTGTATTGTCCCCACATACCGCAGCACGCGACAAGGGCTGGCAGACCATAAATGTAACCGTTTCAGAGAGAAATGCGACCAATGTGACGATCTCGCGTTATATCGATTCGATGGTGAATGACGAAACACGGAGATTTTCTAAGGTTTTTACTACATATTAACACTTTTCACATATTCTCGTGTTACGTGGCTGCCAGTCCTCGGTTCATGTAAAATCTTAAGGTCCTCGGTCATGTCCAAGGCACCAAACCGACCAATAATTCGATAATCGATAACTAAAACTATAAATGTAGCTCTTCTTACTGGGCGATTGCATCAACTAAGATGCTTCTCCTGTGTTCTACTGTGCTGCTTGTATTGTCCCCACATACCGCAGCACGCGACAAGGGCTGGCAGACCATAAATGTAACCGTTTCAGAGAGAAATGCGACCAATGTGACGATCTCGCGTTATATCGATTCGATGGTGAATGACGAAACACGGAGATTTTCTAAGGTTTTTACTACATATTAACACTTTTCACATTTTCTCGTGTTACGTGGGTACCAGTCCTCGGTTCATGCAAAATCTTAAGGTCCTCGGTCATGTCCAAGGCACCAAACCGACCAATAATTCAATAATCGATAGCTAAAACTATAAATGTAGCTCTTCTTACTGGGCGATTGCATCAACTTAGATGCTTCTCCTGTGTTCTACTGTGCTGCTTGTATTGTCCCCACATACCGCAGCACGCGACAAGAGCTGGCAGACCATAAATGTAACCGTTTCAGAGAGAAATGCGACCAATGTGACGATCTCGCGTTGTATCGATTCTATGGTGAATGACGAAACACGGAGATTTTCTAAGGTTTTTACTACATATTAACACTTTTCACATTTTCTCGTGTTACGTGGCTGCCAGTCCTCGGTTCATGCAAAATCTTAAGGTCCTCGGTCATGTCCAAGGCACCAAACCGACCAATAATTCAATAATCGATAACTAAAACTATAAATGTAGCTCTTCTTACTGGGCGATTGCATCAACTTAGATGCTTCTCCTGTGTTCTACTGTGCTGCTTGTATTGTCCCCACATACCGCAGCACGCGACAAGGGCTGGCAGACCATAAATGTAACCGTTTCAGAGAGAAATGCGACCAATGTGACGATCTCGCGTTATATCGATTCGATGGTGAATGACGAAACACGGAGATTTTCTAAGGTTTTTACTACATATTAACACTTTTCACATATTCTCGTGTTACGTGGCTGCCAGTCCTCGGTTCATGTAAAATCTTAAGGTCCTCGGTCATGTCCAAGGCACCAAACCGACCAATAATTCGATAATCGATAACTAAAACTATAAATGTAGCTCTTCTTACTGGGCGATTGCATCAACTAAGATGCTTCTCCTGTGTTCTACTGTGCTGCTTGTATTGTCCCCACATACCGCAGCACGCGACAAGGGCTGGCAGACCATAAATGTAACCGTTTCAGAGAGAAATGCGACCAATGTGACGATCTCGCGTTATATCGATTCGATGGTGAATGACGAAACACGGAGATTTTCTAAGGTTTTTACTACATATTAACACTTTTCACATTTTCTCGTGTTACGTGGGTACCAGTCCTCGGTTCATGCAAAATCTTAAGGTCCTCGGTCATGTCCAAGGCACCAAACCGACCAATAATTCAATAATCGATAGCTAAAACTATAAATGTAGCTCTTCTTACTGGGCGATTGCATCAACTTAGATGCTTCTCCTGTGTTCTACTGTGCTGCTTGTATTGTCCCCACATACCGCAGCACGCGACAAGGGCTGGCAGACCATAAATGTAACCGTTTCAGAGAGAAATGCGACCAATGTGACGATCTCGCGTTATATCAATTCTATGGTGAATGACGAAACACGGAGATTTTCTAAGGTTTTTACTACATATTAACACTTTTCACATTTTCTCGTGTTACGTGGCTGCCAGTCCTCGGTTCATGCAAAATCTTAAGGTCCTCGGTCATGTCCAAGGCACCAAACCGACCAATAATTCAATAATCGATAACTAAAACTATAAATGTAGCTCTTCTTACTGGGCGATTGCATCAACTTAGATGCTTCACCTGTGTTCTACTGTGCTGCTTGTATTGTCCCCACATACCGCAGCACGCGACAAGGGCTGGCAGACCATAAATGTAACCGTTTCAGAGAGAAATGCGACCAATGTGACGATCTCGCGTTATATCGATTCGATGGTGAATGACGAAACACGGAGATTTTCTAAGGTTTTTACTACATATTAACACTTTTCACATTTTCTCGTGTTACGTGTCTGCCAGTCCTCGGTTCATGTAAAATCTTAAGGTCCTCGGTCATGTACAAGGCACCAAACCGACCAATAATTCGATAATCGATAACTAAAACTATAAATGTAGCTCTTCTTACTGGGCGATTGCATCAACTAAGATGCTTCTCCTGTGTTCTACTGTGCTGCTTGTATTGTCCCCACATACCGCAGCACGCGACAAGGGCTGGCAGACCATAAATGTAACCGTTTCAGAGAGAAATGCGACCAATGTGACGATCTCGCGTTATATCGATTCGATGGTGAATGACGAAACACGGAGATTTTCTAAGGTTTTTACTACATATTAACACTTTTCACATTTTCTCGTGTTACGTGGCTGCCAGTCCTCGGTTCATGCAAAATCTTAAGGTCCTAGGTCATGTCCAAGGCACCAAACCGACCAGTAATTCAATAATCGATAACTAAAACTATAAATGTAGCTCTTCTTACTGGGCGATTGCATCAACTTAGATGCTTCTCCTGTGTTCTACTGTGCTGCTTGTATTGTCCCCACATACCGCAGCACGCGACAAGGGCTGGCAGACCATAAATGTTACCGTTTCAGAGAGAAATGCGACCAATGTGACGATCTCGCGTTATATCGATTCGATGGTGAATGACGAAACACGGAGATTTTCTAAGGTTTTTACTACATATTAACACTTTTCACATTTTCTCGTGTTACGTGGCTGCCAGTCCTCAGTTCATGCAAAATCTTAAGCTCCTAGGTCATGTCCAAGGCACCAAACCGACCAATAATTCAATAATCGATAA
The DNA here is from genome assembly GCF_023898315.1 of Schistocerca nitens. NCBI lineage: Eukaryota > Metazoa > Arthropoda > Insecta > Orthoptera > Acrididae > Schistocerca > Schistocerca nitens. Next base: position 70,686,196 of record NC_064625.1, read on the forward strand.
CTAAAACTATAAATGTAGCTCTTCTTACTGGGCGATTGCATCAACTTAGATGCTTCTCCTGTGTTCTACTGTGCTGCTTGTATTGTCCCCACATAACCCAGCACGCGACAAGGGCTGGCAGACCATAAATGTAACCGTTTCAGAGAGAAATGCGACCAATGTGACGATCTCGCGTTATATCGATTCGATGGTGAATGACGAAACACGGAGATTTTCTAAGGTTTTTACTACATATTAACACTTTTCACATTTTCTCGTGTTACGTGGCTGCCAGTCCTCGGTCATACAAAATCTTAAGGTCCTCGGTCATGTCCAAGGCACCAAACCGACCAATAATTCAGTAATCGATAACTAAAACTATACATGTAGCTCTTCTTACTGGGCGATTGCATCAACTTAGATGCTTCTCCTGTGTTCTACTGTGCTGCTTGTATTGTCCCCACATACCGCAGCACGCGACAAGGGCTGGCAGACCATAAATGTAACCGTTTCAGAGAGAAATGCGACCAATGTGACGATCTCGCGTTATATCGATTCGATGGTGAATGACGAAACACGGAGATTTTCTAAGGTTTTTACTACATATTAACACTTTTCACATATTCTCGTGTTACGTGGCTGCCAGTCCTCGGTTCATGTAAAATCTTAAGGTCCTCGGTCATGTCCAAGGCACCAAACCGACCAATAATTCGATAATCGATAACTAAAACTATAAATGTAGCTCTTCTTACTGGGCGATTGCATCAACTATGCTGCTTCTCCTGTGTTCTACTGTGCTGCTTGTATTGTCCCCACATACCGCAGCACGTGACAAGGGCTGGCAGACCATAAATGTAACCGTTTCAGAGAGAAATGCGACCAATGTGACGATCTCGCGTTATATCGATTCGATGGTGAATGACGAAACACGGAGATTTTCTAAGGTTTTTACTACATATTAACACTTTTCACATTTTCTCGTGTTACGTGGGTACCAGTCCTCGGTTCATGCAAAATCTTAAGGTCCTCGGTCATGTCCAAGGCACCAAACCGACCAATAATTCAATAATCGATAACTAAAACTAAAAATTTAGCTCTTCTTACTGGGCGATTGCATCAACTTAGATGCTTCTCCTGTGTTCTACTGTGCTGCTTGTATTGTCCCCACATACCGCAGCACGCGACAAGGGCTGGCAGACCATAAATGTAACCGTTTCAGAGAGAAATGCGACCAATGTGACGATCTCGCGTTATATCGATTCGATGGTGAATGACGAAACACGGAGATTTTCTAAGGTTTTTACTACATATTAACACTTTTCACATTTTCTCGTGTTACGTGGCTGCCAGTCCTCGGTTCATGCAAAATCTTAAGGTCCTCGGTCATGTCCAAGCCACCAAACCGACCAATAATTCAATAATCGATAACTAAAACTATAAATGGAGCTCTTCTTACTGGGCGATTGCATCAACTTAGATGCTTCTCCTGTATTCTACTGTGCTGCTTGTATTGTCCCCACATACCGCAGCACGCGACAAGGGCTGGCAGACTATAAATGTAACCGTTTCAGAAAGAAATGCGACCAATGTGACGATCTCGCGTTATATCGATTTGATGGTGAATGACGAAACACGGAGATTTTGTAAGGTTTTTACTACATATTAACACTTTTCACATTTTCTCGTGTTACGTGGCTGCCAGTCCTCGGTTCATGCAAAATCTTAAGGACCTAGGTCATGTCCAAGGCACCAAACCGACCAATAATTCAATAATCGATAACTAAAACTATAAATGTAGCTCTTCTTACTGGGCGATTGCATCAACTTAGATGCTTCTCCTGTGTTCTACTGTGCTGCTTGTATTGTCCCCACATACCGCAGCACGCGACAAGGGCTGGCAGACCATAAATGTTACCGTTTCAGAGAGAAATGCGACCAATGTGACGATCTCGCGTTATATCGATTCGATGGTGAATGACGAAACACGGAGATTTTCTAAGGTTTTTACTACATATTAACACTTTTCACATTTTCTCGTGTTACGTGGCTGCCAGTCCTCGGTCATGCAAAATCTTAAGGTCCTCGGTCATGTCCAAGGCACCAAACCGACCAATAATTCAGTAATCGATAACTAAAACTATAAATGTAGCTCTTCTTACTGGGCGATTGCATCAACTTAGATGCTTCTCCTGTGTTCTACTGTGCTGCTTGTATTGTCCCCACATACCGCAGCACGCGACAAGGGCTGGCAGACCATAAATGTAACCGTTTCAGAGAGAAATGCGACCAATGTGACGATCTCGCGTTATATCGATTCGATGGTGAATGACGAAACACGGAGATTTTCTAAGGTTTTTACTACATATTAACACTTTTCACATATTCTCGTGTTACGTGGCTGCCAGTCCTCGGTTCATGTAAAATCTTAAGGTCCTCGGTCATGTCCAAGGCACCAAACCGACCAATAATTCGATAATCGATAACTAAAACTATAAATGTAGCTCTTCTTACTGGGCGATTGCATCAACTAAGATGCTTCTCCTGTGTTCTACTGTGCTGCTTGTATTGTCCCCACATACCGCAGCACGCGACAAGGGCTGGCAGACCATAAATGTAACCGTTTCAGAGAGAAATGCGACCAATGTGACGATCTCGCGTTATATCGATTCGATGGTGAATGACGAAACACGGAGATTTTCTAAGGTTTTTACTACATATTAACACTTTTCACATTTTCTCGTGTTACGTGGGTACCAGTCCTCGGTTCATGCAAAATCTTAAGGTCCTCGGTCATGTCCAAGGCACCAAACCGACCAATAATTCAATAATCGATAGCTAAAACTATAAATGTAGCTCTTCTTACTGGGCGATTGCATCAACTTAGATGCTTCTCCTGTGTTCTACTGTGCTGCTTGTATTGTCCCCACATACCGCAGCACGCGACAAGGGCTGGCAGACCATAAATGTTACCGTTTCAGAGAGAAATGCGACCAATGTGACGATCTCGCGTTATATCGATTCTATGGTGAATGACGAAACACGGAGATTTTCTAAGGTTTTTACTACATATTAACACTTTTCACATTTTCTCGTGTTACGTGGCTGCCAGTCCTCGGTTCATGCAAAATCTTAAGGTCCTCGGTCATGTCCAAGGCACCAAACCGACCAATAATTCAATAATCGATAACTAAAACTATAAATGTAGCTCTTCTTACTGGGCGATTGCATCAACTTAGATGCTTCACCTGTGTTCTACTGTGCTGCTTGTATTGTCCCCACATACCGCAGCACGCGACAAGGGCTGGCAGACCATAAATGTAACCGTTTCAGAGAGAAATGCGACCAATGTGACGATCTCGCGTTATATCGATTCGATGGTGAATGACGAAACACGGAGATTTTCTAAGGTTTTTACTACATATTAACACTTTTCACATTTTCTCGTGTTACGTGTCTGCCAGTCCTCGGTTCATGTAAAATCTTAAGGTCCTCGGTCATGTACAAGGCACCAAACCGACCAATAATTCGATAATCGATAACTAAAACTATAAATGTAGCTCTTCTTACTGGGCGATTGCATCAACTAAGATGCTTCTCCTGTGTTCTACTGTGCTGCTTGTATTGTCCCCACATACCGCAGCACGCGACAAGGGCTGGCAGACCATAAATGTAACCGTTTCAGAGAGAAATGCGACCAATGTGACGATCTCGCGTTATATCGATTCGATGGTGAATGACGAAACACGGAGATTTTCTAAGGTTTTTACTACATATTAACACTTTTCACATTTTCTCGTGTTACGTGGCTGCCAGTCCTCGGTTCATGCAAAATCTTAAGGTCCTAGGTCATGTCCAAGGCACCAAACCGACCAATAATTCAATAATCGATAACTAAAACTATAAATGTAGCTCTTCTTACTGGGCGATTGCATCAACTTAGATGCTTCTCCTGTGTTCTACTGTGCTGCTTGTATTGTCCCCACATACCGCAGCACGCGACAAGGGCTGGCAGACCATAAATGTTACCGTTTCAGAGAGAAATGCGACCAATGTGACGATCTCGCGTTATATCGATTCGATGGTGAATGAAGAAACACGGAGATTTTCTAGGGTTTTTACTACATATTAACACTTTTCACATTTTCTCGTGTTACGTGGCTGCCAGTCCTCAGTTCATGCAAAATCTTAAGCTCCTAGGTCATGTCCAAGGCACCAAACCGACCAATAATTCAATAATCGATAACTAAAACTATAAATGTAGCTCTTCTTACTGGGCGATTGCATCAACTTAGATGCTTCTCCTGTGTTCTACTGTGCTGCTTGTATTGTCCCCACATAACCCAGCACGCGACAAGGGCTGGCAGACCATAAATGTAACCGTTTCAGAGAGAAATGCGACCAATGTGACGATCTCGCGTTATATCGATTCGATGGTGAATGACGAAACACGGAGATTTTCTAAGGTTTTTACTACATATTAACACTTTTCACATTTTCTCGTGTTACGTGGCTGCCAGTCCTCGGTCATACAAAATCTTAAGGTCCTCGGTCATGTCCAAGGCACCAAACCGACCAATAATTCAGTAATCGATAACTAAAACTATACATGTAGCTCTTCTTACTGGGCGATTGCATCAACTTAGATGCTTCTCCTGTGTTCTACTGTGCTGCTTGTATTGTCCCCACATAACCCAGCACGCGACAAGGGCTGGCAGACCATAAATGTAACCGTTTCAGAGAGAAATGCGACCAATGTGACGATCTCGCGTTATATCGATTCGATGGTGAATGACGAAACACGGAGATTTTCTAAGGTTTTTACTACATATTAACACTTTTCACATTTTCTCGTGTTACGTGGCTGCCAGTCCTCGGTCATACAAAATCTTAAGGTCCTCGGTCATGTCCAAGGCACCAAACCGACCAATAATTCAGTAATCGATAACTAAAACTATACATGTAGCTCTTCTTACTGGGCGATTGCATCAACTTAGATGCTTCTCCTGTGTTCTACTGTGCTGCTTGTATTGTCCCCACATAACCCAGCACGCGACAAGGGCTGGCAGACCATAAATGTAACCGTTTCAGAGAGAAATGCGACCAATGTGACGATCTCGCGTTATATCGATTCGATGGTGAATGACGAAACACGGAGATTTTCTAAGGTTTTTACTACATATTAACACTTTTCACATTTTCTCGTGTTACGTGTCTGCCAGTCCTCGGTTCATGTAAAATCTTAAGGTCCTCGGTCATGTACAAGGCACCAAACCGACCAATAATTCGATAATCGATAACTAAAACTATAAATGTAGCTCTTCTTACTGGGCGATTGCATCAACTAAGATGCTTCTCCTGTGTTCTACTGTGCTGCTTGTATTGTCCCCACATACCGCAGCACGCGACAAGGGCTGGCAGACCATAAATGTAACCGTTTCAGAGAGAAATGCGACCAATGTGACGATCTCGCGTTATATCGATTCGATGGTGAATGACGAAACACGGAGATTTTCTAAGGTTTTTACTACATATTAACACTTTTCACATTTTCTCGTGTTACGTGGCTGCCAGTCCTCGGTTCATGCAAAATCTTAAGGTCCTAGGTCATGTCCAAGGCACCAAACCGACCAATAATTCAATAATCGATAACTAAAACTATAAATGTAGCTCTTCTTACTGGGCGATTGCATCAACTTAGATGCTTCTCCTGTGTTCTACTGTGCTGCTTGTATTGTCCCCACATACCGCAGCACGCGACAAGGGCTGGCAGACCATAAATGTTACCGTTTCAGAGAGAAATGCGACCAATGTGACGATCTCGCGTTATATCGATTCGATGGTGAATGAAGAAACACGGAGATTTTCTAGGGTTTTTACTACATATTAACACTTTTCACATTTTCTCGTGTTACGTGGCTGCCAGTCCTCAGTTCATGCAAAATCTTAAGCTCCTAGGTCATGTCCAAGGCACCAAACCGACCAATAATTCAATAATCGATAACTAAAACTATAAATGCAGCTCTTCTTACTGGGCGATTGCATCAACTTAGATGCTTCTCCTGTGTTCTACTGTGCTGCTTGTATTGTCCCCACATAACCCAGCACGCGACAAGGGCTGGCAGACCATAAATGTAACCGTTTCAGAGAGAAATGCGACCAATGTGACGATCTCGCGTTATATCGATTCGATGGTGAATGACGAAACACGGAGATTTTCTAAGGTTTTTACTACATATTAACACTTTTCACATTTTCTCGTGTTACGTGGCTGCCAGTCCTCGGTCATACAAAATCTTAAGGTCCTCGGTCATGTCCAAGGCACCAAACCGACCAATAATTCAGTAATCGATAACTAAAACTATACATATAGCTCTTCTTACTGGGCGATTGCATCAACTTAGATGCTTCTCCTGTGTTCTACTGTGCTGCTTGTATTGTCCCCACATACCGCAGCACGCGACAAGGGCTGGCAGACCATAAATGTAACCGTTTCAGAGAGAAATGCGACCAATGTGACGATCTCGCGTTATATCGATTCGATGGTGAATGACGAAACACGGAGATTTTCTAAGGTTTTTACTACATATTAACACTTTTCACATATTCTCGTGTTACGTGGCTGCCAGTCCTCGGTTCATGTAAAATCTTAAGGTCCTCGGTCATGTCCAAGGCACCAAACCGACCAATAATTCGATAATCGATAACTAAAACTATAAATGTAGCTCTTCTTACTGGGCGATTGCATCAACTATGCTGCTTCTCCTGTGTTCTACTGTGCTGCTTGTATTGTCCCCACATACCGCAGCACGTGACAAGGGCTGGCAGACCATAAATGTAACCGTTTCAGAGAGAAATGCGACCAATGTGACGATCTCGCGTTATATCGATTCGATGGTGAATGACGAAACACGGAGATTTTCTAAGGTTTTTACTACATATTAACACTTTTCACATTTTCTCGTGTTACGTGGCTGCCAGTCCTCGGTTCATGCAAAATCTTAAGGTCCTCGGTCATGTCCAAGCCACCAAACCGACCAATAATTCAATAATCGATAACTAAAACTATAAATGGAGCTCTTCTTACTGGGCGATTGCATCAACTTAGATGCTTCTCCTGTATTCTACTGTGCTGCTTGTATTGTCCCCACATACCGCAGCACGCGACAAGGGCTGGCAGACTATAAATGTAACCGTTTCAGAAAGAAATGCGACCAATGTGACGATCTCGCGTTATATCGATTTGATGGTGAATGACGAAACACGGAGATTTTGTAAGGTTTTTACTACATATTAACACTTTTCACATTTTCTCGTGTTACGTGGCTGCCAGTCCTCGGTTCATGCAAAATCTTAAGGACCTAGGTCATGTCCAAGGCACCAAACCGACCAATAATTCAATAATCGATAACTAAAACTATAAATGTAGCTCTTCTTACTGGGCGATTGCATCAACTTAGATGCTTCTCCTGTGTTCTACTGTGCTGCTTGTATTGTCCCCACATAACCCAGCACGCGACAAGGGCTGGCAGACCATAAATGTAACCGTTTCAGAGAGAAATGCGACCAATGTGACGATCTCGCGTTATATCGATTCGATGGTGAATGACGAACCACGGAGATTTTCTAAGGTTTTTACTACATATTAACACTTTTCACATGTTCTCGTGTTACGTGGCTGCCAGTCCTCAGTTCATGCAAAATCTTAAGGTCCTAGGTCATGTCCAAGGCACCAAACCGACCAATAATTCAATAATCGATAACTAAAACTATAAATGTAGCTCTTCTTACTGGGCGATTGCATCAACTTAGATGCTTCTCCTGTGTTCTACTGTGCTGCTTGTATTGTCCCCACATAACCCAGCACGCGACAAGGGCTGGCAGACCATAAATGTAACCGTTTCAGAGAGAAATGCGACCAATGTGACGATCTCGCGTTATATCGATTCGATGGTGAATGACGAAACACGGAGATTTTCTAAGGTTTTTACTACATATTAACACTTTTCACATTTTCTCGTGTTACGTGGCTGCCAGTCCTCGGTCATGCAAAATCTTAAGGTCCTAGGTCATGTCCAAGGCACCAAACCGACCAATAATTCAATAATCGATAACTAAAACTATAAATGTAGCTCTTCTTACTGGGCGATTGCATCAACTTAGATGCTTTTCCTGTGTTCTACTGTGCTGCTTGTATTGTCCCCACATAACCCAGCACGCGACAAGGACTGGCAGACCATAAATGAAACCGTTTCAGAGAGAAATGCGACCAATGTGACGATCTCGCGTTATATCGATTCGATGGTGAATGACGAAACACGGAGATTTTCTAAGGTTTTTACTACATATTAACACTTTTCACATATTCTCGTGTTACGTGGCTGCCAGTCCTCGGTCATGCAAAATCTTAAGGTCCTCGGTCATGTCCAAGGCACCAAACCGACCAATAATTCAATAATCGATAACTAAAACTATAAATGTAGCTCTTCTTACTGGGCGATTGCATCAACTTAGATGCTTCACCTGTGTTCTACTGTGCTGCTTGTATTGTCCCCACATACCGCAGCACGCGACAAGGGCTGGCAGACCATAAATGTAACCGTTTCAGAGAGAAATGCGACCAATGTGACGATCTCGCGTTATATCGATTCGATGGTGAATGACGAAACACGGAGATTTTCTAAGGTTTTTACTACATATTAACACTTTTCACATTTTCTCGTGTTACGTGTCTGCCAGTCCTCGGTTCATGTAAAATCTTAAGGTCCTCGGTCATGTACAAGGCACCAAACCGACCAATAATTCGATAATCGATAACTAAAACTATAAATGTAGCTCTTCTTACTGGGCGATTGCATCAACTAAGATGCTTCTCCTGTGTTCTACTGTGCTGCTTGTATTGTCCCCACATACCGCAGCACGCGACAAGGGCTGGCAGACCATAAATGTAACCGTTTCAGAGAGAAATGCGACCAATGTGACGATCTCGCGTTATATCGATTCGATGGTGAATGACGAAACACGGAGATTTTCTAAGGTTTTTACTACATATTAACACTTTTCACATTTTCTCGTGTTACGTGGGTACCAGTCCTCGGTTCATGCAAAATCTTAAGGTCCTCGGTCATGTCCAAGGCACCAAACCGACCAATAATTCAATAATCGATAACTAAAACTAAAAATTTAGCTCTTCTTACTGGGCGATTGCATCAACTTAGATGCTTCTCCTGTGTTCTACTGTGCTGCTTGTATTGTCCCCACATACCGCAGCACGCGACATGGGCTGGCAGACCATAAATGTAACCGTTTCAGAGAGAAATGCGACCAATGTGACGATCTCGCGTTATATCGATTCGATGGTGAATGACGAAACACGGGGATTTTCTAAGGTTTTTACTACATATTAACACTTTTCACATTTTCTCGTGTTACGTGGCTGCCAGTCCTCGGTTCATGCAAAATCTTAAGGTCCTCGGTCATGTGCAAAGCACCAAACCGACCAATAATTCAATAATCGATAACTAAAACTATAAATGTAGCTCTTCTTACTGGGCGATTGCATCAACTTAGATGCTTCTCCTGTGTTCTACTGTGAGCTGGTATTGTCCCCACATACCGCAGCACGCGACAAGGGCTGGCAGACCATAAATGTAACCGTTTCAGAGAGAAATGCGACCAATGTGACCATCTCGCGTTATATCGATTCGATGGTGAATGACGAAACACGGAGATTTTGTAAGGTTTTTACTACATATTAACACTTTTCACATTTTCTCGTGTTACGTGGCTGCCAGTCCTCGGTTCATGCAAAATCTTAAGGACCTAGGTCATGTCCAAGGCACCAAACCGACCAATAATTCAATAATCGATAACTAAAACTATAAATGTAGCTCTTCTTACTGGGCGATTGCATCAACTTAGATGCTTCTCCTGTGTTCTACTGTGCTGCTTGTATTGTCCCCACATACCGCAGCACGCGACAAGGGCTGGCAGACCATAAATGTTACCGTTTCAGAGAGAAATGCGACCAATGTGACGATCTCGCGTTATATCGATTCGATGGTGAATGACGAAACACGGAGATTTTCTAAGGTTTTTACTACATATTAACACTTTTCACATTTTCTCGTGTTACGTGGCTGCCAGTCCTCGGTCATGCAAAATCTTAAGGTCCTAGGTCATGTCCAAGGCACCAAACCGACCAATAATTCAATAATCGATAACTAAAACTATAAATGTAGCTCTTCTTACTGGGCGATTGCATCAACTTAGATGCTTTTCCTGTGTTCTACTGTGCTGCTTGTATTGTCCCCACATAACCCAGCACGCGACAAGGACTGGCAGACCATAAATGAAACCGTTTCAGAGAGAAATGCGACCAATGTGACGATCTCGCGTTATATCGATTCGATGGTGAATGACGAAACACGGAGATTTTCTAAGGTTTTTACTACATATTAACACTTTTCACATTTTCTCGTGTTACGTGGCTGCCAGTCCTCGGTTCATGCAAAATCTTAAGGTCCTCGGTCATGTCCAAGGCACCAAACCGACCAATAATTCAGTAATCGATAACTAAAACTATAAATGTAGCTCTTCTTACTGGGCGATTGCATCAACTTAGATGCTTCTCCTGTGTTCTACTGTGCTGCTTGTATTGTCCCCACATACCGCAGCACGCGACAAGGGCTGGCAGACCATAAATGTTACCGTTTCAGAGAGAAATGCGACCAATGTGACGATCTCGCGTTATATCGATTCGATGGTGAATGACGAAACACGGAGATTTTCTAAGGTTTTTACTACATATTAACACTTTTCACATATTCTCGTGTTACGTGGCTGCCAGTCCTCGGTTCATGTAAAATCTTAAGGTCCTCGGTCATGTCCAAGGCACCAAACCGACCAATAATTCGATAATCGATAACTAAAACTATAAATGTAGCTCTTCTTACTGGGCGATTGCATCAACTAAGATGCTTCTCCTGTGTTCTACTGTGCTGCTTGTATTGTCCCCACATACCGCAGCACGCGACAAGGGCTGGCAGACCATAAATGTAACCGTTTCAGAGAGAAATGCGACCAATGTGACGATCTCGCGTTATATCGATTCGATGGTGAATGACGAAACACGGAGATTTTCTAAGGTTTTTACTACATATTAACACTTTTCACATTTTCTCGTGTTACGTGGGTACCAGTCCTCGGTTCATGCAAAATCTTAAGGTCCTCGGTCATGTCCAAGGCACCAAACCGACCAATAATTCAATAATCGATAGCTAAAACTATAAATGTAGCTCTTCTTACTGGGCGATTGCATCAACTTAGATGCTTCTCCTGTGTTCTACTGTGCTGCTTGTATTGTCCCCACATACCGCAGCACGCGACAAGGGCTGGCAGACCATAAATGTAACCGTTTCAGAGAGAAATGCGACCAATGTGACGATCTCGCGTTATATCGATTCTATGGTGAATGACGAAACACGGAGATTTTCTAAGGTTTTTACTATATATTAACACTTTTCACATTTTCTCGTGTTACGTGGCTGCCAGTCCTCGGTTCATGCAAAATCTTAAGGTCCTCGGTCATGTCCAAGGCACCAAACCGACCAATAATTCAATAATCGATAACTAAAACTATAAATGTAGCTCTTCTTACTGGGCGATTGCATCAACTTAGATGCTTCTCCTGTGTTCTACTGTGCTGCTTGTATTGTCCCCACATACCGCAGCACGCGACAAGGGCTGGCAGACCATAAATGTAACCGTTTCAGAGAGAAATGCGACCAATGTGACGATCTCGCGTTATATCGATTCGATGGTGAATGACGAAACACGGAGATTTTCTAAGGTTTTTACTACATATTAACACTTTTCACATTTTCTCGTGTTACGTGTCTGCCAGTCCTCGGTTCATGTAAAATCTTAAGGTCCTCGGTCATGTACAAGGCACCAAACCGACCAATAATTCGATAATCGATAACTAAAACTATAAATGTAGCTCTTCTTACTGGGCGATTGCATCAACTAAGATGCTTCTCCTGTGTTCTACTGTGCTGCTTGTATTGTCCCCACATACCGCAGCACGCGACAAGGGCTGGCAGACCATAAATGTAACCGTTTCAGAGAGAAATGCGACCAATGTGACGATCTCGCGTTATATCGATTCGATGGTGAATGACGAAACACGGAGATTTTCTAAGGTTTTTACTACATATTAACACTTTTCACATTTTCTCGTGTTACGTGGCTGCCAGTCCTCGGTTCATGCAAAATCTTAAGGTCCTAGGTCATGTCCAAGGCACCAAACCGACCAATAATTCAATAATCGATAACTAAAACTATAAATGTAGCTCTTCTTACTGGGCGATTGCATCAACTTAGATGCTTCTCCTGTGTTCTACTGTGCTGCTTGTATTGTCCCCACATACCGCAGCACGCGACAAGGGCTGGCAGACCATAAATGTAACCGTTTCAGAGAGAAATGCGACCAATGTGACGATCTCGCGTTATATCGATTCGATGGTGAATGACGAAACACGGAGATTTTCTAAGGTTTTTACTACATATTAACACTTTTCACATTTTCTCGTGTTACGTGGCTGCCAGTCCTCAGTTCATGCAAAATCTTAAGCTCCTAGGTCATGTCCAAGGCACCAAACCGACCAATAATTCAATAATCGATAACTAAAACTATAAATGTAGCTCTTCTTACTGGGCGATTGCATCAACTTAGATGCTTCTCCTGTGTTCTACTGTGCTGCTTGTATTGTCCCCACATAACCCAGCACGCGACAAGGGCTGGCAGACCATAAATGTAACCGTTTCAGAGAGAAATGCGACCAATGTGACGATCTCGCGTTATATCGATTCGATGGTGAATGACGAAACACGGAGATTTTCTAAGGTTTTTACTACATATTAACACTTTTCACATTTTCTCGTGTTACGTGGCTGCCAGTCCTCGGTCATACAAAATCTTAAGGTCCTAGGTCATGTCCAAGGCACCAAACCGACCAATAATTCAATAATCGATAACTAAAACTATAAATGTAGCTCTTCTTACTGGGCGATTGCATCAACTTAGATGCTTTTCCTGTGTTCTACTGTGCTGCTTGTATTGTCCCCACATAACCCAGCACGCGACAAGGACTGGCAGACCATAAATGAAACCGTTTCAGAGAGAAATGCGACCAATGTGACGATTTCGCGTTATATCGATTCGATGGTGAATGACGAAACACGGAGATTTTCTAAGGTTTTTACTACATATTAACACTTTTCACATTTTCTCGTGTTACGTGGCTGCCAGTCCTCGGTTCATGCAAAATCTTAAGGTCCTCGGTCATGTCCAAGGCACCAAACCGACCAATAATTCAATAATCGATAACTAAAACTATAAATGTAGCTCTTCTTACTGGGCGATTGCATCAACTTAGATGCTTCTCCTGTGTTCTACTGTGCTGCTTGTATTGTCCCCACATACCGCAGCACGCGACAAGGGCTGGCAGACCATAAATGTAACCGTTTCAGAGAGAAATGCGACCAATGTGACGATCTCGCGTTATATCGATTCGATGGTGAATGACGAAACACGGAGATTTTCTAAGGTTTTTACTGCATATTAACACTTTTCACATTTTCTCGTGTTTCGTGGCTGCCAGTCCTCGGTTCATGTAAAATCTTAAGGTCCTCGGTCATGTCCAAGGCACCAAACCGACCAATAATTCAGTAATCGATAACTAAAACTATAAATGTAGCTCTTCTTACTGGGCGATTGCATCAACTTAGATGCTTCTCCTGTGTTCTACTGTGCTGCTTGTATTGTCCCCACATACCGCAGCACGCGACAAGGGCTGGCAGACCATAAATGTAACCGTTTCAGAGAGAAATGCGACCAATGTGACGATCTCGCGTTATATCGATTCGATGGTGAATGACGAAACACGGAGATTTTCTAAGGTTTTTACTACATATTAACACTTTTCACATATTCTCGTGTTACGTGGCTGCCAGTCCTCGGTTCATGTAAAATCTTAAGGTCCTCGGTCATGTCCAAGGCACCAAACCGACCAATAATTCGATAATCGATAACTAAAACTATAAATGTAGCTCTTCTTACTGGGCGATTGCATCAACTATGCTGCTTCTCCTGTGTTCTACTGTGCTGCTTGTATTGTCCCCACATACCGCAGCACGTGACAAGGGCTGGCAGACCATAAATGTAACCGTTTCAGAGAGAAATGCGACCAATGTGACGATCTCGCGTTATATCGATTCGATGGTGAATGACGAAACACGGAGATTTTCTAAGGTTTTTACTACATATTAACACTTTTCACATTTTCTCGTGTTACGTGGCTGCCAGTCCTCGGTTCATGCAAAATCTTAAGGTCCTCGGTCATGTCCAAGCCACCAAACCGACCAATAATTCAATAATCGATAACTAAAACTATAAATGGAGCTCTTCTTACTGGGCGATTGCATCAACTTAGATGCTTCTCCTGTATTCTACTGTGCTGCTTGTATTGTCCCCACATACCGCAGCACGCGACAAGGGCTGGCAGACTATAAATGTAACCGTTTCAGAAAGAAATGCGACCAATGTGACGATCTCGCGTTATATCGATTTGATGGTGAATGACGAAACACGGAGATTTTGTAAGGTTTTTACTACATATTAACACTTTTCACATTTTCTCGTGTTACGTGGCTGCCAGTCCTCGGTTCATGCAAAATCTTAAGGACCTAGGTCATGTCCAAGGCACCAAACCGACCAATAATTCAATAATCGATAACTAAAACTATAAATGTAGCTCTTCTTACTGGGCGATTGCATCAACTTAGATGCTTCTCCTGTGTTCTACTGTGCTGCTTGTATTGTCCCCACATAACCCAGCACGCGACAAGGGCTGGCAGACCATAAATGTAACCGTTTCAGAGAGAAATGCGACCAATGTGACGATCTCGCGTTATATCGATTCGATGGTGAATGACGAACCACGGAGATTTTCTAAGGTTTTTACTACATATTAACACTTTTCACATGTTCTCGTATTACGTGGCTGCCAGTCCTCAGTTCATGCAAAATCTTAAGGTCCTAGGTCATGTCCAAGGCACCAAACCGACCAATAATTCAATAATCGATAACTAAAACTATAAATGTAGCTCTTCTTACTGGGCGATTGCATCAACTTAGATGCTTCTCCTGTGTTCTACTGTGCTGCTTGTATTGTCCCCACATAACCCAGCACGCGACAAGGGCTGGCAGACCATAAATGTAACCGTTTCAGAGAGAAATGCGACCAATGTGACGATCTCGCGTTATATCGATTCGATGGTGAATGACGAAACACGGAGATTTTCTAAGGTTTTTACTACATATTAACACTTTTCACATTTTCTCGTGTTACGTGGCTGCCAGTCCTCGGTCATGCAAAATCTTAAGGTCCTAGGTCATGTCCAAGGCACCAAACCGACCAATAATTCAATAATCGATAACTAAAACTATAAATGTAGCTCTTCTTACTGGGCGATTGCATCAACTTAGATGCTTCACCTGTGTTCTACTGTGCTGCTTGTATTGTCCCCACATACCGCAGCACGCGACAAGGGCTGGCAGACCATAAATGTAACCGTTTCAGAGAGAAATGCGACCAATGTGACGATCTCGCGTTATATCGATTCGATGGTGAATGACGAAACACGGAGATTTTCTAAGGTTTTTACTACATATTAACACTTTTCACATTTTCTCGTGTTACGTGTCTGCCAGTCCTCGGTTCATGTAAAATCTTAAGGTCCTCGGTCATGTACAAGGCACCAAACCGACCAATAATTCGATAATCGATAACTAAAACTATAAATGTAGCTCTTCTTACTGGGCGATTGCATCAACTAAGATGCTTCTCCTGTGTTCTACTGTGCTGCTTGTATTGTCCCCACATACCGCAGCACGCGACAAGGGCTGGCAGACCATAAATGTAACCGTTTCAGAGAGAAATGCGACCAATGTGACGATCTCGCGTTATATCGATTCGATGGTGAATGACGAAACACGGAGATTTTCTAAGGTTTTTACTACATATTAACACTTTTCACATTTTCTCGTGTTACGTGGGTACCAGTCCTCGGTTCATGCAAAATCTTAAGGTCCTCGGTCATGTCCAAGGCACCAAACCGACCAATAATTCAATAATCGATAACTAAAACTAAAAATTTAGCTCTTCTTACTGGGCGATTGCATCAACTTAGATGCTTCTCCTGTGTTCTACTGTGCTGCTTGTATTGTCCCCACATACCGCAGCACGCGACATGGGCTGGCAGACCATAAATGTAACCGTTTCAGAGAGAAATGCGACCAATGTGACGATCTCGCGTTATATCGATTCGATGGTGAATGACGAAACACGGGGATTTTCTAAGGTTTTTACTACATATTAACACTTTTCACATTTTCTCGTGTTACGTGGCTGCCAGTCCTCGGTTCATGCAAAATCTTAAGGTCCTCGGTCATGTGCAAAGCACCAAACCGACCAATAATTCAATAATCGATAACTAAAACTATAAATGTAGCTCTTCTTACTGGGCGATTGCATCAACTTAGATGCTTCTCCTGTGTTCTACTGTGAGCTGGTATTGTCCCCACATACCGCAGCACGCGACAAGGGCTGGCAGACCATAAATGTAACCGTTTCAGAGAGAAATGCGACCAATGTGACCATCTCGCGTTATATCGATTCGATGGTGAATGACGAAACACGGAGATTTTCTAAGGTTTTTACTACATATTAACACTTTTCACATTTTCTCGTGTTACGTGGCTGCCAGTCCTCGGTCATGCAAAATCTTAAGGTCCTAGGTCATGTCCAAGGCACCAAACCGACCAATAATTCAATAATCGATAACTAAAACTATAAATGTAGCTCTTCTTACTGGGCGATTGCATCAACTTAGATGCTTTTCCTGTGTTCTACTGTGCTGCTTGTATTGTCCCCACATAACCCAGCACGCGACAAGGACTGGCAGACCATAAATGAAACCGTTTCAGAGAGAAATGCGACCAATGTGACGATCTCGCGTTATATCGATTCGATGGTTAATGACGAAACACGGAGATTTTCTAAGGTTTTTACTACATATTAACACTTTTCACATTTTCTCGTGTTACGTGGCTGCCAGTCCTCGGTCATGCAAAATCTTAAGGTCCTCGGTCATGTACAAGGCACCAAACCGACCAAAAATTCAATAATCGATAACTAAAACTATAAATGTAGCTCTTCTTACTGGGCGATTGCATCAACTTAGATGCTTCACCTGTGTTCTACTGTGCTGCTTGTATTGTCCCCACATACCGCAGCACGCGACAAGGGCTGGCAGACCATAAATGTAACCGTTTCAGAGAGAAATGCGACCAATGTGACGATCTCGCGTTATATCGATTCGATGGTGAATGACGAAACACGGAGATTTTCTAAGGTTTTTACTACATATTAACACTTTTCACATTTTCTCGTGTTACGTGGCTGCCAGTCCTCGGTTCATGCAAAATCTTAAGGTCCTAGGTCATGTCCAAGGCACCAAACCGACCAATAATTCAATAATCGATAACTAAAACTATAAATGTAGCTCTTCTTACTGGGCGATTGCATCAACTTAGATGCTTCTCCTGTGTTCTACTGTGCTGCTTGTATTGTCCCCACATACCGCAGCACGCGACAAGCGCTGGCAGACCATAAATGTAACCGTTTCAGAGAGAAATGCGACCAATGTGACGATCTCGCGTTATATCGATTCGATGGTGAATGACGAAACACGGAGATTTTCTAAGGTTTTTACTACATATTAACACTTTTCACATTTTCTCGTGTTACGTGGCTGCCAGTCCTCAGTTCATGCAAAATCTTAAGGTCCTAGGTCATGTCCAAGGCACCAAACCGACCAATAATTCAATAATCGATAACTAAAACTATAAATGTAGCTCTTCTTACTGGGCGATTGCATCAACTTAGATGCTTCTCCTGTGTTCTTCTGTGCTGCTTGTATTGTCCCCACATAACCCAGCACGCGACAAGGGCTGGCAGACCATAAATGTAACCGTTTCAGAGAGAAATGCGACCAATGTGACGATCTCGCGTTATATCGATTCGATGGTGAATGACGAAACACGGAGATTTTCTAAGGTTTTTACTGCATATTAACACTTTTCACATGTTCTCGTGTTACGTGGCTGCCAGTCCTCGGTTCATGCAAAATCTTAAGGTCCTCGGTCATGTCCAAGGCACCAAACCGACCAATAATTCAATAATCGATAACTAAAACTATAAATGTAGCTCTTCTTACTGGGCGATTGCATCAACTTAGATGCTTCTCCTGTGTTCTACTGTGCTGCTTGTATTGTCCCCACATACCGCAGCACGCGACGAGGGCTGGCAGACCATAAATGTAACCGTTTCAGAGAGAAATGCGACCAATGTGACGATCTCGCGTTATATCGATTCGATGGTGAATGACGAAACACGGAGATTTTCTAAGGTTTTTACTACATATTAACACTTTTCACATATTCTCGTGTTACGTGGCTGCCAGTCCTCGGTTCATGTAAAATCTTAAGGTCCTCGGTCATGTCCAAGGCACCAAACCGACCAATAATTCGATAATCGATAACTAAAACTATAAATGTAGCTCTTCTTACTGGGCGATTGCATCAACTAAGATGCTTCTCCTGTGTTCTACTGTGCTGCTTGTATTGTCCCCACATACCGCAGCACGCGACAAGGGCTGGCAGACCATAAATGTAACCGTTTCAGAGAGAAATGCGACCAATGTGACGATCTCGCGTTATATCGATTCGATGGTGAATGACGAAACACGGAGATTTTCTAAGGTTTTTACTACATATTAACACTTTTCACATTTTCTCGTGTTACGTGGGTACCAGTCCTCGGTTCATGCAAAATCTTAAGGTCCTCGGTCATGTCCAAGGCACCAAACCGACCAATAATTCAATAATCGATAACTAAAACTAAAAATGTAGCTCTTCTTACTGGGCGATTGCATCAACTTAGATGCTTCTCCTGTGTTCTACTGTGCTGCTTGTATTGTCCCCACATACCGCAGCACGCGACAAGGGCTGGCAGACCATAAATGTAACCGTTTCAGAGAGAAATGCGACCAATGTGACGATCTCGCGTTATTTCGATTTGATGGTGAATGACGAAACACGGAGATTTTGTAAGGTTTTTACTACATATTAACACTTTTCACATTTTCTCGTGTTACGTGGCTGCCAGTCCTCGGTTCATGCAAAATCTTAAGGACCTAGGTCATGTCCAAGGCACCAAACCGACCAATAATTCAATAATCGATAGCTAAAACTATAAATGTAGCTCTTCTTACTGGGCGATTGCATCAACTTAGATGCTTCTCCTGTGTTCTACTGTGCTGCTTGTATTGTCCCCACATAACCCAGCACGCGACAAGGGCTGGCAGACCATAAATGTAACCGTTTCAGAGAGAAATGCGACCAATGTGACGATCTCGCGTTATATCGATTCGATGGTGAATGACGAACCACGGAGATTTTCTAAGGTTTTTACTACATATTAACACTTTTCACATTTTCTCGTGTTACGTGGCTGCCAGTCCTCAGTTCATGCAATATCTTAAGGTCCTAGGTCATGTCCAAGGCACCAAACCGACCAATAATTCAATAATCGATAACTAAAACTATAAATGTAGCTCTTCTTACTGGGCGATTGCATCAACTTAGATGCTTTTCCTGTGTTCTACTGTGCTGCTTGTATTGTCCCCACATAACCCAGCACGCGACAAGGACTGGCAGACCATAAATGAAACCGTTTCAGAGAGAAATGCGACCAATGTGACGATCTCGCGTTATATCGATTCGATGGTTAATGACGAAACACGGAGATTTTCTAAGGTTTTTACTACATATTAACACTTTTCACATTTTCTCGTGTTACGTGGCTGCCAGTCCTCGGTCATGCAAAATCTTAAGGTCCTCGGTCATGTCCAAGGCACCAAACCGACCAAAAATTCAATAATCGATAACTAAAACTATAAATGTAGCTCTTCTTACTGGGCGATTGCATCAACTTAGATGCTTCACCTGTGTTCTACTGTGCTGCTTGTATAGTCCCCACATACCGCAGCACGCGACAAGGGCTGGCAGACCATAAATGTAACCGTTTCAGAGAGAAATGCGACCAATGTGACGATCTCGCGTTATATCGATTCGATGGTGAATGACGAAACACGGAGATTTTCTAAGGTTTTTACTACATATTAACACTTTTCACATTTTCTCGTGTTACGTGGCTGCCAGTCCTCGGTTCATGTAAAATCTTAAGGTCCTCGGTCATGTACAAGGCACCAAACCGACCAATAATTCGATAATCGATAACTAAAACTATAAATGTAGCTCTTCTTACTGGGCGATTGCATCAACTAAGATGCTTCTCCTGTGTTCTACTGTGCTGCTTGTATTGTCCCCACATACCGCAGCACGCGACAAGGGCTGGCAGACCATAGATGTAACCGTTTCAGAGAGAAATGCGACCAATGTGACGATCTCGCGTTATATCGATTCGATGGTGAATGACGAAACACGGAGATTTTCTAAGGTTTTTACTACATATTAACACTTTTCACATTTTCTCGTGTTACGTGGCTGCCAGTCCTCGGTTCATGCAAAATCTTAAGGTCCTAGGTCATGTCCAAGGCACCAAACCGACCAATAATTCAATAATCGATAACTAAAACTATAAATGTAGCTCTTCTTACTGGGCGATTGCATCAACTTAGATGCTTCTCCTGTGTTCTACTGTGCTGCTTGTATTGTCCCCACATACCGCAGCACGCGACAAGAGCTGGCAGACCATAAATGTAACCGTTTCAGAGAGAAATGCGACCAATGTGACGATCTCGCGTTATATCGATTCGATGGTGAATGACGAAACACGGAGATTTTCTAAGGTTTTTACTACATATTAACACTTTTCACATTTTCTCGTGTTACGTGGCTGCCAGTCCTCAGTTCATGCAAAATCTTAAGGTCCTAGGTCATGTCCAAGGCACCAAACCGACCAATAATTCAATAATCGATAACTAAAACTATAAATGTAGCTCTTCTTACTGGGCGATTGCATCAACTTAGATGCTTCTCCTGTGTTCTACTGTGCTGCTTGTATTGTCCCCACATAACCCAGCACGCGACAAGGGCTGGCAGACCATAAATGTAACCGTTTCAGAGAGAAATGCGACCAATGTGACGATCTCGCGTTATATCGATTCGATGGTGAATGACGAAACACGGAGATTTTCTAAGGTTTTTACTGCATATTAACACTTTTCACATGTTCTCGTGTTACGTGGCTGCCAGTCCTCGGTTCATGCAAAATCTTAAGGTCCTCGGTCATGTCCAAGGCACCAAACCGACCAATAATTCAATAATCGATAACTAAAACTATAAATGTAGCTCTTCTTACTGGGCGATTGCATCAACTTAGATGCTTCTCCTGTGTTCTACTGTGCTGCTTGTATTGTCCCCACATACCGCAGCACGCGACGAGGGCTGGCAGACCATAAATGTAACCGTTTCAGAGAGAAATGCGACCAATGTGACGATCTCGCGTTATATCGATTCGATGGTGAATGACGAAACACGGAGATTTTGTAAGGTTTTTACTACATATTAACACTTTTCACATTTTCTCGTGTTACGTTGCTGCCAGTCCTCGGTTCATGCAAAATCTTAAGGACCTAGGTCATGTCCAAGGCACCAAACCGACCAATAATTCAATAATCGATAGCTAAAACTATAAATGTAGCTCTTCTTACTGGGCGATTGCATCAACTTAGATGCTTCTCCTGTGTTCTACTGTGCTGCTTGTATTGTCCCCACATAACCCAGCACGCGACAAGGGCTGGCAGACCATAAATGTAACCGTTTCAGAGAGAAATGCGACCAATGTGACGATCTCGCGTTATATCGATTCGATGGTGAATGACGAACCACGGAGATTTTCTAAGGTTTTTACTACATATTAACACTTTTCACATTTTCTCGTGTTACGTGGCTGCCAGTCCTCAGTTCATGCAAAATCTTAAGGTCCTAGGTCATGTCCAAGGCACCAAACCGACCAATAATTCAATAATCGATAACTAAAACTATAAATGTAGCTCTTCTTACTGGGCGATTGCATCAACTTAGATGCTTCTCCTGTGTTCTACTGTGCTGCTTGTATTGTCCCCACATAACCCAGCACGCGACAAGGGCTGGCAGACCATAAATGTAACCGTTTCAGAGAGAAATGCGACCAATGTGACGATCTCGCGTTATATCGATTCGATGGTGAATGACGAAACACGGAGATTTTCTAAGGTTTTTACTGCATATTAACACTTTTCACATTTTCTCGTGTTACGTGGCTGCCAGTCCTCGGTCATGCAAAATCTTAAGGTCCTAGGTCATGTCCAAGGCACCAAACCGACCAATAATTCAATAATCGATAACTAAAACTATAAATGTAGCTCTTCTTACTGGGCGATTGCATCAACTTAGATGCTTTTCCTGTGTTCTACTGTGCTGCTTGTATTGTCCCAACATAACCCAGCACGCAACAAGGACTGGCAGACCATAAATGTATCCGTTTCAGAGAGAAATGCGACCAATGTGACGATCTCGCGTTATATCGATTCGATGGTGAATGACGAAACACGGAGATTTTCTAAGGTTTTTACTACATATTAACACTTTTCACATTTTCTCGTGTTACGTGGGTACCAGTCCTCGGTTCATGCAAAATCTTAAGGTCCTCGGTCATGTCCAAGGCACCAAACCGACCAATAAATCAATAATCGATAACTAAAACTATAAATGTAGCTCTTCTTACTGGGCGATTGCATCAACTTAGATGCTTCTCCTGTGTTCTACTGTGCTGCTTGTATGGTCCCCACATACCGCAGCACGCGACAAGGGCTGGCAGACCATAAATGTAACCGTTTCAGAGAGAAATGCGACCAATGTGACGATCTCGCGTTATATCGATTCGATGGTGAATGACGAAACACGGAGATTTTCTAAGGTTTTTACTACATATTAACACTTTTCACATATTCTCGTGTTACGTGGCTGCCAGTCCTCGGTCATGCAAAATCTTAAGGTCCTAGGTCATGTCCAAGGCACCAAACCGACCAATAATTCAATAATCGATAACTAAAACTATAAATGTAGCTCTTCTTACTGGGCGATTGCATCAACTTAGATGCTTTTCCTGTGTTCTACTGTGCTGCTTGTATTGTCCCCACATAACCCAGCACGCGACAAGGACTGGCAGACCATAAATGAAACCGTTTCAGAGAGAAATGCGACCAATGTGACGATCTCGCGTTATATCGATTCGATGGCGAATGACGAAACACGGAGATTTTCTAAGGTTTTTACTACATATTAACACTTTTCACATTTTCTCGTGTTACGTGGCTGCCAGTCCTCGGTCATGCAAAATCTTAAGGTCCTCGGTCATGTCCAAGGCACCAAACCGACCAATAATTCAATAATCGATAACTAAAACTATAAATGTAGCTCTTCTTACTGGGCGATTGCATCAACTTAGATGCTTCTCCTGTGTTCTACTGTGCTGCTTGTATTGTCCCCACATACCGCAGCACGCGACAAGGGCTGGCAGGGCATAAATGTAACCGTTTCAGAGAGACATGCGACCAATGTGACGATCTCGCGTTATATCGATTCGATGGTGAATGACGAAACACGGAGATTTTCTGAGGTTTTTACTACATATTAACACTTTTCACATTTTCTCGTGTTACGTGGCTGCCAGTCCTCGGTTCATGCAAAATCTTAAGGTCCTCGGTCATGTCCAAGGCACCAAACCGACCAATAATTCAATAATCGATAACTAAAACTATAAATGGAGCTCTTCTTACTGGGCGATTGCATCAACTTAGATGCTTCTCCTGTATTCTACTGTGCTGCTTGTATTGTCCCCACATACCGCAGCACGCGACAAGGGCTGGCAGACTATAAATGTAACCGTTTCAGAAAGAAATGCGACCAATGTGACGATCTCGCGTTATATCGATTTGATGGTGAATGACGAAACACGGAGATTTTGTAAGGTTTTTACTACATATTAACACTTTTCACATTTTCTCGTGTTACGTGGCTGCCAGTCCTCGGTTCATGCAAAATCTTAAGGACCTAGGTCATGTGCAAGGCACCAAACCGACCAATAATTCAATAATCGATAACTAAAACTATAAATGTAGCTCTTCTTACTGGGCGATTGCATCAACTTAGATGCTTCTCCTGTGTTCTACTGTGCTGCTTGTATTGTCCCCACATAACCCAGCACGCGACAAGGGCTGGCAGACCATAAATGTAACCGTTTCAGAGAGAAATGCGACCAATGTGACGATCTCGCGTTATATCGATTCGATGGTGAATGACGAAACACGGAGATTTTCTAAGGTTTTTACTACATATTAACACTTTTCACATTTTCTCGTGTTACGTGGCTGCCAGTCCTCGGTCATGCAAAATCTTAAGGTCCTAGGTCATGTCCAAGGCACCAAACCGACCAATAATTCAATAATCGATAACTAAAACTATAAATGTAGCTCTTCTTACTGGGCGATTGCATCAACTTAGATGCTTTTCCTGTGTTCTACTGTGCTGCTTGTATTGTCCCCACATAACCCAGCACGCGACAAGGACTGGCAGACCATAAATGAAACCGTTTCAGAGAGAAATGCGACCAATGTGACGATCTCGCGTTATATCGATTCGATGGTGAATGACGAAACACGGAGATTTTCTAAGG
This sequence comes from Schistocerca nitens, assembly GCF_023898315.1. Classification (NCBI taxonomy): domain Eukaryota; kingdom Metazoa; phylum Arthropoda; class Insecta; order Orthoptera; family Acrididae; genus Schistocerca; species Schistocerca nitens. The sequence goes on from NC_064625.1 coordinate 70,711,038, forward strand.
TTTTTACTACATATTAACACTTTTCACATTTTCTCGTGTTACGTGGCTGCCAGTCCTCGGTCATGCAAAATCTTAAGGTCCTCGGTCATGTCCAAGGCACCAAACCGACCAATAATTCAATAATCGATAACTAAAACTATAAATGTAGCTCTTCTTACTGGGCGATTGCATCAACTTAGATGCTTCACCTGTGTTCTACTGTGCTGCTTGTATTGTCCCCACATACCGCAGCACGCGACAAGGGCTGGCAGACCATAAATGTAACCGTTTCAGAGAGAAATGCGACCAATGTGACGATCTCGCGTTATATCGATTCGATGGTGAATGACGAAACACGGAGATTTTCTAAGGTTTTTACTACATATTAACACTTTGCACATTTTCTCGTGTTACGTGTCTGCCAGTCCTCGGTTCATGTAAAATCTTAAGGTCCTCGGTCATGTACAAGGCACCAAACCGACCAATAATTCGATAATCGATAACTAAAACTATAAATGTAGCTCTTCTTACTGGGCGATTGCATCAACTAAGATGCTTCTCCTGTGTTCTACTGTGCTGCTTGTATTGTCCCCACATACCGCAGCACGCGACAAGGGCTGGCAGACCATAAATGTAACCGTTTCAGAGAGAAATGCGACCAATGTGACGATCTCGCGTTATATCGATTCGATGGTGAATGACGAAACACGGAGATTTTCTAAGGTTTTTACTACATATTAACACTTTTCACATTTTCTCGTGTTACGTGGCTGCCAGTCCTCGGTTCATGCAAAATTTTAAGGTCCTAGGTCATGTCCAAGGCACCAAACCGACCAATAATTCAATAATCGATAACTAAAACTATAAATGTAGCTCTTCTTACTGGGCGATTGCATCAACTTAGATGCTTCTCCTGTGTTCTACTGTGCTGCTTGTATTGTCCCCACATACCGCAGCACGCGACAAGGGCTGGCAGACCATAAATGTAACCGTTTCAGAGAGAAATGCGACCAATGTGACGATCTCGCGTTATATCGATTCGATGGTGAATGACGAAACACGGAGATTTTCTAAGGTTTTTACTACATATTAACACTTTTCACATTTTCTCGTGTTACGTGGCTGCCAGTCCTCGGTCATGCAAAATCTTAAGGTCCTAGGTCATGTCCAAGGCACCAAACCGACCAATAATTCAATAATCGATAACTAAAACTATAAATGTAGCTCTTCTTACTGGGCGATTGCATCAACTTAGATGCTTTTCCTGTGTTCTACTGTGCTGCTTGTATTGTCCCCACATAACCCAGCACGCGACAAGGACTGGCAGACCATAAATGAAACCGTTTCAGAGAGAAATGCGACCAATGTGACGATCTCGCGTTATATCGATTCGATGGCGAATGACGAAACACGGAGATTTTCTAAGGTTTTTACTACATATTAACACTTTTCACATTTTCTCGTGTTACGTGGCTGCCAGTCCTCGGTCATGCAAAATCTTAAGGTCCTCGGTCATGTCCAAGGCACCAAACCGACCAATAATTCAATAATCGATAACTAAAACTATAAATGTAGCTCTTCTTACTGGGCGATTGCATCAACTTAGATGCTTCGCCTGTGTTCTACTGTGCTGCTTGTATTGTCCCCACATACCGCAGCACGCGACAAGGGCTGGCAGACCATAAATGTAACCGTTTCAGAGAGAAATGCGACCAATGTGACGATCTCGCGTTATATCGATTCGATGGTGAATGACGAAACACGGAGATTTTCTAAGGTTTTTACTACATATTAACACTTTTCACATTTTCTCGTGTTACGTGTCTGCCAGTCCTCGGTTCATGTAAAATCTTAAGGTCCTCGGTCATGTACAAGGCACCAAACCGACCAATAATTCGATAATCGATAACTAAAACTATAAATGTAGCTCTTCTTACTGGGCGATTGCATCAACTAAGATGCTTCTCCTGTGTTCTACTGTGCTGCTTGTATTGTCCCCACATACCGCAGCACGCGACAAGGGCTGGCAGACCATAAATGTAACCGTTTCAGAGAGAAATGCGACCAATGTGACGATCTCGCGTTATATCGATTCGATGGTGAATGACGAAAAACGGAGATTTTCTAAGGTTTTTACTACATATTAACACTTTTCACATTTTCTCGTGTTACGTGGGTACCAGTCCTCGGTTCATGCAAAATCTTAAGGTCCTCGGTCATGTCCAAGGCACCAAACCGACCAATAATTCAATAATCGATAACTAAAACTAAAAATTTAGCTCTTCTTACTGGGCGATTGCATCAACTTAGATGCTTCTCCTGTGTTCTACTGTGCTGCTTGTATTGTCCCCACATACCGCAGCACGCGACAAGGGCTGGCAGACCATAAATGTAACCGTTTCAGAGAGAAATGCGACCAATGTGACGATCTCGCGTTATATCGATTCGATGGTGAATGACGAAACACGGAGATTTTCTAAGGTTTTTACTACATATTAACACTTTTCACATTTTCTCGTGTTACGTGGCTGCCAGTCCTCGGTTCATGCAAAATCTTAAGGTCCTCGGTCATGTCCAAGGCACCAAACCGACCAATAATTCAATAATCGATAACTAAAACTATAAATGGAGCTCTTCTTACTGGGCGATTGCATCAACTTAGATGCTTCTCCTGTATTCTACTGTGCTGCTTGTATTGTCCCCACATACCGCAGCACGCGACAAGGGCTGGCAGACTATAAATGTAACCGTTTCAGAAAGAAATGCGACCAATGTGACGATCTCGCGTTATATCGATTTGATGGTGAATGACGAAACACGGCGATTTTGTAAGGTTTTTACTACATATTAACACTTTTCACATTTTCTCGTGTTACGTGGCTGCCAGTCCTCGGTTCATGCAAAATCTTAAGGACCTAGGTCATGTGCAAGGCACCAAACCGACCAATAATTCAATAATCGATAACTAAAACTATAAATGTAGCTCTTCTTACTGGGCGATTGCATCAACTTAGATGCTTCTCCTGTGTTCTACTGTGCTGCTTGTATTGTCCCCACATAACCCAGCACGCGACAAGGGCTGGCAGACCATAAATGTAACCGTTTCAGAGAGAAATGCGACCAATGTGACGATCTCGCGTTATATCGATTCGATGGTGAATGACGAAACACGGAGATTTTCTAAGGTTTTTACTACATATTAACACTTTTCACATTTTCTCGTGTTACGTGGCTGCCAGTCCTCGGTCATGCAAAATCTTAAGGTCCTAGGTCATGTCCAAGGCACCAAACCGACCAATAATTCAATAATCGATAACTAAAACTATAAATGTAGCTCTTCTTACTGGGCGATTGCATCAACTTAGATGCTTTTCCTGTGTTCTACTGTGCTGCTTGTATTGTCCCCACATAACCCAGCACGCGACAAGGACTGGCAGACCATAAATGAAACCGTTTCAGAGAGAAATGCGACCAATGTGACGATCTCGCGTTATATCGATTCGATGGTGAATGACGAAACACGGAGATTTTCTAAGGTTTTTACTACATATTAACACTTTTCACATTTTCTCGTGTTACGTGGCTGCCAGTCCTCGGTCATGCAAAATCTTAAGGTCCTCGGTCATGTCCAAGGCACCAAACCGACCAATAATTCAATAATCGATAACTAAAACTATAAATGTAGCTCTTCTTACTGGGCGATTGCATCAACTTAGATGCTTCACCTGTGTTCTACTGTGCTGCTTGTATTGTCCCCACATACCGCAGCACGCGACAAGGGCTGGCAGACCATAAATGTAACCGTTTCAGAGAGAAATGCGACCAATGTGACGATCTCGCGTTATATCGATTCGATGGTGAATGACGAAACACGGAGATTTTCTAAGGTTTTTACTACATATTAACACTTTTCACATTTTCTCGTGTTACGTGTCTGCCAGTCCTCGGTTCATGTAAAATCTTAAGGTCCTCGGTCATGTACAAGGCACCAAACCGACCAATAATTCGATAATCGATAACTAAAACTATAAATGTAGCTCTTCTTACTGGGCGATTGCATCAACTAAGATGCTTCTCCTGTGTTCTACTGTGCTGCTTGTATTGTCCCCACATACCGCAGCACGCGACAAGGGCTGGCAGACCATAAATGTAACCGTTTCAGAGAGAAATGCGACCAATGTGACGATCTCGCGTTATATCGATTCGATGGTGAATGACGAAACACGGAGATTTTCTAAGGTTTTTACTACATATTAACACTTTTCACATTTTCTCGTGTTACGTGGCTGCCAGTCCTCGGTTCATGCAAAATTTTAAGGTCCTAGGTCATGTCCAAGGCACCAAACCGACCAATAATTCAATAATCGATAACTAAAACTATAAATGTAGCTCTTCTTACTGGGCGATTGCATCAACTTAGATGCTTCTCCTGTGTTCTACTGTGCTGCTTGTATTGTCCCCACATACCGCAGCACGCGACAAGGGCTGGCAGACCATAAATGTAACCGTTTCAGAGAGAAATGCGACCAATGTGACGATCTCGCGTTATATCGATTCGATGGTGAATCACGAAACACGGAGATTTTCTAAGGTTTTTACTACATATTAACACTTTTCACATTTTCTCGTGTTACGTGGCTGCCAGTCCTCAGTTCATGCAAAGTCTTAAGGTCCTAGGTCATGTCCAAGGCACCAAACCGACCAATAATTCAATAATCGATAACTAAAACTATAAATGTAGCTCTTCTTACTGGGCGATTGCATCAACTTAGATGCTTCTCCTGTGTTCTACTGTGCTGCTTGTATTGTCCCCACATAACCCAGCACGCGACAAGGGCTGGCAGACCATAAATGTAACCGTTTCAGAGAGAAATGCGACCAATGTGACGATCTCGCGTTATATCGATTCGATGGTGAATGACGAAACACGGAGATTTTCTAAGGTTTTTACTACATATTAACACTTTTCACATATTCTCGTGTTACGTGGCTGCCAGTCCTCGGTTCATGTAAAATCTTAAGGTCCTCGGTCATGTCCAAGGCACCAAACCGACCAATAATTCGATAATCGATAACTAAAACTATAAATGTAGCTCTTCTTACTGGGCGATTGCATCAACTAAGATGCTTCTCCTGTGTTCTACTGTGCTGCTTGTATTGTCCCCACATACCGCAGCACGCGACAAGGGCTTGCAGACCATAAATGTAACCGTTTCAGAGAGAAATGCGACCAATGTGACGATCTCGCGTTATATCGATTCGATGGTGAATGACGAAACACGGAGATTTTCTAAGGTTTTTACTACATATTAACACTTTTCACATTTTCTCGTGTTACGTGGGTACCAGTCCTCGGTTCATGCAAAATCTTAAGGTCCTCGGTCATGTCCAAGGCACCAAACCGACCAATAATTCAATAATCGATAACTAAAACTAAAAATTTAGCTCTTCTTACTGGGCGATTGCATCAACTTAGATGCTTCTCCTGTGTTCTACTGTGCTGCTTGTATTGTCCCCACATACCGCAGCACGCGACAAGGGCTGGCAGACCATAAATGTAACCGTTTCAGAGAGAAATGCGACCAATGTGACGATCTCGCGTTATATCGATTCGATGGTGAATGACGAAACACGGAGATTTTCTAAGGTTTTTACTACATATTAACACTTTTCACATTTTCTCGTGTTACGTGGCTGCCAGTCCTCGGTTCATGCAAAATCTTAAGGTCCTCGGTCATGTCCAAGGCACCAAACCGACCAATAATTCAATAATCGATAACTAAAACTATAAATGTAGCTCTTCTTACTGGGCGATTGCATCAACTTAGATGCTTCTCCTGTATTCTACTGTGCTGCTTGTATTGTCCCCACATACCGCAGCACGCGACAAGGGCTGGCAGACTATAAATGTAACCGTTTCAGAAAGAAATGCGACCAATGTGACGATCTCGCGTTATATCGATTCGATGGTGAATGACGAAACACGGAGATTTTGTAAGGTTTTTACTACATATTAACACTTTTCACATTTTCTCGTGTTACGTGGCTGCCAGTCCTCGGTTCATGCAAAATCTTAAGGACCTAGGTCATGTCCAAGGCACCAAACCGACCAATAATTCAATAATCGATAACTAAAACTATAAATGTAGCTCTTCTTACTGGGCGATTGCATCTACTTAGATGCTTCTCCTGTGTTCTACTGTGCTGCTTGTATTGTCCCCACATAACCCAGCACGCGACAAGGGCTGGCAGACCGTAAATGTAACCGTTTCAGAGAGAAATGCGAACAATGTGACGATCTCGCGTTATATCGATTCGATGGTGAATGACGAAACACGGAGATTTTCTAAGGTTTTTACTACATATTAACACTTTTCACATTTTCTCGTGTTACGTGGCTGCCAGTCCTCAGTTCATGCAAAATCTTAAGGTCCTAGGTCATGTCCAAGGCACCAAACCGACCAATAATTCAATAATCGATAACTAAAACTATAAATGTAGCTCTTCTGACTGGGCGATTGCATCAACTTAGATGCTTCTCCTGTGTTCTACTGTGCTGCTTGTATTGTCCCCACATAACCCAGCACGCGACAAGGGCTGGCAGACCATAAATGTAACCGTTTCAGAGAGAAATGCGACCAATGTGACGATCTCGCGTTATATCGATTCGATGGTGAATGACGAACCACGGAGATTTTCTAAGGTTTTTACTACATATTAACACTTTTCACATTTTCTCGTGTTACGTGGCTGCCAGTCCTCAGTTCATGCAAAATCTTAAGGTCCTAGGTCATGTCCAAGGCACCAAACCGACCAATAAATCAATAATCGATAACTAAAACTATAAATGTAGCTCTTCTTACTGGGCGATTGCATCAACTTAGATGCTTCTCCTGTGTTCTACTGTGCTGCTTGTATTGTCAAAAATGGTTCAAATGGCTCTGAGCACTATGGGACTCAACATCCTAGGTCATAAGTCCCCTAGAACTTAGAACTACTGAAACCTAACTAACCTAAGGACATCACACACACCCATGCCCGAGGCAGGATTCGAACCTGCGACCGTAGCAGTCCTGCGGTTCCGGACTGCAGCGCCAGAACCGCTAGACCACCGCGGCCGGCTGCTTGTATTGTCCCCACATACCGCAGCACGCGACAAGGGCTGGCAGACTATAAATGTAACCGTTTCAGAGAGAAATGCGACCAATGTGACGATCTCGCGTTATATCGATTCGATGGTGAATGACGAAACACGGAGATTTTCTAAGGTTTTTACTACATATTAACACTTTTCACATATTCTCGTGTTACGTGGCTGCCAGTCCTCGGTTCATGTAAAATCTTAAGGTCCTCGGTCATGTCCAAGGCACCAAACCGACCAATAATTCGATAATCGATAACTAAAACTATAAATGTAGTTCTTCTTACTGGGCGATTGCATCAACTAAGATGCTTCTCCTGTGTTCTACTGTGCTGCTTGTATTGTCCCCACATACCGCAGCACGCGACAAGGGCTGGCAGACCATAAATGTAACCGTTTCAGAGAGAAATGCGACCAATGTGACGATCTCGCGTTATATCGATTCGATGGTGAATGACGAAACACGGAGATTTTCTAAGGTTTTTACTACATATTAACACTTTTCACATTTTCTCGTGTTACGTGGGTACCAGTCCTCGGTTCATGCAAAATCTTAAGGTCCTCGGTCATGTCCAAGGCACCAAACCGACCAATAATTCAATAATCGATAACTAAAACTATAAATGTAGCTCTTCTTACTGGGCGATTGCATCAACTTAGATGCTTCTCCTGTGTTCTACTGTGCTGCTTGTATTGTCCCCACATACCGCAGCACGCGACAAGGGCTGGCAGACCATAAATGTAACCGTTTCAGAGAGAAATGCGACCAATGTGACGATCTCGCGTTATATCGATTCGATGGTGAATGACGAAACACGGAGATTTTCTAAGGTTTTTACTACATATTAACACTTTTCACATTTTCTCGTGTTACGTGGCTGCCAGTCCTCGGTTCATGCAAAATCTTAAGGTCCTAGGTCATGTCCAAGGCACCAAACCGACCAATAATTCAATAATCGATAACTAAAACTATAAATGTAGCTCTTCTTACTGGGCGATTGCATCAACTTAGATGCTTCACCTGTGTTCTACTGTGCTGCTTGTATTGTCCCCACATACCGCAGCACGCGACAAGGGCTGGCAGACCATAAATGTAACCGTTTCAGAGAGAAATGCGACCAATGTGACGATCTCGCGTTATATCGATTCGATGGTGAATGACGAAACACGGAGATTTTCTAAGGTTTTTACTACATATTAACACTTTTCACATTTTCTCGTGTTACGTGGCTGCCAGTCCTCGGTTCATGCAAAATCTTAAGGTCCTAGGTCATGTCCAAGGCACCAAACCGACCAATAATTCAATAATCGATAACTAAAACTATAAATGTAGCTCTTCTTACTGGGCGATTGCATCAACTTAGATGCTTCTCCTGTGTTCTACTGTGCTGCTTGTATTGTCCCCACATACCGCAGCACGCGACAAGGGCTGGCAGACCATAAATGTAACCGTTTCAGAGAGAAATGCGACCAATGTGACGATCTCGCGTTATATCGATTCGATGGTGAATGACGAAACACGGAGATTTTCTAAGGTTTTTACTACATATTAACACTTTTCACATTTTCTCGTGTTACGTGGCTGCCAGTCCTCGGTTCATGCAAAATCTTAAGGTCCTCGGTCATGTCCAAGGCACCAAACCGACCAATAATTCAATAATCGATAACTAAAACTATAAATGTAGCTCTTCTTACTGGGCGATTGCATCAACTTAGATGCTTTTCCTGTGTTCTACTGTGCTGCTTGTATTGTCCCTACATACCGCAGCACGCGACAAGGGCTGGCAGACCATAAATGTAACCGTTTCAGAGAGAAATGCGACCAATGTGACGATCTCGCGTTATATCGATTCGATGGTGAATGACGAAACACGGAGATTTTCTAAGGTTTTTACTACATATTACCACTTTTCACATTTTCTCGTGTTACGTGGCTGCCAGTCCTCGGTTCATGCAAAATCTTAAGGTCATCGGTCATGTCCAAGGCACCAAACCGACCAATAATTCAGTAATCGATAACTAAAACTATAAATGTAGCTCTTCTTACTGGGCGATTGCATCAACTTAGATGCTTCTCCTGTGTTCTACTGTGCTGCTTGTATTGTCCCCACATACCGCAGCACGCGACAAGGGCTGGCAGACCAAAAAATGTAACCGTTTCAGAGAGAAATGCGACCAATGTGACGATCTCGCGTTATATCGATTCGATGGTGAATGACGAAACACGGAGATTTTCCAATGTTTGTACTACATATTAACACTTTTCACATTTTCTCGTGTTACGTGGCTGCAAGTCCTCGGTTCATGCAAAATCTTAAGGTCCTCGGTCATGTCCAAGGCACCAAACCGACCAATAATTCAATAATCGATAACTAAAACTATAAATGTAGCTCTTCTTACTGGGCGATTGCATCAACTTAGATGCTTCTCCTGTGTTCTACTGTGCTGCTTGTATTGTCCCCACATACCGCAGCACGCGACAAGGGCTGGCAGACCATAAATGTAACAGTTTCAGAGAGAAATGCGACCAATGTGACGATCTCGCGTTATATCTATTCGATGGTGAACGACGAAACACGGAGATTTTCTAAGGTTTTTACTACATATTAACACTTTTCACATTTTCTCGTGTTACGTGGCTGCCAGTCCTCGGTTCATGTAAAATCTTAAGGTCCTAGGTCATGTCCAAGGCACCAAACCGACCAATAATTCGATAATCGATAACTAAAACTATAAATGTAGCTTTTCTTACTGGACGATTGCATCAACTAAGATGCTTCTCCTGTGTTCTCCTGTGCTGCTTGTACTGTCCCCACATACCGCAGCACGCGACAAGGGCTGGCAGACCATAAATGTAACCGTTTCAGAGAGAAATGCGACCAATGTGACGATCTCGCGTTATATCGATTCGATGGTGAATGACGAAACACGGAGATTTTCTAAGGTTTTTACTACATATTAACACTTTTCACATTTTCTCGTGTTACGTGGCTGCCAGTCCTCGGTTCATGCAAAATCTTAAGGTCCTCGGTCATGTCCAAGGCACCAAACCGACCAATAATTCAATAATCGATAACTAAAACTATAAATGTAGCTCTTCTTACTGGGCGATTGCATCAACTTAGATGCTTCTCCTGTGTTCTACTGTGCTGCTTGTATTGTCCCCACATACCGCAGCATGCGACAAGGGTTGGCAGACCATAAATGTAACCGTTTCAGAGAGAAATGCGACCAATGTGACGATCTCGCGTTATATCGATTCGATGGTGAATGACGAAACACGGAGATTTTCTAAGGTTTTTACTACATATTAACACTTTTCACATTTTCTCGTGTTACGTGGCTGCCAGTCCTCGGTTCATGCAAAATCTTAAGGTCGTAGGTCATGTCCAAGGCACCAAACCGACCAATAATTCAATAATCGATAACTAAAACTATAAATGTAGCTCTTCTTACTGGGCGATTGCATCAACTTAGATGCTTTTCCTGTTTTCTACTGTGCTGCTTGTATTGTCCCCACATAACCCAGCACGCGACAAGGGCTGGCAGACCATAAATGTAACCGTTTCAGAGAGAAATGCGACCAATGTGACGATCTCGCGTTATATCGATTCGATGGTGAATGACGAAACACGGAGATTTTCTAAGGTTTTTACTACATATTAACACTTTTCACATGTTCTCGTGTTACGTGGCTGCCAGTCCTCGGTTCATGCAAAATCTTAAGGTCCTCGGTCATGTCCAAGGCACCAAACCGACCAATAATTCACTAATCGATAACTAAAACTATAAATGTAGCTCTTCTTACTGGGCGATTGCATCAACTTAGATGCTTCTCCTGTGTTCTACTGTGCTGCTTGTATTGTCCCCACATACCGCAGCACGCGACAAGGGCTGGCAGACCATAAATGTAACCGTTTCAGAGAGAAATGCGACCAATGTGACGATCTCGCGTTATATCGATTCGATGGTGAATGACGAAACACGGAGATTTTCTAAGGTTTTTACTACATATTAACACTTTTCACATTTTCTCGTGTTACGTGGCTGCCAGTCCTCGGTTCATGCAAAATCTTAAGGTCCTCGGTCATGTCCAAGGCACCAAACCGACCAATAATTCAATAATCGATAACTAAAACTATAAATGTAGCTCTTCTTACTGGGCGATTGCATCAACTTAGATGCTTCTCCTGTATTCTACTGTGCTGCTTGTATTGTCCCCACATACCGCAGCACGCGACAAGGGCTGGCAGACTATAAATGTAACCGTTTCAGAAAGAAATGCGACCAATGTGACGATCTCGCGTTATATCGATTCGATGGTGAATGACGAAACACGGAGATTTTGTAAGGTTTTTACTACATATTAACACTTTTCACATTTTCTCGTGTTACGTGGCTGCCAGTCCTCGGTTCATGCAAAATCTTAAGGACCTAGGTCATGTCCAAGGCACCAAACCGACCAATAATTCAATAATCGATAACTAAAACTATAAATGTAGCTCTTCTTACTGGGCGATTGCATCTACTTAGATGCTTCTCCTGTGTTCTACTGTGCTGCTTGTATTGTCCCCACATAACCCAGCACGCGACAAGGGCTGGCAGACCGTAAATGTAACCGTTTCAGAGAGAAATGCGAACAATGTGACGATCTCGCGTTATATCGATTCGATGGTGAATGACGAAACACGGAGATTTTCTAAGGTTTTTACTACATATTAACACTTTTCACATTTTCTCGTGTTACGTGGCTGCCAGTCCTCAGTTCATGCAAAATCTTAAGGTCCTAGGTCATGTCCAAGGCACCAAACCGACCAATAATTCAATAATCGATAACTAAAACTATAAATGTAGCTCTTCTGACTGGGCGATTGCATCAACTTAGATGCTTCTCCTGTGTTCTACTGTGCTGCTTGTATTGTCCCCACATAACCCAGCACGCGACAAGGGCTGGCAGACCATAAATGTAACCGTTTCAGAGAGAAATGCGACCAATGTGACGATCTCGCGTTATATCGATTCGATGGTGAATGACGAACCACGGAGATTTTCTAAGGTTTTTACTACATATTAACACTTTTCACATTTTCTCGTGTTACGTGGCTGCCAGTCCTCAGTTCATGCAAAATCTTAAGGTCCTAGGTCATGTCCAAGGCACCAAACCGACCAATAAATCAATAATCGATAACTAAAACTATAAATGTAGCTCTTCTTACTGGGCGATTGCATCAACTTAGATGCTTCTCCTGTGTTCTACTGTGCTGCTTGTATTGTCAAAAATGGTTCAAATGGCTCTGAGCACTATGGGACTCAACATCCTAGGTCATAAGTCCCCTAGAACTTAGAACTACTGAAACCTAACTAACCTAAGGACATCACACACACCCATGCCCGAGGCAGGATTCGAACCTGCGACCGTAGCAGTCCTGCGGTTCCGGACTGCAGCGCCAGAACCGCTAGACCACCGCGGCCGGCTGCTTGTATTGTCCCCACATACCGCAGCACGCGACAAGGGCTGGCAGACTATAAATGTAACCGTTTCAGAGAGAAATGCGACCAATGTGACGATCTCGCGTTATATCGATTCGATGGTGAATGACGAAACACGGAGATTTTCTAAGGTTTTTACTACATATTAACACTTTTCACATATTCTCGTGTTACGTGGCTGCCAGTCCTCGGTTCATGTAAAATCTTAAGGTCCTCGGTCATGTCCAAGGCACCAAACCGACCAATAATTCGATAATCGATAACTAAAACTATAAATGTAGTTCTTCTTACTGGGCGATTGCATCAACTAAGATGCTTCTCCTGTGTTCTACTGTGCTGCTTGTATTGTCCCCACATACCGCAGCACGCGACAAGGGCTGGCAGACCATAAATGTAACCGTTTCAGAGAGAAATGCGACCAATGTGACGATCTCGCGTTATATCGATTCGATGGTGAATGACGAAACACGGAGATTTTCTAAGGTTTTTACTACATATTAACACTTTTCACATTTTCTCGTGTTACGTGGGTACCAGTCCTCGGTTCATGCAAAATCTTAAGGTCCTCGGTCATGTCCAAGGCACCAAACCGACCAATAATTCAATAATCGATAACTAAAACTATAAATGTAGCTCTTCTTACTGGGCGATTGCATCAACTTAGATGCTTCTCCTGTGTTCTACTGTGCTGCTTGTATTGTCCCCACATACCGCAGCACGCGACAAGGGCTGGCAGACCATAAATGTAACCGTTTCAGAGAGAAATGCGACCAATGTGACGATCTCGCGTTATATCGATTCGATGGTGAATGACGAAACACGGAGATTTTCTAAGGTTTTTACTACATATTAACACTTTTCACATTTTCTCGTGTTACGTGGCTGCCAGTCCTCGGTTCATGCAAAATCTTAAGGTCCTAGGTCATGTCCAAGGCACCAAACCGACCAATAATTCAATAATCGATAACTAAAACTATAAATGTAGCTCTTCTTACTGGGCGATTGCATCAACTTAGATGCTTCACCTGTGTTCTACTGTGCTGCTTGTATTGTCCCCACATACCGCAGCACGCGACAAGGGCTGGCAGACCATAAATGTAACCGTTTCAGAGAGAAATGCGACCAATGTGACGATCTCGCGTTATATCGATTCGATGGTGAATGACGAAACACGGAGATTTTCTAAGGTTTTTACTACATATTAACACTTTTCACATTTTCTCGTGTTACGTGGCTGCCAGTCCTCGGTTCATGCAAAATCTTAAGGTCCTAGGTCATGTCCAAGGCACCAAACCGACCAATAATTCAATAATCGATAACTAAAACTATAAATGTAGCTCTTCTTACTGGGCGATTGCATCAACTTAGATGCTTCTCCTGTGTTCTACTGTGCTGCTTGTATTGTCCCCACATACCGCAGCACGCGACAAGGGCTGGCAGACCATAAATGTAACCGTTTCAGAGAGAAATGCGACCAATGTGACGATCTCGCGTTATATCGATTCGATGGTGAATGACGAAACACGGAGATTTTCTAAGGTTTTTACTACATATTAACACTTTTCACATTTTCTCGTGTTACGTGGCTGCCAGTCCTCGGTTCATGCAAAATCTTAAGGTCCTCGGTCATGTCCAAGGCACCAAACCGACCAATAATTCAATAATCGATAACTAAAACTATAAATGTAGCTCTTCTTACTGGGCGATTGCATCAACTTAGATGCTTTTCCTGTGTTCTACTGTGCTGCTTGTATTGTCCCTACATACCGCAGCACGCGACAAGGGCTGGCAGACCATAAATGTAACCGTTTCAGAGAGAAATGCGACCAATGTGACGATCTCGCGTTATATCGATTCGATGGTGAATGACGAAACACGGAGATTTTCTAAGGTTTTTACTACATATTACCACTTTTCACATTTTCTCGTGTTACGTGGCTGCCAGTCCTCGGTTCATGCAAAATCTTAAGGTCATCGGTCATGTCCAAGGCACCAAACCGACCAATAATTCAGTAATCGATAACTAAAACTATAAATGTAGCTCTTCTTACTGGGCGATTGCATCAACTTAGATGCTTCTCCTGTGTTCTACTGTGCTGCTTGTATTGTCCCCACATACCGCAGCACGCGACAAGGGCTGGCAGACCAAAAAATGTAACCGTTTCAGAGAGAAATGCGACCAATGTGACGATCTCGCGTTATATCGATTCGATGGTGAATGACGAAACACGGAGATTTTCCAATGTTTGTACTACATATTAACACTTTTCACATTTTCTCGTGTTACGTGGCTGCAAGTCCTCGGTTCATGCAAAATCTTAAGGTCCTCGGTCATGTCCAAGGCACCAAACCGACCAATAATTCAATAATCGATAACTAAAACTATAAATGTAGCTCTTCTTACTGGGCGATTGCATCAACTTAGATGCTTCTCCTGTGTTCTACTGTGCTGCTTGTATTGTCCCCACATACCGCAGCACGCGACAAGGGCTGGCAGACCATAAATGTAACAGTTTCAGAGAGAAATGCGACCAATGTGACGATCTCGCGTTATATCTATTCGATGGTGAACGACGAAACACGGAGATTTTCTAAGGTTTTTACTACATATTAACACTTTTCACATTTTCTCGTGTTACGTGGCTGCCAGTCCTCGGTTCATGTAAAATCTTAAGGTCCTAGGTCATGTCCAAGGCACCAAACCGACCAATAATTCGATAATCGATAACTAAAACTATAAATGTAGCTTTTCTTACTGGACGATTGCATCAACTAAGATGCTTCTCCTGTGTTCTCCTGTGCTGCTTGTACTGTCCCCACATACCGCAGCACGCGACAAGGGCTGGCAGACCATAAATGTAACCGTTTCAGAGAGAAATGCGACCAATGTGACGATCTCGCGTTATATCGATTCGATGGTGAATGACGAAACACGGAGATTTTCTAAGGTTTTTACTACATATTAACACTTTTCACATTTTCTCGTGTTACGTGGCTGCCAGTCCTCGGTTCATGCAAAATCTTAAGGTCCTCGGTCATGTCCAAGGCACCAAACCGACCAATAATTCAATAATCGATAACTAAAACTATAAATGTAGCTCTTCTTACTGGGCGATTGCATCAACTTAGATGCTTCTCCTGTGTTCTACTGTGCTGCTTGTATTGTCCCCACATACCGCAGCATGCGACAAGGGTTGGCAGACCATAAATGTAACCGTTTCAGAGAGAAATGCGACCAATGTGACGATCTCGCGTTATATCGATTCGATGGTGAATGACGAAACACGGAGATTTTCTAAGGTTTTTACTACATATTAACACTTTTCACATTTTCTCGTGTTACGTGGCTGCCAGTCCTCGGTTCATGCAAAATCTTAAGGTCGTAGGTCATGTCCAAGGCACCAAACCGACCAATAATTCAATAATCGATAACTAAAACTATAAATGTAGCTCTTCTTACTGGGCGATTGCATCAACTTAGATGCTTTTCCTGTTTTCTACTGTGCTGCTTGTATTGTCCCCACATAACCCAGCACGCGACAAGGGCTGGCAGACCATAAATGTAACCGTTTCAGAGAGAAATGCGACCAATGTGACGATCTCGCGTTATATCGATTCGATGGTGAATGACGAAACACGGAGATTTTCTAAGGTTTTTACTACATATTAACACTTTTCACATGTTCTCGTGTTACGTGGCTGCCAGTCCTCGGTTCATGCAAAATCTTAAGGTCCTCGGTCATGTCCAAGGCACCAAACCGACCAATAATTCACTAATCGATAACTAAAACTATAAATGTAGCTCTTCTTACTGGGCGATTGCATCAACTTAGATGCTTCTCCTGTGTTCTACTGTGCTGCTTGTATTGTCCCCACATACCGCAGCACGCGACAAGGGCTGGCAGACCATAAATGTAACCGTTTCAGAGAGAAATGCAACCAATGTGACGATCTCGCGTTATATCGATTCGATGGTGAATGACCAAACACGGAGATTTTCTAAGGTTTTTACTACATATTAACACTTTTCACATTTTCTCGTGTTACGTGGCTGCCAGTCCTCGGTTCATGTAAAATCTTAAGGTCCTCGGTCATGTCCAATGCACCAAACCGACCAATAATTCGATAATCGATAACTAAAACTATAAATGTAGCTCTTCTTACTGGGCGATTGCATCAACTAAGATGCTTCTCCTGTGTTCTACTGTGCTGCTTGTATTGTCCCCACATACCGCAGCACGCGACAAGGGCTGGCAGATCATAAATGTAACCGTTTCAGAGAGAAATGCGACCAATGTGACGATCTCGCGTTATATCGATTCGATGGTGAATGACGAAACACGGAGATTTTCTAAGGTTTTTACTACATATTAACACTTTTCACATTTTCTCGTGCTACGTGGCTGCCAGTCCTCGGTTCATGCAAAATCTTAAGGTCCTAGGTCATGTCCAAGGCACCAAACCGACCAATAATTCAATAATCGATAACTAAAACTATAAATGTAGCTCTTCTAACTGGGCGATTGCATCAACTTAGATGCTTTTCCTGTGTTCTACTGTGCTGCTTGTATTGTCCCCACATAACCCAGCACGCGACAAGGACTGGCACACCATAAATGTAACCGTTTCAGTGAGAAATGCGACCAATGTGACGTTCTCGCGTTATATCGATTCGATGGTGAATGACGAAACACGGAGATTTTCTAAGGTTTTTACTACATATTAACACTTTTCACATTTTCTCGTGTTACATGGCTGCCAGTCCTCGGTTCATGCAAAATCTTAAGGTCCTCGGTCATGTCCAAGGCACCAAACCGACCAATAATTCAATAATCGATAACTAAAACTATAAATGTAGCTCTTCTTACTGGGCGATTGCATCAACTTAGATGCTTCTCCTGTGTTCTACTGTGCTGCTTGTATTGTCCCCACATACCGCAGCACGCGACAAGGGCTGGCAGACCATAAATGTAACCGTTTCAGAGAGAAATGCGACCAATGTGACGATCTCGCGTTATATCGATTCGATGGTGAATGACGAAACACGGAGATTTTCTAAGGTTTTTACTACATATTAACACTTCTCACATTTTCTCGTGTTACGTGGCTGCCAGTCCTCGGTTCATGCAAAATCTTAAGGTCCTAGGTCATGTCCAAGGCACCAAACCGACCAATAATTCAATAATCGATAACTAAAACTATAAATGTAGCTCTTCTTACTGGGCGATTGCATCAACTTAGATGCTTCTCCTGTGTTCTACTGTGCTGCTTGTATTGTCCCCACATACCGCAGCACGCGACAAGGGCTGGCAGACCATAAATGTAACCGTTTCAGAGAGAAATGCGACCAATGTGACGATCTCGCGTTATATCGATTCGATGGTGAATGACGAAACACGGAGATTTTCTAAGGTTTTTACTACATATTAACACTTTTCACATGTTCTCGTGTTACGTGGCTGCCAGTCCTCGGTTCATGCAAAATCTTAAGGTCATCGGTCATGTCCAAGGCACCAAACCGACCAATAATTCAATAATCGATAACTAAAACTATAAATGTAGCTCTTCTTACTGGGCGATTGCATCAACTTAGATGCTTCTCCTGTGTTCTACTGTGCTGCTTGTATTGTCCCCACATACCGCAGCACGCGACAAGGGCTGGCAGACCATAAATGTAACCGTTTCAGAGAGAAATGCGACCAATGTGACGATCTCGCGTTATATCGATTCGATGGTGAATGACGAAACACGGAGATTTTCTAAGGTTGTTACTACATATTAACACTTTTCACATGTTCTCGTGTTACGTGGCTGCCAGTCCTCGGTTCATGCAAAATCTTAAGGTCATCGGTCATGTGCAAGGCACCAAACCGACCAATAATTCAATAATCGATAACTAAAACTATAAATGTAGCTCTTCTTACTGGGCGATTGCATCAACTTAGATGCTTCTCCTGTGTTCTACTGTGATGCTTGTATTGTCCCCACATACCGCAGCACGCGACAAGGGCTGGCAGACCATAAATGTAACCGTTTCAGAGAGAAATGCGACCAATGTGACGATCTCGCGTTATATCGATTCGATGGTGAATGACGAAACACGGAGATTTTCTAAGGTTTTTACTACATATTAACACTTTTCACATGTTCTCGTGTTACGTGGCTGCCAGTCCTAGGTTCATGCAAAATCTTAAGGTCATCGGTCATGTCCAAGGCACCAAACCGACCAATAATTCAATAATCGATAACTAAAACTATAAATGTAGCTCTTCTTACTGGGCGATTGCATCAACTTAGATGCTTCTCCTGTGTTCTACTGTGCTGCTTGTATTGTCCCCACATACCGCAGCACGCGACAAGGGCTGGCAGACCATAAATGTAACCGTTTCAGAGAGAAATGCGACCAATGTGACGATCTCGCGTTATATCGATTCGATGGTGAATGACGAAACACGGAGATTTTCTAAGGTTTTTACTACATATTAACACTTTTCACATTTTCTCGTGTTACGTGGCTGCCAGTCCTCGGTTCATGCAAAATCTTATGGTCCTCGGTCATGTCCAAGGCACCAAACCGACCAATAATTCAGTAATCGATAACTAAAACTATAAATGTAGCTCTTCTTACTGGGCGATTGCATCAACTTAGATGCTTCTCCTGTGTTCTACTGTGCTGCTTGTATTGTCCCCACATACCGCAGCACGCGACAAGGGCTGGCAGACCATAAATGTAACCGTTTCAGAGAGAAATGCGACCAATGTGACCATCTCGCGTTATATCGATTCGATGGTGAATGACGAAACACGGAGATTTTCTAAGGTTTTTACTACATATTAACACTTTTCACATTTTCTCGTGTTACGTGGCTGCCAGTCCTCGGTTCATGTAAAATCTTAAGGTCCTCGGTCATGTCCAAGGCACCAAACCGACCAATAATTCGATAATCGATAACTAAAACTATAAATGTAGCTCTTCTTACTGGGCGATTGCATCAACTAAGATGCTTCTCCTGTGTTCTACTGTGCTGCTTGTATTGTCCCCACATACCGCAGCACGCGACAAGGGCTGGCAGACCATAAATGTAACCGTTTCAGAGAGAAATGCGCTCAATGTGACGATCACGCGTTATATCGATTCGATGGTGATTGACGAAACACGGAGATTTTCTAATGTTTTTACTACATATTAACACTTTTCACATTTTCTCGTGTTACGTGGCTGCCAGTCCTCGGTTCATGCAAAATCTTAAGGTCCTCGGTCATGTCCAAGGCACCAAACCGACCAATAATTCAATAATCGATAACTAAAACTATAAATGTAGCTCTTCTTACTGGGCGATTGCATCAACTTAGATGCTTCTCCTGTGTTCTACTGTGCTGCTTGTATTGTCCCCACATAACCCAGCACGCGACAAGGGCTGGCAGACCATAAATGTAACCGTTTCAGAGAGAAATGCGACCAATGTGACGATCCTGCGATATATCGATTCGATGGTGAATGACGAAACACGGAGATTTTCTAAGGTTTTTACTACATATTAACAATTTTCACATTTTCTCGTGTTACGTGGGTACCAGTCCTCGGTTCATGCAAAATCTTAAGGTCCTCGGTCATGTCCAAGGCACCAAACCGACCAATAATTCAATAATCGATAACTAAAACTATAAATGTAGCTCTTCTTACTGGGCGATTGCATCAACTTAGATGCTTCTCCTGTGTTCTACTGTGCTGCTTGTATTGTCCCCACATACCGCAGCACGCGACAAGGGCTGGCAGACCATAAATGTAACCGTTTCTGAGAGAAATGCGCTCAATGTGACGATCTCGCGTTATATCGATTCGATGGTGAATGACGAAACACCTGGAGATTTTCTAAGGTTTTTACTACATATTAACACTTTTCACATTTTCTCGTGTTACGTGGCTGCCAGTCCTCGGTTCATGCAAAATCTTTAGGTCCTCGGTCATGTCCAAGGCACCAAACCGACCAATAATTCAATAATCGATAACTAAAACTATAAATGTAGCTCTTCTTACTGGGCGATTGCATCAACTTAGATGCTTCTCCTGTGTTCTACTGTGAGCTTGTATTGTCCCCACATACCGCAGCACGCGACAAGGGCTGGCAGACCATAAATGTAACCGTTTCAGAGAGAAATGCGACCAATGTGACGATCTCGCGTTATATCGATTCGATGGTGAATGACGAAACACGGAGATTTTCTAAGGTTTTTACTACATATTAACACTTTTCACATTTTCTCGTGTTACGTGGCTGCCAGTCCTCGGTTCATGCAAAATCTTAAGGTCCTCGGTCATGTCCAAGGCACCAAACCGACCAATAATTCAATAATCGATAACTAAAACTATAAATGTAGCTCTTCATACTGGGCGATTGCATCAACTTAGATGCTTCTCCTGTGTTCTACTGTGCTGCTTGTATTGTCCCCACATACCGCAGCACGCGACAAGGGCTGGCAGACCATAAATGTAACCGTTTCAGAGAGAAATGCGACCAATGTGACGATCTCGCGTTATATCGATTCGATGGTGAATGACGAAACACGGAGATTTTCTAAGGTTTTTACTACATATTACCACTTTTCACATTTTCTCGTGTTACGTGGCTGCCAGTCCTCGGTTCATGCAAAATCTTAAGGTCCTCGGTCATGTCCAAGGCACCAAACCGACCAATAATTCAGTAATCGATAACTAAAACTATAAATGTAGCTCTTCTTACTGGGCGATTGCATCAACTTAGATGCTTCTCCTGTGTTCTACTGTGCTGCTTGTATTGTCCCCACATACCGCAGCACGCGACAAGGGCTGGCAGACCATAAATGTAACCGTTTCAGAGAGAAATGCGACCAATGTGACGATCTCGCGTTATATCGATTCGATGGTGAATGACGAAACACGGAGATTTTCTAAGGTTTTTACTACATATTAACACTTTTCACATTTTCTCGTGTTACGTGGGTACCAGTCCTCGGTTCATGCAAAATCTTAAGGTCCTCGGTCATGTCCAAGGCACCAAACCGACCAATAATTCAATAATCGATAACTAAAACTATAAATGTAGCTCTTCTTACTGGGCGATTGCATCAACTTAGATGCTTCTCCTGTGTTCTACTGTGCTGCTTGTATTGTCCCCACATACCGCAGCACGCGACAAGGGCTGGCAGACCATAAATGTAACCGTTTCAGAGAGAAATGCGCTCAATGTGACGATCTCGCGTTATATCGATTCGATGGTGAATGACGAAACACGGAGATTTTCTAAGGTTTTTACTACATATTAAAACTTTTCACATTTTCTCGTGTTACGTGGGTACCAGTCCTCGGTTCATGCAAAATCTTAAGGTCCTCGGTCATGTCCAAGGCACCAAACCGACCAATAATTCAATAATCGATAACTAAAACTATAAATGTAGCTCTTCTTACTGGGCGATTGCATCAACTTAGATGCTCCTCCTGTGTTCTACTGTGCTGCTTGTATTGTCCCCACATACCGCAGCACGCGACAAGGGCTGGCAGACCATAAATGTAACCGTTTCAGAGAGAAATGCGCTCAATGTGACGATCTCGCGTTATATCGATTCGATGGTGAATGACGAAACACGGAGATTTTCTAAGGTTTTTACTACATATTAACACTTTTCACATTTTCTCGTGTTACGTGGCTGCCAGTCCTCGGTTCATGCAAAATCTTAAGGTCCTCGGTCATGTCCAAGGCACCAAACCGACCAATAATTCAATAATCGATAACTAAAACTATAAATGTAGCTCTTCTTACTGGGCGATTGCATCAACTTAGATGCTTCTCCTGTGTTCTACTGTGAGCTTGTATTGTCCCCACATACCGCAGCACGCGACAAGGGCTGGCAGACCATAAATGTAACCGTTTCAGAGAGAAATGCGACCAATGTGACGATCTCGCGTTATATCGATTCGATGGTGAATGACGAAACACGGAGATTTTCTAAGGTTTTTACTACATATTAACACTTTTCACATTTTCTCGTGTTACGTGGCTGCCAGTCCTCGGTTCATGCAAAATCTTAAGGTCCTCGGTCATGTCCAAGGCACAAAACCGACCAATAATTCAATAATCGATAACTAAAACTATAAATGTAGCTCTTCTTACTGGGCGATTGCATCAACTTAGATGCTTCTCCTGTGTTCTACTGTGCTGCTTGTATTGTCCCCACATACCGCAGCACGCGACAAGGGCTGGCAGACCATAAATGTAACCGTTTCAGAGAGAAATGCGACCAATGTGACGATCTCGCGTTATATCGATTCGATGGTGAATGACGAAACACGGAGATTTTCTAAGGTTTTTACTACATATTAACACTTTTCACATTTTCTCGTGTTACGTGGCTGCCAGTCCTCGGTTCATGCAAAATCTTAAGGTCCTAGGTCATGTCCAAGGCACCAAACCGACCAATAATTCAATAATCGATAACTAAAACTATAAATGTAGCTCTTCTTACTGGGCGATTGCATCAACTTAGATGCTTCTCCTGTGTTCTACTGTGCTGCTTGTATTGTCCCCACATACCGCAAGCACGCGACAAGGGCTGGCAGACCATAAATGTAACCGTTTCAGAGAGAAATGCGCTCAATGTGACGATCTCGCGTTATATCGATTCGATGGTGAATGACGAAACACGAGATTTTCTAAGGTTTTTACTACATATTAACACTTTTCACATTTTCTCGTGTTACGTGGGTACCAGTCCTCGGTTCATGCAAAATCTTAAGGTCCTCGGTCATGTCCAAGGCACCAAACCGACCAATAATTCAATAATCGATAACTAAAACTATAAATGTAGCTCTTCTTACTGGGCGATTGCATCAACTACGATGCTTCTCCTGTGTTCTACTGTGCTGCTTGTATTGTCCCCACATACCGCAGCACGCGACAAGGGCTGGCAGACCATAAATGTAACCGTTTCAGAGAGAAATGCGCTCAATGTGACGATCTCGCGTTACATCGATTCGATGGTGAATGACGAAACACGGAGATTTTCTAAGGTTTTTACTACATATTAACACTTTTCACATTTTCTCGTGTTACGTGGCTGCCAGTCCTCGGTTCATGCAAAATCTTAAGGTCCTAGGTCATGTCCAAGGCACCAAACCGACCAATAATTCAATAATCGATAACTAAAACTATAAATGTAGCTCTTCTTACTGGGCGATTGCATCAACTAAGATGCTTCTCCTGTGTTCTACTGTGCTGCTTGTATTGTCCCCACATACCGCAGCACGCGACAAGGACTGGCAGACCATAAATGTAACCGTTTCAGAGAGAAATGCGCTCAATGTGACGATCTCGCGTTATATCGATTCAATGGTGAATGACGAAACACGGAGATTTTCTAAGGTTTTTACTACATATTAACAATTTTCACATTTTCTCGTGTTACGTGGCTGCCAGTCCTCGGTTCATGCAAAATCTTTAGGTCCTCGGTCATGTCCAAGGCACCAAACCGACCAATAATTCAATAATCGATAACTAAAACTATAAATGTAGCTCTTCTTACTGGGCGATTGCATCAACTTAGATGCTTCTCCTGTGTTCTACTGTGCTGCTTGTATTGTCCCCACATACCGCAGCACGCGACAAGGGCTGGCAGACCATAAATGTAACCGTTTCAGAGAGAAATGCGACCAATGTGACCATCTCGCGTTATATCGATTCGATGGTGAATGACGAAACACGGAGATTTTCTAAGGTTTTTACTACATATTAACACTTTTCACATTTTCTCGTGTTACGTGGCTGCCAGTCCTCGGTTCATGCAAAATCTTAAGGTCCTAGGTCATGTCCAAGGCACCAAACCGACCAAGAATTCAATAATCGATAACTAAAAATATAAATGTAGCTCTTCTTACTGGGCGATTGCATCAACTTAGATGCTTCTCCTGTGTTCTACTGTGCTGCTTGCATTGTCCCCACATACCGCAGCATGCGACAAGGGCTGGCAGACCATAAATGTAACCGTTTCAGAGAGAAATGCGACCAATGTGACGATCTCGCGTTATATCGATTCGATGGTGAATGACGAAACACGGAGATTTTCTAAGGTTTTTACTACATATTAACACTTTTCACATTTTCTCGTGTTACGCGGCTGCCAGTACTCGGTTCATGCAAAATCTTAAGGTCCTAGGTCATGTCCAAGGCACCAAACCGACCAATAATTCAATAATCGATAACTAAAACTATAAATGTAGCTCTTCTTACTGGGCGATTGCATCAACTTAGATGCTTCTCCTGTGTTCTACTGTGCTGCTTGTATTGTCCCCACATACCGCAGCACGCGACAAGGGCTGGCAGATCATAAATGTAACCGTTTCAGATAGAAATGCGACCAATGTGACGATCTCGCGTTATATCGATTCGATGGTGAATGACGAAACACGGAGATTTTCTAAGGTTTTTACTACATATTAACACTTTTCACATTTTCTCGTGTTACGTGGCTGCCAGTCCTCGGTTCATGCAAAATCTTATGGTCCTCGGTCATGTCCAAGGCACCAAACCGACCAATAATTCAATAATCGATAAGTAAAACTATAAATGTAGCTCTTCTTACTGGGCGATTGCATCAACTTAGATGCTTCTCCTGTGTTCTACTGTGCTGCTTGTATTGTCCCCACATACCGCAGCACGCGACAAGGGCTGGCAGACCATAAATGTAACCGCTTCAGAGAGAAATGCGCTCAATGTGACGATCTCGCGTTATATCGATTCGATGGCGAATGACGAAACACGAGATTTTCTAAGGTTTTTACTACATATTAACACTCTTCACATTTTCTCGTGTTACGTGGGTACCAGTCCTCGGTTCATGCAAAATCTTAAGGTCCTCGGTCATGTCCAAGGCACCAAACCGACCAATAATTCAATAATCGATAACTAAAACTATAAATGTAGCTCTTCTTACTGGGCGATTGCATCAACTTAGATGCTTCTCCTGTGTTCTACTGTGCTGCTTGTATTGTCCCCACATACCGCAGCACGCGACAAGGGCTGGCAGACCATAAATGTAACCGTTTCAGATAGAAATGCGACCAATGTGACGATCTCGCGTTATATCGATTCGATGGTGAATGACGAAACACGGAGATTTTCTAAGGTTTTTACTACATATTACCACTTTTCACATTTTCTCGTGTTACGTGGCTGCCAGTCCTCGGTTCATGCAAAATCTTAAGGTCCTCGGTCATGTCCAAGGCACCAAACCGACCAATAATTCAATAATCGATAACTAAAACTATAAATGTAGCTCCTCTTACTGGGCGATTGCATCTACTTAGATGCTTCTCCTGTGTTCTACTGTGCTGCTTGTATTGTCCCCACATACCGCAGCACGCGACAAGGGCTGGCAGACCATAAATGTAACCGTTTCAGAGAGAAATGCGACCAATGTGACCATCTCGCGTTATATCGATTCGATGGTGAATGACGAAACACGGAGATTTTCTAAGGTTTTTACTACATATTAACACTCTTCACATTTTCTCGTGTTACGTGGGTACCAGTCCTCGGTTCATGCAAAATCTTAAGGTCCTCGGTCATGTCCAAGGCACCAAACCGACCAATAATTCAATAATCGATAACTAAAACTATAAATGTAGCTCTTCTTACTGGGCGATTGCATCAACTTAGATGCTTCTCCTGTGTTCTACTGTGCTGCTTGTATTGTCCCCACATACCGCAGCACGCGACAAGGGCTGGCAGACCATAAATGTAACCGTTTCAGATAGAAATGCGACCAATGTGACGATCTCGCGTTATATCGATTCGATGGTGAATGACGAAACACGGAGATTTTCTAAGGTTTTTACTACATATTACCACTTTTCACATTTTCTCGTGTTACGTGGCTGCCAGTCCTCGGTTCATGCAAAATCTTAAGGTCCTCGGTCATGTCCAAGGCACCAAACCGACCAATAATTCAATAATCGATAACTAAAACTATAAATGTAGCTCTTCTTACTGGGCGATTGCATCAACTTAGATGCTTCTCCTGTGTTCTACTGTGCTGCTTGTATTGTCCCCACATACCGCAGCACGCGACAAGGGCTGGCAGACCATAAATGTAACCGTTTCAGAGAGAAATGCGACCAATGTGACCATCTCGCGTTATATCGATTCGATGGTGAATGACGAAACACGGAGATTTTCTAAGGTTTTTACTACATATTAACACTTTTCACATTTTCTCGTGTTACGTGGCTGCCAGTCCTCGGTTCATGCAAAATCTTAAGGTCCTAGGTCATGTCCAAGGCACCAAACCGACCAATAATTCAATAATCGATAACTAAAACTATAAATGTAGCTCTTCTTACTGGGCGATTGCATCAACTAAGATGCTTCTCCTGTGTTCTACTGTGCTGCTTGTATTGTCCCCACATACCGCAGCACGCGACAAGGGCTGGCAGACCATAAATGTAACCGTTTCAGAGAGAAATGCGCTCAATGTGACGATCTCGCGTTATATCGATTCGATGGTGAATGACGAAACACGGAGATTTTCTAAGGTTTTTACTACATATTAACACTTTTCACATTTTCTCGTGTTACGTGGCTGCCAGTCCTCGGTTCATGCAAAATCTTATGGTCCTCGGTCATGTCCAAGGCACCAAACCGACCAATAATTCAATAATCGATAAGTAAAACTATAAATGTAGCTCTTCTTACTGGGCGATTGCATCAACTTAGATGCTTCTCCTGTGTTCTACTGTGCTGCTTGTATTGTCCCCACATACCGCAGCACGCGACAAGGGCTGGCAGACCATAAATGTAACCGCTTCAGAGAGAAATGCGCTCAATGTGACGATCTCGCGTTATATCGATTCGATGGTGAATGACGAAACACGAGATTTTCTAAGGTTTTTACTACATATTAACACTCTTCACATTTTCTCGTGTTACGTGGGTACCAGTCCTCGGTTCATGCAAAATCCTAAGGTCCTCGGTCATGTCCAAGGCACCAAACCGACCAATAATTCAATAATCGATAACTAAAACTATAAATGTAGCTCTTCTTACTGGGCGATTGCATCAACTTAGATGCTTCTCCTGTGTTCTACTGTGCTGCTTGTATTGTCCCCACATACCGCAGCACGCGATAAGGGCTGGCAGACCATAAATGTAACCGTTTCAGATAGAAATGCGACCAATGTGACGATCTCGCGTTATATCGATTCGATGGTGAATGACGAAACACGGAGATTTTCTAAGGTTTTTACTACATATTACCACTTTTCACATTTTCTCGTGTTACGTGGCTGCCATTCCTCGGTTCATGCAAAATCTTAAGGCCCTCGGTCATGTCCAAGGCACCAAACCGGCCAATAATTCAATAATCGATAACTAAAACTATAAATGTAGCTCTTCTTACTGGGCGATTGCATCAACTTAGATGCTTCTCCTGTGTTCTACTGTGCTGCTTGTATTGTCCCCACATACCGCAGCACGCGACAAGGGCTGGCAGACCATAAATGTAACCGTTTCAGAGAGAAATGCGCTCAATGTGACGATCTCGCGTTATATCGATTCGATGGTGAATGACGAAACACGGAGATTTTCTAAGGTTTTTACTACATATTAACACTTTTCACATTTTCTCGTGTTACGTGGCTGCCAGTCCTCGGTTCATGCAAAATCTTAAGGTCCTAGGTCATGTCCAAGGCACCAAACCGACCAATAATTCAATAATCGATAACTAAAACTATAAATGTAGCTCTTCTTACTGGGCGATTGCATCAACTAAGATGCTTCTCCTGTGTTCTACTGTGCTGCTTGTATTGTCCCCACATACCGCAGCACGCGACAAGGGCTGGCAGACCATAAATGTAACCGTTTCAGAGAGAAATGCGCTCAATGTGACGATCTCGCGTTATATCGATTCGATGGTGAATGACGAAACACGGAGATTTTCTAAGGTTTTTACTACATATTAACACTTTTCACATTTTCTCGTGTTACGTGGCTGCCAGTCCTCGGTTCATGCAAAATCTTAAGGTCCTCGGTCATGTCCAAGGCACCAAACCGACCAATAATTCAATAATCGATAACTAAAACTATAAATGTAGCTCTTCTTACTGGGCGATTGCATCAACTTAGATGCTTCTCCTGTGTTCTACTGTGCTGCTTGTATTGTCCCCACATACCGCAGCACGCGACAAGGGCTGGCAGACCATAAATGTAACCGTTTCAGAGAGAAATGCGACCAATGTGACGATCTCGCGTTATATCGATTCGATGGTGAATGACGAAACACGGAGATTTTCTAAGGTTTTTACTACATATTAACAATTTTCACATTTTCTCGTGTTACGTGGCTGCCAGTCCTCGGTTCATGCAAAATCTTAAGGTCCTAGGTCATGTCCAAGGCACCAAACCGACCAATAATTCAATAATCGATAACTAAAACTATAAATGTAGCTCTTCTTACTGGGCGATTGCATCAACTTAGATGCTTCTCCTGTGTTCTACTGTGCTGCTTGTATTGTCCCCACATACCGCAGCACGCGACAAGGGCTGGCAGACCATAAATGTAACCGTTTCAGAGAGAAATGCGCTCAATGTGACGATCTCGCGTTATATCGATTCGATGCTGAATGACGAAACACGAGATTTTCTAAGGTTTTTACTACATATTAACACTTTTCACATTTTCTCGTGTTACGTGGGTACCAGTCCTCGGTTCATGCAAAATCTTAAGGTCCTCAGTCATGTCCAAGGCACCAAACCGACCAATAATTCAATAATCGATAACTAAAACTATAAATGTAGCTCTTCTTACTGGGCGATTGCATCAACTTAGATGCTTCTCATGTGTTCTACTGTGCTGCTTGTATTGTCCCCACATACCGCAGCACGTGACAAGGGCTGGCAGACCATAAATGTAACCGTTTCAGAGAGAAATGCGACCAATGTGACGATCTCGCGTTATATCGATTCGATGGTGAATGACGAAACACGGAGATTTTCTAAGGTTTTTACTACATATTAACACTTTTCACATTTTCTCGTGTTACGTGGCTGCCAGTCCTCGGTTCATGCAAAATCTTAAGGACCTCGGTCATGTCCAAGGCACCAAACCGACCAATAATTCAATAATCGATAACTAAAACTATAAATGTAGCTCTTCTTACTGGGCTATTGCATCAACTTAGATGCTTCTCCTGTGTTCTACTGTGATGCTCGTATTGTCCCCACATACCGCTGCACGCGACAAGGGCTGGCAGACCATAAATGTAACCGTTTCAGAGAGAAATGCGACCAATGTGACGATCTCGCGTTATATCGATTCGATGGTGAATGACGAAACACGGAGATTTTCTAAGGTTTTTACTACATATTAACACTTTTCACATTTTCTCGTGTTACGTGGCTGCCAGTCCTCGGTTCATGTTACATCTTAAGGTCCTCGGTCATGTCCAAGGCACCAAACCGACCAATAATTCAATAATCGATAACTAAAACTATAAATGTAGCTCTTCTTACTGGGCGATTGCATCAACTTAGATGCTTCTCCTGTGTTCTACTGTGCTGCTTGTATTGTCCCCACATACCGCAGCACGCGACAAGGGCTGGCAGACCATAAATGTAACCGTTTCAAAGAGAAATGCGCTCAATGTGACGATCTCGCGTTATATCGATTCGATGGTGAATGACGAAACACGGAGATTTTCTAAGGTTTTTACTACATATTAACACTTTTCACATTTTCTCGTGTTACGTGGGTACCAGTCCTCGGTTCATGCAAAATCTTAAGGTCCTCGGTCATGTCCAAGGCACCAAACCGACCAATAATTCAATAATCGATAACTAAAACTATAAATGTAGCTCTTCTTACTGGGCGATTGCATCAACTTAGATGCTTCTCCTGTGTTCTACTGTGCTGCTTGTATTGTCCCCACATACCGCAGCACGCGACAAGGGCTGGCAGACCATAAATGTAACCGTTTCAGAGAGAAATGCGACCAATGTGACGATCTCGCGTTATATCGATTCGATGGTGAATGACGAAACACGGAGATTTTCTAAGGTTTTTACTACATATTAACACTTTTCACATGTTCTCGTGTTACGTGGGTACCAGTCCTCGGTTCATGCAAAACCTTAAGGTCCTCGGTCATGTCCAAGGCACCAAACCGACCAATAATTCAATGATCGATAACTAAAACTATAAATGTAGCTCTTCTTACTGGGCGATTGCATCAACTTAGATGCTTCTCCTGTGTTCTACTGTGCTGCTTGTATTGTCCCCACATACCGCAGCACGCGACAAGGGCTGGCAGACCATAAATGTAACCGTTTCAGAGAGAAATGCGACCAATGTGACGATCTCGCGTTATATCGATTCGATGGTGAATGACGAAACACGGAGATTTTCTAAGGTTTTTACTACATATTAACACTTTTCACATTTTCTCGTGTTACGTGGCTGCCAGTCCTCGGTTCATGCAAAATCTTAAGGTCCTCGGTCATGTCCAAGGCACCAAACCGACCAATAATTCAATAATCGATAACTAAAACTATAAATGTAGCTCTTCTTACTGGGCGATTGCATCAACTTAGATGCTTCTCCTGTGTTCTACTGTGAGCTTGTATTGTCCCCACATACCGCAGCACGCGACAAGGGCTGGCAGACCATAAATGTAACCGTTTCAGAGAGAAATGCGACCAATGTGACGATCTCGCGTTATATCGATTCGATGGTGAGTGACGAAACACGGAGATTTTCTAAGGTTTTTACTACATATTAACACTTTTCACATTTTCTCGTGTTACGTGGCTGCCAGTCCTCGGTTCATGCAAAATCTTAAGGTCATCGGTCATGTCCAAGGCACCAAACCGACCAATAATTCAATAATCGATAACTAAAACTATAAATGTAGCTCTTCTTACTGGGCGATTGCATCAACTTAGATGCTTCTCCTGTGTTCTACTGTGCTGCTTGTATTGTCCCCACATACCGCAGCACGCGACAAGGGCTGGCAGACCATAAATGTAACCCTTTCAGAGAGAAATGCGACCAATGTGACGATCTCGCGTTATATCGATTCGATGGTGAATGACGAAACACGGAGATTTTCTAAGGTTTTTACTACATATTAACACTTTTCACATGTTCTCGTGTTACGTGGCTGCCAGTCCTCGGTTCATGCAAAATCTTAAGGTCATCGGTCATGTCCAAGGCACCAAACCGACCAATAATTCAATAATCGATAACTAAAACTATAAATGTAGCTCTTCTTACTGGGCGATTGCATCAACTTAGATGCTTCTCCTGTGTTCTACTGTGCTGCTTGTATTGTCCCCACATACCGCAGCACGCGACAAGGGCTGGCAGACCATAAATGTAACCGTTTCAGAGAGAAATGCGACCAATGTGACGATCTCGCGTTATATCGATTCGATGGTGAATGACGAAACACGGAGATTTTCTAAGGTTTTTACTACATATTAACACTTTTCACATGTTCTCGTGTTACGTGGCTGCCAGTCCTCGGTTCATGCAAAATCTTAAGGTCATCGGTCATGTCCAAGGCACCAAACCGACCAATAATTCAATAATCGATAACTAAAACTATAAATGTAGCTCTTCTTACTGGGCGATTGCATCAACTTAGATCCTTCTCCTGTGTTCTACTGTGCTGCTTGTATTGTCCCCACATACCGCAGCACGCGACAAGGGCTGGCAGACCATAAATGTAACCGTTTCAGAGAGAAATGCGACCAATGTGACGATCTCGCGTTATATCGATTCGATGGTGAATGACGAAACACGGAGATTTTCTAAGGTTTTTACTACATATTAACACTTTTCACATGTTCTCGTGTTACGTGGCTGCCAGTCCTCGGTTCATGCAAAATCTTAAGGTCCTCGGTCATGTCCAAGGCACCAAACCGACCAATAATTCAGTAATCGATAACTAAAACTATAAATGTAGCTCTTCTTACTGGGCGATTGCATCAACTTAGAAGCTTCTCCTGTGTTCTACTGTGCTGCTTGTATTGTCCCCACATAACCCAGCACGCGACAAGGAATGGCAGACCATAAATGTAACCGTTTCAGAGAGAAATGCGACCAATGTGACGTACTCGCGTTATATCGATTCGATGGTGAATGACGAAACACGGAGATTTTCTAAGGTTTTTACTACATATTAACACTTTTCACATTTTCTCGTGTTACGTGGCTGCCAGTCCTCGGTTCATGCAAAATCTTAAGGACCTCGGTCATGTCCAAGGCACCAAACCGACCAATAATTCAATAATCGATAACTAAAACTATAAATGTAGCTCTTCTTACTGGGCGATTGCATCAACTTAGATGCTTCTCCTGTGTTCTACTGTGCTGCTTGTATTGTCCCCACATACCGCAGCACGCGACAAGGGCTGGCAGACCATAAATGTAACCGTTTCAGAGAGAAATGCGACCAATGTGACGATCTCGCGTTATATCGATTCGATGGTGAATGACGAAACACGGAGATTTTCTAAGGTTTTTACTACATATTAACACTTTTCACATGTTCTCGTGTTACGTGGCTGCCAGTCCTCGGTTCATGCAAAATCTAAAGGTCATCGGTCATGTCCAAGGCACAAAACCGACCAATAATTCAATAATCGATAACTAAAACTATAAATGTAGCTCTTCTTACTGGGCGATTGCATCAACTTAGATGCTTCTCCTGTGTTCTACTGTGCTGCTTGTATTGTCCCCACATACCGCAGCACGCGACAAGGGCTGGCAGACCATAAATGTAACCGTTTCAGAGAGAAATGCGACCAATGTGACGATCTCGCGTTATATCGATTCGATGGTGAATGACGAAACACGGAGATTTTCTAAGGTTTTTACTACATATTAACACTTTTCACATGTTCTCGTGTTACGTGGCTGCCAGTCCTCGGTTCATGCAAAATCTTAAGGTCATCGGTCATGTCCAAGGCACCAAACCGACCAATAATTCAATAATCGATAACTAAAACTATAAATGTAGCTCTTCTTACTGGGCGATTGCATCAACTTCGATGCTTCTCCTGTGTTCTACTGTGCTGCTTGTATTGTCCCCACATACCGCAGCACGCGACAAGGGCTAGCAGACCATAAATGTAACCGTTTCAGAGAGAAATGCGACCAATGTGACGATCTCGCTTATATCGATTCGATGGTGAATGACGAAACACGGAGATTTTCTAAGGTTTTTACTACATATTAACACTTTTCACATTTTCTCGTGTTACGTGGCTGCCAGTCCTCGGTTCATGCAAAATGTTAAGGTCCTCGGTCATGTCCAAGGCACCAAACCGACCAATAATTCAGTAATCGATAACTAAAACTATAAATGTGGCTCTTCTTACTGGGCGATTGCATCAACTTAGATGCTTCTCCTGTGTTCTACTGTGCTGCTTGTATTGTCCCCACATACCGCAGCACGCGACAAGGGCTGGCAGACCATAAATGTAACCGTTTCAGAGAGAAATGCGACCAATGTGACGATCTCGCGTTATATCGATTCGATGGTGAATGACGAAACACGGAGATTTTCTAAGGTTTTTACTACATATTAACACTTTTCACATGTTCTCGTGTTACGTGGCTGCCAGTCCTCGGTTCATTAAAATCTTAAGGTCCTAGGTCATGTCCAAGGCACCAAACCGACCAATAATTCAATAATCGATAACTAAAACTATAAATGTAGCTCTTCTTACTGGGCGATTGCATCAACTTAGATGCTTCTCCTGTGTTCTACTGTGATGCTTGTATTGTCCCCACATACCGCAGCACGCGACAAGGGCTGGCAGACCATAAATGTAACCGTTTCAGAGAGAAATGCGACCAATGTGACGATCTCGCGTTATATCGATTCGATGGCGAATGACGAAACACGGAGATTTTCTAAGGTTTTTACTACATATTAACACTTTTCACATGTTCTCGTGTTACGTGGCTGCCAGTCCTCGGTTCATGCAAAATCTTAAGGTCATCGGTCATGTCCAAGGCACCAAACCGACCAACAATTCAATAATCGATAACTAAAACTATAAATGTAGCTCTTCTTACTGGGCGATTGCATCAACTTAGATGCTTCTCCTGTGTTCTACTGTGCTGCTTGTATTGTCCCCACATACCGCAGCACGCGACAAGGGCTGGCAGACCATAAATGTAACCGTTTCAGAGAGAAATGCGACCAATGTGACGATCTCGCGTTATATCGATTCGATGGTGAATGACGAAACACGGAGATTTTCTAAGGTTTTTACTACATATTAACACTTTTCACATTTTCTCGTGTTACGTGGCTGCCAGTCCTCGGTTCATGCAAAATCTTAAGGTCCTCGGTCATGTCCAAGGCACCAAACCGACCAATAATTCAGTAATCGATAACTAAAACTATAAATGTAGCTCTTCTTACTGGGCGATTGCATCAACTTAGATGCTTCTCCTGTGTTCTACTGTGCTGCTTGTATTGTCCCCACATACCGCAGCACGCGACAAGGGCTGGCAGACCATAAATGTAACCGTTTCAGAGAGAAATGCGACCAATGTGACGATCTCGCGTTATATCGATTCGATGGTGAATGACGAAACACGGAGATTTTCTAAGGTTTTTACTACATATTAACACTTTTCACATTTTCTCGTGTTACGTGGCTGCCAGTCCTCGGTTCATGTAAAATCTTAAGGTCCTCGGTCATGTCCAAGGCACCAAACCGACCAATAATTCGATAATCGATAACTAAAACTATAAATGTAGCTCTTCTTACTGGGCGATTGCATCAACTAAGATGCTTCTCCTGTGTTCTACTGTGCTGCTTGTATTGTCCCCACATACCGCAGCACGCGACAAGGGCTGGCAGACCATAAATGTAACCGTTTCAGAGAGAAATGCGCTCAATGTGACGATCTCGCGTTATATCGATTCGATGGTGATTGACGAAACACGGAGATTTTCTAATGTTTTTACTACATATTAACACTTTTCACATTTTCTCGTGTTACGTGGCTGCCAGTCCTCGGTTCATGCAAAATCTTAAGGTCCTCGGTCATGTCCAAGGCACCAAACCGACCAATAATTCAATAATCGATAACTAAAACTATAAATGTAGCTCTTCTTACTGGGCGATTGCATCAACTTAGATGCTTCTCCTGTGTTCTACTGTGCTGCTTGTATTGTCCCCACATAACCCAGCACGCGACAAGGGCTGGCAGACCATAAATGTAACCGTTTCATAGAGAAATGCGACCAATGTGACGATCTCGCGTTATATCGATTCGATGGTGAATGACGAAACACGGAGATTTTCTAAGGTTTTTACTACATATTAACAATTTTCACATTTTCTCGTGTTACGTGGGTACCAGTCCTCGGTTCATGCAAAATCTTAAGGTCCTCGGTCATGTCCAAGGCACCAAACCGACCAATAATTCAATAATCGATAACTAAAACTATAAATGTAGCTCTTCTTACTGGGCGATTGCATCAACTTAGATGCTTCTCCTGTGTTCTACTGTGCTGCTTGTATTGTCCCCACATACCGCAGCACGCGACAAGGGCTGGCAGACCATAAATGTAACCGTTTCTGAGAGAAATGCGCTCAATGTGACGATCTCGCTTATATCGATTCGATGGTGAATGACGAAACACGGAGATTTTCTAAGGTTTTTACTACATATTAACACTTTTCACATTTTCTCGTGTTACGTGGCTGCCAGTCCTCGGTTCATGCAAAATCTTTAGGTCCTCGGTCATGTCCAAGGCACAAAACAGACCAATAATTCAATAATCGATAACTAAAACTATAAATGTAGCTCTTCTTACTGGGCGATTGCATCAACTTAGATGCTTCTCCTGTGTTCTACTGTGCTGCTTGTATTGTCCCCACATACCGCAGCACGCGACAAGGGCTGGCAGACCATAAATGTAACCGTTTCAGAGAGAAATGCGACCAATGTGACGATCTCGCGTTATATCGATTCGATGGTGAATGACGAAACACGGAGATTTTCTAAGGTTTTTACTACATATTAACACTTTTCACATTTTCTCGTGTTACGTGGGTACCAGTCCTCGGTTCATGCAAAATCTTAAGGTCCTCGGTCATGTCCAAGGCACCAAACCGACCAATAATTCAATAATCGATAACTAAAACTATAAATGTAGCTCTTCTTACTGGGCGATTGCATCAACTTAGATGCTTCTCCTGTGTTCTACTGTGCTGCTTGTATTGTCCCCACATACCGCAGCACGCGACAAGGGCTGGCAGACCATAAATGTAACCGTTTCAGAGAGAAATGCGCTCAATGTGACGATCTCGCGTTATATCGATTCGATGGTGAATGACGAAACACGGAGATTTTCTAAGGTTTTTACTACATATTAACAATTTTCACATTTCCTCGTGTTACGTGGGTACCAGTCCTCTCGGTTCATGCAAAATCTTAAGGTCCTCGGTCATGTCCAAGGCACCAAACCGACCAATAATTCAATAATCGATAACTAAAACTATAAATGTAGCTCTTCTTACTGGGCGATTGCATCAACTAAGATGCTTCTCCTGTGTTCTACTGTGCTGCTTGTATTGTCCCCACATACCGCAGCACGCGACAAGGGCTGGCAGACCATAAATGTAACCGTTTCAGAGAGAAATGCGACCAATGTGACGATCTCGCGTTATATCGATTCGATGGTGAATGACGAAACACGGAGATTTTCTAAGGTTTTTACTACATATTAACACTTTTCACATTTTCTCGTGTTACGTGGGTACCAGTCCTCGGTTCATGCAAAATCTTAAGGTCCTCGGTCATGTCCAAGGCACCAAACCGACCAATAATTCAATAATCGATAACTAAAACTATAAATGTAGCTCTTCTTACTGGGCGATTGCATCAACTTAGATGCTTCTCCTGTGTTCTACTGTGCTGCTTGTATTGTCCCCACATACCGCAGCACGCGACAAGGGCTGGCAGACCATAAATGTAACCGTTTCAGAGAGAAATGCGCTCAATGTGACGATCTCGCGTTATATCGATTCGATGGTGAATGACGAAACACGGAGATTTTCTAAGGTTTTTACTACATATTAAAATTTTTCACATTTTCTCGTGTTACGTGGGTACCAGTCCTCGGTTCATGCAAAATCTTAAGGTCCTCGGTCATGTCCAAGGCACCAAACCGACCAATAATTCAATAATCGGTAACTAAAACTATAAATGTAGCTCTTCTTACTGGGCGATTGCATCAACTTAGATGCTTCTCCTGTGTTCTACTGTGCTGCTTGTATTGTCCCCACATACCGCAGCACGCGACAAGGGCTGGCAGACCATAAATGTAACCGTTTCAGAGAGAAATGCGACCAATGTGACGATCTCGCGTTATATCGATTCGATGGTGAATGACGAAACACGGAGATTTTCTAAGGTTTTTACTACATATTAACACTTTTCACATGTTCTCGTGTTACGTGGCTGCCAGTCCTCGGTTCATGCAAAATCTTAAGGTCATCGGTCATGTCCAAGGCACCAAACCGACCAATAATTCAATAATCGATAACTAAAACTATAAATGTAGCTCTTCTTACTGGGCGATTGCATCAACTTAGATGCTTCTCCTGTGTTCTACTGTGATGCTTGTATTGTCCCCACATACCGCAGCACGCGACAAGGGCTGGCAGACCATAAATGTAACCGTTTCAGAGAGAAATGCGACCAATGTGACGATCTCGCGTTATATCGATTCGATGGTGAATGACGAAACACGGAGATTTTCTAAGGTTTTTACTACATATTAACACTTTTCACATGTTCTCGTGTTACGTGGCTGCCAGTCCTCGGTTCATGCAAAATCTTAAGGTCATCGGTCATGTCCAAGGCACCAAACCGACCAATAATTCAATAATCGATAACTAAAACTATAAATGTAGCTCTTCTTACTGGGCGATTGCATCAACTTAGATGCTTCTCCTGTGTTCTACTGTGCTGCTTGTATTGTCCCCACATACCGCAGCACGCGACAAGGGCTGGCAGACCATAAATGTAACCGTTTCAGAGAGAAATGCGACCAATGTGACGATCTCGCGTTATATCGATTCGATGGTGAATGACGAAACACGGAGATTTTCTAAGGTTTTTACTACATATTAACACTTTTCACATTTTCTCGTGTTACGTGGCTGCCAGTCCTCGGTTCATGCAAAATCTTAAGGTCCTCGGTCATGTCCAAGGCACCAAACCGACCAATAATTCAGTAATCGATAACTAAAACTATAAATGTAGCTCTTCTTACTGGGCGATTGCATCAACTTAGATGCTTCTCCTGTGTTCTACTGTGCTGCTTGTATTGTCCCCACATACCGCAGCACGCGACAAGGGCTGGCAGACCATAAATGTAACCGTTTCAGAGAGAAATGCGACCAATGTGACGATCTCGCGTTATATCGATTCGATGGTGAATGACGAAACACGGAGATTTTCTAAGGTTTTTACTACATATTAACACTTTTCACATTTTCTCGTGTTACGTGGCTGCCAGTCCTCGGTTCATGTAAAATCTTAAGGTCCTCGGTCATGTCCAAGGCACCAAACCGACCAATAATTCGATAATCGATAACTAAAACTATAAATGTAGCTCTTCTTACTGGGCGATTGCATCAACTAAGATGCTTCTCCTGTGTTCTACTGTGCTGCTTGTATTGTCCCCACATACCGCAGCACGCGACAAGGGCTGGCAGACCATAAATGTAACCGTTTCAGAGAGAAATGCGCTCAATGTGACGATCTCGCGTTATATCGATTCGATGGTGATTGACGAAACACGGAGATTTTCTAATGTTTTTACTACATATTAACACTTTTCACATTTTCTCGTGTTACGTGGCTGCCAGTCCTCGGTTCATGCAAAATCTTAAGGTCCTCGGTCATGTCCAAGGCACCAAACCGACCAATAATTCAATAATCGATAACTAAAACTATAAATGTAGCTCTTCTTACTGGGCGATTGCATCAACTTAGATGCTTCTCCTGTGTTCTACTGTGCTGCTTGTATTGTCCCCACATAACCCAGCACGCGACAAGGGCTGGCAGACCATAAATGTAACCGTTTCAGAGAGAAATGCGACCAATGTGACGATCTCGCGTTATATCGATTCGATGGTGAATGACGAAACACGGAGATTTTCTAAGGTTTTTACTACATATTAACAATTTTCACATTTTCTCGTGTTACGTGGGTACCAGTCCTCGGTTCATGCAAAATCTTAAGGTCCTCGGTCATGTCCAAGGCACCAAACCGACCAATAATTCAATAATCGATAACTAAAACTATAAATGTAGCTCTTCTTACTGGGCGATTGCATCAACTTAGATGCTTCTCCTGTGTTCTACTGTGCTGCTTGTATTGTCCCCACATACCGCAGCACGCGACAAGGGCTGGCAGACCATAAATGTAACCGTTTCTGAGAGAAATGCGCTCAATGTGACGATCTCGCTTATATCGATTCGATGGTGAATGACGAAACACGGAGATTTTCTAAGGTTTTTACTACATATTAACACTTTTCACATTTTCTCGTGTTACGTGGCTGCCAGTCCTCGGTTCATGCAAAATCTTTAGGTCCTCGGTCATGTCCAAGGCACAAAACCGACCAATAATTCAATAATCGATAACTAAAACTATAAATGTAGCTCTTCTTACTGGGCGATTGCATCAACTTAGATGCTTCTCCTGTGTTCTACTGTGCTGCTTGTATTGTCCCCACATACCGCAGCACGCGACAAGGGCTGGCAGACCATAAATGTAACCGTTTCAGAGAGAAATGCGACCAATGTGACGATCTCGCGTT
This sequence comes from Schistocerca nitens, assembly GCF_023898315.1. Classification (NCBI taxonomy): domain Eukaryota; kingdom Metazoa; phylum Arthropoda; class Insecta; order Orthoptera; family Acrididae; genus Schistocerca; species Schistocerca nitens. The sequence continues at coordinate 70,751,538 of NC_064625.1, forward strand.
ATATCGATTCGATGGTGAATGACGAAACACGGAGATTTTCTAAGGTTTTTACTACATATTAACACTTTTCACATTTTCTCGTGTTACGTGGGTACCAGTCCTCGGTTCATGCAAAATCTTAAGGTCCTCGGTCATGTCCAAGGCACCAAACCGACCAATAATTCAATAATCGATAACTAAAACTATAAATGTAGCTCTTCTTACTGGGCGATTGCATCAACTTAGATGCTTCTCCTGTGTTCTACTGTGCTGCTTGTATTGTCCCCACATACCGCAGCACGCGACAAGGGCTGGCAGACCATAAATGTAACCGTTTCAGAGAGAAATGCGACCAATGTGACGATCTCGCGTTATATCGATTCGATGGTGAATGACGAAACACGGAGATTTTCTAAGGTTTTTACTACATATTAACACTTTTCACATTTTCTCGTGTTACGTGGCTGCCAGTCCTCGGTTCATGCAAAATCTTAAGGTCCTCGGTCATGTCCAAGGCACCAAACCGACCAATAATTCAATAATCGATAACTAAAACTATAAATGTAGCTCTTCTTACTGGGCGATTGCATCAACTTAGATGCTTCTCCTGTATTCTACTGTGCTGGTTGTATTGTCCCCACATACCGCAGCACGCGACAAGGGCTGGCAGACTATAAATGTAACCGTTTCAGAAAGAAATGCGACCAATGTGACGATCTCGCGTTATATCGATTCGATGGTGAATGACGAAACACGGAGATTTTCTAAGGTTTTTACTACATATTAACACTTTTCACATTTTCTCGTGTTACGTGGCTGCCAGTCCTCGGTTCATGCAAAATCTTAAGGACCTAGGTCATGTCCAAGGCACCAAACCGACCAATAATTCAATAATCGATAGCTAAAACTATAAATGTAGCTCTTCTTACTGGGCGATTGCATCAACTTAGATGCTTCTCCTGTGTTCTACTGTGCTGCTTGTATTGTCCCCACATAACCCAGCACGCGACAAGGGCTGGCAGACCATAAATGTAACCGTTTCAGAGAGAAATGCGACCAATGTGACGATCTCGCGTTATATCGATTCGATGGTGAATGACGAACCACGGAGATTTTCTAAGGTTTTTACTACATATTAACACTTTTCACATTTTCTCGTGTTACGTGGCTGCCAGTCCTCAGTTCATGCAAAATCTTAAGGTCCTAGGTCATGTCCAAGGCACCAAACCGACCAATAATTCAATAATCGATAACTAAAACTATAAATGTAGCTCTTCTTACTGGGCGATTGCATCAACTTAGATGCTTCTCCTGTGTTCTACTGTGCTGCTTGTATTGTCCCCACATAACCCAGCACGCGACAAGGGCTGGCAGACCATAAATGTAACCGTTTCAGAGAGAAATGCGACCAATGTGACGATCTCGCGTTATATCGATTCGATGGTGAATGACGAAACACGGAGATTTTCTAAGGTTTTTACTGCATATTAACACTTTTCACATTTTCTCGTGTTACGTGGCTGCCAGTCCTCGGTCATGCAAAATCTTAAGGTCCGAGGTCATGTCCAAGGCACCAAACCGACCAATAATTCAATAATCGATAACTAAAACTATAAATGTAGCTCTTCTTACTGGGCGATTGCATCAACTTAGATGCTTTTCCTGTGTTCTACTGTGCTGCTTGTATTGTCCCAACATAACCCAGCACGCAACAAGGACTGGCAGACCATAAATGTAACCGTTTCAGAGAGAAATGCGACCAATGTGACGATCTCGCGTTATATCGATTCGATGGTGAATGACGAAACACGGAGATTTTCTAAGGTTTTTACTACATATTAACACTTTTCACATTTTCTCGTGTTACGTGGGTACCAGTCCTCGGTTCATGCAAAATCTTAAGGTCCTCGGTCATGTCCAAGGCACCAAACCGACCAATAAATCAATAATCGATAACTAAAACTATAAATGTAGCTCTTCTTACTGGGCGATTGCATCAACTTAGATGCTTCTCCTGTGTTCTACTGTGCTGCTTGTATTGTCCCCACATACCGCAGCACGCGACAAGGGCTGGCAGACCATAAATGTAACCGTTTCAGAGAGAAATGCGACCAATGTGACGATCTCGCGTTATATCGATTCGATGGTGAATGACGAAACACGGAGATTTTCTAAGGTTTTTACTACATATTAACACTTTTCACATTTTCTCGTGTTACGTGGCTGCCAGTCCTCGGTCATGCAAAATCTTAAGGTCCTAGGTCATGTCCAAGGCACCAAACCGACCAATAATTCAATAATCGATAACTAAAACTATAAATGTAGCTCTTCTTACTGGGCGATTGCATCAACTTAGATGCTTTTCCTGTGTTCTACTGTGCTGCTTGTATTGTCCCCACATAACCCAGCACGCGACAAGGACTGGCAGACCATAAATGAAACCGTTTCAGAGAGAAATGCGACCAATGTGACGATCTCGCGTTATATCGATTCGATGGCGAATGACGAAACACGGAGATTTTCTAAGGCTTTTACTACATATTAACACTTTTCACATTTTCTCGTGTTACGTGGCTGCCAGTCCTCGGTCATGCAAAATCTTAAGGTCATCGGTCATGTCCAAGGCACCAAACCGACCAATAATTCAATAATCGATAACTAAAACTATAAATGTAGCTCTTCTTACTGGGCGATTGCATGAACTTAGATGCTTCTCCTGTGTTCTACTGTGCTGCTTGTATTGTCCCCACATACCGCAGCACGCGACAAGGGCTGGCAGACCATAAATGTAACCGTTTCAGAGAGAAATGCGACCAATGTGACGATCTCGCGTTATATCGATTCGATGGTGAATGACGAAACACGGAGATTTTCTAAGGTTTTTACTACATATTAACACTTTTCACATTTTCTCGTGTTACGTGTCTGCCAGTCCTCGGTTCATGTAAAATCTTAAGGTCCTCGGTCATGTACAAGGCACCAAACCGACCAATAATTCGATAATCGATAACTAAAACTATAAATGTAGCTCTTCTTACTGGGCGATTGCATCAACTAAGATGCTTCTCCTGTGTTCTACTGTGCTGCTTGTATTGTCCCCACATACCGCAGCACGCGACAAGGGCTGGCAGACCATAAATGTAACCGTTTCAGAGAGAAATGCGACCAATGTGACGATCTCGCGTTATATCGATTCGATGGTGAATGACGAAACACGGAGATTTTCTAAGGTTTTTACTACATATTAACACTTTTCACATTTTCTCGTGTTACGTGGGTACCAGTCCTCGGTTCATGCAAAATCTTAAGGTCCTCGGTCATGTCCAAGGCACCAAACCGACCAATAATTCAATAATCGATAACTAAAACTAAAACTTTAGCTCTTCTTACTGGGCGATTGCATCAACTTAGATGCTTCTCCTGTGTTCTACTGTGCTGCTTGTATTGTCCCCACATACCGCAGCACGCGACAAGGGCTGGCAGACCATAAATGTAACCGTTTCAGAGAGAAATGCGACCAATGTGACGATCTCGCGTTATATCGATTCGATGGTGAATGACGAAACACGGAGATTTTCTAAGGTTTTTACTACATATTAACACTTTTCACATTTTCTCGTGTTACGTGGCTGCCAGTCCTCGGTTCATGCAAAATCTTAAGGTCCTCGGTCATGTCCAAGGCACCAAACCGACCAATAATTCAATAATCGATAACTAAAACTATAAATGGAGCTCTTCTTACTGGGCGATTGCATCAACTTAGATGCTTCTCCTGTATTCTACTGTGCTGGTTGTATTGTCCCCACATACCGCAGCACGCGACAAGGGCTGGCAGACTATAAATGTAACCGTTTCAGAAAGAAATGCGACCAATGTGACGATCTCGCGTTATATCGATTCGATGGTGAATGACGAAACACGGAGATTTTCTAAGGTTTTTACTACATATTAACACTTTTCACATTTTCTCGTGTTACGTGGCTGCCAGTCCTCGGTTCATGCAAAATCTTAAGGACCTAGGTCATGTCCAAGGCACCAAACCGACCAATAATTCAATAATCGATAGCTAAAACTATAAATGTAGCTCTTCTTACTGGGCGATTGCATCAACTTAGATGCTTCTCCTGTGTTCTACTGTGCTGCTTGTATTGTCCCCACATAACCCAGCACGCGACAAGGGCTGGCAGACCATAAATGTAACCGTTTCAGAGAGAAATGCGACCAATGTGACGATCTCGCGTTATATCGATTCGATGGTGAATGACGAACCACGGAGATTTTCTAAGGTTTTTACTACATATTAACACTTTTCACATTTTCTCGTGTTACGTGGCTGCCAGTCCTCAGTTCATGCAAAATCTTAAGGTCCGAGGTCATGTCCAAGGCACCAAACCGACCAATAATTCAATAATCGATAACTAAAACTATAAATGTAGCTCTTCTTACTGGGCGATTGCATCAACTTAGATGCTTTTCCTGTGTTCTACTGTGCTGCTTGTATTGTCCCAACATAACCCAGCACGCAACAAGGACTGGCAGACCATAAATGTAACCGTTTCAGAGAGAAATGCGACCAATGTGACGATCTCGCGTTATATCGATTCGATGGTGAATGACGAAACACGGAGATTTTCTAAGGTTTTTACTACATATTAACACTTTTCACATTTTCTCGTGTTACGTGGGTACCAGTCCTCGGTTCATGCAAAATCTTAAGGTCCTCGGTCATGTCCAAGGCACCAAACCGACCAATAAATCAATAATCGATAACTAAAACTATAAATGTAGCTCTTCTTACTGGGCGATTGCATCAACTTAGATGCTTCTCCTGTGTTCTACTGTGCTGCTTGTATTGTCCCCACATACCGCAGCACGCGACAAGGGCTGGCAGACCATAAATGTAACCGTTTCAGAGAGAAATGCGACCAATGTGACGATCTCGCGTTATATCGATTCGATGGTGAATGACGAAACACGGAGATTTTCTAAGGTTTTTACTACATATTAACACTTTTCACATTTTCTCGTGTTACGTGGCTGCCAGTCCTCGGTCATGCAAAATCTTAAGGTCCTAGGTCATGTCCAAGGCACCAAACCGACCAATAATTCAATAATCGATAACTAAAACTATAAATGTAGCTCTTCTTACTGGGCGATTGCATCAACTTAGATGCTTTTCCTGTGTTCTACTGTGCTGCTTGTATTGTCCCCACATAACCCAGCACGCGACAAGGACTGGCAGACCATAAATGAAACCGTTTCAGAGAGAAATGCGACCAATGTGACGATCTCGCGTTATATCGATTCGATGGCGAATGACGAAACACGGAGATTTTCTAAGGCTTTTACTACATATTAACACTTTTCACATTTTCTCGTGTTACGTGGCTGCCAGTCCTCGGTCATGCAAAATCTTAAGGTCATCGGTCATGTCCAAGGCACCAAACCGACCAATAATTCAATAATCGATAACTAAAACTATAAATGTAGCTCTTCTTACTGGGCGATTGCATGAACTTAGATGCTTCTCCTGTGTTCTACTGTGCTGCTTGTATTGTCCCCACATACCGCAGCACGCGACAAGGGCTGGCAGACCATAAATGTAACCGTTTCAGAGAGAAATGCGACCAATGTGACGATCTCGCGTTATATCGATTCGATGGTGAATGACGAAACACGGAGATTTTCTAAGGTTTTTACTACATATTAACACTTTTCACATTTTCTCGTGTTACGTGTCTGCCAGTCCTCGGTTCATGTAAAATCTTAAGGTCCTCGGTCATGTACAAGGCACCAAACCGACCAATAATTCGATAATCGATAACTAAAACTATAAATGTAGCTCTTCTTACTGGGCGATTGCATCAACTAAGATGCTTCTCCTGTGTTCTACTGTGCTGCTTGTATTGTCCCCACATACCGCAGCACGCGACAAGGGCTGGCAGACCATAAATGTAACCGTTTCAGAGAGAAATGCGACCAATGTGACGATCTCGCGTTATATCGATTCGATGGTGAATGACGAAACACGGAGATTTTCTAAGGTTTTTACTACATATTAACACTTTTCACATTTTCTCGTGTTACGTGGGTACCAGTCCTCGGTTCATGCAAAATCTTAAGGTCCTCGGTCATGTCCAAGGCACCAAACCGACCAATAATTCAATAATCGATAACTAAAACTAAAACTTTAGCTCTTCTTACTGGGCGATTGCATCAACTTAGATGCTTCTCCTGTGTTCTACTGTGCTGCTTGTATTGTCCCCACATACCGCAGCACGCGACAAGGGCTGGCAGACCATAAATGTAACCGTTTCAGAGAGAAATGCGACCAATGTGACGATCTCGCGTTATATCGATTCGATGGTGAATGACGAAACACGGAGATTTTCTAAGGTTTTTACTACATATTAACACTTTTCACATTTTCTCGTGTTACGTGGCTGCCAGTCCTCGGTTCATGCAAAATCTTAAGGTCCTCGGTCATGTCCAAGGCACCAAACCGACCAATAATTCAATAATCGATAACTAAAACTATAAATGGAGCTCTTCTTACTGGGCGATTGCATCAACTTAGATGCTTCTCCTGTATTCTACTGTGCTGCTTGTATTGTCCCCACATACCGCAGCACGCGACAAGGGCTGGCAGACTATAAATGTAACCGTTTCAGAAAGAAATGCGACCAATGTGACGATCTCGCGTTATATCGATTTGATGGTGAATGACGAAACACGGAGATTTTGTAAGGTTTTTACTACATATTAACACTTTTCACATTTTCTCGTGTTACGTGGCTGCCAGTCCTCGGTTCATGCAAAATCTTAAGGACCTAGGTCATGTGCAAGGCACCAAACCGACCAATAATTCAATAATCGATAACTAAAACTATAAATGTAGCTCTTCTTACTGGGCGATTGCATCAACTTAGATGCTTCTCCTGTGTTCTACTGTGCTGCTTGTATTGTCCCCACATAACCCAGCACGCGACAAGGGCTGGCAGACCATAAATGTAACCGTTTCAGAGAGAAATGCGACCAATGTGACGATCTCGCGTTATATCGATTCGATGGTGAATGACGAACCACGGAGATTTTCTAAGGTTTTTACTACATATTAACACTTTTCACATTTTCTCGTGTTACGTGGCTGCCAGTCCTCAGTTCATGCAAAATCTTAAGGTCCTAGGTCATGTCCAAGGCACCAAACCGACCAATAATTCAATAATCGATAACTAAAACTATAAATGTAGCTCTTCTTACTGGGCGATTGCATCAACTTAGATGCTTCTCCTGTGTTCTACTGTGCTGCTTGTATTGTCCCCACATAACCCAGCACGCGACAAGGGCTGGCAGACCATAAATGTAACCGTTTCAGAGAGAAATGCGACCAATGTGACGATCTCGCGTTATATCGATTCGATGGTGAATGACGAAACACGGAGATTTTCTAAGGTTTTTACTACATATTAACACTTTTCACATTTTCTCGTGTTACGTGGCTGCCAGTCCTCGGTCATGCAAAATCTTAAGGTCCTAGGTCATGTCCAAGGCACCAAACCGACCAATAATTCAATAATCGATAACTAAAACTATAAATGTAGCTCTTCTTACTGGGCGATTGCATCAACTTAGATGCTTTTCCTGTGTTCTACTGTGCTGCTTGTATTGTCCCCACATAACCCAGCACGCGACAAGGACTGGCAGACCATAAATGAAACCGTTTCAGAGAGAAATGCGACCAATGTGACGATCTCGCGTTATATCGATTCGATGGTGAATGACGAAACACGGAGATTTTCTAAGGTTTTTACTACATATTAACACTTTTCACATTTTCTCGTGTTACGTGGCTGCCAGTCCTCGGTCATGCAAAATCTTAAGGTCCTCGGTCATGTCCAAGGCACCAAACCGACCAATAATTCAATAATCGATAACTAAAACTATAAATGTAGCTCTTCTTACTGGGCGATTGCATCAACTTAGATGCTTCACCTGTGTTCTACTGTGCTGCTTGTATTGTCCCCACATACCGCAGCACGCGACAAGGGCTGGCAGACCATAAATGTAACCGTTTCAGAGAGAAATGCGACCAATGTGACGATCTCGCGTTATATCGATTCGATGGTGAATGACGAAACACGGAGATTTTCTAAGGTTTTTACTACATATTAACACTTTTCACATTTTCTCGTGTTACGTGTCTGCCAGTCCTCGGTTCATGTAAAATCTTAAGGTCCTCGGTCATGTACAAGGCACCAAACCGACCAATAATTCGATAATCGATAACTAAAACTATAAATGTAGCTCTTCTTACTGGGCGATTGCATCAACTAAGATGCTTCTCCTGTGTTCTACTGTGCTGCTTGTATTGTCCCCACATACCGCAGCACGCGACAAGGGCTGGCAGACCATAAATGTAACCGTTTCAGAGAGAAATGCGACCAATGTGACGATCTCGCGTTATATCGATTCGATGGTGAATGACGAAACACGGAGATTTTCTAAGGTTTTTACTACATATTAACACTTTTCACATTTTCTCGTGTTACGTGGCTGCCAGTCCTCAGTTCATGCAAAGTCTTAAGGTCCTAGGTCATGTCCAAGGCACCAAACCGACCAATAATTCAATAATCGATAACTAAAACTATAAATGTAGCTCTTCTTACTGGGCGATTGCATCAACTAAGATGCTTCTCCTGTGTTCTACTGTGCTGCTTGTATTGTCCCCACATAACCCAGCACGCGACAAGGGCTGGCAGACCATAAATGTAACCGTTTCAGAGAGAAATGCGAGCAATGTGACGATCTCGCGTTATATCGATTCGATGGTGAATGACGAAACACGGAGATTTTCTAAGGTTTTTACTGCATATTAACACTTTTCACATTTTCTCGTGTTACGTGGCTGCCAGTCCTCGGTCATGCAAAATCTTAAGGTCCTAGGTCATGTCCAAGGCACCAAACCGACCAATAATTCAATAATCGATAACTAAAACTATAAATGTAGCTCTTCTTACTGGGCGATTGCATCAACTTAGATGCTTTTCCTGTGTTCTACTGTGCTGCTTGTATTGTCCCAACATAACCCAGCACGCAACAAGGACTGGCAGACCATAAATGTAACCGTTTCAGAGAGAAATGCGACCAATGTGACGATCTCGCGTTATATCGATTCGATGGTGAATGACGAAACACGGAGATTTTCTAAGGTTTTTACTACATATTAACACTTTTCACATTATCTCGTGTTACGTGGGTACCAGTCCTCGGTTCATGCAAAATCTTAAGGTCCTCGGTCATGTCCAAGGCACCAAACCGACCAATAAATCAATAATCGATAACTAAAACTATAAATGTAGCTCTTCTTACTGGGCGATTGCATCAACTTAGATGCTTCTCCTGTGTTCTACTGTGCTGCTTGTATTGTCCCCACATACCGCAGCACGCGACAAGGGCTGGCAGACCATAAATGTAACCGTTTCAGAGAGAAATGCGACCAATGTGACGATCTCGCGTTATATCGATTCGATGGTGAATGACGAAACACGGAGATTTTCTAAGGTTTTTACTACATATTACCACTTTTCACATTTTCTCGTGTTACGTGGCTGCCAGTCCTCGGTTCATGCAAAATCTTAAGGTCCTCGGTCATGTCCAAGGCACCAAACCGACCAATAATTCAGTAATCGATAACTAAAACTATAAATGTAGCTCTTCTTACTGGGCGATTGCATCAACTTAGATGCTTCTCCTGTGTTCTACTGTGCTGCTTGTATTGTCAAAAATGGTTCAAATGGCTCTGAGCACTATGGGACTCAACATCTTAGGTCATAAGTCCCCTAGAACTTAGAACTACTGAAACCTAACTAACCTAAGGACATCACACACACCCATGCCCGAGGCAGGATTCGAACCTGCGACCGTAGCAGTCCTGCGGTTCCGGACTGCAGCGCCAGAACCGCTAGACCACCGCGGCCGGCTGCTTGTATTGTCCCCACATACCGCAGCACGCGACAAGGGCTGGCAGACCATAAATGTAACCGTTTCAGAGAGAAATGCGACCAATGTGACGATCTCGCGTTATATCGATTCGATGGTGAATGACGAAACACGGAGATTTTCTAAGGTTTTTACTACATATTAACACTTTTCACATATTCTCGTGTTACGTGGCTGCCAGTCCTCGGTTCATGTAAAATCTAAAGGTCCTCGGTCATGTCCAAGGCACCAAACCGACCAATAATTCGATAATCGATAACTAAAACTATAAATGTAGCTCTTCTTACTGGGCGATTGCATCAACTAAGATGCTTCTCCTGTGTTCTACTGTGCTGCTTGTATTGTCCCCACATACCGCAGCACGCGACAAGGGCTGGCAGACCATAAATGTAACCGTTTCAGAGAGAAATGCGACCAATGTGACGATCTCGCGTTATATCGATTCGATGGTGAATGACGAAACACGGAGATTTTCTAAGGTTTTTACTACATATTAACACTTTTCACATTTTCTCGTGTTACGTGGCTGCCAGTCCTCGGTTCATGCAAAATCTTAAGGTCCTAGGTCATGTCCAAGGCACCAAACCGACCAATAATTCAATAATCGATAACTAAAACTATAAATGTAGCTCTTCTTACTGGGCGATTGCATCAACTTAGATGCTTCACCTGTGTTCTACTGTGCTGCTTGTATTGTCCCCACATACCGCAGCACGCGACAAGGGCTGGCAGACCATAAATGTAACCGTTTCAGAGAGAAATGCGACCAATGTGACGATCTCGCGTTATATCGATTCGATGGTGAATGACGAAACACGGAGATTTTCTAAGGTTTTTACTACATATTAACACTTTTCACATTTTCTCGTGTTACGTGGCTGCCAGTCCTCGGTTCATGCAAAATCTTAAGGTCCTCGGTCATGTCCAAGGCACCAAACCGACCAATAATTCAATAATCGATAACTAAAACTATAAATGTAGCTCTTCTTACTGGGCGATTGCATCAACTTAGATGCTTCTCCTGTGTTCTACTGTGCTGCTTGTATTGTCCCCACATACCGCAGCACGCGACAAGGGCTGGCAGACCATAAATGTAACCGTTTCAGAGAGAAATGCGACCAATGTGACGATCTCGCGTTATATCGATTCGATGGTGAATGACGAAACACGGAGATTTTCTAAGGTTTTTACTACATATTAACACTTTTCACATTTTCTCGTGTTACGTGGCTGCCAGTCCTCGGTTCATGCAAAATCTTAAGGTCCTCGGTCATGTCCAAGGCACCAAACCGACCAATAATTCAATAATCGATAACTAAAACTATAAATGTAGCTCTTCTTACTGGGCGATTGCATCAACTTAGATGCTTTTCCTGTGTTCTACTGTGCTGCTTGTATTGTCCCTACATACCGCAGCACGCGACAAGGGCTGGCAGACCATAAATGTAACCGTTTCAGAGAGAAATGCGACCAATGTGACGATCTCGCGTTATATCGATTCGATGGTGAATGACGAAACACGGAGATTTTCTAAGGTTTTTACTACATATTACCACTTTTCACATTTTCTCGTGTTACGTGGCTGCCAGTCCTCGGTTCATGCAAAATCTTAAGGTCCTCGGTCATGTCCAAGGCACCAAACCGACCAATAATTCAGTAATCGATAACTAAAACTATAAATGTAGCTCTTCTTACTGGGCGATTGCATCAACTTAGATGCTTCTCCTGTGTTCTACTGTGCTGCTTGTATTGTCCCCACATACCGCAGCACGCGACAAGGGTTGGCAGACCAAAAAATGTAACCGTTTCAGAGAGAAATGCGACCAATGTGACGATCTCGCGTTATATCGATTCGATGGTGAATGACGAAACACGGAGATTTTCTAATGTTTGTACTACATATTAACACTTTTCACATTTTCTCGTGTTACGTGGCTGCCAGTCCTCGGTTCATGCAAAATCTTAAGGTCCTCGGTCATGTCCAAGGCACCAAACCGACCAATAATTCAATAATCGATAGCTAAAACTATAAATGTAGCTCTTCTTACTGGGCGATTGCATCAACTTAGATGCTTCTCCTGTGTTCTACTGTGCTGCTTGTATTGTCTCCACATACCGCAGCACGCGACAAGGGCTGGCAGACCGTAAATGTAACCGTTTCAGAGAGAAATGCGACCAATGTGACGATCTCGCGTTATATCGATTCGATGGTGAATGACGAAACACGGAGATTTTCTAAGGTTTTTACTACATATTAACACTTTTCACATTTTCTCGTGTTACGTGGCTGCCAGTCCTCGGTTCATGCAAAATCTTAAGGTCCTCGGTCATGTCCAAGGCACCAAACCGACCAATAATTCAATAATCGATAACTAAAACTATAAATGTAGCTCTTCTTACTGGGCGATTGCATCAACTTGGATGCTTCTCCTGTGTTCTACTGTGAGCTTGTATTGTCCCCACATACCGCAGCACGCGACAATGGCTGGCAGACCATAAATGTAACCGTTTCAGTGAGAAATGCGACCAATGTGACGATCTCGCGTTACATCGATTCGATAGTGAATGACGAAACACGGAGATTTTCTCAGGTTTTTACTACATATTAACACTTTTCACATTTTCTCGTGTTACGTGGCTGCCAGTCCTCGGTTCATGCAAAATCTTAAGGTCCTCGGTCATGTCCAAGGCACCAAACCGACCAATAATTCAATAATCGATAGCTAAAACTATAAATGTAGCTCTTCTTACTGGGCGATTGCATCAACTTAGATGCTTCTCCTGTGTTCTACTGTGCTGCTTGTATTGTTCCCACATACCGCAGCACGCGACAAGGGCTGGCAGACCATAAATGTAACCGTTTCAGAGAGAAATGCGACCAATGTGACGATCTCGCGTTATATCGATTCGATGGTGAATGACGAAACACGGAGATTTTCTAAGGTTTTTACTACATATTAACACTTTTCACATTTTCTCGTGTTACGTGGCTGCCAGTCCTCGGTTCATGCAAAATCTTAAGGTCCTCGGTCATGTCCAAGGCACCAAACCGACCAATAATTCAATAATCGATAACTAAAACTATAAATGTAGCTCTTCTTACTGGGCGATTGCATCAACTTGGATGCTTCTCCTGTGTTCTACTGTGAGCTTGTATTGTCCCCACATACCGCAGCACGCGACAAGGGCTGGCAGACCATAAATGTAACCGTTTCAGTGAGAAATGCGACCAATGTGACGATCTCGCGTTATATCGATTCGATAGTGAATGACGAAACACGGAGATTTTCTCAGGTTTTTACTACATATTAACACTTTTCACATTTTCTCGTGTTACGTGGCTGCCAGTCCTCGGTTCATGTAAAATCTTAAGGTCCTCGGTCATGTCCAAGGCACCAAACCGACCAATAATTCAATAATCGATAGCTAAAACTATAAATGTAGCTCTTCTTACTGGGCGATTGCATCAACTTAGATGCTTCTCCTGTGTTCTACTGTGCTGCTTGTATTGTCCCCACATACCGCAGCACGCGACAAGGGCTGGCAGACCATAAATGTAACCGTTTCAGAGAGAAATGCGACCAATGTGACGATCTCGCGTTATATCGATTCGATGGTGAATGACGAAACACGGAGATTTTCTAAGGTTTTTACTACATATTAACACTTTTCACATTTTCTCGTGTTACGTGGCTGCCAGTCCTCGGTTCATGCAAAATCTTAAGGTCCTCGGTCATGTCCAAGGCACCAAACCGACCAATAATTCAATAATCGATAACTAAAACTATAAATGTAGCTCTTCTTACTGGGCGATTGCATCAACTTAGATGCTTCTCCTGTGTTCTACTGTGCTGCTTGTATTGTCCCCACATACCGCAGCACGCGACAAGGGCTGGCAGACCATAAATGTAACAGTTTCAGAGAGAAATGCGACCAATGTGACGATCTCGCGTTATATCTATTCGATGGTGAACGACGAAACACGGAGATTTTCTAAGGTTTTTACTACATATTAACACTTTTCACATTTTCTCGTGTTACGAGGCTGCCAGTCCTCGGTTCATGTAAAATCTTAAGGTCCTAGGTCATGTCCAAGGCACCAAACCGACCAATAATTCGATAATCGATAACTAAAACTATAAATGTAGCTTTTCTTACTGGACGATTGCATCAACTAAGATGCTTCTCCTGTGTTCTCCTGTGCTGCTTGTATTGTCCCCACATACCGCAGCACGCGACAAGGGCTGGCAGACCATAAATGTAACCGTTTCAGAGAGAAATGCGCTCAATGTGACGATCTCGCGTTATATCGATTCGATGGTGAATGACGAAACACGGAGATTTTCTAAGGTTTTTACTACATATTAACACTTTTCACATTTTCTCGTGTTACGTGGCTGCCAGTCCTCGGTTCATGCAAAATCTTAAGGTCCTCGGTCATGTCCAAGGCACCAAACCGACCAATAATTCAATAATCGATAACTAAAACTATAAATGTAGCTCTTCTTACTGGGCGATTGCATCAACTTAGATGCTTCTCCTGTGTTCTACTGTGCTGCTTGTATTGTCCCCACATACCGCAGCATGCGACAAGGGTTGGCAGACCATAAATGTAACCGTTTCAGAGAGAAATGCGACCAATGTGACGATCTCGCGTTATATCGATTCGATGGTGAATGACGAAACACGGAGATTTTCTAAGGTTTTTACTACATATTAACACTTTTCACATTTTCTCGTGTTACGTGTCTGCCAGTCCTTGGTTCATGTAAAATCTTAAGGTCCTCGGGCAATTCCAAGGCACCAAACCGACCAATAATTCGATAATCGATAACTAAAACTATAAATGTAGCTCTTCTTACTGGGCGATTGCATCAACTAAGATGCTTCTCCTGTGTTCTACTGTTCTGCTTGTATTGTCCCCACATACCGCAGCACGCGACAAGGGCTGGCAGACCATAAATGTAACCGTTTCAGAGAGAAATGCGCTCAATGTGACGATCTCGCGTTATATCTATTCGATGGTGAATGACGAAACACGGAGAATTTCTAAGGTTTTTACTACATATTAACGCTTTTCACATGTTCTCGTGTTACGTGGCTGCCAGTCCTCGGTTCATGCAAAATCTGAAGGTACTAGGTCATGTCCAAGGCACCAAACCGACCAATAATTCAATAATCGATAACTAAAACTATAAATGTAGCTCTTCTTACTGGGCGATTGCATCAACTTAGATGCTTCTCCTGTGTTCTACTGTGCTGCTTGTATTGTCCCCACATAACCCAGCACGCGACAAGGGCTGGCAGACCATAAATGTAACCGTTTCAGAGAGAAATGCGACCAATGTGACGATCTCGCGTTATATCGATTCGATGGTGAATGACGAAACACGGAGATTTTCTAAGGTTTTTACTACATATTAACACTTTTCACATTTTCTCGTGTTACGTGGCTGCCAGTCCTTGGTTCATGCAAAATCTTAAGGTCGTAGGTCATGTCCAAGGCACCAAACCGACCAATAATTCAATAATCGATAACTAAAACTATAAATGTAACTCTTCTTACTGGGCGATTGCATCAACTTAGATGCTTTTCCTGTTTTCTACTGTGCTGCTTGTATTGTCCCCACATAACCCAGCACGCGACAAGGACTGGCAGACCATAAATGTAACCGTTTCAGAGAGAAATGCGACCAATGTGACGATCTCGCGTTATATCGATTCGATGGTGAATGACGAAACACGGAGATTTTCTAAGGTTTTTACTACATATTAACACTTTTCACATGTTCTCGTGTTACGTGGCTGCCAGTCCTCGGTTCATGCAAAATCTTAAGGTCCTCGGTCATGTCCAAGGCACCAAACCGACCAATAATTCAGTAATCGATAACTAAAACTATAAATGTAGCTCTTCTTACTGGGCGATTGCATCAACTTAGATGCTTCACCTGTGTTCTACTGTGCTGCTTGTATTGTCCCCACATACCGCAGCACGCGACAAGGGCTGGCAGACCATAAATGTAACCGTTTCAGAGAGAAATGCGACCAATGTGACGATCTCGCGTTATATCGATTCGATGGTGAATGACCAAACACGGAGATTTTCTAAGGTTTTTACTACATATTAACACTTTTCACATTTTCTCGTATTACGTGGCTGCCAGTCCTCGGTTCATGTAAAATCTTAAGGTCCTCGGTCATGTCCAATGCACCAAACCGACCAATAATTCGATAATCGATAACTAAAACTATAAATGTAGCTCTTCTTACTGGGCGATTGCATCAACTAAGATGCTTCTCCTGTGTTCTACTGTGCTGCTTGTATTGTCCCCACATACCGCAGCACGCGACAAGGGCTGGCAGATCATAAATGTAACCGTTTCAGAGAGAAATGCGACCAATGTGACGATCTCGCGTTATATCGATTCGATGGTGAATGACGAAACACGGAGATTTTCTAAGGTTTTTACTACATATTAACACTTTTCCCATTTTCTCGTGCTACGTGGCTGCCAGTCCTCGGTTCATGCAAAATCTTAAGGTCCTAGGTCATGTCCAAGGCACCAAACCGACCAATAATTCGATAATCGATAACTAAAACTATAAATGTAGCTCGTCTAACTGGGCGATTGCATCAACTTAGATGCTTTTCCTGTGTTCTACTGTGCTGCTTGTATTGTCCCCACATAACCCAGCACGCGACAAGGACTGGCACACCATAAATGTAACCGTTTCAGAGAGAAATGCGACCAATGTGACGTTCTCGCGTTATATCGATTCGATGGTGAATGACGAAACACGGAGATTTTCTAAGGTTTTTACTACATATTAACACTTTCCACATTTTCTCGTGTTACGTGGCTGCCAGTCCTCGGTTCATGCAAAATCTTAAGGTCCTCGGTCATGTCCAAGGCACCAAACCGACCAAAAATTCAATAATCGATAACTAAAACTATAAATGTAGCTCTTCTTACTGGGCGATTGCATCAACTTAGATGCTTCTCCTGTGTTCTACTGTGCTGCTTGTATTGTCCCCACATACCGCAGCACGCGACAAGGGCTGGCAGACCATAAATGTAACCGTTTCAGAGAGAAATGCGACCAATGTGACGATCTCGCGTTATATCGATTCGATGGTGAAAGACGAAACACGGAGATTTTCTAAGGTTTTTACTACATATTAACACTTTTCACATTTTCTCGTGTTACGTGGCTGCCAGTCCTCGGTTCATGCAAAATCTTAAGGTCCTAGGTCATGTCCAAGGCACCAAACCGACCAATAATTCAATAATCGATAACTAAAACTATAAATGTAGCTCTTCTTACTGGGCGATTGCATCAACTTAGATGCTTCTCCTGTGTTCTACTGTGCTGCTTGTATTGTCCCCACATACCGCAGCACGCGACAAGGGCTGGCAGACCATAAATGTAACCGTTTCAGAGAGAAATGCGACCAATGTGACGATCTCGCGTTATATCGATTCGATGGTGAATGACGAAACACGGAGATTTTCTAAGGTTTTTACTACATATTAACACTTTTCACATGTTCTCGTGTTACGTGGCTGCCAGTCCTCGGTTCATGCAAAATCTTAAGGTCATCGGTCATGTCCAAGGCACCAAACCGACCAATAATTCAATAATCGATAACTAAAACTATAAATGTAGCTCTTCTTACTGGGCGATTGCATCAACTTAGATGCTTCTCCTGTGTTCTACTGTGCTGCTTGTATTGTCCCCACATACCGCAGCACGCGACAAGGGCTGGCAGACCATAAATGTAACCCTTTCAGAGAGAAATGCGACCAATGTGACGATCTCGCGTTATATCGATTCGATGGTGAATGACGAAACACGGAGATTTTCTAAGGTTTTTACTACATATTAACACTTTTCACATGTTCTCGTGTTACGTGGCTGCCAGTCCTCGGTTCATGCAAAATCTTAAGGTCATCGGTCATGTCCAAGGCACCAAACCGACCAATAATTCAATAATCGATAACTAAAACTATAAATGTAGCTCTTCTTACTGGGCGATTGCATCAACTTAGATGCTTCTCCTGTGTTCTACTGTGCTGCTTGTATTGTCCCCACATACCGCAGCACGCGACAAGGGCTGGCAGACCATAAATGTAACCGTTTCAGAGAGAAATGCGACCAATGTGACGATCTCGCGTTATATCGATTCGATGGTGAATGACGAAACACGGAGATTTTCTAAGGTTTTTACTACATATTAACACTTTTCACATTTTCTCGTGTTACGTGGCTGCCAGTCCTCGGTTCATGCAAAATCTTAAGGTCCTCGGTCATGTCCAAGGCACCAAACCGACCAATAATTCAGTAATCGATAACTAAAACTACAAATGTAGCTCTTCTTACTGGGCGATTGCATCAACTTAGAAGCTTCTCCTGTGTTCTACTGTGCTGCTTGTATTGTCCCCACATAACCCAGCACGCGACAAGGACTGGCACACCATAAATGTAACCGTTTCAGAGAGAAATGCGACCAATGTGACGTTCTCGCGTTACATCGATTCGATGGTGAATGACGAAACACGGAGATTTTCTAAGGTTTTTACTACATATTAACACTTTTCACATTTTCTCGTGTTACGTGGCTGCCAGTCCTCGGTTCATGCAAAATCTTAAGGTCCTCGGTCATGTCCAAGGCACCAAACCGACCAATAATTCAATAATCGATAACTAAAACTATAAATGTAGCTCTTCTTACTGGGCGATTGCATCAACTTAGATGCTTCTCCTGTGTTCTACTGTGCTGCTTGTATTGTCCCCACATACCGCAGCACGCGACAAGGGCTGGCAGACCATAAATGTAACCGTTTCAGAGAGAAATGCGACCAATGTGACGATCTCGCGTTATATCGATTCGATGGTGAATGACGAAACACGGAGATTTTCTAAGGTTTTTACTACATATTAACACTTTTCACATGTTCTCGTGTTACGTGGCTGCCAGTCCTCGGTTCATGCAAAATCTTAAGGTCATCGGTCATGTCCAAGGCACCAAACCGACCAATAATTCAATAATCGATAACTAAAACTATAAATGTAGCTCTTCTTACTGGGCGATTGCATCAACTTAGATGCTTCTCCTGTGTTCTACTGTGCTGCTTGTATTGTCCCCACATACCGCAGCACGCGACAAGGGCTGGCAGACCATAAATGTAACCGTTTCAGAGAGAAATGCGACCAATGTGACGATCTCGCGTTATATCGATTCGATGGTGAATGACGAAACACGGAGATTTTCTAAGGTTTTTACTACATATTAACACTTTTCACATGTTCTCGTGTTACGTGGCTGCCAGTCCTCGGTTCATGCAAAATCTTAAGGTCATCGGTCATGTCCAAGGCACCAAACCGACCAATAATTCAATAATCGATAACCAAAACTATAAATGTAGCTCTTCTTACTGGGCGATTGCATCAACTTAGATGCTTCTCCTGTGTTCTACTGTGCTGCTTGTATTGTCCCCACATACCGCAGCACGCGACAAGGGCTAGCAGACCATAAATGTAACCGTTTCAGAGAGAAATGCGACCAATGTGACGATCTCGCTTATATCGATTCGATGGTGAATGACGAAACACGGAGATTTTCTAAGGTTTTTACTACATATTAACACTTTTCACATTTTCTCGTGTTACGTGGCTGCCAGTCCTCGGTTCATGCAAAATCTTAAGGTCCTCGGTCATGTCCAAGGCACCAAACCGACCAATAATTCAGTAATCGATAACTAAAACTATAAATGTAGCTCTTCTTACTGGGCGATTGCATCAACTTAGATGCTTCTCCTGTGTTCTACTGTGCTGCTTGTATTGTCCCCACATAACCCAGCACGCGACAAGGACTGGCACACCATAAATGTAACCGTTTCAGAGAGAAATGCGACCAATGTGACGTTCTCGCGTTATATCGATTCGATGGTGAATGACGAAACACGGAGATTTTCTAAGGTTTTTACTACATATTAACACTTTTCACATTTTCTCGTGTTACGTGGCTGCCAGTCCTCGGTTCATGCAAAATCTTAAGGTCCTCGGTCATGTCCAAGGCACCAAACCGACCAATAATTCAATAATCGATAACTAAAACTATAAATGTGGCTCTTCTTACTGGGCGATTGCATCAACTTAGATGCTTCTCCTGTGTTCTACTGTGCTGCTTGTATTGTCCCCACATACCGCAGCACGCGACAAGGGCTGGCAGACCATAAATGTAACCGTTTCAGAGAGAAATGCGACCAATGTGACGATCTCGCGTTATATCGATTCGATGGTGAATGACGAAACACGGAGATTTTCTAAGGTTGTTACTACATATTAACACTTTTCACATGTTCTCGTGTTACGTGGCTGCCAGTCCTCGGTTCATGCAAAATCTTAAGGTCATCGGTCATGTCCAAGGCACCAAACCGACCAATAATTCAATAATCGATAACTAAAACTATAAATGTAGCTCCTCTTACTGGGCGATTGCATCAACTTAGATGCTTCTCCTGTGTTCTACTGTGATGCTTGTATTGTCCCCACATACCGCAGCACGCGACAAGGGCTGGCAGACCATAAATGTAACCGTTTCAGAGAGAAATGCGACCAATGTGACGATCTCGCGTTATATCGATTCGATGGTGAATGACGAAACACGGAGATTTTCTAAGGTTTTTACTACATATTAACACTTTTCACATGTTCTCGTGTTACGTGGCTGCCAGTCCTAGGTTCATGCAAAATCTTAAGGTCATCGGTCATGTCCAAGGCACCAAACCGACCAATAATTCAATAATCGATAACTAAAACTATAAATGTAGCTCTTCTTACTGGGCGATTGCATCAACTTAGATGCTTCTCCTGTGTTCTACTGTGCTGCTTGTATTGTCCCCACATACCGCAGCACGCGACAAGGGCTGGCAGACCATAAATGTAACCGTTTCAGAGAGAAATGCGACCAATGTGACGATCTCGCGTTATATCGATTCGATGGTGAATGACGAAACACGGAGATTTTCTAAGGTTTTTACTACATATTAACACTTTTCACATTTTCTCGTGTTACGTGGGTACCAGTCCTCGGTTCATGCAAAATCTTAAGGTCCTCGGTCATGTCCAAGGCACCAAACCGACCAATAATTCAGTAATCGATAACTAAAACTATAAATGTAGCTCTTCTTACTGGGCGATTGCATCAACTTAGATGCTTCTCCTGTGTTCTACTGTGCTGCTTGTATTGTCCCCACATACCGCAGCACGCGACAAGGGCTGGCAGACCATAAATGTAACCGTTTCAGAGAGAAATGCGACCAATGTGACCATCTCGCGTTATATCGATTCGATGGTGAATGACGAAACACGGAGATTTTCTAAGGTTTTTACTACATATTAACACTTTTCACATTTTCTCGTGTTACGTGGCTGCCAGTCCTCGGTTCATGTAAAATCTTAAGGTCCTCGGTCATGTCCAAGGCACCAAACCGACCAATAATTCGATAATCGATAACTAAAACTATAAATGTAGCTCTTCTTACTGGGCGATTGCATCAACTAAGATGCTTCTCCTGTGTTCTACTGTGCTGCTTGTATTGTCCCCACATACCGCAGCACGCGACAAGGGCTGGCAGACCATAAATGTAACCGTTTCAGAGAGAAATGCGCTCAATGTGACGATCACGCGTTATATCGATTCGATGGTGATTGACGAAACACGGAGATTTTCTAATGTTTTTACTACATATTAACACTTTTCACATTTTCTCGTGTTACGTGGCTGCCAGTCCTCGGTTCATGCAAAATCTTAAGGTCCTCGGTCATGTCCAAGGCACCAAACCGACCAATAATTCAATAATCGATAACTAAAACTATAAATGTAGCTCTTCATACTGGGCGATTGCATCAACTTAGATGCTTCTCCTGTGTTCTACTGTGCTGCTTGTATTGTCCCCACATACCGCCGCACGCGACAAGGGCTGGCAGACCATAAATGTAACCGTTTCAGAGAGAAATGCGACCAATGTGACGATCTCGCGTTATATCGATTCGATGGTGAATGACGAAACACGGAGATTTTCTAAGGTTTTTACTACATATTACCACTTTTCACATTTTCTCGTGTTACGTGGCTGCCAGTCCTCGGTTCATGCAAAATCTTAAGGTCCTCGGTCATGTCCAAGGCACCAAACCGACCAATAATTCAGTAATCGATAACTAAAACTATAAATGTAGCTCTTCTTACTGGGCGATTGCATCAACTTAGATGCTTCTCCTGTGTTCTACTGTGCTGCTTGTATTGTCCCCACATACCGCAGCACGCGACAAGGGCTGGCAGACCATAAATGTAACCGTTTCAGAGAGAAATGCGACCAATGTGACGATCTCGCGTTATATCGATTCGATGGTGAATGACGAAACACGGAGATTTTCTAAGGTTTTTACTACATATTAACACTTTTCACATTTTCTCGTGTTACGTGGGTACCAGTCCTCGGTTCATGCAAAATCTTAAGGTCCTCGGTCACGTCCAAGGCACCAAACCGACCAATAATTCAATAATCGATAACTAAAACTATAAATGTAGCTCTTCTTACTGGGCGATTGCATCAACTTAGATGCTTCTCCTGTGTTCTACTGTGCTGCTTGTATTGTCCCCACATACCGCAGCACGCGACAAGGGCTGGCAGACCATAAATGTAACCGTTTCAGAGAGAAATGCGACCAATGTGACGATCTCGCGTTATATCGATTCGATGGTGAATGACGAAACACGGAGATTTTCTAAGGTTTTTACTACATATTAAAACTTTTCACATTTTCTCGTGTTACGTGGGTACCAGTCCTCGGTTCATGCAAAATCTTAAGGTCCTCGGTCATGTCCAAGGCACCAAACCGACCAATAATTCAATAATCGATAACTAAAACTATAAATGTAGCTCTTCTTACTGGGCGATTGCATCAACTTAGATGCTTCTCCTGTGTTCTACTGTGCTGCTTGTATTGTCCCCACATACCGCAGCACGCGACAAGGGCTGGCAGACCATAAATGTAACCGTTTCAGAGAGAAATGCGCTCAATGTGACGATCTCGCGTTATATCGATTCGATGGTGAATGACGAAACACGGAGATTTTCTAAGGTTTTTACTACATATTAACACTTTTCACATTTTCTCGTGTTACGTGGCTGCCAGTCCTCGGTTCATGCAAAATCTTAAGGTCCTCGGTCATGTCCAAGGCACCAAACCGACCAATAATTCAATAATCGATAACTAAAACTATAAATGTAGCTCTTCTTACTGGGCGATTGCATCAACTTAGATGCTTCTCCTGTGTTCTACTGTGAGCTTGTATTGTCCCCACATACCGCAGCACGCGACAAGGGCTGGCAGACCATAAATGTAACCGTTTCAGAGAGAAATGCGACCAATGTGACGATCTCGAGTTATATCGATTCGATGGTGAATGACGAAACACGGAGATTTTCTAAGGTTTTTACTACATATTAACACTTTTCACATTTTCTCGTGTTACGTGGCTGCCAGTCCTCGGTTCATGCAAAATCTTAAGGTCCTCGGTCATGTCCAAGGCACAAAACCGACCAATAATTCAATAATCGATAACTAAAACTATAAATGTAGCTCTTCTTACTGGGCGATTGCATCAACTTAGATGCTTCTCCTGTGTTCTACTGTGCTGCTTGTATTGTCCCCACATACCGCAGCACGCGACAAGGGCTGGCAGACCATAAATGTAACCGTTTCAGAGAGAAATGCGACCAATGTGACGATCTCGCGTTATATCGATTCGATGGTGAATGACGAAACACGGAGATTTTCTAAGGTTTTTACTACATATTAACACTTTTCACATTTTCTCGTGTTACGTGGCTGCCAGTCCTCGGTTCATGCAAAATCTTAAGGTCCTAGGTCATGTCCAAGGCACCAAACCGACCAATAATTCAATAATCGATAACTAAAACTATAAATGTAGCTCTTCTTACTGGGCGATTGCATCAACTTAGATGCTTCTCCTGTGTTCTACTGTGCTGCTTGTATTGTCCCCACATACCGCAAGCACGCGACAAGGGCTGGCAGACCATAAATGTAACCGTTTCAGAGAGAAATGCGCTCAATGTGACGATCTCGCGTTATATCGATTCGATGGTGAATGACGAAACACGAGATTTTCTAAGGTTTTTACTACATATTAACACTTTTCACATTTTCTCGTGTTACGTGGGTACCAGTCCTCGGTTCATGCAAAATCTTAAGGTCCTCGGTTATGTCCAAGGCACCAAACCGACCAATAATTCAATAATCGATAACTAAAACTATAAATGTAGCTCTTCTTACTGGGCGATTGCATCAACTACGATGCTTCTCCTGTGTTCTACTGTGCTGCTTGTATTGTCCCCACATACCGCAGCACGCGACAAGGGCTGGCAGACCATAAATGTAACCGTTTCAGAGAGAAATGCGCTCAATGTGACGATCTCGCGTTACATCGATTCGATGGTGAATGACGAAACACGGAGATTTTCTAAGGTTTTTACTACATATTAACACTTTTCACATTTTCTCGTGTTACGTGGCTGCCAGTCCTCGGTTCATGCAAAATCTTTAGGTCCTCGGTCATGTCCAAGGCACCAAACCGACCAATAATTCAATAATCGATAACTAAAACTATAAATGTAGCTCTTCTTACTGGGCGATTGCATCAACTTAGATGCTTCTCCTGTGTTCTACTGTGCTGCTTGTATTGTCCCCACATACCGCAGCACGCGACAAGGGCTGGCAGACCATAAATGTAACCGTTTCAGAGAGAAATGCGACCAATGTGACCATCTCGCGTTATATCGATTCGATGGTGAATGACGAAACACGGAGATTTTCTAAGGGTTTTACTACATATTAACACTTTTCACATTTTCTCGTGTTACGTGGCTGCCAGTCCTCGGTTCATGCAAAATCTTAAGGTCCTAGGTCATGTCCAAGGCACCAAACCGACCAAGAATTCAATAATCGATAACTAAAAATATAAATGTAGCTCTTCTTACTGGGCGATTGCATCAACTTAGATGCTTCTCCTGTGTTCTACTGTGCTGCTTGCATTGTCCCCACATACCGCAGCATGCGACAAGGGCTGGCAGACCATAAATGTAACCGTTTCAGAGAGAAATGCGCTCAATGTGACGTTCTCGCGTTATATCGATTCGATGGTGAATGACGAAACACGGAGATTTTCTAAGGTTTTTACTACATATTAACACTTTTCACATTTTCTCGTGTTACGCGGCTGCCAGTACTCGGTTCATGCAAAATCTTAAGGTCCTAGGTCATGTCCAAGGCACCAAACCGACCAATAATTCAATAATCGATAACTAAAACTATAAATGTAGCTCTTCTTACTGGGCGATTGCATCAACTTAGATGCTTCTCCTGTGTTCTACTGTGCTGCTTGTATTGTCCCCACATACCGCAGCACGCGACAAGGGCTGGCAGATCATAAATGTAACCGTTTCAGATAGAAATGCGACCAATGTGACGATCTCGCGTTATATCGATTCGATGGTGAATGACGAAACACGGAGATTTTCTAAGGTTTTTACTACATATTAACACTTTTCACATTTTCTCGTGTTACGTGGCTGCCAGTCCTCGGTTCATGCAAAATCTTATGGTCCTCGGTCATGTCCAAGGCACCAAACCGACCAATAATTCAATAATCGATAACTAAAACTATAAATGTAGCTCTTCTTACTGGGCGATTGCATCAACTTAGATGCTTCTCCTGTGTTCTACTGTGCTGCTTGTATTGTCCCCACATACCGCAGCACGCGACAAGGGCTGGCAGACCATAAATGTAACCGCTTCAGAGAGAAATGCGCTCAATGTGACGATCTCGCGTTATATCGATTCGATGGTGAATGACGAAACACGGAGATTTTCTAAGGTTTTTACTACATATTACCACTTTTCACATTTTCTCGTGTTACGTGGCTGCCAGTCCTCGGTTCATGCAAAATCTTAAGGTCCTCGGTCATGTCCAAGGCACCAAACCGACCAATAATTCAATAATCGATAACTAAAACTATAAATGTAGCTCCTCTTACTGGGCGATTGCATCTACTTAGATGCTTCTCCTGTGTTCTACTGTGCTGCTTGTATTGTCCCCACATACCGCAGCACGCGACAAGGGCTGGCAGACCATAAATGTAACCGTTTCAGAGAGAAATGCGACCAATGTGACGATCTCGCGTTATATCGATTCGATGGTGAATGACGAAACACGGAGATTTTCTAAGGTTTTTACTACATATTAACACTTTTCACATTTTCTCGTGTTACGTGGCTGCCAGTCCTCGGTTCATGCAAAATCTTAAGGTCCTCGGTCATGTCCAAGGCACCAAACCGACCAATAATTCAATAATCGATAACTAAAACTATAAATGTAGCTCTTCTTACTGGGCGATTGCATCAACTTAGATGCTTCTCCTGTGTTCTACTGTGCTGCTTGTATTGTCCCCACATACCGCAGCACGCGACAAGGGCTGGCAGACCATAAATGTAACCGTTTCAGATAGAAATGCGACCAATGTGACGATCTCGCGTTATATCGATTCGATGGTGAATGACGAAACACGGAGATTTTCTAAGGTTTTTACTACATATTACCACTTTTCACATTTTCTCGTGTTACGTGGCTGCCAGTCCTCGGTTCATGCAAAATCTTAAGGTCCTCGGTCATGTCCAAGGCACCAAACCGACCAATAATTCAATAATCGATAACTAAAACTATAAATGTAGCTCTTCTTACTGGGCGATTGCATCAACTTAGATGCTTCTCCTGTGTTCTACTGTGCTGCTTGTATTGTCCCCACATACCGCTGCACGCGACAAGGGCTGGCAGACCATAAATGTAACCGTTTCAGAGAGAAATGCGACCAATGTGACCATCTCGCGTTATATCGATTCGATGGTGAATGACGAAACACGGAGATTTTCTAAGGTTTTTACTACATATTAAAACTTTTCACATTTTCTCGTGTTACGTGGCTGCCAGTCCTCGGTTCATGCAAAATCTTAAGGTCCTAGGTCATGTCCAAGGCACCAAACCGACCAATAATTCAATAATCGATAACTAAAACTATAAATGTAGCTCTTCTTACTGGGCGATTGCATCAACTAAGATGCTTCTCCTGTGTTCTACTGTGCTGCTTGTATTGTCCCCACATACCGCAGCACGCGACAAAGGCTGGCAGACCATAAATGTAACCGTTTCAGAGAGAAATGCGCTCAATGTGACGATCTCGCGTTATATCGATTCGATGGTGAATGACGAAACACGGAGATTTTCTAAGGTTTTTACTACATATTAACACTTTTCACATTTTCTCGTGTTACGTGGCTGCCAGTCCTCGGTTCATGCAAAATCTTAAGGTCCTAGGTCATGTCCAAGGCACCAAACCGACCAATAATTCAATAATCGATAACTAAAACTATAAATGTAGCTCTTCTTACTGGGCGATTGCATCAACTAAGATGCTTCTCCTGTGTTCTACTGTGCTGCTTGTATTGTCCCCACATACCGCAGCACGCGACAAGGGCTGGCAGACCATAAATGTAACCGTTTCAGAGAGAAATGCGCTCAATGTGACGATCTCGCGTTATATCGATTCGATGGTGAATGACGAAACACGAGATTTTCTAAGGTTTTTACTACATATTAACACTCTTCACATTTTCTCGTGTTACGTGGGTACCAGTCCTCGGTTCATGCAAAATCTTAAGGTCCTCGGTCATGTCCAAGGCACCAAACCGACCAATAATTCAATAATCGATAACTAAAACTATAAATGTAGCTCTTCTTACTGGGCGATTGCATCAACTTAGATGCTTCTCCTGTGTTCTACTGTGCTGCTTGTATTGTCCCCACATACCGCAGCACGCGATAAGGGCTGGCAGACCATAAATGTAACCGTTTCAGATAGAAATGCGACCAATGTGACGATCTCGCGTTATATCGATTCGATGGTGAATGACGAAACACGGAGATTTTCTAAGGTTTTTACTACATATTACCACTTTTCACATTTTCTCGTGTTACGTGGCTGCCATTCCTCGGTTCATGCAAAATCTTAAGGCCCTCGGTCATGTCCAAGGCACCAAACCGGCCAATAATTCAATAATCGATAACTAAAACTATAAATGTAGCTCTTCTTACTGGGCGATTGCATCAACTTAGATGCTTCTCCTGTGTTCTACTGTGCTGCTTGTATTGTCCCCACATACCGCAGCACGCGACAAGGGCTGGCAGACCATAAATGTAACCGTTTCAGAGAGAAATGCGCTCAATGTGACGATCTCGCGTTATATCGATTCGATGGTGAATGACGAAACACGGAGATTTTCTAAGGTTTTTACTACATATTAACACTTTTCACATTTTCTCGTGTTACGTGGCTGCCAGTCCTCGGTTCATGCAAAATCTTAAGGTCCTAGGTCATGTCCAAGGCACCAAACCGACCAATAATTCAATAATCGATAACTAAAACTATAAATGTAGCTCTTCTTACTGGGCGATTGCATCAACTAAGATGCTTCTCCTGTGTTCTACTGTGCTGCTTGTATTGTCCCCACATACCGCAGCACGCGACAAGGGCTGGCAGACCATAAATGTAACCGTTTCAGAGAGAAATGCGCTCAATGTGACGATCTCGCGTTATATCGATTCGATGGTGAATGACGAAACACGGAGATTTTCTAAGGTTTTTACTACATATTAACACTTTTCACATTTTCTCGTGTTACGTGGCTGCCAGTCCTCGGTTCATGCAAAATCTTAAGGACCTCGGTCATGTCCAAGGCACCAAACCGACCAATAATTCAATAATCGATAACTAAAACTATAAATGTAGCTCTTCTTACTGGGCTATTGCATCAACTTAGATGCTTCTCCTGTGTTCTACTGTGATGCTCGTATTGTCCCCACATACCGCTGCACGTGACAAGGGCTGGCAGACCATAAATGTAACCGTTTCAGAGAGAAATGCGACCAATGTGACGATCTCGCGTTATATCGATTCGATGGTGAATGACGAAACACGGAGATTTTCTAAGGTTTTTACTACATATTAACACTTTTCACATTTTCTCGTGTTACGTGGCTGCCAGTCCTCGGTTCATGTTAAATCTTAAGGTCCTCGGTCATGTCCAAGGCACCAAACCGACCAATAATTCAATAATCGATAACTAAAACTATAAATGTAGCTCTTCTTACTGGGCGATTGCATCAACTTAGATGCTTCTCCTGTGTTCTACTGTGCTGCTTGTATTGTCCCCACATACCGCAGCACGCGACAAGGGCTGGCAGACCATAAATGTAACCGTTTCAAAGAGAAATGCGCTCAATGTGACGATCTCGCGTTATATCGATTCGATGGTGAATGACGAAACACGGAGATTTTCTAAGGTTTTTACTACATATTAACACTTTTCACATTTTCTCGTGTTACGTGGGTACCAGTCCTCGGTTCATGCAAAATCTTAAGGTCCTCGGTCATGTCCAAGGCACCAAACCGACCAATAATTCAATAATCGATAACTAAAACTATAAATGTAGCTCTTCTTACTGGGCGATTGCATCAACTTAGATGCTTCTCCTGTGTTCTACTGTGCTGCTTGTATTGTCCCCACATACCGCAGCACGCGACAAGGGCTGGCAGACCATAAATGTAACCGTTTCAGAGAGAAATGCGCTCAATGTGACGATTTCGCGTTATATCGATTCGATGGTGAACGACGAAACACGGAGATTTTCTAAGGTTTTTACTACATATTAACACTTTTCACATTTTCTCGTGTTACGTGGGTACCAGTCCTCGGTTCATGCAAAATCTTAAGGTCCTCGGTCATGTCCAAGGCACCAAACCGACCAATAATTCAATAATCGATAACTAAAACTATAAATGTAGCTCTTCTTACTGGGCGATTGCATCAACTTAGATGCTTCTCATGTGTTCTACTGTGCTGCTTGTATTGTCCCCACATACCGCAGCACGCGACAAGGGCTGGCAGACCATAAATGTAACCGTTTCAGAGAGAAATGCGCTCAATGTGACGATCTCGCGTTATATCGATTCGATGGTGAATGACGAAACACGGAGATTTTCTAAGGTTTTTACTACATATTAACACTTTTCACATTTTCTCGTGTTACGTGGGTACCAGTCCTCGGTTCATGCAAAACCTTAAGGTCCTCGGTCATGTCCAAGGCACCAAACCGACCAATAATTCAATGATCGATAACTAAAACTATAAATGTAGCTCTTCTTACTGGGCGATTGCATCAACTTAGATGCTTCTCCTGTGTTCTACTGTGCTGCTTGTATTGTCCCCACATACCGCAGCACGCGACAAGGGCTGGCAGACCATAAATGTAACCGTTTCAGAGAGAAATGCGACCAATGTGACGATCTCGCGTTATATCGATTCGATGGTGAATGACGAAACACGGAGATTTTCTAAGGTTTTTACTACATATTAACACTTTCACATTTTCTCGTGTTACGTGGCTGCCAGTCCTCGGTTCATGCAAAATCTTAAGGTCCTCGGTCATGTCCAAGGCACCAAACCGACCAATAATTCAATAATCGATAACTAAAACTATAAATGTAGCTCTTCTTACTGGGCGATTGCATCAACTTAGATGCTTCTCCTGTGTTCTACTGTGAGCTTGTATTGTCCCCACATACCGCAGCACGCGACAAGGGCTGGCAGACCATAAATGTAACCGTTTCAGAGAGAAATGCGACCAATGTGACGATCTCGCGTTATATCGATTCGATGGTGAATGACGAAACACGGAGATTTTCTAAGGTTTTTACTACATATTAACACTTTTCACGTTTTCTCGTGTTACGTGGCTGCCAGTCCTCGGTTCATGCAAAATCTTAAGGTCATCGGTCATGTCCAAGGCACCAAACCGACCAATAATTCAATAATCGATAACTAAAACTATAAATGTAGCTCTTCTTACTGGGCGATTGCATCAACTTAGATGCTTCTCCTGTGTTCTACTGTGCTGCTTGTATTGTCCCCACATACCGCAGCACGCGACAAGGGCTGGCAGACCATAAATGTAACCCTTTCAGAGAGAAATGCGACCAATGTGACGATCTCGCGTTATATCGATTCGATGGTGAATGACGAAACACGGAGATTTTCTAAGGTTTTTACTACATATTAACACTTTTCACATGTTCTCGTGTTACGTGGCTGCCAGTCCTCGGTTCATGCAAAATCTTAAGGTCATCGGTCATGTCCAAGGCACCAAACCGACCAATAATTCAATAATCGATAACTAAAACTATAAATGTAGCTCTTCTTACTGGGCGATTGCATCAACTTAGATGCTTCTCCTGTGTTCTACTGTGCTGCTTGTATTGTCCCCACATACCGCAGCACGCGACAAGGGCTGGCAGACCATAAATGTAACCGTTTCAGAGAGAAATGCGACCAATGTGACGATCTCGCGTTATATCGATTCGATGGTGAATGACGAAACACGGAGATTTTCTAAGGTTTTTACTACATATTAACACTTTTCACATTTTCTCGTGTTACGTGGCTGCCAGTCCTCGGTTCATGCAAAATCTTAAGGACCTCGGTCATGTCCAAGGCACCAAACCGACCAATAATTCAATAATCGATAACTAAAACTATAAATGTAGCTCTTCTTACTGGGCGATTGCATCAACTTAGATGCTTCTCCTGTGTTCTACTGTGCTGCTTGTATTGTCCCCACATACCGCAGCACGCGACAAGGGCTGGCAGACCATAAATGTAACCGTTTCAGAGAGAAATGCGACCAATGTGACGATCTCGCGTTATATCGATTCGATGGTGAATGACGAAACACGGAGATTTTCTAAGGTTTTTACTACATATTAACACTTTTCACATGTTCTCGTGTTACGTGGCTGCCAGTCCTCGGTTCATGCAAAATCTAAAGGTCATCGGTCATGTCCAAGGCACCAAACCGACCAATAATTCAATAATCGATAACTAAAACTATAAATGTAGCTCTTCTTACTGGGCGATTGCATCAACTTAGATGCTTCTCCTGTGTTCTACTGTGCTGCTTGTATTGTCCCCACATACCGCAGCACGCGACAAGGGCTGGCAGACCATAAATGTAACCGTTTCAGAGAGAAATGCGACCAATGTGACGATCTCGCGTTATATCGATTCGATGGTGAATGACGAAACACGGAGATTTTCTAAGGTTTTTACTACATATTAACACTTTTCACATGTTCTCGTGTTACGTGGCTGCCAGTCCTCGGTTCATGCAAAATCTTAAGGTCATCGGTCATGTCCAAGGCACCAAACCGACCAATAATTCAATAATCGATAACTAAAACTATAAATGTAGCTCTTCTTACTGGGCGATTGCATCAACTTAGATGCTTCTCCTGTGTTCTACTGTGCTGCTTGTATTGTCCCCACATACCGCAGCACGCGACAAGGTCTAGCAGACCATAAATGTAACCGTTTCAGAGAGAAATGCGACCAATGTGACGATCTCGCTTATATCGATTCGATGGTGAATGACGAAACACGGAGATTTTCTAAGGTTTTTACTACATATTAACACTTTTCACATTTTCTCGTGTTACGTGGCTGCCAGTCCTCGGTTCATGCAAAATCTTAAGGTCCTCGGTCATGTCCAAGGCACCAAACCGACCAATAATTCAGTAATCGATAACTAAAACTATAAATGTAGCTCTTCTTACTGGGCGATTGCATCAACTTAGATGCTTCTCCTGTGTTCTACTGTGCTGCTTGTATTGTCCCCACATAACCCAGCACGCGACAAGGACTGGCACACCATAAATGTAACCGTTTCAGAGAGAAATGCGACCAATGTGACGTTCTCGCGTTATATCGATTCGATGGTGAATGACGAAACACGGAGATTTTCTAAGGTTTTTACTACATATTAACACTTTTCACATTTTCTCGTGTTACGTGGGTACCAGTCCTCGGTTCATGCAAAATCTTAAGGTCCTCGGTCATGTCCAAGGCACCAAACCGACCAATAATTCAATAATCGATAACTAAAACTATAAATGTGGCTCTTCTTACTGGGCGATTGCATCAACTTAGATGCTTCTCCTGTGTTCTACTGTGCTGCTTGTATTGTCCCCACATACCGCAGCACGCGACAAGGGCTGGCAGACCATAAATGTAACCGTTTCAGAGAGAAATGCGACCAATGTGACGATCTCGCGTTATATCGATTCGATGGTGAATGACGAAACACGGAGATTTTCTAAGGATTTTACTACATATTAACACTTTTCACATGTTCTCGTGTTACGTGGCTGCCAGTCCTCGGTTCATGCAAAATCTTAAGGTCATCGGTCATGTCCAATGCACCAAACCGACCAATAATTCAATAATCGATAACTAAAACTATAAATGTAGCTCTTCTTACTGGGCGATTGCATCAACTTAGATGCTTCTCCTGTGTTCTACTGTGCTGCTTGTATTGTCCCCACATACCGCAGCACGCGACAAGGGCTGGCAGACCATAAATGTAACCGTTTCAGAGAGAAATGCGACCAATGTGACGATCTCGCGTTATATCGATTCGATGGTGAATGACGAAACACGGAGATTTTCTAAGGTTTTTACTACATATTAACACTTTTCACATTTTCTCGTGTTACGTGGCTGCCAGTCCTCGGTTCATGCAAAATCTTAAGGTCATCCGTCATGTCCAAGGCACCAAACCGACCAATAATTCAATAATCGATAACTAAAACTATAAATGTAGCTCTTCTTACTGGGCGATTGCATCAACTTAGATGCTTCTCCTGTGTTCTACTGTGCTGCTTGTATTGTCCCCACATACCGCAGCACGCGACAAGGGCTGGCAGACCATAAATGTAACCGTTTCAGAGAGAAATGCGACCAATGTGACGATCTCGCGTTATATCGATTCGATGGTGAATGACGAAACACGGAGATTTTCTAAGGTTTTTACTACATATTAACACTTTTCACATTTTCTCGTGTTACGTGGCTGCCAGTCCTCGGTTCATGCAAAATCTTAAGGTCCTCGGTCATGTCCAAGGCACCAAACCGACCAATAATTCAGTAATCGATAACTAAAACTATAAATGTAGCTCTTCTTACTGGGCGATTGCATCAACTTAGATGCTTCTCCTGTGTTCTACTGTGCTGCTTGTATTGTCCCCACATACCGCAGCACGCGACAAGGGCTGGCAGACCATAAATGTAACCGTTTCAGAGAGAAATGCGACCAATGTGACCATCTCGCGTTATATCGATTCGATGGTGAATGACGAAACACGGAGATTTTCTAAGGTTTTTACTACATATTAACACTTTTCACATTTTCTCGTGTTACGTGGCTGCGAGTCCTCGGTTCATGTAAAATCTTAAGGTCCTCGGTCATGTCCAAGGCACCAAACCGACCAATAATTCGATAATCGATAACTAAAACTATAAATGTAGCTCTTCTTACTGGGCGATTGCATCAACTAAGATGCTTCTCCTGTGTTCTACTGTGCTGCTTGTATTGTCCCCACATACCGCAGCACGCGACAAGGGCTGGCAGACCATAAATGTAACCGTTTCAGAGAGAAATGCGCTCAATGTGACGATCTCGCGTTATATCGATTCGATGGTGATTGACGAAACACGGAGATTTTCTAATGTTTTTACTACATATTAACACTTTTCACATTTTCTCGTGTTACGTGGCTGCCAGTCCTCGGTTCATGCAAAATCTTAAGGTCCTCGGTCATGTCCAAGGCACCAAACCGACCAATAATTCAATAATCGATAACTAAAACTATAAATGTAGCTCTTCTTACTGGGCGATTGCATCAACTTAGATGCTTCTCCTGTGTTCTACTGTGCTGCTTGTATTGTCCCCACATAACCCAGCACGCGACAAGGGCTGGCAGA
This sequence comes from Schistocerca nitens, assembly GCF_023898315.1. Taxonomy (NCBI): domain Eukaryota; kingdom Metazoa; phylum Arthropoda; class Insecta; order Orthoptera; family Acrididae; genus Schistocerca; species Schistocerca nitens. The sequence continues at coordinate 70,786,530 of NC_064625.1, forward strand.
CCATAAATGTAACCGTTTCAGAGAGAAATGCGACCAATGTGACGATCTCGCGTTATATCGATTCGATGGTGAATGACGAAACACGGAGATTTTCTAAGGTTTTTACTACATATTAACAATTTTCACATTTTCTCGTGTTACGTGGGTACCAGTCCTCGGTTCATGCAAAATCTTAAGGTCCTCGGTCATGTCCAAGGCACCAAACCGACCAATAATTCAATAATCGATAACTAAAACTATAAATGTAGCTCTTCTTACTGGGCGATTGCATCAACTTAGATGCTTCTCCTGTGTTCTACTGTGCTGCTTGTATTGTCCCCACATACCGCAGCACGCGACAAGGGCTGGCAGACCATAAATGTAACCGTTTCAGAGAGAAATGCGCTCAATGTGACGATCTCGCTTATATCGATTCGATGGTGAATGACGAAACACGGAGATTTTCTAAGGTTTTTACTACATATTAACACTTTTCACATTTTCTCGTGTTACGTGGCTGCCAGTCCTCGGTTCATGCAAAATCTTTAGGTCCTCGGTCATGTCCAAGGCACAAAACCGACCAATAATTCAATAATCGATAACTAAAACTATAAATGTAGCTCTTCTTACTGGGCGATTGCATCAACTTAGATGCTTCTCCTGTGTTCTACTGTGCTGCTTGTATTGTCCCCACATACCGCAGCACGCGACAAGGGCTGGCAGACCATAAATGTAACCGTTTCAGAGAGAAATGCGACCAATGTGACGATCTCGCGTTATATCGATTCGATGGTGAATGACGAAACACGGAGATTTTCTAAGGTTTTTACTACATATTAACACTTTTCACATTTTCTCGTGTTACGTGGGTACCAGTCCTCGGTTCATGCAAAATCTTAAGGTCCTCGGTCATGTCCAAGGCACCAAACCGACCAATAATTCAATAATCGATAACTAAAACTATGAATGTAGCTCTTCTTACTGGGCGATTGCATCAACTTAGATGCTTCTCCTGTGTTCTACTGTGCTGCTTGTATTGTCCCCACATACCGCAGCACGCGACAAGGGCTGGCAGACCATAAATGTAACCGTTTCAGAGAGAAATGCGCTCAATGTGACGATCTCGCGTTATATCGATTCGATGGTGAATGACGAAACACGGAGATTTTCTAAGGTTTTTACTACATATTAACAATTTTCACATTTCCTCGTGTTACGTGGGTACCAGTCCTCTCGGTTCATGCAAAATCTTAAGGTCCTCGGTCATGTCCAAGGCACCAAACCGACCAATAATTCAATAATCGATAACTAAAACTATAAATGTAGCTCTTCTTACTGGGCGATTGCATCAACTAAGATGCTTCTCCTGTGTTCTACTGTGCTGCTTGTATTGTCCCCAAATACCGCAGCACGCGACAAGGGCTGGCAGACCATAAATGTAACCGTTTCAGAGAGAAATGCGCTCAATGTGACGATCTCGCGTTATATCGATTCGATGGTGAATGACGAAACATGGAGATTTTCTAAGGTTTTTACTACATATTAACACTTTTCACATTTTCTCGTGTTACGTGGGTACCAGTCCTCGGTTCATGCAAAATCTTAAGGTCCTCGGTCATGTCCAAGGCACCAAACCGACCAATAATTCAATAATCGATAACTAAAACTATAAATGTAGCTCTTCTTACTGGGCGATTGCATCAACTTAGATGCTTCTCCTGTGTTCTACTGTGCTGCTTGTATTGTCCCCACATACCGCAGCACGCGACAAGGGCTGGCAGACCATAAATGTAACCGTTTCAGAGAGAAATGCGCTCAATGTGACGATCTCGCGTTATATCGATTCGATGGTGAATGACGAAACACGGAGATTTTCTAAGGTTTTTACTACATATTAAAACTTTTCACATTTTCTCGTGTTACGTGGGTACCATTCCTCGGTTCATGCAAAATCTTAAGGTCCTCGGTCATGTCCAAGGCACCAAACCGACCAATAATTCAATAATCGGTAACTAAAACTATAAATGTAGCTTTTCTTACTGGGCGATTGCATCAACTTAGATGCTTCTCCTGTGTTCTACTGTGCTGCTTGTATTGTCCCCACATACCGCAGCACGCGACAAGGGCTGGCAGACCATAAATGTAACCGTTTCAGAGAGAAATGCGCTCAATGTGACGATCTCGCGTTATATCGATTCGATGGTGAATGACGAAACACGGAGATTTTCTAAGGTTTTTACTACATATTAACACTTTTCACATTTTCTCGTGTTACGTGGCTGCCAGTCCTCGGTTCATGCAAAATCTTAAGGTCCTAGGTCATGTCCAAGGCACCAAACCGACCAATAATTCAATAATCGATAACTAAAACTATAAATGTGGCTCTTCTTACTGGGCGATTGCATCAACTTAGATGCTTCTCCTGTGTTCTACTGTGCTGCTTGTATTGTCCCCACATACCGCAGCACGCGACAAGGGCTGGCAGACCATAAATGTAACCGTTTCAGAGAGAAATGCGACCAATGTGACGATCTCGCGTTATATCGATTCGATGGTGAATGACGAAACACGGAGATTTTCTAAGGTTTTTACTACATATTAACACTTTTCACATGTTCTCGTGTTACGTGGCTGCCAGTCCTCGGTTCATGCAAAATCTTAAGGTCATCGGTCATGTCCAAGGCACCAAACCGACCAATAATTCAATAATCGATAACTAAAACTATAAATGTAGCTCTTCTTACTGGGCGATTGCATCAACTTAGATGCTTCTCCTGTGTTCTACTGTGCTGCTTGTATTGTCCCCACATACCGCAGCACGCGACAAGGGCTGGCAGACCATAAATGTAACCGTTTCAGAGAGAAATGCGACCAATGTGACGATCTCGCGTTATATCGATTCGATGGTGAATGACGAAACACGGAGATTTTCTAAGGTTTTTACTACATATTAACACTTTTCACATTTTCTCGTGTTACGTGGCTGCCAGTCCTCGGTTCATGCAAAATCTTAAGGTCCTCGGTCATGTCCAAGGCACCAAACCGACCAATAATTCAGTAATCGATAACTAAAACTATAAATGTAGCTCTTCTTACTGGGCGATTGCATCAACTTAGATGCTTCTCCTGTGTTCTATTGTGCTGCTTGTATTGTCCCCACATACCGCAGCACGCGACAAGGGCTGGCAGACCATAAATGTAACCGTTTCAGAGAGAAATGCGCTCAATGTGACGATCTCGCGTTATATCGATTCGATGGTGAATGACGAAACACGGAGATTTTCTAAGGTTTTTACTACATATTAACAATTTTCACATTTCCTCGTGTTACGTGGGTACCAGTCCTCTCGGTTCATGCAAAATCTTAAGGTCCTCGGTCATGTCCAAGGCACCAAACCGACCAATAATTCAATAATCGATAACTAAAACTATAAATGTAGCTCTTCTTACTGGGCGATTGCATCAACTAAGATGCTTCTCCTGTGTTCTACTGTGCTGCTTGTATTGTCCCCACATACCGCAGCACGCGACAAGGGCTGGCAGACCATAAATGTAACCGTTTCAGAGAGAAATGCGCTCAATGTGACGATCTCGCGTTATATCGATTCGATGGTGAATGACGAAACACGGAGATTTTCTAAGGTTTTTACTACATATTACCACTTTTCACATTTTCTCGTGTTACGTGGGTACCAGTCCTCTGTTCATGCAAAATCTTAAGGTCCTCGGTCATGTCCAAGGCACCAAACCGACCAATAATTCAATAATCGATAACTAAAACTATAAATGTAGCTCTTCTTACTGGGCGATTGCATCAACTTAGATGCTTCTCCTGTGTTCTACTGTGCTGCTTGTATTGTCCCCACATAACCCAGCACGCGACAAGGGCTGGCAGACCATAAATGTAACCGTTTCAGAGAGAAATGCGACCAATGTGACGATCTCGCGTTATATCGATTCGATGGTGAATGACGAAACACGGAGATTTTCTAAGGTTTTTACTACATATTAACAATTTTCACATTTTCTCGTGTTACGTGGGTACCAGTCCTCGGTTCATGCAAAATCTTAAGGTCCTCGGTCATGTCCAAGGCACCAAACCGACCAATAATTCAATAATCGATAACTAAAACTATAAATGTAGCTCTTCTTACTGGGCGATTGCATCAACTTAGATGCTTCTCCTGTGTTCTACTGTGCTGCTTGTATTGTCCCCACATACCGCAGCACGCGACAAGGGCTGGCAGACCATAAATGTAACCGTTTCTGAGAGAAATGCGCTCAATGTGACGATCTCGCTTATATCGATTCGATGGTGAATGACGAAACACGGAGATTTTCTAAGGTTTTTACTACATATTAACACTTTTCACATTTTCTCGTGTTACGTGGCTGCCAGTCCTCGGTTCATGCAAAATCTTTAGGTCCTCGGTCATGTCCAAGGCACAAAACCGACCAATAATTCAATAATCGATAACTAAAACTATAAATGTAGCTATTCTTACTGGGCGATTGCATCAACTTAGATGCTTCTCCTGTGTTCTACTGTGCTGCTTGTATTGTCCCCACATACCGCAGCACGCGACAAGGGCTGGCAGACCATAAATGTAACCGTTTCAGAGAGAAATGCGACCAATGTGACGATCTCGCGTTATATCGATTCGATGGTGAATGACGAAACACGGAGATTTTCTAAGGTTTTTACTACATATTAACACTTTTCACATTTTCTCGTGTTACGTGGGTACCAGTCCTCGGTTCATGCAAAATCTTAAGGTCCTCGGTCATGTCCAAGGCACCAAACCGACCAATAATTCAATAATCGATAACTAAAACTATAAATGTAGCTCTTCTTACTGGGCGATTGCATCAACTTAGATGCTTCTCCTGTGTTCTACTGTGCTGCTTGTATTGTCCCCACATACCGCAGCACGCGACAAGGGCTCGCAGACCATAAATGTAACCGTTTCAGAGAGAAATGCGCTCAATGTGACGATCTCGCGTTATATCGATTCGATGGTGAATGACGAAACACGGAGATTTTCTAAGGTTTTTACTACATATTAACAATTTTCACATTTCCTCGTGTTACGTGGGTACCAGTCCTCTCGGTTCATGCAAAATCTTAAGGTCCTCGGTCATGTCCAAGGCACCAAACCGACCAATAATTCAATAATCGATAACTAAAACTATAAATGTAGCTCTTCTTACTGGGCGATTGCATCAACTAAGATGCTTCTCCTGTGTTCTACTGTGCTGCTTGTATTGTCCCCACATACCGCAGCACGCGACAAGGGCTGGCAGACCATAAATGTAACCGTTTCAGAGAGAAATGCGCTCAATGTGACGATCTCGCGTTATATCGATTCGATGGTGAATGACGAAACACGGAGATTTTCTAAGGTTTTTACTACATATTAACACTTTTCACATTTTCTCGTGTTACGTGGGTACCAGTCCTCGGTTCATGCAAAATCTTAAGGTCCTCGGTCATGTCCAAGGCACCAAACCGACCAATAATTCAATAATCGGTAACTAAAACTATAAATGTAGCTCTTCTTACTGGGCGATTGCATCAACTTAGATGCTTCTCCTGTGTTCTACTGTGCTGCTTGTATTGTCCCCACATACCGCAGCACGCGACAAGGGCTGGCAGACCATAAATGTAACCGTTTCAGAGAGAAATGCGCTCAATGTGACGATCTCGCGTTATATCGATTCGATGGTGAATGACGAAACACGGAGATTTTCTAAGGTTTTTACTACATATTAACACTTTTCACATTTTCTCGTGTTACGTGGCTGCCAGTCCTCGGTTCATGCAAAATCGTAAGGTCCTCGGTCATGTCCAAGGCACCAAACCGACCAATAATTCAATAATCGATAACTAAAACTATAAATGTAGCTCTTCTTACTGGGCGATTGCATCAACTTAGATGCTTCTCCTGTGTTCTACTGTGAGCTTGTATTGTCCCCACATACCGCAGCACGCGACAAGGGCTGGCAGACCATAAATGTAACCGTTTCAGAGAGAAATGCGCTCAATGTGACGATCTCGCGTTATATCGATTCGATGGTGAATGACGAAACACGGAGATTTTCTAAGGTTTTTACTACATATTAACACTTTTCACATTTTCTCGTGTTACGTGGCTGCCAGTCCTCGGTTCATGCAAAATCTTAAGGTCCTCGGTCATGTCCAAGGCACCAAACCGACCAATAATTCAATAATCGATAACTAAAACTATAAATGTAGCTCTTCTTACTGGGCGATTGCATCAACTTAGATGCTTCTCCTGTGTTCTACTGTGCTGCTTGTATTGTCCCCACATACCGCAGCACGCGACAAGGGCTGGCAGACCATAAATGTAACCGTTTCAGAGAGAAATGCGACCAATGTGACGATCTCGCGTTATATCGATTCGATGGTGAATGACGAAACACGGAGATTTTCTAAGGTTTTTACTACATATTAACACTTTTCACATTTTCTCGTGTTACGTGGCTGCCAGTCCTCGGTTCATGCAAAATCTTAAGGTCCTAGGTCATGTCCAAGGCACCAAACCGACCAATAATTCAATAATCGATAACTAAAACTATAAATGTAGCTCTTCTTACTGGGCGATTGCATCAACTTAGATGCTTCTCCTGTGTTCTACTGTGCTGCTTGTATTGTCCCCACATACCGCAGCACGCGACAAGGGCTGGCAGACCATAAATGTAACCGTTTCAGAGAGAAATGCGCTCAATGTGACGATCTCGCGTTATATCGATTCGATGGTGAATGACGAAACACGGAGATTTTCTAAGGTTTTTACTACATATTAACACTTTTCACATTTTCTCGTGTTACGTGGGTACCAGTCCTCGGTTCATGCAAAATCTTAAGGTCCTCGGTCATGTCCAAGGCACCAAACCGACCAATAATTCAATAATCGATAACTAAAACTATAAATGTAGCTCTTCTTACTGGGCGATTGCATCAACTTAGATGCTTCTCCTGTGTTCTACTGTGCTGCTTGTATTGTCCCCACATACCGCAGCACGCGACAAGGGCTCGCAGACCATAAATGTAACCGTTTCAGAGAGAAATGCGCTCAATGTGACGATCTCGCGTTATATCGATTCGATGGTGAATGACGAAACACGGAGATTTTCTAAGGTTTTTACTACATATTAACAATTTTCACATTTCCTCGTGTTACGTGGGTACCAGTCCTCTCGGTTCATGCAAAATCTTAAGGTCCTCGGTCATGTCCAAGGCACCAAACCGACCAATAATTCAATAATCGATAACTAAAACTATAAATGTAGCTCTTCTTACTGGGCGATTGCATCAACTAAGATGCTTCTCCTGTGTTCTACTGTGCTGCTTGTATTGTCCCCACATACCGCAGCACGCGACAAGGGCTGGCAGACCATAAATGTAACCGTTTCAGAGAGAAATGCGCTCAATGTGACGATCTCGCGTTATATCGATTCGATGGTGAATGACGAAACACGGAGATTTTCTAAGGTTTTTACTACATATTAACACTTTTCACATTTTCTCGTGTTACGTGGGTACCAGTCCTCGGTTCATGCAAAATCTTAAGGTCCTCGGTCATGTCCAAGGCACCAAACCGACCAATAATTCAATAATCGGTAACTAAAACTATAAATGTAGCTCTTCTTACTGGGCGATTGCATCAACTTAGATGCTTCTCCTGTGTTCTACTGTGCTGCTTGTATTGTCCCCACATACCGCAGCACGCGACAAGGGCTGGCAGACCATAAATGTAACCGTTTCAGAGAGAAATGCGCTCAATGTGACGATCTCGCGTTATATCGATTCGATGGTGAATGACGAAACACGGAGATTTTCTAAGGTTTTTACTACATATTAACACTTTTCACATTTTCTCGTGTTACGTGGCTGCCAGTCCTCGGTTCATGCAAAATCGTTAGGTCCTCGGTCATGTCCAAGGCACCAAACCGACCAATAATTCAATAATCGATAACTAAAACTATAAATGTAGCTCTTCTTACTGGGCGATTGCATCAACTTAGATGCTTCTCCTGTGTTCTACTGTGAGCTTGTATTGTCCCCACATACCGCAGCACGCGACAAGGGCTGGCAGACCATAAATGTAACCGTTTCAGAGAGAAATGCGCTCAATGTGACGATCTCGCGTTATATCGATTCGATGGTGAATGACGAAACACGGAGATTTTCTAAGGTTTTTACTACATATTAACACTTTTCACATTTTCTCGTGTTACGTGGCTGCCAGTCCTCGGTTCATGCAAAATCTTAAGGTCCTCGGTCATGTCCAAGGCACCAAACCGACCAATAATTCAATAATCGATAACTAAAACTATAAATGTAGCTCTTCTTACTGGGCGATTGCATCAACTTAGATGCTTCTCCTGTGTTCTACTGTGCTGCTTGTATTGTCCCCACATACCGCAGCACGCGACAAGGGCTGGCAGACCATAAATGTAACCGTTTCAGAGAGAAATGCGACCAATGTGACGATCTCGCGTTATATCGATTCGATGGTGAATGACGAAACACGGAGATTTTCTAAGGTTTTTACTACATATTAACACTTTTCACATTTTCTCGTGTTACGTGGCTGCCAGTCCTCGGTTCATGCAAAATCTTAAGGTCCTAGGTCATGTCCAAGGCACCAAACCGACCAATAATTCAATAATCGATAACTAAAACTATAAATGTAGCTCTTCTTACTGGGCGATTGCATCAACTTAGATGCTTCTCCTGTGTTCTACTGTGCTGCTTGTATTGTCCCCACATACCGCAAGCACGCGACAAGGGCTGGCAGACCATAAATGTAACCGTTTCAGAGAGAAATGCGCTCAATGTGACGATCTCGCGTTATTTCGATTCGATGGTGAATGACGAAACACGAGATTTTCTAAGGTTTTTACTACATATTAACACTTTTCACATTTTCTCGTGTTACGTGGCTGCCAGTCCTCGGTTCATGCAAAATCTTAAGGTCCTCGGTCATGTCCAAGGCACCAAACCGACCAATAATTCAATAATCGATAACTAAAACTATAAATGTAGCTCTTCTTACTGGGCGATTGCATCAACTTAGATGCTTCTCCTGTGTTCTACTGTGCTGCTTGTATTGTCCCCACATACCGCAGCACGCGACAAGGGCTGGCAGACCATAAATGTAACCGTTTCAGAGAGAAATGCGCTCAATGTGACGATCTCGCGTTACATCGATTCGATGGTGAATGACGAAACACGGAGATTTTCTAAGGTTTTTACTACATATTAACACTTTTCACATTTTCTCGTGTTACGTGGCTGCCAGTCCTCGGTTCATGCAAAATCTTAAGGTCCTCGGTCATGTCCAAGGCACCAAACCGACCAATAATTCAATAATCGATAACTAAAACTATAAATGTAGCTCTTCTTACTGGGCGATTGCATCAACTAAGATGCTTCTCCTGTGTTCTACTGTGCTGCTTGTATTGTCCCCACATACCGCAGCACGCGACAAGGGCTGGCAGACCATAAATGTAACCGTTTCAGAGAGAAATGCGCTCAATGTGACGATCTCGCGTTATATCGATTCGATGGTGAATGACGAAACACGGAGATTTTCTAAGGTTTTTACTACATATTAACACTTTTCACATTTTCTCGTGTTACGTGGCTGCCAGTCCTCGGTTCATGCAAAATCTTAAGGTCCTCGGTCATGTCCAAGGCACCAAACCGACCAATAATTCAATAATCGATAACTAAAACTATAAATGTAGCTCTTCTTACTGGGCGATTGCATCAGCTTAGATGCTTCTCCTGTGTTCTACTGTGCTGCTTGTATTGTCCCCACATACCGCAGCACGCGACAAGGGCTGGCAGACCATAAATGTAACCGTTTCAGAGAGAAATGCGACCAATGTGACCATCTCGCGTTATATCGATTCGATGGTGAATGACGAAACACGGAGATTTTCTAAGGTTTTTACTACATATTAACACTTTTCACATTTTCTCGTGTTACGTGGCTGCCAGTCCTCGGTTCATGCAAAATCTTAAGGTCCTAGGTCATGTCCAAGGCACCAAACCGACCAAGAATTCAATAATCGATAACTAAAACTATAAATGTAGCTCTTCTTACTGGGCGATTGCATCAACTTAGATGCTTCTCCTGTGTTCTACTGTGCTGCTTGCATTGTCCCCACATACCGCAGCACGCGACAAGGGCTGGCAGACCATAAATGTAACCGTTTCAGAGAGAAATGCGCTCAATGTGACGATCTCGCGTTATATCGATTCGATGGTGAATGACGAAACACGGAGATTTTCTAAGGGTTTTACTACATATTAACACTTTTCACACTTTCTCGTGTTACGCGGCTGCCAGTACTCGGTTCATGCAAAATCTTAAGGTCCTAGGTCATGTCCAAGGCACCAAACCGACCAATAATTCAATAATCGATAACTAAAACTATAAATGTAGCTCTTCTTACTGGGCGATTGCATCAACTTAGATGCTTCTCCTGTGTTCTACTGTGCTGCTTGTATTGTCCCCACATACCGCAGCACGCGACAAGGGCTGGCAGACCATAAATGTAACCGTTTCAGATAGAAATGCGACCAATGTGACGATCTCGCGTTATATCGATTCGATGGTGAATGACGAAACACGGAGATTTTCTAAGGTTTTTACTACATATTAACACTTTTCACATTTTCTCGTGTTACGTGGCTGCCAGTCCTCGGTTCATGCAAAATCTTATGGTCCTCGGTCATGTCCAAGGCACCAAACCGACCAATAATTCAATAATCGATAACTAAAACTATAAATGTAGCTGTTCTTACTGGGCGATTGCATCAACTTAGATGCTTCTCCTGTGTTCTACTGTGCTGCTTGTATTGTCCCCACATACCGCAGCACGCGACAAGGGCTGGCAGACCATAAATGTAACCGCTTCAGAGAGAAATGCGCTCAATGTGACGATCTCGCGTTATATCGATTCGATGGCGAATGACGAAACACGAGATTTTCTAAGGTTTTTACTACATATTAACACTCTTCACATTTTCTCGTGTTACGTGGGTACCAGTCCTCGGTTCATGCAAAATCTTAAGGTCCTCGGTCATGTCCAAGGCACCAAACCGACCAATAATTCAATAATCGATAACTAAAACTATAAATGTAGCTCTTCTTACTGGGCGATTGCATCAACTTAGATGCTTCTCCTGTGTTCTACTGTGCTGCTTGTATTGTCCCCACATACCGCAGCACGCGACAAGGGCTGGCAGACCATAAATGTAACCGTTTCAGATAGAAATGCGACCAATGTGACGATCTCGCGTTATATCGATTCGATGGTGAATGACGAAACACGGAGATTTTCTAAGGTTTTTACTACATATTACCACTTTTCACATTTTCTCGTGTTACGCGGCTGCCAGTCCTCGGTTCATGCAAAATCTTAAGGTCCTCGGTCATGTCCAAGGCACCAAACCGACCAATAATTCAATAATCGATAACTAAAACTATAAATGTAGCTCTTCTTACTGGGCGATTGCATCTACTTAGATGCTTCTCCTGTGTTCTACTGTGCTGCTTGTATTGTCCCCACATACCGCAGCACGCGACAAGGGCTGGCAGACCATAAATGTAACCGTTTCAGAGAGAAATGCGACCAATGTGACCATCTCGCGTTATATCGATTCGATGGTGAATGACGAAACACGGAGATTTTCTAAGGTTTTTACTACATATTAACACTTTTCACATTTTCTCGTGTTACGTGGCTGCCAGTCCTCGGTTCATGCAAAATCTTAAGGTCCTCGGTCATGTCCAAGGCACCAAACCGACCAATAATTCAATAATCGATAACTAAAACTATAAATGTAGCTCTTCTTACTGGGCGATTGCATCAACTTAGATGCTTCTCCTGTGTTCTACTGTGCTGCTTGTATTGTCCCCACATACCGCAGCACGCGACAAGGGCTGGCAGACCATAAATGTAACCGTTTCAGAGAGAAATGCGACCAATGTGACGATCTCGCGTTATATCGATTCGATGGTGAATGACGAAACACGGAGATTTTCTAAGGTTTTTACTACATATTAACACTTTTCACATTTTCTCGTGTTACGCGGCTGCCAGTACTCGGTTCATGCAAAATCTTAAGGTCCTAGGTCATGTCCAAGGCACCAAACCGACCAATAATTCAATAATCGATAACTAAAACTATAAATGTAGCTCTTCTTACTGGACGATTGCATCAACTTAGATGCTTCTCCTGTGTTCTACTGTGCTGCTTGTATTGTCCCCACATACCGCAGCATGCGACAAGGGCTGGCAGACCATAAATGTAACCGTTTCAGATAGAAATGCGACCAATGTGACGATCTCGCGTTATATCGATTCGATGGTGAATGACGAAACACGGAGATTTTCTAAGGTTTTTACTACATATTACCACTTTTCACATTTTCTCGTGTTACGTGGCTGCCAGTCCTCGGTTCATGCAAAATCTTAAGGTCCTCGGTCATGTCCAAGGCACCAAACCGACCAATAATTCAATAATCGATAACTAAAACTATAAATGTAGCTCTTCTTACTGGGCGATTGCATCTACTTAGATGCTTCTCCTGTGTTCTACTGTGCTGCTTGTATTGTCCCCACATACCGCAGCACGCGACAAGGGCTGGCAGACCATAAATGTAACCGTTTCAGAGAGAAATGCGACCAATGTGACCATCTCGCGTTATATCGATTCGATGGTGAATGACGAAACACGGAGATTTTCTAAGGTTTTTACTACATATTAACACTTTTCACATTTTCTCGTGTTACGTGGCTGCCAGTCCTCGGTTCATGCAAAATCTTAAGGTCCTCGGTCATGTCCAAGGCACCAAACCGACCAATAATTCAATAATCGATAACTAAAACTATAAATGTAGCTCTTCTTACTGGGCGATTGCATCAACTTAGATGCTTCTCCTGTGTTCTACTGTGCTGCTTGTATTGTCCCCACATACCGCAGCACGCGACAAGGGCTGGCAGACCATAAATGTAACCGTTTCAGATAGAAATGCGACCAATGTGACGATCTCGCGTTATATCGATTCGATGGTGAATGACGAAACACGGAGATTTTCTAAGGTTTTTACTACATATTAACACTTTTCACATTTTCTCGTGTTACGCGGCTGCCAGTACTCGGTTCCTGCAAAATCTTAAGGTCCTAGGTCATGTCCAAGGCACCAAACCGACCAATAATTCAATAATCGATAACTAAAACTATAAATGTAGCTCTTCTTACTGGACGATTGCATCAACTTAGATGCTTCTCCTGTGTTCTACTGTGCTGCTTGTATTGTCCCCACATACCGCAGCATGCGACAAGGGCTGGCAGACCATAAATGTAACCGTTTCAGATAGAAATGCGACCAATGTGACGATCTCGCGTTATATCGATTCGATGGTGAATGACGAAACACGGAGATTTTCTAACGTTTTTACTACATATTAACACTTTTCACATTTTCTCGTGTTACGTGGCTGCCAGTACTCGGTTCATGCAAAATCTTAAGGTCCTAGGTCATGTCCAAGGCACCAAACCGACCAATAATTCAATAATCGATAACTAAAACTATAAATGTAGCTCTTCTTACTGGGCGATTGCATCAACTTAGATGCTTCTCCTGTGTTCTACTGTGCTGCTTGTATTGTCCCCACATACCGCAGCACGCGACAAGGGCTGGCAGACCATAAATGTAACCGTTTCAGATAGAAATGCGACCAATGTGACGATCTCGCGTTATATCGATTCGATGGTGAATGACGAAACACGGAGATTTTCTAAGGTTTTTACTACATATTAACACTTTTCACATTTTCTCGTGTTACGTGGCTGCCAGTCCTCGGTTCATGCAAAATCTTATGGTCCTCGGTCATGTCCAAGGCACCAAACCGACCAATAATTCAATAATCGATAACTAAAACTATAAATGTAGCTGTTCTTACTGGGCGATTGCATCAACTTAGATGCTTCTCCTGTGTTCTACTGTGCTGCTTGTATTGTCCCCACATACCGCAGCACGCGACAAGGGCTGGCAGACCATAAATGTAACCGCTTCAGAGAGAAATGCGCTCAATGTGACGATCTCGCGTTATATCGATTCGATGGCGAATGACGAAACACGAGATTTTCTAAGGTTTTTACTACATATTAACACTCTTCACATTTTCTCGTGTTACGTGGGTACCAGTCCTCGGTTCATGCAAAATCTTAAGGTCCTCGGTCATGTCCAAGGCACCAAACCGACCAATAATTCAATAATCGATAACTAAAACTATAAATGTAGCTCTTCTTACTGGGCGATTGCATCAACTTAGATGCTTCTCCTGTGTTCTACTGTGCTGCTTGTATTGTCCCCACATACCGCAGCACGCGACAAGGGCTGGCAGACCATAAATGTAACCGTTTCAGATAGAAATGCGACCAATGTGACGATCTCGCGTTATATCGATTCGATGGTGAATGACGAAACACGGAGATTTTCTAAGGTTTTTACTACATATTACCACTTTTCACATTTTCTCGTGTTACGCGGCTGCCAGTCCTCGGTTCATGCAAAATCTTAAGGTCCTCGGTCATGTCCAAGGCACCAAACCGACCAATAATTCAATAATCGATAACTAAAACTATAAATGTAGCTCTTCTTACTGGGCGATTGCATCTACTTAGATGCTTCTCCTGTGTTCTACTGTGCTGCTTGTATTGTCCCCACATACCGCAGCACGCGACAAGGGCTGGCAGACCATAAATGTAACCGTTTCAGAGAGAAATGCGACCAATGTGACCATCTCGCGTTATATCGATTCGATGGTGAATGACGAAACACGGAGATTTTCTAAGGTTTTTACTACATATTAACACTTTTCACATTTTCTCGTGTTACGTGGCTGCCAGTCCTCGGTTCATGCAAAATCTTAAGGTCCTCGGTCATGTCCAAGGCACCAAACCGACCAATAATTCAATAATCGATAACTAAAACTATAAATGTAGCTCTTCTTACTGGGCGATTGCATCAACTTAGATGCTTCTCCTGTGTTCTACTGTGCTGCTTGTATTGTCCCCACATACCGCAGCACGCGACAAGGGCTGGCAGACCATAAATGTAACCGTTTCAGAGAGAAATGCGACCAATGTGACGATCTCGCGTTATATCGATTCGATGGTGAATGACGAAACACGGAGATTTTCTAAGGTTTTTACTACATATTAACACTTTTCACATTTTCTCGTGTTACGCGGCTGCCAGTACTCGGTTCATGCAAAATCTTAAGGTCCTAGGTCATGTCCAAGGCACCAAACCGACCAATAATTCAATAATCGATAACTAAAACTATAAATGTAGCTCTTCTTACTGGACGATTGCATCAACTTAGATGCTTCTCCTGTGTTCTACTGTGCTGCTTGTATTGCCCCCACATACCGCAGCATGCGACAAGGGCTGGCAGACCATAAATGTAACCGTTTCAGATAGAAATGCGACCAATGTGACGATCTCGCGTTATATCGATTCGATGGTGAATGACGAAACACGGAGATTTTCTAAGGTTTTTACTACATATTACCACTTTTCACATTTTCTCGTGTTACGTGGCTGCCAGTCCTCGGTTCATGCAAAATCTTAAGGTCCTCGGTCATGTCCAAGGCACCAAACCGACCAATAATTCAATAATCGATAACTAAAACTATAAATGTAGCTCTTCTTACTGGGCGATTGCATCTACTTAGATGCTTCTCCTGTGTTCTACTGTGCTGCTTGTATTGTCCCCACATACCGCAGCACGCGACAAGGGCTGGCAGACCATAAATGTAACCGTTTCAGAGAGAAATGCGACCAATGTGACCATCTCGCGTTATATCGATTCGATGGTGAATGACGAAACACGGAGATTTTCTAAGGTTTTTACTACATATTAACACTTTTCACATTTTCTCGTGTTACGTGGCTGCCAGTCCTCGGTTCATGCAAAATCTTAAGGTCCTCGGTCATGTCCAAGGCACCAAACCGACCAATAATTCAATAATCGATAACTAAAACTATAAATGTAGCTGTTCTTACTGGGCGATTGCATCAACTTAGATGCTTCTCCTGTGTTCTACTGTGCTGCTTGTATTGTCCCCACATACCGCAGCACGCGACAAGGGCTGGCAGACCATAAATGTAACCGCTTCAGAGAGAAATGCGCTCAATGTGACGATCTCGCGTTATATCGATTCGATGGCGAATGACGAAACACGAGATTTTCTAAGGTTTTTACTACATATTAACACTCTTCACATTTTCTCGTGTTACGTGGGTACCAGTCCTCGGTTCATGCAAAATCTTAAGGTCCTCGGTCATGTCCAAGGCACCAAACCGACCAATAATTCAATAATCGATAACTAAAACTATAAATGTAGCTCTTCTTACTGGGCGATTGCATCAACTTAGATGCTTCTCCTGTGTTCTACTGTGCTGCTTGTATTGTCCCCACATACCGCAGCACGCGACAAGGGCTGGCAGACCATAAATGTAACCGTTTCAGATAGAAATGCGACCAATGTGACGATCTCGCGTTATATCGATTCGATGGTGAATGACGAAACACGGAGATTTTCTAAGGTTTTTACTACATATTACCACTTTTCACATTTTCTCGTGTTACGCGGCTGCCAGTCCTCGGTTCATGCAAAATCTTAAGGTCCTCGGTCATGTCCAAGGCACCAAACCGACCAATAATTCAATAATCGATAACTAAAACTATAAATGTAGCTCTTCTTACTGGGCGATTGCATCTACTTAGATGCTTCTCCTGTGTTCTACTGTGCTGCTTGTATTGTCCCCACATACCGCAGCACGCGACAAGGGCTGGCAGACCATAAATGTAACCGTTTCAGAGAGAAATGCGACCAATGTGACCATCTCGCGTTATATCGATTCGATGGTGAATGACGAAACACGGAGATTTTCTAAGGTTTTTACTACATATTAACACTTTTCACATTTTCTCGTGTTACGTGGCTGCCAGTCCTCGGTTCATGCAAAATCTTAAGGTCCTCGGTCATGTCCAAGGCACCAAACCGACCAATAATTCAATAATCGATAACTAAAACTATAAATGTAGCTCTTCTTACTGGGCGATTGCATCAACTTAGATGCTTCTCCTGTGTTCTACTGTGCTGCTTGTATTGTCCCCACATACCGCAGCACGCGACAAGGGCTGGCAGACCATAAATGTAACCGTTTCAGATAGAAATGCGACCAATGTGACGATCTCGCGTTATATCGATTCGATGGTGAATGACGAAACACGGAGATTTTCTAAGGTTTTTACTACATATTAACACTTTTCACATTTTCTCGTGTTACGCGGCTGCCAGTACTCGGTTCCTGCAAAATCTTAAGGTCCTAGGTCATGTCCAAGGCACCAAACCGACCAATAATTCAATAATCGATAACTAAAACTATAAATGTAGCTCTTCTTACTGGACGATTGCATCAACTTAGATGCTTCTCCTGTGTTCTACTGTGCTGCTTGTATTGTCCCCACATACCGCAGCATGCGACAAGGGCTGGCAGACCATAAATGTAACCGTTTCAGATAGAAATGCGACCAATGTGACGATCTCGCGTTATATCGATTCGATGGTGAATGACGAAACACGGAGATTTTCTAACGTTTTTACTACATATTAACACTTTTCACATTTTCTCGTGTTACGTGGCTGCCAGTACTCGGTTCATGCAAAATCTTATGGTCCTCGGTCATGTCCAAGGCACCAAACCGACCAATAATTCAATAATCGATAACTAAAACTATAAATGTAGCTCTTCTTACTGGGCGATTGCATCAACTTAGATGCTTCTCCTGTGTTCTACTGTGCTGCTTGTATTGTCCCCACATACCGCAGCACGCGACAAGGGCTGGCAGACCATAAATGTAACCGCTTCAGAGAGAAATGCGCTCAATGTGACGATCTCGCGTTATATCGATTCGATGGCGAATGACGAAACACGAGATTTTCTAAGGTTTTTACTACATATTAACACTCTTCACATTTTCTCGTGTTACGTGGGTACCAGTCCTCGGTTCATGCAAAATCTTAAGGTCCTCGGTCATGTCCAAGGCACCAAACCGACCAATAATTCAATAATCGATAACTAAAACTATAAATGTAGCTCTTCTTACTGGGCGATTGCATCAACTTAGATGCTTCTCCTGTGTTCTACTGTGCTGCTTGTATTGTCCCCACATACCGCAGCACGCGACAAGGGCTGGCAGACCATAAATGTAACCGTTTCAGATAGAAATGCGACCAATGTGACGATCTCGCGTTATATCGATTCGATGGTGAATGAAGAAACACGGAGATTTTCTAAGGTTTTTACTACATATTAACACTTTTCACATTTTCTCGTGTTACGTGGCTGCCAGTCCTCGGTTCATGCAAAATCTTAAGGTCCTCGGTCATGTCCAAGGCACCAAACCGACCAATAATTCAATAATCGATAACTAAAACTATAAATGTAGCTCTTCTTACTGGGCGATTGCATCAACTTAGATGCTTCTCCTGTGTTCTACTGTGCTGCTTGTATTGTCCCCACATACCGCAGCACGCGACAAGGGCTGGCAGACCATAAATGTAACCGTTTCAGAGAGAAATGCGACCAATGTGACCATCTCGCGTTATATCGATTCGATGGTGAATGACGAAACACGGAGATTTTCTAAGGTTTTTACTACATATTAACACTTTTCACATTTTCTCGTGTTACGTGGCTGCCAGTCGTCGGTTCATGCAAAATCTTAAGGTCCTAGGTCATGTCCAAGGCACCAAACCGACCAATAATTCAATAATCGATAACTAAAACTATAAATGTAGCTCTTCTTACTGGGAGATTGCATCAACTAAGATGCTTCTCCTGTGTTCTACTGTGCTGCTTGTATTGTCCCCACATACCGCAGCACGCGACAAGGGCTGGCAGACCATAAATGTAACCGCTTCAGAGAGAAATGCGCTCAATGTGACGATCTCGCGTTATATCGATTCGATGGTGAATGACGAAACACGAGATTTTCTAAGGTTTTTACTACATATTAACACTTTTCACATTTTCTCGTGTTACGTGGCTGCCAGTCCTCGGTTCATGCAAAATCTTAAGGTCCTCGGTCATGTCCAAGGCACCAAACCGACCAATAATTCAATAATCGATAACTAAAACTATAAATGTAGCTCTTCTTACTGGGCGATTGCATCAACTTAGATGCTTCTCCTGTGTTCTACTGTGCTGCTTGTATTGTCCCCACATACCGCAGCACGCGACAAGGGCTGGCAGACCATAAATGTAACCGTTTCAGAGAGAAATGCGACCAATGTGACCATCTCGCGTTATATCGATTCGATGGTGAATGACGAAACACGGAGATTTTCTAAGGTTTTTACTACATATTAACACTTTTCACATTTTCTCGTGTTACGTGGCTGCCAGTCCTCGGTTCATGCAAAATCTTAAGGTCCTAGGTCATGTCCAAGGCACCAAACCGACCAAGAATTCAATAATCGATAACTAAAACTATAATTGTAGCTCTTCTTACTGGGCGATTGCATCAACTTAGATGCTTCTCCTGTGTTCTACTGTGCTGCTTGCATTGTCCCCACATACCGCAGCACGCGACAAGGGCTGGCAGACCATAAATGTAACCGTTTCAGAGAGAAATGCGCTCAATGTGACGATCTCGCGTTATATCGATTCGATGGTGAATGACGAAACACGGAGATTTTCTAAGGTTTTTACTACATATTAACACTTTTCACATTTTCTCGTGTTACGCGGCTGCCAGTACTCGGTTCATGCAAAATCTTAAGGTCCTAGGTCATGTCCAAGGCACCAAACCGACCAATAATTCAATAATCGATAACTAAAACTATAAATGTAGCTCTTCTTACTGGGCGATTGCATCAACTTAGATGCTTCTCCTGTGTTCTACTGTGCTGCTTGTATTGTCCCCACATACCGCAGCACGCGACAAGGGCTGGCAGACCATAAATGTAACCGTTTCAGATAGAAATGCGACCAATGTGACGATCTCGCGTTATATCGATTCGATGGTGAATGACGAAACACGGAGATTTTCTAAGGTTTTTACTACATATTAACACTTTTCACATTTTCTCGTGTTACGTGGCTGCCAGTCCTCGGTTCATGCAAAATCTTATGGTCCTCGGACATGTCCAAGGCACCAAACCGACCAATAATTCAATAATCGATAACTAAAACTATAAATGTAGCTCTTCTTACTGGGCGATTGCATCAACTTAGATGCTTCTCCTGTGTTCTACTGTGCTGCTTGTATTGTCCCCACATACCGCAGCACGCGACAAGGGCTGGCAGACCATAAATGTAACCGCTTCAGAGAGAAATGCGCTCAATGTGACGATCTCGCGTTATATCGATTCGATGGCAAATGACGAAACACGAGATTTTCTAAGGTTTTTACTACATATTAACACTCTTCACATTTTCTCGTGTTACGTGGGTACCAGTCCTCGGTTCATGCAAAATCTTAAGGTCCTCGGTCATGTCCAAGGCACCAAACCGACCAATAATTCAATAATCGATAACTAAAACTATAAATGTAGCTCTTCTTACTGGGCGATTGCATCAACTTAGATGCTTCTCCTGTGTTCTACTGTGCTGCTTGTATTGTCCCCACATACCGCAGCACGCGACAAGGGCTGGCAGACCATAAATGTAACCGTTTCAGATAGAAATGCGACCAATGTGACGATCTCGCGTTATATCGATTCGATGGTGAATGACGAAACACGGAGATTTTCTAAGGTTTTTACTACATATTACCACTTTTCACATTTTCTCGTGTTACGTGGCTGCCAGTCCTCGGTTCATGCAAAATCTTAAGGTCCTCGGTCATGTCCAAGGCACCAAACCGACCAATAATTCAATAATCGATAACTAAAACTATAAATGTAGCTCTTCTTACTGGGCGATTGCATCTACTTAGATGCTTCTCCTGTGTTCTACTGTGCTGCTTGTATTGTCCCCACATACCGCAGCACGCGACAAGGGCTGGCAGACCATAAATGTAACCGTTTCAGAGAGAAATGCGACCAATGTGACCATCTCGCGTTATATCGATTCGATGGTGAATGACGAAACACGGAGATTTTCTAAGGTTTTTACTACATATTAACACTTTTCACATTTTCTCGTGTTACGTGGCTGCCAGTCCTCGGTTCATGCAAAATCTTAAGGTCCTCGGTCATGTCCAAGGCACCAAACCGACCAATAATTCAATAATCGATAACTAAAACTATAAATGTACTCTTCTTACTGGGCGATTGCATCAACTTAGATGCTTCTCCTGTGTTCTACTGTGCTGCTTGTATTGTCCCCACATACCGCAGCACGCGACAAGGGCTGGCAGACCATAAATGTAACCGTTTCAGAGAGAAATGCGACCAATGTGACGATCTCGCGTTATATCGATTCGATGGTGAATGACGAAACACGGAGATTTTCTAAGGTTTTTACTACATATTAACACTTTTCACATTTTCTCGTGTTACGCGGCTGCCAGTACTCGGTTCATGCAAAATCTTAAGGTCCTAGGTCATGTCCAAGGCACCAAACCGACCAATAATTCAATAATCGATAACTAAAACTATAAATGTAGCTCTTCTTACTGGACGATTGCATCAACTTAGATGCTTCTCCTGTGTTCTACTGTGCTGCTTGTATTGTCCCCACATACCGCAGCATGCGACAAGGGCTGGCAGACCATAAATGTAACCGTTTCAGATAGAAATGCGACCAATGTGACGATCTCGCGTTATATCGATTCGATGGTGAATGACGAAACACGGAGATTTTCTAAGGTTTTTACTACATATTAACACTTTTCACATTTTCTCGTGTTACGTGGCTGCCAGTCCTCGGTTCATGCAAAATCTTATGGTCCTCGGTCATGTCCAAGGCACCAAACCGACCAATAATTCAATAATCGATAACTAAAACTATAAATGTAGCTCTTCTTACTGGGCGATTGCATCAACTTAGATGCTTCTCCTGTGTTCTACTGTGCTGCTTGTATTGTCCCCACATACCGCAGCACGCGACAAGGGCTGGCAGACCATAAATGTAACCGTTTCAGATAGAAATGCGACCAATGTGACGATCTCGCGTTATATCGATTCGATGGTGAATGACGAAACACGGAGATTTTCTAAGGTTTTTACTACATATTACCACTTTTCACATTTTCTCGTGTTACGTGGCTGCCAGTCCTCGGTTCATGCAAAATCTTAAGGTCCTCGGTCATGTCCAAGGCACCAAACCGACCAATAATTCAATAATCGATAACTAAAACTATAAATGTAGCTCTTCTTACTGGGCGATTGCATCTACTTAGATGCTTCTCCTGTGTTCTACTGTGCTGCTTGTATTGTCCCCACATACCGCAGCACGCGACAAGGGCTGGCAGACCATAAATGTAACCGTTTCAGAGAGAAATGCGACCAATGTGACCATCTCGCGTTATATCGATTCGATGGTGAATGACGAAACACGGAGATTTTCTAAGGTTTTTACTACATATTAACACTTTTCACATTTTCTCGTGTTACGTGGCTGCCAGTCCTCGGTTCATGCAAAATCTTAAGGTCCTCGGTCATGTCCAAGGCACCAAACCGACCAATAATTCAATAATCGATAACTAAAACTATAAATGTAGCTCTTCTTACTGGGCGATTGCATCAACTTAGATGCTTCTCCTGTGTTCTACTGTGCTGCTTGTATTGTCCCCACATACCGCAGCACGCGACAAGGGCTGGCAGACCATAAATGTAACCGTTTCAGAGAGAAATGCGACCAATGTGACGATCTCGCGTTATATCGATTCGATGGTGAATGACGAAACACGGAGATTTTCTAAGGTTTTTACTACATATTAACACTTTTCACATTTTCTCGTGTTACGCGGCTGCCAGTCCTCGGTTCATGCAAAATCTTATGGTCCTCGGTCATGTCCAAGGCACCAAACCGACCAATAATTCAATAATCGATAACTAAAACTATAAATGTAGCTCTTCTTACTGGGCGATTGCATCAACTTAGATGCTTCTCCTGTGTTCTACTGTGCTGCTTGTATTGTCCCCACATACCGCAGCACGCGACAAGGGCTGGCAGACCATAAATGTAACCGCTTCAGAGAGAAATGCGCTCAATGTGACGATCTCGCGTTATATCGATTCGATGGCGAATGACGAAACACGAGATTTTCTAAGGTTTTTACTACATATTAACACTCTTCACATTTTCTCGTGTTACGTGGGTACCAGTCCTCGGTTCATGCAAAATCTTAAGGTCCTCGGTCATGTCCAAGGCACCAAACCGACCAATAATTCAATAATCGATAACTAAAACTATAAATGTAGCTCTTCTTACTGGGCGATTGCATCAACTTAGATGCTTCTCCTGTGTTCTACTGTGCTGCTTGTATTGTCCCCACATACCGCAGCACGCGACAAGGGCTGGCAGACCATAAATGTAACCGTTTCAGATAGAAATGCGACCAATGTGACGATCTCGCGTTATATCGATTCGATGGTGAATGAAGAAACACGGAGATTTTCTAAGGTTTTTACTACATATTAACACTTTTCACATTTTCTCGTGTTACGTGGCTGCCAGTCCTCGGTTCATGCAAAATCTTAAGGTCCTCGGTCATGTCCAAGGCACCAAACCGACCAATAATTCAATAATCGATAACTAAAACTATAAATGTAGCTCTTCTTACTGGGCGATTGCATCAACTTAGATGCTTCTCCTGTGTTCTACTGTGCTGCTTGTATTGTCCCCACATACCGCAGCACGCGACAAGGGCTGGCAGACCATAAATGTAACCGTTTCAGAGAGAAATGCGACCAATGTGACGATCTCGCGTTATATCGATTCGATGGTGAATGACGAAACACGGAGATTTTCTAAGGTTTTTACTACATATTAACACTTTTCACATTTTCTCGTGTTACGTGGCTGCCAGTCCTCGGTTCATGCAAAATCTTAAGGTCCTAGGTCATGTCCAAGGCACCAAACCGACCAATAATTCAATAATCGATAACTAAAACTATAAATGTAGCTCTTCTTACTGGGCGATTGCATCAACTAAGATGCTTCTCCTGTGTTCTACTGTGCTGCTTGTATTGTCCCCACATACCGCAGCACGCGACAAGGGCTGGCAGACCATAAATGTAACCGCTTCAGAGAGAAATGCGCTCAATGTGACGATCTCGCGTTATATCGATTCGATGGTGAATGACGAAACACGAGATTTTCTAAGGTTTTTACTACATATTAACACTCTTCACATTTTCTCGTGTTACGTGGGTACCAGTCCTCGGCTCATGCAAAATCTTAAGGTCCTCGGTCATGTCCAAGGCACCAAACCGACCAATAATTCAATAATCGATAACTAAAACTATAAATGTAGCTCTTCTTACTCGGCGATTGCATCAACTTAGATGCTTCTCCTGTGTTCTACTGTGCTGCTTGTATTGTCCCCACATACCGCAGCACGCGATAAGGGCTGGCAGACCATAAATGTAACCGTTTCAGATAGAAATGCGACCAATGTGACGATCTCGCGTTATATCGATTCGATGGTGAATGACGAAACACGGAGATTTTCTAAGGTTTTTACTACATATTAACACTTTTCACATTTTCTCGTGTTACGTGGCTGCCAGTCCTCGGTTCATGCAAAATCTTAAGGTCCTCGGTCATGTCCAAGGCACCAAACCGGCCAATAATTCAATAATCGATAACTAAAACTATAAATGTAGCTCTTCTTACTGGGCGATTGCATCAACTTAGATGCTTCTCCTGTGTTCTACTGTGCTGCTTGTATTGTCCCCACATACCGCAGCACGCGACAAGGGCTGGCAGACCATAAATGTAACCGTTTCAGAGAGAAATGCGCTCAATGTGACGATCTCGCGTTATATCGATTCGATGGTGAATGACGAAACACGGAGATTTTCTAAGGTTTTTACTACATATTAACACTTTTCACATTTTCTCGTGTTACGTGGCTGCCAGTCCTCGGTTCATGCAAAATCTTAAGGTCCTAGGTCATGTCCAAGGCACCAAACCGACCAATAATTCAATAATCGATAACTAAAACTATAAATGTAGCTCTTCTTACTGGGCGATTGCATCAACTAAGATGCTTCTCCTGTGTTCTACTGTGCTGCTTGTATTGTCCCCACATACCGCAGCACGCGACAAGGGCTGGCAGACCATAAATGTAACCGTTTCAGATAGAAATGCGCTCAATGTGACGATCTCGCGTTATATCGATTCGATGGTGAATGACGAAACACGGAGATTTTCTAAGGTTTTTACTACATATTAACACTTTTCACATTTTCTCGTGTTACGTGGCTGCCAGTCCTCGGTTCATGCAAAATCTTAAGGTCCTCGGTCATGTCCAAGGCACCAAACCGACCAATAATTCAATAATCGATAACTAAAACTATAAATGTAGCTCTTCTTACTGGGCGATTGCATCAACTTAGATGCTTCTCCTGTGTTCTAATGTGCTGCTTGTATTGTCCCCACATACCGCAGCACGCGACAAGGGCTGGCAGACCATAAATGTAACCGTTTCAGAGAGAAATGCGACCAATGTGACGATCTCGCGTTATATCGATTCGATGGTGAATGACGAAACACGGAGATTTTCTAAGGTTTTTACTACATATTAACACTTTTCACATTTTCTCGTGTTACGTGGCTGCCAGTCCTCGGTTCATGCAAAATCTTAAGGTCCTAGGTCATGTCCAAGGCACCAAACCGACCAATAATTCAATAATCGATAACTAAAACTATAAATGTAGCTCTTCTTACTGGGCGATTGCATCAACTTAGATGCTTCTCCTGTGTTCTACTGTGCTGCTTGTATTGTCCCCACATACCGCAGCACGCGACAAGGGCTGGCAGACCATAAATGTAACCGTTTCAGAGAGAAATGCGCTCAATGTGACGATCTCGCGTTATATCGATTCGATGCTGAATGACGAAACACGAGATTTTCTAAGGTTTTTACTACATATTAACACTTTTCACATTTTCTCGTGTTACGTGGGTACCAGTCCTCGGTTCATGCAAAATCTTAAGGTCCTCGGTCATGTCCAAGGCACCAAACCGACCAATAATTCAATAATCGATAACTAAAACTATAAATGTAGCTCTTCTTACTGGGCGATTGCATCAACTTAGATGCTTCTCATGTGTTCTACTGTGCTGCTTGTATTGTCCCCACATACCGCAGCACGTGACAAGGGCTGGCAGACCATAAATGTAACCGTTTCAGAGAGAAATGCGACCAATGTGACGATCTTGCGTTATATCGATTCGATGGTGAATGACGAAACACGGAGATTTTCTAAGGTTTTTACTACATATTAACACTTTTCACATTTTCTCGTGTTACGTGGCTGCCAGTCCTCGGTTCATGCAAAATCTTAAGGACCTCGGTCATGTCCAAGGCACCAAACCGACCAATAATTCAATAATCGATAACTAAAACTATAAATGTAGCTCTTCTTACTGGGCTATTGCATCAACTTAGATGCTTCTCCTGTGTTCTACTGTGATGCTCGTATTGTCCCCACATACCGCTGCACGCGACAAGGGCTGGCAGACCATAAATGTAACCGTTTCAGAGAGAAATGCGACCAATGTGACGATCTCGCGTTATATCGATTCGATGGTGAATGACGAAACACGGAGATTTTCTAAGGTTTTTACTACATATTAACACTTTTCACATTTTCTCGTGTTACGTGGCTGCCAGTCCTCGGTTCATGTTAAATCTTAAGGTCCTCGGTCATGTCCAAGGCACCAAACCGACCAATAATTCAATAATCGATAACTAAAACTATAAATGTAGCTCTTCTTACTGGGCGATTGCATCAACTTAGATGCTTCTCCTGTGTTCTACTGTGCTGCTTGTATTGTCCCCACATACCGCAGCACGCGACAAGGGCTGGCAGACCATAAATGTAACCGTTTCAGAGAGAAATGCGCTCAATGTGACGATCTCGCGTTATATCGATTCGATGGTGAATGACGAAACACGGAGATTTTCTAAGGTTTTTACTACATATTAACACTTTTCACATTTTCTCGTGTTACGTGGGTACCAGTCCTCGGTTCATGCAAAATCTTAAGGTCCTCGGTCATGTCCAAGGCACCAAACCGACCAATAATTCAATAATCGATAACTAAAACTATAAATGTAGCTCTTCTTACTGGGCGATTGCATCAACTTAGATGCTTCTCCTGTGTTCTACTGTGCTGCTTGTATTGTCCCCACATACCGCAGCACGCGACAAGGGCTGGCAGACCATAAATGTAACCGTTTCAGAGAGAAATGCGCTCAATGTGACGATTTCGCGTTATATCGATTCGATGGTGAATGACGAAACACGGAGATTTTCTAAGGTTTTTACTACATATTAACACTTTTCACATTTTCTCGTGTTACGTGGGTACCAGTCCTCGGTTCATGCAAAATCTTAAGGTCCTCGGTCATGTCCAAGGCACCAAACCGACCAATAATTCAATAATCGATAACTAAAACTATAAATGTAGCTCTTCTTACTGGGCGATTGCATCAACTTAGATGCTTCTCCTGTGTTCTACTGTGCTGCTTGTATTGTCCCCACATACCGCAGCACGCGACAAGGGCTGGCAGACCATAAATGTAACCGTTTCAGAGAGAAATGCGCTCAATGTGACGATCTCGCGTTATATCGATTCGATGGTGAATGACGAAACACGGAGATTTTCTAAGGTTTTTACTACATATTAACACTTTTCACATTTTCTCGTGTTACGTGGGTACATGTCCTCGGTTCATGCAAAATCTTAAGGTCCTCGGTCATGTCCAAGGCACCAAACCGACCAATAATTCAATAATCGATAACTAAAACTATAAGTGTAGCTCTTCTTACTGGGCGATTGCATCAACTTAGATGCTTCTCCTGTGTTCTACTGTGAGCTTGTATTGTCCCCACATACCGCAGCACGCGACAAGGGCTGGCAGACCATAAATGTAACCGTTTCAGAGAGAAACGCGACCAATGTGACGATCTCGCGTTATATCGATTCGATGGTGAATGACGAAACACGGAGATTTTCTAAGGTTTTTACTACATATTAACACTTTTCACAATTTCTCGTGTTACGTGGCTGCCAGTCCTCGGTTCATGCAAAATCTTAAGGTCCTAGGTCATGTCCAAGGCACCAAACCGACCAATAATTCAATAATCGATAACTAAAACTATAAATGTAGCTCTTCTTACTGGGCGATTGCATCAACTTAGATGCTTTTCCTGTGTTCTACTGTGCTGCTTGTATTGTCCCCACATGCCGCAGCACGCGACAAGGGCTGGCAGACCATAAATGTAACCGTTTCAGAGAGAAATGCGCTCAATGTTACGATCTCGCGTTATATCGATTCGATGGTGAATGACGAAACACGGAGATTTTCTAAGGTTTTTACTACATATTAACACTTTTCACATTTTCTCGTGTTACGTGGCTACCAGTCCTCGGTTCATGCAAAATCTTAAGGTCCTCGGTCATGTCCAAGGCACCAAACCGACCAATAATTCAATAATCGATAACTAAAACTATAAATGTAGCTCTTCTTACTGGGCGATTGCATCAACTTAGATGCTTCTCCTGTGTTCTACTGTGCTGCTTGTATTGTCCCCACATACCGCAGCACGCGAGAGGGCTGGCAGACCATAAATGTAACCGCTTCAGAGAGAAATGCGCTCAATGTGACGATCTCGCGTTATATCGATTCGATGGTGAATGACGAAACACGGAGATTTTCTAAGGTTTTTACTACATATTACCACTTTTCACATTTTCTCGTGTTACGTGGCTGCCAGTCCTCGGTTCATGCAAAATCTTAAGGTCCTCGGTCATGTCCAAGGCACCAAACCGACCAATAATTCAATAATCGATAACTAAAACTATAAATGTAGCTCTTCTTACTGGGCGATTGCATCAACTTAGATGCTTCTCCTGTGTTCTACTGTGCTGCTTGTATTGTCCCCACATACCGCAGCACGCGACAAGGGCTGGCAGACCATAAATGTAACCGTTTCAGAGAGAAATGCGACCAATGTGACGATCTCGCGTTATATCGATTCGATGGTGAATGACGAAACATGGAGATTTTCTAAGGTTTTTACTACATATTAACACTTTTCACATTTTCTCGTGTTACGTGGCTGCCAGTCCTCGGTTCATGCAAAATCTTAAGGTCCTAGGTCATGTCCAATGCACCAAACCGACCAATAATTCAATAATCGATAACTAAAACTATAAATGTAGCTCTTCTTACTGGGCGATTGCATCAACTTAGATGCTTCTCCTGTGTTCTACTGTGCTGCTTGTATTGTCCCCACATACCGCAGCACGCGACAAGGGCTGGCAGACCATAAATGTAACCGTTTCAGAGAGAAATGCGACCAATGTGACCATCTCGCGTTATATCGATTCGATGGTGAATGACGAAACACGGAGATTTTCTAAGGTTTTTACTACATATTAACACTTTTCACATTTTCTCGTGTTACGTGGCTGCCAGTCCTCGGTTCATGCAAAATCTTAAGGTCCTAGGTCATGTCCAAGGCACCAAACCGACCAATAATTCAATAATCGATAACTAAAACTATAAATGTAGCTCTTCTTACTGGGCGATTGCATCAACTTAGATGCTTCTCCTGTGTTCTACTGTGCTGCTTGTATTGTCCCCACATACCGCAGCACGCGACAAGGGCTGGCAGACCATAAATGTAACCGTTTCAGATAGAAATGCGACCAATGTGACGATCTCGCGTTATATCGATTCGATGGTGAATGACGAAACACGGAGATTTTCTAAGGTTTTTACTACATATTAACACTTTTCACATTTTCTCGTGTTACGTGGCTGCCAGTCCTCGGTTCATGCAAAATCTTAAGGTCCTCGGTCATGTCCAAGGCACCAAACCGACCAATAATTCAATAATCGATAACTAAAACTATAAATGTAGCTCTTCTTACTGGGCGATTGCATCAACTTAGATGCTTCTCCTGTGTTCTACTGTGCTGCTTGTATTGTCCCCACATACCGCAGCACGCGACAAGGGCTGGCAGACCATAAATGTAACCGTTTCAGAGAGAAATGCGACCAATGTGACGATCTCGCGTTATATCGATTCGATGGTGAATGACGAAACATGGAGATTTTCTAAGGTTTTTACTACATATTAACACTTTTCACATTTTCTCGTGTTACGTGGCTGCCAGTCCTCGGTTCATGCAAAATCTTAAGGTCCTCGGTCATGTCCAATGCACCAAACCGACCAATAATTCAATAATCGATAACTAAAACTATAAATGTAGCTCTTCTTACTGGGCGATTGCATCAACTTAGATGCTTCTCCTGTGTTCTACTGTGCTGCTTGTATTGTCCCCACATACCGCAGCACGCGACAAGGGCTGGCAGACCATCAATGTAACCGTTTCAGAGAGAAATGCGACCAATGTGACGATCTCGCGTTATATCGATTCGATGGTGAATGACGAAACACGGAGATTTTCTAATGTTTATACTACATATTAACACTTTTCACATTTTCTCGTGTTACGTGGCTGCCAGTCCTCGGTTCATGTAAAATCTTAAGGTCCTCGGTCATGTCCAAGGCACCAAACCGACCAATAATTCGATAATCGATAACTAAAACTATAAATGTAGCTATTCTTACTGGGCGATTGCATCAACTAAGATGCTTCTCCTGTGTTCTACTGTGCTGCTTGTATTGTCCCCACATACCGCAGCACGCGACAAGGGCTGGCAGACCATAAATGTAACTGTTTCAGAGAGAAATGCGACCAATGTGACGATCTCGCGTTATATCGATTCGATGGTGAATGACGAAACACGGAGATTTTCTAAGGTTTTTCCTACATATTAACACTTTTCACATTTTCTCGTGTTACGTGGCTGCCAGTCCTCGGTTCATGCAAAATCTTAAGGTCCTCGGTCATGTCCAAGGCACCAAACCGACCAATAATTCAATAATCGATAGCTAAAACTATAAATGTAGCTCCTCTTACTGGGCGATTGCATCAACTTAGATGCTTCTCCTGTGTTCTACTGTGCTGCTTGTATTGTCCCCACATACCGCAGCACGCGACAAGGGCTGGCAGACCATAAATGTAACCGTTTCAGAGAGAAATGCGACCAATGTGACGATCTCGCGTTATATCGATTCGATGGTGAATGACGAAACACGGAGATTTTCTAAGGTTTTTACTACATATTAACACTTTTCACATGTTCTCGTGTTACGTGGCTGTCAGTCCTCGGTTCATGCAAAATCTTAAGGTCCTCGGTCATGTCCAAGGCACCAAACCGACCAATAATTCAGTAATCGATAACTAAAACTATAAATGTAGCTCTTCTTACTGGGCGATTGCATCAACTTAGATGCTTCTCCTGTGTTCTACTGTGCTGCTTGTATTGTCCCCACATACCGCAGCACGCGACAAGGGCTGGCAGACCATAAATGTAACCGTTTCAGAGAGAAATGCGACCAATGTGACGATCTCGCGTTATATCGATTCGATGGTGAATGACGAAACACGGAGATTTTCTAAGGTTTTTACTACATATTAACACTTTTCACATTTTCTCGTGTTACGTGGCTGCCAGTCCTCGGCTCATGCAAAATCTTAAGGTCCTCGGTCATGTCCAAGGCACCAAACCGACCAATAATTCAATAATCGATAACTAAAACTATAAATATAGCTCTTCTTACTGGGCGATTGCATCAACTTAGATGCTTCTCCTGTGTTCTACTGTGCTGCTTGTATTGTCCCCACATACCGCAGCACGCGACAAGGGCTGGCAGACCATAAATGTAACCGTTTCAGAGAGAAATGCGACCAATGTGACGATCTCGCGTTATATCGATTCGATGGTGAATGACGAAACACGGAGATTTTCTAAGGTTTTTACTACATATTAACACTTTTCACATTTTCTCGTGTTACGTGGCTGCCAGTCCTCGGTTCATGTAAAATCTTAAGGTCCTCGGTCATGTCCAAGGCACCAAACCGACCAATAATTCGATAATCGATAACTAAAACTATAAATGTAGCTCTTCTTACTGGGCGATTGCATCAACTAAGATGCTTCTCCTGTGTTCTACTGTGCTGCTTGTATTGTCCCCACATACCGCAGCACGCGACAAGGGCTGGCAGACCATAAATGTAACCGTTTCAGAGAGAAATGCGACCAATGTGACGATCTCGCATTATATCGATTCGATGGTGAATGACGAAACACGGAGATTTTCTAAGGTTTTTACTACATATTAACACTTTTCACATTTTCTCGTGTTACGTGGCTGCCAGTCCTCGGTTGATGCAAAATCTTAAGGTCCTAGGTCATGTCCAAGGCACCAAACCGACCAATAATTCAATAATCGATAACTAAAACTATAAATGTAGCTCTTCTTACTGGGCGATTGCATCAACTTAGATGCTTCTCCTGTGTTCTACTGTGCTGCTTGTATTGTCCCCACATAACCCAGCACGCGACAAGGGCTGGCAGACCATAAATCTAACCGTTTCAGAGAGAAATGCGACCAATGTGACGATCTCGCGTTATATCGATTCGATGGTGAATGACGAAACACGGAGATTTTCTAAGGTTTTTACTACATATTAACACTTTTCACATTTTCTCGTGTTACGTGGCTGCCAGTCCTCGGTTCATGCAAAATCTTAAGGTCCTAGGTCATGTCCAAGGCACCAAACCGACCAATAATTCAATAATCGATAACTAAAACTATAAATGTAGCTCTTCTTACTGGGCGATTGCATCAACTTAGATGCTTCTCCTGTGTTCTACTGTGCTGCTTGTATTGACCCCACATACCGCAGCACGCGACAAGGGCTGGCAGACCATAAATGTAACCGTTTCAGAGAGAAATGCGACCAATGTGACGATCTCGCGTTATATCGATTCGATGGTGAATGACGAAACACGGAGATTTTCTAAGGTTTTTACTACATATTAACACTTTTCACATTTTCTCGTTTTACGTGGCTGCCAGTCCTCGGTTCATGCAAAATCTTAAGGTCCTCGGTCATGTCCAAGGCACCAAACCGACTAATAATTCAGTAATCGATAACTAAAACTATAAATGTAGCTCTTCTTACTGGGCGATTGCATCAACTTAGATGCTTCTCCTGTGTTCTACTGTGCTGCTTGTATTGTCCCCACATACCGCAGCACGCGACAAGGGCTGGCAGACCATAAATGTAACCGTTTCAGAGAGAAATGCGACCAATGTGACGATCTCGCGTTATATCGATTCGATGGTGAATGACGAAACACGGAGATTTTCTAAGGTTTTTACTACATATTAACACTTTTCACAGTTTCTCGTGTTACGTGGCTGCCAGTCCTCGGCTCATGCAAAATCTTAAGGTCCTCGGTCATGTCCAAGGCACCAAACCGACCAATAATTCAATAATCGATAACTAAAACTATAAATGTAGCTCTTCTTACTGGGCGATTGCATCAACTTAGATGCTTCTCCTGTGTTCTACTGTGCTGCTTGTATTGTCCCCACATACCGCAGCACGCGACAAGGGCTGGCAGACCATAAATGTAACCGTTTCAGAGAGAAATGCGACCAATGTGACGATCTCGCGTTATATCGATTCGATGGTGAATGACGAAACACGGAGATTTTCTAAGGTTTTTACTACATATTAACACTTTTCACATTTTCTCGTGTTACGTGGCTGCCAGTCCTCGGTTCATGCAAAATCTTAAGGTCCTCGGTCATGTCCAAGGCACCAAACCGACCAATAATTCGATAATCGATAACTAAAACTATAAATGTAGCTCTTCTTACTGGGCGATTGCATCAACTAAGATGCTTCTCCTGTGTTCTACTGTGCTGCTTGTATTGTCCCCACATACCGCAGCACGCGACAAAGGCTGGCAGACCATAAATGTAACCGTTTCAGAGAGAAATGCGACCAATGTGACGATCTCGCATTATATCGATTCGATGGTGAATGACGAAACACGGAGATTTTCTAAGGTTTTTACTACATATTAACACTTTTCACATTTTCTCGTGTTACGTGGCTGCCAGTCCTTGGTTCATGTAAAATCTTAAGGTCCTCGGTCATGTCCAAGGCACCAAACCGACCAATAATTCAATAATCGATAGCTAAAACTATAAATGTAGCTCTTCTTACTGGGCGATTGCATCAACTTAGATGCTTCTCCTGTGTTCTACTGTGCTGCTTGTATTGTCCCCACATACCGCAGCACGCGAAGAGGGCTGGCAGACCATAAATGTAACCGTTTCAGAGAGAAATGCGACCAATGTGACGATCTCGCGTTATATCGATTCGATGGTGAATGACGAAACACGGAGATTTTCTAAGGTTTTTACTACATATTAACACTTTTCATATTTTCTCGTGTTACGTGGCTGCCAGTCCTCGGTTTATGCAAAATATTAAGGACCTCGGTCATGTCCAAGGCACCAAACCGACCAATAATTCAATAATCGATAACTAAAACTATAAATGTAGCTCTTCTTACTGGGCGATTGCATCAACTTAGATGCTTCTCCTGTGTTCTACTGTGCTGCTTGTATTGTCCCCACATACCGCAGCACGCGACAAAGGCTGGCAGACCATAAATGTAACCGTTTCAGAGAGAAATGCGACCAATGTGACGATCTCGCATTATATCGATTCGATGGTGAATGACGAAACACGGAGATTTTCTAAGGTTTTTACTACATATTAACACTTTTCACATTTTCTCGTGTTACGTGGCTGCCAGTCCTTGGTTCATGTAAAATCTTAAGGTCCTCGGTCATGTCCAAGGCACCAAACCGACCAATAATTCAATAATCGATAGCTAAAACTATAAATGTAGCTCTTCTTACTGGGCGATTGCATCAACTTAGATGCTTCTCCTGTGTTCTACTGTGCTGCTTGTATTGTCCCCACATACCGCAGCACGCGAAGAGGGCTGGCAGACCATAAATGTAACCGTTTCAGAGAGAAATGCGACCAATGTGACGATCTCGCGTTATATCGATTCGATGGTGAATGACGAAACACGGAGATTTTCTAAGGTTTTTACTACATATTAACACTTTTCACATTTTCTCGTGTTACGTGGCTGCCAGTCCTCGGTTCATGCAAAATCTTAAGGTCCTAGGTCATGTCCAAGGCACCAAACTGACCAATAATTCAATAATCGATAACTAAAACTATAAATGTAGCTCTTCTTACTGGGCGATTGCATCAACTTAGATGCTTCTCCTGTGTTCTACTGTGCTGCTTGTATTGTCCCCACATACCGCAGCACGCGACAAGGGCTGGCAGACCATAAATGTAACCGTTTCAGATAGAAATGCGACCAATGTGACGATCTCGCGTTATATCGATTCGATGGTGAATGACGAAACACGGAGATTTTCTAAGGTTTTTACTACATATTAACACTTTTCACATTTTCTCGTGTTACGTGGCTGCCAGTCCTCGGTTCATGCAAAATCTTAAGGTCCTCGGTCATGTCCAAGGCACCAAACCGACCAATAATTCAATAATCGATAACTAAAACTATAAATGTAGCTCTTCTTACTGGGCGATTGCATCAACTTAGATGCTTCTCCTGTGTTCTACTGTGCTGCTTGTATTGTCCCCACAT
Organism: Schistocerca nitens; assembly: GCF_023898315.1. Lineage (NCBI taxonomy): Eukaryota > Metazoa > Arthropoda > Insecta > Orthoptera > Acrididae > Schistocerca > Schistocerca nitens. The sequence continues at coordinate 70,822,398 of NC_064625.1, forward strand.
ACCGCAGCACGCGACAAGGGCTGGCAGACCATAAATGTAACCGTTTCAGAGAGAAATGCGACCAATGTGACGATCTCGCGTTATATCGATTCGATGGTGAATGACGAAACATGGAGATTTTCTAAGGTTTTTACTACATATTAACACTTTTCACATTTTCTCGTGTTACGTGGCTGCCAGTCCTCGGTTCATGCAAAATCTTAAGGTCCTCGGTCATGTCCAATGCACCAAACCGACCAATAATTCAATAATCGATAACTAAAACTATAAATGTAGCTCTTCTTACTGGGCGATTGCATCAACTTAGATGCTTCTCCTGTGTTCTACTGTGCTGCTTGTATTGTCCCCACATACCGCAGCACGCGACAAGGGCTGGCAGACCATCAATGTAACCGTTTCAGAGAGAAATGCGACCAATGTGACGATCTCGCGTTATATCGATTCGATGGTGAATGACGAAACACGGAGATTTTCTAATGTTTATACTACATATTAACACTTTTCACATTTTCTCGTGTTACGTGGCTGCCAGTCCTCGGTTCATGTAAAATCTTAAGGTCCTAGGTCATGTCCAAGGCACCAAACCGACCAATAATTCGATAATCGATAACTAAAACTATAAATGTAGCTATTCTTACTGGGCGATTGCATCAACTAAGATGCTTCTCCTGTGTTCTACTGTGCTGCTTGTATTGTCCCCACATACCGCAGCACGCGACAAGGGCTGGCAGACCATAAATGTAACTGTTTCAGAGAGAAATGCGACCAATGTGACGATCTCGCGTTATATCGATTCGATGGTGAATGACGAAACACGGAGATTTTCTAAGGTTTTTCCTACATATTAACACTTTTCACATTTTCTCGTGTTACGTGGCTGCCAGTCCTCGGTTCATGCAAAATCTTAAGGTCCTCGGTCATGTCCAAGGCACCAAACCGACCAATAATTCAATAATCGATAGCTAAAACTATAAATGTAGCTCTTCTTACTGGGCGATTGCATCAACTTAGATGCTTCTCCTGTGTTCTACTGTGCTGCTTGTATGGTCCCCACATACCGCAGCACGCGACAAGGGCTGGCAGACCATAAATGTAACCGTTTCAGAGAGAAATGCGACCAATGTGACGATCTCGCGTTATATCGATTCGATGGTGAATGACGAAACACGGAGATTTTCTAAGGTTTTTACTACATATTAACACTTTTCACATGTTCTCGTGTTACGTGGCTGCCAGTCCTCGGTTCATGCAAAATCTTAAGGTCCTCGGTCATGTCCAAGGCACCAAACCGACCAATAATTCAGTAATCGATAACTAAAACTATAAATGTAGCTCTTCTTACTGGGCGATTGCATCAACTTAGATGCTTCTCCTGTGTTCTACTGTGCTGCTTGTATTGTCCCCACATACCGCAGCACGCGACAAGGGCTGGCAGACCATAAATGTAACCGTTTCAGAGAGAAATGCGACCAATGTGACGATCTCACGTTATATCGATTCGATGGTGAATGACGAAACACGGAGATTTTCTAAGGTTTTTACTACATATTAACACTTTTCACATTTTCTCGTGTTACGTGGCTGCCAGTCCTCGGCTCATGCAAAATCTTAAGGTCCTCGGTCATGTCCAAGGCACCAAACCGACCAATAATTCAATAATCGATAACTAAAACTATAAATATAGCTCTTCTTACTGGGCGATTGCATCAACTTAGATGCTTCTCCTGTGTTCTACTGTGCTGCTTGTATTGTCCCCACATACCGCAGCACGCGACAAGGGCTGGCAGACCATAAATGTAACCGTTTCAGAGAGAAATGCGACCAATGTGACGATCTCGCGTTATATCGATTCGATGGTGAATGACGAAACACGGAGATTTTCTAAGGTTTTTACTACATATTAACACTTTTCACATTTTCTCGTGTTACGTGGCTGCCAGTCCTCGGTTCACGTAAAATCTTAAGGTCCTCGGTCATGTCCAAGGCACCAAACCGACCAATAATTCGATAATCGATAACTAAAACTATAAATGTAGCTCTTCTTACTGGGCGATTGCATCAACTAAGATGCTTCTCCTGTGTTCTACTGTGCTGCTTGTATTGTCCCCACATACCGCAGCACGCGACAAGGGCTGGCAGACCATAAATGTAACCGTTTCAGAGAGAAATGCGACCAATGTGACGATCTCGCATTATATCGATTCGATGGTGAATGACGAAACACGGAGATTTTCTAAGGTTTTTACTACATATTAACACTTTTCACATTTTCTCGTGTTACGTGGCTGCCAGTCCTCGGTTGATGCAAAATCTTAAGGTCCTAGGTCATGTCCAAGGCACCAAACCGACAAATAATTCAATAATCGATAACTAAAACTATAAATGTAGCTCTTCTTACTGGGCGATTGCATCAACTTAGATGCTTCTCCTGTGTTCTACTGTGCTGCTTGTATTGTCCCCACATAACCCAGCACGCGACAAGGGCTGGCAGACCATAAATCTAACCGTTTCAGAGAGAAATGCGACCAATGTGACGATCTCGCGTTATATCGATTCGATGGTGAATGACGAAACACGGAGATTTTCTAAGGTTTTTACTACATATTAACACTTTTCACATTTTCTCGTGTTACGTGGCTGCCAGTCCTCGGTTCATGCAAAATCTTAAGGTCCTAGGTCATGTCCAAGGCACCAAACCGACCAATAATTCAATAATCGATAACTAAAACTATAAATGTAGCTCTTCTTACTGGGCGATTGCATCAACTTAGATGCTTCTCCTGTGTTCTACTGTACTGCTTGTATTGTCCCCACATACCGCAGCACGCGACAAGGGCTGGCAGACCATAAATGTAACCGTTTCAGAGAGAAATGCGACCAATGTGACGATCTCGCGTTATATCGATTCGATGGTGAATGACGAAACACGGAGATTTTCTAAGGTTTTTACTACATATTAACACTTTTCACATTTTCTCGTTTTACGTGGCTGCCAGTCCTCGGTTCATGCAAAATCTTAAGGTCCTCGGTCATGTCCAAGGCACCAAACCGACCAATAATTCAGTAATCGATAACTAAAACTATAAATGTAGCTCTTCTTACTGGGCGATTGCATCAACTTAGATGCTTCTCCTGTGTTCTACTGTGCAGCTTGTATTGTCCCCACATACCGCAGCACGCGACAAGGGCTGGCAGACCATAAATGTAACCGTTTCAGAGAGAAATGCGACCAATGTGACGATCTCGCGTTATATCGATTCGATGGTGAATGACGAAACACGGAGATTTTCTAAGGTTTTTACTACATATTAACACTTTTCACATTTTCTCGTGTTACGTGGCTGCCAGTCCTCGGCTCATGCAAAATCTTAAGGTCCTCGGTCATGTCCAAGGCACCAAACCGACCAATAATTCAATAATCGATAACTAAAACTATAAATGTAGCTCTTCTTACTGGGCGATTGCATCAACTTAGATGCTTCTCCTGTGTTCTACTGTGCTGCTTGTATTGTCCCCACATACCGCAGCACGCGACAAGGGCTGGCAGACCATAAATGTAACCGTTTCAGAGAGAAATGCGACCAATGTGACGATCTCGCGTTATATCGATTCGATGGTGAATGACGAAACACGGAGATTTTCTAAGGTTTTTACTACATATTAACACTTTTCACATTTTCTCGTGTTACGTGGCTGCCAGTCCTCGGTTCATGCAAAATCTTAAGGTCCTCGGTCATGTCCAAGGCACCAAACCGACCAATAATTCGATAATCGATAACTAAAACTATAAATGTAGCTCTTCTTACTGGGCGATTGCATCAACTAAGATGCTTCTCCTGTGTTCTACTGTGCTGCTTGTATTGTCCCCACATACCGCAGCACGCGACAAAGGCTGGCAGACCATAAATGTAACCGTTTCAGAGAGAAATGCGACCAATGTGACGATCTCGCATTATATCGATTCGATGGTGAATGACGAAACACGGAGATTTTCTAAGGTTTTTACTACATATTAACACTTTTCACATTTTCTCGTGTTACGTGGCTGCCAGTCCTTGGTTCATGTAAAATCTTAAGGTCCTCGGTCATGTCCAAGGCACCAAACCGACCAATAATTCAATAATCGATAGCTAAAACTATAAATGTAGCTCTTCTTACTGGGCGATTGCATCAACTTAGATGCTTCTCCTGTGTTCTACTGTGCTGCTTGTATTGTCCCCACATACCGCAGCACGCGAAGAGGGCTGGCAGACCATAAATGTAACCGTTTCAGAGAGAAATGCGACCAATGTGACGATCTCGCGTTATATCGATTCGATGGTGAATGACGAAACACGGAGATTTTCTAAGGTTTTTACTACATATTAACACTTTTCACATTTTCTCGTGTTACGTGGCTGCCAGTCCTCGGTTTATGCAAAATATTAAGGACCTCGGTCATGTCCAAGGCACCAAACCGACCAATAATTCAATAATCGATAACTAAAACTATAAATGTAGCTCTTCTTACTGGGCGATTGCATCAACTTAGATGCTTCTCCTGTGTTCTACTGTGCTGCTTGTATTGTCCCCACATAACCCAGCACGCGACAAGGGCTGGCAGAGCATAAATGTAACCGTTTCAGAGAGAAATGCGACCAATGTGACGATCTCGCGTTATATCGATTCGATGGTGAATGACGAAACACGGAGATTTTCTAAGGTTTTTACTACATATTAACACTTTTCACATTTTCTCGTGTTACGTGGCTGCCAGTCCTCGTTTCATGCAAAATCTTAAGGTCCTAGGTCATGTCCAAGGCACCAAACCGACCAATAATTCAATAATCGATAACTAAAACTATAAATGTAGCTCTTCTTACTGGGCGATTGCATCAACTTAGATGTTTCTCCTGTGTTCTACTGTGCTGCTTGTATTGTCCCCACATACCGCAGCACGCGACAAGGGCTGGCAGACCATAATTGTAACCGTTTCAGAGAGAAATGCGACCAATGTGACGATCTCGCGTTATATCGATTCGATGGTGAATGACGAAACACGGAGATTTTCTAAGGTTTTTACTACATATTAACACTTTTCACATTTTCTCGTGTTACGTGGCTGCCAGTCCTCGGTTCATGCAAAATCTTAAGGTCCTCGGTCATGTCCAAGGCACCAAACCGACCAATAATTCAGTAATCGATAACTAAAACTATAAATGTAGCTCTTCTTACTGGGCGATTGCATCAACTAAGATGCTTCTCCTGTGTTCTACTGTGCTGCTTGTATTGTCCCCACATACCGCAGCACGCGACAAAGGCTGGCAGACCATAAATGTAACCGTTTCAGAGAGAAATGCGACCAATGTGACGATCTCGCATTATATCGATTCGATGGTGAATGACGAAACACGGAGATTTTCTAAGGTTTTTACTACATATTAACACTTTTCACATTTTCTCGTGTTACGTGGCTGCCAGTCCTTGGTTCATGTAAAATCTTAAGGTCCTCGGTCATGTCCAAGGCACCAAACCGACCAATAATTCAATAATCGATAGCTAAAACTATAAATGTAGCTCTTCTTACTGGGCGATTGCATCAACTTAGATGCTTCTCCTGTGTTCTACTGTGCTGCTTGTATTGTCCCCACATACCGCAGCACGCGAAGAGGGCTGGCAGACCATAAATGTAACCGTTTCAGAGAGAAATGCGACCAATGTGACGATCTCGCGTTATATCGATTCGATGGTGAATGACGAAACACGGAGATTTTCTAAGGTTTTTACTACATATTAACACTTTTCACATTTTCTCGTGTTACGTGGCTGCCAGTCCTCGGTTCATGCAAAATATTAAGGACCTCGGTCATGTCCAAGGCACCAAACCGACCAATAATTCAATAATCGATAACTAAAACTATAAATGTAGCTCTTCTTACTGGGCGATTGCATCAACTTAGATGCTTCTCCTGTGTTCTACTGTGCTGCTTGTATTGTCCCCACATAACCCAGCACGCGACAAGGGCTGGCAGAGCATAAATGTAACCGTTTCAGAGAGAAATGCGACCAATGTGACGATCTCGCGTTATATCGATTCGATGGTGAATGACGAAACACGGAGATTTTCTAAGGTTTTTACTACATATTAACACTTTTCACATTTTCTCGTGTTACGTGGCTGCCAGTCCTCGTTTCATGCAAAATCTTAAGGTCCTAGGTCATGTCCAAGGCACCAAACCGACCAATAATTCAATAATCGATAACTAAAACTATAAATGTAGCTCTTCTTACTGGGCGATTGCATCAACTTAGATGTTTCTCCTGTGTTCTACTGTGCTGCTTGTATTGTCCCCACATACCGCAGCACGCGACAAGGGCTGGCAGACCATAAATGTAACCGTTTCAGAGAGAAATGCGACCAATGTGACGATCTCGCGTTATATCGATTCGATGGTGAATGACGAAACACGGAGATTTTCTAAGGTTTTTACTACATATTAACACTTTTCACATTTTCTCGTGTTACGTGGCTGCCAGTCCTCGGTTCATGCAAAATCTTAAGGTCCTCGGTCATGTCCAAGGCACCAAACCGACCAATAATTCAGTAATCGATAACTAAAACTATAAATGTAGCTCTTCTTACTGGGCGATTGCATCAACTTAGATGCTTCTCCTGTGTTCTACTGTGCTGCTTGTATTGTCCCCACATACCGCAGCACGCGACAAGGGCTGGCAGACCATAAATGTAACCGTTTCAGAGAGAAATGCGACCAATGTGACGATCTCGCGTTATATCGATTCGATGGTGAATGACGAAACACGGAGATTTTCTAAGGTTTTTACTACATATTAACACTTTTCACATTTTCTCGTGTTACGTGGGTGCCAGTCCTCGGTTGATGCAAAATCTTAAGGTCCTAGGTCATGTCCAAGGCACCAAACCGACCAATAATTCAATAATCGATAACTAAAACTATAAATGTAGCTCTTCTTACTGGGCGATTGCATCAACTTAGATGCTTCTCCTGTGTTCTACTGTGCTGCTTGTATTGTCCCCACATAACCCAGCACGCGACAAGGGCTGGCAGACCATAAATGTAACCGTTTCAGAGAGAAATGCGACCAATGTGACGATCTCGCGTTATATCGATTCGATGGTGAATGACGAAACACGGAGATTTTCTAAGGTTTTTACTACATATTAACACTTTTCACATTTTCTCGTGTTACGTGGCTGCCAGTCCTTGGTTCATGTAAAATCTTAAGGTCCTCGGTCATGTCCAAGGCACCAAACCGACCAATAATTCAATAATCGATAACTAAAACTATAAATGTAGCTCTTCTTACTGGGCGATTGCATCAACTTAGATGCTTCTCCTGTGTTCTACTGTGCTGCTTGTATTGTCCCCACATAACCCAGCACGCGACAAGGGCTGGCAGACCATAAATCTAACCGTTTCAGAGAGAAATGCGACCAATGTGACGATCTCGCGTTATATCGATTCGATGGTGAATGACGAAACACGGAGATTTTCTAAGGTTTTTACTACATATTAACACTTTTCACATTTTCTCGTGTTACGTGGGTGCCAGTCCTCGGTTGATGCAAAATCTTAAGGTCCTAGGTCATGTCCAAGGCACCAAACCGACCAATAATTCAATAATCGATAACTAAAACTATAAATGTAGCTCTTCTTACTGGGCGATTGCATCAACTTAGATGCTTCTCCTGTGTTCTACTGTGCTGCTTGTATTGTCCCCACATACCGCAGCACGCGACAAGGGCTGGCAGAGCATAAATGTAACCGTTTCAGAGAGAAATGCGACCAATGTGACGATCTCGCGTTATATCGATTCGATGGTGAATGACGAAACACGGAGATTTTCTAAGGTTTTTACTACATATTAACACTTTTCACATTTTCTCGTGTTACGTGGCTGCCAGTCCTCGTTTCATGCAAAATCTTAAGGTCCTAGGTCATGTCCAAGGCACCAAACCGACCAATAATTCAATAATCGATAACTAAAACTATAAATGTAGCTCTTCTTACTGGGCGATTGCATCAACTTAGATGTTTCTCCTGTGTTCTACTGTGCTGCTTGTATTGTCCCCACATACCGCAGCAAGCGACAAGGGCTGGCAGACCATAAATGTAACCGTTTCAGAGAGAAATGCGACCAATGTGACGATCTCGCGTTATATCGATTCGATGGTGAACGACGAAACACGGAGATTTTCTAAGGTTTTTACTACATATTAACACTTTTCACATTTTCTCGTGTTACGTGGCTGCCAGTCCTCGGTTCATGCAAAATCTTAAGGTACTCGGTCATGTCCAAGGCACCAAACCGACCAATAATTCAGTAATCGATAACTAAAACTATAAATGTAGCTCTTCTTACTGGGCGATTGCATCAACTTAGATGCTTCTCCTGTGTTCTACTGTGCTGCTTGTATTGTCCCCACATACCGCAGCACGCGACAAGGGCTGGCAGACCATAAATGTAACCGTTTCAGAGAGAAATGCGACCAATGTGACGATCTCGCGTTATATCGATTCGATGGTGAATGACGAAACACGGAGATTTTCTAAGGTTTTTACTACATATTAACACTTTTCACATTTTCTCGTGTTACGTGGCTGCCAGTCCTCGGTTCATGCAAAATATTAAGGACCTCGGTCATGTCCAAGGCACCAAACCGACCAATAATTCAATAATCGATAACTAAAACTATAAATGTAGCTCTTCTTACTGGGCGATTGCATCAACTTAGATGCTTCTCCTGTGTTCTTATGTGCTGCTTGTATTGTCCCCACATACCGCAGCACGCGACAAGGGCTGGCAGACCATAAATGTAACCGTTTCAGAGAGAAATGCGATCAATGTGACGATCTAGCGTTATATCGATTCGATGGTGAATGACGAAACACGGAGATTTTCTAAGGTTTTTACTACATATTAACACTTTTCACATTTTCTCGTGTTACGTGGCTGCCAGTCCTCGGTTCATGCAAAATCTTAAGGTCCTCGGTCATGTCCAAGGCACCAAACCGACCAATAATTCAATAATCGATAACTAAAACTATAAATGTAGCTCTTCTTACTGGGCGATGGCATCAACTAAGTTGCCTCTCCTGTGTTCTACTGTGCTGCTTGTATTGTCCCCACATACCGCAGCACGCGACAAGGGCTGGCAGACCATAAATGTAACCGTTTCAGAGAGAAATGCGACCAATGTGACGATCTCGCGTTATATCGATTCGATGGTGAATGACGAAACACGGAGATTTTCTAAGGTTTTTACTACATATTAACACTTTTGACATTTTCTCGTGTTACGTGGCTGCCAGTCCTCGGTTCATGTAAAATCTTAAGGTCCTCGGTCATGTCCAAGGCACCAAACCGACCAATAATTCGATAATCGATAACTAAAACTATAAATGTAGCATTTCTTACTGGGCGATTGCATCAACTAAGATGCTTCTCCTGTGTTCTACTGTGCTGCTTGTATTGTCCCCACATACCGCAGCACGCGACAAGGGCTGGCAGACCATAAATGTAACCGTTTCAGAGAGAAATGCGACCAATGTGACGATCTCGCGTTATATCGATTCGATGGTGAATGACGAAACACGGAGATTTTCTAAGGTTTTTACTACATATTAACACTTTTCACATTTTCTCGTGTTACGTGGCTGCCAGTCCTCGGTTCATGCAAAATCTTAAGGTCCTCGGTCATGTCCAAGGCACCAAACCGACCAATAATTCAATATTCGATAACTATAACTATAAATGTACCTCTTCTTACTGGGCGATTGCATCAACTCAGATGCTTCTCCTGTGTTCTACTGTGCTGCTTGTATTGTCCCCACATACCGCAGCACGCGACAAGGGCTGGCAGACCATAAATGTAACCGTTTCAGAGAGAAATGCGACCAATGTGACGATCTCGCGTTATATCGATTCGATGGTGAATGACGAAACACGGAGATTTTCTAAGGTTTTTACTACATATTACCACTTTTCACATTTTCTCGTGTTACGTGGCTGCCAGTCCTCGGTTCATGCAAAATCTTAAGGTCCTCGGTCATGTCCAAGGCACCAAACCGACCAATAATTCAATAATCGATAACTAAAACTATAAATGTAGCTCTTCTTACTGGGCGATTGCATCAACTTAGATGCTTCTCCTGTGTTCTACTGTGCTGCTTGTATTGTCCCCACATACCGCAGCACGCGACAAGGGCTGGCAGACCATAAATGTAACCGTTTCAGAGAGAAATGCGACCAATGTGACGATCTCGCGTTATATCGATTCGATGGTGAATGACGAAACACGGAGATTTTCTAAGGTTTTTACTACATATTAACACTTTTCACATTTTCTCGTGTTACGTGGCTGCCAGTCCTCGGTTCATGCAAAATCTTAAGGTCCTCGGTCATGTCCAAGGCACCAAACCGACCAATAATTCAATAATCGATAACTAAAACTATAAATGTAGCTCTTCTTACTGGGCGATTGCATCAACTTAGATGCTTCTCCTGTGTTCTACTGTGCTGCTTGTATTGTCTCCACATACCGCAGCACGCGACAAGGGCTGGCAGACCATAAATGTAACCGTTTCAGAGAGAAATGCGACCAATGTGACGATCTCGCGTTATATCGATTCGATGGTGAATGACGAAACACGGAGATTTTCTAAGGTTTTTACTACATATTAACACTTTTCACATTTTCTCGTGTTACGTGGCTGCCAGTCCTCGGTTCATGCAAAATCTTAAGGTCCTCGGTCATGTCCAAGGCACCAAACCGACCAATAATTCAATAATCGATAGCTAAAACTATAAATGTAGCTCTTCTTACTGGGCGATTGCATCAACTTAGATGCTTCTCCTGTGTTCTACTGTGCTGCTTGTATTGTCCCCACATACCGCAGCACGCGACAAGGGCTGGCAGACCATAAATGTAACCGTTTCAGAGAGAAATGCGATCAATGTGACGATCTCGCATTATATCGATTCGATGGTGAATGACGAAACACGGAGATTTTCTAAGGTTTTTACTACATATTAACACTTTTCACATTTTCTCGTGTTACGTGGCTGCCAGTCCTCGGTCCATGTAAAATCTTAAGGTCCTCGGTCATGTCCAAGGCACCAAACCGACCAATAATTCGATAATCGATAACTAAAACTATAAATGTAGCTCTTCTTACTGGGCGATTGCATCAACTAAGATGCTTCTCCTGTGTTCTACTGTGCTGCTTGTATTGTCCCCACATACCGCAGCACGCGACAAGGGCTGGCAGACCATAAATGTAACCGTTTCAGAGAGAAATGCGACCAATGTGACGATCTCGCGTTATATCGATTCGATGGTGAATGACGAAACACGGAGATTTTCTAAGGTTTTTACTACATATTAACACTTTTCACATTTTCTCGTGTTACGTGGCTGCCAGTCCTCGGTTCATGCAAAATCTTAAGGTCCTCGGTCATGTCCAAGGCACCAAACCGACCAATAATTCAATAATCGATAACTAAAACTATAAATGTAGCTCTTCTTACTGGGCGATTGCATCAACTTAGATGCTTCTCCTGTGTTCTACTGTGCTGCTTGTATTGTCCCCACATACCGCAGCACGCGACAAGGGCTGGCAGACCATAAATGTAACCGTTTCAGAGAGAAATGCGACCAATGTGACGATCTCGCGTTATATCGATTCGATGGTGAATGACGAAACACGGAGATTTTCTAAGGTTTTTACTACATACTAACACTTTTCACATTTTCTCGTGTTACGTGGCTGCCAATCCTCGGTTCATGCAAAATCTTAAGGTCCTCGGTCATGTCCAAGGCACCAAACCGACCAATAATTCAATAATCGATAACTAAAACTATAAATGTAGCTCTTCTTACTGGGCGATTGCATCAACTTAGATGCTTCTCCTGTGTTCTACTGTGCTGCTTGTATTGTCCCCACATACCGCAGCACGCGACAAGGGCTGCCAGACCATAAATGTAACCGTTTCAGAGAGAAATGCGACCAATGTGACGATCTCGCGTTATATCGATTCGATGGTGAATGACGAAACACGGAGATTTTCTAAGGTTTTTACTACATATTAACACTTTTCACAATTTCTCGTGTTACGTGGCTGCCAGTCCTCGGTTCATGCAAAATCGTAAGGTCCTCGGTCATGTCCAAGGCACCAAACCGACCAATAATTCAATAATCGATAACTAAAACTATAAATGTAGCTCTTCTTACTGGGCGATTGCATCAACTTAGATGCTTCTCCTGTGTTCTACTGTGCTGCTTGTATTGTCCCCACATACCGCAGCACGCGACAAGGGCTGGCAGACCATAAATGTAACCGTTTCAGAGAGAAATGCGACCAATGTGACGATCTCGCGTTATATCGATTCGATGGTTAATGACGAAACACGGAGATTTTCTAAGGTTTTTACTACATATTAACACTTTTCACATTTTCTCGTGTTACGTGGCTGCCAGTCCTCGGTTCATGCAAAATCTTAAGGTCCTCGGTCATGTCCAAGGCACCAAACCGACCAATAATTCAATAATCGATAACTAAAACTATAAATGTAGCTCTTCTTACTGGGCGATTGCATCAACTTAGATGCTTCTCCTGTGTTCTACTGTACTGCTTGTATTGTCCCCACATAACCCAGCACGCGACAAGGGCTGGCAGACCATAAATGTAACCGTTTCAGAGAGAAATGCGACCAATGTGACGATCTCGCGTTATATCGATTCGATGGTGAATGACGAAACACGTAGATTTTCTAAGGTTTTTACTACATATTAACACTTTTCACATTTTCTCGTGTTACGTGGCTGCCAGTCCTCGGTTCATGCAAAATCTTAAGGTCCTCGGTCATGTCCAAGGCACCAAACCGACCAATAATTCAATAATCGATAACTAAAACTATAAATGTAGCTCTTCTTACTGGGCGATTGCATCAACTTAGATGCTTCTCCTGTGTTCTGCTGTGCTGCTTGTATTGTCCCCACATACCGCAGCACGCGACAAAGGCTGGCAGACCATAAATGTAACCGTTTCAGAGAGAAATGCGACCAATGTGACGATCTCGCGTTATATCGATTCGATGGTGAATGACGAAACACGGAGATTTTCTAAGGTTTTTACTACATATTAACACTTTTCACATTTTCTCGTGTTACGTGGCTGCCAGTCCTCGGTTCATGTAAAATCTTAAGGTCCTCGGTCATGTCCAAGGCACCAAACCGACCAATAATTCGATAATCGATAACTAAAACTATAAATGTAGCTCTTCTTACTGGGCGATTGCATCAACTAAGATGCTTCTCCTGTGTTCTACTGTGCTGCTTGTATTGTCCCCACATACCGCAGCACGCGACAAGGGCTGGCAGACCATAAATGTATCCGTTTCAGAGAGAAATGCGACCAATGTGACGATCTCGCGTTATATCGATTCGATGGTGAATGACGAAACACGGAGATTTTCTAAGGTTTTTACTACATATTAACACTTTTCACATTTTCTCGTGTTACGTGGCTGCCAGTCCTCGGTTCATGCAAAATCTTAAGGTCCTCGGTCATGTCCAAGGCACCAAACCGACCAATAATTCAATAATCGATAACTAAAACTATAAATGTAGCTCTTCTTACTGGGCGATTGCATCAACTTAGATGCTTCTCCTGTGTTCTACTGTGCTGCTTGTATTGTCCCCACATACCGCAGCACGCGACAAGGGCTGGCAGACCATAAATGTAACCGTTTCAGAGAGAAATGCGACCAATGTGACGATCTCGCGTTATATCGATCCGATGGTGAATGAAGAAACACGGAGATTTTCTAAGGTTTTTACTACATATTAACACTTTTCACATTTTCTCGTGTTACGTGGCTGCCAGTTCTCGGTTCATGCAAAATCTTAAGGTCCTCGGTCATGTCCAAGGCACCAAACCGACCAATAATTCAATAATCGATAACTAAAACTATAAATGTAGCTCTTCTTACTGGGCGATTGCATCAACTTAGATGCTTCTCCTGTGTTCTACTGTGCTGCTTGTATTGTCCCCACATACCGCAGCACGCGACAAGGGCTGGCAGACCATAAATGTAACCGTTTCAGAGAGAAATGCGACCAATGTGACGATCTCGCGTTATATCGATTCGATGGTGAATGACGAAACACGGAGATTTTCTAAGGTTTTTACTACATATTAACACTTTTCACATTTTCTCGTGTTACGTGGCTGCCAGTCCTCGGTTCATGCAAAATCTTAAGGTCCTAGGTCATGTCCAAGGCACCAAACCGACCAATAATTCGATAATCGATAACTAAAACTATAAATGTAGCTCTTCTTAATGGGCGATTGCATCAACTTAGATGCTTCTCCTGTGTTCTACTGTGCTGCTTGTATTGTCCCCACATACCGCAGCACGCGACAAGGGCTGGCAGACCATAAATGTAACCGTCTCAGAGAGAAATGCGACCAATGTGACGATCTCGCGTTATATCGATTCGATGGTGAATGACGAAACACGGAGATTTTCTAAGGTTTTTACTACATATTAACACTTTTCACATTTTCTCGTGTTACGTGGCTGCCAGTCCTCGGTTCATGCAAAATCTTAAGGTCCTCGGTCATGTCCAAGGCACCAAACCGACCAATAATTCAATAATCGATAACTAAAACTATAAATGTAGCTCTTCTTACTGGGCGATTGCATCAACTTAGATGCTTCTCCTGTGTTCTACTGTGAGCTTGTATTGTCCCCACATACCGCAGCACGCGACAAGGGCTGGCAGACCATAAATGTAACCGTTTCAGAGAGAAATGCGACCAATGTGACGATCTCGCGTTATATCGATTCGATGGTGAATGACGAAACACGGAGATTTTCTAAGGTGTTTACTACATATTAACACTTTTCACATTTTCTCGTGTTACGTGGCTGCCAGTCCTCGGTTCATGCAAAATCTTAAGGTCCTCGGGCATGTCCAAGGCACCAAACCGACCAATAATTCAATAATCGATAACTAAAACTATAAATGTAGCTCTTCTTACTGGGCGATTGCATCAACTTAGATGCTTCTACTGTGTTCTACTGTGCTGCTTGTATTGTCCCCACATACCGCAGCACGCGACAAGGGCTGGCAGACCATAAATGTATCCGTTTCAGAGAGAAATGCGACCAATGTGACGATCTCGCGTTATATCGATTCGATGGTGAATGACGAAACACGGAGATTTTCTAAGGTTTTTACTACATATTAACACTTTTCACATTTTCTCGTGTTACGTGGCTGCCAGTCCTCTGTTCATGCAAAATCTTAAGGTCCTCGGTCATGTCCAAGGCACCAAACCGACCAATAATTCAATAATCGATAACTAAAACTATAAATGTAGCTCTTCTTACTGGGCGATTGCATCAACTTAGATGCTTCTCCTGTGTTCTACTGTGCTGCTTGTATTGTCTCCACATATCCCAGCAGGCGACAAGGGCTGGCAGACCATAAATGTAACCGTTTCAGAGAGAAATGCGACCAATGTGACGATCTCGCGTTATATCGATTCGATGGTGAATGACGAAACACGGAGATTTTCTAAGGTTTTTACTACATATTAACACTTTTCACATTTTCTCGTGTTACGTGGCTGCCAGTCCTCGGTTCATGCAAAATCTTAAGGTCCTCGGTCATGTCCAAGGCACCAAACCGACCAATAATTCAATAATCGATAACTAAAACTATAAATGTAGCTCTTCTTACTGGGCGATTGCATCAACTTAGATGCTTCTCCTGTGTTCTACTGTGCTGCTTGTATTGTCCCCACATACCGCAGCACGCGACAAGGGCTGGCAGACCATAAATGTAACCGTTTCAGAGAGAAATGCGACCAATGTGACGATCTCGCGTTATATCGATTCGATGGTGAATGACGAAACACGGAGATTTTCTAAGGTTTTTACTACATATTAACACTTTTCACATTTTCTCGTGTTACGTGGCTGCCAGTCCTCGGTTCATGCAAAATCTTAAGGTCCTAGGTCATGTCCAAGGCACCAAACCGACCAATAATTCAATAATCGATAACTAAAACTATAAATGTATCTCTTCTTACTGGGCGATTGCATCAACTTAGATGCTTCTCCTGTGTTCTACTGTGCTGCTTGTATTGTCCCCACATACCGCAGCACGCGACAAGGGCTGGCAGACCATAAATGTAACCGTTTCAGAGAGAAATGCGACCAATGTGACGATCTCGCGTTATATCGATTCGATGGTGAATGACGAAACACGGAGATTTTCTAAGGTTTTTACTACATATTAACACTTTTCACATTTTCTCGTGTTACGTGGCTGCCAGACCTCGGTTCATGCAAAATCTTGAGGTCCTCGGTCATGTCCAAGGCACCAAACCGACCAATAATTCGATAATCGATAAATAAAACTATAAATGTAGCTCTTCTTACTGGGCGATTGCATCAACTAAGATGCTTCTCCTGTGTTCTACTGTGCTGCTTGTATTGTCCACACATACCGCAGCACGCGACAAGGGCTGGCAGACCATAAATGTAACCTTTTCAGAGAGAAATGCGACCAATGTGACGATCTCGCGTTATATCGATTCGATGGTGAATGACGAAACACGGAGATTTTCTAAGGTTTTTACTACATATTAACACTTTTCACATTTTCTCGTGTTACGTGGCTGCCAGTCCTCGGTTCATGCAAAATCTTAAGGTCCTCGGTCATGTCCAAGGCACCAAACCGACCAATAATTCAATAATCGATAACTAAAACTATAAATGTAGCTCTTCTTACTGGGCGATTGCATCAACTTAGATGCTTCTCCTGTGTTCTACTGTGCTGCTTGTATTGTCCCCACATAACCCAGAACGCGACAAGGGCTGGCAGACCATAAATGTAACCGTTTCAGAGAGAAATGCGACCAATGTGACGATCTCGCGTTATATCGATTCGATGGTGAATGACGAAACACGGAGATTTTCTAAGGTTTTTACTACATATCAACACTTTTCACATTTTCTCGTGTTACGTGGCTGCCAGTCCTCGGTTCATGCAAAATCTTAAGGTCCTCGGTCATGTCCAAGGCACCAAACCGACCAATAATTCAATAATCGATAACTAAAACTATAAATGTAGCTCTTCTTACTGGGCGATGGCATCAACTAAGTTGCCTCTCCTGTGTTCTACTGTGCTGCTTGTATTGTCCCCACATACCGCAGCACGCGACAAGGGCTGGCAGACCATAAATGTAACCGTTTCAGAGACAAATGCGACCAATGTGACGATCTCGCGTTATATCGATTCGATGGTGAATGACGAAACACGGAGATTTTCTAAGGTTTTTACTACATATTAACACTTTTCACATTTTCTCGTGTTACGTGGCTGCCAGTCCTCGGTTCATGCAAAATCTTAAGGTCCTAGGTCACGTCCAAGGCACCAAACCGACCAATAATTCAATAATCGATAACTAAAACTATAAATGTAGCTCTTCTTACTGGGCGATTGCATCAACTTAGATGCTTCTCCTGTGTTCTACTGTGCTGCTTGTATTGTCCCCACATACCGCAGCACGCGACAAGGGCTGGCAGACCATAAATGTAACCGTTTCAGAGAGAAATGCGACCAATGTGACGATCTCGCGTTATATTGATTCGATGGTGAATGACGAAACACGGAGATTTTCTAAGGTTTCTACTACATATTAACACTTTTCACATTTTCTCGTGTTACGTGGCTGCCAGTCCTCGGTTCATGCAAAATCGTAAGGTCCTCGGTCATGTCCAAGGCACCAAACCGACCAATAATTCAATAATCGATAGCTAAAACTATAAATGTAGCTCTTCTTACTGGGCGATTGCATCAACTTAGATGCTTCTCCTGTGTTCTACTGTGCTGCTTGTATTGTCCCCACATACCGCAGCACGCGACAAGGGCTGGCAGACCATAAATGTAACCGTTTCAGAGAGAAATGCGACCAATGTGACGATCTCGCGTTATATCGATTCGATGGTGAATGACGAAACACGTAGATTTTCTAAGGTTTTTACTACATATTAACACTTTTCACATTTTCTCGTGTTACGTGGCTGCCAGTCCTCGGTTCATGCAAAATCTTAAGGTCCTCGGTCATGTCCAAGGCACCAAACCGACCAATAATTCAATAATCGATAACTAAAACTATAAATGTAGCTCTTCTTACTGGGCGATTGCATCAACTTAGATGCTTCTCCTGTGTTCTGCTGTGCTGCTTGTATTGTCCCCACATACCGCAGCACGCGACAAAGGCTGGCAGACCATAAATGTAACCGTTTCAGAGAGAAATGCGACCAATGTGACGATCTCGCGTTATATCGATTCGATGGTGAATGACGAAACACGGAGATTTTCTAAGGTTTTTACTACAATTTAACACTTTTCACATTTTCTCGTGTTACGTGGCTGCCAGTCCTCGGTTCATGTAAAATCTTAAGGTCCTCGGTCATGTCCAAGGCACCAAACCGACCTATAATTCAATAATCGATAACTAAAACTATAAATGTAGCTCTTCTTACTGGGCGATTGCATCAACTTAGATGCTTCTCCTGTGTTCTACTGTGCTGCTTGTATTGTCCCCACATACCGCAGCACGCGACAAGGGCTGGCAGACCATAAATGTAACCGTTTCAGAGAGAAATGCGACCAATGTGACGATCTCGCGTTATATCGATCCGATGGTGAATGACGAAACACGGAGATTTTCTAAGGTTTTTACTACATATTACCACTTTTCACATTTTCTCGTGTTACGTGGCTGCCAGTCCTCGGTTCATGCAAAATCTTAAGGTCCTCGGTCATGTCCAAGGCACCAAACCGACCAATAATTCAATAATCGATAACTAAAACTATAAATGTAGCTCTTCTTACTGGGCGATTGCATCAACTTAGATGCTTCTCCTGTGTTCTACTGTGCTGCTTGTATTGTCCCCACATACCGCAGCACGCGACAAGGGCTGGCAGACCATAAATGTAACCGTTTCAGAGAGAAATGCGACCAATGTGACGATCTCGCGTTATATCGATTCGATGGTGAATGACGAAACACGGAGATTTTCTAAGGTTTTTACTACATATTAACACTTTTCACATTTTCTCGTGTTACGTGGCTGCCAGTCCTCGGTTCATGCAAAATCTTAAGGTCCTAGGTCATGTCCAAGGCACCAAACCGACCAATAATTCGATAATCGATAACTAAAACTATAAATGTAGCTCTTCTTAATGGGCGATTGCATCAACTTAGATGCTTCTCCTGTGTTCTACTGTGCTGCTTGTATTGTCCCCACATAACCCAGCACGCGACAAGGGCTGGCAGACCATAAATGTAACCGTTTCAGAGAGAAATGCGACCAATGTGACGATCTCGCGTTATATCGATTCGATGGTGAATGACGAAACACGGAGATTTTCTAAGGTTTTTACTACATATTAACACTTTTCACATTTTCTCGTGTTACGTGGCTGCCAGTCCTCGGTTCATGCAAAATCTTAAGGTCCTCGGTCATGTCCAAGGCACCAAACCGACCAATAATTCAATAATCGATAACTAAAACTATAAATGTAGCTCTTCTTACTGGGCGATTGCATCAACTTAGATGCTTCTCCTGTGTTCTACTGTGCTGCTTGTATTGTCCCCACATACCGCAGCACGCGGCAAGGGCTGGCAGACCATAAATGTAACCGTTTCAGAGACAAATGCGACCAATGTGACGATCTCGCGTTATATCGATTCGATGGTGAATGACGAAACACGGAGATTTTCTAAGGTTTTTACTACATATTAACACTTTTCACATTTTCTCGTGTTACGTGGCTGCCAGTCCTCGGTTCATGCAAAATCTTAAGGTCCTAGGTCACGTCCAAGGCACCAAACCGACCAATAATTCAATAATCGATAACTAAAACTATAAATGTAGCTCTTCTTACTGGGCGATTGCATCAACTTAGATGCTTCTCCTGTGTTCTACTGTGCTGCTTGTATTGTCCCCACATACCGCAGCACGCGACAAGGGCTGGCAGACCATAAATGTAACCGTTTCAGAGAGAAATGCGACCAATGTGACGATCTCGCGTTATATTGATTCGATGGTGAATGACGAAACACGGAGATTTTCTAAGGTTTCTACTACATATTAACACTTTTCACATTTTCTCGTGTTACGTGGCTGCCAGTCCTCGGTTCATGCAAAATCGTAAGGTCCTCGGTCATGTCCAAGGCACCAAACCGACCAATAATTCAATAATCGATAGCTAAAACTATAAATGTAGCTCTTCTTACTGGGCGATTGCATCAACTTAGATGCTTCTCCTGTGTTCTACTGTGCTGCTTGTATTGTCCCCACATACCGCAGCACGCGACAAGGGCTGGCAGACCATAAATGTAACCGTTTCAGAGAGAAATGCGACCAATGTGACGATCTCGCGTTATATCGATTCGATGGTGAATGACGAAACACGTAGATTTTCTAAGGTTTTTACTACATATTAACACTTTTCACATTTTCTCGTGTTACGTGGCTGCCAGTCCTCGGTTCATGCAAAATCTTAAGGTCCTCGGTCATGTCCAAGGCACCAAACCGACCAATAATTCAATAATCGATAACTAAAACTATAAATGTAGCTCTTCTTACTGGGCGATTGCATCAACTTAGATGCTTCTCCTGTGTTCTGCTGTGCTGCTTGTATTGTCCCCACATACCGCAGCACGCGACAAAGGCTGGCAGACCATAAATGTAACCGTTTCAGAGAGAAATGCGACCAATGTGACGATCTCGCGTTATATCGATTCGATGGTGAATGACGAAACACGGAGATTTTCTAAGGTTTTTACTACATATTAACACTTTTCACATTTTCTCGTGTTACGTGGCTGCCAGTCCTCGGTTCATGCAAAATCTTAAGGTCCTAGGTCACGTCCAAGGCACCAAACCGACCAATAATTCAATAATCGATAACTAAAACTATAAATGTAGCTCTTCTTACTGGGCGATTGCATCAACTTAGAAGCTTCTCCTGTGTTCTACTGTGCTGCTTGTATTGTCCCCACATACCGCAGCACGCGACAAGGGCTGGCAGACCATAAATGTAACCGTTTCAGAGAGAAATGCGACCAATGTGACGATCTCGCGTTATATTGATTCGATGGTGAATGACGAAACACGGAGATTTTCTAAGGTTTCTACTACATATTAACACTTTTCACATTTTCTCGTGTTACGTGGCTGCCAGTCCTCGGTTCATGCAAAATCGTAAGGTCCTCGGTCATGTCCAAGGCACCAAACCGACCTATAATTCAATAATCGATAGCTAAAACTATAAATGTAGCTCTTCTTACTGGGCGATTGCATCAACTTAGATGCTTCTCCTGTGTTCTACTGTGCTGCTTGTATTGTCCCCACATACCGCAGCACGCGACAAGGGCTGGCAGACCATAAATGTAACCGTTTCAGAGAGAAATGCGACCAATGTGACGATCTCGCGTTATATCGATTCGATGGTGAATGACGAAACACGTAGATTTTCTAAGGTTTTTACTACATATTAACACTTTTCACATTTTCTCGTGTTACGTGGCTGCCAGTCCTCGGTTCATGCAAAATCTTAAGGTCCTCGGTCATGTCCAAGGCACCAAACCGACCAATAATTCAATAATCGATAACTAAAACTATAAATGTAGCTCTTCTTACTGGGCGATTGCATCAACTTAGATGCTTCTCCTGTGTTCTGCTGTGCTGCTTGTATTGTCCCCACATACCGCAGCACGCGACAAAGGCTGGCAGACCATAAATGTAACCGTTTCAGAGAGAAATGCGACCAATGTGACGATCTCGCGTTATATCGATTCGATGGTGAATGACGAAACACGGAGATTTTCTAAGGTTTTTACTACATATTAACACTTTTCACATTTTCTCGTGTTACGTGGCTGCCAGTCCTCGGTTCATGTAAAATCTTAAGGTCCTCGGTCATGTCCAAGGCACCAAACCGACCTATAATTCAATAATCGATAACTAAAACTATAAATGTAGCTCTTCTTACTGGGCGATTGCATCAACTTAGATGCTTCTCCTGTGTTCTACTGTGCTGCTTGTATTGTCCCCACATACCGCAGCACGCGACAAGGGCTGGCAGACCATAAATGTAACCGTTTCAGAGAGAAATGCGACCAATGTGACGATCTCGCGTTATATCGATCCGATGGTGAATGACGAAACACGGAGATTTTCTAAGGTTTTTACTACATATTAACACTTTTCACATTTTCTCGTGTTACGTGGCTGCCAGTCCTCGGTTCATGCAAAATCTTAAGGTCCTCGGTCATGTCCAAGGCACCAAACCGACCAATAATTCAATAATCGATAACTAAAACTATAAATGTAGCTCTTCTTACTGGGCGATTGCATCAACTTAGATGCTTCTCCTGTGTTCTACTGTGCTGCTTGTATTGTCCCCACATACCGCAGCACGCGACAGGGGCTGGCAGACCATAAATGTAACCGTTTCAGAGAGAAATGCGACCAATGTGACGATCTCGCGTTATATCGATTCGATGGTGAATGACGAAACATGGAGATTTTCTAAGGTTTTTACTACATATTAACACTTTTCACATTTTCTCGTGTTACGTGGCTGCCAGTCCTCGGTTCATGCAAAATCTTAAGGTCCTAGGTCATGTCCAAGGCACCAAACCGACCAATAATTCGATAATCGATAACTAAAACTATAAATGTAGCTCTTCTTAATGGGCGATTGCATCAACTTAGATGCTTCTCCTGTGTTCTACTGTGCTGCTTGTATTGTCCCCACATACCGCAGCACGCGACAAGGGCTGGCAGACCATAAATGTAACCGTTTCAGAGAGAAATGCGACCAATGTGACGATCTCGCGTTATATCGATTCGATGGTGAATGACGAAACACGGAGATTTTCTAAGGTTTTTACTACATATTAACACTTTTCCCATTTTCTCGTGTTACGTGGCTGCCAGTCCTCGGTTCATGCAAAATCTTAAGGTCCTCGGTCATGTCCAAGGCACCAAACCGACCAATAATTCAATAATCGATAACTAAAACTATAAATGTAGCTCTTCTTACTGGGCGATTGCATCAACTTAGATGATTCTCCTGTGTTCTACTGTGAGCATGTATTGTCCCCACATACCGCAGCACGCGACAAGGGCTGGCAGACCATAAATGTAACCGTTTCAGAGAGAAATGCGACCAATGTGACGATCTCGCGTTATATCGATTCGATGGTGAATGACGAAACACGGAGATTTTCTAAGGTTTTTACTACATATTAACACTTTTCACATTTTCTCGTGTTACGTGGCTGCCAGTCCTCGGTTCATGCAAAATCTTAAGGTCCTCGGGCATGTCCAAGGCACCAAACCGACCAATAATTCAATAATCGATAACTAAAACTATAAATGTAGCTCTTCTTACTGGGCGATTGCATCAACTTAGATGCTTCTCCTGTGTTCTACTGTGCTGCTTGTATTGTCCCCACATACCGCAGCACGCGACAAGGGCTGGCAGACCATAAATGTAACCGTTTCAGAGAGAAATGCGACCAATGTGACGATCTCGCGTTATATCGATTCGATGGTGAATGACGAAACACGTTTTCTAAGGTTTTTACTACATATTAACACTTTTCACAATTTCTCGTGTTACGTGGCTGCCAGTCCTCGGTTCATGCAAAATCTTAAGGTCCTCGGTCATGTCCAAGGCACCAAACCGACCAATAATTCAATAATCGATAACTAAAACTATAAATGTAGCTCTTCTTACTGGGCGATTGCATCAACTTAGATGCTTCTCCTGTGTTCTACTGTGCTGCTTGTATTGTCTCCACATAACCCAGCACGCGACAAGGGCTGGCAGACCATAAATGTAACCGTTTCAGAGAGAAATGCGACCAATGTGACGATCTCGCGTTATATCGATTCGATGGTGAATGACGAAACACGGAGATTTTCTAAGGTTTTTACTACATATTAACACTTTTCACATTTTCTCGTGTTACGTGGCTGCCAGTCCTCGGTTCATGCAAAATCTTAAGGTCCTCGGTCATGTCCAAGGCACCAAACCGACCAATAATTCAATAATCGATAACTAAAACTATAAATGTAGCTCTTCTTACTGGGCGATTGCATCAACTTAGATGCTTCTCCTGTGTTCTACTGTGCTGCTTGTATTGTCCCCACATACCGCAGCACGCGACAAGGGCTGGCAGACCATAAATGTAACCGTTTCAGAGAGAAATGCGACCAATGTGACGATCTCGCGATATATCGATTCGATGGTGAATGACGAAACACGGAGATTTTCTAAGGTTTTTACTACATATTAACACTTTTCACATTTTCTCGTGTTACGTGGCTGCCAGACCTCGGTTCATGTAAAATCTTAAGGTCCTCGGTCATGTCCAAGGCACCAAACCGACCAATAATACGATAATCGATAAATAAAACTATAAATGTAGCTCTTCTTACTGGGCGATTGCATCAACTAAGATGCTTCTCCTGTGTTCTACTGTGCTGCTTGTATTGTCCCCACATACCGCAGCACGCGACACGGGCTGGCAGACCATAAATGTAACCGTTTCAGAGAGAAATGCGACCAATGTGACGATCTCGCGTTATATCGATTCGATGGTGAATGACGAAACACGGAGATTTTCTAAGGTTTTTACTACATATTAACACTTTTCACATTTTCTCGTGTTACATGGCTGCCAGTCCTCGGTTCATGCAAAATCTTAAAGTCCTCGGTCATGTCCAAGACACCAAACCGTCCAATAATTCAATAATCGATAACTAAAACTATAAATGTAGCTCTTCTTACTGGGCGATTGCATCAACTTAGATGCTTCTCCTGTGTTCTACTGTGCTGCTTGTATTGTCCCCACATAACCCAGAACGCGACAAGGGCTGGCAGACCATAAATGTAACCGTTTCAGAGAGAAATGCGACCAATGTGACGATCTCGCGTTATATCGATTCGATGGTGAATGACGAAGCACGGAGATTTTCTAAGGTTTTTACTACATATTAACACTTTTCACATTTTCTCGTGTTACGTGGCTGCCAGTCCTCGGTTCATGCAAAATCTTAAGGTCCTCGGTCATGTCCAAGGCACCAAACCGACCAATAATTCAATAATCGATAACTAAAACTATAAATGTAGCTCTTCTTACTGGGCGATTGCATCAACTTAGATGCTTCTCCTGTGTTCTACTGTGCTGCTTGTATTGTCCCCACATACCGCAGCACGCGGCAAGGGCTGGCAGACCATAAATGTAACCGTTTCAGAGAGAAATGCGACCAATGTGACGATCTCGCGTTATATCGATTCGATGGTGAATGACGAAACACGGAGATTTTCTAAGGTTTTTACTACATATTAACACTTTTCACATTTTCTCGTGTTACGTGGCTGCCAGTCCTCGGTTCATGCAAAATCTTAAGGTCCTAGGTCATGTCCAAGGCACCAAACCGACCAATAATTCAATAATCGATAACTAAAACTACAAATGTAGCTCTTCTTACTGGGCGATTGCATCAACTTAGATGTTTCTCCTGTGTTCTACTGTGCTGCTTGTATTGTCCCCACATACCGCAGCACGCGACAAGGGCTGGCAGACCATAAATGTAACCGTTTCAGAGAGAAATGCGACCAATGTGACGATCTCGCTTTATATCGATTCGATGGTGAATGACGAAACACGGAGATTTTCTAAGGTTTTTACTACATATTAACACTTTTCACATTTTCTCGTGTTACGTGGCTGCCAGTCCTCGGTTCATGAAAATCTTAAGGTCCTCGGTCATGTCCAAGGCACCAAACCGACCAATAATTCAATAATCGATAACTAAAACTATAAATGTAGCTCTTCTTACTGGGCGATTGCATCAACTTAGATGCTTCTCCTGTGTTCTACTGTGCTGCTTGTATTGTCCCCACATACCGCAGCACGCGACAAGGGCTGGCAGACCATAAATGTAACCGTTTCAGAGAGAAATCCGAACAATGTGACGATCTCGCGTTATATCGATTCGATGGTGAATGACGAAACACGGAGATTTTCTAAGGTTTTTACTACATATTAACACTTTTCACATTTTCTCGTGTTACGTGGGTACCAGTCCTCAGTTCATGCAAAATCTTAAGGTCCTCGGTCATGTCCAAGGCACCAAACCGACCAATAATTCAATAATCGATAACTAAAACTATACATGTAGCTCTTCTTACTGGGCGATTGCATCAACTAAGATGCTTCTCCTGTGTTCTACTGTGCTGCTTGTATTGTCCCCACATACCGCAGCACGTGACAAGGGCTGGCAGACCATAAATGTAACCGTTTCAGAGAGAAATGCGACCAATGTGACGATCTCGCGTTATATCGATTCGATGGTGAATGACGAAACACGGAGATTTTCTAAGGTTTTTACTACATATTAACACTTTTCACATTTTCTCGTGTTACGTGGCTGCCAGTCCTCGGTTCATGCAAAATCTTAAGGACCTCGGTCATGTCCAAGGCACCAAACCGACCAATAATTCAATAATCGATAACTAAAACTATAAATGTAGCTCTTCTTACTGGGCGATTGCATCAACTTAGATGCTTCTCCTGTGTTCTACTGTGCTGCTCGTATTGTCCCCACATACCGCTGCACGCGACAAGGGCTGGCAGACCATAAATGTAACCGTTTCAGAGAGAAATGCGACCAATGTGACGATCTCGCGTTATATCGATTCGATGGTGAATGACGAAACACGGAGATTTTCTAAGGTTTTTACTACATATTAACACTTTTCACATTTTCTCGTGTTACGTGGCTGCCAGTCCTCGGTTCATGCAAAATCTTAAGGACCTCGGTCATGTCCAAGGCACCAAACCGACCAATAATTCAATAATCGATAACTAAAACTATAAATGTAGCTCTTCTTACTGGGCTATTGCATCAACTAAGATGCTTCTCCTGTGTTCCACTGTGCTGCTCGTATTGTCCCCACATACCGCTGCACGCGACAAGGGCTGGCAGACCATAAATGTAACCGTTTCAGAGAGAAATGCGACCAATGTGACGATCTCGCGTTATATCGATTCGATGGTGAATGACGAAACACGGAGGTTTTTACTACATATTAACACTTTTCACATTTTCTCGTGTTACGTGGCTGCCAGTCCTCGGTTCATGCAAAATCTTAAGGTCCTCGGTCATGTGCAAAGCACCAAACCGACCAATAATTCAATAATCGATAACTAAAACTATAAATGTAGCTCTTCTTACTGGGCGATTGCATCAACTTAGATGCTTCTCCTGTGTTCTACTGTGGGCTTGTATTGTCCCCACATACCGCAGCACGCGACAAGGGCTGGCCGACCATAAATGTAACCGTTTCAGAGAGAAATGCGACCAATGTGACGATCTCGCGTTATATCGATTCGATGGTGAATGACGAAACACGGAGATTTTCTAAGGTTTTTACTACATATTAACACTTTTCACATCTTCTCGTGTTACGTGGCTGCCAGTCCTCGGTTCATGCAAAATCTTAAGGTCCTCGGTTATGTCCAAGGCACCAAACCGACCAATAATTCAGTAATCGATAACTAAAACTATAAATGTAGCTCTTCTTACTGGGCGATTGCATCAACTTAGATGCTTCTCCTGTGTTCTACTGTGCTGCTTGTATTGTCCCCACATACCGCAGCACGCGACAAGGGCTGGCAGACCATAAATGTAACCGTTTCAGAGAGAAATGCGACCAATGTGACGATCTCGCGTTATATCGATTCGATGGTGAATGACGAAACACGGAGATTTTCTAAGGTTTTTACTACATATTAACACTTTTCACATTTTCTCGTGTTACGTGGCTGCCAGTCCTCGGTTCATGCAAAATCTTAAGGTCCTCGGTCATGTCCAAGGCACCAAACCGACCAATAATTCAATAATCGATAACTAAAACTATAAATGTAGTTCTTCTTACTGGGCGATTGCATCAACTTAGATGCTTCTCCTGTGTTCTACTGTGCTGCTTGTATTGTCCCCACATAACCCAGCACGCGACAAGGGCTGGCAGACCATAAATGTAACCGTTTCAGAGAGAAATGCGACCAATGTGACGATCTCGCGTTATATCGATTCGATGGTGAATGACGAAACACGGAGATTTTCTAAGGTTTTTACTACATATTAACACTTTTCACATTTTCTCGTGTTACGTGGGTACCAGTCCTCGGTTCATGCAAAATCTTAAGGTCCTCGGTCATGTCCAAGGCACCAAACCGACCAATAATTCAATAATCGATAACTAAAACTATAAATGTAGCTTTTCTTACTGGGCGATTGCATCAACTTAGATGCTTCTCCTGTGTTCTACTGTGCTGCTTGTATTGTCCCCACATACCGCAGCACGCGACAAGGGCTGGCAGACCATAAATGTAACCGTTTCAGAGAGAAATGCGACCAATGTGACGATCTCGCGTTATATCGATTCGATGGTGAATGACGAAACACGGAGATTTTCTAAGGTTTTTACTACATATTAACACTTTTCACATTTTCTCGTGTTACGTGGCTGCCAGTCCTCGGTTCATGCAAAATCTTAAGGACCTCGGTCATGTCCAAGGCACCAAACCGACCAATAATTCAATAATCGATAACTAAAACTATAAATGTAGCTCTTCTTACTGGGCGATTGCATCAACTTAGATGCTTCCCCTGTGTTCTACTGTGTTGCTCGTATTGTCCCCACATACCGCAGCACGCGACAAGGGCTGGCAGACCATAAATGTAATCGTTTCAGAGAGAAATGCGACCAATGTGACGATCTCGCGTTATATCGATTCGATGGTGAATGACGAAACACGGAGATTTTCTAAGGTTTTTACTACATATTAACACTTTTCACATTTTCTCGTGTTACGTGGCTGCCAGTCCTCGGTTCATGCAAAATCTTAAGGTCCTCGGTCATGTCCAAGGCACCATACCGACCAATAATTCGATAATCGATAACTAAAACTATAAATGTAGCTCTTCTTACTGGGCGATTGCATCAACTAAGATGCTTCTCCTGTGTTCTACTGTGCTGCTTGTATTGTCCCCACATACCGCAGCACGCGACAAGGGCTGGCAGACCATAAATGTAACCGTTTCAGAGAGAAATGCGACCAATGTGACGATCTCGCGTTATATCGATTCGATGGTGAATGACGAAACACGGAGATTTTCTAAGGTTTTTACTACATATTAACACTTTTCACATTTTCTCGTGTTACGTGGCTGCCAGTCCTCGGTTCATGCAAAATCTTAAGGTCCTCGGTCATGTCCAAGGCACCAAACCGACCAATAATTCAATAATCGATAACTAAAACTATAAATGTAGCTCTTCTTACTGGGCGATTGCATCAACTTAGATGCTTCTCCTGTGTTCTACTGTGCTGCTTGTATTGTCCCCACATACCGCAGCACGCGACAAGGGCTGGCAGAGCATAAATGTAACCGTTTCAGAGAGAAATGCGACCAATGTGACGATCTCGCGTTATATCGATTCGATGGTGAATGACGAAACACGGAGATTTTCTAAGGTTTTTACTACATATTAACACTTTTCACATTTTCTCGTGTTACGTGGCTGCCAGTCCTCGGTTCATGCAAAATCTTAAGGTCCTCGGTCATGTCCAAGGCACCAAACCGACCAATAATTCAGTAATCGATAACTAAAACTATAAATGTAGCTCTTCTTACTGGGCGATTGCATCAACTTAGATGCTTCTCCTGTGTTCTACTGTGCTGCTTGTATTGTCCCCACATACCGCAGCACGCGACAAGGGCTGGCAGACCATAAATGTAACCGTTTCAGAGAGAAATGCGACCAATGTGACGATCTCGCGTTATATCGATTCGATGGTGAATGACGAAACACGGAGGTTTTTACTACATATTAACACTTTTCACATTTTCTCGTGTTACGTGGCTGCCAGTCCTCGGTTCATGCAAAATCTTAAGGTCCTCGGTCATGTGCAAAGCACCAAACCGACCAATAATTCAATAATCGATAACTAAAACTATAAATGTAGCTCTTCTTACTGGGCGATTGCATCAACTTAGATGCTTCTCCTGTGTTCTACTGTGGGCTTGTATTGTCCCCACATACCGCAGCACGCGACAAGGGCTGGCCGACCATAAATGTAACCGTTTCAGAGAGAAATGCGACCAATGTGACGATCTCGCGTTATATCGATTCGATGGTGAATGACGAAACACGGAGATTTTCTAAGGTTTTTACTACATATTAACACTTTTCACATTTTCTCGTGTTACGTGGCTGCCAGTCCTCAGTTCATGCAAAATCTTAAGGTCCTCGGTCATGTCCAAGGCACCAAACCGACCAATAATTCAATAATCGATAACTAAAACTATAAATGTAGCTCTTCTTACTGGGCGATTGCATCAACTTAGATGCTTCTCCTGTGTTCTACTGTGCTGCTTGTATTGTCCCCACATACCGCAGCACGCGACAAGGGCTGGCAGACCATAAATGTAACCGTTTCAGAGAGAAATGCGACCAATGTGACGATCTCGCGTTATATCGATTCGATGGTGAATGACGAAACACGGAGATTTTCTAAGGTTTTTACTACATATTAACACTTTTCACATTTTCTCGTGTTACGTGGCTGCCAGTCCTCGGTTCATGCAAAATCTTAAGGTCCTCGGTCATGTTCAAGGCACCAAACCGACCAATAATTCAGTAATCGATAACTAAAACTATAAATGTAGCTCTTCTTACTGGGCGATTGCATCAACTTAGATGCTTCTTCTGTGTTCTACTGTGCTGCTTGTATTGTCCCCACATACCGCAGCACGCGACAAGGGCTGGCAGACCATAAATGTAACCGTTTCAGAGAGAAATGCGACCAATGTGACGATCTCGCGTTATATCGATTCGATGGTGAATGACGAAACACGGAGATTTTCTAAGGTTTTTACTACATATTAACACTTTTCACATTTTCTCGTGTTACGTGGCTGCCAGTCCTCGGTTCATGCAAAATCTTAAGGTCCTCGGTCATGTCCAAGGCACCAAACCGACCAATAATTCAATAATCGATAGCTAAAACTATAAATGTAGCTCTTCTTACTGGGCGATTGCATCAACTTAGATGCATCTCCTGTGTTCTACTGTGCTGCTTGTATTGTCCGCACATACCGCAGCACGCGACAAGGGCTGGCAGACCATAAATGTAACCGTTTCAGAGAGAAATGCGACCAATGTGACGATCTCGCGTTATATCGATTCGATGGTGAATGACGAAACACGGAGATTTTCTAAGGTTTTTACTACATATTAACACTTTTCACATTTTCTCGTGTTACGTGGCTGCCAGTCCTCGGTTCATGCAAAATCTTAAGGTCCTCGGTCATGTGCAAAGCACCAAACCGACCAATAATTCAATAATCGATAACTAAAACTATAAATGTAGCTCTTCTTACTGGGCGATTGCATCAACTTAGATGCTTCTCCTGTGTTCTAATGTGAGCTTGTATTGTCCCCACATACCGCAACACGCGACAAGGGCTGGCAGACCATAAATGTAACCGTTTCAGAGAGAAATGCGACCAATGTGACGATCTCGCGTTATATTGATTCGATGGTGAATGACGAAACACGGAGATTTTCTAAGGTTTTTACTACATATTAACACTTTTCACATTTTCTCGTGTTACGTGGCTGCAGGCCTCGGTTCATGCAAAATCTTAAGGTCCTCGATCATGTCCAAGGCACCAAACCGACCAATAATTCAATAATCGATAACTAAAACTATAAATGTAGCTCTTCTTACTGGGCGATTGCATCAACTTAGATGCTTCTCCTGTGTTCTACTGTGCTGCTTGTATGGTCCCCACATACCGCAGCACGCGACAAGGGCTGGCAGTCCATAAATGTAACCGTTTCAGAGAGAAATGCGACCAATGTGACGATCTCGCGTTATATCGATTCGATGGTGAATGACGAAACACGGAGATTTTCTAAGGTTTTTACTACATATTAACACTTTTCACATTTTCTCGTGTTACGTGGCTGCCAGTCCTCGGTTCATGCAAAATCTTAAGGTCCTCGGTCATGTCCAAGGCACCAAACCGACCAATAATTCAATAATCGATAACTAAAACTATAAATGTAGCTCTTCTTACTGGGCGATTGCATCAACTTAGATGCTTCTCCTGTGTTCTACTGTGCTGCTTGTATTGTCCCCCCATACCGCAGCACGCGACAAGGGCTGGCAGACCATAAATGTAACCGTTTCAGAGAGAAATGCGACCAATGTGACGATCTCGCGTTATATCGATTCGATGGTGAATGACGAAACACGGAGATTTTCTAAGGTTTTTACTACATATTAACACTTTTCACATTTTCTCGTGTTACGTGGCTGCCAGTCCTCGGTTCATGCAAAATCTTAAGGTCCTCGGTCATGTCCAAGGCACCAAACCGACCAATAATTCAATAATCGATAGCTAAAACTATAAATGTAGCTCTTCTTACTGGGCGATTGCATCAACTTAGATGCTTCTCCTGTGTTCTACTGTGCTGCTTGTATTGTCCGCACATACCGCAGCACGCGACAAGGGCTGGCAGACCATAAATGTAACCGTTTCAGAGAGAAATGCGACCAATGTGACGATCTCGCGTTATATCGATTCGATGGTGAATGACGAAACACGGAGATTTTCTAAGGTTTTTACTACATATTAACACTTTTCACATTTTCTCGTGTTACGTGGCTGCCAGTCCTCGGTTCATGCAAAATCTTAAGGTCCTCGGTCATGTCCAAGGCACCAAACCGACCAATAATTCAATAATCGATAACTAAAACTATAAATGTAGCTCTTCTTACTGGGCGATTGCATCAACTTAGATGCTTCTCCTGTGTTCTACTGTGCTGCTTGTATTGTCCCCACATACCGCAGCACGCGACAAGGGCTGGCAGTCCATAAATGTAACCGTTTCAGAGAGAAATGCGACCAATGTGACGATCTCGCGTTATATCGATTCGATGGTGAATGACGAAACACGGAGATTTTCTAAGGTTTTTACTACATATTAATACTTTTCACATTTTCTCGTGTTACGTGGCTGCCAGTCCTCGGTTCATGCAAAATCTTAAGGTCCTCGGTCATGTCCAAGGCACCAAACCGACCAATAATTCAATAATCGATAACTAAAACTATAAATGTAGCTCTTCTTACTGGGCGATTTCATCAACTTAGATGCTTCTCCTGTGTTCTACTGTGCTGCTTGTATTGTCCCCACATACCGCAGCACGCGACAAGGGCTGGCAGACCATAAATGTAACCGTTTCAGAGAGAATTGCGACCAATGTGACGATCTCGCGTTATATCGATTCGATGGTGAATGACGAAACACGGAGATTTTCTAAGGTTTTTACTACATATTAACACTTTTCACATTTTCTCGTGTAACGTGGCTGCCAGTCCTCGGTTCATGCAAAATCTTAAGGTCCTCGGTCATGTCCAAGGCACCAAACCGACCAATAATTCAGTAATCGATAACTAAAACTATAAATGTAGCTCTTCTTACTGGGCGATTGCATCAACTTAGATGCTTCTCCTGTGTTCTACTGTGCTGCTTGTATTGTCCCCACATACCGCAGCACGCGACAAGGGCTGGCAGACCATAAATGTAACCGTTTCAGAGAGAAATGCGACCAATGTGACGATCTCGCGTTATATCGATTCGATGGTGAATGACGAAACACGGAGATTTTCTAAGGTTTTTACTACATATTAACACTTTTCACATTTTCTCGTGTTACGTGGCTGCCAGTCCTGGGTTCATGCAAAATCTTAAGGTCCTCGGTCATGTCCAAGGCACCAACCCGACCAATAATTCAATAATCGATAGCTAAAACTATGAATGTAGCTCTTCTTACTGGGCGATTGCATCAACTTAGATGCTTCTCCTGTGTTCTACTGTGCTGCTTGTATTGTCCCCACATACCGCAGCACGCGACAAGGGCTGGCCGACCATAAATGTAACCGTTTCAGAGAGAAATGCGACCAATGTGACGATCTCGCGTTATATCGATTCGATGGTGAATGACGAAACACGGGGATTTTCTAAGGTTTTTACTACATATTAACACTTTTCATATTTTCTCGTGTTACGTGGCTGCCGGTCCTCGGTTCATGCAAAATCTTAAGGTCCTCGGTCATGTGCAAAGCACCAAACCGACCAATAATTCAATAATCGATAACTAAAACTATAAATGTAGCTCTTCTTACTGGGCGATTGCATCAACTTAGATGCTTCTCCTGTGTTCTACTGTGAGCTGGTATTGTCCCCACATACCGCAGCACGCGACAAGGGCTGGCAGACCATAAATGTAACCGTTTCAGAGAGAAATGCGACCAATGTGACGATCTCGCGTTATATCGATTCGATGGTGAATGACGAAACACGGAGATTTTCTAAGGTTTTTACTACATATTAACACTTTTCACATTTTCTCGTGTTACGTGGCTGCCAGTCCACAGTTCATGCAAAATCTTAAGGTCCTCGGTCATGTCCAAGGCACCAAACCGACCAATAATTCAGTAATCGATAACTAAAACTATAAGTGTAGCTCTTCTTACTGGGCGATTGCATCAACTTAGATGCTTCTCCTGTGTTCTACTGTGCTGCTTGTATTGTCCCCACATACCGCAGCACGTGACAAGGGCTGGCAGACCATAAATGTAACCGTTTCAGAGAGAAATGCGACCAATGTGACGATCTCTCGTTATATCGATTCGATGGTGAATGACGAAACACGGAGATTTTCTAAGGTTTTTACTACATATTAACACTTTTCACATTTTCTCGTGTTACGTGGCTGCCAGTCCTCGGTTCATGCAAAATCTTAAGGTCCTCGGTCATGTCCAACGCACCAAACCGACCAATAATTCAATAATCGATAGCTAAAACTATAAATGTAGCTCTTCTTACTGGGCGATTTTATCAACTTAGATGCTCCTCCTGTGTTCTACTGTGCTGCTTGTACTGTCCCCACATACCGCAGCACGCGACAGGGGCTGGCAGACCATTAATGTAACCGTTTCAGAGAGAAATGCGACCAATGTGACGATCTCGCGTTATATCGATTCGATGGTGAATGACGAAACACGGGGATTTTCTAAGGTTTTTACTACATATTAACACTTTTCACATTTTCTCGTGTTACGTGGCTGCCAGTCCTCGGTTCATGCAAAATCTTAAGGTCCTCGGTCATGTGCAAAGCACCAAACCGACCAATAATTCAATAATCGATAACTAAAACTATAAATGTAGCTCTTCTTACTGGGCGATTGCATCAACTTAGATGCTTCTCCTGTGTTCTACTGTGCTGCTTGTATTGTCCCCACATACCGCAGCACGCGACAAGGACTGGCAGACCATAAATGTAACCGTTTCAGAGAGAAATGCGACCAATGTGACGATCTCTCGTTATATCGATTCGATGGTGAATGACGAAACACGGAGATTTTCTAAGGTTTTTACTACATATTAACACTTTTCACATTTTCTCGTGTTACGTGGCTGCCAGTCCTCGGTTCATGCAAAATCTTAAGGTCCTCGGTCATGTCCAAGGCACCAAACCGACCAATAATTCAATAATCGATAGCTAAAACTATAAATGTAGCTCTTCTTACTGGGCGATTGCATCAACTTAGATGCTTCTCCTGTGTTCTACTGTGCTGCTTGTGTTGTCCCCACATACCGCAGCACGCGACAAGGGCTGGCAGACCATAAATGTAACCGTTTCAGAGAGAAATGCGACCAATGTGACGATCTCGCGTTATATCGATTCGATGGTGAATGACGAAACACGGGGATTTTCTAAGGTTTTTACTACATATTAACACTTTTCACATTTTCTCGTGTTACGTGGCTGCCAGTCCTCGGTTCATGCAAAATCTTAAGGTCCTCGGTCATGTGCAAAGCACCAAACCGACCAATAATTCAATAATCGATAACTAAAACTATAAATGTAGCTCTTCTTACTGGGCGATTGCATCAACTTAGATGCTTCTCCTGTGTTCTACTGTGAGCTTGTATTGTCCCCACATACCGCAGCACGCGACAAGGGCTGGCAGACCATAAATGTAACCGTTTCAGAGAGAAATGCGACCAATGTGACGATCTCGCGTTATATCGATTCGATGGTGAATGACGAAACACGGAGATTTTCTAAGGTTTTTACTACATATTAACACTTTTCACATTTTCTCGTGTTACGTGGCTGCCAGTCCTCGGTTCATGCAAAATCTTAAGGTCCTCGGTCATGTCCAAGGCACCAAACCGACCAATAATTCAGTAATCGATAACTAAAACTATAAATGTAGCTCTTCTTACTGGGCGATTGCATCAACTTAGATGCTTCTCCTGTGTTCTACTGTGCTGCTTGTATTGTCCCCACATACCGCAGCACGCGACAAGGGCTGGCAGACCATAAATGTAACCGTTTCAGAGAGAAATGCGACCAATGTGACGATCTCTCGTTATATCGATTCGATGGTGAATGACGAAACACGGAGATTTTCTAAGGTTTTTACTACATATTAACACTTTTCACATTTTCTCGTGTTACGTGGCTGCCAGTCCTCGGTTCATGCAAAATCTTAAGGTCCTCGGTCATGTCCAAGGCACCAAACCGACCAATAATTCAATAATCGATAGCTAAAACTATAAATGTAGCTCTTCTTACTGGGCGATTGCATCAACTTAGATGCTTCTCCTGTGTTCTACTGTGCTGCTTGTGTTGTCCCCACATACCGCAGCACGCGACAAGGGCTGGCAGACCATAAATGTAACCGTTTCAGAGAGAAATGCGACCAATGTGACGATCTCGCGTTATATCGATTCGATGGTGAATGACGAAACACGGAGATTTTCTAAGGTTTTTACTACATATTAACACTTTTCACATTTTCTCGTGTTACGTGGCTGCCAGTCCTCGGTTCATGCAAAATCTTAAGGTCCTCGGTCATGTGCAAAGCACCAAACCGACCAATAATTCAATAATCGATAACTAAAACTATAAATGTAGCTCTTCTTACTGGGCGATTGCATCAACTTAGATGCTTCTCCTGTGTTCTACTGTGAGCTTGTATTGTCCCCACATACCGCAGCACGCGACAAGGGCTGGCAGACCATAAATGTAACCGTTTCAGAGAGAAATGCGACCAATGTGACGATCTCGCGTTATATCGATTCGATGGTGAATGACGAAACACGGAGATTTTCTAAGGTTTTTACTACATATTAACACTTTTCACATTTTCTCGTGTTACGTGGCAGCCAGTCCACGGTTCATGCAAAATCTTAAGGTCCTCGGTCATGTCCAAGGCACCAAACCGACCAATAATTCAGTAATCGATAACTAAAACTATAAATGTAGCTCTTCTTACTGGGCGATTGCATCAACTTAGATGCTTCTCCTGTGTTCTACTGTGCTGCTTGTATTGTCCCCACATACCGCAGCACGCGACAAGGGCTGGCAGACCATAAATGTAACCGTTTCAGAGAGAAATGCGACCAATGTGACGATCTCTCGTTATATCGATTCGATGGTGAATGACGAAACACGGAGATTTTCTAAGGTTTTTACTACATATTAATACTTTTCACATTTTCTCGTGTTACGTGGCTGCCAGTCCTCGGTTCATGCAAAATCTTAAGGTCCTCGGTCATGTCCAAGGCACCAAACCGACCAATAATTCAATAATCGATAGCTAAAACTATAAATGTAGCTCTTCTTACTGGGCGATTGCATCAACTTAGATGCTTCTCCTGTGTTCTACTGTGCTGCTTGTATTGTCCCCACATACCGCAGCACGCGACAAGGGCTGGCAGACCATAAATGTAACCGTTTCAGAGAGAAATGCGACCAATGTGACGATCTCGCGTTATATCGATTCGATGGTGAATGACGAAACACGGGGATTTTCTAAGGTTTTTACTACATATTAACACTTTTCACATTTTCTCGTGTTACGTGGCTGCCAGTCCTCGGTTCATGCAAAATCTTAAGGTTCTCGGTCATGTGCAAAGCACCAAACTGACCAATAATTCAATAATCGATAACTAAAACTATAAATGTAGCTCTTCTTACTGGGCGATTGCATCAACTTAGATGCTTCTCCTGTGTTCTACTGTGAGCTTGTATTGTCCCCACATACCGCAGCGCGACAAGGGCTGGCAGACCATAAATGTAACCGTTTCAGAGAGAAATGCGACCAATGTGACGATCTCGCGTTATAGCGATTCGATGGTGAATGACGAAACACGGGGATTTTCTAAGGTTTTTACTACATATTAACACTTTTCACATTTTCTCGTGTTACGTGGCTGCCAGTCCTCGGTTCATGTAAAATCTTAAGGTCCTCGGTCATGTCCAAGGCACCAAACCGACCAATAATTCAATAATCGATAACTAAAACTATAAATGTATCTCTTCTTACTGGGCGATTGCATCAACTTAGATGCTTCTCCTGTGTTCTACTGTACTGCTTGTATTGTCCCCACATACCGCAGCACGCGACAAGGGCTGGCAGACCATAAATGTAACCGTTTCAGAGAGAAATGCGACCAATGTGACGATCTCGCGTTATATCGATTCGATGGTGAATGACGAAACACGGAGATTTTCTAAGGTTTTTACTACATATTAACACTTTTCACATTTTCTCGTGTTACGTGGCTGCCAGTCCTCGGTTCATGTAAAATCTTAAGGTCCTCGATCATGTCCAAGGCACCAAACCGACCAATAATTCAATAATCGATAACTAAAACTATAAATGTATCTCTTCTTACTGGGCGATTGCATCAACTTAGATGCTTCTCCTGTGTTCTACTGTACTGCTTGTATTGTCCCCACATACCGCAGCACGCGACAAGGGCTGGCAGACCATAAATGTAACCGTTTCAGAGAGAAATGCGACCAATGTGACGATCTCGCGTTATATCGATTCGATGGTGAATGACGAAACACGGGGATTTTCTAAGGTTTTTACTACATATTAACACTTTTCACATTTTCTCGTGTTACGTGGCTGCCAGTCCTCGGTTCATGCAAAATCTTAAGGTCCTCGGTCATGTGCAAAGCACCAAACCGACCAATAATTCAATAATCGATAACTAAAACTATAAATGTAGCTCTTCTTACTGGGCGATTGCATCAACTTAGATGCTTCTCCTGTGTTCTACTGTGAGCTTGTATTGTCCCCACATACCGCAGCACGCGACAAGGGCTGGCAGACCATAAATGTAACCGTTTCAGAGAGAAATGCGACCAATGTGACGATCTCGCGTTATATCGATTCGATGGTGAATGACGAAACACGGAGATTTTCTAAGGTTTTTACTACATATTAACACTTTTCACATTTTCTCGTGTTACGTGGCTGCCAGTCCACGGTTCATGCAAAATCTTAAGGTCCTCGGTCATGTCCAAGGCACCAAACCGACCAATAATTCAGTAATCGATAACTAAAACTATAAATGTAGCTCTTCTTACTGGGCGATTGCATCAACTTAGATGCTTCTCCTGTGTTCTACTGTGCTGCTTGTATTGTCCCCACATACCGCAGCACGCGACAAGGGCTGGCAGACCATAAATGTAACCGTTTCAGAGAGAAATGCGACCAATGTGACGATCTTGCGTTATATCGATTCGATGGTGAATGACGAAACACGGGGATTTTCTAAGGTTTTTACTACATATTAACACTTTTCACATTTTCTCGTGTTACGTGGCTGCCAGTCCTCGGTTCATGCAAAATCTTAAGGTCCTCGGTCATGTGCAAAGCACCAAACCGACCAATAATTCAATAATCGATAACTAAAACTATAAATGTAGCTCTTCTTACTGGGCGATTGCATCAACTTATATGCTTCTCCTGTGTTCTACTGTGAGCTTGTATTGTCCCCACATACCGCAGCACGCGACAAGGGCTGGCAGACCATAAATGTAACCGTTTCAGAGAGAAATGCGACCAATGTGACGATCTCGCGTTATAGCGATTCGATGGTGAATGACGAAACACGGGGATTTTCTAAGGTTTTTACTACATATTAACACTTTTCACATTTTCTCGTGTTACGTGGCTGCCAGTCCTCGGTTCATGTAAAATCTTAGGGTCCTCGGTCATGTCCAAGGCACCAAACCGACCAATAATTCAATAATCGATAACTAAAACTATAAATGTAGCTCTTCTTACTGGGCGATTGCATCAACTTAGATGCTTCTCCTGTGTTCTACTGTACTGCTTGTATTGTCCCCACATACCGCAGCACGCGACAAGGGCTGGCAGACCATAAATGTAACCGTTTCAGAGAGAAATGCGACCAATGTGACGATCTCGCGTTATATCGATTCGATGGTGAATGACGAAACACGGAGATTTTCTAAGGTTTTTACTACATATTAAGACTTTTCACATTTTCTCGTGTTACGTGGCTGCCAGTCCTCGGTTCATGTAAAATCTTAAGGTCCTCGGTCATGTCCAAGGCACCAAACCGACCAATAATTCAATAATCGATAACTAAAACTATAAATGTATCTCTTCTTACTGGGCGATTGCATCAACTTAGATGCTTCTCCTGTGTTCTACTGTACTGCTTGTATTGTCCCCACATACCGCAGCACGCGACAAGGGCTGGCAGACCATAAATGTAACCGTTTCAGAGAGAAATGCGAACAATGTGACGATCTCGCGTTATATCGATTCGATGGTGAATGACGAAACAAGGAGATTTTCTAAGGTTTTTACTACATATTAACACTTTTCACATTTTCTCGTGTTACGTGGCTGCCAGTCCTCGGTTCATGCAAAATCTTAAGGTCCTCGGTCATGTCCAATTCACCAAACCGACCAATAATTCAATAATCGATAACTAAAACTATAAATGTAGCTCTTCTTACTGGGCGATTGCATCAACTTAGATGCTTCTCCTGTGTTCTACTGTGCTGCTTGTATTGTCCCCACATACCGCAGCACGCGACAAGGGCTGGCAGACCATAAATGTAACCGTTTCAGAGAGAAATGCGACCAATGTGACGATCTCGCGTTATATCGATTCGATGGTGAATGACGAAACACGGAGATTTTCTAAGGTTTTTACTACATATTAACACTTTTCACATTTTCTCGTGTTACGTGGCTGCCAGTCCTCGGTTCATGTAAAATCTTAAGGTCCTCGGTCATGTCCAAGGCACCAAACCGACCTATAATTCGATAATCGATAACTAAAACTATAAATATAGCTCTTCTTACTGGGCGATTGCATCAACTAAGATGCTTCTCCTGTGTTCTACTGTGCTGCTTGTATTGTCCCCACATACCGCAGCACGCGACAAGGGCTGGCAGACCATAAATGTAACCAGAATGAGATTTTCACTCTGCAGCGGAGTGTGCGCTGATATGAAACTTCCTGGCAGATTAAAACTGTGTGCGCCGACCGAGACTCGAACTCGGGACCTTTGCCTTTCGCGGGCAAGTGCTCTACCAACTGAGCTACCGAAGCAGGAGAGCTTCTGTAAAGTTTGGAAGGTAGGAGACGAGATACTGGCAGAAGTAAAGCTGTGAGGGCCGGGCGTGAGTCGTGCTTCGGTAGCTTAGTTGGTAGAGCACTTGCCCGCGAAAGGCAAAGGTCCCGAGTTCGAGCCTCGGTCGGCGCACACAGTTTTAATCTGCCAGGAAGTTTCATAAATGTAACCGTTTCAGAGAGAAATGCGACCAATGTGACGATCTCGCGTTATATCGATTCGATGGTGAATGACGAAACACGGAGATTTTCTAAGGTTTTTACTACATATTAACACTTTTCACATTTTCTCGTGTTACGTGGCTGCCAGTCCTCGGTTCATGTAAAATCTTAAGGTCCTCGGTCATGTCCAAGGCACCAAACCGACCAATAATTCGATAATCGATAACTAAAACTATAAATGAAGCTCTTCTTACTGGGCGATTGCATCAACTAAGATGCTTCTCCTGTGTTCTACTGTGCTGCTTGTATTGTCCCCACATACCGCAGCACGCGACAAGGGCTGGCAGACCATAAATGTAACCGTTTCAGAGAGAAATGCGACCAATGTGACGATCTCGCGTTATATCGATTCGATGGTGAATGACGAAACACGGAGATTTTCTAAGGTTTTTACTACATATTAACACTTTTCACATTTTCTCGTGTTACGTGGCTGCCAGTCCTCGGTTCATGCAAAATCTTAAGGTCCTCGGTCATGTCCAAGGCACCAAACCGACCAATAATTCAATAATCGATAACTAAAACTTAAATGTAGCTCATCTTACTGGGCGATTGCATCAACTTAGATGCTTCTCCTGTGTTCTACTGTGCTGCTTGTATTGTCCCCACATAACCCAGCACGCGACAAGGGCTGGCAGACCATAAATGTAACCGTTTCAGAGAGAAATGCGACCAATGTGACGATCTCGCGTTATATCGATTCGATGGTGAAGAAACACGGAGGTTTTTACTACATATTAACACTTTTCACATTTTCTCGTGTTACGTGGCTGCCAGTCCTCGGTTCATGCAAAATCTTAAGGTCCTCGGTCATGTCCAAGGCACCAAACCGACCAATAATTCAATAATCGATAACTAAAACTATAAATGTAGCTCTTCTTACTGGGCGATTGCATCAACTTAGATGCTTCTCCTGTGTTCTACTGTGCTGCTTGTATTGTCCCCACATACCGCAGCACGCGACAAGGGCTGGTAGACCATAAATGTAACCGTTTCAGAGAGAAATGCGACCAATGTGACGATCTCGCGTTATATCGATTCGATGGTGAATGACGAAACACGGAGATTTTCTAAGGTTTTTACTACATATTAACACTTTTCACATTTTCTCGTGTTACGTGGGTACCAGTCCTCGGTTCATGCAAAATCTTAAGGTCCTAGGTCATGTCCAAGGCACCAAACCGACCAATAATTCAATAATCGATAACTAAAACTATAAATGTAGCTCTTCTTACTGGGCGATTGCATCAAGTTAGATGCTTCTCCTGTGTTCTACTGTGCTGCTTGTATTGTCCCCACATACCGCAGCACGCGACAAGGGCTGGCAGACCATAAATGTAACCGTTTCAGAGAGAAATGCGACCAATGTGACGATCTCGCGTTATATCGATTCGATGGTGAATGACGAAACACGGAGATTTTCTAAGGTTTTTACTACATATTAACACTTTTCACATTTTCTCGTGTTACATGGCTGCCAGTCCTCGGTTCATGCAAAATCTTAAGGTCCTCGGTCATGTGCAAAGCACCAAAACGACCAATAATTCAATAATCGATAACTAAAACTATAAATGTAGCTCTTCTTACTGGGCGATTGCATCAACTTAGATGCTTCTCCTGTGTTCTACTGTGAGCTTGTATTGTCCCCACATACCGCAACACGCGACAAGGGCTGGCAGACCATAAATGTAACCGTTTCAGAGAGAAATGCGACCAATGTGACGATCTCGCGTTATATCGATTCGATGGTGAATGACGAAACACGGAGATTTTCTAAGGTTTTTACTACATATTAACACTTCTCACATTTTCTCGTGTTACGTGGCTGCCAGTCCTCGGTTCATGCAAAATCTTAAGGTCCTCGGTCATGTCCAAGGCACCAAACCGACCAATAATTCAATAATCGATAACTAAAACTATAAATGTAGCTCTTCTTACTGGGCGATTGCATCAACTTAGATGCTTCTCCTGTGTTCTACTGTGCTGCTTGTATTGTCCCCACATACCGCAGCACGCGACAAGGGCTGGCAGACCATAAATGTAACCGTTTCAGAGAGAAATGCGACCAATGTGACGATCTCTCTTTATATCGATTCGATGGTGAATGACGAAACACGGGGATTTTCTAAGGTTTTTACTACATATTAACACTTTTCACATTTTCTCGTGTTACGTGGCTGCCAGTCCTCGGTTCATGCAAAATCTTAAGGTCCTCGGTCATGTGCAAAGCACCAAACCGACCAATAATTCAATAATCGATAACTAAAACTATAAATGTAGCTCTTCTTACTGGGCGATTGCATCAGCTTAGATGCTTCTCCTGTGTTCTACTGTGAGCTTGTATTGTCCCCACATACCGCAGCACGCGACAAGGGCTGGCAGACCATAAATGTAACCGTTTCAGAGAGAAATGCGACCAATGTGACGATCTCGCGTTATAGCGATTCGATGGTGAATGACGAAACACGGAGATTTTCTAAGGTTTTTACTACATATTAACACTTTTCACATTTTCTCGTGTTACGTGGCTGCCAGTCCTCGGTTCATGCAAAATCTTAAGGTCCACGGTCATGTCCAAGGCACCAAACCGACCAATAATTCAGTAATCGATAACTAAAACTATAAATGTAGCTCTTATTACTGGGCGATTGCATCAACTTAGATGCTTCTCCTGTGTTCTACTGTGCTGCTTGTATTGTCCCCACATACCGCAGCACGCGACAAGGGCTGGCAGACCATAAATGTAACCGTTTCAGAGAGAAATGCGACCAATGTGACGATCTCGCGTTATATCGATTCGATGGTGAATGACGAAACACGGAGATTTCCTAAGGTTTTTACTACATATTAACACTTTTCACATTTTCTCGTGTTACGTGGCTGCCAGTCCTCGGTTCATGCAAAATCTTAAGGTCCTCGGTCATGTCCAAGGCACCAAACCGTCCAAT
This sequence comes from Schistocerca nitens, assembly GCF_023898315.1. Taxonomy (NCBI): domain Eukaryota; kingdom Metazoa; phylum Arthropoda; class Insecta; order Orthoptera; family Acrididae; genus Schistocerca; species Schistocerca nitens. The sequence continues at coordinate 70,867,270 of NC_064625.1, forward strand.
AATTCAATAATCGATAACTAAAACTATAAATGTAGCTCTTCTTACTGGGCGATTGCATCAACTTAGATGCTTCTCCTGTGTTCTACTGTGCTGCTTGTATTGTCCCCACATACCGCAGCACGCGACAAGGGCTGGCAGACCATAAATGTAACCGTTTCAGAGAGAAATGCGACCAATGTGACGATCTCGCGTTATATCGATTCGATGGTGAATGACGAAACACGGAGATTTTCTAAGGTTTTTACTACATATTAACACTTTTCACATTTTCTCGTGTTACGTGGCTGCCAGTCCTCGGTTCATGCAAAATCTTAAGGTCCTCGGTCATGTCCAAGGCACCAAACCGACCAATAATTCAATAATCGATAACTAAAACTATAAATGTAGCTCTTCTTACTGGGCGATTGCATCAACTTAGATGCTTCTCCTGTGTTCTACTGTGCTGCTTGTATTGTCCCCACATACCGCAGCACGCGACAAGGGCTGGCAGACCATAAATGTAACCGTTTCAGAGAGAAATGCGACCAATGTGACGATCTCGCGTTATATCGATTCGATGGTGAATGACGAAACACGGAGATTTTCTAAGGTTTTTACTACATATTAACACTTTTCACATTTTCTCGTGTTACGTGGCTGCCAGTCCTCGGTTCATGCAAAATCTTAAGGTCCTCGGTCATGTCCAAGGCACCAAACCGACCAATAATTCAATAATCGATAGCTAAAACTATAAATGTAGCTCTTCTTACTGGGCGATTGCATCAACTTAGATGCTTCTCCTGTGTTCTACTGTGCTGCTTGTATTGTCCCCACATACCGCAGCACGCGACAAGGGCTGGCAGACCATAAATGTAACCGTTTCAGAGAGAAATGCGACCAATGTGACGATCTCGCGTTATATCGATTCGATGGTGAATGACGAAACACGGAGATTTTCTAAGGTTTTTACTACATATTAACACTTTTCACATTTTCTCGGTTCATGCAAAATCTTAAGGACCTCGGTCATGTCCAAGGCACCAAACCGACCAATAATTCAATAATCGATAACTAAAACTATAAATGTAGCTCTTCTTACTGGGCGAATGCATCAACTTATATGCTTCTCCTGTGTTCTACTGTGCTGCTTGTATTGTCCCCACATACCGCAGCACGCGACAAGGGCTGGCAGACCATAAATGTAACCGTTTCAGAGAGAAATGCGACCAATGTGACGATCTCGCGTTATATCGATTCGATGGTGAATGACGAAACACGGAGATTTTCTAAGGTTTTTACTAAATATTAACACTTTTCACATTTTCTCTTGTTACGTGGCTGCCAGTCCTCGGTTCATGCAAAATCTTAAGGTCCTCGGTCATGTCCAAGGCACCAAACCGACCAATAATTCAATAATCGATAACTAAAACTATAAATGTAGCTCTTCCTACTGGGCGATTGCATCAACTTAGATGCTTCTCCTGTGTTCTACTGTGCTGCTTGTATTGTCCCCACATACCGCAGCACGCGACAAGGGCTGGCAGACCATAAATGTAACCGTTTCAGAGAGAAATGCGACCAATGTGACGATCTCGCGTTATATCGATTCGATGGTGAATGACGAAACACAGAGATTTTCTAAGGTTTTTACTACATATTAACACTTTTCACATTTTCTCGTGTTACGTGGCTGCCAGTCCTCGGTTCATGCAAAATCTTAAGGTCCTCGGTCATGTCCAAGGCACCAAACCGACCAATAATTCAATAATCGATAACTAAAACTATAAATGTAGCTCTTCTTACTGGGCGATTTCATCAACTTAGATGCTTCTCCTGTGTTCTACTGTGCTGCTTGTATTGTCCCCACATACCGCAGCACGCGACAAGGGCTGGCAGACAATAAATGTAACCGTTTCAGAGAGAAATGCGACCAATGTGACGATCTCGCGTTATATCGACTCGATGGTGAATGACGAAACACGGAGATTTTCTAAGGTTTTTACTACATATTAACACTTTTCACATTTTCGCGTGTTACGTGGCTACCAGTCCTCGGTTCATGCAAAATCTTAAGGTCCCCGGTCATGTCCAAGGCACCAAACCGACCAATAATTCAATAATCGATAACTAAAACTATAAATGTAGCTCTTCTTACTGGGCGATTGCATCGACTTAGATGCTTCTCCTGTGTTCTACTGTGCTGCTTGTATTGTCCACACATACCGCAGCACGCGACAAGGGCTGGCAGACCATAAATGTAACCGTTTCAGAGAGAAATGCGACCAATGTGACGATCTCGCGTTATATCGATTCGATGGTGAATGACGAAACACGGAGATTTTCTAAGGTTTTTACTACATATTAACACTTTTCACATTTTCTCGTGTTACGTGGCTGCCAGTCCTCGGTTCATGCAAAATCTTAAGGTCCTCGGTCATGTCCAAGGCACCAAACCGACCAATAATTCAATAATCGATAGCTAAAACTATAAAAGTAGCTCTTCTTACTGGGCGATTGCATCAACTTAGATGCTTCTCCTGTGTTCTACTGTGCTGCTTGTATTTTCCCCACATACCGCAGCACGCGACAAGGGCTGGCAGACCATAAATGTAACCGTTTCAGAGAGAAATGCGACCAATGTGACGATCTCGCGTTATATCGATTCGATGGTGAATGACGAAACACGGAGATTTTCTAAGGTTTTTACTACATATTAACACTTTTCACATTTTCTCGTGTTACGTGGCTGCCAGTCCTCGGTTCATGCAAAATCTTAAGGTCCTCGGTCATGTCCAAGGCACCAAACCGACCAATAATTCAATAATCGATAACTAAAACTATAAATGTAGCTCTTCTTACTGGGCGAATGCATCAACTTAGATGCTTCTCCTGTGTTCTACTGTGAGCTTGTATTGTCCCCACATACCGCAGCACGCGACAAGGGCTGGCAGACCATAAATGTAACCGTTTCAGAGAGAAATGCGACCAATGTGACGATCTCGCGTTATATCGATTCGATGGTGAATGACGAAACACGGAGATTTTCTAAGGTTTTTACTACATATTAACACTTTTCACATTTTCTCGTGTTACGTGGCTGCCAGTCCTCGGTTCATGCAAAATCTTAAGGTCCTCGGTCATGTCCAAGGCACCAAACCGATCCAATAATTCAATAATCGATAACTAAAACTATAAATGTAGCTCTTCTTACTGGGCGATTGCATCAACTTAGATGCTTCTCCTGTGTTCTACTGTGCTGCTTGTATTGTCCCCACATTCCGCAGCACGCGACAAGGGCTGGAAGACCATAAATGTAACCGTTTCAGAGAGAAATGCGACCAATGTGACGATCTCGCGTTATATCTATTCGATGGTGAATTACGAAAAACGGAGATTTTCTAAGATTTTTACTACATATTAACACTTTTCACATTTTCTCGGGTTACGTGGGTATCAGTCCTCGGTTCATGTAAAATCTTAAGGTCCTCGGTCATGTCCAAGGCACCAAACCGACCAATAATTCGATAATCGATAACTAAAACTATAAATGTAGCTCTTCTTACTGGGCGATTGCATCAACTTAGATGCTTCTCCTGTGTTCTACTGTGCTGCTTGTATTGTCCCCACATACCGCAGCACGCGACAAGGGCTGGCAGACCATAAATGTAACCGTTTCAGAGAGAAATGCGACCAATGTGACGATCTCGCGTTATATCGATTCGATGGTGAATGACGAAACACGGAGATTTTCTAAGGTTTTTACTACATATTAACACTTTTCACATTTTCTCGTGTTACGTGGCTGCCAGTCCTCGGTTCATGCAAAATCTTAAGGTCCTAGGTCATGTCCAAGGCACCAAACCGACCAATAATTCAATAATCGATAACTAAAACTATAAATGTAGCTCTTCTTACTGGGCGATTGCATCAACTTAGATGCTTCTCCTGTGTTCTACTGTGCTGCTTGTATTGTCCCCACATAACCCAGCACGCGACAAGGGCTGGCAGACCATATATGTAACCGTTTCAGAGAGAAATGCTACCAATGTGACGATCTCGCGTTATATCGATTCGATGGTGAATGACAAAACACGGAGATTTTCTAAGGTTTTTACTACATATTAACACTTTTCACATTTTCTCGTGTTACGTGGCTGCCAGTCCTCGGTTCATGCAAAATCTTAAGGTCCTAGGTCATATCCAAGGCACCAAACCGACCAATAATTCAATAATCGATAATTAAAACTATAAATGTAGCTCTTCTTACTGGGCGATTGCATCAACTTAGATGCTTCTCCTGTGTTCTACTGTGCTGCTTGTATTGTCCCCACATAACCCAGCACGCGACAAGCGCTGGCAAACCATAAATGTAGCCGTTTCAGAGAGAAATGCGACCAATGTGACGATCTCGCGTTATATCGATTCGATGGTGAATGACGAAACACGGAGATTTTCTAAGGTTTTTACTACATATTAACACTTTTCACATTTTCTCGTGTTACGTGGCTGCCAGTCCTCGGTTCATGCAAGATCTTAAGGTCCTCGGTCATGTCCAAGGCACCAAACCGACCAATAATTCAATAATCGATAGCTAAAACTATAAATGTAGCTCTTCTTACTGGGCGATTGCATCAACTTAGATGCTTCTCCTGTGTTCTACTGTGCTGCTTGTATTGTCCCCACATACCGCAGCACGCGACAAGGGCTGGCAGACCATAAATGTAACCGTTTCAGAGAGAAATGCGACCAATGTGATGATCTCGCGTTATATCGATTCGATGGTGAATTACGAAACACGGAGATTTTCTTAGATTTTTACTACATATTAACACTTTTCACATTTTCTCGTGTTACGTGGGTACCAGTCCTCGGTTCATGTAAAATCTTAAGGACCTCGGTCATGTCCAAGGCACCAAACCGACCAATAATTCAATAATCGATAACTAAAACTATAAATGTAGCTCTTCTTACTGGGCGATTGCATCAACTAAGATTCTTCTCCTGTGTTCTACTGTGCTGCTTGTATTGTCCCCACATACCGCAGCACGCGACAAGGGCTGGCAGACCATAAATGTAACTGTTTCAGAGAGAAATGCGACCAATGTGACGATCTCGCGTTATATCGATTCGATGGTGAATGACGAAACACGGAGATTTTCTAAGGTTTTTACTACATATTAACACTTTTCACATTTTCTCGTGTTACGTGGCTGCCAGTCCTCGGTTCATGCAAAATCTTAAGGTCCTAGGTCATGTCCAAGGCACCAAACCGACCAATAATTCAATAATCGATAACTAAAACTATAAATGTAGCTCTTCTTACTGGGCGATTGCATCAACTTAGATGCTTCTCCTGTGTTCTACTGGTCTGCTTGTATTGTCCCCACATACCGCAGCACGCGACAAGGGCTGGCAGACCATAAATGTAACCGTTTCAGAGAGAAATGCGACCAATGTGACGATCTCGCGTTATATCGATTCGATGGTGAATGACGAAACACGGAGATTTTCTAAGGTTTTTACTACATATTAACACTTTTCACATTTTCTCGTGTTACGTGGCTGCCAGTCCTCAGTTCATGCAAAATCTTAAGGTCCTAGGTCATGTCCAAGGCACCAAACCGACCAATAATTCAATAATCGATAACTAAAACTATAAATGTAGCTCTTCTTACTGGGCGATTGCATCAACTTAGATGATTCTCCTGTGTTCTACTGTGCTGCTTGTATTGTCCCCACATACCGCAGCACGCGACAAGGGCTGGCAGACCATAAATGTAACCGTTTCAGAGAGAAATGTGACCAATGTGGCGATCTCGCGTTATATCGATTCGATGGTGAATGACGAAACACGGGGATTTTCTAAGGTTTTTACTACATATTAACACTTTTCACATTTTCTCGTGTTACGTGGCTGCCAGTCCTCGGTTCATGCAAAATCTTAAGGTCCTCGGTCATGTGCAACGCACCAAACGGACCAATAATTCAATAATCGATAGCTAAAACTATAAATGTAGCTCTTCTTACTGAGCGATTGCATCAACTTAGATGCTTCTCCTGTGTTCTACTGTGCTGCTTGTATTGTCCCCACTTAACCCAGCACGCGACAAGGGCTGGCAGACCATAAATGTAACCGTTTCAGAGAGAAATGCGACCAATGTGACGATCTCGCCTTATATCGATTCGATGGTGAATGACGAAACACGGAGATTTTCTATTGTATGATATAAATGTAGCTCTTCTTACTGGGCGATTGCATCAACTAAGATGCTTCTCCTGTGTTCTACTGTGCTGCTTGTATTGTCCCCACATACCGCAGCACGCGACAAGGGCTGGCAGACCATAAATGTAACCGTTTCAGAGAGAAATGCGACCAATGTGACGATCTCGCGTTATATCGATTCGATGGTGAATGACGAAACACGGAGATTTTCTAAGGTTTTTACTACATATTAACACTTTTCACATTTTCTCGTGTTACGTGGCTGCCAGTCCTCGGTTCATGCAAAATCTTAAGGTCCTCGGTCATGTAAATGGCACCAAACCGACCAATAATTCAATAATCGATAACTAAAACTATAAATGTAGCTCTTCTTACTGGGCGATTGCATCAACTAAGATGCTTCTCCTGTGTTCTACTGTGCTGTTTGTATTGTCCCCACATACCGCAGCACGCGACAAGGGCTGGCAGACCATAAATGTAACCGTTTCAGAGAGAAATGCGACCAATGTGACGATCTCGCGTTATATCGATTCGATGGTGAATGACGAAACACGGGGATTTTCTAAGGTTTTTACTACATATTAACACTTTTAACATTTTCTCGTGTTACGTGGCTGCCAGTCCTCGGTTCATTCAAAATCTTAAGGTCCTCGGTCATGTGCAACGCACCAAACCGACCAATAATTCAATAATCGATAACTAAAACTATAAATGTAGCTCTTCTTACTGGGCGATTGCATCAACTTAGATGCTTCTCCTGTGTTCTAGTGTGAGCTTGTATTGTCCCCACATACCGCAGCACGCGACAAGGGCTGGCAGACCATAAGTGTAACCGTTTCAGAGAGAAATGCGACCAATGTGACGATCTCGCGTTATATCGATTCGATGGTGAATTACGAAACACGGAGATTTTCTTAGATTTTTACTACATATTAACACTTTTCACATTTTCTCGTGTTACGTGGGTACCAGTCCTCGGTTCATGTAAAATCTTAAGGTCCTCGGTCATGTCCAAGGCACCAAACCGACCAATAATTCGATAATCGATAACTAAAACTATAAATGTAGCTCTTCTTACTGGGCGATTGCATCAACTAAGATTCTTCTCCTGTGTTGTACTGTGCTGCTTGTATTGTCCCCACATACCGCAGCACGCGACAAGGGCTGGCAGACCATAAATGTAACTGTTTCAGAGAGAAATGCGACCAATGTGACGATCTCGCGATATATCGATTCGATGGTGAATGACGAAACACGGAGATTTTCTAAGGTTTTTACTACATATTAACACTTTTCACATTTTCTCGTGTTACGTGGCTGCCAGTCCTCGGTTCATGCAAAATCTTAAGGTCCTCGGTCATGTGCAAAGCACCAAAACGACCAATAATTCAATAATCGATAACTAAAACTATAAATGTAGCTCTTCTTACTGGGCGATTGCATCAACTTAGATGCTTTTCCTGTGTTCTACTGTGCTGCTTGTATTGTCCCCACATAACCCAGCACGCGACAAGGGCTGGCAGACCATAAATGTAACTGTTTCAGAGAGAAATGCGACCAATGTGACGATCTCGCGTTATATCGATTCGATGGTGAATGACGAATCACGGAGGTTTTCTAAGGTTTTTACTACATATTAACACTTTTCACATTTTCTCGTGTTACGTGGCTGCCAGTCCTCGGTTCATGCAAAATCTTAAGGTCCTCGGTCATGTCCAAGGCACCAAACCGACCAATAATTCAATAATCGATAACTAAAACTATAAATGTAGCTCTTCTTACTGGGCGATTGCATCAACTTAGATGCTTCTCCTGTGATCTACTGGTCTGCTTGTATTGTCCCCACATACCGCAGCACGCGACAAGGGCTGGCAGACCATAAATGTAACCGTTTCAGAGAGAAATGCGACCAATGTGACGATCTCGCGTTATATCGATTCGATGGTGAATGACGAAACACGGAGATTTTCTAAGGTTTTTACTACATATTAACACTTTTCACATTTTCTCGTCTTACGTGGCTGCCAGTCCTCGGTTCATGCAAAATCTTAAGGTCCTAGTTCATGTCCAAGGCACCAAACCGACCAATAATTCAATAATCGATAGCTAAAACTATAAATGTAGCTCTTCTTACTGGGCGATTGCATCAACTTAGATGCTTCTCCTGTGTTCTACTGTGCTGCTTGTATTGTCCCCACATAACCCAGCACGCGACAAGGGCTGGCAGACCATAAATGTAACCGTTTCAGAGAGAAATGCGACCAATGTGACGATCTCGCGTTATATCGATTCGATGGTGAATGACGAAACACGGAGATTTTCTTAGATTTTTACTACATATTAACACTTTTCACATTTTCTCGTGTTACGTCGGTACCAGTCCTCGGTTCATGTAAAATCTTAAGGTCCTCGGTCATGTCCAAGGCACCAAACCGACCAATAATTCGATAATCGATAACTAAAACTATAAATGTAGCTCTTCTTACTGGGCGATTGCATCAACTAAGATTCTTCTCCTGTGTTCTACTGTGCTGCTTGTATTGTCCCCACATACCGCAGCACGCGACAAGGGCTGGCAGACTATAAATGTAACTGTTTCAGAGAGAAATGCGACCAATGTGACGATCTCGCGATATATCGATTCGATGGTGAATGACGAAACACGGAGATTTTCTAAGGTTTTTACTACATATTAACACTTTTCACATTTTCTCGTGTTACGTGGCTGCCAGTCCTCGGTTCATGCAAAATCTTAAGGTCCTAGGTCATGTCCAAGGCACCAAACCGACCAATAATTCTATAATCGATAACTAAAACTATAAATGTAGCTCTTCTTACTGGGCGATTGCATCAACTTAGATGCTTCTCCTGTGTTCTACTGTGCTGCTTGTATTGTCCCCACATAACCCAGCACGCGACAAGGGCTGGCAGACCATAAATGTAACTGTTTCAGAGAGAAATGCGACCAATGTGACGATCTCGCGTTATATCGATTCGATGGTGAATGACGAAACACGGAGATTTTCTAAGGTTTTTACTACATATTAACACTTTTCACATTTTCTCGTGTTACGTGGCTGCCAGTCCTCGGTTCATGCAAAATCATAAGGTCCTCTGTCATGTCCAAGGCACCAAACCGACCAATAATTCAATAATCGATAACTAAAACTATAAATGTAGCTCTTCTTACTGGGCGATTGCATCAACTTAGATGCTTCTCCTGTGTTCTACTGGTCTGCTTGTATTGTCCCCACATACCGCAGCACGCGACAAGGGCTGGCAGACCATAAATGTAACCGTTTCAGAGAGAAATGCGACCAATGTGACGATCTCGCGGTATATCGATTCGATGGTGAATGACGAGACACGGAGATTTTCTAAGGTTTTTACTACATATTAACACTTTTCACATTTTCTCGTGTTACGTGGCTGCCAGTCCTCGGTTCATGCAAAATCTTAAGGTCCTCGGTCATGTCCAAGGCACCAAACCGACCAATAATTCAATAATCGATAGCTAAAACTTTAAATGTAGCTCTTCTTACTGGGCGATTGCATCAACTTAGATGCTTCTCCTGTGTTCTACTGTGCTGCTTGTATTGTCCCCACATACCGCAGCACGCGACGAGGGCTGGCAGACCATAAATGTAACCGTTTCAGAGAGAAATGCGACCAATGTGACGATCTCGCGTTATATCGATTCGATGGTGAATGACGAAACACGGAGATTTTCTAAGGTTTTTACTACATATTAACACTTTTCACATTTTCTCGTGTTACGTGGCTGCCAGTCCTCGGTTCATGCAAAATCTTAAGGTCCTCGGTCATGTCCAAGGCAGCAAACTGACCAATAATTCAATAATCGATAACTAAAACTATAAATGTAGCTCTTCTTACTGGGCGATTGCATCAACTTAGATGCTTCTCCTGTGTTCTACTGTACTGCTTGTATTGTCCCCACATACCGCAGCACGCGACAAGGGCTGGCAGACCATAAATGTAACCGTTTCAGAGAGAAATGCGACCAATGTGACGATCTCGCGTTATATCGATTCGATGGTGAATGACGAAACACGGAGATTTTCTAAGGTTTTTACTACATATTAACACTTTTCACATTTTCTCGTGTTACGTGGCTGCCAGTCCTCGGTTCATGCAAAATCTTAAGGTCCTCGGTCATGTCCAAGGCACCAAACCGACCAATAATTCGATAATCGGTAACAAAAACTATAAATGTAGCTCTTCCTACTGGGCGATTGCATCAACTAAGATGCTTCTCCTGTGTTCTACTGTGCTGCTTCTATTGTCCCCACATACCGCAGCACGCGACAAGGGCTGGCAGACCATAAATGTAACCGTTTCAGAGAGAAATGCGACCAATGTGACGATCTCGCGGTATATCGATTCGATGGTGAATGACGAGACACGGAGATTTTCTAAGGTTTTTACTACATATTAACACTTTTCACATTTTCTCGTGTTACGTGGCTGCCAGTCCTCGGTTCATGTAAAATCTTAAGGTCCTCGGTCATGTCCAAGGCACCAAACCGACCAATAATTCAATAATCGATAACTAAAACTATAAATGTAGCTCTTCTTACTGGGCGATTGCATCAACTTAGATGCTTCTCCTGTGTTCTACTGTGCTGCTTGTATTGTCCCCACATACCGCAGCACGCGACAAGGGCTGGCAGACCATAAATGTAACCGTTTCAGAGAGAAATGCGACCAATGTGACGATCTCGCGTTATATCGATTCGATGGTGAATGACGAAACACGGAGATTTTCTAAGGTTTTTACTACATATTAACACTTTTCACATTTTCTCGTGTTACGTGGCTGCCAGTCCTCGGTTCATGCAAAATCTTAAGGTCCTAGGTCATGTCCAAGGCACCAAACCGACCAATAATTCAATAATCGATAACTAAAACTATAAATGTAGCTCTTCTTACTGGGCGATTGCATCAACTTAGATGCTTCTCCTGTGTTCTACTGTGCTGCTTGTATTGTCCCCACATAACCCAGCACGCGACAAGGGCTGGCAGACCATAAATGTAACCGTTTCAGAGAGAAATGCGACCAATGTGACGATCTCGCGTTATATCGATTCGATGGTGAATGACGAAACACGGAGATTTTCTAAGGTTTTTACTACATATTAACACTTTTCACATTTTCTCGTGTAACGTGGCTGCCAGTCCTCGGTTCATGCAAAATCTTAAGGTCCTAGGTCATGTCCAAGGCACCAAACCGACCACTAATTCAATAATCGATAACTAAAACTATAAATGTAGCTGTTCTTACTGGGCGATTGCATCAACTTAGATGCTTCTCCTGTGTTCTACTGTGCTGCTTGTATTGTCCCCACTTAACCCAGCACGCGACAAGGGCTGGCAGACCATAAATGTAACCGTTTCAGAGAGAAATGCGACCAATGTGACGATCTCGCCTTATATCGATTCGATGGTGAATGACGAAACACGGAGATTTTCTATTGTATGATATAAATGTAGCTCTTCTTACTGGGCGATTGCATCAACTAAGATGCTTCTCCTGTGTTCTACTGTGCTGCTTGTATTGTCCCCACATACCGCAGCACGCGACAAGGGCTGGCAGACCATAAATGTAACCGTTTCAGAGAGAAATGCGACCAATGTGACGATCTCGCGTTATATCGATTCGATGGTGAATGACGAGACACGGAGATTCTCTAAGGTTTTTACTACATATTAACACTTTTCACATTTTCTCGTGTTACGTGGCTGCCAGTCCTCGGTTCATGTAAAATCTTAAGGTCCTCGGTCATGTCCAAGGCACCAAACCGACCAATAATTCAATAATCGATAACTAAAACTATAAATGTAGCTCTTCTTACTGGGCGATTGCATCAACTTAGATGCTTCTCCTGTGTTCTACTGTGCTGCTTGTATTGTCCCCACATAACCCAGCACGCGACAAGGGCTGGCAGACCATAAATGTAACTGTTTCAGAGAGAAATGCGACCAATGTGACGATCTCGCGTTATATCGATTCGATGGTGAATGACGAAACACGGAGATTTTCTAAGGTTTTTACTACATATTAACACTTTTCACATTTTCTCGTGTTACGTGGCTGCCAGTCCTCGGTTCATGCAAAATCATAAGGTCCTCTGTCATGTCCAAGGCACCAAACCGACCAATAATTCAATAATCGATAACTAAAACTATAAATGTAGCTCTTCTTACTGGGCGATTGCATCAACTTAGGTGCTTCTCCTGTGTTCTACTGGTCTGCTTGTATTGTCCCCACATACCGCAGCACGCGACAAGGGCTGGCAGACTATAAATGTAACCGTTTCAGAGAGAAATGCGACCAATGTGACGATCTCGCGTTATATCGATTCGATGGTGAATGACGAAACACGGAGATTTTCTAAGGTTTTTACTACATATTAACACTTTTCACATTTTCTCGTGTTACGTGGCTGCCAGTCCTCGGTTCATGCAAAATCTTAAGGTCCTAGGTCATGTCCAAGGCACCAAACCGACCAATAATTCAATAATCGATAGCTAAAACTATAAATGTAGCTCTTCTTACTGGGCGATTGCATCAACTTAGATGCTTCTCCTGTGTTCTACTGTGCTGCTTGTATTGTCCCCACATAACCCAGCACGCGACAAGGGCTGGCAGACCATAAATGTAACCGTTTCAGAGAGAAATGCGACCAATGTGACGATCTCGCGTTATATCGATTCGATGGTGAATGACGAAACACGGAGATATTCTAAGGTTTTTACTACATATTAACACTTTTCACATTTTCTCGTGTTACGTGGCTGCCAGTCCTCGGTTCATGCAAAATCTTAAGGTCCTCGGACATGTCCAAGGCACCAAACCGACCAATAATTCAGTAATCGATAACTAAAACTATAAATGTAGCTCTTCTTACTGGGCGATTGCATCAACTTAAATGCTTCTCCTGTGTTCTACTGTGCTGCTTGTATTGTCCCCACATACCGCAGCACGCGACGAGGGCTGGCAGACCATAAATGTAACCGTTTCAGAGAGAAATGCGAACAATGTGTCGATCTCGCGTTATATCGATTCGATGGTGAATGACGAAACACGGAGATTTTCTAAGGTTTTTACTACATATTAACACTTTTCACATTTTCTCGTGTTACGTGGCTGCCAGTCCTCGGTTCATGCAAAATCTTAAGGTCCTCGGTCATGTCCAAGGCACCAAACCGACCAATAATTCAATAATCGATAGCTAAAACTATAAATGTAGCTCTTCTTACTGGGCGATTGCATCAACTTAGATGCTTCTCCTGTGTTCTACTGTGCTGCTTGTATTGTCCCCACATACCGCAGCACGCGACAAGGGCTGGCAGACCATAAATGTAACCGTTTCAGAGAGAAATGCGACCAATGTGGCGATCTCGCGTTATATCGATTCGATGGTGAATGACGAAACACGGGGATTTTCTAAGGTTTTTACTACATATTAACACTTTTCACATTTTCTCGTGTTACGTGGCTGCCAGTCCTCGGTTCATGTAAAATCTTAAGGTCCTCGGTCATGTCCAAGGCACCAAACCGACCAATAATTCAATAATCGATAACTAAAACTATAAATGTAGCTCCTCTTACTGGGCGATTGCATCAACTTAGATGCTTCTCCTGTGTTCTACTGTGCTGCTTGTATTGTCCCCACATACCGCAGCACGCGACAAGGGCTGGCAGACCATAAATGTAACCGTTTCAGAGAGAAATGCGACCAATGTGACGATCTCGCGTTATATCGATTCGATGGTGAATGACGAAACACGGAGATTTTCTAAGGTTTTTACTACATATTAACACTTTTCACATTTTCTCGTGTTACGTGGCTGCCAGTCCTCGGTTCATGCAAAATCTTAAGGTCCTCGGTCATGTCCAAGGCACCAAACCGACCAATAATTCAATAATCGATAACTAAAACTATAAATTTAGCTCTTGTTACTGGGCGATTGCATCAACTTAGATGCTTCTCCTGTGTTCTACTGTGCTGCTTGTATTGTCCCCACATAACCCAGCACGCGACAAGGGCTGGTAGACCATAAATGTAACCGTTTCAGAGAGAAATGCGACCAATGTGACGATCTCGCCTTATATCGATTCGATGGTGAATGACGAAACACGGAGATTTTCTATTGTATGATATAAATGTAGCTCTTCTTACTGGGCGATTGCATCAACTAAGATGCTTCTCCTGTGTTCTACTGTGCTGCTTGTATTGTCCCCACATACCGCAGCACGCGACAAGGGCTGGCAGACCATAAATGTAACCGTTTCAGAGAGAAATGCGACCAATGTGACGATCTCGCGTTATATCGATTCGATGGTGAATGACGAGACACGGAGATTCTCTAAGGTTTTTACTACATATTAACACTTTTCACATTTTCTCGTGTTACGTGGCTGCCAGTCCTCGGTTCATGTAAAATCTTAAGGTCCTCGGTCATGTCCAAGGCACCAAACCGACCAATAATTCAATAATCGATAACTAAAACTATAATTGTAGCTCTTCTTACTGGTTGATTGCATCAACTTAGATGCTTCTCCTGTGTTCTACTGTGCTGCTTGTATTGTCCCCACATAACCCAGCACGCGACAAGGGCTGGCAGACCATAAATGTAACCGTTTCAGAGAGAAATGCGACCAATATGACGATCTCGCGTTATATCGATTCGATGGTGAATGACGAAACACGGAGATTTTCTAAGGTTTTTACTACATATTAACACTTTTCACATTTTCTCGTGTTACGTGGCTGCCAGTCCTCGGTTCATGCAAAATCTTAAGGTCCTAGGTCATGTCCAAGGCACCAAACCGACCAATAATTCAATAATCGATAACTAAAACTATAAATGTAGCTCTTATTACTGGGCGATTGCATCAACTTAGATGCTTCTCCTGTGTTCTACTGTGCTGCTTGTATTGTCCCCACATAACCCAGCACGCGACAAGGGCTGGCAGACCATAAATGTAACCGTTTCAGAGAGAAATGCGACCAATGTGACGATCTCGCGTTATATCGATTCGATGGTGAATGACGAAACACGGAGATTTTCTAAGGTTTTTACTACATATTAACACTTTTCACATCTTCTCGTGTAACGTGGCTGCCAGTCCTCGGTTCATGCAAAATCTTAAGGTCCTAGGTCATGTCCAAGGCACCAAACCGACCAACAATTCAATAATCGATAACTAAAACTATAAATGTAGCTCTTCTTACTGGGCGATTGCATCAACTTAGATGCTTCTCCTGTGTTCTACTGTGCTGCTTGTATTGTCCCCACTTAACCCAGCACGCGACAAGGGCTGGCAGACCATAAATGTAACCGTTTCAGAGAGAAATGCGACCAATGTGACGATCTCGCGTTATATCGATTCGATGGTGAATGACGAAACACGGAGATTTTCTAAGGTTTTTACTACATATTAACACTTTTCACATTTTCTCGTGTTACGTTGCTGCCAGTCCTCGGTTCATGCAAAATCTTTAGGTCGTCATGTCCAAGGCACCAAACCGACCAATAATTCAATAATCGATAACTAAAACTATAAATGTAGCTCTTCTTACTGGGCGATTGCATCAACTTAGATGCTTCTCCTGTGTTCTACTGTGCTGCTTGTATTGTCCCCACATACCGCAGCACGCGACAAGGGCTGGCAGACCATAAATGTAACCGTTTCAGAGAGAAATGCGACCAATGTGACGATCTCGCGTTATATCGATGCGATGGTGAATGACGAAACACGGAGATTTTCTAAGGTTTTTACTACATATTAACACTTTTCACATTTTCTCGTGTTACGTGGCTGCCAGTCCTCGGTTCATGCAAAATCTTAAGGTCCTCGGTCATGTCCAAGGCACCAAACCGACCAATAATTCGATAATCGATAACTAAAACTATAAATGTAGCTCTTCTTACTGGGCGATTGCATCAACTAAGTTGCTTCTCCTGTGTTCTACTGTGCTGCATGTATTGTCCCCACTTAACCCAGCACGCGACAAGGGCTGGCAGACCATAAATGTAACCGTTTCAGAGAGAAATGCGACCAATGTGACGATCTCGCGTTATATCGATTCGATGGTGAATGACGAAACACGGAGATTTTCTATTGTATGATATAAATGTAGCTCTTCTTACTGTTCGATTGCATCAACTAAGATGCTTCTCCTGTGTTTTACTGTGCTGCTTGTAATATCCCCACATACCGCAGCACGCGACAAGGGCTGGCAGACCATAAATGTAACCGTTTCAGAGAGAAATGCGACCAATGTGACGATCTCGCGTTATATCGATTCGATGGTGAATGATGAGACACGGAGATTTTCTAAGGTTTTTACTACATATTAACACTTTTCACATTTTCTCGTGTTACGTGGCTGCCAGTCCTCGGTTCATGTAAAATCTTAAGGTCCTCGGTCATGTCCAAGGCACCAAACCGACCAATAATTCAATAATCGATAACTAAAACTATAAATGTAGCTCTTCTTACTGTTCGATTGCATCAACTAAGATGCTTCTCCTGTGTTTTACTGTGCTGCTTGTAATATCCCCACATACCGCAGCACGCGACAAGGGCTGGCAGACCATAAATGTAACCGTTTCAGAGAGAAATGCGACCAATGTGACGATCTCGCGTTATATCGATTCGATGGTGAATGACGAAACACGGAGATTTTCTAAGGTTTTTACTACATATTAACACTTTTCACATTTTCTCGTGTTACGTGGCTGCCAGTCCTCGGTTCATGCAAAATCTTAAGGTCCTAGGTCATGTCCAAGGCACCAAACCGACCAATAATTCAATAATCGATAACTAAAACTATAAATGTAGCTCTTCTTACTGGGCGATTGCATCAACTTAGATGCTTCTCCTGTGTTCTACTGTGCTGCTTGTATTGACCCCACATAACCCAGCACGCGACAAGGGCTGGCAGACCATAAATGTAACCGTTTCAGAGAGAAATGCGACCAATGTGACGATCTCGCGTTATATCGATTCGATGGTGAATGACGAAACACGGAGATTTTCTAAGGTTTTTACTACATATTAACACTTTTCACATTTTCTCGTGTAACGTGGCTGCCAGTCCTCGGTTCATGCAAAATCTTAAGGTCCTAGGTCATGTCCAAGGCACCAAACCGACCAATAATTCAATAATCGATAACTAAAACTATAAATGTAGCTCTTCTTACTGGGCGATTGCATCAACTTAGATGCTTCTCCTGTGTTCTACTGTGCTGCTTGTATTGTCCCCACTTAACCCAGCACGCGACAAGGGCTGGCAGACCATAAATGTAACCGTTTAAGAGAGAAATGCGACCAATGTGACGATCTCGCCTTATATCGATTCGATGGTGAATGACGAAACACGGAGATTTTCTAAGGTTTTTACTACATATTAACACTTTTCACATTTTCTCGTGTTACGTTGCTGCCAGTCCTCGGTTCATGCAAAATCTTAAGGTCCTC
Organism: Schistocerca nitens; assembly: GCF_023898315.1. Classification (NCBI taxonomy): domain Eukaryota; kingdom Metazoa; phylum Arthropoda; class Insecta; order Orthoptera; family Acrididae; genus Schistocerca; species Schistocerca nitens. Next base: position 70,884,984 of record NC_064625.1, read on the forward strand.
GGTCATGTCCAAGGCACCAAACCGACCAATAATTCAATAATCGATAACTAAAACTATAAATGTAGCTCTTCTTACTGGGCGATTGCATCAACTTAGATGCTTCTCCTGTGTTCTACTGTACTGCTTGTATTGTCCCCACATACCGCAGCACGCGACAAGGGCTGGCAGACCATAAATGTAACCGTTTCAGAGAGAAATGCGACCAATGTGACGATCTCGCGTTATATCGATTCGATGGTGAATGACGAAGCACGGAGATTTTCTAAGGTTTTTACTACATATTAACACTTTTCACATTTTCTCGTGTTACGTGGCTGCCAGTCCTCGGTTCATGCAAAATCTTAAGGTCCTCGGTCATGTCCAAGGCACCAAACCGACCAATAATTCGATAATCGATAACTAAAACTATAAATGTAGCTCTTCTTACTGGGCGATTGCATCAATTAAGTTGCTTCTCCTGTGTTGTACTGTGCTGCATGTATTGTCCCCACTTAACCCAGCACGCGACAAGGGCTGGCAGACCATAAATGTAACCGTTTCAGAGAGAAATGCGACCAATGTGACGATCTCGCGTTATATCGATTCGATGGTGAATGACGAAACACGGAGATTTTCTAAGGTTTTTACTACATATTAACACTTTTCACATTTTCTCGTGTTACGTGGCTGCCAGTCCTCGGTTCATGCAAAATCTTAAGGTCCTCGGTCATGTCCAAGGCACCAAACCGACCAATAATTCAATAATCGATAACTAAAACTATAAATGTAGCTCTTCTTACTGGGCGATTGCATCAACTTAGATGCTTCTCCTGTGTTCTACTGTGCTGCTTGTATTGTCCCCACATACCGCAGCACGCGACAAGGGCTGGCAGACCATAAATGTAACCGTTTCAGAGAGAAATGCGACCAATGTGACGATCTCGCGTTATATCGATTCGATGGTGAATGACGAAACACGGAGATTTCCTAAGGTTTTTACTACATATTAACACTTTTCACATTTTCGCGTGTTACGTGGCTGCCAGTCCTCGGTTCATGCAAAATCTTAAGGTCCTCGGTCATGTCCAAGGCACCAAACCGACCAATAATTCAATAATCGATAACTAAAACTATAAATGTAGCTCTTCTTACTGGGCGATTGCATCAACTTAGATGCTTCTCCTGTGTTCTACTGTACTGCTTGTATTGTCCCCACATACCGCAGCACGCGACAAGTGCTGGCAGACCATAAATGTAACCGTTTCAGAGAGAAATGCGACCAATGTGACGATCTCGCGTTATATCGATTCGATGGTGAATGACGAAACACGGAGATTTTCTAAGGTTTTTACTACATATTAACACTTTTCACATTTTCTCGTGTTACGTGGCTGCCAGTCCTCGGTTCATGCAAAATCTTAAGGTCCTCGGTCATGTCCAAGTCATCAAACCGACCAATAATTCAATAATCGATAACTAAAACTATAAATGTAGCTCTTCTTACTGGGCGATTGCATCAACTTAGATGCTTCTCCTGTGTTCTACTGTACTGCTTGTATTGTCCCCACATACCGCAGCACGCGACAAGGGCTGGCAGACCATAAATGTAACCGTTTCAGAGACAAATGCGACCAATGTGACGATCTCGCGTTATATCGATTCGATGGTGAATGACGAAACACGGAGATTTTCTAAGGTTTTTACTACATATTAACACTTTTCACATTTTCTCGTGTTACGTGGCTGCCAGTCCTCGGTTCATGCAAAATCTTAAGGTCCTCGGTCATGTCCAAGGCACCAAACCGACCAATAATTCAATAATCGATAACTAAACCTATAAATGTAGCTCTTCTTACTGGGCGATTGCATCAACTTAGATGCTTCTCCTGTGTTCTACTGTGCTGCTGTATTGTCCCCACATACCGCAGCACGCGACAAAGGCTGGCAGACCATAAATGTAACCGTTTCAGAGAGAAATGCGACCAATGTGACGATCTCGCGTTATATCGATTCGATGGTGAATGACGAAACACGGAGATTTTCTAAGGTTTTTACTACATATTAACACTTTTCACATTTTCTCGTGTTACGTGCCTGCCAGTCCTCGGTTCATGCAAAATCTTAAGGTCCTCGGTCATGTCCAAGGCACCAAACCGACCAATAATTCGATAATCGACAACTAAAACTATAAATGTAGCTCTTCTTACTGGGCGATTGCATCAACTTAGATGCTTCTCCTGTGTTCTACTGTGCTGCTTGTATTGTCCCCACATACCGCAGCACGCGACAAGGGCTGGCAGACCATAAATGTAACCGTTTCAGAGAGAAATGCGACCAATGTGACGATCTCGCGTTATATCGATTCGATGGTGAATGACGAGACACGGAGATTTTCTAAGGTTTTTACTACATATTAACACTTTTCACATTTTCTCGTGTTACGTGGCTTCCAGTCCTCGGTTCATGTAAAATCTTAAGGTCCTCGGTCATGTCCAAGGCACCAAACCGACCAATAATTCAATAATCGATAACTAAAACTATAAATGTAGCTCTTCTTACTGGGCGATTGCATCAACTTAGATGCTTCTCCTGTGTTCTACTGTGCTGCTTGTATTGTCCCCACATACCGCAGTACGCGACAAGGGCTGGCAGACCATAAATGTAACCGTTTCAGAGAGAAATGCGACCAATGTGACGATCTCGCGTTGTATCGATTCGATGGTGAATGACGAAACACGGAGATTTTCTAAGGTTTTTACTACATATTAACACTTTTGACATTTTCTCGCGTTACGTGGCTGCCAGTCCTCGGTTCATGCAAAATCTTAAGGTCCTCGGTCATATCCAAGGCATCAAACAGACCAATAATTCAATAATCGATAACTAAAACTATAAATGTAGCTCTTCTTACTGGGCGATTGCATCAACTTAGATGCTTCTCCTGTGTTCTACTGTACTGCTTGTATTGTCCCCACATACCGCAGCACGCGACAAGGGCTGGCAGACCATAAATGTAACCGTTTCAGAGACAAATGCGACCAATGTGACGATCTCGCGTTATATCGATTCGATGGTGAATGACGAAACACGGAGATTTTCTAAGGTTTTTACTACATATTAACACTTTTCACATTTTCTCGTGTTACGTGGCTGCCAGTCCTCGGTTCATGCAAAATCTTAAGGTCCTCGGTCATGTCCAAGGCACCAAACCGACCAATAATTCAATAATCGATAACTAAACCTATAAATGTAGCTCTTCTTACTGGGCGATTGCATCAACTTAGATGCTTCTCCTGTGTTCTACTGTGCTGCTTGTATTGTCCCCACATACCGCAGCACGCGACAAGGGCTGGCAGACCATAAATGTAACCGTTTCAGAGAGAAATGCGACCAATGTGACGATCTCGCGTTATATCGATTCGATGGTGAATGACGAAACACGGAGATTTTCTAAGGTTTTTACTACATATTAACACTTTTCACATTTTCTCGTGTTACGTGGCTGCCAGTCCTCGGTTCATGCAAAATCTTAAGGTCCTCGGTCATGTCCAAGGCACCAAACCGACCAATAATTCAATAATCGATAACTAAAACTATAAATGTAGCTCTTCTTACTGGGCGATTGCATCAACTAAGATGCTTCTCCTGTGTTCTACTGTGCTGCTTGTATTGTCCCCACATACCGCAGCACGCGACAAGGGCTGGCAGACCATAAATGTAACCGTTTCAGAGAGAAATGCGACCAATGTGACGATCTCGCGTTATATCGATTCGATGGTGAATGACGAAACACGGAGATTTTCTAAGGTTTTTACTACATATTAACACTTTTCACATTTTCTCGTGTTACGTGGCTGCCAGTCCTCGGTTCATGTAAAATCTTAAGGTCCTCGGTCATGTCCAAGGCACCAAACCGACCAATAATTCAATAATCGATAACTAAAACTATAAATGTAGCTCTTCTTACTGGGCGATTGCATCAACTTAGATGCTTCTCCTGTGTTCTACTGTGCTGCTTGTATTGTCCCCACATACCGCAGCACGCGACAAGGGCTGGCAGACCATAAATGTAACCGTTTCAGAGAGAAATGCGACCAATGTGACGATCTCGCGTTATATCGATTCGATGGTGAATGACGAAACACGGAGATTTTCTAAGGTTTTTACTACATATTAACACTTTTCACATTTTCTCGTGTTACGTGGCTGCCAGTCCTCGGTTCATGCAAAATCTTAAGGTCCTAGGTCATGTCCAAGGCACCAAACCGACCAATAATTCAATAATCGATAACTAAAACTATAAATGTAGCTCTTCTTACTGGGCGATTGCATCAACTTAGATGCTTCTCCTGTGTTCTACTGTGCTGCTTGTATTGTCCCCACATAACCCAGCACGCGACAAGGGCTGGCAGACCATAAATGTAACCGTTTCAGAGAGAAATGCGACCAATGTGACGATGTCGCGTTATATCGATTCGATGGTGAATGACGAAACACGGAGATTTTCTAAGGTTTTTACTACATATTAACTGTGGTGTCACCGCTAGACACCACACTTGCTAGGTGGTAACTTAAATCGGCCGCGGTCCTGTAGTACATGTCGGACCCGCGTGTCGCCACTGTGTAATCGCAAACCTAGCGCCACCACATGGCAGGTCACAAGACACGGACATGACCCCGCCCCAATAATGTGGTGTCACCGCTAGACACCACACTTGCTAGGTGGTAACTTAAATCGGCCGCGGTCCTGTAGTACATGTCGGACCCGCGTGTCGCCACTGTGTAATCGCAAACCTAGCGCCACCACATGGCAGGTCACAAGACACGGACTTCACCTCGCCCCAGTTGTACGGACGACATAGCTTGCGACTAGACCTACCAAGTATTCCTCTCATTTGCCGAGAGACAGATTAAATAGCCTTCAGCTAGTCCATCGCTACTACCTAGCAAGGCGCCATGTGTATCATTGCTAATTGCTTACTACTATGCAAGAGATGTATTTCAACAAGAAGAACATCATTAAAAGTTAAGTAATCTACCAATACGTTCTTTTCTTTATAGTTTTTCATCCAGTCTCCTGTTTCAGAATTTACGCCCGTCTGCTTCGTTTCGCGTGCACCTAGCCACTCATTGTGTCGAGACCTTAGGGAATCGACACAACATTAACACTTTTCACATTTTCTCGTGTTACGTGGCTGCCAGTCCTCGGTTCATGCAAAATCTTAAGGTCCTAGGTCATGTCTAAGGCACCAAACCGACCAATAATTCAATAATCGATAACTAAAACTATAAATGTAGCTCTTCTTACTGGGCGATTGCATCAACTTAGATGCTTCTCCTGTGTTCTACTGTGCTGCTTGTATTGTCCCCACATACCGCAGCACGCGACAAGGGCTGGCAGACCATAAATGTAACCGTTTCAGAGAGAAATGCGACCAATGTGACGATCTCGCGTTATATCGATTCGATGGTGAATGACGAAACACGGAGATTTTCTAAGGTTTTTACTACATATTAACACTTTTCACATTTTCTCGTGTTACGTGGCTGCCAGTCCTTGGTTCATGCAAAATCTTAAGGTCCTCGGTCATGTCCAAAGCACCAAACCGACCAATAATTCAATAATCGATAACTAAAACTATAAATGTAGCTCTTCTTACTGGGCGATTGCATCAACTTAGATGCTTCTCCTGTGTTCTACTGTGCTGCTTGTATTGTCCCCACATACCGCAGCACGCGACAAGGGCTGGCAGACCATAATGTAACCGTTTCAGAGAGAAATGCGACCAATGTGACGATCTCGCGTTATATCGATTCGATGGTGAATGACGAAACACGGAGATTTTCTAAGGTTTTTACTACATATTAACACTTTTCACATTTTCTCGTGTTACGTGGATGCCAGTCCTCGGTTCATGCAAAATCTTAAGGTCCTCGGTCATGTCCAAGGCACCAAACGGACCAATAATTCGATAATCGATAACTAAAACTATAAATGTAGCTCTTCTTACTGGGCGATTGCATCAACTAAGTTGCTTCTCCTGTGTTCTACTGTGCTGCATGTATTGTCCCCACTTAACCCAGCACGCGACAAGGGCTGGCAGACCATAAATGTAACCGTTTCAGAGAGAAATGCGACCAATGTGACGATCTCGCGTTATATCGATTCGATGGTGAATGACGAAACACGGAGATTTTCTAAGGTTTTTACTACATATTAACACTTTTCACATTTTCTCGTGTTACGTGGCTGCCAGTCCTCGGTTCATGCAAAATCTTAAGGTCCTCGGTCATGTCCAAAGCACCAAACCGACCAATAATTCAATAATCGATAACTAAAACTATAAATGTAGCTCTTCTTACTGGGCGATTGCATCAACTTAGATGCTTCTCCTGTGTTCTACTGTGCTGCTTGTATTGTCCCCACATACCGCAGCACGCGACAAGGGCTGGCAGACCATAAATGTAACCGTTTCAGAGAGAAATGCGACCAATGTGACGATCTCGCGTTATATCGATTCGATGGTGAATGACGAAACACGGAGATTTTCTAAGGTTTTTACTACATATTAACACTTTTCACATTTTCTCGTGTTACGTGGATGCCAGTCCTCGGTTCATGCAAAATCTTAAGGTCCTCGGTCATGTCCAAGGCACCAAACGGACCAATAATTCGATAATCGATAACTAAAACTATAAATGTAGCTCTTCTTACTGGGCGATTGCATCAACTAAGTTGCTTCTCCTGTGTTCTACTGTGCTGCATGTATTGTCCCCACTTAACCCAGCACGCGACAAGGGCTGGCAGACCATAAATGTAACCGTTTCAGAGAGAAATGCGACCAATGTGACGATCTCGCGTTATATCGATTAGATGGTGAATGACGAAACACGGAGATTTTCTAAGGTTTTTACTACATATTAACACTTTTCACATTTTCTCGTGTTACGTGGCTGCCAGTCCTCGGTTCATGCAAAATCTTAAGGTCCTCGGTCATGTCCAAGGAACCAAACCGACCAATAATTCAATAATCGATAACTAAAACTATAAATGTAGCTCTTCTTACTGGGCGATTGCATCGACTTAGATGCTTCTCCTGTGTTCTACTGTGCTGCTTGTATTGTCCCCACATACCGCAGCACGCGACAAGGGCTGGCAGACCATAAATGTAACCGTTTCAGAGAGAAATGCGACCAATGTGACGATTTCGCGTTATATCGATTCGATGGTGAATGACGAAACACGGAGATTTTCTAAGGTTTTTACTACATATTAACACTTTTCACATTTTCTCGTGTAACATGGCTGCCAGTCCTCGGTTCATGCAAAATCTTAAGGTCCTAGGTCATGTCCAAGGCACCAAACCGACCAATAATTCAATAATCGATAACTAAAACTATAAATGTAGCTCTTCTTACTGGGCGATTGCATCAACTTAGATGCTTCTCCTGTGTTCTACTGTGCTGCATGTATTGTCCCCACTTAACCCAGCACGCGACAAGGGCTGGCAGACCATAAATGTAACCGTTTCAGAGAGAAATGCGACCAATGTGACGATCTCGCGTTATGTCGATTTGATGATGAATGACGAATCACGGAGATTTTCTAAGGCTTTTACTACATATTAACACTTTTCACATTTTCTCGTGTTACGTGGCTGCCAGTCCTCGGTTCATGCACAATCTTAAGGTCCTCGGTCATGTCCAAGGCACCAAACCGACCAATAATTCAATAATCGATAGCTAAAACTATAAATGTAGCTCTTCTTACTGGGCGATTGCATCAACTAAGATGCTTCTCCTGTGTTCTACTGTGCTGCTTGTATTGTCCCCACATACCGCAGCACGCGACAAGGGCTGGCAGACCATAAATGTAACCGTTTCAGAGAGAAATGCGACCAATGTGACGATCTCGCGTTATATCGATTCGATGGTGAATGACGAAACACGGAGATTTTCTAAGGTTTTTACTACATATTAACACTTTTCACATTTTCTCGTGTTACGTGGCTGCCAGTCCTCGGTTCATGCAAAATCTTAAGGTCCTCGGTCATGTCCAAGGCACCAAACCGACCAGTAATTCAATAATCGATAACTAAAACTATAAATGTAGCTCTTCTTACTGGGCGATTGCATCGACTTAGATGCTTCTCCTGTGTTCTACTGTGCTGCTTGTATTGTCCCCACGTACCGCAGCACGCGACAAGGGCTGGCAGACCATAAATGTAACCGTTTCAGAGAGAAATGCGACCAATGTGACGATCTCGCGTTATATCGATTCGATGGTGAATGACGAAACACGGAAATTTTCTAAGGTTTTTACTACTTATTAACACTTTTCACATTTTCTCGTGTAACTTGGCTGCCAGTCCTCGGTTCATGTAAAATCTTAAGGTCCTAGGTCATGTCCAAGGCACCAAACCGACCAATAATTCAATAATCGATAACTAAAACTATAAATGTAGCTCTTCTTACTGGGCGATTGCATCAACTTAGATGCTTCTCCTGTGTTCTACTGTGCTGCATGTATTGTCCCCACTTAACCCAGCACGCGACAAGGGCTGGCAGACCATAAATGTAACCGTTTCAGAGAGATATGCGACCAATGTGACGATCTCGCGTTATATCGATTCGATGGTGAATGACGAAACACGGAGATTTTCTAAGGTTTTTACTACATATTAACACTTTTCACATTTTCTTGTGTTACGTGGCTGCCAGTCCTCGGTTCATGCAAAATCTTAAGGTCCTCGGTCATGTCCAAGGCACCAAACCGACCAATAATTCAGTAATCGATAGCTAAAACTATAAATGTAGCTCTTCTTACTGGGCGATTGCATCAACTTAGATGCTTCTCCTGTGTTCTACTGTGCTGCTTGTATTGTCCCCACATACCGCAGCACGCGACAAGGGCTGGCAGACCATAAATGTAACCGTTTCAGAGAGAAATGCGACCAATGTGACGATCTCGCGTTATATCGATTCGATGGTGAATGACGAAACACGGAGATTTTCTAAGGTTTTTACTACATATTAACACTTTTCACATTTTCTCGTGTTACGTGGATGCCAGTCCTCGGTTCATGCAAAATCTTAAGGTCCTCGGTCATGTCCAAGGCACCAAACGGACCAATAATTCGATAATCGATAACTAAAACTATAAATGTAGCTCTTCTTACTGGGCGATTGCATCAACTAAGTTGCTTCTCCTGTGTTCTACTGTGCTGCATGTATTGTCCCCACTTAACCCAGCACGCGACAAGGGCTGGCAGACCATAAATGTAACCGTTTCAGAGAGAAATGCGACCAATGTGACGATCTCGCGTTATATCGATTAGATGGTGAATGACGAAACACGGAGATTTTCTAAGGTTTTTACTACATATTAACACTTTTCACATTTTCTCGTGTTACGTGGCTGCCAGTCCTCGGTTCATGCAAAATCTTAAGGTCCTCGGTCATGTCCAAGGAACCAAACCGACCAATAATTCAATAATCGATAACTAAAACTATAAATGTAGCTCTTCTTACTGGGCGATTGCATCGACTTAGATGCTTCTCCTGTGTTCTACTGTGCTGCTTGTATTGTCCCCACATACCGCAGCACGCGACAAGGGCTGGCAGACCATAAATGTAACCGTTTCAGAGAGAAATGCGACCAATGTGACGATTTCGCGTTATATCGATTCGATGGTGAATGACGAAACACGGAGATTTTCTAAGGTTTTTACTACATATTAACACTTTTCACATTTTCTCGTGTAACGTGGCTGCCAGTCCTCGGTTCATGCAAAATCTTAAGGTCCTAGGTCATGTCCAAGGCACCAAACCGACCAATAATTCAATAATCGATAACTAAAACTATAAATGTAGCTCTTCTTACTGGGCGATTGCATCAACTTAGATGCTTCTCCTGTGTTCTACTGTGCTGCATGTATTGTCCCCACTTAACCCAGCACGCGACAAGGGCTGGCAGACCATAAATGTAACCGTTTCAGAGAGAAATGCGACCAATGTGACGATCTCGCGTTATGTCGATTTGATGATGAATGACGAATCACGGAGATTTTCTAAGGCTTTTACTACATATTAACACTTTTCACATTTTCTCGTGTTACGTGGCTGCCAGTCCTCGGTTCATGCACAATCTTAAGGTCCTCGGTCATGTCCAAGGCACCAAACCGACCAATAATTCAATAATCGATAGCTAAAACTATAAATGTAGCTCTTCTTACTGGGCGATTGCATCAACTAAGATGCTTCTCCTGTGTTCTACTGTGCTGCTTGTATTGTCCCCACATACCGCAGCACGCGACAAGGGCTGGCAGACCATAAATGTAACCGTTTCAGAGAGAAATGCGACCAATGTGACGATCTCGCGTTATATCGATTCGATGGTGAATGACGAAACACGGAGATTTTCTAAGGTTTTTACTACATATTAACACTTTTCACATTTTCTCGTGTTACGTGGCTGCCAGTCCTCGGTTCATGCAAAATCTTAAGGTCCTCGGTCATGTCCAAGGCACCAAACCGACCAGTAATTCAATAATCGATAACTAAAACTATAAATGTAGCTCTTCTTACTGGGCGATTGCATCGACTTAGATGCTTCTCCTGTGTTCTACTGTGCTGCTTGTATTGTCCCCACGTACCGCAGCACGCGACAAGGGCTGGCAGACCATAAATGTAACCGTTTCAGAGAGAAATGCGACCAATGTGACGATCTCGCGTTATATCGATTCGATGGTGAATGACGAAACACGGAGATTTTCTAAGGTTTTTACTACTTATTAACACTTTTCACATTTTCTCGTGTAACTTGGCTGCCAGTCCTCGGTTCATGCAAAATCTTAAGGTCCTAGGTCATGTCCAAGGCACCAAACCGACCAATAATTCAATAATCGATAACTAAAACTATAAATGTAGCTCTTCTTACTGGGCGATTGCATCAACTTAGATGCTTCTCCTGTGTTCTACTGTGCTGCATGTATTGTCCCCACTTAACCCAGCACGCGACAAGGGCTGGCAGACCATAAATGTAACCGTTTCAGAGAGATATGCGACCAATGTGACGATCTCGCGTTATATCGATTCGATGGTGAATGACGAAACACGGAGATTTTCTAAGGTTTTTACTACATATTAACACTTTTCACATTTTCTTGTGTTACGTGGCTGCCAGTCCTCGGTTCATGCAAAATCTTAAGGTCCTCGGTCATGTCCAAGGCACCAAACCGACCAATAATTCAATAATCGATAGCTAAAACTATAAATGTAGCTCTTCTTACTGGGCGATTGCATCAACTTAGATGCTTCTCCTGTGTTCTACTGTGCTGCTTGTATTGTCCCCACATACCGCAGCACGCGACAAGGGCTGGCAGACCATAAATGTAACCGTTTCAGAGAGAAATGCGACCAATGTGACGATCTCGCGTTATATCGATTCGATGGTGAATGACGAAACACGGAGATTTTCTAAGGTTTTTACTACATATTAACACTTTTCACATTTTCTCGTGTTACGTGGCTGCCAGTCCTCGGTTCATGCAAAATCTTAAGGTCCTCGGTCATGTCCAAGGCACCAAACCGACCAATAATTCAGTAATCGATAACTAAAACTATAAATGTAGCTCTTCTTACTGGGCGATTGCATCAACTTAGATGCTTCTCCTGTGTTCTACTGTGCTGCTTGTATTGTCCCCACATACCGCAGCACGCGACAAGGGCTGGCAGACCATAAATGTAACCGTTTCAGAGAGAAATGCGACCAATGTGACGATCTCGCGTTATATCGATTCGATGGTGAATGACGAGACACGGAGATTTTCTAAGGTTTTTACTACATATTAACACTTTTCACATTTTCTCGTGTTACGTGGCTGCCAGTCCTCGGATCATGTAAAATCTTAAGGTCCTCGGTCATGTCCAAGGCACCAAACCGACCATAAATTCGATAATCGATTACTAAAGCTATAAATGTAGCTCTTCTTACTGGGCGATTGCATCAACTAAGATGCTTCTCCTGTGTTCTACTGTGCTGCTTGTATTGTCCCCACATACCGCAGCACGCGACAAGGGCTGGCAGACCATAAATGTAACCGTTTCAGAGAGAAATGGGACCAATGTGACGATCTCGCGTTATATCGATTCGATGGTGAATGACGAAACACGGAGATTTACTAAGGTTTTTACTACATATTAACACTTTTCACATTTTCTCGTTTTACGTGGCTGCCAGTCCTCGGTTCATGCAAAATCTTAAGGTCCTAGGTCATGTCCAAGGCACCAAACCGACCAATAATTCAATAATCGATAACTAAAACTATAAATGTAGCTCTTCTTACTGGGCGATTGCATCAACTTAGATGCTTCTCCTGTGTTCTACTGTGCTGCTTGTATTGTCCCCACATAACCCAGCACGCGACAAGGGCTGGCAGACCATAAATGTAACCGTTTCAGAGAGAAATGCGACCAATGTGACGATCTCGCGTTATATCGATTCGATGGTGAATGACGAAACACGGAGATTTTCTAAGGTTTTTACTACATATTAACACTTTTAACATTTTCTTGTGTTACGTGGCTGCCAGTCCTCGGTTCATGCAAAATCTTAAGGTCCTCGGTCATGTCGAAGGCACCAAACCGACCAATAATTCAATAAACGATAACTAAAACTATAAATGTAGCTCTTCTTACTGGGCGATTGCTTCAAGTTAGATGCTTCTCCTGTGTTCTACTGTGCTGCTTGTATTGTCCCCACATACCGCAGCACGCGACAAGGGCTGGCAGACCATAAATGTAACCGTTTCAGAGAGAAATGCGACCAATGTGACGATCTCGCGTTATATCGATTCGATGGTGAATGACGAAACACGGAGATTTTCTATTGTATGATATAAATGTAGCTCTTCTTACTGTTCGATTGCATCAACTAAGATGCTTCTCCTGTGTTTTACTGTGCTGCTTGTAATATCCCCACATACCGCAGCACGCGACAAGGGCTGGCAGACCATAAATGTAACCGTTTCAGAGAGAAATGCGACCAATGTGACGATCTCGCGTTATATCGATTCGATGGTGAATGATGAGACACGGAGATTTTCTGAGGCTTTTACTACATATTAACACTTTTCACATTTTCTCGTGTTACGTGGCTGCCAGTCCTCGGTTCATGTAAAACCTTAAGGTCCTCGGTCATGTCCAAGGCACCAAACCGACCAATAATTCAATAATCGATAACTAAAACTATAAATGTAGCTCTTCTTACTGGGCGATTGCATCAACTTAGATGCTTCTCCTGTGTTCTACTGTGCTGCTTGTATTGTCCCCACATACCGCAGCACGCGACAAGGGCTGGCAGACCATAAATGTAACCGTTTCAGAGAGAAATGCGACCAATGTGACGATCTCGCGTTATATCGATTCGATGGTAAATGACGAAACACGGAGATTTTCTAAGGTTTTTACTACATATTAACACTTTTCACATTTTCTCGTGTTACGTGGCTGCCAGTCCTCGGTTCATGCAAAATCTTAAGGTCCTAGGTCATGTCCAAGGCACCAAACCGACCAATAATTCAATAATCGATAACTAAAACTATAAATGTAGCTCTTCTTACTAGGCGATTGCATCAACTTAGATGCTTCTCCTGTGTTCTACTGTGAGCTTGTATTGTCCCCACATACCGCAGCACGCGACAAGGGCTGGCAGACCATAAATGTAACCGTTTCAGAGAGATATGCGACCAATGTGACGATCTCGCGTTATATCGATTCGATGGTGAATGACGAAACACGGAGATTTTCTATGGTTTTTACTACATATTAACACTTTTCACATTTTCTCGTGTTACGTGGCTGCCAGTCCTCGGTTCATGCAAAATCTTAAGGTCCTCGGTCATGTCCAAGGCACCAAACCGACCAATAATTCAATAATCGATAACTAAAACTATAAATGTAGCTCTTCTTACTGGGCGATTGCATCAACTTAGATGCTTCTCCTGTGTTCTACTGTGCTGCTTGTATTGTCCCCACATACCGCAGCACGCGACAAGGGCTGGCAGACCATAAATGTAACCGTTTCAGAGAGAAATGCGACCAATGTGACGATCTCGCGTTATATCGATTCGATTGTGAATGACGAAACACGGAGATTTTCTAAGGTTTTTACTACATATTAACACTTTTCACATTTTCTCGTGTTACGTGGCTGCCAGTCCTCGGTTCATGCAAAATCTTAAGGTCGTCGGTCATGTCCAAGGCACCAAACCGACCAATAATTCAATAATCGATAACTAAAACTATAAATGTAGCTCTTCTTACTGGGCGATTGCATCAACTTAGATGCTTCTCCTGTGTTCTACTGTGCTGCTTGTATTGTCCCCACATACCACAGCACGCGACAAGGGCTGGCAGACCATAAATGTAACCGTTTCAGAGAGAAATGCGACCAATGTGACGATCTCGCGTTATATCGATTCGATGGTGAATGACGAAACACGGAGATTTTCTAAGGTTTTTACTACATATTAACACTTTTCACATTTTCTCGTGTTACGTGGTTGCCAGTCCTCGGTTCATGCAAAATCTTAAGGTCCTCGGTCATGTCCAAGGCACCAAACCGACCAATAATTCAGTAATCGATAACTAAAACTATAAATGTAGCTCTTCTTACTGGGCGATTGCATCAACTTAGATGCTTCTCCTGTGTTCTACTGTGAGCTTGTATTGTCCCCACATACCGCAGCACGCGACAAGGGCTGGCAGACCATAAATGTAACCGTTTCAGAGAGAAATGCGACCAATGTGACTATCTCGCGTTATATCGATTCGATGGTGAATGACGAAACACGGAGATTTTCTAAGGTTTTTACTACATATTAACACTTTTCACATTTTCTCGTGTTACGTGGCTGCCAGTCCTCGGTTCATGCAAAATCTTAAGGTCGTCGGTCATGTCCAAGGCACCAAACCGACCAATAATTCAATAATCGATAACTAAAACTATAAATGTAGCTCTTCTTACTGGGCGATTGCATCAACTTAGATGCTTCTCCTGTGTTCTACTGTGCTGCTTGTATTGTCCCCACATACCGCAGCACGCGACAAGGGCTGGCAGACCATAAATGTAACAGTTTCAGAGAGAAATGCGACCAATGTGACGATCTGGCGTTATATCGATTCGATGGTTAATGACGAAACACGGAGATTTTCTAAGGTTTTTACTACATATTAACACTTTTCACATTTTCTCGTGTTACGTGGCTGCCAGTCCTCGGTTCATGCACAATATTAAGGTCCTCGGTCATGTCCAAGGCACCAAACCGACCAATAATTCAATAATCGATAACTAAAACTATAAATGTAGCTCTTCTTACTGGGCGATTGCATCAACTTAGATGCTTCTCCTGTGTTCTACTGTGCTGCTTGTATTGTCCCCACATACCGCAGCACGCGACAAGGGCTGGCAGACCATAAATGTAACCGTTTCAGAGAGAAATGCGACCAATGTGACGATCTCGCGTTATATCGATTCGATGGTGAATGACGAGACACGGAGATTTTCTAAGGTTTTTACTACATATTAACACTTTTCACATTTTCTCGTGTTACGTGGCTGCCAGTCCTCGGATCATGTAAAATCTTAAGGTCCTCGGTCATGTCCAAGGCACCAAACCGACCATAAATTCGATAATCGATTACTAAAGCTATAAATGTACTCTTCTTACTGGGCGATTGCATCAACTTAGATGCTTCTCCTGTGTTCTACTGTGCTGCTTGTATTGTCCCCACATACCGCAGCACGCGACAAGGGCTGGCAGACCATAAATGTAACCGTTTCAGAGAGAAATGCGACCAATGTGACGATCTCGCGTTATATCGATTCGATGGTGAATGACGAAACACGGAGATTTTCTAAGGTTTTTACTACATATTAACACTTTTCACATTTTCTCGTGTTACGTGGCTGCCAGTCCTCGGTTCATGCAAAATCTTAAGGTCCTAGGTCATGTCCAAGGCACCAAACCGACCAATAATTCAATAATCGATAACTAAAACTATAAATGTAGCTCTTCTTACTGGGCGATTGCATCAACTTAGATGCTTCTCCTGTGTTCTACTGTGCTGCTTGTATTGTCCCCACATACCGCAGCACGCGACAAGGGCTGGCAGACCATAAATGTAACCGTTTCAGAGAGAAATGCGACCAATGTGACGATCTCGCGTTATATCGATTCGATGGTGAATGACGAGACACGGAGATTTTCTAAGGTTTTTACTACATATTAACACTTTTCACATTTTCTCGTGTTACGTGGCTGCCAGTCCTCGGTTCATGTAAAATCTTAAGGTCCTCGGTCATGTCCAAGTCACCAAACCGACCATAAATTCGATAATCGATAACTAAAACTATAAATGTAGCTCTTCTTACTGGGCGATTGCATCAACTAAGATGCTTCTCCTGTGTTCTACTGTGCTGCTTGTATTGTCCCCACATACCGCAGCACGCGACAAGGGCTGGCAGACCATAAATGTAACCGTTTCAGAGAGAAATGCGACCAATGTGACGATCTCGCGTTATATCGATTCGATGGTGAATGACGAAACACGGAGATTTTCTAAGGTTTTTACTACATATTAACACTTTTCACATTTTCTCGTGTTACGTGGTTGCCAGTCCTCGGTTCATGCAAAATCTTAAGGTCCTCGGTCATGTCCAAGGCACCAAACCGACCAATAATTCAGTAATCGATAACTAAAACTATAAATGTAGCTCTTCTTACTGGGCGATTGCATCAACTTAGATGCTTCTCCTGTGTTCTACTGTGAGCTTGTATTGTCCCCACATACCGCAGCACGCGACAAGGGCTGGCAGACCATAAATGTAACCGTTTCAGAGAGAAATGCGACCAATGTGACGATCTCGCGTTATATCGATTCGATGGTGAATGACGAAACACGGAGATTTTTTAAGGTTTTTACTACATATTAACACTTTTCACATTTTCTCGTGTTACGTGGCTGCCAGTCCTCGGTTCATGCAAAATCTTAAGGTCCTCGGTCATGTCCAAGGCACCAAACCGACCAATAATTCAATAATCGATAACTAAAACTATAAATGTAGCTCTTCTTACTGGGCGATTGCATCAACTTAGATGCTTCTCCTGTGTTCTACTGTGCTGCTTGTATTGTCCCCACATACCGCAGCACGCGACAAGGGCTGGCAGACCATAAATGTAATCGTTTCAGAGAGAAATGCGACCAATGTGACGATCTAGCGTTATATCGATTCGATTGTGAATGACGAAACACGGAGATTTTCTAAGGTTTTTACTACATATTAACACTTTTCACATTTTCTCGTGTTACGTGGCTGCCAGTCCTCGGTTCATGCAAAATCTTAAGGTCGTCGGTCATGTCCAAGGCACCAAACCGACCAATAATTCAATAATCGATAACTAAAACTATAAATGTAGCTCTTCTTACTGGGCGATTGCATCAACTTAGATGCTTCTCCTGTGTTCTACTGTGCTGCTTGTATTGTCCCCACATACCGCAGCACGCGACAAGGGCTGGCAGACCATAAATGTAACCGTTTCAGAGAGAAATGCGACCAATGTGACGATCTCGCGTTATATCGATTCGATGGTGAATGACGAGACACGGAGATTTTCTAAGGTTTTTACTACATATTAACACTTTTCACATTTTCTCGTGTTACGTGGCTGCCAGTCCTCGGTTCATGTAAAATCTTAAGGTCCTCGGTCATGTCCAAGTCACCAAACCGACCATAAATTCGATAATCGATAACTAAAACTATAAATGTAGCTCTTCTTACTGGGCGATTGCATCAACTAAGATGCTTCTCCTGTGTTCTACTGTGCTGCTTGTATTGTCCCCACATACCGCAGCACGCGACAAGGGCTGGCAGACCATAAATGTAACCGTTTCAGAGAGAAATGCGACCAATGTGACGATCTCGCGTTATATCGATTCGATGGTGAATGACGAAACACGGAGATTTTCTAAGGTTTTTACTACATATTAACACTTTTCACATTTTCTCGTGTTACGTGGTTGACAGTCCTCGGTTCATGCAAAATCTTAAGGTCCTCGGTCATGTCCAAGGCACCAAACCGACCAATAATTCAGTAATCGATAACTAAAACTATAAATGTAGCTCTTCTTACTGGGCGATTGCATCAACTTAGATGCTTCTCCTGTGTTCTACTGTGAGCTTGTATTGTCCCCACATACCGCAGCACGCGACAAGGGCTGGCAGACCATAAATGTAACCGTTTCAGAGAGAAATGCGACCAATGTGACGATCTCGCGTTATATCGATTCGATGGTGAATGACGAAACACGGAGATTTTCTAAGGTTTTTACTACATATTAACACTTTTCACATTTTCTCGTGTTACGTGGCTGCCAGTCCTCGGTTCATGCAAAATCTTAAGGTCCTCGGTCATGTCCAAGGCACCAAACCGACCAATAATTCAATAATCGATAACTAAAACTATAAATGTAGCTCTTCTTACTGGGCGATTGCATCAACTTAGATGCTTCTCCTGTGTTCTACTGTGCTGCTTGTATTGTCCCCACATACCGCAGCACGCGACAAGGGCTGGCAGACCATAAATGTAACCGTTTCAGAGAGAAATGCGACCAATGTGACGATCTCGCGTTATATCGATTCGATTGTGAATGACGAAACACGGAGATTTTCTAAGGTTTTTACTACATATTAACACTTTTCACTTTTTCTCGTGTTACGTGGCTGCCAGTCCTCGGTTCATGCAAAATCTTAAGGTCGTCGGTCATGTCCAAGGCACCAAACCGACCAATAATTCAATAATCGATAACTAAAACTATATATATGTAGCTCTTCTTACTGGGCGATTGCATCAACTTAGATGCTTCTCCTGTGTTCTACTGTGCTGCTTGTATTGTCCCCACATACCGCAGCACGCGACAAGGGCTGGCAGACCATAAATGTAACAGTTTCAGAGAGAAATGCGACCAATGTGACGATCTCGCGTTATATCGATTCGATGGTTAATGACGAAACACGGAGATTTTCTAAGGTTTTTACTACATATTAACACTTTTCACATTTTCTCGTGTTACGTGGCTGCCAGTCCTCGGTTCATGCACAATATTAAGGTCCTCGGTCATGTCCAAGGCATCAAACCGACCAATAATTCAATAATCGATAACTAAAACTATAAATGTAGCTCTTCTTACTGGGCGATTGCATCAACTTAGATGCTTCTCCTGTGTTCTACTGTGCTGCTTGTATTGTCCCCACATACCGCAGCACGCGACAAGAGCTGGCAGACCATAAATGTAACCGTTTCAGAGAGAAATGCGACCAATGTGACGATCTCGCGTTATATCGATTCGATGGTGAATGACGAAACACGGAGATTTTCTAAGGTTTTTACTACATATTAACACTTTTCACATTTTCTCGTGTTACGTGGCTGCCAGTCCTCGGTTCATGCAAAATCTTAAGGTCCTCGGTCATGTCCAAGGCACCAAACCGACCAATAATTCAGTAATCGATAACTAAAATTATAAATGTAGCTCTTCTTACTGGGCGATTGCATCAACTTAGATGCTTCTCCTGTGTTCTACTGTGAGCTTGTATTGTCCCCACATACCGCAGCACGCGACAAGGGCTGGCAGACCATAAATGTAACCGTTTCAGAGAGAAATGCGACCAATGTGACGATCTCGCGTTATATCGATTCGATGGTGAATGACGAAACACGGAGATTTTCTAAGGTTTTTACTACATATTAACACTTTTCACATTTTCTCGTGTTACGTGGCTGCCAGTCCTCGGTTCATGCAAAATCTTAAGGTCCTCGGTCATGTCCAAGGCACCTAACCGACCAATAATTCGATAATCGATAACTAAAACTATAAATGTAGCTCATCTTACTGGGCGATTGCATCAACTAAGTTGCTTCTCC
Organism: Schistocerca nitens; assembly: GCF_023898315.1. Lineage (NCBI taxonomy): Eukaryota > Metazoa > Arthropoda > Insecta > Orthoptera > Acrididae > Schistocerca > Schistocerca nitens. Next base: position 70,904,948 of record NC_064625.1, read on the forward strand.
TGTGTTCTACTGTGCTGCATGTATTGTCCCCACTTAACCCAGCACGCGACAAGGGCTGGCAGACCATAAATGTAACCGTTTCAGAGAGAAATGCGACCAATGTGACGATCTCGCGTTATATCGATTCGATGGTGAATTACGAAACACGGAGATATTCTAAGGTTTTTACTACATATTAACACTTTTCACATTTTCTCGTGTTACGTGGCTGCCAGTCCTCGGTTCATGCAAAATCTTAAGGTCCTCGGTCATGTCCAAGGCACGAAACCGACCAATAATTCAATAATCGATAACTAAAACTATAAATGTAGCTCTTCTTACTGGGCGATTGCATCGACTTAGATGCTTCTCCTGTGTTCTACTGTGCTGCTTGTATTGTCCCCACATACCGCAGCACGCGACAAGGGCTGGCAGACCATAAATGTAACCGTTTCAGAGAGAAATGCGACCAATGTGACGATCTCGCGTTATATCGATTCGATGGTGAATGACGAAACACGGAGATTTTCTAAGGTTTTTACTACATATTAACACTTTTCACATTTTCTCGTGTTACGTGGCTGCCAGTCCTCGGTTCATGCACAATCTTAAGGTCCTCGGTCATGTCCAAGGCACCAAACCGACCAATAATTCAATAATCGATAGCTAAAACTATAAATGTAGCTCTTCTTACTGGGCGATTGCATCAACTTAGATGCTTCTCCTGTGTTCTACTGTGCTGCTTGTATTGTCCCCACATACCGCAGCACGCGACAAGGGCTGGCAGACCATAAATGTAACCGTTTCAGAGAGAAATGCGACCAATGTGACGATCTCGCGTTATATCGATTCGATGGTGAATGACGAAACACGGAGATTTTCTAAGGTTTTTACTACATATTAACACTTTTCACATTTTCTCGTGTTACGTGGCTGCCAGTCCTCGGTTCATGCAAAATCTTAAGGTCCTCGGTCATGTCCAAGGCACCAAACCGACCAATAATTCAGTAATCGATAACTAAAACTATAAATGTAGCTCTTCTTACTGGGCGATTGCATCAACTTAGATGCTTCTCCTGTGTTCTACTGTGCTGCTTGTATTGTCCCCACATACCGCAGCACGCGACAAGGGCTGGCAGACCATAAATGTAACCGTTTCAGAGAGAAATGCGACCAATGTGACGATCTCGCGTTATATCGATTCGATGGTGAATGACGAAACACGGAGATTTTCTAAGGTTTTTACTACATATTAACACTTTTCACATTTTCTCGTGTTACGTGGCTGCCAGTCCTCGGTTCATGCACAATATTAAGGTCCTCGGTCATGTCCAAGGCACCAAACCGACCAATAATTCAGTAATCGATAACTAAAACTATAAATGTAGCTCTTCTTACTGGGCGATTGCATCAACTTAGATGCTTCTCCTGTGTTCTACTGTGAGCTTGTATTGTCCCCACATACCGCAGCACGCGACAAGGGCTGGCAGACCATAAATGTAACCGTTTCAGAGAGAAATGCGACCAATGTGACGATCTCGCATTATATCGATTCGATGGTGAATGACGAAACACGGAGATTTTCTAAGGTTTTTACTACATATTAACACTTTTCACATTTTCTCGTGTTACGTGGCTGCCAGTCCTCGGTTCATGCACAATATTAAGGTCCTCGGTCATGTCCAAGGCACCAAACCGACCAATAATTCAATAATCGATAACTAAAACTATAAATGTAGCTCTTCTTACTGGGCGATTGCATCAACTTAGATGCTTCTCCTGTGTTCTACTGTGCTGCTTGTATTGTCCCCACATACCGCAGCACGCGACAAGAGCTGGCAGACCATAAATGTAACCGTTTCAGAGAGAAATGCGACCAATGTGACGATCTCGCGTTATATCGATTCGATGGTGAATGACGAAACACGGAGATTTTCTAAAGTTTTTACTACATATTAACACTTTTCACATTTTCTCGTGTTACGTGGCTGCCAGTCCTCGGTTCATGCAAAATCTTAAGGTCCTCGGTCATGTCCAAGGCACCAAACCGACCAATAATTCAGTAATCGATAACTAAAACTATAAATGTAGCTCTTCTTACTGGGCGATTGCATCAACTTAGATGCTTCTCCTGTGTTCTACTGTGAGCTTGTATTGTCCCCACATACCGCAGCACGCGACAAGGGCTGGCAGACCATAAATGTAACCGTTTCAGAGAGAAATGCGACCAATGTGACGATCTCCCGTTATATCGATTCGATGGTGAATGACGAAACATGGAGATTTTCTAAGGTTTTTACTACATATTAACACTTTTCACATTTTCTCGTGTTACGTGGCTGCCAGTCCTCGGTTCATGCAAAATATTAAGGTCCTCGGTCATGTCCAAGGCACCAAACCGACCAATAATTCGATAATCGATAACTAAAACTATAAATGTAGCTCATCTTACTGGGCGATTGCATCAACTAAGTTGCTTCTCCTGTGTTCTACTGTGCTGCATGTATTGTCCCCACTTAACCCAGCACGCGACAAGGGCTGGCAGACCATAAATGTAACCGTTTCAGAGAGAAATGCGACCAATGTGACGATCTCGCGTTATATCGATTCGATGGTGAATGACGAAACACGGAGATTTTTTAAGGTTTTTACTACATATTAACACTTTTCACATTTTCTCGTGTTACGTGGCTGCCAGTCCTCGGTTCATGCAAAATCTTAAGGTCCTCGGTCATGTCCAAGGCACCAAACCGACCAATAATTCGATAATCGATAACTAAAACTATAAATGTAGCTCTTCTTACTGGGCGATTGCATCGACTTAGATGCTTCTCCTGTGTTCTACTGTGCTGCTTGTATTGTCCCCACATACCGCAGCACGCGACAAGGGCTGGCAGACCATAAATGTAACCGTTTCAGAGAGAAATGCGACCAATGTGACGATCTCGCGTTATATCGATTCGATGGTGAATGACGAAACACGGAGATTTTCTAAGGTTTTTACTACATATTAACACTTTTCACATTTTCTCGTGTTACGTGGCTGCCAGTCCTCGGTTCATGCACAATCTTAAGGTCCTCGGTCATGTCCAAGGCACCAAACCGACCAATAATTCAATAATCGATAGCTAAAACTATAAATGTAGCTCTTCTTACTGGGCGATTGCATCAACTTAGATGCTTCTCCTGTGTTCTACTGTGCTGCTTGTATTGTCCCCACATACCGCAGCATGCGACAAGGGCTGGCAGACCATAAATGTAACCGTTTCAGAGAGAAATGCGACCAATGTGACGATCTCGCGTTATATCGATTCGATGGTGAATGACGAAACACGGAGATTTTCTAAGGTTTTTACTACATATTAACACTTTTCACATTTTCTCGTGTTACGTGGCTGCCAGTCCTCGGTTCATGCAAAATCTTAAGGTCCTCGGTCATGTCCAAGGCACCAAACCGACCAATAATTCAGTAATCGATAACTAAAACTATAAATGTAGCTCTTCTTACTGGGCGATTGCATCAACTTAGATGCTTCTCCTGTGTTCTACTGTGCTGCTTGTACTGTCCCCACATACCGCAGCACGCGACAAGGGCTGGCAGACCATAAATGTAACCGTTTCAGAGAGAAATGCGACCAATGTGACGATCTCGCGTTATATCGATTCGATGGTGAATGACGAAACACGGAGATTTTCTAAGGTTTTTACTACATATTAACACTTTTCACATTTTCTCGTGTTACGTGGCTGCCAGTCCTCGGTTCATGCAAAATCTTAAGGTCCTCGGTCATGTCCAAGGCACCAAACCGACCAATAATTCGATAATCGATAACTAAAACTATAAATGTAGCTCATCTTACTGGGCGATTGCATCAACTAAGTTGCTTCTCCTGTGTTCTACTGTGCTGCATGTATTGTCCCCACTTAACCCAGCACGCGACAAGGGCTGGCAGACCATAAATGTAACCGTTTCAGAGAGAAATGCGACCAATGTGACGATCTCGCGTTATATCGTTTCGATGGTGAATGACGAAACACGGAGATTTTTTAAGGTTTTTACTACATATTAACACTTTTCACATTTTCTCGTGTTACGTGGCTGCCAGTCCTCGGTTCATGCAAAATCTTAAGGTCCTCGGTCATGTCCAAGGCACCAAACCGACCAATAATTCAATAATCGATAACTAAAACTATAAATGTAGCTCTTCTTACTGGGCGATTGCATCGACTTAGATGCTTCTCCTGTGTTCTACTGTGCTGCTTGTATTGTCCCCACATACCGCAGCACGCGACAAGGGCTGGCAGACCATAAATGTAACCGTTTCAGAGAGAAATGCGACCAATGTGACGATCTCGCGTTATATCGATTCGATGGTGAATGACGAAACACGGAGATTTTCTAAGGTTTTTACTACATATTAACACTTTTCACATTTTCTCGTGTTACGTGGCTGCCAGTCCTCGGTTCATGCAAAATCTTAAGGTCCTCGGTCATGTCCAAGGCACCAAACCGACCAATAATTCAGTAATCGATAACTAAAACTATAAATGTAGCTCTTCTTACTGGGCGATTGCATCAACTTAGATGCTTCTCCTGTGTTCTACTGTGCAGCTTGTATTGTCCCCACATACCGCAGCACGCGACAAGGGCTGGCAGACCATAAATGTAACCGTTTCAGAGAGAAATGCGACCAATGTGACGATCTCGCGTTATATCGATTCGATGGTGAATGACGAAACACGGAGATTTTCTAAGGTTTTTATTACATATTAACACTTTTCACATTTTATCGTGTTACGTGGCTGCCAGTCCTCGGATCATGTAAAATCTTAAGGTCCTCGGTCATGTCCAAGGCACCAAACCGACCATAAATTCGATAATCGATAACTAAAGCTATAAATGTAGCTCTTCTTACTGGGCGATTGCATCAACTAAGATGCTTCTCCTGTGTTCTACTGTGCTGCTTGTATTGTCCCCACATACCGCAGCACGCGACAAGGGCTGGCAGACCATAAATGTAACCGTTTCAGAGAGAAATGCGACCAATGTGACGATCTCGCGTTATATCGATTCGATGGTGAATGACGAAACACGGAGATTTACTAAGGTTTTTACTACATATTAACACCTTTCACATTTTCTCGTTTTACGTGGCTGCCAGTCCTCGGTTCATGCAAAATCTTAAGGTCCTAGGTCATGTCCAAGGCACCAAACCGACCAATAATTCAATAATCGATAACTAAAACTATAAATGTAGCTCTTCTTACTGGGCGATTGCATCAACTTAGATGCTTCTCCTGTGTTCTACTGTGCTGCTTGTATTGTCCCCACATACCGCAACACGCGACAAGGGCTGGCAGACCATAAATGTAACCGTTTCAGAGAGAAATGCGTCCAATGTGACGATCTCGCGTTATATCGATTCGATGGTGAATGACGAAACACGGAGATTTTCTAAGGTTTTTACTACATATTAACACTTTTCACATTTTCTTGTGTTACGTGGCTGCCAGTCCTCGGTTCATGCAAAATCTTAAGGTCCTCGGTCATGTCCAAGGCACCAAACCGACCAATAATTCAATAATCGATAACTAAAACTATAAATGTAGCTCTTCTTACTGGGCGATTGCTTCAAGTTAGATGCTTCTCCTGTGTTCTACTGTGCTGCTTGTATTGTCCCCACATACCGCAGCACGCGACAAGGGCTGGCAGACCATAAATGTAACCGTTTCAGAGAGAAATGCGACCAATGTGACGTTCTCGCGTTATATCGATTCGATGGTGAATGACGAAACACGGAGATTTTCTAAGGTTTTTACTACATATTAACACTTTTCACATTTTCTCGTGTTACGTGGCTGCCAGTCCTCGGTTCATGCAAAATCTTAAGGTCCTCGGTCATGTCCAAGGCACCAAACCGACCAATAATTCAATAATCGATAACTAAAACTATAAATGTAGCTCTTCTTACTGGGAGATTGCATCAACTTAGATGCTTCTCCTCTGTTCTACTGTGCTGCTTGTATTGTCCCCACATACCGCAGCACGCGACAAGGGCTGGCAGACCATAAATGTTACCGTTTCAGAGAGAAATGCGACCAATGTGACGATCTCGCGTTATACCGATTCGATGGTGAATGACGAAACACGGAGATATTCTAAGGTTTTTACTACATATTAACACTTTTCACATTTTCTCGTGTTACGTGGCTGCCAGTCCTCAGTTCATGCAAAATCTTAAGGTCCTCGGTCATGTCCAAGGCACCAAACCGACCAATAATTCAATAATCGATAACTAAAACTATAAATGTAGCTCTTCTTACTGGGCGATTGCATCAACTTAGATGCTTCTCCTGTGTTCTACTGTGCTGCTTGTATTGTCCCCACATACCGCAGCACGCGACAAGGGCTGGCAGACCATAAATGTAACCGTTTCAGAGAGAAATGCGACCAATGTGACGATCTCGCGTTATATCGATTCGATGGTGAATGACGAAACACGGAGATTTTCTAAGGTTTTTACTACATATTAACACTTTTCACATTTTCTCGTGTTACGTGGCTGCCAGTCCTCGGTTCATGCAAAATCTTAAGGTCCTAGGTCATGTCCAAGGCACCAAACCGACCAATAATTCAATAATCGATAACTAAAACTATAAATGTAGCTCTTCTTACTGGGCGATTGCATCAACTTAGATGCTTCTCCTGTGTTCTACTGTGCTGCTTGTATTGTCCCCACATACCGCAGCACGCGACAAGGGCTGGCAGACCATAAATGTAACCGTTTCAGAGAGAAATGCGACCAATGTGACGATCTCGCGTTATATCGATTCGATGGTGAATGACGAGACACGGAGATTTTCTAAGGTTTTTACTACATATTAACACTTTTCACATTTTCTCGTGTTACGTGGCTGCCAGTCCTCGGTTCATGTAAAATCTTAAGGTCCTCGGTCATGTCCAAGTCACCAAACCGACCATAAATTCGTTAATCGATAACTAAAACTATAAATGTAGCTCTTCTTACTGGGCGATTGCATCGTCTAAGATGCTTCTCCTGTGTTCTACTGTGCTGCTTGTATTGTCCCCACATACCGCAGCACGCGACAAGGGCTGGCAGACCATAAATGTAACCGTTTCAGAGAGAAATGCGACCAATGTGACGATCTCGCGTTATATCGATTCGATGGTGAATGACGAAACACGGAGATTTTCTAAGGTTTTTACTACATATTAACACTTTTCACATTTTCTCGTGTTACGTGGTTGCCAGTCCTCGGTTCATGCAAAATCTTAAGGTCCTCGGTCATGTCCAAGGCACCAAACCGACCAATAATTCAGTAATCGATAACTAAAACTATAAATGTAGCTCTTCTTACTGGGCGATTGCATCAACTTAGATGCTTCTCCTGTGTTCTACTGTGAGCTTGTATTGTCCCCACATACCGCAGCACGCGACAAGGGCTGGCAGACCATAAATGTAACCGTTTCAGAGAGAAATGCGACCAATGTGACGATCTCGCGTTATATCGATTCGATGGTGAATGACGAAACACGGAGATTTTCTAAGGTTTTTACTACATATTAACACTTTTCACATTTTCTCGTGTTACGTGGCTGCCAGTCCTCGGTTCATGCAAAATCTTAAGGTCCTCGGTCATGTCCAAGGCACCTAACCGACCAATAATTCGATAATCGATAACTAAAACTATAAATGTAGCTCATCTTACTGGGCGATTGCATCAACTAAGTTGCTTCTCCTGTGTTCTACTGTGCTGCATGTATTGTCCCCACTTAACCCAGCACGCGACAAGGGCTGGCAGACCATAAATGTAACCGTTTCAGAGAGAAATGCGACCAATGTGACGATCTCGCGTTATATCGATTCGATGGTGAATTACGAAACACGGAGATATTCTAAGGTTTTTACTACATATTAACACTTTTCACATTTTCTCGTGTTACGTGGCTGCCAGTCCTCGGTTCATGCAAAATCTTAAGGTCCTCGGTCATGTCCAAGGCACGAAACCGACCAATAATTCAATAATCGATAACTAAAACTATAAATGTAGCTCTTCTTACTGGGCGATTGCATCGACTTAGATGCTTCTCCTGTGTTCTACTGTGCTGCTTGTATTGTCCCCACATACCGCAGCACGCGACAAGGGCTGGCAGACCATAAATGTAACCGTTTCAGAGAGAAATGCGACCAATGTGACGATCTCGCGTTATATCGATTCGATGGTGAATGACGAAACACGGAGATTTTCTAAGGTTTTTACTACATATTAACACTTTTCACATTTTCTCGTGTTACGTGGCTGCCAGTCCTCGGTTCATGCACAATCTTAAGGTCCTCGGTCATGTCCAAGGCACCAAACCGACCAATAATTCAATAATCGATAGCTAAAACTATAAATGTAGCTCTTCTTACTGGGCGATTGCATCAACTTAGATGCTTCTCCTGTGTTCTACTGTGCTGCTTGTATTGTCCCCACATACCGCAGCACGCGACAAGGGCTGGCAGACCATAAATGTAACCGTTTCAGAGAGAAATGCGACCAATGTGACGATCTCGCGTTATATCGATTCGATGGTGAATGACGAAACACGGAGATTTTCTAAGGTTTTTACTACATATTAACACTTTTCACATTTTCTCGTGTTACGTGGCTGCCAGTCCTCGGTTCATGCAAAATCTTAAGGTCCTCGGTCATGTCCAAGGCACCAAACCGACCAATAATTCAGTAATCGATAACTAAAACTATAAATGTAGCTCTTCTTACTGGGCGATTGCATCAACTTAGATGCTTCTCCTGTGTTCTACTGTGCTGCTTGTATTGTCCCCACATACCGCAGCACGCGACAAGGGCTGGCAGACCATAAATGTAACCGTTTCAGAGAGAAATGCGACCAATGTGACGATCTCGCGTTATATCGATTCGATGGTGAATGACGAAACACGGAGATTTTCTAAGGTTTTTACTACATATTAACACTTTTCACATTTTCTCGTGTTACGTGGCTGCCAGTCCTCGGTTCATGCACAATATTAAGGTCCTCGGTCATGTCCAAGGCACCAAACCGACCAATAATTCAGTAATCGATAACTAAAACTATAAATGTAGCTCTTCTTACTGGGCGATTGCATCAACTTAGATGCTTCTCCTGTGTTCTACTGTGAGCTTGTATTGTCCCCACATACCGCAGCACGCGACAAGGGCTGGCAGACCATAAATGTAACCGTTTCAGAGAGAAATGCGACCAATGTGACGATCTCGCATTATATCGATTCGATGGTGAATGACGAAACACGGAGATTTTCTAAGGTTTTTACTACATATTAACACTTTTCACATTTTCTCGTGTTACGTGGCTGCCAGTCCTCGGTTCATGCACAATATTAAGGTCCTCGGTCATGTCCAAGGCACCAAACCGACCAATAATTCAATAATCGATAACTAAAACTATAAATGTAGCTCTTCTTACTGGGCGATTGCATCAACTTAGATGCTTCTCCTGTGTTCTACTGTGCTGCTTGTATTGTCCCCACATACCGCAGCACGCGACAAGAGCTGGCAGACCATAAATGTAACCGTTTCAGAGAGAAATGCGACCAATGTGACGATCTCGCGTTATATCGATTCGATGGTGAATGACGAAACACGGAGATTTTCTAAAGTTTTTACTACATATTAACACTTTTCACATTTTCTCGTGTTACGTGGCTGCCAGTCCTCGGTTCATGCAAAATCTTAAGGTCCTCGGTCATGTCCAAGGCACCAAACCGACCAATAATTCAGTAATCGATAACTAAAACTATAAATGTAGCTCTTCTTACTGGGCGATTGCATCAACTTAGATGCTTCTCCTGTGTTCTACTGTGAGCTTGTATTGTCCCCACATACCGCAGCACGCGACAAGGGCTGGCAGACCATAAATGTAACCGTTTCAGAGAGAAATGCGACCAATGTGACGATCTCCCGTTATATCGATTCGATGGTGAATGACGAAACATGGAGATTTTCTAAGGTTTTTACTACATATTAACACTTTTCACATTTTCTCGTGTTACGTGGCTGCCAGTCCTCGGTTCATGCAAAATATTAAGGTCCTCGGTCATGTCCAAGGCACCAAACCGACCAATAATTCGATAATCGATAACTAAAACTATAAATGTAGCTCATCTTACTGGGCGATTGCATCAACTAAGTTGCTTCTCCTGTGTTCTACTGTGCTGCATGTATTGTCCCCACTTAACCCAGCACGCGACAAGGGCTGGCAGACCATAAATGTAACCGTTTCAGAGAGAAATGCGACCAATGTGACGATCTCGCGTTATATCGATTCGATGGTGAATGACGAAACACGGAGATTTTTTAAGGTTTTTACTACATATTAACACTTTTCACATTTTCTCGTGTTACGTGGCTGCCAGTCCTCGGTTCATGCAAAATCTTAAGGTCCTCGGTCATGTCCAAGGCACCAAACCGACCAATAATTCGATAATCGATAACTAAAACTATAAATGTAGCTCTTCTTACTGGGCGATTGCATCGACTTAGATGCTTCTCCTGTGTTCTACTGTGCTGCTTGTATTGTCCCCACATACCGCAGCACGCGACAAGGGCTGGCAGACCATAAATGTAACCGTTTCAGAGAGAAATGCGACCAATGTGACGATCTCGCGTTATATCGATTCGATGGTGAATGACGAAACACGGAGATTTTCTAAGGTTTTTACTACATATTAACACTTTTCACATTTTCTCGTGTTACGTGGCTGCCAGTCCTCGGTTCATGCACAATCTTAAGGTCCTCGGTCATGTCCAAGGCACCAAACCGACCAATAATTCAATAATCGATAGCTAAAACTATAAATGTAGCTCTTCTTACTGGGCGATTGCATCAACTTAGATGCTTCTCCTGTGTTCTACTGTGCTGCTTGTATTGTCCCCACATACCGCAGCATGCGACAAGGGCTGGCAGACCATAAATGTAACCGTTTCAGAGAGAAATGCGACCAATGTGACGATCTCGCGTTATATCGATTCGATGGTGAATGACGAAACACGGAGATTTTCTAAGGTTTTTACTACATATTAACACTTTTCACATTTTCTCGTGTTACGTGGCTGCCAGTCCTCGGTTCATGCAAAATCTTAAGGTCCTCGGTCATGTCCAAGGCACCAAACCGACCAATAATTCAGTAATCGATAACTAAAACTATAAATGTAGCTCTTCTTACTGGGCGATTGCATCAACTTAGATGCTTCTCCTGTGTTCTACTGTGCTGCTTGTACTGTCCCCACATACCGCAGCACGCGACAAGGGCTGGCAGACCATAAATGTAACCGTTTCAGAGAGAAATGCGACCAATGTGACGATCTCGCGTTATATCGATTCGATGGTGAATGACGAAACACGGAGATTTTCTAAGGTTTTTACTACATATTAACACTTTTCACATTTTCTCGTGTTACGTGGCTGCCAGTCCTCGGTTCATGCAAAATCTTAAGGTCCTCGGTCATGTCCAAGGCACCAAACCGACCAATAATTCGATAATCGATAACTAAAACTATAAATGTAGCTCATCTTACTGGGCGATTGCATCAACTAAGTTGCTTCTCCTGTGTTCTACTGTGCTGCATGTATTGTCCCCACTTAACCCAGCACGCGACAAGGGCTGGCAGACCATAAATGTAACCGTTTCAGAGAGAAATGCGACCAATGTGACGATCTCGCGTTATATCGATTCGATGGTGAATGACGAAACACGGAGATTTTTTAAGGTTTTTACTACATATTAACACTTTTCACATTTTCTCGTGTTACGTGGCTGCCAGTCCTCGGTTCATGCAAAATCTTAAGGTCCTCGGTCATGTCCAAGGCACCAAACCGACCAATAATTCAATAATCGATAACTAAAACTATAAATGTAGCTCTTCTTACTGGGCGATTGCATCGACTTAGATGCTTCTCCTGTGTTCTACTGTGCTGCTTGTATTGTCCCCACATACCGCAGCACGCGACAAGGGCTGGCAGACCATAAATGTAACCGTTTCAGAGAGAAATGCGACCAATGTGACGATCTCGCGTTATATCGATTCGATGGTGAATGACGAAACACGGAGATTTTCTAAGGTTTTTACTACATATTAACACTTTTCACATTTTCTCGTGTTACGTGGCTGCCAGTCCTCGGTTCATGCACAATCTTAAGGTCCTCGGTCATGTCCAAGCCACCAAACCGACCAATAATGCAATAATCGATAGCTAAAACTATAAATGTAGCTCTTCTTACTGGGCGATTGCATCAACTTAGATGCTTCTCCTGTGTTCTACTGTGCTGCTTGTATTGTCCCCACATACCGCAGCACGCGACAAGGGCTGGCAGACCATAAATGTAACCGTTTCAGAGAGAAATGCGACCAATGTGACGATCTCGCGTTATATCGATTCGATGGTGAATGACGAAACACGGAGATTTTCTAAGGTTTTTACTACATATTAACACTTTTCACATTTTCTCGTGTTACGTGGCTGCCAGTCCTCGGTTCATGCAAAATCTTAAGGTCCTCGGTCATGTCCAAGGCACCAAACCGACCAATAATTCAGTAATCGATAACTAAAACTATAAATGTAGCTCTTCTTACTGGGCGATTGCATCAACTTAGATGCTTCTCCTGTGTTCTACTGTGCTGCTTGTATTGTCCCCACATACCGCAGCACGCGACAAGGGCTGGCAGACCATAAATGTAACCGTTTCAGAGAGAAATGCGACCAATGTGACGATCTCGCGTTATATCGATTCGATGGTGAATGACGAAACACGGAGATTTTCTAAGGTTTTTATTACATATTAACACTTTTCACATTTTATCGTGTTACGTGGCTGCCAGTCCTCGGATCATGTAAAATCTTAAGGTCCTCGGTCATGTCCAAGGCACCAAACCGACCATAAATTCGATAATCGATAACTAAAGCTATAAATGTAGCTCTTCTTACTGGGCGATTGCATCAACTAAGATGCTTCTCCTGTGTTCTACTGTGCTGCTTGTATTGTCCCCACATACCGCAGCACGCGACAAGGGCTGGCAGACCATAAATGTAACCGTTTCAGAGAGAAATGCGACCAATGTGACGATCTCGCGTTATATCGATTCGATGGTGAATGACGAAACACGGAGATTTACTAAGGTTTTTACTACATATTAACACCTTTCACATTTTCTCGTTTTACGTGGCTGCCAGTCCTCGGTTCATGCAAAATCTTAAGGTCCTAGGTCATGTCCAAGGCACCAAACCGACCAATAATTCAATAATCGATAACTAAAACTATAAATGTAGCTCTTCTTACTGGGCGATTGCATCAACTTAGATGCTTCTCCTGTGTTCTACTGTGCTGCTTGTATTGTCCCCACATACCGCAACACGCGACAAGGGCTGGCAGACCATAAATGTAACCGTTTCAGAGAGAAATGCGTCCAATGTGACGATCTCGCGTTATATCGATTCGATGGTGAATGACGAAACACGGAGATTTTCTAAGGTTTTTACTACATATTAACACTTTTCACATTTTCTTGTGTTACGTGGCTGCCAGTCCTCGGTTCATGCAAAATCTTAAGGTCCTCGGTCATGTCCAAGGCACCAAACCGACCAATAATTCAATAATCGATAACTAAAACTATAAATGTAGCTCTTCTTACTGGGCGATTGCTTCAAGTTAGATGCTTCTCCTGTGTTCTACTGTGCTGCTTGTATTGTCCCCACATACCGCAGCACGCGACAAGGGCTGGCAGACCATAAATGTAACCGTTTCAGAGAGAAATGCGACCAATGTGACGTTCTCGCGTTATATCGATTCGATGGTGAATGACGAAACACGGAGATTTTCTAAGGTTTTTACTACATATTAACACTTTTCACATTTTCTCGTGTTACGTGGCTGCCAGTCCTCGGTTCATGCAAAATCTTAAGGTCCTCGGTCATGTCCAAGGCACCAAACCGACCAATAATTCAATAATCGATAACTAAAACTATAAATGTAGCTCTTCTTACTGGGAGATTGCATCAACTTAGATGCTTCTCCTCTGTTCTACTGTGCTGCTTGTATTGTCCCCACATACCGCAGCACGCGACAAGGGCTGGCAGACCATAAATGTTACCGTTTCAGAGAGAAATGCGACCAATGTGACGATCTCGCGTTATACCGATTCGATGGTGAATGACGAAACACGGAGATATTCTAAGGTTTTTACTACATATTAACACTTTTCACATTTTCTCGTGTTACGTGGCTGCCAGTCCTCAGTTCATGCAAAATCTTAAGGTCCTCGGTCATGTCCAAGGCACCAAACCGACCAATAATTCAATAATCGATAACTAAAACTATAAATGTAGCTCTTCTTACTGGGCGATTGCATCAACTTAGATGCTTCTCCTGTGTTCTACTGTGCTGCTTGTATTGTCCCCACATACCGCAGCACGCGACAAGGGCTGGCAGACCATAAATGTAACCGTTTCAGAGAGAAATGCGACCAATGTGACGATCTCGCGTTATATCGATTCGATGGTGAATGACGAAACACGGAGATTTTCTAAGGTTTTTACTACATATTAACACTTTTCACATTTTCTCGTGTTACGTGGCTGCCAGTCCTCGGTTCATGCAAAATCTTAAGGTCCTAGGTCATGTCCAAGGCACCAAACCGACCAATAATTCAATAATCGATAACTAAAACTATAAATGTAGCTCTTCTTACTGGGCGATTGCATCAACTTAGATGCTTCTCCTGTGTTCTACTGTGCTGCTTGTATTGTCCCCACATACCGCAGCACGCGACAAGGGCTGGCAGACCATAAATGTAACCGTTTCAGAGAGAAATGCGACCAATGTGACGATCTCGCGTTATATCGATTCGATGGTGAATGACGAAACACGGAGATTTTCTAAGGTTTTTACTACATATTAACACTTTTCACATTTTCTCGTGTTACGTGGCTGCCAGTCCTCGGTTCATGCAAAATCTTAAGGTCCTCGGTCATGTCCAAGGCACCAAACCGACCAATAATTCAATAATCGATAACTAAAACTATAAATGTAGCTCTTCTTACTGGGCGATTGCATCAACTTAGATGCTTCTCCTGTGTTCCACTGTGCTGCTTGTATTGTCCCCACATACCGCAGCACGCGACAACGGCTGGCAGACCATAAATGTAACCGTTTCAGAGAGAAATGCGACCAATGTGACGATCTCGCGTTATATCGATTCGATTGTGAATGACGAAACACGGAGATTTTCTAAGGTTTTTACTACATATTAACACTTTTCACATTTTCTCGTGTTACGTGGCTTCCAGTCCTCGGTTCATGCAAAATCTTAAGGTCGTCGGTCATGTCCAAGGCACCAAACCGACCAATAATTCAATAATCGATAACTAAAACTATAAATGTAGCTCTTCTTACTGGGCGATTGCATCAACTTAGATGCTTCTCCTGTGTTCTACTGTGCTGCTTGTATTGTCCCCACATACCGCAGCACGCGACAAGGGCTGGCAGACCATAAATGTAACAGTTTCAGAGAGAAATGCGACCAATGTGACGATCTAGCGTTATATCGATTCGATGGTGAATGACGAAACACGGAGATTTTCTAAGGTTTTTACTACATATTAACACTTTTCACATTTTCTCGTGTTACGTGGCTGCCAGTCCTCGGTTCATGCACAATATTAAGGTCCTCGGTCATGTCCAAGGCACCAAACCGACCAATAATTCAATAATCGATAGCTAAAACTGTAAATGTAGCTCTTCTTACTGGGCGATTGCATCAACTTAGATGCTTCTCCTGTGTTCTACTGTGCTGCTTGTATTGTCCCCACATACCGCAGCACGCGACAAGGGCTGGCAGACCATAAATGTAACAGTTTCAGAGAGAAATGCGACCAATGTGACGATCTCGCGTTATATCGATTCGATGGTGAATGACGAAACACGGAGATTTTCTAAGGTTTTTACTACATATTAACACTTTATACATTTTCTCGTGTTACGTGGCTGCCAGTCCTCGGTGCATGCACAATATTAAGGTCCTCGGTCATGTCCAAGGCACCAAACCGACCAATAATTCAATAATCGATAGCTAAAACTATAAATGTAGCTCTTCTTACTGGGCGATTGCATCAACTTAGATGCTTCTCCTGTGTTCTACTGTGCTGCTTGTATTGTCCCCACATACCGCAGCACGCGACAAGGGCTGGCAGACCATAAATGTAACCGTTTCAGAGAGAAATGCGACCAATGTGACGATCTCGCGTTATATCGATTCGATGGTGAATGACGAAACACGGAGATTTTCTAAGGTTTTTACTACATATTAACTCTTTTCACATTTTCTCGTGTTACGTGGCTGCCAGTCCTCGGTTCATGCACAATATTAAGGTCCTCGGTCATGTCCAAGGCACCAAACCGACCAATAATTCAGTAATCGATAACTAAAACTATAAATGTAGCTCTTCTTACTGGGCGATTGCATCAACTTAGATGCTTCTCCTGTGTTCTACTGTGCTGCTTGTATTGTCCCCACATACCGCAGCACGCGACAAGGGCTGGCAGACCATAAATGTAACCGTTTCAGAGAGAAATGCGACCAATGTGACGATCTCGCGTTATATCGATTCGATGGTGAATGACGAAACACGGAGATTTTCTAAGGTTTTTACTACATATTAACACTTTTCACATTTTTTCGTGTTACGTGGCTGCCAGTCCTCGGTTCATGCAAAATCTTAAGGTCCTCGGTCATGTCCAAGGCACCAAACCGACCAATAATTCAGTAATCGATAACTAAAACTATAAATGTAGCTCTTCTTACTGGGCGATTGCATCAACTTAGATGCTTCTCCTGTGTTCTACTGCGAGCTTGTATTGTCCCCACATACCGCAGCACGCGACAAGGGCTGGCAGACCATAAATGTAACCGTTTCAGAGAGAAATGCGACCAATGTGACGATCTCGCGTTATATCGATTCGATGGTGAATGACGAAACACGGAGATTTTCTAAGGTTTTTACTACATATTAACACTTTTCACATTTTCTCGTGTTACGTGGCTGCCAGTCCTCGGTTCATGCAAAATCTTAAGGTCCTCGGTCATGTCCAAGGCACCAAACCGACCAATAATTCAATAATCGATAACTAAAACTATAAATGTAGCTCTTCTTACTGGGCGATTGCATCAACTTAGATGCTTCTCCTGTGTTCTACTGTGCTGCTTGTATTGTCCCCACATACCGCAGCACGCGACAAGGGCTGGCAGACCATAAATGTAACCGTTTCAGAGAGAAATGCGACCAATGAGACGATCTCGCGTTATATCGATTCGATGGTGAATGACGAAACACGGAGATTTTCTAAGGTTTTTACTACATATTAACACTTTTCACATTTTCTCGTGTTACGTGGCTGCCAGTCCTCGGTTCATGCAAAATCTTAAGGGCCTCGGTCATGTCCAAGGCACCAAACCGACCAATAATTCAATAATCGATAACTAAAACTATAAATGTAGCTCTTCTTACTGGGCGATTGCATCAACTTAGATGCTTCTCCTGTGTTCTACTGTGCTGCTTGTATTGTCCCCACATACCGCAGCACGCGACAAGGGCTGGTAGACCATAAATGTAACCGTTTCAGAGAGAAATGCGACCAATGTGACGATCTCGCGTTATATCGATTCGATGGTGAATGACGAAACACGGAGATTTTCTAAGGTTTTTACTACATATTAACACTTTTCACATTTTCTCGTGTTACGTGGCTGCCAGTCCTCGGTTCATGCAAAATCTTAAGGTCCTCGGTCATGTCCAAGGCACCAAACCGACCAATAATTCAGTAATCGATAACTAAAACTATAAATGTAGCTCTTCTTACTGGGCGATTGCATCAACTTAGATGCTTCTCCTGTGTTCTACTGTGAGCTTGTATTGTCCCCACATACCGCAGCACGCGACAAGGGCTGGCAGACCATAAATGTAACCGTTTCAGAGAGAAATGCGACCAATGTGACGATCTCGCGTTATATCGATTCGATGGTGAATGACGAAACACGGAGATTTTCTAAGGTTTTTACTACATATTAACACTTTTCACATTTTCTCGTGTTACGTGGCTGCCAGTCCTCGGTTCATGCAAAATCTTAAGGTCCTCGGTCATGTCCAAGGCACCAAACCGACCAATAATTCAATAATCGATAACTAAAACTATAAATGTAGCTCTTCTTACTGGGCGATTGCATCAACTTAGATGCTTCTCCTGTGTTCTACTGTGAGCTTGTATTGTCCCCACATACCGCAGCACGCGACAAGGGCTGGCAGACCATAAATGTAACCGTTTCAGAGAGAAATACGACCAATGTGACGATCTCGCGTTATATCGATTCGATGGTGAATGACGAAACACGGAGATTTTCTAAGGTTTTTACTACATATTAACACTTTTCACATTTTCTCGTGTTACGTGGCTGCCAGTCCTCGGTTCATGCAAAATCTTAAGGGCCTCGGTCATGTCCAAGGCACCAAACCGACCAATAATTCAATAATCGATAACTAAAACTATAAATGTAGCTCTTCTTACTGGACGATTGCATCAACTTAGATGCTTCTCCTGTGTTCTACTGTGAGCTTGTATTGTCCCCACATACCGCAGCACGCGACAAGGGCTGGCAGACCATAAATGTAACCGTTTCAGAGAGAAATGCGACCAATGTGACGATTTCGCGTTATATCGATTCGATGGTGAATGACGAAACACGGAGATTTTCTAAGGTTTTTACTACATATTAACACTTTTCACATTTTCTCGTGTTACGTGGCTGCCAGTCCTCGGTTCATGCAAAATCTTAAGGTCCTCGGTCATGTCCAAGGCACCAAACCGACCAATAATTCAATAATCGATAACTAAAACTATAAATGTAGCTCTTCTTACTGGGCGATTGCATCAACTTAGATGCTTCTCCTGTGTTCTACTGTGCTGCTTGTATTGTCCCCACATAACCCAGCACGCGACAAGGGCTGGCAGACCATAAATGTAACCGTTTCAGAGAGAAATGCGACCAATGTGACGATCTCGCGTTATATCGATTCGATGGTGAATGACGAAACACGGAGATTTACTAAGGTTTTTACTACATATTAACACTTTTCACATTTTCTCGTGTTACGTGGCTGCCAGTCCTCGGTTCATGCAAAATCTTAAGGTCCTCGGTCATGTCCAAGGCACCAAACCGACCAATAATTCAATAATCGATAACTAAAACTATAACTGTAGCTCTTCTTACTGGGCGATTGCATCAACTTAGATGCTTCTCCTGTGTTCTACTGTGCTGCTTGTATTGTCCCCACATACCGCAGCACGCGACAAGGGCTGGCAGACCATAAATGTAACCGTTTCAGAGAGAAATGCGACCAATGTGACGATCTCGCGTTATATCGATTCGATGGTGAATGACGAAACACGGAGATTTGCTAAGGTTTTTACTACATATTAACACTTTTCACATTTTCTCGTGTTACGTGGCTGCCAGTCCTCGGTTCATGCAAAATCTTAAGGTCCTCGGTCATGTCCAAGGCACGAAACCGACCAATAATTCAATAATCGATAACTAAAACTATAAATGTAGCTCTTCTTACTGGGCGATTGCATCAACTTAGATGCTTCTCCTGTGTTCTACTGTCCTGCTTGTATTGTCCCCACATACCGCAGCACGCGACAAGGGCTGGCAGACCATAAATGTAACCGTTTCAGAGAGTAATGCGACCAATGTGACGATCTCGTGTTATATCGATTCGATGGTGAATGACGAAACACGGAGATTTTCTAAGGTTTTTACTACATATTAACACTTTTCACATTTTCTCGTGTTACGTGGCTGCCAGTCCTCGGTTCATGCAAAATCTTAAGGTCCTCGGTCATGTCCAAGGCACCAAACCGACCAATAATTCAATAATCGATAACTAAAACTATAAATGTAGCTCTTCTTACTGGGCGATTGCATCAACTTAGATGCTTCTCCTGTGTTCTACTGTGCTGCTTGTATTGTCCCCACATACCGCAGCACGCGACAAGGGCTGGCAGACCGTAATGTAACCGTTTCAGAGAGAAATGCGACCAATGTGACGATCTCGCGTTATATCGATTCGATGGTGAATGACGAAACACGGAGATTTTCTAAGGTTTTTACTACATATTAACACTTTTCACATTTTCTCGTGTTACGTGGCTGCCAGTCCTCGGATCATGCAAAATCTTAAGGTCCTCGGTCATGTCCAAGGCACCAAACCGACCAATAATTCAATAATCGATAGCTAAAACTATAAATGCAGCTCTTCTTACTGGGCGATTGCATCAACTTAGATGCTTCTCCTGTGTTCTACTGTGCTGCTTGTATTTTCCCCACATACCGCAGCACGCGACAAGGGCTGGCAGACCATAAATGTAACCGTTTCAGAGAGAAATGCGACCAATGTGACGATCTCGCGTTCTATCAATTCGATGGTGAATGACGAAACACGGAGATTTTCTAAGGTTTTTACTACATATTAACACTTTTCACATTTTCTCGTGTTACGTGGCTGCCAGTCCTCGGTTCATGCAAAATCTTAAGGTCCTCGGTCATGTCCAAGGCACCAAACCGACCAATATTTCAATAATCGATAACTAAAACTATAAATGTAGCTCTTCTTACTGGGCGATTGCATCAACTTAGATGCTTCTCCTGTGTTCTACTGTGGGCTTGTATTGTCCCCACATACCGCAGCACGCGACAAGGGCTGGCAGACCATAAATGTAACCGTTTCAGAGAGAAATGCGACCAATGTGACGATCTCGCGTTATATCGATTCGATGGTGAATGACGAAACAAGGAGATTTTCTAAGGTTTTTACTACATATTAACACTTTTCACATTTTCTCGTGTTACGTGGCTGCCAGTCCTCGGTTCATGCAAAATCTTAAGGTCCTAGGTCATGTCCAAGACACCAAACCGACCAATAATTCAATAATCGATAACTAAAACTATAAATGTAGCACTTCTTACTGGGCGAATGCATCAACTTAGATGCTTCTCCTGTGTTCTACTGTGCTGCTTGTATTGTCCCCACATACCGCAGCACGCGACAAGGGCTGGCAGACCATAAATGTAACCGTTTCAGAGAGTAATGCGACCAATGTGACGATCTCGCGTTATATCGATTCGATGGTGAATGACGAAACACGGAGATTTTCTAAGGTTTTTACTACATATTAACACTTTTCACATTTTCTCGTGTTACGTGGCTGCCAGTCCTCGGATCATGCAAAATCTTAAGGTCCTCGGTCATGTCCAAGGCACCAAACCGACCAATAATTCAATAATCGATAGCTAAAACTATAAATGCACATCTTCTTACTGGGCGATTGCATCAACTTAGATGCTTCTCCTGTGTTCTACTGTGCTGCTTGTATTTTCCCCACATACCGCAACACGCGACAAGGGCTGGCAGACCATAAATGTAACCGTTTCAGAGAGAAATGCGACCAATGTGACGATCTCGCGTTATATCAATTCGATGGTGAATGACGAAACACGGAGATTTTCTAAGGTTTTTACTACATATTAACACTTTTCACATTTTCTCGTGTTACGTGGCTGCCAGTCCTCGGTTCATGCAAAATCTTAAGGTCCTCGGTCATGTCCAAGACACCAAACCGACCAATATTTCAATAATCGATAACTAAAACTATAAATGTAGCTCTTCTTACTGGGCGATTGCATCAACTTAGATGCTTCTCCTGTGTTCTACTGTGAGCTTGTATTGTCCCCACATACCGCAGCACGCGACAAGGGCTGGCAGACCATAAATGTAACCGTTTCAGAGAGAAATGCGACCAATGTGACGATCTCGCGTTATATCGATTCGATGGTGAATGACGAAACACGGAGATTTTCTAAGGTTTTTACTACATATTAACACTTTTCACATTTTCTCGTGTTAGGTGGCTGCCAGTCCTCGGTTCATGCAAAATCTTAAGGTCCTCGGTCATGTCCAAGGCACCAAACCGACCAATAATTCGATAATCGATAACTAAAACTATAAATGTAGCTCTTCTTACTGGGCGATTGCATCAACTAAGATGCTTCTCCTGTGTTCTACTGTGCTGCTTGTATTGTCCCCACATACCGCAGCACGCGACAAGGGCTGGCAGACCATAAATGTAACCGTTTCAGAGAGAAATGCGACCAATGTGACGATCTCGCGTTATATCGATTCGATGGTGAATGACGAAACACGGAGATTTTCTAAGGTTTTTACTACATATTAACACTTTTCACATTTTCTCGTGTTACGTGGGTACCAGTCCTCGGTTCATGCAAAATCTAAAGGTCCTAGGTCATGTCCAAGGCACCAAACCGACCAATAATTCAATAATCGATAACTAAAACTGTAAATGTAGCTCTTCTTACTGGGCGATTGCATCAACTTAGATGCTTCTCCTGTGTCCTACTGTGCTGCTTGTATTGTCCCCACATAACCCAGCACGCGACAAGGGCTGGCAGACCATAAATGTAACCGATTCAGAGAGAAATGCGACCAATGTGTCGATCTCGCGTTATATCGATTCGATGGTGAATGACGAAACACGGAGATTTTCTAAGGTTTTTACTACATATTAACACTTTTCACATTTTCTCGTGTTACGTGGCTGCCAGTCCTCGGTTCATGCAAAATCTTAAGGTCCTAGGTCATGTCCAAGGCACCAAACCGACCAATAATTCAATAATCGATAACTAAAACTATAAATGTAGCTCTTCTTACTGGGCGATTGCATCAACTTAGATGCTTCTCCTGTGTTCTACTGTGCTGCTTGTATTGTCCCCACTTACCGCAGCACGCGACAAGGGCTGGCAGACCATAAATGTAACCGTTTCAGAGAGAAATGCGACCAATGTGACGATCTCGCGTTATATCGATTCGATGGTGAATGACGAAACACGGAGATTTTCTAAGGTTTTTACTACATATTAACACTTTTCACATTTTCTCGTGTTACGTGGCTGCCAGTCCTCGGTTCATGCAAAATCTTAAGGTCCTCGGTCATGTCCAAAGCACCAAACCGACCAATAATTCAGTAATCGATAACTAAAACTATAAATGTAGCTCTTCTTACTGGGCGATTGCATCAACTTAGATGCTTCTCCTGTGTTCTACTGTGCTGCTTGTATTGTCCCCACATACCGCAGCACGCGACAAGGGCTGGCAGACCATAAATGTAACCGTTTCAGAGAGAAATGCGACCAATGTGACGATCTCGCGTTATATCGATTCGATGGTGAATGACGAAACACGGAGATTTTCTAAGGTTTTTACTACATATTAACACTTTTCACATTTTCTCGTGTTACGTGGCTTCCAGTCCTCGGTTCATGCAAAATCCTAAGGTCCTCGGTCATGTCCAAGGCACCAAACCGACCAATAATTCAATAATCGATAGCTAAAACTATAAATGTAGCTCTTCTTACTGGGCGATTGCATCAACTTAGATGCTTCTCCTGTGTTCTACTGTGCTGCTTGTATTGTCCCCACATACCGCAGCACGCGACAAGGGCTGGCAGACCATAAATGTAACCGTTTCAGAGAGAAATGCGACCAATGTGACGATCTCGCGTTATATCGATTCGATGGTGAATGACGAAACACGGAGATTTTCTAAGGTTTTTACTACATATTAA
The DNA here is from genome assembly GCF_023898315.1 of Schistocerca nitens. Lineage (NCBI taxonomy): Eukaryota > Metazoa > Arthropoda > Insecta > Orthoptera > Acrididae > Schistocerca > Schistocerca nitens. The sequence goes on from NC_064625.1 coordinate 70,928,699, forward strand.
CACTTTTCACATTTTCTCGTGTTACGTGGCTGCCAGTCCTCGGTTCATGCAAAATCTTAAGGTCCTCGGTCATGTCCAAGGCACCAAACCGACCAATAATTCAATAATCGATAACTAAAACTATAACTGTAGCTCTTCTTACTGGGCGATTGCATCAACTTAGATGCTTCTCCTGTGTTCTACTGTGCTGCTTGTATTGTCCCCACATACCGCAGCACGCGACAAGGGCTGGCAGACCATAAATGTAACCGTTTCAGAGAGAAATGCGACCAATGTGACGATCTCGCGTTATATCGATTCGATGGTGAATGACGAAACACGGAGATTTTCTAAGGTTTTTACTACATATTAACACTTTTCACATTTTCTCGTGTTACGTGGCTGCCAGTCCTCGGTTCATGCAAAATCTTAAGGTCCTCGGTCATGTCCAAGGCACGAAACCGACCAATAATTCAATAATCGATAACTAAAACTATAAATGTAGCTCTTCTTACTGGGCGATTGCATCAACTTAGATGCTTCTCCTGTGTTCTACTGTCCTGCTTGTATTGTCCCCACATACCGCAGCACGCGACAAGGGCTGGCAGACCATAAATGTAACCGTTTCAGAGAGTAATGCGACCAATGTGACGATCTCGCGTTATATCGATTCGATGGTGAATGACGAAACACGGAGATTTTCTAAGGTTTTTACTACATATTAACACTTTTCACATTTTCTCGTGTTACGTGGCTGCCAGTCCTCGGTTCATGCAAAATCTTAAGGTCCTCGGTCATGTCCAAGGCACCAAACCGACCAATAATTCAATAATCGATAACTAAAACTATAAATGTAGCTCTTCTTACTGGGCGATTGCATCAACTTAGATGCTTCTCCTGTGTTCTACTGTGCTGCTTGTATTGTCCCCACATACCGCAGCACGCGACAAGGGCTGGCAGACCGTAATGTAACCGTTTCAGAGAGAAATGCGACCAATGTGACGATCTCGCGTTATATCGATTCGATGGTGAATGACGAAACACGGAGATTTTCTAAGGTTTTTACTACATATTAACACTTTTCACATTTTCTCGTGTTACGTGGCTGCCAGTCCTCGGATCATGCAAAATCTTAAGGTCCTCGGTCATGTCCAAGGCACCAAACCGACCAATAATTCAATAATCGATAGCTAAAACTATAAATGCAGCTCTTCTTACTGGGCGATTGCATCAACTTAGATGCTTCTCCTGTGTTCTACTGTGCTGCTTGTATTTTCCCCACATACCGCAGCACGCGACAAGGGCTGGCAGACCATAAATGTAACCGTTTCAGAGAGAAATGCGACCAATGTGACGATCTCGCGTTCTATCAATTCGATGGTGAATGACGAAACACGGAGATTTTCTAAGGTTTTTACTACATATTAACACTTTTCACATTTTCTCGTGTTACGTGGCTGCCAGTCCTCGGTTCATGCAAAATCTTAAGGTCCTCGGTCATGTCCAAGGCACCAAACCGACCAATATTTCAATAATCGATAACTAAAACTATAAATGTAGCTCTTCTTACTGGGCGATTGCATCAACTTAGATGCTTCTCCTGTGTTCTACTGTGGGCTTGTATTGTCCCCACATACCGCAGCACGCGACAAGGGCTGGCAGACCATAAATGTAACCGTTTCAGAGAGAAATGCGACCAATGTGACGATCTCGCGTTATATCGATTCGATGGTGAATGACGAAACAAGGAGATTTTCTAAGGTTTTTACTACATATTAACACTTTTCACATTTTCTCGTGTTACGTGGCTGCCAGTCCTCGGTTCATGCAAAATCTTAAGGTCCTAGGTCATGTCCAAGACACCAAACCGACCAATAATTCAATAATCGATAACTAAAACTATAAATGTAGCACTTCTTACTGGGCGAATGCATCAACTTAGATGCTTCTCCTGTGTTCTACTGTGCTGCTTGTATTGTCCCCACATACCGCAGCACGCGACAAGGGCTGGCAGACCATAAATGTAACCGTTTCAGAGAGTAATGCGACCAATGTGACGATCTCGCGTTATATCGATTCGATGGTGAATGACGAAACACGGAGATTTTCTAAGGTTTTTACTACATATTAACACTTTTCACATTTTCTCGTGTTACGTGGCTGCCAGTCCTCGGATCATGCAAAATCTTAAGGTCCTCGGTCATGTCCAAGGCACCAAACCGACCAATAATTCAATAATCGATAGCTAAAACTATAAATGCACATCTTCTTACTGGGCGATTGCATCAACTTAGATGCTTCTCCTGTGTTCTACTGTGCTGCTTGTATTTTCCCCACATACCGCAACACGCGACAAGGGCTGGCAGACCATAAATGTAACCGTTTCAGAGAGAAATGCGACCAATGTGACGATCTCGCGTTATATCAATTCGATGGTGAATGACGAAACACGGAGATTTTCTAAGGTTTTTACTACATATTAACACTTTTCACATTTTCTCGTGTTACGTGGCTGCCAGTCCTCGGTTCATGCAAAATCTTAAGGTCCTCGGTCATGTCCAAGGCACCAAACCGACCAATATTTCAATAATCGATAACTAAAACTATAAATGTAGCTCTTCTTACTGGGCGATTGCATCAACTTAGATGCTTCTCCTGTGTTCTACTGTGAGCTTGTATTGTCCCCACATACCGCAGCACGCGACAAGGGCTGGCAGACCATAAATGTAACCGTTTCAGAGAGAAATGCGACCAATGTGACGATCTCGCGTTATATCGATTCGATGGTGAATGACGAAACACGGAGATTTTCTAAGGTTTTTACTACATATTAACACTTTTCACATTTTCTCGTGTTACGTGGCTGCCAGTCCTCGGTTCATGCAAAATCTTAAGGTCCTCGGTCATGTCCAAGGCACCAAACCGACCAATAATTCGATAATCGATAACTAAAACTATAAATGTAGCTCTTCTTACTGGGCGATTGCATCAACTAAGATGCTTCTCCTGTGTTCTACTGTGCTGCTTGTATTGTCCCCACATACCGCAGCACGCGACAAGGGCTGGCAGACCATAAATGTAACCGTTTCAGAGAGAAATGCGACCAATGTGACGATCTCGCGTTATATCGATTCGATGGTGAATGACGAAACACGGAGATTTTCTAAGGTTTTTACTACATATTAACACTTTTCACATTTTCTCGTGTTACGTGGGTACCAGTCCTCAGTTCATGCAAAATCTAAAGGTCCTAGGTCATGTCCAAGGCACCAAACCGACCAATAATTCAATAATCGATAACTAAAACTGTAAATGTAGCTCTTCTTACTGGGCGATTGCATCAACTTAGATGCTTCTCCTGTGTCCTACTGTGCTGCTTGTATTGTCCCCACATAACCCAGCACGCGACAAGGGCTGGCAGACCATAAATGTAACCGATTCAGAGAGAAATGCGACCAATGTGTCGATCTCGCGTTATATCGATTCGATGGTGAATGACGAAACACGGAGATTTTCTAAGGTTTTTACTACATATTAACACTTTTCACATTTTCTCGTGTTACGTGGCTGCCAGTCCTCGGTTCATGCAAAATCTTAAGGTCCTAGGTCATGTCCAAGGCACCAAACCGACCAATAATTCAATAATCGATAACTAAAACTATAAATGTAGCTCTTCTTACTGGGCGATTGCATCAACTTAGATGCTTCTCCTGTGTTCTACTGTGCTGCTTGTATTGTCCCCACTTACCGCAGCACGCGACAAGGGCTGGCAGACCATAAATGTAACCGTTTCAGAGAGAAATGCGACCAATGTGACGATCTCGCGTTATATCGATTCGATGGTGAATGACGAAACACGGAGATTTTCTAAGGTTTTTACTACATATTAACACTTTTCACATTTTCTCGTGTTACGTGGCTGCCAGTCCTCGGTTCATGCAAAATCTTAAGGTCCTCGGTCATGTCCAAAGCACCAAACCGACCAATAATTCAGTAATCGATAACTAAAACTATAAATGTAGCTCTTCTTACTGGGCGATTGCATCAACTTAGATGCTTCTCCTGTGTTCTACTGTGCTGCTTGTATTGTCCCCACATACCGCAGCACGCGACAAGGGCTGGCAGACCATAAATGTAACCGTTTCAGAGAGAAATGCGACCAATGTGACGATCTCGCGTTATATCGATTCGATGGTGAATGACGAAACACGGAGATTTTCTAAGGTTTTTACTACATATTAACACTTTTCACATTTTCTCGTGTTACGTGGCTTCCAGTCCTCGGTTCATGCAAAATCCTAAGGTCCTCGGTCATGTCCAAGGCACCAAACCGACCAATAATTCAATAATCGATAGCTAAAACTATAAATGTAGCTCTTCTTACTGGGCGATTGCATCAACTTAGATGCTTCTCCTGTGTTCTACTGTGCTGCTTGTATTGTCCCCACATACCGCAGCACGCGACAAGGGCTGGCAGACCATAAATGTAACCGTTTCAGAGAGAAATGCGACCAATGTGACGATCTCGCGTTATATCGATTCGATGGTGAATGACGAAACACGGAGATTTTCTAAGGTTTTTACTACATATTAACACTTTTCACATTTTCTCGTGTTACGTGGCTGCCAGTCCTCGGTTCATGCAAAATCTTAAGGTCCTCGGTCATGTCCAAGCCACCAAACCGACCAATAATTCGATAATCGATAACTAAAACTATAAATGTAGCTCTTCTTACTGGGCGATTGCATCAACTAAGATGCTTCTCCTGTGTTCTACTGTGATGCTTGTATTGTCCCCACATAACCCAGCACGCGACAAGGGCTGGCAGACCATAAATGTAACCGTTTCAGAGAGAAATGCGACCAATGTGACGATCTCGCGTTATATCGATTCGATGGTGAATGACGAAACACGGAGATTTTCTAAGGTTTTTACAACATATTAACACTTTTTACATTTTCTCGTGTTACGTGGCTGCCAGTCCTCGGTTAATGCAAAATCTTAAGGTCCTAGGTCATGTCCAAGGCACCAAACCGACCAATAATTCAATAATCGATAACTAAAACTATAAATGTAGCTCTTCTTACTGGGCGATTGCATCAACTTAGATGCTTCTCCTGTGTTCTACTGTGCTGCTTGTATTGTCCCCACTTACCGCAGCACGCGACAAGGGCTGGCAGACCATAAATGTAACCGTTTCAGAGAGAAATGCGACCAATGTGACGATCTCGCGTTATATCGATTCGATGGTGAATGACGAAACACGGAGATTTTCTAAGGTTTTTACTACATATTAACACTTTTCACATTTTCTCGTGTTACGTGGCTGCCAGTCCTCGGTTCATGCAAAATCTTAAGGTCCTCGGTCATGTCCAAAGCACCAAACCGACCAATAATTCAGTAATCGATAACTAAAACTATAAATGTAGCTCTTCTTACTGGGCGATTGCATCAACTTAGATGCTTCTCCTGTGTTCTACTGTGCTGCTTGTATTGTCCCCACATACCGCAGCACGCGACAAGGGCTGGCAGACCATAAATGTAACCGTTTCAGAGAGAAATGCGACCAATGTGACGATCTCGCGTTATATCGATTCGATGGTGAATGACGAAACACGGAGATTTTCTAAGGTTTTTACTACATATTAACACTTTTCACATTTTCTCGTGTTACGTGGCTTCCAGTCCTCGGTTCATGCAAAATCCTAAGGTCCTCGGTCATGTCCAAGGCACCAAACCGACCAATAATTCAATAATCGATAGCTAAAACTATAAATGTAGCTCTTCTTACTGGGCGATTGCATCAACTTAGATGCTTCTCCTGTGTTCTACTGTGCTGCTTGTATTGTCCCCACATACCGCAGCACGCGACAAGGGCTGGCAGACCATAAATGTAACCGTTTCAGAGAGAAATGCGACCAATGTGACGATCTCGCGTTATATCGATTCGATGGTGAATGACGAAACACGGAGATTTTCTAAGGTTTTTACTACATATTAACACTTTTCACATTTTCTCGTGTTACGTGGCTGCCAGTCCTCGGTTCATGCAAAATCTTAAGGTCCTCGGTCATGTCCAAGGCACCAAACCGACCAATAATTCAATAATCGATAACTAAAACTATAAATGTAGCTCTTCTTACTGGGCGATTGCATCAACTTAGATGCTTCTCCTGTGTTCTACTGTGAGCTTGTATTGTCCCCACATACCGCAGCACGCGACAAGGGCTGGCAGACCATAAATGTAACCGTTTCAGAGAGAAATGCGACCAATGTGACGATCTCGCGTTATATCGATTCGATGGTGAATGACGAAACACGGAGATTTTCTAAGGTTTTTACTACATATTAACACTTTTCACATTTTCTCGTGTTACGTGGCTGCCAGTCCTCGGTTCATGCAAAATCTTAAGGTCCTCGGTCATGTCCAAGCCACCAAACCGACCAATAATTCGATAATCGATAACTAAAACTATAAATGTAGCTCTTCTTACTGGGCGATTGCATCAACTAAGATGCTTCTCCTGTGTTCTACTGTGATGCTTGTATTGTCCCCACATAACCCAGCACGCGACAAGGGCTGGCAGACCATAAATGTAACCGTTTCAGAGAGAAATGCGACCAATGTGACGATCTCGCGTTATATCGATTCGATGGTGAATGACGAAACACGGAGATTTTCTAAGGTTTTTACTACATATTAACAGTTTTCACATTTTCTCGTGTTTCGTGGCTGCCAGTCCTCGGTTCATGCAAAATCTGAAGGTCCTCGGTCATGTCCAAGACACCAAACCGACCAATAATTCAATAATCGATAACTAAAACTATAAATGTAGCTCTTCTTACTGGGCGATTGCATCAACTTAGATGCTTCTCCTGTGTTCTACTGTGCTGCTTGTATTGTCCCCACATACCGCAGCACGCGACAAGGGCTGGCAGACCATAAATGTAACCGTTTCAGAGAGAAATGCGACCAATGTGACGATCTCGCGTTATATCGATTCGTTGGTGAATGACGAAACACGGAGATTTTCTAAGGTTTTTACTACATATTAACACTTTTCACATTTTCTCGTGTTACGTGGCTGCCAGTCCTCGGTTCATGGAAAATCTTAAGGTCCTCGGTCATGTCCAAGGCACCAAACCGACCAATAATCCAATAATCGATAACTAAAACTATAAATGTAGCTCTTCTTACTGGGCGATTGCATCAACTTAGATGCTTCTCCTGTGTTCTACTGTGCTGCTTGTATTGTCCCCACATACCGCAGCACGCGACAAGGGCTGGCAAACCATAAATGTAACCGTTTCAGAGAGAAATGCGACCAATGTGACGATCTCGCGTTATATCGATTCGATGGTGAATGACGAAACACGGAGATTTTCTAAGGTTTCTACTACATATTAACACTTTTCACATTTTCTCGTGTTACGTGGCTGCCAGTCCTCGGTTCATGCAAAATCTTAAGGTCCTCGGTCATGTTCAAGGCACCAAACCGACCAATAATTCGATAATCGATAACTAAAACTATAAATGTAGCTCTTCTTACTGGGCGATTGCATCAACTAAGATGCTTCTCCTGTGTTCTACTGTGCTGCTTGTATTGTCCCCACATACCGCAGCACGCGACAAAGGCTGGCAGACCATAAATGTAACCGTTTCAGAGAGAAATGCGACCAATGTGACGATCTCGCGTTATATCGATTCGATGGTGAATGACGAAACACGGAGATTTTCTAAGGTTTTTACAACATATTAACACTTTTTACATTTTCTCGTGTTACGTGGCTGCCAGTCCTCGGTTAATGCAAAATCTTAAGGTCCTAGGTCATGTCCAAGGCACCAAACCGACCAATAATTCAATAATCGATAACTAAAACTATAAATGTAGCTCTTCTTACTGGGCGATTGCATCAACTTAGATGCTTCTCCTGTGTTCTACTGTGCTGCTTGTATTGTCCCCACTTACCGCAGCACGCGACAAGGGCTGGCAGACCATAAATGTAACCGTTTCAGAGAGAAATGCGACCAATGTGACGATCTCGCGTTATATCGATTCGATGGTGAATGACGAAACACGGAGATTTTCTAAGGTTTTTACTACATATTAACACTTTTCACATTTTCTCGTGTTACGTGGCTGCCAGTCCTCGGTTCATGCAAAATCTTAAGGTCCTCGGTCATGTCCAAAGCACCAAACCGACCAATAATTCAGTAATCGATAACTAAAACTATATATATGTAGCTCTTCTTACTGGGCGATTGCATCAACTTAGATGCTTCTCCTGTGTTCTACTGTGCTGCTTGTATTGTCCCCACATACCGCAGCACGCGACAAGGGGTGGCAGACCATAAATGTAACCGTTTCAGAGAGAAATGCGACCAATGTGACGATCTCGCGTTATATCGATTCGATGGTGAATGACGAAACACGGAGATTTTCTAAGGTTTTTACTACATATTAACACTTTTCACATTTTCTCGTGTTACGTGGCTTCCAGTCCTCGGTTCATGCAAAATCCTAAGGTCCTCGGTCATGTCCAAGGCACCAAACCGACCAATAATTCAATAATCGATAGCTAAAACTATAAATGTAGCTCTTCTTACTGGGCGATTGCATCAACTTAGATGCTTCTCCTGTGTTCTACTGTGCTGCTTGTATTGTCCCCACATACCGCAGCACGCGACAAGGGCTGGCAGACCATAAATGTAACCGTTTCAGAGAGAAATGCGACCAATGTGACGATCTCGCGTTATATCGATTCGATGGTGAATGACGAAACACGGAGATTTTCTAAGGTTTTTACTACATATTAACACTTTTCACATTTTCTCGTGTTACGTGGCTGCCAGTCCTCGGTTCATGCAAAATCTTAAGGTCCTCGGTCATGTCCAACGCACCAAACCGACCAATAATTCAATAATCGATAACTAAAACTATAAATGTAGCTCTTCTTACTGGGCGATTGCATCAACTTAGATGCTTCTCCTGTGTTCTACTGTGAGCTTGTATTGTCCCCACATACCGCAGCACGCGACAAGGGCTGGCAGACCATAAATGTAACCGTTTCAGAGAGAAATGCGACCAATGTGACGATCTCGCGTTATATCGATTCGATGGTGAATGACGAAACACGGAGATTTTCTAAGGTTTTTACTACATATTAACACTTTTCACATTTTCTCGTGTTACGTGGCTGCCAGTCCTCGGTTCATGCAAAATCTTAAGGTCCTCGGTCATGTCCAAGCCACCAAACCGACCAATAATTCGATAATCGATAACTAAAACTATAAATGTAGCTCTTCTTACTGGGCGATTGCATCAACTAAGATGCTTCTCCTGTGTTCTACTGTCCTGCTTGTATTGTCCCCACATACCGCAGCACGCGACAAGGGCTGGCAGACCATAAATGTAACCGTTTCAGAGAGTAATGCGACCAATGTGACGATCTCGCGTTATATCGATTCGATGGTGAATGACGAAACACGGAGATTTTCTAAGGTTTTTACTACATATTAACACTTTTCACATTTTCTCGTGTTACGTGGCTGCCAGTCCTCGGTTCATGCAAAATCTTAAGGTCCTCGGTCATGTCCAAGGCACCAAACCGACCAATAATTCAATAATCGATAACTAAAACTATAAATGTAGCTCTTCTTACTGGGCGATTGCATCAACTTAGATGCTTCTCCTGTGTTCTACTGTGCTGCTTGTATTGTCCCCACATACCGCAGCACGCGACAAGGGCTGGCAGACCGTAATGTAACCGTTTCAGAGAGAAATGCGACCAATGTGACGATCTCGCGTTATATCGATTCGATGGTGAATGACGAAACACGGAGATTTTCTAAGGTTTTTACTACATATTAACACTTTTCACATTTTCTCGTGTTACGTGGCTGCCAGTCCTCGGATCATGCAAAATCTTAAGGTCCTCGGTCATGTCCAAGGCACCAAACCGACCAATAATTCAATAATCGATAGCTAAAACTATAAATGCAGCTCTTCTTACTGGGCGATTGCATCAACTTAGATGCTTCTCCTGTGTTCTACTGTGCTGCTTGTATTTTCCCCACATACCGCAGCACGCGACAAGGGCTGGCAGACCATAAATGTAACCGTTTCAGAGAGAAATGCGACCAATGTGACGATCTCGCGTTCTATCAATTCGATGGTGAATGACGAAACACGGAGATTTTCTAAGGTTTTTACTACATATTAACACTTTTCACATTTTCTCGTGTTACGTGGCTGCCAGTCCTCGGTTCATGCAAAATCTTAAGGTCCTCGGTCATGTCCAAGGCACCAAACCGACCAATATTTCAATAATCGATAACTAAAACTATAAATGTAGCTCTTCTTACTGGGCGATTGCATCAACTTAGATGCTTCTCCTGTGTTCTACTGTGGGCTTGTATTGTCCCCACATACCGCAGCACGCGACAAGGGCTGGCAGACCATAAATGTAACCGTTTCAGAGAGAAATGCGACCAATGTGACGATCTCGCGTTATATCGATTCGATGGTGAATGACGAAACAAGGAGATTTTCTAAGGTTTTTACTACATATTAACACTTTTCACATTTTCTCGTGTTACGTGGCCGCCAGTCCTCGGTTCATGCAAAATCTTAAGGTCCTAGGTCATGTCCAAGACACCAAACCGACCAATAATTCAATAATCGATAACTAAAACTATAAATGTAGCACTTCTTACTGGGCGAATGCATCAACTTAGATGCTTCTCCTGTGTTCTACTGTGCTGCTTGTATTGTCCCCACATACCGCAGCACGCGACAAGGGCTGGCAGACCATAAATGTAACCGTTTCAGAGAGTAATGCGACCAATGTGACGATCTCGCGTTATATCGATTCGATGGTGAATGACGAAACACGGAGATTTTCTAAGGTTTTTACTACATATTAACACTTTTCACATTTTCTCGTGTTACGTGGCTGCCAGTCCTCGGATCATGCAAAATCTTAAGGTCCTCGGTCATGTCCAAGGCACCAAACCGACCAATAATTCAATAATCGATAGCTAAAACTATAAATGCACATCTTCTTACTGGGCGATTGCATCAACTTAGATGCTTCTCCTGTGTTCTACTGTGCTGCTTGTATTTTCCCCACATACCGCAACACGCGACAAGGGCTGGCAGACCATAAATGTAACCGTTTCAGAGAGAAATGCGACCAATGTGACGATCTCGCGTTATATCAATTCGATGGTGAATGACGAAACACGGAGATTTTCTAAGGTTTTTACTACATATTAACACTTTTCACATTTTCTCGTGTTACGTGGCTGCCAGTCCTCGGTTCATGCAAAATCTTAAGGTCCTCGGTCATGTCCAAGGCACCAAACCGACCAATATTTCAATAATCGATAACTAAAACTATAAATGTAGCTCTTCTTACTGGGCGATTGCATCAACTTAGATGCTTCTCCTGTGTTCTACTGTGAGCTTGTATTGTCCCCACATACCGCAGCACGCGACAAGGGCTGGCAGACCATAAATGTAACCGTTTCAGAGAGAAATGCGACCAATGTGACGATCTCGCGTTATATCGATTCGATGGTGAATGACGAAACACGGAGATTTTCTAAGGTTTTTACTACATATTAACACTTTTCACATTTTCTCGTGTTACGTGGCTGCCAGTCCTCGGTTCATGCAAAATCTTAAGGTCCTCGGTCATGTCCAAGGCACCAAACCGACCAATAATTCGATAATCGATAACTAAAACTATAAATGTAGCTCTTCTTACTGGGCGATTGCATCAACTAAGATGCTTCTCCTGTGTTCTACTGTGCTGCTTGTATTGTCCCCACATACCGCAGCACGCGACAAGGGCTGGCAGACCATAAATGTAACCGTTTCAGAGAGAAATGCGACCAATGTGACGATCTCGCGTTATATCGATTCGATGGTGAATGACGAAACACGGAGATTTTCTAAGGTTTTTACTACATATTAACACTTTTCACATTTTCTCGTGTTACGTGGGTACCAGTCCTCGGTTCATGCAAAATCTAAAGGTCCTAGGTCATGTCCAAGGCACCAAACCGACCAATAATTCAATAATCGATAACTAAAACTGTAAATGTAGCTCTTCTTACTGGGCGATTGCATCAACTTAGATGCTTCTCCTGTGTCCTACTGTGCTGCTTGTATTGTCCCCACATAACCCAGCACGCGACAAGGGCTGGCAGACCATAAATGTAACCGATTCAGAGAGAAATGCGACCAATGTGTCGATCTCGCGTTATATCGATTCGATGGTGAATGACGAAACACGGAGATTTTCTAAGGTTTTTACTACATATTAACACTTTTCACATTTTCTCGTGTTACGTGGCTGCCAGTCCTCGGTTCATGCAAAATCTTAAGGTCCTAGGTCATGTCCAAGGCACCAAACCGACCAATAATTCAATAATCGATAACTAAAACTATAAATGTAGCTCTTCTTACTGGGCGATTGCATCAACTTAGATGCTTCTCCTGTGTTCTACTGTGCTGCTTGTATTGTCCCCACTTACCGCAGCACGCGACAAGGGCTGGCAGACCATAAATGTAACCGTTTCAGAGAGAAATGCGACCAATGTGACGATCTCGCGTTATATCGATTCGATGGTGAATGACGAAACACGGAGATTTTCTAAGGTTTTTACTACATATTAACACTTTTCACATTTTCTCGTCTTACGTGGCTGCCAGTCCTCGGTTCATGCAAAATCTTAAGGTCCTCGGTCATGTCCAAAGCACCAAACCGACCAATAATTCAGTAATCGATAACTAAAACTATAAATGTAGCTCTTCTTACTGGGCGATTGCATCAACTTAGATGCTTCTCCTGTGTTCTACTGTGCTGCTTGTATTGTCCCCACATACCGCAGCACGCGACAAGGGCTGGCAGACCATAAATGTAACCGTTTCAGAGAGAAATGCGACCAATGTGACGATCTCGCGTTATATCGATTCGATGGTGAATGACGAAACACGGAGATTTTCTAAGGTTTTTACTACATATTAACACTTTTCACATTTTCTCGTGTTACGTGGCTTCCAGTCCTCGGTTCATGCAAAATCCTAAGGTCCTCGGTCATGTCCAAGGCACCAAACCGACCAATAATTCAATAATCGATAGCTAAAACTATAAATGTAGCTCTTCTTACTGGGCGATTGCATCAACTTAGATGCTTCTCCTGTGTTCTACTGTGCTGCTTGTATTGTCCCCACATACCGCAGCACGCGACAAGGGCTGGCAGACCATAAATGTAACCGTTTCAGAGAGAAATGCGACCAATGTGACGATCTCGCGTTATATCGATTCGATGGTGAATGACGAAACACGGAGATTTTCTAAGGTTTTTACTACATATTAACACTTTTCACATTTTCTCGTGTTACGTGGCTGCCAGTCCTCGGTTCATGCAAAATCTTAAGGTCCTCGGTCATGTCCAAGCCACCAAACCGACCAATAATTCGATAATCGATAACTAAAACTATAAATGTAGCTCTTCTTACTGGGCGATTGCATCAACTAAGATGCTTCTCCTGTGTTCTACTGTGATGCTTGTATTGTCCCCACATAACCCAGCACGCGACAAGGGCTGGCAGACCATAAATGTAACCGTTTCAGAGAGAAATGCGACCAATGTGACGATCTCGCGTTATATCGATTCGATGGTGAATGACGAAACACGGAGATTTTCTAAGGTTTTTACTACATATTAACAGTTTTCACATTTTCTCGTGTTTCGTGGCTGCCAGTCCTCGGTTCATGCAAAATCTTAAGGTCCTCGGTCATGTCCAAGGCACCAAACCGACCAATAATTCAATAATCGATAACTAAAACTATAAATGTAGCTCTTCTTACTGGGCGATTGCATCAACTTAGATGCTTCTCCTGTGTTCTACTGTGCTGCTTGTATTGTGCCCACATACCGCAGCACGCGACAAGGGCTGGCAAACCATAAATGTAACCGTTTCAGAGAGAAATGCGACCAATGTGACGATCTCGCGTTATATCGATTCGATGGTGAATGACGAAACACGGAGATTTTCTAAGGTTTCTACTACATATTAACACTTTTCACATTTTCTCGTGTTACGTGGCTGCCAGTCCTCGGATCATGCAAAATCTTAAGGTCCTCGGTCATGTTCAAGGCACCAAACCGACCAATAATTCGATAATCGATAACTAAAACTATAAATGTAGCTCTTCTTACTGGGCGATTGCATCAACTAAGATGCTTCTCCTGTGTTCTACTGTGCTGCTTGTATTGTCCCCACATACCGCAGCACGCGACAAGGGCTGGCAGACCATAAATGTAACCGTTTCAGAGAGAAATACGACCAATGTGACGATCTCGCGTTATATCGATTCGATGGTGAATGACGAAACACGGAGATTTTCTAAGGTTTTTACAACATATTAACACTTTTTACATTTTCTCGTGTTACGTGGCTGCCAGTCCTCGGTTAATGCAAAATCTTAAGGTCCTAGGTCATGTCCAAGGCACCAAACCGACCAATAATTCAATAATCGATAACTAAAACTATAAATGTAGCTCTTCTTACTGGGCGATTGCATCAACTTAGATGCTTCTCCTGTGTTCTACTGTGCTGCTTGTATTGTCCCCACTTACCGCAGCACGCGACAAGGGCTGGCAGGCCATAAATGTAACCGTTTCAGAGAGAAATGCGACCAATGTGACGATCTCGCGTTATATCGATTCGATGGTGAATGACGAAACACGGAGATTTTCTAAGGTTTTTACTACATATTAACACTTTTCACATTTTCTCGTGTTACGTGGCTGCCAGTCCTCGGTTCATGCAAAATCTTAAGGTCCTCGGTCATGTCCAAAGCACCAAACCGACCAATAATTCAGTAATCGATAACTAAAACTATAAATGTAGCTCTTCTTACTGGGCGATTGCATCAACTTAGATGCTTCTCCTGTGTTCTACTGTGCTGCTTGTATTGTCCCCACATACCGCAGCACGCGACAAGGGCTGGCAGACCATAAATGTAACCGTTTCAGAGAGAAATGCGACCAATGTGACGATCTCGCGTTATATCGATTCGATGGTGAATGACGAAACACGGAGATTTTCTAAGGTTTTTACTACATATTAACACTTTTCACATTTTCTCGTGTTACGTGGCTTCCAGTCCTCGGTTCATGCAAAATCCTAAGGTCCTCGGTCATGTCCAAGGCACCAAACCGACCAATAATTCAATAATCGATAGCTAAAACTATAAATGTAGCTCTTCTTACTGGGCGATTGCATCAACTTAGATGCTTCTCCTGTGTTCTACTGTGCTGCTTGTATTGTCCCCACATACCGCAGCACGCGACAAGGGCTGGCAGACCATAAATGTAACCGTTTCAGAGAGAAATGCGACCAATGTGACGATCTCGCGTTATATCGATTCGATGGTGAATGACGAAACACGGAGATTTTCTAAGGTTTTTACTACATATTAACACTTTTCACATTTTCTCGTGTTACGTGGCTGCCAGTCCTCGGTTCATGCAAAATCTTAAGGTCCTCGGTCATGTCCAAGGCACCAAACCGACCAATAATTCAATAATCGATAACTAAAACTATAAATGTAGCTCTTCTTACTGGGCGATTGCATCAACTTAGATGCTTCTCCTGTGTTCTACTGTGAGCTTGTATTGTCCCCACATACCGCAGCACGCGACAAGGGCTGGCAGACCATAAATGTAACCGTTTCAGAGAGAAATGCGACCAATGTGACGATCTCGCGTTATATCGATTCGATGGTGAATGACGAAACACGGAGATTTTCTAAGGTTTTTACTACATATTAACACTTTTCACATTTTCTCGTGTTACGTGGCTGCCAGTCCTCGGTTCATGCAAAATCTTAAGGTTCTCGGTCATGTCCAAGCCACCAAACCGACCAATAATTCGATAATCGATAACTAAAACTATAAATGTAGCTCTTCTTACTGGGCGATTGCATCAACTAAGATGCTTCTCCTGTGTTCTACTGTGATGCTTGTATTGTCCCCACATAACCCAGCACGCGACAAGGGCTGGCAGACCATAAATGTAACCGTTTCAGAGAGAAATGCGACCAATGTGACGATCTCGCGTTATATCGATTCGATGGTGAATGACGAAACACGGAGATTTTCTAAGGTTTTTACTACATATTAACAGTTTTCACATTTTCTCGTGTTTCGTGGCTGCCAGTCCTCGGTTCATGCAAAATCTTAAGGTCCTCGGTCATGTCCAAGGCACCAAACCGACCAATAATTCAATAATCGATAACTAAAACTATAAATGTAGCTCTTCTTACTGGGCGATTGCATCAACTTAGATGCTTCTCCTGTGTTCTACTGTGCTGCTTGTATTGTCCCCACATACCGCAGCACGCGACAAGGGCTGGCAGACCATAAATGTAACCGTTTCAGAGAGAAATGCGACCAATGTGACGATCTCGCGTTATATCGATTCGTTGGTGAATGACGAAACACGGAGATTTTCTAAGGTTTTTACTACATATTAACACTTTTCACATTTTCTCGTGTTACGTGGCTGCCAGTCCTCGGTTCATGGAAAATCTTAAGGTCCTCGGTCATGTCCAAGGCACCAAACCGACCAATAATCCAATAATCGATAACTAAAACTATAAATGTAGCTCTTCTTACTGGGCGATTGCATCAACTTAGATGCTTCTCCTGTGTTCTACTGTGCTGCTTGTATTGTCTCCACATACCGCAGCACGCGACAAGGGCTGGCAAACCATAAATGTAACCGTTTCAGAGAGAAATGCGACCAATGTGACGATCTCGCGTTATATCGATTCGATGGTGAATGACGAAACACGGAGATTTTCTAAGGTTTCTACTACATATTAACACTTTTCACATTTTCTCGTGTTACGTGGCTGCCAGTCCTCGGTTCATGCAAAATCTTAAGGTCCTCGGTCATGTTCAAGGCACCAAACCGACCAATAATTCGATAATCGATAACTAAAACTATAAATGTAGCTCTTCTTACTGGGCGATTGCATCAACTAAGATGCTTCTCCTGTGTTCTACTGTGCTGCTTGTATTGTCCCCACATACCGCAGCACGCGACAAAGGCTGGCAGACCATAAATGTAACCGTTTCAGAGAGAAATGCGACCAATGTGACGATCTCGCGTTATATCGATTCGATGGTGAATGACGAAACACGGAGATTTTCTAAGGGTTTTACAACATATTAACACTTTTTACATTTTCTCGTGTTACGTGGCTGCCAGTCCTCGGTTAATGCAAAATCTTAAGGTCCTAGGTCATGTCCAAGGCACCAAACCGACCAATAATTCAATAATCGATAACTAAAACTATAAATGTAGCTCTTCTTACTGGGCGATTGCATCAACTTAGATGCTTCTCCTGTGTTCTACTGTGCTGCTTGTATTGTCCCCACTTACCGCAGCACGCGACAAGGGCTGGCAGACCATAAATGTAACCGTTTCAGAGAGAAATGCGACCAATGTGACGATCTCGCGTTATATCGATTCGATGGTGAATGACGAAACACGGAGATTTTCTAAGGTTTTTACTACATATTAACACTTTTCACATTTTCTCGTGTTACGTGGCTGCCAGTCCTCGGTTCATGCAAAATCTTAAGGTCCTCGGTCATGTCCAAAGCACCAAACCGACCAATAATTCAGTAATCGATAACTAAAACTATAAATGTAGCTCTTCTTACTGGGCGATTGCATCAACTTAGATGCTTCTCCTGTGTTCTACTGTGCTGCTTGTATTGTCCCCACATACCGCAGCACGCGACAAGGGCTGGCAGACCATAAATGTAACCGTTTCAGAGAGAAATGCGACCAATGTGACGATCTCGCGTTATATCGATTCGATGGTGAATGACGAAACACGGAGATTTTCTAAGGTTTTTACTACATATTAACACTTTTCACATTTTCTCGTGTTACGTGGCTTCCAGTCCTCGGTTCATGCAAAATCCTAAGGTCCTCGGTCATGTCCAAGGCACCAAACCGACCAATAATTCAATAATCGATAGCTAAAACTATAAATGTAGCTCTTCTTACTGGGCGATTGCATCAACTTAGATGCTTCTCCTGTGTTCTACTGTGCTGCTTGTATTGTCCCCACATACCGCAGCACGCGACAAGGGCTGGCAGACCATAAATGTAACCGTTTCAGAGAGAAATGCGACCAATGTGACGATCTCGCGTTATATCGATTCGATGGTGAATGACGAAACACGGAGATTTTCTAAGGTTTTTACTACATATTAACACTTTTGACATTTTCTCGTGTTACGTGGCTGCCAGTCCTCGGTTCATGCAAAATCTTAAGGTCCTCGGTCATGTCCAAGGCACCAAACCGACCAATAATTCAATAATCGATAACTAAAACTATAAATGTAGCTCTTCTTACTGGGCGATTGCATCAACTTAGATGCTTCTCCTGTGTTCTACTGTGAGCTTGTATTGTCCCCACATACCGCAGCACGCGACAAGGGCTGGCAGACCATAAATGTAACCGTTTCAGAGAGAAATGCGACCAATGTGACGATCTCGCGTTATATCGATTCGATGGTGAATGACGAAACACGGAGATTTTCTAAGGTTTTTACTACATATTAACACTTTTCACATTTTCTCGTGTTACGTGGCTGCCAGTCCTCGGTTCATGCAAAATCTTAAGGTCCTCGGTCATGTCCAAGCCACCAAACCGACCAATAATTCGATAATCGATAACTAAAACTATAAATGTAGCTCTTCTTACTGGGCGATTGCATCAACTAAGATGCTTCTCCTGTGTTCTACTGTGATGCTTGTATTGTCCCCACATAACCCAGCACGCGACAAGGGCTGGCAGACCATAAATGTAACCGTTTCAGAGAGAAATGCGACCAATGTGACGATCTCGCGTTATATCGATTCGATGGTGAATGACGAAACACGGAGATTTTCTAAGGTTTTTACTACATATTAACAGTTTTCACATTTTCTCGTGTTTCGTGGCTGCCAGTCCTCGGTTCATGCAAAATCTTAAGGTCCTCGGTCATGTCCAAGGCACCAAACCGACCAATAATTCAATAATCGATAACTAAAACTATAAATGTAGCTCTTCTTACTGGGCGATTGCATCAACTTAGATGCTTCTCCTGTGTTCTACTGTGCTGCTTGTATTGTCCCCACATACCGCAGCACGCGACAAGGGCTGGCAGACCATAAATGTAACCGTTTCAGAGAGAAATGCGACCAATGTGACGATCTCGCGTTATATCGATTCGTTGGTGAATGACGAAACACGGAGATTTTCTAAGGTTTTTACTACATATTAACACTTTTCACATTTTCTCGTGTTACGTGGCTGCCAGTCCTCGGTTCATGGAAAATCTTAAGGTCCTCGGTCATGTCCAAGGCACCAAACCGACCAATAATCCAATAATCGATAACTAAAACTATAAATGTAGCTCTTCTTACTGGGCGATTGCATCAACTTAGATGCTTCTCCTGTGTTCTACTGTGCTGCTTGTATTGTCCCCACATACCGCAGCACGCGACAAGGGCTGGCAAACCATAAATGTAACCGTTTCAGAGAGAAATGCGACCAATGTGACGATCTCGCGTTATATCGATTCGATGGTGAATGACGAAACACGGAGATTTTCTAAGGTTTCTACTACATATTAACACTTTTCACATTTTCTCGTGTTACGTGGCTGCCAGTCCTCGGTTCATGCAAAATCTTAAGGTCCTCGGTCATGTTCAAGGCACCAAACCGACCAATAATTCGATAATCGATAACTAAAACTATAAATGTAGCTCTTCTTACTGGGCGATTGCATCAACTAAGATGCTTCTCCTGTGTTCTACTGTGCTGCTTGTATTGTCCCCACATACCGCAGCACGCGACAAAGGCTGGCAGACCATAAATGTAACCGTTTCAGAGAGAAATGCGACCAATGTGACGATCTCGCGTTATATCGATTCGATGGTGAATGACGAAACACGGAGATTTTCTAAGGTTTTTACAACATATTAACACTTTTTACATTTTCTCGTGTTACGTGGCTGCCAGTCCTCGGTTAATGCAAAATCTTAAGGTCCTAGGTCATGTCCAAGGCACCAAACCGACCAATAATTCAATAATCGATAACTAAAACTATAAATGTAGCTCTTCTTACTGGGCGATTGCATCAACTTAGATGCTTCTCCTGTGTTCTACTGTGCTGCTTGTATTGTCCCCACTTACCGCAGCACGCGACAAGGGCTGGCAGACCATAAATGTAACCGTTTCAGAGAGAAATGCGACCAATGTGACGATCTCGCGTTATATCGATTCGATGGTGAATGACGAAACACGGAGATTTTCTAAGGTTTTTACTACATATTAACACTTTTCACATTTTCTCGCGTTACGTGGCTGCCAGTCCTCGGTTCATGCAAAATCTTAAGGTCCTCGGTCATGTCCAAAGCACCAAACCGACCAATAATTCAGTAATCGATAACTAAAACTATAAATGTAGCTCTTCTTACTGGGCGATTGCATCAACTTAGATGCTTCTCCTGTGTTCTACTGTGCTGCTTGTATTGTCCCCACATACCGCAGCACGCGACAAGGGCTGGCAGACCATAAATGTAACCGTTTCAGAGAGAAATGCGACCAATGTGACGATCTCGCGTTATATCGATTCGTTGGTGAATGACGAAACACGGAGATTTTCTAAGGTTTTTACTACATATTAACACTTTTCACATTTTCTCGTGTTACGTGGCTTCCAGTCCTCGGTTCATGCAAAATCCTAAGGTCCTCGGTCATGTCCAAGGCACCAAACCGACCAATAATTCAATAATCGATAGCTAAAACTATAAATGTAGCTCTTCTTACTGGGCGATTGCATCAACTTAGATGCTTCTCCTGTGTTCTACTGTGCTGCTTGTATTGTCCCCACATACCGCAGCACGCGACAAGGGCTGGCCGACCATAAATGTAACCGTTTCAGAGAGAAATGGGACCAATGTGACGATCTCGCGTTATATCGATTCGATGGTGAATGACGAAACACGGAGATTTTCTAAGGTTTTTACTACATATTAACACTTTTCACATTTTCTCGTGTTACGTGGCTGCCAGTCCTCGGTTCATGCAAAATCTTAAGGTCCTCGGTCATGTCCAAGGCACCAAACCGACCAATAATTCAATAATCGATAGCTAAAACTATAAATGTAGCTCTTCTTACTGGGCGATTGCATCAACTTAGATGCTTCTCCTGTGTTCTACTGTGAGCTTGTATTGTCCCCACATACCGCAGCACGCGACAAGGGCTGGCAGACCATAAATGTAACCGTTTCAGAGAGAAATGCGACCAATGTGACGATCTCGCGTTATATCGATTCGATGGTGAATGACGAAACACGGAGATTTTCTAAGGTTTTTACTACATATTAACACTTTTCACATTTTCTCGTGTTACGTGGCTGCCAGTCCTCGGTTCATGCAAAATCTTAAGGTCCTCGGTCATGTCCAAGCCACCAAACCGACCAATAATTCGATAATCGATAACTAAAACTATAAATGTAGCTCTTCTTACTGGGCGATTGCATCAACTAAGATGCTTCTCCTGTGTTCTACTGTGATGCTTGTATTGTCCCCACATAACCCAGCACGCGACAAGGGCTGGCAGACCATAAATGTAACCGTTTCAGAGAGAAATGCGACCAATGTGACGATCTCGCGTTATATCGATTCGATGGTGAATGACGAAACACGGAGATTTTCTAAGGTTTTTACTACATATTAACACTTTTCACATTTTCTCGCGTTACGTGGCTGCCAGTCCTCGGTTCATGCAAAATCTTAAGGTCCTCGGTCATGTCCAAAGCACCAAACCGACCAATAATTCAGTAATCGATAACTAAAACTATAAATGTAGCTCTTCTTACTGGGCGATTGCATCAACTTAGATGCTTCTCCTGTGTTCTACTGTGCTGCTTGTATTGTCCCCACATACCGCAGCACGCGACAAGGGCTGGCAGACCATAAATGTAACCGTTTCAGAGAGAAATGCGACCAATGTGACGATCTCGCGTTATATCGATTCGTTGGTGAATGACGAAACACGGAGATTTTCTAAGGTTTTTACTACATATTAACACTTTTCACATTTTCTCGTGTTACGTGGCTTCCAGTCCTCGGTTCATGCAAAATCCTAAGGTCCTCGGTCATGTCCAAGGCACCAAACCGACCAATAATTCAATAATCGATAGCTAAAACTATAAATGTAGCTCTTCTTACTGGGCGATTGCATCAACTTAGATGCTTCTCCTGTGTTCTACTGTGCTGCTTGTATTGTCCCCACATACCGCAGCACGCGACAAGGGCTGGCCGACCATAAATGTAACCGTTTCAGAGAGAAATGGGACCAATGTGACGATCTCGCGTTATATCGATTCGATGGTGAATGACGAAACACGGAGATTTTCTAAGGTTTTTACTACATATTAACACTTTTCACATTTTCTCGTGTTACGTGGCTGCCAGTCCTCGGTTCATGCAAAATCTTAAGGTCCTCGGTCATGTCCAAGGCACCAAACCGACCAATAATTCAATAATCGATAACTAAAACTATAAATGTAGCTCTTCTTACTGGGCGATTGCATCAACTTAGATGCTTCTCCTGTGTTCTACTGTGAGCTTGTATTGTCCCCACATACCGCAGCACGCGACAAGGGCTGGCAGACCATAAATGTAACCGTTTCAGAGAGAAATGCGACCAATGTGACGATCTCGCGTTATATCGATTCGATGGTGAATGACGAAACACGGAGATTTTCTAAGGTTTTTACTACATATTAACACTTTTCACATTTTCTCGTGTTACGTGGCTGCCAGTCCTCGGTTCATGCAAAATCTTAAGGTCCTCGGTCATGTCCAAGCCACCAAACCGACCAATAATTCGATAATCGATAACTAAAACTATAAATGTAGCTCTTCTTACTGGGCGATTGCATCAACTAAGATGCTTCTCCTGTGTTCTACTGTGATGCTTGTATTGTCCCCACATAACCCAGCACGCGACAAGGGCTGGCAGACCATAAATGTAACCGTTTCAGAGAGAAATGCGACCAATGTGACGATCTCGCGTTATATCGATTCGATGGTGAATGACGAAACACGGAGATTTTCTAGGGTTTTTACTACATATTAACACTTTTCACATTTTCTCGTGTTTCGTGGCTGCCAGTCCTCGGTTCATGCAAAATCTTAAGGTCCTCGGTCATGTCCAAGGCACCAAACCGACCAATAATTCAATAATCGATAACTAAAACTATAAATGTAGCTCTTCTTACTGGGCGATTGCATCAACTTAGATGCTTCTCCTGTGTTCTACTGTGCTGCTTGTATTGTCCCCACATACCGCAGCACGCGACAAGGGCTGGCAGACCATAAATGTAACCGTTTCAGAGAGAAATGCGACCAATGTGACGATCTCGCGTTATATCGATTCGTTGGTGAATGACGAAACACGGAGATTTTCTAAGGTTTTTACTACATATTAACACTTTTCACATTTTCTCGTGTTACGTGGCTGCCAGTCCTCGGTTCATGCAAAATCTTAAGGTCCTCGGTCATGTCCAAGGCACCAAACCGACCAATAATTCAATAATCGATAACTAAAACTATAAATGTAGCTCTTCTTACTGGGCGATTGCATCAACTTAGATGCTTCTCCTGTGTTCTACTGTGCTGCTTGTATTGTCCCCACATACCGCAGCACGCGACAAGGGCTGCAGACCTTAAATGTAACCGTTTCAGAGAGAAATGCGACCAATGTGACGATCTCGCGTTATATCGATTCGATGGTGAATGACGAAACACGGAGATTTTCTAAGGTTTTTACTACATATTAACACTTTTCACATTTTCTCGTGTTACGTGGCTGCCAGTCCTCGGTTCATGCAAAATCTTAAGGTCCTAGGTCATGTCCAAGGTACCAAACCGACCAATAATTCAATAATCGATAACTAAAACTATAAATGTAGCTCTTCTTACTGGGCGATTGCATCAACTTAGATGCTTCTCCTGTGTTCTACTGTGCTGCTTGTATTGTCCCCACATAACCCAGCACGCGACAAGGGCTGGCAAACCATAAATGTAACCGTTTCAGAGAGAAATGCGACCAATGTGACGATCTCGCGTTATATCGATTCGATGGTGAATGACGAAACACGGAGATTTTTAAAGGTTTTTACTACATATTAACACTTTTCACATTTTCTCGTGTTACGTGGCTGCCAGTCCTCGGTTCATGCAAAATCTTAAGGTCCTAGGTCATGTCCAAGGCACCAAACCGACCAATAATTCAATAATCGATAACTAAAACTATAAATGTAGCTCTTCTTACTGGGCGATTGCATCAACTTAGATGCTTCTCCTGTGTTCTACTGTGAGCTTGTATTGTCCCCACATACCGCAGCACGCGACAAGGGCTGGCAGACCATAAATGTAACCGTTTCAGAGAGAAATGCGACCAATGTGACGATCTCGCGTTATATCGATTCGTTGGTGAATGACGAAACACGGATTTTTTCTAAGGTTTTTACTACATATTAACACTTTTCACATTTTCTCGTGTTACGTGGCTGCCAGTCCTCGGTTCATGCAAAATCTTAAGGTCCTCGGTCATGTCCAAGGCACCAAACCGACCAATAATTCAATAATCGATAACTAAAACTATAAATGTAGCTCTTCTTACTGGGCGATTGCATCAACTTAGATGCTTCCCCTGTGTTCTACTGTGCTGCTTGTATTGTCCCCACATACCGCAGCACGCGACAAGGGCTGCAGACCTTAAATGTAACCGTTTCAGAGAGAAATGCGACCAATGTGACGATCTCGCGTTATATCGATTCGATGGTGAATGACGAAACACGGAGATTTTCTAAGGTTTTTACTACATATTAACACTTTTCACATTTTCTCGTGTTACGTGGCTGCCAGTCCTCGGTTCATGCAAAATCTTAAGGTCCTCGGTCATGTCCAAGGCACCAAACCGACCAATAATTCAATAATCGATAACTAAAACTATAAATGTAGCTCTTCTTACTGGGCGATTGCATCAACTTAGATGCTTCTCCTGTGTTCTACTGTGCTGCTTGTATTGTCCCCACATACCGCAGCACGCGACAAGGGCTGGCAGACCATAAATGTAACCGTTTCAGAGAGAAATGCGACCAATGTGACGATCTCGCGTTATATCGATTCGATGGTGAATTACGAAACACGGAGATTTTCTAAGATTTTTACTACATATTAACACTTTTCACATTTTTTCGTGTTACGTGGGTACCAGTCCTCGGTTCATGTAAAATCTTAAGGTCCTCGGTCATGTCCAAGGCACCAAACCCACCAATAATTCGATAATCGATAACTAAAACTATAAATGTAGCTCTTCTTACTGGGCGATTGCATCAACTTAGATGCTTCTCCTGTGTTCTACTGTGCTGCTTGTATTGTCCCCACATACCGCAGCACACGACAAGGGCTGGCAGACCATAAATGTAACCGTTTCAGAGAGAAATGCGACCAATGTGACGATCTCGCGTTATATCGATTCGATGGTGAATGACGAAACACGGAGATTTTTAAAGGTTTTTACTACATATTAACACTTTTCACATTTTCTCGTGTTACGTGGCTGCCAGTCCTCGGTTCATGCAAAATCTTAAGGTCCTAGGTCATGTCCAAGGCACCAAACCGACCAATAATTCAATAATCGATAACTAAAACTATAAATGTAGCTCTTCTTACTGGGCGATTGCATCAACTTAGATGCTTCTCCTGTGTTCTACTGTGCTGCTTGTATTGTCCCCACATAACCCAGCTCGCGACAAGGGCTGGCAAACCATAAATGTAACCGTTTCAGAGAGAAATGCGACCAATGTGACGATCTCGCGTTATATCGATTCGATGGTGAATGACGAAACACGGAGATTTTCTAAGGTTTTTACTACATATTAACACTTTTCACATTTTCTCGTGTTACGTGGCTGCCAGTCCTCGGTTCATGGAAAATCTTAAGGTCCTCGGTCATGTCCAAGGCACCAAACCGACCAATAATTCAATAATCGATAACTAAAACTATAAATGTAGCTCTTCTAACTGGGCGATTGCATCAACTTAGATGCTTCTCCTGTGTTCTACTGTGCTGCTTGTATTGTCCCCACATACCGCAGCACGCGACAAGGGCTGGCAGACCATAAATGTAACCGTTTCAGAGAGAAATGCGACCAATGTGACGATCTCGCGTTATATCGATTCGATGGTGAATGACGAAACACGGAGATTTTCTAAGGTTTTTACTACATATTAACACTTTTCACATTTTCTCGTGTTACGTGGCTGCCAGTCCTCGGTTCATGCAAAATCTTAAGGTCCTAGGTCATGTCCAAGGCACCAAACCGACCAATAATTCAATAATCGATAACTAAAACTATAAATGTAGCTCTTCTTACTGGGCGATTGCATCAACTTAGATGCTTCTCCTGTGTTCTACTGTGCTGCTTGTATTGTCCCCACATAACCCAGCACGCGACAAGGGCTGGCAGACCATAAATGTAACCGTTTCAGAGAGAAATGCGACCAATGTGACGATCTCGCGTTATATCGATTCGATGGTGAATGACGAAAGACGGAGATTTTCTAAGGTTTTTAATACATATTAACACTTTTCACATTTTCTCGTGTTACGTGGCTGCCAGTCCTCGGTTCATGCAAAATCTTAAGGTCCTCGGTCATGTCCAAGGCACCAAACCGACCAATAATTCAATAATCGAAAACTAAAACTATAATTGTAGCTCTTCTTACTGGGCGATTGCATCAACTTAGATGCTTCTCCTGTGTTCTACTGTGCTGCTTGTATTGTCCCCACATACCGCAGCACGCGACAAGGGCTGGCAGACCATAAATGTAACCGTTTCAGAGAGAAATGCGACCAATGTGACGATCTCGCGTTATATCGATTCGATGGTGAATGACGAAACACGGAGATTTTCTAAGGTTTTTACTACATATTAACACTTTTCACATTTTCTCGTGTTACGTGGCTGCCAGTCCTCGGTTCATGCAAAATCTTTAGGTCCTCGGTCATGTCTAAAGCACCAAACCGACCAATAATTCAGTAATCGATAACTAAAACTATAATTGTAGCTCTTCTTACTGGGCGATTGCATCAACTTAGATGCTTCTCCTGTGTTCTACTGTGCTGCTTGTATTTTCTCCACATACCGCAGCACGCGACAAGGGCTGACAGACCATAAATGTAACCGTTTCAGAGAGAAATGCGACCAATGTGACGATCTCGCGTTATATCGATTCATGGTGAATGACGAAACACGGAGATTTCCTAAGGTTTTTAATACATATTAACACTTTTCACATTTTCTCGTGTTACGTGGCTTCCAGTCCTCGGTTCATGCAAAATCCTAAGGTCCTCGGTCTTGTCCAAGGCACCAAACCGACCAATAATTCAATAATCGATAGCTAAAACTATAAATGTAGCTCTTCTTACTGGGCGATTGCATCAACTTAGATGCTTCTCCTGTGTTCTACTGTGCTGCTTGTATTGTCCCCACATACCGCAGCACGCGACAAGGGCTGGCAGACCATAAATGTAACCGTTTCAGAGAGAAATGCGACCAATGTGACGATCTCGCGTTATATCGATTCGATGGTGAATGACGAAACACGGAGATTTTCTAAGGTTTTTACTACATATTAACACTTTTCACATTTTCTCGTGTTACGTGGCTGCCAGTCCTCGGTTCATGCAAAATCTTAAGGTCCTCGGTCATGTCCAAGGCACCAAACCGACCAATAATTCAATAATCGATAACTAAAACTATAAATGTAGCTCTTCTTACTGGGCGATTGCATCAACTTAGATGCTTCTCCTGTGTTCTACTGTGAGCTTGTATTGTCCCCACATACCGCAGCACGCGACAAGGGCTGGCAGACCATAAATGTAACCGTTTCAGAGAGAAATGCGACCAATGTGACGATCTCGCGTTATATCGATACGATGGTGAATGACGAAACACGGAGATTTTCTAAGATTTTTACTACATATTAACACTTTTCACATTTTCTCGTGGTACGTGGCTGCCAGTCCTCGGTTCATGCAAAATCTTAAGGTCCTCGGTCATGTCCAAGGCACCAAACCGACCAATAATTCAATAATCGATAACTAAAACTATAAATGTAGCTCTTCTTACTGGGCGATTGCATCAACTTAGATGCTTCTCCTGTGTTCTACTGCGCTGCTTGTATTGTCCCCACATAACCCAGCACGCGACAAGGGCTGGCAGACCATAAATGTAACCGTTTCAGAGAGAAATGCGACCAATGTGACGATCTCGCGTTATATCGATTCGATGGTGAATGACGAAACACGGAGATTTTCTAAGGTTTTTACTACATATTAACACTTTTCACATTTTCTCGTGTTACGTGGCTGCCAGTCCTCGGTTCATGCAAAATCTTAAGGTCCTCGGTCATGTCCAAGGCACCAAACCGACCAATAATTCAATAATCGATAACTAAAACTATAAATGTAGCTCTTCTTACTGGGCGATTGCATCAACTTAGATGCTTCTCCTGTGTTCTACTGTGCTGCTTGTATTGTCCCCACATACCGCAGCACGCGACAAGGGCTGGCAGACCATAAATGTAACCGTTTCAGAGAGAAATGCGACCAATGTGACGATCTCGCGTTATATCGATTCGATGGTGAATGACGAAACAAGGAGATTTTCTAAGGTTTTTACTACATATTAACACTTTTCACATTTTCTCGTGTTACGTGGCTGCCAGTCCTCGGTTCATGCAAAATCTTAAGGTCCTCGGTCATGTCCAAGGCACCAAACCGACCAATAATTCAATAATCGATAACTAAAACTATAAATGTAGCTCTTCTTACTGGGCGATTGCATCAACTTAGATGCTTCTCCTGTGTTCTACTGTGCTGCTTGTATTGTCCCCACATACCGCAGCACGCGACAAGGGCTGGCAGACCATAAATGTAACCGTTTCAGAGAGAAATGCGACCAATGTGACGATCTCGCGTTATATCGATTCGATGGTGAATGACGAAACACGGAGATTTCCTAAGGTTTTTACTACATATTAACACTTTTCACATTTTCTCGTGTTACGTGGCTGCCAGTCCTCGGTTCATGCAAAATCTTAAGGTCCTCGGTCATGTCCAAGGCACCAAACCGTCCAATAATTCAATAATCGATAACTAAAACTATAAATGTAGCTCTTCTTACTGGGCGATTGCATCAACTTAGATGCTTCTCCTGTGTTCTACTGTGCTGCTTGTATTGTCCCCACATACCGCAGCACGCGACAAGGGCTGGCAGACCATAAATGTAACCGTTTCAGAGAGAAATGCGACCAATGTGACGATCTCGCGTTATATCGATTCGATGGTGAATGACGAAACACGGAGATTTTCTAAGGTTTTTACTACATATTAACACTTTTCACATTTTCTCGTGTTACGTGGCTGCCAGTCCTCGGTTCATGCAAAATCTTAAGGTCCTCGGTCATGTCCAAGGCACCAAACCGACCAATAATTCAATAATCGATAACTAAAACTATAAATGTAGCTCTTCTTACTGGGCGATTGCATCAACTTAGATGCTTCTCCTGTGTTCTACTGTGCTGCTTGTATTGTCCCCACATACCGCAGCACGCGACAAGGGCTGGCAGACCATAAATGTAACCGTTTCAGAGAGAAATGCGACCAATGTGACGATCTCGCGTTATATCGATTCGATGGTGAATGACGAAACAAGGAGATTTTCTAAGGTTTTTACTACATATTAACACTTTTCACATTTTCTCGTGTTACGTGGCTGCCAGTCCTCGGTTCATGCAAAATCTTAAGGTCCTCGGTCATGTCCAAGGCACCAAACCGACCAATAATTCAATAATCGATAACTAAAACTATAAATGTAGCTCTTCTTACTGGGCGATTGCATCAACTTAGATGCTTCTCCTGTGTTCTACTGTGCTGCTTGTATTTTCCCCACATACCGCAGCACGCGACAAGGGCTGGCAGACCATAAATGTAACCGTTTCAGAGAGAAATGCGACCAATGTGACGATCTCGCGTTATATCGATTCGATGGTGAATGACGAAACACGGAGATTTTCTAAGGTTTTTACTACATATTAACACTTTTCACATTTTCTCGTGTTACGTGGCTGCCAGTCCTCGGTTCATGCAAAATCTTAAGGTCCTCGGTCATGTTGAAGGCACCAAACCGACCAATAATTCAATAATCGATAACTAAAACTATAAATGTAGCTCTTCTTACTGGGCGATTGCATCAACTTAGATGCTTCTCCTGTGTTCTACTGTGCTGCTTGTATTGTCCCCACATACCGCAGCACGCGACAAGGGCTGGCAGACCATAAATGTAACCGTTTCAGAGAGAAATGCGACCAATGTGACGATCTCGCGTTATATCGATTCGATGGTGAATGACGAAACACGGAGATTTTCTAAGGTTTTTACTACATATTAACACTTTTCACATTTTCTCGTGTTACGTGGCTGCCAGTCCTCGGTTCATGCAAAATCTTAAGGTCCTCGGTCATGTCCAAGGCACCAAACCGACCAATAATTCAATAATCGATAACTAAAACTATAAATGTAGCTCTTCTTACTGGGCGATTGCATCAACTTAGATGCTTCTCCTGTGTTCTACTGTGCTGCTTGTATTGTCCCCACATACCGCAGCACGCGACAAGGGCTGGCAGACCATAAATGTAACCGTTTCAGAGAGAAATGCGACCAATGTGACGATCTCGCGTTATATCGATTCGATGGTGAATGACGAAACACGGAGATTTTCTAAGGTTTTTACTACATATTAACACTTTTCACATTTTCTCGTGTTACGTGGCTGCCAGTCCTCGGTTCATGCAAAATCTTAAGGTCCTCGGTCATGTCCAAGGCACCAAACCGACCAATAATTCAATAATCGATAACTAAAACTATAAATGTAGCTCTTCTTACTGGGCGATTGCATCAACTTAGATGCTTCTCCTGTGTTCTACTGTGCTGCTTGTATTGTCCCCACATACCGCAGCACGCGACAAGGGCTGGCAGACCATAAATGTAACCGTTTCAGAGAGAAATGCGACCAATGTGACGATCTCGCGTTATATCGATTCGATGGTGAATGACGAAACACGGAGATTTTCTAAGGTTTTTACTACATATTAACACTTTTCACATTTTCTCGTGTTACGTGGCTGCCAGTCCTCGGTTCATGCAAAATCTTAAGGTCCTCGGTCATGTCCGAGGCACCAAACCGACCAATAATTCAATAATCGATAACTAAAACTATAAATGTAGCTCTTCTTACTGGGCGATTGCATCAACTTAGATGCTTCTCCTGTGTTCTACTGTGCTGCTTGTATTGTCCCCACATACCGCAGCACGCGACAAGGGCTGGCAGACCATAAATGTAACCGTTACAGAGAGAAATGCGACCAATGTGACGATCTCGCGTTATATCGATTCGATGGTGAATGACGAAACACGGAGATTTTCTAAGGTTTTTACTACATATTAACACTTTTCACATTTTCTCGTGTTACGTGGGTACCAGTCCTCGGTTCATGCAAAATCTTAAGGTCCTCGGTCATGTCCAAGGCACCAAACCGACCAATAATTCAATAATCGATAACTAAAACTATAAATGTAGCTCTTCTTACTGGGCGATTGCATCAACTTAGATGCTTCTCCTGTGTTCTACTGTGCTGCTTGTATTGTCCCCACATACCGCAGCACGCGACAAGGGCTGGCAGACCATAAATGTAACCGTTTCAGAGAGAAATGCGACCAATGTGACGATCTCGCGTTATATCGATTCGATGGTGAATGACGAAACACGGAGATTTCCTAAGGTTTTTACTACATATTAACACTTTTCACATTTTCTCGTGTTACGTGGCTGCCAGTCCTCGGTTCATGCAAAATCTTAAGGTCCTCGGTCATGTCCAAGGCACCAAACCGACCAATAATTCAATAATCGATAACTAAAACTATAAATGTAGCTCTTCTTACTGGGCGATTGCATCAACTTAGATGCTTCTCCTGTGTTCTACTGTGCTGCTTGTATTGTCCCCACATACCGCAGCACGCGACAAGGGCTGGCAGACCATAAATGTAACCGTTTCAGAGAGAAATGCGACCAATGTGACGATCTCGCGTTATATCGATTCGATGGTGAATGACGAAACACGGAGATTTTCTAAGGTTTTTACTACATATTAACACTTTTCACATTTTCTCGTGTTACGTGGCTGCCAGTCCTCGGTTCATGCAAAATCTTAAGGTCCTCGGTCATGTCCAAGGCACCAAACCGACCAATAATTCAATAATCGATAACTAAAACTATAAATGTAGCTCTTCTTACTGGGCGATTGCATCAACTTAGATGCTTCTCCTGTGTTCTACTGTGCTGCTTGTATTGTCCCCACATACCGCAGCACGCGACAAGGGCTGGCAGACCATAAATGTAACCGTTTCAGAGAGAAATGCGACCAATGTGACGATCTCGCGTTATATCGATTCGATGGTGAATGACGAAACAAGGAGATTTTCTAAGGTTTTTACTACATATTAACACTTTTCACATTTTCTCGTGTTACGTGGCTGCCAGTCCTCGGTTCATGCAAAATCTTAAGGTCCTCGGTCATGTCCAAGGCACCAAACCGACCAATAATTCAATAATCGATAACTAAAACTATAAATGTAGCTCTTCTTACTGGGCGATTGCATCAACTTAGATGCTTCTCCTGTGTTCTACTGTGCTGCTTGTATTTTCCCCACATACCGCAGCACGCGACAAGGGCTGGCAGACCATAAATGTAACCGTTTCAGAGAGAAATGCGACCAATGTGACGATCTCGCGTTATATCGAATCGATGGTGAATGACGAAACACGGAGATTTTCTAAGGTTTTTACTACATATTAACACTTTTCACATTTTCTCGTGTTACGTGGCTGCCAGTCCTCGGTTCATGCAAAATCTTAAGGTCCTCGGTCATGTCCAAGGCACCAAACCGACCAATAATTCAATAATCGATAGCTAAAACTATAAATGTAGCTCTTCTTACTGGGCGATTGCATCAACTTAGATGCTTCTCCTGTGTTCTACTGTGCTGCTTGTATTGTCCCCACATACCGCAGCACGCGACAAGGGCTGGCAGACCATAAATGTAACCGTTTCAGAGAGAAATGCGACCAATGTGACGATCTCGCGTTATATCGATTCGATGGTGAATGACGAAACACGGAGATTTTCTAAGGTTTTTACTACATATTAACACTTTTCACATTTTCTCGTGTTACGTGGCTGCCAGTCCTCGGTTCATGCAAAATCTTAAGGTCCTCGGTCATGTCCAAGGCACCAAACCGACCAATAATTCAATAATCGATAACTAAAACTATAAATGTAGCTCTTCTTACTGGGCGATTGCATCAACTTAGATGCTTCTCCTGTGTTCTACTGTGCTGCTTGTATTGTCCCCACATACCGCAGCACGCGACAAGGGCTGGCAGACCATAAATGTAACCGTTTCAGAGAGAAATGCGACCAATGTGACGATCTCGCGTTATATCGATTCGATGGTGAATGACGAAACACGGAGATTTTCTAAGGTTTTTACTACATATTAACACTTTTCACATTTTCTCGTGTTACGTGGCTGCCAGTCCTCGGTTCATGCAAAATCTTAAGGTCCTCGGTCATGTCCAAGACACCAAACCGACCAATAATTCAATAATCGATAACTAAAACTATAAATGTAGCTCTTCTTACTGGGCGATTGCATCAACTTAGATGCTTCTCCTGTGTTCTACTGTGCTGCTTGTATTGTCCCCACATACCGCAGCACGCGACAAGGGCTGGCAGACCATAAATGTAACCGTTTCAGAGAGAAATGCGACCAATGTGACGATCTCGCGTTATATCGATTCGATGGTGAATGACGAAACAAGGAGATTTTCTAAGGTTTTTACTACATATTAACACTTTTCACATTTTCTCGTGTTACGTGGCTTCCAGTCCTCGGTTCATGCAAAATCTTAAGGTCCTCGGTCATGTCCAAGGCACCAAACCGACCAATAATTCAATAATCGATAACTAAAACTATAAATGTAGCTCTTCTTACTGGGCGATTGCATCAACTTAGATGCTTCTCCTGTGTTCTACTGTGCTGCTTGTATTGTCCCCACATACCGCAGCACGCGACAAGGGCTGGCAGACCATAAATGTAACCGTTTCAGAGAGAAATGCGACCAATGTGACGATCTCGCGTTATATCGATTCGATGGTGAATGACGAAACACGGAGATTTTCTAAGGTTTTTACTACATATTAACACTTTTCACATTTTCTCGTGTTACGTGGCTGCCAGTCCTCGGTTCATGCAAAATCTTAAGGTCCTCGGTCATGTCCAAGGCACCAAACCGACCAATAATTCAGTAATCGATAACTAAAACTATAAATGTAGCTCTTCTTACTGGGCGATTGCATCAACTTAGATGCTTCTCCTGTGTTCTACTGTGCTGCTTGTATTGTCCCCACATACCGCAGCACGCGACAAGGGCTGGCAGACCATAAATGTAACCGTTTCAGAGAGAAATGCGACCAATGTGACGATCTCGCGTTATATCGATTCGATGGTGAATGACGAAACACGGAGATTTTCTAAGGTTTTTACTACATATTAACACTTTTCACATTTTCTCGTGTTACGTGGCTGCCAGTCCTCGGTTCATGCAAAATCTTAAGGTCCTCGGTCATGTCCAAGGCACCAAACCGACCAATAATTCAATAATCGATAACTAAAACTATAAATGTAGCTCTTCTTACTGGGCGATTGCATCAACTTAGATGCTTCTCCTGTGTTCTACTGTGCTGCTTGTATTGTCCCCACATACCGCAGCACGCGACAAGGGCTGGCAGACCATAAATGTAACCGTTTCAGAGAGAAATGCGACCAATGTGACGATCTCGCGTTATATCGATTCGATGGTGAATGACGAAACACGGAGATTTTCTAAGGTTTTTACTACATATTAACACTTTTCACACTTTCTCGTGTTACGTGGCTGCCAGTCCTCGGTTCATGCAAAATCTTAAGGTCCTCGGTCATGTCCAAGGCACCAAACCGACCAATAATTCAATAATCGATAACTAAAACTATAAATGTAGCTCTTCTTACTGGGCGATTGCATCAACTTAGATGCTTCTCCTGTGTTCTACTGTGCTGCTTGTATTTTCCCCACATACCGCAGCACGCGACAAGGGCTGGCAGACCATAAATGTAACCGTTTCAGAGAGAAATGCGACCAATGTGACGATCTCGCGTTATATCGATTCGATGGTGAATGACGAGACACGGAGATTTTCTAAGGTTTTTACTACATATTAACACTTTTCACATTTTCTCGTGTTACGTGGCTGCCAGTCCTCGGTTCATGCAAAATCTTAAGGTCCTCGGTCATGTCCATGGCACCAAACCGACCAATAATTCAATAATCGATAACTAAAACTATAAATGTAGCTCTTCTTACTGGGCGATTGCATCAACTTAGATGCTTCTCCTGTGTTCTACTGTGCTGCTTGTATTGTCCCCACATACCGCAGCACGCGACAAGGGCTGGCAGACCATAAATGTAACCGTTTCAGAGAGAAATGCGACCAATGTGACGATCTCGCGTTATATCGATTCGATGGTGAATGACGAAACAAGGAGATTTTCTAAGGTTTTTACTACATATTAACACTTTTCACATTTTCTCGTGTTACGTGGGTGCCAGTCCACGGTTCATGCAAAATCTTAAGGTCCTCGGTCATGTCCAAGGCACCAAACCGACCAATAATTCAATAATCGATAGCTAAAACTATAAATGTAGCTCTTCTTACTGGGCGATTGCATCAACTTACATGCTTCTCCTG
Source organism: Schistocerca nitens (assembly GCF_023898315.1). Classification (NCBI taxonomy): domain Eukaryota; kingdom Metazoa; phylum Arthropoda; class Insecta; order Orthoptera; family Acrididae; genus Schistocerca; species Schistocerca nitens. The sequence goes on from NC_064625.1 coordinate 70,964,763, forward strand.
TGTTCTACTGTGCTGCTTGTATTTTCCCCACATACCGCAGCACGCGACAAGGGCTGGCAGACCATAAATGTAACCGTTTCAGAGAGAAATGCGACCAATGTGACGATCTCGCGTTATATCGATTCGATGGTGAATGACGAAACACGGAGATTTTCTAAGGTTTTTACTACATATTAACACTTTTCACATTTTCTCGTGTTACGTGGCTGCCAGTCCTCGGTTCATGCAAAATCTTAAGGTCCTCGGTCATGTCCAAGGCACCAAACCGACCAATAATTCAATAATCGATAACTAAAACTATAAATGTAGCTCTTCTTACTGGGCGATTGCATCAACTTAGATGCTTCTCCTGTGTTCTACTGTGCTGCTTGTATTGTCCCCACATACCGCAGCACGCGACAAGGGCTGGCAGACCATAAATGTAACCGTTTCAGAGAGAAATGCGACCAATGTGACGATCTCGCGTTATATCGATTCGATGGTGAATGACGAAACACGGAGATTTTCTAAGGTTTTTACTACATATTAACACTTTTCACATTTTCTCGTGTTACGTGGGTGCCAGTCCTCGGTTCATACAAAATCTTAAGGTCCTCGGTCATGTCCAAGGCACCAAACCGACCAATAATTCAATAATCGATAACTAAAACTATAAATGTAGCTCTTCTTACTGGGCGATTGCATCAACTTAGATGCTTCTCCTGTGTTCTACTGTGCTGCTTGTATTGTCCCCACATACCGCAGCACGCGACAAGGGCTGGCAGACCATAAATGTAACCGTTTCAGAGAGAAATGCGACCAATGTGACGATCTCGCGTTATATCGATTCGATGGTGAATGACGAATCACGGAGATTTTCTAAGGTTTTTACTACATATTAACACTTTTCACACTTTCTCGTGTTACGTGGCTGCCAGTCCTCGGTTCATGCAAAATCTTAAGGTCCTCGGTCATGTCCAAGGCACCAAACCGACCAATAATTCAATAATCGATAACTAAAACTATAAATGTAGCTCTTCTTACTGGGCGATTGCATCAACTTAGATGCTTCTCCTGTGTTCTACTGTGCTGCTTGTATTGTCCCCACATACCGCACCACGCGACAAGGGCTGGCAGACCATAAATGTAACCATTTCAGAGAGAAATGCGACCAATGTGACGATCTCGCGTTATATCGATTCGATGGTGAATTACGAAACACGGAGATTTTCTAAGGTTTTTACTACATATTAACACTTTTCACATTTTCTCGTGTTACGTGGCTGCCAGTCCTCGGTTCATGCAAAATCTTAAGGTCCTCGGTCATGTCCAAGGCACCAAACCCACCAATAATTCAGTAATCGATAACTAAAACTATAAATGTAGCTCTTCTTACTGGGCGATTGCATCAACTTAGATGCTTCTCCTGTGTTCTACTGTGCTGCTTGTATTGTCCCCACATACCGCAGCACGCGACAAGGGCTGGCAGACCATAAATGTAACCGTTTCAGAGAGAAATGCGACCAATGTGACGATCTCGCGTTATATCGATTCGATGGTGAATGACGAAACACGGAGATTTTCTAAGGTTTTTACTACATATTAACACTTTTCACATTTTCTCGTGTTACGTGGCTGCCAGTCCTCGGTTCATGCAAAATCTTAAGGTCCTCGGTCATGTCCAAGGCACCAAACCGACCAATAATTCGATAAACGATAACTAAAACTATAATTGTAGCTCTTCTTACTGGGCGATTGCATCAACTAAGATGCTTCTCCTGTGTTCTACTGTGCTGCTTGTATTGTCCCCACATACCGCAGCACGCGACAAGGGCTGGCAGACCATAAATGTAACCGTTTCAGAGAGAAATGCGACCAATGTGACGATCTCGCGTTATATCGATTCGATGGTGAATGACGAAACACGGAGATTTTCTAAGGTTTTTACTACATATTAACACTTTTCACATTTTCTCGTGTTACGTGGCTGCCAGTCCTCGGTTCATGCAAAATCTTAAGGTCCTCGGTCATGTTCAAGGCACCAAACCGACCAATAATTCAATAATCGATAACTAAAACTATAAATGTAGCTCTTCTTACTGGGCGATTGCATCAACTTAGATGTTTCTCCTGTGTTCTTCTGTGCTGCTTGTATTGTCCCCACATACCGCAGCACGCGACAAGGGCTGGCAGACCATAAATGTAACCGTTTCAGAGAGAAATGCGACCAATGTGACGATCTCGCGTTATATCGATTCGATGGTGAATGACGAAACACGGAGATTTTCTAAGGTTTTTACTACATATTAACACTTTTCACATTTTCTCGTGTTACGTGGCTGCCAGTCCTCGGTTCATGCAAAATCTTAAGGTCCTCGGTCATGTCCAAGGCACCAAACCGACCAATAATTCAATAATCGATAACTAAAACTATAAATGTAGCTCTTCTTACTGGGCGATTGCATCAACTTAGATGCTTCTCCTGTGTTCTACTGTGCTGCTTGTATTGTCCCCACATACCGCAGCACGCGACAAGGGCTGGCAGACCATAAATGTAACCGTTTCAGAGAGAAATGCGACCAATGTGACGATCTCGCGTTATATCGATTCGATGGTGAAAGACGAAACACGGAGATTTTCTAAGGTTTTTACTACATATTAACACTTTTCACATTTTCTCGTGTTACGTGGCTGCCAGTCCTCGGTTCATGCAAAATCTTAAGGTCCTCGGTCATGTCCATGGCACCAAACCGACCAATAATTCGATAATCGATAACTAAAACTATAAATGTAGCTCTTCTTACTGGGCGATTGCATCAACTTAGATGCTTCTCCTGTGTTCTACTGTGCTGCTTGTATTGTCCCCACATACCGCAGCACGCGACAAGGGCTGGCAGACCATAAATGTAACCGTTTCAGAGAGAAATGCGACCAATGTGACGATCTCGCGTTATATCGATTCCATGGTGAATGACGCAACAAGGAGATTTTCTAAGGTTTTTACTACATATTAACACTTTTCACATTTTCTCGTGTTACGTGGGTGCCAGTCCACGGTTCATGCAAAATCTTAAGGTCCTCGGTCATGTCCAAGGCACCAAACCGACCAATAATTCAATAATCGATAGCTAAAACTATAAATGTAGCTCTTCTTACTGGGCGATTGCATCAACTTACATGCTTCTCCTGTGTTCTACTGTGCTGCTTGTATTTTCCCCACATACCGCAGCACGCGACAAGGGCTGGCAGACCATAAATGTAACCGTTTCAGAGAGAAATGCGACCAATGTGACGATCTCGCGTTATATCGATTCGATGGTGAATGACGAAACACGGAGATTTTCTAAGGTTTTTACTACATATTAACACTTTTCACATTTTCTCGTGTTACGTGGCTGCCAGTCCTCGGTTCATGCAAAATCTTAAGGTCCTCGGTCATGTCCAAGGCACCAAACCGACCAATAATTCAATAATCGATAACTAAAACTATAAATGTAGCTCTTCTTACTGGGCGATTGCATCAACTTAGATGCTTCTCCTGTGTTCTACTGTGCTGCTTGTATTGTCCCCACATACCGCAGCACGCGACAAGGGCTGGCAGACCATAAATGTAACCGTTTCAGAGAGAAATGCGACCAATGTGACGATCTCGCGTTATATCGATTCGATGGTGAATGACGAAACACGGAGATTTTCTAAGGTTTTTACTACATATTAACACTTTTCACACTTTCTCGTGTTACGTGGCTGCCAGTCCTCGGTTCATGCAAAATCTTAAGGTCCTCGGTCATGTCCAAGGCACCAAACCGACCAATAATTCAATAATCGATAACTAAAACTATAAATGTAGCTCTTCTTACTGGGCGATTGCATCAACTTAGATGCTTCTCCTGTGTTCTACTGTGCTACTTGTATTGTCCCCACAACCGCACCACGCGACAAGGGCTGGCAGACCATAAATGTAACCATTTCAGAGAGAAATGCGACCAATGTGACGATCTCGCGTTATATCGATTCGATGGTGAATTACGAAACACGGAGATTTTCTAAGGTTTTTACTACATATTAACACTTTTCACATTTTCTCGTGTTACGTGGCTGCCAGTCCTCGGTTCATGCAAAATCTTAAGGTCCTCGGTCATGTCCAAGGCACCAAACCGACCAATAATTCGATAAACGATAATTAAAACTATAATTGTAGCTCTCCTTACTGGGCGATTGCATCAACTAAGATGCTTCTCCTGTGTTCTACTGTGCTGCTTGTATTGTCCCCACATACCGCAGCACGCGACAAGGGCTGGCAGACCATAAATGTAACCGTTTCAGAGAGAAATGCGACCAATGTGACGATCTCGCGTTATATCGATTCGATGGTGAATGACGAAACACGGAGATTTTCTAAGGTTTTTACTACATATTAACACTTTTCACATTTTCTCGTGTTACGTGGCTGCCAGTCCTCGGTTCATGCAAAATCTTAAGGTCCTCGGTCATGTCCAAGGCACCAAACCGACCAATAATTCAATAATCGATAACTAAAACTATAAATGTAGCTCTTCTTACTGGGCGATTGCATCAACTTAGATGCTTCTCCTGTGTTCTACTGTGCTGCTTGTATTTTCCCCACATACCGCAGCACGCGACAAGGGCTTGCAGACCATAAATGTAACCGTTTCAGAGAGAAATGCGACCAATGTGACGATCTCGCGTTATATCGATTCGATGGTGAATGACGAAACAAAGACATTTTCTAAGGTTTTTACTACATATTAACACTTTTCACATTTTCTCGTGTTACGTGGCTGCCAGTCCTCGGTTCATGCAAAATCTTAAGGTCCTCGGTCATGTTCAAGGCACCAAACCGACCAATAATTCAATAATCGATAACTAAAACTATAAATGTAGCTCTTCTTACTGGGCGATTGCATCAACTTAGATGCATCTCCTGTGTTCTTCTGTGCTGCTTGTATTGTCCCCACATACCGCAGCACGCGACAAGGGCTGGCAGACCATAAATGTAACCGTTTCAGAGAGAAATGCGACCAATGTGACGATCTCGCGTTATATCGATTCGATGGTGAATGACGAAACACGGAGATTTTCTAAGGTTTTTACTACATATTAACACTTTTCACATTTTCTCGTGTTACGTGGCTGCCAGTCCTCGGTTCATGCAAAATCTTAAGGTCCTCGGTCATGTCCAAGGCACCAAACCGACCAATAATTCAATAATCGATAACTAAAACTATAAATGTAGCTCTTCTTACTGGGCGATTGCATCAACTTAGATGCTTCTCCTGTGTTCTACTGTGCTGCTTGTATTGTCCCCACATACCGCAGCACGCGACAAGGGCTGGCAGACCATAAATGTAACCGTTTCAGAGAGAAATGCGACCAATGTGACGATCTCGCGTTATATCGATTCGATGGTGAATGACGAAACACGGAGATTTTCTAAGGTTTTTACTACATATTAACACTTTTCACATTTTTTCGTGTTACGTGGCTGCCAGTCCTCGGTTCATGCAAAATCTTAAGGTCCTCGGTCATGTCCATGGCACCAAACCGACCAATAATTCAATAATCGATAACTAAAACTATAAATGTAGCTCTTCTTACTGGGCGATTGCATCAACTTAGATGCTTCTCCTGTGTTCTACTGTGCTGCTTGTATTGTCCCCACATACCGCAGCACGCGACAAGGGCTGGCAGACCATAAATGTAACCGTTTCAGAGAGAAATGCGACCAATGTGACGATCTCGCGTTATATCGATTCGATGGTGAATGACGAAACAAGGAGATTTTCTAAGGTTTTTACTACATATTAACACTTTTCACATTTTCTCGTGTTACGTGGGTGCCAGTCCACGGTTCATGCAAAATCTTAAGGTCCTCGGTCATGTCCAAGGCACCAAACCGACCAATAATTCAATAATCGATAGCTAAAACTATAAATGTAGCTCTTCTTACTGGGCGATTGCATCAACTTAGATGCTTCTCCTGTGTTCTACTGTGCTGCTTGTATTTTCCCCACATACCGCAGCACGCGACAAGGGCTGGCAGACCATAAATGTAACCGTTTCAGAGAGAAATGCGACCAATGTGACGATCTCGCGTTATATCGATTCGATGGTGAATGACGAAACACGGAGATTTTCTAAGGTTTTTACTACATATAAACACTTTTCACATTTTCTCGTGTTACGTGGCTGCCAGTCCTCGGTTCATGCAAAATCTTAAGGTCCTCGGTCATGTCCAAGGCACCAAACCGACCAATAATTCAATAATCGATAACTAAAACTATAAATGTAGCTCTTCTTACTGGGCGATTGCATCAACTTAGATGCTTCTCCTGTGTTCTACTGTGCTGCTTGTATTGTCCCCACATACCGCAGCACGCGACAAGGGCTGGCAGACCATAAATGTAACCGTTTCAGAGAGAAATGCGACCAATGTGACGATCTCGCGTTATATCGATTCGATGGTGAATGACGAAACACGGAGATTTTCTAAGGTTTTTACTACATATTAACACTTTTCACATTTTCTCGTGTTACGTGGCTGCCAGTCCTCGGTTCATGCAAAATCTTAAGGTCCTCGGTCATGTTCAAGGCACCAAACCGACCAATAATTCAATAATCGATAACTAAAACTATAAATGTAGCTCTTCTTACTGGGCGATTGCATCAACTTAGATGCTTCTCCTGTGTTCTTCTGTGCTGCTTGTATTGTCCCCACATACCGCAGCACGCGACAAGGGCTGGCAGACCATAAATGTAACCGTTTCAGAGAGAAATGCGACCAATGTGACGATCTCGCGTTATATCGATTCGATGGTGAATGACGAAACACGGAGATTTTCTAAGGTTTTTACTACATATTAACACTTTTCACACTTTCTCGTGTTACGTGGCTGCCAGTCCTCGGTTCATGCAAAATCTTAAGGTCGTCGGTCATGTCCAAGGCACCAAACCGACCAATAATTCAATAATCGATAACTAAAACTATAAATGTAGCTCTTCTTACTGGGCGATTGCATCAACTTAGATGCTTCTCCTGTGTTCTACTGTGCTGCTTGTATTGTCCCCACATACCGCAGCACGCGACAAGGGCTGGCAGACCATAAATGTAACCATTTCAGAGAGAAATGCGACCAATGTGACGATCTCGCGTTATATCGATTCGATGGTGAATTACGAAACACGGAGATTTTCTAAGATTTTTACTACATATTAACACTTTTCACATTTTCTCGTGTTACGTGGGTACCAGTCCTCGGTTCATGTAAAATCTTAAGGTCCTCGGTCATGTCCAAGGCATCAAACCGACCAATAATTCGATAATCGATAACTAAAACTATAAATGTAGCTCTTCTTACTGGGCGATTGCATCAACAAAGATGCTTCTCCTGTGTTCTACTGTGCTGCTTGTATTGTCCCCACATACCGCAGCACGCGACAAGGGCTGGCAGACCATAAATGTAACCGTTTCAGAGAGAAATGCGACCAATGTGACGATCTCGCGTTATATCGATTCGATGGTGAATGACGAAACACGGAGATTTTCTAAGGTTTTTACTACATATTAACACTTTTCACATTTTCTCGTGTTACGTGGCTGCCAGTCCTCGGTTCATGCAAAATCTTAAGGTCCTCGGTCATGTCCATGGCACCAAACCGACCAATAATTCAATAATCGATAACTAAAACTATAAATGTAGCTCTTCTTACTGGGCGATTGCATCAACTTAGATGCTTCTCCTGTGTTCTACTGTGCTGCTTGTATTGTCCCCACATACCGCAGCACGCGACAAGGGCTGGCAGACCATAAATGTAACCGTTTCAGAGAGAAATGCGACCAATGTGACGATCTCGCGTTATATCGATTCGATGGTGAATGACGAAACAAGGAGATTTTCTAAGGTTTTTACTACATATTAACACTTTTCACATTTTCTCGTGTTACGTGGGTGCCAGTCCACGGTTCATGCAAAATCTTAAGGTCCTCGGTCATGTCCAAGGCACCAAACCGACCAATAATTCAATAATCGATAGCTAAAACTATAAATGTAGCTCTTCTTACTGGGCGATTGCATCAACTTAGATGCTTCTCCTGTGTTCTACTGTGCTGCTTGTATTTTCCCCACATACCGCAGCACGCGACAAGGGCTGGCAGACCATAAATGTAACCGTTTCAGAGAGAAATGCGACCAATGTGACGATCTCGCGTTATATCGATTCGATGGTGAATGACGAAACACGGAGATTTTCTAAGGTTTTTACTACATATTAACACTTTTCACATTTTCTCGTGTTACGTGGCAGCCAGTCCTCGGTTCATGCAAAATCTTAAGGTCCTCGGTCATGTCCAAGGCACCAAACCGACCAATAATTCAATAATCGATAACTAAAACTATAAATGTAGCTCTTCTTACTGGGCGATTGCATCAACTTAGATGCTTCTCCTGTGTTCTACTGTGCTGCTTGTATTGTCCCCACATACCGCAGCACGCGACAAGGGCTGGCAGACCATAAATGTAACCGTTTCAGAGAGAAATGCGACCAATGTGACGATCTCGCGTTATATCGATTCGATGGTGAATGACGAAACACGGAGATTTTCTAAGGTTTTTACTACATATTAACACTTTTCACATTTTCTCGTGTTACGTGGCTGCCAGTCCTCGGTTCATGCAAAATCTTAAGGTCCTCGGTCATGTTCAAGGCACCAAACCGACCAATAATTCAATAATCGATAACTAAAACTATAAATGTAGCTCTTCTTACTGGGCGATTGCATCAACTTAGATGCTTCTCCTGTGTTCTTCTGTGCTGCTTGTATTGTCCCCACATACCGCAGCACGCGACAAGGGCTGGCAGACCATAAATGTAACCGTTTCAGAGAGAAATGCGACCAATGTGACGATCTCGCGTTATATCGATTCGATGGTGAATGACGAAACACGGAGATTTTCTAAGGTTTTTACTACATATTAACACTTTTCACACTTTCTCGTGTTACGTGGCTGCCAGTCCTCGGTTCATGCAAAATCTTAAGGTCGTCGGTCATGTCCAAGGCACCAAACCGACCAATAATTCAATAATCGATAACTAAAACTATAAATGTAGCTCTTCTTACTGGGCGATTGCATCAACTTAGATGCTTCTCCTGTGTTCTACTGTGCTGCTTGTATTGTCCCCACATACCGCAGCACGCGACAAGGGCTGGCAGACCATAAATGTAACCGTTTCAGAGAGAAATGCGACCAATGTGACGATCTCGCGTTATATCGATTCGATGGTGAATGACGAAACACGGAGATTTTCTAAGGTTTTTACTACATATTAACACTTTTCACATTTTCTCGTGTTACGTGGGTACCAGTCCTCGGTTCATGTAAAATCTTAAGGTCCTCGGTCATGTCCAAGGCACCAAACCGACCAATAATTCGCTAATCGATAACTAAAACTATAAATGTAGCTCTTCCTACTGAGCGATTGCATCAACTAAGATGCTTCTCCTGTGTTCTACTGTGCTGCTTGTATTGTCCCCACATACCGCAGCACGCGACAAGGGCTGGCAGACCATAAATGTAACCGTTTCAGAGAGAAATGCAACCAATGTGACGATCTCGCGTTATATCGATTCGATGGTGAATGACGAAACACGGAGATTTTCTAAGGTTTTTACTACATATTAACACTTTTCACATTTTCTCGTGTTACGTGGGTGCCAGTCCACGGTTCATGCAAAATCTTAAGGTCCTCGGTCATGTCCAAGGCACCAAACCGACCAATAATTCAATAATCGATAACTAAAACTATAAATGTAGCTCTTCTTACTGGGCGATTGCATCAACTTAGATGCTTCTCCTGTGTTCTACTGTGCTGCTTGTATTGTCCCCACATACCGCACCACGCGACAAGGGCTGGCAGACCATAAATGTAACCGTTTCAGAGAGAAATGCGACCAATGTGACGATCTCGCGTTATATCGATTCGATGGTGAATGACGAAACACGGAGGTTTCCTAAGGTTTTTACTACATATTAACACTTTTCACATTTTCTCGTGTTACGTGGCTGCCAGTCCTCGGTTCATGCAAAATCTTAAGGTCCTAGGTCATGTCCAAGGCACCAAACCGACCAATAATTCAATAATCGATAACTAAAACTATAAATGTAGCTCTTCTTACTGGGCGATTGCATCAACTTAGATGCTTCTCCTGTGTTCTACTGTGCTGCTTGTATTGTCCCCACATAACCCAGCACGCGACAAGGGCTGGCAGACCATTAATGTAACCGTTTCAGAGAGAAATGCGACCAATGTGACGATCTCGCGTTATATCGATTCGATGGTGAATGACGAAACACGGAGATTTTCTAAGGTTTTTACTACATATTAACACTTTTCACATTTTCTCGTGTTACGTGGCTGCCAGTCCTCGGTTCATGCAAAATCTTAAGGTCCTCGGTCATGTCCAAGGCACCAAACCGACCAATAATTAAATAATCGATAACTAAAACTATAAATGTAGCTCTTCTTACTGGGCGATTGCATCAACTTAGATGCTTCTCCTGTGTTCTACTGTGCTGCTTGTATTGTCCCCACATAACCCAGCACGCGACAATGGCCGGCAGACCATAAATGTAACTGTTTCAGAGAGAAATGCGACCAATGTGACGATCTCGCGTTATATCGATTCGATGGTGAATGACGAAACACGGAGATTTTCTAAGGTTTTTACTACATATTAACACTTTTCACATTTTCTCGTGTTACGTGGCTGCCAGTCCTCGGTTCATGCAAAATCTTAAGGTCCTCGGTCATGTCCAAGGCACCAAACCGACCAATAATTCAATAATCGATAACTAAAACTATAAATGTAGCTCTTCTTACTGGGCGATTGCATCAACTTAGATGCTTCTCCTGTGTTCTACTGTGCTGCTTGTATTGTCCCCACATACCGCAGCACGCGACAAGGGCTGGCAGACCATAAATGTAACCGTTTCAGAGAGAAATGCGACCAATGTGACGATCTCGCGTTATATCGATTCGATGGTGAATGACGAAACACGGAGATTTTCTAAGGTTTTTACTACATATTAACACTTTTCACATTTTCTCGTGTTACGTGGCTGCCAGTCCTCGGTTCATGCAAAATCTTAAGGTCCTAGGTCATGTCCAAGGCACCAAACCGACCAATAATTCAATAATCGATAACTAAAACTATAAATGTAGCTCTTCTTACTGGGCGATTGCATCAACTTAGATGCTTCTCATGTGTTCTACTGTGCTGCTTGTATTGTCCCCACATACCGCAGCACGCGACAAGGGCTGGCAAACCATAAATGTAACCGTTTCAGAGAGAAATGCGACTAATGTGACGATCTCGCGTTATATCGATTCGATGGTGAATGACGAAACACGGAGATTTTCTAAGGTTTCTACTACATATTAACACTTTTCACATTTTCTCGTGTTACGTGGCTGCCAGTCCTCGGTTCATGCAAAATCTTAAGGTCCTCGGTCATGTCCAAGGCACCAAACAGACCAATAATTCGATAATCGATAACTAAAACTATAAATGTAGCTCTTCTTACTGGGCGATTGCATCAACTAAGATGCTTCTCCTGTGTTCTACTGTGCTGCTTGTATTGTCCCCACATACCGCAGCACGCGACAAGAGCTGGCAGACCATAAATGTAACCGTTTCAGAGAGAAATGCGACCAATGTGACGATCTCGCGTTATATCGATTCGATGGTGAATGACGAAACACGGAGATTTTCTAAGGTTTTTACTACATATTAACACTTTTCACATTTTCTCGTGTTACGTGGGTACCAGTCCTCGGTTCGTGCAAAATCTAAAGGTCCTAGGTCATGTCCAAGGCACCAAACCGACCAATAATACAATAATCGATAACTAAAACTATAAATGTAGCTCTTCTTACTGTGCGATTGCATCAACTTAGATGCTTCTCCTGTGTCCTACTGTGCTGCTTGTATTGTCCCCACATAACCCAGCACGCGACAAGGGCTGGCAGACCATAAATGTAACCGTTTCAGAGAGAAATGCGACCAATGTGACGATCTCGCGTTATATCGATTCGATGGTGAATGACGAAAGACGGAGATTTTCTAAGGTTTTTACTACATATTAACACTTTTCACATTTTCTCGTGTTACGTGGCTGCCAGTCCTCGGTTCATGCAAAATCTTAAGGTCCTCGGTCATGTCCAAGGCACCAAACCGACCAATAATTCAATAATCGATAACTAAAACTATAAATGTAGCTCTTCTTACTGGGCGATTGCATCAACTTAGATGCTTCTCCTGTGTTCTACTGTGCTGCTTGTATTGTCCCCACATACCGCAGCACGCGACAAGGGCTGGCAGACCATAAATGTCACCGTTTCAGAGAGAAATGCGACCAATATGACGATCTCGCGTTATATCGATTCGATGGTGAATGACGAAACACGGAGATTTTCTAAGGTTTTTACTACATATTAACACTTTTCACATTTTCTCGTGTTACGTGGCTGCCAGTCCTCGGTTCATGCAAAATCTTAAGGTCCTAGGTCATGTCCAAGGCACCAAACCGACCAATAATTCAATAATCGATAACTAAAACTATAAATGTAGCTCTTCTTACTGGGCGATTGCATCAACTTAGATGCTTCTCCTGTGTTCTACTGTGAGCTTGTATTGTCCCCACATACCGCAGCACGCGACAAGGGCTGGCAGACCATAAATGTAACCGTTTCAGAGAGAAATGCGACCAATGTGACGATCTCGCGTTATATCGATTCGATGGTGAATGACGAAACACGGAGATTTTCTAAGGTTTTTACTACATATTAACACTTTTCACATTTTCTCGTGTTACGTGGCTGCCAGTCCTCGGTTCATGCAAAATCTTAAGGTCCTCGGTCATGTCCAAGGCACCAAACCGACCAATAATTCGATAATCGATAACTAACACTATAAATGTAGCTCTTCTTACTGGGCGATTGCATCAACTAAGATGCTTCTCCTGTGTTCTACTGTGATGCTTGTGTTGTCCCCACATAACCCAGCACGCGACAAGGGCTGGCAGACCATAAATGTAACCGTTTCAGAGAGAAATGCGACCAATGTGACGATCTCGCGTTATATCGATTCGATGGTGAATGACGAAACACGGAGATTTTCTAAGGTTTTTACTACATATTAACACTTTTCACATTTTCTCGTGTTACGTGGCTGCCAGTCCTCGGTTCATGCAAAATCTTAAGGTCCAAGGTCATGTCCAAGGCACCAAACCGACCAATAATTCAATAATCGATAACTAAAACTATAAATGTAGCTCTTCTTACTGGGCGATTGCATCAACTTAGATGCTTCTCCTGTGTTCTACTGTGCTGCTTGTATTGTCCCCACATAACCGAGCACGTGACAAGGGCTGGCAAACCATAAATGTAACCGTTTCAGAGAGAAATGCGACCAATGTGACGATCTCGCGTTATATCGATTCGATGGTGAATGACGAAACACGGAGATTTTCTAAGGTTTCTACTACATATTAACACTTTTCACATTTTCTCGTGTTACGTGGCTGCCAGTCCTCGGTTCATGCAAAATCTTAAGGTCCTCGGTCATGTCCAAGGCACCAAACCGACCAATAATTCGATAATCGATAACTAAAACTATAAATGTAGCTCTTCTTACTGGGCGATTGCATCAACTAAGATGCTTCTCCTGTGTTCTACTGTGCTGCTTGTATTGTCCCCACATACCGCAGCACGCGACAAGGGCTGGCAGACCATAAATGTAACCGTTTCAGAGAGAAATGCGACCAATGTGACGATCTCGCGTTATATCGATTCGATGGTGAATGACGAAACACGGAGATTTTCTAAGGTTTTTACTACATATTAACACTTTTCACATTTTCTCGTGTTACGTGGGTACCAGTCCTCGGTTCATGCAAAATCTAAAGGTCCTAGGTCATGTCCAAGGCACCAAATCGACCAATAATTCAAAATCGATAACGAAAACTATAAATGTAGCTCTTCTTACTGGGCGATTGCATCAACTTAGATGCTTCTCCTGTGTTCTACTGTGCTGCTTGTATTGTCCCCACATAACCCAGCACGCGAAAAGGGCTGGCAGACCATAAATGTAACCGTTTCAGAGAGAAATGCGACCAATGTGACGATCTCGCGTTATATCGATTCGATGGTGAATGACGAAACACGGAGATTGTCTAAGGTTTTTACTACATATTAACACTTTTCACATTTTCTCGTGTTACGTTCTGCCAGTCCTCGGTTCATGCAAAATCTTAAGGTCCTCGGTCATGTTGAAGGCACCAAACCGACCAATAATTCAATAATCGAAAACTAAAACTATAATTGTAGCTCTTCTTACTGGGCGATTGCATCAACTTAGATGCTTCTCCTGTGTTCTACTGTGCTGCTTGTATTGTCCCCACATACCGCAGCACGCGACAAGGGCTGGCAGACCATAAATGTAACCGTTTCAGAGAGAAATGCGACCGATGTGACGATCTCGCGTTATATCGATTCGATGGTGAATGACGAAACACGGAGATTTTCTAAGGTTTTTACTACATATTAACACTTTTCACATTTTGTGGTGTTACGTGGCTGCCAGTCCTCGGTTCATGCAAAATCTTAAGGTCCTCGGTCATGTCCAAGGCCCAAACCGACCAATAATTCAATAATCGATAACTAAAACTATAAATGTAGCTCTTCTTACTGGGCGATTGCATCAACTTAGATGCTTCTCCGGTGTTCTACTGTGCTGCTTGTATTGTCCCCACATACCGCAGCACGCGACAAGGGCTGGCAGACCATAAATGTAACCGTTTCAGAGAGAAATGCGACCAATGTGACGATCTCGCGTTATATCGATTCGATGGTGAATGACGAAACACGGAGATTTTCTAAGGTTTTTACTACATATTAACACTTTTCACATTTTCTCGTGTTACGTGGCTGCCAGTCCTCGGTTCATGCAAAATCTTAAGGTCCTCGGTCATGTCCAAAGCACCAAACCGACCAATAATTCAGTAATCGATAACTAAAACTATAAATGTAGCTCTTCTTACTGGGCGATTGCATCAACTTAGATGCTTCTCCTGTGTTCTACTGTGCTGCTTGTATTGTCCCCACATACCGCAGCACGCGACAAGGGCTGGCAGACCATAAATGTAACCGTTTCAGAGAGAAATGCGACCAATGTGACGATCTCGCGTTATATCGATTCGATTGTGAATGACGAAACACGGAGATTTTCTAAGGTTTTTACTACATATTAACACTTTTCACATTTTCTCGTGTTACGTGGCTGCCAGTCCTCGGTTCATGCAAAATCTTAAGGTCCTCGGTCATGTCCAAGGCTCCCAACCGACCAATAATTCAATAATCGATAACTAAAACTATAAATGTAGCTCTTCTTACTGGGCGATTGCATCAACTTAGATGCTTCTCCAGTGTTCTACTGTGAGCTTGTATTGTCCCCACATACCGCAGCACGCGACAAAAGCTGGCAGACCATAAATGTAACCGTTTCAGAGAGAAATGCGACCAATGTGACGATCTCGCGTTATATCGATTCGATGGTGAATGACGAAACACGGAGATTTTCTAAGGTTTTTACTACATATTAACACTTTTCACATTTTCTCGTGTTACGTGGGTACCAGTCCTCGGTTCATGCAAAATCTTAAGGTCCTCGGTCATGTCCAAGGCACCAAACCGACCAATAATTCAATAATCGATAACTAAAACTATAAATTTAGCTCTTCTTACTGGGCGATTGCATCAACTTAGATGCTTCTCCTGTGTTCTACTGTGCTGCTTGTATTGTCCCCACATACCGCAGCACGCAACAAGGGCTGGCAGACCATAAATGTAACCGTTTCAGAGAGAAATGCGACAAATGTGACGATATCGCGTTACATCGATTCGATGGTGAATGACGAAACACGGAGATTTCCTAAGGTTTTTACTACATATTAACACTTTTCACATTTTCTCGTGTTACGTGGGTGCCAGTCCTCGGTTCATGCAAAATCTTAAGGTCCTCGGTCATGTCCAAGGCACCAAACCGACCAATAATTCAATAATCGATAACTAAAACTATAAATGTAGCTCTTCTTACTGGGCGATTGCATCAACTTAGATGCTTCTCCTGTGTTCTACTGTGCTGCTTGTATTGTCCCCACATACCGCAGCACGCGACAAGGGCTGGCAGACCATAAATGTAACCGTTTCAGAGAGAAATGCGACCAATGTGACGATCTCGCGTTATATCGATTCGATAGTGAATGACGAAACACAGAGATTTTTTAAGGTTTTTACTACATATTAACTCTTTTCACATTTTCTCGTGTTACGTGGCTGCCAGTCCTCGGTTCATGCAAAATCTTAAGGTCCTCGGTCATGTCCAAGGCACCAAACCGACCAATAATTCAATAATCGATAGCTAAAACTATAAATGTAGCTCTTCTTACTGGGCGATTGCATCAACTTAGATGCTTCTCCTGTGTTCTACTGTGCTGCTTGTATTGTCCCCACATACCGCAGCACGCGACAAGGGCTGGCAGACCATAAATGTAACCGTTTCAGAGAGAAATGCGACCAATGTGACGATCTCGCGTTATATCGATTCGATGGTGAATGACGAAACACGGAGATTTTCTAAGGTTTTTACTACATATTAACACTTTTCACATTTTCTCGTGTTACGTGGCTGCCAGTCCTCGGTTCATGCAAAATCTTAAGGTCCTCGGTCATGTCCAAGGCACCAAACCGACCAATAATTCAGTAATTGATAACTAAAACTATAAATGTAGCTCTTCTTACTGGGCGATTGCATCAACTTAGATGCTTCTCCTGTGTTCTACTGTGCTGCTTGTATTGTCCCCACATACCGCAGCACGCGACAAGGGCTGGCAGACCATAAATGTAACCGTTTCAGAGAGAAATGCGACCAATGTGACGATCTCGCGTTATATCGATTCGATGGTGAATGACGAAACACGGAGATTTTCTAAGGTTTTTACTACATATTAACACTTTTCACATTTTCTCGTGTTACGTGGCTGCCAGTCCTCGGTTCATGCAAAATCTTAAGGTCCTCGGTCATGTCCAAAGCACCAAACCGACCAATAATTCAGTAATCGATAACTAAAACTATAAATGTAGCTCTTCTTACTGGGCGATTGCATCAACTTAGATGCTTCTCCTGTGTTCTACTGTGCTGCTTGTATTGTCCCCACATACCGCAGCACGCGAGAAGGGCTGGCAGACCATAAATGTAACCGTTTCAGAGAGAAATGCGACCAATGTGACGATCTCGCGTTATATCGATTCGATGGTGAATGACGAACGACGGAGATTTTCTAAGGGTTTTACTACATATTAACACTTTTCACATTTTCTCGTGTTACGTGGCTTCCAGTCCTCGGTTCATGCAAAATCCTAAGGTCCTCGGTCATGTCCAAGGCACCAAACCGACCAATAATTCAATAATCGATCGCTAAAACTATAAATGTAGCTCTTCTTACTGGGCGATTGCATCAACTTAGATGCTTCTCCTGTGCTGCTTGTATTGTCCCCACATACCGCAGCACGCGACAAGGGCTGGCAGACCATAAATGTAACCGTTTCAGAGAGAAATGCGACCAATGTGACGATCTCGCGTTATATCGATTCGATGGTGAATGACGAAACACGGAGATTTTCTGAGGTTTTTACTACATATTAACACTTTTCACATTTTCTCGTGTTACGTGGCTGCCAGTCCTCGGTTCATGCAAAATCCTAAGGTCCTCGGTCATGTCCAAGGCACCAAACCGACCAATAATTCAATAATCGATAACTAAAACTATAAATGTAGCTCTTCTTACTGGGCGATTGCATCAACTTAGATGCTTCTCCTGTGTTCTACTGTGAGCTTGTATTGTCCCCACATACCGCAGCACGCGACAAGGGCTGGCAGACCATAAATGTAACCGTTTCAGAGAGAAATGCGACCAATGTGACGATCTCGCGTTATATCGATTCGATGGTGAATGACGAAACACGGAGATTTTCTAAGGTTTTTACTACATATTAACACTTTTCACATTTTCTCGTGTTACGTGGCTGCCAGTCCTCGGTTCATGCAAAATCTTAAGGTCCTCGGTCATGTCCAAGGCACCAAACCGACCAATAATTCGATAATCGATAACTAAAACTATAAATGTAGCTCTTCTTACTGGGCGATTGCATCAACTAAGATGCTTCTCCAGTGTTCTACTGTGAGCTTGTATTGTCCCCACATACCGCAGCACGCGACAAAAGCTGGCAGACCATAAATGTAACCGTTTCAGAGAGAAATGCGACCAATGTGACGATCTCGCGTTATATCGATTCGATGGTGAATGACGAAACACGGAGATTTTCTAAGGTTTTTACTACATATTAACACTTTTCACATTTTCTCGTGTTACGTGGGTACCAGTCCTCGGTTCATGCAAAATCTTAAGGTCCTCGGTCATGTCCAAGGCACCAAACCGACCAATAATTCAATAATCGATAACTAAAACTATAAATTTAGCTCTTCTTACTGGGCGATTGCGTCAACTTAGATGCTTCTCCTGTGTTCTACTGTGCTGCTTGTATTGTCCCCACATACCGCAGCACGCAACAAGGGCTGGCAGACCATAAATGTAACCGTTTCAGAGAGAAATGCGACAAATGTGACGATATCGCGTTACATCGATTCGATGGTGAATGACGAAACACGGAGATTTCCTAAGGTTTTTACTACATATTAACACTTTTCACATTTTCTCGTGTTACGTGGGTGCCAGTCCTCGGTTCATGCAAAATCTTAAGGTCCTCGGTCATGTCCAAGGCACCAAACCGACCAATAATTCAATAATCGATAACTAAAACTATAAATGTAGCTCTTCTTACTGGGCGATTGCATCAACTTAGATGCTTCTCCTGTGTTCTACTGTGCTGCTTGTATTGTCCCCACATACCGCAGCACGCGACAAGGGCTGGCAGACCATAAATGTAACCGTTTCAGAGAGAAATGCGACCAATGTGACGATCTCGCGTTATATCGATTCGATAGTGAATGACGAAACACGGAGATTTTTTAAGGTTTTTACTACATATTAACTCTTTTCACATTTTCTCGTGTTACGTGGCTGCCAGTCCTCGGTTCATGCAAAATCTTAAGGTCCTCGGTCATGTCCAAGGCACCAAACCGACCAATAATTCAATAATCGATAGCTAAAACTATAAATGTAGCTCTTCTTACTGGGCGATTGCATCAACTTAGATGCTTCTCCTGTGTTCTACTGTGCTGCTTGTATTGTCCCCACATACCGCAGCACGCGACAAGGGCTGGCAGACCATAAATGTAACCGTTTCAGAGAGAAATGCGACCAATGTGACGATCTCGCGTTATATCGATTCGATGGTGAATGACGAAACACGGAGATTTTCTAAGGTTTTTACTACATATTAACACTTTTCACATTTTCTCGTGTTACGTGGCTGCCAGTCCTCGGTTCATGCAAAATCTTAAGGTCCTCGGTCATGTCCAAGGCACCAAACCGACCAATAATTCAGTAATTGATAACTAAAACTATAAATGTAGCTCTTCTTACTGGGCGATTGCATCAACTTAGATGCTTCTCCTGTGTTCTACTGTGCTGCTTGTATTGTCCCCACATACCGCAGCACGCGACAAGGGCTGGCAGACCATAAATGTAACCGTTTCAGAGAGAAATGCGACCAATGTGACGATCTCGCGTTATATCGATTCGATGGTGAATGACGAACGACGGAGATTTTCTAAGGGTTTTACTACATATTAACACTTTTCACATTTTCTCGTGTTACGTGGCTTCCAGTCCTCGGTTCATGCAAAATCCTAAGGTCCTCGGTCATGTCCAAGGCACCAAACCGACCAATAATTCAATAATCGATCGCTAAAACTATAAATGTAGCTCTTCTTACTGGGCGATTGCATCAACTTAGATGCTTCTCCTGTGCTGCTTGTATTGTCCCCACATACCGCAGCACGCGACAAGGGCTGGCAGACCATAAATGTAACCGTTTCAGAGAGAAATGCGACCAATGTGACGATCTCGCGTTATATCGATTCGATGGTGAATGACGAAACACGGAGATTTTCTGAGGTTTTTACTACATATTAACACTTTTCACATTTTCTCGTGTTACGTGGCTGCCAGTCCTCGGTTCATGCAAAATCCTAAGGTCCTCGGTCATGTCCAAGGCACCAAACCGACCAATAATTCAATAATCGATAACTAAAACTATAAATGTAGCTCTTCTTACTGGGCGATTGCATCAACTTAGATGCTTCTCCTGTGTTCTACTGTGAGCTTGTATTGTCCCCACATACCGCAGCACGCGACAAGGGCTGGCAGACCATAAATGTAACCGTTTCAGAGAGAAATGCGACCAATGTGACGATCTCGCGTTATATCGATTCGATGGTGAATGACGAAACACGGAGATTTTCTAAGGTTTTTACTACATATTAACACTTTTCACATTTTCTCGTGTTACGTGGCTGCCAGTCCTCGGTTCATGCAAAATCTTAAGGTCCTCGGTCATGTCCAAGGCACCAAACCGACCAATAATTCGATAATCGATAACTAAAACTATAAATGTAGCTCTTCTTACTGGGCGATTGCATCAACTAAGATGCTTCTCCTGTGTTCTACTGTGATGCTTGTATTGTCCCCACATAACCCAGCACGCGACAAGGGCTGGCAGACCATAAATGTAACCGTTTCAGAGAGAAATGCGACCAATGTGACGATCTCGCGTTATATCGATTCGATGGTGAATGACGAAACACGGAGATTTTCTAAGGTTTTTACTACATATGAACACTTTTCACATTTTCTCGTGTTACGTGGCTGCCAGTCCTCGGTTCATGCAAAATCTTAAGGTCCTAGGTCATGTCCAAGGCACCAAACCGACCAATAATTCAATAATCGATAACTAAAACTATAAATGTAGCTCTTCTTACTGGGCGATTGCATCAACTTAGATGCTTCTCCTGTGTTCTGTGCTGCTTGTATTGTCCCCACATAACCCAGCACGCGACAAGGGCTGGCAAACCATAAATGTAACCGTTTCAGAGAGAAATGCGACCAATGTGACGATCTCGCGTTATATCGATTCGATGGTGAATGACGAAACACGGAGATTTTCTAAGGTTTTTACTACATATTAACACTTTTCACATTTTCTCGTGTTACGTGGCTGCCAGTCCTCGGTTCATGCAAAATCTTAAGGTCCTCGGTCATGTCCAAGGCACCAAACCGACCAATAATTCGATAATCGATAACTAAAACTATAAATGTAGCTCTTCTTACTGGGCGATTGCATCAACTAAGATGCTTCTCCTGTGTTCTACTGTGCTGCTTGTATTGTCCCCACATACCGCAGCACGCGACAAGGGCTGGCAGACCATAAATGTAACCGTTTCAGAGAGAAATGCGACCAATGTGACGATCTCGCGTTATATCGATTATATGGTGAATGACGAAACACGGAGATTTTCTAAGGTTTTTACTACATATTAACACTTTTCACATTTTCTCGTGTTACGTGGCTGCCAGTCCTCGGTTCATGCAAAATCTTAAGATCCTCGGTCATGTCCAAGGCACCAAACCGACCAATAATTCAATAATCGATAACTAAAACTATAAATGTAGCTCTTCTTACTGGGCGATTGCATCAACTTAGATGCTTCTCCTGTGTTCTACTGTGAGCTTGTATTGTCCCCACATACCGCAGCACGCGACAAAAGCTGGCAGACCATAAATGTAACCGTTTCAGAGAGAAATGCGACCAATGTGACGATCTCGCGTTATATCGATTCGATGGTGAATGACGAAACACGGAGATTTTCTAAGGTTTTTACTACATATTAACACTTTTCACATTTTCTCGTGTTACGTGGCTGCCAGTCCTCGGTTCATGCAAAATCTTAAGGTCCTCGGTCATGTCCAAGGCACCAAACCGACCAATAATTCAATAATCGATAACTAAAACTATAAATGTAGCTCTTCTTACTGGGCGATTGCATCAACTTAGATGCTTCTCCTGTGTTCTACTGTGCTGCTTGTATTGTCCCCACATACCGCAGCACGCGACAAGGGCTGGCAGACCATAAACGTAACCGCTTCAGAGAGAAATGCGACCAATATGACGATCTCGCGTTATATCGTTTCGATGGTGAATGACGAAACACGGAGATTTTCTAAGGTTTTTACTACATATTAACACTTTTCACATTTTCTGGTGTTACGTGGCTGCCAGTCCTCGGTTCGTGCAAAATCTTAAGGTGCTCTGTCATGTCCAAGGCACCAAACCGACCAATAATTCAATAATCGATAACTAAAACTATAAATGTAGCTCTTCTTACTGGGCGATTGCATCAACTTAGATGCTTCTCCTGTGTTCTACTGTGCTGCTTGTATTGTCCCCACATAACCCAGCACGCGACAAGGGCTGGCAGACCATAAATGTAACCGTTTCAGAGAGAAATGCGACCAATGTGACGATCTCGCGTTATATCGATTCGATGGTGAATGACGAAACACGGAGATTTTCTAAGGTTTTTACTACATATTAACACTTTTTACATTTTCTCGTGTTACGTGGCTGCCAGTCCTCGGTTCATGCAAAATCTTAAGGTCCTCGGTCATGTCCAAGGCACCAAACCGACCAATAATTCAATAATCGATAACTAAAACTATAAATGTAGCTCTTCTTACTGGGCGATTGCATCAACTTAGATGCTTCTCCTGTGTTCTACTGTGCTGCTTGTATTGTCCCCACATACCGCAGCACGCGACAAGGGCTGGCAGACCATAAATGTAACCGTTTCAGAGAGAAATGCGACCAATGTGACGATCTCGCGTTATATCGATTCGATGGTGAATGACGAAACACGGAGATTTTCTAAGGTTTTTACTACATATTAACACTTTTCACATTTTCTCGTGTTACGTGGCTGCCAGTCCTCGGTTCATGCAAAATCTTAAGGTCCTCGGTCATGTCCAAAGCACCAAACCGACCAATAATTCAGTAATCGATAACTAAAACTATAAATGTAGCTCTTCTTACTGGGCGATTGCATCAACTTAGATGCTTCTCCTGTGTTCTACTGTGCTGCTTGTATTGTCCCCACATACCGCAGCACGCGACAAGGGCAGGCAGACCATAAATGTAACAGTTTCAGAGAGAAATGCGACCAATGTGACGATCTCGCGTTATATCGATTCGATGGTGAATGACGAAACACGGAGATTTTCTAAGGTTTTTACTACATATTAACACTTTTCACATTTTCTCGTGTTACGTGGCTGCCAGTCCTCGGTTCATGCAAAATCTTAAGATCCTCGGTCATGTCCAAGGCACCAAACCGACCAATAATTCAATAATCGATAACTAAAACTATAAATGTAGCTCTTCTTACTGGGCGATTGCATCAACTTAGATGCTTCTCCTGTGTTCTACTGTGAGCTTGTATTGTCCCCACATACCGCAGCGCGCGTCAAAAGCTGGCAGACCATAAATGTAACCGTTTCAGAGAGAAATGCGACCAATGTGACGATCTCGCGTTATATCGATTCGATGGTGAATGACGAAACACGGAGATTTTCTAAGGATTTTACTACATATTAACACTTTTCACATTTTCTCGTGTTACGTGGCTGCCAGTCCTCGGTTCATGCAAAATCTTAAGGCCCTCGGTCATGTCCAAGGCACCAAACCGACCAATAATTCAATAATCGGTAACTAAAACTATAAATGTAGCTCTTCTTACTGGGCGATTGCATCAACTTAGATGCTTCTCCTGTGTTCTACTGTGCTGCTTGTATTGTCCCCACATACCGCAGCACGCGACAAGGGCTGGCTGACCATAAATGTAACCGTTTCAGAGAGAAATGCGACCAATGTGACGATCTCGCGTTACATCGATTCGATGGTGAATGACGAAACACGGAGATTTTCTAAGGTTTTTACTACATATTAACACTTTTCACATTTTCTCGTGTTACGTGGCTGCCAGTCCTCGGTTCATGCAAAATCTTAAGGTCCTCGGTCATGTCCAAGGCACCAAACCGACCAATAATTGAATAATCGATAACTAAAACTATAAATTTAGCTCTTCTTACTGGGCGATTGCATCAACTTAGATGCTTCTCCTGTGTTCTACTGTGCTGCTTGTATTGTCCCCACATACCGCAGCACGCGACAAGGGCTGGCAGACCATAAATGTAACCGTTTCAGAGAGAAATGCGACCAATGTGACGATCTCGCGTTATATCGATTCGATGGTGAATGACGAAACACGGAGATTTTCTAAGGTTTTTGATACATATTAACACTTTTCACATTTTCTCGTGTTACGTGGCTGCCAGTCCTCGGTTCATGCAAAATCTTAAGGTCCTCGGTCATGTCCAAGGCACCAAACCGACCAATAATTCAATAATCGATAACTAAAACTATAAATGTAGCTCTTCTTACTGGGCGATTGCATCAACTTAGATGCTTCTCCGGTGTTCTACTGTGCTGCTTGTATTGTCCCCACATACCGCAGCACGCGACAAGGGCTGGCAGACTATAAATGTAACCGTTTCAGAGAGAAATGCGACCAATGTGACGATCTCGCGTTATATCGATTCAATGGTGAATGACGAAACACGGAGATTTTCTAAGGTTTTTACTACATATTAACACTTTTCACATTTTCCTTTGTTACGTGGCTGCCAGTCCTCGGTTCATGCAAAATCTTAAGGTCCTTGGTCATGTCCAAGGCACCAAACCGACCAATAATTCAGTAATCGATAACTAAAACTATAAATGTAGCTCTTCTTACTGGGCGATTGCATCAACTTAGATGCTTCTCCTGTGTTCTACTGTGCTGCTTGTATTGTCCCCACATACCGCAGCACGCGGTAAGGACTGGCAGACCATAAATGTAACCGTTTCAGAGAGAAATGCGACCAATGTGACGATCTCGCGTTATATCGATTCGATGGTGAATGACGAAACACGGAGATTTTCTAAGGTTTTTACTACATATTAACACTTTTCACATTTTCTCGTGTTACGTGGCTGCCAGTCCTCGGTTCATGCAAAATCTTAAGGTCCTCGGTCATGTCCAAGGCACCATACCGACCAATAATTCAATAATCGAAAACTAAAACTATAATTCTAGCTCTTCTTACTGGGCGATTGCATGAACTTAGATGCTTCTCCTGTGTTCTACTGTGCTGCTTGTATTGTCCCCACATACCGCAGCACGCGACAAGGGCTGGCAGACCATAAATGTAACCGTTTCAGAGAGAAATGCGACCAATGTGACGATCTCGCGTTATATCGATTCGATGGTGAATGACGAAACACGGAGATTTTCTAAGGTTTTTACTACATATTAACACTTTTCACATTTTCTCGTGTTACGTGGCTGCCAGTCCTCGGTTCATGCAAAATCTTAAGGTCCTCGGTCATGTCCAAGGCACCAAACCGACCAATAATTCAATAATCGATAACTAAAACTATAAATGTAGCTCTTCTTACTGGGCGATTGCATCAACTTAGATGCTTCTCCTGTGTTCTACTGTGCTGCTTGTATTGTCCCCACATACCGCAGCACGCGACAAGGGCTGGCAGACCATAAATGTAACCGTTTCAGAGAGAAATGCGACCAATGTGACGATCTCGCGTTATATCGATTCGATGGTGAATGACGAAACACGGAGATTTTCTAAGGTTTTTACTACATATTAACACTTTTCACATTTTCTCGTGTTACGTGGCTGCCAGTCCTCGGTTCATGCAAAATCTTAAGGTCCTCGGTCATGTCCAAAGCACCAAACCGACCAATAATTCAGTAATCGATAACTAAAACTATAAATGTAGCTCTTCTTACTGGGCGATTGCATCAACTTAGATGCATCTCCTGTGTTCTACTGTTCTGCTTGTATTGTCCCCACATAACCTAGCACGCGACAAGGGCTGGCAGACCATAAATGTAACCGTTTCAGAGAGAAATGCGACCAATGTGACGATCTCGCGTTATATCGATTCGATGGTGAATGACGAAACACGGAGATTTTCTAAGGTTTTTACTACATATTAACACTTTTCACATTTTCTCGTGTTACGTGGCTGCCAGTCCTCGGTTCATGCAAAATCTTAAGATCCTCGGTCATGTCCAAGGCACCAAACCGACCAATAATTCAATAATCGATAACTAAAACTATAAATGTAGCTCTTCTTACTGGGCGATTGCATCAACTTAGATGCTTCTCCTGTGTTCTACTGTGAGCTTGTATTGTCCCCACATACCGCAGCACGCGACAAAAGCTGGCAGACCATAAATGTAACCGTTTCAGAGAGAAATGCGACCAATGTGACGATCTCGCGTTATATCGATTCGATGGTGAATGACGAAACACGGAGATTTTCTAAGGTTTTTACTACATATTAACACTTTTCACATTTTCTCGTGTTACGTGGCTGCCAGTCCTCGGTTCATGCAAAATCTTAAGGTCCTCGGTCATGTCCAAGGCACCAAACCGACCAATAATTCAATAATCGGTAACTAAAACTAAAATGTAGCTCTTCTTACTGGGCGATTGCATCAACTTAGATGCTTCTCCTGTGTTCTACTGTGCTGCTTGTATTGTCCCCACATACCGCAGCACGCGACAAGGGCTGGCTGACCATAAATGTAACCGTTTCAGAGAGAAATGCGACCAATGTGACGATCTCGCGTTATATCGATTCGATGGTGAATGACGAAACACGGAGATTTTCTAAGGTTTTTACTACATATTAACACTTTTCACATTTTCTCGTGTTACGTGGGTACCAGTCCTCGGTTCATGCAAAATCTTAAGGTCCTCGGTCATGTCCAAGGCACCAAACCGACCAATAATTCAATAATCGATAACTAAAACTATAAATTTAGCTCTTCTTACTGGGCGATTGCATCAACTTAGATGCTTCTCCTGTGTTCTACTGTGCTGCTTGTATTGTCCCCACATACCGCAGCACGCGACAAGGGCTGGCAGACCATAAATGTAACCGTTTCAGAGAGAAATGCGACAAATGTGACGATATCGCGTTATATCGATTCGATGGTGAATGACGAAACACGGAGATTTTCTAAGGTTTTTGATACATATTAACACTTTTCACATTTTCTCGTGTTACGTGGCTGCCAGTCCTCGGTTCATGCAAAATCTTAAGGTCCTCGGTCATGTCCAAGGCACCAAACCGACCAATAATTCAATAATCGATAACTAAAACTATAAATGTAGCTCTTCTTACTGGGCGATTGCATCAACTTAGATGCTTCTCCGGTGTTCTACTGTGCTGCTTGTATTGTCCCCACATACCGCAGCACGCGACAAGGGCTGGCAGACTATAAATGTAACCGTTTCAGAGAGAAATGCGACCAATGTGACGATCTCGCGTTATATCGATTCGATGGTGAATGACGAAACACGGAGATTTTCTAAGGTTTTTACTACATATTAACACTTTTCACATTTTCTCGTGTTACGTGGTTGCCAGTCCTCGGTTCATGCAAAATCTTAAGGTCCTTGGTCATGTCCAAGGCACCATACCGACCAATAATTCAGTAATCGATAACTAAAACTATAAATGTAGCTCTTCTTACTGGGCGATTGCATCAACTTAGATGCTTCTCCTGTGTTCTACTGTGCTGCTTGTATTGTCCCCACATACCGCAGCACGCGACAAGGGCTGGCAGACCATAAATGTAACCGTTTCAGAGAGAAATGCGACCAATGTGACGATCTCGCGTTATATCGATTCGATGGTGAATGACGAAACACGGAGATTTTTTAAGGTTTTTACTACATATTAACACTTTTCACATTTTCTCGTGTTACGTGGCTGCCAGTCCTCGGTTCATGCAAAATCTTAAGGTCCTCGGTCATGTCCAAGGCACCAAACCGACCAATAATTCAATAATCGATAGCTAAAACTATAAATGTAGCTCTTCTTACTGGGCGATTGCATCAACTTAGATGCTTCTCCTGTGTTCTACTGTGCTGCTTGTATTGTCCCCACATACCGCAGCACGCGACAAGGGCTGGCAGACCATAAATGTAACCGTTTCAGAGAGAAATGCGACCAATGTGACGATCTCGCGTTATATCGATTCGATGGTGAATGACGAAACACGGAGATTTTCTAAGGTTTTTACTACATATTAACACTTTTCACATTTTCTCGTGTTACGTGGCTGCCAGTCCTCGGTTCATGCAAAATCTTAAGGTCCTCGGTCATGTCCAAGTCACCAAACCGACCAATAATTCAATAATCGATAACTAAAACTATAAATGTAGCTCTTCTTACTGGGCGAGTGCATCAACTTAGATCCTTCTCCTGTGTTCTACTATGAGCTTGTATTGTCCCCACATACCGCAGCACGCGACAAGGGTTGGCAGACCATAAATGTAACCGTTTCAGAGAGAAATGCGACCAATGTGACGATCTCGCGTTATATCGATTCGATGGTGAATGACGAAACACGGAGATTTTCTAAGGTTTTTACTACATATTAACACTTTTCACATTTTCTCGTGTTACGTGGGTGCCAGTCCTCGGTTCATGCAAAATCTTAAGGTCCTCAGTCATGTCCAAGGCACCAAACCGACCAATAATTCAATAATCGATAACTAAAACTATAAATGTAGCTCTTCTTACTGGGCGATTGCATCAACTTAGATGCTTCTCCTGTGTTCTACTGTGCTGCTTGTATTGTCCCCACATACCGCAGCACGCGACAAGGGCTGGCAGACCATAAATGTAACCGTTTCAGAGAGAAATGCGACCAATGTGACGATCTCGCGTTATATCGATTCGATGGTGAATGACGAAACACGGAGATTTTCTAAGGTTTTTACTACATATTAACACTTTTCACATTTTCTCGTGTTACGTGGCTGCCAGTCCTCGGTTCATGCAAAATCTTAAGGTCCTCGGTCATGTCCAAGGCACCAAACCGACCAATAATTCAGTAATCGATAACTAAAACTATAAATGTAGCTCTTCTTACTGGGCGATTGCATCAACTTAGATGCTTCTCCTGTGTTCTACTGTGCTGCTTGTATTGTCCCCACATACCGCAGCACGCGACAAGGGCTGGCAGACCATAAATGTAACCGTTTCAGAGAGAAATGCGACCAATGTGACGATCTCGCGTTATATCGATTCGATGGTGAATGACGAAACACGGAGATTTTCTAAGGTTTTTACTACATATTAACACTTTTCACATTTTCTCGTGTTATGTGGATGCCAGTCCTCGGTTCATGCAAAATCTTAAGGTCCTCGGTCATGTCCAAGGCACCAAACCGACCAATAATTCAATAATCGATAGCTAAAACTATAAATGTAGCTCTTCTTACTGGGCGATTGCATCAACTTAGATGCTTCTCCTGTGTTCTACTGTGCTGCTTGTATTGTCCCCACATACCGCAGCACGCGACAAGGGCTGGCAGACCATAAATGTAACCGTTTCAGAGAGAAATGCGACCAATGTGACGATCTCGCGTTATATCGATTCGATGGTGAATGACGAAACACGGAGATTTTCTAAGGTTTTTACTACATATTAACACTTTTCACATTTTCTCGTGTTACGTGGCTGCCAGTCCTCGGTTCATGCTAAATCTTAAGGTCCTCGGTCATGTCCAAGGCACCAAACCGACCAATAATTCAATAATCGATAACTAAAACTATAAATGTAGCTCTTCTTACTGGGCGATTGCATCAACTTAGATGCTTCTCCTGTGTTCTACTGTGAGCTTGTATTGTCCCCACATACCGCAGCACGCGACAAGGGCTGGCAGACCATAAATGTAACCGTTTCAGAGAGAAATGCGACCAATGTGACGATCTCGCGTTATATCGATTCGATGGTGAATGACGAAACACGGAGATTTTCTAAGGTTTTTACTACATATTAACACTTTTCACATTTTCTCGTGTTACGTGGCTGCCAGTCCTCGGTTCATGCAAAATCTTAAGGTCCTCGGTCATGTCCAAGGCACCAAACCGACCAATAATTCAATAATCGATAACTAAAACTATAAATGTAGCTCTTCTTACTGGGCGATTGCATCAACTTAGATGCTTCTCCTGTGTTCTACTGTGAGCTTGTATTGTCCCCACATACCGCAGCACGCGACAAGGGCTGGCAGACCATAAATGTAACCGTTTCAGAGAGAAATGCGACCAATGTGACGATCTCGCGTTATATCGATTCGATGGTGAATGACGAAACACGGAGATTTTCTAAGGTTTTTACTACATATTAACACTTTTCACATTTTCTCGTGTTACGTGGCTGCCAGTCCTCGGTTCATGCAAAATCTTAAGGTCCTCGGTCATGTCCAAGGCACCAAACCGACCAATAATTCGATAATCGATAACTAAAACTATAAATGTAGCTCTTCTTACTGGGCGATTGCATCAACTAAGATGCTTCTCCTGTGTTCTACTGTGATGCTTGTATTGTCCTCACATAACCCAGCACACGACAAGGGCTGGCAGACCATAAATGTAACCGTTTCAGAGAGAAATGCGACCAATGTGACGATCTCGCGTTATATCGATTCGATGGTGAATGACGAAACACTGAGATTTTCTAAGGTTTTTACTACATATTAACACTTTTCACATTTTCTCGTGTTACGTGGCTGCCAGTCCTCGGTTCATGCAAAATCTTAAGGTCCTAGGTCATGTCCAAGGCACCAAACCGACCAATAATTCAATAATCGATAACTAAAATTATAAATGTAGCTCTTCTTACTGGGCGATTGCATCAACTTAGATGCTTCTCCTGTGTTCTACTGTGCTGCTTGTATTGTCCCCACATAACCCAGCACGCGACAAGGGCTGGCAAACCATAAATGTAACCGTTTCAGAGAGAAATGCGACCAATGTGACGATCTCGCGTTATATCGATTCGATGGTGAATTTCTAAGGTTTTTACTACATATTAACACTTTTCACATTTTCTCGTGTTACGTGGCTGCCAGTCCTCGGTTCATGCAAAATCTTAAGGTCCTCGGTCATGTCCAAGGCACCAAACCGACCAATAATTCAATAATCGATAACTAAAACTATAAATGTAGCTCTTCTTACTGGGCGATTGCATCAACTTAGATGCTTCTCCTGTGTTCTACTGTGCTGCTTGTATTGTCCCCACATACCGCAGCACGCGACAAGGGCTGGCAGACCATAAATGTAACCGTTTCAGAGAGAAATGCGACCAATGTGACGATCTCGCGTTATATCGATTCGATGGTGAATGACGAAACACGGAGATTTTCTAAGGTTTTTACTACATATTAACACTTTTCACATTTTCTCGTGTTACGTGGCTGCCAGTCCTCGGTTCATGGAAAATCTTAAGGTCCTCGGTCATGTCCAAGGCACCAAACCGACCAATAATTCAGTAATCGATAACTAAAACTATAAATGTAAATCTTCTTACTGGGCGATTGCATCAACTTAGATGCTTCTCCTGTGTTCTACTGTGCTGCTTGTATTGTCCCCACATACCGCAGCACGCGACAAGGGCTGGCAGACCATAAATGTAACCGTTTCAGAGAGAAATGCGACCAATGTGACGATCTCGCGTTATATCGATTCGATGGTGAATGACGAAACACGGAGATTTTCTAAGGTTTTTACTACATATTAACACTTTTCACATTTTCTCGTGTTACGTGGCTGCCAGTCCTCGGTTCATGTAAAATCTTAAGGTCCTCGGTCATGTCCAAGGTACCAAACCGACCAATAATTCAATAATCGATAACTAAAACTATAAATGTAGCTCTTCTTACTGGGCGATTGCATCAACTTAGATGCTTCTCCTGTGTTCTACTGTGAGCTTGTATTGTCCCCACATACCGCAGCACGCGACAAGGGCTGGCAGACCATAAATGTAACCGTTTCAGAGAGAAATGCGACCAATGTGACGATCTCGCGTTATATCGATTCGATGGTGAATGACGAAACACGGAGATTTTCTAAGGTTTTTACTACATATTAACACATTTCACATTTTCTCGTGTTACGTGGCTGCCAGTCCTCGGTTCATGCAAAATCTTAAGGTCCTCGGTCATGTCCAAGGCACCAAACCGACCAATAATTCAATAATCGATAACTAAAACTATAAATGTAGCTCTTCTTACTGGGCGATTGCATCAACTTAGATGCTTCTCCTGTGTTCTACTGTGCTGCTTGTATTGTCCCCACATACCGCAGCACGCGACAAGGGCTGGCAGACCATAAATGTAACCGTTTCAGAGAGAAATGCGACCAATGTGACGATCTCGCGTTATATCGATTCGATGGTGAAGAAACACGGAGATTTTCTAAGGTTTTTACTACATATTAACACTTTTCACATTTTCTCGTGTTACGTGGCTGCCAGTCCTCGGTTCATGCAAAATCTTAAGGTCCTAGGTCATGTCCAAGGCACCAAACCGACCAATAATTCAATAATCGATAACTAAAACTATAAATGTAGCTCTTCTTACTGGGCGATTGCATCAACTTAGATGCTTCTCCTGTGTTCTACTGTGCTGCTTGTATTGTCCCCACATAACCCAGCACGCGACAAGGGCTGGCAAACCATAAATGTAACCGTTTCAGAGAGAAATGCGACCAATGTGACGATCTCGCGTTATATCGATTCGATGGTGAATTTCTAAGGTTTTTACTACATATTAACACTTTTCACATTTTCTCGTGTTACGTGGCTGCCAGTCCTCGGTTCATGCAAAATCTTAAGGTCCTCGGTCATGTCCAAGGCACCAAACCGACCAATAATTCAATAATCGATAACTAAAACTATAAATGTAGCTCTTCTTACTGGGCGATTGCATCAACTTAGATGCTTCTCCTGTGTTCTACTGTGCTGCTTGTATTGTCCCCACATACCGCAGCACGCGACAAGGGCTGGCAGACCATAAATGTAACCGTTTCAGAGAGAAATGCGACCAATGTGACGATCTCGCGTTATATCGATTCGATGGTGAATGACGAAACACGGAGATTTTCTAAGGTTTTTACTACATATTAACACTTTTCACATTTTCTCGTGTTACGTGGCTGCCAGTCCTCGGTTCATGCAAAATCTTAAGGTCCTCGGTCATGTCCAAGGCACCAAACCGACCAATAATTCAGTAATCGATAACTAAAACTATAAATGTAGCTCTTCTTACTGGGCGATTGCATCAACTTAGATGCTTCTCCTGTGTTCTACTGTGCTGCTTGTATTGTCCCCACATACCGCAGCACGCGACAAGGGCTGGCAGACCATAAATGTAACCGTTTCAGAGAGAAATGCGACCAATGTGACGATCTCGCGTTATATCGATTCGATGGTGAATGACGAAACACGGAGATTTTCTAAGGTTTTTACTACATATTAACACTTTTCACATTTTCTCGTGTTACGTGGCTGCCAGTCCTCGGTTCATGCAAAATCTTAAGGTCCTCGGTCATGTCCAAGGCACCAAACCGACCAATAATTCAGTAATCGATAACTAAAACTATAAATGTAGCTCTTCTTACTGGGCGATTGCATCAACTTAGATGCTTCTCCTGTGTTCTACTGTGCTGCTTGTATTGTCCCCACATACCGCAGCACGCGACAAGGGCTGGCAGACCATAAATGTAACCGTTTCAGAGAGAAATGCGACCAATGTGAAGATCTCGCGTTATATCGATTCGATGGTGAATGACGAAACACGGAGATTTTCTAAGGTTTTTACTACATATTAACACTTTTCACATTTTCTCGTGTTATGTGGATGCCAGTCCTCGGTTCATGCAAAATCTTAAGGTCCTCGGTCATGTCCAAGGCACCAAACCGACCAATAATTCAATAATCGATAGCTAAAACTATAAATGTAGCTCTTCTTACTGGGCGATTGCATCAACTTAGATGCTTCTCCTGTGTTCTACTGTGCTGCTTGTATTGTCCCCACATACCGCAGCACGCAACAAGGGCTGGCAGACCATAAATGTAACCGTTTCAGAGAGAAATGCGACCAATGTGACGATCTCGCGTTATATCGATTCGATGGTGAATGACGAAACACGGAGATTTTCTAAGGTTTTTACTACATATTAACACTTTTCACATTTTCTCGTGTTACGTGGCTGCCAGTCCTCGGTTCATGTAAAATCTTAAGGTCCTCGGTCATGTCCAAGGCACCAAACCGACCAATAATTCAATAATCGATAACTAAAACTATAAATGTAGCTCTTCTTACTGGGCGATTGCATCAACTTAGATGCTTCTCCTGTGTTCTACTGTGAGCTTGTATTGTCCCCACATACCGCAGCACGCGACAAGGGCTGGCAGACCATAAATGTAACCGTTTCAGAGAGAAATGCGACCAATGTGACGATCTCGCGTTATATCGATTCGATGGTGAATGACGAAACACGGAGATTTTCTAAGGTTTTTACTACATATTAACACTTTTCACATTTTCTCGTGTTACGTGGCTGCCAGTCCTCGGTTCATGCAAAATCTTAAGGTCCTCGGTCATGTCCAAGGCACCAAACCGACCAATAATTCGATAATCGATAACTAAAACTATAAATGTAGCTCTTCTTACTGGGCGATTGCATCAACATAGATGCTTCTCCTGTGTTCTACTGTGATGCTTGTATTGTCCTCACATAACCCAGCACGCGACATGGGCTGGCAGACCATAAATGTAACCGTTTCAGAGAGAAATGCGACCAATGTGACGATCTCGCGTTATATCGATTCGATGGTGAATGACGAAAGACGGAGATTTTCTAAGGTTTTTACTACATAGTAACACTTTTCACATTTTCTCGTGTTACGTGGCTGCCAGTCCTCGGTTCATGCAAAATCTTAAGGTCCTCGGTCATGTCCAAGGCACCAAACCGACCAATAATTCGATAATCGATAACTAAAACTATAAATGTAGCTCTTCTTACTGGGCGATTGCATCAACTAAGATGCTTCTCCTGTGTTCTACTGTGATGCTTGTATTGTCCTCACATAACCCAGCACGCGACAAGGGCTGGCAGACCATAAATGTAACCGTTTCAGAGAGAAATGCGACCAATGTGACGATCTCGCGTTATATCGATTCGATGGTGAATGACGAAACACGGAGATTTTCTAAGGTTTTTACTACATATTAACACTTTTCACATTTTCTCGTGTTACGTGGCTGCCAGTCCTCGGTTCATGTAAAATCTTAAGGTCCTCGGTCATGTCCAAGGCACCAAACCGACCAATAATTCAATAATCGATAACTAAAACTATAAATGTAGCTCTTCTTACTGGGCGATTGCATCAACTTAGATGCTTCTCCTGTGTTCTACTGTGAGCTTGTATTGTCCCCACATACCGCAGCACGCGACAAGGGCTGGCAGACCATAAATGTAACCGTTTCAGAGAGAAATGCGACCAATGTGACGATCTCGCGTTATATCGATTCGATGGTGAATGACGAAACACGGAGATTTTCTAAGGTTTTTACTACATATTAACACTTTTCACATTTTCTCGTGTTACGTGGCTGCCAGTCCTCGGTTCATGCAAAATCTTAAGGTCCTCGGTCATGTCCAAGGCACCAAACCGACCAATAATTCGATAATCGATAACTAAAACTATAAATGTAGCTCTTCTTACTGGGCGATTGCATCAACTAAGATGCTTCTCCTGTGTTCTACTGTGATGCTTGTATTGTCCTCACATAACCCAGCACGCGACAAGGGCTGGCAGACCATAAATGTAACCGTTTCAGAGGGAAATGCGATCAATGTGACGATCTCGCGTTATATCGATTCGATGGTGAATGACGAAACACGGAGATTTTCTAAGGTTTTTACTACATATTAACACTTTTCACATTTTCTCGTGTTACGTGGCTGCCAGTCCTCGGTTCATGCAAAATCTTAAGGTCCTAGGTCATGTCCAAGGCACCAAACCGACCAATAATTCAATAATCGATAACTAAAATTATAAATGTAGCTCTTCTTACTGGGCGATTGCATCAACTTAGATGCTTCTCCTGTGTTCTACTGTGCTGCTTGTATTGTCCCCACATAACCCAGCACGCGACAAGGGCTGGCAAACCATAAATGTAACCGTTTCAGAGAGAAATGCGAACAATGTGACGATCTCGCGTTATATCGATTCGATGGTGAATTTCTAAGGTTTTTACAACGTATTAACACTTTTCACATTTTCTCGTGTTACGTGGCTGCCAGTCCTCGGTTCATGCAAAATCTTAAGGTCCTCGGTCATGTCCAAGGCACCAAACCGACCAATAATTCAATAATCGATAACTAAAACTATAAATGTAGCTCTTCTTACTGGGCGATTGCATCAACTTAGATGCTTCTCCTGTGTTCTACTGTGCTGCTTGTATTGTCCCCACATACCGCAGCACGCGACAAGGGCTGGCAGACCATAAATGTAACCGTTTCAGAGAGAAATGCGACCAATGTGACGATCTCGCGTTATATCGATTCGATGGTGAATGACGAAAGACGGAGATTTTCTAAGGTTTTTACTACATATTAACACTTTTCACATTTTCTCGTGTTACGTGGCTGCCAGTCCTCGGTTCATGCAAAATCTTAAGGTCCTCGGTCATGTCCAAGGCACCAAACCGACCAATAATTCAGTAATCGATAACTAAAACTATAAATGTAGCTCTTCTTACTGGGCGATTGCATCAACTTAGATGCTTCTCCTGTGTTCTACTGTGCTGCTTGTATTGTCCCCACATACCGCAGCACGCGACAAGGGCTGGCAGACCATAAATGTAACCGTTTCAGAGAGAAATGCGACCAATGTGACGATCTCGCGTTATATCGATTCGATGGTGAATGACGAAACACGGAGATTTTCTAAGGTTTTTACTACATATTAACACTTTTCACATTTTCTTGTGTTACGTGGCTGCCAGTCCTCGGTTCATGCAAAATCTTAAGGTCCTCGGTCATGTCCAAGGCACCAAACCGACCAATAATTCAATAATCGATAACTAAAACTATAAATGTAGCTCTTCTTACTGGGCGATTGCATCAACTTAGATGCTTCTCCTGTGTTCTACTGTGAGCTTGTATTGTCCCCACATACCGCAGCACGCGACAAGGGCTGGCAGACCATAAATGTAACCGTTTCAGAGAGAAATGCGACCAATGTGACGATCTCGCGTTATATCGATTCGATGGTGAATGACGAAACACGGAGATTTTCTAAGGTTTTTACTACATATTAACACTTTTCACATTTTCTCGTGTTACGTGGCTGCCAGTCCTCGGTTCATGCAAAATCTTAAGGTCCTCGGTCATGTCCAAGGCACCAAACCGACCAATAATTCGATAATCGATAACTAAAACTATAAATGTAGCTCTTCTTACTGGGCGATTGCATCAACTAAGATGCTTCTCCTGTGTTCTACTGTGATGCTTGTATTGTCCTCACATAACCCAGCACGCGACAAGGGCTGGCAGACCATAAATGTAACCGTTTCAGAGAGAAATGCGACCAATGTGACGATCTCGCGTTATATCGATTCGATGGTGAAGAAACACGGAGATTTTCTAAGGTTTTTACTACATATTAACACTTTTCACATTTTCTCGTGTTACGTGGCTGCCAGTCCTCGGTTCATGCAAAATCTTAAGGTCCTAGGTCATGTCCAAGGCACCAAACCGACCAATAATTCAATAAACGATAACTAAAACTATAAATGTAGCTCTTCTTACTGGGCGATTGCATCAACTTAGATGCTTCTCCTGTGTTCTACTGTGCTGCTTGTATTGTCCCCACATAACCCAGCACGCGACAAGGGCTGGCAAACCATAAATGTAACCGTTTCAGAGAGAAATGCGACCAATGTGACGATCTCGCGTTATATCGATTCGATGGTGAATTTCTAAGGTTTTTACTACATATTAACACTTTTCACATTTTCTCGTGTTACGTGGCTGCCAGTCCTCGGTTCATGCAAAATCTTAAGGTCCTCGGTCATGTCCAAGGCACCAAACCGACCAATAATTCAATAATCGATAACTAAAACTATAAATGTAGCTCTTCTTACTGGGCGATTGCATCAACTTAGATGCTTCTCCTGTGTTCTACTGTGCTGCTTGTATTGTCCCCACATACCGCAGCACGCGACAAGGGCTGGCAGACCATAAATGTAACCGTTTCAGAGAGAAATGCGACCAATGTGACGATCTCGCGTTATATCGATTCGATGGTGAATGACGAAACACGGAGATTTTCTAAGGTTTTTACTACATATTAACACTTTTCACATTTTCTCGTGTTACGTGGCTGCCAGTCCTCGGTTCATGCAAAATCTTAAGGTCCTCGGTCATGTCCAAGGCACCAAACCGACCAATAATTCAGTAATCGATAACTAAAACTATAAATGTAGCTCTTCTTACTGGGCGATTGCATCAACTTAGATGCTTCTCCTGTGTTCTACTGTGCTGCTTGTATTGTCCCCACATACCGCAGCACGCGACAAGGGCTGGCAGACCATAAATGTAACCGTTTCAGAGAGAAATGCGACCAATGTGACGATCTCGCGTTATATCGATTCGATGGTGAATGACGAAACACGGAGATTTTCTAAGGTTTTTACTACATATTAACACTTTTCACATTATCTCGTGTTACGTGGCTGCCAGTCCTCGGTTCATCCAAAATCTTAAGGTCCTCGGTCATGTCCAAGGCACCAAACCGACCAATAATTCAGTAATCGATAACTAAAACTATACATGTAGCTCTTCTTACTGGGCGATTGCATCAACTTAGATGCTTCTCCTGTGTTCTACTGTGCTGCTTGTATTGTCCCCACATACCGCAGCACGCGACAAGGGCTGGCAGACCATAAATGTAACCGTTTCAGAGAGAAATGCGACCAATGTGACGATCTCGCGTTATATCGATTCGATGGTGAATGACGAAACACGGAGATTTTCTAAGGTTTTTACTACATATTAACACTTTTCACATTTTCTCATGTTACGTGGCTGCCAGTCCTCGGTTCATGTAAAATCTTAAGGTCCTCGGTCATGTCCAAGGCACCAAACCGACCAATAATTCAATAATCGATAACTAAAACTATAAATGTAGCACTTCTTACTGGGCGATTGCATCAACTTAGATGCTTCTCCTGTGTTCTACTGTGAGCTTGTATTGTCCCCACATACCGCAGCACGCGACAAGGGCTGGCAGACCATACATGTAACCGTTTCAGAGAGAAATGCGACCAATGTGACGATCTCGCGTTATATCGATTCGATGGTGAATGACGAAACACGGAGATTTTCTAAGGTTTTTACTACATATTAACACTTTTCACATTTTCTCGTGTTACGTGGCTGCCAGTCCTCGGTTCATGCTAAATCTTAAGGTCCTCGGTCATGTCCAAGGCACCAAACCGACCAATAATTCAATAATCGA
This sequence comes from Schistocerca nitens, assembly GCF_023898315.1. Taxonomy (NCBI): domain Eukaryota; kingdom Metazoa; phylum Arthropoda; class Insecta; order Orthoptera; family Acrididae; genus Schistocerca; species Schistocerca nitens. The sequence goes on from NC_064625.1 coordinate 71,004,355, forward strand.
TAACTAAAACTATAAATGTAGCTCTTCTTACTGGGCGATTGCATCAACTTAGATGCTTCTCCTGTGTTCTACTGTGCTGCTTATATTGTCCCCACATAACCCAGCACGCGACAAGGGCTGGCAAACCATAAATGTAACCGTTTCAGAGAGAAATGCGACCAATGTGACGATCTCGCGTTATATCGATTCGATGGTGAATTTCTAAGGTTTTTACTACATATTAACACTTTTCACATTTTCTCGTGTTACGTGGCTGCCAGTCCTCGGTTCATGCAAAATCTTAAGGTCCTCGGTCATGTCCAAGGCACCAAACAGACCAATAATTCAATAATCGATAACTAAAACTATAAATGTAGCTCTTCTTACTGGGCGATTGCATCAACTTAGATGCTTCTCCTGTGTTCTACTGTGCTGCTTGTATTGTCCCCACATACCGCAGCACGCGACAAGGGCTGGCAGACCATAAATGTAACCGTTTCAGAGAGAAATGCGACCAATGTGACGATCTCGCGTTATATCGATTCGATGGTGAATGACGAAACACGGAGATTTTCTAAGGTTTTTACTACATATTAACACTTTTCACATTTTCTCGTGTTACGTGGCTGCCAGTCCTCGGTTCATGCAAAATCTTAAGGTCCTCGGTCATGTCCAAGGCACCAAACCGACCAATAATTCAGTAATCGATAACTAAAACTATAAATGTAGCTCTTCTTACTGGGCGATTGCATCAACTTAGATGCTTCTCCTGTGTTCTACTGTGCTGCTTGTATTGTCCCCACATACCGCAGCACGCGACAAGGGCTGGCAGACCATAAATGTAACCGTTTCAGAGAGAAATGCGACCAATGTGACGATCTCGCGTTATATCGATTCGATGGTGAATGACGAAACACGGAGATTTTCTAAGGTTTTTGCTACATATTAAAACTTTTCACATTTTCTCATGTTACGTGGCTGCCAGTCCTCGGTTCATGTAAAATCTTAATGTCCTCGGTCATGTCCAAGGCACCAAACCGACCAATAATTCAATAATCGATAACTAAAACTATAAATGTAGCACTTCTTACTGGGCGATTGCATCAACTTAGATGCTTCTCCTGTGTTCTACTGTGAGCTTGTATTGTCCCCACATACCGCAGCACGCGACAAGGGCTGGCAGACCATACATGTAACCGTTTCAGAGAGAAATGCGACCAATGTGACGATCTCGCGTTATATCGATTCGATGGTGAATGACGAAACACGGAGATTTTCTAAGGTTTTTACTACATATTAACACTTTTCACATTTTCTCGTGTTACGTGGCTGCCAGTCCTCGGTTCATGCTAAATCTTAAGGTCCTCGGTCATGTCCAAGGCACCAAACCGACCAATAATTCAATAATCGATAACTAAAACTATAAATGTAGCTCTTCTTACTGGGCGATTGCATCAACTTAGATGCTTCTCCTGTGTTCTACTGTGCTGCTTATATTGTCCCCACATAACCCAGCACGCGACAAGGGCTGGCAAACCATAAATGTAACCGTTTCAGAGAGAAATGCGACCAATGTGACGATCTCGCGTTATATCGATTCGATGGTGAATTTCTAAGGTTTTTACTACATATTAACACTTTTCACATTTTCTCGTGTTACGTGGCTGCCAGTCCTCGGTTCATGCAAAATCTTAAGGTCCTCGGTCATGTCCAAGGCACCAAACCGACCAATAATTCAATAATCGATAACTAAAACTATAAATGTAGCTCTTCTTACTGGGCGATTGCATCAACTTAGATGCTTCTCCTGTGTTCTACTGTGCTGCTTGTATTGTCCCCACATACCGCAGCACGCGACAAGGGCTGGCAGACCATAAATGTAACCGTTTCAGAGAGAAATGCGACCAATGTGACGATCTCGCGTTATATCGATTCGATGGTGAATGACGAAACACGGAGATTTTCTAAGGTTTTTACTACATATTAACACTTTTCACATTTTCTCGTGTTACGTGGCTGCCAGTCCTCGGTTCATGCAAAATCTTAAGGTCCTCGGTCATGTCCAAGGCACCAAACCGACCAATAATTCAGTAATCGATAACTAAAACTATAAATGTAGCTCTTCTTACTGGGCGATTGCATCAACTTAGATGCTTCTCCTGTGTTCTACTGTGCTGCTTGTATTGTCCCCACATACCGCAGCACGCGACAAGGGCTGGCAGACCATAAATGTAACCGTTTCAGAGAGAAATGCGACCAATGTGACGATCTCGCGTTATATCGATTCGATGGTGAATGACGAAACACGGAGATTTTCTAAGGTTTTTACTACATATTAACACTTTTCACATTTTCTCGTGTTACGTGGCTGCCAGTCCTCGGTTCATGCAAAATCTTAAGGTCCTCGGTCATGTCCAAGGCACCAAACCGACCAATAATTCAGTAATCGATAACTAAAACTATAAATGTAGCTCTTCTTACTGGGCGATTGCATCAACTTAGATGCTTCTCCTGTGTTCTACTGTGCTGCTTGTATTGTCCCCACATACCGCAGCACGCGACAAGGGCTGGCAGACCATAAATGTAACCGTTTCAGAGAGAAATGCGACCAATATGACGATCTCGCGTTATATCGATTCGATGGTGAATGACGAAACACGGAGATTTTCTAAGGTTTTTACGACATATTAACACTTTTCACATTTTCTCGTGTTACGTGGCTGCCAGTCCTCGGTTCATGCAAAATCTTAAGGTGCTCGGTCATGTCCAAGGCACCAAACCGACCAATAATTCAATAATCGATAACTAAAACTATAAATGTAGCTCTTCTTACTGGGCGATTGCATCAACTTAGATGCTTCTCCTGTATTCTACTTTGCTGCTTGTATTGTCCCCACATAACCCAGCACGCGACAAGGGCTGGCAGACCATAAATGTAACCGTTTCAGAGAGAAATGCGACCAATGTGACGATCTCGCGTTATATCGATTCGATGGTGAATGACGAAAGACGGAGATTTTCTAAGGTTTTTACTACATATTAACACTTTTCACATTTTCTCGTGTTACGTGGCTGCCAGTCCTCGGTTCATGCAAAATCTTACGGTCCTCGGTCATGTCCAAGGCACCAAACCGACCAATAATTCAATAATCGATAACTAAAACTATAAATGTAGCTCTTCTTACTGGGCGATTGCATCAACTTAGATGCTTCTCCTGTGTTCTACTGTGAGCTTGTATTGTCCCCACATACCGCAGCACGCGACAAGGGTTGGCAGACCATAAATGTAACCGTTTCAGAGAGAAATGCGACCAATGTGACGATCTCGCGTTATATCGATTCGATGGTGAATGACGAAACACGGAGATTTTCTAAGGTTTTTACTACATATTAACACTTTTCACATTTTCTCGTGTTACGTGGCTGCCAGTCCTCGGTTCATGCAAAATCTTAAGGTCCTAGGTCATGTCCAAGGCACCAAACCGACCAATAATTCAATAATCGATAACTAAAACTATAAATGTAGCTCGTCTTACTGGGCGATTGCATCAACTTTGATGCTTCTCCTGTGTTCTACTGTGCTGCTTGTATTGTCCCCACATAACCCAGCACGCGACAAGGGCTGGCAAACCATAAATGTAACCGTTTCAGAGAGAAATGCGACCAATGTGACGATCTCGCGTTATATCGATTCGATGGTGAATTTCTAAGGTTTTTACTACATATTAACACTTTTCACATTTTCTCGTGTTACGTGGCTGCCAGTCCTCGGTTCATGCAAAATCTTAAGGTCCTCGGTCATGTCCAAGGCACCAAACCGACCAATAATTCAGTAATCGATAACTAAAACTATAAATGTAGCTCTTCTTACTGGGCGATTGCATCAACTTAGATGCTTCTCCTGTGTTCTACTGTGCTGCTTGTATTGTCCTCACATACCGCAGCACGCGACAAGGGCTGGCAGACCATAAATGTAACCGTTTCAGTGAGAAATGCGACCAATATGACGATCTCGCGTTATATCGATTCGATGGTGAATGACGAAACACGGAGATTTTCTAAGGTTTTTACGACATATTAACACTTTTCACATTTTCTCGTGTTACGTGGCTGCCAGTCCTCGGTTCATGCAAAATCTTAAGGTGCTCGGTCATGTCCAAGGCACCAAACCGACCAATAATTCAATAATCGATAACTAAAACTATAAATGTAGCTCTTCTTACTGGGCGATTGCATCAACTTAGATGCTTCTCCTGTGTTCTACTGTGCTGCTTGTATTGTCCCCACATAACCCAGCACGCGACAAGGGCTGGCAGACCATAAATGTAACCGTTTCAGAGAGAAATGCGACCAATGTGACGATCTCGCGTTATATCGATTCGATGGTGAATGACGAAAGACGGAGATTTTCTAAGGTTTTTACTACATAGTAACACTTTTCACATTTTCTCGTGTTACGTGGCTGCCAGTCCTCGGTTCATGCAAAATCTTAAGGTCCTCGGTCATGTCCAAGGCACCAAACCGACCAATAATTCAATAATCGAAAACTAAAACTATAATTGTAGCTCTTCTTACTGGGCGATTGCATCAACTTAGATGCTTCTCCTGTGTTCTACTGTGCTGCTTGTATTGTCCCCACATACCGCAGCACGCGACAAGGGCTGGCAGACCATAAATGTAACCGTTTCAGAGAGAAATGCGACCAATGTGACGATCTCGCGTTATATCGATTCGATGGTGAATGACGAAACACGGAGATTTTCTAAGGTTTTTACTACATATTAACACTTTTCACATTTTCTCGTGTTACGTGGCTGCCAGTCCTCGGTTCATGTAAAATCTTAAGGTCCTCGGTCATGTCCAAGGCACCAAACCGACCAATAATTCAATAATCGATAACTAAAACTATAAATGTAGCTCTTCTTACTGGGCGATTGCATCAACTTAGATGCTTCTCCTGTGTTCTACTGTGAGCTTGTATTGTCCCCACATACCGCAGCACGCGACAAGGGCTGGCAGACCATAAATGTAACCGTTTCAGAGAGAAATGCGACCAATGTGACGATCTCGCGTTATATCGATTCGATGGTGAATGACGAAACACGGAGATTTTCTAAGGTTTTTACTACATATTAACACTTTTCACATTTTCTCGTGTTACGTGGCTGCCAGTCCTCGGTTCGTGCAAAATCTTAAGGTCCTCGGTCATGTCCAAGGCACCAAACCGACCAATAATTCAATAATCGATAACTAAAACTATAAATGTAGCTCTTCTTACTGGGCGATTGCATCAACTTAGATGCTTCTCCTGTGTTCTACTGTGAGCTTGTATTGTCCCCACATACCGCAGCACGCGACAAGGGCTGGCAGACCATAAATGTAACCGTTTCAGAGAGAAATGCGACCAATGTGACGATCTCGCGTTATATCGATTCGATGGTGAATGACGAAACACGGAGATTTTCTAAGGTTTTTACTACATATTAACACTTTTCACATTTTCTCGTGTTACGTGGCTGCCAGTCCTCGGTTCATGCAAAATCTTAAGGTGCTCGGTCATGTCCAAGGCACCAAACCGACCAATAATTCAATAATCGATAACTAAAACTATAAATGTAGCTCTTCTTACTGGGCGATTGCATCAACTTAGATGCTTCTCCTGTGTTCTACTGTGCTGCTTGTATTGTCCCCACATACCGCAGCACGCGACAAGGGCTGGCAGACCATAAATGTAACCGTTTCAGAGAGAAATGCGACCAATATGACGATCTCGCGTTATATCGATTCGATGGTGAATGACGAAACACGGAGATTTTCTAAGGTTTTTACGACATATTAACACTTTTCACATTTTCTCGTGTTACGTGGCTGCCAGTCCTCGGTTCATGCAAAATCTTAAGGTGCTCGGTCATGTCCAAGGCACCAAACCGACCAATAATTCAATAATCGATAACTAAAACTATAAATGTAGCTCTTCTTACTGGGCGATTGCATCAACTTAGATGCTTCTCCTGTATTCTACTTTGCTGCTTGTATTGTCCCCACATAACCCAGCACGCGACAAGGGCTGGCAGACCATAAATGTAACCGTTTCAGAGAGAAATGCGACCAATGTGACGATCTCGCGTTATATCGATTCGATGGTGAATGACGAAAGACGGAGATTTTCTAAGGTTTTTACTACATATTAACACTTTTCACATTTTCTCGTGTTACGTGGCTGCCAGTCCTCGGTTCATGCAAAATCTTACGGTCCTCGGTCATGTCCAAGGCACCAAACCGACCAATAATTCAATAATCGATAACTAAAACTATAAATGTAGCTCTTCTTACTGGGCGATTGCATCAACTTAGATGCTTCTCCTGTGTTCTACTGTGAGCTTGTATTGTCCCCACATACCGCAGCACGCGACAAGGGTTGGCAGACCATAAATGTAACCGTTTCAGAGAGAAATGCGACCAATGTGACGATCTCGCGTTATATCGATTCGATGGTGAATGACGAAACACGGAGATTTTCTAAGGTTTTTACTACATATTAACACTTTTCACATTTTCTCGTGTTACGTGGCTGCCAGTCCTCGGTTCATGCAAAATCTTAAGGTCCTAGGTCATGTCCAAGGCACCAAACCGACCAATAATTCAATAATCGATAACTAAAACTATAAATGTAGCTCGTCTTACTGGGCGATTGCATCAACTTTGATGCTTCTCCTGTGTTCTACTGTGCTGCTTGTATTGTCCCCACATAACCCAGCACGCGACAAGGGCTGGCAAACCATAAATGTAACCGTTTCAGAGAGAAATGCGACCAATGTGACGATCTCGCGTTATATCGATTCGATGGTGAATTTCTAAGGTTTTTACTACATATTAACACTTTTCACATTTTCTCGTGTTACGTGGCTGCCAGTCCTCGGTTCATGCAAAATCTTAAGGTCCTCGGTCATGTCCAAGGCACCAAACCGACCAATAATTCAGTAATCGATAACTAAAACTATAAATGTAGCTCTTCTTACTGGGCGATTGCATCAACTTAGATGCTTCTCCTGTGTTCTACTGTGCTGCTTGTATTGTCCTCACATACCGCAGCACGCGACAAGGGCTGGCAGACCATAAATGTAACCGTTTCAGTGAGAAATGCGACCAATATGACGATCTCGCGTTATATCGATTCGATGGTGAATGACGAAACACGGAGATTTTCTAAGGTTTTTACGACATATTAACACTTTTCACATTTTCTCGTGTTACGTGGCTGCCAGTCCTCGGTTCATGCAAAATCTTAAGGTGCTCGGTCATGTCCAAGGCACCAAACCGACCAATAATTCAATAATCGATAACTAAAACTATAAATGTAGCTCTTCTTACTGGGCGATTGCATCAACTTAGATGCTTCTCCTGTGTTCTACTGTGCTGCTTGTATTGTCCCCACATAACCCAGCACGCGACAAGGGCTGGCAGACCATAAATGTAACCGTTTCAGAGAGAAATGCGACCAATGTGACGATCTCGCGTTATATCGATTCGATGGTGAATGACGAAAGACGGAGATTTTCTAAGGTTTTTACTACATAGTAACACTTTTCACATTTTCTCGTGTTACGTGGCTGCCAGTCCTCGGTTCATGCAAAATCTTAAGGTCCTCGGTCATGTCCAAGGCACCAAACCGACCAATAATTCAATAATCGAAAACTAAAACTATAATTGTAGCTCTTCTTACTGGGCGATTGCATCAACTTAGATGCTTCTCCTGTGTTCTACTGTGCTGCTTGTATTGTCCCCACATACCGCAGCACGCGACAAGGGCTGGCAGACCATAAATGTAACCGTTTCAGAGAGAAATGCGACCAATGTGACGATCTCGCGTTATATCGATTCGATGGTGAATGACGAAACACGGAGATTTTCTAAGGTTTTTACTACATATTAACACTTTTCACATTTTCTCGTGTTACGTGGCTGCCAGTCCTCGGTTCATGTAAAATCTTAAGGTCCTCGGTCATGTCCAAGGCACCAAACCGACCAATAATTCAATAATCGATAACTAAAACTATAAATGTAGCTCTTCTTACTGGGCGATTGCATCAACTTAGATGCTTCTCCTGTGTTCTACTGTGAGCTTGTATTGTCCCCACATACCGCAGCACGCGACAAGGGCTGGCAGACCATAAATGTAACCGTTTCAGAGAGAAATGCGACCAATGTGACGATCTCGCGTTATATCGATTCGATGGTGAATGACGAAACACGGAGATTTTCTAAGGTTTTTACTACATATTAACACTTTTCACATTTTCTCGTGTTACGTGGCTGCCAGTCCTCGGTTCGTGCAAAATCTTAAGGTCCTCGGTCATGTCCAAGGCACCAAACCGACCAATAATTCAATAATCGATAACTAAAACTATAAATGTAGCTCTTCTTACTGGGCGATTGCATCAACTTAGATGCTTCTCCTGTGTTCTACTGTGAGCTTGTATTGTCCCCACATACCGCAGCACGCGACAAGGGCTGGCAGACCATAAATGTAACCGTTTCAGAGAGAAATGCGACCAATGTGACGATCTCGCGTTATATCGATTCGATGGTGAATGACGAAACACGGAGATTTTCTAAGGTTTTTACTACATATTAACACTTTTCACATTTTCTCGTGTTACGTGGCTGCCAGTCCTCGGTTCATGCAAAATCTTAAGGTCCTCGGTCATGTCCAAGGCACCAAACCGACCAATAATTCGATAATCGATAACTAAAACTATAAATGTAGCTCTTCTTACTGGGCGATTGCATCAACTAAGATGCTTCTCCTGTGTTCTACTGTGATGCTTGTATTGTCCTCACATAACCCAGCACGCGACAAGGGCTGGCAGACCATAAATGTAACCGTTTCAGAGAGAAATGCGACCAATGTGACGATCTCGCGTTATATCGATTCGATGGTGAATGACGAAACACGGAGATTTTCTAAGGTTTTTACTACATATTAACACTTTTCACATTTTCTCGTGTTACGTGGGTGCCAGTCCTCGGTTCATGCAAAATCTTAAGGTCCTAGGTCATGTCCAAGGCACCAAACCGACCAATAATTCAATAATCGATAACTAAAACTATAAATGTAGCTCTTCTTACTGGGCGATTGCATCAACTTAGATGCTTCTCCTGTGTTCTACTGTGCTGCTTGTATTGTCCCCACATAACCCAGCACGCGACAAGGGCTGGGAAACCATAAATGTAACCGTTTCAGAGAGAAATGCGACCAATGTGACGATCTCGCGTTATATCGATTCGATGGTGAATTTCTAAGGTTTTTACTACATATTAACACTTTTCACATTTTCTCGTGATACGTGGCTGCCAGTCCTCGGTTCATGCAAAATCTTAAGGTCCTCGGTCATGTCCAAGGCACCAAACCGACCAATAATTCAATAATCGATAACTAAAACTATAAATGTAGCTCTTCTTACTGGGCGATTGCATCAACTTAGATGCTTCTCCTGTGTTCTACTGTGCTGCTTGTATTGTCCCCACATACCGCAGCACGCGACAAGGGCTGGCAGACCATAAATGTAACCGTTTCAGAGAGAAATGCGACCAATGTGACGATCTCGCGTTATATCGATTCGATGGTGAATGACGAAACACGGAGATTTTCTTAGGTTTTTACTACATATTAACACTTTTCACATTTTCTCGTGTTACGTGGCTGCCAGTCCTCGGTTCATGCAAAATCTTAAGGTCCTCGGTCATGTCCAAGGCACCAAACCGACCAATAATTCAGTAATCGATAACTAAAACTATAAATGTAGCTCTTCTTACTGGGCGATTGCATCAACTTAGATGCTTCTCCTGTGTTCTACTGTGCTGCTTGTATTGTCCCCACATACCGCAGCACGCGCCAAGGGCTGGCAGACCATAAATGTAACCGTTTCAGAGAGAAATGCGACCAATGTGACGATCTCGCGTTATATCGATTCGATGGTGAATGACGAAAGACGGAGATTTTCTAAGGTTTTTACTACATATTAACACTTTTCACATTTTCTCGTGTTACGTGGCTGCCAGTCCTCGGTTCATGCAAAATCTTAAGGTCCTCGGTCATGTCCAAGGCACCAAACCGACCAATAATTCAGTAATCGATAACTAAAACTATAAATGTAGCTCTTCTTACTGGGCGATTGCATCAACTTAGATGCTTCTCCTGTGTTCTACTGTGCTGCTTGTATTGTCCCCACATACCGCAGCACGCGACAAGGGCTGGCAGACCATAAATGTGACCGTTTCAGAGAGAAATGCGACCAATATGACGATCTCGCGTTATATCGTTTCGATGGTGAATGACGAAACACGGAGATTTTCTAAGGTTTTTACTACATATTAACACTTTTCACATTTTCTCGTGTTACGTGGCTGCCAGTCCTCGGTTCATGCAAAATCTTAAGGTGCTCGGTCATGTCCAAGGCACCAAACCGACCAATAATTCAATAATCGATAACTAAAACTATAAATGTAGCTCTTCTTACTGGGCGATTGCATCAACTTAGATGCTTCTCCTGTTCTACTGTGCTGCTTGTATTGTCCCCACATAACCCAGCACGCGACAAGGGCTGGCAGACCATAAATGTAACCGTTTCAGAGAGAAATGCGACCAATGTGACGATCTCGCGTTATATCGATTCGATGGTGAATGACGAAAGACGGAGATTTTCTAAGGTTTTTACTACATATTAACACTTTTCACATTTTCTCGTGTTACGTGGCTGCCAGTCCTCGGTTCATGCAAAATCTTAAGGTCCTCGGTCATGTCCAAGGCACCAAACCGACCAATAATTCAATAATCGAAAACTAAAACTATAATTGTAGCTCTTCTTACTGGGCGATTGCATCAACTTAGATGCTTCTCCTGTGTTCTACTGTGCTGCTTGTATTGTCCCCACATACCGCAGCACGCGACAAGGGCTGGCAGACCATAAATGTAACCGTTTCAGAGAGAAATGCGACCAATGTGACGATCTCGCGTTATATCGATTCGATGGTGAATGACGAAACACGGAGATTTTCTAATTTTTTTACTACATATTAACACTTTTCACATTTTCTCGTGTTACGTGGCTGCCAGTCCTCGGTTCATGCAAAATCTTAAGGTCCTCGGTCATGTCCAAGGCACCAAACCGACCAATAATTCAATAATCGGTAACTAAAACTATAAATGTAGCTCTTCTTACTGGGCGATTGCATCAACTTAGATGCTTCTCCTGTGTTCTACTGTGCTGCTTGTATTGTCCCCGCATACCACAGCACGCGACAAGGGCTGGCAGACCATAAATGTAACCGTTTCAGAGAGAAATGCGACCAATGTGACGATCTCGCGTTATATCGATTCGATGGTGAATGACGAAACACGGAGATTTTCTAAGGTTTTTACTACATATTAACACTTTTCACATTTTCTCGTGTTACGTGGCTGCCAGTCCTCGGTTCATGCAAAATCTTAAGGTCCTCGGTCATGTCCAAGGCACCAAACCGACCAATAATTCAATAATCGATAACTAAAACTATAAATGTAGCTATCCTTACTGGGCGATTGCATCAACTTAGATGCTTCTCCTGTGTTCTACTGTGAGCTTGTATTGTCCCCACATACCGCAGCACGCGACAAGGGCTGGCAGACCATAAATGTAACCGTTTCAGAGAGAAATGCGACCAATGTGACGATCTCGCGTTATATCGATTCGATGGTGAATGACGAAACACGGAGATTTTCTAAGGTTTTTACTACATATTAACACTTTTCACATTTTCTCGTGTTACGTGGCTGCCAGTCCTCGGTTCATGTAAAATCTTAAGGTCCTCGGTCATGTCCAAGGCACCAAACCGACCAATAATTCAATAATCGATAACTAAAACTATAAATGTAGCTCTTCTTACTGGGCGATTGCATCAACTTAGATGCTTCTCCTGTGTTCTACTGTGAGCTTGTATTGTCCCCACATACCGCAGGACGCGACAAGGGCTGGCAGACCATAAATGTAACCGTTTCAGAGAGAAATGCGACCAATGTGACGATCTCGCGTTATATCGATTCGATGGTGAATGACGAAACACGGAGATTTTCTAAGGTTTTTACTACATATTAACACTTTTCACATTTTCTCGTGTTACGTGGCTGCCAGTCCTCGGTTCGTGCAAAATCTTAAGGACCTCGGTCATGTCCAAGGCACCAAACCGACCAATAATTCAATAATCGATAACTAAAACTATAAATGTAGCTCTTCTTACTGGGCGATTGCATCAACTTAGATGCTTCTCCTGTGTTCTACTGTGAGCTTGTATTGTCCCCACATACCGCAGCACGCGACAAGGGCTGGCAGACCATAAATGTAACCGTTTCAGAGAGAAATGCGACCAATGTGACGATCTCGCGTTATATCGATTCGATGGTGAATGACGAAACACGGAGATTTTCTAAGGTTTTTACTACATATTAACACTTTTCACATTTTCTCGTGTTACGTGGCTGCCAGTCCTCGGTTCATGCAAAATCTTAAGGTCCTCGGTCATGTCCAAGGCACCAAACCGACCAATAATACGATAAACGATAACTAAAACTATAAATGTAGCTCTTCTTACTGGGCGATTGCATCAACTAAGATGCTTCTCCTGTGTTCTACTGTGATGCTTGTATTGTCCTCACATAACCCAGCACGCGACAAGGGCTGGCAGACCATAAATGTAACCGTTTCAGAGAGAAATGCGACCAATGTGACGATCTCGCGTTATATCGATTCGATGGTGAATGACGAAACACGGAGATTTTCTAAGGTTTTTACTACATATTAACACTTTTCACATTTTCTCGTGTTACGTGGGTGCCAGTCCTCGGTTCATGCAAAATCTTAAGGTCCTAGGTCATGTCCAAGGCACCAAACCGACCAATAATTCAATAATCGATAACTAAAACTATAAATGTAGCTCTTCTTACTGGGCGATTGCATCAACTTAGATGCTTCTCCTGTGTTCTACTGTGCTGCTTGTATTGTCCCCACATAACCCAGCACGCGACAAGGGCTGGGAAACCATAAATGTAACCGTTTCAGAGAGAAATGCGACCAATGTGACGATCTCGCGTTATATCGATTCGATGGTGAATTTCTAAGGTTTTTACTACATATTAACACTTTTCACATTTTCTCGTGATACGTGGCTGCCAGTCCTCGGTTCATGCAAAATCTTAAGGTCCTCGGTCATGTCCAAGGCACCAAACCGACCAATAATTCAATAATCGATAACTAAAACTATAAATGTAGCTCTTCTTACTGGGCGATTGCATCAACTTAGATGCTTCTCCTGTGTTCTACTGTGCTGCTTGTATTGTCCCCACATACCGCAGCACGCGACAAGGGCTGGCAGACCATAAATGTAACCGTTTCAGAGAGAAATGCGACCAATGTGACGATCTCGCGTTATATCGATTCGATGGTGAATGACGAAACACGGAGATTTTCTAAGGTTTTTACTACATATTAACACTTTTCACATTTTCTCGTGTTACGTGGCTGCCAGTCCTCGGTTCATGCAAAATCTTAAGGTCCTCGGTCATGTCCAAGGCACCAAACCGACCAATAATTCAGTAATCGATAACTAAAACTATAAATGTAGCTCTTCTTACTGGGCGATTGCATCAACTTAGATGCTTCTCCTGTGTTCTACTGTGCTGCTTGTATTGTCCCCACATACCGCAGCACGCGACAAGGGCTGGCAGACCATAAATGTGACCGTTTCAGAGAGAAATGCGACCAATATGACGATCTCGCGTTATATCGTTTCGATGGTGAATGACGAAACACGGAGATTTTCTAAGGTTTTTACTACATATTAACACTTTTCACATTTTCTCGTGTTACGTGGCTGCCAGTCCTCGGTTCATGCAAAATCTTAAGGTGCTCGGTCATGTCCAAGGCACCAAACCGACCAATAATTCAATAATCGATAACTAAAACTATAAATGTAGCTCTTCTTACTGGGCGATTGCATCAACTTAGATGCTTCTCCTGTTCTACTGTGCTGCTTGTATTGTCCCCACATAACCCAGCACGCGACAAGGGCTGGCAGACCATAAATGTAACCGTTTCAGAGAGAAATGCGACCAATGTGACGATCTCGCGTTATATCGATTCGATGGTGAATGACGAAAGACGGAGATTTTCTAAGGTTTTTACTACATATTAACACTTTTCACATTTTCTCGTGTTACGTGGCTGCCAGTCCTCGGTTCATGCAAAATCTTAAGGTCCTCGGTCATGTCCAAGGCACCAAACCGACCAATAATTCAATAATCGAAAACTAAAACTATAATTGTAGCTCTTCTTACTGGGCGATTGCATCAACTTAGATGCTTCTCCTGTGTTCTACTGTGCTGCTTGTATTGTCCCCACATACCGCAGCACGCGACAAGGGCTGGCAGACCATAAATGTAACCGTTTCAGAGAGAAATGCGACCAATGTGACGATCTCGCGTTATATCGATTCGATGGTGAATGACGAAACACGGAGATTTTCTAATTTTTTTACTACATATTAACACTTTTCACATTTTCTCGTGTTACGTGGCTGCCAGTCCTCGGTTCATGCAAAATCTTAAGGTCCTCGGTCATGTCCAAGGCACCAAACCGACCAATAATTCAATAATCGGTAACTAAAACTATAAATGTAGCTCTTCTTACTGGGCGATTGCATCAACTTAGATGCTTCTCCTGTGTTCTACTGTGCTGCTTGTATTGTCCCCGCATACCACAGCACGCGACAAGGGCTGGCAGACCATAAATGTAACCGTTTCAGAGAGAAATGCGACCAATGTGACGATCTCGCGTTATATCGATTCGATGGTGAATGACGAAACACGGAGATTTTCTAAGGTTTTTACTACATATTAACACTTTTCACATTTTCTCGTGTTACGTGGCTGCCAGTCCTCGGTTCATGCAAAATCTTAAGGTCCTCGGTCATGTCCAAGGCACCAAACCGACCAATAATTCAATAATCGATAACTAAAACTATAAATGTAGCTATCCTTACTGGGCGATTGCATCAACTTAGATGCTTCTCCTGTGTTCTACTGTGAGCTTGTATTGTCCCCACATACCGCAGCACGCGACAAGGGCTGGCAGACCATAAATGTAACCGTTTCAGAGAGAAATGCGACCAATGAGACGATCTCGCGTTATATCGATTCGATGGTGAATGACGAAACACGGAGATTTTCTAAGCTTTTTACTACATATTAACACTTTTCACATTTTCTCGTGTTACGTGGCTGCCAGTCCTCAGTTCATGCAAAATCTTAAGGTCCTCGGTCATGTCCAAGGCACCAAACCGACCAATAATTAAATAATCGGTAACTAAAACTATAAATGTAGCTCTTCTTACTGGGCGATTGCATCAACTTAGATGCTTCTCCTGTGTTCTACTGTGCTGCTTGTATTTTCCCCACATACCGCAGCACGCGACAAGGGCTGGCTGACCATAAATGTAACCGTTTCAGAGAGAAATGCGACCAATGTGACGATCTCGCGTTATATCGATTCGATGGTGAATGACGAAACACGGAGATTTTCTAAGGTTTTTACTACATATTAACACTTTTCACATTTTCTCGTGTTACGTGGGTACCAGTCCTCGGTTCATGCAAAATCTTAAGGTCCTCGGTCATGTCCAAGGCACCAAACCGACCAATAATTCAATAATCGATAACTAAAACTATAAATGTAGCTCTTCTTACTGGGCGATTGCATCAACTTAGATGCTTCTCCTGTGTTCTACTGTGCTGCTTGTATTGTCCCCACATACCGCAGCACACGACAAGGGCTGGCAGACCATAAATGTAACCGTTACAGAGAGAAATGCGACCAATGTGACGATCTCGCGTTATATCGATTCGATGGTGAATGACGAAACACGGAGATTTTCTAAGGTTTTTGATACATATTAACACTTTTCACATTTTCTCGTGTTACGTGGCTGCCAGTCCTCGGTTCATGCAAAATCTTAAGGTCCTCGGTCATGTCCAAGGCACCAAACCGACCAATAATTCAATAATCGATAACTAAAACTATAAATGTAGCTCTTCTTACTGGGCGATTGCATCAACTTAGATGCTTCTCCGGTGTTCTACTGTGCTGCTTGTATTGTCCCCACATACCGCAGCACGCGACAAGGGCTGGCAGACCATAAATGTAACCGTTTCAGAGAGAAATGCGACCAATGTGACGATCTCGCGTTATATCGATTCGATGGTGAATGACGAAACACGGATATTTTCTAAGGTTTTTACTACATATTAACACTTTTCACATTTTCTCGTGTTACGTGATGCCAGTCCTCAGTTCATGCAAAATCTTAAGGTCCTTGGTCATGTCCAAGGCTTCAAACCGACCAATAATTCAGTAATAGATAACTAAAACTATAAATGTAGCTCTTCTTACTGGGCGATTGCATCAACTTAGATGCTTCTCCTGTGTTCTACTGTGCTGCTTGTATTGTCCCCACATAACCCAGCACGCGACAAGGGCTGGGAAACCATAAATGTAACCGTTTCAGAGAGAAATGCGACCAATGTGACGATCTCGCGTTATATCGATTCGATGGTGAATTTCTAAGGTTTTTACTACATATTAACACTTTTCACATTTTCTCGTGATACGTGGCTGCCAGTCCTCGGTTCATGCAAAATCTTAAGGTCCTCGGTCATGTCCAAGGCACCAAACCGACCAATAATTCAATAATCGATAACTAAAACTATAAATGTAGCTCTTCTTACTGGGCGATTGCATCAACTTAGATGCTTCTCCTGTTCTACTGTGCTGCTTGTATTGTCCCCACATACCGCAGCACGCGACAAGGGCTGGCAGACCATAAATGTAACCGTTTCAGAGAGAAATGCGACCAATGTGACGATCTCGCATTATATCGATTCGATGGTGAATGACGAAACACGGAGATTTTCTTAGGTTTTTACTACATATTAACACTTTTCACATTTTCTCGTGTTACGTGGCTGCCAGTCCTCGGTTCATGCAAAATCTTAAGGTCCTCGGTCATGTCCAAGGCACCAAACCGACCAATAATTCAGTAATCGATAACTAAAACTATAAATGTAGCTCTTCTTACTGGGCGATTGCATCAACTTAGATGCTTCTCCTGTGTTCTACTGTGCTGCTTGTATTGTCCCCACATACCGCAGCACGCGCCAAGGGCTGGCAGACCATAAATGTAACCGTTTCAGAGAGAAATGCGACCAATGTGACGATCTCGCGTTATATCGATTCGATGGTGAATGACGAAACACGGAGATTTTCTAAGGTTTTTACTACATATTAACACTTTTCACATTTTCTCGTGTTACGTGGCTGCCAGTCCTCGGTTCATGCAAAATCTTAAGGTCCTCGGTCATGTCCAAGGCACCAAACCGACCAATAATTCAGTAATCGATAACTAAAACTATAAATGTAGCACTTCTTACTGGGCGATTGCATCAACTTAGATGCTTCTCCTGTGTTCTACTGTGCTGCTTGTATTGTCCCCACATACCGCAGCACGCGACAAGGGCTGGCAGACCATAATTGTGACCGTTTCAGAGAGAAATGCGACCAATATGACGATCTCGCGTTATATCGTTTCGATGGTGAATGACGAAACACGGAGATTTTCTAAGGTTTTTACTACATATTAACACTTTTCACATTTTCTCGTGTTACGTGGCTGCCAGTCCTCGGTTCATGCAAAATCTTAAGGTGCTCGGTCATGTCCAAGGCACCAAACCGACCAATAATTCAATAATCGATAACTAAAACTATAAATGTAGCTCTTCTTACTGGGCGATTGCATCAACTTAGATGCTTCTCCTGTTCTACTGTGCTGCTTGTATTGTCCCCACATAACCCAGCACGCGACAAGGGCTGGCAGACCATAAATGTAACCGTTTCAGAGAGAAATGCGACCAATGTGACGATCTCGCGTTATATCGATTCGATGGTGAATGACGAAAGACGGAGATTTTCTAAGGTTTTTACTACATATTAACACTTTTCACATTTTCTCGTGTTACGTGGCTGCCAGTCCTCGGTTCATGCAAAATCTTAAGGTCCTCGGTCATGTCCAAGGCACCAAACCGACCAATAATTCAATAATCGAAAACTAAAACTATAATTGTAGCTCTTCTTACTGGGCGATTGCATCAACTTAGATGCTTCTCCTGTGTTCTACTGTGCTGCTTGTATTGTCCCCACATACCGCAGCACGCGACAAGGGCTGGCAGACCATAAATGTAACCGTTTCAGAGAGAAATGCGACCAATGTGACGATCTCGCGTTATATCGATTCGATGGTGAATGACGAAACACGGAGATTTTCTAATTTTTTTACTACATATTAACACTTTTCACATTTTCTCGTGTTACGTGGCTGCCAGTCCTCGGTTCATGCAAAATCTTAAGGTCCTCGGTCATGTCCAAGGCACCAAACCGACCAATAATTCAATAATCGGTAACTAAAACTATAAATGTAGCTCTTCTTACTGGGCGATTGCATCAACTTAGATGCTTCTCCTGTGTTCTACTGTGCTGCTTGTATTGTCCCCGCATACCACAGCACGCGACAAGGGCTGGCAGACCATAAATGTAACCGTTTCAGAGAGAAATGCGACCAATGTGACGATCTCGCGTTATATCGATTCGATGGTGAATGACGAAACACGGAGATTTTCTAAGGTTTTTACTACATATTAACACTTTTCACATTTTCTCGTGTTACGTGGCTGCCAGTCCTCGGTTCATGCAATATCTTAAGGTCCTCGGTCATGTCCAAGGCACCAAACCGACCAATAATTCAATAATCGATAACTAAAACTATAAATGTAGCTATCCTTACTGGGCGATTGCATCAACTTAGATGCTTCTCCTGTGTTCTACTGTGAGCTTGTATTGTCCCCACATACCGCAGCACGCGACAAGGGCTGGCAGACCATAAATGTAACCGTTTCAGAGAGAAATGCGACCAATGAGACGATCTCGCGTTATATCGATTCGATGGTGAATGACGAAACACGGATATTTTCTAAGGTTTTTACTACATATTAACACTTTTCACATTTTCTCGTGTTACGTGATGCCAGTCCTCAGTTCATGCAAAATCTTAAGGTCCTTGGTCATGTCCAAGGCTTCAAACCGACCAATAATTCAGTAATCGATAACTAAAACTATAAATGTAGCTCTTCTTACTGGGCGATTGCATCAACTTAGATGCTTCTCCTGTGTTCTACTGTGCTGCTTGTATTGTCCCCACATACCGCAGCACGCGACAAGGGCTGGCAGACCATAAATGTATCCGTTTCAGAGAGAAATGCGACCAATGTGACGATCTCGCGTTATATCGATTCGATGGTGAATGACGAAACACGGAGATTTTCTAAGGTTTTTACTACATATTAACACTTTTCACATTTTCTCGTGTTACGTGGCTGCCAGTCCTCGGTTCATGCAAAATCTTAAGGTCCTCGGTCATGTCCAAGGCACCAAACCGACCAATAATTCAATAATCGATAACTAAAACTATAAATGTAGCTCTTCTTACTGGGCGATTGCATCAACTTAGATGCTTCTCCTGTGTTCTACTGTGCTGCTTGTATTGTCCCCACATACCGCAGCACGCGACAAGGGCTGGCAGACCATAAATGTAACCGTTTCAGAGAGAAATGCGACCAATGTGACGATCTCGCGTTATATCGATTCGATGGTGAATGACGAAACACGGAGATTTTCTAAGGTTTTTACTACATATTAACACTTTTCACATTTTCTCGTGTTACGTGGCTGCCAGTCCTCGGTTCATGCAAAATCTTAAGGTCCTCGGTCATGTTCAAGGCACCAAACCGACCAATAATTCAATAATCGATAACTAAAACTATAAATGTAGCTCTTCTTACTGGGCGATTGCATCAACTTAGATGCTTCTCCTGTGTTCTTCTGTGCTGCTTGTATTGTCCCCACATACCGCAGCACGCGACAAGGGCTGGCAGACCATAAATGTAACCGTTTCAGAGAGAAATGCGACCAATGTGACGATCTCGCGTTATATCGATTCGATGGTGAATGACGAAACACGGAGATTTTCTAAGGTTTTTACTACATATTAACACTTTTCACATTTTCTCGTGTTACGTGGCTGCCAGTCCTCGGTTCATGCAAAATCTTAAGGTCCTCGGTCATGTCCAAGGCACCAAACCGACCAATAATTCAGTAATCGATAACTAAAACTATAAATGTAGCTCTTCTTACTGGGCGATTGCATCAACTTAGATGCTTCTCCTGTGTTCTACTGTGAGCTTGTATTGTCCCCACATACCGCAGCACGCGACAAGGGCTGGCAGACCATAAATGTAACCGTTTCAGAGAGAAATGCGAACAATATGACGATCTCGCGTTTTATCGTTTCGATGGTGAATGACGAAACACGGAGATTTTCTAAGGTTTTTACTACATATTAACACTTTTCACATTTTCTCGTGTTACGTGGCTGCCAGTCCTCGGTTCATGCAATATCTTAAGGTGCTCGGTCATGTCCAAGGCACCAAACCGACCAATAATTCAATAATCGATAACTAAAACTATAAATGTAGCTCTTCTTACTGGGCGATTGCATCAACTTAGATGCTTCTCCTGTTCTACTGTGCTGCTTGTATTGTCCCCACATAACCCAGCACGCGACAAGGGCTGGCAGACCATAAATGTAACCGTTTCAGAGAGAAATGCGACCAATGTGACGATCTCGCGTTATATCGATTCGATGGTGAATGACGAAACACGGAGATTTTCTAAGGTTTTTACTACATATTAACACTTTTCACATTTTCTCGTGTTACGTGGCTGCCAGTCCTCGGTTCATGCAAAATCTTAAGGTCCTCGGTCATGTCCAAGGCACCAAACCGACCAATAATTCAATAATCGATAACTAAAACTATAAATGTAGCTCTTCTTACTGGGCGATTGCATCAACTTAGATGCTTCTCCTGTGTTTTCTGTGCTGCTTGTATTGTCCCCACATACCACAGCACGCGACAAGGGCTGGCAGACCATAAATGTAACCGTTTCAGAGAGAAATGCGACCAATGTGACGATCTCGCGTTATATCGATTCGATGGTGAATGACGAAACACGGAGATTTTCTAAGGTTTTTACTACATATTAACACTTTTCACATTTTCTCGTGTTACGTGGCAGCCAGTCCTCAGTTCAAGCAAAATCTTAAGGTCCTCGGTCATGTCCAAGGCACCAAACCGACCAATAATTCAATAATCGGTAACTAAAACTATAAATGTAGCTCTTCTTACTGGGCGATTGCATCAACTTAGATGCTTCTCCTGTGTTCTACTGTGCTGCTTGTATTGTCCCCACATACCGCAGCACGCGACAAGGGCTGGCTGACCATAAATGTAACCGTTTCAGAGAGAAATGCGACCAATGTGACGATCTCGCGTTATATCGATTCGATGGTGAATGACGAAACACGGAGATTTTCTAAGGTTTTTACTACATATTAACACTTTTCACATTTTCTCGTGTTACGTGGGTACCAGTCCTCGGTTCATGCAAAATCTTAAGGTCCTCGGTCATGTCCAAGGCACCAAACCGACCAATAATTCAATAATCGATAACTAAAACTATAAATTTAGCTCTTCTTACTGGGCGATTGCATCAACTTAGATGCTTCTCCTGTGTTCTACTGTGCTGCTTGTATTGTCCCCACATACCGCAGCACGCGACAAGGGCTGGCAGACCATAAATGTAACCGTTTCAGAGAGAAATGCGACCAATGTGACGATCTCGCGTTATATCGATTCGATGGTGAATGACGAAACACGGAGATTTTCTAAGGTTTTTACTACATATTAACACTTTTCACATTTTCTCGTGTTACGTGGCTGCCAGTCCTCGGTTCATGCAAAATCTTAAGGTCCTCGGTCATGTCCAAGGCACCAAACCGACCAATAATTCAATAATCGATAACTAAAACTATAAATGTAGCTCTTCTTACTGGGCGAGTGCATCAACTTAGATGCTTCTCCTGTGTTCTACTGTGAGCTTGTATTGTCCCCACATACCGCAGCACGCGACAAGGGCTGGCAGACCATAAATGTAACCGTTTCAGAGAGAAATGCGACCAATGTGACGATCTCGCGTTATATCGATTCGATGGTGAATGACGAAACACGGAGATTTTCTAAGGTTTTTACTACATATTAACACTTTTCACATTTTCTCGTGTTACGTGGCTACCAGTCCTCGGTTCATGCAAAATCTTAAGGTCCTCGGTCATGTCCAAGGCACCAAACCGACCAATAATTCAATAATCGATAACTAAAACTATAAATGTAGCTCTTCTTACTGGGCGATTGCATCAACTTAGATGCTTCTCCTGTGTTCTACTGTGCTGCTTGTATTGTCCCCACATACCGCAGCACGCGACAAGGGCTGGCAGACCATAAATGTAACCGTTTCAGAGAGAAATGCGACCCATGAGACGATCTCGCGTTATATCGATTCGATGGTGAATGACGAAACACGGAGATTTTCTAAGGTTTTTACTACATATTAACACTTTTCACATTTTCTCGTGTTACGTGGCTGCCAGTCCTCGGTTCATGCAAAATCTTAAGGTCCTCGGACATGTCCAAGGCACCAAACCGACCAATAATTCAGTAATCGATAACTAAAACTATAAATGTAGCTCTTCTTACTGGGCGATTGCATCAACTTAGACGCTTCTCCTGTGTTCTACTGTGCTGCTTGTATTGTCCCCACATACCGCAGCACGCGACAAGGGCTGGCAGACCATAAATGTAACCGTTTCAGAGAGAAATGCGACCAATGTGACGATCTCGCGTTTTATCGATTCGATGGTGAATGACGAAACACGGAGATTTTCTAAGGTTTTTACTACATATTAACACTTTTCACATTTTCTCGTGTTACGTGGCTGCCAGTCCTCGGTTCATGCAAAATCTTAAGGTCCTCGGTCATGTCCAAGGCACAAAACCGACCAATAATTCAATAATCGATAACTAAAACTATAAATGTAGCTCTTCTTACTGGGCGATTGCATCAACTTAGATGCTTCTCCTGTGTTCTGCTGTGCTGCTTGTATTGTCCCCACATACCGCAGCACGCGACAAGGGCTGGCAGACCATAAATGTAACCGTTTCAGAGAGAAATGCGACCAATGTGACGATCTCGCGTTATATCGATTCGATGGTGAATGACGAAAGACGGTGATTTTCTAAGGTTTTTACTACATATTAACACTTTTCACATTTTCTCGTGTTACGTGGCTGCCAGTCCTCGGTTCATGCAAAATCTTAAGGTCCTCGGTCATGTCCAAGGCACCAAACCGACCAATAATTCAATAATCGATAACTAAAACTATAAATGTAGCTCTTCTTACTGGGCGAGTGCATCAACTTAGATGCTTCTCCTGTGTTCTACTGTGAGCGTGTATTGTCTCCACATACCGCAGCACGCGACAAGGGCTGGCAGACCATAAATGTAACCGTTTCAGAGAGAAATGCGACCAATGTGACGATCTCGCGTTATATCGATTCGATGGTGAATGACGAAACACGGAGATTTTCTAAGGTTTTTACTACATATTAACACTTTTCACATTTTCTCGTGTTACGTGGCTACCAGTCCTCGGTTCATGCAAAATCTTAAGGTCCTCGGTCATGTCCAAGGCACCAAACCGACCAATAATTCAATAATCGATAACTAAAACTATAAATGTAGCTCTTCTTACTGGGCGGTTGCATCAACTTAGATGCTTCTCCTGTGTTCTACTGTGCTGCTTGTATTGTCCCCACATACCGCAGCACGCGACAAGGGCTGGCAGACCATAAATGTAACCGTTTCAGAGAGAAATGCGACCAATGTGACGATCTCGCGTTATATCGATTCGATGGTGAATGACGAAACACGGAGATTTTCTAAGGTTTTTACTACATATTAACACTTTTCACATTTTCTCGTGTTACGTGGCTGCCAGTCCTCGGTTCATGCAAAATCTTAAGGTCCTCGGACATGTCCAAGGCACCAAACCGACCAATAATTCAGTAATCGATAACTAAAACTATAAATGAAGCTCTTCTTACTGGGCGATTGCATCAACTTAGACGCTTCTCCTGTGTTCTACTGTGCTGCTTGTATTGTCCCCACATACCGCAGCACGCGACAAGGGCTGGCAGACCATAAATGTAACCGTTTCAGAGAGAAATGCGACCAATGTGACGATCTCGCGTTATATCGATTCGATGGTGAATGACGAAACACGGAGATTTTCTAAGGTTTTTACTACATATTAACACTTTTCACATTATCTCGTGTTACGTGGCTGCCAGTCCTCGGTTCATGCAAAATCTTAAGGTCCTCGGTCATGTCCAAGGCACCAAACCGACCAATAATTCAATAATCGATAGCTAAAACTATAAATGTAGCTCTTCTTACTGGGCGATTGCATCAACTTAGATGCTTCTCCTGTGTTCTACTGTGCTGCTTGTATTGTCCCCACATACCGCAGCACGCGACAAGGGCTGGCAGACCATAAATGTAACCGTTTCAGAGAGAAATGCGACCAATGTGACGAACTCGCGTTATATCGATTCGATGGTGAATGACGAAACACGGAGATTTTCTAAGGTTTTTACTACATATTAACACTTTTCACATTTTCTCGTGTTACGTGGCTGCCAGTCCTCGGTTCATGCAAAATCGTAAGGTCCTCGGTCATGTCCAAGGCACCAAACCGACCAATAATTCAGTAATCGATAACTAAAACTATAAATGTAGCTCTTCTTACTGGGCGATTGCATCAACTTAGATGCTTCTCCTGTGTTCTACTGTGCTGCTTGTATTGTCCCCACATACCGCAGCACGCGACAAGGGCTGGCAGACCATAAATGTAACCGTTTCAGAGAGAAATGCGACCAATGTGACGATCTCGCGTTATATCGATTCGATGGTGAATGACGAAACACGGAGATTTTCTAAGGTTTTTACTACATATTAACACTTTTCACATTTTCTCGTGTTACGTGGCTGCCAGTCCTCGGTTCATGCAAAATCTTAAGGTCCTCGGTCATGTCCAAGGCACCAAACCGACCAATAATTCAGTAATCGATAACTAAAACTATAAATGTAGCTCTTCTTACTGGGCGATTGCATCAACTTAGATGCTTCTCCTGTGTTCTACTGTGCTGCTTGTATTGTCCCCACATACCGCAGCACGCGACAAGGGCTGGCAGACCATAAATGTAACCGTTTCAGAGAGAAATGCGACCAATATGACGATCTCGCGTTATATCGTTTCGATGGTGAATGACGAAACACGGAGATTTTCTAAGGTTTTTACTACATATTAACACTTTTCACATTTTCTCGTGTTACGTGGCTGCCAGTCCTCGGTTCATGCAAAATCTTAAGGTGCTCGGTCATGTCCAAGGCACCAAACCGACCAATAATTCAATAATCGATAACTAAAACTATAAATGTAGCTCTTCTTACTGGGCGATTGCATCAACTTAGATGCTTCTCCTGTTCTACTGTGCTGCTTGTATTGTCCCCACATAACGCAGCACGCGACAAGGGCTGGCAGACCATAAATGTAACCGTTTCAGAGAGAAATGCGACCAATGTGACGATCTCGCGTTATATCGATTCGATGGTGAATGACGAAACACGGAGATTTTCTAAGGTTTTACTACATATTAACACTTTTCACATTTTCTCGTGTTACGTGGCTGCCAGTCCTCGGATCATGCAAAATCTTAAGGTCCTCGGTCATGTCCAAGGCACCAAACCGACCAATAATTCAATAATCGATAACTAAAACTATAAATGTAGCTCTTCTTACTGGGCGATTGCATCAACTTAGATGCTTCTCCTGTGTTCTACTGTGAGCTTGTATTGTCCCCACATACCGCAGCACGCGACAAGGGCTGGCAGACCATAAATGTAACCGTTTCAGAGAGAAATGCGACCAATGAGACGATCTCGCGTTATATCGATTCGATGGTGAATGACGAAACACGGAGATTTTCTAAGGTTTTTACTACATATTAACACTTTTCACATTTTCTCGTGTTACGTGGCTGCCAGTCCTCAGCTCATGCAAAATCTTAAGGTCCTCGGTCATGTCCAAGGCACCAAACCGACCAATAATTCAATAATCGGTAACTAAAACTATAAATGTAGCTCTTCTTACTGGGCGATTGCATCAACTTAGATGCTTCTCCTGTTCTACTGTGCTGCTTGTATTGTCCCCACATAACCCAGCACGCGACAAGGGCTGGCAGACCATAAATGTAACCGTTTCAGAGAGAAATGCGACCAATGTGACGATCTCGCGTTATATCGATTCGATGGTGAATGACGAAACACGGAGATTTTCTAAGGTTTTACTACATATTAACACTTTTCACATTTTCTCGTGTTACGTGGCTGCCAGTCCTCGGTTCATGCAAAATCTTAAGCTCCTCGGTCATGTCCAAGGCACCGAACCGACCAATAATTCAATAATCGAAAACTAAAACTATAATTGTAGCTCTTCTTTTTGGGCGATTGCATCAACTTAGATGCTTCTCCTGTGTTCTACTGTGCTGCTTGTATTGTCCCCACATACCGCAGCACGCGACAAGGGCTGGCAGACCATAAATGTAACCGTTTCAGAGAGAAATGCGACCAATGTGACGATCTCGCGTTATATCGATTCGATGGTGAATGACGAAACACGGAGATTTTCTAAGGTTTTTACTACATATTAACACTTTTCACATTTTCTCGTGTTACGTGGCTGCCAGTCCTCGGTTCATGCAAAATCTTAAGGTCCTCGGTCATGTCCAAGGCACCAAACCGACCAATAATTCAATAATCGATAACTAAAACTATAAATGTAGCTCTTCTTACTGGGCGATTGCATCAACTTAGATGCTTCTCCTGTGTTCTACTGTGCTGCTTGTATTGTCCCCACATACCACAGCACGCGACAAGGGCTGGCAGACCATAAATGTAACCGTTTCAGAGAGAAATGCGACCAATGTGACGATCTCGCGTTATATCGATTCGATGGTGAATGACGAAACACGGAGATTTTCTAAGGTTTTTACTACATATTAACACTTTTCACATTTTCTCGTGTTACGTGGCTGCCAGTCCTCGGTTCATGCAAAATCTTAAGGTGCTCGGTCATGTCCAAGGCACCAAACCGACCAATAATTCAATAATCGATAACTAAAACTATAAATGTAGCTCTTCTTACTGGGCGATTGCATCAACTTAGATGCTTCTCCTGTGTTCTACTGTGAGCTTGTATTGTCCCCACATACCGCAGCACGCGACAAGGGCTGGCAGACCATAAATGTAACCGTTTCAGAGAGAAATGCGACCAATGAGACGATCTCGCGTTATATCGATTCGATGGTGAATGACGAAACACGGAGATTTTCTAAGGTTTTTACTACATATTAACACTTTTCACATTTTCTCGTGTTACGTGGCTGCCAGTCCTCAGTTCATGCAAAATCTTAAGGTCCTCGGTCATGTCCAAGGCACCAAACCGACCAATAATTCAATAATCGGTAACTAAAACTATAAATGTAGCTCTTCTTACTGGGCGATTGCATCAACTTAGATGCTTCTCCTGTGTTCTACTGTGCTGCTTGTATTGTCCCCACATACCGCAGCACGCGACAAGGGCTGGCTGACCATAAATGTAACCGTTTCAGAGAGAAATGCGACCAATGTGACGATCTCGCGTTATATCGATTCGATGGTGAATGACGAAACACGGAGATTTTCTAAGGTTTTTACTACATATTAACACTTTTCACATTTTCTCGTGTTACGTGGGTACCAGTCCTCGGTTCATGCAAAATCTTAAGGTCCTCGGTCATGTCCAAGGCACCAAACCGACCAATAATTCAATAATCGATAACTAAAACTATAAATTTAGCTCTTCTTACTGGGCGATTGCATCAACTTAGATGCTTCTCCTGTGTTCTACTGTGCTGCTTGTATTGTCCCCACATACCGCAGCACGCGACAAGGGCTGGCAGACCATAAATGTAACCGTTTCAGAGAGAAATGCGACCAATGTGACGATCTCGCGTTATATCGATTCGATGGTGAATGACGAAACACGGAGATTTTCTAAGGTTTTTGATACATATTAACACTTTTCACATTTTGTCGTGTTACGTGGCTGCCAGTCCTCGGTTCATGCAAAATCTTAAGGTCCTCGGTCATGTCCAAGGCACCAAACCGACCAATAATTCAATAATCGATAACTAAAACTATAAATGTAGCTCTTCTTACTTGCCGATTGCATCAACTTAGATGCTTCTCCGGTGTTCTACTGTGCTGCTTGTATTGTCCCCACATACCGCAGCACGCGACAAGGGCTGGCAGACCATAAATGTAACCGTTTCAGAGAGAAATGCGACCAATGAGACGATCTGGCGTTATATCGATTCGATGGTGAATGACGAAACACGGAGATTTTCTAAGGTTTTTACTACATATTAACACTTTTCACATTTTCTCGTGTTACGTGGCTGCCAGTCCTCAATTCATGCAAAATCTTAAGGTCCTCGGTCATGTCCAAGGCACCAAACCGACCAATAATTCAATAATCGGTAACTAAAACTATAAATGTAGCTCTTCTTACTGGGCGATTGCATCAACTTAGATGCTTCTCCTGTTCTACTGTGCTGCTTGTATTGTCCCCACATAACCCAGCACGCGACAAGGGCTGGCAGACCATAAATGTAACCGTTTCAGAGAGAAATGCGACCAATGTGACGATCTCGCGTTATATCGATTCGATGGTGAATGACGAAACACGGAGATTTTCTAAGGTTTTACTACATATTAACACTTTTCACATTTTCTCGTGTTACGTGGCTGCCAGTCCTCGGTTCATGCAAAATCTTAAGGTCCTCGGTCATGTCCAAGGCACCAAACCGACCAATAATTCAATAATCGAAAACTAAAACTATAATTGTAGCTCTTCTTACTGGGCGATTGCATCAACTTAGATGCTTCTCCTGTGTTCTACTGTGCTGCTTGTATTGTCCCCACATACCGCAGCACGCGACAAGGGCTGGCAGACCATAAATGTTACCGTTTCAGAGAGAAATGCGACCAATGTGACGATCTCGCGTTATATCGATTCGATGGTGAATGACGAAACACGGAGATTTTCTAAGGTTTTTACTACATATTAACACTTTTCACATTTTCTCGTGTTACGTGGCTGCCAGTCCTCGGTTCATGCAAAATCTTAAGGTCCTCGGTCATGTCCAAGGCACCAAACCGACCAATAATTCAATAATCGATAACTAAAACTATAAATGTAGCTCTTCTTACTGGGCGATTGCATCAACTTAGATGCTTCCCCTGTGTTCTACTGTGCTGCTTGTATTGTCCCCACATACCACAGCACGCGACAAGGGCTGGCAGACCATAAATGTAACCGTTTCAGAGAGAAATGCGACCAATGTGACGATCTCGCGTTATATCGATTCGATGGTGAATGACGAAACACGGAGATTTTCTAAGGTTTTTACTACATATTAACACTTTTCACATTTTCTCGTGTTACGTGGCTGCCAGTCCTCGGTTCATGCAAAATCTTAAGGTCCTCGGTCATGTCCAAGGCACCAAACCGACCAATAATTCAATAATCGATAACTAAAACTATAAATGTAGCTCTTCTTACTGGGCGATTGCATCAACTTAGATGCTTCTCCTGTGTTCTACTGTGAGCTTGTATTGTCCCCACATACCGCAGCACGCGACAAGGGCTGGCAGACCATAAATGTAACCGTTTCAGAGAGAAATGCGACCAATGAGACGATCTCGCGTTATATCGATTCGATGGTGAATGACGAAACACGGAGATTTTCTAAGGTTTTTACTACATATTAACACTTTTCACATTTTCTCGTGTTACGTGGCTGCCAGTCCTCAGTTCATGCAAAATCTTAAGGTCCTCGGTCATGTCCAAGGCACCAAACCGACCAATAATTCAATAATCGGTAACTAAAACTATAAATGTAGCTCTTCTTACTGGGCGATTGCATCAACTTAGATGCTTCTCCTGTGTTCTACTGTGCTGCTTGTATTGTCCCCACATACCGCAGCACGCGACAAGGGCTGGCTGACCATAAATGTAACCGTTTCAGAGAGAAATGCGACCAATGTGACGATCTCGCGTTATATCGATTCGATGGTGAATGACGAAACACGGAGATTTTCTAAGGTTTTTACTACATATTAACACTTTTCACATTTTCTCGTGTTACGTGGGTACCAGTCCTCGGTTCATGCAAAATCTTAAGGTCCTCGGTCATGTCCAAGGCACCAAACCGACCAATAATTCAATAATCGATAACTAAAACTATAAATGTAGCTCTTCTTACTGGGCGATTGCATCAACTTAGATGCTTCTCCTGTGTTCTACTGTGCTGCTTGTATTGTCCCCACATCCCGCAGCACGCGACAAGGGCTGGCAGACCATAAATGTAACCGTTTCAGAGAGAAATGCGACCAATGTGACGATCTCGCGTTATATCGATTCGATGGTGAATGACGAAACACGGAGATTTTCTAAGGTTTTTGATACATATTAACACTTTTCACATTTTCTCGTGTTACGTGGCTGCCAGTCCTCGGTTCATGCAAAATCTTAAGGTCCTCGGTCATGTCCAAGGCACCAAACCGACCAATAATTCAATAATCGATAACTAAAACTATAAATGTAGCTCTTCTTACTGGGCGATTGCATCAACTTAGATGCTTCTCCGGTGTTCTACTGTGCTGCTTGTATTGTCCCCACATACCGCAGCACGCGACAAGGGCTGGCAGACCATAAATGTAACCGTTTCAGAGAGAAATGCGACCAATGTGACGATCTCGCGTTATATCGATTCGATGGTGAATGACGAAACACGAAGATTTTCTAAGGTTTTTACTACATATTAACACTTTTCACATTTTCTCGTGTTACGTGGCTGCCAGTCCTCGGTTCATGCAAAATCTTAAGGTCCTCGGTCATGTCCAAGGCACCAAACCGACCAATAATTCAATAATCGATAGCTAAATCTATAAATGTAGCTCTTCTTACTGGGCGATTGCATCAACTTAGATGCTTCTCCTGTGTTCTACTGTGCTGCTTGTATTGTCCCCACATACCGCAGCACCCGACAAGGGCTGGCAGACCATCAATGTATCCGTTTCAGAGAGAAATGCGACCAATGTGACGATCTCGCGTTATATCGATTCGATGGTGAATGACGAAACACGGAGATTTTCTAAGGTTTTTACTACATATTAACACTTTTCACATTTTCTCGTCTTACGTGGCTGCCAGTCCTCGGTTCATGCAAAATCTTAAGGTCCTCGGTCATGTCCAAGGCACCAAACCGACCAATAATTCAATAATCGATAACTAAAACTATAAATGTAGCACTTCTTACTGGGCGAGTGCATCAACTTAGATGCTTCTCCTGTGTTCTACTGTGAGCTTGTATTGTCCCCACATACCGCAGCACGCGACAAGGGCTGGCTGACCATAAATGTAACCGTTTCAGAGAGAAATGCGACCAATGTGACGATCTCGCGTTATATCGATTCGATGGTGAATGACGAAACACGGAGATTTTCTAAGGTTTTTACTACATATTAACACTTTTCACATTTTCTCGTGTTACGTGGCTACCAGTTCTCGGTTCATGCAAAATCTTAAGGTCCTCGGTCATGTCCAAGGCACCAAACCGACCAATAATTCAATAATCGATAACTAAAACTATAAATGTAGCTCTTCTTACTGGGCGATTGCATCAACTTAGATGCTTCTCCTGTGTTCTACTGTGCTGCTTGTATTGTCCCCACATACCGCAGCACGCGACAAGGGCTGGCAGACCATAAATGTAACCGTTTCAGAGAGAAATGCGACCAATGTGACGATCTCGCGTTATATCGATTCGATGGTGAATGACGAAACACGGAGATTTTCTAAGGTTTTTACTACATATTAACACTTTTCACATTTTCTCGTGTTACGTGGCTGCCAGTCCTCGGTTCATGCAAAATCTTAAGGTCCTCGGACATGTCCAAGGCACCAAACCGACCAATAATTCAATAATCGATAACTAAAACTATAAATGTAGCTCTTCTTACTGGGCGATTGCATCAACTTAGACGCTTCTCCTGTGTTCTACTGTGCTGCTTGTATTGTCCCCACATACCGCAGCACGCGACAAGGGCTGGCAGACCATAAATGTAACCGTTTCAGAGAGAAATGCGACCAATGTGACGATCTCGCGTTATATCGATTCGATGGTGAATGACGAAACACGGAGATTTTCTAAGGTTTTTACTACATATTAACACTTTTCACATTTTCTCGTGTTACGTGGCTGCCAGTCCTCGGTTCATGCAAAATCTTAAGGTCCTCGGTCATGTCCAAGGCACCAAACCGACCAATAATTCAATAATCGATAACTAAAACTATAAATGTAGCTCTTCTTACTGGGCGATTGCATCAACTTAGATGCTTCTCCTGTGTTCTTCTGTGCTGCTTGTATTGTCCCCACATACCGCAGCACGCGACAAGGGCTGGCAGACCATAAATGTAACCGTTTCAGAGAGAAATGCGACCAATGTGACGATCTCGCGTTATATCGATTCGATGGTGAATGACGAAACACGGAGATTTTCTAAGGTTTTTACTACATATTAACACTTTTCACATTTTCTCGTGTTAAGTGGCTGCCAGTCCTCGGTTCATGCAAAATCTTAAGGTCCTCGGTCATGTCCAAGGCACCAAACCGACCAATAATTCAATAATCGATAACTAAAACTATAAATGTAGCTCTTCTTACTGGGCGATTGCATCAACTTAGATGCTTCTCCTGTGTTCTACTGTGCTGCTTGTATTGTCCCCACATACCGCAGCACGCGACAAGGGCTGGCAGACCATAAATGTAACCGTTTCAGAGAGAAATGCGACCAATGTGACGATCTCGCGTTATATCGATTCGATGGTGAATGACGAAAGACGGAGATTTTCTAAGGTTTTTACTACATATTAACACTTTTCACATTTTCTCGTGTTTCGTGGCTGCCAGTCCTCGGTTCATGCAAAATCTTAAGGTCCTCGGTCATGTCCAAGGCACCAAACCGACCAATAATTCAATAATCGAAAACTAAAACTATAATTGTAGCTCTTCTTACTGGGCGATTGCATCAACTTAGATGCTTCTCCTGTGTTCTACTGTGCTGCTTGTATTGTCCCCACATACCGCAGCACGCGACAAGGGCTGGCAGACCATAAATGTAACCGTTTCAGAGAGAAATGCGACCTATGTGACGATCTCGCGTTATATCGATTCGATGGTGAATGACGAAACACGGAGATTTTCTAAGGTTTTTACTACATATTAACACTTTTCACATTTTCTCGTGTTACGTGGCTGCCAGTCCTCGGTTCATGCAAAATCTTAAGGTCCTTGGTCATGTCCAAGGCATCAAACCGACCAATAATTCAGTAATCGATAACTAAAACTATAAATGTAGCTCTTCTTACTGGGCGATTGCATCAACTTAGATGCTTCTCCTGTGTTCTACTGTGCTACTTGTATTGTCCCCACATACCGCAGCACGCGACAAGGGCTGGCAGACCATAAATGTAACCGTTTCAGAGAGAAATGTGACCAATGTGACGATCTCGCGTTATATCGATTCGATGGTGAATGACGAAACACGGAGATTTTCTAAGGTTTTTACTACATATTAACACTTTTCACATTTTCTCGTGTTACGTGGCTGCCAGTCCTCGGTTCATGCAAATTCTTAAGGTCCTCGGTCATGTCCAAGGCACCAAACCGACCAATAATTCAATAATCGATAGCTATATCTATAAATGTAGCTCTTCTTACTGGGCGATTGCATCAACTTAGATGCTTCTCCTGTGTTCTACTGTGCTGTTTGTATTGTCCCCACATACCGCAGCACGCGACAAGGGCTGGCAGACCATAAATGTATCCGTTTCAGAGAGAAATGCGACCAATGTGACGATCTCGCGTTATATCGATTCGATGGTGAATGACGAAACACGGAGATTTTCTAAGGTTTTTACTACATATTAACACCTTTCACATTTTCTCGTGTTACGTGGCTGCCAGTCCTCGGTTCATGCAAAATCTTAAGGTCCTCGGTCATGTCCAAGGCACCAAACCGACCAATAATTCAATAATCGATAACTAAAACTATAAATGTAGCTCTTCTTACTGGGCGAGTGCATCAACTTAGATGCTTCTCCTGTGTTCTACTGTGAGCTTGTATTGTCCCCACATACCGCAGCACGCGACAAGGGCTGGCAGACCATAAATGTAACCGTTTCAGAGAGAAATGCGACCAATGTGACGATCTCGCGTTATATCGATTCGATGGTGAATGACGAAACACGGAGATTTTCTAAGGTTTTTACTACATATTAACACTTTTCACATTTTCTCGTGTTACGTGGCGACCAGTCCTCGGTTCATGCAAAATCTTAAGGTCCTCGGTCATGTCCAAGGCACCAAACCGACCAATAATTCAATAATCGATAACTAAAACTATAAATGTAGCTCTTCTTACTGGGCGATTGCATCAACTTAGATGCTTCTCCTGTGTTCTACTGTGCTGCTTGTATTGTCCCCACATACCGCAGCACGCGACAAGGGCTGGCAGACCATAAATGTAACCGTTTCAGAGAGAAATGCGACCAATGTGACGATCTCGCGTTATATCGATTCGATGGTGAATGACGAAACACGGAGATTTTCTAAGGTTTTTACTACATATTAACACTTTTCACATTTTCTCGTGTTACGTGGCTGCCAGTCCTCGGTTCATGCAAAATCTTAAGGTCCTCGGACATGTCCAAGGCACCAAACCGACCAATAATTCAGTAATCGATAACTAAAACTATAAATGTAGCTCTTCTTACTGGGCGATTGCATCAACTTAGACGCTTCTCCTGTGTTCTACTGTGCTGCTTGTATTGTCCCCACATACCGCAGCACGCGACAAGGGCTGGCAGACCATAAATGTAACCGTTTCAGAGAGAAATGCGACCAATGTGACGATCTCGCGTTATATCGATTCGATGGTGAATGACGAAACACGGAGATTTTCTAAGGTTTTTACTACATATTAACACTTTTCACATTTTCTCGTGTTACGTGGCTGCCAGTCCTCGGTTCATGCAAAATCTTAAGGTCCTCGGTCATGTCCAAGGCACCAAACCGACCAATAATTCAATAATCGATAACTAAAACTATAAATGTAGCTCTTCTTACTGGGCGATTGCATCAACTTAGATGCTTCTCCTGTGTTCTACTGTGCTGCTTGTATTGTCCCCACATACCGCAGCACGCGACAAGGGCTGGCAGACCATAAATGTAACCGTTTCAGAGAGAAATGCGACCAATGTGACGATCTCGCGTTATATCGATTCGATGGTGAATGACGAAAGACGGAGATTTTCTAAGGTTTTTACTACATATTAACACTTTTCACATTTTCTCGTGTTACGTGGCTGCCAGTCCTCGGTTCATGCAAAATCTTAAGGTCCTCGGTTATGTCCAAGGCACCAAACCGACCAATAATTCAATAATCGAAAACTAAAACTATAAGTGTAGCTCTTCTTACTGGGCGATTGCATCAACTTAGATGCTTCTCCTGTGTTCTACTGTGAGCTTGTATTGTCCCCACATACCGCAGCACGCGACAAGGGCTGGCAGATCATAAATGTAACCGTTTCAGAGAGAAATGCGACCAATGTGACGATCTCGCGTTATATCGATTCGATGGTGAATGACGAAACACGGAGATTTTCTAAGGTTTTTACTACATATTAACACTTTTCACATTTTCTCGTGTTACGTGGCGACCAGTCCTCGGTTCATGCAAAATCTTAAGGTCCTCGGTCATGTCCAAGGCACCAAACCGACCAATAATTCAATAATCGATAACTAAAACTATAAATGTAGCTCTTCTTACTGGGCGATTGCATCAACTTAGATGCTTCTCCTGTGTTCTACTGTGCTGCTTGTATTGTCCCCACATACCGCAGCACGCGACAAGGGCTGGCAGACCATAAATGTAACCGTTTCAGAGAGAAATGCGACCAATGTGACGATCTCGCGTTATATCGATTCGATGGTGAATGACGAAACACGGAGATTTTCTAAGGTTTTTACTACATATTAACACTTTTCACATTTTCTCGTGTTACGTGGCTGCCAGTCCTCGGTTCATGCAAAATCTTAAGGTCCTCGGACATGTCCAAGGCACCAAACCGACCAATAATTCAGTAATCGATAACTAAAACTATAAATGTAGCTCTTCTTACTGGGCGATTGCATCAACTTAGACGCTTC
Organism: Schistocerca nitens; assembly: GCF_023898315.1. Classification (NCBI taxonomy): domain Eukaryota; kingdom Metazoa; phylum Arthropoda; class Insecta; order Orthoptera; family Acrididae; genus Schistocerca; species Schistocerca nitens. The sequence continues at coordinate 71,040,860 of NC_064625.1, forward strand.
TCCTGTGTTCTACTGTGCTGCTTGTATTGTCCCCACATACCGCAGCACGCGACAAGGGCTGGCAGACCATAAATGTAACCGTTTCAGAGAGAAATGCGACCAATGTGACGATCTCGCGTTATATCGATTCGATGGTGAATGACGAAACACGGAGATTTTCTAAGGTTTTTACTACATATTAACACTTTTCACATTTTCTCGTGTTACGTGGCTGCCAGTCCTCGGTTCATGCAAAATCTTAAGGTCCTCGGTCATGTCCAAGGCACCAAACCGACCAATAATTCAATAATCGATAACTAAAACTATAAATGTAGCTCTTCTTACTGGGCGATTGCATCAACTTAGATGCTTCTCCTGTGTTCTACTGTGCTGCTTGTATTGTCCCCACATACCGCAGCACGCGACAAGGGCTGGCAGACCATAAATGTAACCGTTTCAGAGAGAAATGCGACCAATGTGACGATCTCGCGTTATATCGATTCGATGGTGAATGACGAAAGACGGAGATTTTCTAAGGTTTTTACTACATATTAACACTTTTCACATTTTCTCGTGTTACGTGGCTGCCAGTCCTCGGTTCATGCAAAATCTTAAGGTCCTCGGTTATGTCCAAGGCACCAAACCGACCAATAATTCAATAATCGAAAACTAAAACTATAAGTGTAGCTCTTCTTACTGGGCGATTGCATCAACTTAGATGCTTCTCCTGTGTTCTACTGTGAGCTTGTATTGTCCCCACATACCGCAGCACGCGACAAGGGCTGGCAGATCATAAATGTAACCGTTTCAGAGAGAAATGCGACCAATGTGACGATCTCGCGTTATATCGATTCGATGGTGAATGACGAAACACGGAGATTTTCTAAGGTTTTTACTACATATTAACACTTTTCACATTTTCTCGTGTTACGTGGCTGCCAGTCCTCGGTTCATGCAAAATCTTAAGGTCCTCGGTCATATCCAAAGCACCAAACCGACCAATAATTCAGTAATCGATAACTAAAACTATAAATGTAGCTCTTCTTACTGGGCGATTGCATCAACTTAGATGCTTCTCCTATGTTCTACTGTGCTGCTTGTATTGTCCCCACATACCGCAGCACGCGACAAGGGCTGGCAGACCATAAATGTAACCGTTTCAGAGAGAAATGCGACCAATGTGACGATCTCGCGTTATATCGATTCGATGGTGAATGACGAAACACGGAGATTTTCTAAGGTTTTTACTGCATATTAACACTTTTCACATTTTCTCGTGTTACGTGGCTGCCAGTCCTCGGTTCATGCAAAATCTTAAGGTCCTCGGTCATGTCCAAGGCACCAAACCGACCAATAATTCAATAATCGATAACTAAAACTATAAATGTAGCTCTTCTTACTGGGCGATTGCATCAACTTAGATACTTCTCCTGTGTTCTACTGTGCTGCTTGTATTGTCCCCACATACCGCAGCACGCGACAAGGGCTGGCAGACCATAAATGTAACCGTTTCAGAGAGAAATGCGACCAATGTGACGAACTCGCGTTATATCGATTCGATGGTGAATGACGAAACACGGAGATTTTCTAAGGTTTTTACTACATATTAACACTTTTCACATTTTCTCGTGTTACGTGGCTGCCAGTCCTCGGTTCATGCAAAATCTTAAGGTCCTCGGTCATGTCCAAGGCACCAAACCGACCAATAATTCAGTAATCGATAACTAAAACTATAAATGTAGCTCTTCTTACTGGGCGATTGCATCAACTTAGATGCTTCTCCTGTGTTCTACTGTGCTGCTTGTATTGTCCCCACATACCGCAGCTCGCGACAAGGGCTGGCAGACCATAAATGTAACCGTTTCAGAGAGAAATGCGACCAATGTGACGATCTCGCGTTATATCGATTCGATGGTGAATGACGAAACACGGAGATTTTCTAAGGTTTTTACTACATATTAACACTTTTCACATTTTCTCGTGTTACGTGGCTGCCAGTCCTCGGTTCATGCAAAATCTTAAGGTCCTCGGTCATGTCCAAGGCACCAAACCGACCAATAATTCAGTAATCGATAGCTAAAACTATAAATGTAGCTCTTCTTACTGGGCGATTGCATCAACTTAGATGCTTCTCCTGTGTTCTACTGTGCTGCTTGTATTGTCCCCACATACCGCAGCACGCGACAAGGGCTGGCAGACCATAAATGTAACCGTTTCAGAGAGAAATGCGACCAATATGACGATCTCGCGTTATATCGTTTCGATGGTGAATGACGAAACACGGAGATTTTCTAAGGTTTTTACTACATATTAACACTTTTCACATTTTCTCGTGTTACGTGGCTGCCAGTCCTCGGTTCATGCAAAATCTTAAGGTGCTCGGTCATGTCCAAGGCACCAAACCGACCAATAATTCAGTAATCGATAACTAAAACTATAAATGTAGCTCTTCTTACTGGGCGATTGCATCAACTTAGATGCTTCTCCTGTTCTACTGTGCTGCTTGTATTGTCCCCACATACCGCAGCACGCGACAAGGGCTGGCAGACCATAAATGTAACCGTTTCAGAGAGAAATGCGACCAATGTGACGATCTCGCGTTATATCGATTCGATGGTGAATGACGAAACACGGAGATTTTCTAAGGTTTTACTACATATTAACACTTTTCACATTTTCTCGTGTTACGTGGCTGCCAGTCCTCGGTTCATGCAAAATCTTAAGGTCCTCGGTCATGTCCAAGGCACCAAACCGACCAATAATTCAATAATCGAAAACTAAAACTATAATTGTAGCTCTTCTTACTGGGCGATTGCATCAACTTAGATGCTTCTCCTGTGTTCTACTGTGCTGCTTGTATTGTCCCCACATACCGCAGCACGCGACAAGGGCTGGCAGACCATAAATGTAACCGTTTCAGAGAGAAATGCGACCAATGTGACGATCTGGCGTTATATCGATTCGATGGTGAATGACGAAACACGGAGATTTTCTAAGGTTTTTACTACATATTAACACTTTTCACATTTTCTCGTGTTACGTGGCTGCCAGTCCTCGGTTCATGCAAAATCTTAAGGTCCTCGGTCATGTCCAAGGCACCAAACCGACCAATAATTCAATAATCGATAACTAAAACTATAAATGTAGCTCTTCTTACTGGGCGATTGCATCAACTTAGATGCTTCTCCTGTGTTCTACTGTGCTGCTTGTATTGTCCCCACATACCACAGCACGCGACAAGGGCTGGCAGACCATAAATGTAACCGTTTCAGAGAGAAATGCGACCAATGTGACGATCTCGCGTTATATCGATTCGATGGTGAATGACGAAACACGGAGATTTTCTAAGGTTTTTACTACATATTAACACTTTTCACATTTTCTCGTGTTACGTGGCTGCCAGTCCTCGGTTCATGCAAAATCTTAAGGTCCTCGGTCATGTCCAAGGCACCAAACCGACCAATAATTCAATAATCGATAACTAAAACTATAAATGTAGCTCTTCTTACTGGGCGATTGCATCAACTTCGATGCTTCTCCTGTGTTCTACTGTGAGCTTGTATTGTCCCCACATACCGCAGCACGCGACAAGGGCTGGCAGACAATAAATGTAACCGTTTCAGAGAGAAATACGACCAATGAGACGATCTCGCGTTATATCGATTCGATGGTGAATGACGAAACACGGAGATTTTCTAATGTTTTTACTACATATTAACACTTTTCACATTTTCTCGTGTTACGTGGCTGCCAGTCCTCAGTTCATGCAAAATCTTAAGGTCCTCGGTCATGTCCAAGGCACCAAACCGACCAATAATTCAATAATCGGTAACTAAAACTATAAATGTAGCTCTTCTTACTGGGCGATTGCATCAACTTAGATGTTTCTCCTGTTCTACTGTGCTGCTTGTATTGTCCCCACATAACCCAGCACGCGACAAGGGCTGGCAGACCATAAATGTAACCGTTTCAGAGAGAAATGCGACCAATGTGACGATCTCGCGTTATATCGATTCGATGGTGAATGACGAAACACGGAGATTTTCTAAGGTTTTACTACATATTAACACTTTTCACATTTTCTCGTGTTACGTGGCTGCCAGTCCTCGGTTCATGCAAAATCTTAAGGTCCTCGGTCATGTCCAAGGCACCAAACCGACCAATAATTCAATAATCGAAAACTAAAACTATAATTGTAGCTCTTCTTACTGGGCGATTGCATCAACTTAGATGCTTCTCCTGTGTTCTACTGTGCTGCTTGTATTGTCCCCACATACCGCAGCACGCGACAAGGGCTGGCAGACCATAAATGTAACCGTTTCAGAGAGAAATGCGACCAATGTGACGATCTCGCGTTATATCGATTCGATGGTGAATGACGAAACACGGAGATTTTCTAAGGTTTTTACTACATATTAACACTTTTCACATTTTCTCGTGTTACGTGGCTGCCAGTCCTCGGTTCATGCAAAATCTTAAGGTCCTCGGTCATGTCCAAGGCACCAAACCGACCAATAATTCAATAATCGATAACTAAAACTATAAATGTAGCTCTTCTTACTGGGCGATTGCATCAACTTAGATGCTTCTCCTGTGTTCTACTGTGCTGCTTGTATTGTCCCCACATACCACAGCACGCGACAAGGGCTGGCAGACCATAAATGTAACCGTTTCAGAGAGAAATGCGACCAATGTGACGATCTCGCGTTATATCGATTCGATGGTGAATGACGAAACACGGAGATTTTCTAAGGTTTTTACTACATATTAACACTTTTCACATTTTCTCGTGTTACGTGGCTGCCAGTCCTCGGTTCATGCAAAATCTTAAGGTCCTCGGTCATGTCCAAGGCACCAAACCGACCAATAATTCAATAATCGATAACTAAAACTATAAATGTAGCTCTTCTTACTGGGCGATTGCATCAACTTAGATGCTTCTCCTGTGTTCTACTGTGAGCTTGTATTGTCCCCACATACCGCAGCACGCGACAAGGGCTGGCAGACCATAAATGTAACCGTTTCAGAGAGAAATGCGACCAATGAGACGATCTCGCGTTATATCGATTCGATGGTGAATGACGAAACACGGAGATTTTCTAAGGTTTTTACTACATATTAACACTTTTCACATTTTCTCGTGTTACGTGGCTGCCAGTCCTCAATTCATGCAAAATCTTAAGGTCCTCGGTCATGTCCAAGGCACCAAACCGAGCAATAATTCAATAATCGGTAACTAAAACTATAAATGTAGCTCTTCTTACTGGGCGATTGCATCAACTTAGATGCTTCTCCTGTGTTCTACTGTGCTGCTTGTATTGTCCCCACATACCGCAGCACGCGACAAGGGCTGGCTGACCATAAATGTAACCGTTTCAGAGAGAAATGCGACCAATGTGACGATCTCGCGTTATATCGATTCGATGGTGAATGACGAAACACGGAGATTTTCTAAGGTTTTTACTACATATTAACACATTTCACATTTTCTCGTGTTACGTGGGTACCAGTCCTCGGTTCATGCAAAATCTTAAGGTCCTCGGTCATGTCCAAGGCACCAAATCGACCAATAATTCAATAATCGATAACTAAAACTATAAATTTAGCTCTTCTTACTGGGCGATTGCATCAACTTAGATGCTTCTCCTGTGTTCTACTGTGCTGCTTGTATTGTCCCCACATACCGCAGCACGCGACAAGGGCTGGCAGACCATAAATGTAACCGTTTCAGAGAGAAATGCGACCAATGTGACGATCTCGCGTTATATCGATTCGATGGTGAATGACGAAACACGGAGATTTTCTAAGGTTTTTGATACATATTAACACTTTTCACATTTTCTCGTGTTACGTGGCTGCCAGTCCTCGGTTCATGCAAAATCTTAAGGTCCTCGGTCATGTCCAAGGCACCAAACCGACCAATAATTCAATAATCGATAACTAAAACTATAAATGTAGCTCTTCTTACTGGGCGATTGCATCAACTTAGATGCTTCTCCGGTGTTCTACTGTGCTGCTTGTATTGTCCCCACATACCGCAGCACGCGACAAGGGCTGGCAGACCATAAATGTAACCGTTTCAGAGAGAAATGCGACCAATGTGACGATCTCGCGTTATATCGATTCGATGGTGAATGACGAAACACGGATATTTTCTAAGGTTTTTACTACATATTAACACTTTTCACATTTTGTCGTGTTACGTGGCTGCCAGTCCTCGGTTCATGCAAAATCTTAAGGTCCTTGGTCATGTCCAAGGCTTCAAACCGACCAATAATTCAGTAATCGATAACTAAAACTATAAATGTAGCTCTTCTTACTGGGCGATTGCATCAACTTAGATGCTTCTCCTGTGTTCTACTGTGCTACTTGTATTGTCCCCACATACCGCAGCACGCGACAAGGGCTGGCAGACCATAAATGTAACCGTTTCAGAGAGAAATGCGACCAATGTGACGATCTCGCGTTATATCGATTCGATGGTGAATGACGAAACACGGAGATTTTCTAAGGTTTTTACTACATATTAACACTTTTCACATTTTCTCGTGTTACGTGGCTGCCAGTCCTCGGTTCATGCAAAATCTTAAGGTCCTCGGTCATGTCCAAGGCGCCAAACCGACCAATAATTCAATAATCGATGGCTAAATCTATAAATGTAGCTCTTCTTACTGGGCGATTGCATCAACTTAGATGCTTCTCCTGTGTTCTACTGTGCTGCTTGTATTGTCCCCACATACCGCAGCACGCGACAAGGGCTGGCAGACCATAAATGTATCCGTTTCAGAGAGAAATGCGACCAATGTGACGATCTCGCGTTATATCGATTCGATGGTGAATGACGAAACACGGAGATTTTCTAAGGGTTTTACTACATATTAACACTTTTCACATTTTCTCGTGTTACGTGGCTGCCAGTCCTCGGTTCATGCAAAATCTTAAGGTCCTCGGTTATGTCCAAGGCACCAAACCGACCAATAATTCAATAATCGATAACTAAAACTATAAATGTAGATCTTCTTACTGGGCGAGTGCATCAACTTAGATGCTTCTCCTGTGTTCTACTGTGAGCTTGTATTGTCCCCACATACCGCAGCACGCGACATGGGCTGGCAGACCATAAATGTAACCGTTTCAGAGAGAAATGCGACCAATGTGACGATCTCGCGTTATATCGATTCGATGGTGAATGACGAAACACGGAGATTTTCTAAGGTTTTTACTACATATTAACACTTTTCACATTTTCTCGTGTTACGTGGCTACCAGTCCTCGGTTCATGCAAAATCTTAAGGTCCTCGGTCATGTCCAAGGCACCAAACCGACCAATAATTCAATAATCGATAACTAAAACTATAAATGTAGCTCTTCTTACTGGGCGATTGCATCAACTTAGATGCTTCTCCTGTGTTCTACTGTGCTGCTTGTATTGTCCCCACATACCGCAGCACGCGACAAGGGCTGGCAGACCATAAATGTAACCGTTTCAGAGAGAAATGCGACCAATGTGACGATCTCGCGTTATATCGATTCGATGGTGAATGACGAAAAACGGAGATTTTCTAAGGTTTTTACTACATATTAACACTTTTCACATTTTCTCGTGTTACGTGGCTGCCAGTCCTCGGTTCATGCAAAATCTTAAGGTCCTCGGACATGTCCAAGGCACCAAACCGACCAATAATTCAGTAACCGATAACTAAAACTATAAATGTAGCTCTTCTTACTGGGCGATTGCATCAACTTAGACGCTTCTCCTGTGTTCTACTGTGCTGCTTGTATTGTCCCCACATACCGCAGCACGCGACAAGGGCTGGCAGACCATAAATGTAACCGTTTCAGAGAGAAATGCGACCAATGTGACGATCTCGCGTTATATCGATTCGATGGTGAATGACGAAACACGGAGATTTTCTAAGGTTTTTACTACATATTAACACTTTTCACATTTTCTCGTGTTACGTGGCTGCCAGTCCTCGGTTCATGCAAAATCTTAAGGTCCTCGGTCATGTCCAAGGCACCAAACCGACCAATAATTCAATAATCGATAACTAAAACTATAAATGTAGCTCTTCTTACTGGGCGATTGCATCAACTTAGATGCTTCTCCTGTGTTCTACTGTGCTGCTTGTATTGTCCCCACATACCGCAGCACGCGACAAGGGCTGGCAGACCATAAATGTAACCGTTTCAGAGAGAAATGCGACCAATGTGACGATCTCGCGTTATATCGATTCGATGGTGAATGACGAAACACGGAGATTTTCTAAGGTTTTTACTACATATTAACACTTTTCACATTTTCTCGTGTTACGTGGCTGCCAGTCCTCGGTTCATGCAAAATCTTAAGGTCCTCGGTCATGTCCAAGGCACCAAACCCACCAATAATTCAATAATCGAAAACTAAAACTATAATTGTAGCTCTTCTTACTGGGCGATTGCATCAACTTAGATGCTTATCCTGTGTTCTACTGTGCTGCTTGTATTGTCCCCACATACCGCAGCACGCGACAAGGGCTGGCAGACCATAAATGTAACCGTTTCAGAGAGAAATGCGACCAATGTGACGATCTCGCGTTATATCGATTCGATGGTGAATGACGAAACACGGAGATTTTCTAAGGTTTTTACTACATATTAACACTTTTCACTTTTTCTCGTTTTACGTGGCTGCCTGTCCTCGGTTCATGCAAAATCTTAAGGTCCTCGGTCATGTCCAAGGCACCAAACCGACCAATAATTCAATAATCGATAACTAAAACTATAAATGTAGCTCTTCTTACTGGGCGATTGCATCAACTTAGATGCTTCTCCTGTGTTCTACTGTGAGCTTGTATTGTCCCCACATACCGCAGCACGCGACAAGGGCTGGAAGACCATAAATGTAACCGTTTCAGAGAGAAATGCGACCAATGTGACGATCTCGCGTTATATCGATTCGATGGTGAATGACGAAACACGGAGATTTTCTAAGGTTTTTGATACATATTAACACTTTTCACATATTCTCGTGTTACGTGGCTGCCAGTCCTCGGTTCATGCAAAATCTTAAGGTCCTCGGTCATGTCCAAGGCACCAAACCGACCAATAATTCAATAATCGGTAACTAAAACTATAAATGTAGCTCTTCTTACTGGGCGATTGCATCAACTTAGATGCTTCTCCTGTGTTCTACTGTGCTGCTTGTATTGTCCCCACATACCGCAGCACGCGACAAGGGCTGGCTGACCATAAATGTAACCGTTTCAGAGAGAAATGCGACCAATGTGACGATCTCGCGTTATATCGATTCGATGGTGAATGACGAAACACGGAGATTTTCTATGGTTTTTACTACATATTAACACTTTTCACATTTTCTCGTGTTACGTGGCTGCCAGTCCTCGGTTCATGCAAAATCTTAAGGTCCTCGGACATGTCCAAGGCACCAAACCGACCAATAATTCAGTAATCGATAACTAAAACTAAAAATGTAGCTCTTCTTACTGGGCGATTGCATCAACTTAGACGCTTCTCCTGTGTTCTACTGTGCTGCTTGTATTGTCCCCACATACCGCAGCACGCGACAAGGGCTGGCAGACCATAAATGTAACCGTTTCAGAGAGAAATGCGACCAATGTGACGATCTCGCGTTATATCGATTCGATGGTGAATGACGAAACACGGAGATTTTCTAAGGTTTTTACTACATATTAACACTTTTCACATTTTTTCGTGTTACGTGGCTGCCAGTCCTCGGTTCATGCAAAATCTTAAGGTCCTCGGTCATGTCCAAGGCACCAAACCGACCAATAATTCAATAATCGATAACTAAAACTATAAATGTAGCTCTTCTTACTGGGCGATTGCATCAACTTAGATGCTTCTCCTGTGTTCTACTGTGCTGCTTGTATTGTCCCCACATACCGCAGCACGCGACAAGGGCTGGCAGACCATAAATGTAACCGTTTCAGAGAGAAATGCGACCAATGTGACGATCTCGCGTTATATCGATTCGATGGTGAATGACGAAACACGGAGATTTTCTAAGGTTTTTACTACATATTAACACTTTTCACATTTTCTCGTGTTACGTGGCTGCCAGTCCTCGGTTCATGCAAAATCTTAAGGTCCTCGGTCATGTCCAAGGCACCAAACCGACCAATAATTCAATAATCGAAAACTAAAACTATAATTGTAGCTCTTCTTACTGGGCGATTGCATCAACTTAGATGCTTATCCTGTGTTCTACTGTGCTGCTTGTATTGTCCCCACATACCGCAGCACGCGACAAGGGCTGGCAGATCATAAATGTAACCGTTTCAGAGAGAAATGCGACCAATGTGACGATCTCGCGTTATATCGATTCGATGGTGAATGACGAAACACGGAGATTTTCTAAGGTTTTTACTACATATTAACACTTTTCACATTTTCTCGTGTTACGTGGCTGCCAGTCCTCGGTTCATGCAAAATCTTAAGGTCCTCGGACATGTCCAAGGCACCAAACCGACCAATAATTCAGTAATCGATAACTAAAACTATAAATGTAGCTCTTCTTACTGGGCGATTGCATCAACTTAGACGCTTCTCCTGTGTTCTACTGTGCTGCTTGTATTGTCCCCACATACCGCAGCACGCGACAAGGGCTGGCAGACCATAAATGTAACCGTTTCAGAGAGAAATGCGACCAATGTGACGATCTCGCGTTATATCGATTCGATGGTGAATGACGAAACACGGAGATTTTCTAAGGTTTTTACTACATATTAACACTTTTCACATTTTCTCGTGTTACGTGGCTGCCAGTCCTCGGTTCATGCAAAATCTTAAGGTCCTCGGTCATGTCCAAGGCACCAAACCGACCAATAATTCAATAATCGATAACTAAAACTATAAATGTAGCTCTTCTTACTGGGCGATTGCATCAACTTAGATGCTTCTCCTGTGTTCTACTGTGCTGCTTGTATTGTCCCCACATACCGCAGCACGCGACAAGGGCTGGCAGACCATAAATGTAACCGTTTCAGAGAGAAATGCGACCAATGTGACGATCTCGCGTTATATCGATTCGATGGTGAATGACGAAACACGGAGATTTTCTAAGGTTTTTACTACATATTAACACTTTTCACATTTTCTCGTGTTACGTGGCTGCCAGTCCTCGGTTCATGCAAAATCTTAAGGTCCTCGGTCATGTCCAAGGCACCAAACCCACCAATAATTCAATAATCGAAAACTAAAACTATAATTGTAGCTCTTCTTACTGGGCGATTGCATCAACTTAGATGCTTCTCCTGTGTTCTACTGTGCTGCTTGTATTGTCCCCACATACCGCAGCACGCGACAAGGGCTGGCAGACCATAAATGTAACCGTTTCAGAGAGAAATGCGACCAATGTGACGATCTCGCGTTATATCGATTCGATGGTGAATGACGAAACACGGAGATTTTCTAAGGTTTTTACTACATATTAACACTTTTCACATTTTCTCGTTTTACGTGGCTGCCTGTCCTCGGTTCATGCAAAATCTTAAGGTCCTCGGTCATGTCCAAGGCACCAAACCGACCAATAATTCAATAATCGATAACTAAAACTATAAATGTAGCTCTTCTTACTGGGCGATTGCATCAACTTAGATGCTTCTCCTGTGTTCTACTGTGAGCTTGTATTGTCCCCACATACCGCAGCACGCGACAAGGGCTGGAAGACCATAAATGTAACCGTTTCAGAGAGAAATGCGACCAATGTGACGATCTCGCGTTATATCGATTCGATGGTGAATGACGAAACACGGAGATTTTCTAAGGTTTTTACTACATATTAACACTTTTCACATTTTCTCGTGTTACGTGGCTGCCAGTCCTCGGTTCATGCAAAATCTTAAGGTCCTCGGTCATGTCCAAGGCACCAAACCGACCAATAATTCAATAATCGGTAACTAAAACTATAAATGTAGCTCTTCTTACTGGGCGATTGCATCAACTTAGATGCTTCTCCTGTGTTCTACTGTGCTGCTTGTATTGTCCCCACATACCGCAGCACGCGACAAGGGCTGGCTGACCATAAATGTAACCGTTTCAGAGAGAAATGCGACCAATGTGACGATCTCGCGTTATATCGATTCGATGGTGAATGACGAAACACGGAGATTTTCTAAGGTTTTTACTACATATTAACACTTTTCACATTTTCTCGTGTTACGTGGCTGCCAGTCCTCGGTTCATGCAAAATCTTAAGCTCCTCGGTCATGTCCAAGGCACCAAACCGACCAATAATTCAGTAATCGATAACTAAAACTAAAAATGTAGCTCTTCTTACTGGGCGATTGCATCAACTTAGACGCTTCTCCTGTGTTCTACTGTGCTGCTTGTATTGTCCCCACATACCGCAGCACGCGACAAGGGCTGGCAGACCATAAATGTAACCGTTTCAGAGAGAAATGCGACCAATGTGACGATCTCGCGTTATATCGATTCGATGGTGAATGACGAAACACGGAGATTTTCTAAGGTTTTTACTACATATTAACACTTTTCACATTTTTTCGTGTTACGTGGCTGCCAGTCCTCGGTTCATGCAAAATCTTAAGGTCCTCGGTCATGTCCAAGGCACCAAACCGACCAATAATTCAATAATCGATAACTAAAACTATAAATGTAGCTCTTCTTACTGGGCGATTGCATCAACTTAGATGCTTCTCCTGTGTTCTACTGTGCTGCTTGTATTGTCCCCACATACCGCAGCACGCGACAAGGGCTGGCAGACCATAAATGTAACCGTTTCAGAGAGAAATGCGACCAATGTGACGATCTCGCGTTATATCGATTCGATGGTGAATGACGAAACACGGAGATTTTCTAAGGTTTTTACTACATATTAACACTTTTCACATTTTCTCGTGTTACGTGGCTGCCAGTCCTCGGTTCATGCAAAATCTTAAGGTCCTCGGTCATGTCCAAGGCACCAAACCGACCAATAATTCAATAATCGAAAACTAAAACTATAATTGTAGCTCTTCTTACTGGGCGATTGCATCAACTTAGATGCTTATCCTGTGTTCTACTGTGCTGCTTGTATTGTCCCCACATACCGCAGCACGCGACAAGGGCTGGCAGACCATAAATGTAACCGTTTCAGAGAGAAATGCGACCAATGTGACGATCTCGCGTTATATCGATTCGATGGTGAATGACGAAACACGGAGATTTTCTAAGGTTTTTACTACATATTAACACTTTTCACATTTTCTCGTTTTACGTGGCTGCCTGTCCTCGGTTCATGCAAAATCTTAAGGTCCTCGGTCATGTCCAAGGCACCAAACCGACCAATAATTCAATAATCGATAACTAAAACTATAAATGTAGCTCTTCTTACTGGGCGATTGCATCAACTTAGATGCTTCTCCTGTGTTCTACTGTGAGCTTGTATTGTCCCCACATACCGCAGCACGCGACAAGGGCTGGAAGACCATAAATGTAACCGTTTCAGAGAGAAATGCGACCAATGTGACGATCTCGCGTTATATCGATTCGATGGTGAATGACGAAACACGGAGATTTTCTAAGGTTTTTACTACATATTAACACTTTTCACATTTTCTCGTGTTACGTGGCTGCCAGTCCTCGGTTCATGCAAAATCTTAAGGTCCTCGGTCATGTCCAAGGCACCAAACCGACCAATAATTCAATAATCGGTAACTAAAACTATAAATGTAGCTCTTCTTACTGGGCGATTGCATCAACTTAGATGCTTCTCGTGTGTTCTACTGTGCTGCTTGTATTGTCCCCACATACCGCAGCACGCGACAAGGGCTGGCTGACCATAAATGTAACCGTTTCAGAGAGAAATGCGACCAATGTGACGATCTCGCGTTATATCGATTCGATGGTGAATGACGAAACACGGAGATTTTCTAAGGTTTTTACTACATATTAACACTTTTGACATTTTCTCGTGTTACGTGGCTGCCAGTCCTCGGTTCATGCAAAATCTTAAGGTCCTCGGTCATGTCCAAGGCACCAAACCGACCAATAATTCAATAATCGGTAACTCAAACTATAAATGTAGCTCTTCTTACTGGGCGATTGCATCAACTTAGATGCTTCTCCTGTGTTCTACTGTGCTGCTTGTATTGTCCCCACATACCGCAGCACGCGACAAGGGCTGGCAGACCATAAATGTAACCGTTTCAGAGAGAAATGCGACCAATGTGACGATCTCGCGTTATATCGATTCGATGGTGAATGACGAAACACGGAGATTTTCTAAGGTTTTTACTACATATTAACACTTTTCACATTTTCTCGTGTTACGTGGCTGCCAGTCCTCGGTTCATGCAAAATCTTAAGGTCCTCGGTCATGTCCAAGGCACCAAACCGACCAATAATTCAATAATCGATAACTAAAACTATAAATGTAGCTCTTCTTACTGGGCGATTGCATCAACTTAGATGCTTCTCCTGTGTTCTACTGTGCTGCTTGTATTGTCCCCACATACCGCAGCACGCGACAAGGGCTGGAAGACCATAAATGTAACCGTTTCAGAGAGAAATGCGACCAATGTGACGATCTCGCGTTATATCGATTCGATGGTGAATGACGAAACACGGAGATTTTCTAAGGTTTTTACTACATATTAACACTTTTCACATTTTCTCGTGTTACGTGGCTGCCAGTCCTCGGTTCATGCAAAATCTTAAGGTCCTCGGTCATGTCCAAAGCACCAAACCGACCAATAATTCAGTAATCGATAACTAAAACTATAAATGTAGCTCTTCTTACTGGGCGATTGCATCAACTTAGATGCTTCTCCTGTGTTCTACTGTGCTGCTTGTATTGTCCCCACATACCGCAGCACGCGACAAGGGCTGGCAGACCATAAATGTAACCGTTTCGGAGAGAAATGCGACCAATGTGACGATCTCGCGTTATATCGATTCGATGGTGAATGACGAAACACGGAGATTTTCTAAGGTTTTTACTACATATTAACACTTTTCACATTTTCTCGTGTTACGTGGCTGCCTGTCCTCGGTTCATGCAAAATCTTAAGGTCCTCGGTCATGTCCAAGGCACCAAACCGACCAATAATTCAATAATCGATAACTAAAACTATAAATGTAGCTCTTCTTACTGGGCGATTGCATCAACTTAGATGCTTCTCCTGTGTTCTACTGTGAGCTTGTATTGTCCCCACATACCGCAGCACGCGACAAGGGCTGGCAGACCATAAATGTAACCGTTTCAGAGAGAAATGCGACCAATGTGACGATCTCGCGTTATATTGATTCGATGGTGAATGACGAAACACGGAGATTTTCTAAGGTTTTTACTACATATTAACACTTTTCACATTTTCTCGTGTTACGTGGCTGCCAGTCCTCGGTTCATGCAAAATCTTAAGGTCCTCGGTCATGTCCAAGGCACCAAACCGACCAATAATTCAATAATCGGTAACTAAAACTATAAATGTAGCTCTTCTTACTGGGCGATTGCATCAACTTAGATGCTTCTCCTGTGTTCTACTGTGCTGCTTGTATTGTCCCCACATACCGCAGCACGCGACAAGGGCTGGCTGACCATAAATGTAACCGTTTCAGAGAGAAATGCGACCAATGTGACGATCTCGCGTTATATCGATTCGATGGTGAATGACGAAACACGGAGATTTTCTAAGGTTTTTACTACATATTAACACTTTTCACATTTTCTCGTGTTACGTGGCTACCAGTCCTCGGTTCATGCAAAATCTTAAGGTCCTCGGTCATGTCCAAGGCACCAAACCGACCAATAATTCAATAATCGATAACTAAAACTATAAATGTAGCTCTTCTTACTCTGCGATTGCATCAACTTAGATGCTTCTCCTGTGTTCTACTGTGCTGCTTGTATTGTCCCCACATACCGCAGCACGCGACAAGGGCTGGCAGATCATAAATGTAACCGTTTCAGAGAGAAATGCGACCAATGTGACGATCTCGCGTTATATCGATTCGATGGTGAATGACGAAACACGAGATTTTCTAAGGTTTTTACTACATATTAACACTTTTCACATTTTCTCGTGTTACGTGGCTGCCAGTCCTCGGTTCATGCAAAATCTTAAGGTCCTCGGTCATGTCCAAAGCACCAAACCGACCAATAATTCAGTAATCGATAACTAAAACTATAAATGTAGCTCTTCTTACTGGGCGATTGCATCAACTTAGATGCTTCTCCTGTGTTCTACTGTGCTGCTTGTATTGTCCCCACATACCGCAGCACGCGACAAGGGCTGGCAGACCATAAATGTAACCGTTTCAGAGAGAAATGCGACCAATGTGACGATCTCGCGTTATATCGATTCGATGGTGAATGACGAAACACGGAGATTTTCTAAGGTTTTTACTACATATTAACACTTTTCACATTTTCTCGTGTTACGTGGCTGCCTGTCCTCGGTTCATGCAAAATCGTAAGGTCCTCGGTCATGTCCAAGGCACCAAACCGACCAATAATTCAATAATCGATAACTAAAACTATAAATGTAGCTCTTCTTACTGGGCGATTGCATCAACTTAGATGCTTCTCCTGTGTTCTACTGTGAGCTTGTATTGTCCCCACATACCGCAGCACGCGACAAGGGCTGGCAGACCATAAATGTAACCGTTTCAGAGAGAAATGCGACCAATGTGACGATCTCGCGTTATATTGATTCGATGGTGAATGACGAAACACGGAGATTTTCTAAGGTTTTTACTACATATTAACACTTTTCACATTTTCTCGTGTTACGTGGCTGCCAGTCCTCGGTTCATGCAAAATCTTAAGGTCCTCGGTCATGTCCAAGGCACCAAACCGACCAATAATTCAATAATCGGTAACTAAAACTATAAATGTAGCTCTTCTTACTGGGCGATTGCATCAACTTAGATGCTTCTCCTGTGTTCTACTGTGCTGCTTGTATTGTCCCCACATACCGCAGCACGCGACAAGGGCTGGCTGACCATAAATGTAACCGTTTCAGAGAGAAATGCGACCAATGTGACGATCTCGCGTTATATCGATTCGATGGTGAATGACGAAACACGGAGATTTTCTAAGGTTTTTACTACATATTAACACTTTTCACATTTTCTCGTGTTACGTGGCTGCCAGTCCTCGGTTCATGCAAAATCTTAAGGTCCTCGGTCATGTCCAAAGCACCAAACCGACCAATAATTCAGTAATCGATAACTAAAACTATAAATGTAGCTCTTCTTACTGGGCGATTGCATCAACTTAGACGCTTCTCCTGTGTTCTACTGTGAGCTTGTATTGTCCCCACATACCGCAGCACGCGACAAGGGCTGGCTGACCATAAATGTAACCGTTTCAGAGAGAAATGCGACCAATGTGACGATCTCGCGTTATATCGATTCGATGGTGAATGACGAAACACGGAGATTTTCTAAGGTTTTTACTACATATTAACACTTTTCACATTTTCTCGTGTTACGTGGCTGCCAGTCCTCGGTTCATGCAAAATCTTAAGGTCCTCGGTCATGTCCAAGGCACCAAACCGACCAATAATTCAATAATCGATAACTAAAACTATAAATGTAGCTCTTCTTACTGGGCGATTGCATCAACTTAGATGCTTCTCCTGTGTTCTACTGTGAGCTTGTATTGTCCCCACATACCGCAGCACGCGACAAGGGCTGGCAGACCATAAATGTAACCGTTTCAGAGAGAAATGCGACCAATGTGACGATCTCGCGTTATATCGATTCGATGGTGAATGACGAAACACGGAGATTTTCTAAGGTTTTTACTACATATTAACACTTTTCACATTTTCTCGTGTTACGTGGCTACCAGTCCTCGGTTCATGCTAAATCTTAAGGTCCTCGGTCATGTCCAAGGCACCAAACCGACCAATAATTCAATAATCGATAACTAAAACTATAAATGTAGCTCTTCTTACTGGGCGATTGCATCAACTTAGATGCTTCTCCTGTGTTCTACTGTGCTGCTTGTATTGTCCCCACATACCGCAGCACGCGACAAGGGCTGGCAGATCATAAATGTAACCGTACAGAGAGAAATGCGACCAATGTGACGATCTCGCGTTATATCGATTCGATGGTGAATGACGAAACACGGAGATTTTCTAAGGTTTTTACTACATATTAACACTTTTCACATTTTCTCGTGTTACGTGGCTGCCAGTCCTCGGTTCATGCAAAATCTTAAGGTCCTCGGTCATGTCCAAAGCACCAAACCGACCAATAATTCAGTAATCGATAACTAAAACTATAAATGTAGCTCTTCTTACTGGGCGATTGCATCAACTTAGATGCTTCTCCTGTGTTCTACTGTGCTGCTTGTATTGTCCCCACATACCGCAGCACGCGACAAGGGCTGGCAGACCATAAATGTAACCGTTTCGGAGAGAAATGCGACCAATGTGACGATCTCGCGTTATATCGATTCGATGGTGAATGACGAAACACGGAGATTTTCTAAGGTTTTTACTACATATTAACACTTTTCACATTTTCTCGTGTTACGTGGCTGCCTGTCCTCGGTTCATGCAAAATCTTAAGGTCCTCGGTCATGTCCAAGGCACCAAACCGACCAATAATTCAATAATCGATAACTAAAACTATAAATGTAGCTCTTCTTACTGGGCGATTGCATCAACTTAGATGCTTCTCCTGTGTTCTACTGTGAGCTTGTATTGTCCCCACATACCGCGGCACGCGACAAGGGCTGGCAGACCATAAATGTAACCGTTTCAGAGAGAAATGCGACCAATGTGACGATCTCGCGTTATATCGATTCGATGGTGAATGACGAAACACGGAGATTTTCTAAGGTTTTTACTACATATTAACACTTTTCACATTTTCTCGTGTTACGTGGCTGCCAGTCCTCGGTTCATGCAAAATCTTAAGGTCCTCGGTCATGTCCAAGGCACCAAACCGACCAATAATTCAATAATCGGTAACTAAAACTATAAATGTAGCTCTTCTTACTGGGCGATTGCATCAACTTAGATGCTTCTCCTGTGTTCTACTGTGCTGCTTGTATTGTCCCCACATACCGCAGCACGCGACAAGGGCTGGCTGACCATAAATGTAACCGTTTCAGAGAGAAATGCGACCAATGTGACGATCTCGCGTTATATCGATTCGATGGTGAATGACGAAACACGGAGATTTTCTAAGGTTTTTACTACATATTAACACTTTTCACATTTTCTCGTGTTACGTGGCTACCAGTCCTCGGTTCATGCAAAATCTTAAGGTCCTCGGTCATGTCCAAGGCACCAAACCGACCAATAATTCAATAATCGATAACTAAAACTATAAATGTAGCTCTTCTTACTCTGCGATTGCATCAACTTAGATGCTTCTCCTGTGTTCTACTGTGCTGCTTGTATTGTCCCCACATACCGCAGCACGCGACAAGGGCTGGCAGATCATAAATGTAACCGTTTCAGAGAGAAATGCGACCAATGTGACGATCTCGCGTTATATCGATTCGATGGTGAATGACGAAACACGGAGATTTTCTAAGGTTTTTACTACATATTAACACTTTTCACATTTTCTCGTGTTACGTGGCTGCCAGTCCTCGGTTCATGCAAAATCTTAAGGTCCTCGGTCATGTCCAAAGCACCAAACCGACCAATAATTCAGTAATCGATAACTAAAACTATAAATGTAGCTCTTCTTACTGGGCGATTGCATCAACTTAGATGCTTCTCGTGTGTTCTACTGTGCTGCTTGTATTGTCCCCACATACCGCAGCACGCGACAAGGGCTGGCAGACCATAAATGTAACCGTTTCAGAGAGAAATGCGACCAATGTGACGATCTCGCGTTATATCGATTCGATGGTGAATGACGAAACACGGAGATTTTCTAAGGTTTTTACTACATATTAACACTTTTCACATTTTCTCGTGTTACGTGGCTGCCTGTCCTCGGTTCATGCAAAATCTTAAGGTCCTTGGTCATGTCCAAGGCACCAAACCGACCAATAATTCAATAATCGATAACTAAAACTATAAATGTAGCTCTTCTTACTGGGCGATTGCATCAACTTAGATGCTTCTCCTGTGTTCTACTGTGAGCTTGTATTGTCCCCACATACCGCAGCACGCGACAAGGTCTGGCAGACCATAAATGTAACCGTTTCAGAGAGAAATGCGACCAATGTGACGATCTCGCGTTATATTGATTCGATGGTGAATGAAGAAACACGGAGATTTTCTAAGGTTTTTACTACATATTAACACTTTTCACATTTTCTCGTGTTACGTGGCTGCCAGTCCTCGGTTCATGCAAAATCTTAAGGTCCTCGGTCATGTCCAAGGCACCAAACCGACCAATAATTCAATAATCGGTAACTAAAACTATAAATGTAGCTCTTCTTACTGGGCGATTGCATCAACTTAGATGCTTCTCCTGTGTTCTACTGTGCTGCTTGTATTGTCCCCACATACCGCAGCACGCGACAAGGGCTGGCTGACCATAAATGTAACCGTTTCAGAGAGAAATGCGACCAATGTGACGATCTCGCGTTATATCGATTCGATGGTGAATGATGAAACACGGAGATTTTCTAAGGTTTTTACTACATATTAACACTTTTCACATTTTCTCGTGTTACGTGGCTGCCAGTCCTCGGTTCATGCAAAATCTTAAGGTCCTCGGTCATGTCCAAGGCACCAAACCGACCAATAATTCAATAATCGGTAACTAAAACTATAAATGTAGCTCTTCTTACTGGGCGATTGCATCAACTTAGATGCTTCTCCTGTGTTCTACTGTGCTGCTTGTATTGTCCCCACATACCGCAGCACGCGACCAGGGCTGGCAGATCATAAATGTAACCGTTTCAGAGAGAAATGCGACCAATGTGACGATCTCGCGTTATATCGATTCGATGGTGAATGACGAAACACGGAGATTTTCTAAGGTTTTTACTACATATTAACACTTTTCACATTTTCTCGTGTTACGTGGCTGCCAGTCCTCGGTTCATGCAAAATCTTAAGGTCCTCGGTCATGTCCAAAGCACCAAACCGACCAATAATTCAGTAATCGATAACTAAAACTATAAATGTAGCTCTTCTTACTGGGCGATTGCATCAACTTAGACGCTTCTCCTGTGTTCTACTGTGAGCTTGTATTGTCCCCACATACCGCAGCATGCGACAAGGGCTGGCTGACCATAAATGTAACCGTTTCAGAGAGAAATGCGACCAATGTGACGATCTCGCGTTATATCGATTCGATGGTGAATGACGAAACACGGAGATTTTCTAAGGTTTTTACTACATATTAACACTTTTCACATTTTCTCGTGTTACGTGGCTGCCAGTCCTCGGTTCATGCAAAATCTTAAGGTCCTCGGTCATGTCCAAGGCACCAAACCGACCAATAATTCAATAATCGATAACTAAAACTATAAATGTAGCTCTTCTTACTGGGCGAGTGCATCAACTTAGATGCTTCTCCTGTGTTCTACTGTGCTGCTTGTATTGTCCCCACATACCGCAGCACGCGACAAGGGCTGGCAGACCATAAATGTAATCGTTTCAGAGAGAAATGCGACCAATGTGACGATCTCGCGTTATATCGATTCGATGGTGAATGACGAAACACGGAGATTTTCTAAGGTTTTTACTACATATTAACACTTTTCACATTTTCTCGTGTTACGTGGCTGCCTGTCCTCGGTTCATGCAAAATCGTAAGGTCCTCGGTCATGTCCAAGGCACCAAACCGACCAATAATTCAATAATCGATAACTAAAACTATAAATGTAGCTCTTCTTACTGGGCGATTGCATCAACTTAGATGCTTCTCCTGTGTTCTACTGTGAGCTTGTATTGTCCCCACATACCGCAGCACGCGACAAGGGCTGGCAGACCATAAATGTAACCGTTTCAGAGAGAAATGCGACCAATGTGACGATCTCGCGTTATATTGATTCGATGGTGAATGACGAAACACGGAGATTTTCTAAGGTTTTTACTACATATTAACACTTTTCACATTTTCTCGTGTTACGTGGCTGCCACTCCTCGGTTCATGCAAAATCTTAAGGTCCTCGGTCATGTCCAAGGCACCAAACCGACCAATAATTCAATAATCGGTAACTAAAACTATAAATGTAGCTCTTCTTACTGGGCGATTGCATCAACTTAGATGCTTCTCCTGTGTTCTACTGTGCTGCTTGTATTGTCCCCACATACCGCAGCACGCGACAAGGGCTGGCTGACCATAAATGTAACCGTTTCAGAGAGAAATGCGACCAATGTGACGATCTCGCGTTATATCGATTCGATGGTGAATGACGAAACACGGAGATTTTCTAAGGTTTTTACTACATATTAACACTTTTCACATTTTCTCGTGTTACGTGGCTGCCAGTCCTCGGTTCATGCAAAATCTTAAGGTCCTCGGTCATGTCCAAGGCACCAAACCGACCAATAATTCAATAATCGGTAACTAAAACTATAAATGTAGCTCTTCTTACTGGGCGATTGCATCAACTTAGATGCTTCTCCTGTGTTCAACTGTGCTGCTTGTATTGTCCCCACATACCGCAGCACGCGACCAGGGCTGGCAGATCATAAATGTAACCGTTTCAGAGAGAAATGCGACCAATGTGACGATCTCGCGTTATATCGATTCGATGGTGAATGACGAAACACGGAGATTTTCTAAGGTTTTTACTACATATTAACACTTTTCACATTTTCTCGTGTTACGTGGCTGCCAGTCCTCGGTTCATGCAAAATCTTAAGGTCCTCGGTCATGTCCAAAGCACCAAACCGACCAATAATTCAATAATCGATAACTAAAACTATAAATGTAGCTCTTCTTACTGGGCGATTGCATCAACTTAGACGCTTCTCCTGTGTTCTACTGTGAGCTTGTATTGTCCCCACATACCGCAGCACGCGACAAGGGCTGGCTGACCATAAATGTAACCGTTTCAGAGAGAAATGCGACCAATGTGACGATCTCGCGTTATATCGATTCGATGGTGAATGACGAAACACGGAGATTTTCTAAGGTTTTTACTACATATTAACACTTTTCACATTTTCTCGTGTTACGTGGCTGCCAGTCCTCGGTTCATGCAAAATCTTAAGGTCCTCGGTCATGTCCAAGGCACCAAACCGACCAATAATTCAATAATCGATAACTAAAACTATAAATGTAGCTCTTCTTACTGGGCGAGTGCATCAACTTAGATGCTTCTCCTGTGTTCTACTGTGAGCTTGTATTGTCCCCACATACCGCAGCACGCGACAAGGGCTGGCAGACCATAAATGTAACCGTTTCAGAGAGAAATGCGACCAATGTGACGATCTCGCGTTATATCGATTCGATGGTGAATGACGAAACACGGAGATTTTCTAAGGTTTTTACTACATATTAACACTTTTCACATTTTCTCGTGTTACGTGGCTACCAGTCCTCGGTTCATGCTAAATCTTAAGGTCCTCGGTCATGTCCAAGGCACCAAACCGACCAATAATTCAATAATCGATAACTAAAACTATAAATGTAGCTCTTCTTACTGGGCGATTGCATCAACTTAGATGCTTCTCCTGTGTTCTACTGTGCTGCTTGTATTGTCCCCACATACCGCAGCACGCGACAAGGGCTGGCAGATCATAAATGTAACCGTACAGAGAGAAATGCGACCAATGTGACGATCTCGCGTTATATCGATTCGATGGTGAATGACGAAACACGGAGATTTTCTAAGGTTTTTACTACATATTAACACTTTTCACATTTTCTCGTGTTACGTGGCTGCCAGTCCTCGGTTCATGCAAAATCTTAAGGTCCTCGGTCATGTCCAAAGCACCAAACCGACCAATAATTCAGTAATCGATAACTAAAACTATAAATGTAGCTCTTCTTACTGGGCGATTGCATCAACTTAGATGCTTCTCCTGTGTTCTACTGTGCTGCTTGTATTGTCCCCACATACCGCAGCACGCGACAAGGGCTGGCAGACCATAAATGTAACCGTTTCGGAGAGAAATGCGACCAATGTGACGATCTCGCGTTATATCGATTCGATGGTGAATGACGAAACACGGAGATTTTCTAAGGTTTTTACTACATATTAACACTTTTCACATTTTCTCGTGTTACGTGGCTGCCTGTCCTCGGTTCATGCAAAATCTTAAGGTCCTCGGTCATGTCCAAGGCACCAAACCGACCAATAATTCAATAATCGATAACTAAAACTATAAATGTAGCTCTTCTTACTGGGCGATTGCATCAACTTAGATGCTTCTCCTGTGTTCTACTGTGAGCTTGTATTGTCCCCACATACCGCAGCACGCGACAAGGGCTGGCAGACCATAAATGTAACCGTTTCAGAGAGAAATGCGACCAATGTGACGATCTCGCGTTATATCGATTCGATGGTGAATGACGAAACACGGAGATTTTCTAAGGTTTTTACTACATATTAACACTTTTCACATTTTCTCGTGTTACGTGGCTGCCAGTCCTCGGTTCATGCAAAATCTTAAGGTCCTCGGTCATGTCCAAGGCACCAAACCGACCAATAATTCAATAATCGGTAACTAAAACTATAAATGTAGCTCTTCTTACTGGGCGATTGCATCAACTTAGATGCTTCTCCTGTGTTCTACTGTGCTGCTTGTATTGTCCCCACATACCGCAGCACGCGACAAGGGCTGGCTGACCATAAATGTAACCGTTTCAGAGAGAAATGCGACCAATGTGACGATCTCGCGTTATATCGATTCGATGGTGAATGACGAAACACGGAGATTTTCTAAGGTTTTTACTACATATTAACACTTTTCACATTTTCTCGTGTTACGTGGCTACCAGTCCTCGGTTCATGCAAAATCTTAAGGTCCTCGGTCATGTCCAAGGCACCAAACCGACCAATAATTCAATAATCGATAACTAAAACTATAAATGTAGCTCTTCTTACTCTGCGATTGCATCAACTTAGATGCTTCTCCTGTGTTCTACTGTGCTGCTTGTATTGTCCCCACATACCGCAGCACGCGACAAGGGCTGGCAGATCATAAATGTAACCGTTTCAGAGAGAAATGCGACCAATGTGACGATCTCGCGTTATATCGATTCGATGGTGAATGACGAAACACGGAGATTTTCTAAGGTTTTTACTACATATTAACACTTTTCACATTTTCTCGTGTTACGTGGCTGCCAGTCCTCGGTTCATGCAAAATCTTAAGGTCCTCGGTCATGTCCAAAGCACCAAACCGACCAATAATTCAGTAATCGATAACTAAAACTATAAATGTAGCTCTTCTTACTGGGCGATTGCATCAACTTAGATGCTTCTCGTGTGTTCTACTGTGCTGCTTGTATTGTCCCCACATACCGCAGCACGCGACAAGGGCTGGCAGACCATAAATGTAACCGTTTCAGAGAGAAATGCGACCAATGTGACGATCTCGCGTTATATCGATTCGATGGTGAATGACGAAACACGGAGATTTTCTAAGGTTTTTACTACATATTAACACTTTTCACATTTTCTCGTCTTACGTGGCTGCCTGTCCTCGGTTCATGCATAATCTTAAGGTCCTTGGTCATGTCCAAGGCACCAAACCGACCAATAATTCAATAATCGATAACTAAAACTATAAATGTAGCTCTTCTTACTGGGCGATTGCATCAACTTAGATGCTTCTCCTGTGTTCTACTGTGAGCTTGTATTGTCCCCACATACCGCAGCACGCGACAAGGTCTGGCAGACCATAAATGTAACCGTTTCAGAGAGAAATGCGACCAATGTGACGATCTCGCGTTATATTGATTCGATGGTGAATGAAGAAACACGGAGATTTTCTAAGGTTTTTACTACATATTAACACTTTTCACATTTTCTCGTGTTACGTGGCTGCCAGTCCTCGGTTCATGCAAAATCTTAAGGTCCTCGGTCATGTCCAAGGCACCAAACCGACCAATAATTCAATAATCGGTAACTAAAACTATAAATGTAGCTCTTCTTACTGGGCG
The DNA here is from genome assembly GCF_023898315.1 of Schistocerca nitens. Lineage (NCBI taxonomy): Eukaryota > Metazoa > Arthropoda > Insecta > Orthoptera > Acrididae > Schistocerca > Schistocerca nitens. The sequence goes on from NC_064625.1 coordinate 71,066,858, forward strand.
ATTGCATCAACTTACATGCTTCTCCTGTGTTCTACTGTGCTGCTTGTATTGTCCCCACATACCGCAGCACGCGACAAGGGCTGGCTGACCATAAATGTAACCTTTTCAGAGAGAAATGCGACCAATGTGACGATCTCGCGTTATATCGATTCGATGGTGAATGACGAAACACGGAGATTTTCTAAGGTTTTTACTACATATTAACACTTTTCACATTTTCTCGTGTTACGTGGCTGCCAGTCCTCGGTTCATGCAAAATCTTAAGGTCCTCGGTCATGTCCAAGGCACCAAACCGACCAATAATTCAATAATCGGTAACTAAAACTATAAATGTAGCTCTTCTTACTGGGCGATTGCATCAACTTAGATGCTTCTCCTGTGTTCTACTGTGCTGCTTGTATTGTCCCCACATACCGCAGCACGCGACCAGGGCTGGCAGATCATAAATGTAACCGTTTCAGAGAGAAATGCGACCAATGTGACGATCTCGCGTTATATCGATTCGATGGTGAATGACGAAACACGGAGATTTTCTAAGGTTTTTACTACATATTAACACTTTTCACATTTTCTCGTGTTACGTGGCTGCCAGTCCTCGGTTCATGCAAAATCTTAAGGTCCTCGGTCATGTCCAAAGCACCAAACCGACCAATAATTCAGTAATCGATAACTAAAACTATAAATGTAGCTCTTCTTACTGGGCGATTGCATCAACTTAGACGCTTCTCCTGTGTTCTACTGTGAGCTTGTATTGTCCCCACATACCGCAGCACGCGACAAGGGCTGGCTGACCATAAATGTAACCGTTTCAGAGAGAAATGCGACCAATGTGACGATCTCGCGTTATATCGATTCGATGGTGAATGAAGAAACACGGAGATTTTCTAAGGTTTTTACTACATATTAACACTTTTCACATTTTCTCGTGTTACGTGGCTGCCAGTCCTCGGTTCATGCAAAATCTTAAGGTCCTCGGTCATGTCCAAAGCACCAAACCGACCAATAATTCAGTAATCGATAACTAAAACTATAAATGTAGCTCTTCTTACTGGGCGATTGCATCAACTTAGACGCTTCTCCTGTGTTCTACTGTGAGCTTGTATTGTCCCCACATACCGCAGCACGCGACAAGGGCTGGCAGACCATAAATGTAACCGTTTCAGAGAGAAATGCGACCAATGTGACGATCTCGCGTTATATCGATTCGATGGTGAATGACGAAACACGGAGATTTTCTAAGGTTTTTACTACATATTAACACTTTTCACATTTTCTCGTGTTACGTGGCTACCAGTCCTCGGTTCATGCAAAATCTTAAGGTCCTCGGTCATGTCCAAGGCACCAAACCGACCAATAATTCAATAATCGATAACTAAAACTATAAATGTAGCTCTTCTTACTGGGCGATTGCATCAACTTAGATGCTTCTCCTGTGTTCTACTGTGCTGCTTGGATTGTCCCCACATACCGCAGCACGCGACAAGGGCTGGCAGACCATAAATGTAACCGTTTCAGAGAGAAATGCGACCAATGTGACGATCTCGCGTTATATCGATTCGATGGTGAATGACGAAACACGGAGATTTTCTAAGGTTTTTACTACATATTAACACTTTTCACATTTTCTCGTGTTACGTGGCTGCCAGTCCTCGGTTCATGCAAAATCTTAAGGTCCTCGGTCATGTCCAAGGCACCAAACCGACCAATAATTCAGTAATCGATAACTAAAACTATAAATGTAGCTCTTCTTACTGGGCGATTGCATCAACTTAGATGTTTCTCCTGTGTTCTACTGTGCTGCTTGTATTGTCCCCACATACCGCAGCACGCGACAAGGGCTGGCAGACCATAAATGTAACCGTTTCAGAGAGAAATGCGACCAATGTGACGATCTCGCGTTATATCGATTCGATGGTGAATGACGAAACACGGATATTTTCTACGGTTTTTACTACATATTAACACTTTTCACATTTTCTCGTGTTACGTGGCTGCCAGGCCTCGGTTCATGCAAAATCTTAAGGTCCTCGGTCATGTCCAAGGCACCAAACCGACCAATAATTCAATAATCGATAACTAAAACTATAAATGTAGCTCTTCTTACTGGGCGATTGCATCAACTTAGATGCTTCTCCTGTGTTCTACTGTGAGCTTGTATTGTCCCCACATACCGCAGCACGCGACAAGGGCTGGCAGACCATAAATGTAACCGTTTCAGAGAGAAATGCGACCAATGTGACGATCTCGCGTTATATCGATTCGATGGTGAATGACGAAACACGGAGATTTTCTAAGGTTTTTACTACATATTAACACTTTTCACATTTTCTCGTGTTACGTGGCTGCCAGTCCTCGGTTCATGCAAAATCTTAAGGTCCTCGGTCATGTCCAAGGCACCAAACCGACCAATAATTCAATAATCGATAACTAAAACTATAAATGTAGCTCTTCTTACTGGGCGATTGCATCAACTTAGATGCTTCTCCTGTGTTCTACTGTGAGCTTGTATTGTCCCCACATACCGCAGCACGCGACAAGGGCTGGCAGACCATAAATGTAACCGTTTCAGAGAGAAATGCGACCAATGTGACGATCTCGCGTTATATCGATTCGATGGTGAATGACGAAACACGGAGATTTTCTAAGGTTTTTACTACATATTAACACTTTTCACATTTTCTCGTGTTACGTGGCTGCCAGTCCTCGGTTCATGCAAAATCTTAAGGTCCTCGGTCATGTCCAAGGCACCAAACCGACCAATAATTCGATAATCGATAACTAAAACTATAAATGTAGCTCTTCTTACTGGGCGATTGCATCAACTAAGATGCTTCTCTTGTGTTCTACTGTGATGCTTGTATTGTCCTCACATAACCCAGCACGCGACAAGGGCTGGCAGACCATAAATGTAACCGTTTCAGAGAGAAATGCGACCAATGTGACGATCTCGCGTTATATCGAGTCGATGGTGAATGACGAAACACGGAGATTTTCTAAGGTTTTTACTACATATTAACACTTTTCACATTTTCTCGTGTTACGTGGCTGCCAGGCCTCGGTTCATGCAAAATCTTAAGGTCCTCGGTCATGTCCAAGGCACCAAACCGACCAATAATTCAATAATCGATAACTAAAACTATAAATTTAGCTCTTCTTACTGGGCGATTGCATCAACTTAGATGCTTCTCCTGTGTTCTACTGTGCTGCTTGTATTGTCCCCACATACCGCAGCACGCGACAAGGGCTGGCAGACCATAAATGTAACCGTTTCAGAGAGAAATGCGACCAATGTGACGATATCGCGTTATATCGATTCGATGGTGAATGACGAAACACGGAGATTTTCTAAGGTTTTTGATACATATTAACACTTTTCACATTTTCTCGTGTTACGTGGCTGCCAGTCCTCGGTTCATGCAAAATCTTAAGGTCCTCGGTCATGTCCAAGGCACCAAACCCACCAATAATTCAATAATCGATAACTAAAACTATAAATGTAGCTCTTCTTACTGGGCGATTGCATCAACTTAGATGCTTCTCCGGTGTTCTACTGTGCTGCTTGTATTGTCCCCACATACCGCAGCACGCGACAAGGGCTGGCAGACCATAAATGTAACCGTTTCAGAGAGAAATGCGACCAATGTGACGATCTCGCGTTATATCGATTCGATGGTGAATGACGAAACACGGATATTTTCTAAGGTTTTTACTACATATTAACACTTTTCACATTTTCTCGTGTTACGTGGCTGCCAGTCCTCGGTTCATGCAAAATCTTAAGGTCCTTGGTCATGTCCAAGGCACCAAACCGACCAATAATTCAATATTCGATAGCTAAAACTATAAATGTAGCTCTTCTTACTGGGCGATTGCATCAACTTAGATGCTTCTCCTGTGTTCTACTGTGCTGCTTGTATTGTCCCCACATAACCCAGCACGCGACAAGGGCTGGCAGACCATAAATGTATCCGTTTCAGAGAGAAATGCGACCAATGTGACGATCTCGCGTTATATCGATTCGATGGTGAATGACGAAACACGGAGATTTTCTAAGGTTTTTACTACATATTAACACTTTTCACATTTTCTCGTGTTACGTGGCTGCCAGTCCTCGGTTCATGCAAAATCTTAAGGTCCTCGGTCATGTCCAAGGCACCAAACCGACCAATAATTCAATAATCGATAACTAAAACTATAAATGTAGCTCTTCTTACTGGGCGATTGCATCAACTTAGATGCTTCTCCTGTGTTCTACTGTGCTGCTTGTATTGTCCCCACATAACCCAGCACGCGACAAGGGCTGGCAGACCATAAATGTAACCGTTTCAGAGAGAAATGCGACCAATGTGACGATCTCGCGTTATATCGATTCGATGGTGAATGACGAAACACGGAGATTTTCTAAGGTTTTTACTACATATTAACACTTTTAACATTTTCTGGTGTTACGTGGCTGCCAGTCCTCGGTTCATGCAAAATCTTAAGGTCCTCGGTCATGTCCAAGGCACCAAACCGACCAATAATTCAATAATCGAAAACTAAAACTATAATTGTAGCTCTTCTTACTGGGCGATTGCATCAACTTAGATGCTTCTCCTGTGTTCTACTGTGCTGCTTGTATTGTCCCCACATACCGCAGCACGCGACAAGGGCTGGCAGACCATAAATGTAACCGTTTCAGAGAGAAATGCGACCAATGTGACGATCTCGCGTTATATCGATTCGATGGTGAATGACGAAACACGGATATTTTCTAAGGTTTTTACTACATATTAACACTTTTCACATTTTCTCGTGTTACGTGGCTGCCAGTCCTCGGTTCATGCAAAATCTTAAGGTCCTCGGTCATGTCCAAGGCACCAAACCGACCAATAATTCAATAATCGATAACTAAAACTATAAATGTAGCTCTTCTTACTGGGCGATTGCATCAACTTAGATGCTTCTCCTGTGTTCTACTGTGCTGCTTGTATTGTCCCCACATACCGCAGCACGCGACAAGGGCTGGCAGACCATAAATGTAACCGTTTCAGAGAGAAATGCGACCAATGTGACGATCTCGCGTTATATCGATTCGATGGTGAATGACGAAACACGGAGATTTTCTAAGGTTTTTACTACATATTAACACTTTTCACATTTTCTCGTGTTACGTGGCTGCCAGTCCTCGGTTCATGCAAAATCTTAAGGTCCTCGGTCATGTCCAAAGCACCAAACCGACCAATAATTCAATAATCGATAACTAAAACTATAAATGTAGCTCTTCTTACTGGGCGATTGCATCAACTTAGATGCTTCTCCTGTGTTCTACTGTGCTGCTTGTATTGTCCCCACATACCGCAGCACGCGACAAGGGCTGGCAGACCATAAATGTAACCGTTTCAGAGAGAAATGCGACCAATGTGACGATCTCGCGTTATATCGATTCGATGGTGAATGACGAAACACGGAGATTTTCTAAGGTTTTTACTACATATTAACACTTTTCACATTTTCTCGTGTTACGTGGCTGCCAGTCCTCGGTTCATGCAAAATCTTAAGGTCCTCGGTCATGTCCAAGGCACCAAACCGACCAATAATTCAATAATCGATAACTAAAACTATAAATGTAGCTCTTCTTACTGGGAGATTGCATCAACTTAGATGCTTCTCCGGTGTTCTACTGTGCTGCTTGTATTGTCCCCACATACCGCAGCACGCGACAAGGGCTGGCAGACCATAAATGTAACCGTTTCAGAGAGAAATGCGACCAATGTGACGATCTCGCGTTATATCGATTCGATGGTGAATGACGAAACACGGAGATTTTCTAAGGTTTTTACTACATATTAACACTTTTCACATTTTCTCGTGTTACGTGGCTGCCAGTCCTCGGTTCATGCAAAATCTTAAGGTCCTTGGTCATGTCCAAGGCACCAAACCGACCAATAATTCAATATTCGATAGCTAAAACTATAAATGTAGCTCTTCTTACTGGGCGATTGCATCAACTTAGATGCTTCTCCTGTGTTCTACTGTGCTGCTTGTATTGTCCCCACATACCGCAGCACGCGACAAGGGCTGGCAGACCATAAATGTATCCGATTCAGAGAGAAATGCGACCAATGTGACGATCTCGCGTTATATCGATTCGATGGTGAATGACGAAACACGGAGATTTACTAAGGTTTTTACTACATATTAACACTTTTGACATTTTCTCGTGTTACGTGGCTGCCAGTCCTCGGTTCATGCAAAATCTTAAGGTCCTCGGTCATGTCCAAGGCACCAAACCGACCAATAATTCAATAATCGATAACTAAAACTATAAATGTAGCTCTTCTTACTGGGCGAGTGCATCAACTTAGATGCTTCTCCTGTGTTCTACTGTGAGCTTGTATTGTCCCCACATACCGCAGCACGCGACAAGGGCTGGCAGACCATAAATGTAACCGTTTTAGAGAGAAATGCGACCAATGTGACGATCTCGCGTTATATCGATTCGATGGTGAATGACGAAACACGGAGATTTTCTAACGTTTTTACTACATATTAACACTTTTCACATTTTCTCGTGTTACGTGGCTACCAGTCCTCGGTTCATGCAAAATCTTAAGGTCCTCGGTCATGTCCAAGGCACCAAACCGACCAATAATTCAATAATCGATAACTAAAACTATAAATGTAGCTCTTCTTACTGGGCGATTGCATCAACTTAGATGCTTCTCCTGTGTTCTACTGTGCTGCTTGTATTGTCCCCACATAACCCAGCACGCGACAAGGGCTGGCAGACCATAAATGTAACCGTTTCAGAGAGAAATGCGACCAATGTGACGATCTCGCGTTATATCGATTCGATGGTGAATGACGAAACACGGAGATTTTCTAAGGTTTTTACTACATATTAACACTTTTAACATTTGCTGGTGTTACGTGGCTCCCAGTCCTCGGTTCATGCAAAATCTTAAGGTCCTCGGTCATGTCCAAGGCACCAAACCGACCAATAATTCAATAATCGAAAACTAAAACTATAATTGTAGCTCTTCTTACTGGGCGATTGCATCAACTTAGATGCTTCTCCTGTGTTCTACTGTGCTGCTTGTATTGTCCCCACATACCGCAGCACGCGACAAGGGCTGGCAGACCATAAATGTAACCGTTTCAGAGAGAAATGCGACCAATGTGACGATCTCGCGTTATATCGATTCGATGGTGAATGACGAAACACGGAGATTTTCTAAGGTTTTTACTGCATATTAACACTTTTCACATTTTCTCGTGTTACGTGGCTGCCAGTCCTCGGTTCATGCAAAATCTTAAGGTCCTCGGTCATGTCCAAGGCACCAAACCGACCAATAATTCAATAATCGATAACTAAAACTATAAATGTAGCTCTTCTTACTGGGCGATTGCATCAACTTAGATGCTTCTCGTGTGTTCTACTGTGCTGCTTGTATTGTCCCCACATACCGCAGCACGCGACAAGGGCTGGCAGACCATAAATGTAACCGTTTCAGAGAGAAATGCGACCAATGTGACGATCTCGCGTTATATCGATTCGATGGTGAATGACGAAACACGGAGATTTTCTAAGGTTTTTACTACATATTAACACTTTTCACATTTTCTCGTGTTACGTGGCTGCCAGTCCTCGGTTCATGCAAAATCTTAAGGTCCTCGGTCATGTCCAAAGCACCAAACCGACCAATAATTCAGTAATCGATAACTAAAACTATAAATGTAGCTCTTCTTACTGGGCGATTGCATCAACTTAGATGCTTCTCCTGTGTTCTACTGTGCTGCTTGTATTGTCCCCACATACCGCAGCACGCGACAAGGGCTGGCAGACCATAAATGTAACCGTTTCAGAGAGAAATGCGACCAATGTGACGATCTCGCGTTATATCGATTCGATGGTGAATGACGAAACACGGAGATTTTCTAAGGTTTTTACTACATATTAACACTTTTCACATTTTCTCGTGTTACGTGGCTGCCAGTCCTCGGTTCATGCAAAATCTTAAGGTCCTCGGTCATGTCCAAGGCACCAAACCGACCAATAATTCAATAATCGGTAACTAAAACTATAAATGTAGCTCTTCTTACTGGGCGATTGCATCAACTTAGATGCTTCTCCGGTGTTCTACTGTGCTGCTTGTATTGTCCCCACATACCGCAGCACGCGACAAGGGCTGGCAGACCATAAATGTAACCGTTTCAGAGAGAAATGCGACCAATGTGACGATCTCGCGTTATATCGATTCGATGGTGAATGACGAAACACGGAGATTTTCTAAGGTTTTTACTACATATTAACACTTTTCACATTTTCTCGTGTTACGTGGCTGCCAGTCCTCGGTTCATGCAAAATCTTAAGGTCCTTGGTCATGTCCAAGGCACCAAACCGACCAATAATTCAATATTCGATAGCTAAAACTATAAATGTAGCTCTTCTTACTGGGCGATTGCATCAACTTAGATGCTATTCCTGTGTTCTACTGTGCTGCTTGTATTGTCCCCACATACCGCAGCACGCGACAAGGGCTGGCAGACCATAAATGTATCCGATTCAGAGAGAAATGCGACCAATGTGACGATCTCGCGTTATATCGATTCGATGGTGAATGACGAAACACGGAGATTTACTAAGGTTTTTACTACATATTAACACTTTTGACATTTTCTCGTGTTACGTGGCTGCCAGTCCTCGGTTCATGCAAAATCTTAAGGTCCTCGGTCATGTCCAAGGCACCAAACCGACCAATAATTCAATAATCGATAACTAAAACTATAAATGTAGCTCTTCTTACTGGGCGAGTGCATCAACTTAGATGCTTCTCCTGTGTTCTACTGTGAGCTTGTATTGTCCCCACATACCGCAGCACGCGACAAGGGCTGGCAGACCATAAATGTAACCGTTTCAGAGAGAAATGCGACCAATGTGACGATCTCGCGTTATATCGATTCGATGGTGAATGACGAAACACGGAGATTTTCTAAGGTTTTTACTACATATTAACACTTTTCACATTTTCTCGTGTTACGTGGCTGCCAGTCCTCGGTTCATGCAAAATCTTAAGGTCCTCGGTCATGTCCAAGGCACCAAACCGACCAATAATTCAATAATCGATAACTAAAACTATAAATGTAGCTCTTCTTACTGGGCGATTGCATCAACTTAGATGCTTCTCCTGTGTTCTACTGTGCTGCTTGTATTGTCCCCACATAACCCAGCACGCGACAAGGGCTGGCAGACCATAAATGTAACCGTTTCAGAGAGAAATGCGACCAATGTGACGATCTCGCGTTATATCGATTCGATGGTGAATGACGAAACACGGAGATTTTCTAAGGTTTTTACTACATATTAACACTTTTAACATTTTCTGGTGTTACGTGGCTGCCAGTCCTCGGTTCATGCAAAATCTTAAGGTCCTCGGTCATGTCCAAGGCACCAAACCGACCAATAATTCAATAATCGAAAACTAAAACTATAATTGTAGCTCTTCTTACTGGGCGATTGCATCAACTTAGATGCTTCTCCTGTGTTCTACTGTGCTGCTTGTATTGTCCCCACATACCGCAGCACGCGACAAGGGCTGGCAGACCATAAATGTAACCGTTTCAGAGAGAAATGCGACCAATGTGACGATCTCGCGTTATATCGATTCGATGGTGAATGACGAAACACGGATATTTTCTAAGGTTTTTACTACATATTAACACTTTTCACATTTTCTCGTGTTACGTGGCTGCCAGTCCTCGGTTCATGCAAAATCTTAAGGTCCTCGGTCATGTCCAAGGCACCAAACCGACCAATAATTCAATAATCGATAACTAAAACTATAAATGTAGCTCTTCTTACTGGGCGATTGCATCAACTTAGATGCTTCTCCTGTGTTCTACTGTGCTGCTTGTATTGTCCCCACATACCGCAGCACGCGACAAGGGCTGGCAGACCATAAATGTAACCGTTTCAGAGAGAAATGCGACCAATGTGACGATCTCGCGTTATATCGATTCGATGGTGAATGACGAAACACGGAGATTTTCTAAGGTTTTTACTACATATTAACACTTTTCACATTTTCTCGTGTTACGTGGCTGCCAGTCCTCGGTTCATGCAAAATCTTAAGGTCCTCGGTCATGTCCAAAGCACCAAACCGACCAATAATTCAATAATCGATAACTAAAACTATAAATGTAGCTCTTCTTACTGGGCGATTGCATCAACTTAGATGCTTCTCCTGTGTTCTACTGTGCTGCTTGTATTGTCCCCACATACCGCAGCACGCGACAAGGGCTGGCAGACCATAAATGTAACCGTTTCAGAGAGAAATGCGACCAATGTGACGATCTCGCGTTATATCGATTCGATGGTGAATGACGAAACACGGAGATTTTCTAAGGTTTTTACTACATATTAACACTTTTCACATTTTCTCGTGTTACGTGGCTGCCAGTCCTCGGTTCATGCAAAATCTTAAGGTCCTCGGTCATGTCCAAGGCACCAAACCGACCAATAATTCAATAATCGATAACTAAAACTATAAATGTAGCTCTTCTTACTGGGAGATTGCATCAACTTAGATGCTTCTCCGGTGTTCTACTGTGCTGCTTGTATTGTCCCCACATACCGCAGCACGCGACAAGGGCTGGCAGACCATAAATGTAACCGTTTCAGAGAGAAATGCGACCAATGTGACGATCTCGCGTTATATCGATTCGATGGTGAATGACGAAACACGGAGATTTTCTAAGGTTTTTACTACATATTAACACTTTTCACATTTTCTCGTGTTACGTGGCTGCCAGTCCTCGGTTCATGCAAAATCTTAAGGTCCTTGGTCATGTCCAAGGCACCAAACCGACCAATAATTCAATATTCGATAGCTAAAACTATAAATGTAGCTCTTCTTACTGGGCGATTGCATCAACTTAGATGCTTCTCCTGTGTTCTACTGTGCTGCTTGTATTGTCCCCACATACCGCAGCACGCGACAAGGGCTGGCAGACCATAAATGTATCCGATTCAGAGAGAAATGCGACCAATGTGACGATCTCGCGTTATATCGATTCGATGGTGAATGACGAAACACGGAGATTTACTAAGGTTTTTACTACATATTAACACTTTTGACATTTTCTCGTGTTACGTGGCTGCCAGTCCTCGGTTCATGCAAAATCTTAAGGTCCTCGGTCATGTCCAAGGCACCAAACCGACCAATAATTCAATAATCGATAACTAAAACTATAAATGTAGCTCTTCTTACTGGGCGAGTGCATCAACTTAGATGCTTCTCCTGTGTTCTACTGTGAGCTTGTATTGTCCCCACATACCGCAGCACGCGACAAGGGCTGGCAGACCATAAATGTAACCGTTTTAGAGAGAAATGCGACCAATGTGACGATCTCGCGTTATATCGATTCGATGGTGAATGACGAAACACGGAGATTTTCTAACGTTTTTACTACATATTAACACTTTTCACATTTTCTCGTGTTACGTGGCTACCAGTCCTCGGTTCATGCAAAATCTTAAGGTCCTCGGTCATGTCCAAGGCACCAAACCGACCAATAATTCAATAATCGATAACTAAAACTATAAATGTAGCTCTTCTTACTGGGCGATTGCATCAACTTAGATGCTTCTCCTGTGTTCTACTGTGCTGCTTGTATTGTCCCCACATAACCCAGCACGCGACAAGGGCTGGCAGACCATAAATGTAACCGTTTCAGAGAGAAATGCGACCAATGTGACGATCTCGCGTTATATCGATTCGATGGTGAATGACGAAACACGGAGATTTTCTAAGGTTTTTACTACATATTAACACTTTTAACATTTGCTGGTGTTACGTGGCTCCCAGTCCTCGGTTCATGCAAAATCTTAAGGTCCTCGGTCATGTCCAAGGCACCAAACCGACCAATAATTCAATAATCGAAAACTAAAACTATAATTGTAGCTCTTCTTACTGGGCGATTGCATCAACTTAGATGCTTCTCCTGTGTTCTACTGTGCTGCTTGTATTGTCCCCACATACCGCAGCACGCGACAAGGGCTGGCAGACCATAAATGTAACCGTTTCAGAGAGAAATGCGACCAATGTGACGATCTCGCGTTATATCGATTCGATGGTGAATGACGAAACACGGAGATTTTCTAAGGTTTTTACTACATATTAACACTTTTCACATTTTCTCGTGTTACGTGGCTGCCAGTCCTCGGTTCATGCAAAATCTTAAGGTCCTCGGTCATGTCCAAAGCACCAAACCGACCAATAATTCAGTAATCGATAACTAAAACTATAAATGTAGCTCTTCTTACTGGGCGATTGCATCAACTTAGATGCTTCTCCTGTGTTCTACTGTGCTGCTTGTATTGTCCCCACATACCGCAGCACGCGACAAGGGCTGGCAGACCATAAATGTAACCGTTTCAGAGAGAAATGCGACCAATGTGACGATCTCGCGTTATATCGATTCGATGGTGAATGACGAAACACGGAGATTTTCTAAGGTTTTTACTACATATTAACACTTTTCACATTTTCTCGTGTTACGTGGCTGCCAGTCCTCGGTTCATGCAAAATCTTAAGGTCCTCGGTCATGTCCAAGGCACCAAACCGACCAATAATTCAATAATCGGTAACTAAAACTATAAATGTAGCTCTTCTTACTGGGCGATTGCATCAACTTAGATGCTTCTCCGGTGTTCTACTGTGCTGCTTGTATTGTCCCCACATACCGCAGCACGCGACAAGGGCTGGCAGACCATAAATGTAACCGTTTCAGAGAGAAATGCGACCAATGTGACGATCTCGCGTTATATCGATTCGATGGTGAATGACGAAACACGGAGATTTTCTAAGGTTTTTACTACATATTAACACTTTTCACATTTTCTCGTGTTACGTGGCTGCCAGTCCTCGGTTCATGCAAAATCTTAAGGTCCTTGGTCATGTCCAAGGCACCAAACCGACCAATAATTCAATATTCGATAGCTAAAACTATAAATGTAGCTCTTCTTACTGGGCGATTGCATCAACTTAGATGCTATTCCTGTGTTCTACTGTGCTGCTTGTATTGTCCCCACATACCGCAGCACGCGACAAGGGCTGGCAGACCATAAATGTATCCGATTCAGAGAGAAATGCGACCAATGTGACGATCTCGCGTTATATCGATTCGATGGTGAATGACGAAACACGGAGATTTACTAAGGTTTTTACTACATATTAACACTTTTGACATTTTCTCGTGTTACGTGGCTGCCAGTCCTCGGTTCATGCAAAATCTTAAGGTCCTCGGTCATGTCCAAGGCACCAAACCGACCAATAATTCAATAATCGATAACTAAAACTATAAATGTAGCTCTTCTTACTGGGCGAGTGCATCAACTTAGATGCTTCTCCTGTGTTCTACTGTGAGCTTGTATTGTCCCCACATACCGCAGCACGCGACAAGGGCTGGCAGACCATAAATGTAACCGTTTCAGAGAGAAATGCGACCAATGTGACGATCTCGCGTTATATCGATTCGATGGTGAATGACGAAACACGGAGATTTTCTAACGTTTTTACTACATATTAACACTTTTCACATTTTCTCGTGTTACGTGGCTACCAGTCCTCGGTTCATGCAAAATCTTAAGGTCCTCGGTCATGTCCAAGGCACCAAACCGACCAATAATTCAATAATCGATAACTAAAACTATAAATGTAGCTCTTCTTACTGGGCGATTGCATCAACTCAGATGCTTCTCCTGTGTTCTACTGTGCTGCTTGTATTGTCCCCACATACCGCAGCACGCGACAAGGGCTGGCAGACCATAAATGTAACCGTTTCAGAGAGAAATGCGGCCAATGTGACGATCTCGCGTTATATCGATTCGATGGTGAATGACGAAACACGGAGATTTTCTAAGGTTTTTACTACATATTAACACTTTTCACATTTTCTCGTGTTACGTGGCTGCCAGTCCTCGGTTCATGCAAAATCTTAAGGTCCTCGGTCATGTCCAAGGCACCAAACCGACCAATAATTCAATAATCGATAACTAAAACTATAAATGTAGCTCTTCTTACTGGGCGAGTGCATCAACTTAGATGCTTCTCCTGTGTTCTACTGTGAGCTTGTATTGTCCCCACATACCGCAGCACGCGACAAGGGCTGGCAGACCATAAATGTAACCGTTTCAGAGAGAAATGCGACCAATGTGACGATCTCGCGTTATATCGATTCGATGGTGAATGACGAAACACGGAGATTTTCTAAGGTTTTTACTACATATTAACACTTTTCACATTTCCTCGTGTTCCGTGGCTACCAGTCCTCGGTTCATGCAAAATCTTAAGGTCCTCGGTCATGTCCAAGGCACCAAACCGACCAATAATTCAATAATCGATAACTAAAACTATAAATGTAGCTCTTCTTACTGGGCGATTGCATCAACTTAGATGCTTCTCCTGTGTTCTACTGTGCTGCTTGTATTGTCCCCACATACCGCAGCACGCGACAAGGGCTGACAGACCATAAATGTAACCGTTTCAGAGAGAAATGCGACCAATGTGACGATCTCGCGTTATATGGATTCGATGGTGAATGACGAAGCACGGAGATTTTCTAAGGTTTTTACTACATATTAACAATTTTCACATTTTCTCGTGTTACGTGGCTGCCAGTCCTCGGTTCATGCAAAATCTTAAGGTCCTCGGTCATGTCCAAGGCACCAAACCGACCAATAATTCAGTAATCGATAACTAAAACTATAAATGTAGCTCTTCTTACTGGGCGATTGCATCAACTTAGATGCTTCTCCTGTGTTCTACTGTGCTGCTTGTATTGTCCCCACATACCGCAGCACGCGACAAGGGCTGGCAGACCATTAATGTAACCGTTTCAGAGAGAAATGCGACCAATGTGACGATCTCGCGTTATATCGATTCGATGGTGAATGACGAAACACGGAGATTTTCTAAGGTTTTTACTACATATTAACACTTTTCACATTTTCTCGTGTTACGTGGCTGCCAGTCCTCGGTTCATGCAAAATCTTAAGGTCCTCGGTCATGTCCAAGGCACCAAACCGACCAATAATTCAATAATCGATAACTAAAACTATAAATGTAGCTCTTCTTACTGGGCGATTGCATCAACTTAGATGCTTCTCCTGTGTTCTGCTGTGAGCTTGTATTGTCCCCACATACCGCAGCACGCGACAAGGGCTGGCAGACCATAAATGTAACCGTTTCAGAGAGAAATGCGACCAATGTGACGATCTGGCGTTATATCGATTCGATGGTGAATGACGAAACACGGAGATTTTCTAAGGTTTTTACTACATATTAACACTTTTCACATTTTCTCGTGTTACGTGGCTGCCAGTCCTCGGTTCATGCAAAATCTTAAGGTCCTCGGTCATGTCCAAGGCACCAAACCGACCAATAATTCAATAATCGATAACTAAAACTATAAATGTAGCTCTTCTTACTGGGCGATTGCATCAACTTAGATGCTTCTCCTGTGTTCTACTGTGAGCTTGTATTGTCCCCACATACCGCAGCACGCGACAAGGGCTGGCAGACCATAAATGTAACCGTTTCAGAGAGAAATGCGACCAATGTGACGATCTCGCGTTATATCGATTCGATGGTGAATGACGAAACACGGAGATTTTCTAAGGTTTTTACTACATATTAACACTTTTCACATTTTCTCGTGTTACGTGGCTGCCAGTCCTCGGTTCATGCAAAATCTTAAGGTCCTCGGTCATGTCCAAGGCACCAAACCGACCAATAATTCAATAATCGATAACTAAAACTATAAATGTAGCTCTTCTTACTGGGCGAGTGCATCAACTTAGATGCTTCTCCTGTGTGCTACTGTGAGCTTGTATTGTCCCCACATACCGCAGCACGCGACAAGGGCTGGCAGACCATAAATGTAACCGTTTCAGAGAGAAATGCGACCAATGTGACGATCTCGCGTTATATCGATTCGATGGTGAATGACGAAACACGGAGATTTTCTAAGGTTTTTACTACATATTAACACTTTTCACATTTTCTCGTGTTACGTGGCAGCCAGTCCTCGGTTCATGCAAAATCTTAAGGTCCTCGGTCATGTCCAAGGCACCAAACCGACCAATAATTCAATAATCGATAACTAAAACTATAAATGTAGCTCTTCTTACTGGGCGATTGCATCAACTTAGATGCTTCTCCTGTGTTCTACTGTGCTGCTTGTATTGTCCCCACATACCGCAGCACGCGACAAGGGCTGACAGACCATAAATGTAACCGTTTCAGAGAGAAATGCGACCAATGTGACGATCTCGCGTTATATCGATTCGATGGTGAATGACGAAACACGGAGATTTTCTAAGGTTTTTACTACATATTAACACTTTTCACATTTTCTCGTGTTACGTGGCTGCCAGTCCTCGGTTCATGCAAAATCTTAAGGTCCTCGGTCATGTCCAAGGCACCAAACCGACCAATAATTCAATAATCGGTAACTAAAACTATAAATGTAGCTCTTCTTACTGGGCGATTGCATCAACTTAGATGCTTCTCCTGTGTTCTACTGTGCTGCTTGTATTGTCCCCACATACCGCAGCACGCGACAAGGGCTGGCTGACCATAAATGTAACCGTTTCAGAGAGAAATGCGACCAATGTGACGATCTCGCGTTATATCGATTCGATGGTGAATGACGAAACACGGAGATTTTCTAAGGTTTTTACTACATATTAACACTTTTCACATTTTCTCGTGTTACGTGGCTGCCAGTCCTCGGTTCATGCAAAATCTTAAGGTCCTCGGTCATGTCCAAGGCACCAAACCGACCAATAATTCAATAATCGATAACTAAAACTACAAGTGTAGCTCTTCTTACTGGGCGAGTGCATCAACTTAGATGCTTCTCCTGTGTTCTACTGTGAGCTTGTATTGTCCCCACATACCGCAGCACGCGACAAGGGCTGGCAGACCATAAATGTAACCGTTTCAGAGAGAAATGCGACCAATGTGACGATCTCGCGTTATATCGATTCGATGGTGAATGACGAAACACGGAGATTTTCTAAGGTTTTTACTACATATTAACACTTTTCACATTTTCTCGTGTTCCGTGGCTACCAGTCCTCGGTTCATGCAAAATCTTAAGGTCCTCGGTCATGTCCAAGGCACCAAACCGACCAATAATTCAATAATCGATAACTAAAACTATAAATGTAGCTCTTCTTACTGGGCGATTGCATCAACTTAGATGCTTCTCCTGTGTTCTACTGTGCTGCTTGTATTGTCCCCACATACCGCAGCACGCGACAAGGGCTGACAGACCATAAATGTAACCGTTTCAGAGAGAAATGCGACCAATGTGACAATCTCGCGTTATATCGATTCGATGGTGAATGACGAAACACGGAGATTTTCTAACGTTTTTACTACATATTAACACTTTTCACATTTTCTCGTGTTACGTGGCTGCAAGTCCTCGGTTCATGCAAAATCTTAAGGTCCTCGATCATGTGCAAGGCACCAAACCGACCAATAATTCAGTAATCGATAACTAAAACTATAAATGTAGCTCTTCTTACTGGGCGATTGCATCAACTTAGATGCTTCTCCTGTGTTCTACTGTGCTGCTTGTATTGTCCCCACATACCGCAGCACGCGACAAGGGCTGGTAGACCATAAATGTAACCGTTTCAGAGAGAAATGCGACCAATGTGACGATCTCGCGTTATATCGATTCGATGGTGAATGACGAAACACGGAGATTTTCTAAGGTTTTTACTACATATTAACACTTTTCACATTTTCTCGTGTTACGTGGCTGCCAGTCCTCGGTTCATGCAAAATCTTAAGGTCCTCGGTCATGTCCAAGGCACCAAACCGACCAATAATTCAATAATCGATAACTAAAACTATAAATGTAGCTCTTCTTACTGGGCGATTGCATCAACTTAGATGCTTCTCCTGTGTTCTACTGTGAGCTTGTATTGTCCCCACATACCGCAGCACGCGACAAGGGCTGGCAGACCATAAATGTAACCGTTTCAGAGAGAAATGCGACCAATGTGACGATCTGGCGTTATATCGATTCGATGGTGAATGACGAAACACGGATATTTTCTAAGGTTTTTACTACATATTAACACTTTTCACATTTTCTCGTGTTACGTGGCTGCCAGTCCTCGGTTCATGCAAAATCTTAAGGTCCTCGGTCATGTCCAATGCACCAAACCGACCAATAATTCAATAATCGATAACTAAAACTATAAATGTAGCTCTTCTTACTGGGCGATTGCATCAACTTAGATGCTTCTCCTGTGTTCTACTGTGCTGCTTGTATTGTCCCCACATACCGCAGCACGCGACAAGGGCTGGCAGACCATAAATGTAAACGTTTCAGAGAGAAATGCGACCAATATGACGATCTCGCGTTATATCGATTCGATGGTGAATGACGAAACACGGAGATTTTCTAAGGTTTTTACCACATATTAACACTTTTAACATTTTCTGGTGTTACGTGGCTGCCAGTCCTCGGTTCATGCAAAATCTTAAGGTGCTCGGTCATGTCCAAGGCACCAAACCCACCAATAATTCAATAACTGATAACTAAAACTATAAATGTAGCTCTTCTTACTGGGCGATTGCATCAACTTAGATGCTTCTCCTGTGTTCTACTGTGCTGCTTGTATTGTCCCCACATACCGCAGCACGCGACAAGGGCTGGCAGACCATAAATGTAACCGTTTCAGAGAGAAATGCGACCAATGTGACGATCTCGCGTTATATCGATTCGATGGTGAATGACGAAACACGGAGATTTTCTAAGGTTTTTACTACATATTAACACTTTTCACATTTTCTCGTGTTACGTGGCTGCCAGTCCTCGGTTCATGCAAAATCTTAAGGTCCTCGGTCATGTCCAAGGCACCAAACCGACCAATAATTCAGTAATCGATAACTAAAACTATAAATGTAGCTCTTCTTACTGGGCGATTGCATCAACTTAGATGCTTCTCGTGTGTTCTACTGTGCTGCTTGTATTGTCCCCACATACCGCAGCACGCGACAAGGGCTGGCAGACCATAAATGTAACCGTTTCAGAGAGAAATGCGACCAATGTGACGATCTCGCGTTATATCGATTCGATGGTGAATGACGAAACACGGAGATTTTCTAAGGTTTTTACTACATATTAACACTTTTCACATTTTCTCGTGTTACGTGGCTGCCAGTCCTCGGTTCATGCAAAATCTTAAGGTCCTCGGTCATGTCCAAGGCACCAAACCGACCAATAATTCAATAATCGATAACTAAAACTATAAATGTAGCTCTTCTTACTGGGCGATTGCATCAACTTAGATGCTTCTCCTGTGTTCTACTGTGCTGCTTGTATTGTCCCCACATACCGCAGCACGCGACAAGGGCTGGCAGACCATAAATGTAACCGTTTCAGAGAGAAATGCGACCAATATGACGATCTCGCGTTATATCGTTTCGATGGTGAATGACGAAACACGGAGATTTTCTAAGGTTTTTACTACATATTAACACTTTTCACATTTTCTGGTGTTACGTGGCTGCCAGTCCTCGGTTCATGCAAAATCTTAAGGTGCTCGGTCATGTCCAAGGCACCAAACCGACCAATAATTCAATAATCGATAACTAAAACTATAAATGTAGCTCTTCTTACTGGGCGATTGCATCAACTTAGATGCTTCTCCTGTGTTCTACTGTGCTGCTTGTATTGTCCCCACATACCGCAGCACGCGACAAGGGCTGGCAGACCATAAATGTAACCGTTTCAGAGACAAATGCGACCAATGTGACGATCTCGCGTTATATCGATTCGATGGTGAATGACGAAAAACGGAGATTTTCTAAGGTTTTTACTACATATTAACACTTTTCACATTTTCTCGTGTTACGTGGCTGCCAGTCCTCGGTTCATGCAAAATCTTAAGGTCCTCGGTCATGTCCAAGGCACCAAACCGACCAATAATTCAGTAATCGATAACTAAAACTATAAATGTAGCTCTTCTTACTGGGCGATTGCATCAACTTAGATGCTTCTCGTGTGTTCTACTGTGCTGCTTGTATTGTCCCCACATACCGCAGCACGCGACAAGGGCTGGCAGACCATAAATGTAACCGTTTCAGAGAGAAATGCGACCAATGTGACGATCTCGCGTTATATCGATTCGATGGTGAATGACGAAACACGGAGATTTTCTAAGGTTTTTACTACATATTAACACTTTTCACATTTTCTCGTGTTACGTGGCTGCCAGTCCTCGGTTCATGCAAAATCTTAAGGTCCTCGGTCATGTCCAAGGCACCAAACCGACCAATAATTCAATAATCGATAACTAAAACTATAAATGTAGCTCTTCTTACTGGGCGATTGCATCAACTTAGATGCTTCTCCTGTGTTCTACTGTGCTGCTTGTATTGTCCCCACATACCGCAGCACGCGACAAGGGCTGGCAGACCATAAATGTAACCGTTTCAGAGAGAAATGCGACCAATATGACGATCTCGCGTTATATCGTTTCGATGGTGAATGACGAAACACGGAGATTTTCTAAGGTTTTTACTACATATTAACACTTTTCACATTTTCTGGTGTTACGTGGCTGCCAGTCCTCGGTTCATGCAAAATCTTAAGGTGCTCGGTCATGTCCAAGGCACCAAACCGACCAATAATTCAATAATCGATAACTAAAACTATAAATGTAGCTCTTCTTACTGGGCGATTGCATCAACTTAGATGCTTCTCCTGTGTTCTACTGTGCTGCTTGTATTGTCCCCACATACCGCAGCACGCGACAAGGGCTGGCAGACCATAAATGTAACCGTTTCAGAGACAAATGCGACCAATGTGACGATCTCGCGTTATATCGATTCGATGGTGAATGACGAAAAACGGAGATTTTCTAAGGTTTTTACTACATATTAACACTTTTCACATTTTCTCGTGTTACGTGGCTGCCAGTCCTCGGTTCATGCAAAATCTTAAGGTCCTCGGTCATGTCCAAGGCACCAAACCGACCAATAATTCAGTAATCGATAACTAAAACTATAAATGTAGCTCTTCTTACTGGGCGATTGCATCAACTTAGATGCTTCTCCTGTGTTCTACTGTGCTGCTTGTATTGTCCCCACATACCGCAGCACGCGACAAGGGCTGGCAGACCATAAATGTAACCGTTTCAGAGAGAAATGCGACCAATGTGACGATCTCGCGTTATATCGATTCGATGGTGAATGACGAAACACGGATATTTTCTAAGGTTTTTACTACATATTAACACTTTTCACATTTTCTCGTGTTATGTGGCTGCCAGTCCTCGGTTCATGCAAAATCTTAAGGTCCTCGGTCATGTCCAAGGCACCAAACCGACCAATAATTCAATAATCGATAGCTAAAACTATAAATGTAGCTCTACTTCCTGGGCGATTGCATCAACTTAGATGCTTCTCCTGTGTTCTACTGTGCTGCTTGTATTGTCCCCACATACCGCAGCACGCGACAAGGGCTGGCTGACCATAAATGTAACCGTTTCAGAGAGAAATGCGACCAATGTGACGATCTCGCGTTATATCGATTCGATGGTGAATGACGAAACACGGAGATTTTCTAAGGTTTTTACTACATATTAACACTTTTCACATTTTCTCGTGTTACGTGGCTGCCAGTCCTCGGTTCATGCAAAATCTTAAGGTCCTCGGTCATGTCCAAGGCACCAAACCGACCAATAATTCAATAATCGATAACTAAAACTATAAATGTAGCTCTTCTTACTGGGCGATTGCATCAACTTAGATGCTTCTCCTGTGTTCTACTGTGAGCTTGTATTGTCCCCACATACCGCAGCACGCGACAAGGGGGGGCAGACCATAAATGTAACCGTTTCAGAGAGAAATGCGACCAATGTGACGATCTCGCGTTATATCGATTCGATGGTGAATGACGAAACACGGAGATTTTCTAAGGTTTTTACTACATATTAACACTTTTCACATTTTCTCGTGTTATGTGGCTGCCAGTCCTCGGTTCATGCAAAATCTTAAGGTCCTCGGTCATGTCCAAGGCACCAAACCGACCAATAATTCAATAATCGGTAACTAAAACTATAAATGTAGCTCTTCTTACTGGGCGATTGCATCAAACTTAGATGCTTCTCCTGTGTTCTACTGTGAGCTTGTATTGTCCCCACATACCGCAGCACGCGACAAGGGCTGGCAGACCATAAATGTAACCGTTTCAGAGAGAAATGCGACCAATGTGACGATCTCGCGTTATATCGATTCGATGGTGAATGACGAAACACGGAGATTTTCTAAGGTTTTTACTACATATTAACACTTTTCACATTTTCTCGTGTTACGTGGCAGCCAGTCCTCGGTTCATGCAAAATCTTAAGGTCCTCGGTCATGTCCAAGGCACCAAACCGACCAATAATTCAATAATCGGTAACTAAAACTATAAATGTAGCTCTTCTTACTGGGCGATTGCATCAACTTAGATGCTTCTCCTGTGTTCTACTGTGCAGCTTGTATTGTCCCCACATACCGCAGCACGCGACAAGGGCTGGCTGACCATAAATGTAACCGTTTCAGAGAGAAATGCGACCAATGTGACGATCTCGCGTTATATCGATTCGATGGTGAATGACGAAACACGGAGATTTTCTAAGGTTTTTACTACATATTAACACTTTTCACATTTTCTCGTGTTACGTGGCTGCCAGTCCTCGGTTCATGCAAAATCTTAAGGTCCTCGGTCATGTCCAAGGCACCAAACCGACCAATAATTCAATAATCGGTAACTAAAACTATAAATGTAGCTCTTCTTACTGGGCGATTGCATCAACTTAGATGCTTCTCCTGTGTTCTACTGTGCTGCTTGTATTGTCCCCACATACCGCAGCACGCGACAAGGGCTGGCAGACCATAAATGTAACCGTTTCAGAGAGAAATGCGACCAATGTGACGATCTGGCGTTATATCGATTCGATGGTGAATGACGAAACACGGAGATTTTCTAAGGTTTTTACTACATATTAACACTTTTCACATTTTCTCGTGTTACGTGGCTGCCAGTCCTCGGTTCATGCAAAATCTTAAGGTCCTCGGTCATGTCCAAGGCACCAAACCGACCAATAATTCAATAATCGATAACTAAAACTATAAATGTAGCTCTTCTTACTGGGCGATTGCATCAACTTAGATGCTTCTCCTGTGTTCTACTGTGCTGCTTGTATTGTCCCCACATACCGCAGCACGCGACAAGGGCTGGCAGACCATAAATGTAACCGTTTCAGAGAGAAATGCGACCAATGTGACGATCTCGCGTTATATCGATTCGATGGTGAATGACGAAACACGGAGATTTTCTAAGGTTTTTACTACATATTAACACTTTTCACATTTTCTCGTGTTACGTGGCTGCCAGTCCTCGGTTCATGCAAAATCTTAAGGTCCTCGGTCATGTCCAAGGCACCAAACCGACCAATAATTCGGTAATCGATAACTAAAACTAAAAATGTAGCTCTTCTTACTGGGCGATTGCATCAACTTAGATGCTTCTCCTGTGTTCTACTGTGCTGCTTGTATTGTCCCCACATACCGCAGCACGCGACAAGGGCTGGCAGACCATAAATGTAACCGTTTCAGAGAGAAATGCGACCAATGTGACGATCTCGCGTTATATCGATTCGATGGTGAATGACGAAACACGGAGATTTTCTAAGGTTTTTACTACATATTAACACTTTTCACATTTTCTCGTGTTATGTGGCTGCCAGTCCTCGGTTCATGCAAAATCTTAAGGTCCTCGGTCATGTCCAAGGCACCAAACCGACCAATAATTCAATAATCGATAACTAAAACTATAAATGTAGCTCTTCTTACTGGGCGATTGCATCAACTTAGATGCTTCTCCTGTGTTCTACTGTGCTGCTTGTATTGTCCCCACATACCGCAGCACGCGACAAGGGCAGACCATAAATGTAACCGTTTCAGAGAGAAATGCGACCAATGTGACGATCTCGCGTTATATCGATTCGATGGTGAATGACGAAACACGGAGATTTTCTAAGGTTTTTACTACATATTAACACTTTTGACATTTTCTCGTGTTACGTGGCTGCCAGTCCTCGGTTCATGCAAAATCTTAAGGTCCTCGGTCATGTCCAAGGCACCAAACCGACCAATAATTCAATAATCGATAACTAAAACTATAAATGTAGCTCTTCTTACTGGGCGATTGCATCAACTTAGATGCTTCTCCTGTGTTCTACTGTGAGCTTGTATTGTCCCCACATACCGCAGCACGCGACAAGGGCTGGCAGACCATAAATGTAACCGTTTCAGAGAGAAATGCGACCAATGTGACGATCTCGCGTTATATCGATTCGATGGTGAATGACGAAACACGGAGATTTTCTAAGATTTTTACTACATATTAACACTTTTCACATTTTCTCGTGTTACGTGGCTGCCAGTCCTCGGTTCATGCAAAATCTTAAGGTCCTCGGTCATGTCCAAGGCACCAAACCGACCAAAAATTCAATAATCGGTAACTAAAACTATAAATGTAGCTCTTCTTACTGGGCTATTGCATCAACTTAGATGCTTCTCCTGTGTTCTACTGTGCTGCTTGTATTGTCCCCACATACCGCAGCACGCGACAAGGGCTGGCTGACCATAAATGTAACCGTTTCAAAGAGAAATGCGACCAATGAGACGATCTCGCGTTGTATCGATTCGATGGTGAATGGCGAAACACGGAGATTTTCTAAGGTTTTTACTACATATTAACACTTTTCACATTTTCTCGTGTTACGTGGCTGCCAGTCCTCGGTTCATGCAAAATCTTAAGGTCCTCGGTCATGTCCAAGGCACCAAACCGACCAATAATTCAATAATCGATAACTAAAACTATAAATGTAGCTCTTCTTACTGGGCGATTGCATCAACTTAGATGCTTCTCCTGTGTTCTACTGTGCTGCTTGTATTGTCCCCACATACCGCAGCACGCGACAAGGGCTGGCAGACCATAAATGTAACCGTTTCAGAGAGAAATGCGACCAATGTGACGATCTCGCGTTATATCGATTCGATGGTGAATGACGAAACACGGAGATTTTCTAAGGTTTTTGCTACATATTAACACTTTTCACATTTTCTCGTGTTACGTGGCTGCCAGTCCTCGGTTCATGCAAAATCTTAAGGTCCTCGGTCATGTCCAAGGCACCAAACCGACCAATAATTCAGTAATCGATAACTAAAACTATAAATGTAGCTCTTCTTACTGGGCGATTGCATCAACTTAGATGCTTCTCCTGTGTTCTACTGTGCTGCTTGTATTGTCCCCACATACCGCAGCACGCGACAAGGGCTGGCAGACCATAAATGTAACCGTTTCAGAGAGAAATGCGACCAATGTGACGATCTCGCGTTATATCGATTCGATGGTAAATGACGAAACACGGAGGTTTTATAAGGTTTTTACTACATATTAACACTTTTCACATTTTCTCGTGTTACGTGGTTGCCAGTCCTCGGTTCATGCAAAATCTTAAGGTCCTCGGTCATGTCCAAGGCACCAAACCGACCAATAATTCATTAATCGATAAATAAACTATAAATGTAGCTCTTCTTACTGGGCGATTGCATCAACTTAGATACTTCTCCTGTGTTCTACTGTGCTGCTTGTATTGTCCCCACATACCGCAGCACGCGACAAGGGCTTGCAGACCATAAATGTAACCGTTTCAGAGAGAAATGCGACCAATGTGACGATCTCGCGTTATATCGATTCGATGGTGGATGACGAAACACGGAGATTTTCTAAGGTTTTTACTACATATTAACACTTTTCACATTATCTCGTATTACGTGGCTGCCAGTCCTCGGTTCATGCAAAATCTTAAGGTCCTCGGTCATGTCCAAACCACCAAACCGACCAATAATTCAATAATCGATAACTAAAACTATAAATGTAGCTCTTCTTACTGGGCGATTGCATCAACATAGATGCTTCTCCTGTGTTCTACTGTGAGCTTGTATTGTCCCCACATACCGCAGCACGCGACAAGGGCTGGCAGACCATAAATGTAACCGTTTCAGAGAGAAATGCGACAGTGTGACGATCTCGCGTTATATCGATTCGATGGTGAATGACGAAACACGGAGATTTTCTAAGGTTTTTACTACATATTAACACTTTTCACATTTTCTCGTGTTACGTGGCTGCCAGTCCTCGGTTCATGCAAAATCTTAAGGTCCTCGGTCATGTCCAAGGCACCAAACCGACCAATAATTCAATAATCGATAACTAAAACTATAAATGTAGCTCTTCTTACTGGGCGATTGCATCAACTTAGATGCTTCTCCTGTGTTCTAATGTGCTGCTTGTATTGTCCCCACATACCGCAGCACGCGACAAGGGCTGGCAGACCATAAATGTAACCGTTTCAGAGAGAAATGCGACCAATGTGACGATCTGGCGTTATATCGATTCGATGGTGAATGACGAAACACGGAGATTTTCTAAGGTTTTTACTACATATTAACACTTTTCACATTTTCTCGTGTTACGTGGCAGCCAGTCCTCGGTTCATGCAAAATCTTAAGGTCCTCGGTCATGTCCAAGGCACCAAACCGACCAATAATTCAATAATCGATAACTAAAACTATAAATGTAGCTCTTCTTACTGGGCGATTGCATCAACTTAGATGCTTCTCCTGTGTTCTACTGTGAGCTTGTATTGTCCCCACATACCGCAGCACGCGACAAGGGCTGGCAGACCATAAATGTAACCGTTTCAGAGAGAAATGCGACCAATGTGACGATCTCGCGTTATATCGATTCGATGGTGAATGACGAAACACGGAGATTTTCTAAGGTTTTTACTACGTATTAACACTTTTCACATTTTCTCGTGTTACGTGGCTGCCAGTCCTCGGTTCATGCAAAATCTTAAGGTCCTCGGTCATGTCCAAGGCACCAAACCGACCAATAATTCAATAATCGGTAACTAAAACTATAAATGTAGCTCTTCTTACTGGGCGATTGCATCAACTTAGATGCTTCTCCTGTGTTCTACTGTGCTGCTTGTATTGTCCCCACATACCGCAGCACGCGACAAGGGCTGGCAGACCATAAATGTAACCGTTTCAGAGAGAAATGCGACCAATGTGACGATCTCGCGTTATATCGATTCGATGGTGAATGACGAAACACGGAGATTTTCTAAGGTTTTTGCTACATATTAACACTTTTCACATTTTCTCGTGTTACGTGGCTGCCAGTCCTCGGTTCATGCAAAATCTTAAGGTCCTCGGTCATGTCCAAGGCACCAAACCGACCAATAATTCAGTAATCGATAACTAAAACTATAAATGTAGCTCTTCTTACTGGGCGATTGCATCAACTTAGATGCTTCTCCTGTGTTCTACTGTGCTGTTTGTATTGTCCCCACATACCGCAGCACGCGACAAGGGCTGGCAGACCATAAATGTAACCGTTTCAGAGAGAATTGCGACCAATGTGACGATCTCGCGTTATATCGATTCGATGGTAAATGACGAAACACGGAGATTTTCTAAGGTTTTTACTACATATTAACACTTTTCACATTTTCTCGTGTTACGTGGTTGCCAGTCCTCGGTTCATGCAAAATCTTAAGGTCCTCGGTCATGTCCAAGGCACCAAACCGACCAATAATTCATTAATCGATAAATAAACTATAAATGTAGCTCTTCTTACTGGGCGATTGCATCAACTTAGATGCTTCTCCTGTGTTCTACTGTGCTGCTTGTATTGTCCCCACATACCGCAGCACGCGACAAGGGCTTGCAGACCATAAATGTAACCGTTTCAGAGAGAAATGCGACCAATGTGACGATCTCGCGTTATATCGATTCGATGGTGGATGACGAAACACGGAGATTTTCTAAGGTTTTTACTACATATTAACACTTTTCACATTATCTCGTATTACGTGGCTGCCAGTCCTCGGTTCATGCAAAATCTTAAGGTCCTCGGTCATGTCCAAACCACCAAACCGACCAATAATTCAATAATCGATAACTAAAACTATAAATGTAGCTCTTCTTACTGGGCGATTGCATCAACATAGATGCTTCTCCTGTGTTCTACTGTGAGCTTGTATTGTCCCCACATACCGCAGCACGCGACAAGGGCTGGCAGACCATAAATGTAACCGTTTCAGAGAGAAATGCGACCAGTGTGACGATCTCGCGTTATATCGATTCGATGGTGAATGACGAAACACGGAGATTTTCTAAGGTTTTTACTACATATTAACACTTTTCACATTTTCTCGTGTTACGTGGCTGCCAGTCCTCGGTTCATGCAAAATCTTAAGGTCCTCGGTCATGTCCAAGGCACCAAACCGACCAATAATTCAATAATCGATAACTAAAACTATAAATGTAGCTCTTCTTACTGGGCGATTGCATCAACTTAGATGCTTCTCCTGTGTTCTAATGTGCTGCTTGTATTGTCCCCACATACCGCAGCACGCGACAAGGGCTGGCAGACCATAAATGTAACCGTTTCAGAGAGAAATGCGACCAATGTGACGATCTCGCGTTATATCGATTCGATGGTGAATGACGAAACACGGAGATTTTCTAAGGTTTTTACTACATATTAACACTTTTCACATTTTCTCGTGTTACGTGGCTGCCAGTCCTCGGTTCATGCAAAATCTTAAGGTCCTCGGTCATGTCCAAGGCACCAAACCGACCAATAATTCAATAATCGATAACTAAAACTATAAATGTAGCTCTTCTTACTGGGCGATTGCATCAACTTAGATGCTTCTCCTGTGTTCTACTGTGAGCTTGTATTGTCCCCACATACCGCAGCACGCGACAAGGGCTGGCAGACCATAAATATAACCGTTTCAGAGAGAAATGCGACCAATGTGACGATCTCGCGTTATATCGATTCGATGGTGAATGACGAAACACGGAGATTTTCTAAGGTTTTTACTACATATTAACACTTTTCACATTTTCTCGTGTTACGTGGCTGCCAGTCCTCGGTTCATGCAAAATCTTAAGGTCCTCGGTCATGTCCAAGGCACCAAACCGACCAATAATTCAATAATCGGTAACTAAAACTATAAATGTAGCTCTTCTTACTGGGCGATTGCATCAACTTAGATGCTTCTCCTGTGTTCTACTGTGAGCTTGTATTGTCCCCACATACCGCAGCACGCGACAAGGGCTGGCAGACCATAAATGTAACCGTTTCAGAGAGAAATGCGACAGTGTGACGATCTCGCGTTATATCGATTCGATGGTGAATGACGAAACACGGAGATTTTCTAAGGTTTTTACTACATATTAACACTTTTCACATTTTCTCGTGTTACGTGGCTGCCAGTCCTCGGTTCATGCAAAATCTTAAGGTCCTCGGTCATGTCCAAGGCACCAAACCGACCAATAATTCAATAATCGGTAACTAAAACTATAAATGTAGCTCTTCTTACTGGGCGATTGCATCAACTTAGATGCTTCTCCTGTGTTCTACTGTGCTGCTTGTATTGTCCCCACATACCGCAGCACGCGACAAGGGCTGGCAGACCATAAATGTAACCGTTTCAGAGAGAAATGCGACCAATGTGACGATCTCGCGTTATATCGATTCGATGGTGAATGACGAAACACGGAGATTTTCTAAGGTTTTTGCTACATATTAACACTTTTCACATTTTCTCGTGTTACGTGGCTGCCAGTCCTCGGTTCATGCAAAATCTTAAGGTCCTCGGTCATGTCCAAGGCACCAAACCGACCAATAATTCAGTAATCGATAACTAAAACTATAAATGTAGCTCTTCTTACTGGGCGATTGCATCAACTTAGATGCTTCTCCTGTGTTCTACTGTGCTGCTTGTATTGTCCCCACATACCGCAGCACGCGACAAGGGCTGGCAGACCATAAATGTAACCGTTTCAGAGAGAATTGCGACCAATGTGACGATCTCGCGTTATATCGATTCGATGGTAAATGACGAAACACGGAGATTTTATAAGGTTTTTACTACATATTAACACTTTTCACATTTTCTCGTGTTACGTGGTTGCCAGTCCTCGGTTCATGCAAAATCTTAAGGTCCTCGGTCATGTCCAAGGCACCAAACCGACCAATAATTCATTAATCGATAAATAAACTATAAATGTAGCTCTTCTTACTGGGCGATTGCATCAACTTAGATGCTTCTCCTGTGTTCTACTGTGCTGCTTGTATTGTCCCCACATACCGCAGCACGCGACAAGGGCTTGCAGACCATAAATGTAACCGTTTCAGAGAGAAATGCGACCAATGTGACGATCTCGCGTTATATCGATTCGATGGTGGATGACGAAACACGGAGATTTTCTAAGGTTTTTACTACATATTAACACTTTTCACATTATCTCGTATTACGTGGCTGCCAGTCCTCGGTTCATGCAAAATCTTAAGGTCCTCGGTCATGTCCAAACCACCAAACCGACCAATAATTCAATAATCGATAACTAAAACTATAAATGTAGCTCTTCTTACTGGGCGATTGCATCAACATAGATGCTTCTCCTGTGTTCTACTGTGAGCTTGTATTGTCCCCACATACCGCAGCACGCGACAAGGGCTGGCAGACCATAAATGTAACCGTTTCAGAGAGAAATGCGACCAGTGTGACGATCTCGCGTTATATCGATTCGATGGTGAATGACGAAACACGGAGATTTTCTAAGGTTTTTACTACATATTAACACTTTTCACATTTTCTCGTGTTACGTGGCTGCCAGTCCTCGGTTCATGCAAAATCTTAAGGTCCTCGGTCATGTCCAAGGCACCAAACCGACCAATAATTCAATAATCGATAACTAAAACTATAAATGTAGCTCTTCTTACTGGGCGATTGCATCAACTTAGATGCTTCTCCTGTGTTCTAATGTGCTGCTTGTATTGTCCCCACATACCGCAGCACGCGACAAGGGCTGGCAGACCATAAATGTAACCGTTTCAGAGAGAAATGCGACCAATGTGACGATCTCGCGTTATATCGATTCGATGGTGAATGACGAAACACGGAGATTTTCTAAGGTTTTTACTACATATTAACACTTTTCACATTTTCTCGTGTTACGTGGCTGCCAGTCCTCGGTTCATGCAAAATCTTAAGGTCCTCGGTCATGTCCAAGGCACCAAACCGACCAATAATTCAATAATCGATAACTAAAACTATAAATGTAGCTCTTCTTACTGGGCGATTGCATCAACTTAGATGCTTCTCCTGTGTTCTACTGTGAGCTTGTATTGTCCCCACATACCGCAGCACGCGACAAGGGCTGGCAGACCATAAATATAACCGTTTCAGAGAGAAATGCGACCAATGTGACGATCTCGCGTTATATCGATTCGATGGTGAATGACGAAACACGGAGATTTTCTAAGGTTTTTACTACATATTAACACTTTTCACATTTTCTCGTGTTACGTGGCTGCCAGTCCTCGGTTCATGCAAAATCTTAAGGTCCTCGGTCATGTCCAAGGCACCAAACCGACCAATAATTCAATAATCGGTAACTAAAACTATAAATGTAACTCTTCTTACTGGGCGATTGCATCAACTTAGATGCTTCTCCTGTG
Organism: Schistocerca nitens; assembly: GCF_023898315.1. Classification (NCBI taxonomy): domain Eukaryota; kingdom Metazoa; phylum Arthropoda; class Insecta; order Orthoptera; family Acrididae; genus Schistocerca; species Schistocerca nitens. Next base: position 71,098,535 of record NC_064625.1, read on the forward strand.
TTCTACTGTGCTGCTTGTATTGTCCCCACATACCGCAGCATGCGACAAGGGCTGGCAGACCATAAATGTAACCGTTTCAGAGAGAAATGCGACCAATGTGACGATCTCGCGTTATATCGATTCGATGGTGAATGACGAAACACGGAGATTTTCTAAGGTTTTTGCTACATATTAACACTTTTCACATTTTCTCGTGTTACGTGGCTGCCAGTCCTCGGTTCATGCAAAATCTTAAGGTCATCGGACATGTCCAAGGCACCAAACCGACCAATAATTCAATAATCGGTAACTAAAACTATAAATTTAGCTCTTCTTACTGGGCGATTGCATCAACTTAGATGCTTCTCCTGTGTTCTACTGTGAGCTTGTATTGTCCCCACATACCGCAGCACGCGACAAGGGCTGGCAGACCATAAATATAACCGTTTCAGAGAGAAATGCGACCAATGTGACGATCTCGCGTTATATCGATTCGATGGTGAATGACGAAACACGGAGATTTTCTAAGGTTTTTACTACATATTAACACTTTTCACATTTTCTCGTGTTACGTGGCTGCCAGTCCTCGGTTCATGCAAAATCTTAAGGTCCTCGGTCATGTCCAAGGCACCAAACCGACCAATAATTCAATAATCGGTAACTAAAACTATAAATGTAGCTCTTCTTACTGGGCGATTGCATCAACTTAGATGCTTCTCCTGTGTTCTACTGTGAGCTTGTATTGTCCCCACATACCGCAGCACGCGACAAGGGCTGGCAGACCATAAATGTAACCGTTTCAGAGAGAAATGCGACAGTGTGACGATCTCGCGTTATATCGATTCGATGGTGAATGACGAAACACGGAGATTTTCTAAGGTTTTTACTACATATTAACACTTTTCACATTTTCTCGTGTTACGTGGCTGCCAGTCCTCGGTTCATGCAAAATCTTAAGGTCCTCGGTCATGTCCAAGGCACCAAACCGACCAATAATTCAATAATCGATAACTAAAACTATAAATGTAGCTCTTCTTACTGGGCGATTGCATCAACTTAGATGCTTCTCCTGTGTTCTAATGTGCTGCTTGTATTGTCCCCACATACCGCAGCACGCGACAAGGGCTGGCAGACCATAAATGTAACCGTTTCAGAGAGAAATGCGACCAATGTGACGATCTCGCGTTATATCGATTCGATGGTGAATGACGAAACACGGAGATTTTCTAAGGTTTTTACTACATATTAACACTTTTCACATTTTCTCGTGTTACGTGGCTGCCAGTCCTCGGTTCATGCAAAATCTTAAGGTCCTCGGTCATGTCCAAGGCACCAAACCGACCAATAATTCAATAATCGATAACTAAAACTATAAATGTAGCTCTTCTTACTGGGCGATTGCATCAACTTAGATGCTTCTCCTGTGTTCTACTGTGAGCTTGTATTGTCCCCACATACCGCAGCACGCGACAAGGGCTGGCAGACCATAAATGTAACCGTTTCAGAGAGAAATGCGACCAATGTGACGATCTCGCGTTATATCGATTCGATGGTGAATGACGAAACACGGAGATTTTCTAAGGTTTTTACTACATATTAACACTTTTCACATTTTCTCGTGTTACGTGGCTGCCAGTCCTCGGTTCATGCAAAATCTTAAGGTCCTCGGTCATGTCCAAGGCACCAAACCGACCAATAATTCAATAATCGGTAACTAAAACTATAAATGTAGCTCTTCTTACTGGGCGATTGCATCAACTTAGATGCTTCTCCTGTGTTCTACTGTGCTGCTTGTATTGTCCCCACATACCGCAGCACGCGACAAGGGCTGGCAGACCATAAATGTAACCGTTTCAGAGAGAAATGCGACCAATGTGACGATCTCGCGTTATATCGATTCGATGGTGAATGACGAAACACGGAGATTTTCTAAGGTTTTTGCTACATATTAACACTTTTCACATTTTCTCGTGTTACGTGGCTGCCAGTCCTCGGTTCATGCAAAATCTTAAGGTCCTCGGTCATGTCCAAGGCACCAAACCGACCAATAATTCAGTAATCGATAACTAAAACTATAAATGTAGCTCTTCTTACTGGGCGATTGCATCAACTTAGATGCTTCTCCTGTGTTCTACTGTGCTGCTTGTATTGTCCCCACATACCGCAGCACGCGACAAGGGCTGGCAGACCATAAATGTAACCGTTTCAGAGAGAATTGCGACCAATGTGACGATCTCGCGTTATATCGATTCGATGGTAAATGACGAAACACGGAGATTTTATAAGGTTTTTACTACATATTAACACTTTTCACATTTTCTCGTGTTACGTGGTTGCCAGTCCTCGGTTCATGCAAAATCTTAAGGTCCTCGGTCATGTCCAAGGCACCAAACCGACCAATAATTCATTAATCGATAAATAAACTATAAATGTAGCTCTTCTTACTGGGCGATTGCATCAACTTAGATGCTTCTCCTGTGTTCTACTGTGCTGCTTGTATTGTCCCCACATACCGCAGCACGCGACAAGGGCTTGCAGACCATAAATGTAACCGTTTCAGAGAGAAATGCGACCAATGTGACGATCTCGCGTTATATCGATTCGATGGTGGATGACGAAACACGGAGATTTTCTAAGGTTTTTACTACATATTAACACTTTTCACATTATCTCGTATTACGTGGCTGCCAGTCCTCGGTTCATGCAAAATCTTAAGGTCCTCGGTCATGTCCAAACCACCAAACCGACCAATAATTCAATAATCGATAACTAAAACTATAAATGTAGCTCTTCTTACTGGGCGATTGCATCAACATAGATGCTTCTCCTGTGTTCTACTGTGAGCTTGTATTGTCCCCACATACCGCAGCACGCGACAAGGGCTGGCAGACCATAAATGTAACCGTTTCAGAGAGAAATGCGACCAGTGTGACGATCTCGCGTTATATCGATTCGATGGTGAATGACGAAACACGGAGATTTTCTAAGGTTTTTACTACATATTAACACTTTTCACATTTTCTCGTGTTACGTGGCTGCCAGTCCTCGGTTCATGCAAAATCTTAAGGTCCTCGGTCATGTCCAAGGCACCAAACCGACCAATAATTCAATAATCGATAACTAAAACTATAAATGTAGCTCTTCTTACTGGGCGATTGCATCAACTTAGATGCTTCTCCTGTGTTCTAATGTGCTGCTTGTATTGTCCCCACATACCGCAGCACGCGACAAGGGCTGGCAGACCATAAATGTAACCGTTTCAGAGAGAAATGCGACCAATGTGACGATCTCGCGTTATATCGATTCGATGGTGAATGACGAAACACGGAGATTTTCTAAGGTTTTTACTACATATTAACACTTTTCACATTTTCTCGTGTTACGTGGCTGCCAGTCCTCGGTTCATGCAAAATCTTAAGGTCCTCGGTCATGTCCAAGGCACCAAACCGACCAATAATTCAATAATCGATAACTAAAACTATAAATGTAGCTCTTCTTACTGGGCGATTGCATCAACTTAGATGCTTCTCCTGTGTTCTACTGTGAGCTTGTATTGTCCCCACATACCGCAGCACGCGACAAGGGCTGGCAGACCATAAATATAACCGTTTCAGAGAGAAATGCGACCAATGTGACGATCTCGCGTTATATCGATTCGATGGTGAATGACGAAACACGGAGATTTTCTAAGGTTTTTACTACATATTAACACTTTTCACATTTTCTCGTGTTACGTGGCTGCCAGTCCTCGGTTCATGCAAAATCTTAAGGTCCTCGGTCATGTCCAAGGCACCAAACCGACCAATAATTCAATAATCGGTAACTAAAACTATAAATGTAACTCTTCTTACTGGGCGATTGCATCAACTTAGATGCTTCTCCTGTGTTCTACTGTGCTGCTTGTATTGTCCCCACATACCGCAGCATGCGACAAGGGCTGGCAGACCATAAATGTAACCGTTTCAGAGAGAAATGCGACCAATGTGACGATCTCGCGTTATATCGATTCGATGGTGAATGACGAAACACGGAGATTTTCTAAGGTTTTTGCTACATATTAACACTTTTCACATTTTCTCGTGTTACGTGGCTGCCAGTCCTCGGTTCATGCAAAATCTTAAGGTCATCGGTCATGTCCAAGGCACCAAACCGACCAATAATTCAATAATCGGTAACTAAAACTATAAATTTAGCTCTTCTTACTGGGCGATTGCATCAACTTAGATGCTTCTCCTGTGTTCTACTGTGCTGCTTGTATTGTCCCCACATACCGCAGCACGCGACAAGGGCTGGCAGACCATAAATGTAACCGTTTCAGAGAGAAATGCGACCAATGTGACGATCTGGCGTTATATCGATTCGATGGTGAATGACGAAACACGGAGATTTTCTAAGGTTTTTACTACATATTAACACTTTTCACATTTTCTCGTGTTACGTGGTTGCAAGTCCTCGGTTCATGCAAAATCTTAAGGTCCTCGGTCATGTCCAAGGCACCAAACCGACCAATAATTCATTAATCGATAAATAAACTATAAATGTAGCTCTTCTTACTGGGCGATTGCATCAACTTAGATGCTTCTCCTGTGTTCTACTGTGCTGCTTGTATTGTCCCCACATACCGCAGCACGCGACAAGGGCTGGCAGACCATAAATGTAACCTTTTCAGAGAGAAATGCGACCAATGTGACGATCTCGCGTTATATCGATTCGATGGTGAAAGACGAAACACGGAGATTTTCTAAGGTTTTTACTACATATTAACACTTTTCACATTTTCTCGTGTTACGTGGCTGCCAGTCCTCGGTTCATGCAAAATCTTAAGGTCCTCGGTCATGTCCAAGGCACCAAACCGACCAATAATTCAGTAATCGATAACTAAAACTATAAATGTAGCTCTTCTTACTGGGCGATTGCATCAACTTAGATGCTTCTCCTGTGTTCTACTGTGCTGCTTGTATTGTCCCCACATACCGCAGCACGCGACAAGGGCTGGCAGACCATAAATGTAACCGTTTCAGAGAGAAATGCGACCAATGTGACGATCTCGCGTTATATCGATTCGATGGTGAATGACGAAACACGGATATTTTCTAATGTTTTTACTACATATTAACACTTTTCACATTTTCTCGTGTTATGTGGCTGCCAGTCCTCGGTTCATGCAAAATCTTAAGGTCCTCGGTCATGTCCAAGGCACCAAACCGACCAATAATTCAATAATCGATATCTAAAACTATAAATGTAGCTCTTCTTACTGGGCGATTGCATCAACTTAGATGCTTCTCCTGTGTTCTACTGTGAGCTTGTATTGTCCCCACATACCGCAGCACGCGACAAGGGCTGGCAGACCATAAATGTAACCGTTTCAGAGAGAAATGCGACCAATGTGACGATCTCGCGTTATATCGATTCGATGGTGAATGACGAAACACGGAGATTTTCTAAGGTTTTTACTACATATTAACACTTTTCACATTTTCTCGTGTTACGTGGCTGCCAGTCCTCGGTTCATGCAAAATCTTAAGGTCCTCGGTCATGTCCAAGGCACCAAACCGACCAATAATTCAATAATCGGTAACTAAAACTATAAATGTAGCTCTTCTTACTGGGCGATTGCATCAACTTAGATGCTTCTCCTGTGTTCTACTGTGCTGCTTGTATTGTCCCCACATACCGCAGCACGCGACAAGGGCTGGCTGACCATAAATGTAACCGTTTCAGAGAGAAATGCGACCAATGTGAAGATCTGGCGTTATATCGATTCGATGGTGAATGACGAAACACGGAGATTTTCTAAGCTTTTTACTACATATTAACACTTTTCACATTTTCTCGTGTTACGTGGCTGCCAGTCCTCGGTTCATGCAAAATCTTAAGGTCCTCGGTCATGTTCAAGGCACCAAACCGACCAATAATTCAATAATCGATAACTAAAACTATAGATGTAGCTCTTCTTACTGGGCGATTGCATCAACTTAGATGCTTCTCCGGTGTTCTACTGTGCTGCTTGTATTGTCCCCACATACCGCAGCACGCGACAAGGGCTGGCAGACCATAAATGTAACCGTTTCAGAGAGAAATGCGACCAATGTGACGATCTCGCGTTATATCGATTCGATGGTGAATGACGAAACACGGAGATTTTCTAAGGTTTTTACTACATATTAACACTTTTCACATTTTCTCGTGGTACGTGGCTGCCAGTCCTCGGTTCATGCAAAATCTTAAGGTCCTCGGTCATGTCCAAGGCACCAAACCGACCAATAATTCAATAATCGATAACTAAAACTATAAATGTAGCTCTTCTTACTGGGCGATTGCATCAACTTAGATGCTTCTCCTGTGTTCTACTGTGAGCTTGTATTGTCCCCACATACCGCAGCACGCGACAAGGGCTGGCAGACCATAAATGTAACCGTTTCAGAGAGAAATGCGACCAATGTGACGATCTCGCGTTATATCGATTCGATGGTAAATGACGAAACACGGAGATTTTATAAGTTTTTTACTACATATTAACACTTTTCACATTTTCTCGTGTTACGTGGTTGCCAGTCCTCGGTTCATGCAAAATCTTAAGGTCCTCGGTCATGTCCAAGGCACCAAACCGACCAATAATTCATTAATCGATAAATAAACTATAAATGTAGCTCTTCTTACTGGGCGATTGCATCAACTTAGATGCTTCTCCTGTGTTCTACTGTGCTGCTTGTATTGTCCCCACATACCGCAGCACGCGACAAGGGCTGGCAGACCATAAATGTAACCGTTTCAGAGAGAAATGCGACCAATGTGACGATCTCGCGTTATATCGATTCGATGGTGAAAGACGAAACACGGAGATTTTCTAAGGTTTTTACTACATATTAACACTTTTCACATTTTCTCGTGTTACGTGGCTGCCAGTCCTCGGTTCATGCAAAATCTTAAGGTCCTCGGTCATGTCCAAGGCACCAAACCGACCAATAATTCAGTAATCGATAACTAAAACTATAAATGTAGCTCTTCTTACTGGGCGATTGCATCAACTTAGATGCTTCTCCTGTGTTCTACTGTGCTGCTTGTATTGTCCCCACATACCGCAGCACGCGACAAGGGCTGGCAGACCATAAATGTAACCGTTTCAGAGAGAAATGCGACCAATGTGACGATCTCGCGTTATATCGATTCGATGGTGAATGACGAAACACGGATATTTTCTAAGGTTTTTACTACATATTAACACTTTTCACATTTTCTCGTGTTATGTGGCTGCCAGTCCTCGGTTCATGCAAAATCTTAAGGTCCTTGGTCATGTCCAAGGCACCAAACCGACCAATAATTCAATAATCGATAACTAAAACTATAAATGTAGCTCTTCTTACTGGGCGATTGCATCAACATAGATGCTTCTCCTGTGTTCTACTGTGAGCTTGTATTGTCCCCACATACCGCAGCACGCCACAAGGGCTGGCAGACCATAAATGTAACCGTTTCAGAGAGAAATGCGACCAATGTGACGATCTCGCGTTATATCGATTCGATGGTGAATGACGAAACACGGAGATTTTCTAAGGTTTTTACTACATATTAACACTTTTCACATTTTCTCGTGTTACGTGGCTGCCAGTCCTCGGTTCATGCAAAATCTTAAGGTCCTCGGTCATGTCCAAGGCACCAAACCGACCAATAATTCAATAATCGGTAACTAAAACTATAAATGTAGCTCTTCTTACTGGGCGATTGCATCAACTTAGATGCTTCTCCTGTGTTCTACTGTGCTGCTTGTATTGTCCCCACATACCGCAGCACGCGACAAGGGCTGGCAGACCATAAATGTAACCGTTTCAGAGAGAAATGCGACCAATGTGACGATCTCGCGTTATATCGATTCGATGGTGAATGACGAAACACGGAGATTTTCTAAGGTTTTTACTACATATTAACACTTTTCACATTTTCTCGTGTTACGTGGCTGCCAGTCCTCGGTTCATGCAAAATCTTAAGGTCCTCGGTCATGTCCAAGGCACCAAACCGACCAATAATTCAATAATCGATAACTAAAACTATAAATTTAGCTCTTCTTACTGGGCGATTGCATCAACTTAGATGCTTCTCCTGTGTTCTACTGTGCTGCTTGTATTGTCCCCACATACCGCAGCACGCGACAAGGGCTGGCAGACCATAAATGTAACCGTTTCAGAGAGAAATGCGACCAATGTGACGATCTCGCGTTATATCGATTCGATGGTGAATGACGAAACACGGAGATTTTCTAAGGTTTTTGCTACATATTAACACTTTTCACATTTTCTCGTGTTACGTGGCTGCCAGTCCTCGGTTCATGCAAAATCTTAAGGTCCTCGGTCATGTTCAAGGCACCAAACCGACCAATAATTCAATAATCGATAACTAAAACTATAGATGTAGCTCTTCTTACTGGGCGATTGCATCAACTTAGATGCTTCTCCGGTGTTCTACTGTGCTGCTTGTATTGTCCCCACATACCGCAGCACGCGACAAGGGCTGGCAGACCATAAATGTAACCGTTTCAGAGAGAAATGCGACCAATGTGACGATCTCGCGTTATATCGATTCGATGGTGAATGACGAAACACGGAGATTTTCTAAGGTTTTTACTACATATTAACACTTTTCACATTTTCTCGTGTTACGTGGCTGCCAGTCCTCGGTTCATGCAAAATCTTAAGGTCCTCGGTCATGTCCAAGGCACCAAACCGACCAATAATTCAATAATCGATAGCTAAAACTATAAATGTAGCTCTTCTTACTGGGCGATTGCATTAACTTAGATGCTTCTCCTGTGTTCTACTGTGAGCTTGTATTGTCCCCACATACCGCAGCACGCGACAAGGGCTGGCAGACCATAAATGTAACCGTTTCAGAGAGAAATGCGACCAATGTGACGATCTGGCGTTATATCGATTCGATGGTGAATGACGAAACACGGAGATTTTCTAAGGTTTTTACTACATATTAACACTTTTCACATTTTCTCGTGTTACGTGGCTGCCAGTCCTCGGTTCATGCAAAATCTTAAGGTCCTCGGTCATGTCCAAGGCACCAAACCGACCAATAATTCAATAATCGATAACTAAAACTATAAATGTAGCTCTTCTTACTGGGCGATTGCATCAACTTAGATGCTTCTCCTGTGTTCTACTGTGCTGCTTGTATTGTCCCCACATACCGCAGCACGCGACAAGGGCTGGCAGACCATAAATGTAACCGTTTCAGAGAGAAATGCGACCAATGTGACGATCTCGCGTTATATCGATTCGATGGTGAATGACGAAACACGGAGATTTTCTAAGGTTTTTACTACATATTAACACTTTTCACATTTTCTCGTGTTACGTGGCTGCCAGTCCTCGGTTCATGCAAAATCTTAAGGTCCTCGGTCATGTCCAAGGCACCAAACCGACCAATAATTCAATAATCGGTAACTAAAACTATAAATGTAGCTCTTCTTACTGGGCGATTGCATCAACTTAGATGCTTCTCCTGTGTTCTACTGTGCTGCTTGTATTGTCCCCACATACCGCAGCACGCGACAAGGGCTGGCAGACCATAAATGTAACCGTTTCAGAGAGAAATGCGACCAATGTGACGATCTCGCGTTATATCGATTCGATGGTGAATGACGAAACACGGAGATTTTCTAAGGTTTTTACTACATATTAACACTTTTCACATTTTCTCGTGTTACGTGGCTGCCAGTCCTCGGTTCATGCAAAATCTTAAGGTCCTCGGTCATGTCCAAGGCACCAAACCGACCAATAATTCAATAATCGATAACTAAAACTATAAATTTAGCTCTTCTTACTGGGCGATTGCATCAACTTAGATGCTTCTCCTGTGTTCTACTGTGCTGCTTGTATTGTCCCCACATACCGCAGCACGCGACAAGGGCTGGCAGACCATAAATGTAACCGTTTCAGAGAGAAATGCGACCAATGTGACGATCTCGCGTTATATCGATTCGATGGTGAATGACGAAACACGGAGATTTTCTAAGGTTTTTGCTACATATTAACACTTTTCACATTTTCTCGTGTTACGTGGCTGCCAGTCCTCGGTTCATGCAAAATCTTAAGGTCCTCGGTCATGTTCAAGGCACCAAACCGACCAATAATTCAATAATCGATAACTAAAACTATAGATGTAGCTCTTCTTACTGGGCGATTGCATCAACTTAGATGCTTCTCCGGTGTTCTACTGTGCTGCTTGTATTGTCCCCACATACCGCAGCACGCGACAAGGGCTGGCAGACCATAAATGTAACCGTTTCAGAGAGAAATGCGACCAATGTGACGATCTCGCGTTATATCGATTCGATGGTGAATGACGAAACACGGAGATTTTCTAAGGTTTTTACTACATATTAACACTTTTCACATTTTCTCGTGTTACGTGGCTGCCAGTCCTCGGTTCATGCAAAATCTTAAGGTCCTCGGTCATGTCCAAGGCACCAAACCGACCAATAATTCAATAATCGATAGCTAAAACTATAAATGTAGCTCTTCTTACTGGGCGATTGCATTAACTTAGATGCTTCTCCTGTGTTCTACTGTGAGCTTGTATTGTCCCCACATACCGCAGCACGCGACAAGGGCTGGCAGACCATAAATGTAACCGTTTCAGAGAGAAATGCGACCAATGTGACGATCTGGCGTTATATCGATTCGATGGTGAATGACGAAACACGGAGATTTTCTAAGGTTTTTACTACATATTAACACTTTTCACATTTTCTCGTGTTACGTGGCTGCCAGTCCTCGGTTCATGCAAAATCTTAAGGTCCTCGGTCATGTCCAAGGCACCAAACCGACCAATAATTCAATAATCGATAACTAAAACTATAAATTTAGCTCTTCTTACTGGGCGATTGCATCAACTTAGATGCTTCTCCTGTGTTCTACTGTGCTGCTTGTATTGTCCCCACATACCGCAGCACGCGACAAGGGCTGGCAGACCATAAATGTAACCGTTTCAGAGAGAAATGCGACCAATGTGACGATCTCGCGTTATATCGATTCGATGGTGAATGACGAAACACGGAGATTTTCTAAGGTTTTTACTACATATTAACACTTTTCACATTTTCTCGTGTTACGTGGCTGCCAGACCTCGGTTCATGCAAAATCTTAAGGTCCTCGGTCATGTCCAAGGCACCAAACCGACCAATAATTCAATAATCGATAACTAAAACTATAAATGTAGCTCTTCTTACTGGGCGATTGCATCAACTTAGATGCTTCTCCTGTGTTCTACTGTGCTGCTTGTATTGTCCCCACATACCGCAGCACGCGACAAGGGCTGGCAGACCATAAATGTAACCGTTTCAGAGAGAAATGCGACCAATGTGACGATCTCGCGTTATATCGATTCGATGGTGAATGACGAAACACGGATATTTTCTAAGGTTTTTACTACATATTGACACTTTTCACATTTTCTCGTATTATGTGGCTGCCAGTCCTCGGTTAATGCAAAATCTTAAGGTCCTCGGTCATGTCCAAGGCACCAAAACGACCAATAATTCAATAATCGATAGCTAAAACTATAAATGTAGCTCTTCTTACTGGGCGATTGCATCAACTTAGATGCTTCTCCTGTGTTCTACTGTGCTGCTTGTATTGTCCCCACATACCGCAGCACGCGACAAGGGCTGGCAGACCATAAATGTAACCGTTTCAGAGAGAAATGCGACCAATGTGACGATCTCGCGTTATATCGATTCGATGGTGAATGACGAAACACGGATATTTTCTAAGGTTTTTACTACATATTAACACTTTTCACATTTTCTCGTGTTACGTGGCTGCCAGTCCTCGGTTCATGCAAAATCATAAGGTCCTCGGTCATGTCCAAGGCACCAAACCGACCAATAATTCAATAATCGATAACTAAAACTATAAATGTAGCTCTTCTTACTGGGCGATTGCATCAACTTAGATGCTTCTCCTATGTTCTACTGTGCTGCTTGTATTGTCCCCACATACCGCAGCACGCGACAAGGGCTGGCAGACCATAAATGTAACCGTTTCAGAGAGAAATGCGACCAATGTGACGATCTCGCGTTATATCGATTCGATGGTGAATGACGAAACACGGAGATTTTCTAAGGTTTTTACTACATATTAACACTTTTCACATTTTCTCGTGTTACGTGGCTGCCAGTCCTCGGTTCATGCAAAATCTTAAGGTCCTCGGTCATGTCCAAGGCACCAAACCGACCAATAATTCGATAATCGATAACTAAAACTATAAATGTAGCTCTTCTTACTGGGCGATTGCATGAACTAAGATGCTTCTCCTGTGTTCTACTGTGCTGCTTGTATTGTCCCCACATACCGCAGCACGCGACAAGGGCTGGCAGACCATAAATGTAACCGTTTCAGAGAGAAATGCGACCAATGTGACGATCTCGCGTTATATCGATTCGATGGTGAATGACGAAACACGGAGATTTTCTAAGGTTTTTACTACATATTAACACTTTTCACATTTTCTCGTGTTACGTGGCTGCCAGTCCTCGGTTCATGCAAAATCTTAAGGTCCTTGGTCATGTCCAAGGCACCAAACCGACCAATAATTCAATAATCGATAGCTAAAACTATAAATGTAGCTCTTCTTACTGGGCGATTGCATCAACTTAGATGCTTCTCCTGTGTTCGACTGTGAGCTTGTATTGTCCCCACATACCGCAGCACGCGACAAGGGCTGGCAGACCATAAATGTAACCGTTTCAGAGAGAAATGCGACCAATGTGACGATCTGGCGTTATATCGATTCGATGGTGAATGACGAAACACGGAGATTTTCTAAGGTTTTTACTACATATTAACACTTTTCACATTTTCTCGTGTTACGTGGCTGCCAGTCCTCGGTTCATGCAAAATCTTAAGGTCCTCGGTCATGTCCAAGGCACCAAACCGACCAATAATTCAATAATCGATAACTAAAACTATAAATTTAGCTCTTCTTACTGGGCGATTGCATCAACTTAGATGCTTCTCCTGTGTTCTACTGTGCTGCTTGTATTGTCCCCACATACCGCAGCACGCGACAAGGGCTGACAGACCATAAATGTAACCGTTTCAGAGAGAAATGCGACCAATGTGACGATCTCGCGTTATATCGATTCGATGGTGAATGACGAAACACGGAGATTTTCAAAGGTTTTTACTACATACTAACACTTTTCACATTTTCTCGTGTTACGTGGCTGCCAGACCTCGGTTCATGCAAAATCTTAAGGTCCTCGGTCATATCCAAGGCACCAAACCGACCAATAATTCAATAATCGATAACTAAAACTATAAATGTAGCTCTTCTTACTGGGCGATTGCATCAACTTAGATGCTTCTCCTGTGTTCTACTGTGCTGCTTGTATTGTCCCCACATACCGCAGCACGCGACAAGGGCTGGCAGACCATAAATGTAACCGTTTCAGAGAGAAATGCGACCAATGTGACGATCTCGCGTTATATCGATTCGATGGTGAATGACGAAACACGGATATTTTCTAAGGTTTTTACTACATATTAACACTTTTCACATTTTCTCGTATTATGTGGCTGCCAGTCCTCGGTTCATGCAAAATCTTAAGGTCCTCGGTCATGTCCAAGGCACCAAACCGACCAATAATTCAATAATCGATAGCTAAAACTATAAATGTAGCTCTTCTTGCTGGGCGATTGCATCAACTTAGATGCTTCTCCTGTGTTCTACTGTGCTGCTTGTATTGTCCCCACATACCGCAGCCCGCGACAAGGGCTGGCAGACCATAAATGTAACCGTTTCAGAGAGAAATGCGACCAATGTGACGATCTCGCGTTATATCGATTCGATGGTGAATGACGAAACACGGAGATTTTCTAAGGTTTTTACTACATATTAACACTTTTCACATTTTCTCGTGTTACGTGGCTGCCAGTCCTCGGTTCATGCAAAATCTTAAGGTCCTCGGTCATGTCCAAGGCACCAAACCGACCAATAATTCGATAATCGATAGCTAAAACTATAAATGTAGCTCTTCTTACTGGGCGATTGCATCATCTAAGATGCTTCTCCTGTGTTCTACTGTGCTGCTTGTATTGTCCCCACATACCGCAGCACGCGACAAGGGCTGGCAGACCATAAATGTAACCGTTTCAGAGAGAAATGCGACCAATGTGACGATCTCGCGTTATATCGATTCGATGGTGAATGACGAAACACGGAGATTTTTTAAGGTTTTTACTACATATTAACACTTTTCACATTTTCGCGTGTTACGTGGCTGCCAGTCCTCGGTTCATGCAAAATCTTAAGGTCCTAGGTCATGTCCAAGGCACCAAACCGACCAATAATTCAATAATCGATAACTAAAACTATAAATGTAGCTCTTCTTACTGGGCGATTGCATCAACTTAGATGCTTCTCCTGTGTTCTACTGTGCTGCTTGTATTGTCCCCACATAACCCAGCACGCGACAAGGGCTGGCAGACCATAAATGTAACCGTTTCAGAGAGAAATGCGACCAATGTGACGATCTCGCGTTATATCGATTCGATGGTGAATGACGAAACACGGAGATTTTCTAAGGTTTTTACTACATATTAACACTTTTCACATTTTCTCGTGTTACGTGGCTGCCAGTCCTCGGTTCATGCAAAATCTTAAGGTCCTAGGTCATGTCCAAGGCACCAAACCGACCAATAATTCAATAATCGATAACTAAAACTATAAATGTAGCTCTTCTTACTGGGCGATTGCATCAACTTAGATGCTTCTCCTGTGTTCTACTGTGCTGCTTGTATTGTCCCCACATACCGCAGCACGCGACAAGGGCTGGCAGACCATAAATGTAACCGTTTCAGAGAGAAATGCGACCAATGTGACGATCTCGCGTTATATCGATTCGATGGTGAATGACGAAACACGGAGATTTTCTAAGGTTTTTACTACATATTAACACTTATCACATTTTCTCGTGTTACGTGGCTGCCAGTCCTCGGTTCATGTAAAATCTTAAGGTCCTCGGTCATGTCCAAGGCACCAAACCGACCAATAATTCGATAATCGATAGCTAAAACTATAAATGTAGCTCTTCTTACTGGGCGATTGCATCATCTAAGATGCTTCTCCTGTGTTCTACTGTGCTGCTTGTATTGTCCCCACATACCGCAGCACGCGACAAGGGCTGGTAGACCATAAATGTAACCGTTTCAGAGAGAAATGCGACCAATGTGACGATCTCGCGTTATATCGATTCGATGGTGAATGACGAAACACGGAGATTTTCTAAGGTTTTTACTACATATTAACACTTTTCACATTTTCTCGTGTTACGTGGCTGCCAGTCCTCGGTTCATGCAAAATCTTAAGGTCCTAGGTCATGTCCAAGGCACCAAACCGACCAATAATTCAATAATCGATAACTAAAACTATAAATGTAGCTCTTCTTACTGGGCGATTGCATCAACTTAGATGCTTCCCCTGTGTTCTACTGTGCTGCTTGTATTGTCCCCACATAACCCAGCACGCGACAAGGGCTGGCAGACCATAAATGTAACCGTTTCAGAGAGAAATGCGACCAATGTGACGATCTGGCGTTATATCGATTCGATGGTGAATGACGAAACACGGAGATTTTCTAAGGTTTTTACTACATATTAACACTTTTCACATTTTCTCGTGTTACGTGGCTGCCAGTCCTCGGTTCATGCAAAATCTTAAGGTCCTCGGTCATGTCCAAGGCACCAAACCGACCAATAATTCAATAATCGATAGCTAAAACTATAAATGTAGCTCTTCTTACTGGGCGATTGCATCAACTTAGATGCTTCTCCTGTGTTCTACTGTGAGCTTGTATTGTCCCCACATACCGCAGCACGCGACAAGGGCTGGCAGACCATAAATGTAACCGTTTCAGAGAGAAATGCGACCAATGTGACGATCTCGCGTTATATCGATTCGATGGTGAATGACGAAACACGGAGATTTTCTAAGGTTTTTACTACATATTAACACTTTTCACATTTTCTCGTGTTACGTGGCTGCCAGTCCTCGGTTCATGCAAAATCTTAAGGTCCTCGGTCATGTCCAAGGCACCAAACCGACCAATAATTCAATAATCGGTAACTAAAACTATAAATGTAGCTCTTCTTACTGGGCGATTGCATCAACTTAGATGCTTCTCCTGTGTTCTACTGTGCTGCTTGTATTGTCCCCACATAACCCAGCACGCGACAAGGGCTGGCAGACCATAAATGTAACCGTTTCAGAGAGAAATGCGACCAATGTGACGATCTCGCGTTATATCGATTCGATGGTGAATGACGAAACACGGAGATTTTCTAAGGTTTTTACTACATATTAACACTTTTCACATTTTCTCGTGTTACGTGGGTACCAGTCCTCGGTTCATGCAAAATCTTAAGGTCCTCGGTCATGTCCAAGACACCAAACCGACCAATAATTCAATAATCGATAACTAAAACTATAAATGTAGCTCTTCTTACTGGGCGATTGCATGAACTTAGATGCTTCTCCTGTGTTCTACTGTGCTGCTTGTATTTTCCCCACATACCGCAGCAAGCGACAAGGGCTGGCAGACCATAAATGTAACCGTTTCAGAGAGAAATGCGACCAATGTGACGATCTCGCGTTATATCGATTCGATGGTGAATGACGAAACACGGAGATTTTCTAAGGTTTTTACTACATATTAACACTTTTCACATTTTCTCGTGTTACGTGGCTGCCAGTCCTCGGTTCATGTAAAATCTTAAGGTCCTCGGTCATGTCCAAGGCACCAAACCGACCAATAATTCAATAATCGATAACTAAAACTATAAATGTAGCTCTTCATACTGAGCGATTGCATCAACTTAGATGCTTCTCCTGTGTTCTACTGTGCTGCTTGTATTGTCCGCACATAACCCAGCACGCGACAAGGGCTGGCAGACCATAAATGTAACCGTTTCAGAGAGAAATGCGACCAATGTGACGATCTCGCGTTATATCGATTCGATGGTGAATGACGAAACACGGAGATTTTCTAAGGTTTTTACTACATATTAACACTTTTCACATTTTCTCGTGTTACGTGGCTGCCAGTCCTCGGTTCATGCAAAATCTTAAGGTCCTCGGTCATGTCCAAGGCACCAAACCGACCAATAATTCAATAATCGATAGCTAAAACTATAAATGTAACTCTTCTTACTGGGCGATTGCATCAACTTAGATGCTTCTCCTGTGTTCTACTGTGCTGCTTGTATTGTCCCCACATACCGCAGAACGCGACAAGGGCTGGCAGACCATAAATGTAACCGTTTCAGAGAGAAATGCGACCAATGTGACGATCTCGCGTTATATCGATTCGATGGTGAATGACGATACACGGAGATTTTCTAAGGTTTTTACTACATATTAACACTTTTCACATTTTCTCGTGTTACGTGGCTGCCAGTCCTCGGTTCATGCAAAATCTTAAGGTCCTCGGTCATGTCCAAGGCACCAAACCGACCAATAATTCAATAATCGGTAACTAAAACTATAAATGTAGCTCTTCTTACTGGGCGATTGCATCAACTTAGATGCTTCTCCTGTGTTCTACTGTGCTGCTTGTATTGTCCCCACATAACCCAGCACGCGACAAGGGCTGGCAGACCATAAATGTAACCGTTTCAGAGAGAAATGCGACCAATGTGACGATCTCGCGTTATATCGATTCGATGGTGAATGACGAAACACGGAGATTTTCTAAGGTTTTTACTACATATTAACACTTTTCACATTTTCTCGTGTTACGTGGGTACCAGTCCTCGGTTCATGCAAAATCTTAAGGTCCTCGGTCATGTCCAAGACACCAAACCGACCAATAATTCAATAATCGATAACTAAAACTATAAATGTAGCTCTTCTTACTGGGCGATTGCATGAACTTAGATGCTTCTCCTGTGTTCTACTGTGCTGCTTGTATTTTCCCCACATACCGCAGCAAGCGACAAGGGCTGGCAGACCATAAATGTAACCGTTTCAGAGAGAAATGCGACCAATGTGACGATCTCGCGTTATATCGATTCGATGGTGAATGACGAAACACGGAGATTTTCTAAGGTTTTTACTACATATTAACACTTTTCACATTTTCTCGTGTTACGTGGCTGCCAGTCCTCGGTTCTTGTAAAATCTTAAGGTCCTCGGTCATGTCCAAGGCACCAAACCGACCAATAATTCAATAATCGATAACTAAAACTATAAATGTAGCTCTTCTTACTGAGCGATTGCATCAACTTAGATGCTTCTCCTGTGTTCTACTGTGCTGCTTGTATTGTCCGCACATAACCCAGCACGCGACAAGGGCTGGCAGACCATAAATGTAACCGTTTCAGAGAGAAATGCGACCAATGTGACGATCTCGCGTTATATCGATTCGATGGTGAATGACGAAACACGGAGATTTTCTAAGGTTTTTACTACATATTAACACTTTTCACATTTTCTCGTGTTACGTGGCTGCCAGTCCTCGGTTCATGCAAAATCTTAAGGTCCTCGGTCATGTCCAAGGCACCAAACCGACCAATAATTCAATAATCGATAGCTAAAACTATAAATGTAACTCTTCTTACTGGGCGATTGCATCAACTTAGATGCTTCTCCTGTGTTCTACTGTGCTGCTTGTATTGTCCCCACATACCGCAGAACGCGACAAGGGCTGGCAGACCATAAATGTAACCGTTTCAGAGAGAAATGCGACCAATGTGACGATCTCGCGTTATATCGATTCGATGGTGAATGACGATACACGGAGATTTTCTAAGGTTTTTACTACATATTAACACTTTTCACATTTTCTCGTGTTACGTGGCTGCCAGTCCTCGGTTCATGCAAAATCTTAAGGTCCTCGGTCATGTCCAAGGCACCAAACCGACCAATAATTCGATAATCGATAACTAAAACTATAAATGTAGCTCTTCTTACTGGGCGATTGCATCAACTAAGATGCTTCTCCTGTGTTCTACTGTGCTGCTTGTATTGTCCCCATATACCGCAGCACGCGACAAGGGCTGGCAGACCATAAATGTAACCGTTTCAGAGAGAAATGCGACCAATGTGACGATCTCGCGTTATATCGATTCGATGGTGAATGACGAAACACGGAGATTTTCTAAGGTTTTTACTACATATTAACACTTTTCACATTTTCTCGTGTTACGTGGCTGCCAGTCCTCGGTTCATGCAAAATCTTAAGGTCCTAGGTCATGTCCAAGGCACCAAACCGACCAATAATTCAATAATCGATAACTAAAACTATAAATGTAGCTCTTGTTACTGGGCGATTGCATCAACTTAGATGCTTCTCCTGTGTTCTACTGTGCTGCTTGTATTGTCCCCACATAACCCAGCACGCGACAAGGGCTGGCAGACCATAAATGTAACCGTTTCAGAGAGAAATGCGACCAATGTGACGATCTCGCGTTTTATCGATTCGATGGTGAATGACGAAACACGGAGATTTTCTAAGGTTTTTACTACATATTAACACTTTTCACATTTTCTCGTGTTACGTGGCTGCCAGTCCTCGGTTCATGCAAAATCTTAAGGTCCTCGGTCATGTCCAAGGCACCAAACCGACCAATAATTCGATAATCGATAACTAAAACTATAAATGTAGCTCTTCTTACTGGGCGATTGCATCAACTTAGATGCTTCTCCTGTGTTCTACTGTGCTGCTTGTATTGTCCCCACATACCGCAGCACGCGACAAGGGCTGGCAGACCATAAATGTAACCGTTTCAGAGAGAAATGCGACCAATGTGACGATCTGGCGTTATATCGATTCGATGGGGAATGACGAAACACGGAGATTTTCTAAGGTTTTTACTACATATTAACACTTTTCACATTTTCTCGTGTTACGTGGCTGCCAGTCCTCGGTTCATGCAAAATCTTAAGGTCCTCGGTCATGTCCAAGGCACCAAACCGACCAATAATTCGATAATCGATAACTAAAACTATAAATGTAGCTCTTCTTACTGGGCGATTGCATGAACTAAGATGCTTCTCCTGTGTTCTACTGTGCTGTTTGTATTGTCCCCACATAACCCAGCACGCGACAAGGGCTGGCAGACCATAAATGTAACCGTTTCAGAGAGAAATGCGACCAATGTGACGATCTCGCGTTATATCGATTCGATGGTGAATGACGAAACACGGAGATTTTCTAAGGTTTTTACTACATATTAACACTTATCACATTTTCTCGTGTTACGTGGCTGCCAGTCCTCGGTTCATGTAAAATCTTAAGGTCCTCGGTCATGTCCAAGGCACCAAACCGACCAATAATTCGATAATCGATAGCTAAAACTATAAATGTAGCTCTTCTTACTGGGCGATTGCATCATCTAAGATGCTTCTCCTGTGTTCTACTGTGCTGCTTGTATTGTCCCCACATACCGCAGCACGCGACAAGGGCTGGCAGACCATAAATGTAACCGTTTCAGAGAGAAATGCGACCAATGTGACGATCTCGCGTTATATCGATTCGATGGTGAATGACGAAACACGGAGATTTTCTAAGGTTTTTACTACATATTAACACTTTTCACATTTTCTCGTGTTACGTGGCTGCCAGTCCTCGGTTCATGCAAAATCTTAAGGTCCTAGGTCATGTCCAAGGCACCAAACCGACCAATAATTCAATAATCGATAACTAAAACTATAAATGTAGCTCTTCTTACTGGGCGATTGCATCAACTTAGATGCTTCCCCTGTGTTCTACTGTGCTGCTTGTATTGTCCCCACATAACCCAGCACGCGACAAGGGCTGGCAGACCATAAATGTAACCGTTTCAGAGAGAAATGCGACCAATGTGACGATCTCGCGTTTTATCGATTCGATGGTGAATGACGAAACACGGAGATTTTCTAAGGTTTTTACTACATATTAACACTTTTCACATTTTCTCGTGTTACGTGGCTGCCAGTCCTCGGTTCATGCAAAATCTTAAGGTCCTCGGTCATGTCCAAGGCACCAAACCGACCAATAATTCGATAATCGATAACTAAATCTATAAATGTAGCTCTTCTTACTGGGCGATTGCATCAACTTAGATGCTTCTCCTGTGTTCTACTGTGCTGCTTGTATTGTCCCCACATACCGCAGCACGCGACAAGGGCTGGCAGACCATAAATGTAACCGTTTCAGAGAGAAATGCGACCAATGTGACGATCTCGCGTTATATCGATTCGATGGTGAATGACGAAACACGGAGATTTTCTAAGGTTTTTACTACATATTAACACTTTTCACATTTTCTCGTGTTACGTGGCTGCCAGTCCTCGGTTCATGCAAAATCTTAAGGTCCTCGGTCATGTCCAAGGCACCAAACCGACCAATAATTCGATAATCGATAACTAAAACTATAAATGTAGCTCTTCTTACTGGGCGATTGCATCAACTTAGATGCTTCTCCTGTGTTCTACTGTGCTGCTTGTATTGTCCCCACATACCGCAGCACGCGACAAGGGCTGGCAGACCATAAATGTAACCGTTTCAGAGAGAAATGCGACCAATGTGACGATCTCGCGTTATATCGATTCGATGGTGAATGACGAAACACGGAGATTTTCTAAGGTTTTTACTACATATTAACACTTTTCACATTTTCTCGTGTTACGTGGCTGCCAGTCCTCGGTTCATGCAAAATCTTAAGGTCCTCGGTCATGTCCAAGGCACCAAACCGACCAATAATTCGATAATCGATAACTAAAACTATAAATGTAGCTCTTCTTACTGGGCGATTGCATCAACTAAGATGCTTCTCCTGTGTTCTACTGTGCTGCTTGTATTGTCCCCACATACCGCAGCACGCGACAAGGGCTGGCAGACCATAAATGTAACCGTTTCAGAGAGAAATGCGACCAATGTGACGATCTCGCGTTATATCGATTCGATGGTGAATGACGAAACACGGAGATTTTCTAAGGTTTTTACTACATATTAACACTTTTCACATTTTCTCGTGTTACGTGGCTGCCAGTCCTCGGTTCATGCAAAATCTTAAGGTCCTGGGTCATGTCCAAGGCACCAAACCGACCAATAATTCAATAATCGATAACTAAAACTATAAATGTAGCTCTTCTTACTGGGCGATTGCATCAACTTAGATGCTTCTCCTGTGTTCTACTGTGCTGCTTGTATTGTCCCCACATAACCCAGCACGCGACAAGGGCTGGCAGACCATAAATGTAACCGTTTCAGAGAGAAATGCGACCAATGTGACGATCTCGCGTTTTATCGATTCGATGGTGAATGACGAAACACGGAGATTTTCTAAGGTTTTTACTACATATTAACACTTTTCACATTTTCTCGTGTTACGTGGCTGCCAGTCCTCGGTTCATGCAAAATCTTAAGGTCCTCGGTCATGTCCAAGGCACCAAACCGACCAATAATTAAATAATCGATAACTAAAACTATAAATGTAGCTCTTCTTACTGGGCGATTGCATCAACTTAGATGCTTCTCCTGTGTTCTACTGTGCTGCTTGTATTGTCCCCACATACCGCAGCACGCGACAAGGGCTGGCAGACCATAAATGTAACCGTTTCAGAGAGAAATGCGACCAATGTGACGATCTCGCGTTATATCGATTCGATGGTGAATGACGAAACACGGAGATTTTCTAAGGTTTTTACTACATATTAACACTTTTCACATTTTCTCGTGTTACGTGGCTGCCAGTCCTCGGTTCATGCAAAATCTTAAGGTCCTCGGTCATGTCCAAGGCACCAAACCGACCAATAATTCAATAATCGATAGCTAAAACTATAAAAGTAACTCTTATTACTGGGCGATTGCATCAACTTAGATGCTTCTCCTGTGTTCTACTGTGCTGCTTGTATTGTCCCCACATACCGCAGCACGCGACAAGGGCTGGCAGACCATAAATGTAACCGTTTCAGAGAGAAATGCGACCAATGTGACGATCTCGCGTTATATCGATTCGATGGTGAATGACGAAACACGGAGATTTTCTAAGGTTTTTACTACATATTAACTCTTTTCAAATTTCTCGTATTACGTGGCTGCCAGTCCTCGGTTGATGCAAAATCCTAAGGTGCTCGGTCATGTCCAAGGCACCAAACCGACCAATAATTCAGTAATCGATAACTAAAACTATAAATGTAGCTCTTCTTACTGGGCGATTGCATCAACTTAGATATTTCTCCTGTGTTCTACTGTGCTGCTTGTATTGTCCCCACATACCGCAGCACGCGACAAGGGCTGGCAGACCATAAATGTAACCGTTTCAGAGAGAAATGCGACCAATGTGACGATCTCGCGTTATATCGATTCGATGGTGATTGACGAAACACGGAGATTTTCTAAGGTTTTTACTACATATTAACACTTTTCACATTTTCTCGTGTTACGTGGCTGCCAGTCCTCGGTTCATGCAAAATCTTAAGGTCCTCGGTCATGTCCAAGGCACCAAATCGACCAATAATTCAATAATCGATAACTAAAACTATAAATGTAGCTCTTCTTACTGGGCGATTGCATCAACTTAGATGCTTCTCCTGTGTTCTACTGTGCTGCTTGTATTGTCCCCACATAACCCAGCACGCGACAAGGGCTGGCAGACCATAAATGTAACCGTTTCAGAGAGAAATGCGACCAATGTGACGATCTCGCGTTATATCGATTCGATGGTGAACGACGAAACACGGAGATTTTCTAAGGTTTTTTCTACATATTAACACTTTTCACATTTTCTCGTGTTACGTGGCTGCCAGTCCTCGGTTCATGCAAAATCTGAAGGTCCTCGGTCATGTCCAAGGCACCAAACCGACCAATAATTCAATAATCGATAACTAAAACTATAAATGTAGCTCTTCTTACTGGGCGATTGCATCAACTTAGATGCTTCTCCTGTGTTCTACTGTGCTGCTTGTATTGTCCCCACATAACCCAGCACGCGACAAGGGCTGGCAGACCATAAATGTAACCGTTTCAGAGAGAAATGCGACCAATGTGACGATCTCGCGTTATATCGATTCGATGGTGAATGACGAAACACGGAGATTTTCTAAGGTTTTTACTACATATTAACACTTTTCACATTTTCTCGTGTTACGTGGCTGTCAGTCCTCGGTTCATGCAAAATCTTAAGGTCCTCGGTCATGTCCAAGGCACCAAACCGACCAATAATTCAATAATCGATAACTAAAACTATAAATGTAGCTCTTCTTACTGGGCGATTGCATCAACTTAGATGCTTCTCCTGTGTTCTACTGTGCTGCTTGTATTGTCCCCACATACCGCAGCACGCGACAAGGGCTGGCAGACCATAAATGTATCCGTTTCATAGAGAAATGCGACCAATGTGACGATCTCGCGTTATATCGATTCGATGGTGAATGACGAAACACGGAGATTTTCTAAGGTTTTTACTACATATTAACACTTTTCACATTTTCTCGTGTTACGTGGCTGCCAGTCCTCGGTTCATGCAAAATCTTAAGGTCCTCGGTCATGTCCAAGGCACCAAACCGACCAATAATTCAATAATCGATAGCTAAAACTATAAATGTAGCTCTTCTTACTGGGCGATTGCATCAACTTAGATGCTTCTCCTGTGTTCTACTGTGCTGCTTGTATTGTCCCCACATACCGCACCACGCGACAAGGGCTGGCAGACCATAAATGTAACCGTTTCAGAGAGAAATGCGACCAATGTGACGATCTCGCGTTATATCGATTCGATGGTGAATGACGAAACACGGAGATTTTCTAAGGTTTTTACTACATATTAACACTTTTCACATTTTCTCGTGTTACGTGGCTGCCAGTCCTCGGTTCATGTAAAATCTTAAGGTCCTCGGTCATGTCCAAGGCACCAAACCGACCAATAATTCGATAATCGATAACTAAAACTATAAATGTAGCTCTTCTTACTGGGCGATTGCGTCAACTAAGATGCTTCTCCTGTGTTCTACTGTGTTGCTTGTATTGTCCCCACATAACCCAGCACGCGACAAGGGCTGGCAGACCATAAATGTAACCGTTTCAGAGAGAAATGCGACCAATGTGACGATCTCGCGTTATATCGATTCGATGGTGGATGACGAAACACGGAGATTTTCTAAGGTTTTTACTACATAATAACACTTTTCACATTTTCTCGTGTTACGTGGCTGCCAGTCCGCGGTTCATGCAAAATCTTAAGGTCCTCGGTCATGTCCAAGGCACCAAACCGACCAATAATTCAATAATCGGTAACTAAAACTATAAATGTAGCTCTTCTTACTGGGCGATTGCATCAACTTAGATGCTTCTCCTGTGTTCTACTGTGCTGCTTGTATTGTCCCCACATACCGCAGCACGCGACAAGGGCTGGCAGACCATAAATGTAACCGTTTCAGAGAGAAATGCGACCAATGTGACGATCTCGCGTTATATCGATTCGATGGTGAATGACGAAACACGGAGATTTTCTAAGGTTTTTACTACATATTAACACTTTTCACATTTTCTCGTGTTACGTGGCTGCCAGTCCTCGGTTCATGCAAAATCTTAAGGTCCTCGGTCATGTCCAAGGCACCACACCGACCAATAATTCAATAATCGATAACTAAAACTATAAATGTAGCTCTTCTTACTGGGCGATTGCATCAACTTAGATGCTTCTCCTGTGTTCTACTGTGCTGCTTGTATTGTCCCCACATACCGCAGCACGCGACAAGGGCTGGCAGACCATAAATGTAACCGTTTCAGAGAGAAATGCGACCAATGTGACGATCTCGCGTTATATCGATTCGATGGTGAATGACGAAACACGGAGATTTTCTAAGGTTTTTACTACATATTAACACTTTTCACATTTTCTCGTGTTACGTGGCTGCCAGTCCTCGGTTCATGTAAAATCTTAAGGTCCTCGGTCATGTCCAAGGCACCAAACCGACCAATAATTCAATAATCGATAACTAAAACTATAAATGTAGCTCTTCTTACTGGGCGATTGCATCAACTTAGATGCTTCTCCTGTGTTCTACTGTGCTGCTTGTATTGTCCCCACATAACCCAGCACGCGACAAGGGCTGGCAGACCATAAATGTAACCGTTTCAGAGAGAAATGCGACCAATGTGACGATCTCGCGTTATATCGATTCGATGGTGAATGACGAAACACGGAGATTTTCGAAGGTTTTTACTACATATTAACACTTTTCACATTTTCTCGTGTTACGTGGCTGCCAGTCCTCGGTTCATGCAAAATCTTAAGGTCCTCGGTCATGTCCAAGGCACCAAACCGACCAATAATTCAATAATCGATAACTAAAACTATAAATGTAGCTCTTCTAACTGGGCGATTGCATCAACTTAGATGCTTCTCCTGTGTTCTACTGTGCTGCTTGTATTGTCCCCACATACCGCAGCACGCGACAAGGGCTGGCAGACCATAAATGTAACCGTTTCAGAGAGAAATGCGACCAATGTGACGATCTCGCGTTATATCGATTCGATGGTGAATGACGAAACACGGAGATTTTCTAAGGTTTTTACTACATATTAACACTTTTCACATTTTCTCGTGTTACGTGGCTGCCAGTCCTCGGATCATGCAAAATCTAAAGGTCCTCGGTCATGTCCAATGCACCAAACCGACCAGTGATTCAATAATCGATAACCAAAACTATAAATGTAACTCTTCTTACTGGGCGATTGCATCAACTTAGATGTTTCTCCTGTGTTCTACTGTGCTGCTTGTATTGTCCCCACATACCGCAGCACGCGACAAGGGCTGGCAGACCATAAATGTAACCGTTTCAGAGAGAAATGCGACCAATGTGACGATCTCGCGTTATATCGATTCGATGGTGAATGACGAAACACGGAGATGTTCTAAGGTTTTTACTACATATTAACACTTTTCACATTTTCTCGTGTTACGTGGCTGCCAGTCCTCGGTTCATGTAAAATCTTAAGGTCCTCGGTCATGTCCAAGGCACCAAACCGACCAATAATTCAATAATCGATAACTAAAACTATAAATGTAGCTCTTCTTACTGGGCGATTGCATCAACTAAGATGCTTCTCCTGTGTTCTACTGTGCTGCTTGTATTGTCCCCACATACCGCAGCACGCGACAAGGGCTGGCAGACCATAAATGTAACCGTTTCAGAGAGAAATGCGACCAATGTGACGATCTCGCGTTATATCGATTCGATGGTGAATGACGAAACACGGAGATTTTCTAAGGTTTTTACTACATATTAACACTTTTCACATTTTCTCGTGTTACGTGGCTGCCAGTCCTCGGTTCATGCAATATCTTAAGGTCCTCGGTCATGTCCAAGGCACCAAACCGACCAATAATTCAATAATCGATAACTAAAACTATAAATGTAGCTCTTCTTACCTGGCGATTGCATCAACTTAGATGCTTCTCCTGTGTTCTACTGTGCTGCTTGTATTGTCCCCACATAACCCAGCACGCGACAAGGGCTGGCAGACCATAAATGTAACCGTTTCAGAGAGAAATGCGACCAATGTGACGATCTCGCGTTATATCGATTCGATGGTGAATGACGATACACGGAGATTTTCTAAGGTTTTTACTACATATTAACACTTTTCACATTTTCTCGTGTTACGTGGCTGCCAGTCCACGGTTCATGCAAAATCTTAAAGTCCTAGGTCATGTCCAAGGCACCAAACCGACCAATAATTCAATAATCGATAACTAAAACTAAAAATGTTGCTCTTCTTACTGGGCGATTGCATCAACTTAGATGCTTCTCCTGTGTTCTACTGTGCTGCTTGTATTGTCCCCACATACCGCAGCACGCGACAAGGGCTGGCAGACCATAAATGTAACCGTTTCAGAGAGAAATGCGACCAATGTGACGATCTCGCGTTATATCGATTCGATGGTGAATGACGAAACACGGAGATTTTCTAAGGTTTTTACTACATATTAACACTTTTCACATTTTCTCGTGTTACGTGGCTGCCAGTCCACGGTTCATGCAAAATCTTAAAGTCCACGGTCATGTCCAAGGCACCAAACCGACCAATAATTCAATAATCGATAACTAAAACTATAAATGTAGCTCTTCTTACTGGGCGATTGCATCAACTTAGATGCTTCTCCTGTGTTCTACTGTGCTGCTTGTTTTGTCCCTACATACCGCAGCACGCGACAAGGGCTGGCAGACCATAAATGTAACCGTTTCAGAGAGAAATGCGACCAATGTGACGATCTCGCGTTATATCGATTCGATGGTGAATGACGAAACACTGAGATTTTCTAAGGTTTTTACTACATATTAACACTTTTCACATTTTCTCGTGTTACGTGGCTGCCAGTCCTCGGTTCATGCAAAATCTTAAGGTCCTCGGTCATGTCCAAGGCACCAAACCGACCAATAATTCAATAATCGATAACTAAAACTATAAATGTAGCTCTTCTTACTGGGCGATTGCATCAACATAGATGCTCCTCCTGTGTTCTACTGTGCTGCTTGTATTGTCCCCACATATCCCAGCACGCGACAAGGGCTGGCAGACCATAAATGTAACCGTTTCAGAGAGAAATGCGACCAATGTGACGATCTCGCGTTATATCGATTCGATGGTGAATGACGAAACACGGAGATTTACTAAGGTTTTTACTACATATTAACACTTTTCACATTTTCTCGTGTTACGTGGCTGCCAGTCCTCGGTTCATGCAAAATCTTAAGGTCCTCGGTCATGTCCAAGGCACCAAACCGACCAATAATTCAATAATCGATAACTAAAACTATAAATGTAGCTCTTCTTACTGGGCGATTGCATCAACTTAGATGCTTCTCCTGTGTTCTACTGTGCTGCTTGTATTGTCCCCACATACCGCAGCACGCGACAAGGGCTGGCAGACCATAAATGTAACCGTTTCAGAGAGAAATGCGACCAATGTGACGATCTCGCGTTATATCGATTCGATGGTGAATGACGAAACACGGAGATTTTCTAAGGTTTTTACTACATATTAACACTTTTCACATTTTCTCGTGTTACGTGGCTGCCAGTCCTCGGTTCATGCAAAATCTTAAGGTCCTAGGTCATGTCCAAGGCACCAAACCGACCAATAATTCAATAATCGATAACTAAAACTATAAATGTAGCTCTTCTTACTGGGCGATTGCATCAACTTAGATGCTCCTCCTGTGTTCTACTGTGCTGCTTGTATTGTCCCCACATATCCCAGCACGCGACAAGGGCTGGCAGACCATAAATGTAACCGTTTCAGAGAGAAATGCGACCAATGTGACGATCTCGCGTTATATCGATTCGATGGTGAATGACGAAACACGGAGATTTTCTAAGGTTTTTACTACATATTAACACTTTTCACATTTTCTCGTGTTACGTGGCTGCCAGTCCTCGGTTCATGCAAAATCTTAAGGTCCTAGGTCATGTCCAAGGCACCAAACCGACCAATAATTCAATAATCGATAGCTAAAACTATAAATGTAGCTCTTCTTACTGGGCGATTGCATCAACTTAGATGCTTCTCCTGCGTTCTACTGTGCTGCTTGTATTGACCCCACATAACCCAGCACGCGACCTGGCAGACCATAAATGTAACCGTTTCAGAGAGAAAGGCGACCAATGTGACGATCTCGCGTTATATCGATTCGATGGTGAATGACGAAACACGGAGATTTTCTAAGGTTTTTACTACATATTAACACTTTTCACATTTTCTCGTGTTACGTGGCTGCCAGTCCTCGGTTCATGCAAAATCTTAAGGTCCTCGGTCATGTCCAAGGCACCAAACCGACCAATAATTCAATAATCGTTAACTAAAACTATAAATGTAGCTCTTCTTACTGGGCGATTGCATCAACTTAGATGCTTCTCCTGTGTTCTACTGTGCTGCTTGTATTGTCCCCACATACCGCAGCACGCGACAAGGGCTGGCAGACCATAAATGTAACCGTTTCAGAGAGAAATGCTACCAATGTGACGATCTCGCGTTATATCGATTCGATGGTGAATGACGAAACACGGAGATTTTCTAAGGTTTTTACTACATATTAACACTTTTCACATTTTCTCGTGTTACGTGGCTGCCAGTCCTCGGTTCATGCAAAATCTTAAGGTCCTCGGTCATGTCCAAGGCACCAAACCGACCAATAATTCAATAATCGATAGCTAAAACTATAAATGTAGCTCTTCTTGCTGGGCGATTGCATCAACTTAGATGCTTCTCCTGTGTTGCTTGTATTGTCCCCACATACCGCAGCACGCGACAAGGGCTGGCAGACCATAAATGTAACCGTTTCAGAGAGAAATGCGACCAATGTGACGATCTCGCGTTATATCGATTCGATGGTGAATGACGAAACACGGAGATTTTCTAAGGTTTTTACTACATATTAACACTTTTCACATTTTCTCGTGTTACGTGGCTGCCAGTCCTCGGTTCATGCAAAATCTTAAGGTCCTCGGTCATGTCCAAGGCACCAAACCGACCAATAATTCAATAATCGATAACTAAAACTATAAATGTAGCTCTTCTTACTGGGCGATTGCATCAACTTAGATGCTTCTCCTGTGTTCTACTGTGCTGCTTGTATTGACCCCACATAACCCAGCACGCGACAAGGGCTGGCAGACCATAAATGTAACCGTTTCAGAGAGAAAGGCGACCAATGTGACGATCTCGCGTTATATCGATTCGATGGTGAATGACGAAACACGGAGATTTTCTATGGTTTTTACTACATATTAACACTTTTCACATTTTCTCGTGTTACGTGGCTGCCAGTCCTCGGTTCATGCAAAATCTTAAGGTCCTCGGTCATGTCCAAGGCAACAAACCGACCAATAATTCAATAATCGATAACTAAAACTATAAATGTAGCTCTTCTTACTGGGCGATTGCATCAACTTAGATGCTTCTCCTGTGTTCTACTGTGCTGCTTGTATTGTCCCCACATACCGCAGCACGCGACAAGGTCTGGCAGACCATAAATGTAACCGTTTCAGAGAGAAATGCGACCAATGTGACGATCTCGCGTTATATCGATTCGATGGTGAATGACGAAACACGGAGATTTTCTAAGGTTTTTACTACATATTAACACTTTTCACATTTTCGCGTGTTACGTGGCTGCCAGTCCTCGGTTCATGCAAAATCTTAAGGTCCTCGGTCATGTCCAAGGCACCAAACCGACCAATAATTCAATAATCGATAGCTAAAACTATAAATGTAGCTCTTCTTGCTGGGCGATTGCATCAACTTAGATGCTTCTCCTGTGTTCTACTGTGCTGCTTGTATTGTCCCCACATACCGCAGCAAGCGACAAGGGCTGAGAGACCATAAATGTAACCGTTTCAGAGAGAAATGCAACCAATGTGACGATCTCGCGTTATATCGATTCGATGGTGAATGAAGAAACACGGAGATTTTCAAAGGTTTTTACTACATATTAACACTTTTCACATTTTCTCGTGTTACGTGGCTGCCAGTCCTCGGTTCATGCAAAATCTTAAGGTCCTCGGTCATGTCCAAGGCACCAAACCGACCAATAATTCGATAATCGATAACTAAAACTATAAATGTAGCTCTTCTTACTGGGCGATTGCATCAACTTAGATGCTTCTCCTGTGTTCTACTGTGCTGCTTGTATTGTCCCCACATACCGCAGCACGCGACAAGGGCTGGCAGACCATAAATGTAACCGTTTCAGAGAGAAATGCGACCAATGTGACGATCTCGCGTTATATCGATTCGATGGTGAATGACGAAACACGGAGATTTTCTAAGGTTTTTACTACATATTAACACTTTTCACATTTTCTCGTGTTACGTGGCTGCCAGTCCTCGGTTCATGCAAAATCTTAAGGTCCTCGGTCATGTCCAAGGCACCAAACCGACCAATAATTCGATAATCGATAACTAAAACTATAAATGTAGCTCTTCTTACTGGGCGATTGCATCAACTAAGATGCTTCTCCTGTGTTCTACTGTGCTGCTTGTATTGTCCCCACATACCGCAGCACGCGACAAGGGCTGGCAGACCATAAATGTAACCGTTTCAGAGAGAAATGCGACCAATGTGACGATCTCGCGTTATATCGATTCGATGGTGAATGACGAAACACGGAGATTTTCTAAGGTTTTTACTACATATTAACACTTTTCACATTTTCTCGTGTTACGTGGCTGCCAGTCCTCGGTTCATGCAAAATCTTAAGGTCCTGGGTCATGTCCAAGGCACCAAACCGACCAATAATTCAATAATCGATAACTAAAACTATAAATGTAGCTCTTCTTACTGGGCGATTGCATCAACTTAGATGCTTCTCCTGTGTTCTACTGTGCTGCTTGTATTGTCCCCACATAACCCAGCACGCGACAAGGGCTGGCAGACCATAAATGTAACCGTTTCAGAGAGAAATGCGACCAATGTGACGATCTCGCGTTTTATCGATTCGATGGTGAATGACGAAACACGGAGATTTTCTAAGGTTTTTACTACATATTAACACTTTTCACATTTTCTCGTGTTACGTGGCTGCCAGTCCTCGGTTCATGCAAAATCTTAAGGTCCTCGGTCATGTCCAAGGCACCAAACCGACCAATAATTAAATAATCGATAACTAAAACTATAAATGTAGCTCTTCTTACTGGGCGATTGCATCAACTTAGATGCTTCTCCTGTGTTCTACTGTGCTGCTTGTATTGTCCCCACATACCGCAGCACGCGACAAGGGCTGGCAGACCATAAATGTAACCGTTTCAGAGAGAAATGCGACCAATGTGACGATCTCGCGTTATATCGATTCGATGGTGAATGACGAAACACGGAGATTTTCTAAGGTTTTTACTACATATTAACACTTTTCACATTTTCTCGTGTTACGTGGCTGCCAGTCCTCGGTTCATGCAAAATCTTAAGGTCCTCGGTCATGTCCAAGGCACCTAACCGACCAATAATTCAGTAATCGATAGCTAAAACTATAAAAGTAACTCTTATTACTGGGCGATTGCATCAACTTAGATGCTTCTCCTGTGTTCTACTGTGCTGCTTGTATTGTCCCCACATACCGCAGCACGCGACAAGGGCTGGCAGACCATAAATGTAACCGTTTCAGAGAGAAATGCGACCAATGTGACGATCTCGCGTTATATCGATTCGATGGTGAATGACGAAACACGGAGATTTTCTAAGGTTTTTACTACATATTAACTCTTTTCAAATTTCTCGTATTACGTGGCTGCCAGTCCTCGGTTGATGCAAAATCCTAAGGTGCTCGGTCATGTCCAAGGCACCAAACCGACCAATAATTCAGTAATCGATAACTAAAACTATAAATGTAGCTCTTCTTACTGGGCGATTGCATCAACTTAGATATTTCTCCTGTGTTCTACTGTGCTGCTTGTATTGTCCCCACATACCGCAGCACGCGACAAGGGCTGGCAGACCATAAATGTAACCGTTTCAGAGAGAAATGCGACCAATGTGACGATCTCGCGTTATATCGATTCGATGGTGATTGACGAAACACGGAGATTTTCTAAGGTTTTTACTACATATTAACACTTTTCACATTTTCTCGTGTTACGTGGCTGCCAGTCCTCGGTTCATGCAAAATCTTAAGGTCCTCGGTCATGTCCAAGGCACCAAATCGACCAATAATTCAATAATCGATAACTAAAACTATAAATGTAGCTCTTCTTACTGGGCGATTGCATCAACTTAGATGCTTCTCCTGTGTTCTACTGTGCTGCTTGTATTGTCCCCACATAACCCAGCACGCGACAAGGGCTGGCAGACCATAAATGTAACCGTTTCAGAGAGAAATGCGACCAATGTGACGATCTCGCGTTATATCGATTCGATGGTGAACGACGAAACACGGAGATTTTCTAAGGTTTTTTCTACATATTAACACTTTTCACATTTTCTCGTGTTACGTGGCTGCCAGTCCTCGGTTCATGCAAAATCTGAAGGTCCTCGGTCATGTCCAAGGCACCAAACCGACCAATAATTCAATAATCGATAACTAAAACTATAAATGTAGCTCTTCTTACTGGGCGATTGCATCAACTTAGATGCTTCTCCTGTGTTCTACTGTGCTGCTTGTATTGTCCCCACATAACCCAGCACGCGACAAGGGCTGGCAGACCATAAATGTAACCGTTTCAGAGAGAAATGCGACCAATGTGACGATCTCGCGTTATATCGATTCGATGGTGAATGACGAAACACGGAGATTTTCTAAGGTTTTTACTACATATTAACACTTTTCACATTTTCTCGTGTTACGTGGCTGTCAGTAATCGGTTCATGCAAAATCTTAAGGTCCTCGGTCATGTCCAAGGCACCAAACCGACCAATAATTCAATAATCGATAACTAAAACTATAAATGTAGCTCTTCTTACTGGGCGATTGCATCAACTTAGATGCTTCTCCTGTGTTCTACTGTGCTGCTTGTATTGTCCCCACATACCGCAGCACGCGACAAGGGCTGGCAGACCATAAATGTATCCGTTTCATAGAGAAATGCGACCAATGTGACGATCTCGCGTTATATCGATTCGATGGTGAATGACGAAACACGGAGATTTTCTAAGGTTTTTACTACATATTAACACTTTTCACATTTTCTCGTGTTACGTGGCTGCCAGTCCTCGGTTCATGCAAAATCTTAAGGTCCTCGGTCATGTCCAAGGCACCAAACCGACCAATAATTCAATAATCGATAGCTAAAACTATAAATGTAGCTCTTCTTACTGGGCGATTGCATCAACTTAGATGCTTCTCCTGTGTTCTACTGTGCTGCTTGTATTGTCCCCACATACCGCACCACGCGACAAGGGCTGGCAGACCATAAATGTAACCGTTTCAGAGAGAAATGCGACCAATGTGACGATCTCGCGTTATATCGATTCGATGGTGAATGACGAAACACGGAGATTTTCTAAGGTTTTTACTACATATTAACACTTTTCACATTTTCTCGTGTTACGTGGCTGCCAGTCCTCGGTTCATGTAAAATCTTAAGGTCCTCGGTCATGTCCAAGGCACCAAACCGACCAATAATTCGATAATCGATAACTAAAACTATAAATGTAGCTCTTCTTACTGGGCGATTGCGTCAACTAAGATGCTTCTCCTGTGTTCTACTGTGTTGCTTGTATTGTCCCCACATAACCCAGCACGCGACAAGGGCTGGCAGACCATAAATGTAACCGTTTCAGAGAGAAATGCGACCAATGTGACGATCTCGCGTTATATCGATTCGATGGTGGATGACGAAACACGGAGATTTTCTAAGGTTTTTACTACATAATAACACTTTTCACATTTTCTCGTGTTACATGGCTGCCAGTCCGCGGTTCATGCAAAATCTTAAGGTCCTCGGTCATGTCCAAGGCACCAAACCGACCAATAATTCAATAATCGGTAACTAAAACTATAAATGTAGCTCTTCTTACTGGGCGATTGCATCAACTTAGATGCTTCTCCTGTGTTCTACTGTGCTGCTTGTATTGTCCCCACATACCGCAGCACGCGACAAGGGCTGGCAGACCATAAATGTAACCGTTTCAGAGAGAAATGCGACCAATGTGACGATCTCGCGTTATATCGATTCGATGGTGAATGACGAAACACGGAGATTTTCTAAGGTTTTTACTACATATTAACACTTTTCACATTTTCTCGTGTTACGTGGCTGCCAGTCCTCGGTTCATGCAAAATCTTAAGGTCCTCGGTCATGTCCAAGGCACCACACCGACCAATAATTCAATAATCGATAACTAAAACTATAAATGTAGCTCTTCTTACTGGGCGATTGCATCAACTTAGATGCTTCTCCTGTGTTCTACTGTGCTGCTTGTATTGTCCCCACATACCGCAGCACGCGACAAGGGCTGGCAGACCATAAATGTAACCGTTTCAGAGAGAAATGCGACCAATGTGACGATCTCGCGTTATATCGATTCGATGGTGAATGACGAAACACGGAGATTTTCTAAGGTTTTTACTACATATTAACACTTTTCACATTTTCTCGTGTTACGTGGCTGCCAGTCCTCGGTTCATGTAAAATCTTAAGGTCCTCGGTCATGTCCAAGGCACCAAACCGACCAATAATTCAATAATCGATAACTAAAACTATAAATGTAGCTCTTCTTACTGGGCGATTGCATCAACTTAGATGCTTCTCCTGTGTTCTACTGTGCTGCTTGTATTGTCCCCACATAACCCAGCACGCGACAAGGGCTGGCAGACCATAAATGTAACCGTTTCAGAGAGAAATGCGACCAATGTGACGATCTCGCGTTATATCGATTCGATGGTGAATGACGAAACACGGAGATTTTCGAAGGTTTTTACTACATATTAACACTTTTCACATTTTCTCGTGTTACGTGGCTGCCAGTCCTCGGTTCATGCAAAATCTTAAGGTCCTCGGTCATGTCCAAGGCACCAAACCGACCAATAATTCAATAATCGATAACTAAAACTATAAATGTAGCTCTTCTAACTGGGCGATTGCATCAACTTAGATGCTTCTCCTGTGTTCTACTGTGCTGCTTGTATTGTCCCCACATACCGCAGCACGCGACAAGGGCTGGCAGACCATAAATGTAACCGTTTCAGAGAGAAATGCGACCAATGTGACGATCTCGCGTTATATCGATTCGATGGTGAATGACGAAACACGGAGATTTTCTAAGGTTTTTACTACATATTAACACTTTTCACATTTTCTCGTGTTACGTGGCTGCCAGTCCTCGGATCATGCAAAATCTAAAGGTCCTCGGTCATGTCCAATGCACCAAACCGACCAGTGATTCAATAATCGATAACCAAAACTATAAATGTAACTCTTCTTACTGGGCGATTGCATCAACTTAGATGTTTCTCCTGTGTTCTACTGTGCTGCTTGTATTGTCCCCACATACCGCAGCACGCGACAAGGGCTGGCAGACCATAAATGTAACCGTTTCAGAGAGAAATGCGACCAATGTGACGATCTCGCGTTATATCGATTCGATGGTGAATGACGAAACACGGAGATGTTCTAAGGTTTTTACTACATATTAACACTTTTCACATTTTCTCGTGTTACGTGGCTGCCAGTCCTCGGTTCATGTAAAATCTTAAGGTCCTCGGTCATGTCCAAGGCACCAAACCGACCAATAATTCAATAATCGATAACTAAAACTATAAATGTAGCTCTTCTTACTGGGCGATTGCATCAACTAAGATGCTTCTCCTGTGTTCTACTGTGCTGCTTGTATTGTCCCCACATACCGCAGCACGCGACAAGGGCTGGCAGACCATAAATGTAACCGTTTCAGAGAGAAATGCGACCAATGTGACGATCTCGCGTTATATCGATTCGATGGTGAATGACGAAACACGGAGATTTTCTAAGGTTTTTACTACATATTAACACTTTTCACATTTTCTCGTGTTACGTGGCTGCCAGTCCTCGGTTCATGCAATATCTTAAGGTCCTCGGTCATGTCCAAGGCACCAAACCGACCAATAATTCAATAATCGATAACTAAAACTATAAATGTAGCTCTTCTTACCTGGCGATTGCATCAACTTAGATGCTTCTCCTGTGTTCTACTGTGCTGCTTGTATTGTCCCCACATAACCCAGCACGCGACAAGGGCTGGCAGACCATAAATGTAACCGTTTCAGAGAGAAATGCGACCAATGTGACGATCTCGCGTTATATCGATTCGATGGTGAATGACGATACACGGAGATTTTCTAAGGTTTTTACTACATATTAACACTTTTCACATTTTCTCGTGTTACGTGGCTGCCAGTCCACGGTTCATGCAAAATCTTAAAGTCCTAGGTCATGTCCAAGGCACCAAACCGACCAATAATTCAATAATCGATAACTAAAACTAAAAATGTAGCTCTTCTTACTGGGCGATTGCATCAACTTAGATGCTTCTCCTGTGTTCTACTGTGCTGCTTGTATTGTCCCCACATACCGCAGCACGCGACAAGGGCTGGCAGACCATAAATGTAACCGTTTCAGAGAGAAATGCGACCAATGTGACGATCTCGCGTTATATCGATTCGATGGTGAATGACGAAACACGGAGATTTTCTAAGGTTTTTACTACATATTAACACTTTTCACATTTTCTCGTGTTACGTGGCTGCCAGTCCACGGTTCATGCAAAATCTTAAAGTCCACGGTCATGTCCAAGGCACCAAACCGACCAATAATTCAATAATCGATAACTAAAACTATAAATGTAGCTCTTCTTACTGGGCGATTGCATCAACTTAGATGCTTCTCCTGTGTTCTACTGTGCTGCTTGTATTGT
The DNA here is from genome assembly GCF_023898315.1 of Schistocerca nitens. NCBI lineage: Eukaryota > Metazoa > Arthropoda > Insecta > Orthoptera > Acrididae > Schistocerca > Schistocerca nitens. The sequence continues at coordinate 71,136,893 of NC_064625.1, forward strand.
CCCTACATACCGCAGCACGCGACAAGGGCTGGCAGACCATAAATGTAACCGTTTCAGAGAGAAATGCGACCAATGTGACGATCTCGCGTTATATCGATTCGATGGTGAATGACGAAACACTGAGATTTTCTAAGGTTTTTACTACATATTAACACTTTTCACATTTTCTCGTGTTACGTGGCTGCCAGTCCTCGGTTCATGCAAAATCTTAAGGTCCTCGGTCATGTCCAAGGCACCAAACCGACCAATAATTCAATAATCGATAACTAAAACTATAAATGTAGCTCTTCTTACTGGGCGATTGCATCAACATAGATGCTCCTCCTGTGTTCTACTGTGCTGCTTGTATTGTCCCCACATATCCCAGCACGCGACAAGGGCTGGCAGACCATAAATGTAACCGTTTCAGAGAGAAATGCGACCAATGTGACGATCTCGCGTTATATCGATTCGATGGTGAATGACGAAACACGGAGATTTACTAAGGTTTTTACTACATATTAACACTTTTCACATTTTCTCGTGTTACGTGGCTGCCAGTCCTCGGTTCATGCAAAATCTTAAGGTCCTCGGTCATGTCCAAGGCACCAAACCGACCAATAATTCAATAATCGATAACTAAAACTATAAATGTAGCTCTTCTTACTGGGCGATTGCATCAACTTAGATGCTTCTCCTGTGTTCTACTGTGCTGCTTGTATTGTCCCCACATACCGCAGCACGCGACAAGGGCTGGCAGACCATAAATGTAACCGTTTCAGAGAGAAATGCGACCAATGTGACGATCTCGCGTTATATCGATTCGATGGTGAATGACGAAACACGGAGATTTTCTAAGGTTTTTACTACATATTAACACTTTTCACATTTTCTCGTGTTACGTGGCTGCCAGTCCTCGGTTCATGCAAAATCTTAAGGTCCTAGGTCATGTCCAAGGCACCAAACCGACCAATAATTCAATAATCGATAACTAAAACTATAAATGTAGCTCTTCTTACTGGGCGATTGCATCAACTTAGATGCTCCTCCTGTGTTCTACTGTGCTGCTTGTATTGTCCCCACATATCCCAGCACGCGACAAGGGCTGGCAGACCATAAATGTAACCGTTTCAGAGAGAAATGCGACCAATGTGACGATCTCGCGTTATATCGATTCGATGGTGAATGACGAAACACGGAGATTTTCTAAGGTTTTTACTACATATTAACACTTTTCACATTTTCTCGTGTTACGTGGCTGCCAGTCCTCGGTTCATGCAAAATCTTAAGGTCCTAGGTCATGTCCAAGGCACCAAACCGACCAATAATTCAATAATCGATAGCTAAAACTATAAATGTAGCTCTTCTTACTGGGCGATTGCATCAACTTAGATGCTTCTCCTGCGTTCTACTGTGCTGCTTGTATTGACCCCACATAACCCAGCACGCGACCTGGCAGACCATAAATGTAACCGTTTCAGAGAGAAAGGCGACCAATGTGACGATCTCGCGTTATATCGATTCGATGGTGAATGACGAAACACGGAGATTTTCTAAGGTTTTTACTACATATTAACACTTTTCACATTTTCTCGTGTTACGTGGCTGCCAGTCCTCGGTTCATGCAAAATCTTAAGGTCCTCGGTCATGTCCAAGGCACCAAACCGACCAATAATTCAATAATCGTTAACTAAAACTATAAATGTAGCTCTTCTTACTGGGCGATTGCATCAACTTAGATGCTTCTCCTGTGTTCTACTGTGCTGCTTGTATTGTCCCCACATACCGCAGCACGCGACAAGGGCTGGCAGACCATAAATGTAACCGTTTCAGAGAGAAATGCTACCAATGTGACGATCTCGCGTTATATCGATTCGATGGTGAATGACGAAACACGGAGATTTTCTAAGGTTTTTACTACATATTAACACTTTTCACATTTTCTCGTGTTACGTGGCTGCCAGTCCTCGGTTCATGCAAAATCTTAAGGTCCTCGGTCATGTCCAAGGCACCAAACCGACCAATAATTCAATAATCGATAGCTAAAACTATAAATGTAGCTCTTCTTGCTGGGCGATTGCATCAACTTAGATGCTTCTCCTGTGTTGCTTGTATTGTCCCCACATACCGCAGCACGCGACAAGGGCTGGCAGACCATAAATGTAACCGTTTCAGAGAGAAATGCGACCAATGTGACGATCTCGCGTTATATCGATTCGATGGTGAATGACGAAACACGGAGATTTTCTAAGGTTTTTACTACATATTAACACTTTTCACATTTTCTCGTGTTACGTGGCTGCCAGTCCTCGGTTCATGCAAAATCTTAAGGTCCTCGGTCATGTCCAAGGCACCAAACCGACCAATAATTCAATAATCGATAACTAAAACTATAAATGTAGCTCTTCTTACTGGGCGATTGCATCAACTTAGATGCTTCTCCTGTGTTCTACTGTGCTGCTTGTATTGACCCCACATAACCCAGCACGCGACAAGGGCTGGCAGACCATAAATGTAACCGTTTCAGAGAGAAAGGCGACCAATGTGACGATCTCGCGTTATATCGATTCGATGGTGAATGACGAAACACGGAGATTTTCTATGGTTTTTACTACATATTAACACTTTTCACATTTTCTCGTGTTACGTGGCTGCCAGTCCTCGGTTCATGCAAAATCTTAAGGTCCTCGGTCATGTCCAAGGCAACAAACCGACCAATAATTCAATAATCGATAACTAAAACTATAAATGTAGCTCTTCTTACTGGGCGATTGCATCAACTTAGATGCTTCTCCTGTGTTCTACTGTGCTGCTTGTATTGTCCCCACATACCGCAGCACGCGACAAGGTCTGGCAGACCATAAATGTAACCGTTTCAGAGAGAAATGCGACCAATGTGACGATCTCGCGTTATATCGATTCGATGGTGAATGACGAAACACGGAGATTTTCTAAGGTTTTTACTACATATTAACACTTTTCACATTTTCGCGTGTTACGTGGCTGCCAGTCCTCGGTTCATGCAAAATCTTAAGGTCCTCGGTCATGTCCAAGGCACCAAACCGACCAATAATTCAATAATCGATAGCTAAAACTATAAATGTAGCTCTTCTTGCTGGGCGATTGCATCAACTTAGATGCTTCTCCTGTGTTCTACTGTGCTGCTTGTATTGTCCCCACATACCGCAGCAAGCGACAAGGGCTGAGAGACCATAAATGTAACCGTTTCAGAGAGAAATGCAACCAATGTGACGATCTCGCGTTATATCGATTCGATGGTGAATGAAGAAACACGGAGATTTTCAAAGGTTTTTACTACATATTAACACTTTTCACATTTTCTCGTGTTACGTGGCTGCCAGTCCTCGGTTCATGCAAAATCTTAAGGTCCTCGGTCATGTCCAAGGCACCAAACCGACCAATAATTCAATAATCGATAACTAAAACTATAAATGTAGCTCTTCTTACTGGGCGATTGCATCAACTTAGATGCTTCTCCTGTGTTCTACTGTGCTGCTTGTATTGTCCCCACATACCGCAGCACGCGACAAGGGCTGGCAGACCATAAATGTAACCGTTTCAGAGAGAAATGCGACCAATGTGACGATCTCGCGTTATATCGATTCGATGGTGAATGACGAAACACGGAGATTTTCTAAGGTTTTTACTACATATTAACACTTTTCACATTTTCTCGTGTTACGTGGTTGCCAGTCCCCGGTTCATGCAAAATCTTAAGGTCCTCGGTCATGTCCAAGGCACCAAACCGACCAACAATTCAATAATCGATAACTAAAACTATAAATGTAGCTCTTCTTACTGGGCGATTGCATCAACTTAGATGCTTCTCCTGTGTTCTACTGTGCTGCTTGTATTGTCCCCACATACCGCAGCACGCGACAAGGGCTGGCAGACCATAAATGTAACCGTTTCAGAGAGAAATGCGACCAATGTGACGATCTCGCGTTATATCGATTCGATGGTGAATGACGAAACACGGAGATTTTCTAAGGTTTTTACTACATATTAACACTTTTCACATTTTCTCGTGTTACGTGGCTGCCAGTCCTCGGTTCATGCAAAATCGTAAGGTCCTAGGTCATGTCCAAGGCACCAAACCGACCAATAATTCAATAATCGATAACTAAAACTATAAATGTAACTCTTCTTACTGGGCGATTGCATCAACTTAGATGCTTCTCCTGTGTTCTACTGTGCTGCTTGTATTGTCCCCACATAACCCAGCACGCGACAAGGGCTGGCAGACCATAAATGTAACAGTTTCAGGGAGAAATGCGACAAATGTGACGATCATGCGTTATATCGATTCGATGGTGAATGACGAAACACGGAGATTTTCTAAGGTTTTTACTACATATTAACACTTCTCACATTTTCTCGTGTTACGTGGCTGCCAGTCCTCGGTTCATGCAAAATCTTAAGGTCCTCGGTCATGTCCAAGGCACCAAACCGACCAATAATTTATTAATCGATAACTAAAACTATAAATGTAGCTCTTGTTACTGGGCGATTGCATCAACTTAGATGCTTCTCCTGTGTTCTACTGTGCTGCTTGTATTGACCCCACATACCGCAGCACGCGACAAGGGCTGGCATACCATAAATGTAACCGTTTCAGAGAGAAATGCGACCAATGTGACGATCTCGCGTTATATCGATTCGATGGTGAATGACGAAACACGGAGATTTTCTAAGGTTTTTACTACATATTAACACTTTTCACATTTTCTCGTGTTACGTAGCTGCCAGTCCTCGGTTCATGCAAAATCGTAAGGTCCTCGGTCATGTCCAAGGCACCAAACCGACCAATAATTCAATAATCGTTAACTAAAACTATAAATGTAGCTCTTCTTACTGGGCGATTGCATCAACTTAGATGCTTCTCCTGTGTTCTACTGTGCTGCTTGTATTGTCCCCACATAACCCTGCACGCGACAAGGGCTGGCAGACCATAAATGTAACCGTTTCAGAGAGAAATGCGACCAATGTGACGATCACGCGTTATATCGATTCTGATGGTGAATGACGAAACACGGAGATTTTCTAAGGTTTTTACTACGTATTAGCACTTTTCACATTTTCTCGTGTTACGTGGCTGACAGTCCTCGGTTCATGCAAAATCTTAAGGACCTCGGTCATGTCCAAGGCACCAAACCGACCAATAATTCAATAATCGATAACTAAAACTATAAATGTAGCTCTTCTTACTGGGCGATTGCATCAACTTAGATGCTTCTCCTGTGTTCTACTGTGCTGCTTGTATTGTCCCCACATAACCCAGCACGCGACAAGGGCTGGCAGACCATAAATGTAACAGTTTCAGGGAGATATGCGACCAATGTGACGATCTCGCGTTATATCGATTCGATGGTGAATGACGAAACACGGAGATTTTCTAAGGTTTTTACTACATATTAACACTTCTCACATTTTCTCGTGTTACGTGGCTGCCAGTCCTCGGTTCATGCAAAACCTTAAGGTCCTAGGTCATGTCCAAGGCACCAAACCGACCAATAATTCAATAATCGATAACTAAAACTATAAATGTAGCTCTTCTTACTGGGCGATTGCATCAACTTAGATGCTTCTCCTGTGTTCTACTGTTCTGCTTGTATTGTCCCCACATACCGCAGCACGCGACAAGGGCTGGCAGACCATAAATGTAACCGTTTCAGAGAGAAATGCGACCAATGTGACGATCTCGCGCTATATCGATTCGATGGTGAATGACGAAACACGGAGATTTTCTAAGGTTTCTACTACATATTAACACTTTTCACATTTTCTCGTTTTACGTGGCTGCCAGTCCTCGGTTCATGCAAAATCTTAAGGTCCTCGGTCATGTCCAAGGCACCAAACCGACCAATAATTCAATAATCGATAGCTAAAACTATAAATGTAGCTCTTCTTACTGGGCGATTGCATCAACTTAGATGCCTCTCCTGTGTTCTACTGTGCTGCTTGTATTGTCCCCACATACCGCAGCACGCGACAGGGGCTGGCAGACCATAAATGTAACCGTTTCAGAGAGAAATGCAACCAATGTGACGATCTCGCGTTATATCGATTCGATGGTGAATGAAGAAACACGGAGATTTTCAAAGGTTTTTACTACATATTAACACTTTTCACATTTTCTCGTGTTACGTGGCTGCCAGTCCTCGGTTCATGTAAAATCTTAAGGTCCTCGGTCATGTCCAAGGCACCAAACCGACCAATAATTCGATAATCGATAACTAAAACTATAAATGTAGCTCTTCTTACTGGGCGATTGCATCAACTAAGATGCTTCTCCAGTGTTCTACTGTGCTGCTTGTATTGTCCCCACATACCGCAGCACGCGACAAGGGCTGGCAGACCATAAATGTAACCGTTTCAGAGAGAAATGCGACCAATGTCACGATCTCGCGTTATATCGAGTCGATGGTGAATGACGAAACACGGAGATTTTCTAAGGTTTTTACTACATATTAACACTTTTCACATTTTCTCGTGTTACGTGGCTGCCAGTCCTCGGTTCATGCAAAATCTTAAGGTCCTCGGTCATGTCCAAGGCACCAAACCGACCAATAATTCAATAATCGATAACTAAAACTATAAATGTAGCTCTTCTTACTGGGCGATTGCATCAACTTAGATGCTTCTCCTGTGTTCTACTGTGCTGCTTGTATTGTCCCCACATACCGCAGCACGCGACAAGGGCTGGCAGACCATAAATGTAACCGTTTCAGAGAGAAATGCGACCAATGTGACGATCTCGCGTTATATCGATTCGATGGTGAATGACGAAACACGGAGATTTTCTAAGGTTTTTACTACATATTAACACTTTTCACATTTTCTCGTGTTACGTGGTTGCCAGTCCCCGGTTCATGCAAAATCTTAAGGTCCTCGGTCATGTCCAAGGCACCAAACCGACCAACAATTCAATAATCGATAACTAAAACTATAAATGTAGCTCTTCTTACTGGGCGATTGCATCAACTTAGATGCTTCTCCTGTGTTCTACTGTGCTGCTTGTATTGTCCCCACATACCGCAGCACGCGACAAGGGCTGGCAGACCATAAATGTAACCGTTTCAGAGAGAAATGCGACCAATGTGACGATCTCGCGTTATATCGATTCGATGGTGAATGACGAAACACGGAGATTTTCTAAGGTTTTTACTACATATTAACACTTTTCACATTTTCTCGTGTTACGTAGCTGCCAGTCCTCGGTTCATGCAAAATCTTAAGGTCCTCGGTCATGTCCAAGGCACCAAACCGACCAATAATTCAATAATCGTTAACTAAAACTATAAATGTAGCTCTTCTTACTGGGCGATTGCATCAACTTAGATGCTTCTCCTGTGTTCTACTGTGCTGCTTGTATTGTCCCCACATAACCCTGCACGCGACAAGGGCTGGCAGACCATAAATGTAACCGTTTCAGAGAGAAATGCGACCAATGTGACGATCACGCGTTATATCGATTCTGACTGTGAATGACGAAACACGGAGATTTTCTAAGGTTTTTACTACGTATTAACACTTTTCACATTTTCTCGTGTTACGTGGCTGCCAGTCCTCGGTTCATGCAAAATCTTAAGGACCTCGGTCATGTCCAAGGCACCAAACCGACCAATAATTCAATAATCGATAACTAAAACTATAAATGTAGCTCTTCTTACTGGGCGATTGCATCAACTTAGATGCTTCTCCTGTGTTCTACTGTGCTGCTTGTATTGTCCCCACATAACCCAGCACGCGACAAGGGCTGGCAGACCATAAATGTAACAGTTTCAGGGAGATATGCGACCAATGTGACGATCTCGCGTTATATCGATTCGATGGTGAATGACGAAACACGGAGATTTTCTAAGGTTTTTACTACATATTAACACTTCTCACATTTTCTCGTGTTACGTGGCTGCCAGTCCTCGGTTCATGCAAAACCTTAAGGTCCTAGGTCATGTCCAAGGCACCAAACCGACCAATAATTCAATAATCGATAACTAAAACTATAAATGTAGCTCTTCTTACTGGGCGATTGCATCAACTTAGATGCTTCTCCTGTGTTCTACTGTGCTGCTTGTATTGTCCCCACATACCGCAGCACGCGACAAGGGCTGGCAGACCATAAATGTAACCGTTTCAGAGAGAAATGCGACCAATGTGACGATCTCGCGTTATATCGATTCGATGGTGAATGACGAAACACGGAGATTTTCTAAGGTTTCTACTACATATTAACACTTTTCACATTTTCTCGTGTTACGTGGCTGCCAGTCCTCGGTTCATGCAAAATCTTAAGGTCCTCGGTCATGTCCAAGGCACCAAACCGACCAATAATTCAATAATCGATAGCTAAAACTATAAATGTAGCTCTTCTTACTGGGCGATTGCATCAACTTAGATGCCTCTCCTGTGTTCTACTGTGCTGCTTGTATTGTCCCCACATACCGCAGCACGCGACAGGGGCTGGCAGACCATAAATGTAACCGTTTCAGAGAGAAATGCGACCAATGTGACGATCTCGCGTTATATCGATTCGATGGTGAATGACGAAACACGGAGATTTTCTAAGGTTTTTACTACATATTAACACTTTTCACATTTTCTCGTGTTACGTAGCTGCCAGTCCTCGGTTCATGCAAAATCTTAAGGTCCTCGGTCATACCCAAGGCACCAAACCGACCAATAATTCAATAATCGATAACTAAAACTATAAATGTAGCTCTTCTTACTGGGCGATTGCATCAACTTAGATGCTTCTCCTGTGTTCTAATGTGCTGCTTGTATTGTCCCCACATACCGCAGCACGCGACAAGGGCTGGCAGACCATAAATGTAACCGTTTCAGAGAGAAATGCGACCAATGTGACGACCTCGCGTTATATCGATTCGATGGTGAATGACGAAACATGGAGATTTTCTAAGGTTTTTACTACATATTAACACTTTTCACATTTTCTCGTGTTACGTGGCTGCCAGTCCTCGGTTCATGCAAAATCTTAAGGTCCTCGGTCATGTCCAAGGCACCAAACCGACCAATAATTCAATAATCGATAACTAAAACTATAAATGTAGCTCTTCTTACTGGGCGATTGCATCAACTTAGATGTTTCTCCTGTGTTCTACTGTGCTGCTTGTATTGTCCCCACATACCGCAGCACGCGATAAGGGCTGGCAGACCATAAATGTAACCGTTTCAGAGAGAAATGCGACCAATGTGACGATCTCGCGTTATATCGATTCGATGGTGAATGACGAAACACGGAGATTTTCTAAGGTTTTTACTACATATTAACACTTTTCACATTTTCTCGTGTTACGTGGCTGCCAGTCCTCGGTTCATGCAAAATCTTAAGGTCCTCGGTCATGTCCAAGGCACCAAACCGACCAATAATTCAATAGTCGATAACTAAAACTATAAATGTAGCTCTTCTTACTGGGCGATTGCATCAACTTAGATGCTTCTCCTGTGTTCTACTGTGCTGCTTGTATTGTCCCCACATAACCCAGCACGCGACAAGGGCTGCCAGACCATAAATGTAACCGTTTCAGAGAGAAATGCGACCAATGTGACGATCACGCGTTATATCGATTCGATGGTGAATGACGAAACACGGAGATTTTCTAAGGTTTTTACTACGTATTAACACTTTTCACATTTTCTCGTGTTACGTGGCTGCCAGTCCTCGGTTCATGCAAAATCTTAAGGTCCTCGGTCATGTCCAAGGCACCAAACCGACCAATAATTCAATAATCGATAACTAAAACTATAAATGTAGCTCTTCTTACTGGGCGATTGCATCAACTTAGATGCTTCTCCTGTGTTCTACTGTGCTGCTTGTATTGTCCCCACATACCGCAGCACGCGACAAGGGCTGGCAACCCATAAATGTAACCGTTTCAGAGAGAAATGCGACCAATGTGACGATCTCGCGTTATATCCATTCGATGGTGAATGACGAAACACGGAGATTTTCTAAGGTTTTTACTACATATTAACACTTTTCACATTTTCTCGTGTTACGTGGCTGCCAGTCCTCGGTTCATGCAAAATCTTAAGGTCCTAGGTCATGTCCAAGGCACCAAACCTACCAATAATTCAATAATCGGTAACTAAAACTATAAATGTAGCTCTTCTTACTGGGCGATTGCATCAACTAAGATGCTTCTCCTGTGTTCTACTGTGCTGCTTGTATTGTCCCCACATACCGCAGCACGCGACAAGGGCTGGCAGACCACAAATGTAACCGTTTCAGAGAGAAATGCGACCAATGTGACTATCTCGCGTTATATCGATTCGATGGTGAATGACGAAACACGGAGATTTTCTAAGGTTTTTACTACATATTAACACTTTTCACATTTTCTCGTGTTACGTGGCTGCCAGTCCTCGGTTCATGCAAAATCTTAAGGTCCTCGGTCATGTCCAAGGCACCAAACCGACCAATAATTCAATAATCGATAACTAAAACTATAAATGTAGCTCTTCTTACTGGGCGATTGCATCAACTTAGATGCTTCTCCTGTGTTCTACTGTGCTGCTTGTATTGTCCCCACATACCGCAGCACGCGACAAGGGCTGGCAGACCATAAATGTAACCGTTTCAGAGAGAAATGCGACCAATGTGACGATCTCGCGTTATATCGATTCGATGATGAATGACGAAACACGGAGATTTTCTAAGGTTTTCACTACATATTAACACTTTTCACATTTTCTCGTGTTACGTGGCTGCCAGTCCTCGGTTCATGCAAAATCTTAAGGTCCTCGGTCATGTCCAAGGCACCAAACCGACCAATAATTCAATAATCGATAACTAAAACTATAAATGTAGCTCTTCTTACTGGGCGATTGCATCAACTTAGATGCTTCTCCTGTGTTCTACTGTGCTGCTTGTATTGTCCCCACATAACCCAGCACGCGACAAGGGCTGGCAGACCATAAATGTAACCGTTTCAGAGAGAAATGCGACCAATGTGACGATCTCGAGTTATATCGATTCGATTGTGAATGACGAAACACGGAGATTTTCTAAGGTTTTTACTACATATTAACACTTTTCACATTTTCTCGTGTTACGTGGGTACCAGTCCTCGGTTCATGCAAAATCTTAAGGTCCTCGGTCATGTCCAAGGCACCAAACCGACCAATAATTCAATAATCGATAACTAAAACTATAAATGTAGCTCTTCTTACTGGGCGATTGCATCAACTTAGATGCTTCTCCTGTGTTCTACTGTGATGCTTGTATTGTCCCCACATACCGCAGCACGCGACAAGGGCTGGAAGACCATAAATGTAACCGTTTCAGAGAGAAATGCGACCAATGTGACGATCTCGCGTTATATCGATTAGATGGTGAATGACGAAACACGGAGATTTTCTAAGGTTTTTACTACATATTAACACTTTTCACATTTTCTCGTGTTACGTGGCTGCCAGTCCTCGGTTCATGCAAAATCTTAAGGTACTCGGTCATGTCCAAGGCACCAAACCGACCAATAATTCATTAATCGATAACTAAAACTATAAATGTAGCTCTTCTTACTGGGCGATTGCATCAACTTAGATGCTTCTCCTGTGTTCTACTGTGAAGCTTGTATTGTCTCCACATAACCCAGCACGCGACAAGGGCTGGCAGACCAAAAATTAACCGTTTCAGAGAGAAATCCGACCAATGTGACGATCTCGCTTTATATCGATTCGATGGTGAATGACGAAACACGGAGATTTTCTAAGGTTTTTACTACATATTAACACTTTTCACATTTTCTCGTGTTACGTGGCTGCCAGTCCTCGGTTCATGCAAAATCTTAAGGTCCTCGGTCATGTCCAAGGCACCAAACCGACCAATAATTCAGTAATCGATAACTAAAACTATAAATGTAGCTCTTCTTACTGGGCGATTGCATCAACTTAGATGCTTCTCCTGTGTTCTACTGTGCTGCTTGTATTGTCCCCACATACCGCAGCACGCGACAAGGGCTGGCAGACAATAAATGTAACCGTTTCAGAGAGAAATGCGACCAATGTGACGATCTCGCGTTATATCGATTCGATGGTGAATGACGAAACACGGAGATTTCCTAAGGTTTTTACTACATATTAACACTTTTCACATTTTCTCGTGTTACGTGGCTGCCAGTCCTCGGTTCATGCAAAATCTTAAGGTCCTCGGTCATGTCCAAGGCACCAAACCGACCAATAATTCAGTAATCGATAACTAAAACTATAAATGTAGCTCTTCTTACTGGGCGATTGTATCAACTTAGATGCTTCTCCTGTGTTCTACTGTGCTGCATGTATTGTCCCCACATACCGCAGCGCGCGACAAGGGCTGGCAGACCATAAATGTAACCGTTTCAGAGAGAAATGCGACCAATGTGACGATCTCGCGTTATATCGATTCGATGGTGAATGACGAAACACGGAGATTTTCTAAGGTTTTTACTACATATTAACACTTTTCACATTTTCTCGTGTTACGTGGCTGCCAGTCCTCGGTTCATGCAAAATCTTAAGGTCCTAGGTCATGTCCAAGGCACCAAACCGACCAATAATTCAATAATCGATAACTAAAACTATAAATGTAGCTCTTCTTACTGGGCGATTGCATCAACTTAGATGCTTCTCCTGTGTTCTACTGTGCTGCTTGTATTGTCCCCACATACCGCAGCACGCGACAAGGGCTGGCAGACCATAAATGTAACCGTTTCAGAGAGAAATGCGACCAATGTGACGATCTCGCGTTATATCGATTCGATGGTGAATGACGAAACACGGAGATTTTCTAAGGTTTTTACTACATATTAACACTTTTCACATTTTCTCGTGTTACGTGGCTGCCAGTCCTCGGTTCATGCAAAATCTTAAGGTCCTCGGTCATGTCCAAAGCACCAAACCGACCAATAATTCAATAATCGATAACTAAAACTATAAATGTAGCTCTTCTTACTGGGCGATTGCATCAACTTAGATGCTTCTCCTGTGTTCTACTGTGCTGCTTGTATTGTCCCCACATACCGCAGCACGCGACAAGGGCTGGCAGACCATAAATGTAACCGTTTCAGAGAGAAATGCGACCAATGTGACGATCTCGCGTTATATCGATTAGATGGTGAATGACGAAACACGGAGATTTTCTAAGGTTTTTACTACATATTAACACTTTTCACATTTTCTCGTGTTACGTGGCTGCCAGTCATCGGTTCATGCAAAATCTTAAGGTCCTAGGTCATGTCCAAGGCACCAAACCGACCAATAATTCAATAATCGATAACTAAAACTATAAATGTAGCTCTTCTTACTGGGCGATTGCATCACCTTAGATGCTTCTCCTGTGTTCTACTGTGCTGCCTGTATTGTCCCCACATAACCCAGCACGCGACAAGGGCTGGCAGACCATAAATGTAACAGTTTCAGGGAGAAATGCGACCAATGTGACGATCTCGCGTTATATCGATTCGATGGTGAATGACGAAACACGGAGATTTTCTAAGGTTTTTACTACATATTAACACTTCTCACATTTTCTCGTGTTACGTGGCTGCCAGTCCTCGGTTCATGCAAAATCTTAAGGTCCTCGGTCATGTCCAAGGCACCAAACCGACCAATAATTCAATAATCGATAACTAAAACTATAAATGTAGCTCTTCTTACTGGGCGATTGCATCAACTTAGATGCTTCTCCTGTGTTCTACTGTGCTGCTTGTATTGTTTCCACATACCGCAGCACGCGACAAGGGCTGGCAGACCATAAATGTAACCGTTTCAGAGAGAAATGCGACCAATGTGACGATCTCGCGTTATATCGATTCGATGGTGAATGACGAAACACGGAGATTTTCTAAGGTTTTCACTACATATTAACACTTTTCACATTTTCTCGTGTTACGTGGCTCCCAGTCCTCGGTTCATGCAAAATCTTAAGGTCCTCGGTCATGTTCAAGGCACCAAACCGACCAATAATTCAATAATCGATAGCTAAAACTATAAATGTAGCTCTTCTTACTGGGCGATTGCATCAACTTAGATGCCTCTCCTGTGTTCTACTGTGCTGCTTGTATTGTCCCCACATACCGCAGCACGCGACAAGGGCTGGCAGACCATAAATGTAACCGTTTCAGAGAGAAATGCGACCAATGTGACGATCTCGCATTATATCGATTCGATGGTGAATGACGAAACACGGAGATTTTCTAAGGTTTTTACTACATATTAACACTTTTCACATTTTCTCGTGTTACGTGGCTGCCAGTCCTCGGTTCATGCAAAATCTTAAGGTCCTCGGTCATGTCCAAGGCACCAAACCGACCAATAATTCAATAATCGATAACTAAAACTATAAATGTAGCTCTTCTTACTGGGCGATTGCATCAACTTAGATGCTTCTCCTGTGTTCTACTGTGCTGCTTGTATTGTCCCCACATACCGCAGCACGCGACAAGGGCTGGCAGACCATAAATGTAACCGTTTCAGAGAGAAATGCGACCAATGTGACGATCTCGCGTTATATCGATTCGATGGTGAATGACGAAACACGGAGATTTTCTAAGGTTTTCACTACATATTAACACTTTTCACATTTTCTCGTGTTACGTGGCTGCCAGTCCTCGGTTCATGCAAAATCTTAAGGTCCTCGGTCATGTCCAAGGCACCAAACCGACCAATAATTCAATAATCGATAACTAAAACTATAAATGTAGCTCTTCTTACTGGGCGATTGCATCAACTTAGATGCTTCTCCTGTGTTCTACTGTGCTGCTTGTATTGTCCCCACATACCGCATCACGCGACAAGGGCTGGCAGACCATAAATGTAACCGTTTCAGAGAGAAATGCGACCAATGTGACGATCACGCGTTATATCGATTCGATGGTGAATGACGAAACACGGAGATTTTCTAAGGTTTTTACTACGTATTAACACTTTTCACATTTTCTCGTGTTACGTGGCTGCCAGTCCTCGGTTCATGCAAAATCTTAAGGTCCTCGGTCATGTCCAAGGCACCAAACCGACCAATAATTCAATAATCGATAACTAAAACTATAAATGTAGCTCTTCTTACTGGGCGATTGCATCAACTTAGATGTTTCTCCTGTGTTCTACTGTGCTGCTTGTATTGTCCCCACATACCGCAGCACGCGACAAGGGCTGGCAGACCATAAATGTAACCGTTTCAGAGAGAAATGCGACCAATGTGACGATCTCGCGTTATATCGATTAGATGGTGAATGACGAAACACGGAGATTTTCTAAGGTTTTTACTACATATTAACACTTTTCACATTTTCTCGTGTTACGTGGCTACCAGTCCTCGGTTCATGCAAAATCTTAAGGTCCTAGGTCATGTCCAAGGCACCAAACCGACCAATAATTCAATAATCGATAACTAAAACTATAAATGTAGCTCTTCTTACTGGGCGATTGCATCAACTTAGATGCTTCTCCTGTGTTCTACTGTGCTGCTTGTATTGTCCCCACATAACCCAGCACGCGACAAGGGCTGGCAGACCATAAATGTAACCGTTTCAGAGAGAAATGCGACCAATGTGACGATCTCGCGTTATATCGATTCGATGGTGAATGACGAAACACGGAGATTTTCTAAGGTTTTTACTACATATTAACACTTTTCACATTTTCTCGTGTTACGTGGCTGCCAGTCCTCGGTTCATGCAAAATCTTAAGGTCCTCGGTCATGTCCAAGGCACCAAACCGACCAATAATTCAATAATCGATAACTAAAACTATAAATGTAGCTCTTCTTACTGGGCGATTGCATCAACTTAGATGCTTTTCCTGTGTTCTACTGTGCTGCTTTTATTGTCCCCACATACCGCAGCACGCGATAAGGGCTGGCAGACCATAAATGTAACCGTTTCAGAGAGAAATGCGACCAATGTGACGATCTCGCGTTATATCGATTCGATGGTGAATGACGAAACACGGAGATTTTCTAAGGTTTTTACTACATATTAACACTTTTCACATTTTCTCGTGTTACGTGGCTGCCAGTCCTCGGTTCATGCAAAATCTTAAGGTCCTCGGTCATGTCCAAGGCACCAAACCGACCAATAATTCAATAATCGATAACTAAAACTATAAATGTAGCTCTTCTTACTGGGCGATTGCATCAACTTAGATGCTTCTCCTGTGTTCTACTGTGCTGCTTGTATTGTCCCCACATACCGCAGCACGCGACAAGGGCTGGCAGACCATAAATGTAACCGTTTCAGAGAGAAATGCGACCAATGTGACGATCTCGCGTTATATCGATTCGATGGTGAATGACGAAACACGGAGATTTTCTAAGGTTTTTACTACATATTAACACTTTTCACATTTTCTCGTGTTACGTGGCTGCCAGTCCTCGGTTCATGCAAAATCTTAAGGTCCTAGGTCATGTCCAAGGCACCAAACCGACCAATAATTCAATAATCGGTAACTAAAACTATAAATGTAGCTCTTCTTACTGGGCGATTGCATCAACTAAGATGCTTCTCCTGTGTTCTACTGTGCTGCTTGTATTGTCCCCACATACCGCAGCACGCGACAAGGGCTGGCAGACCATAAATGTAACCGCTTCAGAGAGAAATGCGACCAATGTGACGATCTCGCGTTATATCGATTCGATGGTGAATGACGAAACACGGAGATTTTCTAAGGTTTTTACTACATATTAACACTTTTCACATTTTCTCGTGTTACGTGGCTGCCAGTCCTCGGTTCATGCAAAATCTTAAGGTCCTCGGTCATGTCCAAGGCACCAAACCGACCAATAATTCAATAATCGATAGCTAAAACTATAAATGTAGCTCTTCTTACTGGGCGATTGCATCAACTTAGATGCTTCTCCTGTGTTCTACTGTGCTGCTTGTATTGTCCCCACATACCGCAGCACGCGACAAGGGCTGGCAGACCATAAATGTAACCGTTTCAGAGAGAAATGCGACCAATGTGACGATCTCGCGTTATATCGATTCGATGGTGAATGACGAAACACGGAGATTTTCTAAGGTTTTCACTACATATTAACACTTTTCACATTTTCTCGTGTTACGTGGCTGCCAGTCCTCGGTTCATGCAAAATCTTAAGGTCCTCGGTCATGTCCAAGGCACCAAACCGACCAATAATTCAATAATCGATAACTAAAACTATAAATGTAGCTCTTCTTACTGGGCGATTGCATCAACTTAGATGCTTCTCCTGTGTTCTACTGTGCTGCTTGTATTGTCCCCACATAACCCAGCACGCGACAAGGGCTGCCAGACCATAAATGTAACCGTTTCAGAGAGAAATGCGACCAATGTGACGATCACGCGTTATATCGATTCGATGGTGAATGACGAAACACGGAGATTTTCTAAGGTTTTTACTACGTATTAACACTTTTCACATTTTCTCGTGTTACGTGGCTGCCAGTCCTCGGTTCATGCAAAATCTTAAGGTCCTCGGTCATGTCCAAGGCACCAAACCGACCAATAATTCAATAATCGATAACTAAAACTATAAATGTAGCTCTTCTTACTGGGCGATTGCATCAACTTAGATGTTTCTCCTGTGTTCTACTGTGCTGCTTGTATTGTCCCCACATACCGCAGCACGCGACAAGGGCTGGCAGACCATAAATGTAACCGTTTCAGAGAGAAATGCGACCAATGTGACGATCTCGCGTTATATCGATTAGATGGTGAATGACGAAACACGGAGATTTTCTAAGGTTTTTACTACATATTAACACTTTTCACATTTTCTCGTGTTTCGTGGCTACCAGTCCTCGGTTCATGCAAAATCTTAAGGTCCTAGGTCATGTCCAAGGCACCAAACCGACCAATAAATCAATAATCGATAACTAAAACTATAAATGTAGCTCTTCTTACTGGGCGATTGCATCAACTTAGATGCTTCTCCTGTGTTCTACTGTGCTGCTTGTATTGTCCCCACATAACCCAGCACGCGACAAGGGCTGGCAGACCATAAATGTAACAGTTTCAGGGAGAAATGCGACCAATGTGACGATCTCGCGTTATATCGATTCGATGGTGAATGACGAAACACGGAGATTTTCTAAGGTTTTTACTACATATTAACACTTCTCACATTTTCTCGTGTTACGTGGCTGCCAGTCCTCGGTTCATGCAAAATCTTAAGGTCCTCGGTCATGTCCAAGGCACCAAACCGACCAATAATTCAATAATCGATAACTAAAACTATAAATGTAGCTCTTCTTACTGGGCGATTGCATCAACTTAGATGCTTCTCCTGTGTTCTACTGTGCTGCTTGTATTGTCCCCACATACCGCAGCACGCGACAAGGGCTGGCAGACCATAAATGTAACCGTTTCAGAGAGAAATGCGACCAATGTGACGATCTCGCGTTATATCGATTCGATGGTGAATGACGAAACACGGAGATTTTCTAAGGTTTTTACTACATATTAACACTTTTCACATTTTCTCGTGTTACGTGGCTGCCAGTCCTCGGTTCATGCAAAATCTTAAGGTCCTAGGTCATGTCCAAGGCACCAAACCGACCAATAATTCAATAATCGGTAACTAAAACTATAAATGTAGCTCTTCTTACTGGGCGATTGCATCAACTAAGATGCTTCTCCTGTGTTCTACTGTGCTGCTTGTATTGTCCCCACATACCGCAGCACGCGACAAGGGCTGGCAGACCATAAATGTAACCGCTTAAGAGAGAAATGCGACCAATGTGACGATCTCGCGTTATATCGATTCGATGGTGAATGACGAAACACGGAGATTTTCTAAGGTTTTTACTACATATTAACACTTCTCACATTTTCTCGTGTTACGTGGCTGCCAGTCCTCGGTTCATGCAAAATCTTAAGGTCCTCGGTCATGTCCAAGGCACCAAACCGACCAATAATTCAATAATCGATAGCTAAAACTATAAATGTAGCTCTTCTTACTGGGCGATTGCATCAACTTAGATGCTTCTCCTGTGTTCTACTGTGCTGCTTGTATTGTCCCCACATACCGCAGCACGCGACAAGGGCTGGCAGACCATAAATGTAACCGTTTCAGAGAGAAATGCGACCAATGTGACGATCTCGCGTTATATCGATTCGATGGTGAATGACGAAACACGGAGATTTTCTAAGGTTTTCACTACATATTAACACTTTTCACATTTTCTCGTGTTACGTGGCTGCCAGTCCTCGGTTCATGCAAAATCTTAAGGTCCTCGGTCATGTCCAAGGCACCAAACCGACCAATAATTCAATAATCGATAACTAAAACTATAAATGTAGCTCTTCTTACTGGGCGATTGCATCAACTTAGATGCTTCTCCTGTGTTCTACTGTGCTGCTTGTATTGTCCCCACATAACCCAGCACGCGACAAGGGCTGCCAGACCATAAATGTAACCGTTTCAGAGAGAAATGCGACCAATGTGACGATCACGCGTTATATCGATTCGATGGTGAATGACGAAACACGGAGATTTTCTAAGGTTTTTACTACGTATTAACACTTTTCACATTTTCTCGTGTTACGTGGCTGCCAGTCCTCGGTTCATGCAAAATCTTAAGGTCCTCGGTCATGTCCAAGGCACCAAACCGACCAATAATTCAATAATCGATAACTAAAACTATAAATGTAGCTCTTCTTACTGGGCGATTGCATCAACTTAGATGCTTCTCCTGTGTTCTACTGTGCTGCTTGTATTGTCCCCACATACCGCAGCACGCGACAAGGGCTGGCAGACCATAAATGTAACCGTTTCAGAGAGAAATGCGACCAATGTGACGATCTCGCGTTATATCGATTAGATGGTGAATGACGAAACACGGAGATTTTCTAAGGTTTTTACTACATATTAACACTTTTCACATTTTCTCGTGTTACGTGGCTACCAGTCCTCGGTTCATGCAAAATCTTAAGGTCCTAGGTCATGTCCAAGGCACCAAACCGACCAATAATTCAATAATCGATAACTAAAACTATAAATGTAGCTCTTCTTACTGGGCGATTGCATCAACTTAGATGCTTCTCCTGTGTTCTACTGTGCTGCTTGTATTGTCCCCACATAACCCAGCACGCGACAAGGGCTCGCAGACCATAAATGTAACAGTTTCAGAGAGAAATGCGACCAATGTGACGATCTCGCGTTATATCGATTCGATGGTGAATGACGAAACACGGAGATTTTCTAAGGTTTTTACTACATATTAACACTTCTCACATTTTCTCGTGTTACGTGGCTGCCAGTCCTCGGTTCATGCAAAATCTTAAGGTCCTCGGTCATGTCCAAGGCACCAAACCGACCAATAATTCAATAATCGATAGCTAAAACTATAAATGTAGCTCTTCTTACTGGGCGATTGCATCAACTTAGATGCTTCTCCTGTGTTCTACTGTGCTGCTTGTATTGTCCCCACATACCGCAGCACGCGACAAGGGCTGGCAGACCATAAATGTAACCGTTTCAGAGAGAAATGCGACCAATGTGACGATCTCGCGTTATATCGATTCGATGGTGAATGACGAAACACGGAGATTTTCTAAGGTTTTCACTACATATTAACACTTTTCACATTTTCTCGTGTTACGTGGCTGCCAGTCCTCGGTTCATGCAAAATCTTAAGGTCCTCGGTCATGTCCAAGGCACCAAACCGACCAATAATTCAATAATCGATAACTAAAACTATAAATGTAGCTCTTCTTACTGGGCGATTGCATCAACTTAGATGCTTCTCCTGTGTTCTACTGTGCTGCTTGTATTGTCCCCACATAACCCAGCACGCGACAAGGGCTGCCAGACCATAAATGTAACCGTTTCAGAGAGAAATGCGACCAATGTGACGATCACGCGTTATATCGATTCGATGGTGAATGACGAAACACGGAGATTTTCTAAGGTTTTTACTACGTATTAACACTTTTCACATTTTCTCGTGTTACGTGGCTGCCAGTCCTCGGTTCATGCAAAATCTTAAGGTCCTCGGTCATGTCCAAGGCACCAAACCGACCAATAATTCAATAATCGATAACTAAAACTATAAATGTAGCTCTTCTTACTGGGCGATTGCATCAACTTAGATGTTTCTCCTGTGTTCTACTGTGCTGCTTGTATTGTCCCCACATACCGCAGCACGCGACAAGGGCTGGCAGACCATAAATGTAACCGTTTCAGAGAGAAATGCGACCAATGTGACGATCTCGCGTTATATCGATTAGATGGTGAATGACGAAACACGGAGATTTTCTAAGGTTTTTACTACATATTAACACTTTTCACATTTTCTCGTGTTACGTGGCTACCAGTCCTCGGTTCATGCAAAATCTTAAGGTCCTCGGTCATGTCCAAGGCACCAAACCGACCAATAATTCAATAATCGATAACTAAAACTATAAATGTAGCTCTTCTTACTGGGCGATTGCATCAACTTAGATGCTTCTCCTGTGTTCTACTGTGCTGCTTGTATTGTCCCCACATAACCCAGCACGCGACAAGGGCTGCCAGACCATAAATGTAACCGTTTCAGAGAGAAATGCGACCAATGTGACGATCACGCGTTATATCGATTCGATGGTGAATGACGAAACACGGAGATTTTCTAAGGTTTTTACTACGTATTAACACTTTTCACATTTTCTCGTGTTACGTGGCTGCCAGTCCTCGGTTCATGCAAAATCTTAAGGTCCTCGGTCATGTCCAAGGCACCAAACCGACCAATAATTCAATAATCGATAACTAAAACTATAAATGTAGCTCTTCTTACTGGGCGATTGCATCAACTTAGATGTTTCTCCTGTGTTCTACTGTGCTGCTTGTATTGTCCCCACATACCGCAGCACGCGACAAGGGCTGGCAGACCATAAATGTAACCGTTTCAGAGAGAAATGCGACCAATGTGACGATCTCGCGTTATATCGATTAGATGGTGAATGACGAAACACGGAGATTTTCTAAGGTTTTTACTACATATTAACACTTTTCACATTTTCTCGTGTTACGTGGCTACCAGTCCTCGGTTCATGCAAAATCTTAAGGTCCTAGGTCATGTCCAAGGCACCAAACCGACCAATAATTCAATAATCGATAACTAAAACTATAAATGTAGCTCTTCTTACTGGGCGATTGCATCAACTTAGATGCTTCTCCTGTGTTCTACTGTGCTGCTTGTATTGTCCCCACATAACCCAGCACGCGACAAGGGCTGGCAGACCATAAATGTAACAGTTTCAGGGAGAAATGCGACCAATGTGACGATCTCGCGTTATATCGATTCGATGGTGAATGACGAAACACGGAGATTTTCTAAGGTTTTTACTACATATTAACACTTCTCACATTTTCTCGTGTTACGTGGCTGCCAGTCCTCGGTTCATGCAAAATCTTAAGGTCCTCGGTCATGTCCAAGGCACCAAACCGACCAATAATTCAATAATCGATAACTAAAACTATAAATGTAGCTCTTCTTACTGGGCGATTGCATCAACTTAGATGCTTCTCCTGTGTTCTACTGTGCTGCTTGTATTGTCCCCACATACCGCAGCACGCGACAAGGGCTGGCAGACCATAAATGTAACCGTTTCAGAGAGAAATGCGACCAATGTGACGATCTCGCGTTATATCGATTCGATGGTGAATGACGAAACACGGAGATTTTCTAAGGTTTTTACTACATATTAACACTTTTCACATTTTCTCGTGTTACGTGGCTGCCAGTCCTCGGTTCATGCAAAATCTTAAGGTCCTAGGTCATGTCCAAGGCACCAAACCGACCAATAATTCAATAATCGGTAACTAAAACTATAAATGTAGCTCTTCTTACTGGGCGATTGCATCAACTAAGATGCTTCTCCTGTGTTCTACTGTGCTGCTTGTATTGTCCCCACATACCGCAGCACGCGACAAGGGCTGGCAGACCATAAATGTAACCGCTTAAGAGAGAAATGCGACCAATGTGACGATCTCGCGTTATATCGATTCGATGGTGAATGACGAAACACGGAGATTTTCTAAGGTTTTTACTACATATTAACACTTTTCACATTTTCTCGTGTTACGTGGCTGCCAGTCCTCGGTTCATGCAAAATCTTAAGGTCCTCGGTCATGTCCAAGGCACCAAACCGACCAATAATTCAATAATCGATAGCTAAAACTATAGATGTAGCTCTTCTTACTGGGCGATTGCATCAACTTAGATGCTTCTCCTGTGTTCTACTGTGCTGCTTGTATTGTCCCCACATACCGCAGCACGCGACAAGGGCTGGCAGACCATAAATGTAACCGTTTCAGAGAGAAATGCGACCAATGTGACGATCTCGCGTTATATCGATTCGATGGTGAATGACGAAACACGGAGATTTTCTAAGGTTTTCACTACATATTAACACTTTTCACATTTTCTCGTGTTACGTGGCTGCCAGTCCTCGGTTCATGCAAAATCTTAAGGTCCTCGGTCATGTCCAAGGCACCAAACCGACCAATAATTCAATAATCGATAACTAAAACTATAAATGTAGCTCTTCTTACTGGGCGATTGCATCAACTTAGATGCTTCTCCTGTGTTCTACTGTGCTGCTTGTATTGTCCCCACATAACCCAGCACGCGACAAGGGCTGCCAGACCATAAATGTAACCGTTTCAGAGAGAAATGCGACCAATGTGACGATCACGCGTTATATCGATTCGATGGTGAATGACGAAACACGGAGATTTTCTAAGGTTTTTACTACGTATTAACACTTTTCACATTTTCTCGTGTTACGTGGCTGCCAGTCCTCGGTTCATGCAAAATCTTAAGGTCCTCGGTCATGTCCAAGGCACCAAACCGACCAATAATTCAATAATCGATAACTAAAACTATAAATGTAGCTCTTCTTACTGGGCGATTGCATCAACTTAGATGCTTCTCCTGTGTTCTACTGTGCTGCTTGTATTGTCCCCACATACCGCAGCACGCGACAAGGGCTGGCAGACCATAAATGTAACCGTTTCAGAGAGAAATGCGACCAATGTGACGATCTCGCGTTATATCGATTAGATGGTGAATGACGAAACACGGAGATTTTCTAAGGTTTTTACTACATATTAACACTTTTCACATTTTCTCGTGTTACGTGGCTACCAGTCCTCGGTTCATGCAAAATCTTAAGGTCCTAGGTCATGTCCAAGGCACCAAACCGACCAATAATTCAATAATCGATAACTAAAACTATAAATGTAGCTCTTCTTACTGGGCGATTGCATCAACTTAGATGCTTCTCCTGTGTTCTACTGTGCTGCTTGTATTGTCCCCACATAACCCAGCACGCGACAAGGGCTCGCAGACCATAAATGTAACAGTTTCAGGGAGAAATGCGACCAATGTGACGATCTCGCGTTATATCGATTCGATGGTGAATGACGAAACACGGAGATTTTCTAAGGTTTTTACTACATATTAACACTTCTCACATTTTCTCGTGTTACGTGGCTGCCAGTCCTCGGTTCATGCAAAATCTTAAGGTCCTCGGTCATGTCCAAGGCACCAAACCGACCAATAATTCAATAATCGATAACTAAAACTATAAATGTAGCTCTTCTTACTGGGCGATTGCATCAACTTAGATGCTTCTCCTGTGTTCTACTGTGCTGCTTGTATTGTCCCCACATACCGCAGCACGCGACAAGGGCTGGCAGACCATAAATGTAACCGTTTCAGAGAGAAATGCGACCAATGTGACGATCTCGCGTTATATCGATTCGATGGTGAATGACGAATCACGGAGATTTTCTAAGGTTTTTACTACGTATTAACACTTTTCACATTTTCTCGTGTTACGTGGCTGCCAGTCCTCGGTTCATGCAAAATCTTAAGGTCCTCGGTCATGTCCAAGGCACCAAACCGACCAATAATTCAATAATCGATAACTAAAACTATAAATGTAGCTCTTCTTACTGGGCGATTGCATCAACTTAGATGCTTCTCCTGTGTTCTACTGTGCTGCTTGTATTGTCCCCACATACCGCAGCACGCAACAAGGGCTGGCAGACCATAAATGTAACCGTTTCAGAGAGAAATGCGACCAATGTGACGATCTCGCGTTATATCGATTCGATGGTGAATGACGAAACACGGAGATTTTCTAAGGTTTTTACTACATATTAACACTTTTCACATTTTCTCGTGTTACGTGGCTGCCAGTCCTCGGTTCATGCAAAATCTTAAGGTCCTAGGTCATGTCCAAGGCACCAAACCGACCAATAATTCAATAATCGGTAACTAAAACTATAAATGTAGCTCTTCTTACTGGGCGATTGCATCAACTAAGATGCTTCTCCTGTGTTCTACTGTGCTGCTTGTATTGTCCCCACATACCGCAGCACGCGACAAGGGCTGGCAGACCATAAATGTAACCGTTTCAGAGAGAAATGCGACCAATGTGACGATCTCGCGTTATATCGATTCGATGGTGAATGACGAAACACGGAGATTTTCTAAGGTTTTTACTACATATTAACACTTTTCACATTTTCTCGTGTTACGTGGCTGCCAGTCCTCGGTTCATGCAAAATCTTAAGGTCCTAGGTCATGTCCAAGGCACCAAACCGACCAATAATTCAATAATCGATAACTAAAACTATAAATGTAGCTCTTCTTACTGGGCGATTGCATCAACTTAGATGCTTCTCCTGTGTTCTACTGTGCTGCTTGTATTGTCCCCACATAACCCAGCACGCGACAAGGGCTAGCAGACCAAAAATTAACCGTTTCAGAGAGAAATGCGACCAATGTGACGATCTCGCGTTACATCGATTCGATGGTGAATGACGAAACACGGAGATTTTCTAAGGTTTTTACTACATATTAACACTTTTCACATTTTCTCGTGTTACGTGGCTGCCAGTCCGCGGTTCATGCAAAATCTTAAGGTCCTCGGTCATGTCCAAGGCACCAAACCGACCAATAATTCAATAATCGATAAGTAAAACTATAAATGTAGCTCTTCTTACTGGGCGATTGCATCAACTTAGATGCTTCTCCTGTGTTCTACTGTGCTGCTTGTATTGTCCCCACATACCGCAGCACGCGACAAGGGCTGGCAGACAATAAATGTAACCGTTTCAGAGAGTAATGCGACCAATGTGACGATCTCGCGTTATATCGATTCGATGGTGAATGACGAAACACGGAGATTTTCTAAGGTTTTTACTACATATTAACACTTTTCACATTTTCTCGTGTTACGTGGCTGCCAGTCCTCGGTTCATGCAAAATCTTAAGGTCCTCGGTCATGTCCAAGGCACCAAACCGACCAATAATTCAGTAATCGATAACTAAAACTATAAATGTAGCTCTTCTTACTGGGCGATTGCATCAACTTAGATGCTTCTCCTGTGTTCTACTGTGCTGCTTGTATTGTCCCCACATACCGCAGCACGCGACAAGGGCTGGCATACCATAAATGTAACCGTTTCAGAGAGAAATGCGACCAATGTGACGATATCGCGTTATATCGATTCGATGGTGAATGACGAAACACGGAGATTTTCTAAGGTTTTTACTACATATTAACACTTTTCACATTTTCTCGTGTTACGTGGCTGCCAGTCCTCGGTTCATGCAAAATCTGAAGGTCCTCGGTCATGTCCAAGGCACCAAACCGACCAATAATTCAATAATCGATAGCTAAAACTATAAATGTAGCTCTTCTTACTGGGCGATTGCATCAACTTAGATGCTTCTCCTGTGTTCTACTGTGCTGCTTGTATTGTCCCCACATACCGCAGCACGCGACAAGGGCTGGCAGACCATAAATGTAACCGTTTCAGAGAGAAATGCGACCAATGTGATGATCTCGCGTTATATCGATTCGATGGTGAATGACGAAACACGGAGATTTTCTAAGGTTTTTACTACATATTAACACTTTTCACATTTTCTCGTGTTACGTGGCTGCCAGTCCTCGGTTCATGCAAAATCTTAAGGTCCTAGGTCATGTCCAAGGCACCAAACCGACCAATAATTCAATAATCGATAACTAAAACTATAAATGTAGCTCTTCTTACTGGGCGATTGCATCAACTTAGAAGCTTCTCCAGTGTTCTCCTGTGCTGCTTGTATTGTCCCCACATAACCCAGCACGCGACAAGGGCTGCCAGACCAAAAATTAACCGTTTCAGAGAGAAATGCGACCAATGTGACGATCTCGCGTTATATCGATTCGATGGTGAATGACGAAACACGGAGATTTTCTAAGGTTTTTACTACATATTAACACTTTTCACATTTTCTCGTGTTACGTGGCTGCCAGTCCTCGGTTCATGCAAAATCTGAAGGTCCTCGGTCATGTCCAAGGCACCAAACCGACCAATAATTCAATAATCGATAACTAAAACTATAAATGTAGCTCTTCTTACTGGGCGATTGCATCAACTTAGATGCTTCTCCTGTGTTCTACTGTGCTGCTTGTATTGTCCCCACATACCGCAGCACGCGACAAGGGCTGGCAGACCATAAATGTAACCGTTTCAGAGAGAAATGCGACCAATGTGACGATCTCGCGTTATATCGATTCGATGGTGAATGACGAATCACGGAGATTTTCTAAGGTTTTTACTACGTATTAACACTTTTCACATTTTCTCGTGTTACGTGGCTGCCAGTCCTCGGTTCATGCAAAATCTTAAGGTCCTCGGTCATGTCCAAGGCACCAAACCGACCAATAATTCAATAATCGATAACTAAAACTATAAATGTAGCTCTTCTTACTGGGCGATTGCATCAACTTAGATGCTTCTCCTGTGTTCTACTGTGCTGCTTGTATTGTCCCCACATACCGCAGCACGCAACAAGGGCTGGCAGACCATAAATGTAACCGTTTCAGAGAGAAATGCGACCAATGTGACGATCTCGCGTTATATCGATTCGATGGTGAATGACGAAACACGGAGATTTTCTAAGGTTTTTACTACATATTAACACTTTTCACATTTTCTCGTGTTACGTGGCTGCCAGTCCTCGGTTCATGCAAAATCTTAAGGTCCTAGGTCATGTCCAAGGCACCAAACCGACCAATAATTCAATAATCGGTAACTAAAACTATAAATGTAGCTCTTCTTACTGGGCGATTGCATCAACTAAGATGCTTCTCCTGTGTTCTACTGTGCTGCTTGTATTGTCCCCACATACCGCAGCACGCGACAAGGGCTGGCAGACCATAAATGTAACCGTTTCAGAGAGAAATGCGACCAATGTGACGATCTCGCGTTATATCGATTCGATGGTGAATGACGAAACACGGAGATTTTCTAAGGTTTTTACTACATATTAACACTTTTCACATTTTCTCGTGTTACGTGGCTGCCAGTCCTCGGTTCATGCAAAATCTTAAGGTCCTAGGTCATGTCCAAGGCACCAAACCGACCAATAATTCAATAATCGATAACTAAAACTATAAATGTAGCTCTTCTTACTGGGCGATTGCATCAACTTAGGTGCTTCTCCTGTGTTCTACTGTGCTGCTTGTATTGTCCCCACATAACCCAGCACGCGACAAGGGCTAGCAGACCAAAAATTAACCGTTTCAGAGAGAAATGCGACCAATGTGACGATCTCGCGTTATATCGATTCGATGGTGAATGACGAAACACGGAGATTTTCTAAGGTTTTTACTACATATTAACACTTTTCACATTTTCTCGTGTTACGTGGCTGCCAGTCCGCGGTTCATGCAAAATCTTAAGGTCCTCGGTCATGTCCAAGGCACCAAACCGACCAATAATTCAATAATCGATAAGTAAAACTATAAATGTAGCTCTTCTTACTGGGCGATTGCATCAACTTAGATGCTTCTCCTGTGTTCTACTGTGCTGCTTGTATTGTCCCCACATACCGCAGCACGCGACAAGGGCTGGCAGACAATAAATGTAACCGTTTCAGAGAGAAATGCGACCAATGTGACGATCTCGCGTTATATCGATTCGATGGTGAATGACGAAACACGGAGATTTTCTAAGGTTTTTACTACATATTAACACTTTTCACATTTTCTCGTGTAACGTGGCTGCCAGTCCTCGGTTCATGCAAAATCTTAGGGTCCTCGGTCATGTCCAAGGCACCAAACCGACCAATAATTCAGTAATCGATAACTAAAACTATAAATGTAGCTCTTCTTACTGGGCGATTGTATCAACTTAGATGCTTCTCCTGTGTTCTACTGTGCTGCTTGTATTGTCCCCACATACCGCAGCACGCGACAAGGGCTGGCAGACCATAAATGTAACCGTTTCAGAGAGAAATGCGACCAATGTGACGATATCGCGTTATATCGATTCGATGGTGAATGACGAAACACGGAGATTTTCTAAGGTTTTTACTACATATTAACACTTTTCACATTTTCTCGTGTTACGTGGCTGCCAGTCCTCGGTTCATGCAAAATCTGAAGGTCCTCGGTCATGTCCAAGGCACCAAACCGACCAATAATTCAATAATCGATAGCTAAAACTATAAATGTAGCTCTTCTTACTGGGCGATTGCATCAACTTAGATGCTTCTCCTGTGTTCTACTGTGCTGCTTGTATTGTCCCCACATACCGCAGCACGCGACAAAGGCTGGCAGACCATAAATGTAACCGTTTCAGAGAGAAATGCGACCAATGTGATGATCTCGCGTTATATCGATTCGATGGTGAATGACGAAACACGGAGATTTTCTAAGGTTTTTACTACATATTAACACTTTTCACATTTTCTCGTGTTACGTGGCTGCCAGTCCTCGGTTCATGCAAAATCTTAAGGTCCTAGGTCATGTCCAAGGCACCAAACCGACCAATAATTCAATAATCGATAACTAAAACTATAAATGTAGCTCTTCTTACTGGGCGATTGCATCAACTTAGAAGCTTCTCCAGTGTTCTCCTGTGCTGCTTGTATTGTCCCCACATAACCCAGCACGCGACAAGGGCTGCCAGACCAAAAATTAACCGTTTCAGAGAGAAATGCGACCAATGTGACGATCTCGCGTTATATCGATTCGATGGTGAATGACGAAACACGGAGATTTTCTAAGGTTTTTACTACATATTAACACTTTTCACATTTTCTCGTGTTACGTGGCTGCCAGTCCTCGGTTCATGCAAAATCTTAAGGTCCTCGGTCATGTCCAAAGCACCAAACCGACCAATAATTCAATAATCGATAACTAAAACTATAAATGTAGCTCTTCTTACTGGGCGATTGCATCAACTTAGATGCTTCTCCTGTGTTCTACTGTGCTGCTTGTATTGTCCCCACATACCGCAGCACGCGACAAGGGCTGGCAGACCATAAATGTAACCGTTTCAGAGAGAAATGCGACCAATGTGACGATCTCGCGTTATATCGATTAGATAGTGAATGACGAAACACGGAGATTTTCTAAGGTTTTTACTACATATTAACACTTCTCACATTTTCTCGTGTTACGTGGCTGCCAGTCCTCGGTTCATGCAAAATCTTAAGGTCCTCGGTCATGTCCAAGGCACCAAACCGACCAATAATTCAATAATCGATAACTAAAACTATAAATGTAGCTCTTCTTACTGGGCGATTGCATCAACTTAGATGCTTCTCCTGTGTTCTACTGTGCTGCTTGTATTGTTTCCACATACCGCAGCACGCGACAAGGGCTGGCAGACCATAAATGTAACCGTTTCAGAGAGAAATGCGACCAATGTGACGATCTCGCGTTATATCGATTCGATGGTGAATGACGAAACACGGAGATTTTCTAAGGTTCTTACTACATATTAACACATTTCACATTTTCTCGTGTTACGTGGCTGCCAGTCCTCGGTTCATGCAAAATCTTAAGGTCCTCGGTCATGTCCAAGGCACCAAACCGACCAATAATTCAATAATCGATAGCTAAAACTATAAATGTAGCTCTTCTTACTGGGCGATTGCATCAACTTAGATGCTTCTCCTGTGTTCTACTGTGCTGCTTGTATTGTCCCCACATACCGCAGCACGCGACTAGGGCTGGCAGACCATAAATGTAACCGTTTCAGAGAGAAATGCGACCAATGTGACGATCTCGCGTTATATCGATTAGATGGTGAATGACGAAACACGGAGATTTTCTAAGGTTTTTACTACATATTAACACTTTTCACATTTTCTCGTGTTACGTGGCTGCCAGTCCTCGGTTCATGCAATATCTTTAGGTCCTCGGTCATGTCCAAGGCACCAAACCGACCAATAATTCAATAATCGATAACTAAAACTATAAATGTAGCTCTTCTTACTGGGCGATTGCATCAACTTAGATGCTTCTCCTGTGTTCTACTGTGCTGCTTGTATTGTCCCCACATACCGCAGCACGCGACAAGGGCTGGCAGACCATAAAAGTAACCGTTTCAGAGAGAAATGCGACCAATGTGACGATCTCGCGTTATATCGATTCGATGGTGAATGACGAAACACGGAGATTTTCTAAGTTTTTTACTACATATTAACACTTTTCACATTTTCTCGTGTTCCGTGGCTGCCAGTCCTCGGTTCATGCAAAATCTTAAGGTCCTCGGTCATGTCCAAGGCACCAAACCGACCAATAATTCAATAATCGATAACTAAAACTATAAATGTAGCTCTTCTTACTGGGTGATTGCATCAACTTAGATGCTTCTCCTGTGTTCTACTGTGCTGCTTGTATTGTCCCCACATACCGCAGCACGCGACAAGGGCTGGCAGACCATAAATGTAACCGTTTCAGAGAGAAATGCGACCAATGTGACGATCTCGCGTTATATCGATTAGATGGTGAATGACGAAACACGGAGATTTTCTAAGGTTTTTACTACATATTAACACTTTTCACATTTTCTCGTGTTACGTGGCTGCCAGTCCTCGGTTCATGCAAAATCTGAAGGTCCTCGGTCATGTCCAAGGCACCAAACCGACCAATAATTCAATAATCGATAACTAAAACTATAAATGTAGCTCTTCTTACTGGGCGATTGCATCAACTTAGATGCTTCTCCTGTGTTCTACTGTGCTGCTTGTATTGTCCCCACATACCGCAGCACGCGACAAGGGCTGGCAGACCATAAATGTAACCGTTTCAGAGAGAAATGCGACCAATGTGACGATCTCGCGTTATATCGATTCGA
This sequence comes from Schistocerca nitens, assembly GCF_023898315.1. Classification (NCBI taxonomy): domain Eukaryota; kingdom Metazoa; phylum Arthropoda; class Insecta; order Orthoptera; family Acrididae; genus Schistocerca; species Schistocerca nitens. The sequence goes on from NC_064625.1 coordinate 71,169,009, forward strand.
TGGTGAATGACGAAACACGGAGATTTTCTAAGGTTTTTACTACATATTAACACTTTTCACATTTTCTCGTGTTACGTGGCTGCCAGTCCTCGGTTCATGCAAAATCTTAAGGTCCTCGGTCATGTCCAAGGCACCAAACCGACCAATAATTCAATAATCGATAACTAAAACTATAAATGTAGCTCTTCTTACTGGGCGATTGCATCAACTTAGATGCTTCTCCTGTGTTCTACTGTGCTGCTTGTATTGTCCCCACATAACCCAGCACGCGACAAGGGCTGCCAGACCATAAATAGAACCGTTTCAGAGAGAAATGCGACCAATGTGACGATCACGCGTTATATCGATTCGATGGTGAATGACGAAACACGGAGATTTTCTAAGGTTTTTACTACGTATTAACACTTTTCACATTTTCTCGTGTTACGTGGCTGCCAGTCCTCGGTTCATGCAAAATCTTAAGGTCCTCGGTCATGTCCAAGGCACCAAACCGACCAATAATTCAATAATCGATAACTAAAACTATAAATGTAGCTCTTCTTACTGGGCGATTGCATCAACTTAGATGCTTCTCCTGTGTTCTACTGTGCTGCTTGTATTGTCCCCACATACCGCAGCACGCGACAAGGGCTGGCAGACCATAAATGTAACCGTTTCAGAGAGAAATGCGACCAATGTGACGATCTCGCGTTATATCGATTAGACGGTGAATGACGAAACACGGAGATTTTCTAAGGTTTTCACTACATATTAACACTTTTCACATTTTCTCGTGTTACGTGGCTGCCAGTCCTCGGTTCATGCAAAATCTTAAGGTCCTCGGTCATGTCCAAGGCACCAAACCGACCAATAATTCAATAATCGATAACTAAAACTATAAATGTAGCTCTTCTTACTGGGCGATTGCATCAACTTAGATGCTTCTCCTGTGTTCTACTGTGAGCTTGTATTGTCCCCACATACCGCAGCACGCGACAAGGGCTGGCAGACCATAAATGTAACCGTTTCAGAGAGAAATGCGACCAATGTGACGATCTCGCGTTATATCGATTCGATGGTGAATGACGAAACACGGAGATTTTCTAAGGTTTTCACTACATATTAACACTTTTCACATATACTCGTGTTATGTGGCTGCCAGTCCTCGGTTAATGCAAAATCTTAAGGTCCTCGGTCATGTCCAAGGCACCAAACCGACCAATAATTCAATAATCGATAACTAAAACTATAAATGTAGCTCTTCTTACTGGGCGATTGCATCAACTTAGATGCTTCTCCTGTGTTCTACTGTGCTGCTTGTATTGTCCCCACATAACCCAGCACGCGACAAGGGCTGGCAGACCATAAATGTAACCGTTTCAGAGAGAAATGCGACCAATGTGACGATCTCGCGTTATATCGATTCGATGGTGAATGACGAAACACGGAGATTTTCTAAGGTTTTTACTACATATTAACACTTTTCACATTTTCTCGTGTTACGTGGGTACCAGTCCTCGGTTCATGCAAAATCTTAAGGTCCTCGGTCATGTCCAAGGCACCAAACTGACCAATAATTCAATAATCGATAACTAAAACTGTAAATGTAGCTCTTCTTACTGGGCGATTGCATCAACTTAGATGCTTCTCCTGTGTTCTACTGTGCTGCTTGTATTGTCCCCACATACCGCAGCACGCGACAAGGGCTGGCAGACCATAAATGTAACAGTTTCAGAGAGAAATGCGACCAATGTGACGATCTCGCGTTATATCGATTCGATGGTGAATGACGAAACACGGAGATTTTCTAAGGTTTTTACTACATATTAACACTTTTCACATTTTCTCGTGTTACGTGGCTGCCAGTCCTCGGTTCATGCAAAATCTTAAGGTCCTCGGTCATGTCCAAGGCACCAAACCGACCAATAATTCAATAATCGATAACTAAAACTATAAATGTAGCTCTTCTTACTGGGCGATTGCATCAACTTAGATGCTTCTCCTGTGTTCTACTGTGCTGCTTGTATTGTCCCCACATAACCCAGCACGCGACAAGGGCTGCCAGACCATAAATGTAACCGTTTCAGAGAGAAATACGACCAATGTGACGATCACGCGTTATATCGATTCGATGGTGAATGACGAAACACGGAGATTTTCTAAGGTTTTTACTACATATTAACACTTTTCACATTTTCTCGTGTTACGTGGCTGCCAGTCCTCGGTTCATGCAAAATCTGAAGGTCCTCGGTCATGTCCAAGGCACCAAACCGACCAATAATTCAATAATCGATAACTAAAACTATAAATGTAGCTCTTCTTACTGGGCGATTGCATCAACTTAGATGCTTCTCCTGTGTTCTACTGTGCTGCTTGTATTGTCCCCACATACCGCAGCACGCGACAAGGGCTGGCAGACCATAAATGTAACCGTTTCAGAGAGAAATGCGACCAATGTGACGATCTCGCGTTATATCGATTAGATGGTGAATGACGAAACACGGAGATTTTCTAAGGTTTTTACTACATATTAACACTTTTCACATTTTCTCGTGTTACGTGGCTGCCAGTCCTCGGTTCATGCAAAATCTTAAGGTCCTCGGTCATGTCCAAGGCACCAAACCGACCAATAATTCAATAATCGATAACTAAAACTATAAATGTAGCTCTTCTTACTGGGCGATTGCATCAACTTAGATGCTTCTCCTGTGTTCTACTGTGCTGCTTGTATTGTCCCCACATAACCCAGCACGCGACAAGGGCTGGCAGACCATAAATGTAACCGTTTCAGAGAGAAATGCGACCAATGTGACGATCTCGCGTTATATCGATTCGATGGTGAATGACGAAACACGGAGATTTTCTAAGCTTTTTACTACATATTAACACTTTTCACATTTTCTCGTGTTACGTGGGTACCAGTCCTCGGTTCATGCAAAATCTTAAGGTCCTCGGTCATGTCCAAGGCACCAAACTGACCAATAATTCAATAATCGATAACTAAAGCTATAAATGTAGCTCTTCTTACTGGGCGATTGCATCAACTTAGATGCTTCTCCTGTGTTCTACTGTGCTGCTTTTATTGTCCCCACATACCGCAGCATGCGACAAGGGCTGGCAGACCATAAATGTAACCGTTTCAGAGAGAAATGCGACCAATGTGACGATCTCGCGTTATATCGATTCGATGGTGAATGACGAAACACGGAGATTTTCTAAGGTTTTTACTACATATTAACACTTTTCACATTTTCTCGTGTTACGTGGCTGCCAGTCCTCGGTTCATGCAAAATCTTAAGGTCCTCGGTCATGTCCAAGGCACCAAACCGACCAATAATTCAATAATCGATAACTAAAACTATAAATGTAGCTCTTCTTACTGGGCGATTGCATCAACTTAGATGCTTCTCCTGTGTTCTACTGTGCTGCTTGTATTGTCCCCACATACCGCAGCACGCGACAAGGGCTGGCAGACCATAAATGTAACCGTTTCAGAGAGAAATGCGACCAATGTGACGATCTCGCGTTATATCGATTAGATGGTGAATGACGAAACACGGAGATTTTCTAAGGTTTTTACTACATATTAACACTTTTCACATTTTCTCGTGTTACGTGGCTGCCAGTCCTCGGTTCATGCAAAATCTTAAGGTCCTCGGTCATGTCCAAGGCACCAAACCGACCAATAATTCAATAATCGATAGCTAAAACTATAAATGTAGCTCTTCTTACTGGGCGATTGCATCAACTTAGATGCTTCTCCTGTGTTCTACTGTGCTGCTTGTATTGTCCCCACATAACCCAGCACGCGACAAGGGCTGCCAGACCATAAATGTAACCGTTTCAGAGAGAAATGCGACCAATGTGACGATCACGCGTTATATCGATTCGATGGTGAATGACGAAACACGGAGATTTTCTAACGTTTTTACTACGTATTAACACTTTTCACATTTTCTCGTGTTACGTGGCTGCCAGTCCTCGGTTCATGCAAAATCTTAAGGTCCTCGGTCATGTCCAAGGCACCAAACCGACCAATAATTCAATAATCGATAACTAAAACTATAAATGTAGCTCTTCTTACTGGGCGATTGCATCAACTTAGATGCTTCTCCTGTGTTCTACTGTGCTGCTTGTATTGTCCCCACATACCGCAGCACGCGACAAGGGCTGGCAGACCATAAATGTAACCGTTTCAGAGAGAAATGCGACCAATGTGACGATCTCGCGTTATATCGATTAGATGGTGAATGACGAAACACGGAGATTTTCTAAGGTTTTTACTACATATTAACACTTCTCACATTTTCTCGTGTTACGTGGCTGCCAGTCCTCGGTTCATGCAAAATCTTAAGGTCCTAGGTCATGTCCAAGGCACCAAACCGACCAATAATTCAATAATCGATAACTAAAACTATAAATGTAGCTCTTCTTACTGGGCGATTGCATCAACTTAGATGCTTCTCCTGTGTTCTACTGTGCTGCTTGTATTGTCCCCACATAACCCAGCACGCGACAAGGGCTGGCAGACCATAAATGTAACAGTTTCAGGGAGAAATGCGACCAATGTGACGATCTCGCGTTATATCGATTCGATGGTGAATGACGAAACACGGAGATTTTCTAAGGTTTTTACTACATATTAACACTTTTCACATTTTCTCGTGTTACGTGGCTGCCAGTCCTCGGTTCATGCAAAATCTGAAGGTCCGCGGTCATGTCCAAGGCACCAAACCGACCAATAATTCAATAATCGATAGCTAAAACTATAAATGTAGCTCTTCTTACTGGGCGATTGCATCAACTTAGATGCTTCTCCTGTGTTCTACTGTGCTGCTTGTATTGTCCCCACATACCGCAGCACGCGACAAGGGCTGGCAGACCATAAATGTAACCGTTTCAGAGAGAAATGCGACCAATGTGATGATCTCGCGTTATATCGATTCGATGGTGAATGACGAAACACGGAGATTTTCTAAGGTTTTTACTACATATTAACACTTTTCACATTTTCTCGTGTTACGTGGCTGCCAGTCCTCGGTTCATGCAAAATCTTAAGGTCCTAGGTCATGTCCAAGGCACCAAACCGACCAATAATTCAATAATCGGTAACTAAAACTATAAATGTAGCGCTTCTTACTGGGCGATTGCATCAACTTAGATGTTTCTCCTGTGTTCTCCTGTGCTGCTTGTATTGTCCCCACATAACCCAGCACGCGACAAGGGCTGGCAGACCAAAAATTAACCGTTTCAGAGAGAAATGCGACCAATGTGACGATCTCGTGTTATATCGATTAGATGGTGAATGACGAAACACGGAGATTTTCTAAGGTTTTTACTACATATTAACACTTTTCACATTTTCTCGTGTTACGTGGCTGCCAGTCCTCGGTTCATGCAAAATCTGAAGGTCCGCGGTCATGTCCAAGGCACCAAACCGACCAATAATTCAATAATCGATAACTAAAACTATAAATGTAGCTCTTCTTACTGGGCGATTGCATCAACTTAGATGCTTCTCCTGTGTTCTACTGTGCTGCTTGTATTGTTTCCACATACCGCAGCACGCGACAAGGGCTGGCAGACCATAAATGTAACCGTTTCAGAGAGAAATGCGACCAATGTGACGATCTCGCGTTATATCGATTCGATGGCGAATGACGAAACACGGAGATTTTCTAAGGTTCTTACTACATATTAACACTTTTCAGATTTTCACGTGTTACGTGGCTGCCAGTCCTCGGTTCATGCAAAATCTTAAGGTCCTCGGTCATGTCCAAGGCACCAAACCGACCAATAATTCAATAATCGATAGCTAAAACTATAAATGTAGCTCTTCTTACTGGGCGATTGCATCAACTTAGATGCCTCTCCTGTGTTCTACTGTGCTGCTTGTATTGTCCCCACATACCGCAGCACGCGACAAGGGCTGGCAGACCATAAATGTAACCGTTTCAGAGAGAAATGCGACCAATGTGACGATCTCGCGTTATATCGATTAGATGGTGAATGACGAAACACGGAGATTTTCTAAGGTTTTTACTACATATTAACACTTTTCACATTTTCTCGTGTTACGTGGCTGCCAGTCCTTGGTTCATGCAAAATCTTAAGGTCCTCGGTCATGTCCAAGGCACCAAACCGACCAATAATTCAATAATCGATAACTAAAACTATAAATGTAGCTCTTCTTACTGGGCGATTGCATCAACTTAGATGCTTCTCCTGTGTTCTACTGTGCTGCTTGTATTGTCCCCACATAACCCAGCACGCGACAAGGGCTGGCAGACCATAAATGTAACAGTTTCAGGGAGAAATGCGACCAATGTGACGATCTCGCGTTATATCGATTCGATGGTGAATGACGAAACACGGAGATTTTCTAAGGTTTTTACTACATATTAACACTTTTCACATTTTCTCGTGTTACGTGGCTGCCAGTCCTCGGTTCATGCAAAATCTGAAGGTCCGCGGTCATGTCCAAGGCACCAAACCGACCAATAATTCAATAATCGATAGCTAAAACTATAAATGTAGCTCTTCTTACTGGGCGATTGCATCAACTTAGATGCTTCTCCTGTGTTCTACTGTGCTGCTTGTATTGTCCCCACATACCGCAGCACGCGACAAGGGCTGGCAGACCATAAATGTAACCGTTTCAGAGAGAAATGCGACCAATGTGATGATCTCGCGTTATATCGATTCGATGGTGAATGACGAAACACGGAGATTTTCTAAGGTTTTTACTACATATTAACACTTTTCACATTTTCTCGTGTTACGTGGCTGCCAGTCCTCGGTTCATGCAAAATCTTAAGGTCCTCGGTCATGTCCAAGGCACCAAACCGACCAATAATTCAATAATCGGTAACTAAAACTATAAATGTAGCGCTTCTTACTGGGCGATTGCATCAACTTAGATGTTTCTCCTGTGTTCTCCTGTGCTGCTTGTATTGTCCCCACATAACCCAGCACGCGACAAGGGCTGGCAGACCAAAAATTAACCGTTTCAGAGAGAAATGCGACCAATGTGACGATCTCGTGTTATATCGATTAGATGGTGAATGACGAAACACGGAGATTTTCTAAGGTTTTTACTACATATTAACACTTTTCACATTTTCTCGTGTTACGTGGCTGCCAGTCCTCGGTTCATGCAAAATCTGAAGGTCCGCGGTCATGTCTAAGGCACCAAACCGACCAATAATTCAATAATCGATAACTAAAACTATAAATGTAGCTCTTCTTACTGGGCGATTGCATCAACTTAGATGCTTCTCCTGTGTTCTACTGTGCTGCTTGTATTGTTTCCACATACCGCAGCACGCGACAAGGGCTGGCAGACCATAAATGTAACCGTTTCAGAGAGAAATGCGACCAATGTGACGATCTCGCGTTATATCGATTCGATGGCGAATGACGAAACACGGAGATTTTCTAAGGTTCTTACTACATATTAACACTTTTCAGATTTTCACGTGTTACGTGGCTGCCAGTCCTCGGTTCATGCAAAATCTTAAGGTCCTCGGTCATGTCCAAGGCACCAAACCGACCAATAATTCAATAATCGATAGCTAAAACTATAAATGTAGCTCTTCTTACTGGGCGATTGCATCAACTTAGATGCCTCTCCTGTGTTCTACTGTGCTGCTTGTATTGTCCCCACATACCGCAGCACGCGACAAGGGCTGGCAGACCATAAATGTAACCGTTTCAGAGAGAAATGCGACCAATGTGACGATCTCGCGTTATATCGATTAGATGGTGAATGACGAAACACGGAGATTTTCTAAGGTTTTTACTACATATTAACACTTTTCACATTTTCTCGTGTTACGTGGCTGCCAGTCCTCGGTTCATGCAAAATCTTAAGGTCCTCGGTCATGTCCAAGGCACCAAACCGACCAATAATTCAATAATCGATAACTAAAACTATAAATGTAGCTCTTCTTACTGGGCGATTGCATCAACTTAGATGCTTCTCCTGTGTTCTACTGTGCTGCTTGTATTGTCCCCACATAACCCAGCACGCGACAAGGGCTGGCAGACCATAAATGTAACAGTTTCAGGGAGCAATGCGACCAATGTGACGATCTCGCGATATATCGATTCGATGGTGAATGACGAAACACGGAGATTTTCTAAGGTTTTTACTACATATTAACACTTCTCACATTTTCTCGTGTTACGTGGCTGCCAGTCCTCGGTTCATGCAAAATCTTAAGGTCCTCGGTCATGTCCAAGGCACCAAACCGACCAATAATTCAATAATCGATAACTAAAACTATAAATGTAGCTCTTCTTACTGGGCGATTGCATCAACTTAGATGCTTCTCCTGTGTTCTACTGTGCTGCTTGTATTGTTTCCACATACCGCAGCACGCGACAAGGGCTGGCAGACCATAAATGTAACCGTTTCAGAGAGAAATGCGACCAATGTGACGATCTCGCGTTATATCGATTCGATGGTGAATGACGAAACACGGAGATTTTCTAAGGTTTTTACTACATATTAACACTTTTCACATTTTCTCGTGTTACGTGGCTGCCAGTCCTCCGTTCATGCAAAATCTTAAGGTCCTCGGTCATGTCCAAGGCACCAAACCGACCAATAATTCAATAATCGATAACTAAAACTATAAATGTAGCTCTTCCTACTGGGCGATTGCATCAACTTAGATGCTTCTCCTGTATTCTACTGTGCTGCTTGTATAGTCCCCACATACCGCAGCACGCGACAAGGGCTGGCAGACCATAAATGTAACCGTTTCAGAGAGAAATGCGACCAATGTGACGATCTCGCGTTATATCGATTAGATGGTGAATGACGAAACACGGAGATTTTCTAAGGTTTTTACTACATATTAACACTTTTCACTTTTCTCGTGTTACGTGGCTGCCAGTCATCGGTTCATGCAAAATCTTAAGGTCCTAGGTCATGTCCAAGGCACCAAACCGACCAATAATTCAATAATCGATAACTAAAACTATAAATGTAGCTCTTCTTACTGGGCGATTGCATCAACTTAGATGCTTCTCCTGTGTTCTACTGTGCTGCTTGTATTGTCCCCACATACCGCAGCACGCGACAAGGGCTGGCAGACCATAAATGTAACAGTTTCAGGGAGCAATGCGACCAATGTGACGATCTCGCGTTATATCGATTCGATGGTGAATGACGAAACACGGAGATTTTCTAAGGTTTTTACTACATATTAACACTTCTCACATTTTCTCGTGTTACGTGGGTGCCAGTCCTCGGTTCATGCAAAATCTTAAGGTCCTCGGTCATGTCCAAGGCACCAAACCGACCAATAATTCAATAATCGATAACTAAAACTATAAATGTAGCTCTTCTTACTGGGCGATTGCATCAACTTAGATGCTTCTCCTGTGTTCTACTGTGCTGCTTGTATTGTTTCCACATACCGCAGCACGCGACAAGGGCTGGCAGACCATAAATGTAACCGTTTCAGAGAGAAATGCGACCAATGTGACGATCTCGCGTTATATCGATTCGATGGTGAATGACGAAACACGGAGATTTTCTAAGGTTTTTACTACATATTAACACTTTTCACATTTTCTCGTGTTACGTGGCTGCCAGTCCTCGGTTCATGCAAAATCTTAAGGTCCTCGGTCATGTCCAAGGCACCAAACCGACCAATAATTCAATAATCGATAACTAAAACTATAAATGTAGCTCTTCTTACTGGGCGATTGCATCAACTTAGATGCTTCTCCTGTGTTCTACTGTGCTGCTTGTATTGTCCCCACATACCGCAGCACGCGACAAGGGCTGGCAGACAATAAATGTAACCGTTTCAGAGAGAAATGCGACCAATGTGACGATCTCGCGTTATATCGATTCGATGGTGAATGACGAAACACGGAGATTTTCTAAGGTTTTTACTTCATATTAACACTTTTCACATTTTCTCGTGTTACGTGGCTGCCAGTCCTCGGTTCATGCAAAATCTTAAGGTCCTCGGTCATGTCCAAGGCCCCAAACCGACCAATAATTCAGTAATCGATAACTAAAACTATAAATGTAGCTCTTCTTACTGGGCGATTGTATCAACTTAGATGCTTCTCCTGTGTTCTACTGTGCTGCTTGTATTGTCCCCACATACCGCAGCACGCGACAAGGGCTGGCAGACCATAAATGTAACCGTTTCAGAGAGAAATGCGACCAATGTGACGATATCGCGTTATATCGATTCGATGGTGAATGACGAAACACGGAGATTTTCTAAGGTTTTTACTACATATTAACACTTTTCACATTTTCTCGTGTTACGTGGCTGCCAGTCCTCGGTTCATGCAAAATCTGAAGGTCCTCGGTCATGTCCAAGGCACCAAACCGACCAATAATTCAATAATCGATAGCTAAAACTATAAATATAGCTCTTCTTACTGGGCGATTGCATCAACTTAGATGCTTCTCCTGTGTTCTACTGTGCTGCTTGTATTGTCCCCACATACCGCAGCACGCGACAAGGGCTGGCAGACCATAAATGTAACCGTTTCAGAGAGAAATGCGACCAATGTGATGATCTCGCGTTATATCGATTCGATGGTGAATGACGAAACACGGAGATTTTCTAAGGTTTTTACTACATATTAACACTTTTCACATTTTCTCGTGTTACGTGGCTGCCAGTCCTCGGTTCATGCAAAATCTTAAGGTCCTAGGTCATGTCCAAGGCACCAAACCGACCAATAATTCAATAATCGGTAACTAAAACTATAAATGTAGCTCTTCTTACTGGGCGATTGCATCAACTTAGATGCTTCTCCTGTGTTCTCCTGTGCTGCTTGTATTGTCCCCACATAACCCAGCACGCGACAAGGGCTGGCAGACCAAAAATTAACCGTTTCAGAGAGAAATGCGACCAATGTGACGATCTCGCGTTATATCGATTCGATGGTGAATGACGAAACACGGAGATTTTCTAAGTTTTTTACTACATATTAACACTTTTCACATTTTCTCGTGTTACGTGGCTGCCAGTCCTCGGTTCATGCAAAATCTTAAGGTCCTCGGTCATGTCCAAAGCACCAAACCGACCAATAATTCAATATCGATTACTCAAACTATAAATGTAGCTCTTCTTACTGGGCGATTGCATCAACTTAGATGCTTCTCCTGTGTTCTACTGTGCTGCTTGTATTGTCCCCACATACCGCAGCACGCGACAAGGGCTGGCAGACCATAAATGTAACCGTTTCAGAGAAAAATGCGACCAATGTGACGATCTCGCGTTATATCGATTAGATGGTGAATGACGAAACACGGAGATTTTCTAAGGTTTTTACTACATATTAACACTTTTCACATTTTCTCGTGTTACGTGGCTGCCAGTCATCGGTTCATGCAAAATCTTAAGGTCCTAGGTCATGTCCAAGGCACCAAACCGACCAATAATTCAATAATCGATAACTAAAACTATAAATGTAGCTCTTCTTACTGGGCGATTGCATCAACTTAGATCCTTCTCCTGTGTTCTACTGTGCTGCTTGTATTGTCCCCACATAACCCAGCACGCGACAAGGGCTGGCAGACCATATATGTAACAGTTTCAGGGAGCAATGCGACCAATGTGACGATCTCGCGTTATATCGATTCGATGGTGAATGACGAAACACGGAGATTTTCTAAGGTTTTTACTACATATTAACACTTCTCACATTTTCTCGTGTTACGTGGCTGCCAGTCCTCGGTTCATGCAAAATCTTAAGGTCCTCGGTCATGTCCAAGGCACCAAACCGACCAATAATTCAATAATCGATAACTAAAACTATAAATGTAGCTCTTCTTACTGGGCGATTGCATCAACTTAGATGCTTCTCCTGTGTTCTACTGTGCTGCTTGTATTGTTTCCACATACCGCAGCACGCGACAAGGGCTCGCAGACCATAAATGTAACCGTTTCAGAGAGAAATGCGACCAATGTGACGATCTCGCGTTATATCGATTCGATGGTGAATGACGAAACACGGAGATTTTCTAAGGTTCTTACTACATATTAACACTTTTCACATTTTCACGTGTTACGTGGCTGCCAGTCCTCGGTTCATGCAAAATCTTAAGGTCCTCGGTCATGTCCAAGGCACCAAACCGACCAATAATTCAATAATCGATAGCTAAAACTATAAATGTAGCTCTTCTTACTGGGCGATTGCATCAACTTAGATGCCTCTCCTGTGTTCTACTGTGCTGCTTGTATTGTCCCCACATACCGCAGCACGCGACAAGGGCTGGCAGACCATAAATGTAACCGTTTCAGAGAGAAATGCGACCAATGTGACGATCTCGCGTTATATCGATTAGATGGTGAATGACGAAACACGAGATTTTCTAAGGTTTTTACTACATATTAACACTTTTCACATTTTCTCGTGTTACGTGGCTGCCAGTCCTCGGTTCATGCAAAATCTTAAGGTCCTCGGTCATGTCCAAGGCACCAAACCGACCAATAATTCAATAATCGATAGCTAAAACTATAAATGTAGCTCTTCTTACTGGGCGATTGCATCAACTTAGATGCTTCTCCTGTGTTCTACTGTGCTGCTTGTATTGTCCCCACATACCGCAGCACGCGACAAGGGCTGGCAGACCATAAATGTAACCGTTTCAGAGAGAAATGCGACCAATGTGACGATCTCGCGTTATATCGATTCGATGGTGAATGACGAAACACGGAGATTTTCTAAGGTTTTCACTACATATTAACACTTTTCACATTTTCTCGTGTTACGTGGCTGCCAGTCCTCGGTTCATGCAAAATCTTAAGGTCCTCGGTCATGTCCAAAGCACCAAACCGACCAATAATTCAATAATCGATAACTAAAACTATAAATGTAGCTCTTCTTACTGGGCGATTGCATCAACTTAGATGCTTCTCCTGTGTTCTACTGTGCTGCTTGTATTGTCCCCACATACCGCAGCACGCGACAAGGGCTGGCAGACCATAAATGTAACCGTTTCAGAGAGAAATGCGACCAATGTGACGATCTCGCGTTATATCGATTAGATGGTGAATGACGAAACACGGAGATTTTCTAAGGTTTTTACTACATATTAACACTTTTCACATTTTCTCGTGTTACGTGGCTGCCAGTCCTCGGTTCATGCAAAATCTTAAGGTCCTAGGTCATGTCCAAGGCACCAAACCGACCAATAATTCAATAATCGATAACTAAAACTATAAATGTAGCTCTTCTTACTGGGCGATTGCATCAACTTAGATGCTTCTCCTGTGTTCTACTGTGCTGCTTGTATTGTCCCCACATAACCCAGCACGCGACAAGGGCTGGCAGACCATAAATGTAACAGTTTCAGGGAGCAATGCGACCAATGTGACGATCTCGCGTTATATCGATTCGATGGTGAATGACGAAACACGGAGATTTTCTAAGGTTTTTACTACATATTAACACTTTTCACATTTTCTCGTGTTACGTGGCTGCCAGTCCTCGGTTCATGCAAAATCTTAAGGTCCTCGGTCTTGTCCAAGGCACCAAACCGACCAATAATTCAATAATCGATAACTAAAACTATAAATGTAGCTCTTCTTACTGGGCGATTGCATCAACTTAGATGCTTCTCCTGTGTTCTACTGTGCTGCTTGTATTGTTTCCACATACCGCAGCACGCGACAAGGGCTGGCAGACCATAAATGTAACCGTTTCAGAGAGAAATGCGACCAATGTGACGATCTCGCGTTATATCGATTCGATGGTGAATGACGAAACACGGAGATTTTCTAAGGTTCTTACTACATATTAACACTTTTCACATTTTCACGTGTTACGTGGCTGCCAGTCCTCGGTTCATGCAAAATCTTAAGGTCCTCGGTCATGTCCAAGGCACCAAACCGACCAATAATTCAATAATCGATAGCTAAAACTATAAATGTAGCTCTTCTTACTGGGCGATTGCATCAACTTAGATGCCTCTCCTGTGTTCTACTGTGCTGCTTGTATTGTCCCCACATACCGCAGCACGCGACAAGGGCTGGCAGACCATAAATGTAACCGTTTCAGAGAGAAATGCGACCAATGTGACGATCTCGCGTTATATCGATTAGATGGTGAATGACGAAACACGGAGATTTTCTAAGGTTTTTACTACATATTAACACTTTTCACATTTTCTCGTGTTACGTGGCTGCCAGTCCTCGGTTCATGCAAAATCTTAAGGTCCTCGGTCATGTCCAAGGCACCAAACCGACCAATAATTCAATAATCGATAACTAAAACTATAAATGTAGCTCTTCTAACTGGGCGATTGCATCAACTTAGATGCTTCTCCTGTGTTCTACTGTGCTGCTTTTATTGTCCCCACATACCGCAGCACGCGATAAGGGCTGGCAGACCATAAATGTAACCGTTTCAGAGAGAAATGCGACCAATGTGACGATCTCGCGTTATATCGATTAGATGGTGAATGACGAAACACGGAGATTTTCTAAGGTTTTTACTACATATTAACACTTTTCACATTTTCTCGTGTTACGTGGCTGCCAGTCCTCGGTTCATGCAAAATCTTAAGGTCCTCGGTCATGTCCAAGGCACCAAACCGACCAATAATTCAATAATCGATAACTAAAACTATAAATGTAGCTCTTCTTACTGGGCGATTGCATCAACTTAGATGCTTCTCCTGTGTTCTACTGTGCTGCTTTTATTGTCCCCACATACCGCAGCACGCGATAAGGGCTGGCAGACCATAAATGTAACCGTTTCAGAGAGAAATGCGACCAATGTGACGATCTCGCGTTATATCGATTCGATGGTGAATGACGAAACACGGAGATTTTCTAAGGTTTTTACTACATATTAACACTTTTCACATTTTCTCGTGTTACGTGGCTGCCAGTCCTCGGTTCATGCCAAATCTTAAGGTCCTCGGTCATGTCCAAGGCACCAAACTGACCAATAATTCAATAATCGATAACTAAAACTATAAATGTAGCTCTTCTTACTGGGCGATTGCATCAACTTAGATGCTTCTCCTGTGTTCTACTGTGCTGCTTGTATTGTCCCCACATAACCCAGCACGCGACAAGGGCTGCCAGACCATAAATGTAACCGTTTCAGAGAGAAATGCGACCAATGTGACGATCACGCGTTATATCGATTCGATGGTGAATGACGAAACACGGAGATTTTCTAAGGTTTTTACTACGTATTAACACTTTTCACATTTTCTCGTGTTACGTGGCTGCCAGTCCTCGGTTCATGCAAAATCTTAAGGTCCTCGGTCATGTCCAAGGCACCAAACCGACCAATAATTCAATAATCGATAACTAAAACTATAAATGTAGCTCTTCTTAATGGGCGATTGCATCAACTTAGATGCTTCTCCTGTGTTCTACTGTGCTGCTTGTATTGTCCCCACATACCGCAGCACGCGACAAGGGCTGGCAGACCATAAATGTAACCGTTTCAGAGAGAAATGCGACCAATGTGACGATCTCGCGTTATATCGATTCGATGGTGAATGACGAAACACGGAGATTTTCTAAGGTTTTTACTACATATTAACACTTTTCACATTTTCTCGTGTTACGTGGCTGCCAGTCCTCGGTTCATGCAAAATCTTAAGGTCCTAGGTCATGTCCAAGGCACCAAACCGACCAATAATTCAATAATCGGTAACTAAAACTATAAATGTAGCTCTTCTTACTGGGCGATTGCATCAACTAAGATGCTTCTCCTGTGTTCTACTGTGCTGCTTGTATTGTCCGCACATACCGCAGCACGCGACAAGGGCTGGCAGACCATAAATATAACCGTTTCAGAGAGAAATTCGACCAATGTGACGATCTTGCGTTATATCGATTCGATGGTGAATGACGAAACACGGAGATTTTCTAAGGTTTTTACTACATATTAACACTTTTCACATTTTCTCGTGTTACGTGGCTGCCAGTCCTCGGTTCATGCAAAATCTTAAGGTCCTCGGTCATGTCCAAGGCACCAAACCGACCAATAATTCAATAATTGATAGCTAAAACTATAAATGTAGCTCTTCTTACTGGGCGATTGCATCAACTTAGATGCTTCTCCTGTGTTCTACTGTGAGCTTGTATTGTCCCCACATACCGCAGCACGCGACAAGGGCTGGCAGACCATAAATGTAACCGTTTCAGAGAGAAATGCGACCAATGTGACGATCTCGCGTTATATCGATTCGATGGTGAATGACGAAACACGGAGATTTTCTAAGGTTTTCACTACATATTAACACTTTTCACATTTTCTCGTGTTACGTGGCTGCCAGTCCTCGGTTCATGCAAAATCTTAAGGTCCTCGGTCATGTCCAAGGCACCAAACCGACCAATAATTCAATAATCGATAACTAAAACTATAAATGTAGCTCTTCTTACTGGGCGATTGCATCAACTTAGATGCTTCTCCTGTGTTCTACTGTGAGCTTGTATTGTCCCCACATACCGCAGCACGCGACAAGGGCTGGCAGACCATAAATATAACCGTTTCAGAGAGAAATTCGACCAATGTGACGATCTTGCGTTATATCGATTCGATGGTGAATGACGAAACACGGAGATTTTCTAAGGTTTTTACTACATATTAACA
Organism: Schistocerca nitens; assembly: GCF_023898315.1. Lineage (NCBI taxonomy): Eukaryota > Metazoa > Arthropoda > Insecta > Orthoptera > Acrididae > Schistocerca > Schistocerca nitens. The sequence goes on from NC_064625.1 coordinate 71,185,596, forward strand.
CTTTTCACATTTTCTCGTGTTACGTGGCTGCCAGTCCTCGGTTCATGCAAAATCTTAAGGTCCTCGGTCATGTCCAAGGCACCAAACCGACCAATAATTCAATAATTGATAGCTAAAACTATAAATGTAGCTCTTCTTACTGGGCGATTGCATCAACTTAGATGCTTCTCCTGTGTTCTACTGTGCTGCTTGTATTGTCCCCACATACCGCAGCACGCGACAAGGGCTGGCAGACCATAAATGTAACCGTTTCAGAGAGTAATGCGACCAATGTGACGATCTCGCGTTATATCGATTCGATGGTGAATGACGAAACACGGAGATTTTCTAAGGTTTTCACTACATATTAACACTTTTCACATTTTCTCGTGTTACGTGGCTGCCAGTCCTCGGTTCATGCAAAATCTTAAGGTCCTCGGTCATGTCCAAGGCACCAAACCGACCAATAATTCAATAATCGATAACTAAAACTATAAATGTAGCTCTTCTTACTGGGCGATTGCATCAACTTAGATGCTTCTCCTGTGTTCTACTGTGAGCTTGTATTGTCCCCACATACCGCAGCACGCGACAAGGGCTGGCAGACCATAAATGTAACCGTTTCAGAGAGAAATGCGACCAATGTGACGATCTCGCGTTATATCGATTCGATGGTGAATGACGAAACACGGAGATTTTCTAAGGTTTTCACTACATATTAACACTTTTCACATTTTCTCGTGTTACGTGGCTGCCAGTCCTCGGTTCATGCAAAATCTTAAGGTCCTCGGTCATGTCCAAGGCACCAAACCGACCAATAATTCAATAATCGATAACTAAAACTATAAATGTAGCTCTTCTTACTGGGCGATTGCATCAACTTAGATGCTTCTCCTGTGTTCTACTGTGCTGCTTGTATTGTCCCCACATAACCCAGCACGCGACAAGGGCTGGCAGACCATAAATGTAACCGTTTCAGAGAGAAATGCGACCAATGTGACGATCTCGCGTTATATCGATTCGATGGTGAATGACGAAACACGGAGATTTTCTAAGGTTTTTACTACATATTAACACTTTTCACATTTTCTCGTGTTACGTGGGTACCAGTCCTCGGTTCATGCAAAATCTTAAGGTCCTCGGTCATGTCCAAGGCACCAAACTGACCAATAATTCAATAATCGATAACTAAAACTATAAATGTAGCTCTTCTTACTGGGCGATTGCATCAACTTAGTTGCTTCTCCTTTGTTCTACTGTGCTGCTTGTATTGTCCCCACATACCGCAGCACGCGACAAGGGCTGGCAGACCATAAATGTAACAGTTTCAGAGAGAAATGCGACCAATGTGACGATCTCGCGTTATATCGATTCGATGATGAATGACGAAACACGGAGATTTTCTAAGGTTTTTACTACATATTAACACTTTTCACATTTTCTCGTGTTACGTGGCTGCCAGTCCTCGGTTCATGCAAAATCTTAAGGTCCTCGGTCATGTCCAAGGCACCAAACCGACCAATAATTCAATAATCGATAACTAAAACTATAAATGTAGCTCTTCTTACTGGGCGATTGCATCAACTTAGATGCTTCTCCTGTGTTCTACTGTGAGCTTGTATTGTCCCCACATACCGCAGCACGCGACAAGGGCTGGCAGACCATAAATGTAACCGTTTCAGAGAGAAATGCGACCAATGTGACGATCTCGCGTTATATCGATTCGATGGTGAATGACGAAACACGGAGATTTTCTAAGGTTTTCACTACATATTAACACTTTTCACATTTTCTCGTGTTACGTGGCTGCCAGTCCTCGGTTCATGCAAAATCTTAAGGTCCTCGGTCATGTCCAAGGCACCAAACCGACCAATAATTCAATAATCGATAACTAAAACTATAAATGTAGCTCTTCTTACTGGGCGATTGCATCAACTTAGATGCTTCTCCTGTGTTCTACTGTGCTGCTTGTATTGTCCCCACATAACCCAGCACGCGACAAGGGCTGGCAGACCATAAATGTAACCGTTTCAGAGAGAAATGCGACCAATGTGACGATCTCGCGTTATATCGATTCGATGGTGAATGACGAAACACGGAGATTTTCTAAGGTTTTTACTACATATTAACACTTTTCACATTTTCTCGTGTTACGTGGGTACCAGTCCTCGGTTCATGCAAAATCTTAAGGTCCTCGGTCATGTCCAAGGCACCAAACTGACCAATAATTCAATAATCGATAACTAAAACTATAAATGTAGCTCTTCTTACTGGGCGATTGCATCAACTTAGTTGCTTCTCCTTTGTTCTACTGTGCTGCTTGTATTGTCCCCACATACCGCAGCACGCGACAAGGGCTGGCAGACCATAAATGTAACAGTTTCAGAGAGAAATGCGACCAATGTGACGATCTCGCGTTATATCGATTCGATGATGAATGACGAAACACGGAGATTTTCTAAGGTTTTTACTACATATTAACACTTTTCACATTTTCTCGTGTTACGTGGCTGCCAGTCCTCGGTTCATGCAAAATCTTAAGGTCCTCGGTCATGTCCAAGGCACCAAACCGACCAATAATTCAATAATCGATAACTAAAACTATAAATGTAGCTCTTCTTACTGGGCGATTGCATCAACTTAGATGCTTCTCCTGTGTTCTACTGTGAGCTTGTATTGTCCCCACATACCGCAGCACGCGACAAGGGCTGGCAGACCATAAATGTAACCGTTTCAGAGAGAAATGCGACCAATGTGACGATCTCGCGTTATATCGATTCGATGGTGAATGACGAAACACGGAGATTTTCTAAGGTTTTCACTACATATTAACACTTTTCACATTTTCTCGTGTTACGTGGCTGCCAGTCCTCGGTTCATGCAAAATCTTAAGGTCCTCGGTCATGTCCAAGGCACCAAACCGACCAATAATTCAATAATCGATAACTAAAACTATAAATGTAGCTCTTCTTACTGGGCGATTGCATCAACTTAGATGCTTCTCCTGTGTTCTACTGTGCTGCTTGTATTGTCCCCACATAACCCAGCACGCGACAAGGGCTGGCAGACCATAAATGTAACCGTTTCAGAGAGAAATGCGACCAATGTGACGATCTCGCGTTATATCGATTCGATGGTGAATGACGAAACACGGAGATTTTCTAAGGTTTTTACTACATATTAACACTTTTCACATTTTCTCGTGTTACGTGGGTACCAGTCCTCGGTTCATGCAAAATCTTAAGGTCCTCGGTCATGTCCAAGGCACCAAACTGACCAATAATTCAATAATCGATAACTAAAACTATAAATGTAGCTCTTCTTACTGGGCGATTGCATCAACTTAGTTGCTTCTCCTTTGTTCTACTGTGCTGCTTGTATTGTCCCCACATACCGCAGCACGCGACAAGGGCTGGCAGACCATAAATGTAACAGTTTCAGAGAGAAATGCGACCAATGTGACGATCTCGCGTTATATCGATTCGATGATGAATGACGAAACACGGAGATTTTCTAAGGTTTTTACTACATATTAACACTTTTCACATTTTCTCGTGTTACGTGGCTGCCAGTCCTCGGTTCATGCAAAATCTTAAGGTCCTCGGTCATGTCCAAGGCACCAAACCGACCAATAATTCAATAATCGATAACTAAAACTATAAATGTAGCTCTTCTTACTGGGCGATTGCATCAACTTAGATGCTTCTCCTGTGTTCTACTGTGCTGCTTGTATTGTCCCCACATAACCCAGCACGCGACAAGGGCTGCCAGACCATAAATGTAACCGTTTCAGAGAGAAATGCGACCAATGTGACGCTCACGCGTTATATCGATTCGATGGTGAATGACGAAACACGGAGATTTTCTAAGGTTTTTACTACGTATTAACACTTTTCACATTTTCTCGTGTTACGTGGCTGCCAGTCCTCGGTTCATGCAAAATCTTAAGGTCCTCGGTCATGTCCAAGGCACCAAACCGACCAATAATTCAATAATCGATAACTAAAACTATAAATGTAGCTCTTCTTACTGGGCGATTGCATCAACTTAGATGCTTCTCCTGTGTTCTACTGTGCTGCTTGTATTGTCCCCACATACCGCAGCACGCGACAAGGGCTGGCAGACCATAAATGTAACCGTTTCAGAGAGAAATGCGACCAATGTGACGATCTCGCGTTATATCGATTAGATGGTGAATGACGAAACACGGAGATTTTCTAAGGTTTTTACTACATATTAACACTTTTCACATTTTCTCGTGTTACGTGGCTGCCAGTCCTCGGTTCATGCAAAATCTTAAGGTCCTAGGTCATGTCCAAGGCACCAAACCGACCAATAATTCAATAATCGATAACTAAAACTATAAATGTAGCTCTTCTTACTGGGCGATTGCATCAACTTAGATGCTTCTCCTGTGTTCTACTGTGCTGCTTGTATTGTCCCCACATAACCCAGCACGCGACAAAGGCTGGCAGACCATAAATGTAACAGTTTCAGGGAGAAATGCGACCAATGTGACGATCTCGCGTTATATCGATTCGATGGTGAATGACGAAACACGGAGATTTTCTAAGGTTTTTACTACATATTAACACTTCTCACATTTTCTCGTGTTACGTGGCTGCCAGTCCTCGGTTCATGCAAAATCTTAAGGTCCTCGGTCATGTCCAAGGCACCAAACCGACCAATAATTCAATAATCGATAACTAAAACTATAAATGTAGCTCTTCTTACTGGGCGATTGCATCAACTTAGATGCTTCTCCTATGTTCTACTGTGCTGCTTGTATTGTCCCCACATACCGCAGCACGCGACAAGGGCTGGCAGACCATAAATGTAACCGTTTCAGAGAGAAATGCGACCAATGTGACGATCTCGCGTTATATCGATTCGATGGTGAATGACGAAACACGGAGATTTTCTAAGGTTTTTACTACGTATTAACACTTTTCACATTTTCTCGTGTTACGTGGCTGCCAGTCCTCGGTTCATGCAAAATCTTAAGGTCCTCGGTCATGTCCAAGGCACCAAACCGACCAATAATTCAATAATCGATAACTAAAACTATAAATGTAGCTCTTCTTACTGGGCGATTGCATCAACTTAGATGCTTCTCCTGTGTTCTACTGTGCTGCTTGTATTGTCCCCACATACCGCAGCACGCGACAAGGGCTGGCAGACCATAAATGTAACCGTTTCAGAGAGAAATGCGACCAATGTGACGATCTCGCGTTATATCGATTCGATGGTGAATGACGAAACACGGAGATTTTCTAAGGTTTTTACTACATATTAACACTTTTCACATTTTCTCGTGTTACGTGGCTGCCAGTCCTCGGTTCATGCAAAATCTTAAGGTCCTCGGTCATGTCCAAGGCACCAAACCGACCAATAATTCAATAATCGATAACTAAAACTATAAATGTAGCTCTTCTTACTGGGCGATTGCATCAACTTAGATGCTTCTCCTGTGTTCTACTGTGCTGCTTGTATTGTCCCCACATACCGCAGCACGCGACAAGGGCTGGCAGACCATAAATGTAACCGTTTCAGAGAGAAATGCGACCAATGTGACGATCTCGCGTTATATCGATTAGATGGTGAATGACGAAACACGGAGATTTTCTAAGGTTTTTACTACATATTAACACTTTTCACATTTTCTCGTGTTACGTGGCTGCCAGTCCTCGGTTCATGCAAAATCTTAAGGTCCTAGGTCATGTCCAAGGCACCAAACCGACCAATAATTCAATAATCGATAACTAAAACTATAAATGTAGCTCTTCTTACTGGGCGATTGCATCAACTTAGATGCTTCTCCTGTGTTCTACTGTGCTGCTTGTATTGTCCCCACATAACCCAGCACGCGACAAAGGCTGGCAGACCATAAATGTAACAGTTTCAGGGAGAAATGCGACCAATGTGACGATCTCGCGTTATATCGATTCGATGGTGAATGACGAAACACGGAGATTTTCTAAGGTTTTTACTACATATTAACACTTCTCACATTTTCTCGTGTTACGTGGCTGCCAGTCCTCGGTTCATGCAAAATCTTAAGGTCCTCGGTCATGTCCAAGGCACCAAACCGACCAATAATTCAATAATCGATAACTAAAACTATAAATGTAGCTCTTCTTACTGGGCGATTGCATCAACTTAGATGCTTCTCCTATGTTCTACTGTGCTGCTTGTATTGTCCCCACATACCGCAGCACGCGACAAGGGCTGGCAGACCATAAATGTAACCGTTTCAGAGAGAAATGCGACCAATGTGACGATCTCGCGTTATATCGATTCGATGGTGAATGACGAAACACGGAGATTTTCTAAGGTTTTTACTACGTATTAACACTTTTCACATTTTCTCGTGTTACGTGGCTGCCAGTCCTCGGTTCATGCAAAATCTTAAGGTCCTCGGTCATGTCCAAGGCACCAAACCGACCAATAATTCAATAATCGATAACTAAAACTATAAATGTAGCTCTTCTTACTGGGCGATTGCATCAACTTAGATGCTTCTCCTGTGTTCTACTGTGCTGCTTGTATTGTCCCCACATACCGCAGCACGCGACAAGGGCTGGCAGACCATAAATGTAACCGTTTCAGAGAGAAATGCGACCAATGTGACGATCTCGCGTTATATCGATTCGATGGTGAATGACGAAACACGGAGATTTTCTAAGGTTTTTACTACATATTAACACTTTTCACATTTTCTCGTGTTACGTGGCTGCCAGTCCTCGGTTCATGCAAAATCTTAAGGTCCTAGGTCATGTCCAAGGCACCAAACCGACCAATAATTCAATAATCGGTAACTAAAACTATAAATGTAGCTCTTCTTACTGGGCGATTGCATCAACTAAGATGCTTCTCCTGTGTTCTACTGTGCTGCTTGTATTGTCCCCACATAACCCAGCACGCGACAAAGGCTGGCAGACCATAAATGTAACAGTTTCAGGGAGAAATGCGACCAATGTGACGATCTCGCGTTATATCGATTCGATGGTGAATGACGAAACACGGAGATTTTCTAAGGTTTTTACTACATATTAACACTTCTCACATTTTCTCGTGTTACGTGGCTGCCAGTCCTCGGTTCATGCAAAATCTTAAGGTCCTCGGTCATGTCCAAGGCACCAAACCGACCAATAATTCAATAATCGATAACTAAAACTATAAATGTAGCTCTTCTTACTGGGCGATTGCATCAACTTAGATGCTTCTCCTATGTTCTACTGTGCTGCTTGTATTGTCCCCACATACCGCAGCACGCGACAAGGGCTGGCAGACCATAAATGTAACCGTTTCAGAGAGAAATGCGACCAATGTGACGATCTCGCGTTATATCGATTCGATGGTGAATGACGAAACACGGAGATTTTCTAAGGTTTTTACTACGTATTAACACTTTTCACATTTTCTCGTGTTACGTGGCTGCCAGTCCTCGGTTCATGCAAAATCTTAAGGTCCTCGGTCATGTCCAAGGCACCAAACCGACCAATAATTCAATAATCGATAACTAAAACTATAAATGTAGCTCTTCTTACTGGGCGATTGCATCAACTTAGATGCTTCTCCTGTGTTCTACTGTGCTGCTTGTATTGTCCCCACATACCGCAGCACGCGACAAGGGCTGGCAGACCATAAATGTAACCGTTTCAGAGAGAAATGCGACCAATGTGACGATCTCGCGTTATATCGATTCGATGGTGAATGACGAAACACGGAGATTTTCTAAGGTTTTTACTACATATTAACACTTTTCACATTTTCTCGTGTTACGTGGCTGCCAGTCCTCGGTTCATGCAAAATCTTAAGGTCCTAGGTCATGTCCAAGGCACCAAACCGACCAATAATTCAATAATCGGTAACTAAAACTATAAATGTAGCTCTTCTTACTGGGCGATTGCATCAACTAAGATGCTTCTCCTGTGTTCTACTGTGCTGCTTGTATTGTCCCCACATACCGCAGCACGCGACAAGGGCTGGCAGACCATAAATGTAACCGTTTCAGAGAGAAATGCGACCAATGTGACGATCTCGCGTTATATCGATTCGATGGTGAATGACGAAACACGGAGATTTTCTAAGGTTTTTACTACATATTAACACTTTTCACATTTTCTCGTGTTACGTGGCTGCCAGTCCTCGGTTCATGCAAAATCTTAAGGTCCTCGGTCATGTCCAAGGCACCAAACCGACCAATAATTCAATAATCGATAGCTAAAACTATAAATGTAGCTCTTCTTACTGGGCGATTGCATCAACTTAGATGCTTCTCCTGTGTTCTAATGTGCTGCTTGTATTGTCCCCACATACCGCAGCACGCGACAAGGGCTGGCAGACCATAAATGTAACCGTTTCAGAGAGAAATGCGACCAATGTGACGATCTCGCGTTATATCGATTAGATGGTGAATGACGAAACACGGAGATTTTCTAAGGTTTTCACTACATATTAACACTTTTCACATTTTCTCGTGTTACGTGGCTGCCAGTCCTCGGTTCATGCAAAATCTTAAGGTCCTCAGTCATGTCCAAGGCGCCAAACCGACCAATAATTCAATAATCGATAACTAAAACTATAAATGTAGCTCTTCTTACTGGGCGATTGCATCAACTTAGATGCTTCTCCTGTGTTCTACTGTGAGCTTGTATTGTCCCCACATACCGCAGCACGCGACAAGGGCTGGCAGACCATAAATGTAACCGTTTCAGAGAGAAATGCGACCAATGTGACGATCTCGCGTTATATCGATTCGATGGTGAATGACGAAACACGGAGATTTTCTAAGGTTTTCACTACATATTAACACTTTTCACATTTTCTCGTGTTACGTGGCTGCCAGTCCTCGGTTCATGCAAAATCTTAAGGTCCTCGGTCATGTCCAAGGCACCAAACCGACCAATAATTCAATAATCGATAACTAAAACTATAAATGTAGCTCTTCTTACTGGGCGATTGCATCAACTTAGATGCTTCTCCTGTGTTCTACTGTGCTGCTTGTATTGTCCCCACATACCGCAGCACGCGACAAGGGCTGGCAGACCATAAATGTAACCGTTTCAGAGAGAAATGCGACCAATGTGACGATCTCGCGTTATATCGATTCGATGGTGAATGACGAAACACGGAGATTTTCTAAGGTTTTTACTACATATTAACACTTTTCACATTTTCTCGTGTTACGTGGCTGCCAGTCCTCGGTTCATGCAAAATCTTAAGGTCCTCGGTCATGTCCAAGGCACCAAACCGACCAATAATTCAATAATCGATAGCTAAAACTATAAATGTAGCTCTTCTTACTGGGCGATTGCATCAACTTAGATGCTTCTCCTGTGTTCTAATGTGCTGCTTGTATTGTCCCCACATACCGCAGCACGCGACAAGGGCTGGCAGACCATAAATGTAACCGTTTCAGAGAGAAATGCGACCAATGTGACGATCTCGCGTTATATCGATTAGATGGTGAATGACGAAACACGGAGATTTTCTAAGGTTTTCACTACATATTAACACTTTTCACATTTTCTCGTGTTACGTGGCTGCCAGTCCTCGGTTCATGCAAAATCTTAAGGTCCTCAGTCATGTCCAAGGCACCAAACCGACCAATAATTCAATAATCGATAACTAAAACTATAAATGTAGCTCTTCTTACTGGGCGATTGCATCAACTTAGATGCTTCTCCTGTGTTCTACTGTGAGCTTGTATTGTCCCCACATACCGCAGCACGCGACAAGGGCTGGCAGACCATAAATGTAACCGTTTCAGAGAGAAATGCGACCAATGTGACGATCTCGCGTTATATCGATTCGATGGTGAATGACGAAACACGGAGATTTTCTAAGGTTTTCACTACATATTAACACTTTTCACATTTTCTCGTGTTACGTGGCTGCCAGTCCTCGGTTCATGCAAAATCTTAAGGTCCTCGGTCATGTCCAAGGCACCAAACCGACCAATAATTCAATAATCGATAACTAAAACTATAAATGTAGCTCTTCTTACTGGGCGATTGCATCAACTTAGATGCTTCTCCTGTGTTCTACTGTGCTGCTTGTATTGTCCCCACATACCGCAGCACGCGACAAGGGCTGGCAGACCATAAATGTAACAGTTTCAGAGAGAAATGCGACCAATGTGACGATCTCGCGTTATATCGATTCGATGGTGAATGACGAAACACGGAGATTTTCTAAGGTTTTTACTACATATTAACACTTTTCACATTTTCTCGTGTTACGTGGCTGCCAGTCCTCGGTACATGCAAAATCTTAAGGTCCTCGGTCATGTCCAAGGCACCAAACCGACCAATAATTCAATAATCGATAACTAAAACTATAAATGTAGCTCTTCTTACTGGGCGATTGCATCAACTTAGATGCTTCTCCTGTGTTCTACTGTGCTGCTTGTATTGTCCCCACATACCGCAGCACGCGACAAGGGCTGGCAGACCATAAATGTAACCGTTTCAGAGAGAAATGCGACCAATGTGACGATCTCGCGTTATATCGATTCGATGGTGAATGACGAAACACGGAGATTTTCTAAGGTTTTTACTACATATTAACACTTTTCACATTTTCTCGTGTTACGTGGATGCCAGTCCTCGGTTCATGCAAAATCTTAAGGTCCTCGGTCATGTCCAAGGCACCAAACTGACCAATAATTCAATAATCGATAACTAAAACTATAAATGTAGCTCTTCTTACTGGGCGATTGCATCAACTTAGATGCTTCTCCTGTGTTCTACTGTGCTGCTTGTATTGTCCCCACATACCGCAGCACGCGACAAGGGCTGGCAGACCATAAATGTAACAGTTTCAGAGAGAAATGCGACCAATGTGACGATCTCGCGTTATATCGATTCGATGGTGAATGACGAAACACGGAGATTTTCTAAGGTTTTTACTACATATTAACACTTCTCACATTTTCTCGTGTTACGTGGCTGCCAGTCCTCGGTTCATGCAAAATCTTAAGGTCCTCGGTCATGTCCAAGGCACCAAACCGACCAATAATTCAATAATCGATAACTAAAACTATAAATGTAGCTCTTCTTACTGGGCGATTGCATCAACTTAGATGCTTCTCCTGTGTTCTACTGTGCTGCTTGTATTGTCCCCACATACCGCAGCACGCGACAAGGGCTGGCAGACCATAAATGTAACCGTTTCAGAGAGAAATGCGACCAATGTGACGATCTCGCGTTATATCGATTCGATGGTGAATGACGAAACACGGAGATTTTCTAAGGTTTTTACTACGTATTAACACTTTTCACATTTTCTCGTGTTACGTGGCTGCCAGTCCTCGGTTCATGCAAAATCTTAAGGCCCTCGGTCATGTCCAAGGCACCAAACCGACCAATAATTCAATAATCGATAACTAAAACTATAAATGTAGCTCTTCTTACTGGGCGATTGCATCAACTTAGATGCTTCTCCTGTGTTCTACTGTGCTGCTTGTATTGTCCCCACATACCGCAGCACGCGACAAGGGCTGGCAGACCATAAATGTAACCGTTTCAGAGAGAAATGCGACCAATGTGACGATCTCGCGTTATATCGATTAGATGGTGAATGACGAAACACGGAGATTTTCTAAGGTTTTTACTACATATTAACACTTTTCACATTTTCTCGTGTTACGTGGCTGCCAGTCCTCGGTTCATGCAAAATCTTAAGGTCCTAGGTCATGTCCAAGGCACCAAACCGACCAATAATTCAATAATCGATAACTAAAACTATAAATGTAGCTCTTCTTACTGGGCGATTGCATCAACTTAGATGCTTCTCCTGTGTTCTACTGTGCTGCTTGTATTGTCCCCACATAACCCAGCACGCGACAAGGGCTGGCAGACCATAAATGTAACAGTTTCAGGGAGAAATGCGACCAATGTGACGATCTCGCGTTATATCGATTCGATGGTGAATGACGAAACACGGAGATTTTCTAAGGTTTTTACTACATATTAACACTTTTCACATTTTCTCGTGTTACGTGGCTGCCAGTCCTCGGTTCATGCAAAATCTTAAGGTCCTCGGTCATGTCCAAGGCACCAAACCGACCAATAATTCAATAATCGATAACTAAAACTATAAATGTAGCTCTTCTTACTGGGCGATTGCATCAACTTAGATGCTTCTCCTGTGTTCTACTGTGCTGCTTGTATTGTCCCCACATACCGCAGCACGCGACAAGGGCTGGCAGACCATAAATGTAACCGTTTCAGAGAGAAATGCGACCAATGTGACGATCTCGCGTTATATCGATTCGATGGTGAATGACGAAACACGGAGATTTTCTAAGGTTTTTACTACATATTAACACTTTTCACATTTTCTCGTGTTACGTGGCTGCCAGTCCTCGGTTCATGCAAAATCTTAAGGTCCTCGGTCATGTCCAAGGCACCAAACCGACCAATAATTCAATAATCGATAGCTAAAACTATAAATGTAGCTCTTCTTACTGGGCGATTGCATCAACTTAGATGCCTCTCCTGTGTTCTACTGTGCTGCTTGTATTGTCCCCACATACCGCAGCACGCGACAAGGGCTGGCAGACCATAAATGTAACCGTTTCAGAGAGAAATGCGACCAATGTGACGATCTCGCGTTATATCGATTCGATGGTGAATGACGAAACACGGAGATTTTCTAAGGTTTTTACTACATATTAACACTTTTCACATTTTCTCGTGTTACGTGGCTGCCAGTCCTCGGTTCATGCAAAATCTTAAGGTCCTCGGTCATGTCCAAGGCACCAAACCGACCAATAATTCAATAATCGATAACTAAAACTATAAATGTAGCTCTTCTTACTGGGCGATTGCATCAACTTAGATGCTTCTCCTGTGTTCTACTGTGCTGCTTGTATTGTCCCCACATACCGCAGCACGCGACAAGGGCTGGCAGACCATAAATGTAACCGTTTCAGAGAGAAATGCGACCAATGTGACGATCTCGCGTTATATCGATTCGATGGTGAATGACGAAACACGGAGATTTTCTAAGGTTTTTACTACATATTAACACTTTTCACATTTTCTCGTGTTACGTGGCTGCCAGTCCTCGGTTCATGCAAAATCTTAAGGTCCTCGGTCATGTCCAAGGCACCAAACCGACCAATAATTCAATAATCGATAACTAAAACTATAAATGTAGCTCTTCTTACTGGGCGATTGCATCAACTTAGATGCTTCTCCTGTGTTCTACTGTGCTGCTTGTATTGTCCCCACATAACCCAGCACGCGACAAGGGCTGGCAGACCATAAATGTAACCGTTTCAGAGAGAAATGCGACCAATGTGACGATCACGCGTTATATCGATTCAATGGTGAATGCCGAAACACGGAGATTTTCTAAGGTTTTTACTACGTATTAACACTTTTCACATTTTCTCGTGTTACGTGGCTGCCAGTCCTCGGTTCATGCAAAATCTTAAGGTCCTCGGTCATGTCCAAGGCACCAAACCGACCAATAATTCAATAATCGATAACTAAAACTATAAATTTAGCTCTTCTTACTGGGCGATTGCATCAACTTAGATGCTTCTCCTGTGTTCTACTGTGCTGCTTGTATTGTCCCCACATACCGCAGCACGCGACAAAGGCTCGCAGACCATAAATGTAACAGTTTCAGAGAGAAATGCGACCAATGTGACGATCTCGCGTTATATCGATTCGATGGTGAATGACGAAACACGGAGATTTTCTAAGGTTTTTACTACATATTAACACTTTTCACATTTTCTCGTGTTACGTGGCTGCCAGTCCTCGGTTCATGCAAAATCTTAAGGTCCTCGGTCATGTCCAAGGCACCAAACCGACCAATAATTCAATAATCGATAACTAAAACTATAAATGTAGCTCTTCTTACTGGGCGATTGCATCAACTTAGATGCTTCTCCTGTGTTCTACTGTGAGCTTGTATAGTCCCCACATACCGCAGCACGCGACAAGGGCTGGCAGACCATAAACGTAACCGTTTCAGAGAGAAATGCGACCAATGTGACGATCTCGCGTTATATCGATTCGATGGTGAATGACGAAACACGGAGATTTTCTAAGGGTTTCACTACATATTAACACTTTTCACATTTTCTCGTGTTACGTGGCTGCCAGTCCTCGGTTCATGCAAAATCTTAAGGTCCTCGGTCATGTCCAAGGCACCAAACCGACCAATAATTCAATAATCGATAACTAAAACTATAAATGTAGCTCTTCTTACTGGGCGATTGCATCAACTTAGATGCTTCTCCTGTGTTCTACTGTGCTGCTTGTATTGTCCCCACATAACCCAGCACGCGACAAGGGCTGCGAGACCATAAATGTAACCGTTTCAGAGAGAAATGCGACCAATGTGACGATCTCGCGTTATATCGATTCGATGGTGAATGACGAAACACGGAGATTTTCTAAGGTTTTTACTACATATTAACACTTTTCACATTTTCTCGTGTTACGTGGCTGCCAGTCCTCGGTTCATGCAAAATCTTAAGGTCCTCGGTCATGTCCAAGGCACCAAACCGACCAATAATTCAATAATCGATAACTAAAACTATAAATGTAGCTCTTCTTACTGGGCGATTGCATCAACTTAGATGCTTCTCCTGTGTTCTACTGTGCTGCTTGTACTGTCCCCACATACCGCAGCACGCGACAAGGGCTGGCAGACCATAAATGTAACCGTTTCAGAGAGAAATGCGACCAATGTGACGATCTCGCGTTATATCGATTCGATGGTGAATGACGAAACACGGAGATTTTCTAAGGTTTTTACTACATATTAACACTTTTCACATTTTCTCGTGTTACGTGGCTGCCAGTCCTCGGTTCATGCAAAATCTTAAGGTCCTAGGTCATGTCCAAGGCACCAAACCGACCAATAATTCAATAATCGATAGCTAAAACTATAAATGTAGCTCTTCTTACTGGGCGATTGCATCAACTTAGATGCTTCTCCTGTGTTCTACTGTGCTGCTTGTATTGTCCCCACATACCGCAGCACGCGACAAGGGCTGGCAGACCATAAATGTAACCGTTTCAGAGAGAAATGCGACCAATGTGACGATCTCGCGTTATATCGATTCGATGGTGAATGACGAAACACGGAGATTTTCTAAGGTTTTTACTACATATTAACACTTTTCACATTTTCTCGTGTTACGTGGCTGCCAGTCCTCGGTTCATGCAAAATCTTAAGGTCCTAGGTCATGTCCAAGGCACCAAACCGACCAATAATTCAATAATCGATAGCTAAAACTATAAATGTAGCTCTTCTTACTGGGCGATTGCATCAACTTAGATGCTTCTCCTGTGTTCTACTGTGCTGCTTGTATTGTCCCCACATAACCCAGCACGCGACAAGGGCTGGCAGACCATAAATGTAACCGTTTCAGAGAGAAATGCGACCAATGTGACGATCTCGCGTTATATCGATTCGATGGTGAATGACGAAACACGGAGATTTTCTAAGGTTTTTACTACATATTAACACTTTTCACATTTTCTCGTGTTACGTGGCTGCCAGTCCTCGGTTCATGCAAAATCTTAAGGTCCTCGGTCATGTCCAAGGCACCAAACCGACCAATAATTCAATAATCGATAACTAAAACTATAAATGTAGCTCTTCTTACTGGGCGATTGCATCAACTTAGATGCTTCTCCTGTGTTCTACTGTGCTGCTTGTATTGTCCCTACATACCGCAGCACGCGACAAGGGCTGGCAGACCATAAATGTAACCGTTTCAGAGAGAAATGCGACCAATGTGACGATCTCGCGTTATATCGATTCGATGGTGAATGACGAAACACGGAGATTTTCTAAGGTTTTCACTACATATTAACACTTTTCACATTTTCTCGTGTTACGTGGCTGCCAGTCCTCGGTTCATGCAAAATCTTAAGGTCCTCGGTCATGTCCAAGGCACCAGACCGACCAATAATTCAATAATCGATAACTAAAACTATAAATGTAGCTCTTCTTACTGGGCGATTGCATCAACTTAGATGCTTCTCCTGTGTTCTACTGTGCTGCTTGTATTGTCCCCACATAACCCAGCAGGCGACAAGGGCTGGCAGACCATAAATGTAACCGTTTCAGAGAGAAATGCGACCAATGTGACGATCTCGCGTTATATCGATTCGATGGTGAATGACGAAACACGGAGATTTTCTAAGGTTTTTACTACATATTAACACTTTTCACATTTTCTCGTGTTACGTGGGTACCAGTCCTCGGTTCATGCAAAATCTTAAGGTCCTCGGTCATGTCCAAGGCACCAAACTGACCAATAATTCAATAATCGATAACTAAAACTATAAATGTAGCTCTTCTTACTGGGCGATTGCATCAACTTAGATGCTTCTCCTGTGTTCTACTGTGCTGCTTGTATTGTCCCCACATACCGCAGCACGCGACAAGGGCTGGCAGACCATAAATGTAACAGTTTCAGAGAGAAATGCGACCAATGTGACGATCTCGCGTTATATCGATTCGATGGTGAATGACGAAACACGGAGATTTTCTAAGGTTTTTACTACATATTAACACTTTTCACATTTTCTCGTGTTACGTGGCTGCCAGTCCTCGGTTCATGCAAAATCTTAAGGTCCTCGGTCATGTCCAAGGCACCAAACCGACCAATAATTCAATAATCGATAACTAAAACTATAAATGTAGCTCTTCTTACTGGGCGATTGCATCAACTTAGATGCTTCTCCTGTGTTCTACTGTGCTGCTTGTATTGTCCCCACATAACCCAGCACGCGACAAGGGCTGGCAGACCAAAAATTATCCGTTTCAGAGAGAAATGCGACCAATGTGACGATCTCGCGTTATATCGATTCGATGGTGAATGACGAAACACGGAGATTTTCTAAGGTTTTTACTACATATTAACACTTTTCACATTTTCTCGTGTTAAGTGGCTGCCAGTCCTCGGTTCATGCAAAATCTTAAGGTCCTCGGTCATGTCCAAGGCACCAAACCGACCAATAATTCAATAATCGATAACTAAAACTATAAATGTAGCTCTTCTTACTGGGCGATTGCATCAACTTAGATGCTTCTCCTGTGTTCTACTGTGCTGCTTGTATTGTCCCCACATACCGCAGCACGCGACAAGGGCTGGCAGACCATAAATGTAACCGTTTCAGAGAGAAATGCGACCAATGTGACGATCTCGCGTTATATCGATTCGATGGTGAATGACGAAACACGGAGATTTTCTAAGGTTTTTACTACATATTAACACTTATCACATTTTCTCGTGTTACGTGGCTGCCAGTCCTCGGTTCATGCAAAATCTTAAGGTCCTCGGTCATGTCCAAGGCACCAAACCGACCAATAATTCAATAATCGATAACTAAAACTATAAATATAGCTCTTCTTACTGGGCGATTGCATCAACTTAGATGCTTCTCCTGTGTTCTACTGTGCTGCTTGTATTGTCCCCACATACCGCAGCACGCGACAAGGGCTGGCAGACCATAAATGTAACCGTTTCAGAGAGAAATGCGACCAATGTGACGATCTCGCGTTATATCGATTAGATGGTGAATGACGAAACACGGAGATTTTCTAAGGTTTTTACTACATATTAACACTTATCACATTTTCTCGTGTTACGTGGCTGCCAGTCCTCGGTTCATGCAAAATCTTAAGGTCCTAGGTCATGTCCAAGGCACCAAACCAACCAATAATTCAATAATCGATAACTAAAACTATAAATGTAGCTCTTCTTACTGGGCGATTGCATCAACTTAGATGCTTCTCCTGTGTTCTACTGTGCTGCTTGTATTGTCCCCACATAACCCAGCACGCGACAAGGGCTGGCAGACCATAAATGTAACAGTTTCAGGGAGAAATGCGACCAATGTGACGATCTCGCGTTATATCGATTCGATGGTGAATGACGAATCACGGAGATTTTCTAAGGTTTTCACTACATATTAACACTTTTCACATTTTCTCGTGTTACGTGGCTGCCAGTCCTCGGTTCATGCAAAATCTTAAGGTCCTCGGTCATGTCCAAGGCACCAAACCGACCAATAATTCAATAATCGATAACTAAAACTGTAAATGTAGCTCTTCTTACTGGGCGATTGCATCAACTTAGATGCTTCTCCTGTGTTCTACTGTGCTGCTTGTATTGTCCCCACATACCGCAGCACGCGACAAGGGCTGGCAGACCATAAATGTAACCGTTTCAGAGAGAAATGCGACCAATGTGACGATTTCGCGTTATATCGATTCGATGGTGAATGACGAAACACGGAGATTTTCTAAGGTTTTTGCTACATATTAACACTTTTCACATTTTCTCGTGTTACGTGGCTGCCAGTCCTCGGTTCATGCAAAATCTTAAGGTCCTCGGTCATGTCCAAGGCACCAAACCGACCAATAATTCAATAATCGATAGCTAAAACTATAAATGTAGCTCTTCTTACTGGGCGATTGCATCAACTTAGATGCCTCTCCTGTGTTCTACGGTGCTGCTTTTATTGTCCCCACATACCGCAGCACGCGATAAGGGCTGGCAGACCATAAATGTAACCGTTTCAGAGAGAAATGCGACCAATGTGACGATCTCGCGTTATATCGATTCGATGGTGAATGACGAAACACGGAGATTTTCTAAGGTTTTTACTACATATTAACACTTTTCACATTTTCTCGTGTTACGTGGCTGCCAGTCCTCGGTTCATGCAAAATCTTAAGGTCCTCGGTCATGTCCAAGGCACCAAACCGACCAATAATTCAATAATCGATAACTAAAACTATAAATGTAGCTCTTCTTACTGGGCGATTGCATCAACTTAGATGCTTCTCCTGTGTTCTACTGTGCTGCTTGTATTGTCCCCACATAACCCAGCACGCGACAAGGGCTGCCAGACCATAAATGTAACCGTTTCAGAGAGAAATGCGACCAATGTGACGATCACGCGTTATATCGATTCAATGGTGAATGACGAAACACGGAGATTTTCTAAGGTTTTTACTACGTATTAACACTTTTCACATTTTCTCGTGTTACGTGGCTGCCAGTCCTCGGTTCATGCAAAATCTTAAGGTCCTCGGTCATGTCCAAGGCACCAAACCGACCAATAATTCAATAATCGATAACTAAAACTATAAATGTAGCTCTTCTTACTGGGCGATTGCATCAACTTAGATGCTTCTCCTGTGTTCTACTGTGCTGCTTGTATTGTCCCCACATACCGCAGCACGCGACAAGGGCTGGCAGACCATAAATGTAACAGTTTCAGAGAGAAATGCGACCAATGTGACGATCTCGCGTTATATCGATTCGATGGTGAATGACGAAACACGGAGATTTTCTAAAGTTTTTACTACATATTAACACTTTTCAAATTTTCTCGTGTTACGTGGCTGCCAGTCCTCGGTTCATGCAAAATCTTAAGGTCCTAGGTCATGTCCAAGGCACCAAACCGACCAATAATTCAATAATCGGTAACTAAAACTATAAATGTAGCTCTTCTTACTGGGCGATTACATCAACTATGATGCTTCTCCTGTGTTCTACTGTGCTGCTTGTATTGTCCCCACATACCGCAGCACGCGACAAGGGCTGGCAGACCATAAATGTAACCGTTTCAGAGAGAAATGCGACCAATGTGACGATCTCGCGTTATATCGATTCGATGGTGAATGACGAATCACGGAGATTTTCTAAGGTTTTCACTACATATTAACACTTTTCACATTTTCTCGTGTTACGTGGCTGCCAGTCCTCGGTTCATGCAAAATCTTAAGGTCCTCGGTCATGTCCAAGGCACCAACCCGACCAATAATTCAATAATCGATAGCTAAAACTATAAATGTAGCTCTTCTTACTGGGCGATTGCATCAACTTAGATGCTTCTCCTGTGTTCTACTGTGAGCTTGTATTGTCCCCACATACCGCAGCACGCGACAAGGGCTGGCAGACCATAAATGTAACCGTTTCAGAGAGAAATGCGACCAATGTGACGATCTCGCGTTATATCGATTCGATGGTGAATGACGAAACACGGAGATTTTCTAAGGTTTTTACTACATATTAACACTTTTCACATTTTCTCGTGTTACGTGGCTGCCAGTCCTCGGTTCATGCAAAATCTTAAGGTCCTCGGTCATGTCCAAGGCACCAAACCGACCAATAATTCAATAATCGATAACTAAAACTATAAATGTAGCTCTACTTACTGGGCGATTGCATCAACTTAGATGCTTCTCCTGTGTTCTACTGTGCTGCTTGTATTGTCCCCACATACCGCAGCACGCGACAAGGGCTGGCAGACCATAAATGTAACCGTTTCAGAGAGAAATGCGACCAATGTGACGATCTCGCGTTATATCGATTCGATGGTGAATGACGAAACACGGAGATTTTCTAAGGTTTTTACTACATATTAACACTTTTCACATTTTCTCGTGTTACGTGGCTGCCAGTCCTCGGTTCATGCAAAATCTTAAGGTCCTCGGTCATGTCCAAGGCACCAAACCGACCAATAATTCAATAATCGATAACTAAAACTATAAATGTAGCTCTTCTTACTGGGCGATTGCATCAACTTAGATGCTTCTCCTGTGTTCTACTGTGCTGCTTGTATTGTCCCCACATAACCCAGCACGCGACAAGGGCTGCCAGACCATAAATGTAACCGTTTCAGAGAGAAATGCGACCAATGTGACGATCACGCGTTATATCGATTCGATGGTGAATGACGAAACACGGAGATTTTCTAAGGTTTTTACTACGTATTAACACTTTTCACATTTTCTCGTGTTACGTGGCTGCCAGTCCTCGGTTCATGCAAATTCTTAAGGTCCTCGGTCATGTCCAAGGCACCAAACCGACCAATAATTCAATAATCGATAACTAAAACTATAAATGTAGCTCTTCTTACTGGGCGATTGCATCAACTTAGATGCTTCTCCTGTGTTCTACTGTGCTGCTTGTATTGTCCCCACATACCGCAGCACGCGACAAGGGCTGGCAGACCATAAATGTAACCGTTTCAGAGAGAAATGCGACCAATGTGACGATCTCGCGTTATATCGATTCGATGGTGAATGACGAAACACGGAGATTTTCTAAGGTTTTTACTACATATTAACACTTTTCACATTTTCTCGTGTTACGTGGCTGCCAGTCCTCGGTTCATGCAAAATCGTAAGGTCCTAGGTCATGTCCAATGCATCAAACCGACCAATAATTCAATAATCGGTAACTAAAACTATAAATGTAGCTCTTCTTACTGGGCGATTGCATCAACTAAGATGCTTCTCCTGTGTTCTACTGTGCTGCTTGTATTGTCCCCACATACCGCAGCACGCGACTAGGGCTGGCAGACCATAAATGTAACCGTTTCAGAGAGAAATGCGACCAATGTGACGATCTCGCGTTATATCGATTCGATGGTGAATGACGAAACACGGAGATTTTCTAAGGTTTTTACTACATATTAACACTTTTCACATTTTCTCGTGTTACGTGGCTGCCAGTCCTCGGTTCATGCAAAATCTTAAGGTCCTCGGTCATGTCCAAGGCACCAAACCGACCAATAATTCAATAATCGATAGCTAAAACTATAAATGTAGCTCTTCTTACTGGGCGATTGCATCAACTTAGATGCTTCTCCTGTGTTCTACTGTGCTGCTTGTATTGTCCCCACATACCGCAGCACGCGACAAGGGCTGGCAGACCATAAATGTAACCGTTTCAGAGAGAAATGCGACCAATGTGACGATCTCGCGTTATATCGATTCGATGGTGAATGACGAAACACGGAGATTTTCTAAGGTTTTTACTACATATTAACACTTTTCACATTTTCTCGTGTTACGTGGCTGCCAGTCCTCGGTTCATGCAAAATCTTAAGGTCCTCGGTCATGTCCAAGGCACCAAACCGACCAATAATTAAATAATCGATAACTAAAACTATAAATGTAGCTCTTCTTACTGGGCGATTGCATCAACTTAGATGCTTCTCCTGTGTTCTACTGTGCTGCTTGTATTGTCCCTACATACCGCAGCACGCGACAAGGGCTGGCAGACCATAAATGTAACCGTTTCAGAGAGAAATGCGACCAATGTGACGATCTCGCGTTATATCGATTCGATGGTGAATGACGAAACACGGAGATTTTCTAAGGTTTTCACTACATATTAACACTTTTCACATTTTCTCGTGTTACGTGGCTGCCAGTCCTCGGTTCATGCAAAATCTTAAGGTCATCGGTCATGTCCAAGGCACCAAACCGACCAATAATTCAATAATCGATAACTAAAACTATAAATGTAGCTCTTCTTACTGGGCGATTGCATCAACTTAGATGCTTCTCCTGTGTT
Source organism: Schistocerca nitens (assembly GCF_023898315.1). NCBI lineage: Eukaryota > Metazoa > Arthropoda > Insecta > Orthoptera > Acrididae > Schistocerca > Schistocerca nitens. The sequence continues at coordinate 71,207,941 of NC_064625.1, forward strand.
CTACTGTGCTGCTTGTATTGTCCCCACATAACCCAGCACGCGACAAGGGCTGGCAGACCATAAATGTAACCGTTTCAGAGAGAAATGCGACCAATGTGACGATCTCGCGTTATATCGATTCGATGGTGAATGACGAAACACGGAGATTTTCTAAGGTTTTTACTACATATTAACACTTTTCACATTTTCTCGTGTTACGTGGGTACCAGTCCTCGGTTCATGCAAAATCTTAAGGTCCTCGGTCATGTCCAAGGCACCAAACTGACCAATAATTAAATAATCGATAACTAAAACTATAAATGTAGCTCTTCTTACTGGGCGATTGCATCAACTTAGATGCTTCTCCTGTGTTCTACTGTGCTGCTTGTATTGTCCCCACATACCGCAGCACGCGACAAGGGCTGGCAGACCATAAATGTAACAGTTTCAGAGAGAAATGCGACCAATGTGACGATCTCGCGTTATATCGATTCGATGGTGAATGACGAAACACGGAGATTTTCTAAGGTTTTTACTACATATTAACACTTTTCACATTTTCTCGTGTTACGTGGCTGCCAGTCCTCGGTTCATGCAAAATCTTAAGGTCCTCGTTCATGTCCAAGGCACCAAACCGACCAATAATTCAATAATCGATAACTAAAACTATAAATGTAGCTCTTCTTACTGGGCGATTGCATCAACTTAGATGCTTCTCCTGTGTTCTACTGTGAGCTTGTATTGTCCCCACATAACCCAGCACGCGACAAGGGCTGGCAGACCAAAAATTAACCGTTTCAGAGAGAAATGCGACCAATGTGACGATCTCGCGTTATATCGATTCGATGGTGAATGACGAAACACGGAGATTTTCTAAGGTTTTTACTACATATTAACACTTTTCACATTTTCTCGTGTTACGTGGCTGCCAGTCCTCGGTTCATGCAAAATCATAAGGTCCTCGGTCATGTCCAAGGCACCAAACCGACCAATAATTCAATAATCGATAACTAAAACTATAAATGTAGCTCTTCTTACTGGGCGATTGCATCAACTTAGATGCTTCTCCTGTGTTCTACTGTGCTGCTTGTATTGTCCCCACATACCGCAGCACGCGACAAGGGCTGGCAGACAATAAATGTAACCGTTTCAGAGAGAAATGCGACCAATGTGACGATCTCGCGTTATATCGATTCGATGGTGAATGACGAAACACGGAGATTTTCTAAGGTTTTTACTACATATTAACACTTTTCACATTTTCTCGTGTTACGTGGCTGCCAGTCCTCGGTTCATGCAAAATCTTAAGGTCCTCGGTCATTTCCAAGGCACCAAACCGACCAATAATTCAATAATCGATAACTAAAACTATAAATGTAGCTCTTCTTACTGGGCGATTGTATCAACTTAGATGCTTCTCCTGTGTTCTACTGTGCTGCTTGTATTGTCCCCACATACCGCAGCACGCGACAAGGGCTGGCAGACCATAAATGTAACCGTTTCAGAGAGAAATGCGACCAATGTGACGATATCGCGTTATATCGATTCGATGGTGAATGACGAAACACGGAGATTTTCTAAGGTTTTTACTACATATTAACACTTTTCACATTTTCTCGTGTTACGTGGCTGTCAGTCCTCGGTTCATGCAAAATCTGAAGGTCCTCGGTCATGTCCAAGGTACCCAACCGACCAATAATTCAATAATCGATAGCTAAAACTATAAATGTAGCTCTTCTTACTGGGCGATTGCATCAACTTAGATGCTTCTCCTGTGTTCTACTGTGCTGCTTGTATTGTCCCCACATACCGCAGCACGCGACAAGGGCTGGCAGACCATAAATGTAACCGTTTCAGAGAGAAATGCGACCAATGTGATGAACCCGCGTTATATCGATTCGATGGTGAATGACGAAACACGGAGATTTTCTAAGATTTTTACTACATATTAACACTTTTCACATTTTCTCGTGTTACGTGGCTGCCAGTCCTCGGTTCATGCAAAATCTTAAGGTCCTAGGTCATGTCCAAGGCACCAAACCGACCAACAATTCAATAATCGATAACTAAAACTATAAATGTAGCTCTTCTTACTGGGCGATTGCATCAACTTAGATGCTTCTCCTGTGTTCTCCTGTGCTGCTTGTATTGTCCCCACATAACCCAGCACGCGACAAGGGCTGGCAGACCAAAAATTAACAGTTTCAGAGAGAAATGCGACCAATGTGACGATCTCGCGTTATATCGATTCGATGGTGAATGACGAAACACGGAGATTTTCTAAGGTTTTTACTACATATTAACACTTTTCACATTTTCTCGTGTTACGTGGCTGCCAGTCCTCGGTTCATGCAAAATCTTAAGGTCCTCGGTAATGTCCAAGGCACCAAACCGACCAATAATTCAATAATCGATAACTAAAACTATAAATGTAGCTCTTCTTACTGGGCGATTGCATCAACTTAGATGCTTCTGTGTTCTACTGTGCTGCTTGTATTGTCCCCACATAACCCAGCACGCGAGAAGGGCTGGCAGACCAAAAATTAACCGTTTCAGAGAGAAATGAGACCAATGTGACGATCTCGCGTTATATCGATTCGATGGTGAATGACGAAACACGGAGATTTTCTAAGGTTTTTACTACATATTAACACTTTTCACATTTTCTCGTGTTACGTGGCTCCCAGTCCTCGGTTCATGCAAAATCTTAAGGTCCTCGGTCATGTCCAAGGCACCAAACCGACCAATAATTCAATAATCGATAACTAAAACTATAAATCTAGCTTTTCTTACTGGGCGATTGCATCAACTTAGATGCTTCTCCTGTGTTCTACTGTGCTGCTTGTATTGTCCCCACATACCGCAGCACGCGACAAGGGCTGGCAGACCATAAATGTAACCGTTTCAGAGAGAAATGCGACCAATGTGACGATATCGCGTTATATCGATTCGATGGTGAATGACGAAACATGGAGATTTTCTAAGGTTTTTACTACATATTAACACTTTTCACATTTTCTCGTGTTACGTGGCTGCCAGTCCTCGGTTCATGCAAAATCTTAAGGTCCTCGGTCATGTCCAAGGCACCAAACCGACCAATAATTCAATAATCGATAGCTAAAACTATAAATGTAGCTCTTCTTACTGGGCGATTGCATCAACTTAGATGCTTCTCCTGTGTTCTACTGTGCTGCTTGTATTGTCCCCACATACCGCAGCACGCGACAAGGGCTGGCAGACCATAAATGTAACCGTTTCAGAGAGAAATGCGACCAATGTGACGATCTCGCGTTATATCGACTCCATGGTGAATGACGAAACACGGAGATTTTCTAAGGTTTTTACTACATATTAACACTTTTCACATTTTCTCGTGTTACGTGGCTGCCAGTCCTCGGTTCATGCAAAATCTTAAGGTCCTCGGTCATGTTCAAGGCACCAAACCGACCAATAATTCAATAATCGATAACTAAAACTATAAATGTAGCTCTTCTTACTGGGCGATTGCATCAACTTAGATGCCTCTCCTGTGTTCTACTGTGCTGCTTGTATTGTCCCCACATACCGCAGCACGCGACAAGGGATGGCAGACCATAAATGTAACCGTTTCAGAGAGAAATGCGACCAATGTGACGATCTCGCGTTATATCGATTCGATGGTGAATGACGAAACACGGAGATTTTCTAAGGTTTTTACTACATATTAACACTTTTCACATTTTCTCGTGTTACGTGGCTGCCAGTCCTCGGTTCATGCAAAATCTTAAGGTCCTCGGTCATGTCCAAGGCACCAAACCGACCAATAATTCAATAATCGATAACTAAAACTATAAATGTAGCTCTTCTTACTGGGCGATTGCATCAACTTAGATGCTTCTCCTGTGTTCTACTGTGCTGCTTGTATTGTCCCCACATAACCCAGCACGCGACAAGGGCTGGCAGACCATAAATGTAATCGTTTCAGAGAGAAATGCGACCAATGTGACGATCTCGCGTTATATCGATTCGATGGTGAATGACGAAACACGGAGATTTTCTAAGGTTTTTACTACATATTAACACTTTTCACATTTTCTCGTGTTACGTGGGTACCAGTCCTCGGTTCATGCAAAATCTTAAGGTCCTCGGTCATGTCCAAAGCACCAAACTGACCAATAATTCAATAATCGATAACTAAAACTATAAATGTAGCTCTTCTTACTGGGCGATTGCATCAACTTAGATGCTTCTCCTGTGTTCTACTGTGCTGCTTGTATTGTCCCCACATACCGCAGCACGCGACAAGGGCTGGCAGACAATAAATGTAACCGTTTCAGAGAGAAATGCGACCAATGTGACGATCTCGCGTTATATCGATTCGATGGTGAATGACGAAACACGGAGATTTTCTAAGGTTTTTACTACATATTAACACTTTTCACATTTTCTCGTGTTACGTGGCTGCCAGTCCTCGGTTCATGCAAAATCTTAAGGTCCTCGGTCATGTCCAAGGCACCAAACCGACCAATAATTCAATAATCGATAACTAAAACTATAAATGTAGCTCTTCTTACTGGGCGATTGCATCAACTTAGATGCTTCTCCTGTGTTCTACTGTGCTGCTTGTATTGTCCCCACATACCGCAGCACGCGACAAGGGCTGGCAGACCATAAATGTAACCGTTTCAGAGAGAAATGCGACCAATGTGACGATATCGCGTTATATCGATTCGATGGTGAATGACGAAACACGGAGATTTTCTAAGGTTTTTACTACATATTAACACTTTTCACATTTTCTCGTGTTACGTGGCTGCCAGTCCTCGGTTCATGCAAAATCTTAAGGTCCTCGGTCATGTCCAAGGCACCAAACCGACCAATAATTCAATAATCGATAACTAAAACTATAAATGTAGCTCTTCTTACTGGGCGATTGCATCAACTTAGATGCTTCTCCTGTGTTCTACTGTGCTGCTTGTATTGTCCCCACATACCGCAGCACGCGACAAGGGCTGGCAGACCATAAATGTAACCGTTTCAGAGAGAAATGCGACCAATGTGACGATCTCACGTTATATCGATTCGATGCTGAATGACGAAACACGGAGATTTTCTAAGGTTTTTACTACATATTAACACTTTTCACATTTTCTCGTGTTACGTGGCTGCCAGTCGTCGGTTCATGCAAAATCTTAAGGTCCTAGGTCATGTCCAAGGCACCAAACCGACCAATAATTCAATAATCGATAACTAAAACTATAAATGTAGCTCTTCTTACTGGGCGATTGCATCAACTTAGATGCTTCTCCTGAGTTCTACTGTGCTGCTTGTATTGTCCCCACATAACCCAGCACGCGACAAGGGCTGGCAGACCAAAAATTAACCGTTTCAGAGAGAAATGCGACCAATTTGACGATCTCGCGTTATATCGATTCGATGGTGAATGACGAAACAGGGATATTTTCTAAGGTTTTTACTACATATTAACACTTTTCACATTTTCTCGTGTTACGTGGCTGCCAGTCCTCGGTTCATGCAAAATCTTAAGGTCCTCGGTCATGTCCAAGGCACCAAACTGACCAATAATTCAATAATCGATAACTAAAACTGTAAATGTAGCTCTTCTTACTGGGCGATTGCATCAACTTAGATGCTTCTCCTGTGTTCTACTGTGCTGCTTGTATTGTCCCCGCATACCGCAGCACGCGACAAGGGCTGGCAGACCATAAATGTAACCGTTTCAGAGAGAAATGCGACCAATGTGACGATCTCACGTTATATCGATTCGATGCTGAATGACGAAACACGGAGATTTTCTAAGGTTTTTACTACATATTAACACTTTTCACATTTTCTCGTGTTACGTGGCTGCCAGTCGTCGGTTCATGCAAAATCTTAAGGTCCTAGGTCATGTCCAAGGCACCAAACCGACCAATAATTCAATAATCGATAACTAAAACTATAAATGTAGCTCTTCTTAGTGGGCGATTGCATCAACTTAGATGCTTCTCCTGAGTTCTACTGTGCTGCTTGTATTGTCCCCACATAACCCAGCACGCGACAAGGGCTGGCAGACCAAAAATTAACCGTTTCAGAGAGAAATGCGACCAATTTGACGATCTCGCGTTATATCGATTCGATGGTGAATGACGAAACAGGGAGATTTTCTAAGGTTTTTACTACATATTAACACTTTTCACATTTTCTCGTGTTACGTGGCTGCCAGTCCTCGGTTCATGCAAAATCTTAAGGTCCTCGGTCATGTCCAAGGCACCAAACCGACCAATAATTCAATAATCGATAACTAAAACTATAAATGTAGCTCTTCTTACTGGGCGATTGTATCAACTTAGATGCTTCTCCTGTGGTCTACTGTGCTGCTTGTATTGTCCCCACATACCGCAGCACGCGACAAGGGCTGGCAGACCATAAATGTAACCGTTTCAGAGAGAAATGCGACCAATGTGACGATCTCGCGTTATATCGATTCGATGGTGAATGACGAAACAGGGAGATTTTCTAAGGTTTTTACTACATATTAACACTTTTCACATTTTCTCGTGTTACGTGGCTGCCAGTCCTCGGTTCATGCAAAATCTTAAGGTCCTCGGTCATGTCCAAGGCACCAAACCGACCAATAATTCAATAATCGATAACTAAAGTTATAAATGTAGCTCTTCTTACTGGGCGATTGCATCAACTTTGATGCTTCTCCTGTGTTCTACTGTGCTGCTTGTATTGTCCCCACATACCGCAGCACGCGACAAGGGCTGGCAGACCATAAATGTAACCGTTTCAGAGAGAAATGCGACCAATGTGACGATATCGCGTTATATCGATTCGATGGTGAATGACGAAACACGAAGATTTTCTAAGGTTTTTACTACATATTAACACTTTTCACATTTTCTCGTGTTACGTGGCTGCCAGTCCTCGGTTCGTGCAAAATCTTAAGGTCCTCGGTCATGTCCAAGGCACCAAACCGACCAATAATTCAATAATCGATAGCTAAAACTATAAATGTAGCTCTTCTTATTGGGCGATTGCATCAACTTAGATGCTTCTCCTGTGTTCTACTGTGCTGCTTGTATTGTCCCCACATACCGCAGCACGCGACAAGGGCTGGCAGACCATAAATGTAACCGTTTCAGAGAGAAATGCGACCAATGTGACGATCTCGCGTTATATCGATTCGATGGTGAATGACGAAACACGGAGATTTTCTAAGATTTTTACTACATATTAACACTTTTCACATTTTCTCGTGCTACGTGGCTGCCAGTCGTCGGTTCATGCAAAATCTTAAGGTCCTAGGTCATGTCCAAGGCACCAAACCGACCAATAATTCAATAATCGATAACTAAAACTATAAATGTAGCTCTTCTTACTGGGCGATTGCATCAACTTAGATGCTTCTCCTGTGTTCTACTGTGCTGCTTGTATTGTCCCCACATAACCCAGCACGCGACAAGGGCTGGCAGACCAAAAATTAACCGTTTCAGAGAGAAATGCGACCAATGTGACGATCTCGCGTTATATCGATTCGATGGTGAATGACGAAACACGGAGATTTTCTAAGGTTTTTACTACATATTAACACTTTTCACATTTTCTCGTGTTACGTGGCTGCCAGTCCTCGGTTCATGCAAAATCTTAAGGTCCTCGGTCATGTCCAAGGCACCAAACCGACCAATAATTCAATAATCGATAGCTAAAACTATAAATGTAGCTCTTCTTACTGGGCGATTGCATCAACTTAGATGCTTCTCCTGTGTTCTACTGTGCTGCTTGTATTGTCCCCACATACCGCAGCACGCGACAAGGGCTGGCAGACCATAAATGTAACCGTTTCAGAGAGAAATGCGACCAATGTGACGATCTCGCGTTATATCGATTCGATGGTGAATGACGAAACACGGAGATTTTCTAAGGTTTTTACTACATATTAACACTTTTCACATTTTCTCGCGTTACGTGGCTGCCAGTCCTCGGTTCATGCAAAATCTTAAGGTCCTCGGTCATGTCCAAGGCACCAAACCGACCAATAAATCAATAATAGATAACTAAAACTATAAATGTAGCTCATCTTACTGGGCGATTGCATCAACTTAGATGCTTCTCCTGTGTTCTACTGTGCTGCTTGTATTGTCCCCACATAACCCAGCACGCGACAAGGGCTGGCAGACCATAAATGTAACCGTTTCAGAGAGAAATGCGACCAATGTGACGATCTCGCGTTATATCGATTCGATGGTGAATGACGAAACACGGAGATTTTCTAAGGTTTTTACTACATATTAACACTTTTCACATTTTCTCGTGTTACGTGGCTGCCAGTCCTCGGTTCATGCAAAATCTTAAGGTCCTCGGTCATGTCCAAGGCATCAAACCGACCAATAATTCAATAATCGATAGCTAAAACTATAAATGTAGCTCTTCTTATTGGGCGATTGCATCAACTTAGATGCTTCACCTGTGTTCTACTGTGCTGCTTGTATTGTCCCCACATACCGCAGCACGCGACAAGGGCTGGCAGACCATAAATGTAACCGTTTCAGAGAGAAATGCGACCAATGTGACGATCTCGCGTTATATCGATTCGATGGTGAATGACGAAACACGGAGATTTTCTAAGGTTTTCGCTACATATTAACACTTTTCACATTTTCTCGTGTTACGTGGCTGCCAGTCCTCGGTTCATGCAAAATCATAAGGTCCTCGGTCATGTCCAAGGCACCAAACCGTCCAATAATTCAATAATCGATAACTAAAACTATAAATGTAGCTCTTCTTACTGGGCGATTGCATCAACTTAGATACTTCTCCTGTGTTCTACTGTGAGCGTGTATTGTCCCCACATACCGCAGCACGCGACAAGGGCTGGCAGACCATAAATGTAACCGTTTCAGAGAGAAATGCGACCAATGTGACGATCTCGCGTTATATCGATTCGATGGTGAATGACGAAACACGGAGATTTTCTAAGGTTTTTACTACATATTAACACTTTTCACATTTTCTCGTGTTACGTGGCTGCCAGTCCTCGGTTCATGCAAAATCTTAAGGTCCTCGGTCATGTCCAAGGCACCAAACCGACCAATAATTCAATAATCGATAACTAAAACTATAAATGTAGCTCTTCTTACTGGGCGATTGCATCAACTTAGATGCTTCTCCTGTGTTCTACTGTGCTGCTTGTATTGTCCCCACATGCCGCAGCACGCGACAAGGGCTGGCAGACCATAAATGTAACCGTTTCAGAGAGAAATGCGACCAATGTGACGATCTCGCGTTATATCGATTCGATGGTGAATGACGAAACACGGAGATTTTCTAAGGTTTTTACTACATATTAACACTTTTCACATTTTCTCGTGTTACGTGGCTGCCAGTCCTCGGTTCATTTAAAATCATAAGGTCCTCGGTCATGTCCAAGTCACCAAACCGACCAATAATTCGATAATCGATTACTAAAACTATAAATGTAGCTCTTCTTACTGGGCGATTGCATCAACTAAGATGCTTCTCCTGTGTTCTACTGTGCTGCTTGTATTGTCTCCACATACCGCAGCACGCGTTAAGGACTGGCAAACCATAAATGTAACCGTTTCAGAGAGAAATGCGACCAATGTGACGATCTCGCGTTATATCGATTCGATGGTGAATGACGAAACACGGAGATTTTCTAAGGTTTTTACTACATATTAACACTTTTCACATTTTCTCGTGTTACGTGGCTGCCAGTCCTCGGTTCATGCAAAATCTTAAGGTCCTCGGTCATGTCCAAGGCACCAAACCGACCAATAATTCAATAATCGATAACTAAAACTATAAATGTAGCTCTTCTTACTGGGCGATTGCATCAACTTAGATGCTTCTCCTGTGTTCTACTGTGCTACTTGTATTGTCCCCACATACCGCAGCACGCGACAAGGGCTGGCAGACAATAAATGTAACCGTTTCAGAGAGAAATGCGACCAATGTGACGATCTCGCGTTATATCGATTCGATGGTGAATGACGAAACACGGAGATTTTCTAAGGTTTTTACTACATATTAACACTTTTCACATTTTCTCGTGTTACGTGGCTGCCAGTCCTCGGTTCATTTAAAATCTTAAGGTCCTCGGTCATGTCCAAGGCACCAAACCGACCAATAATTCAGTAATCGATAACTAAAACTATAAATGTAGCTCTTCTTACTGGGCGATTGCATCAACTTAGATGCTTCTCCTGTGTTCTACTGTGCTGCTTGTATTGTCCCCACATACCGCAGCACGCGACAAGGGATGGCAGACCATAAATGTAACCGTTTCAGAGAGAAATGCGACCAATGTGACGATCTCGCGTTATATCGATTCGATGGTGAATGACGAAACACGGAGATTTTCTAAGGTTTTTACTACATATTAACACTTTTCACATTTTCTCGTGTTACGTGGCTGCCAGTCCTCGGTTCATTTAAAATCTTAAGGTCATCGGTCATGTCCAAGGCACCAAACCGACCAATAATTCAGTAATCGATAACTAAAACTATAAATGTAGCTCTTCTTACTGGGCGATTGCATCAACTAAGATGCTTCTCCTGTGTTCTACTGTGCTGCTTGTATTGTCCCCACATAACCCAGCACGCGACAATGGCTGGCAGACCAAAAATTAACCGTTTCAGAGAGAAATGCGACCAATGTGACGATCTCGCGTTATATCGATTCGATGGTGAATGACGAAACACGGAGATTTTCTAAGGTTTTTACTACATATTAACACTTTTCACATTTTCTCGTGTTACGTGGCTGCCAGTCCTCGGTTCATGCAAAATCTTAAGGTCCTCGGTCATGTCCAAGGCACCAAACCGACCAATAATTCAATAATCGATAACTAAAACTATAAATGTAGCTCTTCTTACTGGGCGATTGCATCAACTTAGATGCTTCTCCTGTGTTCTACTGTGCTGCTTGTATTGTCCCCACATACCGCAGCACGCGACAAGGGCTGGCAGACCATAAATGTAACCGTTTCAGAGAGAAATGCGACATATGTGACGATCTCGCGTTATATCGATTCGATGGTGAATGACGAAACACGGAGATTTTCTAAGGTTTTTACTACATATTAACACTTTTCACATTTTCTCGTGTTACGTGGCTGCCAGTCCTCGGTTCATGCAAAATCTTAAGGTCCTCGGTCATGTCCAAGGCACCAAACCGACCAATAATTCAATAATCGATAACTAAAACTATAAATGTAGCTCTTCTTACTGGGCGATTGCATCAACTTAGATGCTTCTTCTGAGTTCTACTGTGCTGCTTGTATTGTCCCCACATAACCCAGCACGCGACAAGGGCTGGCAGACCAAAAATTAACCGTTTCAGAGAGAAATGCGACCAATGTGACGATCTCGCGTTATATCGATTCGATGGTGAATGACGAAACAGGGAGATTTTCTAAGGTTTTTACTACATATTAACACTTTTCACATTTTCTCGTGTTACGTGGCTGCCAGTCCTCGGTTCATGCAAAATCTTAAGGTCCTCGGTCATGTCCAAGGCACCAAACCGACCAATAATTCAATAATCGATAACTAAAGTTATAAATGTAGCTCTTCTTACTGGGCGATTGCATCAACTTTGATGCTTCTCCTGTGTTCTACTGTGCTGCTTGTATTGTCCCCACATACCGCAGCACGCGACAAGGGCTGGCAGACAATAAATGTAACCGTTTCAGAGAGAAATGCGACCAATGTGACGATCTCGCGTTATATCGATTCGATGGTGAATGACGAAACACGGAGATTTTCTAAGGTTTTTACTACATATTAACACTTTTCACATTTTCTCGTGTTACGTGGCTGCCAGTCCTCGGTTCATGCAAAATCTTAAGGTCCTCGGTCATGTCCAAGGCACCAAACCGACCAATAATTCAGTAATCGATAACTAAAACTATAAATGTAGCTCTTCTTACTGGGCGATTGTATCAACTTAGATGCTTCTCCTGTGTTCTACTGTGCTGCTTGTATTGTCCCCACATACCGCAGCACGCGACAAGGGCTGGCAGACCATAAATGTAACCGTTTCAGAGAGAAATGCGACCAATGTGACGATATCGCGTTATATCGATTCGATGGTGAATGACGAAACACGAAGATTTTCTAAGGTTTTTACTACATATTAACACTTTTCACATTTTCTCGTGTTACGTGGCTGCCAGTCCTCGGTTCGTGCAAAATCTTAAGGTCCTCGGTCATGTCCAAGGCACCAAACCGACCAATAATTCAATAATCGATAGCTAAAACTATAAATGTAGCTCTTCTTATTGGGCGATTGCATCAACTTAGATGCTTCTCCTGTGTTCTACTGTGCTGCTTGTATTGTCCCCACATACCGCAGCACGCGACAAGGGCTGGCAGACAATAAATGTAACCGTTTCAGAGAGAAATGCGACCAATGTGACGATCTCGCGTTATATCGATTCGATGGTGAATGACGAAACACGGAGATTTTCTAAGATTTTTACTACATATTAACACTTTTCACATTTTCTCGTGCTACGTGGCTGCCAGTCGTCGGTTCATGCAAAATCTTAAGGTCCTAGGTCATGTCCAAGGCACCAAACCGACCAATAATTCAATAATCGATAACTAAAACTATAAATGTAGCTCTTCTTACTGGGCGATTGCATCAACTTAGATGCTTCTCCTGTGTTCTACTGTGCTGCTTGTATTGTCCCCACATAACCCAGCACGCGACAAGGGCTGGCAGACCAAAAATTAACCGTTTCAGAGAGAAATGCGACCAATGTGACGATCTCGCGTTATATCGATTCGATGGTGAATGACGAAACACGGAGATTTTCTAAGGTTTTCACTACATATTAACGCTTTTCACATTTTCTCGTGTTACGTGGCTGCCAGTCCTCGGTTCATGCAAAATCATAAGGTCCTCGGTCATGTCCAAGGCACCAAACCGTCCAATAATTCAATAATCGATAACTAAAACTATAAATGTAGCTCTTCTTACTGGGCGATTGCATCAACTTAGATACTTCTCCTGTGTTCTACTGTGAGCGTGTATTGTCCCCACATACCGCAGCACGCGACAAGGGCTGGCAGACCATAAATGTAACCGTTTCAGAGAGAAATGCGACCAATGTGACGATCTCGCGTTATATCGATTCGATGGTGAATGACGAAACACGGAGATTTTCTAAGGTTTTTACTACATATTAACACTTTTCACATTTTCTCGTGTTACGTGGCTGCCAGTCCTCGGTTCATGCAAAATCTTAAGGTCCTCGGTCATGTCCAAGGCACCAAACCAACCAATAATTCAATAATCGATAACTAAAACTATAAATGTAGCTCTTCTTACTGGGCGATTGCATCAACTTAGATGCTTCTCCTGTGTTCTACTGTGCTGCTTGTATTGTCCCCACATGCCGCAGCACGCGACAAGGGCTGGCAGACCATAAATGTAACCGTTTCAGAGAGAAATGCGACCAATGTGACGATCTCGCGTTATATCGATTCGATGGTGAATGACGAAACACGGAGATTTTCTAAGGTTTTTACTACATATTAACACTTTTCACATTTTCTCGTGTTACGTGGCTGCCAGTCCTCGGTTCATGCAAAATCTTAAGGTCCTCGGTCATGTCCAAGTCACCAAACCGACCAATAATTCGATAATCGATAACTAAAACTATAAATGTAGCTCTTCTTACTGGGCGATTGCATCAACTAAGATGCTTCTCCTGTGTTCTACTGTGCTGCTTGTATTGTCCCCACATAACACAGCACGCGACAAGGGCTGGCAGACCAAAAATTAACCGTTTCAGAGAGAAATGCGACCAATGTGACGATCTCGCGTTATATCGATTCGATGGTGAATGACGAAACACGGAGATTTTCTAAGGTTTTTACTACATATTAACACTTTTCACATTTTCTCGTGTTACGTGGCTGCCAGTCCTCGGTTCATGCAAAATCTTAAGGTCCTCGGTCATGTCCAAGGCACCAAACCGACCAATAATTCAATAATCGATAACTAAAACTATAAATGTAGCTCTTCTTACTGGGCGATTGCATCAACTTAGATGCTTCTCCTGTGTTCTACTGTGCTGCTTGTATTGTCCCCACATACCGCAGCACGCGACAAGGGCTGGCAGACAATAAATGTAACCGTTTCAGAGAGAAATGCGACCAATGTGACGATCTCGCGTTATATCGATTCGATGGTGAATGACGAAACACGGAGATTTTCTAAGGTTTTTACTACATATTAACACTTTTCACATTTTCTCGTGTTACGTGGCTGCCAGTCCTCGGTTCATTTAAAATCTTAAGGTCCTCGGTCATGTCCAAGGCACCAAACCGACCAATAATTCAGTAATCGATAACTAAAACTATTAATGTAGCTCTTCTTACTGGGCGATTGCATCAACTAAGATGCTTCTCCTGTGTTCTACTGTGCTGCTTGTATTGTCCCCACATACCGCAGCACGCGACAAGGGATGGCAGACCATAAATGTAACCGTTTCAGAGAGAAATGCGACCAATGTGACGATCTCGCGTTATATCGATTCGATGGTGAATGACGAAACACGGAGATTTTCTAAGGTTTTTACTACATATTAACACTTTTCACATTTTCTCGTGTTACGTGGCTGCCAGTCCTCGGTTCATTTAAAATCTTAAGGTCATCGGTCATGTCCAAGGCACCAAACCGACCAATAATTCAGTAATCGATAACTAAAACTATAAATGTAGCTCTTCTTACTGGGCGATTGCATCAACTAAGATGCTTCTCCTGTGTTCTACTGTGCTGCTTGTATTGTCCCCACATAACCCAGCACGCGACAATGGCTGGCAGACCAAAAATTAACCGTTTCAGAGAGAAATGCGACCAATGTGACGATCTCGCATATCGATTCGATGGTGAATGACGAAACACGGAGATTTTCTAAGGTTTTTACTACATATTAACACTTTTCACATTTTCTCGTGTTACGTGGCTGCCAGTCCTCGGTTCATGCAAAATCTTAAGGTCCTCGGTCATGTCCAAGGCACCAAACCGACCAATAATTCAATAATCGATAACTAAAACTATAAATGTAGCTCTTCTTACTGGGCGATTGCATCAACTTAGATGCTTCTCCTGTGTTCTACTGTGCTGCTTGTATTGTCCCCACATACCGCAGCACGCGACAAGGGCTGGCAGACAATAAATGTAACCGTTTCAGAGAGAAATGCGACCAATGTGACGATCTCGCGTTATATCGATTCGATGGTGAATGACGAAACACGGAGATTTTCTAAGGTTTTTACTACATATTAACACTTTTCTCTTTTTCTCGTGTTACGTGGCTGCCAGTCCTCGGTTCATTTAAAATCTTAATGTCCTCGGTCATGTCCAAGGCACCAAACCGACCAATAATTCAGTAATCGATAACTAAAACTATAAATGTAGCTCTTCCTACTGGGCGATTGCATCAACTTAGATGCTTCTCCTGTGTTCTACTGTGCTGCTTGTATTGTCCCCACATACCGCAGCACGCGACAAGGGATGGCAGACCATAAATGTAACCGTTTCAGAGAGAAATGCGACCAATGTGACGATCTCGCGTTATATCGATTCGATGGTGAATGACGAAACACGGAGATTTTCTAAGGTTTTTACTACATATTAACACTTTTCACATTTTCTCGTGTTACGTGGCTGCCAGTCCTCGGTTCATTTAAAATCTTAAGGTCCTCGGTCATGTCCAAGGCACCAAACCGACCAATAATTCAGTAATCGATAACTAAAACTATAAATGTAGCTCTTCTTACTGGGCGATTGCATCAACTTAGATGCTTCTCCTGTGTTCTACTGTGCTGCTTGTATTGTCCCCACATACCGCAGCACGCGACAAGGGCTGGCAGACCATAAATGTAACCGTTTCAGAGAGAAATGCGACCAATGTGACGATATCGCGTTATATCGATTCGATGGTGAATGACGAAACACGGAGATTTTCTAAGGTTTTTACTACATATTAACACTTTTCACATTTTCTCGTGTTACGTGGCTGCCAGTCCTCGGTTCATGCAAAATCTTAAGGTCCTCGGTCATGTCCAAGGCACCAAACCGACCAATAATTCAATAATCGATAACTAAAACTATAAATGTAGCTCTTCTTACTGGGCGATTGCATCAACTTAGATGCTTCTCCTGTGTTCTACTGTGAGCTTGTATTGTCGCCACATACCGCAGCACGCGACAAGGGCTGGCAGACCATAAATGTAACCGTTTCAGAGAGAAATGCGACCAATGTGACGATCTCGCGTTATATCGATTCGATGGTGAATGACGAAACACGGAGATTTCCTAAGGTTTTTACTACATATTAAAACTTTTCACATTTTCTCGTGTTACGTGGCTCCCAGTCCTCGGTTCATGCAAAATCTTAAGGTCCTCGGTCATGTCCAAGGCACCAAACCGACCAATAATTCAATAATCGATAACTAAAACTATAAATGTAGCTCTTCTTACTGGGCGATTGCATCAACTTAGATGCTTCTCCTGTGTTCTACTGTGAGCTTGTATTGTCCCCACATACCGCAGCACGCGACAAGGGCTGGCAGACCATAAATGTAACCGTTTCAGAGAGAAATGCGACCAATGTGACGATCTCGCGTTATATCGATTCGATGGTGAATGACGAAACACGGAGATTTTCTAAGGTTTTTACTACATATTAACACTTTTCACATTTTCTCGTGTTACGTGGCTGCCAGTCCTCGGTTCATGCAAAATCTTAAGGTCCTCGGTCATGTCCAAGGCACCAAACCGACCAATAATTCAATAATCGATAACTAAAACTATAAATGTAGCTCTTCTTACTGGGCGATTGCATCAACTTAGATGCTTCTCCTGTGTTCTACTGTGCTGCTTGTATTGTCCCAACATACCGCAGCACGCGACAAGGGCTGGCAGACAATAAATGTAACCGTTTCAGAGAGAAATGCGAACAATGTGACGATCTCGCGTTATATCGATTCGATGGTGAATGACGAAACACGGAGATTTTCTAAGGTTTTTACTACATATTAACACTTGTCACATTTTCTCGTGTTACGTGGCTGCCAGTCCTCGGTTCATGCAAAATCTTAAGGTCCTCGGTCATGTCCAAGGCACCAAACCGACTAATAATTCAATAATCGATAACTAAAACTATAAATGTAGCTCTTCTTACTGGGCGATTGCATCAACTTAGATGCTTCTCCTGTGTTCTACTGTGCTGCTTGTATTGTCCCCACATACCGCAGCACGCGACAAGGGCTGGCAGACCATAAATGTAACCGTTTCAGAGAGAAATGCGAACAATGTGACGATCTCGCGTTATATCGATTCGATGGTGAATGACGAAACACGGAGATTTTCTAAGGTTTTTACTACATATTAACACTTTTCACATTTTCTCGTGTTACGTGGCTGCCAGTCCTCGGTTCATACAAAATCTTAAGGTCCTCGGTCATGTCCAAGGCACCAAACCGACCAATAATTCAATAATCGATAACTAAAACTATAAATGTAGCTCTTCTTACTGGGCGATTGCATCAACTTAGATGCTTCTCCTGTGTTCTACTGTGCTGCTTGTATTGTCCCCACATACCGCAGCACGCGACAAGGGCTGGCAGACCATAAATGTAGCCGTTTCAGAGAGAAATGCGACCAATGTGACGATCTCGCGTTATATCGATTCGATGGTGAATGACGAAACACGGAGATTTTCTAAGGTTTTTACTACATATTAACACTTTTCACATTTTCTCGTGTTACGTGGCTGCCAGTCCTCGGTTCATGTAAAATCTTAAGGTCCTCGGTCATGTCCAAGGCACCAAACCGACCAATAATTCGATAATCGATAACTAAAACTATAAATTTAGCTCTTCTTACTGGGCGATTGCATCAACTAAGATGCTTCTCCTGTGTTCTACTGTGCTGCTTGTATTGTCCCCACATATCGCAGCACGCGACAAGGGCTGGCAGACCATAAATGTAACCGTTTCAGAGAGAAATGCGACCAATGTGACGATCTCGCGTTATATCGATTCGATGGTGAATGACGAAACACGGAGATTTTCTAAGGTTTTTACTACATATTAACACTTTTCACATTTTCTCGTGTTACGTGGCTGCCAGTCCTAAGTTCATGCAAAATCTTAAGGTCCTAGGTCATGTCCAAGGCACCAAACCGACCAATAATTCAATAATCGATAACTAAAACAATAAATGTAGCTCTTCTTACTGGGCGATTGCATCAACTTAGATGCTTCACCTGTGTTCTACTGTGCTGCTTGTATTGTCCCCACATACCGCAGCACGCGACAAGGGCTGGCAGACCATAAATGCAACCGTTTCAGAGAGAAATGCGACCAATGTGACGATCTCGCGTTATATCGATTCGATGGTGAATGACGAAACACGGAGATTTTCTAAGGTTTTTACTACATATTAACACTTTTCACATTTTCTCGTGTTACGTGGGTACCAGTCCTCGGTTCATGCAAAATCTTAAGGTCCTCGGTCATGTCCAAGGCACCAAACCGACCAATAATTCAATAATCGATAACTAAAACTATAAATGTAGCTCTTCTTACTGGGCGATTGCATCAACTTAGATGCTTCTCCTGTGTTCTACTGTGCTGCTTGTATTGTCCCCACATACCGCAGCACGCGACAAGGGCTGGCAGACCATAAATGTAACCGTTTCAGAGAGAAATGCGACCAATGTGACGATCTCGCGTTATATCGATTCGATGGTGAATGACGAAACACGGAGATTTTCTAAGGTTTTTACTACATATTAACACTTTTCACATTTTCTCGTGTTACGTGGCTGCCAGTCCTCGGTTCATGCAAAATCTTAAGGTCCTCGGTCATGTCCAAGGCACCAAACCGACCAATAATTCAATAATAGATAACTAAAACTATAAATGTAGCTCATCTTACTGGGCGATTGCATCAACTTAGATGCTTCTCCAGTGTTCTACTGTGCTGCTTGTATTGTCCCCACATAACCCAGCACGCGACAAGGGCTGGCAGACCATAAATGTAACCGTTTCAGAGAGAAATGCGACCAATGTGACGATCTCGCGTTATATCGATTCGATGGTGAATGACGAAACACGGAGATTTTCTAAGGTTTTTACTACATATTAACACTTTTCACATTTTCTCGTGTTACGTGGGTACCAGTCCTCGGTTCATGCAAAATCTTAAGGTCCTCGGTCATGTCCAAGGCACCAAACTGACCAATAATTCAATAATCGATAACTAAAACTATAAATGTAGCTCTTCTTACTGGGCGATTGCATCAACTTAGATGCTTCTCCTGTGTTCTACTGTGCTGCTTGTATTGTCCCCACATACCGCAGCACGCGACAAGGGCTGGCAGACCATAAATGTAACCGTTTCAGAGAGAAATGCGACCAATGTGACGATCTCGCATATCGATTCGATGGTGAATGACGAAACACGGAGATTTTCTAAGGTTTTTACTACATATTAACACTTTTCACATTTTCTCGTGTTACGTGGCTGCCAGTCCTCGGTTCATGCAAAATCTTAAGGTGCTCGGTCATGTCCAAGGCACCAAACCGACCAATAATTCAATAATCGATAACTAAAACTATAAATGTAGCTCTTCTTACTGGGCGATTGCATCAACTTAGATGCTTCTCCTGTGTTCTACTGTGAGCTTGTATTGTCCCCACATACCGCAGCACGCGACAAGGGCTGGCAGACCATAAATGTAACCGTTTCAGAGAGAAATGCGACCAATGTGACGATCTCGCGTTATATCGATTCGATGGTGAATGACGAAACACGGAGATTTTCTAAGGTTTTTACTACATATTAACACTTTTCACATTTTCTCGTGTTACGTGGCTGCCAGTCCTCGGTTCATGCAAAATCTTAAGGTCCTCGGTCATGTCCAAGGCACCAAACCGACCAATAATTCAATAATCGATAACTAAAACTATAAATGTAGCTCTTCTTACTGGGCGATTGCATCAACTTAGATGCTTCTCCTGTGTTCTACTGTGCTGCTTGTATTGTCCCAACATACCGCAGCACGCGACAAGGGCTGGCAGACAATAAATGTAACCGTTTCAGAGAGAAATGCGACCAATGTGACGATCTCGCGTTATATCGATTCGATGGTGAATGACGAAACACGGAGATTTTCTAAGGTTTTTACTACATATTAACACTTTTCACATTTTCTCGTGTTACGTGGCTGCCAGTCCTCGGTTCATGCAAAATCTTAAGGTCCTCGGTCATGTCCAAGGCACCAAACCGACCAATAATTCAATAATAGATAACTAAAACTATAAATGTAGCTCATCTTACTGGGCGATTGCATCAACTTAGATGCTTCTCCAGTGTTCTACTGTGCTGCTTGTATTGTCCCCACATAACCCAGCACGCGACAAGGGCTGGCAGACCATAAATGTAACCGTTTCAGAGAGAAATGCGACCAATGTGACGATCTCGCGTTATATCGATTCGATGGTGAATGACGAAACACGGAGATTTTCTAAGGTTTTTACTACATATTAACACTTTTCACATTTTCTCGTGTTACGTGGGTACCAGTCCTCGGTTCATGCAAAATCTTAAGGTCCTCGGTCATGTCCAAGGCACCAAACTGACCAATAATTCAATAATCGATAACTAAAACTATAAATGTAGCTCTTCTTACTGGGCGATTGCATCAACTTAGATGCTTCTCCTGTGTTCTACTGTGCTGCTTGTATTGTCCCCACATACCGCAGCACGCGACAAGGGCTGGCAGACCATAAATGTAACCGTTTCAGAGAGAAATGCGACCAATGTGACGATCTCGCGTTATATCGATTCGATGGTGAATGACGAAACACGGAGATTTTCTAAGGTTTTTACTACATATTAACACTTTTCACATTTTCTCGTGTTACGTGGCTGCCAGTCCTCGGTTCATGCAAAATCTTAAGGTCCTCGGTCATGTCCAAGGCACCAAACCGACCAATAATTCAATAATCGATAACTAAAACTATAAATGTAGCTCTTCTTACTGGGCGATTGCATCAACTTAGATGCTTCTCCTGTGTTCTACTGTGCTGCTTGTATTTTCCCCACATACCGCAGCATGCGACAAGGGCTGGCAGACCATAAATGTAACCGTTTCATAGAGAAATGCGACCAATGTGACGATCTCGCGTTATATCGATTCGATGGTGAATGACGAAACACGGAGATTTTCTAAGGTTTTTACTACATATTAACACTTTTCACATTTTCTCGTGTTACGTGGGTACCAGTCCTCGGTTCATGCTAAATCTTAAGGTCCTCGGTCATGTCCAAGGCACCAAACCGACCAATAATTCAATAATCGATAACTAAAACTATAAATGTAGCTCTTCTTACTGGGCGATTGCATCAAGTTAGATGCTTCTCCTGTGTTCTACTGTGAGCTTGTATTGTCCCCACATACCGCAGCACGCGACGAGGGTTGGCAGACCATAAATGTAACCGTTTCAGAGAGAAATGCGACCAATGTGACGATCTCGCATATCGATTCGATGGTGAATGACGAAACACGGAGATTTTCTAAGGTTTTTACTACATATTAACACTTTTCACATTTTCTCGTGTTACGTGGCTGCCAGTCCTCGGTTCATGCAAAATCTTAAGGTCCTCGGTCATGTCCAAGGCACCAAACCGACCAATAATTCAATAATCGATAACTAAAACTATAAATGTAGCTCTTCTTACTGGGCGATTGCATCAACTTAGATGCTTCTCCTGTGTTCTACTGTGAGCTTGTATTGTCCCCACATACCGCAGCACGCGACAAGGGCTGGCAGACCATAAATGTAACCGTTTCAGAGAGAAATGCGACCAATGTGACGATCTCGCGTTATATCGATTCGATGGTGAATGACGAAACACGGAGATTTTCTAAGGTTTTTACTACATATTAACACTTTTCACATTTTCTCGTGTTACGTGGCTGCCAGTCCTCGGTTCATGCAAAATCTTAAGGTCCTCGGTCATGTCCAAGGCACCAAACCGACCAATAATTCAATAATCGATAACTAAAACTATAAATGTAGCTCTTCTTACTGGGCGATTGCATCAACTTAGATGCTTCTCCTGTGTTCTACTGTGCTGCTTGTATTGTCCCAACATACCGCAGCACGCGACAAGGGCTGGCAGACAATAAATGTAACCGTTTCAGAGAGAAATGCGAACAATGTGACGATCTCGCGTTATATCGATTCGATGGTGAATGACGAAACACGGAGATTTTCTAAGGTTTTTACTACATATTAACACTTTTCACATTTTCTCGTGTTACGTGGCTGCCAGTCCTCGGTTCATGCAAAATCTTAAGGTCCTCGGTCATGTCCAAGGCACCAAACCGACTAATAATTCAATAATCGATAACTAAAACTATAAATGTAGCTCTTCTTACTGGGCGATTGCATCAACTTAGATGCTTCTCCTGTGTTCTACTGTGCTGCTTGTATTGTCCCCACATACCGCAGCACGCGACAAGGGCTGGCAGACCATAAATGTAACCGTTTCAGAGAGAAATGCGACCAATGTGACGATCTCGCGTTATATCGATTCGATGGTGAATGACGAAACACGGAGATTTTCTAAGGTTTTTACTGCATATTAACACTTTTCACATTTTCTCGTGTTACGTGGCTGCCAGTCCTCGGTTCATGCAAAATCTTAAGGTCCTCGGTCATGTCCAAGGCACCAAACCGACCAATAATTCAATAATCGATAACTAAAACTATAAATGTAGCTCTTCTTACTGGGCGATTGCATCAACTTAGATGCTTCTCCTGTGTTCTACTGTGCTGCTTGTATTGTCCCCACATACCGCAGCACGCGACAAGGGCTGGCAGACCATAAATGTAGCCGTTTCAGAGAGAAATGCGACCAATGTGACGATCTCGCGTTATATCGATTCGATGGTGAATGACGAAACACGGAGATTTTCTAAGGTTTTTACTACATATTAACACTTTTCACATTTTCTCGTGTTACGTGGCTGCCAGTCCTCGGTTCATGTAAAATCTTAAGGTCCTCGGTCATGTCCAAGGCACCAAACCGACCAATAATTCGATAATCGATAACTAAAACTATAAATTTAGCTCTTCTTACTGGGCGATTGCATCAACTAAGATGCTTCTCCTGTGTTCTACTGTGCTGCTTGTATTGTCCCCACATATCGCAGCACGCGACAAGGGCTGGCAGACCATAAATGTAACCGTTTCAGAGAGAAATGCGACCAATGTGACGATCTCGCGTTATATCGATTCGATGGTGAATGACGAAACACGGAGATTTTCTAAGGTTTTTACTACATATTAACACTTTTCACATTTTCTCGTGTTACGTGGGTACCAGTCCTCGGTTCATGCAAAATCTTAAGGTCCTCGGTCATGTCCAAGGCACCAAACCGACCAATAATTCAATAATCGATAACTAAAACTATAAATGTAGCTCTTCTTACTGGGCGATTGCATCAACTTAGATGCTTCTCCTGTGTTCTACTGTGCTGCTTGTATTGTCCCCACATACCGCAGCACGCGACAAGGGCTGGCAGACCATAAATGTAACCGTTTCAGAGAGAAATGCGACCAATGTGACGATCTCGCGTTATATCGATTCGATGGTGAATGACGAAACACGGAGATTTTCTAAGGTTTTTACTACATATTAACACTTTTCACATTTTCTCGTGTTACGTGGGTACCAGTCCTCGGTTCATGCAAAATCTTAAGGTCCTCGGTCATGTCCAAGGCACCAAACCGACCAATAATTCAATAATCGATAACTAAAACTATAAATGTAGCTCTTCTTACTGGGCGATTGCATCAACTTAGATGCTTCTCCTGTGTTCTACTGTGCTGCTTGTATTGTCCCCACATACCGCAGCACGCGACAAGGGCTGGCAGACCATAAATGTAACCGTTTCAGAGAGAAATGCGACCAATGTGACGATCTCGCGTTATATCGATTCGATGGTGAATGACGAAACACGGAGATTTTCTAAGGTTTTTACTACATATTAACACTTTTCACATTTTCTCGTGTTACGTGGGTACCAGTCCTCGGTTCATGCAAAATCTTAAGGTCCTCGGTCATGTCCAAGGCACCAAACCGACCAATAATTCAATAATCGATAACTAAAACTATAAATGTAGCTCTTCTTACTGGGCGATTGCATCAACTTAGATGCTTCTCCTGTGTTCTACTGTGCTGCTTGTATTGTCCCCACATACCGCAGCACGCGACAAGGGCTGGCAGACCATAAATGTAACCGTTTCAGAGAGAAATGCGACCAATGTGACGATCTCGCGTTATATCGATTCGATGGTGAATGACGAAACACGGAGATTTTCTAAGGTTTTTACTACATATTAACACTTTTCACATTTTCTCGTGTTACGTGGGTACCAGTCCTCGGTTCATGCAAAATCTTAAGGTCCTCGGTCATGTCCAAGGCACCAAACCGACCAATAATTCAATAATCGATAACTAAAACTATAAATGTAGCTCTTCTTACTGGGCGATTGCATCAACTTAGATGCTTCTCCTGTGTTCTACTGTGCTGCTTGTATTGTCCCCACATACCGCAGCACGCGACAAGGGCTGGCAGACCATAAATGTAACCGTTTCAGAGAGAAATGCGACCAATGTGACGATCTCGCGTTATATCGATTCGATGGTGAATGACGAAACACGGAGATTTTCTAAGGTTTTTACTACATATTAACACTTTTCACATTTTCTCGTGTTACGTGGCTGCCAGTCCTCGGTTCATGCAAAATCTTAAGGTCCTCGGTCATGTCCAAGGCACCAAACCGACCAATAATTCAATAATCGATAACTAAAACTATAAATGTAGCTTCTTCTTACTGGGCGATTGCATCAACTTAGATGCTTCTCCTGTGTTCTACTGTGCTGCTTGTATTGTCCCCACATACCGCAGCACGCGACAAGGGCTGGCAGACCATAAATATAACCGTTTCAGAGAGAAATGCGACCAATGTGACGATCTCGCGTTATATCGATTCGATGGTGAATGACGAAACACGGAGATTTTCTAAGGTTTTTACTACATATTAACACTTTTCACATTTTCTCGTGTTACGTGGGTACCAGTCCTCGGTTCATGCAAAATCTTAAGGTCCTCGGTCATGTCCAAGGCACCAAACCGACCAATAATTCAATAATCGATAACTAAAACTATAAATGTAGCTCCTCTTACTGGGCGATTGCATCAACTTAGATGCTTCTCCTGTGTTCTACTGTGCTGCTTGTATTGTCCCCACATACCGCAGCACGCGACAAGGGCTGGCAGACCATAAATGTAACCGTTTCAGAGAGAAATGCGACCAATGTGACGATCTCGCGTTATATCGATTCGATGGTGAATGACGAAACACGGAGATTTTCTAAGGTTTTTACTACATATTAACACTTTTCACATTTTCTCGTGTTACGTGGCTGCCAGTCCTCGGTTCATTTAAAATCTTAAGGTCCTCGGTCATGTCCAAGGCACCAAACCGACCAATAATTCAGTAATCGATAACTAAAACTATAAATGTAGCTCTTCTTACTGGGCGATTGCATCAACTAAGATGCTTCTCCTGTGTTCTACTGTGCTGCTTGTATTGTCCCCACATAACCCAGCACGCGACAATGGCTGGCAGACCAAAAATTAACCGTTTCAGAGAGAAATGCGACCAATGTGACGATCTCGCGTTATATCGATTCGATGGTGAATGACGAAACACGGAGATTTTCTAAGGTTTTTACTACATATTAACACTTCTCACATTTTCTCGTGTTACGTGGCTGCCAGTCCTCGGTTCATGCAAAATCTTAAGGTCCTCGGTCATGTCCAAGGCACCAAAGCGACCAATAATTCAATAATCGATAACTAAAACTATAAATGTAGCTCTTCTTACTGGGCGATTGCATCAACTTAGATGCTTCTCCTGTGTTCTACTGTGAGCTTGTATTGTCCCCACATACCGCAGCACGCGACAAGGGCTGGCAGACAATAAATGTAACCGTTTCAGAGAGAAATGCGACCAATGTGACGATCTCGCGTTATATCGATTCGATGGTGAATGACGAAACACGGAGATTTTCTAAGGTTTTTACTACATATTAACACTTTTCACATTTTCTCGTGTTACGTGGCTGCCAGTCCTCGGTTCATGCAAAATCTTAAGGTCCTCGGTCATGTCCAAGGCACCAAACCGACCAATAATTCAGTAATCGATAACTAAAACTATAAATGTAGCTCTTCTTACTGGGCGATTGCATCAACTTAGATGCTTCTCCTGTGTTCTACTGTGCTGCTTGTATTGTCCCCACATACCGCAGCACGCGACAAGGGCTGGCAGACCATAAATGTAACCGTTTCAGAGAGAAATGCGACCAATGTGACGATATCGCGTTATATCGATTCGATGGTGAATGACGAAACACGGAGATTTTCTAAGGTTTTTACTACATATTAACACTTTTCACATTTTCTCGTGTTACGTGGCTGCCAGTCCTCGGTTCATGCAAAATCTTAAGGTCCTCTGTCATGTCCAAGGCACCAAACCGACCAATAATTCAATAATCGATAACTAAAACTATAAATGTAGCTCTTCTTACTGGGCGATTGCATCAACTTAGATGCTTCTCCTGTGTTCTACTGTGAGCTTGTATTGTCGCCACATACCGCAGCACGCGACAAGGGCTGGCAGACCATAAATGTAACCGTTTCAGAGAGAAATGCGACCAATGTGACGATCTCGCGTTATATCGATTCGATGGTGAATGACGAAACACGGAGATTTTCTAAGGTTTTTACTACATATTAAAACTTTTCACATTTTCTCGTGTTACGTGGCTCCCAGTCCTCGGTTCATGCAAAATCTTAAGGTCCTCGGTCATGTCCAAGGCACCAAACCGACCAATAATTCAATAATCGATAACTAAAACTATAAATGTAGCTCTTCTTACTGGGCGATTGCATCAACTTAGATGCCTCTCCTGTGTTCTACTGTGAGCTTGTATTGTCCCCACATACCGCAGCACGCGACAAGGGCTGGCAGACCATAAATGTAACCGTTTCAGAGAGAAATGCGACCAATGTGACGATCTCGCGTTATATCGATTCGATGGTGAATGACGAAACACGGAGATTTTCTAAGGTTTTTACTACATATTAACACTTTTCACATTTTCTCGTGTTACGTGGCTGCCAGTCCTCGGTTCATGCAAAATCTTAAGGTCCTCGGTCATGTCCAAGGCACCAAACCGACCAATAATTCAATAATCGATAACTAAAACTATAAATGTAGCTCTTCTTACTGGGCGATTGCATCAACTTAGATGCTTCTCCTGTGTTCTACTGTGCTGCTTGTATTGTCCCCACATACCGCAGCACGCGCCAAGGGCTGGCAGACCATAAATGTAGCCGTTTCAGAGAGAAATGCGACCAATGTGACGATCTCGCGTTATATCGATTCGATGGTGAATGACGAAACACGGAGATTTTCTAAGGTTTTTACTACATATTAACACTTTTCACATTTTCTCGTGTTACGTGGCTGCCAGTCCTCGGTTCATGCAAAATCTTAAGGTCCTCGGTCATGTCCAAGGCACCAAACCGACCAATAATTCAATAATCGATAACTAAAACTATAAATGTAGCTTCTTCTTACTGGGCGATTGCATCAACTTAGATGCTTCTCCTGTGTTCTACTGTGCTGCTTGTATTGTCCCCACATACCGCAGCACGCGACAAGGGCTGGCAGACCGTAAATGTAACCGTTTCAGAGAGAAATGCGACCAATGTGACGATCTCGCGTTATATCGATTCGATGGTGAATGACGAAACACGGAGATTTTCTAAGGTTTTTACTACATATTAACACTTTTCACATTTTCTCGTGTTACGTGGCTGCCAGTCCTCGGTTCATGTAAAATCTTAAGGTCCTCGGTCATGTCCAAGGCACCAAACCGACCAATAATTCGATAATCGATAACTAAAACTATAAATGTAGCTCTTCTTACTGGGCGATTGCATCAACTAAGATGCTTCTCCTGTGTTCTACTGTGCTGCTTGTATTGTCCCCACATATCGCAGCACGCGACAAGGGCTGGCAGACCATAAATGTAACCGTTTCAGAGAGAAATGCGACCAATGTGACGATCTCGCGTTATATCGATTCGATGGTGAATGACGAAACACGGAGATTTTCTAAGGTTTTTACAACATATTAACACTTTTCACATTTTCTCGTGTTACGTGGCTGCCAGTCCTAAGTTCATGCAAAATCTTAAGGTCCTAGGTCATGTCCAAGGCACCAAACCGACCAATAATTCAATAATCGATAACTAAAACAATAAATGTAGCTCTTCTTACTGGGCGATTGCATCAACTTAGATGCTTCACCTGTGTTCTACTGTGCTGCTTGTATTGTCCCCACATACCGCAGCACGCGACAAGGGCTGGCAGACCGTAAATGTAACCGTTTCAGAGAGAAATGCGACCAATGTGACGATCTCGCGTTATATCGATTCGATGGTGAATGACGAAACACGGAGATTTTCTAAGGTTTTTACTACATATTAACACTTTTCACATTTTCTCGTGTTACGTGGGTACCAGTCCTCGGTTCATGCAAAATCTTAAGGTCCTCGGTCATGTCCAAGGCACCAAACCGACCAATAATTCAATAATCGATAACTAAAACTATAAATGTAGCTCTTCTTACTGGGCGATTGCATCAACTTAGATGCTTCTCCTGTGTTCTACTGTGCTGCTTGTATTGTTCCCACATACCGCAGCACGCGACAAGGGCTGGCAGACCATAAATGTAACCGTTTCAGAGAGAAATGCGACCAATGTGACGATCTCGCGTTATATCGATTCGATGGTGAATGACGAAACACGGAGATTTTCTAAGGTTTTTACTACATATTAACACTTTTCACATTTTCTCGTGTTACGTGGCTGCCAGTCCTCGGTTCATGCAAAATCTTAAGGTCCTCGGTCATGTCCAAGGCACCAAACCGACCAATAATTCAATAATCGATAACTAAAACTATAAATGTAGCTTCTTCTTACTGGGCGATTGCATCAACTTAGATGCTTCTCCTGTGTTCTACTGTGCTGCTTGTATTGTCCCCACATACCGCAGCACGCGACAAGGGCTGGCAGACCATAAATGTAACCGTTTCAGAGAGAAATGCGACCAATGTGACGATCTCGCGTTATATCGATTCGATGGTGAATGACGAAACACGGAGATTTTCTAAGGTTTTTACTACATATTAACACTTTTCACATTTTCTCGTGTTACGTGGCTGCCAGTCCTCGGTTCATGCAAAATCTTAAGGTCCTAGGTCATGTCCAAGGCACCAAACCGACCAATAATTCAATAATCGATAACTAAAACTATAAATGTAGCTCTTCTTACTGGGCGATTGCATCAACGTAGATGCTTCTCCTGTGTTCTACTGTGCTGCTTGTATTTTCCCCACATACCGCAGCATGCGACAAGGGCTGGCAGACCATAAATGTAACCGTTTCAGAGAGAAATGCGA
Organism: Schistocerca nitens; assembly: GCF_023898315.1. Classification (NCBI taxonomy): domain Eukaryota; kingdom Metazoa; phylum Arthropoda; class Insecta; order Orthoptera; family Acrididae; genus Schistocerca; species Schistocerca nitens. Next base: position 71,237,567 of record NC_064625.1, read on the forward strand.
CCAATGTGACGATCTCGCGTTATATCGATTCGATGGTGAATGACGAAACACGGAGATTTTCTAAGGTTTTTACTACATATTAACACTTTTCACATTTTCTCGTGTTACGTGGGTACCAGTCCGCGATTCATGCTAAATCTTAAGGTCCTCGGTCATGTCCAAGGCACCAAACCGACCAATAATTCAATAATCGATAACTAAAACTATAAATGTAGCTCTTCTTACTGGGCGATTGCATCAAGTTAGATGCTTCTCCTGTGTTCTACTGTGAGCTTGTATTGTCCCCACATACCGCAGCACGCGACAGGGGTTGGCAGACCATAAATGTAACCGTTTCAGAGAGAAATGCGACCAATGTGACGATCTCGCGTTATATCGATTCGATGGTGAATGACGAAACACGGAGATTTTCTAAGGTTTTTACTACATATTAACACTTTTCACATTTTCTCGTGTTACGTGGCTGCCAGTCCTCGGTTCATGCAAAATCTTAAGGTCCTAGGTCATGTCCAAGGCACCAAACCGACCAATAATTCAATAATCGATAACTAAAACTATAAATGTAGCTCTTCTTACTGGGCGATTGCATCAACGTAGATGCTTCTCCTGTGTTCTACTGTGCTGCTTGTATTTTCCCCACATACCGCAGCATGCGACAAGGGCTGGCAGACCATAAATGTAACCGTTTCAGAGAGAAATGCGACCAATGTGACGATCTCGCGTTATATCGATTCGATGGTGAATGACGAAACACGGAGATTTTCTAAGGTTTTTACTACATATTAACACTTTTCACATTTTCTCGTGTTACGTGGGTACCAGTCCTCGGTTCATGCTAAATCTTAAGGTCCTCGGTCATGTCCAAGGCACCAAACCGACCAATAATTCAATAATCGATAACTAAAACTATAAATGTAGCTCTTCTTACTGGGCGATTGCATCAAGTTAGATGCTTCTCCTGTGTTCTACTGTGAGCTTGTATTGTCCCCACATACCGCAGCACGCGACAAGGGTTGGCAGACCATAAATGTAACCGTTTCAGAGAGAAATGCGACCAATGTGACGATCTCGCATATCGATTCGATGGTGAATGACGAAACACGGAGATTTTCTAAGGTTTTTACTACATATTAACACTTTTCACATTTTCTCGTGTTACGTGGCTGCCAGTCCTCGGTTCATGCAAAATCTTAAGGTCCTCGGTCATGTCCAAGGCACCAAACCGACCAATAATTCAATAATCGATAACTAAAACTATAAATGTAGCTCTTCTTACTGGGCGATTGCATCAACTTAGATGCTTCTCCTGTGTTCTACTGTGCTGCTTGTATTGTCCCCACATAACCCAGCACGCGACAAGGGCTGGCAGACCATAAATGTAACCGTTTCAGAGAGAAATGCTATCAATGTGACGATCTCGCGTTATATCGATTCGATGGTAAATGACGAAACACGGAGATTTTCTAAGGTTTTTACTACATATTAACACTTTTCACATTTTCTCGTGTTACGTGGGTACCAGTCCTCGGTTCATGCAAAATCTTAAGGTCCTCGGTCATGTCCAAGGCACCAAACCGACCAATAATTCAATAATCGATAACTAAAACTATAAATGTAGCTCCTCTTACTGGGCGATTGCATCAACTTAGATGCTTCTCCTGTGTTCTACTGTGCTGCTTGTATTGTCCCCACATACCGCAGCACGCGACAAGGGCTGGCAGACCATAAATGTAACCGTTTCAGAGAGAAATGCGACCAATGTGACGATCTCGCGTTATATCGATTCGATGGTGAATGACGAAACACGGAGATTTTCTAAGGTTTTTACTACATATTAACACTTTTCACATTTTCTCGTGTTACGTGGCTGCCAGTCCTCGGTTCATGCAAAATCTTAAGGTCCTCGGTCATGTCCAAGGCACCAAACCGACCAATAATTCAATAATCGATAACTAAAACTATAAATGTAGCTCTTCTTACTGGGCGATTGCATCAACTTAGATGCTTCTCCTGTGTTCTACTGTGCTGCTTGTATTGTCCCCACATACCGCAGCACGCGACAAGGGCCGGCAGACCATAAATGTAACCGTTTCAGAGAGAAATGCGACCAAGGTGACGATCTCGCGTTATATCGATTCGATGGTGAATGACGAAACACGTAGATTTTCTAAGGTTTTTACTACATATTAACACTTTTCACATTTTCTCGTGTTACGTGGCTGCCAGTCCTCGGTTCATGCAAAATCTTAAGGTCCTCGGTCATGTCCAAGGCACCAAACCGACCAATAATTCAATAATCGATAACTAAAACTATAAATGTAGCTCTTCTTACTGGGCGATTGCATCAACTTAGATGCTTCTCCTGTGTTCTACTGTGCTGCTTGTATTGTCCCCACATACCGCAGCACGCGACAAGGGCTGGCAGACCATAAATGTAACCGTTTCAGAGAGAAATGCGACCAATGTGACGATCTCGCGTTATATCGATTCGATGGTGAATGTTGAAACACGGAGATTTTCTAAAGTTTTTACTACATATTAACACTTTTCACATTTTCTCGTGTTACGTGGCTGCCAGTCCTCGGTTCATGCAAAATCTTAAGGTCCTCGGTCATGTCAAGGGCACCAAACCGACCAATAATTCAACAATCGATAACTAAAACTATTAATGTAGCTCTTCTTACTGGGCGATTGCATCAACTTAGATGCTTCTCCTGTGTTCTACTGTGCTGCTAGTATTGTCCCCACATAACCCAGCACGCGACAAGGGCTGGCAGACCATAAATGTAACCGTCTCAGAGAAAAACGCGACCAATGTGACGATCTCGCGTTATATCGATTCGATGGTGAATGACGAAACACGGAGATTTTCTAAGGTTTTTACTACATATTAACACTTTTCACATTTTCTCGTGTTACGTGGGTACCAGTCCTCGGTTCATGAAAAATATTAAGGTCCTCGGTCATGTCCAAGGCACCAAACCGACCAATAATTCAATAATCGATATCTAAAACTATAAATGTAGCTCTTCTTACTAGGCGATTGCATCAACTTAGATGCTTCTCCTGTGTTCTACTGTGCTGCTTTTATTGTCCCCACATACCGCAGTACGCGACAAGGGCTGGCAGACCATAAATGTAACCGTTTCAGAGAGAAATGCGACCAATGTGACGATCTCGCGTTATATCGATTCGATGGTGAATGACGAAACACGGAGATTTTCTAAGGTTTTTACTACATATTAACACTTTTCACATTTTCTCGTGTTACGTGGCTGCCAGTCCTCGGTTCATGCAAAATCTTAAGGTCCTCGGTCATGTCCAAGGCACCAAACCGACCAATAATTCAATAATCGATAACTAAAACTATAAATGTAGCTCTTCTTACTGGGCGATTGCATCAACTTAGATGCTTCTACTGTGTTCTACTGTGAGTTTGTATTGTCCCCACATACCGCATCACGCGACAAGGGCTGGCAGACCATAAATGTAACCGTTTCAGAGAGAAATGCGACCAATGTGACGATCTCGTGTTATATCGATTCGATGGTGAATGACGAAACACGGAGATTTTCTAAGGTTTTTACTACATATTAACACTTTTCACATTTTCTCGTGTTACGTGGCTGCCAGTCCTCGGTTCATGCCAAATCTTAAGGTCCTCGGTCATGTCCAAGGCACCAAACCGACCAATAATTCAATAATCGATAACTAAAACTATAAATGTAGCTCTTCTTACTGGGCGATTGCATCAACTTAGATGCTTCTCCTGTGTTCTACTGTGCTGCTTGTATTGTCCCCACATACCGCAGCACGCGACAAGGGCTGGCAGACCATAAATGTAACCGTTTCAGAGAGAAATGCGACCAATGTGACGCTCTCGCGTTATATCGATTCGATGGTGAATGACGAAACACGGAGATTTTCTAAGGTTTTTACTACATATTAACACTTTTTACATTTTCTCGTGTTACGTGGCTGCCAGTCCTCGGTTCATGCAAAATCTTAAGGTCCTCGGTCATGTCCAAGGCACCAAACCGACCAATAATTCAATAATCGATAACTAAAACTATAAATGTAGCTCTTCTTACTGGGCGATTGCATCAACTTAGATGCTTCTCCTGTGTTCTACTGTGCTGCTTGTATTGTCCCCACATACCGCAGCACGCGACAAGGGCTGGCAGACCATAAATGTAACCGTTTCAGAGAGAAATGCGACCAATGTGACGATCTCGCGTTATATCGATTCGATGGTGAATGTTGAAACACGGAGATTTTCTAAGGTTTTTACTACATATTAACACTTTTCACATTTTCTCGTGTTACGTGGCTGCCAGTCCTCGGTTCATGCAAAATCTTAAGGTCCTCGGTCATGTCAAGGGCACCAAACCGACCAATAATTCAACAATCGATAACTAAAACTATTAATGTAGCTCTTCTTACTGGGCGATTGCATCAACTTAGATGCTTCTCCTGTGTTCTACTGTGCTGCTAGTATTGTCCCCACATAACCCAGCACGCGACAAGGGCTGGCAGACCATAAATGTAACCGTCTCAGAGAAAAACGCGACCAATGTGACGATCTCGCGTTATATCGATTCGATGGTGAATGACGAAACACGGAGATTTTCTAAGGTTTTTACTACATATTAACACTTTTCACATTTTCTCGTGTTACGTGGGTACCAGTCCTCGGTTCATGAAAAATATTAAGGTCCTCGGTCATGTCCAAGGCACCAAACCGACCAATAATTCAATAATCGATATCTAAAACTATAAATGTAGCTCTTCTTACTAGGCGATTGCATCAACTTAGATGCTTCTCCTGTGTTCTACTGTGCTGCTTTTATTGTCCCCACATACCGCAGTACGCGACAAGGGCTGGCAGACCACAAATGTAACCGTTTCAGAGAGAAATGCGACCAATGTGACGATCTCGCGTTATATCGATTCGATGGTGAATGACGAAACACGGAGATTTTCTAAGGTTTTTACTACATATTAACACTTTTCACATTTTCTCGTGTTACGTGGCTGCCAGTCCTCGGTTCATGCAAAATCTTAAGGTCCTCGGTCATGTCCAAGGCACCAAACCGACCAATAATTCAATAATCGATAACTAAAACTATAAATGTAGCTCTTCTTACTGGGCGATTGCATCAACTTAGATGCTTCTACTGTGTTCTACTGTGAGTTTGTATTGTCCCCACATACCGCATCACGCGACAAGGGCTGGCAGACCATAAATGTAACCGTTTCAGAGAGAAATGCGACCAATGTGACGATCTCGTGTTATATCGATTCGATGGTGAATGACGAAACACGGAGATTTTCTAAGGTTTTTACTACATATTAACACTTTTCACATTTTCTCGTGTTACGTGGCTGCCAGTCCTCGGTTCATGCCAAATCTTAAGGTCCTCGGTCATGTCCAAGGCACCAAACCGACCAATAATTCAATAATCGATAACTAAAACTATAAATGTAGCTCTTCTTACTGGGCGATTGCATCAACTTAGATGCTTCTCCTGTGTTCTACTGTGCTGCTTGTATTGTCCCCACATACCGCAGCACGCGACAAGGGCTGGCAGACCATAAATGTAACCGTTTCAGAGAGAAATGCGACCAATGTGACGCTCTCGCGTTATATCGATTCGATGGTGAATGACGAAACACGGAGATTTTCTAAGGTTTTTACTACATATTAACACTTTTTACATTTTCTCGTGTTACGTGGCTGCCAGTCCTCGGTTCATGCAAAATCTTAAGGTCCTCGGTCATGTCCAAGGCACCAAACCGACCAATAATTCAATAATCGATAACTAAAACTATAAATGTAGCTCTTCTTACTGGGCGATTGCATCAACTTAGATGCTTCTCCTGTGTTCTACTGTGCTGCTTGTATTGTCCCCACATACCGCAGCACGCGACAAGGGCTGGCAGACCATAAATGTAACCGTTTCAGAGAGAAATGCGACCAATGTGACGATCTCGCGTTATATCGATTCGATGGTGAATGACGAAACACGGAGATTTTCTAAGGTTTTTACTACATATTAACACTTTTCACATTTTCTCGTGTTACGTGGCTGCCAGTCCTCGGTTCATGCAAAATCTTAAGGTCCTCGGTCATGTCCAAGGTACCAAACCGACCAATAATTCAATAATCGATAACTAAAACTATAAATGTAGCTCTTCTTACTGGGCGATTGCATCAACTTAGATGCTTCTCCTGTGTTCTACTGTGCTGCTTGTATTGTCCCCACATAACCCAGCACGCGACAAGGGCTGGCAGACCATAAATGTAACCGTTTCAGAGAGAAATGCGACCAATGTGACGATCTCGCGTTATATCGATTCGATGGTGAATGACGAAACACGGAGATTTTCTAAGGTTTTTACTACATATTAACACTTTTCACATTTTCTCGTGTTACGTGGCTGCCAGTCCTTGGTTCATGCAAAATCTTAAGGTCCTCGGTCATGTCCAAGGCACCAAACCGACCAATAATTCAATAATCGATAACTAAAACTATAAATGTAGCTCTTCTTACTGGGCGATTGCATCAACTTAGATGCTTCTCCTGTGTTCTACTGTGCTGCTTGTATTGTCCCCACATACCGCAGCACGCGACAAGGGCTGGCAGACCATAAATGTAACCGTTTCAGAGAGAAATGCGACCAATGTGACGATCTCGCGTTATATCGATTCGATGGTGAATGACGAAACACGGAGATTTTCTAAGGTTTTTACTACATATTAACACTTTTCACATTTTCTCGTGTTACGTGGCTGCCAGTCCTCGGTTCATGCAAAATCTTAAGGTCCTCGGTCATGTCCAAGGCACCAAACCGACCAATAATTCAATAATCGATAACTAAAACTATAAATGTAGCTCCTCTTACTGGGCGATTGCATCAACTTAGATGCTTCTCCTGTGTTCTACTGTGCTGCTTGTATTGTCCCCACATACCGCAGCACGCGACAAGGGCTAGCAGACCATAAATGTAACCGTTTCAGAGAGAAATGCGACCAATGTGACGATCTCGCGTTATATCGATTCGATGGTGAATGACGAAACACGGAGATTTTCTAAGGTTTTTACTACATATTAACACTTTTTACATTTTCTCGTGTTACGTGGCTGCCAGTCCTCGGTTCATGCAAAATCTTAAGGTCCTCGGTCATGTCCAAGGCACCAAACCGACCAATAATTCAATAATCGATAACTAAAACTATAAATGTAGCTCTTCTTACTGGGCGATTGCATCAACTTAGATGCTTCTACTGTGTTCTACTGTGAGTTTGTATTGTCCCCACATACCGCATCACGCGACAAGGGCTGGCAGACCATAAATGTAACCGTTTCAGAGAGAAATGCGACCAATGTGACGATCTCGTGTTATATCGATTCGATGGTGAATGACGAAACACGGAGATTTTCTAAGGTTTTTACTACATATTAACACTTTTCACATTTTCTCGTGTTACGTGGCTGCCAGTCCTCGGTTCATGCCAAATCTTAAGGTCCTCGGTCATGTCCAAGGCACCAAACCGACCAATAATTCAATAATCGATAACTAAAACTATAAATGTAGCTCTTCTTACTGGGCGATTGCATCAACTTAGATGCTTCTCCTGTGTTCTACTGTGCTGCTTGTATTGTCCCCACATACCGCAGCACGCGACAAGGGCTGGCAGACCATAAATGTAACCGTTTCAGAGAGAAATGCGACCAATGTGACGCTCTCGCGTTATATCGATTCGATGGTGAATGACGAAACACGGAGATTTTCTAAGGTTTTTACTACATATTAACACTTTTTACATTTTCTCGTGTTACGTGGCTGCCAGTCCTCGGTTCATGCAAAATCTTAAGGTCCTCGGTCATGTCCAAGGCACCAAACCGACCAATAATTCAATAATCGATAACTAAAACTATAAATGTAGCTCTTCTTACTGGGCGATTGCATCAACTTAGATGCTTCTCCTGTGTTCTACTGTGCTGCTTGTATTGTCCCCACATACCGCAGCACGCGACAAGGGCTGGCAGACCATAAATGTAACCGTTTCAGAGAGAAATGCGACCAATGTGACGATCTCGCGTTATATCGATTCGATGGTGAATGACGAAACACGGAGATTTTCTAAGGTTTTTACTACATATTAACACTTTTCACATTTTCTCGTGTTACGTGGCTGCCAGTCCTCGGTTCATGCAAAATCTTAAGGTCCTCGGTCATGTCCAAGGTACCAAACCGACCAATAATTCAATAATCGATAACTAAAACTATAAATGTAGCTCTTCTTACTGGGCGATTGCATCAACTTAGATGCTTCTCCTGTGTTCTACTGTGCTGCTTGTATTGTCCCCACATAACCCAGCACGCGACAAGGGCTGGCAGACCATAAATGTAACCGTTTCAGAGAGAAATGCGACCAATGTGACGATCTCGCGTTATATCGATTCGATGGTGAATGACGAAACACGGAGATTTTCTAAGGTTTTTACTACATATTAACACTTTTCACATTTTCTCGTGTTACGTGGCTGCCAGTCCTTGGTTCATGCAAAATCTTAAGGTCCTCGGTCATGTCCAAGGCACCAAACCGACCAATAATTCAATAATCGATAACTAAAACTATAAATGTAGCTCTTCTTACTGGGCGATTGCATCAACTTAGATGCTTCTCCTGTGTTCTACTGTGCTGCTTGTATTGTCCCCACATACCGCAGCACGCGACAAGGGCTGGCAGACCATAAATGTAACCGTTTCAGAGAGAAATGCGACCAATGTGACGATCTCGCGTTATATCGATTCGATGGTGAATGACGAAACACGGAGATTTTCTAAGGTTTTTACTACATATTAACACTTTTCACATTTTCTCGTGTTACGTGGCTGCCAGTCCTCGGTTCATGCAAAATCTTAAGGTCCTCGGTCATGTCCAAGGCACCAAACCGACCAATAATTCAATAATCGATAACTAAAACTATAAATGTAGCTCCTCTTACTGGGCGATTGCATCAACTTAGATGCTTCTCCTGTGTTCTACTGTGCTGCTTGTATTGTCCCCACATACCGCAGCACGCGACAAGGGCTAGCAGACCATAAATGTAACCGTTTCAGAGAGAAATGCGACCAATGTGACGATCTCGCGTTATATCGATTCGATGGTGAATGACGAAACACGGAGATTTTCTAAGGTTTTTACTACATATTAACACTTTTTACATTTTCTCGTGTTACGTGGCTGCCAGTCCTCGGTTCATGCAAAATCTTAAGGTCCTCGGTCATGTCCAAGGCACCAAACCGACCAATAATTCAATAATCGATAACTAAAACTATAAATGTAGCTCTTCTTACTGGGCGATTGCATCAACTTAGATGCTTCTCCTGTGTTCTACTGTGCTGCTTGTATTGTCCCCACATACCGCAGCACGCGACAAGGGCTGGCAGACCATAAATGTAACCGTTTCAGAGAGAAATGCGACCAATGTGACGATCTCGCGTTATATCGATTCGATGGTGAATGACGAAACACGGAGATTTTCTAAGGTTTTTACTACATATTAACACTTTTCACATTTTCTCGTGTTACGTGGCTGCCAGTCCTCGGTTCATGCAAAATCTTAAGGTCCTCGGTCATGTCCAAGGCACCAAACCGACCAATAATTCAATAATCGATACCTAAAACTATAAATGTAGCTCTTCTTACTGGGCGATTGCATCAACTTAGATGCTTCTCCTGTGTTCTACTGTGCTGCTTGTATTGTCCCCACATACCGCAGCACGCGACAAGGGCTGGCAGACCATAAATGTAACCGTTTCAGAGAGAAATGCGACCAATGTGACGATCTCGCGTTATATCGATTCGATGGTGAATGACGAAACACGGAGATTTTCTACGGTTTTTACTACATATTAACACTATTCACATTTTCTCGTGTTACGTGGCTGCCAGTCCTCGGTTCATGCAAAATCTTAAGGTCCTCGGTCATGTCCAAGGCACCAAACCGACCAATAATTCAATAATCGATAACTAAAACTATAAATGTAGCTCTTCTTACTGGGCGATTGCATCAACTTAGATGCTTCTCCTGTGTTCTACTGTGCTGCTTGTATTGTCCCCACATACCGCATCACGCGACAAGGGCTGGCAGACCATAAATGTAACCGTTTCAGAGAGAAATGCGACCAATGTGACGATCTCGCGTTATATCGATTCGATGGTGAATGACGAAACACGGAGATTTTCTAAGGTTTTTACTACATATTAACACTTTTCACATTTTCTCGTGTTACGTGGCTGCCAGTCCTCGGTTCATGCAAAATCTTAAGGTCCTCGGTCATGTCCAAGGCACCAAACCGACCAATAATTCAATAATCGATAACTAAAACTATTAATGTAGCTCTTCTTACTGGGCGATTGCATCAACTTAGATGCTTCTCCTGTGTTCTACTGTGCTGCTTGTATTGTCCCCACATACCGCATCACGCGACAAGGGCTGGCAGACCATAAATGTAACCGTTTCAGAGAGAAATGCGACCAATGTGACGCTCTCGCGTTATATCGATTCGATGGTGAATGACGAAACACGGATATTTTCTAAGGTTTTTACTACATATTAACACTTTTTACATTTTCTCGTGTTACGTGGCTGCCAGTCCTCGGTTCATGCAAAATCTTAAGGTCCTCGGTCATGTCCAAGGCACCAAACCGACCAATAATTCAATAATCGATAACTAAAACTATAAATGTAGCTCTTCTTACTGGGCGATTGCATCAACTTAGATGCTTCTCCTGTGTTCTACTGTGCTGCTTGTATTGTCCCCACATACCGCAGCACGCGACAAGGGCTGGCAGACCATAAATGTAACCGTTTCAGAGAGAAATGCGACCAATGTGACGATCTCGCGTTATATCGATTCGATGGTGAATGACGAAACACGGAGATTTTCTAAGGTTTTTACTACATATTAACACTTTTCACATTTTCTCGTGTTACGTGGCTGCCAGTCCTCGGTTCATGCAAAATCTTAAGGTCCTCGGTCATGTCCAAGGTACCAAACCGACCAATAATTCAATAATCGATAACTAAAACTATAAATGTAGCTCTTCTTACTGGGCGATTGCATCAACTTAGATGCTTCTCCTGTGTTCTACTGTGCTGCTTGTATTGTCCCCACATAACCCAGCACGCGACAAGGGCTGGCAGACCATAAATGTAACCGTTTCAGAGAGAAATGCGACCAATGTGACGATCTCGCGTTATATCGATTCGATGGTGAATGACGAAACACGGAGATTTTCTAAGGTTTTTACTACATATTAACACTTTTCACATTTTCTCGTGTTACGTGGCTGCCAGTCCTTGGTTCATGCAAAATCTTAAGGTCCTCGGTCATGTCCAAGGCACCAAACCGACCAATAATTCAATAATCGATAACTAAAACTATAAATGTAGCTCTTCTTACTGGGCGATTGCATCAACTTAGATGCTTCTCCTGTGTTCTACTGTGCTGCTTGTATTGTCCCCACATACCGCAGCACGCGACAAGGGCTGGCAGACCATAAATGTAACCGTTTCAGAGAGAAATGCGACCAATGTGACGATCTCGCGTTATATCGATTCGATGGTGAATGACGAAACACGGAGATTTTCTAAGGTTTTTACTACATATTAACACTTTTCACATTTTCTCGTGTTACGTGGCTGCCAGTCCTCGGTTCATGCAAAATCTTAAGGTCCTCGGTCATGTCCAAGGCACCAAACCGACCAATAATTCAATAATCGATAACTAAAACTATTAATGTAGCTCTTCTTACTGGGCGATTGCATCAACTTAGATGCTTCTCCTGTGTTCTACTGTTCTGCTTGTATTGTCCCCACATAACCCAGCACGCGACAAGGGCTGGCAGACCATAAATGTAACCGTTTCAGAGAGAAATGCGACCAATGTGACGATCTCGCGTTATATCGATTCGATGGTGAATGACGAAACACGTAGATTTTCTAAGGTTTTAACTACATATTAACACTTTTCACATTTTCTCGTGTTACGTGGGTACCAGTCCTCGGTTCATGCAAAATCTTAAGGTCCTCGGTCATGTCCAAGGCACCAAACCGACCAATAATTCAATAATCGATAACTAAAACTATTAATGTAGCTCTTCTTACTGGGCGATTGCATCAACTTAGATGCTTCTCCTGTGTTCTACTGTTCTGCTTGTATTGTCCCCACATAACCCAGCACGCGACAAGGGCTGGCAGATCATAAATGTAACCGTTTCAGAGAGAAATGCGACCAATGTGACGATCTCGCGTTATATCGATTCGATGGTGAATGACGAAACACGGAGATTTTCTAAGGTTTTTACTACATATTAACACTTCTCACATTTTCTCGTGTTACGTGGGTACCAGTCCTCGGTTCATGAAAAATCTTAAGGTCCTCGGTCATGTCCAAGGCACCGAACCGACCAATAATTCAATAATCGATATCTAAAACTATAAATGTAGCTCTTCTTACTGGGCGATTGCATCAACTTAGATGCTTCTCCTGTGTTCTACTGTGCTGCTTGTATTGTCCCCACATACCGCAGCACGCGACAAGGGCTGGCAGACCATAAATGTAACCGTTTCAGAGAGAAATGCGACCAATGTGACGATCTCGCGTTATATCGATTCGATGGTGAATGACGAAACACGGAGATTTTCTAAGGTTTTTACTACATATTAACACTTCTCACATTTTCTCGTGTTACGTGGCTGCCAGTCCTCGGTTAATGCAAAATCTTAAGGTCCTCGGTCATGTCCAAGGCACCAAACCGACCAATAATTCAATAATCGATAACTAAAACTATAAATGTAGCTCTTCTTACTGGGCGATTGCATCAACTTAGATGCTTCTCCTGTGTTCTACTGTGCTGCTTGTATTGTCCCCACATACCGCAGCACGCGACAAGGGCTGGCAGACCATAAATGTAACCGTTTCAGAGAGAAATGCGACCAATGTGACGATCTCGCGTTATATCGATTCGATGGTGAATGACGAAACACGGAGATTTTCTAAGGTTTTTACTACATATTAACACTATTCACATTTTCTCGTGTTACGTGGCTGCCAGTCCTCGGTTCATGCAAAATCTTAAGGTCCTCGGTCATGTCCAAGGCACCAAACCGACCAATAATTCAATAATCGATAACTAAAACTATAAATGTAGCTCTTCTTACTGGGCGATTGCATCAACTTAGATGCTTCTCCTGTGTTCTACTGTGCTGCTTGTATTGTCCCCACATACCGCAGCACGCGACAAGGGCTGGCAGACCATAAATGTAACCGTTTCAGAGAGAAATGCGACCAATGTGACGATCTCGCGTTATATCGATTCGATGGTGAATGACGAAACACGGAGATTTTCTAAGGTTTTTACTACATATTAACACTTTTCACATTTTCTCGTGTTACGTGGCTGCCAGTCCTCGGTTCATGCAAAATCTTAAGGTCCTCGGTCATGTCCAAGGTACCAAACCGACCAATAATTCAATAATCGATAACTAAAACTATAAATGTAGCTCTTCTTACTGGGCGATTGCATCAACTTAGATGCTTCTCCTGTGTTCTACTGTGCTACTTGTATTGTCCCCACATAACCCAGCACGCGACAAGGGCTGGCAGACCATAAATGTAACCGTTTCAGAGAGAAATGCGACCAATGTGACGATCTCGCGTTATATCGATTCGATGGTGAATGACGGAACACGGAGATTTTCTAAGGTTTTTACTACATATTAACACTTTTCACATTTTCTCGTGTTACGTGGCTGCCAGTCCTCGGTTCATGCAAAATCTTAAGGTCCTCGGTCATGTCCAAGGCACCAAACCGACCAATAATTCAATAATCGATAACTAAAACTATAAATGTAGCTCTTCTTACTGGGCGATTGCATCAACTTAGATGCTTCTCCTGTGTTCTACTGTGCTGCTTGTATTGTCCCCACATACCGCAGCACGCGACAAGGGCTGGCAGACCATAAATGTAACCGTTTCAGAGAGAAATGCGACCAATGTGACGATCTCGCGTTATATCGATTCGATGGTGAATGACGAAACACGGAGATTTTCTAAGGTTTTTACTACATATTAACACTTTTCACATTTTCTCGTGTTACGTGGGTACCAGTCCTCGGTTCATGAAAAATCTTAAGGTCCTCGGTCATGTCCAAGGCACCAAACCGACCAATAATTCAATAATCGATATCTAAAACCATAAATGTAGCTCTTCTTACTGGGCGATTGCATCAACTTAGATGCTTCTCCTGTGTTCTACTGTGCTGCTTGTATTTTCCCCACATACCGCAGCACGCGACAAGGGCTGGCAGACCATAAATGTAACCGTTTCAGAGAGAAATGCGACCAATGTGACGATCTCGCGTTATATCGATTCGATGGTGAATGACGAAACACGGAGATTTTCTAAGGTTTTTACTACATATTAACACTTTTCACATTTTCTCGTGTTACGTGGCTGCCAGTCCTCGGTTCATGCAAAATCTTAAGGTCCTCGGTCATGTCCAAGGCACCAAACCGACCAATAATTCAATAATCGATAACTAAAACTATAAATGTAGCTCTTCTTACTGGGCGATTGCATCAACTTAGATGCTTCTCCTGTGTTCTACTGTGCTGCTTGTATTGTCCCCACATACCGCAGCACGCGACAAGGGCTGGCAGACCATAAATGTAACCGTTTCAGAGAGAAATGCGACCAATGTGACGATCTCGCGTTATATCGATTCGATGGTGAATGACGAAACACGGAGATTTTCTAAGGTTTTTACTACATATTAACACTTTTCACATTTTCTCGTGTTACGTGGCTGCCAGTCCTCGGTTCATGCAAAATCTTAACGTCCTCGGTCATGTCCAAGGTACCAAACCGACCAATAATTCAATAATCGATAACTAAAACTATAAATGTAGCTCTTCTTACTGGGCGATTGCATCAACTTAGATGCTTCTCCTGTGTTCTACTGTGCTGCTTGTATTGTCCCCAAATAACCCAGCACGCGACAAGGGCTGGCAGACCATAAATGTAACCGTTTCAGAGAGAAATGCGACCAAGGTGACGATCTCGCGTTATATCGATTCGATGGTGAATGACGAAACACGGAGATTTTCTAAGGTTTTTACTACATATTAACACTTATCACATTTTCTCGTGTTACGTGGCTGCCAGTCCTCGGTTCATGCAAAATCTTAAGGTCCTCGGTCATGTCCAAGGCACCAAACCGACCAATAATTCAATAATCGATAACTAAAACTATAAATGTAGCTCTTCTTACTGGGCGATTGCATCAACTTAGATGCTTCTCCTGTGTTCTACTGTGCTGCTTGTATTGTCCCCACATACCGCAGCACGCGACAAGGGCTGGCAGACCATAAATGTAACCGTTTCAGAGAGAAATGCGACCAATGTGACGATCTCGCGTTATATCGATTCGATGGTGAATGACGAAACACGGAGATTTTCTAAGGTTTTTGCTACATATTAACACTTTTCACATTTTCTCGTGTTACGTGGGTACCAGTCCTCGGTTCATGAAAAATCTTAAGGTCCTCTGTCATGTCCAAGGCACCGAACCGACCAATAATTCAATAATCGATATCTAAAACTATAAATGTAGCTCTTCTTACTGGGCGAATGCATCAACTTAGATGCTTCTCCTGTGTTCTACTGTGCTGCTTGTATTGTCCCCACATACCGCAGCACGCGACAAGGGCTGGCAGACCATAAATGTAACCGTTTCAGAGAGAAATGCGACCAATGTGACGATCTCGCGTTATATCGATTCGATGGTGAATGACGAAACACGGAGATTTTCTAAGGTTTTTACTACATATTAACACTTCTCACATTTTCTCGTGTTACGTGGCTGCCAGTCCTCGGTTAATGCAAAATCTTAAGGTCCTCGGTCATGTCCAAGGCACCAAACCGACCAATAATTCAATAATCGATAACTAAAACTATAAATGTAGCTCTTCTTACTGGGCGATTGCATCAACTTAGATGCTTCTCCTGTGTTCTACTGTGCTGCTTGTATTGTCCCCACATACCGCAGCACGCGACAAGGGCTGGCAGACCATAAATGTAACCGTTTCAGAGAGAAATGCGACCAATGTGACGATCTCGCGTTATATCGATTCGATGGTGAATGACGAAACACGGAGATTTTCTAAGGTTTTTACTACATATTAACACTTTTCACATTTTCTCGTGTTACGTGGCTGCCAGTCCTCGGTTCATGCAAAATCTTAAGGTCCTCGGTCATGTCCAAGGTACCAAACCGACCAATAATTCAATAATCGATAACTAAAACTATAAATGTAGCTCTTCTTACTGGGCGATTGCATCAACTTAGATGCTTCTCCTGTGTTCTACTGTGCTGCTTGTATTGTCCCCACATAACCCAGCACGCGACAAGAGCTGGCAGACCATAAATGTAACCGTTTCAGAGAGAAATGCGACCAATGTGACGATCTCGCGTTATATCGATTCGATGGTGAATGACGGAACACGGAGATTTTCTAAGGTTTTTACTACATATTAACACTTTTCACATTTTCTCGTGTTACGTGGCTTCCAGTCCTCGGTTCATGCAAAATCTTAAGGTCCTCGGTCATGTCCAAGGCACCAAACCGACCAATAATTCAATAATCGATAACTAAAACTATAAATGTAGCTCTTCTTACTGGGCGATTGCATCAACTTAGATGCTTCTCCTGTGTTCTACTGTGCTGCTTGTATTGTCCCCACATACCGCAGCACGCGACAAGGGCTGGCAGACCATAAATGTAACCGTTTCAGAGAGAAATGCGACCAATGTGACGATCTCGCGTTATATCGATTCGATGGTGAATGACGAAACACGGAGATTTTCTAAGGTTTTTACTACATATTAACACTTTTCACATTTTCTCGTGTTACGTGGCTGCCAGTCCTCGGTTCATGAAAAATCTTAAGGTCCTCGGTCATGTCCAAGGCACCAAACCGACCAATAGTTCAATAATCGATATCTAAAACTATAAATGTAGCTCTTCTTACTGGGCGATTGCATCAACTTAGATGCTTCTCCTGTGTTCTACTGTGCTGCTTGTATTTTCCCCACATACCGCAGCACGCGACAAGGGCTGGCAGACCATAAATGTAACCGTTTCAGAGAGAATTGCGACCAATGTGACGATCTCGCGTTATATCGATTCGATGGTGAATGACGAAACACGGAGATTTTCTAAGGTTTTTACTACATATTAACACTTTTCACATTTTCTCGTGTTACGTGGCTGCCAGTCCTCGGTTCATGCAAAATCTTAAGGTCCTCTGTCATGTCCAAGGCACCAAACCGACCAATAATTCAATAATCGATAACTAAAACTATAAATGTAGCTCTTCTTACTGGGCGATTGCATCAACTTAGATGCTTCTCCTGTGTTCTACTGTGCTGCTTGTATTGTCCCCACATACCGCAGCACGCGACAAGGGCTGGCAGACCATAAATGTAACCGTTTCAGAGAGAAATGCGACCAATGTGACGATCTCGAGTTATATCGATTCGATGGTGAATGACGAAACACGGAGATTTTCTAAGGTTTTTACTACATATTAACACTTTTTACATTTTCTCGTGTTACGTGGCTGCCAGTCCTCGGTTCATGCAAAATCTTAAGGTCCTCGGTCATGTCCAAGGCACCAAACCGACCAATAATTCAATAATCGATAACTAAAACTATAAATGTAGCTCTTCTTACTGGGCGATTGCATCAACTTAGATGCTTCTCCTGTGTTCTACTGTGCTGCTTGTATTGTCCCCACATACCGCAGCACGCGACAAGGGCTGGCAGGCCATAAATGTAACCGTTTCAGAGAGAAATGCGACCAATGTGACGATCTCGCGTTATATCGATTCGATGGTGAATGACGAAACACGGAGATTTTCTAAGGTTTTTACTACATATTAACACTTTTCACATTTTCTCGTGTTACGTGGCTGCCAGTCCTCGGTTCATGCAAAATCTTAAGGTCCTCGGTCATGTCCAAGGTACCAAACCGACCAATAATTCAATAATCGATAACTAAAACTATAAATGTAGCTCTTCTTACTGGGCGATTGCATCAACTTAGATGCTTCTCCTGTGTTCTACTGTGCTGCTTGTATTGTCCCCACATAACCCAGCACGCGACAAGGGCTGGCAGACCATAAATGTAACCGTTTCAGAGAGAAATGCGACCAATGTGACGATCTCGCGTTATATCGATTCGATGGTGAATGACGGAACACGGAGATTTTCTAAGGTTTTTACTACATATTAACACTTTTCACATTTTCTCGTGTTACGTGGCTGCCAGTCCTCGGTTCATGCAAAATCTTAAGGTCCTCGGTCATGTCCAAGGCACCAAACCGACCAATAATTCAATAATCGATAACTGAAACTATAAATGTAGCTCTTCTTACTGGGCGATTGCATCAACTTAGATACTTCTCCTGTGTTCTACTGTGCTGCTTGTATTGTCCCCACATAACCCAGCACGCGACAAGGGCTGGCAGACCATAAATGTAACCGTTTCAGAGAGAAATGCGACCAATGTGACGATCTCGCGTTATATCGATTCGATGGTGAATGACGAAACACGGAGATTTTCTAAGGTTTTTACTACATATTAACACTTTTCACATTTTCTCGTGTTACGTGGCTGCCAGTCCTCGGTTCATGCAAAATCTTAAGGTCCTCGGTTATGTCCAAGGCACCAAACCGACCAATAATTCAATAATCGATAACTAAAACTATAAATGTAGCTCTTCTTACTGGGCGATTGCATCAACTTAGATGCTTCTCCTGTGTTCTACTGTGCTGCTTGTATTGTCCCCACATACCGCAGCACGCGACAAGGGCTGGCAGACCATAAATGTAACCGTTTCAGAGAGAAATGCGACCAATGTGACGATCTCGCGTTATAACGATTCGATGGTGAATGACGAAACACGGAGATTTTCTGAGGTTTTTACTACATATTAACACTTTTCACATTTTCTCGTGTTACGTGGCTGCCAGTCCTCGGTTCATGCAAAATCTTAAGGTCCTCGGTCATGTCCAAGGTACCAAACCGACCAATAATTCAATAATCGATAACTAAAACTATAAATGTAGCTCTTCTTACTGGGCGATTGCATCAACTTAGATGCTTCTCCTGTGTTCTACTGTGCTGCTTGTATTGTCCCCACATACCGCAGCACGCGACAAGGGCTGGCAGACCATAAATGTAACCGTTTCAGAGAGAAATGCGACCAATGTGACGATCTCGCGTTATATCGATTCGATGGTGAATGACGAAACACGGAGATTTTCTAAGGTTTTTACTACATATTAACACTTCTCACATTTTCTCGTGTTACGTGGTTTCCAGTCCTCGGTTAATGCAAAATCTTAAGGTCCTCGGTCATGTCCAAGGCACCAAACCGACCAATAATTCAATAATCGATAACTAAAACTATAAATGTAGCTCTTCTTACTGGGCGATTGCATCAACTTAGATGCTTCTCCTGTGTTCTACTGTGCTGCTTGTATTGTCCCCACATACCGCAGCACGCGACAAGGGCTGGCAGACCATAAATGTAACCGTTTCAGAGAGAAATGCGACCAATGTGACGATCTCGCGTTATATCGATTCGATGGTGAATGACGAAACACGGAGATTTTCTAAGGTTTTTACTACATATTAACACTTCTCACATTTTCTCGTGTTACGTGGCTGCCAGTCCTCGGTTCATGCAAAATCTTAAGGTCCTCGGTCATGTCCAAGGCACCAAACCGACCAATAATTCAATAATCGATAACTAAAACTATAAATGTAGCTCTTCTTACTGGGCGATTGCATCAACTTAGATGCTTCTCCTGTGTTCTACTGTGCTGCTTGTATTGTCCCCACATACCGCAGCACGCGACAAGGGCTGGCAGACCATAAATGTAACCGTTTCAGAGAGAAATGCGACCAATGTGACGATCTCGCGTTATATCGATTCGATGGTGAATGACGAAACACGGAGATTTTCTAAGGTTTTTACTACATATTAACACTTTTCACATTTTCTCGTGTTACGTGGCTGCCAGTCCTCGGTTCATGCAAAATCTTAAGGTCCTCGGTCATGTCCAAGGTACCAAACCGACCAATAATTCAATAATCGATAACTAAAACTATAAATGTAGCTCTTCTTACTGGGCGATTGCATCAACTTAGATGCTTCTCCTGTGTTCTACTGTGCTGCTTGTATTGTCCCCACATAACCCAGCACGCGACAAGGGCTGGCAGACCATAAATGTAACCGTTTCAGAGAGAAATGCGACCAATGTGACGATCTCGCGTTATATCGATTCGATGGTGAATGACGGAACACGGAGATTTTCTAAGGTTTTTACTACATATTAACACTTTTCACATTTTCTCGTGTTACGTGGCTGCCAGTCCTCGGTTCATGCAAAATCTTAAGGTTCTCGGTCATGTCCAAGGCACCAAACCGACCAATAATTCAATAATCGATAACTAAAACTATAAATGTAGCTCTTCTTACTGGGCGATTGCATCAACTTAGATGCTTCTCCTGTGTTCTACTGTGCTGCTTGTATTGTCCCCACATACCGCAGCACGCGACAAGGGCTGGCAGACCATAAATGTAACCGTTTCAGAGAGAAATGCGACCAATGTGACGATCTCGCGTTATATCGATTCGATGGTGAATGACGAAACACGGAGATTTTCTAAGGTTTTTACTACATATTAACACTTTTCACATTTTCTCGTGTTACGTGGCTGCCAGTCCTCGGTTCATGAAAAATCTTAAGGTCCTCGGTCATGTCCAAGGCACCAAACCGACCAATAATTCAATAATCGATATCTAAAACTATAAATGTAGCTCTTCTTACTGGGCGATTGCATCAACTTAGATGCTTCTCCTGTGTTCTACTGTGCTGCTTGTATTTTCCCCACATACCGCAGCACGCGACAAGGGCTGGCAGACCATAAATGTAACCGTTTCAGAGAGAAATGCGACCAATGTGACGATCTCGCGTTATATCGATTCGATGGTGAATGACGAAACACGGAGATTTTCTAAGGTTTTTACTACATATTAACACTTTTCACATTTTCTCGTGTTACGTGGCTGCCAGTCCTCGGTTCATGCAAAATCTTAAGGTCCTCTGTCATGTCCAAGGCACCAAACCGACCAATAATTCAATAATCGATAACTAAAACTATAAATGTAGCTCTTCTTACTGGGCGATTGCATCAACTTAGATGCTTCTCCTGTGTTCTACTGTGCTGCTTGTATTGTCCCCACATACCGCAGCACGCGACAAGGGCTGGCAGACCATAAATGTAACCGTTTCAGAGAGAAATGCGACCAATGTGACGATCTCGAGTTATATCGATTCGATGGTGAATGTCGAAACACGGAGATTTTCTAAGGTTTTTACTACATATTAACACTTTTCACATTTTCTCGTGTTACGTGGCTGCCAGTCCTCGGTTCAGGCAAAATCTTAAGGTCCTCGGTCATGTCCAAGGTACCAAACCGACCAATAATTCAATAATCGATAACTAAAACTATAAATGTAGCTCTTCTTACTGGGCGATTGCATCAACTTAGATGCTTCTCCTGTGTTCTACTGTGCTGCTTGTATTGTCCCCACATACCGCAGCACGCGACAAGGGCTGGCAGACCATAAATGTAACCGTTTCAGAGAGAAATGCGACTAATGTGACGATCTCGCGTTATATCGATTCGATGGTGAATGACGAAACACGGAGATTTTCTAAGGTTTTTACTACATATTAACACTATTCACATTTTCTCGTGTTACGTGGCTGCCAGTCCTCGGTTCATGCAAAATCTTAAGGTCCTCGGTCATGTCCAAGGCACCAAACCGACCAATAATTCAATAATCGATAACTAAAACTATAAATGTAGCTCTTCTTACTGGGCGATTGCATCAACTTAGATGCTTCTCCTGTGTTCTACTGTGCTGCTTGTATGGTCCCCACATACCGCAGCACGCGACAAGGGCTGGCAGACCATAAATGTAATCGTTTCAGAGAGAAATGCGACCAATGTGACGATCTCGCGTTATATCGATTCGATGGTGAATGACGAAACACGGAGATTTTCTAAGGTTTTTACTACATATTAACACTTATCACATTTTCTCGTGTTACGTGGCTGCCAGTCCTCGGTTCATGCAAAATCTTAAGGTCCTCGGTCATGTCCAAGGCACCAAACCGACCAATAATTCAATAATCGATATCTAAAACTAAAAATGTAGCTCTTCTTACTGGGCGATTGCATCAACTTAGATGCTTCTCCTGTGTTCTACTGTGCTGCTTGTATTTTCCCCACATACCGCAGCACGCGACAAGGGCTGGCAGACCATAAATGTAACCGTTTCAGAGAGAAATGCGACCAATGTGACGATCTCGCGTTATATCGATTCGATGGTGAATGACGAAACACGGAGATTTTCTAAGGTTTTTACTACATATTAACACTTTTCACATTTTCTGGTGTTACGTGGCTGCCAGTCCTCGGTTCATGCAAAATCTTAAGGTCCTCGGTCATGTCCAAGGCACCAAACCGACAAATAATTCAATAATCGATAACTAAAACTATAAATGTAGCTCTTCTTACTGGGCGATTGCATCAACTTAGATGCTTCTCCTGTGTTCTACTGTGCTGCTTGTATTGTCCCCACATAACCCAGCACGCGACAAGGGCTGGCAGACCATAAATGTAACCGTTTCAGAGAGAAATGCGACCAATGTGACGATCTCGCGTTATATCGATTCGATGGTGAATGACGGAACACGGAGATTTTCTAAGGTTTTTACTACATATTAACACTTTTCACATTTTCTCGTGTTACGTGGCTGCCAGTCCTCGGTTCATGCAAAATCTTAAGGTCCTCGGTCATGTCCAAGGCACCAAACCGACCAATAATTCAATAATCGATAACTAAAACTATAAATGTAGCTCTTCTTACTGGGCGATTGCATCAACTTAGATGCTTCTCCTGTGTTCTACTGTGCTGCTTGTATTGTCCCCACATACCGCAGCACGCGACAAGGGCTGGCAGACCATAAATGTAACCGTTTCAGAGAGAAATGCGACCAATGTGACGATCTCGCGTTATATCGATTCGATGGTGAATGACGAAACACGGAGATTTTCTAAGGTTTTTACTACATATTAACACTTTTCACATTTTCTCGTGTTACGTGGGTACCAGTCCTCGGTTCATGAAAAATCTTAAGGTCCTCGGTCATGTCCAAGGCACCAAACCGACCAATAATTCAATAATCGATATCTAAAACTAAAAATGTAGCTCTTCTTACTGGGCGATTGCATCAACTTAGATGCTTCTCCTGTGTTCTACTGTGCTGCTTGTTTTTTCCCCACATACCGCAGCACGCGACAAGGGCTGGCAGACCATAAATGTAACCGTTTCAGAGAGAAATGCGACCAATGTGACGATCTCGCGTTATATCGATTCGATGGTGAATGACGAAACACGGAGATTTTCTAAGGTTTTTACTACATATTAACACTTTTCACATTTTCTCGTGTTACGTGGCTGCCAGTCCTCGGTTCATGCAAAATCTTAAGGTCCTCGGTCATGTCCAAGGCACCAAACCGACCAATAATTCAATAATCGATAACTAAAACTATAAATGTAGCTCTTCTTACTGGGCGATTGCATCAACTTAGATGCTTCTCCTGTGTTCTACTGTGCTGCTTGTATTGCTCCCACATACCGCAGCACGCGACAAGGGCTGGCAGACCATAAATGTAACCGTTTCAGAGAGAAATGCGACCAAGGTGACGATCTCGCGTTATATCGATTCGATGGTGAATGACGAAACACGGAGATTTTCTAAGGTTTTTACTACATATTAACACTTATCACATTTTCTCGTGTTACGTGGCTGCCAGTCCTCGGTTCATGCAAAATCTTAAGGTCCTCGGTCATGTCCAAGGCACCAAACCGACCAATAATTCAATAATCGATAACTAAAACTATAAATGTAGCTCTTCTTACTGGGCGATTGCATCAACTTAGATGCTTCTCCTGTGTTCTACTGTGCTGCTTGTATTGTCCCCACATACCGCAGCACGCGACAAGGGCTGGCAGACCATAAATGTAACCGTTTCAGAGAGAAATGCGACCAATGTGACGATCTCGCGTTATATCGATTCGATGGTGAATGACGAAACACGGAGATTTTCTAAGGTTTTTGCTACATATTAACACTTTTCACATTTTCTCGTGTTACGTGGGTACCAGTCCTCGGTTCATGAAAAATCTTAAGGTCCTCTGTCATGTCCAAGGCACCGAACCGACCAATAATTCAATAATCGATATCTAAAACTATAAATGTAGCTCTTCTTACTGGGCGAATGCATCAACTTAGATGCTTCTCCTGTGTTCTACTGTGCTGCTTGTATTGTCCCCACATACCGCAGCACGCGACAAGGGCTGGCAGACCATAAATGTAACCGTTTCAGAGAGAAATGCGACCAATGTGACGATCTCGCGTTATATCGATTCGATGGTGAATGACGAAACACGGAGATTTTCTAAGGTTTTTACTACATATTAACACTTCTCACATTTTCTCGTGTTACGTGGCTGCCAGTCCTCGGTTAATGCAAAATCTTAAGGTCCTCGGTCATGTCCAAGGCACCAAACCGACCAATAATTCAATAATCGATAACTAAAACTATAAATGTAGCTCTTCTTACTGGGCGATTGCATCAACTTAGATGCTTCTCCTGTGTTCTACTGTGCTGCTTGTATTGTCCCCACATACCGCAGCACGCGACAAGGGCTGGCAGACCATAAATGTAACCGTTTCAGAGAGAAATGCGACCAATGTGACGATCTCGCGTTATATCGATTCGATGGTGAATGACGAAACACGGAGATTTTCTAAGGTTTTTACTACATATTAACACTTCTCACATTTTCTCGTGTTACGTGGCTGCCAGTCCTCGGTTCATGCAAAATCTTAAGGTCCTCGGTCATGTCCAAGGCACCAAACCGACCAATAATTCAATAATCGATAACTAAAACTATAAATGTAGCTCTTCTTACTGGGCGATTGCATCAACTTAGATGCTTCTCCTGTGTTCTACTGTGCTGCTTGTATTGTCCCCACATACCGCAGCACGCGACAAGGGCTGGCAGACCATAAATGTAACCGTTTCAGAGAGAAATGCGACCAATGTGACGATCTCGCGTTATATCGATTCGATGGTGAATGACGAAACACGGAGATTTTCTAAGGTTTTTACTACATATTAACACTTTTCACATTTTCTCGTGTTACGTGGCTGCCAGTCCTCGGTTCATGCAAAATCTTAAGGTCCTCGGTCATGTCCAAGGTACCAAACCGACCAATAATTCAATAATCGATAACTAAAACTATAAATGTAGCTCTTCTTACTGGGCGATTGCATCAACTTAGATGCTTCTCCTGTGTTCTACTGTGCTGCTTGTATTGTCCCCACATAACCCAGCACGCGACAAGAGCTGGCAGACCATAAATGTAACCGTTTCAGAGAGAAATGCGACCAATGTGACGATCTCGCGTTATATCGATTCGATGGTGAATGACGGAACACGGAGATTTTCTAAGGTTTTTACTACATATTAACACTTTTCACATTTTCTCGTGTTACGTGGCTTCCAGTCCTCGGTTCATGCAAAATCTTAAGGTCCTCGGTCATGTCCAAGGCACCAAACCGACCAATAATTCAATAATCGATAACTAAAACTATAAATGTAGCTCTTCTTACTGGGCGATTGCATCAACTTAGATGCTTCTCCTGTGTTCTACTGTGCTGCTTGTATTGTCCCCACATACCGCAGCACGCGACAAGGGCTGGCAGACCATAAATGTAACCGTTTCAGAGAGAAATGCGACCAATGTGACGATCTCGCGTTATATCGATTCGATGGTGAATGACGAAACACGGAGATTTTCTAAGGTTTTTACTACATATTAACACTTTTCACATTTTCTCGTGTTACGTGGCTGCCAGTCCTCGGTTCATGAAAAATCTTAAGGTCCTCGGTCATGTCCAAGGCACCAAACCGACCAATAGTTCAATAATCGATATCTAAAACTATAAATGTAGCTCTTCTTACTGGGCGATTGCATCAACTTAGATGCTTCTCCTGTGTTCTACTGTGCTGCTTGTATTTTCCCCACATACCGCAGCACGCGACAAGGGCTGGCAGACCATAAATGTAACCGTTTCAGAGAGAATTGCGACCAATGTGACGATCTCGCGTTATATCGATTCGATGGTGAATGACGAAACACGGAGATTTTCTAAGGTTTTTACTACATATTAACACTTTTCACATTTTCTCGTGTTACGTGGCTGCCAGTCCTCGGTTCATGCAAAATCTTAAGGTCCTCTGTCATGTCCAAGGCACCAAACCGACCAATAATTCAATAATCGATAACTAAAACTATAAATGTAGCTCTTCTTACTGGGCGATTGCATCAACTTAGATGCTTCTCCTGTGTTCTACTGTGCTGCTTGTATTGTCCCCACATACCGCAGCACGCGACAAGGGCTGGCAGACCATAAATGTAACCGTTTCAGAGAGAAATGCGACCAATGTGACGATCTCGAGTTATATCGATTCGATGGTGAATGACGAAACACGGAGATTTTCTAAGGTTTTTACTACATATTAACACTTTTTACATTTTCTCGTGTTACGTGGCTGCCAGTCCTCGGTTCATGCAAAATCTTAAGGTCCTCGGTCATGTCCAAGGCACCAAACCGACCAATAATTCAATAATCGATAACTAAAACTATAAATGTAGCTCTTCTTACTGGGCGATTGCATCAACTTAGATGCTTCTCCTGTGTTCTACTGTGCTGCTTGTATTGTCCCCACATACCGCAGCACGCGACAAGGGCTGGCAGGCCATAAATGTAACCGTTTCAGAGAGAAATGCGACCAATGTGACGATCTCGCGTTATATCGATTCGATGGTGAATGACGAAACACGGAGATTTTCTAAGGTTTTTACTACATATTAACACTTTTCACATTTTCTCGTGTTACGTGGCTGCCAGTCCTCGGTTCATGCAAAATCTTAAGGTCCTCGGTCATGTCCAAGGTACCAAACCGACCAATAATTCAATAATCGATAACTAAAACTATAAATGTAGCTCTTCTTACTGGGCGATTGCATCAACTTAGATGCTTCTCCTGTGTTCTACTGTGCTGCTTGTATTGTCCCCACATAACCCAGCACGCGACAAGGGCTGGCAGACCATAAATGTAACCGTTTCAGAGAGAAATGCGACCAATGTGACGATCTCGCGTTATATCGATTCGATGGTGAATGACGGAACACGGAGATTTTCTAAGGTTTTTACTACATATTAACACTTTTCACATTTTCTCGTGTTACGTGGCTGCCAGTCCTCGGTTCATGCAAAATCTTAAGGTCCTCGGTCATGTCCAAGGCACCAAACCGACCAATAATTCAATAATCGATAACTGAAACTATAAATGTAGCTCTTCTTACTGGGCGATTGCATCAACTTAGATACTTCTCCTGTGTTCTACTGTGCTGCTTGTATTGTCCCCACATAACCCAGCACGCGACAAGGGCTGGCAGACCATAAATGTAACCGTTTCAGAGAGAAATGCGACCAATGTGACGATCTCGCGTTATATCGATTCGATGGTGAATGACGAAACACGGAGATTTTCTAAGGTTTTTACTACATATTAACACTTTTCACATTTTCTCGTGTTACGTGGCTGCCAGTCCTCGGTTCATGCAAAATCTTAAGGTCCTCGGTTATGTCCAAGGCACCAAACCGACCAATAATTCAATAATCGATAACTAAAACTATAAATGTAGCTCTTCTTACTGGGCGATTGCATCAACTTAGATGCTTCTCCTGTGTTCTACTGTGCTGCTTGTATTGTCCCCACATACCGCAGCACGCGACAAGGGCTGGCAGACCATAAATGTAACCGTTTCAGAGAGAAATGCGACCAATGTGACGATCTCGCGTTATAACGATTCGATGGTGAATGACGAAACACGGAGATTTTCTGAGGTTTTTACTACATATTAACACTTTTCACATTTTCTCGTGTTACGTGGCTGCCAGTCCTCGGTTCATGCAAAATCTTAAGGTCCTCGGTCATGTCCAAGGTACCAAACCGACCAATAATTCAATAATCGATAACTAAAACTATAAATGTAGCTCTTCTTACTGGGCGATTGCATCAACTTAGATGCTTCTCCTGTGTTCTACTGTGCTGCTTGTATTGTCCCCACATACCGCAGCACGCGACAAGGGCTGGCAGACCATAAATGTAACCGTTTCAGAGAGAAATGCGACCAATGTGACGATCTCGCGTTATATCGATTCGATGGTGAATGACGAAACACGGAGATTTTCTAAGGTTTTTACTACATATTAACACTTCTCACATTTTCTCGTGTTACGTGGTTTCCAGTCCTCGGTTAATGCAAAATCTTAAGGTCCTCGGTCATGTCCAAGGCACCAAACCGACCAATAATTCAATAATCGATAACTAAAACTATAAATGTAGCTCTTCTTACTGGGCGATTGCATCAACTTAGATGCTTCTCCTGTGTTCTACTGTGCTGCTTGTATTGTCCCCACATACCGCAGCACGCGACAAGGGCTGGCAGACCATAAATGTAACCGTTTCAGAGAGAAATGCGACCAATGTGACGATCTCGCGTTATATCGATTCGATGGTGAATGACGAAACACGGAGATTTTCTAAGGTTTTTACTACATATTAACACTTCTCACATTTTCTCGTGTTACGTGGCTGCCAGTCCTCGGTTCATGCAAAATCTTAAGGTCCTCGGTCATGTCCAAGGCACCAAACCGACCAATAATTCAATAATCGATAACTAAAACTATAAATGTAGCTCTTCTTACTGGGCGATTGCATCAACTTAGATGCTTCTCCTGTGTTCTACTGTGCTGCTTGTATTGTCCCCACATACCGCAGCACGCGACAAGGGCTGGCAGACCATAAATGTAACCGTTTCAGAGAGAAATGCGACCAATGTGACGATCTCGCGTTATATCGATTCGATGGTGAATGACGAAACACGGAGATTTTCTAAGGTTTTTACTACATATTAACACTTTTCACATTTTCTCGTGTTACGTGGCTGCCAGTCCTCGGTTCATGCAAAATCTTAAGGTCCTCGGTCATGTCCAAGGTACCAAACCGACCAATAATTCAATAATCGATAACTAAAACTATAAATGTAGCTCTTCTTACTGGGCGATTGCATCAACTTAGATGCTTCTCCTGTGTTCTACTGTGCTGCTTGTATTGTCCCCACATAACCCAGCACGCGACAAGGGCTGGCAGACCATAAATGTAACCGTTTCAGAGAGAAATGCGACCAATGTGACGATCTCGCGTTATATCGATTCGATGGTGAATGACGGAACACGGAGATTTTCTAAGGTTTTTACTACATATTAACACTTTTCACATTTTCTCGTGTTACGTGGCTGCCAGTCCTCGGTTCATGCAAAATCTTAAGGTTCTCGGTCATGTCCAAGGCACCAAACCGACCAATAATTCAATAATCGATAACTAAAACTATAAATGTAGCTCTTCTTACTGGGCGATTGCATCAACTTAGATGCTTCTCCTGTGTTCTACTGTGCTGCTTGTATTGTCCCCACATACCGCAGCACGCGACAAGGGCTGGCAGACCATAAATGTAACCGTTTCAGAGAGAAATGCGACCAATGTGACGATCTCGCGTTATATCGATTCGATGGTGAATGACGAAACACGGAGATTTTCTAAGGTTTTTACTACATATTAACACTTTTCACATTTTCTCGTGTTACGTGGCTGCCAGTCCTCGGTTCATGAAAAATCTTAAGGTCCTCGGTCATGTCCAAGGCACCAAACCGACCAATAATTCAATAATCGATATCTAAAACTATAAATGTAGCTCTTCTTACTGGGCGATTGCATCAACTTAGATGCTTCTCCTGTGTTCTACTGTGCTGCTTGTATTTTCCCCACATACCGCAGCACGCGACAAGGGCTGGCAGACCATAAATGTAACCGTTTCAGAGAGAAATGCGACCAATGTGACGATCTCGCGTTATATCGATTCGATGGTGAATGACGAAACACGGAGATTTTCTAAGGTTTTTACTACATATTAACACTTTTCACATTTTCTCGTGTTACGTGGCTGCCAGTCCTCGGTTCATGCAAAATCTTAAGGTCCTCTGTCATGTCCAAGGCACCAAACCGACCAATAATTCAATAATCGATAACTAAAACTATAAATGTAGCTCTTCTTACTGGGCGATTGCATCAACTTAGATGCTTCTCCTGTGTTCTACTGTGCTGCTTGTATTGTCCCCACATACCGCAGCACGCGACAAGGGCTGGCAGACCATAAATGTAACCGTTTCAGAGAGAAATGCGACCAATGTGACGATCTCGAGTTATATCGATTCGATGGTGAATGTCGAAACACGGAGATTTTCTAAGGTTTTTACTACATATTAACACTTTTCACATTTTCTCGTGTTACGTGGCTGCCAGTCCTCGGTTCAGGCAAAATCTTAAGGTCCTCGGTCATGTCCAAGGTACCAAACCGACCAATAATTCAATAATCGATAACTAAAACTATAAATGTAGCTCTTCTTACTGGGCGATTGCATCAACTTAGATGCTTCTCCTGTGTTCTACTGTGCTGCTTGTATTGTCCCCACATACCGCAGCACGCGACAAGGGCTGGCAGACCATAAATGTAACCGTTTCAGAGAGAAATGCGACTAATGTGACGATCTCGCGTTATATCGATTCGATGGTGAATGACGAAACACGGAGATTTTCTAAGGTTTTTACTACATATTAACACTATTCACATTTTCTCGTGTTACGTGGCTGCCAGTCCTCGGTTCATGCAAAATCTTAAGGTCCTCGGTCATGTCCAAGGCACCAAACCGACCAATAATTCAATAATCGATAACTAAAACTATAAATGTAGCTCTTCTTACTGGGCGATTGCATCAACTTAGATGCTTCTCCTGTGTTCTACTGTGCTGCTTGTATGGTCCCCACATACCGCAGCACGCGACAAGGGCTGGCAGACCATAAATGTAATCGTTTCAGAGAGAAATGCGACCAATGTGACGATCTCGCGTTATATCGATTCGATGGTGAATGACGAAACACGGAGATTTTCTAAGGTTTTTACTACATATTAACACTTATCACATTTTCTCGTGTTACGTGGCTGCCAGTCCTCGGTTCATGCAAAATCTTAAGGTCCTCGGTCATGTCCAAGGCACCAAACCGACCAATAATTCAATAATCGATAACTAAAACTATAAATGTAGCTCTTCTTACTGGGCGATTGCATCAACTTAGATGCTTCTCCTGTGTTCTACTGTGCTGCTTGTATTGTCCCCACATACCGCAGCACGCGACAAGGGCTGGCAGACCATAAATGTAACCGTTTCAGAGAGAAATGCGACCAATGTGACGATCTCGCGTTATATCGATTCGATGGTGAATGACGAAACACGGAGATTTTCTAAGGTTTTTACTACATATTAACACTTTTCACATTTTCTCGTGTTACGTGGGTACCAGTCCTCGGTTCATGAAAAATCTTAAGGTCCTCGGTCATGTCCAAGGCACCAAACCGACCAATAATTCAATAATCGATATCTAAAACTAAAAATGTAGCTCTTCTTACTGGGCGATTGCATCAACTTAGATGCTTCTCCTGTGTTCTACTGTGCTGCTTGTATTTTCCCCACATACCGCAGCACGCGACAAGGGCTGGCAGACCATAAATGTAACCGTTTCAGAGAGAAATGCGACCAATGTGACGATCTCGCGTTATATCGATTCGATGGTGAATGACGAAACACGGAGATTTTCTAAGGTTTTTACTACATATTAACACTTTTCACATTTTCTCGTGTTACGTGGCTGCCAGTCCTCGGTTCATGCAAAATCTTAAGGTCCTCGGTCATGTCCAAGGCACCAAACCGACAAATAATTCAATAATCGATAACTAAAACTATAAATGTAGCTCTTCTTACTGGGCGATTGCATCAACTTAGATGCTTCTCCTGTGTTCTACTGTGCTGCTTGTATTGTCCCCACATAACCCAGCACGCGACAAGGGCTGGCAGACCATAAATGTAACCGTTTCAGAGAGAAATGCGACCAATGTGACGATCTCGCGTTATATCGATTCGATGGTGAATGACGGAACACGGAGATTTTCTAAGGTTTTTACTACATATTAACACTTTTCACATTTTCTCGTGTTACGTGGCTGCCAGTCCTCGGTTCATGCAAAATCTTAAGGTCCTCGGTCATGTCCAAGGCACCAAACCGACCAATAATTCAATAATCGATAACTAAAACTATAAATGTAGCTCTTCTTACTGGGCGATTGCATCAACTTAGATGCTTCTCCTGTGTTCTACTGTGCTGCTTGTATTGTCCCCACATACCGCAGCACGCGACAAGGGCTGGCAGACCATAAATGTAACCGTTTCAGAGAGAAATGCGACCAATGTGACGATCTCGCGTTATATCGATTCGATGGTGAATGACGAAACACGGAGATTTTCTAAGGTTTTTACTACATATTAACACTTTTCACATTTTCTCGTGTTACGTGGGTACCAGTCCTCGGTTCATGAAAAATCTTAAGGTCCTCGGTCATGTCCAAGGCACCAAACCGACCAATAATTCAATAATCGATATCTAAAACTAAAAATGTAGCTCTTCTTACTGGGCGATTGCATCAACTTAGATGCTTCTCCTGTGTTCTACTGTGCTGCTTGTTTTTTCCCCACATACCGCAGCACGCGACAAGGGCTGGCAGACCATAAATGTAACCGTTTCAGAGAGAAATGCGACCAATGTGACGATCTCGCGTTATATCGATTCGATGGTGAATGACGAAACACGGAGATTTTCTAAGGTTTTTACTACATATTAACACTTTTCACATTTTCTCGTGTTACGTGGCTGCCAGTCCTCGGTTCATGCAAAATCTTAAGGTCCTCGGTCATGTCCAAGGCACCAAACCGACCAATAATTCAATAATCGATAACTAAAACTATAAATGTAGCTCTTCTTACTGGGCGATTGCATCAACTTAGATGCTTCTCCTGTGTTCTACTGTGCTGCTTGTATTGCTCCCACATACCGCAGCACGCGACAAGGGCTGGCAGACCATAAATGTAACCGTTTCAGAGAGAAATGCGACCAATGTGACGATCTCGCGTTGTATCGATTCGATGGTGAATGACGAAACACGGAGATTTTCTAAGGTTTTTACTACATATTAACACTATTCACATTTTCTCGTGTTACGTGGCTGCCAGTCCTCGGTTCATGCAAAATCTTAAGGTCCTCGGTCATGTCCAAGGCACCAAACCGACCAATAATTCAATAATCGATAACTAAAACTATAAATGTAGCTCTTCTTACTGGGCGATTGCATCAACTTAGATGCTTCTCCTGTGTTCTACTGTGCTGCTTGTATTGTCCCCACGTACCGCAGCACGCGACAAGGGCTGGCAGACCATAAATGTAACCGTTTCAGAGAGAAATGAGACCAATGTGACGATCTCGCGTTATATCGATTCGATGGTGAATGACGAAACACGGAGATTTTCTAAGGTTTTTACTACATATTAACACTTTTTACATTTTCTCGTGTTACGCGGCTGCCAGTCCTCGGTTCATGCAAAATCTTAAGGTCCTCGGTCATGTCCAAGGCACCAAACCGACCAATAATTCAATAATCGATAACTAAAACTATAAATGTAGCTCTTCTTACTGGGCGATTGCATCAACTTAGATGCTTCTCCTGTGTTCTACTGTGCTGCTTGTATTGTCCCCACATACCGCAGCACGCGACAAGGGGTGGCAGACCATAAATGTAACCGTTTCAGAGAGAAATGCGACCAATGTGACGATCTCGCGTTGTATCGATTCGATGGTGAATGACGAAACACGGAGATTTTCTAAGGTTTTTACTACATATTAACACTATTCACATTTTCTCGTGTTACGTGGCTGCCAGTCCTCGGTTCATGCAAAATCTTAAGGTCCTCGGTCATGTCCAAGGCACCAAACCGACCAATAATTCAATAATCGATAACTAAAACTATAAATGTAGCTCTTCTTACTGGGCGATTGCATCAACTTAGATGCTTCTCCTGTGTTCTACTGTGCTGCTTGTATTGTCCCCACGTACCGCAGCACGCGACAAGGGCTGGCAGACCATAAATGTAACCGTTTCAGAGAGAAATGAGACCAATGTGACGATCTCGCGTTATATCGATTCGATGGTGAATGACGAAACACGGAGATTTTCTAAGGTTTTTACTACATATTAACACTTTTTACATTTTCTCGTGTTACGCGGCTGCCAGTCCTCGGTTCATGCAAAATCTTAAGGTCCTCGGTCATGTCCAAGGCACCAAACCGACCAATAATTCAATAATCGATAACTAAAACTATAAATGTAGCTCTTCTTACTGGGCGATTGCATCAACTTAGATGCTTCTCCTGTGTTCTACTGTGCTGCTTGTATTGTCCCCACATACCGCAGCACGCGACAAGGGCTGGCAGACCATAAATGTAACCGTTTCAGAGAGAAATGCGACCAATGTGACGATCTCGCGTTATATCGATTCGATGGTGAATGACGAAACACGGAGATTTTCTAAGGTTTTTACTACATATTAACACTTTTCACATTTTCTCGTATTACGTGGGTACCAGTCCTCGGTTCATGAAAAATCTTAAGGTCCTCGGTCATGTCCAAGGCACCAAACCGACCAATAATTCAATAATCGATAACTAAAACTATAAATGTAGCTCTTCTTACTGGGCGATTGCATCAACTTAGATGCTTCTCCTGTGTTCTACTGTGCTGCTAGTATTGTCCCCACATACCGCAGCACGCGACAAGGGCTGGCAGACCATAAATGTAACCGTTTCAGAGAGAAATGCGACCAATGTGACGATCTCGCGTTATATCGATTCGATGGTGAATGACGAAACACGGAGATTTTCTAAGGCTTTTACTACATATTAACACTTTTCACATTTTCTCGTGTTACGTGGGTAGCAGTCCTCGGTTCATGAAAAATCTTAAGGTCCTCGGTCATGTCCAAGGCACCAAACCGACCAATAATTCAATAATCGATATCTAAAACTAAAAATGTAGCTCTTCTTACTGGGCGATTGCATCAACTTAGATGCTTCTCCTGTGTTCTACTGTGCTGCTTGTATTTTCCCCACATACCGCAGCACGCGACAAAGGCTGGCAGACCATAAATGTAACCGTTTCAGAGAGAAATGCGACCAATGTGACGATCTCGCGTTATATCGATTCGATGGTGAATGACGAAACACGGAGATTTTCTAAGGTTTTTACTACATATTAACACTTTACACATTTTCTCGTGTTACGTGGCTGCCAGTCCTCGGTTCATGCAAAATCTTAAGGTCCTCGGTCATGTCCAAGGCACCAAACCGACAAATAATTCAATAATCGATAACTAAAACTATAAATGTAGCTCTTCTTACTGGGCGATTGCATCAACTTAGATGCTTCTCCTGTGTTCTACTGTGCTGCTTGTATTGTCCCCACATAACCCAGCACGCGACAAGGGCTGGCAGACCATAAATGTAACCGTTTCAGAGAGAAATGCGACCAATGTGACGATCTCGCGTTATATCGATTCGATGGTGAATGACGGAACACGGAGATTTTCTAAGGTTTTTACTACATATTAACACTTTTCACATTTTCTCGTGTTACGTGGCTGCCAGTCCTCGGTTCATGCAAAATCTTAAGGTCCTCGGTCATGTCCAAGGCACCAAACCGACCAATAATTCAATAATCGATAACTAAAACTATAAATGTAGCTCTTCTTACTGGGCGATTGCATCAACTTAGATGCTTCTCCTGTGTTCTACTGTGCTGCTTGTATTGTCCCCACATACCGCAGCACGCGACAAGGGCTGGCAGACCATAAATGTAACCGTTTCAGAGAGAAATGCGACCAATGTGACGATCTCGCGTTATATCGATTCGATGGTGAATGACGAAACACGGAGATTTTCTAAGGTTTTTACTACATATTAACACTTTTCACATTTTCTCGTGTTACGCGGCTGCCAGTCCTCGGTTCATGCAAAATCTTAAGGTCCTCGGTCATGTCCAAGGCACCAAACCGACCAATAATTCAATAATCGATATCTAAAACTAAAAATGTAGCTCTTCTTACTGGGCGATTGCATCAACTTAGATGCTTCTCCTGTGTTCTACTGTGCTGCTTGTTTTTTCCCCACATACCGCAGCACGCGACAAGGGCTGGCAGACCATAAATGTAACCGTTTCAGAGAGAAATGCGACCAATGTGACGATCTCGCGTTATATCGATTCGATGGTGAATGACGAAACACGGAGATTTTCTAAGGTTTTTACTACATATTAACACTTTTCACATTTTCTCGTGTTACGTGGCTGCCAGTCCTCGGTTCATGCAAAATCTTAAGGTCCTCGGTCATGTCCAAGGCACCAAACCGACCAATAATTCAATAATCGATAACTAAAACTATAAATGTAGCTCTTCTTACTGGGCGATTGCATCAACTTAGATGCTTCTCCTGTGTTCTACTGTGCTGCTTGTATTGCTCCCACATACCGCAGCACGCGACAAGGGCTGGCAGACCATAAATGTAACCGTTTCAGAGAGAAATGCGACCAATGTGACGATCTCGCGTTGTATCGATTCGATGGTGAATGACGAAACACGGAGATTTTCTAAGGTTTTTACTACATATTAACACTATTCACATTTTCTCGTGTTACGTGGCTGCCAGTCCTCGGTTCATGCAAAATCTTAAGGTCCTCGGTCATGTCCAAGGCACCAAACCGACCAATAATTCAATAATCGATAACTAAAACTATAAATGTAGCTCTTCTTACTGGGCGATTGCATCAACTTAGATGCTACTCCTGTGTTCTACTGTGCTGCTTGTATTGTCCCCACGTACCGCAGCACGCGACAAGGGCTGGCAGACCATAAATGTAACCGTTTCAGAGAGAAATGAGACCAATGTGACGATATCGCGTTATATCGATTCGATGGTGAATGACGAAACACGGAGATTTTCTAAGGTTTTTACTACATATTAACACTTTTTACATTTTCTCGTGTTACGCGGCTGCCAGTCCTCGGTTCATGCAAAATCTTAAGGTCCTCGGTCATGTCCAAGGCACCAAACCGACCAATAATTCAATAATCGATAACTAAAACTATAAATGTAGCTCTTCTTACTGGGCGATTGCATCAACTTAGATGCTTCTCCTGTGTTCTACTGTGCTGCTTGTATTGTCCCCACATACCGCAGCACGCGACAAGGGCTGGCAGACCATAAATGTAACCGTTTCAGAGAGAAATGCGACCAATGTGACGATCTCGCGTTATATCGATTCGATGGTGAATGACGAAACACGGAGATTTTCTAAGGTTTTTACTACATATTAACACTTTTCACATTTTCTCGTGTTACGTGGCTGCCAGTCCTCGGTTCATGCAAAATCTTAAGGTCCTCGGTCATGTCCAAGGTACCAAACCGACC
Organism: Schistocerca nitens; assembly: GCF_023898315.1. Taxonomy (NCBI): domain Eukaryota; kingdom Metazoa; phylum Arthropoda; class Insecta; order Orthoptera; family Acrididae; genus Schistocerca; species Schistocerca nitens. The sequence goes on from NC_064625.1 coordinate 71,275,400, forward strand.
AATAATTCAATAATCGATAACTAAAACTATAAATGTAGCTCTTCTTACTGGGCGATTGCATCAACTTAGATGCTTCTCCTGTGTTCTACTGTGCTGCTTGTATTGCTCCCACATACCGCAGCACGCGACAAGGGCTGGCAGACCATAAATGTAACCGTTTCAGAGAGAAATGAGACCAATGTGACGATCTCGCGTTATATCGATTCGATGGTGAATGACGAAACACGGAGATTTTCTAAGGTTTTTACTACATATTAACACTTTTTACATTTTCTCGTGTTACGCGGCTGCCAGTCCTCGGTTCATGCAAAATCTTAAGGTCCTCGGTCATGTCCAAGGCACCAAACCGACCAATAATTCAATAATCGATAACTAAAACTATAAATGTAGCTCTTCTTACTGGGCGATTGCATCAACTTAGATGCTTCTCCTGTGTTCTACTGTGCTGCTTGTATTGTCCCCACATACCGCAGCACGCGACAAGGGCTGGCAGACCATAAATGTAACCGTTTCAGAGAGAAATGCGACCAATGTGACGATCTCGCGTTATATCGATTCGATGGTGAATGACGAAACACGGAGATTTTCTAAGGTTTTTACTACATATTAACACTTTTCACATTTTCTCGTGTTACGTGGCTGCCAGTCCTCGGTTCATGCAAAATCTTAAGGTCCTCGGTCATGTCCAAGGTACCAAACCGACCAATAATTCAATAATCGATAACTAAAACTATAAATGTAGCTCTTCTTACTGGGCGATTGCATCAACTTAGATGCTTCTCCTGTGTTCTACTGTGCTGCTTGTATTGTCCCCACATACCGCAGCACGCGACAAGGGCTGGCAGACCATAAATGTAACCGTATCAGAGAGATATGCGACAAATGTGACGATCTCGCGTTATATCGATTCGATGGTGAATGACGAAACACGGAGATTTTCTAAGGTTTTTACTACATATTAACACTTTTCACATTTTCTCGTGTTACGTGGCTGCCAGTCCTCGGTTCATGCAAAATCTTAAGGTCCTCGGTCATGTCCAAGGTACCAAACCGACCAATAATTCAATAATCGATAACTAAAACTATAAATGTAGCTCTTCTTACTGGGCGATTGCATCAACTTAGATGCTTCTCCTGTGTTCTACTGTGCTGCTTGTATTGTCCCCACATACCGCAGCACGCGACAAGGGCTGGCAGACCATAAATGTAACCGTTTCAGAGAGAAATGCGACCAATGTGACGATCTCGCGTTATATCGATTCGATGGTGAATGACGGAACACGGAGATTTTCTAAGGTTTTTACTACATATTAACAATTTTCACATTTTCTCGTGTTACGTGGCTGCCAGTCCTCGGTTCATGCAAAATCTTAAGGTCCTCGGTCATGTCCAAGGCACCAAACCGACCAATAATTCAATAATCGATAACTAAATCTATAAATGTAGCTCTTCTTACTGGGCGATTGCATCAACTTAGATGCTTCTCCTGTGTTCTACTGTGCTGCTTGTATTGTCCCCACATACCGCAGCACGCGACAAGGGCTGGCAGACCATAAATGTAACCGTTTCAGAGAGAAATGCGACCAATGTGACGATCTCGCGTTATATCGATTCGATGGTGAATGACGAAACACGGAGATTTTCTAAGGTTTTTACTACATATTAACACTTTTCACATTTTCTCGTGTTACGTGGCTGCCAGTCCTCGGTTCATGCAAAATGTTAAGGTCCTCGGTCATGTCCAAGGCACCAAACCGACCAATAATTCAATAATCGATAACTAAAACTATAAATGTAGCTCTTCTTACTGGGCGATTGCATCAACTTAGATGCTTCTCCTGTGTTCTACTGTGCTGCTTGTATTGTCCCCACATACCGCAGCACGCGACAAGGGCTGGCAGACCATAAATGTAACCGTTTCAGAGAGAAATGCGACCAATGTGACGATCTCGCGTTATATCGATTCGATGGTGAATGACGAAACACGGAGATTTTCTAAGGTTTTTACTACATATTAACACTATTCACATTTTCTCGTGTTACGTGGCTGCCAGTCCTCGGTTCATGCAAAATCTTAAGGTCCTCGGTTATGTCCAAGGCACCAAACCGACCAATAATTCAATAATCGATAACTAAAACTATAAATGTAGCTCTTCTTACTGGGCGATTGCATCAACTTAGATGCTTCTCCTGTGTTCTACTGTGCTGCTTGTATTGTCCCCACATACCGCAGCACGCGACAAGGGCTGGCAGACCATAAATGTAACCGTTTCAGAGAGAAATGCGACCAATGTGACGATCTCGCGTTATATCGATTCGATGGTGAATGACGAAACACGGAGATTTTCTGAGGTTTTTACTACATATTAACACTTTTCACATTTTCTCGTGTTACGTGGCTGCCAGTCCTCGGTTCATGCAAAATCTTAAGGTCCTCGGTCATGTCCAAGGTACCAAATCGACCAATAATTCAATAATCGATAACTAAAACTATAAATGTAGCTCTTCTTACTGGGTGATTGCATCAACTTAGATGCTTCTCCTGTGTTCTACTGTGCTGCTTGTATTGTCCCCACATACCGCAGCACGCGACAAGGGCTGGCAGACCATAAATGTAACCGTTTCAGAGAGAAATGCGACCAATGTGACGATCTCGCGTTATATCGATTCGATGGTGAATGACGAAACACGGAGATTTTCTAAGGTTTTTGCTACATATTAACACTATTCACATTTTCTCGTGTTACGTGGCTGCCAGTCCTCGGTTCATGCAAAATCTTAAGGTCCTCGGTCATGTCCAAGGCACCAAACCGACCAATAATTCAATAATCGATAACTAAAACTATAAATGTAGCTCTTCTTACTGGGCGATTGCATCAACTTAGATGCTTCTCCTGTGTTCTACTGTGCTGCTTGTATTGTCCCCACATACCGCAGCACGCGACAAGGGCTGGCAGACCATAAATGTAATCGTTTCAGAGAGAAATGCGACCAATGTGACGATCTCGCGTTATATCGATTCGATGGTGAATGACGAAACACGGAGATTTTCTAAGGTTTTTACTACATATTAACACTTATCACATTTTCTCGTGTTACGTGGCTGCCAGTCCTCGGTTCATGCAAAATGTTAAGGTCCTCGGTCATGTCCAAGGCACCAAACCGACCAATAATTCAATAATCGATAACTAAAACTAAAAATGTAGCTCTTCTTACTGGGCGATTGCATCAACTTAGATGCTTCTCCTGTGTTCTACTGTGCTGCTTGTATTGTCCCCTCATAACTCAGCACGCGACAAGGGCTGGCAGACCATAAATGTAACCGTTTCAGAGAGAAATGCGACCAATGTGACGATCTCGCGTTATATCGATTCGATGGTGAATGACGAAACACGGAGATTTTCTAAGGTTTTTACTACATATTAACACTTTTCACATTTTCTCTTGTTACGTGGCTGCCAGTCCTCGGTTCATGCAAAATCTTAAGGTCCTCGGTTATGTCCAAGGCACCAAACCGACCAATAATTCAATAATCGATAACTAAAACTATAAATGTAGCTCTTCTTACTGGGCGATTGCATCAACTTAGATGCTTCTCCTGTGTTCTACTGTGAGCTTGTATTGTCCCCACATACCGCAGCACCCGACAAGGGCTGGCAGACCATAAATGTAACCGTTTCAGAGAGAAATGCGATAAATGTGACGATCTCGCGTTATATCGATTCGATGGTGAATGACGAAACACGGAGATTTTCTAAGGTTTTTACTACATATTAACACTTTTCACATTTTCTCGTGTTACGTGGCTGCCAGTCCTCGGTTCATGCAAAATCTTAAGGTCCTCGGTCATGTCCAAGGCACCAAACCGACCAATAATTCAATAATCGATAACTAAAACTATAAATGTAGCTCTTCTTACTGGGCGATTGCATCAACTTAGATGCTTCTCCTGTGTTCTACTGTGCTGCTTGTATTGTCCCCACATACCGCAGCACGCGACAAGGGCTGGCAGACCATAAATGTAACCGTTTCAGAGAGAAATGCGACCAATGTGACGATCTCGCGTTATATCGATTCGATGGTGAATGACGAAACACGGAGATTTTCTAAGGTTTTTACTACATATTAACACTATTCACATTTTCTCGTGTTACGTGGCTGCCAGTCCTCGGTTCATGCAAAATCTTAAGGTCCTCGGTTATGTCCAAGGCACCAAACCGACCAATAATTCAATAATCGATAACTAAAACTATAAATGTAGCTCTTCTTACTGGGCGATTGCATCAACTTAGATGCTTCTCCTGTGTTCTACTGTGCTGCTTGTATTGTCCCCACATACCGCAGCACGCGAGAAGGGCTGGCAGACCATAAATGTAACCGTTTCAGAGAGAAATGCGACCAATGTGACGATCTCGCGTTATATCGATTCGATGGTGAATGACGAAACACGGAGATTTTCTGAGGTTTTTACTACATATTAACACTTTTCACATTTTCTCGTGTTACGTGGCTGCCAGTCCTCGGTTCATGCAAAATCTTAAGGTCCTCGGTCATGTCCAAGGTACCAAATCGACCAATAATTCAATAATCGATAACTAAAACTATAAATGTAGCTCTTCTTACTGGGTGATTGCATCAACTTAGATGCTTCTCCTGTGTTCTACTGTGCTGCTTGTATTGTCCCCACATACCGCAGCACGCGACAAGGGCTGGCAGACCATAAATGTAACCGTTTCAGAGAGAAATGCGACCAATGTGACGATCTCGCGTTATATCGATTCGATGGTGAATGACGAAACACGGAGATTTTCTAAGGTTTCTGCTACATATTAACACTATTCACATTTTCTCGTGTTACGTGGCTGCCAGTCCTCGGTTCATGCAAAATCTTAAGGTCCTCGGTCATGTCCAAGGCACCAAACCGACCAATAATTCAATAATCGATAACTAAAACTATAAATGTAGCTCTTCTTACTGGGCGATTGCATCAACTTAGATGCTTCTCCTGTGTTCTACTGTGCTGCTTGTATTGTCCCCACATACCGCAGCACGCGACAAGGGCTGGCAGACCATAAATGTAATCGTTTCAGAGAGAAATGCGACCAATGTGACGATCTCGCGTTATATCGATTCGATGGTGAATGACGAAACACGGAGATTTTCTAAGGTTTTTACTACATATTAACACTTATCACATTTTCTCGTGTTACGTGGCTGCCAGTCCTCGGTTCATGCAAAATCTTAAGGTCCTCGGTCATGTCCAAGGCACCAAACCGACCAATAATTCAATAATCGATAACTAAAACTAAAAATGTAGCTCTTCTTACTGGGCGATTGCATCAACTTAGATGCTTCTCCTGTGTTCTACTGTGCTGCTTGTATTGTCCCCTCATAACTCAGCACGCGACAAGGGCTGGCAGACCATAAATGTAACCGTTTCAGAGAGAAATGCGACCAATGTGACGATCTCGCGTTATATCGATTCGATGGTGAATGACGAAACACGGAGATTTTCTAAGGTTTTTACTACATATTAACACTTTTCACATTTTCTCTTGTTACGTGGCTGCCAGTCCTCGGTTCATGCAAAATCTTAAGGTCCTCGGTTATGTCCAAGGCACCAAACCGACCAATAATTCAATAATCGATAACTAAAACTATAAATGTAGCTCTTCTTACTGGGCGATTGCATCAACTTAGATGCTTCTCCTGTGTTCTACTGTGAGCTTGTATTGTCCCCACATACCGCAGCACCCGACAAGGGCTGGCAGACCATAAATGTAACCGTTTCAGAGAGAAATGCGACAAATGTGACGATCTCGCGTTATATCGATTCGATGGTGAATGACGAAACACGGAGATTTTCTAAGGTTTTTACTACATATTAACACTTTTCACATTTTCTCGTGTTACGTGGCTGCCAGTCCTCGGTTCATGCAAAATCTTAAGGTCCTCGGTCATGTCCAAGGCACCAAACCGACCAATAATTCAATAATCGATAACTAAAACTATAAATGTTGCTCTTCTTACTGGGCGATTGCATCAACTTAGATGCTTCTCCTGTGTTCTACTGTGCTGCTTGTATTGTCCCCACATACCGCAGCATGCGACAACGGCTGGCAGACCATAAATGTAACCGTTTCAGAGAGAAATGCGACCAATGTGACGATCTCGCGTTATATCGATTCGATGGTGAATGACGAAACACGGAGATTTTCTAAGGTTTTTACTACATATTAACACTTTTCACATTTTCTCGTGTTACGTGGCTGCCAGTCCTCGGTTCATGCAAAATCTTAAGGTCCTCGGTCATGTCCAAGGCACCAAACCGACCAATAATTCAATAATCGATAACTAAAACTATAAATGTAGCTCTTCTTACTGGGCGATTGCATCAACTTAGATGCTTCTCCTGTGTACTACTGTGCTGCTTGTATTGTCCCCACATACCGCAGCACGCGACAAGGGCTGGCAGACCATAAATGTAACCGTTTCAGAGAGAAATGCGACCAATGTGACGATCTCGCGTTATATCGATTCGATGGTGAATGACGAAACACGGAGTTTTTCTAAGGTTTTTACTACATATTAACACTTTTCACATTTTCTCGTGTTACGTGGCTGCCAGTCCTCGGTTCATGCAAAATCTTAAGGTCCTCGGTCATGTCCAAGGCACCAAACTGACCAATAATTCAATAATCGATAACTGAAACTATAAATGTTGCTCTTCTTACTGGGCGATTGCATCAACTTAGATGCTTCTCCTGTGTTCTACTGTGCTGCTTGTATTGTCCCCACATACCGCAGCACGCGACAAGGGCTGGCAGACCATAAATGTAACCGTTTCAGAGAGAAATGCGACCAATGTGACGATCTCGCGTTATATCGATTCGATGGTGAATGACGAAACACGGAGATTTTCTAAGGTTTTTACTACATATTAACACTTTTCACATTTTCTCGTGTTACGTGGCTGCCAGTCCTCGGTTCATGCAAAATCTTAAGGTCCTCGGTCATGTCCAAGGCACCAAACCGACCAATAATTCAATAGCCGATAACTAAAACTATAAATGTAGCTCTTCTTACTGGGCGATTGCATCAACTTAGATGCTTCTCCTGTGTTCTACTGTGAGCTTGTATTGTCCCCACATACCGCAGCACGCGACAAGGGCTGGCAGACCATAAATGTAACCGTTTCAGAGAGAAATGCGACCAATGTGACGATCTCGCGTTATATCGATTCGATGGTGAATGACGAAACACGGAGATTTTCTAAGGTTTTTACTACATATTAACACTTTTCACATTTTCTCGTGTTACGTGGCTGCCAGTCCTCGGTTCATGCAAAATCTTAAGGTCCTCGGTCATGTCCAAGGCACCAAACCGACCAATAATTCAATAATCGATAACTAAAACTATAAATGTAGCTCTTCTTACTGGGCGATTGCATCAACTTAGATGCTTCTCCTGTGTTCTACTGTGCTGCTTGTATTGTCCCCACATACCGCAGCACGCGACAAGGGCTGGCAGACCATAAATGTAACCGTTTCAGAGAGAAATGCGACCAATGTGACGATCTCGCGTTATATCGATTCGATGGTGAATGACGAAACACGGAGATTTTCTAAGGTTTTTACTACATATTAACACTTATCACATTTTCTCGTGTTACGTGGCTGCCAGTAAAAGGTTCATGCAAAATCTTAAGGTCCTCGGTCATGTCCAAGGCACCAAACCGACCAATAATTCAATAATCGATAACTAAAACTAAAAATGTAGCTCTTCTTACCGGGCGATTGCATCAACTTAGATGCTTCTCCTGTGTTCTACTGTGCTGCTTGTATTGTCCCCTCATAACTCAGCACGCGACAAGGGCTGGCAGACCATAAATGTAACCGTTTCAGAGAGAAATGCGACCAATGTGACGATCTCGCGTTATATCGATTCGATGGTGAATGACGAAACACGGAGATTTTCTAAGGTTTTTACTACATATTAACACTATTCACATTTTCTCGTGTTACGTGGCTGCCAGTCCTCGGTTCATGCAAAATCTTAAGGTCCTCGGTTATGTCCAAGGCACCAAACCGACCAATAATTCAATAATCGATAACTAAAACTATAAATGTAGCTCTTCTTACTGGGCGATTGCATCAACTTAGATGCTTCTCCTGTGTTCTACTGTGCTGCTTGTATTGTCCCCACATACCGCAGCACGCGACAAGGGCTGGCAGACCATAAATGTAACCGTTTCAGAGAGAAATGCGACCAATGTGACGATCTCGCGTTATATCGATTCGATGGTGAATGACGAAACACGGAGATTTTCTAAGGTTTTTACTACATATTAACACTTTTCACATTTTCTCGTGTTACGTGGCTGCCAGTCCTCGGTTCATGCAAAATCTTAAGGTCCTCGGTCATGTCCAAGGTACCAAATCGACCAATAATTCAATAATCGATAACTAAAACTATAAATGTAGCTCTTCTTACTGGGTGATTGCATCAACTTAGATGCTTCTCCTGTGTTCTACTGTGCTGCTTGTATTGTCCCCACATACCGCAGCACGCGACAAGGGCTGGCAGACCATAAATGTAACCGTTTCAGAGAGAAATGCGACCAATGTGACGATCTCGCGTTATATCGATTCGATGGTGAATGACGAAACACGGAGATTTTCTAAGGTTTTTGCTACATATTAACACTATTCACATTTTCTCGTGTTACGTGGCTGCCAGTCCTCGGTTCATGCAAAATCTTAAGGTCCTCGGTCATGTCCAAGGCACCAAACCGACCAATAATTCAATAATCGATAACTAAAACTATAAATGTAGCTCTTCTTACTGGGCGATTGCATCAACTTAGATGCTTCTCCTGTGTTCTACTGTGCTGCTTGTATTGTCCCCACATACCGCAGCACGCGACAAGGGCTGGCAGACCATAAATGTAATCGTTTCAGAGAGAAATGCGACCAATGTGACGATCTCGCGTTATATCGATTCGATGGTGAATGACGAAACACGGAGATTTTCTTTTTTACTACATATTAACACTTATCACATTTTCTCGTGCTACGTGGCTGCCAGTCCTCGGTTCATGCAAAATCTTAAGGTCCTCGGTCATGTCCAAGGCACCAAACCGACCAATAATTCAATAATCGATAACTAAAACTAAAAATGTAGCTCTTCTTACTGGGCGATTGCATCAACTTAGATGCTTCTCCTGTGTTCTACTGTGCTGCTTGTATTGTCCCCTCATAACTCAGCACGCGACAAGGGCTGGCAGACCATAAATGTAACCGTTTCAGAGAGAAATGCGACCAATGTGACGATCTCGCGTTATATCGATTCGATGGTGAATGACGAAACACGGAGATTTTCTAAGGTTTTTACTACATATTAACGCTTTTCACATTTTCTCTTGTTACGTGGCTGCCAGTCCTCGGTTCATGCAAAATCTTAAGGTCCTCGGTTATGTCCAAGGCACCAAACCGACCAATAATTCAATAATCGATAACTAAAACTATAAATGTAGCTCTTCTTACTGGGCGATTGCATCAACTTAGATGCTTCTCCTGTGTTCTACTGTGAGCATGTATTGTCCCCACATACCGCAGCTCCCGACAGGGGCTGGCAGACCATAAATGTAACCGTTTCAGAGAGAAATGCGACAAATGTGACGATCTCGCGTTATATCGATTCGATGGTGAATGACGAAACACGGAGATTTTCTAAGGTTTTTACTACATATTAACACTTTTCACATTTTCTCGTGTTACGTGGCTGCCAGTCCTCGGTTCATGCAAAATCTTAAGGTCCTCGGTCATGTCCAAGGCACCAAACCGACCAATAATTCAATAATCGATAACTAAAACTATAAATGTTGCTCTTCTTACTGGGCGATTGCATCAACTTAGATATTTCTCCTGTGTTCTACTGTGCTGCTTGTATTGTCCCCACATACCGCAGCATGCGACAACGGCTGGCAGACCATAAATGTAACCGTTTCAGAGAGAAATGCGACCAATGTGACGATCTCGCGTTATATCGATTCGATGGTGAATGACGAAACACGGAGATTTTCTAAGGTTTTTACTACATATTAACACTTTTCACATTTTCTCGTGTTACGTAGCTGCCAGTCCTCGGTTCATGCAAAATCTTAAGGTCCTCGGTCATGTCCAAGGCACCAAACCGACCAATAATTCAATAATCGATAACTAAAACTATAAATGTAGCTCTTCTTACTGGGCGATTGCATCAACTTAGATGCTTCTCCTGTGTACTACTGTGCTGCTTGTATTGTCCCCACATACCGCAGCACGCGACAAGGGCTGGCAGACCATAAATGTAACCGTTTCAGAGAGAAATGCGACCAATGTGACGATCTCGCGTTATATCGATTCGATGGTGAATGACGAAACACGGAGATTTTCTAAGGTTTTTACTACATATTAACACTTTTCACATTTTCTCGTGTTACGTGGCTGCCAGTCCTCGGTTCATGCAAAATCTTAAGGTCCTCGGTCATGTCCAAGGCACCAAACTGACCAATAATTCAATAATCGATAACTGAAACTATAAATGTTGCTCTTCTTACTGGGCAATTGCATCAACTTAGATGCTTCTCCTGTGTTCTACTGTGCTGCTTGTATTGTCCCCACATACCGCAGCACGCGACAAGGGCTGGCAGACCATAAATGTAACCGTTTCAGAGAGAAATGCGACCAATGTGACGATCTCGCGTTTTATCGATTCGATGGTGTATGACGAAACACGGAGATTTTCTAAGGTTTTTACTACATATTAACACTTTTCACATTTTCTCGTGTTACGTGGCTGCCAGTCCTCGGTTCATGCAAAATCTTAAGGTCCTCGGTCATGTCCAAGGCACCAAACCGACCAATAATTCAATAGCCGATAACTAAAACTATAAATGTAGCTCTTCTTACTGGGCGATTGCATCAACTTAGATGCTTCTCCTGTGTTCTACTGTGAGCTTGTATTGTCCCCACATACCGCAGCACGCGACAAGGGCTGGCAGACCATAAATGTAACCGTTTCAGAGAGAAATGCGACCAATGTGACGATCTCGCGTTATATCGATTCGATGGTGAATGACGAAACACGGAGATTTTCTAAGGTTTTTACTACATATTAACACTTTTCACATTTTTCGTGTTACGTGGCTGCCAGTCCTCGGTTCATGCAAAATCTTAAGGTCCTCGGTCATGTCCAAGGCACCAAACCGACCAATAATTCAATAATCGATAACTGAAACTATAAATGTAGCTCTTCTTACTGGGCGATTGCATCAACTTAGATGCTTCTCCTGTGTTCTACTGTGCTGCTTGTATTGTCCCCACATACCGCAGCACGCGACAAGGGCTGGCAGACCCTAAATGTAACCGTTTCAGAGAGAAATGCGACCAATGTGACGATCTCGCGTTATATCGATTCGATGGTGAATGACGAAACACGGAGATTTTCTAAGGTTTTTACTACATATTAACACTTATCACATTTTCTCGTGTTACGTGGCTGCCAGTCCTCGGTTCATGCAAAATCTTAAGGTCCTCGGTCATGTCCAAGGCACCAAACCGACCAATAATTCAATAATCGATAACTAAAACTAAAAATGTAGCTCTTCTTACCGGGCGATTGCATCAACTTAGATGCTTCTCCTGTGTTCTACTGTGCTGCTTGTATTGTCCCCTCATAACTCAGCACGCGACAAGGGCTGGCAGACCATAAATGTAACCGTTTCAGAGAGAAATGCGACCAATGTGACGATCTCGCGTTATATCGATTCGATGGTGAATGACGAAACACGGAGATTTTCTAAGGTTTTTACTACATATTAACACTTTTCACATTTTCTCGTGTTACGTGGCTGCCAGTCCTCGGTTCATGCAAAATCTTAAGGTCCTCGGTCATGTCCAAGGCACCAAACCGACCAATAATTCAATAATCGATAACTAAAACTATAAATGTAGCTCTTCTTACTGGGCGATTGCATCAACTTAGATGCTTCTCCTGTGTTCTACTGTGAGCTTGTATTGTCCCCACATACCGCAGCACGCGACAAGGGCTGGCAGACCATAAATGTAACCGTTTCAGAGAGAAATGCGAACAATGTGACGATCTCGCGTTATATCGATTCGATGGTGAATGACGAAACACGGAGATTTTCTAAGGTTTTTACTACATATTAACACTTTTCACATTTTCTCGTGTTACGTGGCTGCCAGTCCTCGGTTCATGCAAAATCTTAAGGTCCTCGGTCCTGTCCGAGGCACCAAACCGACCAATAATTCAATAATCGATAACTAAAACTATAAATGTAGCTCTTCTTACTGGGCGATTGCATCAACTTAGATGCTTCTCCTGTGTTCTACTGTGCTGCTTGTATTGTCCCCACATACCTCAGCATGCGACAACGGCTGGCAGACCATAAATGTAACCGTTTCAGAGAGAAATGCGACCAATGTGACGATCTCGCGTTATATCGATTCGATGGTGAATGACGAAACACGGAGATTTTCTAAGGTTTTTACTACATATTAACACTTTTCACATTTTCTCGTGTTACGTGGCTGCCAGTCCTCGGTTCATGCAAAATCTTAAGGTCCTCGGTCATGTCCAAGGCACCAAACCGACCAATAATTCAATAATCGATAACTAAAACTATAAATGTAGCTCTTCTTACTGGGCGATTGCATCAACTTAGATGCTTCTCCTGTGTACTACTGTGCTGCTTGTATTGTCCCCACATACCGCAGCACGCGACAAGGGCTGGCAGACCATAAATGTAACCGTTTCAGAGAGAAATGCGACCAATGTGACGATCTCGCGTTATATCGATTCGATGGTGAATGACGAAACACGGAGATTTTCTAAGGTTTTTACTACATATTAACACTTTTCACATTTTCTCGTGTTACGTGGCTGCCAGTCCTCGGTTCATGCAAAATCTTAAGGTCCTCGGTCATGTCCAAGGCACCAAACTGACCAATAATTCAATAATCGATAACTGAAACTATAAATGTTGCTCTTCTTACTGGGCGATTGCATCAACTTAGATGCTTCTCCTGTGTTCTACTGTGCTGCTTGTATTGTCCCCACATACCGCAGCACGCGACAAGGGCTGGCAGACCATAAATGTAACCGTTTCAGAGAGAAATGCGACCAATGTGACGATCTCGCGTTATATCGATTCGATGGTGAATGACGAAACACGGAGATTTTCTAAGGTTTTTACTACATATTAACACTTTTCACATTTTCTCGTGTTACGTGGCTGCCAGTCCTCGGTTCATGCAAAATCTTAAGGTCCTCGGTCATGTCCAAGGCACCAAACCGACCAATAATTCAATAGCCGATAACTAAAACTATAAATGTAGCTCTTCTTACTGGGCGATTGCATCAACTTAGATGCTTCTCCTGTGTTCTACTGTGAGCTTGTATTGTCCCCACATACCGCAGCACGAGACAAGGGCTGGCAGACCATAAATGTAACCGTTTCAGAGAGAAATGCGACCAATGTGACGATCTCGCGTTATATCGATTCGATGGTGAATGACGAAACACGGAGATTTTCTAAGGTTTTTACTACATATTAACACTTTTCACATTTTTCGTGTTACGTGGCTGCCAGTCCTCGGTTCATGCAAAATCTTAAGGTCCTCGGTCATGTCCAAGGCACCAAACCGACCAATAATTCAATAATCGATAACTGAAACTATAAATGTAGCTCTTCTTACTGGGCGATTGCATCAACTTAGATGCTTCTCCTGTGTTCTACTGTGCTGCTTGTATTGTCCCCACATAACCCAGCACGCGACAAGGGCTGGCAGACCATAAATGTAACCGTTTCACAGAGAAATGCGACCAATGTGACGATCTCGCGTTATATCGATTCGATGGTGAATGACGAAACACGGAGTTTTTCTAAGGTTTTTACTACATATTAACACTTTTCACATTTTCTCGTGTTACGTGGCTGCCAGTCCTCGGTTCATGCAAAATCTTAAGGTCCTCGGTCATGTCCAAGGCACCAAACCGACCAATAATTCAGTAATCGATAACTAAAACTATAAATGTAGCTCTTCTTACTGGGCGATTGCATCAACTTAGATGCTTCTCCTGTGTTCTACTGTGCTGCTTGTATTGTCCCCACATACCGCAGCACGCGACAAGGGCTGGCAGACCATAAATGTAACCGTTTCAGAGAGAAATGCGACCAATGTGACGATCTCGCGTTATATCGATTCGATGGTGAATGACGAAACACGGAGATTTTCTAAGGTTTTTACTACATATTAACACTTTTCACATTTTCTCGTGTTACGTGGCTGCCAGTCCTCGGTTCATGCAAAATCTTAAGGTCCTCGGTCATGTCCAAGGCACCAAACCGACCAATAATTCAATAATCGATACCTAAAACTATAAATGTAGCTCTTCTTACTGGGCGATTGCATCAACTAAGATGCTTCTCCTGTGTTCCACTGTGCTGCTTGTATTGTCCCCACATACCGCAGCACGCGACAATGGCTGGCAGACCATAAATGTAACCGTTTCAGAGAGAAATGCGACCAATGTGACGATCTCGCGTTATATCGATTCGATGGTGAATGACGAAACACGGAGATTTTCTAAGGTTTTTACTACATATTAACACTTTTCACATTTTCTCGTGTTACGTGGCTGCCAGTCCTCGGTTCATGCAAAATCTTAAGGTCCTCGGTCATGTCCAAGGCACCAAACCGACCAATAATTCAATAATCGATAACTAAAACTATAAATGTAGCTCTTCTTACTGGGCGATTGCATCAACTTAGATGCTTCTCCTGTGTTCTACTGTGCTGCTTGTATTGTCCCCACATACCGCAGCACGCGACAAGGGCTGGCAGACCATAAATGTAACCGTTTCAGAGAGAAATGCGACCAATGTGACGATCTCGCGTTATATCGATTCGATGGTGAATGACGAAACACGGAGATTTTCTAAGGTTTTTACTACGTATTAACACTTTTCACATTTTCTCGTGTTACGTGGCTGCCAGTCCTCGGTTCATGCAAAATGTTAAAGTCCTCGGTCATGTCCAAGGCACCAAACCGACCAATAATTCAATAATCGATAACTAAAACTATAAATGTAGCTCTTCTTACTGGGCGATTGCATCAACTTAGATGCTTCTCCTGTGTTCTACTGTGCTGCTTGTATTGTCCCCACATACCGCAGCACGCGACAAGGGCTGGCAGACAATAAATGTAACCGTTTCAGAGAGAAATGCGACCAATGTGACGATCTCGCGTTATATCGATTCGATGGTGAAGAAACACGGAGATTTTCTAAGGTTTTTACTACATATTAACACTTTTCACATTTTCTCGTGTTACGTGGCTGCCAGTCCTCGGTTCATGCAAAATGTTAAGGTCCTCGGTCATGTCCAAGGCACCAAACCGACCAATAATTCAATAATCGATAACTAAAACTATAAATGTAGCTCTTCTTACTGGGCGATTGCATCAACTTAGATGCTTCTCCTGTGTTCTACTGTGCTGCTTGTATTGTCCCCACATACCGCAGCACGCGACAAGGGCTGGCAGACCATAAATGTAACCGTTTCAGAGAGAAATGCGACCAATGTGACGATCTCGCGTTATATCGATTCGATGGTGAATGACGAAACACGGCGATTTTCTAAGGTTTTTACTACATATTAACACTTTTCACATTTTCTCGTGTTACGTGGCTGCCAGTCCTCGGTTCATGCAAAATCTTAAGGTCCTCGGTCATGTCCAAGGCACCAAACCGACCAATAATTCAATAATCGATACCTAAAACTATAAATGTAGCTCTTCTTACTGGGCGATTGCATCAACTAAGATGCTTCTCCTGTGTTCCACTGTGCTGCTTGTATTGTCCCCACATACCGCAGCACGCGACAATGGCTGGCAGACCATAAATGTAACCGTTTCAGAGAGAAATGCGACCAATGTGACGATCTCGCGTTTTATCGATTCGATGGTGTATGACGAAACACGGAGATTTTCTAAGGTTTTTACTACATATTAACACTTTTCACATTTTCTCGTGTTACGTGGCTGCCAGTCCTCGGTTCATGCAAAATCTTAAGGTCCTCGGTCATGTCCAAGGCACCAAACCGACCAATAATTCAATAGCCGATAACTAAAACTATAAATGTAGCTCTTCTTACTGGGCGATTGCATCAACTTAGATGCTTCTCCTGTGTTCTACTGTGAGCTTGTATTGTCCCCACATACCGCAGCACGCGACAAGGGCTGGCAGACCATAAATGTAACCGTTTCAGAGAGAAATGCGACCAATGTGACGATCTCGCGTTATATCGATTCGATGGTGAATGACGAAACACGGAGATTTTCTAAGGTTTTTACTACATATTAACACTTTTCACATTTTTCGTGTTACGTGGCTGCCAGTCCTCGGTTCATGCAAAATCTTAAGGTCCTCGGTCATGTCCAAGGCACCAAACCGACCAATAATTCAATAATCGATAACTGAAACTATAAATGTAGCTCTTCTTACTGGGCGATTGCATCAACTTAGATGCTTCTCCTGTGTTCTACTGTGCTGCTTGTATTGTCCCCACATACCGCAGCACGCGACAAGGGCTGGCAGACCCTAAATGTAACCGTTTCAGAGAGAAATGCGACCAATGTGACGATCTCGCGTTATATCGATTCGATGGTGAATGACGAAACACGGAGATTTTCTAAGGTTTTTACTACATATTAACACTTATCACATTTTCTCGTGTTACGTGGCTGCCAGTCCTCGGTTCATGCAAAATCTTAAGGTCCTCGGTCATGTCCAAGGCACCAAACCGACCAATAATTCAATAATCGATAACTAAAACTAAAAATGTAGCTCTTCTTACCGGGCGATTGCATCAACTTAGATGCTTCTCCTGTGTTCTACTGTGCTGCTTGTATTGTCCCCTCATAACTCAGCACGCGACAAGGGCTGGCAGACCATAAATGTAACCGTTTCAGAGAGAAATGCGACCAATGTGACGATCTCGCGTTATATCGATTCGATGGTGAATGACGAAACACGGAGATTTTCTAAGGTTTTTACTACATATTAACACTTTTCACATTTTCTCGTGTTACGTGGCTGCCAGTCCTCGGTTCATGCAAAATCTTAAGGTCCTCGGTCATGTCCAAGGCACCAAACCGACCAATAATTCAATAATCGATAACTAAAACTATAAATGTAGCTCTTCTTACTGGGCGATTGCATCAACTTAGATGCTTCTCCTGTGTTCTACTGTGAGCTTGTATTGTCCCCACATACCGCAGCACGCGACAAGGGCTGGCAGACCATAAATGTAACCGTTTCAGAGAGAAATGCGAACAATGTGACGATCTCGCGTTATATCGATTCGATGGTGAATGACGAAACACGGAGATTTTCTAAGGTTTTTACTACATATTAACACTTTTCACATTTTCTCGTGTTACGTGGCTGCCAGTCCTCGGTTCATGCAAAATCTTAAGGTCCTCGGTCCTGTCCGAGGCACCAAACCGACCAATAATTCAATAATCGATAACTAAAACTATAAATGTAGCTCTTCTTACTGGGCGATTGCATCAACTTAGATGCTTCTCCTGTGTTCTACTGTGCTGCTTGTATTGTCCCCACATACCTCAGCATGCGACAACGGCTGGCAGACCATAAATGTAACCGTTTCAGAGAGAAATGCGACCAATGTGACGATCTCGCGTTATATCGATTCGATGGTGAATGACGAAACACGGAGATTTTCTAAGGTTTTTACTACATATTAACACTTTTCACATTTTCTCGTGTTACGTGGCTGCCAGTCCTCGGTTCATGCAAAATCTTAAGGTCCTCGGTCATGTCCAAGGCACCAAACCGACCAATAATTCAATAATCGATAACTAAAACTATAAATGTAGCTCTTCTTACTGGGCGATTGCATCAACTTAGATGCTTCTCCTGTGTACTACTGTGCTGCTTGTATTGTCCCCACATACCGCAGCACGCGACAAGGGCTGGCAGACCATAAATGTAACCGTTTCAGAGAGAAATGCGACCAATGTGACGATCTCGCGTTATATCGATTCGATGGTGAATGACGAAACACGGAGATTTTCTAAGGTTTTTACTACATATTAACACTTTTCACATTTTCTCGTGTTACGTGGCTGCCAGTCCTCGGTTCATGCAAAATCTTAAGGTCCTCGGTCATGTCCAAGGCACCAAACTGACCAATAATTCAATAATCGATAACTGAAACTATAAATGTTGCTCTTCTTACTGGGCGATTGCATCAACTTAGATGCTTCTCCTGTGTTCTACTGTGCTGCTTGTATTGTCCCCACATACCGCAGCACGCGACAAGGGCTGGCAGACCATAAATGTAACCGTTTCAGAGAGAAATGCGACCAATGTGACGATCTCGCGTTATATCGATTCGATGGTGAATGACGAAACACGGAGATTTTCTAAGGTTTTTACTACATATTAACACTTTTCACATTTTCTCGTGTTACGTGGCTGCCAGTCCTCGGTTCATGCAAAATCTTAAGGTCCTCGGTCATGTCCAAGGCACCAAACCGACCAATAATTCAATAGCCGATAACTAAAACTATAAATGTAGCTCTTCTTACTGGGCGATTGCATCAACTTAGATGCTTCTCCTGTGTTCTACTGTGAGCTTGTATTGTCCCCACATACCGCAGCACGAGACAAGGGCTGGCAGACCATAAATGTAACCGTTTCAGAGAGAAATGCGACCAATGTGACGATCTCGCGTTATATCGATTCGATGGTGAATGACGAAACACGGAGATTTTCTAAGGTTTTTACTACATATTAACACTTTTCACATTTTTCGTGTTACGTGGCTGCCAGTCCTCGGTTCATGCAAAATCTTAAGGTCCTCGGTCATGTCCAAGGCACCAAACCGACCAATAATTCAATAATCGATAACTGAAACTATAAATGTAGCTCTTCTTACTGGGCGATTGCATCAACTTAGATGCTTCTCCTGTGTTCTACTGTGCTGCTTGTATTGTCCCCACATAACCCAGCACGCGACAAGGGCTGGCAGACCATAAATGTAACCGTTTCACAGAGAAATGCGACCAATGTGACGATCTCGCGTTATATCGATTCGATGGTGAATGACGAAACACGGAGATTTTCTAAGGTTTTTACTACATATTAACACTTTTCACATTTTCTCGTGTTACGTGGCTGCCAGTCCTCGGTTCATGCAAAATCTTAAGGTCCTCGGTCATGTCCAAGGCACCAAACCGACCAATAATTCAATAATCGATAACTAAAACTATAAATGTAGCTCTTCTTACTGGGCGATTGCATCAACTTAGATGCTTCTCCTGTGTTCTACTGTGCTGCTTGTATTGTCCCCACATACCGCAGCACGCGACAAGGGCTGGCAGACCATAAATGTAACCGTTTCAGAGAGAAATGCGACCAATGTGACGATCTCGCGTTATATCGATTCGATGGTGAATGACGAAACACGGAGATTTTCTAAGGTTTTTACTACATATTAACACTTTTCACATTTTCTCGTGTTACGTGGCTGCCAGTCCTCGGTTCATGCAAAATCTTAAGGTCCTCGGTCATGTCCAAGGCACCAAACCGACCAATAATTCAATAATCGATACCTAAAACTATAAATGTAGCTCTTCTTACTGGGCGATTGCATCAACTAAGATGCTTCTCCTGTGTTCCACTGTGCTGCTTGTATTGTCCCCACATACCGCAGCACGCGACAATGGCTGGCAGACCATAAATGTAACCGTTTCAGAGAGAAATGCGACCAATGTGACGATCTCGCGTTATATCGATTCGATGGTGAATGACGAAACACGGAGATTTTCTAAGGTTTTTACTACATATTAACACTTTTCACATTTTCTCGTGTTACGTGGCTGCCAGTCCTCGGTTCATGCAAAATCTTAAGGTCCTCGGTCATGTCCAAGGCACCAAACCGACCAATAATTCAATAATCGATAACTAAAACTATAAATGTAGCTCTTCTTACTGGGCGATTGCATCAACTTAGATGCTTCTCCTGTGTTCTACTGTGCTGCTTGTATTGTCCCCACATACCGCAGACGCGACAAGGGCTGGCAGACCATAAATGTAACCGTTTCAGAGAGAAATGCGACCAATGTGACGATCTCGCGTTATATCGATTCGATGGTGAATGACGAAACACGGAGATTTTCTAAGGTTTTTACTACGTATTAACACTTTTCACATTTTCTCGTGTTACGTGGCTGCCAGTCCTCGGTTCATGCAAAATGTTAAAGTCCTCGGTCATGTCCAAGGCACCAAACCGACCAATAATTCAATAATCGATAACTAAAACTATAAATGTAGCTCTTCTTACTGGGCGATTGCATCAACTTAGATGCTTCTCCTGTGTTCTACTGTGCTGCTTGTATTGTCCCCACATACCGCAGCACGCGACAAGGGCTGGCAGACAATAAATGTAACCGTTTCAGAGAGAAATGCGACCAATGTGACGATCTCGCGTTATATCGATTCGATGGTGAAGAAACACGGAGATTTTCTAAGGTTTTTACTACATATTAACACTTTTCACATTTTCTCGTGTTACGTGGCTGCCAGTCCTCGGTTCATGCAAAATGTTAAGGTCCTCGGTCATGTCCAAGGCACCAAACCGACCAATAATTCAATAATCGATAACTAAAACTATAAATGTAGCTCTTCTTACTGGGCGATTGCATCAACTTAGATGCTTCTCCTGTGTTCTACTGTGCTGCTTGTATTGTCCCCACATACCGCAGCACGCGACAAGGGCTGGCAGACCATAAATGTAACCGTTTCAGAGAGAAATGCGACCAATGTGACGATCTCGCGTTATATCGATTCGATGGTGAATGACGAAACACGGCGATTTTCTAAGGTTTTTACTACATATTAACACTTTTCACATTTTCTCGTGTTACGTGGCTGCCAGTCCTCGGTTCATGCAAAATCTTAAGGTCCTCGGTCATGTCCAAGGCACCAAACCGACCAATAATTCAATAATCGATAACTAAAACTATAAATGTAGCTCTTCTTACTGGGCGATTGCATCAACTTAGATGCCTCTCCTGTGTTCTACTGTGCTGCTTGTATTGTCCCCACATACCGCAGCACGCGACAAGGGCTGGCAGACCATAAATGTAACCGTTTCAGAGAGAAATGCGACCAATGTGACGATCTCGCGTTATATCGATTCGATGGTGAATGACGAAACACGGAGATTTTCTAAGGTTTTTACTACATATTAACACTTTTCACATTTTCTCGTGTTACGTGGGTTCCAGTCCTCGGTTCATGCAAATTCTTAAGGTCCTCGGTCATGTCCAAGGCACCAAACCGACCAATAATTCAATAATCGATAACTAAAACTATAAATGTAGCTCTTCTTACTGGGCGATTGCATCAACTTAGATGCTTCTCCTGTGTTCTACTGTGCTGCTTGTATTGTCCCCACATACCGCAGCACGCGACAAGGGCTAGCAGACCATAAATGTAACCGTTTCAGAGAGAAATGCGACCAATGTGACGATCTCGCGTTATATCGATTCGATGGTGAATGACGAAACACGGAGATTTTCTAAGGTTTTTACTACATATTAACACTTTTCACATTTTCTCGTGTTACGTGGCTGCCAGTCCTCGGTTCATGCAAAATCTTAAGGTCCTCGGTCATGTCCAAGGCACCAAACCGACCAATAATTCAATAATCGATAACTGAAACTATAAATGTAGCTCTTCTTACTGGGCGATTGCATCAACTTAGATGCTTCTCCTGTGTTCTACTATGCTGCTTGTATTGTCCCCACATACCGCAGCACGCGACAAGGGCTGGCAGACCATAAATGTAACCGTTTCAGAGAGAAATGCGACCAATGTGACGATCTCGCGTTATATCGATTCGATGGTGAATGACGAAACACGGAGATTTTCTAAGGTTTTTACTACATATTAACACTTTTCACATTTTCTCGTGTTACGTGGCTGCCAGTCCTCGGTTCATGCAAAATCTTAAGGTCCTCGGTCATGTCCAAGGCACCAAACCGACCAATAATTCAATAATCGATAACTAAAACTATAAATGTAGCTCTTCTTACTGGGCGATTGCATCAACTTAGATGCTTCTCCTGTGTTCTACTGTGCTGCTTGTATTGTCCCCACATACCGCAGCACGCGACAAGGGCTGGCAGACCATAAATGTAACCGTTTCAGAGAGAAATGCGACCAATGTGACGATCTCGCGTTATATCGATTCGATGGTGAATGACGAAACACGGAGATTTTCTAAGGTTTTTACTACGTATTAACACTTTTCACATTTTCTCGTGTTACGTGGCTGCCAGTCCTCGGTTCATGCAAAATCTTAAGGTCCTCGGTCATGTCCAAGGCACCAAACCGACCAATAATTCAATAATCGATAACTAAAACTATAAATGTAGCTCTTCTTACTGGGCGATTGCATCAACTTAGATGCTTCTCCTGTGTTCTACTGTGCTGCTTGTATTGTCCCCACATACCGCAGCACGCGACAGGGGCTGGCAGACAATAAATGTAACCGTTTCAGAGAGAAATGCGACCAATGTGACGTTCTCGCGTTATATCGATTCGATGGTGAATGACGAAACACGGAGATTTTCTAAGGTTTTTACTACATATTAACACTTTTCACATTTTCTCTTGTTACGTGGCTGCCAGTCCTAGGTTCATGTAAAATCTTAAGGTCCTCGGTCATGTCCAAGGCACCAAACCGACCAATAATTCAATAATCGATAACTAAAACTATAAATGTAGCTCTTCTTACTGGGCGATTGCATCAACTAAGATGCTTCTCCTGTGTTCTACTGTGCTGCTTGTATTGTCCCCACATACTGCAGCACGCGACAAGGGCTGGCAGACCATAAATGTAACCGTTTCGGAGAGAAATGCGACCAATGTGACGATCTCGCGTTATATCGATTCGATGGTGAATGACGAAACACGGAGATTTTCTAAGGTTTTTACTACATATTAACACTTTTCACATTTTCTCGCGTTATATCGATTCGATGGTGAATGACGAAACACGGAGATTTTCTAAGGTTTTTACTACATATTAACACTTTTCACATTTTCTCTTGTTACGTGGCTGCCAGTCCTAGGTTCATGTAAAATCTTAAGGTCCTCGGTCATGTCCAAGGCATCAAACCGACCAATAATTCAATAATCGATAACTATAACTATAAATGTAGCTCTTCTTACTGGGCGATTGCATCAACTAAGATGCTTCTCCTGTGTTCTACTGTGCTGCTTGTATTGTCCCCACATACCGCAGCACGCGACAAGGGCTGGCAGACCATAAATGTAACCGTTTCAGAGAGAAATGCGACCAATGTGACGATCTCGCGTTATATCGATTCGATGGTGAATGACGAAACACGGAGATTTTCTAAGGTTTTTACTACATATTAACACTTTTCACATTTTCTCGTGTTACGTGGCTGCCAGTCCTCGTTTCATGCAAAATCTTAAGGTCCTCGGTCATGTCCAAGGCGCCAAACCGACCAATAATTCAATAATCGATAACTAAAACTATAAATGTAGCTCTTCTTACTGGGCGATTGCATCAACTTAGATGCTTCTCCTGTGTTCTACTGTGCTGCTTGTATTGTCCCCACATACCGCAGCACGCGACAAGGGCTGGCAGACCATAAATGTAACCGTTTCAGAGAGAAATGCGACCAATGTGACGATCTCGCGTTATATCGATTCGATGGTGAATGACGAAACACGGAGATTTTCTAAGGTTTTTACTACATATTAACACTTTTCACATTTTCTCGTGTTACGTGGCTGCCAGTCCTCGGTTCATGCAAAATCTTAAGGTCCTCGGTCATGTCCAAGGCACCAAACCGACCAATAATTCAATAATCGATAACTAAAACTATAAATGTAGCTCTTCTTACTGGGCGATTGCATCAACTTAGATGCTTCTCCTGTGTTCTACTGTGCTGCTTGTATTGTCCCCACATACCGCAGCACGCGACAAGGGCTGGCAGACCATAAATGTAACCGTTTCAGAGAGAAATGCGACCAATGTGACGATCTCGCGTTATATCGATTCGATGGTGAATGACGAAACACCGAGATTTTCTAAGGTTTTTACTACATATTAACACTTTTCACATTTTCTCGTGTTACGTGGCTGCCAGTCCTAGGTTCATGTAAAATCTTAAGGTCCTCGGTCATGTCCAAGGCACCAAACCGACCAATAATTCAATAATCGATAACTAAAACTATAAATGTAGCTCTACTTACTGGGCGATTGCATCAACTAAGATGCTTCTCCTGTATTCTACTGTGCTGCTTGTATTGTCCCCACATACCGCAGCACGCGACAAGGGCTGGCAGACCATAAATGTAACCGTTTCGGAGAGAAATGCGATCAATGTGACGATCTCGCGTTATATCGATTCGATGGTGAATGACGAAACATGGAGATTTTCTAAGGTTTTTACTACATATTAACACTTTTCACATTTTCTCGTGTTACGTGGCTGCCAGTCCTCGGTTCATGCAAAATCTTAAGGTCCTCGGTCATGTCCAAGGCACCAAACCGACCAATAATTCAATAATCGATAACTAAAACTATAAATGTAGCTCTTCTTACTGGGCGATTGCATCAGCTTAGATGCTTCTCCTGTGTTCTACTGTGCTGCTTGTATTGTCCCCACATACCGCAGCACGCGACAAGGGCTGGCAGACCATAAATGTAACCGTTTCAGAGAGAAATGCGACCAATGTGACGATCTCGCGTTATATCAATTCGATGGTGAATGACGAAACACGGAGATTTTCTAAGGTTTTTACTACATATTAACACTTTTCACATTTTCTCGTGTTACGTGGCTGCCAGTCCTCGGTTCATGCAAAATCTTAAGGTCCTCGGTCATGTCCAAGGCACCAAACCGACCAATAATTCAATAATCGATAACTGAAACTATAAATGTAGCTCTTCTTACTGGGCGATTGCATCAACTTAGATGCTTCTCCTGTGTTCTACTGTGCTGCTTGTATTGTCCCCACATACCGCAGCACGCGACAAGGGCTGGCAGACCATAAATGTAACCGTTTCAGAGAGAAATGCGACCAATGTGACGATCTCACGTTATATCGATTCGATGGTGAATGACGAAACACGGAGATTTTCTAAGGTTTTTACTACATATTAACACTTTTCACATTTTCTCGTGTTACGTGGCTGCCAGTCCTCGGTTCATGCAAAATCTTAAGGTCCTCGGTCATGTCCAAGGCACCAAACCGACCAATAATTCAATAATCGATAACTAAAACTATAAATGTAGCTCTTCTTACTGGGCGATTGCATCAACTAAGATGCTTCTCCTGTGTTCTACTGTGCTGCTTGTATTGTCCCCACATACCGCAGCACGCGACAAGGGCTGGCAGACCATAAATGTAACCGTTTCGGAGAGAAATGTGACCAATGTGACGATCTCGCGTTATATCGATTCGATGGTGAATGACGAAACATGGAGATTTTCTAAGGTTTTTACTACATATTAACACTTTTCACATTTTCTCGTGTTACGTGGCTGCCAGCCCTCGGTTCATGCAAAATCTTAAGGTCCTCGGTCATGTCCAAGGCACCAAACCGACCAATAATTCAATAATCGATAACTAAAACTATAAATGTAGCTCTTCTTACTGGGCGATTGCATCAACTTAGATGCTTCTCCTGTGTTCTACTGTGCTGCTTGTATTGTCCCCACATACCGCAGCACGCGACAAGGGCTGGCAGACCATAAATGTAACAGTTTCAGAGAGAAATGCGACCAATGTGACGATCTCGCGTTATATCGATTCGATGGTGAATGACGAAACACGGAGATTTTCTAAGGTTTTTACTACATATTAACACTTTTCACATTTTCTCGTGTTACGTGGCTGCCAGTCCTCGGTTCATGCAAATTCTTAAGGTCCTCGGTCATGTCCAAGGCACCAAACCGACCAATAATTCAATAATCGATAGCTAAAACTATAAATGTAGCTCTTCTTACTGGGCGATTGCATCAACTTAGATGCTTCTCCTGTGTTCTACTGTGCTGCTTGTATTGTCCCCACATACCGCAGCACGCGACAAGGGCTGGCAGACCATAAATGTAACCGTTTCAGAGAGAAATGCGACCAATGTGACGATCTCGCGTTATATCGATTCGATGGTGAATGACGAAACACGGAGATTTTCTAAGGTTTTTACTACATATTAACACTTTTCACATTTTCTCGTGTGACGTGGCTGCCAGTCCTCGGTTCATGCAAAATCTTAAGGTCCTCGGTCATGTCCAAGGCACCAAACCGACCAATAATTCAATAATCGATAACTAAAACTATAAATGTAGCTCTTCTTACTGGGCGATTGCATCAACTTAGATGCCTCTCCTGTGTTCTACTGTGCTGCTTGTATTGTCCCCACATACCGCAGCACGCGACAAGGGCTGGCAGACCATAAATGTAACCGTTTCAGAGAGAAATGCGACCAATGTGACGATCTCGCGTTATATCGATTCGATGGTGAATGACGAAACACGGAGATTTTCTAAGGTTTTTACTACATATTAACACTTTTCACATTTTCTAGTGTTACGTGGCTGCCAGTCCTCGGTTCATGCAAAATCTTAAGGTCCTCGGTCATGTCCAAGGCACCAAACCGACCAATAATTCAATAATCGATAACTAAAACTATAAATGTAGCTCTTCTTACTGGGCGATTGCATCAACTTAGATGCTTCTCCTGTGTTCTACTGTGCTGCTTGTATTGTCCCCACATACCGCAGCACGCGACAAGGGCTGGCAGACCATAAATGTAACCGTTTCAGAGAGAAATGCGACCAATGTGACGATCTCGCGTTATATCGATTCGATGGTGAATGACGAAACACGGAGATTTTCTAAGGTTTTTACTACATATTAACACTTTTCACATTTTCTCGTGTTACGTGGCTGCCAGTCCTCGGTTCATGCAAAATCTTAAGGTCCTCCGTCATGTCCAAGGCACCAAACCGACCAATAATTCAATAATCGATAACTGAAACTATAAATGTAGTTCTTCTTACTGGGCGATTGCATCAACTTAGATGCTTCTCCTGTGTTCTACTGTGCTGCTTGTATTGTCCCCACATACCGCAGCACGCGACAAGGGCTGGCAGACCATAAATGTAACCGTTTCAGAGAGAAATGCGACCAATGTGACGATCTCGCGTTATATCGATTCGATGGTGAATGACGAAACACGGAGATTTTCTAAGGTTTTTACTACATATTAACACTTTTCACATTTTCTCGTGTTACGTGGCTGCCAGTCCTCGGTCCATGCAAAATCTTAAGGTCCTCGGTCATGTCCAAGGCACCAAACCGACCAATAATTCAATAATCGATAACTAAAACTAAAAATGTAGCTCTTCTTACTGGGCGATTGCATCAACTTAGATGCTTCTCCTGTGTTCTACTGTGCTGCTTGTATTGTCCCCACATACCGCAGCACGCGACAAGGTCTGGCAGACCATAAATGTAACCGTTTCAGAGAGAAATGCGGCCAATGTGACGATCTCGCGTTATATCGATTCGATGGTGAATGACGAAACACGGAGATTTTCTAAGGTTTTTACTACATATTAACACTTTTCACATTTTCTCGTGTTACGTGGCTGCCAGTCCTCGGTTCATGCAAAATCTTAAGGTCCTCGGTCATGTCCAAGGCACCAAACCGACCAATAATTCAGTAATCGATAACTAAAACTATAAATGTAGCTCTACTTACTGGGCGATTGCATCAACTTAGATGCTTCTCCTGTGTTCTACTGTGAGCTTGTATTGTCCCCACATACCGCAGCACGCGACAAGGGCTGGCAGAACATAAATGTAACCGTTTCAGAGAGAAATGCGACCAATGTGACGATCTCGCGTTATATCGATTCGATGGTGAATGACGAAACACGGAGATTTTCTAAGGTTTTTACTACATATTAACACTTTTCACATTTTCTCGTGTTACGTGGCTGCCAGTCCTCGGTTCATGCAAAATCTTAAGGTCCTCGGTCATGTCCAAGGCACCAAACCGACCAATAATTCAATAATCGATAACTAAAACTATAAATGAAGCTCTTCTTACTGGGCGATTGCATCAACTTAGATGCTTCTCCTGTGTTCTACTGTGCTGCTTGTATTGTCCCCACATACCGCAGCACGCGACAAGGGCTGGCAGACCATAAATGTAACCGTTTCAGAGAGAAATGCGACCAATGTGACGATCTCGCGTTATATCGATTCGATGGTGAATGACGAAACACGGAGATTTTCTAAGGTTTTTACTACATATTAACACTTTTCACATTTTCTCGTGTTACGTGGCTGCCAGTCCTCGGTTCATGCAAAATCTTAAGGTCCTCGGTCATGTCCAAGGCACCAAACCGACCAATAATTCAATAATCGATAACTAAAACTATAAATGTAGCTCTTCTTACTGGGCGATTGCATCAACTTAGATGCTTCTCCTGTGTTCTACTGTGCTGCTTGTATTGTCCCCACATACCGCAGCACGCGACAAGGGCTGGCAGACCATAAATGTAACCGTTTCAGAGAGAAATGCGACCAATGTGACGATCTCGCGTTATATCGATTCGATGGTGAATGACGAAACATGGAGATTTCCTAAGGTTTTTACTACATATTAACACTTTTCACATTTTCTCGTGTTACGTGGCTGCCAGTCCTCGGTTCATGCAAAATCTTAAGGTCCTAGGTCACGTCCAAGGCACCAAACCGACCAATAATTCAATAATCGATAACTAAAACTATAAATGTAGCTCTTCTTACTGGGCGATTGCATCAACTTAGATGCTTCTCCTGTGTTCTACTGTGCTGCTTGTATTGTCCCCACATAACCCAGCACTCGACAAGGGCTGGCAGACCATAAATGTAACCGTTTCAGAGAGAAATGCGACCAATGTGACGATCTCGCGTTATATCGATTCGATGGTGAATGACGAAACACGGAGATTTTCTAAGGTTTTTACTACATATTAACACTTTTCACATTTTCTCGTGTTACGTGGCTGCCAGTCCTCGGTTCATGCAAAATCTTAAGGTCCTCCGTCATGTCCAAGGCACCAAACCGACCAATAATTCAATAATCGATAACTAAAACTATAAATGGAGCTCTTCTTACTGGGCGATTGCATCAACTTAGATGCTTCTCCTGTGTTCTACTGTGCTGCTTGTATTGTCCCCACATACCGCAGCACGCGACAAGGGCTGGCAGACCATAAATGTAACCGTTTCAGAGAGAAATGCGACCAATGTGACGATCTCGCGTTATATCGATTCGATGGTGAATGACGAAACACGGAGATTTTCTAAGGTTTTTACTACATATTAACACTTTTCACATTTTCTCGTGTTACGTGGCTGCCAGTCCTCGGTTCATGCAAAATCTTAAGGTCCTCGGTCATGTCCAAGGCACCAAACCGACCAATAATTCAATAATCGATAACTAAAACTATAAATGTAGCTCTTCATACTGGGCGATTGCATCAACTTAGATGCTTCTCCTGTGTTCTACTGTGCTGCTTGTATTGTCCCCACATACCGCAGCATGCGACAACGGCTCGCAGACCATAAATGTAACCGTTTCAGAGAGAAATGCGACCAATGTGACGATCTCGCGTTATATCGATTCGATGGTGAATGACGAAACACGGAGATTTTCTAAGGTTTTTACTACATATTAACACTTTTCACATTTTCTCGTGTTACGTGGCTGCCAGTCCTCGGTTCATGCAAAATCTTAAGGTCCTCGGTCATGTCCAAGGCACCAAACCGACCAATAATTCAATAATCGATAACTAAAACTATAAATGTAGCTCTTCTTACTGGGCGATTGCATCAACTTAGATGCTTCTCCTGTGTTCTACTGTGCTGCTTGTATTGTCCCCACATACCGCAGCACGCGACAAGGGCTGGCAGACCATAAATGTAACCGTTTCAGAGAGAAATGCGACCAATGTGACGATCTCGCGTTATATCGATTCGATGGTGAATGACGAAACACGGAGATTTTCTAAGGTTTTTACTACATATTAACACTTTTCACATTTTCTCGTGTTACGTGGCTGCCAGTCCTTGGTTCATGCAAAATCTTAAGGTCCTCGGTCATGTCCAAGGCACCAAACCGACCAATAATTCAATAATCGATAACTGAAACTATAAATGTAGCTCTTCTTACTGGGCGATTGCATCAACTTAGATGCTTCTCCTGTGTTCTACTGTGCTGCTTGTATTGTCCCCACATACCGCAGCACGCGACAAGGGTTGGCAGACCATAAATGTAACCGTTTCAGATAGAAATGCGACCAATGTGACGATCTCGCGTTATATCGATTCGATGGTGAATGACGAAACACGGAGATTTTCTAAGGTTTTTACTACATATTAACACTTTTCACATTTTCTCGTGTTACGTGGCTGCCAGTCCTCGGTTAATGCAAAATCTTAAGGTCCTCGGTCATGTCCAAGGCACCAAACCGACCAATAATTCAATAATCGATAACTTAAACTATAAATGTAGCTCTTCTTACTGGGCGATTGCATCAACTTAGATGCTTCTCCTGTGTTCTACTGTGCTGCTTGTATTGTCCCCACATACCGCAGCACGCGACAAGGGCTGGCAGACCATAAATGTAACCGTTTCAGAGAGAAATGCGACCAATGTGACGATCTCGCGTTATATCGATTCGATGGTGAATGACGAAACACGGAGATTTTCTAAGGTTTTTACTACATATTAACACTTTTCACATTTTCTCGTGTTACGTGGCTGCCAGTCCTCGGTTCATGCAAAATCTTAAGGTCCTCGGTCATGTCCAAGGCACCAAACCGACCAATAATTCAATAATCGATAACTGAAACTATAAATGTAGCTCTTCTTACTGGGCGATTGCATCAACTTAGATGCTTCTCCTGTGTTCTACTGTGCTGCTTGTATTGTCCCCACATACCGCAGCACGCGACAAGGGCTGGCAGACCATAAATGTAACCGTTTCAGAGAGAAATGCGACCAATGTGACGATCTCGCGTTATATCGATTCGATGGTGAATGACGAAACACGGAGATTTTCTAAGGTTTTTACTACATATTAACACTTTTCACATTTTCTCGTGTTACGTGGCTGCCAGTCCTCGGTCCATGCAAAATCTTAAGGTCCTCGGTCATGTCCAAGGCACCAAACCGACCAATAATTCAATAATCGATAACTAAAACTATAAATGTAGCTCTTCTTACTGGGCGATTGCATCAACTTAGATGCTTCTCCTGTGTTCTACTGTGAGCTTGTATTGTCCCCACATACCGCAGCACGCGACAAGGGCTGGCAGAACATAAATGTAACCGTTTCAGAGAGAAATGCGACCAATGTGACGATCTCGCGTTATATCGATTCGATGGTGAATGACGAAACACGGAGATTTTCTAAGGTTTTTACTACATATTAACACTTTTCACATTTTCTCGTGTTACGTGGCTGCCAGTCCTCGGTTCATGCAAAATCTTAAGGTCCTCGGTCATGTCCAAGGCACCAAACCGACCAATAATTCAATAATCGATAACTAAAACTATAAATGAAGCTCTTCTTACTGGGCGATTGCATCAACTTAGATGCTTCTCCTGTGTTCTACTGTGCTGCTTGTATTGTCCCCACATACCGCAGCACGCGACAAGGGCTGGCAGACCATAAATGTAACCGTTTCAGAGAGAAATGCGACCAATGTGACGATCTCGCGTTATATCGATTCGATGGTGAATGACGAAACACGGAGATTTTCTAAGGTTTTTACTACATATTAACACTTTTCACATTTTCTCGTGTTACGTGGCTGCCAGTCCTCGGTTCATGCAAAATCTTAAGGTCCTCGGTCATGTCCAAGGCACCAAACCGACCAATAATTCAATAATCGATAGCTAAAACTATAAATGTAGCTCTTCTTACTGGGCGATTGCATCAACTTAGATGCTTCTCCTGTGTTCTACTGTGCTGCTTGTATTGTCCCCACATACCGCAGCACGCGACAAGGGCTGGCAGACCATAAATGTAACCGTTTCAGAGAGAAATGCGACCAATGTGACGATCTCGCTTTATATCGATTCGATGGTGAATGACGAAACATGGAGATTTCCTAAGGTTTTTACTACATATTAACACTTTTCACATTTTCTCGTGTTACGTGGCTGCCAGTCCTCGGTTCATGCAAAATCTTAAGGTCCTAGGTCATGTCCAAGGCACCAAACCGACCAATAATTCAATAATCGATAACTAAAACTATAAATGAAGCTCTTCTTACTGGGCGATTGCATCAACTTAGATGCTTCTCCTGTGTTCTACTGTGCTGCTTGTATTGTCCCCACATACCGCAGCACGCGACAAGGGCTGGCAGACCATAAATGTAACCGTTTCAGAGAGAAATGCGACCAATGTGACGATCTCGCGTTATATCGATTCGATGGTGAATGACGAAACACGGAGATTTTCTAAGGTTTTTACTACATATTAACACTTTTCACATTTTCTCGTGTTACGTGGCTGCCAGTCCTCGGTTCATGCAAAATCTTAAGGTCCTCGGTCATGTCCAAGGCACCAAACCGACCAATAATTCAATAATCGATAGCTAAAACTATAAATGTAGCTCTTCTTACTGGGCGATTGCATCAACTTAGATGCTTCTCCTGTGTTCTACTGTGCTGCTTGTATTGTCCCCACATACCGCAGCACGCGACAAGGGCTGGCAGACCATAAATGTAACCGTTTCAGAGAGAAATGCGACCAATGTGACGATCTCGCTTTATATCGATTCGATGGTGAATGACGAAACATGGAGATTTCCTAAGGTTTTTACTACATATTAACACTTTTCACATTTTCTCGTGTTACGTGGCTGCCAGTCCTCGGTTCATGCAAAATCTTAAGGTCCTAGGTCATGTCCAAGGCACCAAACCGACCAATAATTCAATAATCGATAACTAAAACTATAAATGTAGCTCTTCTTACTGGGCGATTGCATCAACTTAGATGCTTCTCCTGTGTTCTACTGTGCTGCTTGTATTGTCCTCACATAACCCAGCACTCGACAAGGGCTGGCAGACCATAAATGTAACCGTTTCAGAGAGAAATTTGACCAATGTGACGATCTCGCGTTATATCGATTCGATGGTGAATGACGAAACACGGAGATTTTCTAAGGTTTTTACTACATATTAACACTTTTCACATTTTCTCGTGTTACGTGGCTGCCAGTCCTCGGTTCATGCAAAATCTTAAGGTCCTCGGTCATGTCCAAGGCACCAAACCGACCAATAATTCAATAATCGATAACTGAAACTATGAATGTAGCTCTTCTTACTGGGCGATTGCATCAACTTAGATGCTTCTCCTGTGTTCTACTGTGCTGCTTGTATTGTCCCCACATACCGCAGCACGCGACAAGGGCTGGCAGACCATAAATGTAACCGTTTCAGAGAGAAATGCGACCAATGTGACGATCTCGCGTTATATCGATTCGATGGTGAATGACGAAACACGGAGATTTTCTAAGGTTTTTACTACATATTAACACTTTTCACATTTTCTCGTGTTACGTGGCTGCCAGTCCTCGGTCCATGCAAAATCTTAAGGTCCTCGGTCATGTCCAAGGCACCAAACCGACCAATAATTCAATAATCGATAACTAAAACTATAAATGTAGCTCTTCTTACTGGGCGATTGCATCAACTTAGATGCTTCTCCTGTGTTCTACGGTGCTGCTTGTATTGTCCCCACATACCGCAGCACGCGACAAGGGCTGGCAGACCATAAATGTAACCGTTTCAGAGAGAAATGCGGCCAATGTGACGATCTCGCGTTATATCGATTCGATGGTGAATGACGAAACACGGAGATTTTCTAAGTTTTTTACTACATATTAACACTTTTCACATTTTGTCGTGTTACGTGGCTGCCAGTCCTCGGTCCATGCAAAATCTTAAGGTCCTCGGTCATGTCCAAGGCACCAAACCGACCAATAATTCAATAATCGATAACTAAAACTATAAATGTAGCTCTTCTTACTGGGCGATTGCATCAACTTAGATGCTTCTCCTGTGTTCTACTGTGAGCTTGTATTGTCCCCACATACCGCAGCACGCGACAAGGGCTGGCAGAACATAAATGTAACCGTTTCAGAGAGAAATGCGACCAATGTGACGATCTCGCGTTATATCGATTCGATGGTGAATGACGAAACACGGAGATTTTCTAAGGTTTTTACTACATATTAACACTTTTCACATTTTCTCGTGTTACGTGGCTGCCAGTCCTCGGTTCATGCAAAATCTTAAGGTCCTCGGTCATGTCCAAGGCACCAAACCGACCAATAATTCAATAATCGATAACTAAAACTATAAATGAAGCTCTTCTTACTGGGCGATTGCATCAACTTAGATGCTTCTCCTGTGTTCTACTGTGCTGCTTGTATTGTCCCCACATACCGCAGCACGCGACAAGGGCTGGCAGACCATAAATGTAACCGTTTCAGAGAGAAATGCGACCAATGTGACGATCTCGCGTTATATCGATTCGATGGTGAATGACGAAACACGGAGATTTTCTAAGGTTTTTACTACATATTAACACTTTTCACATTTTCTCGTGTTACGTGGCTGCCAGTCCTCGGTTCATGCAAAATCTTAAGGTCCTCGGTCATGTCCAAGGCACCAAACCGACCAATAATTCAATAATCGATAACTAAAACTATAAATGTAGCTCTTCTTACTGGGCGATTGCATCAACTTAGATGCTTCTCCTGTGTTCTACTGTGCTGCTTGTATTGTCCCCACATACCGCAGCACGCGACAAGGGCTGGCAGACCATAAATGTAACCGTTTCAGAGAGAAATGCGACCAATGTGACGATCTCGCTTTATATCGATTCGATGGTGAATGACGAAACATGGAGATTTCCTAAGGTTTTTACTACATATTAACACTTTTCACATTTTCTCGTGTTACGTGGCTGCCAGTCCTCGGTTCATGCAAAATCTTAAGGTCCTAGGTCATGTCCAAGGCACCAAACCGACCAATAATTCAATAATCGATAACTAAAACTATAAATGTAGCTCTTCTTACTGGGCGATTGCATCAACTTAGATGCTTCTCCTGTGTTCTACTGTGCTGCTTGTATTGTCCCCACATACCGCAGCACGCGACAAGGGTTGGCAGACCATAAATGTAACCGTTTCAGATAGAAATGCGACCAATGTGACGATCTCGCGTTATATCGATTCGATGGTGAATGACGAAACACGGAGATTTTCTAAGGTTTTTACTACATATTAACACTTTTCACATTTTCTCGTGTTACGTGGCTGCCAGTCCTCGGTTCATGCAAAATCTTAAGGTCCTCGGTCATGTCCAAGGCACCAAACCGACCAATAATTCAATAATCGATAACTGAAACTATAAATGTAGCTCTTCTTACTGGGCGATTGCATCAACTTAGATGCTTCTCCTGTGTTCTACTGTGCTGCTTGTATTGTCCCCACATACCGCAGCACGCGACAAGGGCTGGCAGACCATAAATGTAACCGTTTCAGAGAGAAATGCGACCAATGTGACGATCTCACGTTATATCGATTCGATGGTGAATGACGAAACACGGAGATTTTCTAAGGTTTTTACTACATATTAACACTTTTCACATTTTCTCGTGTGACGTGGCTGCCAGTCCTCGGTTCATGCAAAATCTTAAGGTCCTCGGTCATGTCCAAGGCACCAAACCGACCAATAATTCAATAATCGATAACTAAAACTATAAATGTAGCTCTTCTTACTGGGCGATTGCATCAACTTAGATGCCTCTCCTGTGTTCTACTGTGCTGCTTGTATTGTCCCCACATACCGCAGCACGCGACAAGGGCTGGCAGACCATAAATGTAACCGTTTCAGAGAGAAATGCGACCAATGTGACGATCTCGCGTTATATCGATTCGATGGTGAATGACGAAACACGGAGATTTTCTAAGGTTTTTACTACATATTAACACTTTTCACATTTTCTCGTGTTACGTGGCTGCCAGTCCTCGGTTCATGCAAAATCTTAAGGTCCTCGGTCATGTCCAAGGCACCAAACCGACCAATAATTCAATAATCGATAACTGAAACTATAAATGTAGCTCTTCTTACTGGGCGATTGCATCAACTTAGATGCTTCTCCTGTGTTCTACTGTGCTGCTTGTATTGTCCCCACATACCGCAGCACGCGACAAGGGCTGGCAGACCATAAATGTAACCGTTTCAGAGAGAAATGCGACCAATGTGACGATCTCGCGTTATATCGATTCGATGGTGAATGACGAAACACGGAGATTTTCTAAGGTTTTTACTACATATTAACACTTTTCACATTTTCTCGTGTTACGTGGCTGCCAGTCCTCGGTCCATGCAAAATCTTAAGGTCCTCGGTCATGTCCAAGGCACCAAACCGACCAATAATTCAATAATCGATAACTAAAACTATAAATGTAGCTCTTCTTACTGGGCGATTGCATCAACTTAGATGCTTCTCCTGTGTTCTACTGTGAGCTTGTATTGTCCCCACATACCGCAGCACGCGACAAGGGCTGGCAGAACATAAATGTAACCGTTTCAGAGAGAAATGCGACCAATGTGACGATCTCGCGTTATATCGATTCGATGGTGAATGACGAAACACGGAGATTTTCTAAGGTTTTTACTACATATTAACACTTTTCACATTTTCTCGTGTTACGTGGCTGCCAGTCCTCGGTTCATGCAAAATCTTAAGGTCCTCGGTCATGTCCAAGCCACCAAACCGACCAATAATTCAATAATCGATAACTAAAACTATAAATGAAGCTCTTCTTACTGGGCGATTGCATCAACTTAGATGCTTCTCCTGTGTTCTACTGTGCTGCTTGTATTGTCCCCACATACCGCAGCACGCGACAAGGGCTGGCAGACCATAAATGTAACCGTTTCAGAGAGAAATGCGACCAATGTGACGATCTCGCGTTATATCGATTCGATGGTGAATGACGAAACACGGAGATTTTCTAAGGTTTTTACTACATATTAACACTTTTCACATTTTCTCGTGTTACGTGGTTGCCAGTCCTCGGTTCATGCAAAATCTTAAGGTCCTCGGTCATGTCCAAGGCACCAAACCGACCAATAATTCAATAATCGATAACTAAAACTATAAATGTAGCTCTTCTTACTGGGCGATTGCATCAACTTAGATGCTTCTCCTGTGTTCTACTGTGCTGCTTGTATTGTCCCCACATACCGCAGCACGCGACAAGGGCTGGCAGACCATAAATGTAACCGTTTCAGAGAGAAATGCGACCAATGTGACGATCTCGCGTTATATCGATTCGATGGTGAATGACGAAACACGGAGATTTTCTAAGGTTTTTACTACATATTAACACTTTTCACATTTTCTCGTGTTACGTGGCTGCCAGTCCTCGGTTCATGCAAAATCTTAAGGTCCTCCGTCATGTCCAAGGCACCAAACCGACCAATAATTCAATAATCGATAACTGAAACTATAAATGTAGTTCTTCTTACTGGGCGATTGCATCAACTTAGATGCTTCTCCTGTGTTCTACTGTGCTGCTTGTATTGTCCCCACATACCGCAGCACGCGACAAGGGCTGGCAGACCATAAATGTAACCGTTTCAGAGAGAAATGCGACCAATGTGACGATCTCGCGTTATATCGATTCGATGGTGAATGACGAAACACGGAGATTTTCTAAGGTTTTTACTACATATTAACACTTTTCACATTTTCTCGTGTTACGTGGCTGCCAGTCCTCGGTCCATGCAAAATCTTAAGGTCCTCGGTCATGTCCAAGGCACCAAACCGACCAATAATTCAATAATCGATAACTAAAACTAAAAATGTAGCTCTTCTTACTGGGCGATTGCATCAACTTAGATGCTTCTCCTGTGTTCTACTGTGCTGCTTGTATTGTCCCCACATACCGCAGCACGCGACAAGGTCTGGCAGACCATAAATGTAACCGTTTCAGAGAGAAATGCGGCCAATGTGACGATCTCGCGTTATATCGATTCGATGGTGAATGACGAAACACGGAGATTTTCTAAGGTTTTTACTACATATTAACACTTTTTGTTGTGTCGATTCCCTAAGGTCTCGACACAATGAGTGGCTAGGTGCACGCGAAACTAACGCAGACGGGCGTAAATTCTGAAACAGGAGACTGGATGAAAAACTATAAAGAAAAGAAGAGAGATTTTAATATACTTAACTTTAATGTAGTCTTGTTCTTGTTGAAATACATCTCTTGCATAGTAGTAAGCAACTAGCAATGATACACATGGCGCCTTGCTAGGTAGTAGCGATGGACTAGCTGAAGGCTATTTAATCTGTCTCTCGGCAATTGAGAGGAATACTTGGTAGGTCTAGTAGCAAGCTATGTCGTCCGTACAACTGGGGCGAGGTCAAGTCCGTGTCTTGTGACCTGCCCTGTGGTGGCGCTACGTTTGCGAATACACAGTGGCGACACGCGGGTCCGACATGTACTACAGGACCGCGGCCGATTTAAGTTACCACCTAGCAAGTGTGGTGTCTAGCGGTGACACCACACTTTTCACATTTTCTCGTGTTACGTGGCTGCCAGTCCTCGGTTCATGCAAAATCTTAAGGTCCTCGGTCATGTCCAAGGCACCAAACCGACCAATAATTCAGTAATCGATAACTAAAACTATAAATGTAGCTCTACTTACTGGGCGATTGCATCAACTTAGATGCTTCTCCTGTGTTCTACTGTGAGCTTGTATTGTCCCCACATACCGCAGCACGCGACAAGGGCTGGCAGAACATAAATGTAACCGTTTCAGAGAGAAATGCGACCAATGTGACGATCTCGCGTTATATCGATTCGATGGTGAATGACGAAACACGGAGATTTTCTAAGGTTTTTACTACATATTAACACTTTTCACATTTTCTCGTGTTACGTGGCTGCCAGTCCTCGGTTCATGCAAAATCTTAAGGTCCTCGGTCATGTCCAAGGCACCAAACCGACCAATAATTCAATAATCGATAACTAAAACTATAAATGAAGCTCTTCTTACTGGGCGATTGCATCAACTTAGATGCTTCTCCTGTGTTCTACTGTGCTGCTTGTATTGTCCCCACATACCGCAGCACGCGACAAGGGCTGGCAGACCATAAATGTAACCGTTTCAGAGAGAAATGCGACCAATGTGACGATCTCGCGTTATATCGATTCGATGGTGAATGACGAAACACGGAGATTTTCTAAGGTTTTTACTACATATTAACACTTTTCACATTTTCTCGTGTTACGTGGCTGCCAGTCCTCGGTTCATGCAAAATCTTAAGGTCTTCGGTCATGTCCAAGGCACCAAACCGACCAATAATTCAATAATCGATAACTAAAACTATAAATGTAGCTCTTCTTACTGGGCGATTGCATCAACTTAGATGCTTCTCCTGTGTTCTACTGTGCTGCTTGTATTGTCCCCACATACCGCAGCACGCGACAAGGGCTGGCAGACCATAAATGTAACCGTTTCAGAGAGAAATGCGACCAATGTGACGATCTCGCGTTATATCGATTCGATGGTGAATGACGAAACATGGAGATTTCCTAAGGTTTTTACTACATATTAACACTTTTCACATTTTCTCGTGTTACGTGGCTGCCAGTCCTCGGTTCATGCAAAATCTTAAGGTCCTAGGTCACGTCCAAGGCACCAAACCGACCAATAATTCAATAATCGATAACTAAAACTATAAATGTAGCTCTTCTTACTGGGCGATTGCATCAACTTAGATGCTTCTCCTGTGTTCTACTGTGCTGCTTGTATTGTCCCCACATAACCCAGCACTCGACAAGGGCTGGCAGACCATAAATGTAACCGTTTCAGAGAGAAATGCGACCAATGTGACGATCTCGCGTTATATCGATTCGATGGTGAATGACGAAACACGGAGATTTTCTAAGGTTTTTACTACATATTAACACTTTTCACATTTTCTCGTGTTACGTGGCTGCCAGTCCTCGGTTCATGCAAAATCTTAAGGTCCTCCGTCATGTCCAAGGCACCAAACCGACCAATAATTCAATAATCGATAGCTAAAACTATAAATGGAGCTCTTCTTACTGGGCGATTGCATCAACTTAGATGCTTCTCCTGTGTTCTACTGTGCTGCTTGTATTGTCCCCACATACCGCAGCACGCGACAAGGGCTGGCAGACCATAAATGTAACCGTTTCAGAGAGAAATGCGACCAATGTGACGATCTCGCGTTATATCGATTCGATGGTGAATGACGAAACACGGAGATTTTCTAAGGTTTTTACTACATATTAACACTTTTCACATTTTCTCGTGTTACGTGGCTGCCAGTCCTCGGTTCATGCAAAATCTTAAGGTCCTCGGTCATGTCCAAGGCACCAAACCGACCAATAATTCAATAATCGATAACTAAAACTATAAATGTAGCTCTTCATACTGGGCGATTGCATCAACTTAGATGCTTCTCCTGTGTTCTACTGTGCTGCTTGTATTGTCCCCACATACCGCAGCATGCGACAACGGCTCGCAGACCATAAATGTAACCGTTTCAGAGAGAAATGCGACCAATGTGACGATCTCGCGTTATATCGATTCGATGGTGAATGACGAAACACGGAGATTTTCTAAGGTTTTTACTACATATTAACACTTTTCACATTTTCTCGTGTTACGTGGCTGCCAGTCCTCGGTTCATGCAAAATCTTAAGGTCCTCGGTCATGTCCAAGGCACCAAACCGACCAATAATTCAATAATCGATAACTAAAACTATAAATGTAGCTCTTCTTACTGGGCGATTGCATCAACTTAGATGCTTCTCCTGTGTTCTACTGTGCTGCTTGTATTGTCCCCACATACCGCAGCACGCGACAAGGGCTGGCAGACCATAAATGTAACCGTTTCAGAGAGAAATGCGACCAATGTGACGACCTCGCGTTATATCGATTCGATGGTGAATGACGAAACACGGAGATTTTCTAAGGTTTTTACTACATATTAACACTTTTCACATTTTCTCGTGTTACGTGGCTGCCAGTCCTTGGTTCATGCAAAATCTTAAGGTCCTCGGTCATGTCCAAGGCACCAAACCGACCAATAATTCAATAATCGATAACTGAAACTATAAATGTAGCTCTCCTTACTGGGCGATTGCATCAACTTAGATGCTTCTCCTGTGTTCTACTGTGCTGCTTGTATTGTCCCCACATACCGCAGCACGCGACAAGGGTTGGCAGACCATAAATGTAACCGTTTCAGATAGAAATGCGACCAATGTGACGATCTCGCGTTATATCGATTCGATGGTGAATGACGAAACACGGAGATTTTCTAAGGTTTTTACTACATATTAACACTTTTCACATTTTCTCGTGTTACGTGGCTGCCAGTCCTCGGTTAATGCAAAATCTTAAGGTCCTCGGTCATGTCCAAGGCACCAAACCGACCAATAATTCAATAATCGATAACTGAAACTATAAATGTAGCTCTTCTTACTGGGCGATTGCATCAACTTAGATGCTTCTCCTGTGTTCTACTGTGCTGCTTGTATTGTCCCCACATACCGCAGCACGCGACAAGGGCTGGCAGACCATAAATGTAACCGTTTCAGAGAGAAATGCGACCAATGTGACGATCTCGCGTTATATCGATTCGATGGTGAATGACGAAACACGGAGATTTTCTAAGGTTTTTACTACATATTAACACTTTTCACATTTTCTCGTGTTACGTGGCTGCCAGTCCTCGGTTCATGCAAAATCTTAAGGTCCTCGGTCATGTCCAAGGCACCAAACCGACCAATAATTCAATAATCGATAACTGAAACTATAAATGTAGCTCTTCTTACTGGGCGATTGCATCAACTTAGATGCTTCTCCTGTGTTCTACTGTGCTGCTTGTATTGTCCCCACATACCGCAGCACGCGACAAGGGCTGGCAGACCATAAATGTAACCGTTTCAGAGAGAAATGCGACCAATGTGACGATCTCGCGTTATATCGATTCGATGGTGAATGACGAAACACGGAGATTTTCTAAGGTTTTTACTACATATTAACACTTTTCACATTTTCTCGTGTTACGTGGCTGCCAGTCCTCGGTTCATGCAAAATCTTAAGGTCCTCGGTCATGTCCAAGGCACCAAACCGACCAATAATTCAATAATCGATAACTAAAACTATAAATGAAGCTCTTCTTACTGGGCGATTGCATCAACTTAGATGCTTCTCCTGTGTTCTACTGTGCTGCTTGTATTGTCCCCACATACCGCAGCACGCGACAAGGGCTGGCAGACCATAAATGTAACCGTTTCAGAGAGAAATGCGACCAATGTGACGATCTCGCGTTATATCGATTCGATGGTGAATGACGAAACACGGAGATTTTCTAAGGTTTTTACTACATATTAACACTTTTCACATTTTCTCGTGTTACGTGGCTGCCAGTCCTCGGTTCATGCAAAATCTTAAGGTCCTCGGTCATGTCCAAGGCACCAAACCGACCAATAATTCAATAATCGATAGCTAAAACTATAAATGTAGCTCTTCTTACTGGGCGATTGCATCAACTTAGATGCTTCTCCTGTGTTCTACTGTGCTGCTTGTATTGTCCCCACATACCGCAGCACGCGACAAGGGCTGGCAGACCATAAATGTAACCGTTTCAGAGAGAAATGCGACCAATGTGACGATCTCGCTTTATATCGATTCGATGGTGAATGACGAAACATGGAGATTTCCTAAGGTTTTTACTACATATTAACACTTTTCACATTTTCTCGTGTTACGTGGCTGCCAGTCCTCGGTTCATGCAAAATCTTAAGGTCCTAGGTCATGTCCAAGGCACCAAACCGACCAATAATTCAATAATCGATAACTAAAACTATAAATGTAGCTCTTCTTACTGGGCGATTGCATCAACTTAGATGCTTCTCCTGTGTTCTACTGTGCTGCTTGTATTGTCCTCACATAACCCAGCACTCGACAAGGGCTGGCAGACCATAAATGTAACCGTTTCAGAGAGAAATGCGACCAATGTGACGATCTCGCGTTATATCGATTCGATGGTGAATGACGAAACACGGAGATTTTCTAAGGTTTTTACTACATATTAACACTTTTCACATTTTCTCGTGTTACGTGGCTGCCAGTCCTCGGTTCATGCAAAATCTTAAGGTCCTCGGTCATGTCCAAGGCACCAAACCGACCAATAATTCAATAATCGATAACTGAAACTATAAATGTAGCTCTTCTTACTGGGCGATTGCATCAACTTAGATGCTTCTCCTGTGTTCTACTGTGCTGCTTGTATTGTCCCCACATACCGCAGCACGCGACAAGGGCTGGCAGACCATAAATGTAACCGTTTCAGAGAGAAATGCGACCAATGTGACGATCTCGCGTTATATCGATTCGATGGTGAATGACGAAACACGGAGATTTTCTAAGGTTTTTACT
Source organism: Schistocerca nitens (assembly GCF_023898315.1). NCBI lineage: Eukaryota > Metazoa > Arthropoda > Insecta > Orthoptera > Acrididae > Schistocerca > Schistocerca nitens. The sequence continues at coordinate 71,319,127 of NC_064625.1, forward strand.
ACATATTAACACTTTTCACATTTTCTCGTGTTACGTGGCTGCCAGTCCTCGGTCCATGCAAAATCTTAAGGTCCTCGGTCATGTCCAAGGCACCAAACCGACCAATAATTCAATAATCGATAACTAAAACTATAAATGTAGCTCTTCTTACTGGGCGATTGCATCAACTTAGATGCTTCTCCTGTGTTCTACGGTGCTGCTTGTATTGTCCCCACATACCGCAGCACGCGACAAGGGCTGGCAGACCATAAATGTAACCGTTTCAGAGAGAAATGCGGCCAATGTGACGATCTCGCGTTATATCGATTCGATGGTGAATGACGAAACACGGAGATTTTCTAAGTTTTTTACTACATATTAACACTTTTCACATTTTGTCGTGTTACGTGGCTGCCAGTCCTCGGTCCATGCAAAATCTTAAGGTCCTCGGTCATGTCCAAGGCACCAAACCGACCAATAATTCAATAATCGATAACTAAAACTATAAATGTAGCTCTTCTTACTGGGCGATTGCATCAACTTAGATGCTTCTCCTGTGTTCTACTGTGAGCTTGTATTGTCCCCACATACCGCAGCACGCGACAAGGGCTGGCAGAACATAAATGTAACCGTTTCAGAGAGAAATGCGACCAATGTGACGATCTCGCGTTATATCGATTCGATGGTGAATGACGAAACACGGAGATTTTCTAAGGTTTTTACTACATATTAACACTTTTCACATTTTCTCGTGTTACGTGGCTGCCAGTCCTCGGTTCATGCAAAATCTTAAGGTCCTCGGTCATGTCCAAGGCACCAAACCGACCAATAATTCAATAATCGATAACTAAAACTATAAATGAAGCTCTTCTTACTGGGCGATTGCATCAACTTAGATGCTTCTCCTGTGTTCTACTGTGCTGCTTGTATTGTCCCCACATACCGCAGCACGCGACAAGGGCTGGCAGACCATAAATGTAACCGTTTCAGAGAGAAATGCGACCAATGTGACGATCTCGCGTTATATCGATTCGATGGTGAATGACGAAACACGGAGATTTTCTAAGGTTTTTACTACATATTAACACTTTTCACATTTTCTCGTGTTACGTGGCTGCCAGTCCTCGGTTCATGCAAAATCTTAAGGTCCTCGGTCATGTCCAAGGCACCAAACCGACCAATAATTCAATAATCGATAACTAAAACTATAAATGTAGCTCTTCTTACTGGGCGATTGCATCAACTTAGATGCTTCTCCTGTGTTCTACTGTGCTGCTTGTATTGTCCCCACATACCGCAGCACGCGACAAGGGCTGGCAGACCATAAATGTAACCGTTTCAGAGAGAAATGCGACCAATGTGACGATCTCGTTTTATATCGATTCGATGGTGAATGACGAAACATGGAGATTTCCTAAGGTTTTTACTACATATTAACACTTTTCACATTTTCTCGTGTTACGTGGCTGCCAGTCCTCGGTTCATGCAAAATCTTAAGGTCCTAGGTCATGTCCAAGGCACCAAACCGACCAATAATTCAATAATCGATAACTAAAACTATAAATGTAGCTCTTCTTACTGGGCGATTGCATCAACTTAGATGCTTCTCCTGTGTTCTACTGTGCTGCTTGTATTGTCCCCACATACCGCAGCACGCGACAAGGGTTGGCAGACCATAAATGTAACCGTTTCAGATAGAAATGCGACCAATGTGACGATCTCGCGTTATATCGATTCGATGGTGAATGACGAAACACGGAGATTTTCTAAGGTTTTTACTACATATTAACACTTTTCACATTTTCTCGTGTTACGTGGCTGCCAGTCCTCGGTTCATGCAAAATCTTAAGGTCCTCGGTCATGTCCAAGGCACCAAACCGACCAATAATTCAATAATCGATAACTGAAACTATAAATGTAGCTCTTCTTACTGGGCGATTGCATCAACTTAGATGCTTCTCCTGTGTTCTACTGTGCTGCTTGTATTGTCCCCACATACCGCAGCACGCGACAAGGGCTGGCAGACCATAAATGTAACCGTTTCAGAGAGAAATGCGACCAATGTGACGATCTCACGTTATATCGATTCGATGGTGAATGACGAAACACGGAGATTTTCTAAGGTTTTTACTACATATTAACACTTTTCACATTTTCTCGTGTGACGTGGCTGCCAGTCCTCGGTTCATGCAAAATCTTAAGGTCCTCGGTCATGTCCAAGGCACCAAACCGACCAATAATTCAATAATCGATAACTAAAACTATAAATGTAGCTCTTCTTACTGGGCGATTGCATCAACTTAGATGCCTCTCCTGTGTTCTACTGTGCTGCTTGTATTGTCCCCACATACCGCAGCACGCGACAAGGGCTGGCAGACCATAAATGTAACCGTTTCAGAGAGAAATGCGACCAATGTGACGATCTCGCGTTATATCGATTCGATGGTGAATGACGAAACACGGAGATTTTCTAAGGTTTTTACTACATATTAACACTTTTCACATTTTCTCGTGTTACGTGGCTGCCAGTCCTCGGTTCATGCAAAGTCTTAAGGTCCTCGGTCATGTCCAAGGCACCAAACCGACCAATAATTCAATAATCGATAACTGAAACTATAAATGTAGCTCTTCTTACTGGGCGATTGCATCAACTTAGATGCTTCTCCTGTGTTCTACTGTGCTGCTTGTATTGTCCCCACATACCGCAGCACGCGACAAGGGCTGGCAGACCATAAATGTAACCGTTTCAGAGAGAAATGCGACCAATGTGACGATCTCGCGTTATATCGATTCGATGGTGAATGACGAAACACGGAGATTTTCTAAGGTTTTTACTACATATTAACACTTTTCACATTTTCTCGTGTTACGTGGCTGCCAGTCCTCGGTCCATGCAAAATCTTAAGGTCCTCGGTCATGTCCAAGGCACCAAACCGACCAATAATTCAATAATCGATAACTAAAACTATAAATGTAGCTCTTCTTACTGGGCGATTGCATCAACTTAGATGCTTCTCCTGTGTTCTACTGTGAGCTTGTATTGTCCCCACATACCGCAGCACGCGACAAGGGCTGGCAGAACATAAATGTAACCGTTTCAGAGAGAAATGCGACCAATGTGACGATCTCGCGTTATATCGATTCGATGGTGAATGACGAAACACGGAGATTTTCTAAGGTTTTTACTACATATTAACACTTTTCACATTTTCTCGTGTTACGTGGCTGCCAGTCCTCGGTTCATGCAAAATCTTAAGGTCCTCGGTCATGTCCAAGCCACCAAACCGACCAATAATTCAATAATCGATAACTAAAACTATAAATGAAGCTCTTCTTACTGGGCGATTGCATCAACTTAGATGCTTCTCCTGTGTTCTACTGTGCTGCTTGTATTGTCCCCACATACCGCAGCACGCGACAAGGGCTGGCAGACCATAAATGTAACCGTTTCAGAGAGAAATGCGACCAATGTGACGATCTCGCGTTATGTCGATTCGATGGTGAATGACGAAACACGGAGATTTTCTAAGGTTTTTACTACATATTAACACTTTTCACATTTTCTCGTGTTACGTGGCTGCCAGTCCTCGGTTCATGCAAAATCTTAAGGTCCTCGGTCATGTCCAAGGCACCAAACCGACCAATAATTCAATAATCGATAACTAAAACTATAAATGTAGCTCTTCTTACTGGGCGATTGCATCAACTTAGATGCTTCTCCTGTGTTCTACTGTGCTGCTTGTATTGTCCCCACATACCGCAGCACGCGACAAGGGCTGGCAGACCATAAATGTAACCGTTTCAGAGAGAAATGCGGCCAATGTGACGATCTCGCGTTATATCGATTCGATGGTGAATGACGAAACACGGAGATTTTCTAAGTTTTTTACTACATATTAACACTTTTCACATTTTGTCGTGTTACGTGGCTGCCAGTCCTCGGTCCATGCAAAATCTTAAGGTCCTCGGTCATGTCCAAGGCACCAAACCGACCAATAATTCAATAATCGATAACTAAAACTATAAATGTAGCTCTTCTTACTGGGCGATTGCATCAACTTAGATGCTTCTCCTGTGTTCTACTGTGAGCTTGTATTGTCCCCACATACCGCAGCACGCGACAAGGGCTGGCAGAACATAAATGTAACCGTTTCAGAGAGAAATGCGACCAATGTGACGATCTCGCGTTATATCGATTCGATGGTGAATGACGAAACACGGAGATTTTCTAAGGTTTTTACTACATATTAACACTTTTCACATTTTCTCGTGTTACGTGGCTGCCAGTCCTCGGTTCATGCAAAATCTTAAGGTCCTCGGTCATGTCCAAGGCACCAAACCGACCAATAATTCAATAATCGATAACTAAAACTATAAATGAAGCTCTTCTTACTGGGCGATTGCATCAACTTAGATGCTTCTCCTGTGTTCTACTGTGCTGCTTGTATTGTCCCCACATACCGCAGCACGCGACAAGGGCTGGCAGACCATAAATGTAACCGTTTCAGAGAGAAATGCGACCAATGTGACGATCTCGCGTTATATCGATTCGATGGTGAATGACGAAACACGGAGATTTTCTAAGGTTTTTACTACATATTAACACTTTTCACATTTTCTCGTGTTACGTGGCTGCCAGTCCTCGGTTCATGCAAAATCTTAAGGTCCTCGGTCATGTCCAAGGCACCAAACCGACCAATAATTCAATAATCGATAACTAAAACTATAAATGTAGCTCTTCTTACTGGGCGATTGCATCAACTTAGATGCTTCTCCTGTGTTCTACTGTGAGCTTGTATTGTCCCCACATACCGCAGCACGCGACAAGGGCTGGCAGAACATAAATGTAACCGTTTCAGAGAGAAATGCGACCAATGTGACGATCTCGCGTTATATCGATTCGATGGTGAATGACGAAACACGGAGATTTTCTAAGGTTTTTACTACATATTAACACTTTTCACATTTTCTCGTGTTACGTGGCTGCCAGTCCTCGGTTCATGCAAAATCTTAAGGTCCTCGGTCATGTCCAAGGCACCAAACCGACCAATAATTCAATAATCGATAACTAAAACTATAAATGAAGCTCTTCTTACTGGGCGATTGCATCAACTTAGATGCTTCTCCTGTGTTCTACTGTGCTGCTTGTATTGTCCCCACATACCGCAGCACGCGACAAGGGCTGGCAGACCATAAATGTAACCGTTTCAGAGAGAAATGCGACCAATGTGACGATCTCGCGTTATATCGATTCGATGGTGAATGACGAAACACGGAGATTTTCTAAGGTTTTTACTACATATTAACACTTTTCACATTTTCTCGTGTTACGTGGCTGCCAGTCCTCGGTTCATGCAAAATCTTAAGGTCCTCGGTCATGTCCAAGGCACCAAACCGACCAATAATTCAATAATCGATAACTAAAACTATAAATGTAGCTCTTCTTACTGGGCGATTGCATCAACTTAGATGCTTCTCCTGTGTTCTACTGTGCTGCTTGTATTGTCCCCACATACCGCAGCACGCGACAAGGGCTGGCAGACCATAAATGTAACCGTTTCAGAGAGAAATGCGACCAATGTGACGATCTCGCTTTATATCGATTCGATGGTGAATGACGAAACATGGAGATTTCCTAAGGTTTTTACTACATATTAACACTTTTCACATTTTCTCGTGTTACGTGGCTGCCAGTCCTCGGTTCATGCAAAATCTTAAGGTCCTAGGTCATGTCCAAGGCACCAAACCGACCAATAATTCAATAATCGATAACTAAAACTATAAATGTAGCTCTTCTTACTGGGCGATTGCATCAACTTAGATGCTTCTCCTGTGTTCTACTGTGCTGCTTGTATTGTCCCCACATAACCCAGCACTCGACAAGGGCTGGCAGACCATAAATGTAACCGTTTCAGAGAGAAATGCGACCAATGTGACGATCTCGCGTTATATCGATTCGATGGTGAATGACGAAACACGGAGATTTTCTAAGGTTTTTACTACATATTAACACTTTTCACATTTTCTCGTGTTACGTGGCTGCCAGTCCTCGGTTCATGCAAAATCTTAAGGTCCTCGGTCATGTCCAAGGCACCAAACCGACCAATAATTCAATAATCGATAACTGAAACTATAAATGTAGCTCTTCTTACTGGGCGATTGCATCAACTTAGATGCTTCTCCTGTGTTCTACTGTGCTGCTTGTATTGTCCCCACATACCGCAGCACGCGACAAGGGCTGGCAGACCATAAATGTAACCGTTTCAGAGAGAAATGCGACCAATGTGACGATCTCGCGTTATATCGATTCGATGGTGAATGACGAAACACGGAGATTTTCTAAGGTTTTTACTACATATTAACACTTTTCACATTTTCTCGTGTTACGTGGCTGCCAGTCCTCGGTCCATGCAAAATCTTAAGGTCCTCGGTCATGTCCAAGGCACCAAACCGACCAATAATTCAATAATCGATAACTAAAACTATAAATGTAGCTCTTCTTACTGGGCGATTGCATCAACTTAGATGCTTCTCCTGTGTTCTACTGTGAGCTTGTATTGTCCCCACATACCGCAGCACGCGACAAGGGCTGGCAGAACATAAATGTAACCGTTTCAGAGAGAAATGCGACCAATGTGACGATCTCGCGTTATATCGATTCGATGGTGAATGACGAAACACGGAGATTTTCTAAGGTTTTTACTACATATTAACACTTTTCACATTTTCTTGTGTTACGTGGCTGCCAGTCCTCGGTTCATGCAAAATCTTAAGGTCCTCGGTCATGTCCAAGCCACCAAACCGACCAATAATTCAATAATCGATAACTAAAACTATAAATGAAGCTCTTCTTACTGGGCGATTGCATCAACTTAGATGCTTCTCCTGTGTTCTACTGTGCTGCTTGTATTGTCCCCACATACCGCAGCACGCGACAAGGGCTGGCAGACCATAAATGTAACCGTTTCAGAGAGAAATGCGACCAATGTGACGATCTCGCGTTATATCGATTCGATGGTGAATGACGAAACACGGAGATTTTCTAAGGTTTTTACTACATATTAACACTTTTCACATTTTCTCGTGTTACGTGGCTGCCAGTCCTCGGTTCATGCAAAATCTTAAGGTCCTCGGTCATGTCCAAGGCACCAAACCGACCAATAATTCAATAATCGATAACTAAAACTATAAATGTAGCTCTTCTTACTGGGCGATTGCATCAACTTAGATGCTTCTCCTGTGTTCTACTGTGCTGCTTGTATTGTCCCCACATACCGCAGCACGCGACAAGGGCTGGCAGACCATAAATGTAACCGTTTCAGAGAGAAATGCGACCAATGTGACGATCTCGCTTTATATCGATTCGATGGTGAATGACGAAACATGGAGATTTCCTAAGGTTTTTACTACATATTAACACTTTTCACATTTTCTCGTGTTACGTGGCTGCCAGTCCTCGGTTCATGCAAAATCTTAAGGTCCTAGGTCATGTCCAAGGCACCAAACCGACCAATAATTCAATAATCGATAACTAAAACTATAAATGTAGCTCTTCTTACTGGGCGATTGCATCAACTTAGATGCTTCTCCTGTGTTCTACTGTGCTGCTTGTATTGTCCCCACATAACCCAGCACTCGACAAGGGCTGGCAGACCATAAATGTAACCGTTTCAGAGAGAAATGCGACCAATGTGACGATCTCGCGTTATATCGATTCGATGGTGAATGACGAAACACGGAGATTTTCTAAGGTTTTTACTACATATTAACACTTTTCACATTTTCTCGTGTTACGTGGCTGCCAGTCCTCGGTTCATGCAAAATCTTAAGGTCCTCGGTCATGTCCAAGGCACCAAACCGACCAATAATTCAATAATCGATAACTGAAACTATAAATGTAGCTCTTCTTACTGGGCGATTGCATCAACTTAGATGCTTCTCCTGTGTTCTACTGTGCTGCTTGTATTGTCCCCACATACCGCAGCACGCGACAAGGGCTGGCAGACCATAAATGTAACCGTTTCAGAGAGAAATGCGACCAATGTGACGATCTCGCGTTATATCGATTCGATGGTGAATGACGAAACACGGAGATTTTCTAAGGTTTTTACTACATATTAACACTTTTCACATTTTCTCGTGTTACGTGGCTGCCAGTCCTCGGTCCATGCAAAATCTTAAGGTCCTCGGTCATGTCCAAGGCACCAAACCGACCAATAATTCAATAATCGATAACTAAAACTATAAATGTAGCTCTTCTTACTGGGCGATTGCATCAACTTAGATGCTTCTCCTGTGTTCTACTGTGCTGCTTGTATTGTCCCCACATACCGCAGCACGCGACAAGGGCTGGCAGACCATAAATGTAACCGTTTCAGAGAGAAATGCGGCCAATGTGACGATCTCGCGTTATATCGATTCGATGGTGAATGACGAAACACGGAGATTTTCTAAGTTTTTTACTACATATTAACACTTTTCACATTTTGTCGTGTTACGTGGCTGCCAGTCCTCGGTCCATGCAAAATCTTAAGGTCCTCGGTCATGTCCAAGGCACCAAACCGACCAATAATTCAATAATCGATAACTAAAACTATAAATGTAGCTCTTCTTACTGGGCGATTGCATCAACTTAGATGCTTCTCCTGTGTTCTACTGTGAGCTTGTATTGTCCCCACATACCGCAGCACGCGACAAGGGCTGGCAGAACATAAATGTAACCGTTTCAGAGAGAAATGCGACCAATGTGACGATCTCGCGTTATATCGATTCGATGGTGAATGACGAAACACGGAGATTTTCTAAGGTTTTTACTACATATTAACACTTTTCACATTTTCTCGTGTTACGTGGCTGCCAGTCCTCGGTTCATGCAAAATCTTAAGGTCCTCGGTCATGTCCAAGGCACCAAACCGACCAATAATTCAATAATCGATAACTAAAACTATAAATGAAGCTCTTCTTACTGGGCGATTGCATCAACTTAGATGCTTCTCCTGTGTTCTACTGTGCTGCTTGTATTGTCCCCACATACCGCAGCACGCGACAAGGGCTGGCAGACCATAAATGTAACCGTTTCAGAGAGAAATGCGACCAATGTGACGATCTCGCGTTATATCGATTCGATGGTGAATGACGAAACACGGAGATTTTCTAAGGTTTTTACTACATATTAACACTTTTCACATTTTCTCGTGTTACGTGGCTGCCAGTCCTCGGTTCATGCAAAATCTTAAGGTCCTCGGTCATGTCCAAGGCACCAAACCGACCAATAATTCAATAATCGATAACTAAAACTATAAATGTAGCTCTTCTTACTGGGCGATTGCATCAACTTAGATGCTTCTCCTGTGTTCTACTGTGAGCTTGTATTGTCCCCACATACCGCAGCACGCGACAAGGGCTGGCAGAACATAAATGTAACCGTTTCAGAGAGAAATGCGACCAATGTGACGATCTCGCGTTATATCGATTCGATGGTGAATGACGAAACACGGAGATTTTCTAAGGTTTTTACTACATATTAACACTTTTCACATTTTCTCGTGTTACGTGGCTGCCAGTCCTCGGTTCATGCAAAATCTTAAGGTCCTCGGTCATGTCCAAGGCACCAAACCGACCAATAATTCAATAATCGATAACTAAAACTATAAATGAAGCTCTTCTTACTGGGCGATTGCATCAACTTAGATGCTTCTCCTGTGTTCTACTGTGCTGCTTGTATTGTCCCCACATACCGCAGCACGCGACAAGGGCTGGCAGACCATAAATGTAACCGTTTCAGAGAGAAATGCGACCAATGTGACGATCTCGCGTTATATCGATTCGATGGTGAATGACGAAACACGGAGATTTTCTAAGGTTTTTACTACATATTAACACTTTTCACATTTTCTCGTGTTACGTGGCTGCCAGTCCTCGGTTCATGCAAAATCTTAAGGTCCTCGGTCATGTCCAAGGCACCAAACCGACCAATAATTCAATAATCGATAACTAAAACTATAAATGTAGCTCTTCTTACTGGGCGATTGCATCAACTTAGATGCTTCTCCTGTGTTCTACTGTGCTGCTTGTATTGTCCCCACATACCGCAGCACGCGACAAGCGCTGGCAGACCATAAATGTAACCGTTTCAGAGAGAAATGCGACCAATGTGACGATCTCGCTTTATATCGATTCGATGGTGAATGACGAAACATGGAGATTTCCTAAGGTTTTTACTACATATTAACACTTTTCACATTTTCTCGTGTTACGTGGCTGCCAGTCCTCGGTTCATGCAAAATCTTAAGGTCCTAGGTCATGTCCAAGGCACCAAACCGACCAATAATTCAATAATCGATAACTAAAACTATAAATGTAGCTCTTCTTACTGGGCGATTGCATCAACTTAGATGCTTCTCCTGTGTTCTACTGTGCTGCTTGTATTGTCCCCACATAACCCAGCACTCGACAAGGGCTGGCAGACCATAAATGTAACCGTTTCAGAGAGAAATGCGACCAATGTGACGATCTCGCGTTATATCGATTCGATGGTGAATGACGAAACACGGAGATTTTCTAAGGTTTTTACTACATATTAACACTTTTCACATTTTCTCGTGTTACGTGGCTGCCAGTCCTCGGTTCATGCAAAATCTTAAGGTCCTCGGTCATGTCCAAGGCACCAAACCGACCAATAATTCAATAATCGATAACTGAAACTATAAATGTAGCTCTTCTTACTGGGCGATTGCATCAACTTAGATGCTTCTCCTGTGTTCTACTGTGCTGCTTGTATTGTCCCCACATACCGCAGCACGCGACAAGGGCTGGCAGACCATAAATGTAACCGTTTCAGAGAGAAATGCGACCAATGTGACGATCTCGCGTTATATCGATTCGATGGTGAATGACGAAACACGGAGATTTTCTAAGGTTTTTACTACATATTAACACTTTTCACATTTTCTCGTGTTACGTGGCTGCCAGTCCTCGGTCCATGCAAAATCTTAAGGTCCTCGGTCATGTCCAAGGCACCAAACCGACCAATAATTCAATAATCGATAACTAAAACTATAAATGTAGCTCTTCTTACTGGGCGATTGCATCAACTTAGATGCTTCTCCTGTGTTCTACTGTGCTGCTTGTATTGTCCCCACATACCGCAGCACGCGACAAGGGCTGGCAGACCATAAATGTAACCGTTTCAGAGAGAAATGCGGCCAATGTGACGATCTCGCGTTATATCGATTCGATGGTGAATGACGAAACACGGAGATTTTCTAAGTTTTTTACTACATATTAACACTTTTCACATTTTGTCGTGTTACGTGGCTGCCAGTCCTCGGTCCATGCAAAATCTTAAGGTCCTCGGTCATGTCCAAGGCACCAAACCGACCAATAATTCAATAATCGATAACTAAAACTATAAATGTAGCTCTTCTTACTGGGCGATTGCATCAACTTAGATGCTTCTCCTGTGTTCTACTGTGAGCTTGTATTGTCCCCACATACCGCAGCACGCGACAAGGGCTGGCAGAACATAAATGTAACCGTTTCAGAGAGAAATGCGACCAATGTGACGATCTCGCGTTATATCGATTCGATGGTGAATGACGAAACACGGAGATTTTCTAAGGTTTTTACTACATATTAACACTTTTCACATTTTCTCGTGTTACGTGGCTGCCAGTCCTCGGTTCATGCAAAATCTTAAGGTCCTCGGTCATGTCCAAGGCACCAAACCGACCAATAATTCAATAATCGATAACTAAAACTATAAATGAAGCTCTTCTTACTGGGCGATTGCATCAACTTAGATGCTTCTCCTGTGTTCTACTGTGCTGCTTGTATTGTCCCCACATACCGCAGCACGCGACAAGGGCTGGCAGACCATAAATGTAACCGTTTCAGAGAGAAATGCGACCAATGTGACGATCTCGCGTTATATCGATTCGATGGTGAATGACGAAACACGGAGATTTTCTAAGGTTTTTACTACATATTAACACTTTTCACATTTTCTCGTGTTACGTGGCTGCCAGTCCTCGGTTCATGCAAAATCTTAAGGTCCTCGGTCATGTCCAAGGCACCAAACCGACCAATAATTCAATAATCGATAACTAAAACTATAAATGTAGCTCTTCTTACTGGGCGATTGCATCAACTTAGATGCTTCTCCTGTGTTCTACTGTGCTGCTTGTATTGTCCCCACATACCGCAGCACGCGACAAGGGCTGGCAGACCATAAATGTAACCGTTTCAGAGAGAAATGCGACCAATGTGACGATCTCGCTTTATATCGATTCGATGGTGAATGACGAAACATGGAGATTTCCTAAGGTTTTTACTACATATTAACACTTTTCACATTTTCTCGTGTTACGTGGCTGCCAGTCCTCGGTTCATGCAAAATCTTAAGGTCCTAGGTCATGTCCAAGGCACCAAACCGACCAATAATTCAATAATCGATAACTAAAACTATAAATGTAGCTCTTCTTACTGGGCGATTGCATCAACTTAGATGCTTCTCCTGTGTTCTACTGTGCTGCTTGTATTGTCCCCACATAACCCAGCACTCGACAAGGGCTGGCAGACCATAAATGTAACCGTTTCAGAGAGAAATGCGACCAATGTGACGATCTCGCGTTATATCGATTCGATGGTGAATGACGAAACACGGAGATTTTCTAAGGTTTTTACTACATATTAACACTTTTCACATTTTCTCGTGTTACGTGGCTGCCAGTCCTCGGTTCATGCAAAATGTTAAGGTCCTCGGTCATGTCCAAGGCACCAAACCGACCAATAATTCAATAATCGATAACTGAAACTATAAATGTAGCTCTTCTTACTGGGCGATTGCATCAACTTAGATGCTTCTCCTGTGTTCTACTGTGCTGCTTGTATTGTCCCCACATACCGCAGCACGCGACAAGGGCTGGCAGACCATAAATGTAACCGTTTCAGAGAGAAATGCGACCAATGTGACGATCTCGCGTTATATCGATTCGATGGTGAATGACGAAACACGGAGATTTTCTAAGGTTTTTACTACATATTAACACTTTTCACATTTTCTCGTGTTACGTGGCTGCCAGTCCTCGGTCCATGCAAAATCTTAAGGTCCTCGGTCATGTCCAAGGCACCAAACCGACCAATAATTCAATAATCGATAACTAAAACTATAAATGTAGCTCTTCTTACTGGGCGATTGCATCAACTTAGATGATTCTCCTGTGTTCTACTGTGCTGCTTGTATTGTCCCCACATACCGCAGCACGCGACAAGGGCTGGCAGACCATAAATGTAACCGTTTCAGAGAGAAATGCGGCCAATGTGACGATCTCGCGTTATATCGATTCGATGGTGAATGACGAAACACGGAGATTTTCTAAGGTTTTTACTACATATTAACACTTTTCACATTTTCTCGTGTTACGTGGCTGCCAGTCCTTGGTTCATGCAAAATCTTAAGGTCCTCGGTCATGTCCAAGGCACCAAACCGACCAATAATTCAGTAATCGATAACTAAAACTATAAATGTAGCTCTACTTACTGGGCGATTGCATCAACTTAGATGCTTCTCCTGTGTTCTACTGTGAGCTTGTATTGTCCCCACATACCGCAGCACGCGACAAGGGCTGGCAGAACATAAATGTAACCGTTTCAGAGAGAAATGCGACCAATGTGACGATCTCGCGTTATATCGATTCGATGGTGAATGACGAAACACGGAGATTTTCTAAGGTTTTTACTACATATTAACACTTTTCACATTTTCTCGTGTTACGTGGCTGCCAGTCCTCGGTTCATGCAAAATCTTAAGGTCCTCGGTCATGTCCAAGGCACCAAACCGACCAATAATTCAATAATCGATAACTAAAACTATAAATGAAGCTCTTCTTACTGGGCGATTGCATCAACTTAGATGCTTCTCCTGTGTTCTACTGTGCTGCTTGTATTGTCCCCACATACCGCAGCACGCGACAAGGGCTGGCAGACCATAAATGTAACCGTTTCAGAGAGAAATGCGACCAATGTGACGATCTCGCGTTATATCGATTCGATGGTGAATGACGAAACACGGAGATTTTCTAAGGTTTTTACTACATATTAACACTTTTCACATTTTCTCGTGTTACGTGGCTGCCAGTCCTCGGTTCATGCAAAATCTTAAGGTCCTCGGTCATGTCCAAGGCACCAAACCGACCAATAATTCAATAATCGATAACTAAAACTATAAATGAAGCTCTTCTTACTGGGCGATTGCATCAACTTAGATGCTTCTCCTGTGTTCTACTGTGCTGCTTGTATTGTCCCCACATACCGCAGCACGCGACAAGGGCTGGCAGACCATAAATGTAACCGTTTCAGAGAGAAATGCGACCAATGTGACGATCTCGCGTTATATCGATTCGATGGTGAATGACGAAACACGGAGATTTTCTAAGGTTTTTACTACATATTAACACTTTTCACATTTTCTCGTGTTACGTGGCTGCCAGTCCTCGGTCCATGCAAAATCTTAAGGTCCTCGGTCATGTCCAAGGCACCAAACCGACCAATAATTCAATAATCGATAACTAAAACTATAAATGTAGCTCTTCTTACTGGGCGATTGCATCAACTTAGATGCTTCTCCTGTGTTCTACTGTGCTGCTTGTATTGTCCCCACATACCGCAGCACGCGACAAGGGCTGGCAGACCATAAATGTAACCGTTTCAGAGAGAAATGCGGCCAATGTGACGATCTCGCGTTATATCGATTCGATGGTGAATGACGAAACACGGAGATTTTCTAAGTTTTTTACTACATATTAACACTTTTCACATTTTGTCGTGTTACGTGGCTGCCAGTCCTCGGTCCATGCAAAATCTTAAGGTCCTCGGTCATGTCCAAGGCACCAAACCGACCAATAATTCAATAATCGATAACTAAAACTATAAATGTAGCTCTTCTTACTGGGCGATTGCATCAACTTAGATGCTTCTCCTGTGTTCTACTGTGAGCTTGTATTGTCCCCACATACCGCAGCACGCGACAAGGGCTGGCAGAACATAAATGTAACCGTTTCAGAGAGAAATGCGACCAATGTGACGATCTCGCGTTATATCGATTCGATGGTGAATGACGAAACACGGAGATTTTCTAAGGTTTTTACTACATATTAACACTTTTCACATTTTCTCGTGTTACGTGGCTGCCAGTCCTCGGTTCATGCAAAATCTTAAGGTCCTCGGTCATGTCCAAGGCACCAAACCGACCAATAATTCAATAATCGATAACTAAAACTATAAATGAAGCTCTTCTTACTGGGCGATTGCATCAACTTAGATGCTTCTCCTGTGTTCTACTGTGCTGCTTGTATTGTCCCCACATACCGCAGCACGCGACAAGGGCTGGCAGACCATAAATGTAACCGTTTCAGAGAGAAATGCGACCAATGTGACGATCTCGCGTTATATCGATTCGATGGTGAATGACGAAACACGGAGATTTTCTAAGGTTTTTACTACATATTAACACTTTTCACATTTTCTCGTGTTACGTGGCTGCCAGTCCTCGGTTCATGCAAAATCTTAAGGTCCTCGGTCATGTCCAAGGCACCAAACCGACCAATAATTCAATAATCGATAACTAAAACTATAAATGTAGCTCTTCTTACTGGGCGATTGCATCAACTTAGATGCTTCTCCTGTGTTCTACTGTGCTGCTTGTATTGTCCCCACATACCGCAGCACGCGACAAGGGCTGGCAGACCATAAATGTAACCGTTTCAGAGAGAAATGCGACCAATGTGACGATCTCGCTTTATATCGATTCGATGGTGAATGACGAAACATGGAGATTTCCTAAGGTTTTTACTACATATTAACACTTTTCACATTTTCTCGTGTTACGTGGCTGCCAGTCCTCGGTTCATGCAAAATCTTAAGGTCCTAGGTCATGTCCAAGGCACCAAACCGACCAATAATTCAATAATCGATAACTAAAACTATAAATGTAGCTCTTCTTACTGGGCGATTGCATCAACTTAGATGCTTCTCCTGTGTTCTACTGTGCTGCTTGTATTGTCCCCACATAACCCAGCACTCGACAAGGGCTGGCAGACCATAAATGTAACCGTTTCAGAGAGAAATGCGACCAATGTGACGATCTCGCGTTATATCGATTCGATGGTGAATGACGAAACACGGAGATTTTCTAAGGTTTTTACTACATATTAACACTTTTCACATTTTCTCGTGTTACGTGGCTGCCAGTCCTCGGTTCATGCAAAATCTTAAGGTCCTCGGTCATGTCCAAGGCACCAAACCGACCAATAATTCAATAATCGATAACTGAAACTATAAATGTAGCTCTTCTTACTGGGCGATTGCATCAACTTAGATGCTTCTCCTGTGTTCTACTGTGCTGCTTGTATTGTCCCCACATACCGCAGCACGCGACAAGGGCTGGCAGACCATAAATGTAACCGTTTCAGAGAGAAATGCGACCAATGTGACGATCTCGCGTTATATCGATTCGATGGTGAATGACGAAACACGGAGATTTTCTAAGGTTTTTACTACATATTAACACTTTTCACATTTTCTCGTGTTACGTGGCTGCCAGTCCTCGGTCCATGCAAAATCTTAAGGTCCTCGGTCATGTCCAAGGCACCAAACCGACCAATAATTCAATAATCGATAACTAAAACTATAAATGTAGCTCTTCTTACTGGGCGATTGCATCAACTTAGATGATTCTCCTGTGTTCTACTGTGCTGCTTGTATTGTCCCCACATACCGCAGCACGCGACAAGGGCTGGCAGACCATAAATGTAACCGTTTCAGAGAGAAATGCGGCCAATGTGACGATCTCGCGTTATATCGATTCGATGGTGAATGACGAAACACGGAGATTTTCTAAGGTTTTTACTACATATTAACACTTTTCACATTTTCTCGTGTTACGTGGCTGCCAGTCCTTGGTTCATGCAAAATCTTAAGGTCCTCGGTCATGTCCAAGGCACCAAACCGACCAATAATTCAGTAATCGATAACTAAAACTATAAATGTAGCTCTACTTACTGGGCGATTGCATCAACTTAGATGCTTCTCCTGTGTTCTACTGTGAGCTTGTATTGTCCCCACATACCGCAGCACGCGACAAGGGCTGGCAGAACATAAATGTAACCGTTTCAGAGAGAAATGCGACCAATGTGACGATCTCGCGTTATATCGATTCGATGGTGAATGACGAAACACGGAGATTTTCTAAGGTTTTTACTACATATTAACACTTTTCACATTTTCTCGTGTTACGTGGCTGCCAGTCCTCGGTTCATGCAAAATCTTAAGGTCCTCGGTCATGTCCAAGGCACCAAACCGACCAATAATTCAATAATCGATAACTAAAACTATAAATGAAGCTCTTCTTACTGGGCGATTGCATCAACTTAGATGCTTCTCCTGTGTTCTACTGTGCTGCTTGTATTGTCCCCACATACCGCAGCACGCGACAAGGGCTGGCAGACCATAAATGTAACCGTTTCAGAGAGAAATGCGACCAATGTGACGATCTCGCGTTATATCGATTCGATGGTGAATGACGAAACACGGAGATTTTCTAAGGTTTTTACTACATATTAACACTTTTCACATTTTCTCGTGTTACGTGGCTGCCAGTCCTCGGTTCATGCAAAATCTTAAGGTCCTCGGTCATGTCCAAGGCACCAAACCGACCAATAATTCAATAATCGATAACTAAAACTATAAATGAAGCTCTTCTTACTGGGCGATTGCATCAACTTAGATGCTTCTCCTGTGTTCTACTGTGCTGCTTGTATTGTCCCCACATACCGCAGCACGCGACAAGGGCTGGCAGACCATAAATGTAACCGTTTCAGAGAGAAATGCGACCAATGTGACGATCTCGCGTTATATCGATTCGATGGTGAATGACGAAACACGGAGATTTTCTAAGGTTTTTACTACATATTAACACTTTTCACATTTTCTCGTGTTACGTGGCTGCCAGTCCTCGGTTCATGCAAAATCTTAAGGTCCTCGGTCATGTCCAAGGCACCAAACCGACCAATAATTCAATAATCGATAACTAAAACTATAAATGTAGCTCTTCTTACTGGGCGATTGCATCAACTTAGATGCTTCTCCTGTGTTCTACTGTGCTGCTTGTATTGTCCCCACATACCGCAGCACGCGACAAGGGCTGGCAGACCATAAATGTAACCGTTTCAGAGAGAAATGCGACCAATGTGACGATCTCGCTTTATATCGATTCGATGGTGAATGACGAAACATGGAGATTTCCTAAGGTTTTTACTACATATTAACACTTTTCACATTTTCTCGTGTTACGTGGCTGCCAGTCCTCGGTTCATGCAAAATCTTAAGGTCCTAGGTCATGTCCAAGGCACCAAACCGACCAATAATTCAATAATCGATAACTAAAACTATAAATGTAGCTCTTCTTACTGGGCGATTGCATCAACTTAGATGCTTCTCCTGTGTTCTACTGTGCTGCTTGTATTGTCCCCACATAACCCAGCACTCGACAAGGGCTGGCAGACCATAAATGTAACCGTTTCAGAGAGAAATGCGACCAATGTGACGATCTCGCGTTATATCGATTCGATGGTGAATGACGAAACACGGAGATTTTCTAAGGTTTTTACTACATATTAACACTTTTCACATTTTCTCGTGTTACGTGGCTGCCAGTCCTCGGTTCATGCAAAATCTTAAGGTCCTCGGTCATGTCCAAGGCACCAAACCGACCAATAATTCAATAATCGATAACTGAAACTATAAATGTAGCTCTTCTTACTGGGCGATTGCATCAACTTAGATGCTTCTCCTGTGTTCTACTGTGCTGCTTGTATTGTCCCCACATACCGCAGCACGCGACAAGGGCTGGCAGACCATAAATGTAACCGTTTCAGAGAGAAATGCGACCAATGTGACGATCTCGCGTTATATCGATTCGATGGTGAATGACGAAACACGGAGATTTTCTAAGGTTTTTACTACATATTAACACTTTTCACATTTTCTCGTGTTACGTGGCTGCCAGTCCTCGGTCCATGCAAAATCTTAAGGTCCTCGGTCATGTCCAAGGCACCAAACCGACCAATAATTCAATAATCGATAACTAAAACTATAAATGTAGCTCTTCTTACTGGGCGATTGCATCAACTTAGATGCTTCTCCTGTGTTCTACTGTGCTGCTTGTATTGTCCCCACATACCGCAGCACGCGACAAGGGCTGGCAGACCATAAATGTAACCGTTTCAGAGAGAAATGCGGCCAATGTGACGATCTCGCGTTATATCGATTCGATGGTGAATGACGAAACACGGAGATTTTCTAAGTTTTTTACTACATATTAACACTTTTCACATTTTGTCGTGTTACGTGGCTGCCAGTCCTCGGCCCATGCAAAATCTTAAGGTCCTCGGTCATGTCCAAGGCACCAAACCGACCAATAATTCAATAATCGATAACTAAAACTATAAATGTAGCTCTTCTTACTGGGCGATTGCATCAACTTAGATGCTTCTCCTGTGTTCTACTGTGAGCTTGTATTGTCCCCACATACCGCAGCACGCGACAAGGGCTGGCAGAACATAAATGTAACCGTTTCAGAGAGAAATGCGACCAATGTGACGATCTCGCGTTATATCGATTCGATGGTGAATGACGAAACACGGAGATTTTCTAAGGTTTTTACTACATATTAACACTTTTCACATTTTCTCGTGTTACGTGGCTGCCAGTCCTCGGTTCATGCAAAATCTTAAGGTCCTCGGTCATGTCCAAGGCACCAAACCGACCAATAATTCAATAATCGATAACTAAAACTATAAATGAAGCTCTTCTTACTGGGCGATTGCATCAACTTAGATGCTTCTCCTGTGTTCTACTGTGCTGCTTGTATTGTCCCCACATACCGCAGCACGCGACAAGGGCTGGCAGACCATAAATGTAACCGTTTCAGAGAGAAATGCGACCAATGTGACGATCTCGCGTTATATCGATTCGATGGTGAATGACGAAACACGGAGATTTTCTAAGGTTTTTACTACATATTAACACTTTTCACATTTTCTCGTGTTACGTGGCTGCCAGTCCTCGGTTCATGCAAAATCTTAAGGTCCTCGGTCATGTCCAAGGCACCAAACCGACCAATAATTCAATAATCGATAACTAAAACTATAAATGTAGCTCTTCTTACTGGGCGATTGCATCAACTTAGATGCTTCTCCTGTGTTCTACTGTGAGCTTGTATTGTCCCCACATACCGCAGCACGCGACAAGGGCTGGCAGAACATAAATGTAACCGTTTCAGAGAGAAATGCGACCAATGTGACGATCTCGCGTTATATCGATTCGATGGTGAATGATGAAACACGGAGATTTTCTAAGGTTTTTACTACATATTAACACTTTTCACATTTTCTCGTGTTACGTGGCTGCCAGTCCTCGGTTCATGCAAAATCTTAAGGTCCTCGGTCATGTCCAAGGCACCAAACCGACCAATAATTCAATAATCGATAACTAAAACTATAAATGAAGCTCTTCTTACTGGGCGATTGCATCAACTTAGATGCTTCTCCTGTGTTCTACTGTGCTGCTTGTATTGTCCCCACATACCGCAGCACGCGACAAGGGCTGGCAGACCATAAATGTAACCGTTTCAGAGAGAAATGCGACCAATGTGACGATCTCGCGTTATATCGATTCGATGGTGAATGACGAAACACGGAGATTTTCTAAGGTTTTTACTACATATTAACACTTTTCACATTTTCTCGTGTTACGTGGCTGCCAGTCCTCGGTTCATGCAAAATCTTAAGGTCCTCGGTCATGTCCAAGGCACCAAACCGACCAATAATTCAATAATCGATAACTAAAACTATAAATGTAGCTCTTCTTACTGGGCGATTGCATCAACTTAGATGCTTCTCCTGTGTTCTACTGTGCTGCTTGTATTGTCCCCACATACCGCAGCACGCGACAAGGGCTGGCAGACCATAAATGTAACCGTTTCAGAGAGAAATGCGACCAATGTGACGATCTCGCTTTATATCGATTCGATGGTGAATGACGAAACATGGAGATTTCCTAAGGTTTTTACTACATATTAACACTTTTCACATTTTCTCGTGTTACGTGGCTGCCAGTCCTCGGTTCATGCAAAATCTTAAGGTCCTAGGTCATGTCCAAGGCACCAAACCGACCAATAATTCAATAATCGATAACTAAAACTATAAATGTAGCTCTTCTTACTGGGCGATTGCATCAACTTAGATGCTTCTCCTGTGTTCTACTGTGCTGCTTGTATTGTCCCCACATAACCCAGCACTCGACAAGGGCTGGCAGACCATAAATGTAACCGTTTCAGAGAGAAATGCGACCAATGTGACGATCTCGCGTTATATCGATTCGATGGTGAATGACGAAACACGGAGATTTTCTAAGGTTTTTACTACATATTAACACTTTTCACATTTTCTCGTGTTACGTGGCTGCCAGTCCTCGGTTCATGCAAAATCTTAAGGTCCTCGGTCATGTCCAAGGCACCAAACCGACCAATAATTCAATAATCGATAACTGAAACTATAAATGTAGCTCTTCTTACTGGGCGATTGCATCAACTTAGATGCTTCTCCTGTGTTCTACTGTGCTGCTTGTATTGTCCCCACATACCGCAGCACGCGACAAGGGCTGGCAGACCATAAATGTAACCGTTTCAGAGAGAAATGCGACCAATGTGACGATCTCGCGTTATATCGATTCGATGGTGAATGACGAAACACGGAGATTTTCTAAGGTTTTTACTACATATTAACACTTTTCACATTTTCTCGTGTTACGTGGCTGCCAGTCCTCGGTCCATGCAAAATCTTAAGGTCCTAGGTCATGTCCAAGGCACCAAACCGACCAATAATTCAATAATCGATAACTAAAACTATAAATGTAGCTCTTCTTACTGGGCGATTGCATCAACTTAGATGCTTCTCCTGTGTTCTACTGTGCTGCTTGTATTGTCCCCACATACCGCAGCACGCGACAAGGGCTGGCAGACCATAAATGTAACCGTTTCAGAGAGAAATGCGGCCAATGTGACGATCTCGCGTTATATCGAGTCGATGGTGAATGACGAAACACGGAGATTTTCTAAGTTTTTTACTACATATTAACACTTTTCACATTTTGTCGTGTTACGTGGCTGCCAGTCCTCGGTCCATGCAAAATCTTAAGGTCCTCGGTCATGTCCAAGGCACCAAACCGACCAATAATTCAATAATCGATAACTAAAACTATAAATGTAGCTCTTCTTACTGGGCGATTGCATCAACTTAGATGCTTCTCCTGTGTTCTACTGTGAGCTTGTATTGTCCCCACATACCGCAGCACGCGACAAGGGCTGGCAGAACATAAATGTAACCGTTTCAGAGAGAAATGCGACCAATGTGACGATCTCGCGTTATATCGATTCGATGGTGAATGACGAAACACGGAGATTTTCTAAGGTTTTTACTACATATTAACACTTTTCACATTTTCTCGTGTTACGTGGCTGCCAGTCCTCGGTTCATGCAAAATCTTAAGGTCCTCGGTCATGTCCAAGCCACCAAACCGACCAATAATTCAATAATCGATAACTAAAACTATAAATGAAGCTCTTCTTACTGGGCGATTGCATCAACTTAGATGCTTCTCCTGTGTTCTACTGTGCTGCTTGTATTGTCCCCACATACCGCAGCACGCGACAAGGGCTGGCAGACCATAAATGTAACCGTTTCAGAGAGAAATGCGACCAATGTGACGATCTCGCGTTATATCGATTCGATGGTGAATGACGAAACACGGAGATTTTCTAAGGTTTTTACTACATATTAACACTTTTCACATTTTCTCGTGTTACGTGGCTGCCAGTCCTCGGTTCATGCAAAATCTTAAGGTCCTCGGTCATGTCCAAGGCACCAAACCGACCAATAATTCAATAATCGATAACTAAAACTATTAATGTAGCTCTTCTTACTGGGCGATTGCATCAACTTAGATGCTTCTCCTGTGTTCTACTGTGCTGCTTGTATTGTCCCCACATACCGCAGCACGCGACAAGGGCTGGCAGACCATAAATGTAACCGTTTCAGAGAGAAATGCGACCAATGTGACGATCTCGCTTTATATCGATTCGATGGTGAATGACGAAACACGGAGATTTTCTAAGGTTTTTACTACATATTAACACTTTTCACATTTTCTCGTGTTACGTGGCTGCCAGTCCTCGGTTCATGCAAAATCTTAAGGTCCTAGGTCATGTCCAAGGCACCAAACCGACCAATAATTCAATAATCGATAACTAAAACTATAAATGTAGCTCTTCTTACTGGGCGATTGCATCAACTTAGATGCTTCTCCTGTGTTCTACTGTGCTGCTTGTATTGTCCCCACATAACCCAGCACTCGACAAGGGCTGGCAGACCATAAATGTAACCGTTTCAGAGAGAAATGCGACCAATGTGACGATCTCGCGTTATATCGATTCGATGGTGAATGACGAAACACGGAGATTTTCTAAGGTTTTTACTACATATTAACACTTTTCACATTTTCTCGTGTTACGTGGCTGCCAGTCCTCGGTTCATGCAAAATCTTAAGGTCCTCGGTCATGTCCAAGGCACCAAACCGACCAATAATTCAATAATCGATAACTGAAACTATAAATGTAGCTCTTCTTACTGGGCGATTGCATCAACTTAGATGCTTCTCCTGTGTTCTACTGTGCTGCTTGTATTGTCCCCACATACCGCAGCACGCGACAAGGGCTGGCAGACCATAAATGTAACCGTTTCAGAGAGAAATGCGACCAATGTGACGATCTCGCGTTATATCGATTCGATGGTGAATGACGAAACACGGAGATTTTCTAAGGTTTTTACTACATATTAACACTTTTCACATTTTCTCGTGTTACGTGGCTGCCAGTCCTCGGTCCATGCAAAATCTTAAGGTCCTCGGTCATGTCCAAGGCACCAAACCGACCAATAATTCAATAATCGATAACTAAAACTATAAATGTAGCTCTTCTTACTGGGCGATTGCATCAACTTAGATGCTTCTCCTGTGTTCTACTGTGCTGCTTGTATTGTCCCCACATACCGCAGCACGCGACAAGGGCTGGCAGACCATAAATGTAACCGTTTCAGAGAGAAATGCGGCCAATGTGACGATCTCGCGTTATATCGATTCGATGGTGAATGACGAAACACGGAGATTTTCTAAGGTTTTTACTACATATTAACACTTTTCACATTTTCTCGTGTTACGTGGCTGCCAGTCCTTGGTTCATGCAAAATCTTAAGGTCCTCGGTCATGTCCAAGGCACCAAACCGACCAATAATTCAGTAATCGATAACTAAAACTATAAATGTAGCTCTACTTACTGGGCGATTGCATCAACTTAGATGCTTCTCCTGTGTTCTACTGTGAGCTTGTATTGTCCCCACATACCGCAGCACGCGACAAGGGCTGGCAGAACATAAATGTAACCGTTTCAGAGAGAAATGCGACCAATGTGACGATCTCGCGTTATATCGATTCGATGGTGAATGACGAAACACGGAGATTTTCTAAGGTTTTTACTACATATTAACACTTTTCACATTTTCTCGTGTTACGTGGCTGCCAGTCCTCGGTTCATGCAAAATCTTAAGGTCCTCGGTCATGTCCAAGGCACCAAACCGACCAATAATTCAATAATCGATAACTAAAACTATAAATGAAGCTCTTCTTACTGGGCGATTGCATCAACTTAGATGCTTCTCCTGTGTTCTACTGTGCTGCTTGTATTGTCCCCACATACCGCAGCACGCGACAAGGGCTGGCAGACCATAAATGTAACCGTTTCAGAGAGAAATGCGACCAATGTGACGATCTCGCGTTATATCGATTCGATGGTGAATGACGAAACATGGAGATTTCCTAAGGTTTTTACTACATATTAACACCTTTCACATTTTCTCGTGTTACGTGGCTGCCAGTCCTCGGTTCATGCAAAATCTTAAGGTCCTAGGTCATGTCCAAGGCACCAAACCGACCAATAATTCAATAATCGATAACTAAAACTATAAATGTAGCTCTTCTTACTGGGCGATTGCATCAACTTAGATGCTTCTCCTGTGTTCTACTGTGCTGCTTGTATTGTCCCCACATAACCCAGCACTCGACAAGGGCTGGCAGACCATAAATGTAACCGTTTCAGAGAGAAATGCGACCAATGTGACGATCTCGCGTTATATCGATTCGATGGTGAATGACGAAACACGGAGATTTTCTAAGGTTTTTACTACATATTAACACTTTTCACATTTTCTCGTGTTACGTGGCTGCCAGTCCTCGGTTCATGCAAAATCTTAAGGTCCTCGGTCATGTCCAAGGCACCAAACCGACCAATAATTCAATAATCGATAACTAAAACTATAAATGGAGCTCTTCTTACTGGGCGATTGCATCAACTTAGATGCTTCTCCTGTGTTCTACTGTGCTGCTTGTATTGTCCCCACATACCGCAGCACGCGACAAGGGCTGGCAGACCATAAATGTAACCGTTTCAGAGAGAAATGCGACCAATGTGACGATCTCGCGTTATATCGATTCGATGGTGAATGACGAAACACGGAGATTTTCTAAGGTTTTTACTACATATTAACACTTTTCACATTTTCTCGTGTTACGTGGCTGCCAGTCCTCGGTTCATGCAAAATCTTAAGGTCCTCGGTCATGTCCAAGGCACCAAACCGACCAATAATTCAATAATCGATAACTAAAACTATAAATGTAGCTCTTCATACTGGGCGATTGCATCAACTTAGATGCTTCTCCTGTGTTCTACTGTGCTGCTTGTATTGTCCCCACATACCGCAGCATGCGACAACGGCTGGCAGACCATAAATGTAACCGTTTCAGAGAGAAATGCGACCAATGTGACGATCTCGCGTTATATCGATTCGATGGTGAATGACGAAACACGGAGATTTTCTAAGGTTTTTACTACATATTAACACTTTTCACATTTTCTCGTGTTACGTGGCTGCCAGTCCTCGGTTCATGCAAAATCTTAAGGTCCTCGGTCATGTCCAAGGCACCAAACCGACCAATATTTCAATAATCGATAACTAAAACTATAAATGTAGCTCTTCTTACTGGGCGATTACATCAACTTAGATGCTTCTCCTGTGTTCTACTGTGCTGCTTGTATTGTCCCCACATACCGCAGCACGCGACAAGGGCTGGCAGACCATAAATGTAACCGTTTCAGAGAGAAATGCGATCAATGTGACGATCTCGCGTTATATCGATTCGATGGTGAATGACGAAACACGGAGATTTTCTAAGGTTTTTACTACATATTAACACTTTTCACATTTTCTCGTGTTACGTGGCTGCCAGTCCTCGGTTCATGCAAAATCTTAAGGTCCTAGGTCATGCCCAAGGCACCAAACCGACCAATAATTCAATAATCGATAACTAAAACTATAAATGTAGCTCTTCTTACTGGGCGATTGCATCAACTTAGATGCTTCTCCTGTGTTCTACTGTGCTGCTTGTATTGTCCCCACATACCGCAGCACGCGACAAGGGCTGGCAGGCCATAAATGTAACCGTTTCAGAGAGAAATGCGACCAATGTGACGATCTCGCGTTATATCGATTCGATGGTGAATGACGAAACACGGAGATTTTCTAAGTTTTTTACTACATATTAACACTTTTCACATTTTGTCGTGTTACGTGGGTACCAGTCCTCGGTTCATGCAAAATCTTAAGGTCCTCGGTCATGTCCAAGGCACCAAACCGACCAATAATTCAATAATCGATAACTAAAACTATAAATGTAGCTCTTCATACTGGGCGATTGCATCAACTTAGATGCTTCTCCTGTGTTCTACTGTGCTGCTTGTATTGTCCCCACATACCGCAGCACGCGACAAGGGCTGGCAGACCATAAATGTAACCGTTTCAGAGAGAAATGCGACCAATGTGACGATCTCGCGTTATATCGATTCGATGGTGAATGACGAAACACGGATATTTTCTAAGGTTTTTACTACATATTAACACTTTTCACATTTTCTCGTGTTACGTGGCTGCCAGTCCTCGGTTCATGCAAAATCTTAAGGTCCTCGGTCATGTCCAAGGCACCAAACCGACCAATAATTCAATAATCGATAACTAAAACTATAAAAGTAGCTCTTCTTACTGGGCGATTGCATCAACTTAGATGCTTCTCCTGTGTTCTACTGTGCTGCTTGTATTGTCCCCACATACCGCAGCACGCGACAAGGGCTGGCAGACCATAAATGTAACCGTTTCAGAGAGAAATGCGATCAATGTGACGATCTCGCGTTATATCGATTCGATGGTGAATGACGAAACACGGAGATTTTCTAAGGTTTTTACTACATATTAACACTTTTCACATTTTCTCGTGTTACGTGGCTGCCAGTCCTCGGTTCGTGTAAAATCTTAAGGTCCTCGGTCATGTCCAAGGCACCAAACCGACCAATAATTCAATAATCGATAACTAAAACTATAAATGTAGCTCTTCTTACTGGGCGATTGCATCAACTTAGATGCTTCTCCTGTGTTCTACTGTGCTGCTTGTATTGTCCCCACATACCGCAGCACGCGACAAGGGCTGGCAGACCATAAATGTAACCGTTTCAGAGAGAAATGCGACCAATGTGACGATCTCGCGTTATATCGATTCGATGGTGAATGACGAAACACGGAGATTTTCTAAGGTTTTTACTACATATTAACACTTTTCACATTTTCTCGTGTTACGTGGCTGCCAGTCCTCGGTTCATGCAAAATCTTAAGGTCCTCGGTCATGTCCAAGGCACCAAACCGACCAATAATTCAATAATCGATAACTAAAACTATAAATGTAGCTCTTCTTACTGGGCGATTGCATCAACTTAGATGCTTCTCCTGTGTTCTACTGTGCTGCTTGTATTGTCCCCACATACCGCAGCACGCGACAAGGGCTGGCAGACCATAAATGTAACCGTTTCAGAGAGAAATGCTACCAATGTGACGATCTCGCGTTATATCGATTCGATGGTGAATGACGAAACACGGAGATTTTCTAAGGTTTTTACTACATATTAACACTTTTCACATTTTCTCGTGTTACGTGGCTGCCAGTCCTCGGTTCATGCAAAATCTTAAGGTCCTCGGTCATGTCCAAGGCACCAAACCGACCAATAATTCAATAATCGATAACTAAAACTATAAATGTAGCTCTTCTTACTGGGCGATTGCATCAACTTAGATGCTTCTCCTGTGTTCTACTGTGCTGCTTGTATTGTCCCCACATACCGCAGCACGCGACAAGGGCTGGCAGACCATAAATGTAACCGTTTCAGAGAGAAATGCGACCAATGTGACGATCTCGCGTTATATCGATTCGATTGTGAATGACGAAACACGGAGATTTTTTAAGGTTTTTACTACATATTAACACTTTTCACATTTTCTCGTGTTACGTGGCTGCCAGTCCTCGGTTCATGCAAAATCTTAAGGTCCTCGGTCATGTTCAAGGCACCAAACCGACCAATAATTCAATAATCGATAACTGAAACTATAAATGTAGCTCTTCTTACTGGGCGATTGCATCAACTTAGATGCTTCTCCTGTGTTCTACTGTGCTGCTTGTATTGTCCCCACATACCGCAGCACCCGACAAGGGCTGGCAGACCATAAATGTAACCGTTTCAGAGAGAAATGCGACCAATGTGACGATCTCGCGTTATATCGATTCGATGGTGAATGACGAAACACGGAGATTTTCTAAGGTTTTTACTACATATTAACACTTTTCACATTTTCTCGTGTTACGTGGCTGCCAGTCCTCGGTCCATGCAAAATCTTAAGGTCCTCGGTCATGTCCAAGGCACCAAACCGACCAATAATTCAATAATCGATAACTAAAACTATAAATGTAGCTCTTCTTACTGGGCGATTGCATCAACTTAGATGCTTCTCCTGTGTTCTACTGTGCTGCTTGTATTGTCCCCACATACCGCAGCACGCGACAAGGGCTGGCAGACCATAAATGTAACCGTTTCAGAGAGAAATGCGGCCAATGTGACGATCTCGCGTTATATCGATTCGATGGTGAATGACGAAACACGGAGATTTTCTAAGGTTTTTACTACATATTAACACTTTTCACATTTTCTCGTGTTACGTGGCTGCCAGTCCTCGGTTCATGCAAAATCTTAAGGTCCTCGGTCATGTCCAAGGCACCAAACCGACCAATAATTCAGTAATCGATAAATAAAACTATAAATGTAGCTCTACTTACTGGGCGATTGCATCAACTTAGATGCTTCTCCTGCGTTCTACTGTGAGCTTGTATTGTCCCCACATACCGCAGCACGCGACAAGGGCTGGCAGAACATAAATGTAACCGTTTCAGAGAGAAATGCGACCAATGTGACGATCTCGCGTTATATCGATTCGATGGTGAATGACGAAACACGGAGATTTTCTAAGGTTTTTACTACATATTAACACTTTTCACATTTTCTCGTGTTACGTGGCTGCCAGTCCTCGGTTCATGCAAAATCTTAAGGTCCTCGGTCATGTCCAAGGCACCAAACCGACCAATAATTCAATAATCGATAACTAAAACTATAAATGTAGCTCTTCTTACTGGGCGATTGCATCAACTTTGATGCTTCTCCTGTGTTCTACTGTGCTGCTTATATTGTCCCCACATACCGCAGCACGCGACAAGGGCTGGCAGACCATAAATGTAACCGTTTCAGAGAGAAATGCGACCAATGTGACGATCTCGCGTTATATCGATTCGATGGTGAATGACGAAACACGGAGATTTTCTAAGGTTTTTACTACATATTAACACTTTTCACATTTTCTCGTGTTACGTGGCTGCCAGTCCTCGGTTCATGCAAAATCTTAAGGTCCTCGGTCATGTCCAAGGCACCAAACCGACCAATAATTCAATAATCGATAACTGAAACTATAAATGTAGCTCTTCTTACTGGGCGATTGCATCAACTTAGATGCTTCTCCTGTGTTCTACTGTGCTGCTTGTATTGTCCCCACATACCGCAGCACGCGACAAGGGCTGGCAGACCATAAATGTAACCGTTTCAGAGAGAAATGCGACCAATGTGACGATCTCGCGTTATATCGATTCGATGGTGAATGACGAAACACGGAGATTTTCTAAGGTTTTTACTACATATTAACACTTTTCACATTTTCTCGTGTTACGTGGCTGCCAGTCCTCGGTCCATGCAAAATCTTAAGGTCCTCGGTCATGTCCAAGGCACCAAACCGACCAATAATTCAATAATCGATAACTAAAACTATAAATGTAGCTCTTCTTACTGGGCGATTGCATCAACTTAGATGCTTCTCCTGTGTTCTACTGTGCTGCTTGTATTGTCCCCACATACCGCAGCACGCGACAAGGGCTGGCAGACCATAAATGTAACCGTTTCAGAGAGAAATGCGGCCAATGTGACGATCTCGCGTTATATCGATTCGATGGTGAATGACGAAACACGGAGATTTTCTAAGGTTTTTACTACATATTAACACTTTTCACATTTTCTCGTGTTACGTGGCTGCCAGTCCTCGGTTCATGCAAAATCTTAAGGTCCTCGGTCATGTCCAAGGCACCAAACCGACCAATAATTCAATAATCGATAACTAAAACTATAAATGTAGCTCTTCTTACTGGGCGATTGCATCAACTTAGATGCTTCTCCTGTGTTCTACTGTGCTGCTTGTATTGTCCCCACATACCGCAGCACGCGACAAGGGCTGGCAGACCATAAATGTAACCGTTTCAGAGAGAAATGCGACCAATGTGACGATCTCGCGTTATATCGATTCGATGGTGAATGACGAAACACGGAGATTTTCTAAGGTTTTTACTACATATTAACACTTTTCACATTTTCTCGTGTTACGTGGCTGCCAGTCCTCGGTTCATGCAAAATCTTAAGGTCCTAGGTCATGTCCAAGGCACCAAACCGACCAATAATTCAATAATCGATAACTAAAACTATAAATGTAGCTCTTCTTACTGGGCGATTGCATCAACTTAGATGCTTCTCCTGTGTTCTACTGTGCTACTTGTATTGTCCCCACATACCGCAGCACGCGACAAGGGCTGGCAGACCATAAATGTAACCGTTTCAGAGAGAAATGCGACCAATGTGACGATCTCGCGTTATATCGATTCGATGGTGAATGACGAAACACGGAGATTTTCTAAGGTTTTTACTACATATTAACACTTTTCACATTTTCTCGTGTTACGTGGCTGCCAGTCCTCGGTTCATGCAAAATCTTAAGGTCCTCGGTCATGTCCAAGGCACCAAACCGACCAATAATTCAATAATCGATAACTAAAACTATAAATGGAGCTCTTCTTACTGGGCGATTGCATCAACTTAGATGCTTCTCCTGTGTTCTACTGTGCTGCTTGTATTGTCCCCACATACCGCAGCACGCGACAAGGGCTGGCAGACCATAAATGTAACCGTATCAGAGAGAAATGCGACAAATGTGACGATCTCGCGTTATATCGATTCGATGGTGAATGACGAAACACGGAGATTTTCTAAGGTTTTTACTACATATTAACACTTTTCACATTTTCTCGTGTTACGTGGCTGCCAGTCCTCGGTTCATGCAAAATCTTAAGGTCCTCGGTCATGTCCAAGGCACCAAACCGACCAATAATTCAGTAATCGATAACTAAAACTATAAATGTAGCTCTTCTTACTGGGCGATTGCATCAACTTAGATGCTTCTCCTGTGTTCTACTGTGAGTTTGTATTGTCCCCACATACCGCAGCACGCGACAAGGGCTGGCAGACCATAAATGTAAACGTTTCAGAGAGAAATGCTACCAATGTGACGATCTCGCGTTATATCGATTCGATGGTGAATGACGAAACACGGAGATTTTCTAAGGTTTTTACTACATATTAACACTTTTCACATTTTCTCGTGTTACGTGGCTGCCAGTCCTCGGTTCATGCAAAATCTTAAGGTCCTCGGTCATGTCCAAGGCACCAAACCGACCAATAATTCAATAATCGATAACTAAAACTATAAAAGTAGCTCTTCTTACTGGGCGATTGCATCAACTTAGATGCTTCTCCTGTGTTCTACTGTGCTGCTTGTATTGTCCCCACATACCGCAGCACGCGACAAGGGCTGGCAGACCATAAATGTAACCGTTTCAGAGAGAAATGCGACCAATGTGACGATCTCGCGTTATATCGATTCGATGGTGAAAGACGAAACACGGAGATTTTCTAAGGTTTTTACTACATATTAACACTTTTCACATTTTCTCGTGTTACGTGGCTGCCAGTCCTCGGTTCCTGTAAAATCTTAAGGTCCTCGGTCATGTCCAAGGCACCAAACCGACCAATAATTCAATAATCGATAACTAAAACTATAAATGTAGCTCTTCTTACTGGGCGATTGCATCAACTTAGATGCTTCTCCTGTGTTCTACTGTGCTGCTTGTATTGTCCCCACATACCGCAGCACGCGACAAGGGCTGGCAGACCATAAATGTAACCGTTTCAGAGAGAAATGCGACCAATGTGACGATCTCGCGTTATATCGATTCGATGGTGAATGACGAAACACGGAGATTTTCTAAGGTTTTTACTACATATTAACACTTTTCACATTTTCTCGTGTTACGTGGCTGCCAGTCCTCGGTTCATGCAAAATCTTAAGCTCCTAGGTCATGTCCAAGGCATCAAACCGACCAATAATTCAATAATCGATAACTAAAACTATAAATGTAGCTCTTCTTACTGGGCGATTGCATCAACTTAGATGCTTCTCCTGTGTTCTACTGTGCTGCTTGTATTGTCCCCACATACCGCAGCACGCGACAAGGGCTGGCAGACCATAAATGTAACCGTTTCAGAGAGAAATGCGACCAATGTGACGATCTCGCGTTATATCGATTCGATGGTGAATGACGAAACACGGAGATTTTCTAAGGTTTTTACTACATATTAACACTTTTCACATTTTCTCGTGTTACGTGGCTGTCAGTCCTCGGTTCATGCAAAATCTTAAGGTCCTCGGTCATGTCCAAGGCACCAAACCGACCAATAATTCAATAATCGATAACTAAAACTATAAATGTAGCTCTTCTTACTGGGCGATTGCATCAACTTAGATGCTTCTCCTGTGTTCTACTGTGCTGCTTGTATTGTCCCCACATACCGCAGCACGCGACAAGGGCTGGCAGACCATAAATGTAACCGTTTCAGAGAGAAATGCGACCAATGTGACGATCTCGCGTTATATCGATTCGATGGTGAATGACGAAACACGGAGATTTTCTAAGGTTTTTACTACATATTAACACTTTTCACATTTTCTCGTGTTACGTGGCTGCCAGTCCTCGGTTCATGCAAAATCTTAAGGTCCTCGGTCATGTCCAAGGCACCAAACCGACCAATAATTCAATAATCGATAACTAAAACTATAAATGTAGCTCTTCATACTGGGCGATTGCATCAACTTAGATGCTTCTTCTGTGTTCTACTGTGCTGCTTGTATTGTCCCCACATACCGCAGCATGCGACAACGGCTGGCAGACCATAAATGTAACCGTTTCAGAGAGAAATGCGACCAATGTGACGATCTCGCGTTATATCGATTCGATGGTGAATGACGAAACACGGAGATTTTCTAAGGTTTTTACTACATATTAACACTTTTCACATTTTCTCGTGTTACGTGGCTGCCAGTCCTCGGTTCATGCAAAATCTTAAGGTCCTCGGTCATGTCCAAGGCACCAAACCGACCAATAATTCCATAATCGATAACTAAAACTATAAATGGAGCTCTTCTTACTGGGCGATTGCATCAACTTAGATGCTTCTCCTGTGTTCTACTGTGCTGCTTGTATTGTCCCCACATACCGCAGCACGCGACAAGGGCTGGCAGACCATAAATGTAACCGTATCAGAGAGAAATGCGACAAATGTGACGATCTCGCGTTATATCGATTCGATGGTGAATGACGAAACACGGAGATTTTCTAAGGTTTTTACTACATATTAACACTTTTCACATTTTCTCGTGTTACGTGGCTGCCAGTCCTCGGTTCATGCAAAATCTTAAGGTCCTCGGTCATGTCCAAGGCACCAAACCGACCAATAATTCAATAATCGATAACTAAAACTATAAATGTAGCTCTTCATACTGGGCGATTGCATCAACTTAGATGCTTCTCCTGTGTTCTACTGTGCTGCTTGTATTGTCCCCACATACCGCAGCATGCGACAACGGCTCGCAGACCATAAAAGTAACCGTTTCAGAGAGAAATGCGACCAATGTGACGATCTCGCGTTATATCGATTCGATGGTGAATGACGAAACACGGAGATTTTCTAAGGTTTTTACTACATATTAACACTTTTCACATTTTCTCGTGTTATGTGGCTGCCAGTCCTCGGTTCATGCAAAATCTTAAGGTCCTCGGTCATGTCCAAGGCACCAAACCGACCAATAATTCAATAATCGATAACTAAAACTATAAATGTAGCTCTTCTTACTGGGCGATTGCATCAACTTAGATGCTTCTCCTGTGTTCTACTGTGAGTTTGTATTGTCCCCACATACCGCAGCACGCGACAAGGGCTGGCAGACCATAAATGTAAACGTTTCAGAGAGAAATGCTACCAATGTGACGATCTCGCGTTATATCGATTCGATGGTGAATGACGAAACACGGAGATTTTCTAAGGTTTTTACTACATATTAACACTTTTCACATTTTCTCGTGTTACGTGGCTGCCAGTCCTCGGTTCATGCAAAATCTTAAGGTCCTCGGTCATGTCCAAGGCACCAAACCGACCAATAATTCAATAATCGATAACTAAAACTATAAAAGTAGCTCTTCTTACTGGGCGATTGCATCAACTTAGATGCTTCTCCTGTGTTCTACTGTGCTGCTTGTATTGTCCCCACATACCGCAGCACGCGACAAGGGCTGGCAGACCATAAATGTAACCGTTTCAGAGAGAAATGCGACCAATGTGACGATCTCGCGTTATATCGATTCGATGGTGAAAGACGAAACACGGAGATTTTCTAAGGTTTTTACTACATATTAACACTTTTCACATTTTCTCGTGTTACGTGGCTGCCAGTCCTCGGTTCGTGTAAAATCTTAAGGTCCTCGGTCATGTCCAAGGCACCAAACCGACCAATAATTCAATAATCGATAACTAAAACTATAAATGTAGCTCTTCTTACTGGGCGATTGCATCAACTTAGATGCTTCTCCTGTGTTCTACTGTGCTGCTTGTATTGTCCCCACATACCGCAGCACGCGACAAGGGCTGGCAGACCATAAATGTAACCGTTTCAGAGAGAAATGCGACCAATGTGACGATCTCGCGTTATATCGATTCGATGGTGAATGACGAAACACGGAGATTTTCTAAGGTTTTTACTACATATTAACACTTTTCACATTTTCTCGTGTTACGTGGCTGCCAGTCCTCGGTTCATGCAAAATCTTAAGGTCCTCGGTCATGTCCAAGGCATCAAACCGACCAATAATTCAATAATCGATAACTAAAACTATAAATGTAGCTCTTCTTACTGGGCGATTGCATCAACTTAGATGCTTCTCCTGTGTTCTACTGTGCTGCTTGTATTGTCCCCACATACCGCAGCACGCGACAAGGGCTGGCAGACCATAAATGTAACCGTTTCAGAGAGAAATGCGACCAATGTGACGATCTCGCGTTATATCGATTCGATGGTGAATGACGAAACACGGAGATTTTCTAAGGTTTTTACTACATATTAACACTTTTCACATTTTCTCGTGTTACGTGGCTGTCAGTCCTCGGTTCATGCAAAATCTTAAGGTCCTCGGTCATGTCCAAGGCACCAAACCGACCAATAATTCAATAATCGATAACTAAAACTATAAATGGAGCTCTTCTTACTGGGCGATTGCATCAACTTAGATGCTTCTCCTGTGTTCTACTGTGCTGCTTGTATTGTCCCCACATACCGCAGCACGCGACAAGGGCTGGCAGACCATAAATGTAACCGTTTCAGAGAGAAATGCGACCAATGTGACGATCTCGCGTTATATCGATTCGATGGTGAATGACGAAACACGGAGATTTTCTAAGGTTTTTACTACATATTAACACTTTTCACATTTTCTCGTGTTACGTGGCTGCCAGTCCTCGGTTCATGCAAAATCTTAAGGTCCTCGGTCATGTCCAAGGCACCAAACCGACCAATAATTCAATAATCGATAACTAAAACTATAAATGTAGCTCTTCATACTGGGCGATTGCATCAACTTAGATGCTTCTCCTGTGTTCTACTGTGCTGCTTGTATTGTCCCCACATACCGCAGCACGCGACAAGGGCTGGCAGACCATAAATGTAACCGTTTCAGAGAGAAATGCGACCAATGTGACGATCTCGCGTTATATCGATTCGATGGTGAATGACGAAACACGGAGATTTTCTAAGGTTTTTACTACATATTAACACTTTTCACATTTTCTCGTGTTACGTGGCTGCCAGTCCTCGGTTCATGCAAAATCTTAAGGTCCTCGGTCATGTCCAAGGCACCAAACCGACCAATAATTCAATAATCGATAACTAAAACTATAAATGTAGCTCTTCTTACTGGGCGATTGCATCAACTTAGATGCTTCTCCTGTGTTCTACTGTGCTGCTTGTATTGTCCCCACATAACCCAGCACACGACAAGGGCTGGCAGACCATAAATGTAACCGTTTCAGAGAGAAATGCGACCAATGTGACGATCTCGCGTTATATCGATTCGATGGTGAATGACGAAACACATAGATTTTCTAAGGTTTTTACTACATATTAACACTTTTCACATTTTCTCGTGTTACGTGGGTACCAGTCCTCGGTTCATGCAAAATCTTAAGGTCCTCGGTCATGTCCAAGGCACCAAACCGACCAATAATTCAATAATCGATAACTAAAACTATAAATGTAGCTCTTCATACTGGGCGATTGCATCAACTTAGATGCTTCTCCTGTGTTCTACTGTGCTGCTTGTATTGTCCCCACATACCGCAGCACGCGACAAGGGCTGGCAGACCATAAATGTAACCGTTTCAGAGAGAAATGCGACCAATGTGACGATCTCGCGTTATATCGATTCGATGGTG
The DNA here is from genome assembly GCF_023898315.1 of Schistocerca nitens. NCBI lineage: Eukaryota > Metazoa > Arthropoda > Insecta > Orthoptera > Acrididae > Schistocerca > Schistocerca nitens. Next base: position 71,356,385 of record NC_064625.1, read on the forward strand.
AATGACGAAACACGGAGATTTTCTAAGGTTTTTACTACATATTAACACTTTTCACATTTTCTCGTGTTACGTGGCTGCCAGTCCTCGGTTCATGTAAAATCTTAAGGTGCTCGGTCATGTCCAAGGCACCTAACCGACCAATAATTCAATAATCGATAACTAAAACTATAAATGTAGCTCTTCTTACTGGGCGATTGCATCAACTTAGATGCTTCTCCTGTGTTCTACTGTGCTGCTTGTATTGTCCCCACATACCGCAGCACGCGACAAGGGCTGGCAGACCATAAATGTAACCGTTTCAGAGAGAAATGCGACCAATGTGACGATCTCGCGTTATATCGATTCGATGGTGAATGACGAAACACGGAGATTTTCTAAGGTTTTTACTACATATTAACACTTTTCACATTTTCTCGTGTTACGTGGCTGCCTGTCCTCGGTTCATGCAAAATCTTAAGGTCCTCGGTCATGTCCAAGGCACCAAACCGACCAATAATTCAATAATCGATAACTAAAACTATAAATGTAGCTCTTCTTACTGGGCGATTGCATCAACTTAGATGCTTCTCCTGTGTTCTACTGTGCTGCTTGTATTGTCCCCACATACCGCAGCACGCGACAAGGGCTGGCAGACCATAAATGTAACCGTTTCAGAGAGAAATGCGACCAATGTGACGATCTCGCGTTATATCGATTCGATGGTGAATGACGAAACACGGAGATTTTCTAAGTTTTTTACTACATATTAACACTTTTCACATTTTCTCGTGTTACGTGGCTGCCAGTCCTCGGTTCATGCAAAATCTTAAGGTCCTCGGTCATGTCCAAGGCACCAAACCGACCAATAATTCAGTAATCGATAACTAAAACTATAAATGTAGCTCTTCTTACTGGGCGATTGCATCAACTTAGATGCTTCTCCTGTGTTCTACTGTGAGTTTGTATTGTCCCCACATACCGCAGCACGCGACAAGGGCTGGCAGACCATAAATGTAACCGTTTCAGAGAGAAATGCGACCAATGTGACGATCTCGCGTTATATCGATTCGATGGTGAATGACGAAACACGGAGATTTTCTAAGGTTTTTACTACATATTAACACTTTTCACATTTTCTCGTGTTACGTGGCTGCCAGTCCTCGGTTCATGCAAAATGTTAAGGTCCTCGGTCATGTCCAAGGCACCAAACCGACCAATAATTCAATAATCGATAACTAAAACTATAAATGTAGCTCTTCTTACTGGGCGATTGCATCAACTTAGATGCTTCTCCTGTGTTCTACTGTGCTGCTTGTATTGTCCCCACATAACCCAGCACACGACAAGGGCTGGCAGACCATAAATGTAACCGTTTCAGAGAGAAATGCGACCAATGTGACGATCTCGCGTTATATCGATTCGATGGTGAATGACGAAACACGGAGATTTTCTAAGGTTTTTACTACATATTAACACTTTTCACATTTTCTCGTGTTACGTGGGTACCAGTCCTCGGTTCATGCAAAATCTTAAGGTCCTCGGTCATGTCCAAGGCACCAAACCGACCAATAATTCAATAATCGATAACTAAAACTATAAATATAGCTCTTCATACTGGGCGATTGCATCAACTTAGATGCTTCTCCTGTGTTCTACTGTGCTGCTTGTATTGTCCCCACATACCGCAGCACGCGACAAGGGCTGGCAGACCATAAATGTAACCGTTTCAGAGAGAAATGCGACCAATGTGACGATCTCGCGTTATATCGATTCGATGGTGAATGACGAAACACGGATATTTTCTAAGGTTTTTACTACATATTAACACTTTTCACATTTTCTCGTGTTACGTGGCTGCCAGTCCTCGGTTCATGCAAAATCTTAAGGTGCTCGGTCATGTCCAAGGCACCAAACCGACCAATAATTCAATAATCGATGACTAAAACTATAATAGTAGCTCTTCTTACTGGGCGATTGCATCAACTTAGATGCTTCTCCTGTGTTCTACTGTGCTGCTTGTATTGTCCCCACATACCGCAGCACGCGACAAGGGCTGGCAGACCATAAATGTAACCGTTTCAGAGAGAAATGCGACCAATGTGACGATCTCGCGTTATATCGATTCGATGGTGAATGACGAAACACGGAGATTTTCTAAGGTTTTTACTACATATTAACACTTTTCACATTTTCTCGTGTTACGTGGCTGCCAGTCCTCGGTTCATGTAAAATGTTAAGGTCCTCGGTCATGTCCAAGGCACCAAACCGACCAATAATTCAATAATCGATAACTAAAACTATAAATGTAGCTCTTCTTACTGGGCGATTGCATCAACTTAGATGCTTCTCCTGTGTTCTACTGTGCTGCTTGTATTGTCCCCACATACCGCAGCACGCGACAAGGGCTGGCAGACCATAAATGTAACCGTTTCAGAGAGAAATGCGACCAATGTGACGATCTCGCGTTATATCGATTCGATGGTGAATGACGAAACACGGAGATTTTCTAAGGTTTTTACTACATATTAACACTTTTCACATTTTCTCGTGTTACGTGGCTGCCAGTCCTCGGTTCATGCAAAATCTTAAGGTGCTCGGTCATGTCCAAGGCACCAAACCGACCAATAATTCAATAATCGATAACTAAAACTATAAATGTAGCTCTTCTTACTGGGCGATTGCATCAACTTAGATGCTTCTCCTGTGTTCTACTGTGCTGCTTGTATTGTCCCCACATACCGCAGCACGCGACAAGGGCTGGCAGACCATAAATGTAACCGTTTCAGACAGAAATGCGACCAATGTGACGATCTCGCGTTATATCGATTCGATGGTGAATGACGAAACACGGAGATTTTCTAAGGTTTTTACTGCATATTAACACTTTTCACATTTTCTCGTGTTACGTGGCTGCCAGTCCTCGGTTCATGCAAAATCTTAAGGTCCTCGGTCATGTCCAAGGCACCAAACCGACCAATAATTCAATAATCGGTAACTAAAACTATAAATGTAGCTCTTCTTACTGGGCGATTGCATCAACTTAGATGCTTCTCCTGTGTTCTACTGTGCTGCTTGTATTGTCCCCACATACCGCAGCACGCGACAAGGGCTGGCAGACCATAAATGTAACCGTTTCAGAGAGAAATGCGACCAATGTGACGATCTCGCGTTATATCGATTCGATGGTGAATGACGAAACACGGAGATTTTCTAAGGTTTTTACTACATATTAACACTTTTCACATTTTCTCGTGTTACGTGGCTACCAGTCTTCGGTTCATGCAAAATCTTAAGGTCCTCGGTCATGTCCAAGGCACCAAACCGACCAATAATTCAATAATCGATAACTAAAACTATAAATGTAGCTCTTCATACTGGGCGATTGCATCAACTTAGATGCTTCTCCTGTGTTCTACTGTGCTGCTTGTATTGTCCCCACATACCGCAGCATGCGACAACGGCTGGCAGACCATAAATGTAACCGTTTCAGAGAGAAATGCGACCAATGTGACGATCTCGCGTTATATCGATTCGATGGTGAATGACGAAACACGGAGATTTTCTAAGGTTTTTACTACATATTAACACTTTTCACATTTTCTCGTGTTACGTGGCTGCCAGTCCTCGGTTCATGCAAAATCTTAAGGTCCTCGGTCATGTCCAAGGCACCAAACCGACCAATAATTCAATAATCGATAACTAAAACTATAAATGTAGCTCTTCTTACTGGGCGATTGCATCAACTTAGATGCTTCTCCTGTGTTCTACTGTGCTGCTTGTATTGTCCCCACATACCGCAGCACGCGACAAGGGCTGGCAGACCATAAATGTAACCGTTTCAGAGAGAAATGCGACCAATGTGACGATCTCGCGTTATATCGATTCGATGGTGAATGACGAAACACGGAGATTTTCTAAGGTTTTTACTACATATTAACACTTTTCACATTTTCTCGTGTTACGTGGCTGCCAGTCCTCGGTTCATGCAAAATCTTAAGTCCTCGGTCATGTCCAAGGCACCAAACCGACCAATAATTCAATAATCGGTAACTAAAACTATAAATGTAGCTCTTCTTACTGGGCGATTGCATCAACTTAGATGCTTCTCCTGTGTTCTACTGTGCTGCTTGTATTGTCCCCACATACCGCAGCACGCGACAAGGGCTGGCAGACCATAAATGTAACCGTTTCAGAGAGAAATGCGACCAATGTGACGATCTCGCGTTATATCGATTCGATGGTGAATGACGAAACACGGAGATTTTCTAAGGTTTTTACTACATATTAACACTTTTCACATTTTCTCGTGTTACGTGGCTGCCAGTCCTCGGTTCATGCAAAATGTTAAGGTCCTCGGTCATGTCCAAGGCACCAAACCGACCAATAATTCAATAATCGATAACTAAAACTATAAATGTAGCTCTTCTTACTGGGCGATTGCATCAACTTAGATGCTTCTCCTGTGTTCTACTGTGCTGCTTGTATTGTCCCCACATAACCCAGCACACGACAAGGGCTGGCAGACCATAAATGTAACCGTTTCAGAGAGAAATGCGACCAATGTGACGATCTCGCGTTATATCGATTCGATGGTGAATGACGAAACACGGAGATTTTCTAAGGTTTTTACTACATATTAACACTTTTCACATTTTCTCGTGTTACGTGGGTACCAGTCCTCGGTTCATGCAAAATCTTAAGGTCCTCGGTCATGTCCAAGGCACCAAACCGACCAATAATTCAATAATCGATAACTAAAACTATAAATATAGCTCTTCATACTGGGCGATTGCATCAACTTAGATGCTTCTCCTGTGTTCTACTGTGCTGCTTGTATTGTCCCCACATACCGCAGCACGCGACAAGGGCTGGCAGACCATAAATGTAACCGTTTCAGAGAGAAATGCGACCAATGTGACGATCTCGCGTTATATCGATTCGATGGTGAATGACGAAACACGGATATTTTCTAAGGTTTTTACTACATATTAACACTTTTCACATTTTCTCGTGTTACGTGGCTGCCAGTCCTCGGTTCATGCAAAATCTTAAGGTGCTCGGTCATGTCCAAGGCACCAAACCGACCAATAATTCAATAATCGATAACTAAAACTATAATAGTAGCTCTTCTTACTGGGCGATTGCATCAACTTAGATGCTTCTCCTGTGTTCTACTGTGCTGCTTGTATTGTCCCCACATACCGCAGCACGCGACAAGGGCTGGCAGACCATAAATGTAACCGTTTCAGAGAGAAATGCGACCAATGTGACGATCTCGCGTTATATCGATTCGATGGTGAATGACGAAACACGGAGATTTTCTAAGGTTTTTACTACGTATTAACACTTTTCACATTTTCTCGTGTTACGTGGCTGCCAGTCCTCGGTTCATGCAAAATCTTAAGGTGCTCGGTCATGTCCAAGGCACCAAACCGACCAATAATTCAATAATCGATAACTAAAACTATAAATGTAGCTCTTCTTACTGGGCGATTGCATCAACTTAGATGCTTCTCCTGTGTTCTACTGTGCTGCTTGTATTGTCCCCACATACCGCAGCACGCGACAAGGGCTGGCAGACCATAAATGTAACCGTTTCAGACAGAAATGCGACCAATGTGACGATCTCGCGTTATATCGATTCGATGGTGAATGACGAAACACGGAGATTTTCTAAGGTTTTTACTACATATTAACACTTTTCACATTTTCTCGTGTTACGTGGCTGCCAGTCCTCGGTTCATGCAAAATCTTAAGGTCCTCGGTCATGTCCAAGGCACCAAACCGACCAATAATTCAATAATCGGTAACTAAAACTATAAATGTAGCTCTTCTTACTGGGCGATTGCATCAACTTAGATGCTTCTCCTGTGTTCTACTGTGCTGCTTGTATTGTCCCCACATACCGCAGCACGCGACAAGGGCTGGCAGACCATAAATGTAACCGTTTCAGAGAGAAATGCGACCAATGTGACGATCTCGCGTTATATCGATTCGATGGTGAATGACGAAACACGGAGATTTTCTAAGGTTTTTACTACATATTAACACTTTTCACATTTTCTCGTGTTACGTGGCTACCAGTCCTCGGTTCATGCAAAATCTTAAGGTCCTCGGTCATGTCCAAGGCACCAAACCGACCAATAATTCAATAATCGATAACTAAAACTAGAAATGTAGCTCTTCATACTGGGCGATTGCATCAACTTAGATGCTTCTCCTGTGTTCTACTGTGCTGCTTGTATTGTCCCCACATACCGCAGCATGCGACAACGGCTGGCAGACCATAAATGTAACCGTTTCAGAGAGAAATGCGACCAATGTGACGATCTCGCGTTATATCGATTCGATGGTGAATGACGAAACACGGAGATTTTCTAAGGTTTTTACTACATATTAACACTTTTCACATTTTCTCGTGTTACGTGGCTGCCAGTCCTCGGTTCATGCAAAATCTTAAGGTCCTCGGTCATGTCCAAGGCACCAAACCGACCAATAATTCAATAATCGATAACTAAAACTTTAAATGTAGCTCTTCTTACTGGGCGATTGCATCAACTTAGATGCTTCTCCTGTGTTCTACTGTGCTGCTTGTATTATCCCCACATACCGCAGCACGCGACAAGGGCTGGCAGACCATAAATGTAACCGTTTCAGAGAGAAATGCGACCAATGTGACGATCTCGCGTTATATCGATTCGATGGTGAATGACGAAACACGGAGATTTTCTAAGGTTTTTACTACATATTAACACTTTTCACATTTTCTCGTGTTACGTGGCTGCCAGTCCTCGGTTCATGCAAAATCTTAAGGTCCTCGGTCATGTCCAAGGCACCAAACCGACCAATAATTCAATAATCGGTAACTAAAACTATAAATGTAGCTCTTCTTACTGGGCGATTGCATCAACTTAGATGCTTCTCCTGTGTTCTACTGTGCTGCTTGTATTGTCCCCACATACCGCAGCACGCGACAAGGGCTGGCAGACCATAAATGTAACCGTTTCAGAGAGAAATGCGACCAATGTGACGATCTCGCGTTATATCGATTCGATGGTGAATGACGAAACACGGAGATTTTCTAAGGTTTTTACTACATATTAACACTTTTCACATTTTCTCGTGTTACGTGGGTACCAGTCCTCGGTTCATGCAAAATCTTAAGGTCCTCGGTCATGTCCAAGGCACCAAACCGACCAATAATTCAATAATCGATAACTAAAACTATAAATATAGCTCTTCATACTGGGCGATTGCATCAACTTAGATGCTTCTCCTGTGTTCTACTGTGCTGCTTGTATTGTCCCCACATACCGCAGCACGCGACAAGGGCTGGCAGACCATAAATGTAACCGTTTCAGAGAGAAATGCGACCAATGTGACGATCTCGCGTTATATCGATTCGATGGTGAATGACGAAACACGGATATTTTCTAAGGTTTTTACTACATATTAACACTTTTCACATTTTCTCGTGTTACGTGGCTGCCAGTCCTCGGTTCATGCAAAATCTTAAGGTGCTCGGTCATGTCCAAGGCACCAAACCGACCAATAATTCAATAATCGATAACTAAAACTATAATAGTAGCTCTTCTTACTGGGCGATTGCATCAACTTAGATGCTTCTCCTGTGTTCTACTGTGCTGCTTGTATTGTCCCCACATACCGCAGCACGCGACAAGGGCTGGCAGACCATAAATGTAACCGTTTCAGAGAGAAATGCGACCAATGTGACGATCTCGCGTTATATCGATTCGATGGTGAATGACGAAACACGGAGATTTTCTAAGGTTTTTACTACATATTAACACTTTTCACATTTTCTCGTGTTACGTGGCTGCCAGTCCTCGGTTCATGTAAAATGTTAAGGTCCTCGGTCATGTCCAAGGCACCAAACCGACCAATAATTCAATAATCGATAACTAAAACTATAAATGTAGCTCTTCTTACTGGGCGATTGCATCAACTTAGATGCTTCTCCTGTGTTCTACTGTGCTGCTTGTATTGTCCCCACATACCGCAGCATGCGACAACGGCTGGCAGACCATAAATGTAACCGTTTCAGAGAGAAATGCGACCAATGTGACGATCTCGCGTTATATCGATTCGATGGTGAATGACGAAACACGGAGATTTTCTAAGGTTTTTACTACATATTAACACTTTTCACATTTTCTCGTGTTACGTGGCTGCCAGTCCTCGGTTCATGCAAAATCTTAAGGTCCTCGGTCATGTCCAAGGCACCAAACCGACCAATAATTCAATAATCGATAACTAAAACTATAAATGTAGCTCTTCTTACTGGGCGATTGCATCAACTTAGATGCTTCTCCTGTGTTCTACTGTGCTGCTTGTATTGTCCCCACATACCGCAGCACGCGACAAGGGCTGGCAGACCATAAATGTAACCGTTTCAGACAGAAATGCGACCAATGTGACGATCTCGCGTTATATCGATTCGATGGTGAATGACGAAACACGGAGATTTTCTAAGGTTTTTACTACATATTAACACTTTTCACATTTTTTCGTGTTACGTGGCTGCCAGTCCTCGGTTCATGCAAAATCTTAAGGTCCTCGGTCATGTCCAAGGCACCAAACCGACCAATAATTCAATAATCGATAACTAAAACTATAAATGTAGCTCTTCTTACTGGGCGATTGCATCAACTTAGATGCTTCTCCTGTGTTCTACTGTGCTGCTTGTATTGTCCCCACATAACCCAGCACACGACAAGGGCTGGCAGACCATAAATGTAACCGTTTCAGAGAGAAATGCGACCAATGTGACGATCTCGCGTTATATCGATTCGATGGTGAATGACGAAACACGGAGATTTTCTAAGGTTTTTACTACATATTAACACTTTTCACATTTTCTCGTGTTACGTGGCTGCCAGTCCTCGGTTCATGCAAAATCTTAAGGTCCTCGGTCATGTCCAAGGCACCAAACCGACCAATAATTCAATAATCGATAACTAAAACTATAAAAGTAGCTCTTCTTACTGGGCGATTGCATCAACTTAGATGCTTCTCCTGTGTTCTACTGTGCTACTTGTATTGTCCCCACATACCGCAGCACGCGACAAGGGCTGGCAGACCATAAATGTAACCGTTTCAGAGAGAAATGCGACCAATGTGACGATCTCGCGTTATATCGATTCGATGGTGAATGACGAAACACGGAGATTTTCTAAGGTTTTTACTACATATTAACACTTTTCACATTTTCTCGTGTTACGTGGCTGCCAGTCCTCGGTTCATGTAAAATCTTAAGGTCCTCGGTCATGTCCAAGGCACCAAACCGACCAATAATTCAATAATCGATAACTAAAACTATAAATGTAGCTCTTCTTACTGGGCGATTGCATCAACTTAGATGCTTCTCCTGTGTTATACTGTGCTGCTTGTATTGTCCCCACATACCGCAGCACGCGACAAGGGCTGGCAGACCATAAATGTAACCGTTTCAGAGAGAAATGCGACCAATGTGACGATCTCGCGTTATATCGATTCGATGGTGAATGACGAAACACGGAGATTTTCTAAGGTTTTTACTACATATTAACACTTTTCACATTTTCTCGTGTTACGTGGCTCCCAGTCCTCGGTTCATGCAAAATCTTAAGCTCCTAGGTCATGTCCAAGGCACCAAACCGACCAATAATTCAATAATCGATAACTAAAACTATAAATGTAGCTCTTCTTACTGGGCGATTGCATCAACTTAGATGCTTCTCCTGTGTTCTACTGTGCTGCTTGTATTGCCCCACATACCGCAGCACGCGACAAGGGCTGGCAGACCATAAATGTAACCGTTTCAGAGAGAAATGCGACCAATGTGACGATCTCGCGTTATATCGATTCGATGGTGAATGACGAAACACGGAGATTTTCTAAGGTTTTTACTACATATTAACACTTTTCACATTTTCTCGTGTTACGTGGCTGCCAGTCCTCGGTTCATGCAAAATCTTAAGGTCCTCGGTCATGTCCAAGGCACCAAACCGACCAATAATTCAATAATCGATAACTAAAACTATAAATGTAGCTCTTCTTACTGGGCGATTGCATCAACTTAGATGCTTCTCCTGTGTTCTACTGTGCTGCTTGTATTGTCCCCACATACCGCAGCACGCGACAAGGGCTGGCAGACCATAAATGTAACCGTTTCAGAGAGAAATGCGACCAATGTGACGATCTCGCGTTATATCGATTCGATGGTGAATGACGAAACACGGAGATTTTCTAAGGTTTTTACTACATATTAACACTTTTCACATTTTCTCGTGTTACGTGGCTGCCAGTCCTCGGTTCATGCAAATTCTTAAGGTCCTAGGTCATGTCCAAGGCACCAAACCGACCAATAATTCAATAATCGATAACTAAAACTATAAATGTAGCTCTTCTTACTGGGCGATTGCATCAACTTAGATGCTTCTCCTGTGTTCTACTGTGCTGCTTGTATTGTCCCCACATACCGCAGCACGCGACAAGGGCTGGCAGACCATAAATGTAACCGTTTCAGAGAGAAATGCGACCAATGTGACGATCTCGCGTTATATCGATTCGATGGTGAATGACGAAACACGGAGATTTTCTAAGGTTTTTACTACATATTAACACTTTTCACATTTTCTCGTGTTACGTGGCTCCCAGTCCTCGGTTCATGCAAAATCTTAAGGTCCTCGGTCATGTCCAAGGCACCAAACCGACCAATAATTCAATAATCGATAACTAAAACTATAAATGTAGCTCTTCTTACTGGGCGATTGCATCAACTTAGATGCTTCTCCTGTGTTCTACTGTGCTGCTTGTATTGTCCCCACATAACCCAGCACACGACAAGGGCTGGCAGACCATAAATGTAACCGTTTCAGAGAGAAATGCGACCAATGTGACGATCTCGCGTTATATCGATTCGATGGTGAATGACGAAACACGGAGATTTTCTAAGGTTTTTACTACATATTAACACTTTTCACATTTTCTCGTGTTACGTGGGTACCAGTCCTCGGTTCATGCAAAATCTTAAGGTCCTCGGTCATGTCCAAGGCACCAAACCGACCAATAATTCAATAATCGATAACTAAAACTATAAATGTAGCTCTTCATACTGGGCGATTGCATCAACTTAGATGCTTCTCCTGTGTTCTACTGTGCTGCTTGTATTGTCCCCACATACCGCAGCACGCGACAAGGGCTGGCAGACCATAAATGTAACCGTTTCAGAGAGAAATGCGACCAATGTGACGATCTCGCGTTATATCGATTCGATGGTGAATGACGAAACACGGAGATTTTCTAAGGTTTTTACTACATATTAACACTTTTCACATTTTCTCGTGTTACGTGGCTGCCAGTCCTCGGTTCATGTAAAATCTTAAGGTCCTCGGTCATGTCCAAGGCACCAAACCGACCAATAATTCGATAATCCATAACTAAAACTATAAATGTAGCTCTTCTTACTGGGCGATTGCATCAACTAAGATGCTTCTCCTGTGTTCTACTGTGCTGCTTGTATTGTCCCCACATACCGCAGCACGCGACAAGGGCTGGCAGACCATAAATGTAACCATTTCAGAGAGAAATGCGACCAATGTGACGATCTCGCGTTATATCGATTCGATGGTGAATGACGAAACACGGAGATTTTCTAAGGTTTTTACTACATATTAACACTTTTCACATTTTCTCGTGTTACGTGGCTGCCAGTCCTCGGTTCATGTAAAATCTTAAGGTGCTCGGTCATGTCCAAGGCACCAAACCGACCAATAATTCAATAATCGATAACTAAAACTATAAATGTAGCTCTTCTTACTGGGCGATTGCATCAACTTAGATGCTTCTCCTGTGTTCTACTGTGCTGCTTGTATTGTCCCCACATACCGCAGCACGCGACAAGGGCTGGCAGACCGTAAATGTAACCGTTTCAGAGAGAAATGCGACCAATGTGACGATCTCGCGTTATATCGATTCGATGGTGAATGACGAAACACGGAGATTTTCTAAGGTTTTTACTACATATTAACACTTTTCACATTTTCTCGTGTTACGTGGCTGCCAGTCCTCGGTTCATGCAAAATCTTAAGGTCCTCGGTCATCTCCAAGGCACCAAACCGACCAATAATTCAATAATCGATAACTAAAACTATAAATGTAGCTCTTCTTACTGGGCGATTGCATCAACTTAGATGCTTCTCCTGTGTTCTACTGTGCTGCTTGTATTGTCCCCACATACCGCAGCACGCGACAAGGGCTGGCAGACCGTAAATGTAACCGTTTCAGAGAGAAATGCGACCAATGTGACGATCTCGCGTTATATCGATTCGATGGTGAATGGCGAAACACGGAGATTTTCTAAGGTTTTTACTACATATTAACACTTTTCACATTTTCTCGTGTTACGTCGCTGCCAGTCCTCGGTTCATGTAAAATCTTAAGGTCCTCGGTCATGTCCAAGGCACCAAACCGACCAATAATTCGATAATCGATAACTAAAACTATAAATGTAGCTCTTCTTACTAGGCGATTGCATCAACTAAGATGCTTCTCCTGTGTTCTACTGTGCTGCTTGTATTGTCCCCACATACCGCAGCACGCGACAAGGGCTGGCAGACCATAAATGTAACCGTTTCAGAGAGAAATGCGACCAATGTGACGATCTCGCGTTATATCGATTCGATGGTGAATGACGAAACACGGAGATTTTCTAAGGTTTTTACTACATATTAACACTTTTCACATTTTCTCGTGTTACGTGGCTGCCAGTCCTCGGTTCATGTAAAATCTTAAGGTCCTCGATCATGTCCAAGGCACCAAACCGACCAATAATTCAATAATCGATAACTAAAACTATAAATGTAGCTCTTCTTACTGGGCGATTGCATCAACTTAGATGCTTCTCCTGTGTTCTACTGTGCTGCTTGTATTGTCCCCACATACCGCAGCACGCGACAAGGGCTGGCAGACCATAAATGTAACCGTTTCAGAGAGAAATGCGACCAATGTGACGATCTCGCGTTATATCGATTCGATGGTGAATGACGAAACACGGAGATTTTCTAAGGTTTTTACTACATATTAACACTTTTCACATTTTCTCGTGTTACGTGGCTGGCAGTCCTCGGTTCATGCAAAATCTTAAGGTCCTAGGTCATGTCCAAGGCACCAAACCGACCAATAATTCAATAAATGATAACTAAAACTATAAATGTAGCTCTTCTTACTGGGCGATTGCATCAACTTAGATGCTTCTCCTGTGTTCTACTGTGTTGCTTGTATTGTCCCCACATAACCCAGCACGTGACAAGGGCTGGCAGACCATAAATGTAACCGTTTCAGAGAGAAATGCGACCAATGTGACGATCTCGCGTTATATCGATTCGATGGTGAATGACGAAACACGGAGATTTTCTAAGGTTTTTACTACATATTAACACTTTTCACATTTTCTGGTATTACGTGGCTGCCAGTCCTCGGTTCATGCAAAATCTTAAGGTCCTCGGTCATGTCCAAGGCACCAAACCGACCAATAATTCAATAATCGATAACTAAAACTATAAATGTAGCTCTTCTTACTGGGCGATTGCAGCAACTTAGATGCTTCTCCTGTGTTCTACTGTGCTGCTTGTATTGTCCCCACATACCGCAGCACGCGACAAGGGCTGGCAGACCGTAAATGTAACCGTTTCAGAGAGAAATGCGACCAATGTGACGATCTCGCGTTATATCGATTCGATGGTGAATGACGAAACACGGAGATTTTCTAAGGATTTTACTACATATTAACACTTTTCACATTTTCTCGTGTTACGTGGCTGCCAGTCCTCGGTTCATGCAAAATCTTAAGGTCCTCGGTCATGTCCAAGGCACCAAACCGACCAATAATTCAATAATCGATAACTAAATCTATAAATGTAGCTCTTCTTACTGGGCGATTGCATCAACTTAGATGCTTCTCCTGTGTTCTACTGTGCTGCTTGTATTGTCCCCACATACCGCAGCACGCGACAAGGGCTGGCAGACCATAAATGTAACCGTTTCAGAGAGAAATGCGACCAATGTGACGATCTCGCGTTATATCGATTCGATGGTGAATGGCGAAACACGGAGATTTTCTAAGGTTTTTACTACATATTAACACTTTTCACATTTTCTCGTGTTACGTGGCTGCCAGTCCTCGGTTCATGTAAAATCTTAAGGTCCTCGGTCATGTCCAAGGCACCAAACCGACCAATAATTCGATAATCGATAACTAAAACTATAAATGTAGCTCTTCTTACTGGGCGATTGCATCAACTTAGATGCTTCTCCTGTGTTCTACTGTGCTGCTTGTATTGTCCCCACATACCGCAGCACGCGACAAGGGCTGGCAGACCATAAATGTAACCGTTTCAGAGAGAAATGCGACCAATGTGACGATCTCGCGTTATATCGATTCGATGGTGAATGACGAAACACGGAGATTTTCTACGGTTTTTACTACATATTAACACTTTTCACATTTTCTCGTGTTACGTGGCTGCCAGTCCTCGATTCATGCAAAATCTTAAGGTCCTCGGTCATGTCCAAGGCACCAAACCGACCAATAATTCAATAATCGATAACTAAAACTATAAATGTAGCTCTTCTTACTGGGCGATTGCATCAACTTAGATGCTTCTCCTGTGTTCTACTGTGAGCTTGTATTGTCCCCACATACCGCAGCACGCGACAAGGGCTGGCAGACCATAAATGTAACCGTTTCAGAGAGAAATGCGACCAATGTGACGATCTCGCGTTACATCGATTCGATGGTGAATGACGAAACACGGAGATTTTCTAAGGTTTTTACTACATATTAACACTTTTCACATTTTCTCGTGTTACGTGGGTTCCAGTCCTCGGTTCATGCAAAATCTTAAGGTCCTCGGTCATGTCCAAGGCACCAAACCGACCAATAATTCAATAATCGATAACTAAAACTATAAATGTAGCTCTTCTTACTGGGCGATTGCATCAACTTAGATGCTTCTCCTGTGTTCTACTGTGCTGCTTGTATTGTCCCCACATAACCCAGCACGCGACAAGGGCTGGCAGACCATAAATGTAACCGTTTCAGAGAGAAATGCGACCAATGTGACGATCTCGCGTTATATCGATTCGATGGTGAATGACGAATACGGAGATTTTCTAAGGTTTTTACTACATATTAACACTTTTCACATTTTCTCGTGTTACGTGACTGCCAGTCCTCGGTTCATGCAAAATCTTAAGGTCCTCGGTCATGTCCAAGGCACCAAACCGACCAATAATTCAATAATCGATAACTAAAACTATAAATGTAGCTCTTCTTACTGGGCGATTGCATCAACTTAGATGCTTCTCCTGTGTTCTACTGTGCTGCTTGTATTGTCCCCACATACCGCAGCACGCGACAAGGGCTGGCAGACCATAAATGTAACCGTTTCAGAGAGAAATGCGACCAGTGTGACGATCTCGCGTTATATCGATTCGATGGTGAATGACGAAACACGGAGATTTTCTAAGGTTTTTACTACATATTAACACTTTTCACATTTTCTCATGGTACGTGGCTGCCAGTCCTCGGTTCATGCAAAATCTTAAGGTCCTCGGTCATGTCCAAGGCACTAAACCGACCAATAATTCAATAATCGATAACTAAAACTATAGATGTAGTTCTTCTTACTGGGCGATTGCATCACCTAAGATGCTTCTCCTGTGTTCTACTGTGAGCTTGTATTGTTCCCACATACCGCAGCATGCGACAAGGGCTGGCAGACCATAAATGTAACCGTTTCAGAGAGAAATGCGACCAATGTGACGATCTCGCGTTATATCGATTCGAAGGTGAATGACGAAACACGGAGATTTTCTAAGGTTTTTACTACATATTAACACTTTTCACATTTTCTCGTGTTACGTGGCTGCCAGTCCTCGGTTCATGCAAAATCTTAAGGTCCTCGGTCATGTCCAAGGCACCACACCGACCAATAATTCAATTATCGATAACTAAAACTATAAATGTAGCTCTTCTTACTGGGCGATTGCATCAACTTAGATGCTTCTCCTGTGTTCTACTGTGCTGCTTGTATTGTCCCCACATACCGCAGCACGCGACAAGGGCTGGCAGACCATAAATGTAACCGTTTCAGAGAGAAATGCGACCAATGTGACGATCTCGCGTTACATCGATTCGATGGTGAATGACGAAACACGGAGATTTTCTAAGGTTTTTACTACATATTAACACTTTTCACATTTTCTCGTGTTACGTGGCTGCCAGTCCTCGGTTCATGCAAAATCTTAAGGTCCTCGGTCATGTCCAAGGCACCAAACCGACCAATAATTCAATAATCGATAACTAAAACTATAAATGTAGCACTTCTTACTGGGCGATTGCATCAACTTAGATGCTTCTCCTGTGTTCTACTGTGCTGCTTGTATTGTCCCCACATACCGCAGCACGCGACAAGGGCTGGCAGACCATAAATGTAACCGTTTCAGAGAGAAATGCGATCAATGTGACGATCTCGCGTTATATCGATTCGATGGTGAATGACGAAACACGGAGATTTTCTAAGGTTTTTACTACATATTAACACTTTTCACATTTTCTCGTGTTACGTGGCTGCCAGTCCACGGTTCATGTAAAATCCTAAGGTCCTCGGTCATGTCCAAGGCACCAAACCGACCAATAATTCGATAATCGATAACTAAAACTATAAATGTAGCTCTTCTTACTGGGCGATTGCATCAACTAAGATGCTTCTCCTGTGTACTACTGTGCTGCTTGTATTGTCCCCACATACCGCAGCACGCGACAAGGGCTGGCAGACCATAAATGTAACCGTTTCAGAGAGAAATGCGACCAATGTGACGATCTCGCGTTATATGGATTCGATGGTGAATGACGAAACACGGAGATTTTCTAAGGTTTTTACTACATAGTAACACTTTTCACATTTTCTCGTGTTACGTGGCTGCCAGTCCTCGGTTCATGCAAAATCTTAAGGTCCTCGGTCATGTCCAAGGCACCAAACCGACCAATAATTCAATAATCGATAACTAAAACTATAAATGTAGCTCTTCTTACTGGGCGATTGCATCAACTTAGATGCTTCTCCTGTGTTCTACTGTGCTGCTTGTATTGTCCCCACATACCGCAGCATGCGACAAGGGCTAGCAGACCATAAATGAAACCGTTTCAGAGAGAAATGCGACCAATGTGACGATCTCGCGTTATATCGATTCGATGGTGAATGACGAAACACGGAGATTTTCTAAGGTTTTTACTACATATTAACACTTTTCACATTTTCTCGTGTTACGTGGGTTCCAGTCCTCGGTTCATGCAAAATCTTAAGGTCCTCGGTCATGTCCAAGGCACCAAACCGACCAATAATTCAATAATCGATAACTAAAACTATAAATGTAGCTCTTCTTACTGGGCGATTGCATCAACTTAGATGCTTCTCCTGTGTTCTACTGTGCTGCTTGTATTGTCCCCACATAACCCAGCACGCGACAAGGGCTGGCAGACCATAAATGTAACCGTTTCAGAGAGAAATGCGACCAATGTGACGATCTCGCGTTATATCGATTCGATGGTGAATGACGAATACGGAGATTTTCTAAGGTTTTTACTACATATTAACACTTTTAACATTTTCTCGTGTTACGTGACTGCCAGTCCTCGGTTCATGCAAAATCTTAAGGTCCTCGGTCATGTCCAAGGCACCAAACCGACCAATAATTCAATAATCGATAACTAAAACTATAAATGTAGCTCTTCTTACTGGGCGATTGCATCAACTTAGATGCTTCTCCTGTGTTCTACTGTGCTGCTTGTATTGTCCCCACATACCGCAGCACGCGACAAGGGCTGGCAGACCATAAATGTAACCGTTTCAGAGAGAAATGCGACCAGTGTGACGATCTCGCGTTATATCGATTCGATGGTGAATGACGAAACACGGAGATTTTCTAAGGTTTTTACTACATATTAACACTTTTCACATTTTCTCATGGTACGTGGCTGCCAGTCCTCGGTTCATGCAAAATCTTAAGGTCCTCGGTCATGTCCAAGGCACCAAACCGACCAATAATTCAATAATCGATAACTAAAACTATAGATGTAGTTCTTCTTACTGGGCGATTGCATCACCTAAGATGCTTCTCCTGTGTTCTACTGTGAGCTTGTATTGTTCCCACATACCGCAGCATGCGACAAGGGCTGGCAGACCATAAATGTAACCGTTTCAGAGAGAAATGCGACCAATGTGACGATCTCGCGTTATATCGATTCGAAGGTGAATGACGAAACACGGAGATTTTCTAAGGTTTTTACTACATATTAACACTTTTCACATTTTCTCGTGTTACGTGGCTGCCAGTCCTCGGTTCATGGAAAGTCTTAAGGTCCTCGGTCATGTCCAAGGAACCAAACCGACCAATAATTCAATAATCGATAACTAAAACTATAAATGTAGCTCTTCTTACTGGGCGATTGCATCAACTTAGATGCTTCTCCTGTGTTCTACTGTGCTGCTTGTATTGTCCCCACATACCGCAGCACGCGACAAGGGCTGGCAGACCATAAATGTAACCGTTTCAGAGAGAAATGCGACCAATGTGACGATCTCGCGTTACATCGATTCGATGGTGAATGACGAAACACGGAGATTTTCTAAGGTTTTTACTACATATTAACACTTTTCACATTTTCTCGTGTTACGTGGCTGCCAGTCCTCGGTTCATGCAAAATCTTAAGGTCCTCGGTCATGTCCAAGGCACCAAACCGACCAATAATTCAATAATCGATAACTAAAACTATAAATGTAGCTCTTCTTACTGGGCGATTGCATCAACTTAGATGCTTCTCCTGTGTTCTACTGTGCTGCTTGTATTGTCCCCACATACCGCAGCATGCGACAAGGGCTAGCAGACCATAAATGAAACCGTTTCAGAGAGAAATGCGACCAATGTGACGATCTCGCGTTATATCGGTTCGATGGTGAATGACGAAACACGGAGATTTTCTAAGGTTTTTACTACATATTAACACTTTTCACATTTTCTCGTGTTACGTGGGTTCCAGTCCTCGGTTCATGCAAAATCTTAAGGTCCTCGGTCATGTCCAAGGCACCAAACCGACCAATAATTCAATAATCGATAACTAAAACTATAAATGTAGCTCTTCTTACTGGGCGATTGCATCAACTTAGATGCTTCTCCTGTGTTCTACTGTGCTGCTTGTATTGTCCCCACATAACCCAGCACGCGACAAGGGCTGGCAGACCATAAATGTAACCGTTTCAGAGAGAAATGCGACCAATGTGACGATCTCGCGTTATATCGATTCGATGGTGAATGACGAATACGGAGATTTTCTAAGGTTTTTACTACATATTAACACTTTTAACATTTTCTCGTGTTACGTGACTGCCAGTCCTCGGTTCATGCAAAATCTTAAGGTCCTCGGTCATGTCCAAGGCACCAAACCGACCAATAATTCAATAATCGATAACTAAAACTATAAATGTAGCTCTTCTTACTGGGCGATTGCATCAACTTAGATGCTTCTCCTGTGTTCTACTGTGCTGCTTGTATTGTCCCCACATACCGCAGCACGCGACAAGGGCTGGCAGACCATAAATGTAACCGTTTCAGAGAGAAATGCGACCAGTGTGACGATCTCGCGTTATATCGATTCGATGGTGAATGACGAAACACGGAGATTTTCTAAGGTTTTTACTACATATTAACACTTTTCACATTTTCTCATGGTACGTGGCTGCCAGTCCTCGGTTCATGCAAAATCTTAAGGTCCTCGGTCATGTCCAAGGCACCAAACCGACCAATAATTCAATAATCGATAACTAAAACTATAGATGTAGTTCTTCTTACTGGGCGATTGCATCAACTTAGATGCTTCTCCTGTGTTCTACTGTGCTGCTTGTATTGTCCCCACATACCGCAGCACGCGACAAGGGCTGGCAGACCATAAATGTAACCGTTTCAGAGAGAAATGCGATCAATGTGACGATCTCGCGTTATATCGATTCGATGGTGAATGACGAAACACGGAGATTTTCTAAGGTTTTTACTACATATTAACACTTTTCACATTTTCTCGTGTTACGTGGCTGCCAGTCCACGGTTCATGTAAAATCTTAAGGTCCTCGGTCATGTCCAAGGCACCAAACCGACCAATAATTCGATAATCGATAACTAAAACTATAAATGTAGCTCTTCTTACTGGGCGATTGCATCAACTAAGATGCTTCTCCTGTGTACTACTGTGCTGCTTGTATTGTCCCCACATACCGCAGCACGCGACAAGGGCTGGCAGACCATAAATGTAACCGTTTCAGAGAGAAATGCGACCAATGTGACGATCTCGCGTTATATCGATTCGATGGTGAATGACGAAACACGGAGATTTTCTAAGGTTTTTACTACATATTAACACTTTTCACATTTTCTCGTGTTACGTGGCTGCCAGTCCTCGGTTCATGCAAAATCTTAAGGTGCTCGGTCATGTCCAAGGCACCAAACCGACCAATAATTCAATAATCGATAACTAAAACTATAAATGTAGCTCTTCTTACTGGGCGATTGCATCAACTTAGATGCTTCTCCTGTGTTCTACTGTGCTGCTTGTATTGTCCCCACATACCGCAGCATGCGACAAGGGCTAGCAGACCATAAATGTAACCGTTTCAGAGAGAAATGCGACCAATGTGACGATCTCGCGTTATATCGATTCGATGGTGAATGACGAAACACGGAGATTTTCTAAGGTTTTTACTACATATTAACACTTTTCACATTTTCTCGTGTTACGTGGGTTCCAGTCCTCGGTTCATGCAAAATCTTAAGGTCCTCGGTCATGTCCAAGGCACCAAACCGACCAATAATTCAATAATCGATAACTAAAACTATAAATGTAGCTCTTCTTACTGGGCGATTGCATCAACTTAGATGCTTCTCCTGTGTTCTACTGTGCTGCTTGTATTGTCCCCACATAACCCAGCACGCGACAAGGGCTGGCAGACCATAAATGTAACCGTTTCAGAGAGAAATGCGACCAATGTGACGATCTCGCGTTATATCGATTCGATGGTGAATGACGAATACGGAGATTTTCTAAGGTTTTTACTACATATTAACACTTTTCACATTTTCTCGTGTTACGTGACTGCCAGTCCTCGGTTCATGCAAAATCTTAAGGTCCTCGGTCATGTCCAAGGCACCAAACCGACCAATAATTCAATAATCGATAACTAAAACTAAAAATGTAGCTCTTCTTACTGGGCGATTGCATCAACTTAGATGCTTCTCCTGTGTTCTACTGTGCTGCTTGTATTGTCCCCACATACCGCAGCACGCGACAAGGGCTGGCAGACCATAAATGTAACCGTTTCAGAGAGAAATGCGACCAGTGTGACGATCTCGCGTTATATCGATTCGATGGTGAATGACGAAACACGGAGATTTTCTAAGGTTTTTACTACATATTAACACTTTTCACATTTTCTCATGGTACGTGGCTGCCAGTCCTCGGTTCATGCAAAATCTTAAGGTCCTCGGTCATGTCCAAGGCACCAAACCGACCAATAATTCAATAATCGATAACTAAAACTATAGATGTAGTTCTTCTTACTGGGCGATTGCATCACCTAAGATGCTTCTCCTGTGTTCTACTGTGAGCTTGTATTGTTCCCACATACCGCAGCATGCGACAAGGGCTGGCAGACCATAAATGTAACCGTTTCAGAGAGAAATGCGACCAATGTGACGATCTCGCGTTATATCGATTCGAAGGTGAATGACGAAACACGGAGATTTTCTAAGGTTTTTACTACATATTAACACTTTTCACATTTTCTCGTGTTACGTGGCTGCCAGTCCTCGGTTCATGGAAAGTCTTAAGGTCCTCGGTCATGTCCAAGGCACCAAACCGACCAATAATTCAATAATCGATAACTAAAACTATAAATGTAGCTCTTCTTACTGGGCGATTGCATCAACTTAGATGCTTCTCCTGTGTTCTACTGTGCTGCTTGTATTGTCCCCACATACCGCAGCACGCGACAAGGGCTGGCAGACCATAAATGTAACCGTTTCAGAGAGAAATGCGACCAATGTGACGATCTCGCGTTACATCGATTCGATGGTGAATGACGAAACACGGAGATTTTCTAAGGTTTTTACTACATATTAACACTTTTCACATTTTCTCGTGTTACGTGGCTGCCAGTCCTCGGTTCATGCAAAATCTTAAGGTCCTCGGTCATGTCCAAGGCACCAAACCGACCAATAATTCAATAATCGATAACTAAAACTATAAATGTAGCACTTCTTACTGGGCGATTGCATCAACTTAGATGCTTCTCCTGTGTTCTACTGTGCTGCTTGTATTGTCCCCACATACCGCAGCACGCGACAAGGGCTGGCAGACCATAAATGTAACCGTTTCAGAGAGAAATGCGATCAATGTGACGATCTCGCGTTATATCGATTCGATGGTGAATGACGAAACACGGAGATTTTCTAAGGTTTTTACTACATATTAACACTTTTCACATTTTCTCGTGTTACGTGGCTGCCAGTCCACGGTTCATGTAAAATCTTAAGGTCCTCGGTCATGTCCAAGGCACCAAACCGACCAATAATTCGATAATCGATAACTAAAACTATAAATGTAGCTCTTCTTACTGGGCGATTGCATCAACTAAGATGCTTCTCCTGTGTACTACTGTGCTGCTTGTATTGTCCCCACATACCGCAGCACGCGACAAGGGCTGGCAGACCATAAATGTAACCGTTTCAGAGAGAAATGCGACCAATGTGACGATCTCGCGTTATATGGATTCGATGGTGAATGACGAAACACGGAGATTTTCTAAGGTTTTTACTACATATTAACACTTTTCACATTTTCTCGTGTTACGTGGCTGCCAGTCCTCGGTTCATGCAAAATCTTAAGGTCCTCGGTCATGTCCAAGGCACCAAACCGACCAATAATTCAATAATCGATAACTAAAACTATAAATGTAGCTCTTCTTACTGGGCGATTGCATCAACTTAGATGCTTCTCCTGTGTTCTACTGTGCTGCTTGTATTGTCCCCACATACCGCAGCATGCGACAAGGGCTAGCAGACCATAAATGTAACCGTTTCAGAGAGAAATGCGACCAATGTGACGATCTCGCGTTATATCGATTCGATGGTGAATGACGAAACACGGAGATTTTCTAAGGTTTTTACTACATATTAACACTTTTCACATTTTCTCGTGTTACGTGGGTTCCAGTCCTCGGTTCATGCAAAATCGTAAGGTCCTCGGTCATGTCCAAGGCACCAAACCGACCAATAATTCAATAATCGATAACTAAAACTATAAATGTAGCTCTTCTTACTGGGCGATTGCATCAACTTAGATGCTTCTCCTGTGTTCTACTGTGCTGCTTGTATTGTCCCCACATAACCCAGCACGCGACAAGGGCTGGCAGACCATAAATGTAACCGTTTCAGAGAGAAATGCGACCAATGTGACGATCTCGCGTTATATCGATTCGATGGTGAATGACGAATACGGAGATTTTCTAAGGTTTTTACTACATATTAACACTTTTCACATTTTCTCGTGTTACGTGACTGCCAGTCCTCGGTTCATGCAAAATCTTAAGGTCCTCGGTCATGTCCAAGGCACCAAACCGACCAATAATTCAATAATCGATAACTAAAACTATAAATGTAGCTCTTCTTACTGGGCGATTGCATCAACTTAGATGCTTCTCCTGTGTTCTACTGTGCTGCTTGTATTGTCCCCACATACCGCAGCACGCGACAAGGGCTGGCAGACCATAAATGTAACCGTTTCAGAGAGAAATGCGACCAGTGTGACGATCTCGCGTTATATCGATGCGATGGTGAATGACGAAACACGGAGATTTTCTAAGGTTTTTACTACATATTAACACTTTTCACATTTTCTCATGGTACGTGGCTGCCAGTCCTCGGTTCATGCAAAATCTTAAGGTCCTCGGTCATGTCCAAGGCACCAAACCGACCAATAATTCAATAATCGATAACTAAAACTATAAATGTAGTTCTTCTTACTGGGGGATTGCATCACCTAAGATGCTTCTCCTGTGTTCTACTGTGAGCTTGTATTGTTCCCACATACCGCAGCATGCGACAAGGGCTGGCAGACCATAAATGTAACCGTTTCAGAGAGAAATGCGACCAATGTGACGATCTCGCGTTATATCGATTCGAAGGTGAATGACGAAACACGGAGATTTTCTAAGGTTTTTACTACATATTAACACTTTTCACATTTTCTCGTGTTACGTGGCTGCCAGTCCTCGTTTCATGGAAAATCTTAAGGTCCTCGGTCATGTCCAAGGCACCAAACCGACCAATAATTCAATAATCGATAACTAAAACTATAAATGTAGCTCTTCTTACTGGGCGATTGCATCAACTTAGATGCTTCTCCTGTGTTCTACTGTGCTGCTTGTATTGTCCCCACATACCGCAGCACGCGACAAGGGCTGGCAGGCCATAAATGTAACCGTTTCAGAGAGAAATGCGACCAATGTGACGATCTCGCGTTATATCGATTCGATGGTGAATGACGAAACACGGAGATTTTCTAAGGTTTTTACTACATATTAACACTTTTCACATTTTCTCGTGTTACGTGGCTGCCAGTCCTCGGTTCATGCAAAATCTTAAGGTCCTCGGTCATGTCCAAGGCACCAAACCGACCAATAATTCAATAATCGATAACTAAAACTATAAATGTAGCACTTCTTACTGGGCGATTGCATCAACTTAGATGCTTCTCCTGTGTTCTACTGTGCTGCTTGTATTGTCCCCACATACCGCAGCACGCGACAAGGGCTGGCAGACCATAAATGTAACCGTTTCAGAGAGAAATGCGATCAATGTGACGATCTCGCGTTATATCGATTCGATGGTGAATGACGAAACACGGAGATTTTCTAAGGTTTTTACTACATATTAACACTTTTCACATTTTCTCGTGTTACGTGGCTGCCAGTCCACGGTTCATGTAAAATCTTAAGGTCCTCGGTCATGTCCAAGGCACCAAACCGACCAATAATTCGATAATCGATAACTAAAACTATAAATGTAGCTCTACTTACTGGGCGATTGCATCAACTAAGATGCTTCTCCTGTGTACTACTGTGCTGCTTGTATTGTCCCCACATACCGCAGCACGCGACAAGGGCTGGCAGACCATAAATGTAACCGTTTCAGAGAGAAATGCGACCAATGTGACGATCTCGCGTTATATGGATTCGATGGTGAATGACGAAACACGGAGATTTTCTAAGGTTTTTACTACATATTAACACTTATCACATTTTCTCGTGTTACGTGGCTGCCAGTCCTCGGTTCATGCAAAATCTTAAGGTCCTCGGTCATGTCCAAGGCACCAAACCGACCAATAATTCAATAATCGATAACTAAAACTATAAATGTAGCTCTTCTTACTGGGCGATTGCATCAACTTAGATGCTTCTCCTGTGTTCTACTGTGCTGCTTGTATTGTCCCCACATAACCCAGCACGCGACAAGGGCTGGCAGACCATAAATGTAACCGTTTCAGAGAGAAATGCGACCAATGTGACGATCTCGCGTTATATCGATTCGATGGTGAATGACGAAACACGGAGATTTTCTAAGGTTTTTACTACATATTAACACTTTTCACATTTTCTCGTGTTACGTGGCTGCCAGTCCTCGGTTCATGCAAAATCTTAAGGTCCTCGGTCATGTCCAAGGCACCAAACCGACCAATAATTCAATAATCGATAACTAAAACTATAAATGTAGCTCTTCTTACTGGGCGATTGCATCAACTAAGATGCTTCTCCTGTGTACTACTGTGCTGCTTGTATTGTCCCCACATACCGCACCACGCGACAAGGGCTGGCAGACCATAAATGTAACCGTTTCAGAGAGAAATGCGACCAATGTGGCGATCTCGCGTTATATGGATTCGATGGTGAATGACGAAACACGGAGATTTTCTAAGGTTTTTACTACATATTAACACTTTTCACATTTTCTCGTGTTACGTGGTTGCCAGTCCTCGGTTCATGCAAAATCTTAAGGTCCTCGGTCATGTCCAAGGCACCAAACCGACCAATAATTCAATAATCGATAACTAAAACTATAAATGTAGCTCTTCTTACTGGGCGATTGCATCAACTTAGATGCTTCTCCTGTGTTCTACTGTGCTGCTTGTATTGTCCCCACATACCGCAGCATGCGACAAGGGCTAGCAGACCATAAATGTAACCGTTTCAGAGAGAAATGCGACCAATGTGACGATCTCGCGTTATATCGATTCGATGGTGAATGACGAAACACGGAGATTTTCTAAGGTTTTTACTACATATTAACACTTTTCACATTTTCTCGTGTTACGTGGCTGCCAGTCCTCGGTTCATGCAAAATCTTAAGGTCCTCGGTCATGTCCAAGGCACCAAACCGACCAATAATTCAATAATCGATAACTAAAACTATAAATGTAGCTCTTCTTACTGGGCGATTGCATCAACTTAGATGCTTCTCCTGTGTTCTACTGTGCTGCTTGTATTGTCCCCACATAACCCAGCACGCGACAAGGGCTGGCAGACCATAAATGTAACCGTTTCAGAGAGAAATGCGACCAGTGTGACGATCTCGCGTTATATCGATTCGATGGTGAATGACGAAACACGGAGATTTTCTAAGGTTTTTACTACATATTAACACTTTTCACATTTTCTCGTGTTACGTGGCTGCCAGTCCTCGGTTCATGCAAAATCTTAAGGTCCTCGGTCATGTCCAATTCACCAAACCGACCAATAATTCAATAATCGATAACTAAAACTATAAATGTAGCACTTCTTACTGGGCGATTGCATCAACTTAGATGCTTCTCCTGTGTTCTACTGTGCTGCTTGTATTGTCCCCACATACCGCAGCACGCGACAAGGGCTGGCAGACCATAAATGTAACCGTTTCAGAGAGAAATGCGATCAATGTGACGATCTCGCGTTATATCGATTCGATGGTGAATGACGAAACACGGAGATTTTCTAAGGTTTTTACTACATATTAACACTTTTCACATTTTCTCGTGTTACGTGGCTGCCAGTCCACGGTTCATGTAAAATCTTAAGGTCCTCGGTCATGTCCAAGGCACCAAACCGACCAATAATTCGATAATCGATAACTAAAACTATAAATGTAGCTCTTCTTACTGGGCGATTGCATCAACTAAGATGCTTCTCCTGTGTACTACTGTGCTGCTTGTATTGTCCCCACATACCGCAGCATGCGACAAGGGCTGGCAGACCATAAATGTAACCGTTTCAGAGAGAAATGCGACCAATGTGACGATCTCGCGTTATATCGATTCGATGGTGAATGACGAAACACGGAGATTTTCTAAGGTTTTTACTACATATTAACACTTTTCACATTTTCTCGTGTTACGTGGCTGCCAGTCCTCGGTTCATGCAAAATCTTAAGGTCCTCGGTCATGTCCAAGGCACCAAACCGACCAATAATTCAATAATCGATAACTAAAACTATAAATGTAGCTCTTCTTACTGGGCGATTGCATCAACTTAGATGCTTCTCCTGTGTTCTACTGTGCTGCTTGTATTGTCCCCACATACCGCAGCATGCGACAAGGGCTAGCAGACCATAAATGTAACCGTTTCAGAGAGAAATGCGACCAATGTGACGATCTCGCGTTATATCGATTCGATGGTGAATGACGAAACACGGTGATTTTCTAAGGTTTTTACTACATATTAACACTTTTCACATTTTCTCGTGTTACGTGGCTGCCAGTCCTCGGTTCATGCAAAATCTTAAGGTCCTCGGTCATGTCCAAGGCACCAAACCGACCAATAATTCAATAATCGATAACTAAATCTATAAATGTAGCTCTTCTTACTGGGCGATTGCATCAACTTAGATGCTTCTCCTGTGTTCTACTGTGCTGCTTGTATTGTCCCCACATAACCCAGCACGCGACAAGGGCTGGCAGACCATAAATGTAACCGTTTCAGAGAGAAATGCGACCAATGTGACGATCTCGCGTTATATCGATTCGATGGTGAATGACGAAACACGGAGATTTTCTAAGGTTTTTACTACATATTAACACTTTTCACATTTTCTCGTGTTACGTGGCTGCCAGTCCTCGGTTCATGCAAAATCTTAAGGTCCTCGGTCATGTCCAAGGCACCAAACCGACCAATAATTCAATAATCGATAACTAAAACTATAAATGTAGCTCTTCTTACTGGGCGATTGCATCAACTTAGCTGCTTCCTCTGTGTTCTACTGTGCTGCTTGTATTGTCCCCACATACCGCAGCACGCGACAAGGGCTGGCAGACCATAAATGTAACCGCTTCAGAGAGAAATGCGACCAATGTGACGATCTCGCGTTATATCGATTCGATGGTGAATGACGAAACACGGAGATATTCTAAGGTTTTTACTACATATTAACACTTTTCACATTTTCTCGTGTTACGTGGGTACCAGTCCTCGGTTCATGCAAAATATTAAGGTCCTCGGTCATGTCCAAGGCACCAAACCGACCAATAATTCAATAATCGATAACTAAAACTATAAATGTAGCTCTTCTTACTGGGCGATTGCATCAACGTAGATGCTTCTCCTGTGTTCTACTGTGCTGCTTGTATTGTCCCCACATACCGCAGCACGCGACAAGGGCTGGCAGACCATAAATGTAACCGTTTCAGAGAGAAATGCGACCAATGTGACGATCTCGCGTTATATCGATTCGATGGTGAATGACGAAACACGGAGATTTTCTAAGGTTTTTACTACATATTAACACTTTTCACATTCTCTCGTGTTACGTGGCTGCCAGTCCTCGGTTCATGTAAAATCTTAAGGTCCTCGGTCATGTCCAAGGCACCAAACCGACCAATAACTCGATAATCGATAACTAAAACTATAAATGTAGCTCTTCTTACTGGGCGATTGCATCAACTAAGATGCTTCTCCTGTGTTCTACTGTGCTGCTTGTATTGTCCCCACATACCGCAGCACGCGTCAGGGGCTGGCAGACCATAAATGTAACCGTTTCAGGGAGAAATGCGACCAATGTGACGATCTCGCGTTATATCGATTCGATGGTGAATGACGAAACACGGAGATTTTCTAAGGTTTTTACTACATATTAACACTTTTCACATTTTCTCGTGTTACGTGGCTGCCAGTCCTCGGTTCATGCAAAATCTTAAGGTCCTCGGTCATGTCCAAGGCACCAAACCGACCAATAATTCAATAATCGATAACTAAAACTATAAATGTAGCTCTTCTTACTGGGCGATTGCATCAACTTAGATGCTTCTCCTGTGTTCTACTGTGCTGCTTGTATTGTCCCCACATACCGCAGCACGCGACAAGGGCTGGCAGACCATAAATGTAACCGTTTCAGAGAGAAATGCGACCAATGTGACGATCTCGCGTTATATCGATTCGATGGTGAATGACGAAACACGGAGATTTTCTAAGGTTTTTACTACATATTAACACTTTTCACATTTTCTCGTGTTACGTGGCTGCCAGTCCTCGGTTCATGCAAAATCTTAAGGTCCTCGGTCATGTCCAAGGCACCAAACCGACCAATAATTCAATAATCGATAACTAAAACTATAAATGTAGCTCTTCTTACTGGGCGATTGCATCAACTTAGATGTTTCTCCTGTGTTCTACTGTGCTGCTTGTATTGTCCCCACATAACGCAGCACGCGACAAGGGCTGGCAGACCATAAATGTAACCATTTCAGAGAGAAATGCGACCAATGTGACGATCTCGCGTTATATGGATTCGGTGGTGAATGACGAAACACGGAGATTTTCTAAGGTTTTTACTACATATTAACACTTTTCACATTTTCTCGTGTTACGTGGCTGCCAGTCCTCGGTTCATGTAAAATCTTAAGGTCCTCGGTCATGTCCAAGGTACCAAACCGACCAGTAATCCGACAATCGATAACTAAAACTATAAATGTAGCTCTTCTTACTGGGCGATTGCATTAACTAAGATGCTTCTCCTGTGTTCTACTGTGCTGCTTGTATTGTCCCCACATACCGCAGCACGCGACAAGGGCTGGCAGACCATAAATGTAACCGTTTCAGAGAGAAATGCGACCAATGTGACGATCTCGCGTTATATCGATTCGAAGGTGAATGACGAAACACGGAGATTTTCTAAGGTTTTTACTACATATTAACACTTTTCACATTTTCTCGTGTTACGTGACTGCCAGTCCTCGGTTCATGCAAAATCTTAAGGTCCTCGGTCATGTCCAAGGCACCAAACCGACCAATAATTCAATAATCGATAACTAAAACTAAAAATGTAGCTCTTCTTACTGGGCGATTGCATCAACTTAGATGCTTCTCCTGTGTTCTACTGTGCTGCTTGTATTGTCCCCACATACCGCAGCACGCGACAAGGGCTGGCAGACCATAAATGTAACCGTTTCAGAGAGAAATGCGACCAGTGTGACGATCTCGCGTTATATCGATTCGATGGTGAATGACGAAACACGGAGATTTTCTAAGGTTTTTACTACATATTAACACTTTTCACATTTTCTCATGGTACGTGGCTGCCAGTCCTCGGTTCATGCAAAATCTTAAGGTCCTCGGTCATGTCCAAGGCACCAAACCGACCAATAATTCAATAATCGATAACTAAAACTATAATTGTAGTTCTTCTTACTGGGCGATTGCATCACCTAAGATGCTTTTCCTGTGTTCTACTGTGAGCTTGTATTGTTCCCACATACCGCAGCATGCGACAAGGGCTGGCAGACCATAAATGTAACCGTTTCAGAGAGAAATGCGACCAATGTGACGATCTCGCGTTATATCGATTCGATGGTGAATGACGAAACACGGAGATTTTCTAAGGTTTTTACTACATATTAACACTTTTAACATTTTCTCGTGTTACGTGGCTGCCATTCCTCGGTTCATGGAAAATCTTAAGGTCCTCGGTCATGTCCAAGGCACCAAACCGACCAATAATTCAATAATCGATAACTAAAACTATAAATGTAGCTCTTCTTACTGGGCGATTGCATCAACTTAGATGCTTCTCCTGTGTTCTACTGTGCTGCTTGTATTGTCCCCACATACCGCAGCACGCGACAAGGGCTGGCAGACCATAAATGTAATCGTTTCAGAGAGAAATGCGACCAATGTGACGATCTCGCGTTATATCGATTCGATGGTGAATGACGAAACACGGAGATTTTCTAAGGTTTTTACTACATATTAACACTTTTCACATTTTCTCGTGTTACGTGGCTGCCAGTCCTCGGTTCATGCAAAATCTTAAGGTCCTCGGTCATGTCCAAGGCACCAAACAGACCAATAATTCAATAATCGATAACTAAAACTATAAATGTAGCACTTCTTACTGGGCGATTGCATCAACTTAGATGCTTCTCCTGTGTTCTACTGTGCTGCTTGTATTGTCCCCACATACCGCAGCACGCGACAAGGGCTGGCAGACCATAAATGTAACCGTTTCAGAGAGAAATGCGATCAATGTGACGATCTCGCGTTATATCGATTCGATGGTGAATGACGAAACACGGAGATTTTCTAAGGTTTTTACTACATATTAACACTTTTCACATTTTCTCGTGTTACGTGGCTGCCAGTCCTCGGTTCATGCAAAATCGTAAGGTCCTAGGTCATGTCCAAGGCACCAAACCGACCAATAATTCAATAATCGATAACTAAAACTATAAATGTAGCTCTTCTTACTGGGCGATTGCATCAACTTAGATGCTTCTCCTGTGTTCTACTGTGAGCTTGTATTGTCCCCACATACCGCAGCACGCGACAAGGGCTGGCAGACCATAAATGTAATCGTTTCAGAGAGAAATGCGACCAATGTGACGATCTCGCGTTATATCGATTCGATGGTGAATGACGAAACACGGAGATTTTCTAAGGTTTTTACTACATATTAACACTTTTCACATTTTCTCGTGTTACGTGGGTACCAGTCCTCGGTTCATGCAAAATATTAAGGTCCTCGGTCATGTCCAATGCACCAAACCGACCAATAATTCAATAATCGATAACTAAAACTATAAATGTAGCTCTTCTTACTGGGCGATTGCATCAACGTAGATGCTTCTCCTGTGTTCTACTGTGCTGCTTGTATTGTCCCCACATACCGCAGCACGCGACAAGGGCTGGCAGACCATAAATGTAACCGTTTCAGAGAGAAATGCGACCAATGTGACAATCTCGCGTTATATCGATTCGATGGTGAATGACGAAACACGGAGATTTTCTAAGGTTTTTACTACATATTAACACTTTTCACATTCTCTCGTGTTACGTGGCTGCCAGTCCTCGGTTCATGTAAAATCTTAAGGTCCTCGGTCATGTCCAAGGCACCAAACCGACCAATAACTCGATAATCGATAACTAAAACTATAAATGTAGCTCTTCTTACTGGGCGATTGCATCAACTAAGATGCTTCTCCTGTGTTCTACTGTGCTGCTTGTATTGTCCCCACATACCGCAGCACGCGTCAGGGGCTGGCAGACCATAAATGTAACCGTTTCAGAGAGAAATGCGACCAATGTGACGATCTCGCGTTATATCGATTCGATGGTGAATGACGAAACACGGAGATTTTCTAAGGTTTTTACTACATATTAACACTTTTCACATTTTCTCGTGTTACGTGGCTGCCAGTCCTCGGTTCATGCAAAATCTTAAGGTCCTCGGTCATGTCCAAGGCACCAAACCGACCAATAATTCAATAATCGATAACTAAAACTATAAATGTAGCTCTTCTTACTGGGCGATTGCATCAACTTAGATGCTTCTCCTGTGTTCTACTGTGCTGCTTGTATTGTCCCCACATACCGCAGCACGCGACAAGGGCTGGCAGACCATAAATGTAACCGTTTCAGAGAGAAATGCGACCAATGTGACGATCTCGCGTTATATCGATTCGAAGGTGAATGACGAAACACGGAGATTTTCTAAGGTTTTTACTACATATTAACACTTTTCACATTTTCTCGTGTTACGTGACTGCCAGTCCTCGGTTCATGCAAAATCTTAAGGTCCTCGGTCATGTCCAAGGCACCAAACCGACCAATAATTCAATAATCGATAACTAAAACTAAAAATGTAGCTCTTCTTACTGGGCGATTGCATCAACTTAGATGCTTCTCCTGTGTTCTACTGTGCTGCTTGTATTGTCCCCACATACCGCAGCACGCGACAAGGGCTGGCAGACCATAAATGTAACCGTTTCAGAGAGAAATGCGACCAGTGTGACGATCTCGCGTTATATCGATTCGATGGTGAATGACGAAACACGGAGATTTTCTAAGGTTTTTACTACATATTAACACTTTTGACATTTTCTCATGGTACGTGGCTGCCAGTCCTCGGTTCATGCAAAATCTTAAGGTCCTCGGTCATGTCCAAGGCACCAAACCGACCAATAATTCAATAATCGATAACTAAAACTATAAATGTAGTTCTTCTTACTGGGCGATTGCATCACCTAAGATGCTTCTCCTGTGTTCTACTGTGAGCTTGTATTGTTCCCACATACCGCAGCATGCGACAAGGGCTGGCAGACCATAAATGTAACCGTTTCAGAGAGAAATGCGACCAATGTGACGATCTCGCGTTATATCGATTCGAAGGTGAATGACGAAACACGGAGATTTTCTAAGGTTTTTACTACATATTAACACTTTTCACATTTTCTCGTGTTACGTGGCTGCCATTCCTCGGTTCATGGAAAATCTTAAGGTCCTCGGTCATGTCCAAGGCACCAAACCGACCAATAATTCAATAATCGATAACTAAAACTATAAATGTAGCTCATCTTACTGGGCGATTGCATCAACTTAGATGCTTCTCCTGTGTTCTACTGTGCTGCTTGTATTGTCCCCACATACCGCAGCACGCGACAAGGGCTGGCAGACCATAAATGTAATCGTTTCAGAGAGAAATGCGACCAATGTGACGATCTCGCGTTATATCGATTCGATGGTGAATGACGAAACACGGAGATTTTCTAAGGTTTTTACTACATATTAACACTTTTCACATTTTCTCGTGTTACGTGGCTGCCAGTCCTCGGTTCATGCAAAATCTTAAGGTCCTCGGTCATGTCCAAGGCACCAAACAGACCAATAATTCAATAATCGATAACTAAAACTATAAATGTAGCACTTCTTACTGGGCGATTGCATCAACTTAGATGCTTCTCCTGTGTTCTACTGTGCTGCTTGTATTGTCCCCACATACCGCAGCACGCGACAAGGGCTGGCAGACCATAAATGTAACCGTTTCAGAGAGAAATGCGATCAATGTGACGATCTCGCGTTATATCGATTCGAAGGTGAATGACGAAACACGGAGATTTTCTAAGGTTTTTACTACATATTAACACTTTTCACATTTTCTCGTGTTACGTGGCTGCCAGTCCACGGTTCATGTAAAATCTTAAGGTCCTCGGTCATGTCCAAGGCACCAAACCGACCAATAATTCGATAATCGATAACTAAAACTATAAATGTAGCTCTTCTTACTGGGCGATTGCATCAACTAAGATGCTTCTCCTGTGTACTACTGTGCTGCTTGTATTGTCCCCACATACCGCAGCACGCGACAAGGGCTGGCAGACCATAAATGTAACCGTTTCAGAGAGAAATGCGACCAATGTGACGATCTCGCGTTATATGGATTCGATGGTGAATGACGGAACACGGAGATTTTCTAAGGTTTTTACTACATATTAACACTTTTCACATTTTCTCGTGTTACGTGGCTGCCAGTCCTCGGTTCATGCAAAATCTTAAGGTCCTCGGTCATGTCCAAGGCACCAAACCGACCAATAATTCAATAATCGATAACTAAAACTATAAATGTAGCTCTTCTTACTGGGCGATTGCATCAACTTAGATGCTTCTCCTGTGTTCTACTGTGCTGCTTGTATTGTCCCCACATACCGCAGCATGCGACAAGGGCTAGCAGACCATAAATGTAACCGTTTCAGAGAGAAATGCGACCAATGTGACGATCTCGCGTTAAATCGATTCGATGGTGAATGACGAAACACGGAGATTTTCTAAGGTTTTTACTACATATTAACACTTTTCACATTTTCTCGTGTTACGTGGCTGCCAGTCCTCGGTTCATGCAAAATCTTAAGGTCCTCGGTCATGTCCAAGGCACCAAACCGACCAATAATTCAATAATCGATAACTAAAACTATAAATGTAGCTCTTCTTACTGGGCGATTGCATCAACTTAGATGCTTCTCCTGTGTTCTACTGTGCTGCTTGTATTGTCCCCACATAACCCAGTACGCGACAAGGGCTGGCAGACCATAAATGTAACCGTTTCAGAGACAAATGCGACCAATGTGACGATCTCGTGTTATATCGATTCGATGGTGAATGACGAAACACGGAGATTTTCTAAGGTTTTTACTACATATTAACACTTTTCACATTTTCTCGTGTTACGTGGCTCCCAGTCCTCGGTTCATGCAAAATCTTAAGGTCCTCGGTCATGTCCAAGGCACCAAACCGACCAATAATTCAATAATCGATAACTAAAACTATAAATGTAGCTCTTCTTACTGGGCGATTGCATCAACTTAGATGCTTCTCCTGTGTTCTACTGTGCTGCTTGTATTGTCCCCACATACCGCAGCACGCGACAAGGGCTGGCAGACCATAAATGTAACCGCTTCAGAGAGAAATGCGACCAATGTGACGATCTCGCGTTATATCGATTCGATGGTGAATGACGAAACACGGAGATTTTCTAAGGTTTTTACTACATATTAACACTTTTCACATTTTCTCGTGTTACGTGGCTGCCAGTCCTCGGTTCATGCAAAATCGTAAGGTCCTCGGTCATGTCCAAGGAACCAAACCGACCAATAATTCAATAATCGATAACTAAAACTATAAATGTAGCTCTTCTTACTGGGCGATTGCATCAACTTAGATGCTTCTCCTGTGTTCTACTGTGAGCTTGTATTGTCCCCACATACCGCAGCACGCGACAAGGGCTGGCAGTTCATAAATGTAACCGTTTCAGAGAGAAATGCGACCAATGTGACGATCTCGCGTTATATCGATTCGATGGTGAATGACGAAACACGGAGATTTTCTAAGGTTTTTACTACATATTAACACTTTTCACATTTTCTCGTGTTACGTGGGTACCAGTCCTCGGTTCATGCAAAATATTAAGGTCCTCGGTCATGTCCAAGGCACCAAACCGACCAATAATTCAATAATCGATAACTAAAACTATAAATGTAGCTCTTCTTACTGGGCGATTGCATCAACTTAGATGCTTCTCCTGTGTTCTACTGTGCTGCTTGTATTGTCCCCACATACCGCAGCACGCGACAAGGGCTGGCAGACCATAAATGTAACCGTTTCAGAGAGAAATGCGACCAATGTGACGATCTCGCGTTATATCGATTCGATGGTGATTGACGAAACACGGAGATTTTCTAAGGTTTTTACTACATATTAACACTTTTCACATTTTCTCGTGTTACGTGGCTGCCAGTCCTCGGTTCATGCAAAATCGTAAGGTCCTCGGTCATGTCCAAGGCACCAAACCGACCAATAATTCATTAATCGATAACTAAAATTATAAATATAGCTCTTCTTACTGGGCGATTGCATCAACTTAGATGCTTCTCCTGTGTTCTACTGTGCTGCTTGTATTATCCCCACATAACCCAGCACGCGACAAGGGCTGGCAGACCATAAATGTAACCGTTTCAGAGAGAAATGCGACCAATGTGACGATCTCGCGTTATATCGATTCGATGGTGAATGACGAAACACGGAGATTTTCTAAGGTTTTTACTACATATTAACACTTTTCACATTTTCTCGTGTTACGTGGCTGCCAGTCCTCGGTTCATGCAAAATCGTAAGGTCCTAGGTCATGTCCAAGGCACCAAACCGACCAATAACTCATAATCGATAACTAAAACTATAAATGTAGCTCTTCTTACTGGGCGATTGCATCAACTTAGATGCTTCTCCTGTGTTCTACTGTGCTGCTTGTATTGTCCCCACATACCGCAGCACGCGACAAGGGCTGGCAGACCATAAATGTAACCGTTTCAGAGAGAAATGCGACCAATGTGACGATCTCGCGTTATATCGATTCGATGGTGAATGACGAAACACGGAGATTTTCTAAGGTTTTTACTACATATTAACACTTTTCACATTATCTCATGTTACGTGGCTGCCAGTCCTCGGTTCATGCAAAATCTTAAGGTCCTCGGTCATGTCCAAGGCACCAAACCGACCAATAATTCAATAATCGATAACTAAAACTATAAATGTAGCTCTTCTTACTGGGCGATTGCATCAACTTAGCTGCTTCTCCTGTGTTCTACTGTGCTGCTTGTATTGTCCCCACATACCGCAGCACGCGACAAGGGCTGGCAGACCATAAATGTAACCGCTTCAGAGAGAAATGCGACCAATGTGACGATCTCGCGTTATATCGATTCGATGGTGAATGACGAAACACGGAGATTTTCTAAGGTTTTTACTACATATTAACACTTTTCACATTTTCTCGTGTTACGTGGCTGCCAGTCCTCGGTTCATGCAAAATCTTAAGGTACTCGGTCATGTCCAAGGCACCAAACCGACCAATAATTCAATAATCGATAACTAAAACTATAAATGTAGCTCTTCTTACTGGGCGATTGCATCAACTTAGATGCTTCTCCTGTGTTCTACTGTGCTGCTTGTATTGTCCCCACATAACCCAGCACGCGACAAGGGCTGGCAGACCATAAATGTAACCGTTTCAGAGAGAAATGCGACCAATGTGACGATCTCGCGTTATATCGATTCGATGGTGAATGACGAAACACGGAGATTTTCTAAGTTTTTTACTACATATTAACACTTTTCACATTTTCTCGTGTTACGTGGCTCCCAGTCCACGGTTCAAGCAAAATCTTAAGGTCCTCGGTCATGTCCAAGGCACCAAACCGACCAATAATTCAATAATCGATAACTAAAACTATAAATGTAGCTCTTCTTACTGGGCGATTGCATCAACTTAGATGCTTCTCCTGTGTTCTACTGTGCTGCTTGTATTGTCCCCACATACCGCAGCACGCGACAAGGGCTGGCAGACCATAAATGTAACCGTTTCAGAGAGAAATGCGACCAATGTGACGATCTCGCGTTATATCGATTCGATGGTGAATGACGAAACACGGAGATTTTCTAAGGTTTTTACTACATATTAACACTTTTCACATTATCTCATGTTACGTGGCTGCCAGTCCTCGGTTCATGCAAAATCTTAAGGTCCTCGGTCATGTCCAAGGCACCAAACCGACCAATAATTCAATAATCGATAACTAAAACTATAAATGTAGCTCTTCTTACTGGGCGATTGCATCAACTTAGCTGCTTCTCCTGTGTTCAACTGTGCTGCTTGTATTGTCCCCACATACCGCAGCACGCGACAAGGGCTGGCAGACCATAAATGTAACCGCTTCAGAGAGAAATGCGACCAATGTGACGATCTCGCGTTATATCGATTCGATGGTGAATGACGAAACACGGAGATTTTCTAAGGTTTTTACTACATATTAACACTTTTCACATTTTCTCGTGTTACGTGGCTGCCAGTCCTCGGTTCATGCAAAATCGTAAGGTCCTAGGTCATGTCCAAGGCACCAAACCGACCAATAATTCAATAATCGATAACTAAAACTATAAATGTAGCTCTTCTTACTGGGCGATTGCATCAACTTAGATGCTTCTCCTGTGTTCTACTGTGAGCTTGTATTGTCCCCACATACCGCAGCACGCGACAAGATCTGGCAGTTCATAAATGTAACCGTTTCAGAGAGAAATGCGACCAATGTGACGATCTCGCGTTATATCGATTCGATGGTGAATGACGAAACACGGAGATTTTCTAAGGTTTTTACTACATATTAACACTTTTCACATTTTCTCGTGTTACGTGGGTACCAGTCCTCGGTTCATGCAAAATATTAAGGTCCTCGGTCATGTCCAAGGCACCAAACCGACCAATAATTCAATAATCGATAACAAAAACTATAAATGTAGCTCTTCTTACTGGGCGATTGCATCAACTTAGATGCTTCTCCTGTGTTCTACTGTGCTGCTTGTATTGTCCCCACATACCGCAGCACGCGACAAGGGCTGGCAGACCATAAATGTAACCGTTTCAGAGAGAAATGCGACCAATGTGACGATCTCGCGTTATATCGTTTCGATGGTGAATGACGAAACACGGAGATTTTCTAAGGTTTTTACTACATATTAACACTTTTCACATTCTCTCGTGTTACGTGGCTGCCAGTCCTCGGTTCATGTAAAATCTTAAGGTCCTCGGTCATATCCAAGGCACCAAACCGACCAATAACTCGATAATCGATAACTAAAACTATAAATGTAGCTCTTCTTACTGGGCGATTGCATCAACTAAGATGCTTCTCGTGTGTTCTACTGTGCTGCTTGTATTGTCCCCACATACCGCAGCACGCGACAAGGGCTGGCAGACCATAAATGTAACCGTTTCAGAGAGAAATGCGACCAATGTGACGATCTCGCGTTATATCGATTCGATGGTGAATGACGAAACACGGAGATTTTCTAAGGTTTTTACTACATATTAACACTTTTCACATTTTCTCGTGTTACGTGGCTGCCAGTCCTCGGTTCATGCAAAATCTTAAGGTCCTAGGTCATGTCCAAGGCACCAAACCGACCAATAATTCATTAATCGATAACTAAAACTATAAATGTAGCTCTTCTTACTGGGCGATTGCATCAACTTAGATGCTTCTCCTGTGTTCTACTGTGCTGCTTGTATTATCCCCACATAACCCAGCACGCGACAAGGGCTGGCAGACCATAAATGTAACCGTTTCAGAGAGAAATGCGACCAATGTGACGATCTCGCGTTATATCGATTCGATGGTGAATGACGAAACACGGAGATTTTCTAAGGTTTTTACTACATATTAACACTTTTCACATTTTCTCGTGTTACGTGGCTGCCAGTCCTCGGTTCATGCAAAATCTTAAGGTCCTCGGTCATGTCCAAGGCACCAAACCGACCAATAATTCAATAATCGATAACTAAAACTATAAATGTAGCTCTTCTTACTGGGCGATTGCATCAACTTAGATGCTTCTCCTGTGTTCTACTGTGCTGCTTGTATTGTCCCCGCATACCGCAGCACGCGACAAGGGCTGGCAGACCATAAATGTAACCGTTTCAGAGAGAAATGCGACCAATGTGACGATCTCGCGTTATATCGATTCGATGGTGAATGACGAAACACGGAGATTTTCTAAGGTTTTTACTACATATTAACACTTTTCACATTTTCTCGTGTTATGTGGCTGCCAGTCCTCGGTTCATGCAAAATCTTAAGGTCCTCGGTCATGTCCAAGGCACCAAACCGACCAATAATTCAATAATCGATAACTAAAACTATAAATGTAGCTCTTCTTATTGGGCGATTGCATCAACTTAGATGTTTCTCCTATGTTCTACTGTGCTGCTTGTATTGTCCCCACATACCGCAGCACGCGACAAGGGCTGGCAGACCATAAATGTAACCGTTTCAGAGAGAACTGCGACCAATGTGACGATCTCGCGTTATATCGATTCGATGGTGAATGACGAAACACGGAGATTTTCTAAGGTTTTTACTACATATTAACACATTTCACATTTTCTCGTGTTACGTGGCTCCCAGTCCTCGGTTCATGCAAAATCTTAAGGTCCTCGGTCATGTCCGAGGCACCAAACCGACCAATAATTCAATAATCGATAACTAAAACTATAAATGTAGCTCTTCTTACTGGGCGATTGCATCAACTTGGATGCTTCTCCTGTGTACTACTGTGCTGCTTGTATTGTCCCCACATACCGCAGCACGCGACAAGGGCTGGCAGACCATAAATGTAACCGTTTCAGAGAGAAATGCGACCAATGTGACGATCTCGCGTTATATCGATTCGATGGTGAATGACGAAACACGGAGATTTTCTAAGGTTTTTACTACATATTAACACTTTTCACATTTTCTCGTGTTACGTGGGTACCAGTCCTCGGTTCATGCAAAATCTTAAGGTCCTCGGTCATGTCCAAGGCACCAAACCGACCAATAATTCAATAATCGATAACTAAAACTATAAATGTAGCTCTTCTTACTGGGCGATTGCATCAACTTAGATGCTTCTCCTGTGTTCTACTGTGCTGCTTGTATTATCCCCACATAACCCAGCACGCGACAAGGGCTGGCAGACCATAAATGTAACCGTTTCAGAGAGAAATGCGACCAATGTGACGATCTCGCGTTATATCGATTCGATGGTGAATGACGAAACACGGAGATTTTCTAAGGTTTTTACTACATATTAACACTTTTCACATTTTCTCGTGTTACGTGGCTGCCAGTCCTCGGTTCATGCAAAATCTTAAGGTCCTCGGTCATGTCCAAGGCACCAAACCGACCAATAATTCAATAATCGATAACTAAAACTATAAATGTAGCTCTTCTTACTGGGCGATTGCATCAACTTAGATGCTTCTCCTGTGTTCTACTGTGCTGCTTGTATTGTCCCCACATACCGCAGCACGCGACAAGGGCTGGCAGACCATAATTGTAACCGTTTCAGAGAGAAATGCGACCAATGTGACGATCTCGCGTTATATCGATTCGATGGTGAATGACGAAACACGGAGATTTTCTAAGGTTTTTACTACATATTAACACTTTTCACATTTTCTCGTGTTACGTGGCTGCCAGTCCTCGGTTCATGCAAAATCGTAAGGTCCTAGGTCATGTCCAAGGCACCAAACCGACCAATAATTCAATAATCGATAACTAAAACTATAAATGTAGCTCTTCTTACTGGGCGATTGCATCAACTTAGATGCTTCTCCTGTGTTCTACTGTGAGCTTGTATTGTCCCCACATACCGCAGCACGCGACAAGGGCTGGCAGACCATAAATGTAACCGTTTCAGAGAGAAATGCGACCAATGTGACGATCTCGCGTTATATCGATTCGATGGTGAATGACGAAACACGGAGATTTTCTAAGGTTTTTACTACATATTAACACTTTTCACATTTTCTCGTGTTACGTGGCTGCCAGTCCTCGGTTCATGCAAAATCTTAAGGTCCTCGGTCATGTCCAAGGCACCAAACCGACCAATAATTCAATAATCGATAACTAAAACTATAAATGTAGCTCTTCTTACTGGGCGATTGCATCAACTTAGATGCTTCTCCTGTGTTCTACTGTGCTGCTTGTATTGTCCCCACATACCGCAGCATGCGACAACGGCTGGCAGACCATAAATGTAACCGTTTCAGAGAGAAATGCGACCAATGTGACGATCTCGCGTTATATCGATTCGATGGTGAATGACGAAACACGGAGATTTTCTAAGGTTTTTACTACATATTAACACTTTTCACATTTTCTCGTGTTACGTGGCTGCCAGTTCTCGGTTCATGCAAACTCTTAAGGTCCTCGGTCATGTCCAAGGCACCAAACCGACCAATAATTCAATAATCGATAACTAAAACTATAAATGTAGCTCTTCTTACTGGGCGATTGCATCAACTTAGATGCTTCTCCTGTGTTCTACTGTGCTGCTTGTATTGTCCCCACATACCGCAGCACGCGACAAGGGCTGGCAGACCATAAATGTAACCGTTTCAGAGAGAAATGCGACCAATGTGACGATCTCGCGTTATATCGATTCGATGGTGAATGACGAAACACGGAGATTTTCTAAGGTTTTTACTACATATTAACACTTTTCACATTTTCTCGTGTTACGTGGCTGCCAGTCCTCGGTTCATGCAAACTCTTAAGGTGGTCATGTCCAAGGCACCAAACCGACCAATAATTCAATAATCGATAACTAAAACAATAAATGTAGCTCTTCTTACTGGGCGATTGCATCAACTTAGATGCTTCTCCTGTGTTCTACTGTGCTGCTTGTATTGTCCCCACATACCGCAGCACGCGACAAGGGCTGGCAGACCATAAATGTAACCGTTTCAGAGAGAAATGCGACCAATGTGACGATCTCGCGTTATATCGATTCGATGGTGAATGACGAAACACGGAGATTTTCTAAGGTTTTTACTACATATTAACACTTTTCACATTTTCTCGTGTTACGTGGCTGCCAGTCCTCGGTTCATGCAAAATCTTAAGGTCCTCGGTCATGTCCAAGGCACCAAACCGACCAATAATTCAATAATCGATAACTAAAACTATAAATGTAGCTCTTCTTACTGGGCGATTGCATCAACTTAGATGCTTCTCCTGTGTTCTACTGTGCTGCTTGTATTGTCCCCACATACCGCAGCACGCGACAAGGGCTGGCAGACCATAAATGTAACCGTTTCAGAGAGAAATGCGACCAATGTGACGATCTCGCGTTATATCGATTAGATGGTGAATGACGAAACACGGAGATTTTCTAAGGTTTTTACTACATATTAACACTTTTCACATTTTCTCGTGTTACGTGGCTGCCAGTCCTCGGTTCATGCAAACTCTTAAGGTCCTCGGTCATGTCCAAGGCACCAAACCGACCAATAATTCAATAATCGATAACTAAAACTATAAATGTAGCTCTTCTTACTGGGCGATTGCATCAACTTAGATGCTTCTCCTGTGTTCTACTGTGCTGCTTGTATTGTCCCCACATACCGCAGCACGCGACAAGGGCTGGCAGACCATAAA
Source organism: Schistocerca nitens (assembly GCF_023898315.1). NCBI lineage: Eukaryota > Metazoa > Arthropoda > Insecta > Orthoptera > Acrididae > Schistocerca > Schistocerca nitens. The sequence goes on from NC_064625.1 coordinate 71,400,297, forward strand.
TGTAACCGTTTCAGAGAGAAATGCGACCAATGTGACGATCTCGCGTTATATCGATTCGATGGTGAATGACGAAACACGGAGATTTTCTAAGGTTTTTACTACATATTAACACTTTTCACATTTTCTCGTGTTACGTGGCTGCCAGTCCTCGGTTCATGCAAAATCGTAAGGTCCTAGGTCATGTCCAAGGCACCAAACCGACCAATAATTCAATAATCGATAACTAAAACTATAAATGTAGCTCTTCTCACTGGGCGATTGCATCAACTTAGATGCTTCTCCTGTGTTCTACTGTGAGCTTGTATTGTCCCCACATACCGCAGCAAGCGACAAGGGCTGGCAGACCATAAATGTAACCGTTTCAGAGAGAAATGCGACCAATGTGACGATCTCGCGTTATATCGATTCGATGGTGAATGACGAAACACGGAGATTTTCTAAGGTTTTTACTACATATTAACACTTTTCACATTTTCTCGTGTTACGTGGGTACCAGTCCTCGGTTCATGCAAAATCTTAAGGTCCTCGGTCATGTCCAAGGCACCAAACCGACCAATAATTCAATAATCGATAACTAAAACTATAAATGTAGCTCTTCTTACTGGGCGATTGCATCAACTTAGATGCTTCTCCTGTGTTCTACTGTGCTGCTTGTATTGTCCCCACATACCGCAGCACGCGACAAGGGCTGGCAGACCATAAATGTAACCGTTTCAGAGAGAAATGCGACCAATGTGACGATCTCGCGTTATATCGATTCGATGGTGAATGACGAAACACGGAGATTTTCTAAGGTTTTTACTACATATTAACACTTTTCACATTTTCTCGTGTTACGTGGCTGCCAGTCCTCGGTTCATGCAAACTCTTAAGGTCCTCGGTCATGTCCAAGGCACCAAACCGACCAATAATTCAATAATCGATAACTAAAACTATAAATGTAGCTCTTCTTACTGGGCGATTGCATCAACTTAGATGCTTCTCCTGTGTTCTACTGTGCTGCTTGTATTGTCCCCACATACCGCAGCACGCGACAAGGGCTGGCAGACCATAAATGTAACCGTTTCAGAGAGAAATGCGACCAATGTTACGATCTCGCGTTATATGGATTCGATGGTGAATGACGAAACACGGAGATTTTCTAAGGTTTTTACTACATATTAACACTTTTCACATTTTCTCGTGTTACGTGGGTACCAGTCCTCGGTTCATGCAAAATCTTAAGGTCCTCGGTCATGTCCAAGGCACCAAACCGACCAATAATTCAATAATCGATAACTAAAACTATAAATGTAGCTCTTCTTACTGGGCGATTGCATCAACTTAGATGCTTCTCCTGTGTTCTACTGTGCTGCTTGTATTGTCCCCACATACCGCAGCACGCGACAAGGGCTGGCAGACCATAAATGTAACCGTTTCAGAGAGAAATGCGACCAATGTGACGATCTCGCGTTATATCGATTCGATGGTGAATGACGAAACACGGAGATTTTCTAAGGTTTTTACTACATATTAACACTTTTCACATTTTCTCGTGTTACGTGGCTGCCAGTCCTCGGTTCATGCAAAATCTTAAGGTCCTCGGTCATGTCCAAGGCACCAAACCGACCAATAATTCAATAATCGATAACTAAAACTATAAATGTAGCTCTTCTTACTGGGCGATTGCATCAACTTAGATGCTTCTCCTGTGTTCTACTGTGCTGCTTGTATTGTCCCCACATACCGCAGCACGCGACAAGGGCTGGCAGACCATAAATGTAACCGTTTCAGAGAGAAATGCGACCAATGTGACGATCTCGCGTTATATCGATTCGATGGTGAATGACGAAACACGGAGATTTTCTAAGGTTTTTACTACATATTAACACTTTTCACATTTTCTCGTGTTACGTGGCTGCCAGTCCTCGGTTCATGCAAAATCGTAAGGTCCTAGGTCATGTCCAAGGCACCAAACCGACCAATAATTCAATAATCGATAACTAAAACTATAAATGTAGCTCTTCTTACTGGGCGATTGCATCAACTTAGATGCTTCTCCTGTGTTCTACTGTGCTGCTTGTATTGTCCCCACATACCGCAGCACGCGACAAGGGCTGGCAGACCATAAATGTAACCGCTTCAGAGAGAAATGCGACCAATGTGACGATCTCGCGTTATATCGATTCGATGGTGAATGACGAAACACGGAGATTTTCTAAGGTTTTTACTACATATTAACACTTTTCACATTTTCTCGTGTTACGTGGGTACCAGTCCTCGGTTCATGCAAAATCTTAAGGTCCTCGGTCATGTCCAAGGCACCAAACCGACCAATAATTCAATAATCGATAACTAAAACTATAAATGTAGCTCTTCTTACTGGGCGATTGCATCAACTTAGATGCTTCTCCTGTGTTCTACTGTGCTGCTTGTATTGTCCCCACATACCGCAGCACGCGACAAGGGCTGGCAGACCATAAATGTAACCGTTTCAGAGAGAAATGCGACCAATGTAACGATCTCGCGTTATATCGATTCGATGGTGAATGACGAAACACGGATATTTTCTAAGGTTTTTACTACATATTAACACTTTTCACATTTTCTCGTGTTACGTGGCTGCCAGTCCTCGGTTCATGCAAACTCTTAAGTTCCTCGGTCATGTCCAAGGCACCAAACCGACCAATAATTCAATAATCGATAACTAAAACTATAAATGTAGCTCTTCTTACTGGGCGATTGCATCAACTTAGATGCTTCTCCTGTGTTCTACTGTGATGCTTGTATTGTCCCCACATACCGCAGCACGCGACAAGGGCTGGCAGACCATAAATGTAACCGTTTCAGAGAGAAATGCGACCAATGTGACGATCTCGCGTCATATCGATTCGATGGTGAATGACGAAACACGGAGATTTTCTTAGGTTTTTACTACATATTAACACCTTTCACATTTTCTCGTGTTGCGTGGGTACCAGTCCTCGGTTCATGCAAACTCTTAAGATCCTCGGTCATGTCCAAGGCACCAAACCGACCAATAATTCAATAATCGATAACTAAAACTATAAATGTAGCTCTTCTTACTGGGCGATTGCATCAACTTAGATGCTTCTCCTGTGTTCTACTGTGCTGCTTGTATTGTCCCCACATACCGCAGCACGCGACAAGGGCTGGCAGACCATAAATGTAACCGTTTCAGAGAGAAATGCGACCAATGTGACGATCTCGCGTTATATCGATTCGATGGTGAATGACGAAACACGGAGATTTTCTAAGGTTTTTACTACATATTAACACTTTTCACATGTTCTCGTGTTACGTGGCTGCCAGTCCTCGGTTCATGCAAAATCGTAAGGTCCACGGTCATGTCCAAGGCACCAAACCGACCAATAATTCAATAATCGATAACTAAAACTATAAATGTAGCTCTTCTTACTGGGCGATTGCATCAACTTAGATGCTTCTCCTGTGTTCTACTGTGAGCTTGTATTGTCCCCACATACCGCAGCACGCGACAAGGGCTGGCAGACCATAAATGTAACCGTTTCAGAGAGAAATGCGACCAATGTGACGATCTCGCGTTATATCGATTCGATGGTGAATGACGAAACACGGAGATTTTCTAAGGTTTTTACTACATATTAACACTTTTCACATTTTCTCGTGTTACGTGGCTGCCAGTCCTCGGTTCATGCAAACTCTTAAGGTGGTCATGTCCAAGGCACCAAACCGACCAATAATTCAATAATCGATAACTAAAACAATAAATGTAGCTCTTCTTACTGGGCGATTGCATCAGCTTAGATGCTTCTCCTGTGTTCTACTGTGCTGCTTGTATTGTCCCCACATACCGCAGCACGCGACAAGGGCTGGCAGACCATAAATGTAACCGTTTCAGAGAGAAATGCGACCAATGTGACGATCTCGCGTTATATCGATTCGAAGGTGAATGACGAAACACGGAGATTTTCTAAGGTTTTTACTACATATTAACACTTTTCACATTTTCTCGTGTTACGTGGCTGCCAGTCCTCGGTTCATGCAAACTCTTAAGTTCCTCGGTCATGTCCAAGGCACCAAACCGACCAATAATTCAATAATCGATAACTAAAACTATAAATGTAGCTCTTCTTACTGGGCGATTGCATCAACTTAGATGCTTCTCCTGTGTTCTACTGTGATGCTTGTATTGTCCCCACATACCGCAGCACGCGACAAGGGCTGGCAGACCATAAATGTAACCGTTTCAGAGAGAAATGCGACCAATGTGACGATCTCGCGTCATATCGATTCGATGGTGAATGACGAAACACGGAGATTTTCTAAGGTTTTTACTACATATTAACACTTTTCACATTTTCTCGTGTTGCGTGGGTACCAGTCCTCGGTTCATGCAAACTCTTAAGGTCCTCGGTCATGTCCAAGGCACCAAACCGACCAATAATTCAATAATCGATAACTAAAACTATAAATGTAGCTCTTCTTACTGGGCGATTGCATCAACTTAGATGCTTCTCCTGTGTTCTACTGTGCTGCTTGTATTGTCCCCACATACCGCAGCACGCGACAAGGGCTGGCAGACCATAAATGTAACCGTTTCAGAGAGAAATGCGACCAATGTGACGATCTCGCGTTATATCGATTCGATGGTGAATGACGAAACACGGAGATTTTCTAAGGTTTTTACTACATATTAACACTTTTCACATGTTCTCGTGTTACGTGGCTGCCAGTCCTCGGTTCATGCAAAATCTTAAGGTCCTCGGTCATGTCCAAGGCACCAAACCGACCAATAATTCAATAATCGATAACTAAAACTATAAATGTAGCTCTTCTTACTGGGCGATTGCATCAACTTAGATGCTTCTCCTGTGTTCTACTGTGCTGCTTGTATTGTCCCCACATACCGCAGCACGCGACAAGGGCTGGCAGACCATAAATGTAACCGTTTCAGAGAGAAATGCGACCAATGTGACGATCTCGCGTTATATCGATTCGATGGTGAATGACGAAACACGGAGATTTTCTAAGGTTTTTACTACATATTAACACTTTTCACATTTTCTCGTGTTACGTGGCTGCCAGTCCTCGGTTCATGCAAAATCTTAAGGTCCTCGGTCATGTCCAAGGCACCAAACCGACCAATAATTCAATAATCGATAACTAAAACTATAAATGTAGCTCTTCTTACTGGGCGATTGCATCAACTTAGATGCTTCTCCTGTGTTCTACTGTGCTGCTTGTATTGTCCCCACATACCGCAGCACGCGACAGGACTGGCAGACCATAAATGTAACCGTTTCAGAGAGAAATGCGACCAATGTGACGATCTCGCGTTATATCGATTCGATGGTGAATGACGAAACACGGAGATTTTCTAAGGTTTTTACTACATATTAACACTTTTCACATTTTCTGGTGTTACGTGGCTGCCAGTCCTCGGTTCATGTAAAATCTTAAGGTCCTCGGTCATGTCTAAGGCACCAAACCGACCAATAACTCGATAATCGATAGCTAAAACTATTAATGTAGCTCTTCTTACTGGGCGATTGCATCAACTAAGATGCTTCTCCTGTGTTCTACTGTGCTGCTTGTATTGTCCCCACATACCGCAGCACGCGACAAGGGCTGGCAGACCATAAATGTAACCGTTTCAGAGTGGAATGCGACCAATGTGACGATCTCGCGTTATATCGATTCGATGGTGAATGACGAAACACGGAGATTTTCTAAGGTTTTTTACTACATATTAACACTTTTCACATTTTCTCGTGTTACGTGGCTGCCAGTCCTCGGTTCATGCAAAATCTTAAGGTCCTCGGTCATGTCCAAGGCACCAAACCGACCAATAATTCAATAATCGATAACTAAAACTATAAATGTAGCTCTTCTTACTGGGCGATTGCATCAACTTAGATGCTTCTCCTGTGTTCTACTGTGCTGCTTGTATTGTCCCCACATACCGCAGCACGCGACAAGGGCTGGCAGACCATAAATGTAACCGTTTCAGAGAGAAATGCGACCAATGTGACGATCTCGCGTTATATCGATTCGATGGTGAATGACGAAACACGGAGATTTTCTAAGGTTTTTACTACATATTAACACTTTTCACATTTTCTCGTGTTACGTGGCTGCCAGTCCTCGGTTCATGCAAAATCTTAAGGTCCTCGGTCATGTCCAAGGCACCAAACCGACCAATAATTCAATAATCGATAACTAAAACTATAAATGTAGCTCTTCTTACTGGGCGATTGCATCAACTTAGATGCTTCTCCTGTGTTCTACTGTGCTGCTTGTATTGTCCCCACATACCGCAGCACGCGACAAGGACTGGCAGACCATAAATGTAACCGTTTCAGAGAGAAATGCGACCAATGTGACGATCTCGCGTTATATCGATTCGATGGTGAATGACGAAACACGGAGATTTTCTAAGGTTTTTACTACATATTAACACTTTTCACATTTTCTCGTGTTACGTGGCTGCCAGTCCTCGGTTCATGCAAAATCTTAAGGTCCTCGGTCATGTCCAAGGCACCAAACCGACCAATAATTCAATAATCGATAACTAAAACTATAAATGTAGCTCTTCTTACTGGGCGATTGCATCAACTTAGATGCTTCTCCTGTGTTCTACTGTGCTGCTTGTATTGTCCCCACATACCGCAGCACGCGACAAGGGCTGGCAGACCATAAATGTAACCGTTTCAGAGAGAAATGCGACCAATGTGACGATCTCGCGTTATATCGATTCGATGGTGAATGACGAAACACGGAGATTTTCTAAGGTTTTTACTACATATTAACACTTTTCACATTTTCTCGTGTTACGTGGCTGCCAGTCCTCGGTTCATGCAAAATCTTAAGGTCCTCGGTCATGTCCAAGGCACCAAACCGACCAATAATTCAATAATCGATAACTAAAACTACACTCCTGGAAATGGAAAAAAGAACACATTGACACCGGTGTGTCAGACCCACCATACTTGCTTCGGACACTGCGAGAGGGCTGTACAAGCAATGATCACACGCACGGCACAGCGGACACACCAGGAACCGCGGTGTTGGCCGTCGAATGGCGCTAGCTGCGCAGCATTTGTGCACCGCCGCCGTCAGTGTCAGCCAGTTTGCCGTGGCATACGGAGCTCCATCGCAGTCTTTAACACTGGTAGCATGCCGCGACAGCGTGGACGTGAACCGTATGTGCAGTTGACGGACTTTGAGCGAGGGCGTATAGTGGGCATGCGGGAGGCCGGGTGGACGTACCGCCGAATTGCTCAACACGTGGGGCGTGAGGTCTCCACAGTACATCGATGTTGTCGCCAGTGGTCGGCGGAAGGTGCACGTGCCCGTCGACCTGGGACCGGACCGCAGCGACGCACGGATGCACGCCAAGACCGTAGGATCCTACGCAGTGCCGTAGGGGACCGCACCGCCACTTCCCAGCAAATTAGGGACACTGTTGCTCCTGGGGTATCGTCGAGGACCATTCGCAACCGTCTCCATGAAGCTGGGCTACGGTCCTGCACACCGTTAGGCCGTCTTCCACTCACGCCCCAACATCGTGCAGCCCGCCTCCAGTGGTGTCACGACAGGCGTGAATGGAGGGACGAATGGAGACGTGTCGTCTTCAGCGATGAGAGTCGCTTCTGCCTTGGTGCCAATGATGGTCGTATGCGTGTTTGGCGCCGTGCAGGTGAGCGCCACAATCAGGACTGCATACGACCGAGGCACACAGGCCAACACCCGGCATCATGGTGTGGGGAGCGATCTCCTACACTGGCCGTACACCACTGGTGATCGTCGAGGGGACACTGAATAGTGCACGGTACATCCAAACCGTCATCGAACCCATCGTTCTACCATTCCTAGACCGGCAAGGGAACTTGCTGTTCCAACAGGACAATGCACGTCCGCATGTATCCCGTGCCACCCAACGTGCTCTAGAAGGTGTAAGTCGACTACCCTGGCCAGCAAGATCTCCGGATCTGTCCCCCATTGAGCATGTTTGGGACTGGATGAAGCGTCGTCTCACGCGGTCTGCACGTCCAGCACGAACGCTGGTCCAACTGAGGCGCCAGGTGGAAATGGCATGGCAAGCCGTTCCACAGGACTACATCCAGCATCTCTACGATCGTCTCCATGGGAGAATAGCAGCCTGCATTGCTGCGAAAGGTGGATATACACTGTACTAGTGCCGACATTGTGCATGCTCTGTTGCCTGTGTCTATGTGCCTGTGGTTCTGTCAGTGTGATCATGTGATGTATCTGACCCCAGGAATGTGTCAATAAAGTTTCCCCTTCCTGGGACAATGAATTCACGGTGTTCTTATTTCAATTTCCAGAAGTGTATAAATGTAGCTCTTCTTACTGGGCGATTGCATCAACTTAGATGCTTCTCCTGTGTTCTACTGTGCTGCTTGTATTGTCCCCACATACCGCAGCACGCGACAAGGGCTGGCATACCATAAATGTAACCGTTTCAGAGAGAAATGCGACCAATGTGACGATCTCGCGTTATATCGATTCGATGGTGAATGACGAAACACAGAGATTTTCTAAGGTTTTTACTACATATTAACACTTTTCACATTTTCTCGTGTTACGTGGCTGCCAGTCCTCGGTTCATGCAAAATCTTAAGGTCCTCGGTCATGTCCAAGGCACCAAACCGACCAATAATTCAATAATCGATAACTAAAACTATAAATGTAGCCCTTCTTACTGGGCGATTGCATCAGCTTAGATGCTTCTCCTGTGTTCTACTGTGCTGCTTGTATTGTCCCCACATACCGCAGCACGCGACAAGGGCTGGCAGACCATAAATGTAGCCGTTTCAGAGAGAAATGCGACCAATGTGACGATCTCGCGTTATATCGATTCGATGGTGAATGACGAAACACGGAGATTTTCTAAGGTTTTTACTACATATTAACACTTTTCACATTTTCTCGTGTTACGTGGCTCCCAGTCCTCGGTTCATGCAAAACCTTAAGGTCCTCGGTCATGTCCAAGGCACCAAACCGACCAATAATTCAATAATCGATAACTAAAACTATAAATGTAGCTCTTCTTACTGGGCGATTGCATCAACTTAGATGCTTCTCCTGTGTTCTACTGTGCTGCTTGTATTGTCCCCACATAACCCAGCACGCGACAAGGGCTGGCAGACCATAAATGTAACCGTTTCAGAGAGAAATGCGACCAATGTGACGATCTGGCGTTATATCGATTCGATGGTGAATGACGAAACACATAGATTTTCTAAGGTTTTTACTACATATTAACACTTTTCACATTTTCTCGTGTTACGTGGCTGCCAGTCCTCGGTTCATGCAAAATCTTAAGGTCCTCGGTCATGTCCAAGGCACCAAACCGACCAATAATTCAATAATCGATAACTAAAACTATAAATGTAGCTCTTCTTACTGGGCGATTGCATCAACTTAGATGCTTCTCCTGTGTTCTACTGTGCTGCTTGTATTGTCCCCACATACCGCAGCACGCGACAAGGACTGGCAGACCATAAATGTAACCGTTTCAGAGAGAAATGCGACCAATGTGACGATCTCGCGTTATATCGATTCGATGGTGAATGACGAAACACGGAGATTTTCTAAGGTTTTTACTACATATTAACACTTTTCACATTTTCTCGTGTTATGTGGCAGCCAGTCCTCGGTTCATGTAAAATCTTAAGGTGCTCGGTCATGTCCAAGGCACCAAACCGACCAATAATTCAATATTCGATAACTAAAACTATAAATGTAGCTCTTCTTACTGGGCGATTGCATCAACTTAGATGCTTCTCCTGTGTTCTACTGTGCTGCTTGTATTGTCCCCACAAACCGCAGCACGCGAAAAGGGCTGGCAGACCATAAATGTAGCCGTTTCAGAGAGAAATGCGACCAATGTGACGATCTCGCGTTATATCGATTCGATGGTGAATGACGAAACACGGAGATTTTCTAAGGTTTTTACTACATATTAACACTTTTCACATTTTCTCGTGTTACGTGGCTGCCAGTCCTCGGTTCATGCAAGATCTTAAGGTCCTCGGTCATGTCCAAGGCACCAAACCGACCAATAATTCAATAATCGATAACTAAAACTATAAATGTAGCTCTTCTTACTGGGCGATTGCATCAACTTAGATGCTTCTCCTGTGTTCTACTGTGCTGCTTGTATTGTCCCCACATACCGCAGCACGCGACAAGTGCTGGCAGACCATAAATGTAACCGTTTCAGAGAGAAATGCGACCAATGTGACGATCTCGCGTTATATCGATTCGATGGTGAATGACGAAACACGGAGATTTTCTAAGGTTTTTACTACATATTAACACTTTTCACATTTTCTCGTGTTACGTGGCTCCCAGTCCTCGGTTCATGCAAAACCTTAAGGTCCTCGGTCATGTCCAAGGCACCAAACCGACCAATAAATCAATAATCGATAACTAAAACTATAAATGTAGCTCTTCTTACTGGGCGATTGCATCAACTTAGATGCTTCTCCTGTGTTCTACTGTGCTGCTTGTATTGTCCCCACATAACCCAGCACGCGACAAGGGCTGGCAGACCATAAATGTAACCGTTTCAGAGAGAAATGCGACCAATGTGACGATCTTGCGTTATATCGATTCGATGGTGAATGACGAAACACGGAGATTTTCTAAGGTTTTTACTACATATTAACACTTTTCACATTTTCTCGTGTTACGTGGGTACCAGTCCTCGGTTCATGCAAAATCTTAAGGTCCTCGGTCATGTCCAAGGCACCAAACCGACCAATAATTCAATAATCGATAACTAAATCTATAAATGTAGCTCTTCTTACTGGGCGATAGCATCAACTTAGATGCTTCTCCTGTGTTCTACTGTGCTGCTTGTATTGTCCCCACATACCGCAGCACGCGACAAGGGCTGGCAGACCATAAATGTAACCGTTTCAGAGAGAAATGCGACCAATGTGACGATCTCGCGTTATATCGATTCGATGGTGAATGACGAAACACGGAGATTTTCTAAGGTTTTTACTACATATTAACACTTTTCACATTTTCTCGTGTTACGTGGCTGCCAGTCCTCGGTTCATGCAAACTCTTAAGATCCTCGGTCATGTCCAAGGCACCAAACCGACCAATAATTCAATAATCGATAACTAAAACTATAAATGTAGCTCTTCTTACTGGGCGATTGCATCAACTTAGATGCTTCTCCTGTGTTCTACTGTGCTGCTTGTATTGTCCCCACATACCGCAGCACGCGACAAGGGCTGGCAGACCATAAATGTAACCGTTTCAGAGAGAAATGCGACCAATGTGACGATCTCGCGTTATATCGATTCGATGGTGAATGACGAAACACGGAGATTTTCTAAGGTTTTTACTACATATTAACACTTTTCACATTTTCTCGTGTTACGTGGCTCCCAGTCCTCGGTTCATGCAAAACCTTAAGGTCCTCGGTCATGTCCAAGGCACCAAACCGACCAATAAATCAATAATCGATAACTAAAACTATAAATGTAGCTCTTCTTACTGGGCGATTGCATCAACTTAGATGCTTCTCCTGTGTTCTACTGTGCTGCTTGTATTGTCCCCACATAACCCAGCACGCGACAAGGGCTGGCAGACCATAAATGTAACCGTTTCAGAGAGAAATGCGACCAATGTGACGATCTTGCGTTATATCGATTCGATGGTGAATGACGAAACACGGAGATTTTCTAAGGTTTTTACTACATATTAACACTTTTCACATTTTCTCGTGTTACGTGGGTACCAGTCCTCGGTTCATGCAAAATCTTAAGGTCCTCGGTCATGTCCAAGGCACCAAACCGACCAATAATTCAATAATCGATAACTAAATCTATAAATGTAGCTCTTCTTACTGGGCGATTGCATCAACTTAGATGCTTCTCCTGTGTTCTACTGTGCTGCTTGTATTGTCCCCACATACCGCAGCACGCGACAAGGGCTGGCAGACCATAAATGTAACCGTTTCAGAGAGAAATGCGACCAATGTGACGATCTCGCGTTATATCGATTCGATGGTGAATGACGAAACACGGAGATTTTCTAAGGTTTTTACTACATATTAACACTTTTCACATTTTCTCGTGTTACGTGGCTGCCAGTCCTCGGTTCATGCAAACTCTTAAGATCCTCGGTCATGTCCAAGGCACCAAACCGACCAATAATTCAATAATCGATAACTAAAACTATAAATGTAGCTCTTCTTACTGGGCGATTGCATCAACTTAGATGCTTCTCCTGTGTTCTACTGTGCTGCTTGTATTGTCCCCACATACCGCAGCACGCGACAAGGGCTGGCAGACCATAAATGTAACCGTTTCAGAGAGAAATGCGACCAATGTGACGATCTCGCGTTATATCGATTCGATGGTGAATGACGAAACACGGAGATTTTCTAAGGTTTTTAATACATATTAACCTTTTCACATTTTCTCGTGTTACGTGGCTGCCAGTCCTCGTTTCATGCAAAATCTTAAGGTCCTCGGTCATGTCCAAGGCACCAAACCGACCAATAATTCAATAATCGATAACTAAAACTATAAATGTAGCTCTTCTCACTGGGAGATTGCATCAACTTAGATGCTTCTCCTGTGTTCTACTGTGCTGCTTGTATTGTCCCCACATACCGCAGCACGCGACAAGGGCTGGCAGACCATAAATGTAACCGTTTCAGAGAGAAATGCGACCAATGTGACGATCTCGCGTTATATCGATTCGATGGTGAATGACGAAACACGGAGATTTTCTAAGGTTTTTACTACATATTAACACTTTTCACATTTTCTCGTGTTACGTGGCTGCCAGTCCTCGGTTCATGCAAAATCTTAAGGTCCTCGGTCATGTCCAAGGCACCAATGTTGTTGTTGTGGTCTTCAGTCCTGAGACTGGTTTGATGCAGCTCTCCATGCTACTCTATCCTGTGCAAGCTTCTTCATCTCCCAGTACCTACTGCAACCTACATCCTTCTGAATCTGCTTAGTGTATTGATCTCTTGGTCTCCCTCTACGATTTTTACCCTCCACGCTGCCCTCCAATGCTAAAGTTGTGATCCCTTGATGCCTCAAAACATGTCCTACCAACCGATCCCTTCTTTTAGTCAAGTTGTGCCACAAACTTCTCTTCTCCCCAATCCTATTCAATACCTCCTCATTAGTTACGTGATCTACCCACCTTATCTTCAGCATTCTTCTGTAGCACCACATTTCGAAAGCTTCTATTCTCTTCTTGTCCAAACTAGTTATCGTCCATGTCTCACTTCCATACATGGCTACACTCCATACAAATACTTTCAGAAACGACTTCCTGACACCTAAATCTATACTCGATGTTAACAAATTTCTCTTCTTGAGAAACGCTTTCCTTGCCATTGCCAGTCTACATTTTATATCCTCTCTACTTCGACCATCATCGGTTATTTTACTCCCTAAATAGCAAAACTCCTTTACTACTTTAAGGGTCTCATTTCCTAATCTAATTCCCTCAGCATCACCCGACTTAATTTGACTACATTCCATTATCCTCGTTTTGCTTTTGTTGATGTTCATCTTATATCCTCCTTTCAAGACATTGTCCATTCCGTTCAACTGCTCTTCCAAGTCCTTTGCTGTCTCTGACAGAATTACAATGTCATCGGCGAACCTCAAAGTTTTTACTTCTTCTCCATGAATTTTAATACCTACTCCGAACTTTTCTTTTGTTTCCTTTACTGCTTGCTCAATATACAGATTGAATAACATCGGGGAGAGGCTACAACCCTGTCTCACTCCTTTCCCAACCACTGCTTCCCTTTCATGCCCCTCGACTCTTATAACTGCCATCTGGTTTCTGTACAAATTGTAAATAGCCTTTCGCTCCCTGTATTTTACCCCTGCCACCTTCAGAATTTGAAAGAGAGTATTCCAGTCAACATTGTCAAAAGCTTTCTCTAAGTCTACAAATGCTAGAAACGTAGGTTTGCCTTTTCTTAATCTTTCTTCCAAGATAAGTCGTAAGGTCAGTATTGCCTCACGTGTTCCAACATTTCTACGGAATCCAAACTGATCTTCCCCGAGGTCGGCTTCTACCAGTTTTTCCATTCGTCTGTAAAGAATTCGCGTTAGTATTTTGCAGCTGTGACTTATTAAACTGATAGTTCGGTAATTTTCACATCTGTCAACACCTGCTTTCTTTGGGATTGGAATTATTATATTCTTCTTGAAGTCTGTGGGTATTTCACCTGTCTCATACATCGTGCTCATTAGATGGTAGAGTTTTGTCATGACTGGCTCTCCCGAGGCCATCAGTAGTTCTAGTGGAATGTTGTCTACTCCCGGGGCCTTGTTTCGACTCAGGTCTTTCAGTGCTCTGTCAAACTCTTCACGCAGTATCTTATCTCCCATTTCGTCTTCATCTACATCCTCTTCCATTTCCATAATATTGTCCTCGAGTACATCTCCCTTGTATAAACCGTCTATATACTCCTTCCACCTTTCTGCCTTCCCTTCTTTGCTTAGAACTGGGTTGCCATCTGAGCTCTTGATATTCATACAAGTGGTTCTCTTCTCTCCAAAGGTCTCTTTAATTTTCCTGTAGGCAGTATCTATCTTACCCCTAGTGAGACAAGCCTCTACATCCTTACATTTGTCCTCTAGCCATCCCTGCTTAGCCATTTTGCACTTCCTGTCGATTTCATTTTTGAGACGTTTGTATTCCTTTTTGCCTGCTTCATTTACTGCATTTTTATATCTTCTCCTTTCATCAATTAAATTCAATATTTCTTCTGTTACCCAAGGATTTCTATTAGCCCTCGTCTTTTTACCTACTTGATCGTCTGCTGCCTTCACCACTTCATCCCTCAGAGCTACCCATTCTTCTTCTACTGTATTTCTTTCCCACATTCCTGTCAATTGTCCCCTTATGCTCTCCCTGAAACTCTCTACAACCTCTGGTTCTTTCAGTTTATCCAGGTCCCATCTCCTTAAATTCCCACCTTTTTGCAGTTTCTTCAGTTTCAATCTGCAGTTCATAACCAATAGATTGTGGTCAGAATCCACATCTGCCCCAGGAAATGTCTTACAATTTAAAACCTGGTTCCTAAATCTCTGTCTTACCATTATATAATCTATCTGAAACCTGTCAGTATCTCCTGGCTTCTTCCATGTATACAGCCTCCTTTCATGATTCTTGAACCAAGTGTTAGCTATGATTAAGTTATGCTCTGTGCAAAATTCTACAAGGCGGTTTCCTCTTTCATTCCTTCCCCCCAATCCATATTCACCTACTATGTTTCCTTCTCTCCCTTTTCCTACTGACGAATTCCAGTCACCCATGACTATTAAATTTTCGTCTCCCTTCACTACCTGAATAATTTCTTTTATCTCGTCATACATTTCATCTATTTCTTCATCATCTGCCGAGCTAGTTGGCATATAAACTTGTACTACTGTAGTAGGCATGGGCTTTGTGTCCCCACATAACCCAGCACGCGACAAGGGCTGGCAGACCATAAATGTATCCGTTTCAGAGAGAAATGCGACCAATGTGACGATCTCGCGTTATATCGATTCGATGGTGAATGACGAAACAAGGAGATTTTCTAAGGTTTTTACTACATATTAACACTTTTCACATTTTCTCGTGTTACGTGGCTCCCAGTCCTCGGTTCATGCAAAACCTTAAGGTCCTCGGTCATGTCCAAGGCACCAAACCGACCAATAATTCAATAATCGATAACTAAAACTATAAATGTAGCTCTTCTTACTGGGAGATTGCATCAACTTAGATGCTTCTCCTGTGTTCTACTGTGCTGCTTGTATTGTCCCCACATACCGCAGCACGCGACAAGGGCTGGCAGACCATAAATGTAACCGTTTCAGAGAGAAATGCGACCAATGTGACGATCTCGCGTTATATCGATTCGATGGTGAATGACGAAACACGGAGATTTTCTAAGGTTTTTACTACATATTAACACTTTTCACATTTTCTCGTGTTACGTGGCTGCCAGTCCTCGGTTTATGCAAAATCTTAAGGTCCTCGGTCATGTCCAAGGCACCAAACCGACCAATAATTCAATAATCGATAACTAAAACTATAAATGTAGCTCTTCTTACTGGGCGATTGCATCAACTTAGATGCTTCTCCTGTGTTCTACTGTGCTGCTTGTATTGTCCCCACATACCGCAGCACGCGACAAGGGCTGGCAGACCATAAATGTAGCCGTTTCAGAGAGAAATGCGACCAATGTGACGATCTCGCGTTATATCGATTCGATGGTGAATGACGAAACACGGAGATTTTCTAAGGTTTTTACTACATATTAACACTTTTCACATTTTCTCGTGTTACGTGGCTGCCAGTCCTCGGTTCATGCAAAATCTTAAGGTCCTCGGTCATGTCCAAGGCACCAAACCGACCAATAATTCAATAATCGATAACTAAAACTATAAATGTAGTTCTTCTTACTGGGCGATTGCATCAACTTAGATGCCTCTCCTGTGTTCTACTGTGCTGCTTGTATTGTCCCCACATAACCCAGCACGCGACAAGGGCTGGCAGACCATAAATGCAACCGTTTCAGAGAGAAATGCGACCAATGTGACGATCTCGCGTTTTATCGATTCGATGGTGAATGACGAAACACGGAGATTTTCTAAGGTTTTTACTACATATTAACACTTTTCACATTTTCTCGTGTTACGTGGCTGCCAGTCCCCGGTTCATGCAAAATCTTAAGGTCCTCGGTCATGTCCAAGGCACCAAACCGACCAATAATTCAATAATCGATAGCTAAAACTATAAATGTAGCTCTTCTTACTGGGCGATTGCATCAACTTAGATGCTTCTCCTGTGTTCTACTGTGCTGCTTGTATTGTCCCCACATACCGCAGCACGCGACAAGGGCTGGCAGACCATAAATGTAACCGTTTCAGAGAGAAATGCGACCAATGTGACGCTCTCGCGTTATATCGATTCGATGGTGAATGACGAAACACGGAGATTTTCTAAGGTTTTTACTACATATTAACACTTTTTACATTTTCTCGTGTTACGTGGCTGCCAGTCCTCGGTTCATGCAAAATCTTAAGGTCCTCGGTCATGTTCAAGGCACCAAACCGACCAATAATTCAATAATCGATAACTAGAACTATAAATGTAGCTCTTCTTACTGGGCGATTGCATCAACTTAGATGCTTCTCCTGTGTTCTACTGTGAGCTTGTATTGTCTCCACATACCGCAGCTCGCGACAAGGGCTGGCAGACCATAAATGTAACCGTTTCAGAGAGAAATGCGACCAATGTGACGATCTCGCGTTATATCGATTCGATGGTGAATGACGAAACACGGAGATTTTCTAAGGTTTTTACTACATATTAACACTTTTCACATTTTCTCGTGTTACGTGGCTGCCAGTCCTCGGTTCATGCAAAATCGTAAGGTCCTCGGTCATGTCCAAGGCACCAAACCGACCAATAATTCAATAATCGATAACTAAAACTATAAATGTAGCTCTTCTTACTGGGCGATTGCATCAACTTAGATGCTTCTCCTGTGTTCTACTGTGCTGCTTGTATTGTCCCCACATAACCCAGCACGCGACAAGGGCTGGCAGACCATAAATGTAACCGTTTCAGAGAGAAATGCGACCAATGTGACGATCTCGCGTTATATCGATTCGATGGTGAATGACGAAACACGGAGATTTTCTAAGGTTTTTACTACATATTAACACTTTTCACATTTTCTCGTGTTACGTGGCTGCCAGTCCTCGGTTCATGCAAAATCTTAAGGTCCTCGGTCATGTCCAAGGCACCAAACCGACCAATAATTCAATAATCGATAACTAAAACTATAAATGTAGCTCTTCTTACTGGGCGATTGCATCAACTTAGATGCTTCTCCTGTGTTCTACTGTGAGCTTGTATTGTCCCCACATACCGCAGCACGCGACAAGGGCTGGCAGACCATAAATGTAACCGTTTCAGAGAGAAATGCGACCAATGTGACGATCTCGCGTTATATCGATTCGATGGTGAATGACGAAACACGGAGATTTTCTAAGGTTTTTACTACATATTAACACTTTTCACATTTTCTCGTGTTACGTGGCTGCCAGTCCTCAGTTCATGCAAAATCTTAAGGTCCTCGGTCATGTCCAAGGCACCAAACCGACCAATAATTCAATAATCGATAACTAAAACTATAAATGTAGCTCTTCTTACTGGGCGATTGCATCAACTTAGATGCTTCTCCTGTGTTCTACTGTGCTGCTTGTATTGTTCCCACATACCGCAGCACGCGACAAGGGCTGGCAGACCATAAATGTAACCGTTTCAGAGAGAAATGCGACCAATGTGACGATCTCGCGTTATATCGATTCGATGGTGAATGACGAAACACGGAGATTTTCTAAGGTTTTTACTACATATTAACACTTTTCACATTTTCTCGTGTTACGTGGCTCCCAGTCCTCGGTTCATGCAAAACCTTAAGGTCCTAGGTCATGTCCAAGGCACCAAACCGACCCATAATTCAATAATCGATAACTAAAACTATAAATGTAGCTCTTCTTACTGGGCGATTGCATCAACTTAGATGCTTCTCCTGTGTTCTACTGTGCTGCTTGTATTGTCCCCACATAACCCAGCACGCGACAAGGGCTGGCAGACATTAATGTAACCGTTTCAGAGAGAAATGCGACCAATGTGACGATCTCGCGTTATATCGATTCGATGGTGAATGACGAAACACGTAGATTTTCTAAGGTTTTTACTACATATTAACACTTTTCACATTTTCTCGTGTTACGTGGGTACCAGTCCTCGGTTCATGCAAAAACTTAAGGTCCTCGGTCATGTCCAAGGCACCAAACCGACCAATAATTCAATAATCGATAACTAAAACTATAAATGTAGCTCTTCTTACTGGGCGACTGCATCAACTAAGATGCTTCTCCTGTGTTCTACTGTGCTGCTTGTATTGTCCCCACATACCGCAGCACGCGACAAGGGCTGGCAGACCATAAATGTAACCGTTTCAGAGAGAAATGCGACCAATGTGACGATCTCGCGTTATATCGATTCGATGGTGAATGACGAAACACGGAGATTTTCTAAGGTTTTTACTACATATTAACACTTTTCACATTTTCTCGTGTTACGTGGCTGCCAGTCCTCGGTTCATGCAAAATCTTAAGGTCCTAGGTCATGTCCAAGGCACCAAACCGACCAATAATTCAATAATCGATAACTAAAACTATAAATGTAGTTCTTCTTACTGGGCGATTGCATCAACTTAGATGCCTCTCCTGTGTTCTACTGTGCTGCTTGTATTGTCCCCACATAACCCAGCACGCGACAAGGGCTGGCAGACCATAAATGCAACCGTTTCAGAGAGAAATGCGACCAATGTGACGATCTCGCGTTTTATCGATTCGATGGTGAATGACGAAACACGGAGATTTTCTAAGGTTTTTACTACATATTAACACTTTTCACATTTTCTCGTGTTACGTGGCTGCCAGTCCCCGGTTCATGCAAAATCTTAAGGTCCTCGGTCATGTCCAAGGAACCAAACCGACCAATAATTCAATAATCGATAGCTAAAACTATAAATGTAGCTCTTCTTACTGGGCGATTGCATCAACTTAGATGCTTCTCCTGTGTTCTACTGTGAGCTTGTATTGTCCCCACATACCGCAGCTCGCGACAAGGGCTGGCAGACCATAAATGTAACCGTTTCAGAGAGAAATGCGACCAATGTGACGATCTCGCGTTATATCGATTCGATGGTGAATGACGAAACACGGAGATTTTCTAAGGTTTTTACTACATATTAACACTTTTCACATTTTCTCGTGTTACGTGGCTGCCAGTCCTCGGTTCATGCAAAATCTTAAGGTCCTCGGTCATGTCCAAGGCACCAAACCGACCAATAATTCAATAATCGCTAACTAAAACTATAAATGTAGCTCTTCTTACTGGGCGATTGCATCAACTTAGATGCTTCTCCTGTGTTCTACTGTGAGCTTGTATTGTCCCCACATACCGCAGCACGCGACAAGGGCTGGCAGACCATAAATGTAACCGTTTCAGAGAGAAATGCGACCAATGTGACGATCTCGCGTTATATCGATTCGATGGTGAATGACGCGACACGGAGATTTTCTAAGGTTTTTACTACATATTAACACTTTTCACATTTTCTCGTGTTACGTGGCTGCCAGTCCTCAGTTCATGCAAAATCTTAAGGTCCTCGGTCATGTCCAAGGCACCAAACCGACCAATAATTCAATAATCGATAACTAAAACTATAAATGTAGCTCTTCTTACTGGGCGATTGCATCAACTTAGATGCTTCTCCTGTGTTCTACTGTGCTGCTTGTATTGTTCCCACATACCGCAGCACGCGACAAGGGCTGGCAGACCATAAATGTAACCGTTTCAGAGAGAAATGCGACCAATGTGACGATCTCGCGTTATATCGATTCGATGGTGAATGACGAAACACGGAGATTTTCTAAGGTTTTTACTACATATTAACACTTTTCACATTTTCTCGTGTTACGTGGCTCCCAGTCCTCGGTTCATGCAAAACCTTAAGGTCCTCGGTCATGTTCAAGGCACCAAACCGACCCATAATTCAATAATCGATAACTAAAACTATAAATGTAGCTCTTCTTACTGGGCGATTGCATCAACTTAGATGCTTCTCCTGTGTTCTACTGTGCTGCTTGTATTGTCCCCACATAACCCAGCACGCGACAAGGGCTGGCAGACATTAATGTAACCGTTTCAGAGAGAAATGCGACCAATGTGACGATCTCGCGTTATATCGATTCGATGGTGAATGACGAAACACGGAGATTTTCTAAGGTTTTTACTACATATTAACACTTTTCACATTTTCTCGTGTTACGTGGGTACCAGTCCTCGGTTCATGCAAAATCTTAAGGTCCTCGGTCATGTCCAAGGCACCAAACCGACCAATAATTCAATAATCGATAACTAAAACTATAAATGTAGCTCTTCTTACTGGGCGACTGCATCAACTAAGATGCTTCTCCTGTGTTCTACTGTGCTGCTTGTATTGTCCCCACATACCGCAGCACGCGACAAGGGCTGGCAGACCATAAATGTAACCGTTTCAGAGAGAAACGCGACCAATGTGACGATCTCGCGTTATATCGATTCGATGGTGAATGACGAAACACGGAGATTTTCTAAGGTTTTTACTACATATTAACACTTTTCACATTTTTTCGTGTTACGTGGCTGCCAGTCCTCGGTTCATGCAATCTCTTAAGGTCCTCGGTCATGTCCAAGGCACCAAACTGACCAATAATTCAATAATCGATAACTAAAACTATAAATGTAGCTCATCTTACTGGGCGATTGCATCAACTTAGATGCTTCTCCTGTGTTCTACTGTGCTGCTTGTATTGTCCCCACATACCGCAGCACGCGACAAGGGCTGGCAGACCATAAATGTAACCGTTTCAGAGAGACATGCGACCAATGTGACGATCTCGCGTTATATCGATTCGATGGTGAATGACGAAACACGGAGATTTTCTAAGGTTTTTAATACATATTAACCTTTTCACATTTTCTCGTGTTACGTGGCTGCCAGTCCTCGGTTCATGCAAAATCTTAAGGTCCTCGGTCATGTCCAAGGCACCAAACCGACCAATAATTCAATAATCGATAACTAAAACTATAAATGTAGCTCTTCTTACTGGGCGATTGCATCAACTTAGATGCTTCTCCTGTGTTCTACTGTGCTGCTTGTATTGTCCCCACATACCGCAGCACGCGACAAGGGCTGGCAGACCATAAATGTAACCGTTTCAGAGAGAAATGCGACCAATGTGACGATCTCGTGTTTTATCGATTCGATGGTGAATGACGAAACACGGAGATTTTCTAAGGTTTTTACTACATATTAACACTTTTCACATTTTCTCGTGTTACGTGGCTGCCAGTCCTCGGTTCATGCAAAATCTTAAGGTCCTCGGTCATGTCCAAGGCACCAAACCGACCAATAATTCAATAATCGATAACTAAAACTATAAATGTAGCTCTTCTTACTGGGCGATTGCATCAACTTAGATGCTTCTCCTGTGTTCTACTGTGCTGCTTGTATTGTCCCCACATACCGAAGCACGCGACAAGGGCTGGCAGACCATAAATGTAACCGTTTCACAGAGAAATGCGACCAATGTGACGATCACGCGTTATATCGATTCGATGGTGAATGACGAAACACGGAGATTTTCTAAGGTTTTTACTACATTTTAACACTTTTCACATTTTCTCGTGTTACGTGGCTGCCAGTCCTCGGTTTATGCAAAATCTTAAGGTCCTCGGTCATGTCCAAGGCACCAAACCGACCAATAATTCAATAATCGATAACTAAAACTATAAATGTAGCTCTTCTTACTGGGCGATTGCATCAACTTAGATGCTTCTCCTGTGTTCTACTGTGCTGCTTGTATTGTCCCCACATACCGCAGCACGCGACAAGGGCTGGCAGACCATAAATGTAACCGTTTCAGAGAGAAATGCGACCAATGTGACGATCTCGCGTTATATCGATTCGATGGTGAATGACGAAACACGGAGATTTTCTAAGGTTTTTACTACATATTAACACTTTTCACATTTTCTCGTGTTACGTGGCTGCCAGTCCTCGGTTCATGCAAAATCTTAAGGTCCTCGGTCATGTCCAAGGCACCAAACCGACCAATAATTCAATAATCGATAACTAAAACTATAAATGTAGCTCTTCTTACTGGGCGATTGCATCAACTTAGATGCTTCTCCTGTGTTCTACTGTGAGCTTGTATTGTCCCCACATAACCCAGCACGCGACAAGGGCTGGCAGACCATAAATGTAACCGTTTCAGAGAGAAATGCGACCAATGTGACGATCTCGCGTTATATCGATTCGATGGTGAATGACGCAACACGGAGATTTTCTAAGGTTTTTACTACATATTAACACTTTTCACATTTTCTCGTGTTACGTGGCTGCCAGTCCTCGGTTCATGCAAAATCTTAAGGTCCTCGGTCATGTCCAAGGCACCAAACCGACCAATAATTCAATAATCGATAACTAAAACTATAAATGTAGCTCTTCTTACTGGGCGATTGCATCAACTTAGATGCTTCTCCTGTGTTCTACTGTGAGCTTGTATTGTCCCCACATACCGCAGCACGCGACAAGGGCTGGCAGACCATAAATGTAACCGTTTCAGAGAGAAATGCGACCAATGTGACGATCTCGCGTTATATCGATTCGATGGTGAATGA
Organism: Schistocerca nitens; assembly: GCF_023898315.1. Taxonomy (NCBI): domain Eukaryota; kingdom Metazoa; phylum Arthropoda; class Insecta; order Orthoptera; family Acrididae; genus Schistocerca; species Schistocerca nitens. The sequence continues at coordinate 71,423,610 of NC_064625.1, forward strand.
CGAAACACGGAGATTTTCTAAGGTTTTTACTACATATTAACACTTTTCACATTTTCTCGTGTTACGTGGCTCCCAGTCCTCGGTTCATGCAAAACCTTAAGGTCCTAGGTCATGTCCAAGGCACCAAACCGACCCATAATTCAATAATCGATAACTAAAACTATAAATGTAGCTCTTCTTACTGGGCGATTGCATCAACTTAGATGCTTCTCCTGTGTTCTACTGTGCTGCTTGTATTGTCCCCACATAACCCAGCACGCGACAAGGGCTGGCAGACCATAAATGTAACCGTTTCAGAGAGAAATGCGACCAATGTGACGATCTCGCGTTATATCGATTCGATGGTGAATGACGAAACACGTAGATTTTCTAAGGTTTTTACTACATATTAACACTTTTTACATTTTTTCGTGTTACGTGGGTACCAGTCCTCGGTTCACGCAAAAACTTAAGGTCCTCGGTAATGTCCAAGGCACCAAACCGACCAATAATTCAATAATCGATAACTAAAACTATAAATGTAGCTCTTCTTACTGGGCGACTGCATCAACTAAGATGCTTCTCCTGTGTTCTACTGTGCTGCTTGTATTGTCCCCACATACCGCAGCACGCGACAAGGGCTGGCAGACCATAAATGTAACCGTTTCAGAGAGAAATGCGACCAATGTGACGATCTCGCGTTATATCGATTCGATGGTGAATGACGAAACACGGAGATTTTCTAAGGTTTTTACTACATATTAACACTTTTCACATTTTCTCGTGTTACGTGGCTGCCAGTCCTCGGTTCATGCAAAATCTTAAGGTCCTAGGACATGTCCAAGGCACCAAACCGACCAATAATTCAATAATCGATAACTAAAACTATAAATGTAGTTCTTCTTACTGGGCGATTGCATCAACTTAGATGCCTCTCCTGTGTTCTACTGTGCTGCTTGTATTGTCCCCACATAACCCAGCACGCGACAAGGGCTGGCAGACCATAAATGCAACCGTTTCAGAGAGAAATGCGACCAATGTGACGATCTCGCGTTTTATCGATTCGATGGTGAATGACGAAACACGGAGATTTTCTAAGGTTTTTACTACATATTAACACTTTTCACATTTTCTCGTGTTACGTGGCTGCCAGTCCCCGGTTCATGCAAAATCTTAAGGTCCTCGGTCATGTCCAAGGCACCAAACCGACCAATAATTCAATAATCGATAGCTAAAACTATAAATGTAGCTCTTCTTACTGGGCGATTGCATCAACTTAGATGCTTCTCCTGTGTTCTACTGTGCTGCTTGTATTGTCCCCACATACCGCAGCACGCGACAAGGGCTGGCAGACCATAAATGTAACCGTTTCAGAGAGAAATGCGACCAATGTGACGCTCTCGCGTTATATCGATCCGATGGTGAATGACGAAACACGGAGATTTTCTAAGGTTTTTACTACATATTAACACTTTTCACATTTTCTCGTGTTACGTGGCTGCCAGTCCTCGGTTCATGCAAAATCTTAAGGTCCTCGGTCATGTTCAAGGCACCAAACCGACCAATAATTCAATAATCGATAACTAGAACTATAAATGTAGCTCTTCTTACTGGGCGATTGCATCAACTTAGATGCTTCTCCTGTGTTCTACTGTGAGCTTGTATTGTCCCCACATACCGCAGCTCGCGACAAGGGCTGGCAGACCATAAATGTAACCGTTTCAGAGAGAAATGCGACCAATGTGACGACCTCGCGTTATATCGATTCAATGGTGAATGACGAAACACGGAGATTTTCTAAGGTTTTTACTACATATTAACACTTTTCACATTTTCTCGTGTTACGTGGCTGCCAGTCCTCGGTTCATGCAAAATCTTAAGGTCCTCGGTCATGTCCAAGGCACCAAACCGACCAATAATTCAATAATCGATAACTAAAACTATAAATGTAGCTCTTCTTACTGGGCGATTGCATCAACTTAGATGCTTCTCCTGTGTTCTACTGTGCTGCTTGTATTGTCCCCACATAACCCAGCACGCGCCAAGGGCTGGCAGACCATAAATGTAACCGTTTCAGAGAGAAATGCGACCAATGTGACGATCTCGCGTTATATCGATTCGATGGTGAATGACGAAACACGGAGATTTTCTAAGGTTTTTACTACATATTAACACTTTTCACATTTTCTCGTGTTACGTGGCTGCCAGTCCTCGGTTCATGCAAAATCTTAAGGTCCTCGGTCATGTCCAAGGCACCAAACCGACCAATAATTCAATAATCGATAACTAAAACTATAAATGTAGCTCTTCTTACTGGGCGATTGCATCAACTTAGATGCTTCTCCTGTGTTCTACTGTGAGCTTGTATTGTCCCCACATACCGCAGCACGCGACAAGGGCTGGCAGACCATAAATGTAACCGTTTCAGAGAGAAATGCGACCAATGTGACGATCTCGCGTTATATCGATTCGATGGTGAATGACGCAACACGGAGATTTTCTAAGGTTTTTACTACATATTAACACTTTTCACATTTTCTCGTGTTACGTGGCTCCCAGTTCTCGGTTCATGCAAAACCTTAAGGTCCTCGGTCATGTCCAAGGCACCAAACCGACCCATAATTCAATAATCGATAACTAAAACTATAAATGTAGCTCTTCTTACTTTGCGATTGCATCAACTTAGATGCTTCTCCTGTGTTCTACTGTGCTGCTTGTATTGTCCCCACATAACCCAGCACGCGACAAGGGCTGGCAGACATTAATGTAACCGTTTCAGAGAGAAATGCGACCAATGTGACGATCTCGCGTTATATCGATTCGATGGTGAATGACGAAACACGTAGATTTTCTAAGGTTTTTACTACATATTAACACTTTTCACATTTTCTCGTGTTACGTGGGTACCAGTCCTCGGTTCATGCAAAATCTTAAGGTCCTCGGTCATGTCCAAGGCACCAAACCGACCAATAATTCAATAATCGATAACTAAAACTATAAATGTAGCTCTTCTTACTGGGCGACTGCATCAACTAAGATGCTTCTCCTGTGTTCTACTGTGCTGCTTGTATTGTCCCCACATACCGCAGCACGCGACAAGGGCTGGCAGACCATAAATGTAACCGTTTCAGAGAGAAATGCGACCAATGTGACGATCTCGCGTTATATCGATTCGATGGTGAATGACGAAACACGGAGATTTTCTAAGGTTTTTACTACATATTAACACTTTTCACATTTTTTCGTGTTACGTGGCTGCCAGTCCTCGGTTCATGCAATCTCTTAAGGTCCTCGGTCATGTCCAAGGCACCAAACCGACCAATAATTCAATAATCGATAACTAAAACTATAAATGTAGCTCATCTTACTGGGCGATTGCATCAACTTAGATGCTATTCCTGTGTTCTACTGTGCTGCTTGTATTGTCCCCACATACCGCAGCACGCGACAAGGGCTGGCAGACCATAAATGTAACCGTTTCAGAGAGACATGCGACCAATGTGACGATCTCGCGTTATATCGATTCGATGGTGAATGACGAAACACGGAGATTTTCTAAGGTTTTTAATACATATTAACCTTTTCACATTTTCTCGTGTTACGTGGCTGCCAGTCCTCGGTTCATGCAAAATCTTAAGGTCCTCGGTCATGTCCAAGGCACCAAACCGACCAATAATTCAATAATCGATAACTAAAACTATAAATGTAGCTCTTCTTACTGGGCGATTGCAACAACTTAGATGCTTCTCCTGTGTTCTACTGTGCTGCTTGTATTGTCCCCACATACCGCAGCACGCGACAAGGGCTGGCAGACCATAAATGTAACCGTTTCAGAGAGAAATGCGACCAATGTGACGATCTCGTGTTTTATCGATTCGATGGTGAATGACGAAACACGGAGATTTTCTAAGGTTTTTACTACATATTAACACTTTTCACATTTTCTCGTGTTACGTGGCTGCCAGTCCTCGGTTCATGCAAAATCTTAAGGTCCTCGGTCATGTCCAAGGCACCAAACCGACCAATAATTCAATAATCGATAACTAAAACTATAAATGTAGCTCTTCTTACTGGGCGATTGCATCAACTTAGATGCTTCTCCTGTGTTCTACTGTGCTGCTTGTATTGTCCCCACATACCGAAGCACGCGACAAGGGCTGGCAGACCATAAATGTAACCGTTTCACAGAGAAATGCGACCAATGTGACGATCACGCGTTATATCGATTCGATGGTGAATGACGAAACACGGAGATTTTCTAAGGTTTTTACTACATTTTAACACTTTTCACATTTTCTCGTGTTACGTGGCTGCCAGTCCTCGGTTTATGCAAAATCTTAAGGTCCTCGGTCATGTCCAAGGCACCAAACCGACCAATAATTCAATAATCGATAACTAAAACTATAAATGTAGCTCTTCTTACTGGGCGATTGCATCAACTTAGATGCTTCTCCTGTGTTCTACTGTGCTGCTTGTATTGTCCCCACATACCGCAGCACGCGACAAGGGCTGGCAGACCATAAATGTAGCCGTTTCAGAGAGAAATGCGACCAATGTGACGATCTCGCGTTATATCGATTCGATGGTGAATGACGAAACACGGAGATTTTCTAAGGTTTTTACTACATATTAACACTTTTCACATTTTCTCGTGTTACGTGGCTGCCAGTCCTCGGTTCATGCAAAATCTTAAGGTCCTCGGTCATGTCCAAGGCACCAAACCGACCAATAATTCAATAATCGATAACTAAAACTATAAATGTAGCTCTTCTTACTGGGCGATTGCATCAACTTAGATGCTTCTCCTGTGTTCTACTGTGCTGCTTGTATTGTCCCCACATACCGCAGCACGCGACAAGGGCTGGCAGACCATAAATGTAGCCGTTTCAGAGAGAAATGCGACCAATGTGACGATCTCGCGTTATATCGATTCGATGGTGAATGACGAAACACGGAGATTTTCTAAGGTTTTTACTACATATTAACACTTTTCACATTTTCTCGTGTTACGTGGCTGCCAGTCCTCGGTTCATGCAAAATCTTAAGGTCCTCGGTCATGTCCAAGGCACCAAACCGACCAATAATTCAATAATCGATAACTAAAACTATAAATGTAGCTCTTCTTACTGGGCGATTGCATCAACTTAGATGCTTCTCCTGTGTTCTACTGTGCTGCTTGTATTGTCCCCACATTACCCAGCACGCGACAAGGGCTGGCAGACCATAAATGCAACCGTTTCAGAGAGAAATGCGACCAATGTGACGATCTCGCGTTATATCGATTCGATGGTGAATGACGAAACACGGAGATTTTCTAAGGTTTTTACTACATATTAACACTTTTCACATTTTCTCGTGTTACGTGGCTGCCAGTCCTCGGTTCATGCAAAATCTTAAAGTCCTCGGTCATGTCCAAGGCACCAAACCGACCAATAATTCAATAATCGATAACTAAAACTATAAATGTAGCTCTTCTTACTGGGCGATTGCATCAACTTAGATGCTTCTCCTGTGTTCTACTGTGCTGCTTGTCTTGTCCGCATATTCCGCAGCACGCGACAAGGGCTGGCAGACCATAAATGTAACCGTTTCAGAGAGAAATGCGACCAATGTGACGATCTCGCGTTATATCGATTCGATGGTGAATGATGAAACACGGAGATTTTCTAAGGTTTTTACTACATATTAACACTTTTCACATTTTCTCGTGTTACGTGGCTGCCAGTCCTCGGTTCATGCAAAATCTTAAGGTCCTAGGTCATGTCCAAGGCACCAAACCGACCAATAATTCAATAATCGATAACTAAAACTATAAATGTAGCTCTTCTTACTGGGCGATTGCATCAACTTAGATGCTTCTCCTGTGTTCTACTGTGAGCTTGTATTGTCCCCACATAACCCAGCACGCGACAAGGGCTGGCAGACCATAAATGTAACCGTTTCACAGAGAAATGCGACCAATGTGACGATCTCGCGTTATATCGATTCGATGGTGAATGACGAAACACGGAGATTTTCTAAGGTTTTTACTACATATTAACACTTTTCACTATTTCTCGTGTTACGTGGCTGCCAGTCCTCGGTTCATGCAAAATCTTAAGGTCCTCGGTCATGTCCAAGGCACCAAACCGACCAATAATTCAATAATCGATAACTAAAACTATAAATGTAGCCTTTCTTACTGGGCGATTGCATCAACTTAGATGCTTCTCCTGTGTTCTACTGTGAGCTTGAATTGTCCCCACATACCACAGCTCGCGACAAGGGCTGGCAGACCATAAATGTAACCGTTTCAGAGAGAAATGCGACCAATGTGACGATCTCGCGTTATATCGATTCGATGGTGAATGACGAAACACGGAGATTTTCTAAGGTTTTTACTACATATTAACACTTTTCACATTTTCTCGTGTTACGTGGCTGCCAGTCCTCGGTTCATGCAAAATCTTAAGGTCCTCGGTCATGTCCAAGGCACCAAACCGACCAATAATTCAATAATCGATAACTAAAACTATAAATGTAGCTCTTCTTACTGGGCGATTGCATCAACTTAGATGCTTCTCCTGTGTTCTACTGTGCTGCTTGTATTGTCCCCACATAACCCAGCACGCGACAAGGGCTGGCAGACCATAAATGTAACCGTTTCAGAGAGAAATGCGACCAATGTGACGATCTCGCGTTATATCGATTCGATGGTGAATGACGAAACACGGAGATTTTCTAAGGTTTTTACTACATATTAACACTTTTCACATTTTCTCGTGTTACGTGGCTGCCAGTCCTCGGTTCATGCAAAATGTTAAGGTCCTCGGTCATGTCCAAGGCACCAAACCGACCAATAATTCAATAATCGATAACTAAAACTATAAATGTAGCTCTTCTTACTGGGCGATTGCATCAACTTAGATGCTTCTCCTGTGTTCTACTGTGAGCTTGTATTGTCCCCACATACCGCAGCACGCGACAAGGGCTGGCAGACCATAAATGTAACCGTTTCAGAGAGAAATGCGTCCAATGTGACGATCTCGCGTTATATCGATTCGATGGTGAATGACGAAACACGTAGATTTTCTATGGTTTTTACTACATATTAACACTTTTCACATTTTCTCGTGTTACGTGGCTGCCAGTCCTCAGTTCATGCAAAATCTTAAGGTCCTCGGTCATGTCCAAGGCACCAAACCGACCAATAATTCAATAATCGATAACTAAAACTATAAATGTAGCTCTTCTTACTGGGCGATTGCATCAACTTAGATGCTTCTCCTGTGTTCTACTGTGCTGCTTGTATTGTCCCCACATACCGCAGCACGCGACAAGGGCTGGCAGACCATAAATGTAACCGTTTCAGAGAGAAATGCGACCAATGTGACGATCTCGCGTTATATCGATTCGATGGTGAATGACGAAACACGGAGATTTTCTAAGGTTTTTACTACATATTAACACTTTTCACATTTTCTCGTGTTACGTGGCTCCCAGTCCTCGGTTCATGCAAAACCTTAAGGTCCTCGGTCATGTCCAAGGCACCAAACCGACCAATAATTCAATAATCGATAACTAAAACTATAAATGTAGCTCTTCTTACTGGGCGATTGCATCAACTTAGATGCTTCTCCTGTGTTCTACTGTGCTGCTTGTATTGTCCCCACATAACCCAGCACGCGACAAGGGCTGGCAGACATTAATGTAACCGTTTCAGAGAGAAATGCGACCAATGTGACGATCTCGCGTTATATCGATTCGGTGGTTAATGACGAAACACGTAGATTTTCTAAGGTTTTTACTACATATTAACACTTTTCACATTTTCTCGTGTTACGTGGGTACCAGTCCTCGGTTCATGCAAAATCTTAAGGTCCTCGGTCATGTCCAAGGCACCAAACCGACCAATAATTCAATAATCGATAACTAAAACTATAAATGTAGCTCTTCTTACTGGGCGATTGCATCAACTAAGATGCTTCTCCTGTGTTCTACTGTGCTGCTTGTATTGTCCCCACATACCGCAGCACGCGACAAGGGCTGGCAGACCATAAATGTAACCGTTTCAGAGAGAAATGCGACCAATGTGACGATCTCGCGTTATATCGATTCGATGGTGAATGACGAAACACGGAGAATTTCTAAGGTTTTTACTACATATTAACACTTTTCACATTTTCTCGTGTTACGTGGCTGCCAGTCCTCGGTTCATGCAAACTCTTAAGATCATCGGTCATGTCCAAGGCACCAAACCGACCAATAATTCAATAATCGATAACTAAAACTATAAATGTAGCTCATCTTACTGGGCGATTGCATCAACTTAGATGCTTCTCCTGTGTTCTACTGTGCTGCTTGTATTGTCCCCACATACCGCAGCACGCGACAAGGGCTGGCAGACCATAAATGTAACCGTTTCAGAGAGAAATGCGACCAATGTGACGATCTCGCGTTATATCGATTCGATGGTGAATGACGAAACACGGAGATTTTCTAAGGTTTTGAATACATATTAACCTTTTCTCATTTTCTCGTGTTACGTGGCTGCCAGTCCTCGGTTCATGCAAAATCTTAAGGTCCTCGGTCATGTCCAAGGCACCAAACCGACCAATAATTCAATAATCGATAACTAAAAATATAAATGTAGCTCTTCTTACTGGGCGATTGCATCAACTTAGATGCTTCTCCTGTGTTCTACTGTGCTGCTTGTATTGTCCCCACATACCGTAGCACGCGACAAGGGCTGGCAGACCATAAATGTAACCGTTTCAGAGAGAAATGCGACCAATGTGACGATCTCGCGTTATATCGATTCGATGGTGAATGACGAAACACGGAGATTTTCTAAGGTTTTTACAACATATTGACACTTTTCACATTTTCTCGTGTTACGTGGCTGCCAGTCCTCGGTTCATGCAAAATCTTAAGGTCCTCGGTCATGTCCAAGGCACCAAACCGACCAATAATTCAATAATCGATAACTAAAACTATAAATGTAGCTCTTCTTACTGGGCGATTGCATCAACTTAGATGCTTCTCCTGTGTTCTACTGTGCTGCTTGTATTGTCCCCACATACCGCAGCACGCGACAAGGGCTGGCAGACCATAAATGTAACCGTTTCACAGAGAAATGCGACCAATGTGACGATCACGCGTTATATCGATTCGATGGTGAATGACGAAACACGGAGATTTTCTAAGGTTTTTACTACATATTAACACTTTTCACATTTTCTCGTGTTACGTGGCTGCCAGTCCTCGGTTCATGCAAAATCTTAAGGTCCTCGGTCATGTCCAAGGCACCAAACCGACCAATAATTCAATAATCGATAACTAAAACTATAAATGTAGCTCTTCTTACTGGGCGATTGCATCAACTTAGATGCTTCTCCTGTGTTCTACTGTGCTGCTTGTATTGTCCCCACATACCGCAGCACGCGACAAGGGCTGGCAGACCATAAATGTAGCCGTTTCAGAGAGAAATGCGACCAATGTGACGATCTCGCGTTATATCGATTCGATGGTGAATGACGAAACACGGAGATTTTCTAAGGTTTTTACTACATATTAACACTTTTCACATTTTCTCGTGTTACGTGGCTGCCAGTCCTCGGTTCATGCAAAATCTTAAGGTCCTCGGTCATGTCCAAGGCACCAAACCGACCAATAATTCAATAATCGATAACTAAAACTATAAATGTAGCTCTTCTTACTGGGCGATTGCATCAACTTAGATGCTTCTCCTGTGTTCTACTGTGCTGCTTGTATTGTCCCCACATACCGCAGCACGCGCCAAGGGCTGGCAGACCATAAATGTAACCGTTTCAGAGAGAAATGCGACCAATGTGACGATCTCGCGTTATATCGATTCGATGGTGAATGACGAAACACGGAGATTTTCTAAGGTTTTTACTACATATTAACACTTTTCACATTTTCTCGTGTTACGTGGCTGCCAGTCCTCGGTTCATGCAAAATCTTAAGGTCCTCGGTCATGTCCAAGGCACCAAACCGACCAATAATTCAATAATCGGTGACTAAAACTATAAATGTAGCCTTTCTTACTGGGCAATTGCATCAACTTAGATGCTTCTCCTGTGTTCTACTGTGCTGCTTGTATTGTCCCCACATACCGCAGCACGCGACAAGGGCTGGCAGACCATAAATGTAACCGTTTCAGAGAGAAATGCGACCAATGTGACGATCTCGCGTTATATCGATTCGATGGTGAATGACGAAACACGGAGATTTTCTAAGGTTTTTACTACATATTAACACTTTTCACATTTTCTCGTGTTACGTGGCTGCCAGTCCTCGGTTCATGCTAAATCTTAAGGTCCTCGGTCATGTCCAAGGCACCAAACCGACCAATAATTCAATAATCGATAACTAAAACTATAAATGTAGCTCTTCTTACTGGGCGATTGCATCAACTTAGATGCTTCTCCTGTGTTCTACTGTGAGCTTGTATTGTCCCCACATACCGCAGCACGCGACAAGGGTTGGCAGACCATAAATGTAACCGTTTCAGAGAGAAATGCGACCAATGTGACGATCTCGCGTTATATCGATTCGATGGTGAATGACGACACACGGAGATTTTCTAAGGTTTTTACTACATATTAACACTTTTCACATTTTCTCGTGTTACATGGCTGCCAGTCCTCGGTTCAAGCAAAATCTTAAGGTCCTCGGTCATGTCCAAGGCACCAAACCGACCAATAATTCAATAATTGATAACTAAAACTATAAATGTAGCTCTTCTTACTGGGCGATTGCATCAACTTAGATGCTTCTCCTGTGTTCTACTGTGCTGCTTGTATTGTCCCCACATACCGCAGCACGCGACAAGGGCTGGCAGACCATAAATGTAACCGTTTCAGAGAGAAATGCGACCAATGTGACGATCTCGCGTTATATCGATTCGATGGTGAATGACGAAACACGGAGATTTTCTAAGGTTTTTACTACATATTAACACTTTTCACATTTTCTCGTGTTACGTGGCTGCCAGTCCTCGGTTCATGCAAAATCTTAAGGTCCTCGGTCATGTCCAAGGCACCAAACCGACCAATAATTCAATAATCGATAACTAAAACTATAAATGTAGCTCTTCTTACTGGGCGATTGCATCAACTTAGATGCTTCTCCTGTGTTCTACTGTGCTGCTTGTATTGTCCCCACATACCGCAGCACGCGACAAGGGCTGGCAGACCATAAATGTAACCGTTTCAGAGAGAAATGCGACCAATGTGACGATCTCGCGTGATATCGATTCGATGGTGAATGACGAAACACGGAGATTTTCTAAGGTTTTTACTACATATTAACACTTTTCACATTTTCTCGTGTTATGTGGCTGCCAGTCCTCGGTTCATGCAAAAACCTAAGGTCCTCAGTCATGTCCAAGGCACCAAACCGACCAATAATTCAATAATCGATAACTAAAACTATAAATGTAGCTCTTCTTACTGGGCGATTGCATCAACTTAGATGCTTCTCCTGTGTTCTACTGTGAGCTTGTATTGTCCCCACATACCGCAGCACGCGACAAGGGCTGGCAGACCATAAATGTAACCGTTTCAGAGAGAAATGCGACCAATGTGACGATCTCGCGTTATATCGATTCGATGGTGAATGACGAAACACGGAGATTTTCTAAGGTTTTTACTACATATTAACACTTTTCACATTTTTCGTGTTACGTGGCTGCCAGTCCTCGGTTCATGCAAAATCTTAAGGTCCTCGGTCATGTCCAAGGCACCAAACCGACCAATAATTCAATAATCGATAACTAAAACTATAAATGTAGCTCTTCTTACTGGGCGATTGCATCAACTTAGATGCTTCTCCTGTGTTCTACTGTGAGCTTGTATTGTCCCCACATACCGCAGCACGCGACAAGGGCTGGCAGACCATAAATGTAACCGTTTCAGAGAGAAATGCGACCAATGTGACGATCTCGCGTTATATCGATTCGATGGTGAATGACGAAACACGTTTTCTAAGGTTTTTACTACATATTAACACTTTTCACATTTTCTCGTGTTACGTGGCTGCCAGTCCTCGGTTCATGCAAAATCTTAAGGTCCTCGGTCATGTCCAAGGCACCAAACCGACCAATAATTCAATAATCGATAACTAAAACTATAAATGTAGCTCTTCTTACTGGGCGATTGCATCAACTTAGATGCTTCTCCTGTGTTCTACTGTGCTGCTTGTATTGTCCCCACATACCGCAGCACGCGACAAGGGCTGGCAGACCATAAATGTAACCGTTTCAGAGAGAAATGCGACCAATGTGACGATCTCGCGTTATATCGATTCGATGGTGAATGACGAAACACGGAGATTTTCTAAGGTTTTTACTACATATTAACACTTTTCACATTTTCTCGTGTTACGTGGCTGCCAGTCCTCGGTTCATGCAAAATCTTAAGGTCCTCGGTCATGTCCAAGGCACCAAACCGACCAATAATTCAATAATCGATAACTAAAACTATAAATGTAGCTCTTCTTACTGGGCGATTGCATCAACTTAGATGCTTCTCCTGTGTTCTACTGTGAGCTTGTATTGTCCCCACATACCGCAGCACGCGACAAGGGTTGGCAGACCATAAATGTAACCGTTTCAGAGAGAAATGCGACCAATGTGACGATCTCGCGTTATATCGATTCGATGGTGAATGACGACACACGGAGATTTTCTAAGGTTTTTACTACATATTAACACTTTTCACATTTTCTCGTGTTACATGGCTGCCAGTCCTCGGTTCAAGCAAAATCTTAAGGTCCTCGGTCATGTCCAAGGCACCAAACCGACCAATAATTCAATAATCGATAACTAAAACTATAAATGTAGCTCTTCTTACTGGGCGATTGCATCAACTTAGATGCTTCTCCTGTGTTCTACTGTGCTGCTTGTATTGTCCCCACATACCGCAGCACGCGACAAGGGCTGGCAGACCATAAATGTAACCGTTTCAGAGAGAAATGCGACCAATGTGACGATCTCGCGTTATATCGATTCGATGGTGAATGACGAAACACGGAGATTTTCTAAGGTTTTTACTACATATTAACACTTTTCACATTTTCTCGTGTTACGTGGCTGCCAGTCCTCGGTTCATGCAAAATCTTAAGGTCCTCGGTCATGTCCAAGGCACCAAACCGACCAATAATTCAATAATCGATAACTAAAACTATAAATGTAGCTCTTCTTACTGGGCGATTGCATCAACTTAGATGCTTCTCCTGTGTTCTACTGTGCTGCTTGTATTGTCCCCACATACCGCAGCACGCGACAAGGGCTGGCAGACCATAAATGTAACCGTTTCAGAGAGAAATGCGACCAATGTGACGATCTCGCGTGATATCGATTCGATGGTGAATGACGAAACACGGAGATTTTCTAAGGTTTTTACTACATATTAACACTTTTCACATTTTCTCGTGTTATGTGGCTGCCAGTCCTCGGTTCATGCAAAAACCTAAGGTCCTCAGTCATGTCCAAGGCACCAAACCGACCAATAATTCAATAATCGATAACTAAAACTATAAATGTAGCTCTTCTTACTGGGCGATTGCATCAACTTAGATGCTTCTCCTGTGTTCTACTGTGAGCTTGTATTGTCCCCACATACCGCAGCACGCGACAAGGGCTGGCAGACCATAAATGTAACCGTTTCAGAGAGAAATGCGACCAATGTGACGATCTCGCGTTATATCGATTCGATGGTGAATGACGAAACACGGAGATTTTCTAAGGTTTTTACTACATATTAACACTTTTCACATTTTTCGTGTTACGTGGCTGCCAGTCCTCGGTTCATGCAAAATCTTAAGGTCCTCGGTCATGTCCAAGGCACCAAACCGACCAATAATTCAATAATCGATAACTAAAACTATAAATGTAGCTCTTCTTACTGGGCGATTGCATCAACTTAGATGCTTCTCCTGTGTTCTACTGTGAGCTTGTATTGTCCCCACATACCGCAGCACGCGACAAGGGCTGGCAGACCATAAATGTAACCGTTTCAGAGAGAAATGCGACCAATGTGACGAGATCGCGTTATATCGATTCGATGGTGAATGACGAAACACGTTTTCTAAGGTTTTTACTACATATTAACACTTTTCACATTTTCTCGTGTTACGTGGCTGCCAGTCCTCGGTTCATGCAAAATCTTAAGGTCCTCGGTCATGTCCAAGGCACCAAACCGACCAATAATTCAATAATCGATAACTAAAACTATAAATGTAGCTCTTCTTACTGGGCGATTGCATCAACTTAGATGCTTCTCCTGTGTTCTACTGTGAGCTTGTATTGTCCCCACATACCGCAGCACGCGACAAGGGCTGGCAGACCATAAATGTAACCGTTTCAGAGAGAAATGCGACCAATGTGACGATCTCGCGTTATATCGATTCGATGGTGAATGACGAAACACGGAGATTTCCTAAGGTTTTTACTACATATTAAAACTTTTCACATTTTCTCGTGTTACGTGGCTGCCAGTCCTCGGATCATGCAAAATCTTAAGGTCCTCGGTCATGTCCAAGGCACCAAACCGACCAATAATTCAATAATCGATAACTAAAACTATAAATGTAGCTCTTCTTACTGGGCGATTGCATCAACTTAGATGCTTCTCCTGTGTTCTACTGTGCTGCTTGTATTGTCCCCACATAACCCAGCACGCGACAAGGGCTGGCAGATCATAAATGCAACCGTTTCAGAGAGAAATGCGACCAATGTGACGATCTCGCGTTATATCGATTCGATGGTGAATGACGAAACACGGAGATTTTCTAAGGTTTTTACTACATATTAACACTTTTCACATTTTTCGTGTTACGTGGCTGCCAGTCCTCGGTTCATGCAAAATCTTAAGGTCCTCGGTCATGTCCAAGGCATTAAACCGACCAATAATTCAATAATCGATAACTAAAACTATAAATGTAGCTCTTCTTACTGGGCGATTGCATCAACTTAGATGCTTCTCCTGTGTTCTACTGTGCTGCTTGTATTGTCCCCACATACCACAGCACGCGACAAGGGCTGGCAGACCATAAATGTAACCGTTTCAGAGAGAAATGCGACCAATGTGACGATCTCGCGTTATATCGATTCGATGGTGAATGACGAAACACGGAGATTTTCTAAGGTTTTTACTACATACTAACACTTTTCACATTTTCTCGTGTTACGTGGCTGCAAGTCCTCGGTTCATGGAATATCTTAAGGTCCTCGGTCATGTCCAAGGCACCAAACCGACCAATAATTCAATAATCGATAACTAAAACTATAAATGTAGCTCTTCTTACTGGGCGATTGCATCAACTTAGATGCTTCTCCTGTGTTCTACTGTGAGCTTGTATTGTCCCCACATACCGCAGCATGCGACAAGGGCTGGCAGACCATAAATGCAACCGTTTCAGAGAGAAATGCGACCAATGTGACGATCTCGCGTTATATCGATTCGATGGTGAATGACGACACACGGAGATTTTCTAAGGTTTTTACTACATATTAACACTTTTCACATTTTTCGTGTTACGTGGCTGCCAGTCCTCGGTTCATGCAAAATCTTAAGGTCCTCGGTCATGTCCAAGGCACCAAACCGACCAATAATTCAATAATCGATAACTAAAACTATAAATGTAGCTCTTCTTACTGGGCGATTGCATCAACTTAGATGCTTCTCCTGTGTTCTACTGTGAGCTTGTATTGTCCCCACATACCGCAGCACGCGGCAAGGGCTGGCAGACCATAAATGTAACCGTTTCAGAGAGAAATGCGACCAATGTGACGACCTCGCGTTATATCGATTCGATGGTGAATGACGAAACACGGAGATATTCTAAGGTTTTTACTACATATTAACACTTTTCACATTTTTCGTGTTACGTGGCTGCCAGTCCTCGGTTCATGCAAAATCTTAAGGTCCTCGGTCATGTCCAAGGCATTAAACCGACCAATAATTCAATAATCGATAACTAAAACTATAAATGTAGCTCTTCTTACTGGGCGATTGCATCAACTTAGATGCTTCTCCTGTGTTCTACTGTGCTGCTTGTATTGTCCCCACATACCACAGCACGCGACAAGGGCTGGCAGACCATAAATGTAACCGTTTCAGAGAGAAATGCGACCAATGTGACGATCTCGCGTTATATCGATTCGATGGTGAATGACGACACACGGAGATTTTCTAAGGTTTTTACTACATATTAACACTTTTCACATTTTTCGTGTTACGTGGCTGCCAGTCCTCGGTTCATGCAAAATCTTAAGGTCCTCGGTCATGTCCAAGGCACCAAACCGACCAATAATTCAATAATCGATAACTAAAACTATAAATGTAGCTCTTCTTACTGGGCGATTGCATCAACTTAGATGCTTCTCCTGTGTTCTACTGTGAGCTTGTATTGTCCCCACATACCGCAGCACGCGGCAAGGGCTGGCAGACCATAAATGTAACCGTTTCAGAGAGAAATGCGACCAATGTGACGACCTCGCGTTATATCGATTCGATGGTGAATGACGAAACACGGAGATTTTCTAAGGTTTTTACTACATATTAACACTTTTCACATTTTCTCGTGTTACGTGGCTGCCAGTCCTCGGTTCATGCAAAATCTTAAGGTCCTCGGTCATGTCCAAGGCACCAAACCGACCAATAATTCAATAATCGATAACTAAAACTATAAATGTAGCTCTTCTTACTGGGCGATTGCATCAACTTAGATGCTTCTCCTGTGTTCTACTGTGCTGCTTGTATTGTCCCCACATAACCCAGCACGCGACAAGGGCTGGCAGATCATAAATGCAACCGTTTCAGAGAGAAATGCGACCAATGTGACGATCTCGCGTTATATCGATTCGATGGTGAATGACGAAACACGGAGATTTTCTAAGGTTTTTACTACATATTAACACTTTTCACATTTTTCGTGTTACGTGGCTGCCAGTCCTCGGTTCATGCAAAATCTTAAGGTCCTCGGTCATGTCCAAGGCATTAAACCGACCAATAATTCAATAATCGATAACTAAAACTATAAATGTAGCTCTTCTTACTGGGCGATTGCATCAACTTAGATGCTTCTCCTGTGTTCTACTGTGCTGCTTGTATTGTCCCCACATACCACAGCACGCGACAAGGGCTGGCAGACCATAAATGTAACCGTTTCAGAGAGAAATGCGACCAATGTGACGATCTCGCGTTATATCGATTCGATGGTGAATGACGAAACACGGAGATTTTCTAAGGTTTTTACTACATACTAACACTTTTCACATTTTCTCGTGTTACGTGGCTGCAAGTCCTCGGTTCATGGAATATCTTAAGGTCCTCGGTCATGTCCAAGGCACCAAACCGACCAATAATTCAATAATCGATAACTAAAACTATAAATGTAGCTCTTCTTACTGGGCGATTGCATCAACATAGATGCTTCTCCTGTGTTCTACTGTGAGCTTGTATTGTCCCCACATACCGCAGCATGCGACAAGGGCTGGCAGACCATAAATGCAACCGTTTCAGAGAGAAATGCGACCAATGTGACGATCTCGCGTTATATCGATTCGATGGTGAATGACGACACACGGAGATTTTCTAAGGTTTTTACTACATATTAACACTTTTCACATTTTTCGTGTTACGTGGCTGCCAGTCCTCGGTTCATGCAAAATCTTAAGGTCCTCGGTCATGTCCAAGGCACCAAACCGACCAATAATTCAATAATCGATAACTAAAACTATAAATGTAGCTCTTCTTACTGGGCGATTGCATCAACTTAGATGCTTCTCCTGTGTTCTACTGTGAGCTTGTATTGTCCCCACATACCGCAGCACGCGGCAAGGGCTGGCAGACCATAAATGTAACCGTTTCAGAGAGAAATGCGACCAATGTGACGACCTCGCGTTATATCGATTCGATGGTGAATGACGAAACACGGAGATATTCTAAGGTTTTTACTACATATTAACACTTTTCACATTTTTCGTGTTACGTGGCTGCCAGTCCTCGGTTCATGCAAAATCTTAAGGTCCTCGGTCATGTCCAAGGCACCAAACTGACCAATAATTCAATAATCGATAACTAAAACTATAAATGTAGCTCTTCTTACTGGGCGATTGCATCAACTTAGATGCTTCTCCTGTGTTCTACTGTGAGCTTGTATTGTCCCCACATACCGCAGCACGCGGCAAGGGCTGGCAGACCATAAATGTAACCGTTTCAGAGAGAAATGCGACCAATGTGACGACCTCGCGTTATATCGATTCGATGGTGAATGACGAAACACGGAGATTTTCTAAGGTTTTTACTACATATTAACACTTTTCACATTTTCTCGTGTTACGTGGCTGCCAGTCCTCGGTTCATGCAAAATCTTAAGGTCCTCGGTCATGTCCAAGGCACCAAACCGACCAATAATTCAATAATCGATAACTAAAACTATAAATGTAGCTCTTCTTACTGGGCGATTGCATCAACTTAGATGCTTCTCCTGTGTTCTACTGTGAGCTTGTATTGTCCCCACATACCGCAGCACGCGAGAAGGGCTGGCAGACCATAAATGTAACCGTTTCAGAGAGAAATGCGACCAATGTGACGATCTCGCGTTATATCGATTCGATGGTGAATGACGAAACACGGAGATTTCCTAAGGTTTTTACTACATATTAAAACTTTTCACATTTTCTCGTGTTACGTGGCTGCCAGTCCTCGGATCATGCAAAATCTTAAGGTCCTCGGTCATGTCCAAGGCACCAAACCGACCAATAATTCAATAATCGATAACTAAAACTATAAATGTAGCTCTTCTTACTGGGCGATTGCATCAACTTAGATGCTTCTCCTGTGTTCTACTGTGCTGCTTGTATTGTCCCCACATAACCCAGCACGCGACAAGGGCTGGCAGATCATAAATGCAACCGTTTCAGAGAGAAATGCGACCAATGTGACGATCTCGCCTTATATCGATTCGATGGTGAATGACGAAACACGGAGATTTTCTAAGGTTTTTACTACATATTAACACTTTTCACATTTTTCGTGTTACGTGGCTGCCAGTCCTCGGTTCATGCAAAATCTTAAGGTCCTCGGTCATGTCCAAGGCACCAAACTGACCAATAATTCAATAATCGATAACTAAAACTATAAATGTAGCTCTTCTTACTGGGCGATTGCATCAACTTAGATGCTTCTCCTGTGTTCTACTGTGAGCTTGTATTGTCTCCACATACCGCAGCACGCGGCAAGGGCTGGCAGACCATAAATGTAACCGTTTCAGAGAGAAATGCGACCAATGTGACGACCTCGCGTTATATCGATTCGATGGTGAATGACGAAACACGGAGATTTTCTAAGGTTTTTACTACATATTAACACTTTTCACATTTTCTCGTGTTACGTGGCTGCCAGTCCTCGGTTCATGCAAAATCTTAAGGTCCTCGGTCATGTCCAAGGCACCAAACCGACCAATAATTCAATAATCGATAACTAAAACTATAAATGTAGCTCTTCTTACTGGGCGATTGCATCAACTTAGATGCTTCTCCTGTGTTCTACTGTGAGCTTGTATTGTCCCCACATACCGCAGCACGCGAGAAGGGCTGGCAGACCATAAATGTAACCGTTTCAGAGAGAAATGCGACCAATGTGACGATCTCGCGTTATATCGATTCGATGGTGAATGACGAAACACGGAGATTTCCTAAGGTTTTTACTACATATTAAAACTTTTCACATTTTCTCGTGTTACGTGGCTGCCAGTCCTCGGATCATGCAAAATCTTAAGGTCCTCGGTCATGTCCAAGGCACCAAACCGACCAATAATTCAATAATCGATAACTAAAACTATAAATGTAGCTCTTCTTACTGGGCGATTGCATCAACTTAGATGCTTCTCCTGTGTTCTACTGTGCTGCTTGTATTGTCCCCACATTACCCAGCACGCGACAAGGGCTGGCAGATCATAAATGCAACCGTTTCAGAGAGAAATGCGACCAATGTGACGATCTCGCCTTATATCGATTCGATGGTGAATGACGAAACACGGAGATTTTCTAAGGTTTTTACTACATATTAACACTTTTCACATTTTTCGTGTTACGTGGCTGCCAGTCCTCGGTTCATGCAAAATCTTAAGGTCCTCGGTCATGTCCAAGGCATTAGACCGACCAATAATTCAATAATCGATAACTAAAACTATAAATGTAGCTCTTCTTACTGGGCGATTGCATCAACTTAGATACTTCTCCTGTGTTCTACTGTGCTGCTTGTATTGTCCCCACATACCACAGCACGCGACAAGGGCTGGCAGACCATAAATGTAACCGTTTCAGAGAGAAATGCGACCAATGTGACGATCTCGCGTTATATCGATTCGATGGTGAATGACGAAACACGGAGATTTTCTAAGGTTTTTACTACATACTAACACTTTTCACATTTTCTCGTGTTACGTGGCTGCAAGTCCTCGGTTCATGGAATATCTTAAGGTCCTCGGTCATGTCCAAGGCACCAAACCGACCAATAATTCAATAATCGATAACTAAAACTATAAATGTAGCTCTTCTTACTGGGCGATTGCATCAACTTAGATGCTTCTCCTGTGTTCTAATGTGAGCTTGTATTGTCCCCACATACCGCAGCATGCGACAAGGGCTGGCAGACCATAAATGCAACCGTTTCAGAGAGAAATGCGACCAATGTGACGATCTCGCGTTATATCGATTCGATGGTGAATGACGACACTCGGAGATTTTCTAAGGTTTTTACTACATATTAACACTTTTCACATTTTTCGTGTTACGTGGCTGCCAGTCCTCGGTTCATGCAAAATCTTAAGGTCCTCGGTCATGTCCAAGGCACCAAACCGACCAATAATTCAATAATCGATAACTAAAACTATAAATGTAGCTCTTCTTACTGGGCGATTGCATCAACTTAGATGCTTCTCCTGTGTTCTACTGTGAGCTTGTATTGTCCCCACATACCGCAGCACGCGGCAAGGGCTGGCAGACCATAAATGTAACCGTTTCAGAGAGAAATGCGACCAATGTGACGACCTCGCGTTATATCGATTCGATGGTGAATGACGAAACACGGAGATATTCTAAGGTTTTTACTACATATTAACACTTTTCACATTTTTCGTGTTACGTGGCTGCCAGTCCTCGGTTCATGCAAAATCTTAAGGTCCTCGGTCATGTCCAAGGCATTAAACCGACCAATAATTCAATAATCGATAACTAAAACTATAAATGTAGCTCTTCTTACTGGGCGATTGCATCAACTTAGATGCTTCTCCTGTGTTCTACTGTGCTGCTTGTATTGTCCCCACATACCACAGCACGCGACAAGGGCTGGCAGACCATAAATGTAACCGTTTCAGAGAGAAATGCGACCAATGTGACGATCTCGCGTTATATCGATTCGATGGTGAATGACGAAACACGGAGATTTTCTAAGGTTTTTACTACATACTAACACTTTTCACATTTTCTCGTGTTACGTGGCTGCAAGTCCTCGGTTCATGCAAAATCTTAAGGTCCTCGGTCATGTCCAAGGCACCAAACCGACCAATAATTCAATAATCGATAACTAAAACTATAAATGTAGCTCTTCTTACTGGGCGATTGCATCAACTTAGATGCTTCTCCTGTGTTCTACTGTGAGCTTGTATTGTCCCCACATACCGCAGCATGCGACAAGGGCTGGCAGACCATAAATGTAACCGTTTCAGAGAGAAATGCGACCAATGTGACGATCTCGCGTTATATCGATTCGATGGTGAATGACGAAACACGGAGATTTTCTAAGGTTTTTACTACATATTAACACTTTTCACATTTTTCGTGTTACGTGGCTGCCAGTCCTCGGTTCATGCAAAATCTTAAGGTCCTCGGTCATGTCCAAGGCACCAAACTGACCAATAATTCAATAATCGATAACTAAAACTATAAATGTAGCTCTTCTTACTGGGCGATTGCATCAACTTAGATGCTTCTCCTGTGTTCTACTGTGAGCTTGTATTGTCCCCACATACCGCAGCACGCGGCAAGGGCTGGCAGACCATAAATGTAACCGTTTCAGAGAGAAATGCGACCAATGTGACGACCTCGCGTTATATCGATTCGATGGTGAATGACGAAACACGGAGATTTTCTAAGGTTTTTACTACATATTAACACTTTTCACATTTTCTCGTGTTACGTGGCTGCCAGTCCTCGGTTCATGCAAAATCTTAAGGTCCTCGGTCATGTCCAAGGCACCAAACCGACCAATAATTCAATAATCGATAACTAAAACTATAAATGTAGCTCTTCTTACTGTGCGATTGCATCAACTTAGATGCTTCTCCTGTGTTCTACTGTGCTGCTTGTATTGTCCCCACATAACCCAGCACGCGCCAAGGGCTGGCAGACCATAAATGTAACCGTTTCAGAGAGAAATGCGACCAATGTGACGATCTCGCGTTATATCGATTCGATGGTGAATGACGAAACACGGAGATTTTCTAAGGTTTTTACTACATATTAACACTTTTCACATTTTCTCGTGTTACGTGGCTGCCGGTCCTCGGTTCATGCAAAATCTTAAGGTCCTCGGTCATGTCCAAGGCACCAAACCGACCAATAATTCAATAATCGATAACTAAAACTATAAATGTAGCTCTTCTTACTGGGCGATTGCATCAACTTAGATGCTTCTCCTGTGTTCTACTGTGCTGCTTGTATTGTCCCCACATACCGCAGCACGCGACAAGGGCTGGCAGACCATAAATGTAACCGTTTCAGAGAGAAATGCGACCAATGTGACGATCTCGCGTTATATCGATTCGATGGTGAATGACGAAACACGGAGATTTTCTAAGGTTTTTACTACATATTAACACTTTTCACATTTTCTCGTGTTACGTGGCTGCCAGTCCTCGGTTCATGAAAAATCTTAAGGTCCTCGGTCATGTCCAAGGCACCAAACCGACCAATAATTCAATAATCGATAACTATAACTATAAATGTAGCTCTTCTTATTGGGCGATTGCATCAACTTAGATGCTTCTCCTGTGTTCTACTGTGAGCTTGTATTGTCCCCACATACCGCAGCACGCGACAAGGGCTGGCAGACCATAAATGTAACCGTTTCAGAGAGAAATACGACCAATGTGACGATCTCGCGTTATATCGATTCGATGGTGAATGACGAAACACGGAGATTTTCTAAGGTTTTTACTACATATTAACACTTTTCACATTTTCTCGTGTTACGTGGCTTCCAGTCCTTGGTTCATGCAAAATCTTAAGGTCCTCGGTCATGTCCAAGGCACCAAACCGACCAATAATTCAATAATCGATAGCTAAAACTATAAATGTAGCTCTTCTTACTGGGCGATTGCATCAACTTAGATGCTTCTCCTGTGTTCTACTGTGCTGCTTGTATTGTCCCCACATAACCCAGCACGCGCCAAGGGCTGGCAGACCATAAATGTAACCGTTTCAGAGAGAAATGCGACCAATGTGACGATCTCGCGTTATATCGATTCGATGGTGAATGACGAAACACGGAGATTTTCTTAGGTTTTTACTACATATTAACACTTTTCACATTTTTCGTGTTACGTGGCTGCCAGTCCTCGGTTCATGCAAAATCTTAAGGTCCTCGGTCATGACCAAGGCACCAAACCGACCAATAATTCAATAATCGATAACTAAAACTATAAATGTAGCTCTTCTTACTGGGCGATTGCATCAACTTAGATGCTTCTCCTGTGTTCTACTGTGCTGCTTGTATTGTCCCCTCATACCGCAGCACGCGACAAGGGCTGGCAGACCATAAATGTAACCGTTTCAGAGAGAAATGCAACCAATGTGACGATCTCGCGTTATATCGATGCGATGGTGAATGACGAAACACGGAGATTTTCTAAGGTTTTTACTACATATTAACACTTTTCACATTTTTCGTGTTACGTGGCTGCCAGTCCTCGGTTCATGCAAAATCTTAAGGTCCTCGGTCATGTCCAAGGCACCAAACCGACCAATAATTCAATAATCGATAACTAAAACTATAAATGTAGCTCTTCTTACTGGGCGATTGCATCAACTTAGATGCTTCTCCTGTGTTCTACTGTGAGCTTGTATTGTCCCCACATACCGCAGCACGCGACAAGCGTTGGCAGACCATAAATGTAACCGTTTCAGAGAGAAATGCGACCAATGTGACGATCTCGCGTTATATCGATTCGATGGTGAATGACGAAACACGGAGATTTTCTAAGGTTTTTACTACATATTAAAACTTTTCACATTTTCTCGTGTTACGTGGCTGCCAGTCCTCGGTTCATGCAAAATCTTAAGGTCCTCGGTCATGTCCAAGGCACCAAACCGACCAATAATTCAATAATCGATAACTAAAACTATAACTGTAGCTCTTCTTACTGGGCGATTGCATCAACTTAGATGCTTCTCCTGTGTTCTACTGTGCTGCTTGTATTGTCCCCACATACCGCAGCACGCGACAAGGGCTGGCAGACCATAAATGTAACCGTTTCAGAGAGAAATGCGACCAATGTGACGATCTCGCGTTATATCGATTCGATGGTGAATGACGAAACACGGAGATTTTCTAAGGTTTTTACTACATATTAACACTTTTCACATTTTCTCGTGTTACGTGGGTACCAGTCCTCGGTTCATGCAAAATCTTAAGGTCCTCGGTCATGTCCAAGGCACCAAACCGACCAATAATTCAATAATCGATAACTAAAACTATAAATGTAGCTCTTCTTACTGGGCGATTGCATCAACTTAGATGCTTCTCCAGTGTTCTACTGTGCTGCTTGTATTATCCCCACATAACCCAGCACGCGACAAGGGCTGGCAGACCATAAATGCAACCGTTTCAGAGAGAAATGCGACCAATGTGACGATCTCGCGTTATATCGATTCGATGGTGAATGACGAAACACGGAGATTTTCTAAGGTTTTTACTACATATTAACACTTTTCACATTTTCTCGTGTTACGTGGCTGCCAGTCCTCGGTTCATGCAAAATCTTAAGGTCCTCGGTCATGTCCAAGGCACCAAACCGACCAATAATTCAATAATCGATAACTAAAACTATAACTGTAGCTCTTCTTACTGGGCGATTGCATCAACTTAGATGCTTCTCCTGTGTTCTACTGTGCTGCTTGTATTGTCCCCACATACCGCAGCACGCGACAAGGGCTGGCAGACCATAAATGTAACCGTTTCAGAGAGAAATGCGACCAATGTGACGATCTCGCGTTATATCGATTCGATGGTGAATGACGAAACACGGAGATTTTCTAAGGTTTTTACTACATATTAACACTTTTCACATTTTCTCGTGTTACGTGGCTGCCAGTCCTCGGTTCATGCAAAATCTTAAGGTCCTCGGTCATGTCCAAGGCACCAAACCGACCAATAATTCAATAATCGATAACTAAAACTATAAATGTAGCTCTTCTTACTGTGCGATTGCATCAACTTAGATGCTTCTCCTGTGTTCTACTGTGCTGCTTGTATTGTCCCCACATAACCCAGCACGCGCCAAGGGCTGGCAGACCATAAATGTAACCGTTTCAGAGAGAAATGCGACCAATGTGACGATCTCGCGTTATATCGATTCGATGGTGAATGACGAAACACGGAGATTTTCTAAGGTTTTTACTACATATTAACACTTTTCACATTTTCTCGTGTTACGTGGCTGCCGGTCCTCGGTTCATGCAAAATCTTAAGGTCCTCGGTCATGTCCAAGGCACCAAACCGACCAATAATTCAATAATCGATAACTAAAACTATAAATGTAGCTCTTCTTACTGGGCGATTGCATCAACTTAGATGCTTCTCCTGTGTTCTACTGTGCTGCTTGTATTGTCCCCACATACCGCAGCACGCGACAAGGGCTGGCAGACCATAAATGTAACCGTTTCAGAGAGAAATGCGACCAATGTGACGATCTCGCGTTATATCGATTCGATGGTGAATGACGAAACACGGAGATTTTCTAAGGTTTTTACTACATATTAACACTTTTCACATTTTCTCGTGTTACGTGGCTGCCAGTCCTCGGTTCATGAAAAATCTTAAGGTCCTCGGTCATGTCCAAGGCACCAAACCGACCAATAATTCAATAATCGATAACTATAACTATAAATGTAGCTCTTCTTATTGGGCGATTGCATCAACTTAGATGCTTCTCCTGTGTTCTACTGTGAGCTTGTATTGTCCCCACATACCGCAGCACGCGACAAGGGCTGGCAGACCATAAATGTAACCGTTTCAGAGAGAAATACGACCAATGTGACGATCTCGCGTTATATCGATTCGATGGTGAATGACGAAACACGGAGATTTTCTAAGGTTTTTACTACATATTAACACTTTTCACATTTTCTCGTGTTACGTGGCTGCCAGTCCTTGGTTCATGCAAAATCTTAAGGTCCTCGGTCATGTCCAAGGCACCAAACCGACCAATAATTCAATAATCGATAGCTAAAACTATAAATGTAGCTCTTCTTACTGGGCGATTGCATCAACTTAGATGCTTCTCCTGTGTTCTACTGTGCTGCTTGTATTGTCCCCACATAACCCAGCACGCGCCAAGGGCTGGCAGACCATAAATGTAACCGTTTCAGAGAGAAATGCGACCAATGTGACGATCTCGCGTTATATCGATTCGATGGTGAATGACGAAACACGGAGATTTTCTTAGGTTTTTACTACATATTAACACTTTTCACATTTTTCGTGTTACGTGGCTGCCAGTCCTCGGTTCATGCAAAATCTTAAGGTCCTCGGTCATGACCAAGGCACCAAACCGACCAATAATTCAATAATCGATAACTAAAACTATAAATGTAGCTCTTCTTACTGGGCGATTGCATCAACTTAGATGCTTCTCCTGTGTTCTACTGTGCTGCTTGTATTGTCCCCTCATACCGCAGCACGCGACAAGGGCTGGCAGACCATAAATGTAACCGTTTCAGAGAGAAATGCAACCAATGTGACGATCTCGCGTTATATCGATGCGATGGTGAATGACGAAACACGGAGATTTTCTAAGGTTTTTACTACATATTAACACTTTTCACATTTTTCGTGTTACGTGGCTGCCAGTCCTCGGTTCATGCAAAATCTTAAGGTCCTCGGTCATGTCCAAGGCACCAAACCGACCAATAATTCAATAATCGATAACTAAAACTATAAATGTAGCTCTTCTTACTGGGCGATTGCATCAACTTAGATGCTTCTCCTGTGTTCTACTGTGAGCTTGTATTGTCCCCACATACCGCAGCACGCGACAAGCGTTGGCAGACCATAAATGTAACCGTTTCAGAGAGAAATGCGACCAATGTGACGATCTCGCGTTATATCGATTCGATGGTGAATGACGAAACACGGAGATTTTCTAAGGTTTTTACTACATATTAAAACTTTTCACATTTTCTCGTGTTACGTGGCTGCCAGTCCTCGGTTCATGCAAAATCTTAAGGTCCTCGGTCATGTCCAAGGCACCAAACCGACCAATAATTCAATAATCGATAACTAAAACTATAAATGTAGCTCTTCTTACTGGGCGATTGCATCAACTTAGATGCTTCTCCTGTGTTCTACTGTGCTGCTTGTATTGTCCCCACATACCGCAGCACGCGACAAGGGCTGGCAGACCATAAATGTAACCGTTTCAGAGAGAAATGCGACCAATGTGACGATCTCGCGTTATATCGATTCGATGGTGAATGACGAAACACGGAGATTTTCTAAGGTTTTTACTACATATTAACACTTTTCACATTTTCTCGTGTTACGTGGGTACCAGTCCTCGGTTCATGCAAAATCTTAAGGTCCTCGGTCATGTCCAAGGCACCAAACCGACCAATAATTCAATAATCGATAACTAAAACTATAAATGTAGCTCTTCTTACTGGGCGATTGCATCAACTTAGATGTTTCTCCAGTGTTCTACTGTGCTGCTTGTATTATCCCCACATAACCCAGCACGCGACAAGGGCTGGCAGACCATAAATGCAACCGTTTCAGAGAGAAATGCCATCAATGTGACGATCTCGCGTTATATCGATTCGATGGTGAATGACGAAACACGGAGATTTTCTAAGGTTTTTACTACATATTAACACTTTTCACATTTTCTCGTGTTACGTGGCTGCCAGTCCTCGGTTCATGCAAAATCTTAAGGTCCTCGGTCATGTCCAAGGCACCAAACCGACCAATAATTCAATAATCGATAACTAAAACTATAAATGTAGCTCTTCTTACTGGGCGATTGCATCAACTTCGATGCTTCTCCTGTGTTCTACTGTGCTGCTTGTATTGTCCCCACATACCGCAGCACGCGACAAGGGCTGGCAGACCATAAATGTAACCGTTTCAGAGAGAAATGCGACCAATGTGACGATCTCGCGTTATATCGATTCGATGGTGAATGACGAAACACGGAGATTTTCTAAGATTTTTACTACATATTAACACTTTTCACATTTTCTCGTGTTACGTGGCTGCCAGTCCTCGGTTCATGCAAAATCCTAAGGTCCTCGGTCATGTCCAAGGCACCAAACCGACCAATAATTCAATAATCGATAACTAAAACTATAAATGTAGCTCTTCTTACTGGGCGATTGCATCAACTTAGATGCTTCTCCTGTGTTCTACTGTGAGCTTGTATTGTCCCCACATACCGCAGCACGCGACAAGGGCTGGCAGACCATAAATGTAACCGTTTCAGAGAGAAATGCGACCAATGTGACGATCTCGCGTTATATCGATTCGATGGTGAATGACGAAACACGGAGATTTTCTAAGGTTTTTACTACATATTAACACTTTTCACATTTTCTCGTGTTACGTGGCTGCCAGTCCTCGGTTCATGCAAAATCTTAAGGTCCTCGGTCATGTCCAAGGCACCAAACCGACCAATAATTCAATAATCGATAACTAAAACTATAAATGTAGCTCTTCTTACTGGGCGATTGCATCAACTTAGATGCTTCTCCTGTGTTCTACTGTGCTGCTTGTATTGTCCCCACATAACCTAGCACGCGCCAAGGGCTGGCAGACCATAAATGTAACCGTTTCAGAGAGAAATGCGACCAATGTGACGATCTCGCGTTATATCGATTCGATGGTGAATGACGAAACACGGAGATTTTCTAAGGTTTTTACTACATATTAACACTTTTCACATTTTCTCGTGTCACGTGGCTGCCAGTCCTCGGTTCATGCAAAATCTTAAGGTCCTCGGTCATGTCCAAGGCACCAAACCGACCAATAATTCAATAATCGATAACTAAAACTATAAATGTAGCTCTTCTTACTGGGCGATTCCATCAACTTAGATGCTTCTCCTGTGTTCTACTGTGCTGCTTGTATTGTCCCCACATACCGCAGCACGCGACAAGGGCTGGCAGACCATAAATGTAACCGTTTCAGAGAGAAATGCGACCAATGTGACGATCTCGCGTTATATCGATTCGATGGTGAATGACGAAACACGGAGATTTTCTAAGGTTTTTACTACATATTAACACTTTTCACATTTTCTCGTGTTACGTGGCTGCCAGTCCTCGGTTCATGCAAAATCTTGAGGTCCTAGGTCATGTCCAAGGCACCAAACCGACCAATAATTCAATAATCGATAACTAAAACTATAAATGTAGCTCTTCTTACTGGGCGATTGCATCAACTTAGATGCTTCTCCTGTGTTCTACT
The DNA here is from genome assembly GCF_023898315.1 of Schistocerca nitens. Classification (NCBI taxonomy): domain Eukaryota; kingdom Metazoa; phylum Arthropoda; class Insecta; order Orthoptera; family Acrididae; genus Schistocerca; species Schistocerca nitens. The sequence continues at coordinate 71,453,342 of NC_064625.1, forward strand.
GTGCTGCTTGTATTGTCCCCACATACCGCAGCACGCGACAAGGGCTGGCAGACCATAAATGCAACCGTTTCAGAGAGAAATGCGACCAATGTGACGATCTCGCGTTATATCGATTCGATGGTGAATGACGAAACACGGAGATTTTCTAAGGTTTTTACTACATATTAACACTTTTCACATTTTCTCGTGTTACGTGGCTGCCAGTCCTCGGTTCATGCAAAATCTTAAGGTCCTCGGTCATGTCCAAGGCACCAAACCGACCAATAATTCAATAATCGATAACTAAAACTATAAATGTAGCTCTTCTTACTGGGCGATTGCATCAACTTAGATGCTTCTCCTGTGTTCTACTGTGCTGCTTGAATTGTCCCCACATACCGGAGCACGCGACATGGGCTGGCAGACCATAAATGTAACCGTTTCAGAGAGAAATGCGACCAATGTGACGACCTCGCGTTATATCGATTCGATGGTGAATGACGAAACACGGAGATTTTCTAAGGTTTTTACTACATATTAACACTTTTCACATTTTCTCGTGTTACGTGGCTGCCAGTCCTCGGTTCATGCAAAATCTTAAGGTCCTCGGTCATGTCCAAGGCACCAAACCGACCAATAATTCAATAATCGATAACTAAAACTATAAATGTAGCTCTTCTTACTGGGCGATTGCATCAACTTAGATGCTTCTCCTGTGTTCTACTGTGCTGCTTGTATTGTCCCCACATAACCCAGCACGCGCCAAGGGCTGGCAGACCATAAATGTAACCGTTTCAGAGAGAAATGCGACCAATGTGACGATCTCGCGTTATATCGATTCGATGGTGAATGACGAAACACGGAGATTTTCTAAGGTTTTTACTACATATTAACACTTTTCACATTTTCGCGTGTTACGTGGCTGCCAGTCCTCGGTTCATGCAAAATCTTAAGGTCCTCGGTCATGTCGAAGGCACCAAACCGACCAATAATTCAATAATCGATAACTAAAACTATAAATGTAGCTCTTCTTACTGGGCGATTGCATCAACTTAGATGCTTCTCCTGTGTTCTACTGTGCTGCTTGTATTGTCCCCACATAACCCAGCACGCGACAAGGGCTGGCAGACCATAAATGCAACCGTTTCAGAGAGAAATGCGACCAATGTGACGATCTCGCGTTATATCGATTCGATGGTGAATGACGAAACACGGATTTTTTCTAAGGTTTTTACTACATATTAACACTTTTCACATTTTCTCGTGTTACGTGGCTGCCAGTCCTCGGTTCATGCAAAATCTTAAGGTCCTCGGTCATGTCCAAGGCACCAAACCGACCAATAATTCAATAATCGATAACTAAAACTATAAATGTAGCTCTTCTTACTGGGCGATTGCATCAACTTAGATGCTTCTCCTGTGTTCTACTGTGCTGCTTGTATTGTCCCCACATACCGGAGCACGCGACATGGGCTGGCAGACCATAAATGTAACCGTTTCAGAGAGAAATGCGACCAATGTGACGACCTCGCGTTATATCGATTCGATGGTGAATGACGAAACACGGAGATTTTCTAAGGTTTTTACTACATATTAACACTTTTCACATTTTCTCGTGTTACGTGGCTGCCAGTCCTCGGTTCATGCAAAATCTTAAGGTACTCGGTCATGTCCAAGGCACCAAACCGACCAATAATTCAATAATCGATAACTAAAACTATAAATGTAGCTCTTCTTACTGGGCGATTGCATCAACTTAGATGCTTCTCCTGTGTTCTACTGTGCTGCTTGTATTGTCCCCACATACCGCAGCACGCGACAAGGGCTGGCAGACCATAAATGTAACCGTTTCAGAGAGAAATGCGACCAATGTGACGATCTCGCGTTATATCGATTCGATGGTGAATGACGAAACACGGAGATTTTCTAAGGTTTTTACTACATATTAACACTTTTCACATTTTCTCGTGTTACGTGGCTCCCAGTCCTCGGTTCATGCAAAATCTTAAGGTCCTCGGTCATGTCCAAGGCACCAAACCGACCAATAATTCAATAATCGATAACTAAAACTATAACTGTAGCTCTTCTTACTGGGCGATTGCATCAACTTAGATGCTTCTCCTGTGTTCTACTGTGCTGCTTGTATTGTCCCCACATACCGCAGCACGCGACAAGGGCTGGCAGACCATAAATGTAACCGTTTCAGAGAGAAATGCGACCAATGTGACGATCTCGCGTTATATCGATTCGATGGTGAATGACGAAACACGGAGATTTTCTAAGGTTTTTACTACATATTAACACTTTTCACATTTTCTCGTGTTACGTGGGTACCAGTCCTCGGTTCATGCAAAATCTTAAGGTCCTCGGTCATGTCCAAGGCACCAAACCGACCAATAATTCAATAATCGATAACTAAAACTATAAATGTAGCTCTTCTTACTGGGCGATTGCATCAACTTAGATGCTTCTCCAGTGTTCTACTGTGCTGCTTGTATTATCCCCACATAACCCAGCACGCGACAAGGGCTGGCAGACCATAAATGCAACCGTTTCAGAGAGAAATGCGACCAATGTGACGATCTCGCGTTATATCGATTCGATGGTGAATGACGAAACACGGAGATTTTCTAAGGTTTTTACTACATATTAACACTTTTCACATTTTCTCGTGTTACGTGGCTGCCAGTCCTCGGTTCATGCAAAATCTTAAGGTCCTCGGTCATGTCCAAGGCACCAAACCGACCAATAATTCAATAATCGATAACTAAAACTATAAATGTAGCTCTTCTTACTGGGCGATTGCATCAACTTCGATGCTTCTCCTGTGTTCTACTGTGCTGCTTGTATTGTCCCCACATACCGCAGCACGCGACAAGGGCTGGCAGACCATAAATGTAACCGTTTCAGAGAGAAATGCGACCAATGTGACGATCTCGCGTTATATCGATTCGATGGTGAATGACGAAACACGGAGATTTTCTAAGATTTTTACTACATATTAACACTTTTCACATTTTTCGTGTTACGTGGCTGCCAGTCCTCGGTTCATGCAAAATCCTAAGGTCCTCGGTCATGTCCAAGGCACCAAACCGACCAATAATTCAATAATCGATAACTAAAACTATAAATGTAGCTCTTCTTACTGGGCGATTGCATCAACTTAGATGCTTCTCCTGTGTTCTACTGTGAGCTTGTATTGTCCCCACATACCGCAGCACGCGACAAGGGCTGGCAGACCATAAATGTAACCGTTTCAGAGAGAAATGCGACCAATGTGACGATCTCGCGTTATATCGATTCGATGGTGAATGACGAAACACGGAGATTTTCTAAGGTTTTTACTACATATTAACACTTTTCACATTTTCTCGTGTTACGTGGCTGCCAGTCCTCGGTTCATGCAAAATCTTAAGGTCCTCGGTCATGTCCAAGGCACCAAACCGACCAATAATTCAATAATCGATAACTAAAACTATAAATGTAGCTCTTCTTACTGGGCGATTGCATCAACTTAGATGCTTCTCCTGTGTTCTACTGTGCTGCTTGTATTGTCCCCACATAACCTAGCACGCGCCAAGGGCTGGCAGACCATAAATGTAACCGTTTCAGAGAGAAATGCGACCAATGTGACGATCTCGCGTTATATCGATTCGATGGTGAATGACGAAACACGGAGATTTTCTAAGGTTTTTACTACATATTAACACTTTTCACATTTTCTCGTGTCACGTGGCTGCCAGTCCTCGGTTCATGCAAAATCTTAAGGTCCTCGGTCATGTCCAAGGCACCAAACCGACCAATAATTCAATAATCGATAACTAAAACTATAAATGTAGCTCTTCTTACTGGGCGATTCCATCAACTTAGATGCTTCTCCTGTGTTCTACTGTGCTGCTTGTATTGTCCCCACATACCGCAGCACGCGACAAGGGCTGGCAGACCATAAATGTAACCGTTTCAGAGAGAAATGCGACCAATGTGACGATCTCGCGTTATATCGATTCGATGGTGAATGACGAAACACGGAGATTTTCTAAGGTTTTTACTACATATTAACACTTTTCACATTTTCTCGTGTTACGTGGCTGCCAGTCCTCGGTTCATGCAAAATCTTGAGGTCCTAGGTCATGTCCAAGGCACCAAACCGACCAATAATTCAATAATCGATAACTAAAACTATAAATGTAGCTCTTCTTACTGGGCGATTGCATCAACTTAGATGCTTCTCCTGTGTTCTACTGTGCTGCTTGTATTGTCCCCACATACCGCAGCACGCGACAAGGGCTGGCAGACCATAAATGCAACCGTTTCAGAGAGAAATGCGACCAATGTGACGATCTCGCGTTATATCGATTCGATGGTGAATGACGAAACACGGAGATTTTCTAAGGTTTTTACTACATATTAACACTTTTCACATTTTCTCGTGTTACGTGGCTGCCAGTCCTCGGTTCATGCAAAATCTTAAGGTCCTCGGTCATGTCCAAGGCACCAAACCGACCAATAATTCAATAATCGATAACTAAAACTATAAATGTAGCTCTTCTTACTGGGCGATTGCATCAACTTAGATGCTTCTCCTGTGTTCTACTGTGCTGCTTGAATTGTCCCCACATACCGGAGCACGCGACATGGGCTGGCAGACCATAAATGTAACCGTTTCAGAGAGAAATGCGACCAATGTGACGACCTCGCGTTATATCGATTCGATGGTGAATGACGAAACACGGAGATTTTCTAAGGTTTTTACTACATATTAACACTTTTCACATTTTCTCGTGTTACGTGGCTGCCAGTCCTCGGTTCATGCAAAATCTTAAGGTCCTCGGTCATGTCCAAGGCACCAAACCGACCAATAATTCAATAATCGATAACTAAAACTATAAATGTAGCTCTTCTTACTGGGCGATTGCATCAACTTAGATGCTTCTCCTGTGTTCTACTGTGCTGCTTGTATTGTCCCCACATAACCCAGCACGCGCCAAGGGCTGGCAGACCATAAATGTAACCGTTTCAGAGAGAAATGCGACCAATGTGACGATCTCGCGTTATATCGATTCGATGGTGAATGACGAAACACGGAGATTTTCTAAGGTTTTTACTACATATTAACACTTTTCACATTTTCGCGTGTTACGTGGCTGCCAGTCCTCGGTTCATGCAAAATCTTAAGGTCCTCGGTCATGTCGAAGGCACCAAACCGACCAATAATTCAATAATCGATAACTAAAACTATAAATGTAGCTCTTCTTACTGGGCGATTGCATCAACTTAGATGCTTCTCCTGTGTTCTACTGTGCTGCTTGTATTGTCCCCACATAACCCAGCACGCGACAAGGGCTGGCAGACCATAAATGCAACTGTTTCAGAGAGAAATGCGACCAATGTGACGATCTCGCGTTATATCGATTCGATGGTGAATGACGAAACACGGATTTTTTCTAAGGTTTTTACTACATATTAACACTTTTCACATTTTCTCGTGTTACGTGGCTGCCAGTCCTCGGTTCATGCAAAATCTTAAGGTCCTCGGTCATGTCCAAGGCACCAAACCGACCAATAATTCAATAATCGATAACTAAAACTATAAATGTAGCTCTTCTTACTGGGCGATTGCATCAACTTAGATGCTTCTCCTGTGTTCTACTGTGCTGCTTGTATTGTCCCCACATACCGGAGCACGCGACATGGGCTGGCAGACCATAAATGTAACCGTTTCAGAGAGAAATGCGACCAATGTGACGACCTCGCGTTATATCGATTCGATGGTGAATGACGAAACACGGAGATTTTCTAAGGTTTTTACTACATATTAACACTTTTCACATTTTCTCGTGTTACGTGGCTGCCAGTCCTCGGTTCATGCAAAATCTTAAGGTACTCGGTCATGTCCAAGGCACCAAACCGACCAATAATTCAATAATCGATAACTAAAACTATAAATGTAGCTCTTCTTACTGGGCGATTGCATCAACTTAGATGCCTCTCCTGTGTTCTACTGTGCTGCTTGTATTGTCCCCACATAACCCAGCACGCGCCAAGGGCTGGCAGACCATAAATGTAACCGTTTCAGAGAGAAATGCGACCAATGTGACGATCTCGCGTTATATCGATTCGATGGTGAATGACGAAACACGGAGATTTTCTAAGGTTTTTACTACATATTAACACTTTTCACATTTTCTCGTGTTACGTGGCTGCCTGTCCTCGGTTCATGCAAAATCTTAAGGTCCTCGGTCATGTCCAAGGCACCAAACCGACCAATAATTCAATAATCGATAACTAAAACTATAAATGTAGCTCTTCTTACTGGGCGATTGCATCAACTTAGATGCTTCTCCTGTGTTCTACTGTGCTGCTTGCATTGTCCCCACATACCGCAGCACGCGACAAGGGCTGGCAGACCATAAATGTAACCGTTTCAGAGAGAAATGCGACCAATGTGACGATCTCGCGTTATATCGATTCGATGGTGAATGACGAAACACGGAGATTTTCTAAGGTTTTTACTACATATTAACACTTTTCACATTTTTCGTGTTACGTGGCTGCCAGTCCTCGGTTCATGCAAAATCTTAAGGTCCTCGGTCATGTCCAAGGCACCAAACCGACCAATAATTGAATAATCGATAACTATAAATGTAGCTCTTCTTACTGGGCGATTGCATCAACTTAGATGCTTCTCCTGTGTTCTACTGTGAGCTTGTATTGTCCCCACATACCGCAGCACGCGACAGGGGCTGGCAGACCATTAATGTAACCGTTTCAGAGAGAGAAATGCGACCAATGAGACGATCTCGCGTTATATCGATTCGATGGTGAATGACGAAACACGGAGATTTTCTAAGGTTCTTACTAAATATTAACACTTTTCACATTTTCTCGTGTTACATGGCTGCCAGTCCTCGGTTCATGCAAAATCTTAAGGTCCTCGGTCATGTCCAAGGCACCAAACCGACCAATAATTCAATAATCGATAACTAAAACTATAAATGTAGCTCTTCTTACTGGGCGATTGCATCAACTTAGATGCTTCTCCTGTGTTCTACTGTGCTGCTTGTATTGTCCCCACATAACCCAGCACGCGACAAGGGCTGGCAGACCATAAATGCAACCGTTTCAGAGAGAAATGCGACCAATGTGACGATCTCGCGTTATATCGATTCGATGGTGAATGACGAAACACGGAGATTTTCTAAGGTTTTTACTACATATTAACACTTTTCACATTTTCTCGTGTTACGTGGCTGCCAGTCCTCGGTTCATGCAAAATCTTAAGGTCCTCGGTCATGTCCAAGGCACCAAACCGACCAATAATTCAATAATCGATAACTAAAACTATAAATGTAGCTCTTCTTACTGGGCGATTGCATCAACTTAGATGCTTCTCCTGTGTTCTGCTGTGCTGCTTGTATTGTCCCCACATACCGCAGCACGCGACAAGGGCTGGCAGACCATAAATGTAACCGTTTCAGAGAGAAATGCGACCAATGTGACGATCTCGCGTTATATCGATTCGATGGTGAATGACGAAACACGGAGATTTTCTAAGGTTTTTACTACATATTAACACTTTTCACATTTTTCGTGTTACGTGGCTGCCAGTCCTCGGTTCATGCAAAATCTTAAGGTCCTCGGTCATGTCCAAGGCACCAAACCGACCAATAATTCAATAATCGATAACTAAAACTATAAATGTAGCTCTTCTTACTGGGCGATTGCATCAACTTAGATGCTTCTCCTGTGTTCTACTGTGAGCTTGTATTGTCCCCACATACCGCAGCACGCGACAAGGGCTGGCAGACCATAAATGTAACCGTTTCAGAGAGAAATGCGACCAATGTGACGATCTCGCGTTATATCGATTCGATGGTGAATGACGAAACACGGAGATTTTCTAAGGTTTTTACTACATATTAACACTTTTCACATTTTCTCGTGTTACGTGGCTGCCAGTCCTCGGTTCATGCAAAATCTTAAGGTCCTCAGTCGTGTCCAAGGCACCAAACCGACCAATAATTCAATAATCGATAACTAAAACTATAAATTTAACTGTTCTTATTGGGCGATTGCATCAACTTAGATGCTTCTCCTGTGTTCTACTGTGCTGCTTGTATTGTCCCCACATAACCCAGCACGCGACAAGGGCTGGCAGACCATAAATGCAACCGTTTCAGAGAGAAATGCGACCAATGTGACGATCTCGCGTTATATCGATTCGATGGTGAATGACGAAACACGGAGATTTTCTAAGGTTTTTACTACATATTAACACTTTTCACATTTTCTCGTGTTACGTGGGTACCAGTCCTTGGTTCATGCAAAATCTTAAGGTCCTCGTTCATGTCCAAGGCACCAAACCGACCAATAATTCAATAATCGATAACTAAAACTATAAATGTAGCTCTTCTTACTGGGCGATTGCATCAACTTAGATGCTTCTCCTGTGTTCTACTGTGCTGCTTGTATTGTCCCCACATACCGCAGCACGCGACAAGGGCTGGCAGACCATAAATGTAACCGTTTCAGAGAGAAATGCGACCAATGTGACGATCTCGCGTTATATCGATTCGATGGTGAATGACGAATACGGAGATTTTCTAAGGTTTTTACTACATATTAACACTTTTCACATTTTCTCGTGTTACGTGGCTGCCAGTCCTCGGTTCATGCAAAATCTTAAGGTCCTCGGTCATGTCCAAGGCACCAAACCGACCAATAATTCAATAATCGATAACTAAAACTATAAATGTAGCTCTTCTTACTGGGCGATTGCATCATCTTAGATGCTTCTCCTGTGTTCTACTGTGCTGCTTGTATTGTCCCCACATAACCCAGCACGCGACAAGGGCTGGCAGACCATAAATGCAACCGTTTCAGAGAGAAATGCGACCAATGTGACGATCTCGCGTTATATCGATTCGATGGTGAATGACGAAACACGGAGATTTTCTAAGGTTTTTACTACATATTAACACTTTTCACATTTTCTCATGTTACGTGGCTGCCAGTCCTCGGTTCATGCAAAATCTTAAGGTCCTCGGTCATGTCCAAGGCACCAAACCGACCAATAATTCAATAATCGATAACTAAAACTATAAATGTAGCTCTTCTTACTGGGCGATTGCATCAACTTAGATGCTTCTCCTGTGTTCTACTGTGCTGCTTGTATTGTCCCCACATACCGCAGCAATCGACAAGGGCTGGCAGACCACAAATGTAACCGTTTCAGAGAGAAATGCGACCAATGTGACGATCTCGCGTTATATCGATTCGATGGTGAATGACGAAACACGGAGATTTTCTAAGGTTTTTACTACATATTAACACTTTTCACATTTTCGCGTGTTACGTGGCTGCCAGTCCTCGGTTCATGCAAAATCTTAAGGTCCTCGGTCATGTCCAAGGCACCAAACCGACCAATAATTCAATAATCGATAACTAAAACTATAAGTGTAGCTCTTCTTACAGGGCGATTGCATCAACTTAGATGCTTCTCCTGTGTTCTACTGTGCTGCTTGTATTGTCCCCACATACCGCAGCACGCGACAAGGGCTGGCAGACCATAAATGCAACCGTTTCAGAGAGAAATGCGACCAATGTGACGATCTCGCGTTATATTGATTCGATGGTGAATGACGAAACACGGAGATTTTCTAAGGTTTTTACTACATATTAACACTTTTCACATTTTCTCGTGTTACGTGGGTACCAGTCCTCGGTTCATGCAAAATCTTAAGGTCCTCGTTCATGTCCAAGGCACCAAACCGACCAATAATTCAATAAACGATAACTAAAACTATAAATGTAGCTCTTCTTACTGGGCGATTGCATCAACTTAGATGCTTCTCCTGTGTTCTACTGTGCTGCTTGTATTGTCCCCACATACCGCAGCACGCGACAAGGGCTGGCAGACCATAAATGTAACCGTTTCAGAGAGAAATGCGACCAATGTGACGATCTCGCGTTATATCGATTCGATGGTGAATGACGAATACGGAGATTTTCTAAGGTTTTTACTACATATTAACACTTTTCACATTTTCTCGTGTTACGTGGCTGCCAGTCCTCGGTTCATGCAAAATCTTAAGGTCCTCGGTCATGTCCAAGGCACCAAACCGACCAATAATTCAATAATCGATAACTAAAACTATAAATGTAGCTCTTCTTACTGGGCGATTGCATCATCTTAGATGCTTCTCCTGTGTTCTACTGTGCTGCTTGTATTGTCCCCACATAACCCAGCACGCGACAAGGGCTGGCAGACCATAAATGCAACCGTTTCAGAGAGAAATGCGACCAATGTGACGATCTCGCGTTATATCGATTCGATGGTGAATGACGAAACACGGAGATTTTCTAAGGTTTTTACTACATATTAACACTTTTCACATTTTCTCATGTTACGTGGCTGCCAGTCCTCGGTTCATGCAAAATCTTAAGGTCCTCGGTCATGTCCAAGGCACCAAACCGACCAATAATTCAATAATCGATAACTAAAACTATAAATGTAGCTCTTCTTACTGGGCGATTGCATCAACTTAGATGCTTCTCCTGTGTTCTACTGTGCTGCTTGTATTGTCCCCACATACCGCAGCAATCGACAAGGGCTGGCAGACCACAAATGTAACCGTTTCAGAGAGAAATGCGACCAATGTGACGATCTCGCGTTATATCGATTCGATGGTGAATGACGAAACACGGAGATTTTCTAAGGTTTTTACTACATATTAACACTTTTCACATTTTCGCGTGTTACGTGGCTGCCAGTCCTCGGTTCATGCAAAATCTTAAGGTCCTCGGTCATGTCCAAGGCACCAAACCGACCAATAATTCAATAATCGATAACTAAAACTATAAGTGTAGCTCTTCTTACAGGGCGATTGCATCAACTTAGATGCTTCTCCTGTGTTCTACTGTGCTGCTTGTATTGTCCCCACATACCGCAGCACGCGACAAGGGCTGGCAGACCATAAATGTAACCGTTTCAGAGAGAAATGCGACCAATGTGACGATCTCGCGTTATATCGATTCGATGGTGAATGACGAAACACGGAGATTTTCTAAGGTTTTTACTACATATCAACACTATTCACATTTTTCGTGTTACGTGGCTGCCAGTCCTCGGTTCATGCAAAATCTTAAGGTCCTCGGTCATGTCCAAGGCACCAAACCGACCAATAATTCAATAATCGATAACTAAAACTATAAATGTAGCTCTTCTTACTGGGCGATTGCATCAACTTAGATGCTTCTCCTGTGTTCTACTGTGAGCTTGTATTGTCCCCACATACCGCAGCACGCGACAAGGGCTGGCAGACCATAAATGTAACCGTTTCAGAGAGAAATGCGACCAATGTGACGATCTCGCGTTATATCGATTCGATGGTGAATGACGAAACACGGAGATTTTCTTAGGTTTTTACTACATATTAACACATTTCACATTTTCTCGTGTTACGTGGCTGCCAGTCCTCGGTTCATGCAAAATCTTAAGGTCCTCGGTCATGACCAAGGCACCAAACCGACCAATAATTAAATAATCGATAACTAAAACTATAAATGTAGCTCTTCTTACTGGGCGATTGCATCAACTTAGATGCTTCTCCTGTGTTCTACTGTGCTGCTTGTATTGTCCCCACATACCGCAGCACGCGACAAGGGCTGGCAGACCATAAATGTAACCGTTTCAGAGAGAAATGCAACCAATGTGACGATCTCGCGTTATATCGATGCGATGGTGAATGACGAAACACGGAGATTTTCTAAGGTTTTTACTACATATTAACACTTTTCACATTTTTCGTGTTACGTGGCTGCCAGTCCTCGGTTCATGCAAAATCTTAAGGTCCTCGGTCATGTCCAAGGCACCAAACCGACCAATAATTCAATAATCGATAACTAAAACTATAAATGTAGCTCTTCTTACTGGGCGATTGCATCAACTTAGATGCTTCTCCTGTGTTCTACTGTGAGCTTGTATTGTCCCCACATACCGCAGCACGCGACAAGCGTTGGCAGACCATAAATGTAACCGTTTCAGAGAGAAATGCGACCAATGTGACGATCTCGCGTTATATCGATTCGATGGTGAATGACGAAACACGGAGATTTTCTAAGGTTTTTACTACATATTAAAACTTTTCACATTTTCTCGTGTTACGTGGCTGCCAGTCCTCGGTTCATGCAAAATCTTAAGGTCCTCGGTCATGTCCAAGGCACCAAACCGACCAATAATTCAATAATCGATAACTAAAACTATAACTGTAGCTCTTCTTACTGGGCGATTGCATCAACTTAGATGCTTCTCCTGTGTTCTACTGTGCTGCTTGTATTGTCCCCACATACCGCAGCACGCGACAAGGGCTGGCAGACCATAAATGTAACCGTTTCAGAGAGAAATGCGACCAATGTGACGATCTCGCGTTATATCGATTCGATGGTGAATGACGAAACACGGAGATTTTCTAAGGTTTTTACTACATATTAACACTTTTCACATTTTCTCGTGTTACGTGGGTACCAGTCCTCGGTTCATGCAAAATCTTAAGGTCCTCGGTGATGTCCAAGGCACCAAACCGACCAATAATTCAATAATCGATAACTAAAACTATAAATGTAGCTCTTCTTACTGGGCGATTGCATCAACTTAGATGCTTCTCCAGTGTTCTACTGTGCTGCTTGTATTATCCCCACATAACCCAGCACGCGACAAGGGCTGGCAGACCATAAATGCAACCGTTTCAGAGAGAAATGCGACCAATGTGACGATCTCGCGTTATATCGATTCGATGGTGAATGACGAAACACGGAGATTTTCTAAGGTTTTTACTACATATTAACACTTTTCACATTTTCTCGTGTTACGTGGCTGCCAGTCCTAGGTTCATGCAAAATCTTAAGGTCCTCGGTCATGTCCAAGGCACCAAACCGACCAATAATTCAATAATCGATAACTAAAACTATAAATGTAGCTCTTCTTACTGGGCGATTGCATCAACTTCGATGCTTCTCCTGTGTTCTACTGTGCTGCTTGTATTGTCCCCACATACCGCAGCACGCGACAAGGGCTGGCAGACCATAAATGTAACCGTTTCAGAGAGAAATGCGACCAATGTGACGATCTCGCGTTATATCGATTCGATGGTGAATGACGAAACACGGAGATTTTCTAAGATTTTTACTACATATTAACACTTTTCACATTTTTCGTGTTACGTGGCTGCCAGTCCTCGGTTCATGCAAAATCCTAAGGTCCTCGGTCATGTCCAAGGCACCAAACCGACCAATAATTCAATAATCGATAACTAAAACTATAAATGTAGCTCTTCTTACTGGGCGATTGCATCAACTTAGATGCTTCTCCTGTGTTCTACTGTGAGCTTGTATTGTCCCCACATACCGCAGCACGCGACAAGGGCTGGCAGACCATAAATGTAACCGTTTCAGAGAGAAATGCGACCAATGTGACGATCTCGCGTTATATCGATTCGATGGTGAATGACGAAACACGGAGATTTTCTAAGGTTTTTACTACATATTAACACTTTTCACATTTTCTCGTGTTACGTGGCTGCCAGTCCTCGGTTCATGCAAAATCTTAAGGTCCTCGGTCATGTCCAAGGCACCAAACCGACCAATAATTCAATAATCGATAACTAAAACTATAAATGTAGCTCTTCTTACTGGGCGATTGCATCAACTTAGATGCTTCTCCTGTGTTCTACTGTGCTGCTTGTATTGTCCCCACATAACCTAGCACGCGCCAAGGGCTGGCAGACCATAAATGTAACCGTTTCAGAGAGAAATGCGACCAATGTGACGATCTCGCGTTATATCGATTCGATGGTGAATGACGAAACACGGAGATTTTCTAAGGTTTTTACTACATATTAACACTTTTCACATTTTCTCGTGTTACGTGGCTGCCAGTCCTCGGTTCATGCAAAATCTTAAGGTCCTCGGTCATGTCCAAGGCACCAAACCGACCAATAATTCAATAATCGATAACTAAAACTATAAATGTAGCTCTTCCTACTGGGCGATTCCATCAACTTAGATGCTTCTCCTGTGTTCTACTGTGCTGCTTGTATTGTCCCCACATACCGCAGCACGCGACAAGGGCTGGCAGACCATAAATGTAACCGTTTCAGAGAGAAATGCGACCAATGTGACGATCTCGCGTTATATCGATTCGATGGTGAATGACGAAACACGGAGATTTTCTAAGGTTTTTACTACATATTAACACTTTTCACATTTTCTCGTGTTACGTGGCTGCCAGTCCTCGGTTCATGCAAAATCTTGAGGTCCTAGGTCATGTCCAAGGCACCAAACCGACCAATAATTCAATAATCGATAACTAAAACTATAAATGTAGCTCTTCTTACTGGGCGATTGCATCAACTTAGATGCTTCTCCTGTGTTCTACTGTGCTGCTTGTATTGTCCCCACATACCGCAGCACGCGACAAGGGCTGGCAGACCATAAATGCAACCGTTTCAGAGAGAAATGCGACCAATGTGACGATCTCGCGTTATATCGATTCGATGGTGAATGACGAAACACGGAGATTTTCTAAGGTTTTTACTACATATTAACACTTTTCACATTTTCTCGTGTTACGTGGCTGCCAGTCCTCGGTTCATGCAAAATCTTAAGGTCCTCGGTCATGTCCAAGGCACCAAACCGACCAATAATTCAATAATCGATAACTAAAACTATAAATGTAGCTCTTCTTACTGGGCGATTGCATCAACTTAGATGCTTCTCCTGTGTTCTACTGTGCTGCTTGAATTGTCCCCACATACCGGAGCACGCGACATGGGCTGGCAGACCATAAATGTAACCGTTTCAGAGAGAAATGCGACCAATGTGACGACCTCGCGTTATATCGATTCGATGGTGAATGACGAAACACGGAGATTTTCTAAGGTTTTTACTACATATTAACACTTTTCACATTTTCTCGTGTTACGTGGCTGCCAGTCCTCGGTTCATGCAAAATCTTAAGGTCCTCGGTCATGTCCAAGGCACCAAACCGACCAATAATTCAATAATCGATAACTAAAACTATAAATGTAGCTCTTCTTACTGGGCGATTGCATCAACTTAGATGCTTCTCCTGTGTTCTACTGTGCTGCTTGTATTGTCCCCACATAACCCAGCACGCGCCAAGGGCTGGCAGACCATAAATGTAACCGTTTCAGAGAGAAATGCGACCAATGTGACGATCTCGCGTTATATCGATTCGATGGTGAATGACGAAACACGGAGATTTTCTAAGGTTTTTACTACATATTAACACTTTTCACATTTTCGCGTGTTACGTGGCTGCCAGTCCTCGGTTCATGCAAAATCTTAAGGTCCTCGGTCATGTCGAAGGCACCAAACCGACCAATAATTCAATAATCGATAACTAAAACTATAAATGTAGCTCTTCTTACTGGGCGATTGCATCAACTTAGATGCTTCTCCTGTGTTCTACTGTGCTGCTTGTATTGTCCCCACATAACCCAGCACGCGACAAGGGCTGGCAGACCATAAATGCAACCGTTTCAGAGAGAAATGCGACCAATGTGACGATCTCGCGTTATATCGATTCGATGGTGAATGACGAAACACGGATTTTTTCTAAGGTTTTTACTACATATTAACACTTTTCACATTTTCTCGTGTTACGTGGCTGCCAGTCCTCGGTTCATGCAAAATCTTAAGGTCCTCGGTCATGTCCAAGGCACCAAACCGACCAATAATTCAATAATCGATAACTAAAACTATAAATGTAGCTCTTCTTACTGGGCGATTGCATCAACTTAGATGCTTCTCCTGTGTTCTACTGTGCTGCTTGTATTGTCCCCACATACCGGAGCACGCGACATGGGCTGGCAGACCATAAATGTAACCGTTTCAGAGAGAAATGCGACCAATGTGACGACCTCGCGTTATATCGATTCGATGGTGAATGACGAAACACGGAGATTTTCTAAGGTTTTTACTACATATTAACACTTTTCACATTTTCTCGTGTTACGTGGCTGCCAGTCCTCGGTTCATGCAAAATCTTAAGGTACTCGGTCATGTCCAAGGCACCAAACCGACCAATAATTCAATAATCGATAACTAAAACTATAAATGTAGCTCTTCTTACTGGGCGATTGCATCAACTTAGATGCCTCTCCTGTGTTCTACTGTGCTGCTTGTATTGTCCCCACATAACCCAGCACGCGCCAAGGGCTGGCAGACCATAAATGTAACCGTTTCAGAGAGAAATGCGACCAATGTGACGATCTCGCGTTATATCGATTCGATGGTGAATGACGAAACACGGAGATTTTCTAAGGTTTTTACTACATATTAACACTTTTCACATTTTCTCGTGTTACGTGGCTGCCTGTCCTCGGTTCATGCAAAATCTTAAGGTCCTCGGTCATGTCCAAGGCACCAAACCGACCAATAATTCAATAATCGATAACTAAAACTATAAATGTAGCTCTTCTTACTGGGCGATTGCATCAACTTAGATGCTTCTCCTGTGTTCTACTGTGCTGCTTGCATTGTCCCCACATACCGCAGCACGCGACAAGGGCTGGCAGACCATAAATGTAACCGTTTCAGAGAGAAATGCGACCAATGTGACGATCTCGCGTTATATCGATTCGATGGTGAATGACGAAACACGGAGATTTTCTAAGGTTTTTACTACATATTAACACTTTTCACATTTTTCGTGTTACGTGGCTGCCAGTCCTCGGTTCATGCAAAATCTTAAGGTCCTCGGTCATGTCCAAGGCACCAAACCGACCAATAATTGAATAATCGATAACTATAAATGTAGCTCTTCTTACTGGGCGATTGCATCAACTTAGATGCTTCTCCTGTGTTCTACTGTGAGCTTGTATTGTCCCCACATACCGCAGCACGCGACAGGGGCTGGCAGACCATTAATGTAACCGTTTCAGAGAGAGAAATGCGACCAATGAGACGATCTCGCGTTATATCGATTCGATGGTGAATGACGAAACACGGAGATTTTCTAAGGTTCTTACTAAATATTAACACTTTTCACATTTTCTCGTGTTACATGGCTGCCAGTCCTCGGTTCATGCAAAATCTTAAGGTCCTCGGTCATGTCCAAGGCACCAAACCGACCAATAATTCAATAATCGATAACTAAAACTATAAATGTAGCTCTTCTTACTGGGCGATTGCATCAACTTAGATGCTTCTCCTGTGTTCTACTGTGCTGCTTGTATTGTCCCCACATAACCCAGCACGCGACAAGGGCTGGCAGACCATAAATGCAACCGTTTCAGAGAGAAATGCGACCAATGTGACGATCTCGCGTTATATCGATTCGATGGTGAATGACGAAACACGGAGATTTTCTAAGGTTTTTACTACATATTAACACTTTTCACATTTTCTCGTGTTACGTGGCTGCCAGTCCTCGGTTCATGCAAAATCTTAAGGTCCTCGGTCATGTCCAAGGCACCAAACCGACCAATAATTCAATAATCGATAACTAAAACTATAAATGTAGCTCTTCTTACTGGGCGATTGCATCAACTTAGATGCTTCTCCTGTGTTCTGCTGTGCTGCTTGTATTGTCCCCACATACCGCAGCACGCGACAAGGGCTGGCAGACCATAAATGTAACCGTTTCAGAGAGAAATGCGACCAATGTGACGATCTCGCGTTATATCGATTCGATGGTGAATGACGAAACACGGAGATTTTCTAAGGTTTTTACTACATATTAACACTTTTCACATTTTTCGTGTTACGTGGCTGCCAGTCCTCGGTTCATGCAAAATCTTAAGGTCCTCGGTCATGTCCAAGGCACCAAACCGACCAATAATTCAATAATCGATAACTAAAACTATAAATGTAGCTCTTCTTACTGGGCGATTGCATCAACTTAGATGCTTCTCCTGTGTTCTACTGTGAGCTTGTATTGTCCCCACATACCGCAGCACGCGACAAGGGCTGGCAGACCATAAATGTAACCGTTTCAGAGAGAAATGCGACCAATGTGACGATCTCGCGTTATATCGATTCGATGGTGAATGACGAAACACGGAGATTTTCTAAGGTTTTTACTACATATTAACACTTTTCACATTTTCTCGTGTTACGTGGCTGCCAGTCCTCGGTTCATGCAAAATCTTAAGGTCCTCAGTCGTGTCCAAGGCACCAAACCGACCAATAATTCAATAATCGATAACTAAAACTATAAATTTAACTGTTCTTATTGGGCGATTGCATCAACTTAGATGCTTCTCCTGTGTTCTACTGTGCTGCTTGTATTGTCCCCACATAACCCAGCACGCGACAAGGGCTGGCAGACCATAAATGCAACCGTTTCAGAGAGAAATGCGACCAATGTGACGATCTCGCGTTATATCGATTCGATGGTGAATGACGAAACACGGAGATTTTCTAAGGTTTTTACTACATATTAACACTTTTCACATTTTCTCGTGTTACGTGGGTACCAGTCCTCGGTTCATGCAAAATCTTAAGGTCCTCGTTCATGTCCAAGGCACCAAACCGACCAATAATTCAATAATCGATAACTAAAACTATAAATGTAGCTCTTCTTACTGGGCGATTGCATCAACTTAGATGCTTCTCCTGTGTTCTACTGTGCTGCTTGTATTGTCCCCACATACCGCAGCACGCGACAAGGGCTGGCAGACCATAAATGTATTCGTTTCAGAGAGAAATGCGACCAATGTGACGATCTCGCGTTATATCGATTCGATGGTGAATGACGAATACGGAGATTTTCTAAGGTTTTTACTACATATTAACACTTTTCACATTTTCTCGTGTTACGTGGCTGCCAGTCCTCGGTTCATGCAAAATCTTAAGGTCCTCGGTCATGTCCAAGGCACCAAACCGACCAATAATTCAATAATCGATAACTAAAACTATAAATGTAGCTCTTCTTACTGGGCGATTGCATCATCTTAGATGCTTCTCCTGTGTTCTACTGTGCTGCTTGTATTGTCCCCACATAACCCAGCACGCGACAAGGGCTGGCAGACCATAAATGCAACCGTTTCAGAGAGAAATGCGACCAATGTGACGATCTCGCGTTATATCGATTCGATGGTGAATGACGAAACACGGAGATTTTCTAAGATTTTTACTACATATTAACACTTTTCACATTTTCTCATGTTACGTGGCTGCCAGTCCTCGGTTCATGCAAAATCTTAAGGTCCTCGGTCATGTCCAAGGCACCAAACCGACCAATAATTCAATAATCGATAACTAAAACTATAAATGTAGCTCTTCTTACTGGGCGATTGCATCAACTTAGATGCTTCTCCTGTGTTCTACTGTGCTGCTTGTATTGTCCCCACATACCGCAGCAATCGACAAGGGCTGGCAGACCACAAATGTAACCGTTTCAGAGAGAAATGCGACCAATGTGACGATCTCGCGTTATATCGATTCGATGGTGAATGACGAAACACGGAGATTTTCTAAGGTTTTTACTACATATTAACACTTTTCACATTTTCGCGTGTTACGTGGCTGCCAGTCCTCGGTTCATGCAAAATCTTAAGGTCCTCGGTCATGTCCAAGGCACCAAACCGACCAATAATTCAATAATCGATAACTAAAACTATAAGTGTAGCTCTTCTTACAGGGCGATTGCATCAACTTAGATGCTTCTCCTGTGTTCTACTGTGCTGCTTGTATTGTCCCCACATACCGCAGCACGCGACAAGGGCTGGCAGACCATAAATGTAACCGTTTCAGAGAGAAATGCGACCAATGTGACGATCTCGCGTTATATCGATTCGATGGTGAATGACGAAACACGGAGATTTTCTAAGGTTTTTACTACATATCAACACTATTCACATTTTTCGTGTTACGTGGCTGCCAGTCCTCGGTTCATGCAAAATCTTAAGGTCCTCGGTCATGTCCAAGGCACCAAACCGACCAATAATTCAATAATCGATAACTAAAACTATAAATGTAGCTCTTCTTACTGGGCGATTGCATCAACTTAGATGCTTCTCCTGTGTTCTACTGTGAGCTTGTATTGTCCCCACATACCGCAGCACGCGACAAGGGCTGGCAGACCATAAATGTAACCGTTTCAGAGAGAAATGCGACCAATGTGACGATCTCGCGTTATATCGATTCGATGGTGAATGACGAAACACGGAGATTTTCTAAGGTTTTTACTACATATTAACACTTTTCACATTTTCTCGTGTTACGTGGCTGCCAGTCCTCGGTTCATGCAAAATCTTAAGGTCCTCGGTCATGTCCAAGGCACCAAACCGACCAATAATTCAATAATCGATAACTAAAACTATTAATGTAGCTCTTCTTACTGGGCGATTGCATTAACTTAGATGCTTCTCCTGTGTTCTACTGTGCTGCTTGTTTTGTCCCCACATAACCCAGCACGCGCCAAGGGCTGGCAGACCATAAATGTAACCGTTTCAGAGAGAAATGCGACCAATGTGACGATCTCGCGTTATATCGATTCGATGGTGAATGACGAAACACGGAGATTTTCTAAGGTTTCTACTACATATTAACACTTTTCACATTTTCTCGTGTTACGTGGCTGCCAGTCCTCGGTTCATGCAAAATCTTAAGGTCCTCGGTCATGTCCAAGGCACCAAACCGACCAATAATTCAATAATCGATAACTAAAACTATAAATGTAGCTCTCCTTACTGGGCGATTGCATCAACTTAGATGCTTCTCCTGTGTTCTACTGTGCTGCTTGTATTGTCCCCACATACCGCAGCACGCGACAAGGGCTGGCAGACCATAAATGTAACCGTTTCAGAGAGAAATGCGCCCAATGTGACGATCTCGCGTTATATCGATTCGATGGTGAATGACGAAACACGGAGATTTTTTAAGGTTTTTACTACATATTAACACTTTTCACATTTTCTCGTGTTACGTGGCTGCCAGTCCTCGGTTCATGGAAAATCTTAAGGTCCTCGGTCATGTCCAAGGCACCAAACCGACCAATAATTCAATAATCGATAACTAAAACTATAAATGTAGCTCTTCTTACTGGGCGATTGCATCAACTTAGATGCTTCTCCTGTGTTCTGCTGTGCTGCTTGTATTGTCCCCACATACCGCAGCACGCGACAAGGGCTGGCAGACCATAAATGTAACCGTTTCAGAGAGAAATGCGACCAATGTGACGATCTCGCGTTATATCGATTCGATGGTGAATGACGAAACACGGAGATTTTCTAAGGTTTTTACTACATATTAACACTTTTCACATTTTTCGTGTTACGTGGCTGCCAGTCCTCGGTTCATGCAAAATCTTAAGGTCCTCGGTCATGTCCAAGGCACCAAACCGACCAATAATTCAATAATCGATAACTAAAACTATAAATGTAGCTCTTCTTACTGGGCGATTGCATCAACTTAGATGCTTCTCCTGTGTTCTACTGTGAGCTTGTATTGTCCCCACATACCGCAGCACGCGACAAGGGCTGGCAGACCATAAATGTAACCGTTTCAGAGAGAAATGCGACCAATGTGACGATCTCGCGTTATATCGATTCGATGGTGAATGACGAAACACGGAGATTTTCTAAGGTTTTTACTACATATTAACACTTTTCACACTTTCTCGTGTTACGTGGCTGCCAGTCCTCGGTTCATACAAAATCTTAAGGTCCTCAGTCGTGTCCAAGGCACCAAACCGACCAATAATTCAATAATCGATAACTAAAACTATAAATTTAGCTATTCTTACTGGGCGATTGCATCAACTTAGATGCTTCTCCTGTGTTCTACTGTGCTGCTTGTATTGTCCCCACATAACCCAGCACGCGACAAGGGCTGGCAGACCATAAATGCAACCGTTTCAGAGAGAAATGCGACCAATGTGACGATCTCGCGTTATATCGATTCGATGGTGAATGACGAAACACGGAGATTTTCGAAGGTTTTTACTACATATTAACACTTTTCACATTTTCTCGTGTTACGTGGGTACCAGTCCTCGGTTCATGCAAAATCTTAAGGTCCTCGTTCATGTCCAAGGCACCAAACCGACCAATAATTCAATAATCGATAACTAAAACTATAAATGTAGCTCTTCTTACTGGGCGATTGCATCAACTTAGATGCTTCTCCTGTGTTCTGCTGTGCTGCTTGTATTGTCCCCACATACCGCAGCACGCGACAAGGGCTGGCAGACCATAAATGTAACCGTTTCAGAGAGAAATGCGACCAATGTGACGATCTCGCGTTATATCGATTCGATGGTGAATGACGAAACACGGAGATTTTCTAAGGTTTTTACTACATATTAACACTTTTCACATTTTCTCGTGTTACGTGGGTACCAGTCCTCGGTTCATGCAAAATCTTAAGTTCCTCGGTCATGTCCAAGGCACCAAACCGACCAATAATTCAATAATCGATAACTAAAACTATAAATGTAGCTCTTCTTACTGGGCGATTGCATCAACTTAGATGCTTCTCCTGTGTTCTACTGTGCTGCTTGTATTGTCCCCACATACCGCAGCACGCGACAAGGGCTGGCAGACCATAAATGTAACCGTTTCAGAGAGAAATGCGACCAATGTGACGATCTCGCGTTATATCGATTCGATGGTGAATGACGAAACACGGAGATTTTCTAAGGTTTTTACTACATATTAACACTTTTCACATTTTCTCGTGTTACGTGGGTACCAGTCCTCGGTTCATGCAAAATCTTAAGGTCCTAGGTCATGTCCAAGGCACCAAACCGACCAATAATTCAATAATCGATAACTAAAACTATAAAAGTAGCTCTTCTTACTGGGCGATTGCATCAACTTAGATGCTTCTCCTGTGTTCTACTGTGCTGCTTGTATTGTCCCCACATAACCCAGCACGCGACAAGGGCTGGCAGTCCATAAATGCAACCGTTTCAGAGAGAAATGCGACCAATGTGACGATCTCGCGTTATATCGATTCGATGGTGAATGGCGAAACACGGAGATTTTCTAAGGTTTCTACTACATATTAACACTTTTCACATTTTCTCGTGTTACGTGGCTGCCAGTCCTCGGTTCATGCAAAATCTTAAGGTCCTCGGTCATGTCCAAGGCACCAAACCGACCAATAATTCAATAATCGATAACTAAAACTATAAATGTAGCTCTTCTTACTGGGCGATTGCATCAACTTAGATGCTTCTCCTGTGTTCTACTGAGCTGCTTGTATTGTCCCCACATACCGCAGCACGCGACAAGGGCTGGCAGACCATAAATGTAACCGTTTCAGAGAGAAATGCGCCCAATGTGACGATCTCGCGTTATATCGATTCGATGGTGAATGACGAAACACGGAGATTTTCTAAGGTTTTTACTACATATTAACACTTTTCACATTTTCTCGTGTTACGTGGCTGCCAGTCCTCGGTTCATGCAAAATCTTAAGGTCCTCGGTCATGTCCAAGGCACCAAACCGACCAATAATTCAATAATCGATAACTAAAACTATAAATGTAGCTCTTCTTACTGGGCGATTGCATCAACTTAGATGCTTCTCCTGTGTTCAACTGTGCTGCTTGTATTGTCCCCACATACCGCAGCACGCGACAAGGGCTGGCAGACCATAAATGTAACCGTTTCAGAGAGAAATGCGACCAATGTGACGATCTCGCGTTATATCGATTCGATGGTGAATGACGAAACACGGTGATTTTCTAAGGTTTTTACTACATATTAACACTTTTCACATTTGTCGTGTTACGTGGCTGCCAGTCCTCGGTTCATGCAAAATCTTAAGGTCCTCGGTCATGTCCAAGGCACCAAACCGACCAATAATTCAATAATCGATAACTAAAACTATAAATGTAGCTCTTCTTACTGGGCGATTGCATCAACTTAGATGCTTCTCCTGTGTTCTACTGTGAGCTTGTATTGTCCCCACATACCGCAGCACGCGACAAGGGCTGGCAGACCATAAATGTAACCGTTTCAGAGAGAAATGCGACCAATGTGACGATCTCGCGTTATATCGATTCGATGGTGAATGACGAAACACGGAGATTTTCTAAGGTTTTTACTACATATTAACACTTTTCACATTTTCTCGTGTTACGTGGCTGCCAGTCCTCGGTTCATGCAAAATCTTAAGGTCCTCGGTCATGTCCAAGGCACCAAACCGACCAATAATTCAATAATCGATAACTAAAACTATAAATGTAGCTCTTCTTACTGGGCGATTGCATCAACTTAGATGCTTCTCCTGTGTTCTACTGTGCTGCTTGTATTGTCCCCACATACCGCAGCACGCGACAAGGGCTGGCAGACCATAAATGTAACCGTTTCAGAGAGAAATGCGACCAATGTGACGATCTCGCGTTATATCGATTCGATGGTGAATGACGAAACACGGAGATTTTCTAAGGTTTTTACTACATATTAACACTTTTCACATTTTCTCGTGTTACGTGGCTGCCAGTCCTCGGTTCATGCAAAATCTTAAGGTCCTCGGTCATGTCCAAGGCACCAAACCGACCAATAATTCAATAATCGATAACTAAAACTATAAATGTAGCTCTTCTTACTGGGCGATTGCATCAACTTAGATGCTTCTCCTGTGTTCTACTGTGCTGCTTGTATTGTCCCCACATACCGCAGCACGCGACAAGGGCTGGCAGACCATAAATGTAACCGTTTCAGAGAGAAATGCGACCAATGTGACGATCTCGCGTTATATCGATTCGATGGTGAATGACGAAACACGGAGATTTTCTTAGGTTTTTACTACATATTAACACTTTTCACATTTTCTCGTGTTACGTGGCTGCCAGTCCTCGGTTCATGCAAAATCTTAAGGTCCTCGGTCATGTCCAAGGCACCAAACCGACCAATAATTCAATAATCGATAACTAAAACTATAAATGTAGCTCTTCTTACTGGGCGATTGCATCAACTTAGATGCTTCTCCTGTGTTCTACTGTGCTGCTTGTATTGTCCCCACATACCGCAGCACGCGACAAGGGCTGGCAGACCATAAATGTAACCGTTTCAGAGAGAAATGCAACCAATGTGACGATCTCGCGTTATATCGATGCGATGGTGAATGACGAAACACGGAGATTTTCTAAGGTTTTTACTACATATTAACACTTTTCACATTTTTCGTGTTACGTGGCTGCCAGTCCTCGGTTCATGCAAAATCTTAAGGTCCTCGGTCATGTCCAAGGCACCAAACCGACCAATAATTCAATAATCGATAACTAAAACTATAAATGTAGCTCTTCTTACTGGGCGATTGCATCAACTTAGATGCTTCTCCTGTGGTCTACTGTGCTGCTTGTATTGTCCCCACATAACCCAGCACGCGACAAGGGCTGGCAGACCATTAATGTAACCGTTTCAGAGAGAAATGCGACCAAAGTGACGATCTCGCGTTATATCGATTCGATGGCGAATGACGAAACACGGAGATTTTCTAAGGTTTTTACTACATATTAACACTTTTCACATTTTCTCGTGTTACGTGGCTGCCAGTCCTCGGTTCATGCAAAATCTTAAGGTCCTCGGTCATGTCCAAGGAACCAAACCGACCAATAATTCAATAATCGATAACTAAAACTATAAATGTAGCTCTTCTTACTGGGCGATTGCATCAACTTAGATGCTTCTCCTGTGTTCTACTGTGCTGCTTGTATTGTCCCCACATAGCGCAGCACGCGACAAGGGCTGGCAGACCATAAATGTAACCGTTTCAGAGAGAAATGCGACCAATGTGACGATCTCGCGGTATATCGATTCGATGGTGAATGACGAAACACGGAGATTTTCTAAGGTTTTTACTACATATTAACACTTTCCACATTTTCTCGTGTTACGTGGGTACCAGTCCTCGGTTCATGCAAAATCTTAAGGTCCTCGGTCATGTCCAAGGCACCAAACAGACCAATAATTCAATAATCGATAACTAAAACTATAAATGTAGCTCTTCTTACTGGGCGATTCCATCAACTTAGATGCTTCTCCTGTGTTCTGCTGTGCTGCTTGTATTGTCCCCACATACCGCAGCACGCGACAAGGGCTGGCAGACCATAATTGTAACCGTTTCAGAGAGAAATGCGACCAATGTGACGATCTCGCGTTATATCGATTCGATGGTGAATGACGAAACACGGACATTTTCTAAGGTTTTTACTACATATTAACACTTTTCACATTTTCTCGTGTTACGTGGCTGCCAGTCCTCGGTTCATGCAAAATCTTAAGGTCCTCGGTCATGTCCAAGGCACCAAACCAACCAATAATTCAATAATCGATAGCTAAAACTATAAATGTAGCTCTTCTTACTGGGCGATTGCATCAACTTAGATGCTTCTCCTGTGTTCTACTGTGCTGCTTGTATTGTCCCCACATACCGCAGCACGCGACAAGGGCTGGCAGACCATAAATGTAACCTTTTCAGAGAGAAATGCGCCCAATGTGACGATCTCGCGTTATATCGATTCGATGGTGAATGACGAAACACGGAGATTTTCTAAGGTTTTTACTACATATTAACACTTTTCACATTTTCTCGTGTTACGTGGCTGCCAGTCCTCGGTTCATGCAAAATCTTAAGGTCCTCGGTCATGTCCAAGGCACCAAACCGACCAATAATTCAATAATCGATAACTAAAACTATAAATGTAGCTCTTCTTACTGGGCGATTGCATCAACTTAGATGCTTCTCCTGTGTTCTACTGTGCTGCTTGTATTGTCCCCACATACCGCAGCACGCGACAAGGGCTGGCAGACCATAAATGTAACCGTTTCAGAGAGAAATGCGCCCAATGTGACGATCTCGCGTTATATCGATTCGATGGTGAATGACGAAACACGGAGATTTTCTAAGGTTTTTACTACTTATTAACACTTTTCACATTTGTCGTGTTACGTGGCTGCCAGTCCTCGGTTCATGCAAAATCTTAAGGTCCTCGGTCATGTCCAAGGCACCAAACCGACCAATAATTCAATAATCGATAACTAAAACTATAAATGTAGCTCTTCTTACTGGGCGATTGCATCAACTTAGATGTTTCTCCTGTGTTCTACTGTGAGCTTGTATTGTCCCCACATACCGCAGCACGCGACAAGGGCTGGCAGACCGTAAATGTAACCGTTTCATAGAGAAATGCGACCAATGTGACGATCTCGCGTTATATCGATTCGATGGTGAATGACGAAACACGGAGATTTTCTAAGGTTTTTACCACATATTAACACTTTTCACATTTTCTCGTGTTACGTGGCTGCCAGTCCTCGGTTCATGCAAAATCTTAAGGTCCTCGGTCATGTCCAAGGCACCAAACCGACCAATAATTTAATAATCAATAACTAAAACTATAAATGTAGCTCTTCTTACTGGGCGATTGCATCAACTTAGATGCTTCTCCTGTGTTCTACTGTGCTGCTTGTATTGTCCCCACATACCGCAGCAATCGACAAGGGCTGGCAGACCATAAATGTAACCGTTTCAGAGAGAAATGCGACCAATGTGACGATCCCGCGTTATATCGATTCGATGGTGAATGACGAAACACTGAGATTTTCTAAGGTTTTTACTACATATTAACACTTTTCACATTTTCTCGTGTTACGTGGCTGCCAGTCCTCGGTTCATGCAAAATCTTAAGGTCCTCGGTCATGTCCAAGGCACCAAACCGACCAATAATTCAATAATCGATAACTAAAACTATAAATGTAGCTCTTCTTACTGGGCGATTGCATCAACTTAGATGCTTCTCCTGTGTTCTACTGTGCTGCTTGTATTGTCCCCACATGCCGCAGCACGCGACAAGGGCTGGCAGACCATAAATGTAACCGTTTCAGAGAGAAATGCGACCAATGTGACGATCTCGCGTTATATCGATTCGATGGTGAATGACGAAACACGGAGATTTTCTAAGGTTTTTACTACATATTAACACTTTTCACATTTTTCGTGTTACGTGGCTGCCAGTCCTCGGTTCATGCAAAATCTTAAGGTCCTCGGTCATGTCCAAGGCACCAAACCGACCAATAATTCAATAATCGATAACTAAAACTATAAATGTAGCTCTTCTTACTGGGCGATTGCATCAACTTAGATGCTTCTCCTGTGTTCTACTGTGAGCTTGTATTGTCCCCACATACCGCAGCACGCGACAAGGGCTGGCAGACCATAAATGTAACCGTTTCAGAGAGAAATGCGACCAATGTGACGATCTCGCGTAATATCGATTCGATGGTGAATGACGAAACACGGAGATTTTCTAAGGTTTTTACTACATATTAACACTTTTCACATTTTCTCGTGTTACGTGGGTACCAGTCCTCGGTTCATGCAAAATCTTAAGTTCCTCGGTCATGTCCAAGGCACCAAACCGACCAATAATTCAATAATCGATAACTAAAACTATAAATGTAGCTCTTCTTACTGGGCGATTGCATCAACTTAGATGCTTCTCCTGTGTTCTACTGTGCTGCTTGTATTATCCCCACATACCGCAGCACGCGACAAGGGCTTGCAGACCATAAATGTAACCGTTTCAGAGAGAAATGCGACCAATGTGACGATCTCGCGTTATATCGATTCGATGGTGAATGACGAAACACGGAGATTTTCTAAGGTTTTTACTACATATTAACACTTTTCACATTTTCTCGTGTTACGTGGCTGCCAGTCCTCGGTTCATGCAAAATCTTAAGGTCCTAGGTCATGTCCAAGGCACCAAACCGACCAATAATTCAATAATCGATAACTAAAACTATAAATGTAGCTCTTCTTACTGGGCGATTGCATCAACTTAGATGCTTCTCCTGTGTTCTACTGTGCTGCTTGTATTGTCCCCACATAACCCAGCACGCGACAAGGGCTGGCAGTCCATAAATGCAACCGTTTCAGAGAGAAATGCGACCAATGTGACGATCTCGCGTTATATCGATTCGATGGTGAATGACGAAACACGGAGATTTTCTAAGGTTTCTACTACATATTAACACTTCTCACATTTTCTCGTGTTACGTGGCTGCCAGTCCTCGGTTCATGCAAAATCTTAAGGTCCTCGGTCATGTCCCAGGCACCAAACCGACCAATAATTCAATAATCGATAACTAAAACTATAAATGTAGCTCTTCTTACTGGGCGATTGCATCAACTTAGATGCTTCTCCTGTGTTCTACTGTGCTGCTTGTATTGTCCCCACATACCGCAGCACGCGACAAGGGCTGGCAGACCATAAATGTAACCGTTTCAGAGAGAAATGCGCCCAATGTGACGATCTCGCGTTATATCGATTCGATGGTGAATGACGAAACACGGAGATTTTCTAAGGTTTTTACTACATATTAACACTTTTCACATTTTCTCGTGTTACGTGGCTGCCAGTCCTCGGTTCATGCAAAATCTTAAGGTCCTCGGTCATGTCCAAGGCACCAAACCGACCAATAATTCAATAATCGATAACTAAAACTATAAATGTAGCTCTTCTTACTGGGCGATTGCATCAACTTAGATGCTTCTCCTGTGTTCTACTGTGCTGCTTGTATTGTCCCCACATACCGCAGCACGCGACAAGGGCTGGCAGACCATAAATGTAACCGTTTCAGAGAGAAATGCGCCCAATGTGACGATCTCGCGTTATATCGATTCGATGGTGAATGACGAAACACGGAGATTTTCTAAGGTTTTTACTACATATTAACACTTTTCACATTTTTCGTGTTACGTGGCTGCCAGTCCTCGGTTCATGCAAAATCTTAAGGTCCTCGGTCATGTCCAAGGCACCAAACCGACCAATAATTCAATAATCGATAACTAAAACTATAAATGTAGCTCTTCTTACTGGGCGATTGCATCAACTTAGTGTTTCTCCTGTGTTCTACTGTGAGCTTGTATTGTCCCCACATACCGCAGCACGCGACAAGGGCTGGCAGACCGTAAATGTAACCGTTTCATAGAGAAATGCGACCAATGTGACGATCTCGCGTTATATCGATTCGATGGTGAATGACGAAACACGGAGATTTTCTAAGGTTTTTACTACATATTAACACTTTTCACATTTTTCGTGTTACGTGGCTGCCAGTCCTCGGTTCATGCAAAATCTTAAGGCCCTCGGTCATGTCCAAGGCACCAAACCGACCAATAATTCAATAATCGATAACTAAAACTATAAATGTAGCTCTTCTTACTGGGCGATTGCATCAACTTAGATGCTTCTCCTGTGTTCTACTGTGAGCTTGTATTGTCCCCACATACCGCAGCACGCCACAAGGGCTGGCAGACCATAAATGTAACCGTTTCAGAGAGAAATGCGACCATGTGACGATCGCGCGTTATATCGATTCGATGGTGAATGACGAAACACGGAGATTTTCTAAGGTTTTTACTACATATTAACACTTTTCACATTTTCTCGTGTTACGTGGCTGCCAGTCCTCGGTTCATGCAAAATCTTAAGGTCCTCGGTCATGTCCAAGGCACCAAACCGTCCAATAATTCAATAATCGATAACTAAAACTATAAATGTAGCTCTTCTTACTGGGCGATTGCATCAACTTAGATGCTTCTCCTGTGTTCTACTGTGAGCTTGTATTGTCCCCACATACCGCAGCACGCGCCAAGGGCTGGCAGACCATAAATGTAACCGTTACAGAGAGAAATGCGACCAATGTGACGATCTCGCGTTATATCGATTCGATGGTGAATGACGAAACACGGAGATTTTCTAAGGTTTTTACTACATATTAACACTTTTCACATTTTCTCGTGTTACGTGGGTACCAGTCCTCGGTTCATGCAAAATCTTAAGTTCCTCGGTCATGTCCAAGGCACCAAACCGACCAATAATTCAATAATCGATAACTAAAACTATAAATGTAGCTCTTCTTACTGGGCGATTGCATCAACTTAGATGCTTCTCCTGTGTTCTACTGTGCTGCTTGTATTATCCCCACATACCGCAGCACGCGACAAGGGCTTGCAGACCATAAATGTAACCGTTTCAGAGAGAAATGCGACCAATGTGACGATCTCGCGTTATATCGATTCGATGGTGAATGACGAAACACGGAGATTTTCTAAGGTTTTTACTACATATTAACACTTTTCACATTTTCTCGTGTTACGTGGCTGCCAGTCCTCGGTTCATGCAAAATCTTAAGGTCCTAGGTCATGTCCAAGGCACCAAACCGACCAATAATTCAATAATCGATAACTAAAACTATAAATGTAGCTCTTCTTACTGGGCGATTGCATCAACTTAGATGCTTCTCCTGTGTTCTACTGTGCTGCTTGTATTGTCCCCACATAACCCAGCACGCGACAAGGGCTGGCAGTCCATAAATGCAACCGTTTCAGAGAGAAATGCGACCAATGTGACGATCTCGCGTTATATCGATTCGATGGTGAATGACGAAACACGGAGATTTTCTAAGGTTTCTACTACATATTAACACTTCTCACATTTTCTCGTGTTACGTGGCTGCCAGTCCTCGGTTCATGCAAAATCTTAAGGTCCTCGGTCATGTCCCAGGCACCAAACCGACCAATAATTCAATAATCGATAACTAAAACTATAAATGTAGCTCTTCTTACTGGGCGATTGCATCAACTTAGATGCTTCTCCTGTGTTCTACTGTGCTGCTTGTATTGTCCCCACATACCGCAGCACGCGACAAGGGCTGGCAGACCATAAATGTAACCGTTTCAGAGAGAAATGCGCCCAATGTGACGATCTCGCGTTATATCGATTCGATGGTGAATGACGAAACACGGAGATTTTCTAAGGTTTTTACTACATATTAACACTTTTCACATTTTCTCGTGTTACGCGGCTGCCAGTCCTCGGTTCATGCAAAATCTTAAGGTCCGCGGTCATGTCCAAGGCACAAAACCGACCAATAATTCAATAATCGATAACTAAAACTATAAATGTAGCTCTTCTTACTGGGCGATTGCATCAACTTAGATGCTTCTCCTGTGTTCTACTGTGCTGCTTGTATTGTCCCCACATACCGCAGCACGCGACAAGGGCTGGCAGACCATAAATGTAACCGTTTCAGAGAGAAATGCGCCCAATGTGACGATCTCGCGTTATATCGATTCGATGGTGAATGACGAAACACGGAGATTTTCTAAGGTTTTTACTACATATTAACACTTTTCACATTTGTCGTGTTACGTGGCTGCCAGTCCTCGGTTCATGCAAAATCTTAAGGTCCTCGGTCATGTCCAAGGCACCAAACCGACCAATAATTCAGTAAACGATAACTAAAACTATAAATGTAGCTCTTCTTACTGGGCGATTGCATCAACTTAGATGTTTCTCCTGTGTTCTACTGTGAGCTTGTATTGTCCCCACATACCGCAGCACGCGACAAGGGCTGGCAGACCGTAAATGTAACCGTTTCATAGAGAAATGCGACCAATGTGACGATCTCGCGTTATATCGATTCGATGGTGAATGACAAAACACGGAGATTTTCTAAGGTTTTTACTACATATTAACACTTTTCACATTTTCTCGTGTTACGTGGCTGCCAGTCCTCGGTTCATGCAAAATCTTAAGGTCCTCGGTCATGTCCAAGGCACCAAACAGACCAATAATTTAATAATCAATAACTAAAACTATAAATGTAGCTCTTCTCACTGGACGATTGCATCAACTTAGATGCTTCTCCTGTGTTCTACTGTGCTGCTTGTATTGTCCCCACATAACCCAGCACGCGACAAGGGCTGGCAGACCATAAATGTAACCGTTTCAGAGAGAAATGCGACCAATGTGACGATCTCGCGTTATATCGATTCGATGGTGAATGACGAAACACTGAGATTTTCTAAGGTTTTTACTACATATTAACACTTTTCACATTTTCTCGTGTTACGTGGCTGCCAGTCCTCGGTTCATGCAAAATCTTAAGGTCCTCGGTCATGTCCAAGGCACCAAACCGACCAATAATTCAATAATCGATAACTAAAACTATAAATGTAGCTCTTCTTACTGGGCGATTGCATCAACTTAGATGCTTCTCCTGTGTTCTACTGTGCTGCTTGTATTGTCCCCACATACCGCAGCACGCGACAAGGGCTGGCAGACCATAAATGTAACCGTTTCAGGGAGAAATGCGACCAATGTGACGATCTCGCGTTATATCGATTCGATGGTGAATGACGAAACACGGAGATTTTCTAAGGTTTTTACTACATATTAACACTTTTCACATTTTCTCGTGTTACGTGGCTGCCAGTCCTCGGTTCATGCAAAATCTTAAGGTCCTCGGTCATGTCCAAGGCACCAAACCGACCAATAATTCAATAATCGATAACTAAAACTATAAATGTAGCTCTTCTTACTGGGCGATTGCATCAACTTAGATGCTTCTCCTGTGTTCTACTGTGAGCTTGTATTGTCCCCACATACCGCAGCACGCGACAAGGGCTGGCAGACCATAAATGTAACCGTTTCAGAGAGAAATGCGACCAATGTGACGATCTCGCGTTATATCGATTCGATGGTGAATGACGAAACACGGAGATTTTCTAAGGTTTTTACTACATATTAACACTTTTCACATTTTCTCGTGTTACGTGGCTGCCAGTCCTCGGTTCATGCAAAATCTTAAGGTCCTCGGTCATGTCCAAGGCACCAAACCGACCAATAATTCAATAATCGATAACTAAAACTATAAATGTAGCTCTTCTTACTGGGCGATTGCATCAACTTAGATGCTTCTCCTGTGTTCTACTGTGCTGCTTGTTTCGTCCCCACATAACCCAGCACGCGCCAAGGGCTGGCAGACCATAAATGTAACCGTTACAGAGAGAAATGCGACCAATGTGACGATCTCGCGTTATATCGATTCGATGGTGAATGACGAAACACGGAGATTTTCTAAGGTTTTTACTACATATTAACACTTTTCACATTTTCTCGTGTTACGTGGGTACCAGTCCTCGGCTCATGCAAAATCTTAAGTTCCTCGGTCATGTCCAAGGCACCAAACCGACCAATAATTCAATAATCGATAGCTAAAACTATAAATGTAGCTCTTCTTACTGGGCGATTGCATCAACTTAGATGCTTCTCCTGTGTTCTACTGTGC
The DNA here is from genome assembly GCF_023898315.1 of Schistocerca nitens. Classification (NCBI taxonomy): domain Eukaryota; kingdom Metazoa; phylum Arthropoda; class Insecta; order Orthoptera; family Acrididae; genus Schistocerca; species Schistocerca nitens. The sequence goes on from NC_064625.1 coordinate 71,487,442, forward strand.
TGCTTGTATTATCCAAACATACCGCAGCACGCAACAAGGGCTTGCAGACCATAAATGTAACCGTTTCAGAGAGAAATGCGACCAATGTGACGATCTCGCGTTATATCGATTCGATGGTGAATGACGAAACACGGAGATTTTCTAAGGTTTTTACTACATATTAACACTTTTCACATTTTCTCGTGTTACGTGGCTGCCAGTCCTCGGTTCATGCAAAATCTTAAGGTCCTAGGTCATGTCCAAGGCACCAAACCGACCAATAATTCAATAATCGATAACTAAAACTATAAATGTAGCTCTTCTTACTGGGCGATTGCATCAACTTAGATGCTTCTCCTGTGTTCTACTGTGCTGCTTGTATTGTCCCCACATAACCCAGCACGCGACAAGGGCTGGCAGTCCATAAATGCAACCGTTTCAGAGAGAAATGCGACCAATGTGACGATCTCGCGTTATATCGATTCGATGGTGAATGACGAAACACGGAGATTTTCTAAGGTTTCTACTACATATTAACACTTTTCACATTTTCTCGTGTTACGTGGCTGCCAGTCCTCGGTTCATGCAAAATCTTAAGGTCCTCGGTCATGTCCCAGGCACCAAACCGACTAATAATTCAATAATCGATATTTAAAACTATAAATGTAGCTCTTCTTACTGGGCGATTGCATCAACTTAGATGCTTCTCCTGTGTTCTACTGTGTTGCTTGTATTGTCCCCACATACCGCAGCACGCGACAAGGGCTGGCAGACCATAAATGTAACCGTTTCAGAGAGAATTGCGCCCAATGTGACGATCTCGCGTTATATCGATTCGATGGTGAATGACGAAACACGGAGATTTTCTAAGGTTTTTACTACATATTAACACTTTTCACATTTTCTCGTGTTACGTGGCTGCCAGTCCTCGGTTCATGCAAAATCTTAAGGTCCTCGGTCATGTCCAAGGCACCAAACCGACCAATAATTCAATAATCGATAACTAAAACTATAAATGTAGCTCTTCTTACTGGGCGATTGCATCAACTTAGATGCTTCTCCTGTGTTCTACTGTGCTGCTTGTATTGTCCCCACATACCGCAGCACGCGACAAGGGCTGGCAGACCATAAATGTAACCGTTTCGGAGAGAAATGCGACCAATGTGACGATCTCGCGTTATATCGATTCGATGGTGAATGACGAAACACGGAGATTTTCTAAGGTTTTTACTACATATTAACACTTTTCACATTTGTCGTGTTACGTGGCTGCCAGTCCTCGGTTCATGCAAAACCTTAAGGTTCTCGGTCATGTCCAAGGCACCAAACCGACCAATAATTCAATAATCGATAACTAAAACTATAAATGTAGCTCTTCTTACTGGGCGATTGCATCAACTTAGATGCTTCTCCTGTGTTCTACTGTGAGCTTGTATTGTCCCCACATACCGCAGCACGCGACAAGGGCTGGCAGACCGTAAATGTAACCGTTTCAGAGAGAAATGCGACCAATGTGACGATCTCGCGTTATATCGATTCGATGGTGAATGACGAAACACGGAGATTTTCTAAGGTTTTTACTACATATTAACACTTTTCACATTTGTCGTGTTACGTGGCTGCCAGTCCTCGGTTCATGCAAAATCTTAAGGTCCTCGGTCATGTCCAAGGCACCAAACCGACCAATAATTCAATAATCGATAACTAAAACTATAAATGTAGCTCTTCTTACTGGGCGATTGCATCAACTTAGATGTTTCTCCTGTGTTCTACTGTGAGCTTGTATTGTCCCCACATACCGCAGCACGCGACAAGGGCTGGCAGGCCGTAAATGTAACCGTTTCATAGAGAAATGCGACCAATGTGACGATCTCGCGTTATATCGATTCGATGGTGAATGACGAAACACGGAGATTTTCTAAGGTTTTTACTACATATTAACACTTTTCACATTTTCTCGTGTTACGTGGCTGCCAGTCCTCGGTTCATGCAAAATCTTAAGGTCCTCGGTCATGTCCAAGGCACCAAACCGACCAATAATTTAATAATCAATAACTAAAACTATAAATGTAGCTCTTCTTACTGGGCGATTGCATCAACTTAGATGCTTCTCCTGTGTTCTACTGTGCTGCTTGTATTGTCCCCACATAACCCAGCACGCGACAAGGGCTGGCAGACCATAAATGTAACCGTTTCAGAGAGAAATGCGACCAATGTGACGATCTCGCGTTATATCGATTCGATGGTGAATGACGAAACACTGAGATTTTCTAAGGTTTTTACTACATATTAACACTTTTCACATTTTCTCGTGTTACGTGGCTGCCAGTCCTCGGTTCATGCAAAATCTTAAGGTCCTCGGTCATGTCCAAGGCACCAAACCGACCAATAATTCAATAATCGATAACTAAAACTATAAATGTAGCTCTTCTTACTGGGCGATTGCATCAACTTAGATGCTTCTCCTGTGTTCTACTGTGCTGCTTGTATTGTCCCCACATACCGCAGCACGCGACAAGGGCTGGCAGACCATAAATGTAACCGTTTCAGAGAGAAATGCGACCAATGTGACGATCTCGCGTTATATCGATTCGATGGTGAATGACGAAACATGGAGATTTTCTAAGGTTTTTACTACATATTAACACTTTTCACATTTTCTCGTGTTACGTGGCTGCCAGTCCTCGGTTCATGCAAAATCTTAAGGTCCTCGGTCATGTCCAAGGCACCAAACCGACCAATAATTCAATAATCGATAACTAAAACTATAAATGTAGCTCTTCTTACTGGGCGATTGCATCAACTTAGATGCTTCTCCTGTGTTCTACTGTGAGCTTGTATTGTCCCCACATACCGCAGCACGCGACAAGGGCTGGCAGACCATAAATGTAACCGTTTCAGAGAGAAATGCGACCAATGTGACGATCTCGCGTTATATCGATTCGATGGTGAATGACGAAACACGGAGATTTTCTAAGGTTTTTACTACATATTAACACATTTCACATTTTCTCGTGTTACGTGGCTGCCAGTCCTCGGTTCATGCAAAATCTTAAGGTCCTCGGTCATGTCCAAGGCACCAAACCGACCAATAATTCAATATTCGATAACTAAAACTATAAATGTAGCTCTTCTTACTGGGCGATTGCATCAACTTAGATGCTTCTCCTGTGTTCTACTGTGCTGCTTGTATTGTCCCCACATAACCCAGCTCGCGACAAGGGCTGGCAGACCATAAATGCAACCGTTTCAGAGAGAAATGCGACCAATGTGACGATCTCGCGTTATATCGATTCGATGGTGAATGACGAAACACGGAGATTTTCTAAGGTTTTTACTACATATTAACACTTTTCACATTTTCTCGTGTTACGTGGCTGCCAGTCCTCGGTTCATGCAAAATCTTAAGGTCCTAGGTCATGTCCAAGGCACCAAACCGACCAATAATTCAATAATCGATAACTAAAACTATAAATGTAGCTCTTCTTACTGGGCGATTGCATCAACTTAGATGCCTCTCCTGTGTTCTACTGTGCTGCTTGTATTGTCCCCACATACCGCAGCAATCGACAAGGGCTGGCAGACCATAAATGTAACCGTTTCAGAGAGAAATGCGACCAATGTGACGATCCCGCGTTATATCGATTCGATGGTGAATGACGAAACACTGAGATTTTCTAAGGTTTTTACTACATATTAACACTTTTCACATTTTCTCTGCCAGTCCTCGGTTCATGCAAAATCTTAAGGTCCTCGGTCATGTCCAAGGCACCAAACCGACCAATAATTCAATAATCGATAACTAAAATTATAAATGTAGCTCTTCTTACTGGGCGATTGCATCAACTTAGATGCTTCTCCTGTGTTCTACTGTGCTGCTTGTATTGTCCCCACATACCGCAGCACGCGACAAGGGCTGGCAGACCATAAATGTAACCGTTTCAGAGAGAAATGCGACCAATGTGACGATCTCGCGTTATATCGATTCGATGGTGAATGATGAAACACGGTGATTTTCTAAGGTTTTTACTACATATTAACACTTTTCACATTTTCTCGTGTTACGTGGCTGCCAGTCCTCGGTTCATGCAAAATCTTAAGGTCCTCGGTCATGTCCAAGGCACCAAACCGACCAATAATTCAATAATCGATAACTAAAACTATAAATGTAGCTCTTCTTACTGGGCGATTGCATCAACTTAGATGCTTCTCCTGTGTTCTACTGTGAGCTTGTATTGTCCCCACATACCGCAGCACGCGACAAGGGCTGGCAGACCATAAATGTAACCGTTTCAGAGAGAAATGCGACCATGTGACGATCTCGCGTTATATCGATTCGATGGTGAATGACGAAACACGGAGATTTTCTAAGGTTTTTACTACATATTAACACTTTTCACATTTTCTCGTGTTACGTGGCTGCCAGTCCTCGGTTCATGCAAAATCTTAAGGTCCTCGGTCATGTCCAAGGCACCAAACCGACCAATAATTCAATAATCGATAACTAAAACTATAAATGTAGCTCTTCTTACTGGGCGATTGCATCAACTTAGATGCTTCTCCTGTGTTCTACTGTGAGCTTGTATTGTCCCCACATACCGCAGCACGCGCCAAGGGCTGGCAGACCATAAATGTAACCGTTACAGAGAGAAATGCGACCAATGTGACGATCTCGCGTTATATCGATTCGATGGTGAATGACGAAACACGGAGATTTTCTAAGGTTTTTACTACATATTAACACTTTTCACATTTTCTCGTGTTACGTGGGTACCAGTCCTCGGTTCATGCAAAATCTTAAGTTCCTCGGTCATGTCCAAGGCACCAAACCGACCAATAATTCAATAATCGATAACTAAAACTATAAATGTAGCTCTTCTTACTGGGCGATTGCATCAACTTAGATGCTTCTCCTGTGTTCTACTGTGCTGCTTGTATTATCCCCACATACCGCAGCACGCGACAAGGGCTTGCAGACCATAAATGTAACCGTTTCAGAGAGAAATGCGACCAATGTGACGATCTCGCGTTATATCGATTCGATGGTGAATGACGAAACACGGAGATTTTCTAAGGTTTTTACTACATATTAACACTTTTCACATTTTCTCGTGTTACGTGGCTGCCAGTCCTCGGTTCATGCAAAATCTTAAGGTCCTAGGTCATGTCCAAGGCACCAAACCGACCATAATTCAATATTCGATAACTAAAACTATAAATGTAGCTCTTCTTACTGGGCGATTGCATCAACTTAGATGCTTCTCCTGTGTTCTACTGTGCTGCTTGTATTGTCCCCACATAACCCAGCACGCGACAAGGGCTGGCAGTCCATAAATGCAACCGTTTCAGAGAGAAATGCGACCAATGTGACGATCTCGCGTTATATCGATTCGATGGTGAATGACGAAACACGGAGATTTTCTAAGGTTTCTACTACATATTAACACTTCTCACATTTTCTCGTGTTACGTGGCTGCCATTCCTCGGTTCATGCAAAATCTTAAGGTCCTCGGTCATGTCCCAGGCACCAAACCGACCAATAATTCAATAATCGATAACTAAAACTATAAATGTAGCTCTTCTTACAGGGCGATTGCATCAACTTAGATGCTTCTCCTGTGTTCTACTGTGCTGCTTGTATTGTCCCCACATACCGCAGCACGCGACAAGGGCTGGCAGACCATAAATGTAACCGTTTCAGAGAGAAATGCGCCCAATGTGACGATCTCGCGTTATATCGATTCGATGGTGAATGACGAAACACGGAGATTTTCTAAGGTTTTTACTACATATTAACACTTTTCACATTTTCTCGTGTTACGTGGCTGCCAGTCCTCGGTTCATGCAAAATCTTAAGGTCCTCGGTCATGTCCAAGGCACCAAACCGACCAATAATTCAATAATCGATAACTAAAACTATAAATGTAGCTCTTGTTACTGGGCGATTGCATCAACTTAGATGCTTCTCCTGTGTTCTACTGTGCTGCTTGTATTGTCCCCACATACCGCAGCACGCGACAAGGGCTGGCAGACCATAAATGTAACCGTTTCAGAGAGAAATGCGCCCAATGTGACGATCTCGCGTTATATCGATTCGATGGTGAATGACGAAACACGGAGATTTTCTAAGGTTTTTACTACATATTAACACTTTTCACATTTGTCGTGTTACGTGGCTGCCAGTCCTCGGTTCATGCAAAATCTTAAGGTCCTCGGTCATGTCCAAGGCACCAAACCGACCAATAATTCAATAATCGATAACTAAAACTATAAATGTAGCTCTTCTTACTGGGCGATTGCATCAACTTAGATGTTTCTCCTGTGTTCTACTGTGAGCTTGTATTGTCCCCACATACCGCAGCACGCGACAAGGGCTGGCAGACCGTAAATGTAACCGTTTCATAGAGAAATGCGACCAATGTGACGATCTCGCGTTATATCGATTCGATGGTGAATGACGAAACACGGAGATTTTCTAAGGTTTTTACTACATATTAACACTTTTCACATTTTCTCGTGTTACGTGGCTGCCAGTCCTCGGTTCATGCAAAATCTTAAGGTCCTCGGTCATGTCCAAGGCACCAAACCGACCAATAATTTAATAATCAATAACTAAAACTATAAATGTAGCTCTTCTTACTGGGCGATTGCATCAACTTAGATGCTTCTCCTGTGTTCTACTGTGCTGCTTGTATTGTCCCCACATAACCCAGCACGCGACAAGGGCTGGCAGACCATAAATGTAACCGTTTCAGAGAGAAATGCGACCAATGTGACGATCTCGCGTTATATCGATTCGATGGTGAATGACGAAACACTGAGATTTTCTAAGGTTTTTACTACATATTAACACTTTTCACATTTTCTCGTGTTACGTGGCTGCCAGTCCTCGGTTCATGCAAAATCTTAAGGTCCTAGGTCATGTCCAAGGCACCAAACCGACCAATAATTCAATAATCGATAACTAAAACTATAAATGTAGCTCTTCTTACTGGGCGATTGCATCAACTTAGATGCTTCTCCTGTGTTCTACTGTGCTGCTTGTATTGTCCCCACATAACCCAGCACGCGACAAGGGCTGGCAGTCCATAAATGCAACCGTTTCAGAGAGAAATGCGACCAATGTGACGATCTCGCGTTATATCGATTCGATGGTGAATGACGAAACACGGAGATTTTCTAAGGTTTCTACTACATATTAACACTTCTCACATTTTCTCGTGTTACGTGGCTGCCAGTCCTCGGTTCATGCAAAATCTTAAGGTCCTCGGTCATGTCCCAGGCACCAAACCGACCAATAATTCAATAATCGATAACTAAAACTATAAATGTAGCTCTTCTTACAGGGCGATTGCATCAACTTAGATGCTTCTCCTGTGTTCTACTGTGCTGCTTGTATTGTCCCCACATACCGCAGCACGCGACAAGGGCTGGCAGACCATAAATGTAACCGTTTCAGAGAGAAATGCGCCCAATGTGACGATCTCGCGTTATATCGATTCGATGGTGAATGACGAAACACGGAGATTTTCTAAGGTTTTTACTACATATTAACACTTTTCACATTTTCTCGTGTTACGTGGCTGCCAGTCCTCGGTTCATGCAAAATCTTAAGGTCCTCGGTCATGTCCAAGGCACCAAACCGACCAATAATTCAATAATCGATAACTAAAACTATAAATGTAGCTCTTGTTACTGGGCGATTGCATCAACTTAGATGCTTCTCCTGTGTTCTACTGTGCTGCTTGTATTGTCCCCACATACCGCAGCACGCGACAAGGGCTGGCAGACCATAAATGTAACCGTTTCAGAGAGAAATGCGCCCAATGTGACGATCTCGCGTTATATCGATTCGATGGTGAATGACGAAACACGGAGATTTTCTAAGGTTTTTACTACATATTAACACTTTTCACATTTGTCGTGTTACGTGGCTGCCAGTCCTCGGTTCATGCAAAATCTTAAGGTCCTCGGTCATGTCCAAGGCACCAAACCGACCAATAATTCAATAATCGACAACTATAAATGTAGCTCTTCTTACTGGGCGATTGCATCAACTTAGATGTTTCTCCTGTGTTCTACTGTGAGCTTGTATTGTCCCCACATACCGCAGCACGCGACAAGGGCTGGCAGACCGTAAATGTAACCGTTTCATAGAGAAATGCGACCAATGTGACGATCTCGCGTTATATCGATTCGATGGTGAATGACGAAACACGGAGATTTTCTAAGGTTTTTACTACATATTAACACTTTTCACATTTTCTCGTGTTACGTGGCTGCCAGTCCTCGGTTCATGCAAAATCTTAAGGTCCTCGGTCATGTCCAAGGCACCAAACCGACCAATAATTTAATAATCAATAACTAAAACTATAAATGTAGCTCTTCTTACTGGGCGATTGCATCAACTTAGATGCTTCTCCTGTGTTCTACTGTGCTGCTTGTATTGTCCCCACATAACCCAGCACGCGACAAGGGCTGGCAGACCATAAATGTAACCGTTTCAGAGAGAAATGCGACCAATGTGACGATCTCGCGTTATATCGATTCGATGGTGAATGACGAAACACTGAGATTTTCTAAGGTTTTTACTACATATTAACACTTTTCACATTTTCTCGTGTTACGTGGCTGCCAGTCCTCGGTTCATGCAAAATCTTAAGGTCCTCGGTCATGTCCAAGGCACCAAACCGACCAATAATTCAATAATCGATAACTAAAACTATAAATGTAGCTCTTCTTACTGGGCGATTGCATCAACTTAGATGCTTCTCCTGTGTTCTACTGTGCTGCTTGTATTGTCCCCACATACCGCAGCACGCGACAAGGGCTGGCAGACCATAAATGTAACCGTTTCAGAGAGAAATGCGCCCAATGTGACGATCTCGCGTTATATCGATTCGATGGTGAATGACGAAACACGGAGATTTTCTAAGGTTTTAATACATATTAACACTTTTCACATTTTCTCGTGTTACGTGGCTGCCAGTCCTCGGTTCATGCAAAATCTTAAGGTCCTCGGTCATGTCCAAGGCACCAAACCGACCAATAATTCAATAATCGATAACTAAAACTATAAATGTAGCTCTTCTTACTGGGCGATTGCATCAACTTAGATGCTTCTCCTGTGTTCTACTGTGCTGCTTGTATTGTCCCCACATACCGCAGCACGCGACAAGGGCTGGCAGACCATAAATGTAACCGTTTCAGAGAGAAATGCGACCAATGTGACGATACCGCGTTATATCGATTCGATGGTGAATGACGAAACACGGAGATTTTTTAAGGTTTTTACTACATATTAACACTTTTCACATTTTCTCGTGTTACGTGGGTACCAGTCCTCGGCTCATGCAAAATCTTAAGTTCCTCGGTCATGTCCAAGGCACCAAACCGACCAATAATTCAATAATCGATAACTAAAACTATAAATGTAGCTCTTCTTACTGGGCGATTGCATCAACTTAGATGCTTCTCCTGTGTTCTACAGTGATGCTTGTATTATCCAAACATACCGCAGCACGCGACAAGGGCTTGCAGACCATAAATGTAACCGTTTCAGAGAGAAATGCGACCAATGTGACGATCTCGCGTTATATCGATTCGATGGTGAATGACGAAACACGGAGATTTTCTAAGGTTTTTACTACATATTAACACTTTTCACATTTTCTCGTGTTACGTGGCTGCCAGTCCTCGGTTCATGCAAAATCTTAAGGTCCTAGGTCATGTCCAAGGCACCAAACCGACCAATAATTCAATAATCGATAACTAAAACTATAAATGTAGCTCTTCGTACTGGGCGATTGCATCAACTTAGATGCTTCTCCTGTGTTCTACTGTGCTGCTTGTATTGTCCCCACATAACCCAGCACGCGACAAGGGCTGGCAGTCCATAAATGCAACCGTTTCAGAGAGAAATGCGACCAATGTGACGATCTCGCGTTATATCGATTCGATGGTGAATGACGAAACACGGAGATTTTCTAAGGTTTCTACTACATATTAACACTTTTCACATTTTCTCGTGTTACGTGGCTGCCAGTCCTCGGTTCATGCAAAATCTTAAGGTCCTCGGTCATGTCCCAGGCACCAAACCGACTAATAATTCAATAATCGATATTTAAAACTATAAATGTAGCTCTTCTTACTGGGCGATTGCATCAACTTAGATGCTTCTCCTGTGTTCTACTGCGTTGCTTGTATTGTCCCCACATACCGCAGCACGCGACAAGGGCTGGCAGACCATAAATGTAACCGTTTCAGAGAGAATTGCGCCCAATGTGACGATCTCGCGTTATATCGATTCGATGGTGAATGACGAAACACGGAGATTTTCTAAGGTTTTTACTACATATTAACACTTTTCACATTTTCTCGTGTTACGTGGCTGCCAGTCCTCGGTTCATGCAAAATCTTAAGGTCCTCGGTCATGTCCAAGGCACCAAATCGACCAATAATTCAATAATCGATAACTAAAACTATAAATGTAGCTCTTCTTACTGGGCGATTGCATCAACTTAGATGCTTCTCCTGTGTTCTACTGTGAGCTTGTATTGTCCCCACATACCGCAGCACGCGACAAGGGCTGGCAGACCATAAATGTAACCGTTTCAGAGAGAAATGCGACCAATGTGACGATCTCGCGTTATATCGATTCGATGGTGAATGACGAAACACGGAGATTTTCTAAGGTTTTTACTACATATTAACACTTTTCACATTTGTCGTGTTACGTGGCTGCCAGTCCTCGGTTCATGCAAAATCTTAAGGTCCTCGGTCATGTCCAAGGCACCAAACCGACCAATAATTCAATAATCGATAACTAAAACTATAAATGTAGCTCTTCTTACTGGGCGATTGCATCAACTTAGATGCTTCTCCTGTGTTCTACTGTGAGCTTGTATTGTCCCCACATACCGCAGCACGCGACAAGGGCTGGCAGACCGTAAATGTAACCGTTTCAGAGAGAAATGCGACCAATGTGACGATCTCGCGTTATATCGATTCGATGGTGAATGACCAAACACGGAGATTTTCTAAGGTTTTTACTACATATTAACACTTTTCACATTTTCTCGTGTTACGTGGCTGTCAGTCCTCGGTTCATGCAAATCTTAAGGTCCTCGGTCATGTCCAAGGCACCAAACCGACCAATAATTTAATAATCAATAACTAAAACTATAAATGTAGCTCTTCTTACTGGGCGATTGCATCAACTTAGATGCTTCTCCTGTGTTCTACTGTGCTGGTTGTATTGTCCCCACATAACCCAGCACGCGACAAGGGCTGGCAGACCATAAATGTAACCGTTTCAGAGAGAAATGCGACCAATGTGACGATCTCGCGTTATATCGATTCGATGGTGAATGACGAAACACGGAGATTTTCTAAGGTTTTTACTACATATTAACACTTTTCACATTTTCTCGTGTTACGTGGCTGCCAGTCCTCGGTTCATGCAAAATCTTAAGGTCCTAGGTCATGTCCAAGGCACCAAACCGACAAATAATTCAATAATCGATAACTAAAACTATAAATGTAGCTCTTCTTACTGGGCGATTGCATCAACTTAGATGCTTCTCCTGTGTTCTACTGTGCTGCTTGTATTGTCCCCACATAACCCAGCACGCGACAAGGGCTGGCAGTCCATAAATGCAACCGTTTCAGAGAGAAATGCGACCAATGTGACGATCTCGCGTTATATCGATTCGATGGTGAATGACGAAACACGGAGATTTTCTAAGATTTCTACTACATATTAACACTTTTCACATTTTCTCGTGTTACGTGGCTGCCAGTCCTCGGTTCATGCAAAATCTTAAGGTCCTCGGTCATGTCCAAGGCACCAAACCGACCAATAATTCAATAATCGATAACTAAAACTATAAATGTAGCTCTTCTTACTGGGCGATTGCATCAACTTAGATGCTTCTCCTGTGTTCTACTGTGCTGCTTGTATTGTCCCCTCATAACTCAGCACGCGACAAGGGCTGGCAGACCATAAATGTAACCGTTTCAGAGAGAAATGCGCCCAATGTGACGATCTCGCGTTATATCGATTCGATGGTGAATGACGAAACACGGAGATTTTCTAAGGTTTTTACTACATATTAACACTTTTCACATTTTCTCGTGTTACGTGGCTGCCAGTCCTCGGTTCATGCAAAATCTTAAGGTCCTCGGTCATGTCCAAGGCACCAAACCGACCAATAATTCAATAATCGATAACTAAAACTATAAATGTAGCTCTTCTTACTGGGCGATTGCATCAACTTAGATGCTTCTCCTGTGTTCTACTGTGCTGCTTGTATTGTCCCCACATACCGCAGCACGCGACAAGGGCTGGCAGACCATAAATGTAACCGTTTCAGAGAGAAATGCGACCAATGTGACGATCTCGCGTTATATCGATTCGATGGTGAATGACGAAACACGGAGATTTTCTAAGGTTTTTACTACATATTAACACTTTTCACATTTTTCGTGTTACGTGGCTGCCAGTCCTCGGTTCATGCAAAATCTTAAGGTCCTCGGTCATGTCCAAGGCACCAAACCGACCAATAATTCAATAATCGATAACTAAAACTATAAATGTAGCTCTTGTTACTGGGCGATTGCATCAACTTAGATGCTTCTCCTGTGTTCTACTGTGAGCTTGTATTGTCCCCACATACCGCAGCACGCGACAAGGGCTGGCAGACCATAAATGTAACCGTTTCAGAGAGAAATGCGACCAATGTGACGATCTCGCGTTATATCGATTCGATGGTGAATGACGAAACACGGAGATTTTCTAAGGTTTTTACTACATATTAACACTTTTCACATTTTCTCGTGTTACGTGGCTGCCAGTCCTCGGTTCATGCAAAATCTTAAGGTCCTCGGTCATGTCCAAGGCACCAAACCGACCAATAATTTAATAATCAATAACTAAAACTATAAATGTAGCTCTTCTTACTGGGCGATTGCATCAACTTAGTTGCTTCTCCTGTGTTCTACTGTGCTGGTTGTATTGTGCCCACATAACCCAGCACGCGACAAGGGCTGGCAGACCATAAATGTAACCGTTTCAGAGAGAAATGCGCCCAATGTGACGATCTCGCGTTATATCGATTCGATGGTGAATGACGAAACACGGAGATTTTCTAAGGTTTTTACTACATATTAACACTTTTCACATTTTCTCGTGTTACGTGGCTGCCAGTCCTCGGTTCATGCAAAATCTTAAGGTCCTCGGTCATGTCCAAGGCACCAAACCGACCAATAATTCAATAATCGATAACTAAAACTATAAATGTAGCTCTTCTTACTGGGCGATTGCATCAACTTAGATGCTTCTCCTGTGTTCTACTGTGCTGCTTGTATTGTCCCCACATACCGCAGCACGCGACAAGGGCTGGCAGACCATAAATGTAACCGTTTCAGAGAGAAATGCGACCAATGTGACGATCTCGCGTTATATCGATTCGATGGTGAATGACGAAACACGGAGATTTTCTAAGGTTTTTACTACATATTAACACTTTTCACATTTTTCGTGTTACGTGGCTGCCAGTCCTCGGTTCATGCAAAATCTTAAGGTCCTCGGTCATGTCCAAGGCACCAAACCGACCAATAATTCAATAATCGATAACTAAAACTATAAATGTAGCTCTTGTTACTGGGCGATTGCATCAACTTAGATGCTTCTCCTGTGTTCTACTGTGAGCTTGTATTGTCCCCACATACCGCAGCACGCGACAAGGGCTGGCAGACCATAAATGTAACCGTTTCAGAGAGAAATGCGACCAATGTGACGATCTCGCGTTATATCGATTCGATGGTGAATGACGAAACACGGAGATTTTCTAAGGTTTTTACTACATATTAACACTTTTCACATTTTCTCGTGTTACGTGGCTGCCAGTCCTCGGTTCATGCAAAATCTTAAGGTCCTCGGTCATGTCCAAGGCACCAAACCGACCAATAATTTAATAATCAATAACTAAAACTATAAATGTAGCTCTTCTTACTGGGCGATTGCATCAACTTAGTTGCTTCTCCTGTGTTCTACTGTGCTGGTTGTATTGTGCCCACATAACCCAGCACGCGACAAGGGCTGGCAGACCATAAATGTAACCGTTTCAGAGAGAAATGCGCCCAATGTGACGATCTCGCGTTATATCGATTCGATGGTGAATGACGAAACACGGAGATTTTCTAAGGTTTTTACTACATATTAACACTTTTCACATTTTCTCGTGTTACGTGGCTGCCAGTCCTCGGTTCATGCAAAATCTTAAGGTCCTCGGTCATGTCCAAGGCACCAAACCGACCAATAATTCAATAATCGATAACTAAAACTATAAATGTAGCTCTTCTTACTGGGCGATTGCATCAACTTAGATGCTTCTCCTGTGTTCTACTGTGCTGCTTGTATTGTCCCCACATACCGCAGCACGCGACAAGGGCTGGCAGACCATAAATGTAACCGTTTCAGAGAGAAATGCGACCAATGTGACGATCACGCGTTATATCGATTCGATGGTGAATGACGAAACACGGAGATTTTCTAAGGTTTTTACTACATATTAACACTTTTCACATTTTTCGTGTTACGTGGCTGCCAGTCCTCGGTTCATGCAAAATCTTAAGGTCCTCGGTCATGTCCAAGGCACCAAACCGACCAATAATTCAATAATCGATAACTAAAACTATAAATGTAGCTCTTGTTACTGGGCGATTGCATCAACTTAGATGCTTCTCCTGTGTTCTACTGTGAGCTTGTATTGTCCCCACATACCGCAGCACGCGACAAGGGCTGGCAGACCATAAATGTAACCGTTTCAGAGAGAAATGCGACCAATGTGACGATCTCGCGTTATATCGATTCGATGGTGAATGACGAAACACGGAGATTTTCTAAGGTTTTTACTACATATTAACACTTTTCACATTTGTCGTGTTACGTGGCTGCCAGTCCTCGGTTCATGCAAAATCTTAAGGTCCTCGGTCATGTCCAAGGCACCAAACCGACCAATAATTCAATAATCGATAACTAAAACTATAAATGTAGCTCTTCTTACTGGGCGATTGCATCAACTTAGATGCTTCTCCTGTGTTCTACTGTGAGCTTGTATTGTCCCCACATACCGCAGCACGCGACAAGGGCTGGCAGACCATAAATGTAACCGTTTCAGAGAGAAATGCGACCAATGTGACGATCTCGCGTTATATCGATTCGATGGTGAATGACGAAACACGGAGATTTTCTAAGGTTTTTACTACATATTAACACTTTTCACATTTTCTCGTGTTACGTGGCTGCCAGTCCTCGGTTCATGCAAAATCTTAAGGTCCTCGGTCATGTCCAAGGCACCAAACCGACCAATAATTTAATAATCAATAACTAAAACTATAAATGTAGCTCTTCTTACTGGGCGATTGCATCAACTTAGATGCTTCTCCTGTGTTCTACTGTGCTGGTTGTATTGTCCCCACATAACCCAGCACGCGACAAGGGCTGGCAGACCATAAATGTAACCGTTTCAGAGAGAAATGCGACCAATGTGACGATCTCGCGTTATATCGATTCGATGGTGAATGACGAAACACGGAGATTTTCTAAGGTTTTTACTACATATTAACACTTTTCACATTTTCTCGTGTTACGTGGGTACCAGTCCTCGGTTCATGCAAAATCTTAAGGTCCTCGGTCATGTCCAAGGCACCAAACCGACCAATAATTCAATAATCGATAACTAAAACTATAAATGTAGCTCTTCTTACTGGGCGATTGCATCAACTTAGATGCTTCTCCTGTGTTCTACTGTGCTGCTTGTATTGTCCCCACATACCGCAGCACGCGACAAGGGCTGGCAGACCATAAATGTAACCGTTTCAGAGAGAAATGCGACCAATGTGACGATCTCGCGTTATATCGATTCGATGGTGAATGACGAAACACGGAGATTTTCTAAGGTTTTTACTACATATTAACACTTTTCACATTTTCTCGTGTTACGTGGCTGCCAGTCCTCGGTTCATGCAAAATCTTAAGGTCCTCGGTCATGTCCAAGGCACCAAACCGACCAATAATTCAATAATCGATAACTAAAACTATAAATGTAGCTCTTGTTACTGGGCGATTGCATCAACTTAGATGCTTCTCCTGTGTTCTACTGTGCTGCTTGTATTGTCCCCTCATAACTCAGCACGCGACAAGGGCTGGCAGACCATAAATGTAACCGTTTCAGTGAGAAATGCGACCAATGTGACGATCTCGCGTTATATCGATTCGATGGTGAATGACGAAACACGGAGATTTTCTAAGGTTTTTACTACATATTAACACTTTTCACATTTTCTCGTGTTACGTGGCTGCCAGTCCTCGGTTCATGCAAAATCTTAAGGTCCTCGGTCATGTCCAAGGCACCAAACCGACCAATAATTTAATAATCAATAACTAAAACTATAAATGTAGCTCTTCTTACTGGGCGATTGCATCAACTTAGATGCTTCTCCTGTGTTCTACTGTGCTGGTTGTATTGTCCCCACATAACCCAGCACGCGACAAGGGCTGGCAGACCATAAATGTAACCGTTTCAGAGAGAAATGCGACCAATGTGACGATCTCGCGTTATATCGATTCGATGGTGAATGACGAAACACGGAGATTTTCTAAGGTTTTTACTACATATTAACACTTTTCACATTTTCTCGTGTTACGTGGCTGCCAGTCCTCGGTTCATGCAAAATCTTAAGGTCCTCGGTCATGTCCAAGGCACCAAACCGACCAATAATTCAATAATCGATAACTAAAACTATAAATGTAGCTCTTCTTACTGGGCGATTGCATCAACTTAGATGCTTCTCCTGTGTTCTACTGTGCTGCTTGTATTGTCCCCACATACCGCAGCACGCGACAAGGGCTGGCAGACCATAAATGTAACCGTTTCAGAGAGAAATGCGACCAATGTGACGATCTCGCGTTATATCGATTCGATGGTGAATGACGAAACACGGAGATTTTCTAAGGTTTTTACTACATATTAACACTTTTCACATTTTCTCGTGTTACGTGGCTGCCAGTCCTCGGTTCATGCAAAATCTTAAGGTCCTCGGTCATGTCCAAGGCACCAAACCGACCAATAATTCAATAATCGATAACTAAAACTATAAATGTAGCTCTTGTTACTGGGCGATTGCATCAACTTAGATGCTTCTCCTGTGTTCTACTGTGCTGCTTGTATTGTCCCCACATAACCCAGCACGCGACAAGGGCTGGCAGACCATAAATGCAACCGTTTCAGAGAGAAATGCGACCAATGTGACGATCTCGCGTTATATCGATTCGATGGTGAATGACGAAACACGGAGATTTTCTAAGGTTTTTACTACATATTAACACTTTTCACATTTTCTCGAGTACGTGGGTACCAGTCCTCGGTTCATGCAAAATCTTAAGGTCCTCGGTCATGTCCAAGGCACCAAACCGACCAATAATTCAATAATCGATAACTAAAACTATAAATGTAGCTCTTCTTACTGGGCGATTGCATCAACTTAGATGCTTCTCCTGTATTCTACTGTGCTGCTTGTATTGTCCCCACATACCGCAGCACGCGACAAGGGCTGGCAGACCATAAATGTAACCGTTTCAGAGAGAAATGCGACCAATGTGACGATCTCGCGTTATATCGATTCGATGGTGAATGACGAAACACGGAGATTTTCTAAGGTTTTTACTACATATTAACACTTTTCACATTTTCTCGTGTTACGTGGCTGCCAGTCCTCGGTTCATGCAAAATCTTAAGGTCCTCGGTCATGTCCAAGGCACCAAACCGACCAATAATTCAATAATCGATAACTAAAACTATAAATGTAGCTCTCCTTACTGGGCGATTGCATCAACTTAGATGCTTCTCCTGTGTTCTACTGTGCTGCTTGTATTGTCCCCACATAACCCAGCACGCGACAAGGGCTGGCAGACCATAAATGCAACCGTTTCAGAGAGAAATGCGACCAATGTGACGATCTCGCGTTATATCGATTCGATGGTGAATGACGAAACACGGAGATTTTCTAAGGTTTTTACTACATATTAACACTTTTCACATTTTCTCGAGTACGTGAGTACCAGTCCTCGGTTCATGCAAAATCTTAAGGTCCTCGGTCATGTCCAAGGCACCAAACCGACCAATAATTCAATAATCGATAACTAAAACTATAAATGTAGCTCTTCTTACTGGGCGATTGCATCAACTTAGATGCTTCTCCTGTATTCTACTGTGCTGCTTGTATTGTCCCCACATACCGCAGCACGCGACAAGGGCTGGCAGACCATAAATGTAACCGTTTCAGAGAGAAATGCGACCAATGTGACGATCTCGCGTTATATCGATTCGATGGTGAATGACGAAACACGGAGATTTTCTAAGGTTTTTACTACATATTAACACTTTTCACATTTTCTCGTGTTACGTGGCTGCCAGTCCTCGGTTCATGCAAAATCTTAAGGTCCTCGGTCATGTCCAAGGCACCAAACCGACCAATAATTTAATAATCAATAACTAATACTATAAATGTAGCTCTTGTTACTGGGCGATTGCATCAACTTAGATGCTTCTCCTGTGTACTACTGTGCTGGTTGTATTGTCCCCACATAACCCAGCACGCGACAAGGGCTGGCAGACCATAAATGTAACCGTTTCAGAGAGAAATGCGACCAATGTGACGATCTCGCGTTATATCGATTCGATGGTGAATGACGAAACACGGAGATTTTCTAAGGTTTTTACTACATATTAACACTTTTCACATTTTCTCGTGTTACGTGGCTGCCAGTCCTCGGTTCATGCAAAATCTTAAGGTCCTCGGTCATGTCCAAGGCACCAAACCGACCAATAATTCAATAATCGATAACTAAAACTATAAATGTAGCTCTTCTTACTGGGCGATTGCATCAACTTAGATGCTTCTCCTGTGTTCTACTGTGCTGCTTGTATTGTCCCCACATACCGCAGCACGCGACAAGGGCTGGCAGACCATAAATGTAACCGTTTCAGAGAGAAATGCGACCAATGCGACGATCTCGCGTTATATCGATTCGATGGTGAATGACGAAACACGGAGATTTTCTAAGGTTTTTACTACATATTAACACTTTTCACATTTTCTCGTGTTACGTGGCTGCCAGTCCTCGGTTCATGCAAAATCTTAAGGTCCTCGGTCATGTCCAAGGCACCAAACCGACCAATAATTCAATAATCGATAACTAAAACTATAAATGTAGCTCTTCTTACTGGGCGATTGCATCAACTTAGATGCTTCTCCTGTGTTCTACTGTGCTGCTTGTATTGTCCCCACATACCGCAGCACGCGACAAGGGCTGGCAGACCATAAATGTAACCGTTTCAGAGAGAAATGCGACCAATGTGACGATCTCGCGTTATATCGATTCGATGGTGAATGACGAAACACGGAGATTTTCTAAGGTTTTTACTACATATTAACACTTTTCACATTTTCTCGTGTTACGTGGCTGCCAGTCCTCGGTTCATGCAAAATCTTAAGGTCCTCGGTCATGTCCAAGGCACCAAAACGACCAATAATTCAATAATCGATAACTAAAACTATAAATGTAGCTCTTGTTACTGGGCGATTGCATCAACTTAGATGCTTCTCCTGTGTTCTACTGTGCTGCTTGTATTGTCCCCTCATAACTCAGCACGCGACAAGGGCTGGCAGACCATAAATGTAACCGTTTCAGTGAGAAATGCGACCAATGTGACGAACTCGCGTTATATCGATTCGATGGTGAATGACGAAACACGGAGATTTTCTAAGGTTTTTACTACATATTAACACTTTTCACATTTTCTCGTGTTACGTGGCTGCCAGTCCTCGGTTCATGCAAAATCTTAAGGTCCTCGGTCATGTCCAAGGCACCAAACCGACCAATAATTTAATAATCAATAACTAAAACTATAAATGTAGCTCTTGTTACTGGGCGATTGCATCAACTTAGATGCTTCTCCTGTGTTCTACTGTGCTGCTTGTATTGTCCCCTCATAACTCAGCACGCGACAAGGGCTGGCAGACCATAAATGTAACCGTTTCAGTGAGAAATGCGACCAATGTGACGATCTCGCGTTATATCGATTCGATGGTGAATGACGAAACACGGAGATTTTCTAAGGTTTTTACTACATATTAACACTTTTCACATTTTCTCGTGTTACGTGGCTGCCAGTCCTCGGTTCATGCAAAATCTTAAGGTCCTCGGTCATGTCCAAGGCACCAAACCGACAAATAATTTAATAATCAATAACTAAAACTATAAATGTAGCTCTTCTTACTGGGCGATTGCATCAACTTAGATGCTTCTCCTGTGTTCTACTGTGCTGGTTGTATTGTCCCCACATAACCCAGCACGCGACAAGGGCTGGCAGACCATAAATGTAACCGTTTCAGAGAGAAATGCGACCAATGTGACGATCTCGCGTTATATCGATTCGATGGTGAATGACGAAACACGGAGATTTCCTAAGGTTTTTACTACATATTAACACTTTTCACATTTTCTCGTGTTACGTGGCTGCCAGTCCTCGGTTCATGCAAAATCTTAAGGTCCTCGGTCATGTCCAAGGCACCAAACCGACCAATAATTCAATAATCGATAACTAAAACTATAAATGTAGCTCTTCTTACTGGGCGATTGCATCATCTTAGATGCTTCTCCTGTGTTCTACTGTGCTGCTTGTATTGTCCCCACATACCGCAGCACGCGACAAGGGCTGGCAGACCATAAATGTAACCGTTTCAGAGAGAAATGCGACCAATGTGACGATCTCGCGTTATATCGATTCGATGGTGAATGACGAAACACGGAGATTTTCTAAGGTTTTTACTACATATTAACACTTTTCACATTTTCTCGTGTTACGTGGCTGCCAGTCCTCGGTTCATGCAATATCTTAAGGTCCTCGGTCATGTCCAAGGCACCAAACCGACCAATAATTCAATAATCGATAACTAAAACTATAAATGTAGCTCTTCTTACTGGGCGATTGCATCAACTTAGATGCTTCTCCTGTGTTCTACTGTGCTGCTTGTATTGTCCCCACATAACCCAGCACGCGACAAGGGCTGGCAGACCATAAATGCAACCGTTTCAGAGAGAAATGCGACCAATGTGACGATCTCGCGTTATATCGATTCGATGGTGAATGACGAAACACGGAGATTTTCTAAGGTTTTTACTACATATTAACACTTTTCACATTTTCTCGAGTACGTGGGTACCAGTCCTCGGTTCATGCAAAATCTTAAGGTCCTCGGTCATGTCCAAGGCACCAAACCGACCAATAATTCAATAATCGATAACTAAAACTATAAATGTAGCTCTTCTTACTGGGCGATTGCATCAACTTAGATGCTTCTCCTGTGTTCTACTGTGCTGCTTGTATTGTCCCCACATACCGCAGCACGCGACAAGGGCTGGCAGACCATAAATGTAACCGTTTCAGAGAGAAATGCGACCAATGTGACGATCTCGCGTTATATCGATTCGATGGTGAATGACGAAACACGGAGATTTTCTAAGGTTTTTACTACATATTAACACTTTTCACATTTGTCGTGTTACGTGGCTGCCAGTCCTCGGTTCATGCAAAATCTTAAGGTCCTCGGTCATGTCCAAGGCACCAAACCGACCAATAATTCAATAATCGATAACTATAAATGTAGCTCTTCTTACTGGGCGATTGCATCAACTTAGATGCTTCTCCTGTGTTCTACTGTGCTGCTTGTATTGTCCCCACATACCGCAGCAATCGACAAGGGCTGGCAGACCATAAATGTAACCGTTTCAGAGAGAAATGCGACCAATGTGACGATCTCGCGTTATATCGATTCGATGGTGAATGACGAAACACGGAGATTTTCTAAGGTTTTTACTACATATTAACACTTTTCACATTTTCTCGTGTTACGTGGCTGCCAGTCCTCGGTTCATGCAAAATCTTAAGGTCCTCGGTCATGTCCAAGGCACCAAACCGACCAATAATTCAATAATCGATAACTAAAACTATAAATGTAGCTCTTCTTACTGGGCGATTGCATCAACTTAGATGCTTCTCCTGTGTTCTACTGTGCTGCTTGTATTGTCCCCACATACCGCAGCAATCGACAAGGGCTGGCAGACCATAAATGTAACCGTTTCAGAGAGAAATGCGACCAATGTGACGATCTCGCGTTATATCGATTCGATGGTGAATGACGAAACACGGAGATTTTCTAAGGTTTTTACTACATATTAACACTTTTCACATTTTCTCGTGTTACGTGGCTGCCATTCCTCGGTTCATGCAAAATCTTAAGGTCCTCGGTCATGTCCAAGGCACCAAACCGACCAATAATTCAATAATCGATAACTAAAACTATAAATGTAGCTCTTCTTACTGGGCGATTGCATCAACTTAGATGCTTCTCCTGTGTTCTACTGTGCTGCTTGTATTGTCCCCACATACCGCAGCACGCGACAAGGGCTGGCAGACCATAAATGTAACCGTTTCAGACAGAAATGCGACCAATGTGACGATCTCGCGTTATATCGATTCGATGGTGAATGACGAAACACGGAGATTTTCTAAGGTTTTTACTACATATTAACACTTTTCACATTTTCTCGTGTTACGTTGCTGCCAGTCCTCGGCTCATGCAAAATCTTAAGATCCTCGGTCATGACCAAGGCACCAAACCGACCAATAATTCAATAATCGATAACTAAAACTATAAATGTAGCTCTTCTTACTGGGCGATTGCATCAACTTAGATGCTTCTCCTGTGTTCTACTGTGAGCTTGTATTGTCCCCACATACCGCAGCACGCGACAAGGGCTGGCAGACCATAAATGTAACCGTTTCAGAGAGAAATGCGACCAATGTGACGATCTCGCGTTTTATCGATTCGATGGTGAATGACGAAACACGGAGATTTTCTAAGGTTTTTACTACATATTAACACTTTTCACATTATCTCGTGTTACGTGGCTGCCAGTCCTCGGTTCATGCAAAATCTTAAGTTCCTTGGTCATGTCCAAGGCACCAAACCGACCAATAATTCAATAATCGATAACTAAAACTATAAATGTAGCTCTTCTTACTGGGCGATTGCATCAACTTAGATGCTTCTCCTGTGTTCTACTGTGCTGCTTGTATTGTCCCCACATACCGCAGCACGCGACAAGGGCTGGCAGACCATAAATGTAACCGTTTCAGAGAGAAATGCGACCAATGTGACAATCTCGCGTTATATCGATTCGATGGTGAATGACGAAACACGGAGATTTTCTAAGGTTTTTACTACATATTAACACTTTTCACATTTTCTCGTGTTACGTGGCTGCCAGTCCTCGGTTCATGAAAATCTTAAGGTCCTCGGTCATGTCCAAGGCACCAAACCGACCAATAATTCAATAATCGATAACTAAAACTATAAATGTAGCTCTTGTTACTGGGCGATTGCATCAACTTAGATGCTTCTCCTGTGTTCTACTGCGCTGCTTGTATTGTCCCCACATACCGCAGCACGCGACAAGGGCTGGCAGACCATAAATGCAACCGTTTCAGAGAGAAATGCGACCAATGTGACGATCTCGCGTTATATCGATTCGATGGTGAATGACGAAACACGGAGATTTTCTAAGGTTTTTACTACATATTAACACTTTTCTCATTTTTCGTGTTACGTGGCTGCCAGTCCTCGGTTCATGCAAAATCTTAAGGTCCTCGGTCATGTCCAAGGCACCAAACCGACCAATAATTCAATAATCGATAACTATAAATGTAGCTCTTCTTACTGGGCGATTGCATCAACTTAGATGCTTCTCCTGTGTTCTACTGTGCTGCTTGTATTGTCCCCACATACCGCAGCAATCGACAAGGGCTGGCAGACCATAAATGTAACCGTTTCAGAGAGAAATGCGACCAATGTGACGATCTCGCGTTATATCGATTCGATGGTGAATGACGAAACACGGAGATTTTCTAAGGTTTTTACTACATATTAACACTTTTCACATTTTCTCGTGTTACGTGGCTGCCAGTCCTCGGTTCATGCAAAATCTTAAGGTCCTCGGTCATGTCCAAGGCACCAAACCGACCAATAATTCAATAATCGATAACTAAAACTATAAGTGTAGCTCTTTTTACTGGGCGATTGCATCAACTTAGATGCTTCTCCTGTGTTCTACTGTGGTGCTTGTATTGTCCCCACATACCGCAGCACGCGACAAGGGCTGGCAGACCATAAATGTAACCGTTTCAGAGAGAAATGCGACCAATGTGACGATCTCGCGTTATATCGATTCGATGGTGAATGACGAAACACGGAGATTTTCTAAGGTTTTTACTACATATTAACACTTTTCACATTTTTCGTGTTACGTGGCTGCCAGTCCTCGGTTCATGCAAAATCTTAAGGTCCTCGGTCATGTCCAAGGCACCAAACCGACCAATAATTCAATAATCGATAACTAAAACTATAAATGTAGCTCTTCTTACTGGGCGATTGCATCAACTTAGATGCTTCTCCTGTGTTCTACTGTGAGCTTGTATTGTCCCCACATACCGCAGCACGCGACAAGGGCTGGCAGACCATAAATGTAACCGTTTCAGAGAGAAATGCGACCAATGTGACGATCTCGCGTTATATCGATTCGATGGTGATTGACGAAACACGGAGATTTTCTAAGGTTTTTACTACATATTAACACTTTTCACATTTTCTCGTGTTACGTGGCTGCCATCCTCGGTTCATGCAAAATCTTAAGGTCCTCGGTCATGTCCAAGGCACCAAACCGACAAATAATTCAATAATCAATAACTAAAACTATAAATGTAGCTCTTCTTACTGGGCGATTGCATCAACTTAGATGCTTCTCCTGTGTTCTACTGTGCTGCTTGTTTTGTCCCCACATAACCCAGCACGCGCCAAGGGCTGGCAGACCATAAATGTAACCGTTTCAGAGAGAAATGCGACCAATGTGACGATCTCGCGTTATATCGATTCGATGGTGAATGACGAAACACGGAGATTTTCTAAGGTTTTTACTACATATTAACACTTTTCACATTTTCTCGTGTTACGTGGGTACCAGTCCTCGGTTCATGCAAAATCTTAAGTTCCTCGGTCATGGCCAAGGCACCAAACCGACCAATAATGCAATAATCGATAACTAAAACTATAAATGTAGCTCTTCTTACTGGGCGATTGCATCAACTTAGATGCTTCTCCTGTGTTCTACTGCGCTGCTTGTATTGTCCCCACATAACCCAGCACGCGACAAGGGCTGGCAGACCATAAATGCAACCGTTTCAGAGAGAAATGCGACCAATGTGACGATCTCGCGTTATATCGATTCGATGGTGAATGACGAAACACGGAGATTTTCTAAGGTTTTTACTACATATTAACACTTTTCTCATTTTTCGTGTTACGTGGCTGCCAGTCCTCGGTTCATGCAAAATCTTAAGGTCCTCGGTCATGTCCAAGGCACCAAACCGACCAATAATTCAATAATCGATAACTATAAATGTAGCTCTTCTTACTGGGCGATTGCATCAACTTAGATGCTTCTCCTGTGTTCTACTGTGCTGCTTGTATTGTCCCCACATACCGCAGCAATCGACAAGGGCTGGCAGACCATAAATGTAACCGTTTCAGAGAGAAATGCGACCAATGTGACGATCTCGCGTTATATCGATTCGATGGTGAATGACGAAACACGGAGATTTTCTAAGGTTTTTACTACATATTAACACTTTTCACATTTTCTCGTGTTACGTGGCTGCCAGTCCTCGGTTCATGCAAAATCTTAAGGTCCTCGGTCATGTCCAAGGCACCAAACCGACCAATAATTCAATAATCGATAACTAAAACTATAAGTGTAGCTCTTTTTACTGGGCGATTGCATCAACTTAGATGCTTCTCCTGTGTTCTACTGTGCTGCTTGTATTGTCCCCACATACCGCAGCACGCGACAAGGGCTGGCAGACCATAAATGTAACCGTTTCAGAGAGAAATGCGACCAATGTGACGATCTCGCGTTATATCGATTCGATGGTGAATGACGAAACACGGAGATTTTCTAAGGTTTTTACTACATATTAACACTTTTCACATTTTCTCGTGTTACGTGGCTGCCAGTCCTCGGTTCATGCAAAATCTTAAGGTCCTCGGTCATGTCCAAGGCACCAAACCGACCAATAATTCAATAATCGATAACTAAAACTATAAATGTAGCTCTTCTTACTGGGCGATTGCATCATCTTAGATGCTTCTCCTGTGTTCTACTGTGCTGCTTGTATTGTCCCCACATACCGCAGCACGCGACAAGGGCTGGCAGACCATAAATGTAACCGTTTCAGAGAGAAATGCGACCAATGTGACGATCTCGCGTTATATCGATTCGATGGTGAATGACGAAACACGGAGATTTTCTAAGGTTTTTACTACATATTAACACTTTTCACATTTTCTCGTGTTACGTGGCTGCCAGTCCTCGGTTCATGCAAAATCTTAAGGTCCTCGGTCATGTCCAAGGCACCAAACCGACCAATAATTCAATAATCGATAACTAAAACTATAAATGTAGCTCTTCTTACTGGGCGATTGCATCAACTTAGATGCTTCTCCTGTGTTCTACTGTGCTGCTTGTATTGTCCCCACATAACCCAGCACGCGACAAGGGCTGGCAGACCATAAATGCAACCGTTTCAGAGACAAATGCGACCAATGTGACGATCTCGCGTTATATCGATTCGATGGTGAATGACGAAACACGGAGATTTTCTAAGGTTTTTACTACATATTAACACTTTTCACATTTTCTCGAGTACGTGGGTACCAGTCCTCGGTTCATGCAAAATCTTAAGGTCCTCGGTCATGTCCAAGGCACCAAACCGACCAATAATTCAATAATCGATAACTAAAACTATAAATGTAGCTCTTCTTACTGGGCGATTGCATCAACTTAGATGCTTCTCCTGTGTTCTACTGTGCTGCTTGTATTGTCCCCACATACCGCAGCACGCGACAAGGGCTGGCAGACCATAAATGTAACCATTTCAGAGAGAAATGCGACCAATGTGACGATCTCGCGTTATATCGATTCGATGGTGAATGACGAAACACGGAGATTTTCTAAGGTTTTTACTACATATTAACACTTTTCACATTTTCTCGTGTTACGTGGCTGCCAGTCCTCGGTTCATGCAAAATCTTAAGGTCCTAGGTCATGTCCAAGGCACCAAACCGACCAATAATTCAATAATCGATAACTAAAACTATAAATGTAGCTCTTCTTACTGGGCGATTGCATCAACTTAGATGCTTCTCCTGTGTTCTACTGTGCTGCTTGTATTGACCCCACATAACCCAGCACGCGACAAGGGCTGGCAGACCATAAATGCAACCGTTTCAGAGAGAAATGCGACCAATGTGACGATCTCGCGTTATATCGATTCGATGGTGAATGACGAAACACGGAGATTTTCTAAGGTTTTTACTACATATTAACACTTTTCACATTTTCTCGTGTTACGTGGCTGCCAGTCCTCGGTTCATGCAAAATCTTAAGGTCCTCGGTCATGTCCAAGGCACCAAACCGACCAATAATTCAATAATCGATAACTAAAACTATAAATGTAGCTCTTCTTACTGGGCGATTGCATCAACTTAGATGCTTCTCCTGTGTTCTACTGTGCTGCTTGTATTGTCCCCACATACCGCAGCAATCGACAAGGGCTGGCAGACCATAAATGTAACCGTTTCAGAGAGAAATGCGACCAATGTGACGATCTCGCGTTATATCGATTCGATGGTGAATGACGAAACACGGAGATTTTCTAAGGTTTTTACTACATATTAACACTTTTCACATTTTCTCGTGTTACGTGGCTGCCAGTCCTCGGTTCATGCAAAATCTTAAGGTCCTCGGTCATGTCCAAGGCACCAAACCGACCAATAATTCAATAATCGATAACTAAAACTATAAATGTAGCTCTTCTTACTGGGCGATTGCATCAACTTAGATGCTTCTCCTGTGTTCTACTGTGCTGCTTGTATTGTCCCCACATACCGCAGCAATCGACAAGGGCTGGCAGACCATAAATGTAACCGTTTCAGAGAGAAATGCGACCAATGTGACGATCTCGCGTTATATCGATTCGATGGTGAATGACGAAACACGGAGATTTTCTAAGGTTTTTACTACATATTAACACTTTTCACATTTTCTCGTGTTACGTGGCTGCCAGTCCTCGGTTCATGCAAAATCTTAAGGTCCTCGGTCATGTCCAAGGCACCAAACCGACCAATAATTCAATAATCGATAACTAAAACTATAAATGTAGCTCTTCTTACTGGGCGATTGCATCAACTTAGATGCTTCTCCTGTGTTCTACTGTGCTGCTTGTATTGTCCCCACATACCGCAGCACGCGACAAGGGCTGGCAGACCATAAATGTAACCGTTTCAGACAGAAATGCGACCAATGTGACGATCTCGCGTTATATCGATTCGATGGTGAATGACGAAACACGGAGATTTTCTAAGGTTTTTACTACATATTAATACTTTTCACATTTTTCGTGTTACGTTGCTGCCAGTCCTCGGCTCATGCAAAATCTTAAGATCCTCGGTCATGACCAAGGCACCAAACCGACCAATAATTCAATAATCGATAACTAAAACTATAAATGTAGCTCTTCTTACTGGGCGATTGCATCAACTTAGATGCTTCTCCTGTGTTCTACTGTGAGCTTGTATTGTCCCCACATACCGCAGCACGCGACAAGGGCTGGCAGACCATAAATGTAACCGTTTCAGAGAGAAATGCGACCAATGTGACGATCTCGCGTTTTATCGATTCGATGGTGAATGACGAAACACGGAGATTTTCTAAGGTTTTTACTACATATTAACACTTTTCACATTATCTCGTGTTACGTGGCTGCCAGTCCTCGGTTCATGCAAAATCTTAAGTTCCTTGGTCATGTCCAAGGCACCAAACCGACCAATAATTCAATAATCGATAACTAAAACTATAAATGTAGCTCTTCTTACTGGGCGATTGCATCAACTTAGATGCTTCTCCTGTGTTCTACTGTGCTGCTTGTATTGTCCCCACATACCGCAGCACGCGACAAGGGCTGGCAGACCATAAATGTAACCGTTTCAGAGAGAAATGCGACCAATGTGACAATCTCGCGTTATATCGATTCGATGGTGAATGACGAAACACGGAGATTTTCTAAGGTTTTTACTACATATTAACACTTTTCACATTTTCTCGTGTTACGTGGCTGCCAGTCCTCGGTTCATGAAAATCTTAAGGTCCTCGGTCATGTCCAAGGCACCAAACCGACCAATAATTCAATAATCGATAACTAAAACTATAAATGTAGCTCTTGTTACTGGGCGATTGCATCAACTTAGATGCTTCTCCTGTGTTCTACTGCGCTGCTTGTATTGTCCCCACATAACCCAGCACGCGACAAGGGCTGGCAGACCATAAATGCAACCGTTTCAGAGAGAAATGCGACCAATGTGACGATCTCGCGTTATATCGATTCGATGGTGAATGACGAAACACGGAGATTTTCTAAGGTTTTTACTACATATTAACACTTTTCTCATTTTTCGTGTTACGTGGCTGCCAGTCCTCGGTTCATGCAAAATCTTAAGGTCCTCGGTCATGTCCAAGGCACCAAACCGACCAATAATTCAATAATCGATAACTATAAATGTAGCTCTTCTTACTGGGCGATTGCATCAACTTAGATGCTTCTCCTGTGTTCTACTGTGCTGCTTGTATTGTCCCCACATACCGCAGCAATCGACAAGGGCTGGCAGACCATAAATGTAACCGTTTCAGAGAGAAATGCGACCAATGTGACGATCTCGCGTTATATCGATTCGATGGTGAATGACGAAACACGGAGATTTTCTAAGGTTTTTACTACATATTAACACTTTTCACATTTTCTCGTGTTACGTGGCTGCCAGTCCTCGGTTCATGCAAAATCTTAAGGTCCTCGGTCATGTCCAAGGCACCAAACCGACCAATAATTCAATAATCGATAACTAAAACTATAAGTGTAGCTCTTTTTACTGGGCGATTGCATCAACTTAGATGCTTCTCCTGTGTTCTACTGTGCTGCTTGTATTGTCCCCACATACCGCAGCACGCGACAAGGGCTGGCAGACCATAAATGTAACCGTTTCAGAGAGAAATGCGACCAATGTGACGATCTCGCGTTATATCGATTCGATGGTGAATGACGAAACACGGAGATTTTCTAAGGTTTTTACTACATATTAACACTTTTCACATTTTTCGTGTTACGTGGCTGCCAGTCCTCGGTTCATGCAAAATCTTAAGGTCCTCGGTCATGTCCAAGGCACCAAACCGACCAATAATTCAATAATCGATAACTAAAACTATAAATGTAGCTCTTCTTACTGGGCGATTGCATCAACTTAGATGCTTCTCCTGTGTTCTACTGTGAGCTTGTATTGTCCCCACATACCGCAGCACGCGACAAGGGCTGGCAGACCATAAATGTAACCGTTTCAGAGAGAAATGCGACCAATGTGACGATCTCGCGTTATATCGATTCGATGGTGATTGACGAAACACGGAGATTTTCTAAGGTTTTTACTACATATTAACACTTTTCACATTTTCTCGTGTTACGTGGCTGCCATCCTCGGTTCATGCAAAATCTTAAGGTCCTCGGGCATGTCCAAGGCACCAAACCGACAAATAATTCAATAATCAATAACTAAAACTATAAATGTAGCTCTTCTTACTGGGCGATTGCATCAACTTAGATGCTTCTCCTGTGTTCTACTGTGCTGCTTGTTTTGTCCCCACATAACCCAGCACGCGCCAAGGGCTGGCAGACCATAAATGTAACCGTTTCAGAGAGAAATGCGACCAATGTGACGATCTCGCGTTATATCGATTCGATGGTGAATGACGAAACACGGAGATTTTCTAAGGTTTTTACTACATATTAACACTTTTCACATTTTCTCGTGTTACGTGGGTACCAGTCCTCGGTTCATGCAAAATCTTAAGTTCCTCGGTCATGGCCAAGGCACCAAACCGACCAATAATGCAATAATCGATAACTAAAACTATAAATGTAGCTCTTCTTACTGGGCGATTGCATCAACTTAGATGCTTCTCCTGTGTTCTACTGCGCTGCTTGTATTGTCCCCACATAACCCAGCACGCGACAAGGGCTGGCAGACCATAAATGCAACCGTTTCAGAGAGAAATGCGACCAATGTGACGATCTCGCGTTATATCGATTCGATGGTGAATGACGAAACACGGAGATTTTCTAAGGTTTTTACTACATATTAACACTTTTCTCATTTTTCGTGTTACGTGGCTGCCAGTCCTCGGTTCATGCAAAATCTTAAGGTCCTCGGTCATGTCCAAGGCACCAAACCGACCAATAATTCAATAATCGATAACTATAAATGTAGCTCTTCTTACTGGGCGATTGCATCAACTTAGATGCTTCTCCTGTGTTCTACTGTGCTGCTTGTATTGTCCCCACATACCGCAGCAATCGACAAGGGCTGGCAGACCATAAATGTAACCGTTTCAGAGAGAAATGCGACCAATGTGACGATCTCGCGTTATATCGATTCGATGGTGAATGACGAAACACGGAGATTTTCTAAGGTTTTTACTACATATTATCACTTTTCACATTTTCTCGTGTTACGTGGCTGCCAGTCCTCGGTTCATGCAAAATCTTAAGGTCCTCGGTCATGTCCAAGGCACCAAACCGACCAATAATTCAATAATCGATAACTAAAACTATAAGTGTAGCTCTTTTTACTGGGCGATTGCATCAACTTAGATGCTTCTCCTGTGTTCTACTGTGCTGCTTGTATTGTCCCCACATACCGCAGCACGCGACAAGGGCTGGCAGACCATAAATGTAACCGTTTCAGAGAGAAATGCGACCAATGTGACGATCTCGCGTTATATCGATTCGATGGTGAATGACGAAACACGGAGATTTTCTAAGGTTTTTACTACATATTAACACTTTTCA
Organism: Schistocerca nitens; assembly: GCF_023898315.1. Taxonomy (NCBI): domain Eukaryota; kingdom Metazoa; phylum Arthropoda; class Insecta; order Orthoptera; family Acrididae; genus Schistocerca; species Schistocerca nitens. Next base: position 71,519,553 of record NC_064625.1, read on the forward strand.
CATTTTTCGTGTTACGTGGCTGCCAGTCCTCGGTTCATGCAAAATCTTAAGGTCCTCGGTCATGTCCAAGGCACCAAACCGACCAATAATTCAATAATCGATAACTAAAACTATAAATGTAGCTCTTCTTACTGGGCGATTGCATCAACTTAGATGCTTCTCCTGTGTTCTACTGTGAGCTTGTATTGTCCCCACATACCGCAGCACGCGACAAGGGCTGGCAGACCATAAATGTAACCGTTTCAGAGAGAAATGCGACCAATGTGACGATCTCGCGTTATATCGATTCGATGGTGATTGACGAAACACGGAGATTTTCTAAGGTTTTTACTACATATTAACACTTTTCACATTTTCTCGTGTTACGTGGCTGCCATCCTCGGTTCATGCAAAATCTTAAGGTCCTCGGTCATGTCCAAGGCACCAAACCGACAAATAATTCAATAATCAATAACTAAAACTATAAATGTAGCTCTTCTTACTGGGCGATTGCATCAACTTAGATGCTTCTCCTGTGTTCTACTGTGCTGCTTGTTTTGTCCCCACATAACCCAGCACGCGCCAAGGGCTGGCAGACCATAAATGTAACCGTTTCAGAGAGAAATGCGACCAATGTGACGATCTCGCGTTATATCGATTCGATGGTGAATGACGAAACACGGAGATTTTCTAAGCTTTTTACTACATATTAACACTTTTCACATTTTCTCGTGTTACGTGGGTACCAGTCCTCGGTTCATGCAAAATCTTAAGTTCCTCGGTCATGTCCAAGGCACCAAACCGACCAATAATGCAATAATCGATAACTAAAACTATAAATGTAGCTCTTCTTACTGGGCGATTGCATCAACTTAGATGCTTCTCCTGTGTTCTACTGTGCTGCTTGTATTGTCCCCACATACCGCAGCACGCGACAAGGGCTGGCAGACCATAAATGTAACCGTTTCAGAGAGAAATGCGACCAATGTGACGATCTCGCGTTATATCGATTCGATGGTGAATGACGAAACACGGAGATTTTCTAAGGTTTTTACTACATATTAACACTTTTCACATTTTCTCGTGTTACGTGGCTGCCAGTCCTCGGTTCATGCAAAATCTTAAGGTCCTAGGTCATGTCCAAGGCACCAAACCGACCAATAATTCAATAATCGATAACTAAAACTATAAATGTAGCTCTTCTTACTGGGCGATTGCATCAACTTAGATGCTTCACCTGTGTTCTACTGTGCTGCTTGTATTGTCCCCACATAACCCAGCACGCGACAAGGGCTGGCAGTCCATAAATGCAACCGTTTCAGAGAGAAATGCGACCAATGTGACGATCTCGCGTTATATCGATTCGATGGTGAATGACGAAACACGGAGATTTTCTAAGGTTTTTACTACATATTAACACTTTTCACATTTTCTCGTGTTACGTGGCTGCCAGTCCTCGGTTCATGCAAAATCTTAAGGTCCTCGGTCATGTCCAAGGCACCAAACCGACCAATAATTCAATAATCGATAACTAAAACTATAAATGTAGCTCTTCTTACTGGGCGATTGCATCAACTTAGATGCTTCTCCTGTGTTCTACATTGCTGCTTGTTTTGTCCCCACATAACCCAGCACGCGCCAAGGGCTGGCAGACCATAAATGTAACCGTTTCAGAGAGAAATGCGACCAATGTGACGATCTCGCGTTATATCGATTCGATGGTGAATGACGAAACACGGAGATTTTCTAAGGTTTTTACTACATATTAACACTTTTCACATTTTCTCGTGTTACGTGGGTACCAGTCCTCGGTTCATGCAAAATCTTAAGTTCCTCGGTCATGTCCAAGGCACCAAACCGACCAATAATGCAATAATCGATAACTAAAACTATAAATGTAGCTCTTCTTACTGGGCGATTGCATCAACTTAGATGCTTCTCCTGTGTTCTACTGTGCTGCTTGTATTGTCCCCACATACCGCAGCACGCGACAAGGGCTGGCAGACCATAAATGTAACCGTTTCAGAGAGAAATGCGACCAATGTGACGATCTCGCGTTATATCGATTCGATGGTGAATGACGAAACACGGAGATTTTCTAAGGTTTTTACTACATATTAACACTTTTCACATTTTCTCGTGTTACGTGGCTGCCAGTCCTCGGTTCATGCAAAATCTTAAGGTCCTAGGTCATGTCCAAGGCACCAAACCGACCAATAATTCAATAATCGATAACTAAAACTATAAATGTAGCTCTTCTTACTGGGCGATTGCATCAACTTAGATGCTTCTCCTGTGTTCTACTGTGCTGCTTGTATTGTCCCCACATAACCCAGCACGCGACAAGGGCTGGCAGTCCATAAATGCAACCGTTTCAGAGAGAAATGCGACCAATGTGACGATCTCGCGTTATATCGATTCGATGGTGAATGACGAAACACGGAGATTTTCTAAGGTTTCTACTACATATTAACACTTTTCACATTTTCTCGTGTTACGTGGCTGCCAGTCCTCGGTTCATGCAAAATCTTAAGGTCCTCGGTCATGTCCAAGGCACCAAACCGACCAATAATTCAATAATCGATAACTAAAACTATAAATGTAGCTCTTCTTACTGGGCGATTGCATCATCTTAGATGCTTCTCCTGTGTTCTACTGTGCTGCTTGTATTGTCCCCACATACCGCAGCACGCGACAAGTGCTGGCAGACCATAAATGTAACCGTTTCAGAGAGAAATGCGCCCAATGTGACGATCTCGCGTTATATCGATTCGATGGTGAATGACGAAACACGGAGATTTTCTAAGGTTTTTACTACATATTAACACTTTTCACATTTTCTCGTGTTACGTGGCTGCCAGTCCTCGGTTCATGCAAAATCTTAAGGTCCTCGGTCATGTCCAAGGCACCAAACCGACCAATAATTCAATAATCGATAACTAAAACTATAAATGTAGCTCTTCTTACTGGGCGATTGCATCAACTTAGATGCTTCTCCTGTGTTCTACTGTGCTGCTTGTATTGTCCCCACATACCGCAGCACGCGACAAGGGCTGGCAGACCATAAATGTAACCGTTTCAGAGAGAAATGCGACCAATGTGACGATCTCGCGTTATATCGATTCGATGGTGAATGACGAAACACGGAGATTTTCTAAGGTTTTTACTACATATTAACACTTTTCACATTTTCTCGTGTTACGTGGCTGCCAGTCCTCGGTTCATGCAAAATCTTAAGGTCCTAGGTCATGTCCAAGGCACCAAACCGACCAATAATTCAATAATCGATAACTAAAACTATAAATGTAGCTCTTCTTACTGGGCGATTGCATCAACTTAGATGCTTCTCCTGTGTTCTACTGTGCTGCTTGTATTGTCCCCACATAACCCAGCACGCGACAAGGGCTGGCAGTCCATAAATGCAACCGTTTCAGAGAGAAATGCGACCAATGTGACGATCTCGCGTTATATCGATTCGATGGTGAATGACGAAACACGGAGATTTTCTAAGGTTTCTACTACATATTAACACTTTTCACATTTTCTCGTGTTACGTGGCTGCCAGTCCTCGGTTCATGCAAAATCTTAAGGTCCTCGGTCATGTCCAAGGCACCAAACCGACCAATAATTCAATAATCGATAACTAAAACTATAAATGTAGCTCTTCTTACTGGGCGATTGCATCATCTTAGATGCTTCTCCTGTGTTCTACTGTGCTGCTTGTATTGTCCCCACATACCGCAGCACGCGACAAGTGCTGGCAGACCATAAATGTAACCGTTTCAGAGAGAAATGCGCCCAATGTGACGATCTCGCGTTATATCGATTCGATGGTGAATGACGAAACACGGAGATTTTCTAAGGTTTTTACTACATATTAACACTTTTCACATTTTCTCGTGTTACGTGGCTGCCAGTCCTCGGTTCATGCAAAATCTTAAGGTCCTCGGTCATGTCCAAGGCACCAAACCGACCAATAATTCAATAATCGATAACTAAAACTATAAATGTAGCTCTTCTTACTGGGCGATTGCATCAACTTAGATGCTTCTCCTGTGTTCTACTGTGAGCTTGTATTGTCCCCACATACCGCAGCACGCGACAAGGGCTGGCAGACCATAAATGTAACCGTTTCAGAGAGAAATGCGACCAATGTGACGATCTCGCGTTATATCGATTCGATGGTGAATGACGAAACACGGAGATTTTGTAAGGTTTTTACTACATATTAACACTTTTCACATTTTCTCGTGTTACGTGGCTGCCAGTCCTCGGTTCATGCAAAATCTTAAGGTCCTCGGTCATGTCCAAGGCACCAAACCGACCAATAATTTAATAATCGATAACTAAAACTATAAATGTAGCTCTTCTGACTGGGCGATTGCATCAACTTAGATGCTTCTCCTGTGTTCTACTGTGCTGGTTGTATTGTCCCCACATAACCCAGCACGCGCCAAGGGCTGGCAGACCATAAATGTAACCGTTTCAGAGAGAAATGCGACCAATATGACGATCTCGCGTTATATCGATTCGATGGTGAATGACGAAACACGGAGATTTTCTAAGGTTTTTACTACATATTAACACTTTTCACATTTTCTCGTGTTACGTGGCTGCCAGTCCTCGGTTCATGCAAAATCTTAAGGTCCTCGGTCATGTCCAAGGCACCAAACCGACCAATAATTCAATAATCGATAACTAAAACTATAAATGTAGCTCTTCTTACTGGGCGATTGCATCAACTTAGATGCTTCTCCTGTGTTCTACTGTGCTGCTTGTATTGTCCCCACATACCGCAGCACGCGACAAGGGCTGGCAGACCATAAATGTAACCGTTTCAGAGAGAAATGCGACCAATGTGACGATCTCGCGTTATATCGATTCGATGGTGAATGACGAAACACGGAGATTTTCTAAGGTTTTTACTAAATATTAACACTTTTCACATTTTCTCGTGTTACGTGGGTACCAGTCCTCGGTTCATGCAAAATCTTAAGGTCCTCGGTCATGTCCAAGGCACCAAACCGACCAATAATTCAATAATCGATAACTATAAATGTAGCTCTTCTTACTGGGCGATTGCATCAACTTAGATGCTTCTCCTGTGTTCTACTGTGAGCTTGTATTGTCCCCACATACCGCAGCACCCGACAAGGGCTGGCAGACCATAAATGTAACCGTTTCAGAGAGAAATGCGACCAATGTGACGATCTCGCGTTAGATCGATTCGATGGTGAATGACGAAACACGGAGATTTTCTAAGGTTTTTACTACATATTAACACTTTTCACATTTGTCGTGTTACGTGGCTGCCAGTCCTCGGTTCATGCAAAATCTTAAGGTCCTCGGTCATGTCCAAGGCACCAAACCGACCAATAATTCAATAATCGATAACTAAAACTATAAATGTAGCTCTTCTTACTGGGCGATTGCATCAACTTAGATGCTTCTCCTGTGTTCTACTGTGAGCTTGTATTGTCCCCAGGTACCGCAGCACGCGACAAGGGCTGGCAGACCATAAATGTAACCGTTTCAGAGAGAAATGCGACCAATGTGACGATCTCGCGTTATATCGATTCGATGGTGAATGACGAAACACGGAGATTTTCTAAGGTTTTTACTACATATTAACACTTTTCACATTTGTCGTGTTACGTGGCTGCCAGTCCTCGGTTCATGCAAAATCTTAAGGTCCTCGGTCATGTCCAAGGCACCAAACCGACCAATAATTTAATAATCGATAACTAAAACTATATATGTAGCTCTTCTGACTGGGCGATTGCATCAACTTAGATGCTTCTCCTGTGTTCTACTGTGCTGGTTGTATTGTCCCCACATAACCCAGCACGTGCCAAGGGCTGGCAGACCATAAATGTAACCGTTTCAGAGAGAAATGCGACCAATGTGACGATCTCGCGTTATATCGATTCGATGGTGAATGACGAAACACGGAGATTTTCTAAGGTTTTTACTACATATTAACACTTTTCACATTTTCTCGTGTTACGTGGCTGCCAGTCCTCGGTTCATGCAAAATCTTAAGGTCCTCGGTCATGTCCAAGGCACCAAACCGACCAATAATTCAATAATCGATAACTATAAATGTAGCTCTTCTTACTGGGCGATTGCATCAACTTAGATGCTTCTCCTGTGTTCTACTGTGAGCTTGTATTGTCCCTACATACCGCAGCACGCGACAAGGGCTGGCAGACCATAAATGTAACCGTTTCAGAGAGAAATGCGACCAATGTGACGATCTCGCGTTATATCGATTCGATGGTGAATGACGAAACACGGAGATTTTCTAAGGTTTTTACTACATATTAACACTTTTCACATTTTCTCGTGTTACGTGGCTGCCAGTCCTCGGTTCATGTAAAATCTTAAGGTCCTCGGTCATGTCCAAGGCACCAAACCGACCAATAATTCAATAATCGATAACTAAAACTATAAATGTAGCTCTTCTTACTGGGCGATTGCATCAACTTAGATGCTTCTCCTGTGTTCTACTGTGCTGCTTGGATTGTCCCCACATACCGCAGCACGCGACAAGGGCTGGCAGACCATAAATGTAACCGTTTCAGAGAGAAATGCGACCAATGTGACGATCTCGCGTTATATCGATTCGATGGTGAATGACGAAACACGGAGATTTTCTAAGGTTTTTACTACATATTAACACTTTTCACATTTTCTCGTGTTACGTGGTTGCCAGTCCTCGGTTCATGCAAAATCTTAAGGTCCTAGGTCATGTCCAAGGCACCAAACCGACCAATAATTCAATAATCGATAACTAAAACTATAAATGTAGCTACTCTTACTGGGCGATTGCATCAACTTAGATGCTTCTCCTGTGTTCTACTGTGCTGCTTGTATTGTCCCCACATAACCCAGCACGCGACAAGGGCTGGCAGACCATAAGTGCAACCGTTTCAGAGAGAAATGCGACCAATGTGACGATCTCGCGTTATATCGATTCGATGGTGAATGACGAAACACGGAGATTTTCTAAGGTTTTTACTACATATTAACACTTTTCACATTTTCTCGTGTTACGTGGCTGCCAGTCCTCGGTTCATGCAAAATCTTAAGGTCCTCGGTCATGTCCAAGGCACCAAACCGACCAATAATTCAATAATCGATAACTAAAACTATAAATGTAGCTCTTCTTACTGGGCGATTGCATCAACTTAGATGCTTCTCCTGTGTTCTACTGTGCTGCTTGTATTGTCCCCACATACCGCAGCACGCGACAAGGGCTGGCAGACCATAAATGTAACCGTTTCAGAGAGAAATGCGAACAATGTGACGATCTCGCGTTATATCGATTCGATGGTGAATGACGAAACACGGAGATTTTCTAAGGTTTTTACTACATATTAACACTTTTCACATTTTCTCGTGTTACGTGGCTACCAGTCCTCGGTTCATGCAAAATCTTAAGGTCCTCGGTCATGTCCAAGGCACCAAACCGACCAATAATTCAATAATCGATAACTAAAACTATAAATGTAGCTCTTCTTACTGGGCGATTGCATCAACTTAGATGCTTCTCCTGTGTTCTACTGTGCTGCTTGTATTGTCCCCACATACCGCAGCACGCGACAAGGGCTGGCAGACCATAAATGTAACCGTTTCAGAGAGAAATGCGAACAATGTGACGATCTCGCGGTATATCGATTCGATGGTGAATGACGAAACACGGAGATTTTCTAAGGTTTTTACTACATATTAACACTTTTCACATTTTCTCGTGTTACGTGGCTACCAGTCCTCGGTTCATGCAAAATCTTAAGGTCCTCGGTCATGTCCAAGGCACCAAACCGACCAATAATTCAATAATCGATAACTAAAACTATAAATGTAGCTCTTCTTACTGGGCGATTGCATCAACTTAGATGCTTCTCCTGTGTTCTGCTGTGCTGCTTGTATTGTCCCCACATACCGCAGCACGCGACAAGGGCTGGCAGACCATAAATGTAACCGTTTCAGAGAGAAATGCGACCAATGTGACGATCTCGCGTTATATCGATTCGATGGTGAATGACGAAACACGGAGATTTTCTAAGGTTTTTACTAAATATTAACACTTTTCACATTTTCTCGTGTTACGTGGCTGCCAGTCCTCGGTTCATGCAAAATCTTAAGGTCCTCGGTCATGTCCAAGGCACCAAACCGACCAATAATTCAATAATCGATAACTAAAACTATAAATGTAGCTCTTCTTACTGGGCGATTGCATCAACTTAGATGCTTCTCCTGTGTTCTACTGTGAGCTTGTATTGTCCCCACATACCGCAGCACGCGACAAGGGCTGGCAGACCATAAATGTAACCGTTTCAGAGAGAAATGCGCCCAATGTGACGATCTCGCGTTATATCGATTCGATGTTAATGACGAAACACGGAGATTTTCTAAGGTTTTTACTACATATTAACACTTTTCACATTTTCTCGTGTTACGTGGCTGCCAGTCCTCGGTTCATGCAAAATCTTAAGGTCCTCGGTCATGTCCAAGGCACCAAACCGACCAATAATTCAATAATCGATAACTAAAACTATAAATGTAGCTACTCTTACTGGGCGATTGCATCAACTTAGATGCTTCTCCTGTGTTCTACTGTGCTGCTTGTATTGTCCCCACATAACCCAGCACGCGACAAGGGCTGGCAGACCATAAATGCAACCGTTTCAGAGAGAAATGCGACCAATGTGACGATCTCGCGTTATATCGATTCGATGGTGAATGGCGAAACACGGAGATTTTCTAAGGTTTTTACTACATATTAACACTTTTCACATTTTCTCGTGTTACGTGGGTACCAGTCCTCGGTTCATGTAAAATCTTAAGGTCCTCGGTCATGTCCAAGGCACCAAACCGACCAATAATTCAATAATCGATAACTAAAACTATAAATGTAGCTCTTCTTACTGGGCGATTGCATCAACTTAGATGCTTCTCCTGTGTTCTACTGTGCTGCTTGTATTGTCCCCACATACCGCAGCACGCGACAAGGGCTGGCAGACCATAAATGTAACCGTTTCAGAGAGAAATGCGCCCAATGTGACGATCTCGCGTTATATCGATTCGATGGTGAATGACGAAACACGGAGATTTTCTAAGGTTTTTACTACATATTAACACTTTTCACATTTTCTCGTGTTACGTGGCTGCCAGTCCTCGGTTCATGCAAAATCTTAAGGTCCTCAGTCATGTCCAAGGCACCAAACCGACCAATAATTCAATAATCGATAACTAAAACTATAAATGTAGCTCTTCTTACTGGGCGATTGCATCATCTTAGATGCTTCTCCTGTGTTCTACTGTGCTGCTTGTATTGTCCCCACATAACCCAGCACGCGACAAGGGCTGGCAGACCATAAATGCAACCGTTTCAGAGAGAAATGCGACCAATGTGACGATCTCGCGTTATATCGATTCGATGGTGAATGACGAAACACGGAGATTTTCTAAGGTTTTTACTACATATTAACACTTTTCACATTTTCTCGTGTTACGTGGCTGCCAGTCCTCGGTTCATGCAAAATCTTAAGGTCCTCGGTCATGTCCAAGGCACCAAACCGACCAATAATTCAATAATCGATAACTAAAACTATAAATGTAGCTCTTCTTACTGGGCGATTGCATCATCTTAGATGCTTCTCCTGTGTTCTACTGTGAGCTTGTATTGTCCCCACATACCGCAGCACGCGACAAGGGCTGGCCGACCATAAATGTAACCGTTTCAGAGAGAAATGCGACCAATGTGACGATCTCGCGGTATATCGATTCGATGGTGAATGACGAAACACGGAGATTTTCTAAGGTTTTTACTACATATTAACACTTTTCACATTTTCTCGTGTTACGTGGCTACCAGTCCTCGGTTCATGCAAAATCTTAAGGTCCTCGGTCATGTCCAAGGCACCAAACCGACCAATAATTCAATAATCGATAACTAAAACTATAAATGTAGCTCTTCTTACTGGGCGATTGCATCAACTTAGATGCTTCTCCTGTGTTCTGCTGTGCTGCTTGTATTGTCCCCACATACCGCAGCACGCGACAAGGGCTGGCAGACCATAAATGTAACCGTTTCAGAGAGAAATGCGACCAATGTGACGATCTCGCGTTATATCGATTCGATGGTGAATGACGAAACACGGAGATTTTCTAAGGTTTTTACTACATATTAACACTTTTCACATTTTCTCGTGTTACGTGGCTGCCAGTCCTCGGTTCATGCAAAATCTTAAGGTCCTCGGTCATGTCCAAGGCACCAAACCGACCAATAATTCAATAATCGATAACTAAAACTATAAATGTAGCTACTCTTACTGGGCGATTGCATCAACTTAGATGCTTCTCCTGTGTTCTACTGTGCTGCTTGTATTGTCCCCACATAACCCAGCACGCGACAAGGGCTGGCAGACCATAAATGCAATCGTTTCAGAGAGAAATGCGACCAATGTGACGATCTCGCGTTATATCGATTCGATGGTGAATGGCGAAACACGGAGATTTTCTAAGGTTTTTACTACATATTAACACTTTTCACATTTTCTCGTGTTACGTGGGTACCAGTCCTCGGTTCATGTAAAATCTTAAGGTCCTCGGTCATGTCCAAGGCACCAAACCGACCAATAATTCAATAATCGATAACTAAAACTATAAATGTAGCTCTTCTTACTGGGCGATTGCATCAACTTAGATGCTTCTCCTGTGTTCTACTGTGCTGCTTGTATTGTCCCCACATACCGCAGCACGCGACAAGGGTTGGCAGACCATAAATGTAACCGTTTCAGAGAGAAATGCGACCAATGTGACGATCTCGCGTTATATCGATTCGATGGTGAATGACGAAACACGGAGATTTTCTAAGGTTTTTACTACATATTAACACTTTTCACATTTTCTCGTGTTACGTGGCTGCCAGTCCTCGGTTCATGCAAAATCTTAAGGTCCTCAGTCATGTCCAAGGCACCAAACCGACCAATAATTCAATAATCGATAACTAAAACTATAAATGTAGCTCTTCTTACTGGGCGATTGCATCATCTTAGATGCTTCTCCTGTGTTCTACTGTGCTGCTTGTATTGTCCCCACATAACCCAGCACGCGACAAGGGCTGGCAGACCATAAATGCAACCGTTTCAGAGAGAAATGCGACCAATGTGACGATCTCGCGTTATATCGATTCGATGGTGAATGACGAAACACGGAGATTTTCTAAGGTTTTTACTACATATTAACACTTTTCACATTTTCTCGTGTTACGTGGCTGCCAGTCCTCGGTTCATGCAAAATCTTAAGGTCCTCGGTCATGTCCAAGGCACCAAACCGACCAATAATTCAATAATCGATAACTAAAACTATAAATGTAGCTCTTCTTACTGGGCGATTGCATCATCTTAGATGCTTCTCCTGTGTTCTACTGTGCTGCTTGTATTGTCCCCACATAACCCAGCACGCGACAAGGGCTGGCAGACCATAAATGCAACCGTTTCAGAGAGAAATGCGACCAATGTGACGATCTCGCGTTATATCGATTCGATGGTGAATGACGAAACACGGAGATTTTCTAAGGTTTTTACTACATATTAACACTTTTCACATTTTCTCGTGTTACGTGGCTGCCAGTCCTCGGTTCATGCAAAATCTTAAGGTCCTCGGTCATGTCCAAGGCACCAAACCGACCAATAATTCAATAATCGATAACTAAAACTATAAATGTAGCTCTTCTTACTGGGCGATTGCATCAACTTAGATGCTTCTCCTGTGTTCTACTGTGCTGCTTGTATTGTCCCCACATACCGCAGCACGCGACAAGGGCTGGCAGACCATAAATGTAACCGTTTCAGAGAGAAATGCGACCAATGTGACGATCTCGCGTTATATCGATTCGATGGTGAATGACGAAACACGGAGATTTTCTAAGGTTTTTACTACATATTAACACTTTTCACATTTTCTCGTGTTACGTGGGTACCAGTCCTCGGTTCATGCAAAATCTTAAGGTCCTCGGTCATGTCCAAGGCACCAAACCGACCAATAATTCAATAATCGATAACTATAAATGTAGCTCTTCTTACTGGGCGATTGCATCAACTTAGATGCTTCTCCTGTGTTCTACTGTGAGCTTGTATTGTCCCTACATACCGCAGCACGCGACAAGGGCTGGCAGGCCATAAATGTAACCGTTTCAGAGAGAAATGCGACCAATGTGACGATCTCGCGTTATATCGATTCGATGGTGAATGACGACACACGGAGATTTTCTAAGGTTTTTACTACATATTAACACTTTTCACATTTTCTCGTGTTACGTGGCTGCCAGTCCTCGGTTCATGTAAAATCTTAAGGTCCTCGGTCATGTCCAAGGCACCAAACCGACCAATAATTCAATAATCGATAACTAAAACTATAAATGTAGCTCTTCTTACTGGGCGATTGCATCAACTTAGATGCTTCTCCTGTGTTCTACTGTGCTGCTTGGATTGTCCCCACATACCGCAGCACGCGACAAGGGCTGGCAGACCATAAATGTAACCGTTTCAGAGAGAAATGCGACCAATGTGACGATCTCGCGTTATATCGATTCGATGGTGAATGACGAAACACGGAGATTTTCTAAGGTTTTTACTACATATTAACACTTTTCACATTTTCTCGTGTTACGTGGTTGCCAGTCCTCGGTTCATGCAAAATCTTAAGGTCCTAGGTCATGTCCAAGGCACCAAACCGACCAATAATTCAATAATCGATAACTAAAACTATAAATGTAGCTACTCTTACTGGGCGATTGCATCAACTTAGATGCTTCTCCTGTGTTCTACTGTGCTGCTTGTATTGTCCCCACATAACCCAGCACGCGACAAGGGCTGGCAGACCATAAGTGCAACCGTTTCAGAGAGAAATGCGACCAATGTGACGATCTCGCGTTATATCGATTCGATGGTGAATGACGAAACACGGAGATTTTCTAAGGTTTTTACTACATATTAACACTTTTCACATTTTCTCGTGTTACGTGGCTGCCAGTCCTCGGTTCATGCAAAATCTTAAGGTCCTCGGTCATGTCCAAGGCACCAAACCGACCAATAATTCAATAATCGATAACTAAAACTATAAATGTAGCTCTTCTTACTGGGCGATTGCATCAACTTAGATGCTTCTCCTGTGTTCTACTGTGCTGCTTGTATTGTCCCCACATACCGCAGCACGCGACAAGGGCTGGCAGACCATAAATGTAACCGTTTCAGAGAGAAATGCGAACAATGTGACGATCTCGCGTTATATCGATTCGATGGTGAATGACGAAACACGGAGATTTTCTAAGGTTTTTACTACATATTAACACTTTTCACATTTTCTCGTGTTACGTGGCTACCAGTCCTCGGTTCATGCAAAATCTTAAGGTCCTCGGTCATGTCCAAGGCACCAAACCGACCAATAATTCAATAATCGATAACTAAAACTATAAATGTAGCTCTTCTTACTGGGCGATTGCATCAACTTAGATGCTTCTCCTGTGTTCTACTGTGCTGCTTGTATTGTCCCCACATACCGCAGCACGCGACAAGGGCTGGCAGACCATAAATGTAACCGTTTCAGAGAGAAATGCGAACAATGTGACGATCTCGCGGTATATCGATTCGATGGTGAATGACGAAACACGGAGATTTTCTAAGGTTTTTACTACATATTAACACTTTTCACATTTTCTCGTGTTACGTGGCTACCAGTCCTCGGTTCATGCAAAATCTTAAGGTCCTCGGTCATGTCCAAGGCACCAAACCGACCAATAATTCAATAATCGATAACTAAAACTATAAATGTAGCTCTTCTTACTGGGCGATTGCATCAACTTAGATGCTTCTCCTGTGTTCTGCTGTGCTGCTTGTATTGTCCCCACATACCGCAGCACGCGACAAGGGCTGGCAGACCATAAATGTAACCGTTTCAGAGAGAAATGCGACCAATGTGACGATCTCGCGTTATATCGATTCGATGGTGAATGACGAAACACGGAGATTTTCTAAGGTTTTTACTAAATATTAACACTTTTCACATTTTCTCGTGTTACGTGGCTGCCAGTCCTCGGTTCATGCAAAATCTTAAGGTCCTCGGTCATGTCCAAGGCACCAAACCGACCAATAATTCAATAATCGATAACTAAAACTATAAATGTAGCTCTTCTTACTGGGCGATTGCATCAACTTAGATGCTTCTCCTGTGTTCTACTGTGAGCTTGTATTGTCCCCACATACCGCAGCACGCGACAAGGGCTGGCAGACCATAAATGTAACCGTTTCAGAGAGAAATGCGCCCAATGTGACGATCTCGCGTTATATCGATTCGATGTTAATGACGAAACACGGAGATTTTCTAAGGTTTTTACTACATATTAACACTTTTCACATTTTCTCGTGTTACGTGGCTGCCAGTCCTCGGTTCATGCAAAATCTTAAGGTCCTCGGTCATGTCCAAGGCACCAAACCGACCAATAATTCAATAATCGATAACTAAAACTATAAATGTAGCTACTCTTACTGGGCGATTGCATCAACTTAGATGCTTCTCCTGTGTTCTACTGTGCTGCTTGTATTGTCCCCACATAACCCAGCACGCGACAAGGGCTGGCAGACCATAAATGCAACCGTTTCAGAGAGAAATGCGACCAATGTGACGATCTCGCGTTATATCGATTCGATGGTGAATGGCGAAACACGGAGATTTTCTAAGGTTTTTACTACATATTAACACTTTTCACATTTTCTCGTGTTACGTGGGTACCAGTCCTCGGTTCATGTAAAATCTTAAGGTCCTCGGTCATGTCCAAGGCACCAAACCGACCAATAATTCAATAATCGATAACTAAAACTATAAATGTAGCTCTTCTTACTGGGCGATTGCATCAACTTAGATGCTTCTCCTGTGTTCTACTGTGCTGCTTGTATTGTCCCCACATACCGCAGCACGCGACAAGGGCTGGCAGACCATAAATGTAACCGTTTCAGAGAGAAATGCGACCAATGTGACGATCTCGCGTTATATCGATTCGATGGTGAATGACGAAACACGGAGATTTTCTAAGGTTTTTACTACATATTAACACTTTTCACATTTTCTCGTGTTACGTGGCTGCCAGTCCTCGGTTCATGCAAAATCTTAAGGTCCTCAGTCATGTCCAAGGCACCAAACCGACCAATAATTCAATAATCGATAACTAAAACTATAATTGTAGCTCTTCTTACTGGGCGATTGCATCATCTTAGATGCTTCTCCTGTGTTCTACTGTGCTGCTTGTATTGTCCCCACATAACCCAGCACGCGACAAGGGCTGGCAGACCATAAATGCAACCGTTTCAGAGAGAAATGCGACCAATGTGACGATCTCGCGTTATATCGATTCGATGGTGAATGACGAAACACGGAGATTTTCTAAGGTTTTTACTACATATTAACACTTTTCACATTTTCTCGTGTTACGTGGCTGCCAGTCCTCGGTTCATGCAAAATCTTAAGGTCCTCGGTCATGTCCAAGGCACCAAACCGACCAATAATTCAATAATCGATAACTAAAACTATAAATGTAGCTCTTCTTACTGGGCGATTGCATCATCTTAGATGCTTCTCCTGTGTTCTACTGTGAGCTTGTATTGTCCCCACATACCGCAGCACGCGACAAGGGCTGGCCGACCATAAATGTAACCGTTTCAGAGAGAAATGCGACCAATGTGACGATCTCGCGGTATATCGATTCGATGGTGAATGACGAAACACGGAGATTTTCTAAGGTTTTTACTACATATTAACACTTTTCACATTTTCTCGTGTTACGTGGCTACCAGTCCTCGGTTCATGCAAAATCTTAAGGTCCTCGGTCATGTCCAAGGCACCAAACCGACCAATAATTCAATAATCGATAACTAAAACTATAAATGTAGCTCTTCTTACTGGGCGATTGCATCAACTTAGATGCTTCTCCTGTGTTCTGCTGTGCTGCTTGTATTGTCCCCACATACCGCAGCACGCGACAAGGGCTGGCAGACCATAAATGTAACCGTTTCAGAGAGAAATGCGACCAATGTGACGATCTCGCGTTATATCGATTCGATGGTGAATGACGAAACACGGAGATTTTCTAAGGTTTTTACTACATATTAACACTTTTCACATTTTCTCGTGTTACGTGGCTGCCAGTCCTCGGTTCATGCAAAATCTTAAGGTCCTCGGTCATGTCCAAGGCACCAAACCGACCAATAATTCAATAATCGATAACTAAAACTATAAATGTAGCTACTCTTACTGGGCGATTGCATCAACTTAGATGCTTCTCCTGTGTTCTACTGTGCTGCTTGTATTGTCCCCACATAACCCAGCACGCGACAAGGGCTGGCAGACCATAAATGCAATCGTTTCAGAGAGAAATGCGACCAATGTGACGATCTCGCGTTATATCGATTCGATGGTGAATGGCGAAACACGGAGATTTTCTAAGGTTTTTACTACATATTAACACTTTTCACATTTTCTCGTGTTACGTGGGTACCAGTCCTCGGTTCATGTAAAATCTTAAGGTCCTCGGTCATGTCCAAGGCACCAAACCGACCAATAATTCAATAATCGATAACTAAAACTATAAATGTAGCTCTTCTTACTGGGCGATTGCATCAACTTAGATGCTTCTCCTGTGTTCTACTGTGCTGCTTGTATTGTCCCCACATACCGCAGCACGCGACAAGGGTTGGCAGACCATAAATGTAACCGTTTCAGAGAGAAATGCGACCAATGTGACGATCTCGCGTTATATCGATTCGATGGTGAATGACGAAACACGGAGATTTTCTAAGGTTTTTACTACATATTAACACTTTTCACATTTTCTCGTGTTACGTGGCTGCCAGTCCTCGGTTCATGCAAAATCTTAAGGTCCTCAGTCATGTCCAAGGCACCAAACCGACCAATAATTCAATAATCGATAACTAAAACTATAAATGTAGCTCTTCTTACTGGGCGATTGCATCATCTTAGATGCTTCTCCTGTGTTCTACTGTGCTGCTTGTATTGTCCCCACATAACCCAGCACGCGACAAGGGCTGGCAGACCATAAATGCAACCGTTTCAGAGAGAAATGCGACCAATGTGACGATCTCGCGTTATATCGATTCGATGGTGAATGACGAAACACGGAGATTTTCTAAGGTTTTTACTACATATTAACACTTTTCACATTTTCTCGTGTTACGTGGCTGCCAGTCCTCGGTTCATGCAAAATCTTAAGGTCCTCGGTCATGTCCAAGGCACCAAACCGACCAATAATTCAATAATCGATAACTGAAACTATAAATGTAGCTCTTCTTACTGGGCGATTGCATCAACTTAGATGCTTCTCCTGTGTTCTACTGTGCTGCTTGTATTGTCCCCACATACCGCAGCACGCGACAAGGGCTGGCAGGCCATAAATGTAACCGTTTCAGAGAGAAATGCGACCAATGTGACGATCTCGCGTTATATCGATTCGATGGTGAATGACGAAACACGGAGATTTTCTAAAGTTTTTACTACATATTAACACTTTTCACATTTTCTCGTGTTACGTGGCTGCCAGTCCTCGGTTCATGCAAAATCTTAAGGTCCTAGGTCATGTCCAAGGCACCAAACCGACCAATAATTCAATAATCGATAACTAAAACTATAAATGTAGCTCTTCTTACTGGGCGATTGCATCAACTTAGATGCTTCTCCTGTGTTCTGCTGTGCTGCTTGTATTGTCCCCACATACCGCAGCACGCGACAAGGGCTGGCAGACCATAAATGTAACCGTTTCAGAGAGAAATGCGACCAATGTGACGATCTCGCGTTATATCGATTCGATGGTGAATGACGAAACACGGAGATTTTCTAAGGTTTTTACTACATATTAACACTTTTCACATTTTCTCGTGTTACGTGGCTGCCAGTCCTCGGTTCATGCAAAATCTTAAGGTCCTCGGTCATGTCCAAGGCACCAAACCGACCAATAATTCAATAATCGATAACTAAAACTATAAATGTAGCTACTCTTACTGGGCGATTGCATCAACTTAGATGCTTCTCCTGTGTTCTACTGTGCTGCTTGTATTGTCCCCACATAACCCAGCACGCGACAAGGGCTGGCAGACCATAAATGCAATCGTTTCAGAGAGAAATGCGACCAATGTGACGATCTCGCGTTATATCGATTCGATGGTGAATGGCGAAACACGGAGATTTTCTAAGGTTTTTACTACATATTAACACTTTTCACATTTTCTCGTGTTACGTGGGTACCAGTCCTCGGTTCATGTAAAATCTTAAGGTCCTCGGTCATGTCCAAGGCACCAAACCGACCAATAATTCAATAATCGATAACTAAAACTATAAATGTAGCTCTTCTTACTGGGCGATTGCATCAACTTAGATGCTTCTCCTGTGTTCTACTGTGCTGCTTGTATTGTCCCCACATACCGCAGCACGCGACAAGGGTTGGCAGACCATAAATGTAACCGTTTCAGAGAGAAATGCGACCAATGTGACGATCTCGCGTTATATCGATTCGATGGTGAATGACGAAACACGGAGATTTTCTAAGGTTTTTACTACATATTAACACTTTTCACATTTTCTCGTGTTACGTGGCTGCCAGTCCTCGGTTCATGCAAAATCTTAAGGTCCTCAGTCATGTCCAAGGCACCAAACCGACCAATAATTCAATAATCGATAACTAAAACTATAAATGTAGCTCTTCTTACTGGGCGATTGCATCATCTTAGATGCTTCTCCTGTGTTCTACTGTGCTGCTTGTATTGTCCCCACATAACCCAGCACGCGACAAGGGCTGGCAGACCATAAATGCAACCGTTTCAGAGAGAAATGCGACCAATGTGACGATCTCGCGTTATATCGATTCGATGGTGAATGACGAAACACGGAGATTTTCTAAGGTTTTTACTACATATTAACACTTTTCACATTTTCTCGTGTTACGTGGCTGCCAGTCCTCGGTTCATGCAAAATCTTAAGGTCCTCGGTCATGTCCAAGGCACCAAACCGACCAATAATTCAATAATCGATAACTAAAACTATAAATGTAGCTCTTCTTACTGGGCGATTGCATCATCTTAGATGCTTCTCCTGTGTTCTACTGTGCTGCTTGTATTGTCCCCACATAACCCAGCACGCGACAAGGGCTGGCAGACCATAAATGCAACCGTTTCAGAGAGAAATGCGACCAATGTGACGATCTCGCGTTATATCGATTCGATGGTGAATGACGAAACACGGAGATTTTCTAAGGTTTTTACTACATATTAACACTTTTCACATTTTCTCGTGTTACGTGGCTGCCAGTCCTCGGTTCATGCAAAATCTTAAGGTCCTCGGTCATGTCCAAGGCACCAAACCGACCAATAATTCAATAATCGATAACTAAAACTATAAATGTAGCTCTTCTTACTGGGCGATTGCATCAACTTAGATGCTTCTCCTGTGTTCTACTGTGCTGCTTGTATTGTCCCCACATACCGCAGCACGCGACAAGGGCTGGCAGACCATAAATGTAACCGTTTCAGAGAGAAATGCGACCAATGTGACGATCTCGCGTTATATCGATTCGATGGTGAATGACGAAACACGGAGATTTTCTAAGGTTTTTACTACATATTGACACTTTTCACATTTTCTCGTGTTAGGTGGCTGCCAGTCCTCGGTTCATGCAAAATCTTAAGGTCCTCGGTCATGTCCAAGGCACCAAACCGACCAATAATTCAATAATCGATAACTAAAACTATAAATGTAGCTCTTCTTACTGGCCGATTGCATCAACTTAGATGCTTCTCCTGTGTTCTACTGTGAGCTTGTATTGTCCCCACATACCGCAGCACGCGACAAGGGCTGGCAGACCATAAATGTAACCGTTTCAGAGAGAAATGCGACCAATGTGACGATCTCGCGTTATATCGATTCGATGGTGAATGACGAAACACGGAGATTTTCTAAGGTTTTTACTACATATTAACACTTTTCACATTTTCTCGTGTTACGTGGCTGCCAGTCCTCGGTTCATGCAAAATCTTAAGGTCCTCGGTCATGTCCAAGGCACCAAACCGACCAATAATTCAATAATCGATAACTAAAACTATAAATGTAGCTCTTCTTACTGGGCGATTGCATCATCTTAGATGCTTCTCCTGTGTTCTACTGTGCTGCTTGTATTGTCCCCACATAACCCAGCACGCGACAAGGGCTGGCAGACCATAAATGCAACCGTTTCAGAGAGAAATGCGACCAATGTGACGATCTCGCGTTATATCGATTCGATGGTGAATGACGAAACACGGAGATTTTCTAAGGTTTTTACTACATATTAACACTTTTCACATTTTCTCGTGTTACGTGGCTGCCAGTCCTCGGTTCATGCAAAATCTTAAGGTCCTCGGTCATGTCCAAGGCACCAAACCGACCAATAATTCAATAATCGATAACTAAAACTATAAATGTAGCTCTTCTTACTGGGCGATTGCATCAACTTAGATGCTTCTCCTGTGTTCTACTGTGCTGCTTGTATTGTCCCCACATACCGCAGCACGCGACAAGGGCTGGTAGACCATAAATGTAACCGTTTCAGAGAGAAATGCGACCAATGTGACGATCTCGCGTTATATCGATTCGATGGTGAATGACGAAACACGGAGATTTTCTAAGGTTTTTACTACATATTGACACTTTTCACATTTTCTCGTGTTAGGTGGCTGCCAGTCCTCGGTTCATGCAAAATCTTAAGGTCCTCGGTCATGTCCAAGGCACCAAACCGACCAATAATTCAATAATCGATAACTAAAACTATAAATGTAGCTCTTCTTACTGGCCGATTGCATCAACTTAGATGCTTCTCCTGTGTTCTACTGTGAGCTTGTATTGTCCCCACATACCGCAGCACGCGACAAGGGCTGGCAGACCATAAATGTAACCGTTTCAGAGAGAAATGCGCCCAATGTGACGATCTCGCGTTATATCGATTCGATGGTGAATAACGAAACACGGAGATTTTCTAAGGTTTTTACTACATATTAACACTTTTCACATTTTCTCGTGTTACGTGGCTGCCAGTCCTCGGTTCATGCAAAATCTTAAGGTCCTCGGTCATGTCCAAGGCACCAAACCGACCAATAATTCAATAATCGATAACTAAAACTATAAATGTAGCTCTTCTTACTGGGCGATTGCATCAACTTAGATGCTTCTCCTGTGTTCTACTGTGCTGCTTGTTTTGTCCCCACTTAACCCAGCACGCGCCAAGGGCTGGCAGACCATAAATGTAACCGTTTCAGAGAGAAATGCGACCAATGTGACGATCTCGCGTTATATCGATTCGATGGTGAATGACGAAACACGGAGATTTTCTAAGGTTTTTACTACATATTAACACTTTTCACATTTTCTCGTGTTACGTGGGTACCAGTCCTCGGTTCATGCAAAATCTTAAGTTCCTCGGTCATGTCCAAGGCACCAAACCGACCAATAATTCAATAATCGATAACTAAAACTATAAATGTAGCTCTTCTTACTGGGCGATTGCATCAACTTAGATGCTTCTCCTGTGTTCTACTGTGCTGCTTGTATTGTCCCCACATACCGCAGCACGCGACAAGGGCTTGCAGACCATAAATGTAACCGTTTCAGAGAGAAATGCGACCAATGTGACGATCTCGCGTTATATCGATTCGGTGGTGAATGACGAAACACGGAGATTTTCTAAGGTTTTTACTACATATTAACACTTTTCACATTTTCTCGTGTTACGTGGCTGCCAGTCCTCGGTTCATGCAAAATCTTAAGGTCCTAGGTCATGTCCAAGGCACCAAACCGACCAATAATTCAATAATCGATAACTAAAACTATAAATGTAGCTCTTCTTACTGGGCGATTGCATCAACTTAGATGCTTCTCCTGTGTTCTACTGTGCTGCTTGTATTGTCCCCACATAACCCAGCACGCGACAAGGGCTGGCAGTCCATAAATGCAACCGTTTCAGAGAGAAATGCGACCAATGTGACGATCTCGCGTTATATCGATTCGAAGGTGAATGACGAAACACGAGATTTTCTAAGGTTTCTACTACATATTAACACTTTTCACATTTTCTCGTGTTACGTGGCTGCCAGTCCTCGGTTCATGCAAAATCTTAAGGTCCTCGGTCATGTCCAAGGCACCAAACCGACCAATAATTCAATAATCGATAACTAAAACTATAAATGAAGCTCTTCTTACTGGGCGATTGCATCAACTTAGATGCTTCTCCTGTGTTCTACTGTGCTGCTTGTATTGTCCCCACATACCGCAGCACGCGACAAGGGCTGGCAGACCATAAATGTAACCGTTTCAGAGAGAAATGCGCCCAATGTGACGATCTCGCGTTATATCGATTCGATGGTGAATGACGAAACACGGAGATTTTCTAAGGTTTTTACTACATATTAACACTTTTCACAATTTCTCGTGTTACGTGGGTACCAGTCCTCGGTTCATGCAAAATCTTAAGGTCCTCGGTCATGTCCAAGGCACCAAACCGACCAATAATTCAATAATCGATAACTAAAACTATAAATGTAGCTCTTCTTACTGGGCGATTGCATCAACTTCGATGCTTCTCCTGTGTTCTACTGTGCTGCTTGTATTGTCCCCACATACCGCAGCACGCGACAAGGGCTGGCAGACCATAAATGTAACCGTTTCAGAGAGAAATGCGACCAATGTGACGATCTCGCGTTATATCGATT
This sequence comes from Schistocerca nitens, assembly GCF_023898315.1. Lineage (NCBI taxonomy): Eukaryota > Metazoa > Arthropoda > Insecta > Orthoptera > Acrididae > Schistocerca > Schistocerca nitens. The sequence goes on from NC_064625.1 coordinate 71,542,334, forward strand.
CGATGGTGAATGACGAAACACGGAGATTTTCTAAGGTTTTTACTACATATTAACACTTTTCACATTTGTCGTGTTACGTGGCTGCCAGTCCTCGGTTCATGCAAAATCTTAAGGTCCTCGGTCATGTCCACGGCACCAAACCGACCAATAATTCAATAATCGATAACTAAAACTATAAATGTAGCTCTTCTTACTGGGCGATTGCATCACCTTAGATGCTTCTCCTGTGTTCTACTGTGAGCTTGTATTGTCCCCACATACCGCAGCACGCGACAAGGGCTGGCAGACCATAAATGTAACCGTTTCAGAGAGAAATGCGACCAATGTGACGATCTCGCGTTATATCGATTCGATGGTGAATGACGAAACACGGAGATTTTCTAAGGTTTTTACTACTAATTAACACTTTTCACATTTTCTCGTGTTACGTGGCTGCCAGTCCTCGGTTCATGCAAAATCTTAAGGTCCTCGGTCATGTCCAAGGCACCAAACCGACCAATAATTTAATAATCAATAACTAAAACTATAAATGTAGCTCTTCTTACTGGGCGATTGCATCAACTTAGATGCTTCTCCTGTGTTCTACTGTGAGCTTGTATTGTCCCCACATACCGCAGCACGCGACAAGGGCTGGCAGACCATAAATGTAACCGTTTCAGAGAGAAATGCGACCAATGTGACGATCTCGCGTTATATCGATTCGATGGTGAATGACGAAACACGGAGATTTTCTAAGGTTTTTACTACATATTAACACTTTTCACATTTTCTCGTGTTACGTGGCTGCCAGTCCTCGGTTCATGCAAAATCTTAAGTTCCTCGGTCATGTCCAAGGCACCAAAACCGACCAATAATTCAATAATCGATAACTAAAACTATAAATGTAGCTCTTCTTACTGGGCGATTGCATCAACTTAGATGCTTCTCCTGTGTTCTACTGTGCTGCTTGTATTGTCCCCACATACCGCAGCACGCGACAAGGGCTGGCAGACCATAAATGTAACCGTTTCAGAGAGAAATGCGACCAATGTGACGATCTCGCGTTATATCGATTCGATGGTGAATGACGAAACACGGAGATTTTCTAAGGTTTTTACTACATATTAACACTTTTCTCATTTTCTCGTGTTACGTGGCTGCCAGTCCTCGGTTCATGCAAAATCTTAAGGTCCTCGGTCATGTCCAAGGCACCAAACCGACCAATAATTCAATAATCGATAACTAAAACTATAAATGTAGCTCTTCTTACTGGGCGATTGCATCAACTTAGATGCTTCTCCTGTGTTCTACTGTGCTGCTTGTATTGTCCCCACATACCGCAGCACGCGACAAGGGCTTGCAGACCATAAATGTAACCGTTTCAGAGAGAAATGCGACCAATGTGACGATCTCGCGTTATATCGATTCGGTGGTGAATGACGAAACACGGAGATTTTCTAAGGTTTTTACTACATATTAACACTTTTCACATTTTCTCGTGTTACGTGGCTGCCAGTCCTCGGTTCATGCAAAATCTTAAGGTCCTAGGTCATGTCCAAGGCACCAAACCGACCAATAATTCAATAATCGATAACTAAAACTATAAATGTAGCTCTTCTTACTGGGCGATTGCATCAACTTAGATGCTTCTCCTGTGTTCTACTGTGCTGCTTGTATTGTCCCCACATAACCCAGCACGCGACAAGGGCTGGCAGTCCATAAATGCAACCGTTTCAGAGAGAAATGCGACCAATGTGACGATCTCGCGTTATATCGATTCGAAGGTGAATGACGAAACACGAGATTTTCTAAGGTTTCTACTACATATTAACACTTTTCACATTTTCTCGTGTTACGTGGCTGCCAGTCCTCGGTTCATGCAAAATCTTAAGGTCCTCGGTCATGTCCAAGGCACCAAACCGACCAATAATTCAATAATCGATAACTAAAACTATAAATGAAGCTCTTCTTACTGGGCGATTGCATCAACTTAGATGCTTCTCCTGTGTTCTACTGTGCTGCTTGTATTGTCCCCACATACCGCAGCACGCGACAAGGGCTGGCAGACCATAAATGTAACCGTTTCAGAGAGAAATGCGCCCAATGTGACGATCTCGCGTTATATCGATTCGATGGTGAATGACGAAACACGGAGATTTTCTAAGGTTTTTACTACATATTAACACTTTTCACAATTTCTCGTGTTACGTGGGTACCAGTCCTCGGTTCATGCAAAATCTTAAGGTCCTCGGTCATGTCCAAGGCACCAAACCGACCAATAATTCAATAATCGATAACTAAAACTATAAATGTAGCTCTTCTTACTGGGCGATTGCATCAACTTCGATGCTTCTCCTGTGTTCTACTGTGCTGCTTGTATTGTCCCCACATACCGCAGCACGCGACAAGGGCTGGCAGACCATAAATGTAACCGTTTCAGAGAGAAATGCGACCAATGTGACGATCTCGCGTTATATCGATTCGATGGTGAATGACGAAACACGGAGATTTTCTAAGGTTTTTACTACATATTAACACTTTTCACATTTGTCGTGTTACGTGGCTGCCAGTCCTCGGTTCATGCAAAATCTTAAGGTCCTCGGTCATGTCCACGGCACCAAACCGACCAATAATTCAATAATCGATAACTAAAACTATAAATGTAGCTCTTCTTACTGGGCGATTGCATCACCTTAGATGCTTCTCCTGTGTTCTACTGTGAGCTTGTATTGTCCCCACATACCGCAGCACGCGACAAGGGCTGGCAGACCATAAATGTAACCGTTTCAGAGAGAAATGCGACCAATGTGACGATCTCGCGTTATATCGATTCGATGGTGAATGACGAAACACGGAGATTTTCTAAGGTTTTTACTACTAATTAACACTTTTCACATTTTCTCGTGTTACGTGGCTGCCAGTCCTCGGTTCATGCAAAATCTTAAGGTCCTCGGTCATGTCCAAGGCACCAAACCGACCAATAATTTAATAATCAATAACTAAAACTATAAATGTAGCTCTTCTTACTGGGCGATTGCATCAACTTAGATGCTTCTCCTGTGTTCTACTGTGAGCTTGTATTGTCCCCACATACCGCAGCACGCGACAAGGGCTGGCAGACCATAAATGTAACCGTTTCAGAGAGAAATGCGACCAATGTGACGATCTCGCGTTATATCGATTCGATGGTGAATGACGAAACACGGAGATTTTCTAAGGTTTTTACTACATATTAACACTTTTCACATTTTCTCGTGTTACGTGGCTGCCAGTCCTCGGTTCATGCAAAATCTTAAGTTCCTCGGTCATGTCCAAGGCACCAAAACCGACCAATAATTCAATAATCGATAACTAAAACTATAAATGTAGCTCTTCTTACTGGGCGATTGCATCAACTTAGATGCTTCTCCTGTGTTCTACTGTGCTGCTTGTATTGTCCCCACATACCGCAGCACGCGACAAGGGCTGGCAGACCATAAATGTAACCGTTTCAGAGAGAAATGCGACCAATGTGACGATCTCGCGTTATATCGATTCGATGGTGAATGACGAAACACGGAGATTTTCTAAGGTTTTTACTACATATTAACACTTTTCTCATTTTCTCGTGTTACGTGGCTGCCAGTCCTCGGTTCATGCAAAATCTTAAGGTCCTCGGTCATGTCCAAGGCACCAAACCGACCAATAATTCAATAATCGATAACTAAAACTATAAATGTAGCTCTTCTTACTGGGCGATTGCATCAACTTAGATGCTTCTCCTGTGTTCTACTGTGCTGCTTGTATTGTCCCCACATAACCCAGCACGCGACAAGGGCTGGCAGACCATAAATGCAACCGTTTCAGAGAGAATTGCGACCAATGTGACGATCTCGCGTTATATCGATTCGATGGTGAATGACGAAACACGGAGATTTTCTAAGGTTTTTACTACATATTAACACTTTTCACATTTTCTCGAGTTACATGGGTACCAGTCCTCGGTTCATGCAAAATCTTAAGGTCCTCGGTCATGTCCAAGGCACCAAACCGACCAATAATTCAATAATCGATAACTAAAACTATAAATGTAGCTCTTCTTACTGGGCGATTGCATCAACTTAGATGCTTCTCCTGTGTTCTACTGTGCTGCTTGTATTGTCCCCACATACCGCAGCACGCGACAAGGGCTGGCAGACCATAAATGTAACCGTTTCAGAGAGAAATGCGACCAATGTGACGATCTCGCGTTATATCGATTCGATGGTGAATGACGAAACACGGAGATTTTCTAAGGTTTTTACTACATATTAACACTTTTCACATTTTCTCGTGTTACGTGGCTGCCAGTCCTCGGTTCATGCAAAATCTTAAGGTCCTAGGTCATGTCCAAGGCACCAAACCGACCAATAATTCAATAATCGATAACTAAAACTATAAATGTAGCTCTTCTTACTGGGCGATTGCATCAACTTAGATGCTTCTCCTGTGTTCTACTGTGCTGCTTGTATTGTCCCCACATAACCCAGCACGCGACAAGGGCTGGCAGACCATAAATGCAAACGTTTCAGAGAGAAATGCGACCAATGTGACGATCTCGCGTTATATCGATTCGATGGTGAATGACGAAACACGGAGATTTTCTAAGGTTTTTACTACATATTAACACTTTTCACATTTTCTCGTGTTACGTGGCTGCCAGTCCTCGGTTCATGCTAAATCTTAAGGTCCTCGGTCATGTCCAAGGCACCAAACCGACCAATAATTCAATAATTGATAACTAAAACTATAAATGTAGCTCTTCTTACTGGGCGATTGCATCAACTTAGATGCTTCTCCTGTGTTCTACTGTGAGCTTGTATTGTCCCCACATACCGCAGCACGCGACAAGGGCTGGCAGACCATAAATGTAACCGTTTCAGAGAGAAATGCGCCCAATGTGACGATCTCGCGTTATATCGATTCGATGGTGAATGACGAAACTCGGAGATTTTCTAAGGTTTTTACTACATATTAACACTTTTCACATTTTCTCGTGTTAGGTGGCTGCCAGTCCTCGGTTCATGCAAAATCTTAAGTTCCTCGGTCATGTCCAAGGCACCAAACCGACCAATAATTCAATAATCGATAACTAAAACTATAAATGTAGCTCTTCTTACTGGGCGATTGCATCAACTTAGATGCTTCTCCTGTGTTCTACTGTGCTGCTTGTATTGTCCCCACATACCGCAGCACGCGACAATGGCTGGCAGACCATAAATGTAACCGTTTCAGAGAGAAATGCGACCAATGTGACGATCTCGCGTTATATCGATTCGATGGTGAATGACGAAACACGGAGATTTTCTAAAGTTTTTACTACATATTAACACTTTTCACATTTTCTCGTGTTACGTGGCTGCCAGTCCTCGGTTCATGCAAAATCTTAAGGTCCTAGGTCATGTCCAAGGCACCAAACCGACCAATAATTCAATAATCGATAGCTAAAACTATAAATGTAGCTCTTCTTACTGGGCGATTGCATCAACTTCGATGCTTCTCCTGTGTTCTACTGTGCTGCTTGTATTGTCCCCACATAACCCAGCACGCGACAAGGGCTGGCAGACCATAAATGCAACCGTTTCAGAGAGAAATGCGACCAATGTGACGATCCCGCGTTATATCGATTCGATGGTGAATGACGAAACACGGAGATTTTCTAAGGTTTTTACTACATATTAACACTTTTCACATTTTCTCGTGTTACGTGGCTGCCAGTCCTCGGTTCATGCAAAATCTTAAGGTCCTCGGTCATGTCCAAGGCACCAAACCGACCAATAATTCAATAATCGATAACTAAAACTATAAATGTAGCTCTTCTTACTGGGCGATTGCATCAACTTAGATGCTTCTCCTGTGTTCTACTGTGCTGCTTGTATTGTCCCCACATACCGCAGCAATCGACAAGGGCTGTCAGACCATAAATGTAACCGTTTCAGAGAGAAATGCGACCAATGTGACGATCTCGCGTTATATCGATTCGATGGTGAATGACGAAACACGGAGATTTTCTAAGGTTTTTACTACATATTAACACTTTTCACATTTTCTCGTGTTACGTGGCTGCCAGTCCTCGGTTCATGCAAAATCTTAAGGTCCTCGGTCATGTCCAAGGCACCAAACCGACCAATAATTCAATAATCGATAACTGAAACTATAAATGTAGCTCTTCTTACTGGGCGATTGCATCAACTTAGATGCTTATCCTGTGTTCTACTGTGCTGCTTGTATTGTCCCCACATACCGCAGCACGCGACAAGGGCTGGCAGGCCATAAATGTAACCGTTTCAGAGAGAAATGCGACCAATGTGACGATCTCGCGTTATATCGATTCGATGGTGAATGACGAAACACGGAGATTTTCTAAAGTTTTTACTACATATTAACACTTTTCACATTTTCTCGTGTTACGTGGCTGCCAGTCCTCGGTTCATGCAAAATCTTAAGGTCCTAGGTCATGTCCAAGGCACCAAACCGACCAATAATTCAATAATCGATAACTAAAACTATAAATGTAGCTCTTCTTACTGGGCGATTGCATCAACTTCGATGCTTCTCCTGTGTTCTACTGTGCTGCTTGTATTGTCCCCACATAACCCAGCACGCGACAAGGGCTGGCAGACCATAAATGCAACCGTTTCAGAGAGAAATGCGACCAATGTGACGATCCCGCGTTATATCGATTCGATGGTGAATGACGAAACACGGAGATTTTCTAAGGTTTTTACTACATATTAACACTTTTCACATTTTCTCGTGTTACGTGGCTGCCAGTCCTCGGTTCATGCAAAATCTTAAGGTCCTCGGTCATGTCCAAGGCACCAAACCGACCAATAATTCAATAATCGATAACTAAAACTATAAATGTAGCTCTTCTTACTGGGCGATTGCATCAACTTAGATGCTTCTCCTGTGTTCTACTGTGCTGCTTGTATTGTCCCCACATACCGCAGCAATCGACAAGGGCTGTCAGACCATAAATGTAACCGTTTCAGAGAGAAATGCGACCAATGTGACGATCTCGCGTTATATCGATTCGATGGTGAATGACGAAACACGGAGATTTTCTAAGGTTTTTACTACATATTAACACTTTTCACATTTTCTCGTGTTACGTGGCTGCCAGTCCTCGGTTCATGCAAAATCTTAAGGTCCTCGGTCATGTCCAAGGCACCAAACCGACCAATAATTCAATAATCGATAACTGAAACTATAAATGTAGCTCTTCTTACTGGGCGATTGCATCAACTTAGATGCTTCTCCTGTGTTCTACTGTGCTGCTTGTATTGTCCCCACATACCGCAGCACGCGACAAGGGCTGGCAGGCCATAAATGTAACCGTTTCAGAGAGAAATGCGACCAATGTGACGATCTCGCGTTATATCGATTCGATGGTGAATGACGAAACACGGAGATTTTCTAAGGTTTTTACTACATATTAACACTTTTCACATTTTTCGTGTTACGTGGCTGCCAGTCCTCGGCTCATGCAAAATCTTAAGGTCCTCGGTCATGTCCAAGGCACCAAACCGACCAATAATTCAATAATCGATAACTAAAACTATAAATGTAGCCCTTCTTACTGGGCGATTGCATCAACTTAGATGCTTCTCCTGTGTTCTACTGTGAGCTTGTATTGTCCCCACATACCGCAGCACGCGACAAGGGCTGGCAGACCATAAATGTAACCGTTTCAGAGAGAAATGCGCCCAATGTGACGATCTCGCGTTATATCGATTCGATGGTGAATGACGAAACTCGGAGATTTTCTAAGGTTTTTACTACATATTAACACTTTTCACATTTTCTCGTGTTAGGTGGCTGCCAGTCCTCGGTTCATGCAAAATCTTAAGTACCTCGGTCATGTCCAAGGCACCAAACCGACCAATAATTCAATAATCGATAACTAAAACTATAAATGTAGCTCTTCTTACTGGGCGATTGCATCAACTTAGATGCTTCTCCTGTGTTCTACTGTGCTGCTTGTATTGTCCCCACATACCGCAGCACGCGACAATGGCTGGCAGACCATAAATGTAACCGTTTCAGAGAGAAATGCGACCAATGTGACGATCTCGCGTTATATCGATTCGATGGTGAATGACGAAACACGGAGATTTTCTAAAGTTTTTACTACATATTAACACTTTTCACATTTTCTCGTGTTACGTGGCTGCCAGTCCTCGGTTCATGCAAAATCTTAAGGTCCTAGGTCATGTCCAAGGCACCAAACCGACCAATAATTCAATAATCGATAACTAAAACTATAAATGTAGCTCTTCTTACTGGGCGATTGCATCAACTTCGATGCTTCTCCTGTGTTCTACTGTGCTGCTTGTATTGTCCCCACATAACCCAGCACGCGACAAGGGCTGGCAGACCATAAATGCAACCGTTTCAGAGAGAAATGCGACCAATGTGACGATCCCGCGTTATATCGATTCGATGGTGAATGACGAAACACGGAGATTTTCTAAGGTTTCTACTACATATTAACACTTTTCACATTTTCTCGTGTTACGTGGCTGCCAGTCCTCGGTTCATGCAAAATCTTAAGGTCCTCGGTCATGTCCAAGACACCAAACCGACCAATAATTCAATAATCGATAACTAAAACTATAAATGTAGCTCTTCTTACTGGGCGATTGCATCAACTTAGATGCTTCTCCTGTGTTCTACTGTGCTGCTTGTATTGTCCCCACATACCGCAGCACGCGACAAGAGCTGGCAGACCATAAATGTAACCGTTTCAGAGAGAAATGCGACCAATGTGACGATCTCGCGTTATATCGATTCGATGGTGAATGACGAAACACGGAGATTTTCTGAGGTTTTTACTACATATTAACACTTTTCACATTTTCTCGTGTTACGTGGCTGCCAGTCCTCGGTTCATGCAAAATCTTAAGGTCCTCGGTCATGTCCAAGGCACCAAACCGACCAATAATTCAATAATCGATAACTAAAACTATAAATGTAGCTCTTCTTACTGGGCGATTGCATCAACTTAGATGCTTCTCCTGTGTTCTACTGTGAGCTTGTATTGTCCCCACATACCGCAGCACGCGACAAGGGCTGGCAGACCATAAATGTAACCGTTTCAGAGAGAAATGCGACCAAAGTGACGATCTCGCGTTATATCGATTCGATGGTGAATGACGAAACACGGAGATTTTCTAAGGTTTTTACTACATATTAACACTTTTCACATTTTCTCGTGTTACGTGGCTCCCAGTCCTCGGTTCATGCAAAATCTTAAGGACCTCGGTCATGTCCAAGGCACCAAACCGACCAATAATTCAATAATCGATAACTAAAACTATAAATGTAGCTCTTGTTACTGGGCGATTGCATCAACTTAGATGCTTCTCCTGTGTTCTACTGTGCTGCTTGTATTGTCCCCACATAACCCAGCACGCGACAAGGGCTGGCAGACCATAAATGTAACCGTTTCAGAGAGAAATGCGACCAATGTGACGATCTCGCGTTATATCGATTCGATGGTGAATGACGAAACACGGAGATTTTCTAAGGTTTTTACTACATATTAACACTTTTCACATTTTCTCGTGTTACGTGGGTACCAGTCCTCGGTTCATGCAAAATCTTAAGGTCCTCGGACATGTCCAAGGCACCAAACCGACCAATAATTCAATAATCGATAACTAAAACTATAAATGTAGCTCTTCTTACTGGGCGATTGCATCAACTTAGATGCTTCTCCTGTGTTCTACTGTGCTGCTTGTATTGTCCCCACATAACCCAGCACGCGACAAGGGCTGACAGACCATAAATGTAACCGTTTCAGAGAGAAATGCGACCAATGTGACGATCTCGCGTTATATCGATTCGATGGTGAATGACGAAACACGGAGATTTTCTAAGGTTTTTACTACATATTAACACTATTCACATTTTCTCGTGTTACGTGGCTGCCAGTCCTCGGTTCATGCAAAATCTTAAGGTCCTCGGTCATGTCCAAGGCACCAAACCGACCAATAATTCAATAATCGATAACTAAAACTATAAATGTAGCTCTTCTGACTGGGCGATTGCATCAACTTAGATGCTTCTCCTGTGTTCTACTGTGCTGCTTGTATTGTCCCCACATAACCCAGCACGCGACAAGGGCTGGCAGACCATAAATGTAACCGTTTCAGAGAGAAATGCGACCAATGTGACGATCTCGCGTTATATCGATTCGATGGTGAATGACGAAACACGGAGATTTTCTAAGGTTTTTACTACATATTAACACTTTTCACATTTTCTCGTGTTACGTGGCTGCCAGTCCTCGGTTCATGGAAAATCTTAAGGTCCTCGGTCATGTTCAAGGCACCAAACCGACCAATAATTCAATAATCAATAACTAAAACTATAAATGTAGCTCTTCTTACTGGGCGCTTGCATCAACTTAGATGCTTCTCCTGTGTTCTACTGTGCTGCTTGTATTGTCCCCACATACCGCAGCACGCGACAAGGGCTGGCAGACCATAAATGTAACCGTTTCAGAGAGAAATGCGACCAATGTGACGATCTCGCGTTATATCGATTCGATGGTGAATGACGAAACACGGAGATTTTCTAAGGTTTTTACTACATATTAACACTTTTCACATTTTCTCGTGTTACGTGGCTGCCAGTCCTCGGTTCATGTAAAATCTTAAGGTCCTCGGTCATGTCCAAGGCACCAAACCGACCAATGATTCAATAATCGATAACTATAAA